>NW_027507748.1:557127128-559892128 GCF_037356315.1 Lithobates pipiens | reverse complement strand
CGCATTTCGCACTGCGACCTGACAGGTAGGACATGAATCGGATCGCATATGTGTGAACACATGCAATCCAATTCTGTTCCGAACAGAAAAAAGGGTCCTCTGTGTGTTTGGACCGAATGCGGTGCGATATCGGCCATACTATCTGTATGGCCGATATCGCAGCGCACAGACATCGCATGTAATGTGAACAGCAGTGCGCTGCGGAATACATGTGATGTCTGGCATAGCACAGGTGTGAACCGGTCCTTAAAGGGGTTGTAAAGGTAAATGGTTTATCACCTTAATGCATTCTATGCATTAAGGTGAAAAAATCTCAGTGCCGGTGCCCCCAGCCCCCCCCCGGTTTACTTACCTCACCCCTCGAAAGTCCCGTGCTCGCCCCGGCTGTCCTCTTCACCGCTCAGCCTGGCCGCTGATTGGCTGGAGTGGATGGATTGAAGGCAGCGCAGCCATTGGCTTGCACTGCTGTCAATCACATCCAATGACGCGGCACACCGGGGCGTGTGATACAGTGAGCGGCTATAGCCGCCGGCTGTATCACGGGAGCGCGCCCGCAGGTGCTTCTCACCATGCGAGGGAGCTCGCATGAACGTGAGAAGTACCTGCGGGAAGAAGCAGAGACAGCCGCCAAGGGACCCTAGAAGAGCAGGTTCGGGCCCACTCTGCGCAAAACGAGCTGCACAGTGGAGGTAAGTATAACATGTTATTTTAAGAAAAAAAAAAAATTTACTTTACAATCCCTTTAAGGATAATTTGTAAACTTCATTTTTTTTTTATTTTTTTTTTATATTTATATCAGAAATTTTTAGAATATTTTGCACTGCACTTATACTGCCCATACATTAGAAGAATGGTTTCAGGACCAATCGATTATCAAATTATTAATGGGGTCAAATAAACACTGCACTGATGAGAAAATTCGACAGAGTAGGATGGAATTTTTCAAACAAATTTCTAGCAATGAATATGGATTTTGCTGGGAAAATTTTATTAAATATCAAATGTAGATCAATCACTGTTAAAAGCAGGCAGCCCCTGCATGAGTTTAGCCACGGTGTTGGGAGTACCTGACATTACTAAGGCTGAAATCGAGGGAGATGATGGTGATTCAGACTTATCAGACTGTTGCCTGCACACGTATTGTTAGAAACCCTGGGAAGGGAGAGGCACAAACTGATTACATGAGTGCTCTGTTGATCCTTTTTTCATCCAGTAAGCACTCTGGGCTGCATTTTGGCAAGATTTCTTAGCCAAACTGTGCTTCTGTTGGAGTGTAAGCTGCTGCGGGGCCTGGATCGTAAAACGGGCTGCACAGAATTGCAAATTGTGGTACTGCTCGATAGATGTTTCTCTTTCTCTTTTATTTATATTATTTTTTTTCCTTCCTTCAATCCAGAGTAAGCGGAAGTATGTTTCAACTCCCACTCTTGTCTGCAGCAGCATGTAGGTCCCAGTTCTCATATTTACTCTACGTGTATGGCTGTGGGGAGTAAAGGGATGCCATTCAAAATGTGTGCATTTGGCAAATAGTTTGCAATAGTTTTTGGGTAGTTCTGCAAACATCTGGTTTGGATTTATTTTAGTGTGGGTGACTGTCCCCCACCTAAAAAATACACAAGAATTGGTGAGGGGCCCAGGGTGTCGGCAGTAAAACGCCAATATTTTTAGCATGCTTTACCGTCTTTTTTGCGTCGCAATTTGGCCACTAGCGGGGTGTTTTTAATCCCCGCTAGTGGCCGAAAATGGGTTAAAATCACTTGCAAAGTGCTGCTACAGCAGCGGTTTGGAGGTGCTGCCCATTGATTTCAATGGACAGGAACGCTTTAGGAGCGTGAGTTCACCGCTCCTAATGCGCTTCGAAGAAGCTGCTAGCAGGACGACTTCTGATGCCCTGCAGTGTGAAAGCCCTCAGGCTTTCACCCTGGAGTGAATGGAGCCGCTGTTTCAGGGCGCTTTGCAGACGCTATTTTTAACACTATAGCGCCTGCAAAGGTGTGAAAAGGGGTCTTCTATTGGTGCAGTGCTAAGCCGGCCATAGACAGTGTGAGTACTGCTGAACCATCTGAGATTCTAACCATGTTTGACCAGGCTGAATGTACCCAAGTTGATCGATCGGTCAAATTGAGTACAAACAACCTTGGCGGATTTTACAAATGATTTTTGCAAGTATCTGTTATAGCCACAAGCAATAATCGGTGTTCTCTCAATGGCTCTGTGGAAGGGGATCAAGTGATTTTCGAGTTGCAGGAAACGCAATGAGTTTATGGCTGGCTTTACTTAATATGCACGAGAGGCGTAGATTTATAAACCAAATTGTGATCTTCTGTCTGCTTTTTTTTTTTTTTTTCTCTCTGATTTATTTACCTGTCCTGTTTATGGGTAAAGAAAAAGTGTGTGTGTGTGTGTGTGTATATATATATATATATATATATATATATATATATATATATATATATATATATATATATATATATTGTATCTTTTTTTTTATTTTTTTATTGGACAGGGCATTTATTTGCTTGGAAATTCTTCACCTGTGTAGCAGTACATGGTGCTTGGTAAACTCCCTTGAATCAAGCTTTTGGTTTGAGTACATGGTATTGTTACTTGTTACTGTGTATTCTTTTCAACAATTGCATCATTATAGATGATTTTCTGTGTCCTTTCCTATGGGAATAGGTGGACATGAGTGTGTGTGCCTTTTTTATCTATTTTATATTTGGTGGTAAGGGGAAAGCTAATTGAAAATGTGCTGATGTTTGTGATTGTGAAATGCTGCCCTGCTGGAATATCTGCATTCTCCTCCTCCTCTCCGGAGCTGCATAGCATCTGTCCTGATGCATGTACGTCAGCTGGGATTTCCGTCTGTGTGACGCACATTGGCAACATGACACGAAAGATGCAGAGAGGAAAAACTGGGAGGGGAATGCTGTCATGGGTTGTTAAGGAGATTTTCGACAAAATTTCAAGACCAAGATCCCCACAATGACCTTGACGTTCTTGGGAAAAGCCCCTTCATGACTAAACCTTCATTTAACTGCAGCAAGCCTGAATAATTTTTCCATGTAAGCCAAAATGGGAACCCCCGTGGAGGATATCCCTATGTCTTGGTTGCCAAGTGACAGATGTGTGACGTCAATGGCAGTTCCCAGGCTAAAAATAAATGTGCTGTAACCCATTAAATGCCTGTAGATCTGCAATGCAGTCTCCAGTGAATTGCAGTTATTTCCCAGGTCTGAACAAGTTAATGTAGCTAGGGGCGCTAAGGCGTTGTATGATATGTTCATGTGGCTTTGTCATAAAAGTGACAGTATATTTTTCTGACGTAGCACAGGTCACACTTTAATCCCCCCATCCTACTTGATTATTATATCACTATATATTTTTTTTTATCCTCCAAAGTAAAATATTTACATTACACTTTGCTTTGTATTTGGCTAATTGTTGAAGTCCGTAGTGCAACCAATAGAAATGCATGCTGCCTTTTTATTGGACAATGGCTGTGTGGTTAACTTCAGATTTCAAGCTGTATTTTTGTGCATGAAAAATGGAGCAACAGAAGAAAAAACCCTGAAATACTACAACAAGTTTTAGGGGCCTATTTATTTAATTGTACGAAAATCTGATTCCTTGTTCCATTTTCAAATCTGCACTGGAAGCTGTATAATTTGACTTGGGCAACAATTATTTATTTGCTCACATTTCTTTATTATTTTTACAGGTTTTATGTAGTGCCAACAGTTTGCACAGCGCTTAACAAAATAAAGGCAGACATTACAGCTTCATTAAAATTTGGGACAAGAGGATCCTCTTACATAGGAGCCTTACTCGCCATGGAGATGGCACTCAGTGGGTGGCCTGTTTACCCCTTCAGATGCAGGCACTGTTTTGGTATTTTTACTATACTGAACTGTATTTATGGGGGAGCAGCTTTGTCACTCTTGAACAGGAAGTGTGTGAGGACTACAGAACACCTTTCCCTTTCTTCCATCTCCCTACTTGGAGGGAAGCGGTCTGTAGTCCAGAACTGAACTAGGCAGGGCTAGTAACCGTGCCTAAGATCAATCCATACTTCAACCTTCTCACAGTGTGCATTTGAAACTGCAGCAAGTCAGCACTCCATTTCTTGGCTGGTGGATGTCCTACATTCCCTAACCAGTTCCTCCCCTGCTTTTCTGGCCATGTTCCACCCCCATCATTCATTGGATTTCAGTTCTTTTTATAATGGAGGAATGGCATCATATGTGGATGTTACCTGGGAAAGTCTGCATGCATTGCAGCCTGCCTGGGCATACCCATCATGCTCATACTGGCCATCCTCCCGTAAAGGCATTTATTGTTTTTAAATAAGACGTTATATTTTCTTGGAATTGCACAGAGTGGCCCACACCTCTTCTTCTCAGGTCATCCGCTGGTACTCCTGGCCGCTTCTGTCCTGCAAGTTCCCCACATAGCAAACTGCTTGCTGTGGGAGTACTTATGTGGGCTCGATCCTGAGCCGTGCTGCCTGCGTCCATAGACACAGTCAGAGCTGCTCTGCCTTACCCCCATTCTCTCATCACAGGATTTCACTGACAGCAGCGGGAGCCAATGTCTCCTGCTGCCACAGCAAGGCCTATGAATGGGAAGAGAAGACAGTCACTGCAGTTGGGCACAGCGTTGGATTGAGTGAGGTATCAGGGGTGGTAAAGGGGGTGATACGGAGATCTAAACCTTTATTACTCTAATGCAGAGAAGTAAAAATTGTTAGGCTTTAGAACCACTTTAAGGCTGCTTTCACACTGGGGCGGTATTCAGGCGTTACAGCGCTAAAAATAGCGCCTGTGTAACGCCTGAAAAAACCCGGCCCCTTTAACTCCAGTGTGAAAGCCGGCGGGCTTTCACACTGGAGCGATGTGCTGGCAGGACGGTGAAAAAAGTCCTGCTAGCCGCATCTTTGCAGCGGTGAAGGAGCGGTGTATTCACCGCTCCTATACCGCTCCTACCCATTGAAATCAATGGGACACCGCGGCAATACCGCCGGTAAAGCGCCGCTGCAGCGGCGCTTTGCGGCCGGGTTTAACCCCTTTTCGGCCGCTAGCGGGGGTTAAAACCACCCCACTAGCGCCCGCACACCGCCGCTAAAACGACGGTAAAGCGCCGCTAAAAATAGCGGCGCTTTACCGCCGACGCTGCTCCCGCCCCAGTGTGAAAGCAGCCTAAATATTTGTACAGATCCTGAAGATCCAGCCCACTGTTTGCATCAGCGTTGAAGGCTTTTGATAGGGGTATTGACTGTTGAGAAAAATATGGTTTTAGGAAGCCATGTATAGCACATTGTCAGCCTCTCCAACCAGCTATGATCAGCCTAGATTGCATAGAGGAGCACATAGACCACCCAATGATACATATCACTGGAACTAAAATAAGGTGCAGTATGTAATGAAAACAGAAGGGAGATTAAACTTCAGCTTTAAATCTGAATAGGGCACTAGAAACCAGGCAGCACTGGATTTCTATATTTTTTTTTTTTTTCTTTAAGTGCACTTTCCAAGCTGATCTATCATAATGCTTTCATTGGTATATTTGCCAGACCAAAAGAGCGCAAATAGGAATAATTCATTGATTGGGTTTGCATACACTTCAATAATAACCTAGCCCTGCTGCTTGTGCAGCCAATCTTTACTGTTTGAAAAAGCTAAATTTGCTGTAGAATCTTCATCACCTGATGCTTTTCCGGTGGTTGTCGGATGCCCGGTTCACATTTTGCTCGCAAGAGTTTTTATCTGCCAGCCTGTATGTAACTACAGTAGGAACGTTATATTTATCTCCTATTATGTATTTTGCAATTATTTGGTACATGTACAAGCTGTGCTCTGTGTCAATGGGCGCACACAGCCTGGCTCAGGAATGAGCCTGCACATGTGCTATCAAAGGAAGCAACTTCCTATGGTGGCACATGGAAAAAGAGGAGGCGCCAAGAATTCTGGCAGTGGACCCTAGAGGAGGAGGATCAGGGTATTTGGTAAGTATACCATCTTTTTTATAAAAAAATAAAAATACAACTCCTTAAAGTGACATTAAACACAAAAGTAATCATTTTATTATGTTGCAGCGTACTAACTCTAATGCCCCGTACACACGATCGGAAATTCTGCCAGCAAAAGTCCGATGTGAGGGTTTGGTCGGAAATTCTGGCCGTGTATGCTCCTTCGGACTTTTGCTGGTGGAATTACCGCCAGCAAACGATTGAGAGCAGGTTCTCAATTTTTTGGTCGGAAAAAGTTCTGATTGGAAATTCCCAGAGTCTGTACCAATTCTGGCACGCAAAATTCCTACGCATGCTCGGAAACGATTTTGATGCATGCTCTGAAGCATTAAACTTCATTTTTCCTCGGCTGGTTGTAGTGTTGTACGTCACCGCTTTCTTGACGGTCGAGAGTTCAGAGAAGTATTGTGTGACCGCGTGTATGCAAGCCAAGCTTGAGCGGCATTCCCTTTTGAAAAAAACATCCACGTTTTTTTCCAACATAAAATCCGCTGGTGTGTACGGGCCATTAGATGTGATGGTTACATTGGTTTTCTTTTTTAGGCTTTCTTTCCCTCATTTTCACCTGATGCGCTAGCCATCAAAAGAATAAGCTGCCCTGCAGATGTAGCAGTTAGCGTTGAAACAAGTCATTTGCCACTGACATGGGTGCCTTAAATGATCAACTTTTATTTATGTAAAACCTTTCATCCCCAAAGACAACTGCTTTGACTGCCTAACATTTGAGCTGGAGTTTGGCTTGTTGGTGTATTTAAATCTACAAGTACATCAAACACTTACCTCCAGACTGGCAATGCTGGTGTTACTTTTTCCCCTTCGTTCAGAGTGGGGGAGGGGGACACTCTAATACAGGAAGTGTGTTACTGGCCAGGTCTCCAGATGAAAACAGGAGAAAAAAAGCCCAAAAAAGAAAGCGAATGCAGCCACCACATCCAGTGATCGGTAACCTGCAATATATTATATTTTTGGTTTTGGATTTAATACTGCTTTAATGAACAACTATAACAACCACTTCACTGTTCTGTTTCCTGGACCAAAATGGAGCAAATAAGACGCGCTACTTGTAAGGATATTTGTATACTTTACACTGATACTGTAATTGTAGTTTAATATAGTCCTCATCTTATTGGGCTGCAGAGATTGGAAATGGATTGGATTGTGTTTTATTTTTCTGAGCTTTCTCTACAAAAATCACATCTTAGCTGGCTGCTCTTGGTGATAGAATTGGTTGCCACGGAGCTTAAATTCTGATTGGCTTGCATCTTCTTCCAGTAAGATTAAAGATCTTTATAATGTCATAAAGTGTAGCCTTGTTGTGTAGCATTCCCCTTTCTGCATTTGGAAAGATTTTAAGGCATATTAATATGAGCAGCACATTTGATTCGTGAATGTGTCACTGCGTCTCCTCCTTACATGCAGCATCAGCATTACATAAATACAGGAACTCGCACATCTTGGCTTCTCAAGTGGCCTCGGGCACTGGGAAAATAGCACTGGCTTAAAACACATATCCTCATCCTCTGCTTCCCTTCATATGCTAACCAAGATGGTCACCTGCCGATACTTGTTAGTGTTGTTTAAAGGCACACTGCAAAATTTGTGGTTGTAAAACCTTAAATAAACCCAGCGAAGTGACTGGCCTCAGGTGATACACTGAGATTAAATAAATCATACATACGCAGGGTGGATAAAAAATCTATTTCCATTTATTACTTATTGGTTTAAATAAAAAAAAAAAATTTATTTTTATTTTTTTTATCAAATTTATTTTAATAAAATGCTTTTGTAGTAAAAATCTAAAGATAGTTTTTATATTTAAGATACATAAATAAAAGATAAATAATAATTGAGTTTATTCAGCATGAAATTGAGCTTAGTTATGTCGCATGAGGCTGTATATTCTGCAATATTTACATTTTTGGTAAACTCATTCAATGAATCCAGCTCTGCAAGCTGAGTTAACATGCACTGCATTGATGTATTCACCCAATTTCACAGGAAGCATGCGATAAAACAATGTTCAGGAATATTCCTTTATCCTATTGTTTTGCAAATCTATGTACACTAAAAACTGTATGATTAAATCTGTTCTGATATCGCTGTTTTACTAAACTGACAGCTGATTATTCTAAATGGAAAACCTTCATTTTGTTTGTAAAGATTCTAACTACCAGCAAGTATTAATAAGTCCTTACATTTAAAGAGCACCTGTCATTTCAGATCCATCATGGCAGTGCCTGTTAGCGGGCATCCACTCACCTGCTGCTGCCATGTCCCTCACCTTGTGTCATTGCCGCATCTCACTAGACGTCCCTATTAAAGTGAATGGGACTGCCGATGAGTCGATAGTGGGTCAGAGGAGGATCTGCTGAAGGACAGAATTGATAGTTGCTCTTCAAAAATGATTTAAATTGAGTTGATTTAAATCAAGCCTTTTTATTAGGGATTTAAATTAAATCCACCCTGTACATTGTACCTGTTTATCTGCAATAATATGTCCCCTACAATCCATTCAAAGTGCAGAATTTACACAAGATCTTTTCAGCTCTGAAAAATAGGTCAGGGAGCTGAAATCACCGCAGAGGGGAGCTTTGACAGCTGATTGGAAGGAGGAGGACACTGGGAACAGAATTTACCTTTTACCTCTTGGTGTCAGGAAAGCTTGTCAGAAGTGACTCGTGCAGAGGAATTAAGCAGCAGACAGAAAAATTGCACATAAAGTGGAGTTCCGCTGGAAAAAAATGAAAAGTCAGCAGCTACAAAAAGTGTAGCTGCTGACTTTTAATAATCAGACTCTCGCCTATCCCACGGTCCAGCAATGTGGACGTGAGAAGTCCCGCTCCTCTCCTTGCCGCAGGCTTCTTACTGTGGGCTTCTTACTGTGGCTTCACAGCCGGGCACGCACACTGCATGCGCGAGCCGTGTTGTAAATGGGCCAGGCAATCTTCTGGGACCTGAAGATTGCAGGGGGGGGGGGGGGGGAGAGGTGAACTTCCGGCTCTGTGGAGCCCCAGGACGAAGTGGGAGCTGGAGGGTATCCGCCTCCCCCCCCCCCCAAAATGACATGCCAAATGTGGCAGGTCAGGGGATCACAATCACTAAAAGCGGAAGTTACATTTTTGGGAGGAACTCCACTTTAAAGTGGCTCTAATGGGATTTTTTTTTTTTTTTTTACTCTTAATGCGTTTCATGCATTTGGATAAAATACCTCCTGAGTGCAGCCAATCACAGAGGTTATTTACCACATGATCAGCTGTGTCCAATCACAGCTGATCACGGATGTAAACATGATTTGCCGGTTATTGGCTGACAGCACAAGTAGAGGCGAGCCGAAAATCGGCAAATCCATACAAGGGACATATACACTGATTATTGGTGCAAACTCATCAGCAAACATGAAGGAGAAAAACATAAACAACAAAACATAAATTAATTTTCAGACTCTTTTTCGTTTGTTTAGCAAAAAAAAACCCAGTGGTGATTACCCCCAAAAGAGAGCTCCATCTTTCTCCAAAAAAGATAAAAATGCAGTTTGGGTACAGTATTGCATGGCCGTACAATTGTCATTTTAAGTGCGACAGCGCTGAAAATTGGCCTGGACAGGAAGGGGGTGAAAGTGCCCAGTAGACAGCTGGTTAACAAGACAAGTTCACACCATAGAGGGGATATGCTTTGTTCATATTTCATGTCTGAGGTTTTTCAACCACTTTAAATCTTTTGCAAAAGATTCACTGCTGTTTCTAAATATGCATTTGTATTCAAATGTTCCAAGAGGTCCCCTTTTTGAATAATTAAGTTATTTGAGTTCTGGAGCTGACCTTTCCACTGATGGCACTTCAAGAACCTGTAGAAATTCTAGTATGCCCATTTTGCTAACTGATGAAGCTGTAGCCAAAACAAGCAGAGGGCAAATGCCTGCAGAGTTCCCTGTGGTGATCTTTTCTCCATTACGGACTTGCCATTGCTTTAAATGGTTGTATACCCGCACGTGTAAAAAAAAAAAAATGCACTGCATACAAGCTCATTATGAAATATTTACCTTGGATTGAAGCCCTCATATTGCAGTCCGGTCCATGCTGAGGGAGCTGACCTTTTTCCCTCTGCGTTTCTTCCAGGTTCGCGGCTCCGGTGCTGTGAGTGGCCGGAGCCGCGATGACGTCATTCCCGCACATGCGCCTGTGAGTCCTCTTCCCGGCAAGGTCCAGCAGCATCTGCCGGGCATTCAGAGCGCATACACCACTGACATCAGCGGCTGCATGCAAAGGGAATATCTCCTAAACCCTACCAGTTTAGGAGATATTCATTTTACCTGCAGGCAAGCCTTTTTTATAGGCTTACCTATAGGTAAAAATGATAAATTGGGGTATACAACCACTTTAATATGTCTGTCTGTGGAGGCAGTCATCTTGGTAGGGGAGCAAGACTTCCTAATGTCAGAGCTTGTCCCCTGACATTGGTGGGGATATAGTAGAGACACAGCAGGAAGGGCGGAGCATGCAGTGATTCGCAGAATGAATGAAGCAAGCAAATCTTTACACTTCAGGTCCTCCAATACAGCTTTCTCTGGCAGGGAGCACATGAGCAGCACAGAAGTGATGTCCCCAAATATCACCCTAGATTTCATGAGATTAGCAGTCCAAGTCAGCAGTGCCTCATGTGATCTTGCACTGCAGATATACCAAGATAAGGCTCAGGGCAAAAGAAGGGCCTAGGCACACGTCTGGAAGTGCGCTTGTTTTGGAATTAAAGACAAAAGGTAAATCTTTCAGGCTGGGGTCACACTTTTGCTGCACACATCGCATTGTGTCTTTCATTTTAAACAGGCTCCTAATGCACCACAGTGCACAGGAAATCACACTTAAAACTTTTTTTTTTTTAAAGCAATGCATAGCAGTAGTTTTAATGAGTTGAGGTGCCATTCAAAAAGTGGCCCAGGGTTGTTATATGCACATTAACTGCAATGCAAAGCTATAATACTGTCCTTGGCCTGCTGCTTTAGGCACTACGAATTGTTGGAAAGAATTCTAAAAGTTGTGAAGTGTTCCAAATTTGAAGAAGCAAGTCCTATAATTCATCTGCCCATCATCCATTCACAAAATGCCATGGAGAAAATATTTTTACAATGGCTTTAACATTTCTGAACCCAGGTCCACTTTAAAACATAAATACTGAGCAATAGTCATGATTGTAGTTTCCAAGTAAAGACATCCTAACGGAGCCAAAACGTATTTTGATAATGTATATATTTCACTCATGACATTCATACTGCTATAAAGCAACCAGTTTTTCTGTATGAGACATTATTACAAATGTAAGACACTGCTTTCTAGTAAAAAATAAATGCTGTACATAAAATAAACCTATTTTAAAGCAAGCCTTTCTAGGCTTCCGGTGCTGATTTCCCATTATGCAGATGCTATTTTACTGAAAATCCTGCTGACTCTCTTGCTTCAACACCTTGAGTCACTAATGCAGAACTAGTATGCAGATAATGACTTTCAATAATTATTGTAGGCCAGCAAAGTTGCAATCAGGAATGGCAACCTCAGTCATTTTCCTAGTAAAGGTTCACTATTATTGTCCCAAAATTAAACCAGTTCAAAGAGGCAACTTTAATCCAAAACTGACTTCTCTAAAACTAACTTTACTTTCCTGAAGTTGGGTCGTGGCTGTCCCCTTGAGCTGACATAACTACTGCAGACACCTCTTCTGGATCCTGACAGGACACCACTGATAGAGAGACATTAGGAAAGTGATGGGGACACCTGAAAAAGGACCCTCATCCTTTACCAATAACAGTCCATTCCAATTCTTGCATTCTAGAAAATGACTTGGAACCCCCAAACATTATAGATAGATAGAGAGCGAGAGAGAGAGAGAGAGAGAGAGAGAGATGATATATATAGATATAGATATATATAGATATGATAATATATATATATATATTTTTTTTAACAGAGGCTCTAGAGATTAAAATACAGTAGTTTTTCAAACACAATTTTTTATTTTTTGAAAATATACACTAATGGATTGTAATACACAAAAGCACAATATAATACCCAATTGTTTGGATACAAAAGATGATGTTGAGCAGAGTAAATAAATACCAAACATGTCATGCTTTAAAATTGCACCTGCCCATGGAACGGCCAAAATTATGGTACCTAAAAATCTAGGCAACTCTTTAAAAGCCTTTTCATAGTTTCATAGTTAGGTTGAATAAAGACACCAGTCCATCCAGTTCAACCTGATTGAGTGTCTACAATTGTCCCTATTCCTGTACATTGCACACACACATCAGTCCCTACTCTCAAGGAGCCCACAATCCAAGGTCCCCATTCATATACTAGGGCCAATATTTGACAGAAGCCAATTAACCTACCTGCATGTCTTTGGATTGTGGGAGGAAACCGGAGTACCCGGAGGAAACCCATGCAGGCACAGGGAGAACATGCAAACTCCAGGCAGGTAGTGTCATGGTTGTGATACGAACCAGCGACCTTTCTTACTGCTATGTGCGAGTGCTACCCACTACACCACTGTGCAGCCCCTACACCACTTTAATATTACCAGTTGTTACTCTTGCTCTGATACCTAATGTGTGCTGTGATCGCCATTTACATATGCGCGTTTGCACAGAGGAGTGGGGGGGGGGGGGGGCGATTTAATATTTTTTTATTATAACCCTTTTTCTTTTTTTTTTTTTATATATTTAATACTAACTTATTGCTATTACAAGGGATGAACAACATTTCTTGTAGTAACATGCTACGTGACAGGTCCTCTTTTTGGAGAGATGGGGGTCTATTAGATCCCAGATCTTTTCAGTGCAGCCAATCAGACACCGATCAATCTCTGACTGGCTGGTAACTACCAGGTAAACACAGACCCTGCAGCCAGATGGCTGCAGCCAGACTCGGTGGAGGGCGATTTCTGCAGCATATTTGGCAAGTACAGAATTGGTGTATATAAAATAATATGCAAAGTGGTTGGAGGGAAGCTTCAGAATGGCAAAGTTTTTTTTTTTTTTTTTTTATTATGTGAGTAGACGAGAGTTTCTCTTTAATGGCCATGTAATCAAATTTTCATGAAAGTTTTTCTTATTCACATCTGTATGCAAGCAGGGCTTCTTCTTTTATCTTATTATTATTTTTTTTTTTAAGCACACTGAACCTAAAACTCATGTGTGAACAGGACGTTGTTGTGTTTTTCTGCCTCCTTGTTAACAGCCTCTCTGTGCAGCCATGATGTAGCACTGAGTGACACAGGAAATCATTCTTTACATATGGCCATCAAATTCTATAATTCTTCTCTGTGGGTGTTAGATGTTAGTATTCTGGTTTATGATCCAGATTTTTATGTGGTTTTATATTACGTATTTTATTTAACTTGCAATTTTTGATAATGGTATTGTTGAATATAATTGTATCTTAATTTCTCATTGAAATTATTAAAGTGGAGCTCCATCCAAAAGGGGAAGCTCCGCTTGTCTGCCTCCCCCACCTCCTCAGCCACACTTGCCACCTTTTGGGGATGCAGGGGGCACCTGGTTTTTACAGGTACCCCACTCCCACGTCTAGCTCTGTTTGCTGCGGCTTTAGATGAGATTGGCACAGGGGTAGGCATGGCCATAGCTGATGTGAGGGTAGCTTTGTCTCGCTGCCACTTTTCTCTTCCCGCTCCGCATACTGGGGGAAAGCACATCTGGTGGAGGGTCGGCGCGGTTGGTAAACAATCCACTCGTCACATGCCTGCAATCGACATATTGCTGACCTCCAAGTTAGCGGATTTGTTATAAAACTTGCCATCAGCCTTGGTGGGTTAGAGGGGACTTTTAATAGGAGCATGGTGTACAGTGGTTTATGTGGCTTACGGTGTTCAGCATGGGCTGGAAACAAGGTAATGTTAAACAAAGTTCATGTGAGCACAGTAGTAAATATAGCCACCTAGCTTGTATCACTGTTGTGCCCGCCTGTTATCACCTATGAGGATAAGTAGAAACCTGATTTATCTCTCTCTATAATGTTTACATGGAAGTAAGCCTATTTTCTCTCTGGGCACCTTGATGTGCACTTCATATCTCTATCTATTGGCATTGTTGTGCCATTTACTGAAACGCTGTCCTCTTACCTGCACCTCGCCCCCCCCCCCCCCCCCCTTCCCACTGTATGTTTGCTCTTGCGCGCTCTTGTCAAAGATGATCATGTCTCCCTCCTCCTCCTCCTCGCTGCCTCCCACGCTGTCCTGGGGGACGCAGGCTGATTCATTCATACAGTGAAAACTGCCTGCCTTTTAGAAAACCTTAATGAAAGAAACCAGAACTGAGCAGACACGCAGAGCAATATATCCAGGTTGATGATTTTCCTGGTATGTTTTGCCATAATTGTGCCAATGCACTTCTCGGTGAGTGCCTGTCTCTGTTAATTTGCTTAATTGCTAATATTGGGATACAAGTGACTATCGGTGCCGGTTCACACTATAGCGATGACAGACACAGCACTGCTGTGCAGATCTTGTGTGATGTCTGTACAATGCAAATTCAGCCATACAGATTATAAGTATGACTGAATTAATTCAGACCAAAATCGTGCATGACCCTTTTTTTTCCACAATACACTCGGATCGCACAGGTATTCACACCCGTGCGATCCAATTCCTGTCCAAATACAGTTCGCACTGCGATATGTGAACCGATCTGGGGGTGTTGAAGCGGGTCGCATAGGGCAGTGTGAACTGTCTGCGAGTTGTATGCCATACGGAACCAGCACTGGAATCGCATTGGTTCCCGCATCGCGGATGTGTGAACCAGCACTCCATTTTTTATTTATTTTTTCAATTTGACGAAAAAAAGGGGTATCAGCCCTGAAAGGAGACCTGTACTGAAGTATCAAGGCTTTCATTACATTGTTTCAGAAACTGTTTTTATTTCAATAATTTGTGTGCGTGTTGTTGTACATGTTGGTTTCTTATGATTGACAGCGCTACTTGTAATAATATGTACATTTTTTGTGTCTTATATTATTTGTCATGTAGTATAGCACAAAACAAAATCTTGTCTTAAGGCTTCTAGACTGAGAATGGGCTTTGTGTTTATACGATTGCAGGTGCTGCGTGCAGGCAGTCTATGTAAGTGGATGGAGACGCAGTCACTTGTGCCAATTTGACCAGCATGCGGTCCCAAACACAGACTCTATTTACTCGACTCTTGAATCAGAAAAGGGCTAGCGACTCGGATGTCCTTGAATAAAAGTCCTTTATTTCGTTACATGGGTATACGGGCTACGCTATTTACTCAACTGTGTCATCTTTTATTTGCAGAAAATTTGGAAATAATATGATTTGTGTGCACTAATTGATTTCAATATTTTTTATTTTTTTACTGCAAATGTGAATTTGAGAAACAATTGCACTCTTATTGGGCGACATAGGAAACTGCAACTACTATGTTTGTTTTTGTTTTTTCTCTATACGTTCTCTGATTTCAGTGTTGTGTGGTGTGAACACAGGCCACCATGTTGCGGCCGACAGATAAATGAAATGTGGCTTGTGACATTTCAGTAAAGTTCTACCATAGTTCTTCATGTGAAAAATTACATTTTAGCATAGGTGCAAAAGTCTTCCTGGAATGTATACATAGAAATGCAAGGGTTGGATTACTTGCCGTACAGAAAATGCTGTTCCATGTTCTCTTTTGTGCTGGTCCCAAATCCGGAGGCATGGATTCTTAGACCTGTGATCTCTGTAGAAGCAGGAAATTCCGGGTTTATATGGGCTCTCCTTCAGCTGAGATCACAAGAACAAATGCCTTGGTCTTTAGATTTGTCCAGTAATGGGATAATAATCCTGGCATTGTAATGCCGTTTTTGTTATTTTTTTTGGTTAGAGTTTGGAAGAGTTACCACCTGTCTTTGTATTGCTGTCAGTGTCCCTGTTGGCATTTGCCCTCACTTGTGGTGGCAAACAGTCACTGGATCAGGACAGAAGTGCAAATCTGTTTTGTCACTGATAGAAGTGGAAAACTGACAAAGGTTCTGACGTTTCCTGATCTGTTCAAAATAAAAAAAAAATATTAGACCTCTATTTTAAAGCCTAAAGGGACCAAAAAAAAAAAAAACTTACAAAATCTTTTTGAAAAACATTCCCCCAGTATTTCTAGCTGTGACCATCTTGATTAAGGGCAGATGCTTCATGTAGCATTTACTTCCTGGATTCCATTTGCCCTTAGACCAGGCATGCAGGCGGGTGAATGTGCTTAGCCGAGAAACCCCTCCTGCCCTTCAAATGAGAGAAGAAGAAAAATGCCCTCGAAGACTCCTGGGATGTGTATTATTTTGGCCTAGGCCAAAAAAACAGGAGGCAACTGAAGAAAACAAGCGAATATAATATACCGTCCTATATGTTAACTAATGCTAACAGCATAAGGTTTAAAATATTTAATGTCAATTGAGAGTAAAGTCAATTTAAGTCTGGGGGTAGAACAAAGGACTGGGCGGTCTTTCGTCGTCATATATAATGTAGGGCTATTTGACCAGTCACATTTAATGGAGGGAGCCTGCCAGTACCAGAAATAGGGTGTGCAATAGGGCAGACATGCTGCGTTTTATTGCAGTGCACCAGCCAGAATCGCACTGCAATGTCAGGCAGTTCAGCGCTCTGCTGGACATTGCAGTGAATGAAGTGTATGTTTCCTACACTTCAAATAAAGCTCATGCAAAATGACAAAAAAGGAGCAGTGCGATGTGATTGTGCACCACACTGCCCCTGGAGCGGTCAGAATGGTGAATTGCTCTTGCCGTTCTGTGTTGCTGTGTGAATTGGCCCTAAATGAGCATTTTGTCTTATTTCCATGGCTTACTTTAAAACATTACCTTGTTCCTGCCATTAACGTTGTAGTTTAGGTGGTACTTTTAAGGAGTGACTGCTGCTGTGGATGCATATAGACAGGAAATTGCTGCAGAGGTTGGAAGAAAGAAGCAATATAGAGTTCAAGGGGAAAACTTTAATTTTAGTCATAGATGGAAATCCGTTGTGATGGCTCAAGTTCGGTGTTTTAATGTTTTGTGGATTGACCGAAGTAGCCAAAAAACTTGTCACAGTGGGGAAGAATAAAATTTCACGTCAGGTTTTAACCACTTCCATTACGGATCTTTTCTGGAACTTTTTGTTTACAAGATTAGATTAGTATTTTTTGTTAGAAAATTACTCGGAACCCCCAAACATTATATATCCTTTTTTTTTTTTTTAATTGCTCACACTCGTGGAATGGCGCCAAACTTCGGCACTTAAAACTCTCCATAGGCGACGCTTTAATTTTTTTTACAGGTTAGCAGTATTGAGTTACAGAGGAGGTCTTTTGCTAGAATTATCGATCTCGCTGTAATGCACACGGTGATGCCTCTCATGTGTGATTTGAAGGCTGTTTACATATGTGGGCGCGACTTGCGTATGCGCTCACTTCTGTGCATGGGGATGGGGGCATTTAGTTATTTACTTTTACAAAGAATTTCCCCTCCTGCCGCCTGTAAAAATGATCAAGCAGCTGAACTGCTATGATTGTTCTTACCGTACACAGAATCACTGGCTGCAAAATATGATATCTGAATGATGCCTTTAATTGCAGGCATAATTCAAATACCACCACTCATAGTCAATGACGTCCTGGGCTCGAAGTGGTTGTTAAGCCACTTTCATATCTTCATACCATCCCCTATGTTCTAATCCTGTGTGAGACCCCTTTCACACTGGGGAGGTTTTCAGGTGCATTAGCGCTGGAAATTGCCTCCCATTCATTCAAGTGTGACTTCACACTGGAGCAGTGCGCTTGCGGGACATTCCGAAAAGTCCTGCAAGCAGCAACTTTTGGGGCGATGTGGGAGCGCAGTATTTTAGCACTCCCAAAACGCCCTGCCCATTGGAATGAATGGACAGCACTTCCAAATCGCATGAAAAGCGGTTTGGAAACGCCACAACATGGTAGTTTTTAAACCCTTCTTTGGGGTTAAAAGTGGCTCTAAAGCCCCATACACACTATCAAATTTTCTGCTGATTTATTTTTTATTTTTTCCTTCAGATTTACCAAAACCATGTAGTGCAAGGGCCTGCCTGATTGCATACAAATTGAAACTCATAAGGTTTGACCTAAATATATGGTTTTGGTAAATCTGAAGGAAAAAATCAGCAGGAAATCTGTGTGTATGGGGCTTTAAACAGGGCTAACGCTGCTGTGGCCCCAGAGTGAAAGGGGTCTGAGTAATTTTATTTATTTATTTTAAGCCTGCTGTACCTCCTTTTACAGCTCTTCTCAGTGATCACATAATCAGCTGGCTCTTTCCTCTCTCCAGCTGACAGATGCAGTGGGCGGGGCAGAGATTCCCCCACTAACGTCAGCCAGGAGAGGGAGCCAACCAATCATGTGATCACGGAGAAAAGCTATGAAATGAGGTATAGCAGGTTTTTCTTTTTAAAATTTTTATAAATCATTCACACAGGGGCACACAGGGATGTAACACAGGAGACTCGCATGTGAGTTATTTGAGCAACAACACCAGCAATTGCGGAGGTGGACATGGTCATGAGCAGACAGGTGGGGAGAGAGTGGGTAGAGAGCATAGAGGAGACAGCAGGGCTGCTGCGGTTGACAGAGGCAAGTAAACTGACCACGGTGTCAGGGCTCAGCAGTCATGATACACCGTGGTCAGTTTACAGTAGGGAGGGTATAGCCAGGCAGGATCAGCCAGGTATTACAGGTGGCCAGATGACACCGCATAAGCACTGTGATGTATAAAATGCTTTAAAGGAACAGGATCTTTGTTGACTCAAAAACAAAAAATGTTTTAACTGCTATTCAGGGCTCTGTTGAATAGATGTACCCTTGTTTCCTGATGGAGATAAAATCTGCAGCAGGAACACAAAGATGTGACCGAGGTTCTACTCTACTAATCCATTTTTATTCCCGTGATTTTATTGCCCTTGTACATAGAGCAAATCACTGTCGTTTTGGATGGATGTCTGAGCCTAGCCTGACTTTTGCAGTCAGATTTGAGAACCCCACTATATGTTTGTGTTTCCATTCACACAGCATATTTTTAAAAAAATGACATTTTTAGATGTTTTTTAGGAGCAGACCTCATAACTAATTGTACGTTTTTCTGAGTGCAGTGTGAAGCCTTGTACACACTAGTAGTGTGTGTGTGTTTTTTTTTTCTGTTTGTTTTGTTTTTTTACCCAGCAGGGCTGAGAAAAAAAAAAGCTCAGGAGGAGCTGCTGTACTAACCAACATTAGTACCTCAATCTTCTTTACTGTGCTATTGTGTTCTTACAGGGGGACTGCCCCCTGCCAAAACACTCCGGTCAGAGCTTTCAGCAGACCTTTTTCAGTCATACCCCTTCAACAGAAGTCGGCTGAATGGCTGGCTTCTCTCAAACCGACTCCAGTACACACAGGTCGAATGTCGACCAGGCTTTAGGCCGGCCATACAAAGTACAAATTTCTTTCCTTCAACCACGGGTTGACAGGGGAATCAGCAATTATCTTCTCTCAGTGGGGGGTGCAAAAGCTGTCCTACCGGGGGAAGACTGTGATTATTGCTGGCGGCTATAACAGCCACTAGCATTAATCGCAGGCGAATCCAGCAGGCTCGTACCAAAGTTGGTCGGTCAATCAACTCAGTACATTCAGTTTGCCCAGTAACTATGTGAATCTCAGCTGGTTCCTGCTGAACCAGCCGAGATTTGAACAGTGTATGACCGGTCTTAGTCTGTCCCAAACAGGCTTAGAACAAGCTGAGTCCCCACTCATTAACATACAGTGCAAGATGTCCAGCTTCTAAAGCCTTAGTGGTCATAAACCCTCACATATACCCATTGAAGTGAGCACAGAGAGGAAACAAATCTTCCTACGTAAGTTTTACTTGTTTATCTGCTGTCTTCTCTTCATCCCTTCTAAAGGGCAGAAACGTGTTAAAATCCTTCATCTGACGGGGGGGGGGGGGGGTGTAAAGGCTGCAGTTAGTGTGTGAGAGCTGATTGGAGGTAAGGCGCACACACACACACACATCCCCTCCCCACAGCAGAAGAACTGTGTTCTGAATAGACCCCCTCCCTCCCAAGGCAAATTTATCTCATGTGTTGGGAAAACTTCTCAGAAGTGACTTATGCTGTGCTGATAACAGAAAAACAAAGCACCAGAGAGAAACGACACTTAAAGCTTTGGATAGAGATATGTAACCACTACAGCTATATACAGGTGCATCTCCTAAAATTAGAATATCATCAAAAAGTTAATTTATTTCAGTCATTTAATTCAAAAAGTGAAACGCTTTTATATTTTAAAGATTCATTACGCACAGTGATATATTTCAAGAATTTCTTTCTTTCAATTTTGATTATGGCTTACAGCTAGTGAGAACCCAGAATTCAGTATATATGAAAACTAGAATGTTACATAATACCAATAAAATGATTTTTAATCCAGAAATGTTGACTTAATGAAAAGTATGTCCTTGTACAGTATAGTATCACGGACTGTAAACAATTCTTGAATTTGGAAATGAAGGTCCCTGAGTCTGGAGGAAGAGTGGAGAGGCACAGAATCCAAGTTGCATGAGGTGCAGTGTGAAGTTTCCACAGTCAGTGATGATTTGGGGAGTCGTGTCATCTGCTGGTTCACTGTGTTTTATCAAGTCCAAAATCAGTGCAGCCCTCTACCAGGAAATTCTAGAGCACTTCTGGCTTCCCTCTGACCAGCTTTATGGAGATGCTGATTTAGTTTTCCAGCAGGACTTGGCATCTGCCCACACGGCAAAAAGTATCAATACCCGGTTTAATGATCAAGGTATCACTGTGCTTGATTGGCTAGAAAACTCGCATGACCTAACCCCCATTGAGAATCTGTGGGGTGTTGTCAAGAGGAAGATGAGACACCAGACCCAACAATGCAAGAGAGCTGAAAGCCATTATCAAAGTAATCTGGGCTTTGATAAACCCTCAGCAGTGCCACAGGCTGATGGCCTCCATGCCATGCTGCATTGATGGAGTAGTTCATGCAAAAGAAGCCCTGAGCAAGTATTGAGTGCATACTACACTTTAACCTTTTTTTTTTTTTTTTTTAATTATGGCAAGCACAGCTCCCCAGCCCCCTTATAAACAAAGAACCAAGTAGTAGGATTTTTTTATAGCTAGAACTATTATTTTTAATTATTGTGTACCTATACTTATAGTAATCGTTTTTATTCTAGCATGTTTTAAAATGACAAATGTACAATGTGGTGTCCTGCTAACTTGACTGAAAAAGTAGTTTGAGAATTGAGATGAATTTTGCTGCTTGTAGTTGGCAAAGTTGTGTTTGCAAAGTATCATTCATACTTTGTCAAACTGTTTTTTGTTTTGTTTTTTGGGAAGCCACAGAGAGGCTTTCACCTTTTTTATTTTTGTAAATGTGCAGGTTAGGAAAAAAACGCAAGTCTCGTCTGCTGTTTGGCATTTTTACCAACATGGTAATGCAGGTGAGGGCAAGGTAATAAATAGGCAAATTTAAAGTGTCTCTATCCTTTAAAAGAAAAAAAAAGCTGCTACTGGCTATAAAGTGCCGGCACCTACTGGTACCTGCCATATGTTCAGCTCCTCTTCCTCTCCATTGCTATTGCTCAGTACAAGGCCGTTCTGATGGTTGGAGCTCTCTGGGTACTGTCTAAGCTGGCCTGCTCCTACATGGAACACCTACCCTCAAATTTACTATGACGGTATGCGCTGGACCATCTTTAAATGACTGTGACTTTTTAAAACCTTTGTAAGTTTTCATCCATTGATGACCAGGGTGGAATATAAATCAATGGATTTTAAAAAAAAAATCAGATTTGTATGTGTTTTTTTTTTTTTTTTGTTATCAAATGTATTTTAATAAAATACTTTTGGAGTAAAAGTCCATCTAAAGATAGTTTTCTATATAAGATGCATTAATAATGTAGTTTATTCAGCATAAAATGGAGCTTAGTTATGCAGCATGAGGCTGTATATTCTGCAATGGTTACTAGGGCTGCAACTAGCGATTATTATAGGGCTGCAACTAGCGATTATTTTCATAATCGATTAGTTGGCCGATTATTATTTCGGTTAATCGCCTAAAGAAAAAAAAGTGGGTAAAATTGACGTTTGTTTTCAACCACAGTGACGGGAAAATTTGGAAATAATAGAAAACTTCTCGGTCAAAGGAATTTCAGACAGTGTATGTCAGGGCTCGACGAAACCCGGGCGCCAGGTCGCATTTGCAACTAGAATTAGTGACCTGGCACCTGGGGCAGCACAGCTGGGGGTATCCTGTTTCCGTGGACCCCCCCGGCGTGATCGCGTTGGGCCGTTCCGCCGTCGGCCGGTAATTGAGGCCCTGCTTTGAGGCCTTCTGCAGTCCTATGATTTCTTCTGGAATCTGGCGCCCTCTTGTGGTGGCCATTGGTATGACAACCAGCAATGCTAATGGAGCTTCCTCTGCCTGCTTTTATTGCCTGCCTATCTCTTTCCCTGTATTTAGAACCCCTAAACATTATATATATTTTTTATTCTAACACCCTAGAGAATAAAATGGTGGTCATTACAATACTGTCTGTCACACCGTATTTGCGCAGCAGACTTACAAGTGCGCTTGTTTGGGGAAAAATAATTTATTTTTATAAAAAAAAAGACAAGAGTAAAGTTAGCCCAATTTTTTTTATATTGTGAAAGATAATGTTACACCGAGTAAATTGATACCCAACATGTCACACTTCAAAATGGCGACAAACTTTTACCCTTCAAAATCTCCATAGGCAACGTTTAAAAAAATTCTACAGGTTGCATGTTTTGAGTTAGAGGAGGTCTGGGGGTAGAATTATTGCTCTCGCTCTACCAATCACGGCAATACCTCACATGTGTGGTTTGAACACCGCTTTCATATGTGGGCGGGACAGGGTGCGTTTTTAAAATTATTTTTATTTTCTTACTTTAACTTTTATTTTTATTTTTTTCACTGTTCTTTTAAAAAAAAAAAAAAAAATTGTCACTTTTATTCCTATTACAAGGAATGTAAAAATCCCTTGTAATAGAAAAAACCATGACAGGTCCTCTTAAATATGAGATCTGGGGTCAGAGAGACCTCATCTTTTATTTACACTAAAATGCAATTTAAAAAAATTGTCATTTAAAAAAATAAATAAAATGTCCCTCTAAGAGCTATGGGCAATGACTTGGAGACAGGTGGCGGGGGGCTATCTTCCCCTCACTCGTCTCCATGTCAGGCCAGGGACAGGTCCGGATCGCCGTTACCGACCTGGCTCCTAACTTTTTTAGCTGGCTCCTAGATTCCAAGCAAATTTGTCAAGCGTTGGAGTATGTGGTTTTTGTTCAGAAATGAAGTGAAAATTTCAAACATTCTTTCATTCAGTGAATGTACAAACATTTTTCATCTGAATATTCTCACCTGAAAATTGATCGGTGTGGCCGGCATTAGGCTCAGTACACACCTATGCAGTTTTTGCTTTTGATCTGTTTCTGCAGTGCTTTTTGCTGTGCGTTTTGATTTTTGCGCATGTAATTTTACTGCAATTTGCGTTTTTTTTTTTTTTTGGGCAGATTAAAAAAACACAAATTGCTGCAAAAACGCATTACATTCTTTTCTGCAGCTTCTCCATTGAAGTATATTGAACCAAAAAAGCACCGTTTTGCGTTAAAAGTCCCTGACCCTTTCCAAATATGTAGTGGCTAAAAAAAGCATATGTCCCATAGGAAACCATGTAAATGAACTGTAGTGCGTTTCTGCAAAAAGCACAAAAAAACAGAGGTGTGACCCAGGTCTAAGATGTTTAGTAACATAATGGGGTTAAAAAGACTAAAATTAGCCATACTGTAAGGGGTTCATTTTTTTTACTGTAGAACAGTGAAAGTAATATTTACAGTAGTGATATTTTTGTACTATAAAGGGCTCATTTTAGTTTTTTTTTTTTTTTTTTTTTTTTTTTTAACCCCATAATGTTACTTCCCAATTAATCGATTATGAAAATAGTAATCGATTAATTTCATAATCGATTAGTTGACGATTAATCGATTCGTTGTTTCAGCCCTAATGGTTACATTAGTGGTCAACTCATTCAATAAACCCCAAGCTCTGCAAGCTGAGGTCACATGCACCGCATTGATGCGTTTAAACAATTTCACAGTAACCATGAGATAAAAAAGTTCAGAAATATAACTTTATCCCATTGTATTGCAAATCTATGTACACTACAAACTGTATGATTTAATCGGTTCCGATATCAGTTTCACTAACCTGATGGCTTATTATTCTAAATGGGAAACCTTCAATTCGTTTGCAAATATTAAAGGTTCTATCAGTAAGAATATGTCCTTGCATTTAAAGAGCATCTGTCATCTCAGATCCATCATGGCAGCGCCTGTTAGCAGGTATCTACTCGCCTGCTGCTGCCACATCCCTCACCTTGTGTCACTGCCGCATTACCATTAGTAAAATTAGTGCATTACTACCGTCCCATTAAAGTAAACAGTACTGTCGGTGAGTCAACAGCGGGTCAGAGGAGGAGGAGGAGGAGGAGCTGCTGCAGGACAAGATGACAGTTCTTTAAAAGTTATGATTTAAATCTAGACGTTTTACTAGTGATTTAAATCAAATCCATCCTATTGATGACAGAATTATTATTTTTTTTTTTTATTTAGCACCACATTGGCTACTACAGAGCTTGAGATTTCTCTAGCTTGTTTTGCTGCCGTATTTTGTTTATTTTTATTATATATTTTGTATACATACCACAACATTTCTGTAAATACATTTTTTTTTTTCTTGCAGGTTTCTACCATTTGCTTTGTACTATGCTGAAGATGTCCCATGGCCACACGACCCAGGAAACCCTGGAAATCATGAAGGAGTCTGAAAAACGCCTGGTTGAAGAGTCTGTAAACAGAAGCAAGGCCGTATCAAGATCACCAAGTAAAGAGGAACCAGAATCAGATGAGCCAAATTCACGTCAAGAACCACAGGTTGATATGTTCAGTGGACCCTCTATTCCCCCCCCCCCCCCCCCCCACCCCCACGCATATACACATATCCTTTATAGCTTGTTTTGTAGCCACTCAGGTGTTTAAGATCTCCTAATAGTTGATTGTTGCGTTCTTGTACTGTCATTTCTGCAAGGCTTTACAGTTTTTATCTGTTTGCCTCATGAGTCGTAATGTTCTATCTTATTGAACATTTTCCTGGAACCAATTACAATTTTGTATGCAATATCACACATCAGAGAGGCCTTTTAACTACTACTTTGTGATTTCATAGTCGGTCTTATAATTACTTGAAGCAAGTACAGGTATATCAACTGTGTGTGTATATATGTATGTATGTATGTGTGTGTGTGTGTGTGTGTGTGTGTGTATATATTATTATTATTATTATCCTAGTGTTTTCAGTGCCAAGTATATCTGTGCCTATATGATTTTAATTAATTGTAAAGATTTTGCCCTTTTACAGTGTACTGCAGAATGTCCAGTGAGTATATCTCTGCTCCTTGACAATAATGACATGCAGAAAAAAGGGAATGGTCATTTAAAGTCATTCCATCTATAACAGACTCAAAGCCTGCTTTCACTGTCTTCTCAGTGCTTGTTATTCTTGGCACAAGTCGTCATAAGCAATTAGTGAATGTTGACTTCCTAGATACTCAGCTTAGTTTTTATGGTTTATTAAATTTCCAAAGTCCTCTTTATTTCTTGTTGTAAAGTTACTCTCAGAATGCTTTCAGACCCAGCTACTTTGGATGACATTTTATTTCCTCCACTGTACAAGTGGCATATGTGTGTGTTTTTTTTTTTTTTTTTTTTTTTTTTTTTTTTTTATTTAAAGCGGAGGTCCACCCTAAAGTTGACCTTCCGCTCACTGGAACCCTCCCCCCCTCCGGCGCCACAATTGGCACCGTTCAGGTGGGAGGGGGTGCAGATACCTGTACAGTACAGGTATCTGCACCCACTTCCGGCATAGATATCTGCAGAAGGTACGCCCCTTTCCGAAGGTCCCCCGCTGTCTGCTGGGAAACGCACGGATCCCAGAGACAGCGGGGACCGTCCTTATTGCGCAGCGCGACTCGCGCATGCGCAGTAGGGAACCGGGAAATGAAGCTGCAAGGCTCCACTTCCTGATTCCCATACCCAAGATGGCGGCGGCAGCACCCGAGAGACGATCGAGAGATCAGCTTCAGGTGCTGACATCGCGGGCGCGCTGGGCGGGTAAGTGTCATTATTTTGAAAGTCAGCAGCTGCAGTATTTGTAGCTGATGGCTTTTTAAAAAAAAAAAAAAAACGGCGGACTCCCGCTTTAAATCCCAAGCTGGGTTAGTCTTACCAGTTTTGTGTCCTGAAGTTAATACTTAAGGAGAAGAGCACACACATTTGTTTTATGCAGCTTTTACAGCACGTTGACAATAATGGGGAGGAGGCACACATCTTTTATTATTGCAAAAAAAAAAATATATATTGTTGCTGCTGTTTTTCAGGCAATGCTTTTTTGTGAGGGAAATATTTCATAAGACTTAAAGGAGGCCAGTTTATTCACCTCTCAGGTCCTCTGTTTCCTGGGACCATTGTCCATTAGAGCAATTATACATGACGTTATGTGTATGCTTTTCATCATTCTTCATTGAATTTGTGCATACCATCATGTATGTGTTTTTTGGGACCTTGTTTTCAGCCCTGATGTTGATCTTTTTTTAGTCGAGAAGATTACATTTGTTGGATAGGATGTGGTTACAACTAATAGCTGCTGTATCACTGAATAGATTATACTTTTATATACCTGCCCTTTTGCTTCATTGATGCAAGTAAACCTCTTGATATATGTAGCAGAATTAGAAGTAAATTATTATTTGCAATGTGGATCAGTGCAAAACAGTGTTTGAGAATGCAATCTTCACCGATCATCCATAACTCTAGGGCCAGCCACCTAATATTGAGTAGGTCCCCCTTGCCGCCAATACAGCCCTGACCTGTCCAAGCATGGATTCCACTGGGCCTCTGAAGATATTCTGTGGTATCCGTTACCAAGCTGTCTTTAGCAGATGCTTTAAACGAGAAGTATGGGGATCTACAGTATTTCACAAAAGTAATTATACCCCTCATATTTTTTGTAAATATTTTATTATATTTTTTCATGTGACAACACTGAATAAATGACACTTCTCTACAATGTAAAGTAGTGAATGTACAGCGTGTATAACTCACAGCCATTAAGGACTAAACCGCTGGCAAAAAAGTGAGTTCACCCCTAAGTTAAAATGTCCAAATTGGGCCTAAAGTGTCAATATTTTGTGTGGCCACCATTATTTTCCAGCACTGCCACTGGAGGAGTCTTCCACTTTTCCATGACGACATCACAGAGCTGGTGGATGTTAGAGGCCTTGCGCTCCTCCACCTTCCGTTTAAGGATGCCCCACATATGCTCAATAGGGTTTAGGCCTGGAGACATGCTTGGCCAGTCCATCTCCTTTACCTTCAGTTCCTTTAGCAAGGCAGTGGTCATCTCTGAGCACGTGCACTCAACTTCTTTGGTCGACCATGGCGAGGCCTGTTCTGAGTGGAACCTGCCCTGTTGAACTGCTGTATGCTCTTGGCCACCGTGATGCAGTGGAGTTTCAGGGTCTTGGCAAACTTCTTATAGCCCAGGCTATCTTTTTGTGTAGAGCAACAATAATTTTTTCCAGATCCTCAGATTTCTTTGCCAAAGGTGCCATGTTGAATGTCCAGTGGCCATTATGAGAGAGTGAGAGCAATAACACCAAATTTAAGACACCTCCCCATTCACACCTGAAATTTTGTAACACTAACAAGTCACATGACTCCTGGGAAAGAAAATGGCTAATTGGGCCCAATTTGGACATTTTCACTTAGGAGTGTACTCGCTTTTGTTGCCAGCAGTTTAATAAAATATTTCTAAAAATGTGAAGGGTTTACTCACTTTTGTGAGATACTGTATAGATATATTTTAATCATACTAACCTAGGTGGATGCAACATCGGTCCCCCGCCAGCTCTAACACTTAGAGCCGAGCGATCAAACACCGTCGTGTGATTATAGAGCTGTGGACTATCGGACAGCAGCTCTCTGTTTCCCATCCCCCTCGCTCACTGGAGTGCTAGGCTGAAGGTGTGGCGAAGTGGCCGGCTCAGGCTCTCAGCGGCTCACTTGAGATGCTGAGACAGGTGCTGATCCATGCATGTGGGAAGATCCTGAGCCTTGATCGGATGGAACGAACTGCACTCCTGTGAATCCACAGGAGTATAGCCAAACAAGCTTTGATTGTACTCCTCCTCTAATTCCAGTAAGTTGAAAGTTGAGGCCTCCATTGATCAGACTTCCCATAGTACATCCTGGTGCCCTATTCTTCCCATGTAAATGTCATGCATGCACCTGGCCATATACATGATGTAAAAAAAAAAAAAAAAAAAAATTAATCGGATCAGGTCACATTTTCCATTGCTATTGGTTGTGGATATAGGTCAGCATGGCCACCCTGACCAGTCTGCAGGGTCCTACACATGAACAACATGAACTACCTGCATGTTGATGCTGGTAGAAATCAATTGCAAGTTGACAACTCTCTGCTCTGAAATCCCCCAAAAGCAAAGACGTTAAATAGAGCAATGATAACTTGAAATGTGTGATCACTGAAAATATTCTTTACTGTTCCTAAAGGTAATTGTTTGTTTTAAAGCTAATCTTCACCGTTAAAGTGGTGGTTCCACCCCCAAAAAAATTACTTAAAATTCATAAAAAAATAATTGGAATTTTTTTTTTTTACTCCCCTCTAAATGCCTGTTGCTAGGGGGTCCCTCATAGTCTGCCTCCTTCAGTGCCCGGGCACTGAAATCACTTCCCCTCAGCGCCGCACAGTCATCTTGGACCTGTCACACGTGCCAGATGACTGTGCAGCATATTGTGGCGTTGGGAACAAGGGGGGGGGGGGGCTTCGTTCCCCCCGCATAGCTGGAGCCTGGGACAGTTAAGTGTCTGATTATTAAAAGTCAGCAGCTGCTGTATTTGTAGCTGCTGACTTTTAAATGATTTTTTTTAGGGGGCACCCCACTTTAAATAGAAAACTCCACTTTGTTGGGAAACAAAATTTGCATATGCAATCACTACATGATATATTGTAATTGAATGTTAATAAAAAAAGACCTTTCCTTTTCAATCTGCAGTGCTGTTCTGCATAATGCAATTCAATGTTCTGTACACAGATGGTGTACAGAACGCCCCCCCAGAAATGTAATTTCCTGCTTGTGTGATTGTCAGATTTTGAGCATCCCCTGCAACAAAATTGTAATTTTTGGTGAGACACTCCCAATAGGAAATCACGTCCTAAAGGGATGCAGACCCTAAAACTTTCTTCAATAGAGCCCCACAAGTGCAGCAGATGATTAATGAAATTGAAATCGATCCCATTTACTTTCTTTTTACACATGGACACAGTCAAACAAGCTATTTCTTCAGAATTCCAAAATGTAGGAATCTTTGTTGAAATTCCTGCAATTTTTTCTTCTAAACAAAATGGAGTTACTCTTTTTATATTGACATGGCTCGTCTCCAACGACCTACTGCACTTTTTTTTTTTTTTTTTTTCATGATTCCTTTTTATGAATACGTGATGGGATATCTCACGAATGGGGCACAGATGGCAAAGAAAAAACAAGACGGGGGTTATATAACCCTCCATTACTCTATTCACAATAAAAAATTACCTTTTTTAATTACACGTTGCCATTTCATTAGTCCATAGGAAAGGATGGACTCTGAAATGGAACTTTTACTTTAGGTGCTGATGTTTTATACATCTAGCACGTGTGTGTTGTGCTTTTGGCTGTAATAATAACAGAAGCATTTTAAGATGAATCCAGCCTTTATTAGGGTATTACATTTCATTAGTTATCACTAGAAAAGATATGTAAGATGCTCAGTGTCTAAATTGGATTGTGTTTGTTTTTCCATTACACTTACTGTTTTTTTTTTTTTTTCTCCTCTCTCAATTTTCTACCACTGGCGCAGAGGCGGAATCCAAGCCACGGCCATGCTAGGAAACGAGCCAAGGTACACAAGTATAACTCATGCCTCCCACATGTCAGAAATCACTGGCTACTTATGCTCTCTTCATACTCATTACATTTCCAGTTTATGTTCTGCTTGCATTACTCTAATACCTACAATTCTATGCAAGAGTACAGGTACATATTTTTGGGGAAAAAGTAAAATTCTACAATTAAGAAGTCTGGTCCAAACAAAGATGGTTTCTGTCGTTTCCAATGACCTGGTTATTTATGGTCTATTTTCTACCGGTATTTACTGAATATGGTGCTGAAAATGTTTGAAGCACTTTAGATATTGTACGGTCACATCATTCACTGCTTCACTTGCATACATGCATTTACACCCACATACTATGGCCAATTTAGACAGTGCCAGTTAACCTACCAGGATGTCTTTGGAGTTTGAGCTGAAAGGAAGTACCCAGTGTAAACCCACGCAAGCAAAGGGAAACCAAGGACACTAGTGCTGCAAGGCAGAAGTGCTAACTACTAAGCCACTGAGCTTTGTGGTTATTACTTATGTTATTTGGTTCTGCAATCAGAGGGACTGGTTATGCACAGATTAGCTAATATTTTAAAGCAGACCTTGTACAAATGTATGGTTTGCTTATTTTTTTCAGCCATATCTCTCTAGCAGTTAGGCTGTGATCCCTCTGTGCACCTCAAGGCTTCATGTTAACTGGAATGATCATTTCAATATCTGGTGTTCTGTAAGTTTTCTTGTAGGAAACTGTAATCGCTCTTCCTTCTGATTCCAGGAAAAATATTGAATGATCTTTGCTCTTATTGAGTGTCAAACACAGCACACAGAAATTGCACACCTGTGAAAGTGACACAGTAACGCCAATTTTTGTCCTTGCATACCAGATCTAATCTTAAAGCTTTTTTGGCCATACTTCGCCTGTGGGTCACAGGAGTGCACCCAAGTGACCCAGATTAAGCTGACAGTGGGGAAAAGTCCTCTATTGGCTGATGTCACACAGCCAGTCCAGGTTCTGCATTGATCCTGACGATGTCGGTATCTGCCCAGGTGCCTGACTGGCAGCTGGCTCAACCTCTCAGTGCGCTGCTGAGAGCCAGAGCCAGCCGCTTCCATGCACCCACCAAGCCCAGCACTCCAGTGAGCGCTGGAGGGGCAGAGTGCACAGCAGTGACTGACAGTGACCGCTCACTCTGGTTTCAAGAACTGAGCCACAGCAGTCTGATTGCACAGCTCTCAGTGTAGAGTGTACGTGGGACAGCTGCAGCTATTTAGGCGAGTATCGCCTAGTACACACTACTAGTTTGTGTTTTTTGTTTTTGTTCAACCCAGTAGGCTGAACAGAAAAAAATGACAGCTCTGGAGGAGCCAATGTACTAACTATGCAATGTTAGTATAGAGATATCCCCTGCCTTGCTATTGTGTTCTGACAGGGGGGACGTCTCCATTGGCTGAACGGGAGCTGTTCTGCAGACCTTTTTTCAGTCATGACCCATTCAATCGCTTCTCTCAGACTGGCTGGAATACACTTGAGCCAAATGTTGGCTGGCTTCTATTGAACCAGCCGATGCCGCCCAACATTTGGCCTCTGTGCAGCAGGCCTAAGATTGTTTATTATTTTATGTTCCTGCGCTTATTATACTGACCCTTTTGTACAAACAGATTCTTTTTGCTGTTTGTCATATAAGATACCAAGCACTTTTACGATGGGAGTCAAACTATCTTTGGATGTTAGTACTTTGCTACACTTCGGAAAAAAAAAATACACTTTTAGGAAATCACTGAGAAATTTGGAGATTGCCTTTTCTTGACTACCATAATATTCTGCTACATTTTTGAAAAAAATCTCATGTTTAGGAAGCTTCTGAGAGAAATATAGAGGCTACCTTTGCTTTCAAAGGGGTTTCTCTAAAACGCTTAAAAAAAGCCCAGGCAGAGGAGATCGTATTCTAGACCTGGTACTGATAAAAGGGGTTTGTGTGATAAGATGAGAAAAAGATTGGGGTCAAATGATTGATGTCAATAATATCAAAAAATTTTAAAATGATTTACAAAAACAAAGTTTTACATTTCTGAAGCACAAATGATAATTTTCTTAATCTGAATGGCAACTGCAATAATTATAGATCACACAGGCTAAAAAAAAGTAGCAGATAGAGAAGTGTATAAAGGCAAAAGCATGCACAGCAAGAGGAGAAAATGGCTTCATCCATTATTAAAGGAGACACCTTTCTTTTCTTTTTTTTTTTCCAAATACAAATGTGGCATGAAGAAAAGTTACTATGGGATCATAAAAATAAAAACTGAGGACGACATTAAGGGCCCATTCACACATAAATGGACAGCTGCCATACAGAAAACCATCAGGGGTCCATTCTGGCTGCAGTGAGCCTGCGTTAGGGGGCAGTATGATGTGCATTTCAAAGCATTGCACCTTTTTTTGAAGTACACAAAACTGACATTTCGTTCTTGTCACCATACAGCTGTACAGTGACATGCGACCCTGCCCAGTGCACTGCATTCAAGTAGAACTATAGGCAAAAAAAAATTCTTATTTTATTTTGGATACAGAGTAACCCTGTAAAAAAAAAAAAAAAAAAAAATGTTTTGCCATCTGTGTCACTTTGCGGAGATTTACCTTCACTTCCTGTCCCACAGCCAAACAGGAAGTGAGACAGAATGATTGCAAATTTAAGGGAATTCCTTGAGGACCCCATGCCGCCAAAATTAGTTTCTCCATTGGAAGCTTTCCACTCTTTTTCTGGCAACAAGGCAGAATTTGGGCTTTTCTTTTACATTCACTTTCAATGATAATTGTAAACGGGACACGTAGAGAGGCTGAGTCTCCCTAAAAGGGGCACAGAAAGCAATAAAAAAAATTAGATGTTCTAGTCCATCTCATCTCTATCCAAAACTAAAAAATGTTTTTGCCTTTTTAGTTATACTTTAAAATGTAGCATGTCTTTTATCACAGATCACTGGAGTGCAGCTTCAGGCTGTGTTGCAATTTGAATAAGACATATAGCAAACAATTGTTTTTTGTGTGCCCTAGCGGTGACTGGCAGGTTTCCAGTGCGGAAAAACTGTCACAGCATGAAATGACCCTTATGTTAAAGGCGACCTGGATGTAGCAGACCATTTCAACTATTAGGGCACTTTTACACTGAGGCGGTGGGGGCGGTAGCGGTAAAGTGCCTTAAGTTTTAGCGCAGATTTCCCGATGTTTAAGCAACGACTTGCTGCCCACTAGTCGTCTTTTAAACCCCCTCCCCCCCAACCCCCAAGAGGTTAAAACAGGGTTAAAAGCGCCCTTTTAATGGACAGGGGTGGCGCTTCCGCACCGCCCCAAAGATGCTGCTGCCAGGACTTTTTTTCCCTTTCGCACTGGGGCTGCAGGTGAGGCAGTTTTTAGACGCTTTACAGGTGCTATTTTTGGTGCCTGAAAAACGTCTGTGTGAAAGTAGCCTTACTGTGCTTTTGTTCAGTATTTTCATATGTAAATTACACAAAATAACTTGGGATCATTGGTTCTAGTGGTGAAGGTTCATTTTCAGGGTTTCTAGAGGCAGAGGTAGCAGTTATACTGGTCTACTTAAAGTAAAAGTTCACCCTAAGGGCTCATGCACACAGGACGTTTTAAAAAAAGCTAGCACTACAGCAACACTAAAAACACCATTTTTATTTTTATTTTTTTTGCATTTTTAGTTTTAGCTATTTCTGGAAGCACAGGCTTTTTTTTTTTTTTTTTTTTCTTCCTTCTAAACGCTTATGCCTCCAAATGCCTCTGACAGTTTGTGTGCATGGACATATAGGCTAACATGGAGAGGTTTTTAGAGGCAGTTAAAAAAAAAAAAAAAAAAAAAGTCAAACGCACCTAACAGCAGCTGTGAAACATCATGTGTGCATGAGCCCTAACACTAAAATCTGTATATCTACAGACATTCATAATCTAAAAGCCCTGTAATGAAGAAATTGCTGTACATACCTTTTCTGAAACCAGTCCGGTCCTACGCTGAGCTGTCAGCTGTGGAGGCAGCTGCTGAAGCCCCATAATAACGCTATAGGTGATGTCACTTCTCAGGCATTTCACAACCGTCGTGGTCTATCTCCTGCACACCGCATCCGCCACTGGTGACCGGATCGGAGCTCCTTCAGAAAAGGCATGTATTGTGATTTTCATCTTTACAGGGTTAAATAGGTTAGTCTTAGATTGTGGATGCCTGTAGTTTTACAGATTTTAGTTGTAGGATGAACTTCTATGTTAAGACCCCTTTCACACTGAGGTGCATAACAGGTGCTACGGCGCTAAAAATAGCACCGTAAAGAGCCTCTCCTGTCTCTCGGTTGTGAAAACCCTCGGTTTTCACACTGGAGCAGTGTGCTGGCAGAACGCTAAAAAAAAGTCCTGCCAGCAGCATCTTTGGAGCAATGAAGGATCGGTGTATACATCGCTCCTGCCCATTGAACTGAATGGGCATCGTTGCCGATCCACCGGCAAAGCGCTGCTGCAGAGGCGATTTGCGGGTCGTTTTAACCCTTTCTATTTTTAACGCTGCTTTACCACCATTTTTGCAGGGGTTTTCGGTCACTAACGGGGAGGATTTAACCCTGTTAGTGCCCGAAAACCCCTGCAAAAATGGTGGTAAAGCGCCGCTAAAAATAGAGGTGCTTTACCGCCGGCGCCACAGCGTGAAAGGGGCCTAAAGCTTAATAAAGCAATAGGTCCTGGTGGTATTAATCCCACACTTCAAACAGAACTTTGAGGTATAGCTTTTGAACTTTTACTGGATCTTTTTAATCAGTCTCTGCTGACAGGATTATTTCCCTATGACTGACAGTAACTAATACTGTAATATGCTCAAGAAAAAGGTAATGAGAAAGAAGCTGGCAACTACGGGACGCAGAATTTGACATCTGTAATAGTAAAATTAATGGAATTACTAATAAAAAAAGGGAAAAAAAATGATCACTTAAAAATGCACAGCTTGCTGGACCCAAAGCAGCATGGCTTTACTGAGGAGAGATCATGTCAGACTATTCTGATTTTGGTTTTAGACTATATCACAAATATTTTGGACTAGGGTGATGCTTTTACAATTGGATTCCAGCAAAGCATTTGATAGGGATTTTCATATTCTCATAAAAAAATTAGTTTTATGCAAGTTGGTTGATTACATAAATATCAGTGTGTTTGTAAATGGGGGTTCATTCAGAAGAAAGCCAAGCCATTGGTTGTCTGTACAAGGTGCTGTTCCATCAAATCTGTTTGCTAGTGGCATAACTAAAGGTTTGCTGGGCAAGGTATGTCGTCATGCTGATGATGCGAAGGTGTGCAATAGGGTTAGAATATTACTGGAGGTGTTCAACATGGAACATGATTTGGCACTGTTGGAACAATGGAAACCGTGGAAAGCGCAGTTCAACATTTTTTTTCAATGCAAAATGCACCTTTTGGAAAAAGAATTGTTAAAGTACAATATTGGGGGCATAGTGTTGGCCAGGGAGAAAACGAACATTTTTGGGGCTTATTTGATATAAAAAAGGGGGAAAAACGTGATTAAATTAATTTCTTTTTCTGCTGTCAGACTTCTGGATCTCTGACGTGTCTCTCTAGCCTCAGTACTTTTGAGTCCTCAAACCAAGAAGGTTTATGCAGCAGGTCAAGCCAGAACTCTGTCTGTACATGTCTGGGTCAGTGACCCTGAAAGTATTGAAGTTAGTGTGTTTGGCAACTGGCATTTTAAAAAGCAGAAATCTGCAATGCCAGCCTGTATATTCCTTTCAGAACGTGTTTCCTTTAAATTGTATCCTTGTAAATGCAAGACTGGGGTTATCCTTTGTAATAATGGTGGGGGAAGAAATTACTGGGAAATGCCCCCCCCCCCCCTTAAAGTGGATGTAAACCCGAAAAAAATAAAAAATGTCATAATGTAGAGAATAAGATTTCCTATCATTTGAGCCCGATCTTGCCACACAGTTACTCCAGCTCTGAGCAATCGTCTTTTATTGTTCAGTGAGAGAAATCTTGACAAAGTCTTGAAAACTTTGTCAAAAACTCCCCCTTGCTGTGAGTGACAGGTTATTTACATATCTCATGCACTAGCCTGAGGCCGCGTACACACAGGCGGATTGTCTGCCCAACTAAGTTCGTCAGACAATCCGACAGACAATCCGTTCAAAATTTGCATGAACGGACTTGACCACACACGATGAGCAGACAGTCCGCTGAAAGCGTGCGTGATGACGTGTACATCACGTACGACGGGACTAGAAAAACGACGTCCTATACACTGCAATGCAACCTTCGGCCGTGTAAATCCTTTCTGAGCATGCGCCATACTTAGTCCGTCCAACTTGCCTACACACGAGCGGACTGTCCGCTGAAACCAAGTTTGGACGGACAAAACCAAGTTTGAACGGACTGTCTTACGGAAATTCCGTAAGACTTTGTTCGTCAGATTGTCCGCTGAAAAAGTCCGCTGAAGCCCACACACGAGCGGATTGTCCGCTGAAACACGGTTCAGCGGACTAAGTTGGACAGACAATCCGCCCGTGTGTAAGCGGCCTGAGAAAGGCACATTCTGTGTAAAAAGTTCACAATTCACATTCCCCCTCCTCTCCCCTCCAGCTCTCCCAGGATTGGCTGCCTTTACATACACAGCTGTCAGTCAGATGCACACCACGCCTGTGCTCTCCATACCAGACAATGCCGCACGCTCCCGATGCTCCTGATACTCTGCATGGGGCGTGCTTATATGTTAACCCCTACACCACACAATGCCTACAGGGATACAGTTACAACATATACATTTACAACAATGCCGCACACTCGCGATGCTTGTGATACTCTCGACATCACAATAATACACCTGCCCCTTCCATAGTAGGACGAGCCTTGGGAGCGTGCGGCAGCGCCGGGCACAGTGTCCTGCTCATTGCGCAGGCGCCGTCTTGTAATCACTCAAAGCTATTTAGCTTCGGCTATTTTCGGCGGCTCCCTTCTTCGTACTGCGCAATCAGGTTTCCATCTGGTCTTTTGTTGCAGGTGATTTTCTGTTTTGTGGGATCCCACCCAGGCAGGTCTCCATTAGATTCCATTGGGACACTACTAGGTCTTTACCAGGAAGGAGGGATGGGGGAGTTCTTCCTGGCATTAGGGGTAGTAGTCTATCTTCTGTTCTGGATGATGCGAAGAGTCTCAGTCTCACATACCTTGATCCCTTTAAGAGCACTCTCCTGTTAACCAGATTCCCCCCCCCCCAACTGATACCCACTGGACATATAGGAGAGAGGCTCACTCTTCTAAATGTGCCTTAGACCCTGTGTGGCAGGTCAAGCTAGTCTGAGGAGGACATTGTATCTCCATAGATTGTCCTAAGGAGAACAGCTGTCTACTGCTACAGATATTCCCTTATATTATATATTATATTCCCAGCCTTTTGAGGAATGTCTTGCCAGCTATAGACGGATCGAATCTTGGCCAGTTCAGCAGGACTGAGATTCGAACCATGTGTGGGCAGGATAAATGTACTCAAGTCGATCGATCATCTGCAACCAGCCTGTCAGATCTTTCATCAGGGAGGAATTGATTTAAATCGTGTCGATTTAAATCACAGTTTAAATCGTGTTTTATATCGCTAGTAAAAAGGCTTGATTTAAATCATAATTTTTAAGAGCAACTGTCACCTCTGTCCCACGATAGCAGCTCCTCTGACCCGCTGTTGACTCACGACAGTCCCATTCACTTTAATGGGACAGCTAGTGATGAGGCAATAACACAACAAGGGGAGGGATATGGCGGGAGCAGGTGAGTGAATGCTTGCCAACCGGCGCTGCCATGATGGATCTGAAATGACAGGTGCTCTTTAAAGCGGTTCTGCACCAAAAAAAAAAAAAATATATTAAAAGCCAGCAGCTACTAATATTGCAGCTGCTGCCTTTAATAAAATCACACTTACCTGTCCCAGGGTCCAGCGATGTCGGCGGCAGATGACGAGTGATCGCTCGTCTCGCTGCTGCCCCCGCCGCCAACCTCTGTCAAGGAATCGGCAAGTGAAGCATTACAGCTTCACTGCCCGGTTCCCTACTGCGCATGCGCGAGTCGCGCTGCGTGTCTCTTATGGTCCCCCGCTGTGTCTCTGGGAACTGTGTGTTTCCCGGAACACAACGGGGGGGGGGGCGGAGCGTCTGCGGGGGTCTGCGGCAGTCTGCCCGGAAGTGGGTGCAGATACCTGGATTATCCGCCACAATCTGCACCTTTCAGGGGGAGGGATCAGATTAGCGGAACTTCCCCTTTAGGGTGAAGAACCTCTTTAATTGTAAGAGCTCATTCTTGCTGGTAGCTGGAATCTGTAAATGCTTCCCGAACCGCCCACACACATTTACTGTGGCAGGGCGGCCCGGCTACGCGAAACAATGTACCTGCATGTTGTTTTCGCCTTGGGGTCTGGGGCTCTCGCACGTCGCCAGTGACCCATTCCCACTGTGATTGGACACTGCGGGAGCCAGTCAGCGGGTCCAATGACCGCCAGGACCCGCTGAGCATTCGCTGAAGAGGTAAACAAGGCAGACCGTCATCCAGTATTTGCAAACAAAATGAAGGTTTCCCATTTAAAATATGCGGTCAGATTAGTAAAACGGCGATATCAGAAACGATTTTAGGTTAATCACACATAGTTGGAACTACTCCATTTCTTTTATATAAATAAAACCATAACATTGCCAGTACATGTTATCTCAGCTTGCAGAGCTTGTATTCATTGAGTGTACCAAAATGTAAATATTGCAGAATATACAGATTCATGCTACATTACCAAGCTCCATTTCATGCTGAATAAACAAAATCAGTAATGTATCTTAAAGCGGGGTTCCACCCTAAAGTGGAACCTCCGCTGATCGGATCCCTCCCCCCCTTCGGTGTCACAATTGGCACCTTTCAGGGGGGAGGGGGGTTGAGATACCTGTCAAAGACAGGTATTTACACCCACTTCCGGGCATAGACTCCCGTGGGAGTCTGTCATTTCCTGTCCTGCCGCGCTGTCTGCTGGGACACACACGGGTCCCAGTGACAGCGCGGAGAATTCCTATTGCGCTGCGCGACTCGCGCATGCGCAGTAGGGAACCGGGAAGTGAAGCCGATTCGCTTCACTTCCTGATTCCCTCACCTAGAATGGTAGCGGCAGCAGCCGAGGGCCGAGTGATCGATTGGCCTCGGCTGCCGGCATCGCTGGAACCCGGGACAGGTGAGTGTCCATTTATTAAGTCAGCAGCTGTAGTATTTATAGCTGCTGGCTTTTAATATTTTTTTTTTTTGGTGGAATCCCTCTTTTAAATAGAAAACAATCTTTAGATAGATTTTTACTCCAAAGCATTTTATTAAAATAAATCTGAAAAAAAAATCAAAAAAATCAGATTAAAACAAAACAAAGATTTGTATCCACTCTCTCATGTGATTATTGCCAGTGGCTATGGCCGCTGGAAATTAATTGCTGTGTGTTCTAACTGAGAAGGTTCTCCCCACCGGGAGAATGCAATAGCTCCGCTGGAGGCATTACACCATCAACACTGACTCTGGTGTTGGTGAAATCGAGTGATTGTGTTTCCTGCAACTCGTGGAAAGAGAGATTGCAGTGTCTATGGCCAGCTTTATTTTTTGTCTTCAATTAGACAAACAATTTTGGCTGTTATGCATGTATACTGCCACTTTGCTGAATGTGGGGTGTCGGAACATTCATAAACCTTTGGCTAGAGGCCAGGGGTAGACCGAATGGTTGTTTGATCTTTTGAGCTTTGGGTTTCTATCGACTGTCCTTTTAGGGCTGTCCACCTGCACCCTTCAGTCCTCATGACATTGTGGAATTCCTGCATTCGCCAATGGACTCAGGGATCACTTAACACTCATTGTATGTGGTTTTGTTTTAGTTGATTTAGGGTTTTCCCTGATCTATTTTCTGGCCATTCTGTTTTTCATAAACTTGGAGCTTTCCTTGGATTCTTGGATAGGCTCTAGAACGTCTGGTCCTCCTTGTCTCGAGCTTTTGTTTCAGGTTCCTTCTTGGACCTGTTATTTCTAGGTACTGGGCTCCATTTATTGTTGATATCCGGTTGTGGACCATTTTGTTCCCTTCATTGGCATTTTTTTTTTTTTTTTTTTCACCTGTGTTATGGTTGATCAGCTTGTGGGATGCAGTAGAACAGTCTTATGCAAATTATTATAAAAAAAAAACTTATTGGTTTTGTGTTTAGCTATGCTAACTTTTTTTCTTAGTTTTTTAATGGAAGTGTCTTTTCACTCCCTTTCTCCAGTCAAACTCTAAACTGAAGCTGGTAAGAAGTTTAGCGGTGTGTGAAGAGTCATCTGGGCCATTTGTTGATGGATGTTTGGAACCTCAGGTAATGTATATCATGTTGCTGCTGAATAGAGCCCTATTCCCAAATGTTTACATCGTTTTAATGCGTATCTAAACCTAAAAACAAAAATGACCCTTACCAGCTGTTTGATATGGTAGGTGCATTTTGTTTTATTGTTCCTTATTTCATACTTCTTTTCACCTGATAATTATGGGAATAACACTTCCTCTTCTTGGGTGGCTATGCTCACTTCACCACTGTATACAATGGTGCTCATAAGTTTACAGAATTTGATTTCTTCGCCATTTTTCATAGAATATGAATAACACAAAAACATTTTTCACTCATGGTTAGTGTTTGGCTGAAGTCATTTATTAGTCAACTGTGTTTACTCTTTTTAAATCCATAATCAAAACAGAAATGACCCTGATCAAATACCCTGGTGATTTTTGCCTGATTACATGCACACAAGTTGACACAAATGGGTTGAAATGGCTATTAAAGGTAACCATTCTCACCTGTGATCTGTTTGCTTGTAATTGGTGTGTGTATAAAAGGTCAGTGAGTTTCTGGACTCTTGACGGACCCCTTGCATCTTTCATCCAGTGCTGCACTGACGTTTCCTGGATTCTGAGTCGTGGGGAAAGCAAAAGAATTGTCAAAGGATCTGTGGGAAAAGGTAGTAGAACTGTATAAAACAGGAAAGGGATATAAAAAGATATCCAAGGAATCGAGAATGTCAATCAGCACTGTTCAAATGCTAATCAAGAAGTGGAAAATGAGGGGTTCTGTTGAAACCAAACCACGGTCGGGTAGACCAACTAAAATTTCAGCCACAACCACCAGGAAAATTGTTCAGGGACCCGCGACCACTTTCCTGACTTTTTAGTATCTCAGAAATAGATACACCTGATGTACTAAAGGCCTGATCAGATGTGATCAATTTTCAGTGATTGACAGCATAGTTTGTAGACTCTATAACTTTCACAAAGACCGAATAATATACACCAATTTAGGTTATTTTACCAAAGATATGTAGCAGTATAAAATGTTGTCCAACATTTATGAAGAAAAATTACTAATTTGGCAAAATTTTATGACAGAAACAAAGAAGCATTTTTTTCACAAAATTTGTTTTTTTTTTAAATTTATAGCACAAAAAAAAAACCCACTAATTAAATACCACCAAAAGAAAGCTCTATTTGTGTGAAAAAAAGGACGCAAGTTTCGTATGGGTACAGTGTTGCATGACTGAGTAAATTTTATTCAAACTGTGAGCGCTGAAAGCTGAAAATTGGTCTGGGCAGGAAGGGGGTATAAGTGCACTGTATTGAGGTGGTTAAGAACTGGGGTATGTAAACATTTGATCAGGGTCATTTGGGTAGTTTCTGTTGTGATTATGATTTAACCACTTTCAGACCGGACCATTTTGCTGGCTTAAGACCACACCACTTTTTGCGATTTGGCACAGCGTCGCTTTAACTGACAATTGCGCAGTCGTGCGACGTGGCTCCCAAACAAAATTAACGTCCTTTTTTTGCCACAAATAGAGCTTTCTTTTGGTGGTATTTGATCACCTCTGCGGTTTTTATTTTTTGAGCTATAAATAAAAAATAGAGCGACAATTTTGAAAAAACGCATTATTTTTTACTTTTTGCTATAATATCCCCCAAAAATATATAAAAAAACATATTTTTTTCCTCAGTTTAGGCCGATACAGTGCATTGTTTTTAAATCATGCTTTGTCTGCATGTGTAATGTGAATATTTTTTTGCTTTAGGATGTCATTCACTTGCATATTAGCTGTCCTTCTGATAAGGAAGAGAAGTGCTGTAAGGATGGACCTGAGAAAGATGAGAAAAATAAAGAAAAGGGGCCAAAGAAAATGCTCTCTAGAGGTTGGTTTATTATTGTGGCATCAGTTGGTCTAGACCGATTAGTTCTGTCGGCTACTGTCAGAACAGACTTTCTACATTGTCTTTTGAGGAGCACAGGAATTCAGAAAGTCGGGGTTTACTGCTGCCTACAGGAGGCTAGGGCACTGGCAAACCTAAAGTTGTAAGTCAGCCCCTGTATAACCCCTCTTGCTGATTTTTCCTTAGTGACTTCAAGATTCTTACACTGGTGAAAAGTTTTGGAGGCCGTACACAGACCCCACTGGAAGGGATAATTTGCAGGGCTAGCCAGGGATGTTACCTTTGGGCACTGGGCATTGTGGGACTTTCGTATTGTTCGCCATGGATTGCTTTCTAGGCCCTTAGCTGTGGCATAGCCTTAGGTGCTGGTTGGGCTAAAGCATTGAGAGCTACCTTACCATTGGGCACCTTTTCAAATTTCCTACCACCACCATTTTTCCTGTGGTAAGGGTTAAGTCTGAGAGGACAGATGTCTGTCATCTGCTAAATGGAGTGCTTAATGCATTCCATGCTCTCCTTCGCATTCAGTCTAGCGCTAGCACCATCCTGCTTAAGCACCATGTGGATCATACAGTTTTGTTCCACTGCCAGCCTACAGTGCCTTTGTCACTCATGGCTGCCTGAAACTATCATCGGCACCAGTTTGCCTCACGTTGAACACAGTTTCTTTCCACTACGTGATTTTTATCAGTCTTCCTAAAGGACAGTCTTGCTACTTCACTCATATTCCCCTAATGGTTCTGGATGCATTTATCTGGTATCCTTAGAAGGAAATTACCCCTGTAATTTAGAACCTGAGACCCATTTTATCATTGTGCCTTCAGATGAGGCTGATGTCTCCCTCATAGCCACAGGGAACTCCACATTGAACATTTGTCCCCCAACGCCATCTCTGGCAGAGTCTATTTCTGACTTTTGTGGGCCTCTAAATCAAGCTTAAGCTGAGCCCAAGGCTGCTTTTACCGTTTGATTCATTTAAGTCCCAATTGTCTAACCCTGGAGAGGCTGTTCTTGAGCCACCTGCAGATGACTCTGATTTTCAATAGGTTGTTTCTCACTTGATTGATGCAGTATGTTCAAACCTGCATGTAGAAGATCAGCTTGTTCCAGGCCTTAGGATCTATTAGAGCTTCTACATCTGCAAATACATTCCCATTACACCTGCAATTTAGGTCATTCCTCTGTGAGAACTAGAAACGCCCTATAGAATCCTGGGTCCCGTCTGAGTATGTAAGTGTTTTTTATTAATCAGTGGTCTTTTCCCACCATAGATGCCCCTGTTCAGTAGCTTGAAGATGTTTTTTTCAGAAGTTCCCATTCTAGCAAATTTGTAGTTCAAATAAACTGGAGTGGCTCTCCTTCCTGTGTCACTTTACTATACCAACCATGTCAGAATGCTAGAATCACCTAAGGATCCGTTAGGCTCTGTTAGGCCCCCTGTTTCATTTAATTGGGACTGATGTTGATACTGATGCGTTGGGCACGCTGGCTATAGGTTTGGGATGCCAGTGATACAGCTATGGAACATCTGACTTTGTTACTCTTCAAGGGAAGTCCTATTGGTCCTTCTCTTGACATTGTCATTAGCAATGTCAATAGTGGCTGGAGTGTGCTCCTACTTCAATGCCAGGAGGTCTGTAGAGGGGTTGGAGGAACCCCAGCTTTCTACATTAGCAATAGTAGTGCTTATGGCTGCAGAGCCTACCTCCCATCTCTGGGTAATAGGGCTAAACCACCTTCATGAAGGTGCACCCTCCACTTCTAAAAGTTGGGGATGTTGGTTTATCCAGATGACTCCTTGGATAGTTTGCCAACTCAACATTTGGGTGCTCAAGTTACCCCTATTAGCCATAGAGCTAAACCCTTAAGTTTGGCAAGTCATTCACCTGCCCCTAACCATGGTTTGGGTGTTACTGCACTTGGCAGTGTATCTTACAAGGTCTGGTTGGAATCCCCACACCCTTGAATCTTGTTCTTACTGTGGTAGTAAATTTGCCTTTGCTTTGCATGTGCACCTTATCTGTCCTCTTCTTCGAGAGGACTCCCTGACTTAGGAGGCTAACCGGGATCAGTTGCTACTGTTCCCTCTCCTAGTAAGGATCTGATCTTTCAGTGTCCTCCCAAAGAACTTATTATTGCTTGAGACACTGAATCTTTTGTCCACCCTAGTACCTTTCCTTGGCATCTCCTATTGTGATATGCTCTGTAGATCCTCACTGAAGGAGGTAGTTTTGTCTGTGGTGGTGCATAATATATCTAGCAGTAGTTAATCAAATTCAACTGGATTTGTTTCAACATTACAGACCAACTCCAGTTGAATGGTAACAATTTACTAGATAGAATCATTTTTCTTGGCTATTTCTGTCCGAACCCCTCTGATAGACCTAGGTACCCTCTGGATAAGGCTTCTCAGTGGTTGGCGTTGGTGACTTTGGATTTTCCATGTTTAATGAGGATTTTGTGAGCAGAATAGCATTGAAGTAGTTCATTCACAGAGGACCATTGATCTCTTCCTTATCAGTTGGGGATATTCTACCAACATCTTCTTTTAGAACTTCTAGTTTATTTAGAGCGTTTTCATCCAACTGGTCTCCTTCCCTTGTGGACTTGTGGTTCTTTTCAGCCTCCCCCTCTTTCTGGGATCTTGGACTTGAGGCAAGACATTCAGATGGTCTCTTTAAACCAGGAAGTTCCAGATTCAGTCAATCAGTCTTTTATAGTGAACTGGATGGCACATTCATACCACTCCCTCCTGGAAAGCTTTTTCTACCTTGTCAGTCCTCATGCTTGGAACTTTATCTAGTTTTGCAGAAAAAACATTTTATGCTTTTTCATATAGGACCCTTCTGTGAGTTTGTATTCTCATCTGATCTCTAATCAACATCGCCCAAGGGCTGCAAGAGGATCACCTTGTTCACCCTCCTCTCTTTTGAACTGGCTAGTGGCCTGAACCCTATACTGGAAGTTGTGGAGTATGCTACCCTTGAACACTTGGTCTCCACTTTGAAGTGTGGGGAGTAAGCACATGGATGCTCCTTCTTTCCTATTTGGCACATATCCATTGTGGGATAGCCCTGTGCTCCCACATGTCCCTTATAGAGAATAGTGTAAATCTGGAGGCATTCATGGGACCTGATCACAAGAGATGGATTTTTCTTCCTTCTGCAGCTGATTTGCAGCCTCTTGGGAAAGTTCTGCAGATTCCTTCCTCAGTCCTGTCCCTAATTGGTTTATTAGTGTGACTAAGATTCCTTAAAGTCCATTGAGGGACACCTGTCCCATTCCCCTGTGTTTTGGCTGGCCCTTTGTAATGCTTTCTCACAAAACTGAGGCATTCTGGATAGAAGAGATGTTATATGGGGGCTGTCTTACAACGTTTGTTTGCCAGTGTCCTAGCCTTCTGTGGGTGGCAATGCAATCAGTTTATGGATTCCTGGGTCTCTCCGTGGATTTTGCACTGAGCACCAAAATCTTTTTCTATTTTGACAGGATTGGTCATTTTCAAAAGCTTGGAGAGTTGCCTATAAATAGAATCAATGAAAAATGTATTTGTGGCTACACTGTTAAAAGTAGTATGGCGGCCTACAACTATTCTGCCTTACTATAAGGTTACTAGTAAATGGCCATTCACTGCCAAACGTTTTGCATCACTATGACTTTAACATGAAACACTTGGAGGAAAGTTTTTGTTGGGTTCCTTTGAGTAGGATTCACTCAGTTGTGACAGAAGAGGGTGAGCAGTGGTCAAACACAATCCCATTATATTCTACCATGTCTGTATAACTGCCAAGGACATAGACCCTTGTTTTCTGAAGTGAAACCAATGATGTGTAATGTCGCTAGAGGGTAATTGGTGTTTAGCAAGTTCTATTGAGGGTGGTACACTCCCATGGCAATAGTGTTACTGTTGATTATTATGTACTATAGAGTAATGCAAGTTGCATTTATTGTTTTTAGAAAGACACTACTGACTTTTAAGATAAGACTTGGTGTTTTATAAGAAGTGATTTTCTTCTGTCCCCACAGATTCTAGTCAGGAGTACACAGATTCTACTGGAATAGATGTACATGAATTTTTAGTGAACACACTGAAGAATAACCCAAGGTATCTTGTAATTGCAATTTTAACTTTTCAAAATTGGCCATTAAATTTGGCAATCTTTTTTGTTTTTGTTTTTTGGTGTATTTAGTGTACTTTTTAATTATTGCAGTGATCAACTGCTGTAGTTAGACTCTGATAAAAGTTGACGTAGCTCTGCCCTGTTGATGGCTGCTGGAGCTCACAGAAAATCTTGATGTCAGAGATGACATCACAGTATTTCCTTTTTCATAGCCTTGTGGAAACCTCGTGTTACTGCTGTGCTGTAGGCGAAGTCTATTCCGCCCTTTTTAGCAGGATTGAAAGTCAAAGAGCTGATTGAATATTGCTGAACGGCAACTGTCACTGATATAGTGGTTCCAGCACATACACCAGTCGCTGTTTTAAAAATTGGAATTGGGCCAATTTATTTATACAAAGCTAAAAAATAAAAACCTAATAAAAAAACAAAAGTATTTGAAATGACAATTGACCTTTCAGAGAAGATAACATTTTGTTCCGGGTTTACCCCTCAATAACACTTTAATTTAAAGTTTAATTAGCCCTAATTAACTGCTCCTTCCCTTAAGCCCTGTACATATGGGCCAAATGTCAGGTGACCACAGCCGGTTAAAAAAAAAAAAAGCCAGACATTGGGCCTGTGTGTCTGGCTCATCTCCCAAACAGAGATAGACAGGCCTAAAATACTTTTACTGTGTGAGTGCAGTCAGGAGAGACCAGGGGCTTGAAGCATGGAATGTAAACCATCCCTGGATTGAGTTGGGTATGCATATCTGGGGAAGGGGTGAGATCTGTTAGGTCAACTTAAAGGTCTAGGGGGAAAAAAAATCAGCAGGTAAATACTGTTGCTTTTTTTTTGGGCTTGTGTAAGTAGCATTTCAAATGTCCACAACTGGTTAAAATGGCACTCCAGACAAGCACCTACAGTGGCAAGAATAAGTACATAAACTCCTTGGAATTCAAGCGGTAGTTAAAGCCCATTTTAACTTGTACCTACAGGTAAGCCTATAATAAGGCTTACCCATAGATACAGTGAATGTCTCCTAAACCTGCAGTATTTAGGAGATATTCATACTTGAAGCACTGGTGATGTCAGAGTGTGCTGTAAGTTTAGCGGCTGTGATCTCATGTTCATGCACTGGAGTGACATCACAATGGCCCAACCATTCTGTTGGCCAGAAAGCACAAACCGAACCTCGATGGAAGACTAGGTGAAGATGAAAGTGTGGACAGGGGGCATCGCTGGAGGGCTTAATTTTAAGGCAAGTCTGTCATATATTGTGCTAGTATGCAGTGCAAAGTAGCACATTATGGCTTAAATTTCCCAGGGGCCCACTTTTTTATTTTTATTTCCTTAATTCCATTAGTTTACTACTGCTTTAGCTAGGTTCCTGCAGTAATTTGCCATAAGGCTAGGTTTACTTTGTTATGGCTCTGCGAGCCATGTATTTGTGTGAGCACGGCAGGCCATTCATTTGAATGGGCTGCCATGCCTCCTGAAATACAGGGAAAAGGTCCCTGCACAATTATTGGAATGGTAGCACGCATGGGAACTGCAAGGGCACTGTGGGTTCCTAGTTGGATATGATTTCCAGTGCATCATTAGGAATAATGGCACCCGCAGGCATCCACCACATTTTTCTGTGCAGGTGGTTGCGGCTGCGGTAATGGGTGTGGATCCACAGTGGGAACCACCCACACAGATATTAACCTGGCCTAAAATGTGATCTGATCCTTATCGAAGTCACAACAATAGACAGTTTTTTGTTTTGTTTTTTTACTAAAGGAAAATCCACTTTGCACTACAATTGCACTTAGAAGTGTAGTTGCTGTAGAACTGAGAGGGGCATGCAAGAAAAAGAAAAGCATTTTTGCTTGTACATGATTGAATGATAGAAATCAGCAGAGCTTCCCCTCAGATCTATAGCAACTGCACTTCCAAGTGCACTTGCATTGCACAGTGGATTTGCCTTTAGTAAATCAACCCCAATGTGTTTAAGATGAAACCATGCAAGCAATTCTAAATTCTTGTGTCTTTATTGAACACACTCATTAAACATTAACAGTGCTGGTGAAAAAAAGTAAGTAAACCTTTGTATTTAATGGTGTGTCAAACCTCCTTTGCCAGCAATGACTTCAAGCAAGTGCTTTCTGTAGCTTTGGACCAGACCTGCACAATGCTCAGGAGGAAATTGACATGCCTCTTTACAAAACTGCTTTAGTTTTGACACATTTGTAGGATGTCTGGTGTAAATGATTCTTTTGAGGTCATTGCACAAGCTCTTTATGGGGTTTAGTTCTGAGCTCTGACTGGGCCACTCCAAAAGGTGTATTTTCTTTTTCTGACACCAGTCTGTGGTAGATTTACTTTGCTGCTTAGGGTGAATGTCCTGCTGCATCACCCAACTTCTTTTATGGTTCAGGTGGCAGACAGCCACCACCCTGACATCATCCTGTTGGATATTTTGTTAAAATATTTTGGAGAATTCATTTTCTCGTCGCTGATGGCAAGTGGTCTAAGCCCCAAGGCAGTGGAGCAAGCCCAAATCACAATGTTTCCTCCACCATACTTCACAGTTGAGATGATGCTTTGATGTTGGCAAGCCATGCAAATTTTTTCACCATACATAATGTCGAGTGTTCTTCCCAAACAATTCAACTTTTGTTTCATCGGTTCACAAAACCTTTTCCCAGTAGCGTTGTGTTTTGCGAAGGCACACTTTGCCAAACTGCAAACACGCAGCAATGTTTTTTATTCATATATTTTATTTTTTGGAGAGCTGCAGCTTCATCCATGTTCTGCCATGGACACCCCTGCCTGTTCAAGGACTTGCATATGGTAGATGAACAGGGATGTTTGCCAGCTCCAGTGATGTCTTCAAGCCCTTTAGCTGTTAAATGTGGGCTGTTCTTTTCCTCATTGAGGATTCTGCTTGGTGCCCTGAGCACCCACTCCTGGGAAGAGTAGCCACAATACTTAATGGTCTCCATTTATAGACAGTTTGTCTGTTGACTGATGGATTCCTAAACACTTTGAGATTGCTTTGCAACCCTTTCAAGCCTTATGCATGTTAGCTACTCTTTTGATCGTATGTCTTCAGAGAGCTCCTTTTTTGCAAGGCATGGTTCACATCAGCTGATGCTTCTTATGAACGACAATCTTAAAATATCGGAGTGTCTTCTATCAATCAAATTTGCCCTAAACCACACCTCCTAACTAATTTCATCAATTGGCCTCCAATTTAGCGTTTGAAGTCATTAGTTCACTTACTTTTTCCTCCAACACTGAATGTTTAATGGGTGTGTTCAGTAAAGACCAGAGAAATTAGAATGGTTTCTTATCAGCTTAAGCACATTGTTTTGTCTATTGTGACATAGATGAGGCTCAAATCACATTTTATGACAACTTACTGAAGAAAAAATAGCTAATTCTAGGGGGTTCACATATTTTTTTTTCTCCTGTAAATACTACTGCCTGCCAAAATATTTAGAACTATTCAAGCAGACATCCTCGCTACTTTTCTACACTGCAGTTAAGCAATACAGTGTTTTACCAGCTGTTCCTAAGCCCATAGTTGGACAATGAACAAGTTAAATCTGGTCTGTTTATACTCTTGGATCAAACTTCAGCAATCCCAGGCATTTTCTTTAGTAACATCTCAAATGCTTAAGGATTTATATTAGAAGTACATATGATTGCTTACATTACCTTTTGCAAATTTAGTTTTTCGATTTTGCAATTGTAATATTTATAGTGAAGAACAGATGTTTAGGCAAATGTAACCAAAGATTTTACATGCTACACTTTAGATCTGTTTGGTGAAGCTACTACTGCAGTGTTCAGACTATGCTGAATTAAAGGTGCTATTGCTGGTCTATTTGGATTGAAAATAATGTAATTTGATTTCATTCTTTTAGGGATAGAATGATGCTGCTAAAATTAGAACAAGAAATCCTTGAATTTATTAATGATAATAGGTAAGTGTGACTCAAAGATCCTTCTCACCATGTAAACAGCTAGAAGCATAATGTGAATAAACAAGCTGTAACCTGCTTTAATGTAGCATGTGATGTAGTGCTAATCCCAGATGTGGTCATATTTTTACCCCATGACCTAAATAAAAAGAAACCTTAAAGATAATGATGTAGATGTATATTCACACATTGGAAAGGAAAGAATTCTTGCATGCGACATTAAATACCTTCAAATGTTTGTAGTTGGAAGATAAAAGCCATGATGCCTGTTCTGGTCTTATGAGCCTTTACATAGTTGTATTAACATGCCCATCATTCCTTCATCATTGTCTTGTCTGCTATTTTGAATTCTTTCTACCTAAGCTACTGCCATGCTTATTAGTGCTGATATATTACCAGATCACTGCTGAATAATGCAAACCAGTATTTCTTAGAACCCTTTACACTGTGGCGCTTTTCGGGCGTTTTAGCACTAAATATAGCAACTGAAAGCGCCTCTCAAGCCACCCCAGTGTGAAAGGCCGAGTGCTTTTACACTGAGGGGTGGGCTTGCAGGACAGAAAAAAAATTCCTGCAAGCAGCATCTTTGGGACGGTGCGGGAGCGGTGTCTGCACCTCCCTGCCTATTGAAATTAATGGGCAGCACTGCCAAAGTTCCTCAGCAGCGCCGCAACAGGGGTGCTATTATCCCCTTCGGCCGCTAGCGGGGGTTAAAAACGCCCCACTAGCGGCCGAAAAGCGTTGCTATCACATTAGTAAAGCACAGCTAAAACTAGTGGCACTTTACCACTAACACTCGCACCGCCCCAGTGTGAAGGGGATCTTAGTGATGGTAGTGTTCAAAATTGTTTGTTGCTGTAGTAAAATGCATAAACTTTACTGCATTCCAAGGTAAAGTCTCATCCTTTTATTTGTACCTAGTTCAAATCTATGTGCTTTGCAGCTTTAAAATATCATGCAACCGTACTGTGAAATAATTATTTGTTTTATTCTCTCATATTGCATGATAATTAAGCAATAAACATGTATGTAAAATGATTACAAACACATACATGTATTTAGTTCTGCACATCAAATGTGTGATTAACTGCATATGCGTGAAATGTATAAAACGCATTTTTTAGTTTTGGGAAGACTAGGGAATGGTGGAGATCCCAATTTGGGTTTTTTCCTCTTCTTTTTTTTTATTTTTTTTTTTATGTCCAGCCACAGAGATTTCTCTTCACTGCCTGTTACAAAAACTTACCTGGAAGTAAGAGGTGGTCTCCCATTGGACAATTACCATCAGAACTGGTGTCCCATTAGAAAATTTCTTTACCCATGACAGCCCCAAATATTGGTTTGGCCATCACTTCCTGTAATGGATACAATGGTTCCTAGGGTTAATAGAGAGAATAAATCTCCCCACTTGGGCATAGTCAGAAGTAAAAACCTTACAGAGGTGCTAACCCTTTCACATTGCATCCAGAACTTAAAAAGGTTTTGGCTTTACATACACTGGAACTGCCACTAGATTTTGTCAGCCAGGGACCTTCAGAGAGGTTCATTCCTGCTTACATTCTCACACCTACAGTTATTCAGACAAGCAAAGTGTAATTTCTTCAGTGTTGTCACATGAAAAGATATTATAAAATATTAACAAAAATGTCAATGGTGTATGTACTTTTGTGAGATACTGTATATTTGAAATGAAAGCTTTATTATTTTGGGTAATAACATGGTGTGGATTTATGCCAGTCACAGGCTGTGTCATGCCCCTCCAGCCTGTGTTTTAGAATAAGAGGGTGGCGAAGCTTCCATCAATCTACTTGTAATATCCCACCCCCATAGCGTTTAGCTGGTTAGTGGGCATGGTGGAGGAGCTGGGGAATGGGCTGTCATTTACCACAGTGTGTATGCCCACATGTGTGACTCTATAGTCAAATGGGCTGCTCAGTTTTGATAGAGAGGAAATGCTCATCATAGAAACTCACTGAAAACTGAGCATGTGTAGAGCTGACAACACTGCTTTGCAAAATTCCTAGCTGCATTGGGGACTTGGACAAAGGGGGAAGATAGCAGCAGGATCAACCAGTTTTTTTTACAGCATACAGAAAACAAATTTCCCAAGGACTGGTTGAGTATGAACCGCATGTAATACATTTATTGATTGTTCTTTATGATGTGGGTTTAGTGACGCTTTAAGTTCTTAATGTTTTACATGCAACAGTGGGTCCGACTTTGCAGATGGACAAGTCACATCCAAGTTGCACCCATTCAAAGTTGCACTCCAAAGTCATTGTGACTTTGGAGTCATACAAGTGTGAATGGAGCCTTAGACTATAGCAGTGGATAACATTTAAAAAACATTCTGTCAGTTCATAGGCATTAAGAAAAAACATAAATTGAAAACATTCATGGAAAATCTATTGACTCTTGCATGTACATTGTCTCCCTTTTTCAGCAATCAGTTTAAGAAGTTTCCACAGATGACCTCATATCACAGGATGCTTTTACACCGTGCTGCTGCTTATTTTGGCATGGATCACAATGTAGACCAAACAGGCAAAGCTGTAATCATTAATAAAACCAGTAACACAAGAATGTAAGTAGCTTGTTTTGGCAATTTTTGCTGCAATCTTTATCCTCCTGTTACAATTTGTAACCAGCTATGGTGTATTGTATGGTTTAACAGTATTTGACAAATTTAGTTAGTTTTGTAAGTCACATTTATCTTTGTGTTACAAAAAAGATTTTATTTAAACTGTTCTACTCATTGGCTTAAAAGTCACATATATTATTTTTCTGTAGACCTGAGCAAAGGTTCTCTGAGCACATCAAAGATGAAAAGAGTTGTGAATTTCAACAAAGATTCATCCTAAAAAGAGACGATGCCAGCATGGACCGTGATGATAATCAGGTAAGGGTGTGGACAGTTGACTTTATTTTTATTTTTTCATTTTAATTCATTGTGTGTATTCCGAGCTGTTAAACTGGTTGTAAACCCATTACAACCACTTTAACCTACAGGTAGGCCTAGATTAAGGCTTACTTGTAGGTGCAAGAAATATCTCCCAAACCTAACAGGTTTAGGAGATATTTGCAGGAATAGCGGCACTGATGTCTACTCACTGAGCGTGACCTAAAGTGTGTGTGTGTGTGTGTGTGTGTGTGTGTGTGTGTGTGTGTGTGTGTGTGTGTGTGTGTAAAAAAAAAAAAAAAAATATATATATATATATATATACACACACACACACACACACACACACACACACACACACACACACACACACACACACACACACACACACACACACACACACACACACACACGCATATACGAGAAGGGATTGCTGCACTTCCATATTGTTCAGAGCTTGACAGTTTCCTGCTAAGTTGATAAACCCCTTCTTCAGAATAGAACAGAACACATCCCAGGGATGAAGAAAACCACATTAGGGACTTGCTATTTGTTTTTATTTTATTTTTTACAAATGTGGTGATGGTGTATACCAGGAGAACAAAAAGATGAGCAGAGGTTGGAAGAAAAGCATCATTGTAGGCCATTACTTGTTTGTATTCTCTCAATAAGTGCGGTAGTAAGAATTTTAATAAAATGTATATGGAATTACGGCAAATCAGATTTAGGACCCTGCTATTTTCTTCAAAAGTGTGCCTTTAACCACTTTCAGACCGGACCATTTTGCTGGCTTAAGACCAGACCACTTTTTGTGATTTGGCACTGCGTCGCTTTAAATGACAATTGCGCGGTTGTGCGACATGGCTCCCATACAAAATTATGTCCTTTTTTCCCATAAATAGAGCTTTCTTTTGGTGGTATTTGATCACCCCTGCGTTTTTTTTTTTTTTTTTTTTTTTTTTTTTTGCGCTATAAACAAAAAAGTGGGAGAATTTTGAAAAAATCAAATTTTTAACTTTTTGCTATAATATCCCCCAAAAATATATAAAAAAAACATATTTTTTCCTCAGTTTAGGCCTATACGTAATTCTTCTACATATTTTTGGTAAAAAAAAATACGCAATAAGTGATTGATTGGTTTGCACAAAATTTATAGCGTTTACAAGTAGTGCAGGGACTACTTTTGAGAGTTGGTGCAGTGCCGCAAAGTCGGCATTGTACCGATTTGGATGCTGCTACGGGATAGTTTTATGGCATTTTTATTAATCTTTTTTTTTTATTTTTATTTTTTTCTACTAGTAATGGCTGCGATCAGCGTGTGTTTTTTTTTTTTTTTTTATTTTTTTTTTTTTTATTTTTTTTTTTTTTATTTTTTTTTTTGTGACTGCGACATTATGGCAGACACATCGGACATTTTTGACACATTTTTGGGACCATTGTCATTTGTATAGCAATCGGTGCTGTACAAATGCACTGATTCCTGTGTAAATGACACTGGCAGTGAAGGGGTTAACCAGGGGTGGCAGTGTAGGGGTTAAGTGTGTCCTAGGGGCGTGTTACTAACTGTGGTGGGCTGGACTGTGTGTGTTAGTGTACACTGATCTCTGCTCCAATCACAGGGAGCAGAGATCAGTGTCACTTGTTGCTAGGCAGAACGGGGATATGCTGTTTACTTCTGCATCTCCCCATTCAGCCTCCCCGTGAGACGATCGCAGGTATCCCCGCGGCGATCGAGTCAGCGGGACCTGTGACCGGACTCATGGGGGTCCTGACCGGTGCGCGGCGGCGCGCACGTGATGGCAGGGGGGCAATTTCAAATGGCTGTACCTGTTGCCAATTTGCCTGCCTAGGCCATTCTGCCGACGTACATCAACGTATGCCGGTCGGGAAGTGGTTATAGTAAAGTCCAAAATTTACCATTCTGCATTGGTTTCCACAGTAAGGGCTTGATACACCGCAATCCCCACGTTCAGTCTGCAGTTCTGCATTGCATTTTTTTTAGGGATATTTTTTTTCCCTGGGTTGCATTTACATGTTTGTGGTGCATGCATGTGTGTTTTTTTTTCTTTAACATGTTCTGGTACGTTTATGTATAAAAATATGCTGCATACTATACTTTGTTTAAAAAAAACATGACAGCACCACAATGGTGTAAACTAGGCTCATTGACATACATTCATATTTTTTACTTATGCATGTGTACTGCATTTAAAAATGCGTTTGACTGCTAGGATACACAAGCCCTAAATTTCAGTTTAAGCATGGTAAAAAGGAGTCTATATGATAGGTCTTTTGCCTCCAGTTGGCATCATAACTCTCTGACCGCACTGTCTAGTTTCTGAAATTGGTTTGGGGCCCTGTGTTACCTTGCTATTTTTTAAAGTGGAAAGTAAAGTCCGCTTTTTAACTTGTACCTGCAGGTAAGCCTATAATGATTTTTACCTGTAGGTATAGTCATTTTTCTCCTAAGCCTGCACTTTTTAGGAGATATTCAACCGGTGTCGTCACTGGCCTCCTGCGCTCTGAAGAGACGGCATACTCGTGCAGAGCCTTCACAGCTTTGCGCCGGGGGGCCCCCACACATGCATGCACCTGGTGCCCACGAACCCAGAAGGAAGACCGGATGTAGATGGAAGCTCTGGGGAGCTGTGACAGTACTGCGCTGGAGAACTCCTTGTACAGGTAAGTTGGTCATAATGTACTGGTATGCGGTGCATAGTGATGCATTATGACTTAAACCTACAGTGGTGCACTTTTTTTTGTGGCGGTTTACTACCACTTTAATATGAATCTATAACTTTGTTTCAATGCCTGTTTTGTATTTATATAATTGCAGCAATGCTTGAATTTTGTACTTTTTTTACTTTTATACTTAAATAATGTATTAGGGTCATAAGGGTGGACTGATCGGACCTTATAGTACCCTCCTGTCTCCAGTGTCAATGGACATGTTCACTCAGTTTAAACATGTCCATTCCCCATTTGTCTGGCAGGTCAGATGGCAGACGGGTGTAAACGAACAGGCGTTTTTTTACATCTGACTGCCCATAGAGGACAGCGGGCTGTGTCTGTGCCCTCTCTGCATAAGTGGAGCGGATACAGATGGACCTGCTCAATGGGGATCGGCAGACTCCAATGGAGCCCACCCTTGTGTAATGGGCCTAAATGTGTTTGTCTGTTTCTTGCAGTTTGGGGTCTGTAAAATAATATTCATGGTATCTGGAGGTGGAAGTGTCCCTCCTAAGCTCTGGTTATTATGCAAGCTACTAGTTAAACTGTTCTGTCTCACAGTGTTTATTAGTAAATGATTCCTATTACACCAACATATGTCTTTATTTCATTGATCTTCCAAATAAATACAGATTAGAGTACCTTTGCAAGATGGAAGGAGGAGTAAATCCATAGAAGAGCGGGAGGAGGAGTATCAGAGAGTTCGGGAGAGAATTTTCGCAAGGGAGGCAAGTTAAGATTACCATTACTGCTGTGTATGCAAGTACATATTAAAGTGAATTAGTAAATTTTATAAATGTATTTGTTTTTTGCTAGAACTGCAAGATTAATCGTTTAAGAATCAAAATTGCTGTATTTTTCTCTTCCTGATCTTCAAAACAGCATGTCAGGATTCTTTCTAACAAGTGCAGAGAGTTCTCACAGCTGGGAAACTAAAAAATAAATAAATCTGGGCAGCCTGACGAGTTTAATCTCAACATTGGAATAAGTAGAAACAAAGTATATTTTCCTTCTTTTATCAAAGGAAAGAACTCTGGTAAATGAAGGAAGTTTAACCATTTTAAAGACCAAACCTTTTCTTGTTGATTACAAGTAAAAATCATTTTCTGCTAGAAAATTACTTACACCCAAACATGATTTATTTTTATTTTTTTTTAAACGGGGACCCTATAGAATAAAATGGTGGTTGTTGCAATATTTTATGTAGCGCCGTATTTGCGCAGCGGTCTTTCAAGCGCAATTTTAAAAAAAATACACTTTAATGAGTTAAAAATAAATAAATAAATAAAAACTGTAAAGTTAGCCCAATTTTATTTGTATAATGTGAAAATTAAACCGCAAGAATCGTGATCTTTATTCTAAGATTCTAAGCAAAGAAATTGTGATTCTCATTTTAGCCAGAATCATGAAGCTCTTTTTGCCCAGTGCTTAAAGCTGCCCAAACATGCATAGACTTTTTTGTTCAGTCTGTGGGCTGAATGAAAAAAAATCTTAACAATTTCATCCATTCATGCTAAACAGCATTGATGGACAAATCTCCGGCTGCAGCTATTGTAATCTGGCAGTCGGCACCGCTGGCTGTCAAATACCAATGCCTACATCTGATTGGATGCAGGCTATGTTCAACTGAATTTTTTTTTTTTTAACCTGTGGATCTATTTTTCAATTCAAGGATTTCGGCATGATGTCTTGGGAGATTTTGTCTGGTTCTTCCGGAACTGACCAAAATTCAGTCTATGCAACAAGGCCAGCTAAGAATGCTAATATGAAATGTGTCTCAACTCTAGTACCATTGTGTTGGTTTTCACTGAGATTTTCTAAGCTCCCCTCTTAAGCATTTAGGCATAAATGTGCTTTTCCTGTTATGCAAATGGCTTGGTGCTGTATTAATTGAACAAAATTTCAAAGCTTAATATTATTCAATGTTTTCGCCAGACCCATATGCCACATATTCCCATCATTTTCTCAGTAAAGGTAACATTAGTCACATTTACCTGTGGTACCTGTTTCTGTAATCGGGAAACTTAATGATTTTGTGATGCATGCAGTACCACAACAACTATATGTGCAACAGCAGTGTCGGGAAATGGTTCACTAAAGTTGCTATGTTGATAAATGGGCTTCCTAAATGAGTTGGGCATGCCTTAGTATTTTTGAAGTTATCCCAGGCACAGGTTCCTTTATTTTGGAACTGATGTGAGGTAGGGAAAGACTGTGCTTGAATGTTTTGTGCTAAAGCCCCCCTTCACATCGGCACAATTTGACAGATCACAGCCTTTTGCCAGCAATGGCTCTGTCCCAATTGGTGTGACGCCGCTGTGCTCCCTCACAGATGTCTTTCAATTCGCCTCCAAACTCGCACTGAAATGCAGGTTTGAAATCGCACAAGTTCAGCTGAACTCGCACAATTTCAAATCTGCTTTCAGTGTGAACGAGGGCTAAAGGTTAAGTTAACCTCTTAAAAAAAAAAAGATGATAAATGCACTTTCTATTTTTCAGGTTTTTTAATATGCATATATCATTTTTTAGGAGCCTGTAAAGCATTGTGCTCAAGATTGTGGGTGTAATGTTCCAGTCCTGCAGACTTTGTAGCTATCTGCCCATGCCTCGAATACGGGCAGGCAAATACACTCTTGACAGAAAGCTCAATGAACTACCTGGAACACTTAACAGTGCCCTTGATAGTTTATTAAGTACTACAAGCCGATGGCTGCAAAGGGTGCCTGTACTTGTAGTTTTCACATTCACAGAACACTGTGAATGGAATGTATGACGCGACCGGAGGAGGGAGGAGGAGCATAAGCACAACTTCCCTTTTGGGAATGGCTAGCCTTTTATTTCTGGGGTATTCTCCACCCACTGATGAATAGGAGCAGTTTAAAAGTCCAGCTTGGTGCCAAAGAACATGCTGTTGAATAACCAGCTAGGGAAATGGTCTGCCCCTGCAGGCAGACAAGCTTCCAAGGCTAATCAAACTGGGCGTGCCCTTACTTCATACAAGCAATAAGAACTTTGGTGGCCAACCACATGAAGTGCATAGCAAGCGTATGTTTTTCAGACTTAAATGTTTTCCAGCTATAAAATATGGATAGTGCACTGTGGTGACCATAGTCAGTTGTACATGGTCCTGCATACAATAGAATTGTATATTTCTTCTGCATGATTCTTCATTTTTCTTTAATTTATGTCTTTCAGTCAGCCCAGAATGGTCATATTACTGATAGCAGGTAAGCCAGGCCTTGCATCACTTTTTCCTTTGGCCACCCTATGGGTACAATAAAATATTGGTGTGTTTCTTAAGAAAATGTGAACCTGTGACCAACAGAGTTGGCTAAGTTGTGTGGGATGACAAGACCCAGCTTAATAATCGCTTGGCTCTTGAAATGTATGCAACTCCCCCCCTTTTTTTTATTTTTTTATTTCTTGATGATTGTTGAGATCTATTAATGGGTTTTTGAGAGGAAGGTGTGAGCCCATTTAGGTGGTTGCTTTTAAAGCCCAACTCCAAGAAAAACTACCCCCCCCCCCCTCTAAGCCATCCTGCCAGCTGTTAGTAGTTGTAAACCCCAGACATTAAATTTGATCAAAGCATATCCCTCTATAGTGTGTGCTTATTAAGTGCTCGAAGTGTCGTTTGTTTGCTGCTTCCTTCCTCTATCAGCATTAATCCCTTCTGACAATTTTCCTGACACCTAGAAAAAAAGGTGACTGTGAGGGACCTGCAGCTGATTGACAGCCTCAGCTGTTACTGTGTCAAGGGGAGTGTCCCTTCCAATCAGCTCTCCTCGCTGAGCTCTGCAGGGTGTAATTTCAACGTTCCGCCCCCTTTTTTTCCCCCCTGATAGTTCAGGCAAGCTTTCCAAATTATGGACTTTGAGCAGCTGTAGAGAAGACTGCAGATAAACAGGTTCAGCTTATGTAGGAGGATTTTTTAAATCTGTGCATCACCCGAGGCTAGTCACTTCACTGGGTATATGGAAGGGTTTACAACCACTTTTAAGTCTTCCATACCTGGTGGCATCATTATTTTCACATGAGTCCCCCTATCTAGGTCCTTTACTGATGCTGTACCCACCTGCAGGGACTGCCAGTCCAGTGCTGTATATTGACCCTTATCAGCTGGCACTTCTCACTCCCCTGTGTATCTCAGTCCCCTTCTGGGTCCTTAAAGGGTCCCTCCTCTAGCTTGCCAAGTAAACACCTGTGTGACATGATTGCCCAGAGGAAGGATCGATCCAGGACATAAACACACAGCAGAAATACCCAGCGCTGGATGATCATGTCACTGCAGCTCAAGGTAGCGAAAAGAAGGAATTTAGGGTTGTCTTTCCTTTCCTTTCTGGAGTTGGGATTTAAAGTATAACTCATGGGCAACAACTATATATGTTTACTGCTACTGTTTTAAACTGTGTGTGTTGCTATTGATATGGGGATCTGTTTTAAGCTGTTACCTTATTTATGAATGTATTTCATTGTAATTTGTCCCACTGATCTCTATCATATAAGGAACCAGATAGATTTATGGGTCAGTTATAGATTGCGTCTCAGTATAGGTGGCTTGTGCACTTTAACATGGAACTTTTTTCATGCACGTGACGAGATCTGTGTAATGTAAATAACTTCATCATTGTGAGCAAATATATTGTTTCAGGTTCAGTTTTGAATTCCATATGTACTTGGCAACAACCATATTTGAACATTCCATATGCAGGCAAACAGGTCTGCCAGCTGACTGAAAAAATAGACTGCAATTTCTAATGGTATACTAGCCATAGACCAAGTGATGTAGTCTGTCTAGACTTTGTCACATGAGGAAACTTAAAGCACATTTATTTTTTATTTTTAATTCTTGGTTAATTTTAATGATCAGTCCTTTTTAACATGTATATAGTTCACATTATTTTTGCTTTTATGCACATTTAGCGCAAATGTACATACTGACATGTGGATCTACTCATAGTATATAAATATTTGAAATGGATTTATGTAAAGGAGATCTCCACTTAGAACTTAACCTGAACCTGTGTGTCATAGTTGTAATACACAGTGTGTAATTTGCAATACACATTTTCACCTGCTCTGGCATGAGTGAAATCTAGAGATGCAGCTTCCAGTCCAAGAAAAATTGTGAAAGATGTGGACCTATTTGAATTGCTCCATTGGAATACTCTGTAACACGGGTGCTACTTTTAACGTGGAGAATTCCTTCAAATTTAGTAATTTAGGTTTAATCAAATGTTCTGAATATGAACATTCGTTTTACTTGGAATTGGGCATTACATATGCTGGTTCATTTAATAAAAGCAGTGGTTGCATTTCATCAGATCATTTTAGTTGTTGTAATTCTTCTTATCCACCTTGAAAACTTTGCTGTAATAGGATAAAGAAGACTTAAAATGGTTTCTCTCCTTCCCTCCTAATGTAACCAACAGAGTCTACAGAGAAGGCTTTTCCACTCTCTCACACAAAAGGAGACAGTTGTTTAGGTATCTTCTATGTTGTGTACTTGAGTATTTATTTGTCAAGGTCACTGATACCCACGCCTTCCTCGCATGGCTGCTTGTGAGGTTCTTATTGACATGTAGTTTGTTGCAGTGTCCTGTTTTGTAATGTCGGGGCATTGGGCAGAACTGTTCTCTCCATCGGCCGATATTCATGGCTGCTTCATAATGTTTTTTGTCCATCATTTTTTGTTTATTAAAACATTTACAACCCTTGGCTATTCAGTGCTCTTGTACCACAAGGTCCAGAATACAGAAAGGCTAGCTGAATATGCTGTGCTTCGTATTTCTGTTAGCTGAATAACCTATGGTTGGTTACGTACTGTTTTTCCTGCTTTTCCTACAGTTTTGTATTTGACTTGTAAACTAATGATATGTAAGTGGTATCTTGTAGAGCCAATTAGGGCCTTTGTCGATGGGCTTTTCTTCACTTCAAGTAGGCTTTGCATTCCCATAAAACACAAACAGAAGAGATGCGTTCATAGGCTGTGGTGCAATACCCTTTATTTTTGTAATCACAAAACTAAAAAAGTGCTTGCACGCAAAGATAAGTCAGAGCTTATCAATCACATCTCCCCACCGCAGTACTGTGCACCAAACTTCTCTTACTGCCCTTAATAGGATCTCCAGCTGACATTGTGGAGATGGCAGCAGTCCTGGACCAAATGCAGCCGCCGCTATGTTTGATCACAGCCTCCGGGGTCACATGATGCAAGCAACCAGCCGCTTTTGGGGTGTATGATGCTACGACAATGTTTCAGAGGGTGTGGCCTCTTTTTTTTTTTTTTTTTTTTTAAATCAAGTCCACCCAGCACCATTGTAAGCATCCTTAAATAGCCTGACTTGGTATTGGAATTAACCCTTTACAGACCCACTAGTGGCCAGATGCTGACAGTGCTGGGATTTCTATAAGCAACGCAATATCAAAGTGCAAGTCATATAAAGACTCATTAGTGCTGGCCTAACCCTTTCTTATCAGAAAACATATACTGTCTGTGGGAATGCAAAACCCTCTTGGAGCAGGTCAGAGTGGCGTCAGCTACAAGTCAAATGCACCTGCCAATGACTTATGGATGATCTCAGCAGCTTCTCAAACTGATGCCATTGTAAAGCCTATTTGCCCAGATACTTAAGTCTAATTTGGATGACTTTACACATTTTGGGTAGAAGTAATGTTAGGGAAATGCATATGCATATTTTAATTAAACCTTTCCAAAGTTTTAAGGTCCACTTGCAGAATTATTTTAAAGGGATGTTCATTATGCTTTTTTAATGAAAGGCAGTTTTTTCCAACAATCCAGCTACATGGAAGCCAGATTGTTAAATAGAGATGCGCTCTGGCAGTTCGTGAAGTGTCAGAAATGAACATAGGTTTCAAAGAGTGGTCCATGTAGATGCTGTAACCTTTGTTTCCCTTTGACTCACTGATGTAAAAGCACTCTGTTAGTATTTTGTTATAAATTCTAGTGACAGATTATAAGTTGTAACTCATACAAGTTGTCAAAGTTCCATGTTATGCACTTCCATACAGTTTAAAGACTAAAAAAAGTGGGACTAAAAGTGAGACCTGTGAAACAGAAGTGTAGGTGGGCCACATTTCCATATCTGATTCCGTAAGGTTTCCTTTACCCTATATAGTAGGATTCAGTTTGTAAACACTAAATGAGAAGGCACAAGGTAGGCTGTGGTGCATGTAAAGTTACTTATTTTTGTAGCCCATCTGTTAGTGACTTTAAACTTTTTTTAATCTATTTTATTTTTTAATAAAAAAATAAATACACATTAATATATAGTCTAATCTGGCAGAGGTATGCACTCAAAACAATTGATATGCTCACCTCTACTCCCAGCGCTCAAAGGGTGCAGTCAACTTACTCCCACCTGGGGATGGTTCTTAATACTTAGCTGCCATTATAAAATAAAACTTATCATGCATAAAAAACAAAAGAATTGGTTAACCTGAGGATTCAAATATAACCACTAACAGCGCTGATACCACATCTCCATATACAACAAACAATTTGTCTATGTTAAGCATGTAGTACTTTTTTAAAAATCCAGCAAGTCTTATCAAAATTGGTGTCCAAACACCAAGTATTAAAGAACCAGCAAGACTTTTGTCAGGTATTAATGTCCATACACCAAGAGATCACACTCTATTCCTCATCAATGAGTGCAGTCCTTCATATTCATATTCATACAATCTTCTCAGATATCTGGGTGTGTATGGGTATGGTCCTACACCTTCACCATGTGCTGTTCCACCTCCGTGAATATGTATATAGATGGCTGCTTACCAGATTCCAATCACTTTAGAGCCTGTCTCCACTATGTGGAACTCCTCTGGTTCTGTGTGTCCCGCTGATTGCTCGGTAGGCTGCAGATCTCATCCAACACAGTCTCCGTGTGTGGACCCGGGTCCTTGTCGGCTAACACTCACCCTCTTGCTCGTGTGATCACGCCGACAAGGACCCGGGTCCACACACGGAGACTGTGTTGGATGAGATCTGCAGCCTACCGAGCAATCAGCGGGACACACAGAACCAGACAGAGGAGTTCCACATAGTGGAGACAGGCTCTAAAGTGATTGGAATCTGGTAAGCAGCCATCTATATACATATTCACGGAGGTGGAACAGCACATGGTGAAGGTGTAGGACCATACCCATACACACCCAGATATCTGAGAAGATTGTATGAATATGAATATGAAGGACTGCACTCATTGATGAGGAATAGAGTGTGATCTCTTGGTGTATGGACATTAATTCCTGACAAAAGTCTTGCTGGTTCTTTAATACTTGGTGTTTGGACACCAATTTTGATAAGACTTGCTGGTTTTTTAAAAAAGTACTACATGCTTAACATAGACAAATTGTTTGTTGTATATGGAGATGTGGTATCAGCGCTGTTAGTGGTTATATTTGAATCCTCAGGTTAACCAATTCTTTTGTTTTTTACACATTAATATATATTTTTTTATATTTCTACATTAAAGTGATTGTAAACCTCAGACATGAAATCTTGACAAAGCGTATCCTACTATATTGCGTACTTGTTTTTATCCAAAGCTCTGAGCATGGTTTCTCTCTGCTGCCTCATTCTTCTGTTATCTGAGTCATTTGACAGCTTTTTCCCTGACACCAAGAGAAAACATGTGGTGGGAAGCAGAGCTCTAACACACGGCCAGTGATTGACAGCCACAGCTGTAGTGTGAGGGGGTATGTCCCTTCCTTCCCTCCAATCAGGGCTCAGAGTTTTTCTCCCTTAACTGTGCAGTGTGTGCATTCAGATCACCACCCCCAGTGGCCAGTCACTGGTTATAAATGTTTTCAACCACTTTAAACGATACAGGGTGAAGTAATTCAGGCGCATTGGGTTTTGCTTCTGGTTTTGACACTGGCAAAAAAAAAAGATGCATAGCATAACCCCTTCCCCTTCAGTATGCTTTTGATTTTTGTTAGTGTCCAATGAGAATGGTCGTCTTTCCTCTGAGAGAAGGAAAACCTTTTGCTGAAAGTAAAACAATCTTGATAAAAAGGAAGACATTTTTCAGTTGCTGCAGAGCCAGAAGGGGCTCATTTTGCAGCTTTCCAGATGAGCTTATCCTCAGTACTGGCATGGAAGCCATACCCAAACCCCAATGAGAAGAAGGGGGCCCTGTGTTTAATGTGTCATTAGGGGTTGGGCTTTGCTGAAGGCGATCACTTGGATACCTTTTTGCAAGGTGTGAGTCAGCTGCAGAGCACTTTCCAGGTCCAGGGTCACAATGCACCTGTCTGGTGGAATTTTGTCCCTGAAGACCCGTCAGGGGTTAAGCCCACCAAAGGGCAAAGACTTTATGGTTGTAAAAAAGATTTACACCTTTTTTATGTTGATGGATGAAGGTTGAATCTTCCATTGGTGCTTTGTGATATATATTTTCTAAAGAATTCCAGGCATGGTATATTTTTACATGATTTTATTGATTCAACTTATATACCTGGTCAATGCTCCTGTTAGCTGGAAATCAATGAAGCAGACATTGCTACTTCAGTGATCTCCACTCTCCTGATGCGTCTCGAATGCAGGAGGTTGGCTGCTCGGCACAGTTGCCATTCAGAGAAGGCTTTGCATTTTCTGAATGAAAGCAAAGCGTTCTATGATTGGGTAAGGTGGAGAGACTGGGTGATGTCGCGCTTTTCACCTCGTTGATGAATGGCGGCCGACTTCCAATGTTTGCAGTGCATGAGGCCAGCCGCTCAGCATGGAACTCGAAAACAAGTGGAAATCACAGTAGCGTTATCTACTTGACTGATTTTCAGCATCCAGGGGCAGGGGCCAGGTATGGTGTATATATGACCCCAATTCCAAACAAGAGTTGTACCTAGTTATGTTGGTTCTTTTCATGCTGGGCCAATGAAACTGTAAAAAATTATACCATGCCTGAAATTCTTCTTTAATTGTGCAGTTCAAATTCTTTCAGATCATGTTCTTAGAATTTTGCAAAGAGTATTTGCACAGGGTGCTAATATGTGATATTTTAGATTGTGGAAACATGTCTACCTCAAAAGAACTGGTGCTTCTGGGGCCAAGCCAAACCTCTGGATCATTTGGGTGAAGAAGGAAGTGTCTGATTAATAAGTTCACTGAATGATGTGTTAGCATATGATCATATCAGCCATTCCACCTGTGATCTGTAGCGAAAGGAATTTTTGCCTATATGCAAATTAGCTATATTTTTTTACCCTAGAAATCTCCCAGTCTGTGGATACATTTGTTCTTCATTTTTTTAGTAAAATAAAGATTTCTGAAATTTCTTGTGTGTAATAAGTAGGTGCAAGGACTAATGGACATATCGGAGTATCGAAAAATGAACACACACCAAAGCTGGCCATAGAGGGGTTTTTGAGGTGGAGGGGAGCATCCTACCTGCTGTGCTATTGCATTCTGACAGCAACGGAGGCGCTGTCAGAATGCACAGATCAGCTCCGTTGCCTTTGGCTGATTGGCTTTTTTTCTGACAGAGTGATTGAACAGAAGTCAATCAAATTATTGAATTCTGTTCAACTGCAGTAGCCACACATGGACCGAAATTCAGCTGGTCCATGTTGACCTGGCCCAATTGCGATCCATGCATTGTCCGCTTTAGACACCTAGCAAACTATTGTAAGCTAGCACAGGGATAACCAGAAAGGAAGTGTTGTAAGAAGCACAACTTTGAAATGGATTGTTTCTTACAAAAGAGGGCTTATAGTGGAATGGTAGATGGTACTGGAGCTTTAACCAGTATTTTGTTTTTTATCATGAGTGAGAGAGATGCAGATGAAATGGATGTTCCTTAGTTGTGGTGGTAGGTTAAGGTATAATTTGTGGAGAGAATGAGGACTATAGTCCATACTTGCCACTAAACGGTAATCTTGATGGTTAAAAAAGGTAGTGTGTTAATTATGATAGGAGAAAGCTGTTCATTTCAGATTTGTTAAAGTGATTGTTGTAAAGCTTTATTTTTTTTTTTTTTAAGTAGTAAGCATATCATACTCTGCCCTAGTCCTTTTCTTCCCCAGTCTGCGCCCCTGGCTTCTCTTGTTCAAAGGCGACGCTTTAAACGTCTTTACAGGTTATAGGTTTAGAGTTAACAGTGATTACTCTATAATTATTGCTGTGACTCCAACATTTGCAATGTTGCCTCATATGTGTGTTGCATTTGATGCTTACAAACATGGTCTCGTGTGTGGGTAATTGGGTTGCTTTTACTTTGTTTTATAAAAAAAAAAAAAAAAAAAAAAACTTACCTTTTTAGCAGCAATAAAGTAAAAAACAAAATTTAACAAGCTCCCTATATGACAGCATGGGCAGGTCTCTTTATGGCGATATTGGGGGTCTATTAGATCACTTTTATTGGAAAACCTTCATTGGCTCACAAAACTGGTATCTGGCTCACAGCTGCAGTAGCAGCTGAGAGCTTGATTTAAGCACTTGTTTAAAAACTCTATAAGACCCCTGTAACACTGAGGCGGTTTTCAGGTGTTTTAGCGCTAGAAATAGCCTCTAAATAACGCCTGCATCCACCTCCCATACATTTCAGTGTGACTTCTTACACTGGGGCGGTGTGCTTGTGGGGCGTTCGGAAAAGTCCTGCAAGCAGCATCTTTGGGGTGATTTGGGAGCGCTGTATACAGTACACCCAAAACGCCCTGTCCATTGAAATGAATGTGCAGCACTTCCAAAGCACCTGAAAAGTGCTTCAGAAGTGGCACAACACGGGCGCTTTTGACTCCTCCTTTGGGGTAAAAAGCACTGCTTAAACAGCGCTAAAGCCAGCTGCATTTTAGCGCTAATGCGGCCACTGCTCAGTGTGAAAGGGGTCCAAATGTACCTTGGTAGACAAGTGATTATAGAGAGCATGTCCCACTGGTAGATCATGTTCACACTTTACCAAACACTGCAATAAACTATTATATTAATGTCTATATTAGTGAGAAAGTGGATAAAATGCGTTTCTGTGCATGTTTTTCAGTACCCAGATATATAAATATATTTTAAAGCTTTTTAAACTGTATTTATCGTTACAAGAAACAACTGCATTGCCCCTTCCCAGTACCAATGTAATACTCATCCATCGTTGTGGTTTTAACAGTGCTTCTAGCAACTCTGCATTTGTCCACTGAAAGCTTTCGTTTCTCCTTTCATACTAATTTCTGGGTGACTGCATGTAGCAGCTTCAGTTTTAACCATTTTACATTTATTTTCAGGGAGTTCTGATTATTTCAATATTCTCTCCTTGTGAATGATAGGATGGCGGAACATTTGGGTTAGGGGAAAAGAATGTTGTGGATATAAAGAAATTTCCTGTTGCAACCAGAAAGCATAGTGAGACTTTTCTGTAAAAATCGGAACAGTTTGGGTGTGACTCTTGGCAACCAGATTAACTGTTCTACAGCTGTTTGGGAAATATTTATTCCCTATGCACAATATTATAGTTTTCATTTCCCTGCTTTCTAAAAAGAGCTGTCTTACTGCAGAAATTAAAGGCGTAAAATTAATATATACGTTAATGCATCCATTGTTTTTACCTGTAGAGGCAACAGAGAATTTCTGAATAGAGGCCCTGGTAGTCGACAGAGCAGTACTGAAAGTGAACTGAAATCTTTGGATCCAAGACCTTGGAGCAGCACAGACTCAGATGGTTCCTGCCGCAATATGCGTCCTCCAGTAACCAAAGCCAGCAGCTTCAGTGGCATTTCTATCCTGACCAGGGGAGATAGCATTGGCAGCAATAAGAACGCGGCCAACCGGACTGGCCGACCAGGTGACATATCACTGTTTTAAAGCATTTTTTCTTCCCACTTCATGATTTGGTGTTTTTGAACACTTGTTTTCAAAGTTGTAAATGACCAGCTGTTCTACTATTGGTTTTGATAGCCAGTTAGATCATTATTGCTTACAGTAAACCTTTCATCACCGAAAAGGAAAAAAACATCCTGTTTGAGCATTGTAGTATTGTAATTTTTTTTTAAGTGAAACTCCCAGCCCAAGCATTTTTTTTTTTTTTTTTTTTTACTTTGAGCTTTGGATGGTGGGGAAGTATTGGAATCCCTTCTGTTTTTTTATGTTCAGTACTCTGGGAGAAAACGTAACCCCTTCCTCACCAGCTGCTGCAGTTGTACTGCAGAAGGTTGGCTCCCTTCGCCTTTTGACCATTAGGGGGTGCGCGGGGCACAGTGCCGAAGCAGATGCACCCACAATCACTCCACACAGAGACGGAATGAGATCTGTCAATGTAAACAGACAGATCTCCGTGCCATCAGGGTTGAGGAGAGCGATCTGTTCATACTAATTATGAACAACGATCGCTCTCCTCACCCAGTCAGGCCCCTCCCTCCTTCAGTTAGAATCACTCCCTAGGACACAGTTAACCCCTTGATCACCCCCTAGTGTTAACCCCTTCCCTGCCAGTGACATTTACACAGTAATCCGTGCATGTTTATAGCACTGATTATTGTAGAAATGCCAATGGTCTCAAAAAATGTGTCAAGTGTCCGATCTGTCCGCCATGTTGCAGTCCCAATAAAAATAAAATAAAAATCGCTGATCACCGCCATTGCTAGTAAAAAAAAAAAAAATGCCACAAATCTATCCCCTAATTTGTAGATGCTATAACTTTTGCACAAACCAATCAATATATGCTTATTGTGATTTTTATTTCCAAAAATATGTAGAAGAATACATTGAGCAGCCAAATCTTCCAGGGCTGAAGTGGTTAAAGCGTTTTTGGTAACCTAAAAAAAAAAGATTGGATCCTGTTCCCTTAAAGCAGGTCATTTGGCCCCCTGTAACACATAAAACACCAGGCTGATCCTGTCTGGCTATACCTTCCCCCTGTAAGCTCATCACAGTATATCATGGCTGCTGAACCTTGACGTGATCAACTTGCGTGCCTCCATCGTCAGCGTCTCTTCTGACGTCCTCTTCTCCCTCCACCCTCCCTGCCTGTCGGCTCCTGTGTCGGGAACTGCCCCCCCTCCTGCTGCTGAGATAACATTTCATAGTTTATACCAGGGATATGCAATTGGCGAACCTTCAGCTGTTGCGAACTACAAGTTCCATGAGGCATAGCAAGACTCTGACAGCCACAGGCATGACACCCAGAGGCAGAGGCATGATGGGACTTTTGCAACAGCTGAAAGTCCGCTAATTGCATATCCCTGGTTCATGCAATCCCACTGGTCTCCTTAAACTATGTCCACCTGTTTGTGTGTTTTTATTAAAATAATAAGTCCTTTACCTCATCTCAGAGCGCAGATCAGCACTCAGCTCTCTCCTCCTCCCCTACAGACTGATGTCAGCTGGGGAATCTCTGTCACTTGAGCGCGGCGCTCTGAGATAAGGTAATGGAGGACTTATAATAAAACACGCACACGGGGGACATATCCTTAGGAGACGAGGAGGATTGTATAAACTATGAAATGTGGGTTAACAACCACTTTAATAACACAAGGATAATGGTCACCAGAAATGACAACTAAGACACAGACCGAAAAAAACAAAAAAGTGTTGTCTAGTTGGTTTATCTTTTTAGTCATTGCTGGACTCATTGGTCAGTGCCCCTTTTTTTTTCTTTACGCTATTTGTGCAAGTCTGTATATCTGGTTTTCTGTTTTGTTGCAGTTTAATTTATATGGTATTATAGTAATGACAACAGTGAAGCAGTCGCCCATATTTTGGAACTGAAATTTTATTTCTAATTTACTCTTTGCTGTTTGTTCTGGCAGGCTTGCCAATCAGCACCCCAGAAGTATGCAGCCAAGCCGCCTCCTCGCAGCAGTCCACTAGAAGCGTCATACCATGCACTGCACAGCAACAACATCCACATCCTCACCAGGCACTTCCACCCACTCCTCAGCAACAATCCATGAATAACCACTTAATGTCACAGGTGAGTCACCAGACAGTGTTATCCAGTCCAGCTTCTACATCCTGTCACTCTTCATACATCTACTGTCTCCTTCACGCTATCCTTTTAATTATTATTTTGGGTTGTTTGATGCTTTTCTACCTTGCTTATTTTTGCCATGTTCTTTCATGTATTTCTGTTGATCTGAGCTGAATAATAAGTGTAGCGTACACCTTTAAATCATTAAACGACCTGAACCTTAAAATGCCATCATCCAAGGTTGATTACTCTTTGCTCTTTTCATAACTTTACCCTATATGTTGTGAGATAACTTTGTTTGCACTCAGATGCTTTAAAGAAATGCAACTTAAACTAATCTTGGACCCCTGTGAAGAAAAGAAAAGAAGTTAAATTGATTAAATTAGGTAAAAATTAGGTAAATTGGTTATACAAAAATCATCTAAACATATGGTTTCTTCACTTGGTTACATAATCTGGTTGAAAAAAAAAACACCCGTCCATCAAATTCAACCAAAAGACAAAAATAAAACTGTATCCTCAAAACTCTAAATCCAGATTTAAAGCAAGAAAACCCTTAGGTCCATTTCACACATGGCGGAACCTGTCTGCTGATACCTTCTGAGCAGGTGGATGGCTTCTGCAGAGCGAACACAGACACAGCCCGTTGTCCGATATAGGCGATCCGTTTACACCCAAAGGCCATCAAATCTGATTCGCTACACGGATTGGGAACAGATCCCTATCCATATGTTTTTAGTGGATCGGATCTCGGCTGCAATAAACAGGCCAACCCGACACTCCATAGAGGACAGTGGAGGGTCTGATCGTTCTCCCATATATATATATATATATATATATATATATATATATATATATATATATATATATATATATATATATATATATATATATATATATAATTATATAATTATATTTTCCACATTCACAGCTCTTATTATAAACATTCCTTTCCTTATGCAAAGAATATTTAGGCTTAAAAAGTGACTTCAGGACCTGTTTTGCCAGGGGTACATTTATTGACATCCTCCTGTGCCCGAGCGGCCTGCAGGGCACAGGCGGCTTGCTCTGATCAGCAAGTCTGAGACTTGCTGGATCACAGATTGGAGTAAGGGGCCAATCCCGAACCCCTTACCACGTGATCAGCTGTCAGCCAATGACAGTCTTTCATGTGATAATAAACAGAGCCGATAATCTGCTATTTCTTATCGTACATCACGGGACACAGAGCCACCATCAGGTGATGGACACTGGCACACCCTAAGACAAAAAGTGCACTCTATATAACCCCTCCCACTACTGGGAGTGCCTCAGTTTTTTTGCCAGTGTCTAAGGTGTTGGTCTGCTGTGCTGAACTCCACTGGAGCAATCCTTGCTGGGGGCTAGCCATGCAGCCGGATCCATTCCATCCATCCATCCATGTCTTTTTGGCCAAATTGAATGGTACCCGGGCCTTGTATCCAAAGAAACGAGGTCTTGCCTGTAACACTCTTTTAGAGAGCTGGACCCCGGGATTCAGTACTTTTTGGTATTAAGGCCATAAAGTTTTACTGGCGGTGGTGCTATTACAGGTCCAGGATTGTGGGTTTCCTCAAGGATCCCCAGTTCCTGAAGGTTTAACGGAACAGGCCGTGAAGGGTGAAGATTGGGTCTGTTGGTTTACCACAGAAAACCCTGCGGTAGGAAAGGTAAGTGGAGTTTTCTAAGAAATTTTTTAAGATTTTTCTTATGTCTCCTTTAATTTAGTAAATGTTGTCATGCCTATATGCCACCACTGGGGGCTGTATTGAGCACTTACCGCCTCTTGCTTCTCAGAGAGCTCACGATGTGTCAAGGAAACTGCAGTTTTTTCTTCCTCCGGCCGGCAGTAAGTCTGGGGGGGTTTTACCTCCCCACCAGATGCCCCATACCGTTTTTTTCCCCTCTTCTTGAGGAAGTGCTTAAAATAAAATAAAAAAGCGCGAACGGTACGCCACTCGGCAACTTCCAGGCCCCCCCCCCCCCCCCCATTTGCCATTACTGCCTCTCTCCCTGCGGATCCCATAGGATCGGCACTGGATTGGGAAAAAAAATTTTTTTTGAAAGGAGGAAGGGCCATAGAAGATGGGGGTGGGGCTTAGAGTGGTGTTGGCATCCTCCAACGCCCAGCATGGAAGGTGTGTTTTAAAAGGCACCATTGTTGCTTTGTGCATCAGGCTATGGTCGGAAGGGGATTAAAAACACCTCAAATAACGGCTCTAGAAGGACTATAGTCAGACGTCAGCCTAGAACAGTCTAAAAAAAGAGTAATCTGGCTGGTAGGAGTGAGCGATCAGGAGGGGCAAGTGTTGCAGCTGCATTTAAAACTGCAGCTCCTGTGTATATTACTAAGGAGGTTTTTTTCTTCAACCATTTTAAGTTTGGAGCACAAATTGATGCTAGGGGTAGCAGATCCCGTCCATTGCTCTGGACCCTCATGCTGAGGAAAAAGGGGTGAGGGATGTGAAATTTCTCTCAAAGGACCAGGAAGAGGCTGATGTCTCCTCTTCTGAAGAACCTAATATGGAAGGATCGGGGTTACTGCCAATAACGCAGTCAGTCGCTGAGCCCACTTCTGGTTTGGGTTCACTAAAGCCTCCACATTCTGTTCATGCTTTTCCTATCCATTCATGGCTAAAAAAACTTATATATTCTGTGTGGGAGCACCCAGATAAACAGTTTTTCCCTCCCAAAAAAAGTTTTCAATACTTTATCCTATGGAGGAAGAGTTCTAAAAGAAATGGGGAATTCCAGCAGTTGACGCTGCCATATCCTCTGTAAACAAAAACCTGACTTGTCCAGTAGGCAATGCTCATATGCTAAAGGATCCAACTGATAAGTTGGAATTCCTTTTTAAAAGCTATATTTCGCTTGCAGGTTCAGTCGTTCAGCCTGTGCTGGTAGCGATCAGAGTATTTCAGTCCTTAAAGGACCAGTTTATAGAGGTACTCAAAGTTATTCCTGATCAGCAGGCCCAGGATTTGACTGGGATATCAGAAGCATTGTATTTTACAGTAGACGCTATTAAAGATTCCATTCTCCAGGCCTCACGGCTCATGCTAGGGCTGGTACATGTGCGTAGCATCCAATGGTTGAAAAATTGGTCAGCCGAAGTGCCATACAAAAAGTTCTTGGCCAGTTTCCCATTTCATGGTGAATGGTTATCTGGAGACGATCTGAATAAGTATATCCGAAGAATTTATAATGAAAAAAGTTCCCTTTTTACTGGTTAAAAAGGAGTTTAAGCATTTTTATTTTTAAAGTGCTTCTTCTCCAGTGCCTGGGGCATCAGCCTCCAGGCAGTCACAACAGCCTCCACCGTCAGGTTCAAGAGGTAAACCTCAGGGTCACCCCTGCTCGCTCGAGTGGTGGGGGGGAAGACTTCTACAGTTTTTAAGGGACTGGCAAGAACAATGTCAAGACAGATGGGTGGCTTCCTCAATTTCTCTAGGTTACAAACTAGAGTTCCAAGGGTTCCCGTCATCTCATTTTCTCAGATCAAACATTCCCAGAGACCCAGTGAAAAAAGTCTCTTTCTAGCTTTGGATCATCTCTTGTCTCAGTGATATCGGTGGTCCCCTAGGGTTTTATTCAAACCTTTTCACGGTTCCAAAACCAAACGGGGATGTCAGACCCATTTTAAATCTCAAAGATCTAAACCAGTTTTTGAATATCCGTTCCTTTCAAATGGAGTCAATCCGATCAGTATTCTTCATCCTACAAGGGGGGGAATTTCTGGCGTCAGTTGACATCAAGGATGCTTATCTGTGCCAATTTTCCTCACTCACCAGAAATTTCTATGGTTCGAGGTAGAAAATCTTTATTTTCAGTTTGCAGCTCTGCCTTTCGGTCTAGCTACTGCACCTCGAGTGTTTACAAAGGTCCGGACCCCTCCTTTAGCCAGGTTAAGGGCTCAAGGTATAACGATACTAGCCTACATAGACAATCTACTCTTGATAAATCAGTCGGTAATCCGCTTAAACCAAAGTTTGGTCATCGCAGTCAGCTACCTAGAATACCTAGTTTGGATTCTCAACCTAGAGAAATCCTCCTTAAAACGTCAAGGAGATTGCAGTACTTGGGGCTGATCATAGATACAGTTCAGAAGAAGGTATGTTTGCCCCAGGAAAGGATCGGTTCCATAAAGGAACTGATTAAGTTGGTCAAAACAAAAAAGAATCCTCCTTCTATTCAACTTTGCATGAAGTTATTGGGAAAGATGGTGGTTTCTTTCGAGGCCGTTTCTTATGTGCAGTTTCATTCAAGACTGCTGCAAAACAGTATCCTGTCAACTTGGAACAAGAGGTCCAAGCTCTAGACTTCCCAATGCGTTTATCCCTCAAAGTGCACCAGAGCCTCAATTGGTGGTTGATATCCAGGAATCTTCAAAAAGGAAAATCCTTTCTACCAGTCACCTGGAAGGTGGTAACAGATGCCAGCCTCCTGGGCTGGGGAGCAGTCCTGGAAGAAGCATCGGTCCAAGGGAAATGGTCAAAATCAGAGAGGACCTTGCCCATCAATATTCTAGAGATTCGGGCAGTAAGTCTGGCCCTAGAGGCCTGGATGCTCAGATTATGGAATTGTCCTGTCAGGATCCAATCCAAGTGCAATAGCAGTGGCCTATATCAATCAGCAAGGGGGCACGAGAAGTCATGCAGCCCAGAGAGAGAGGTGAATCGTATACTATCTTGGGCAGAAAACGCTCCTTGCCTATCGGCAATTTTCATTCCAGGAATAGAGAATTGGCAGGGAGACTACTTGAGTCGCCAACAATTGTTCAGAGAGAATGGTCATTTCACCCCGACCTCTTCCTGTCAATATGTCTAAGATGGGGAGTTCCGGACGTGGATCTGTTTGCGTCCAGGTTCAACAACAAGATCGACAACTTTGTGTCAAGGACAAGGGATCGGTTGGCATACGGAACAGATGCCTTGTTTTTTCCATGGGATCAGTTTTCAATGATTAATGCATTCCCTCCTGTTCTGCTTGCATGTCTTCTTCACAGGATCAAACAAGAAGGGAAGGAGGTGATTCTTTTGGCCCCAGCGTGGCCCAGGAGATCATAAAGATGGCGGTAGGGGACCCTTAAACCCTACCACTATGGCCAGACCTCTCGCCAGGTCCAGTATCCGAATCCTACCTTACAAATGCTAAATTTAATGGTTTGGCTATTGAGACCCACATTCTGAAAGATTGTGGGCTGTAAGCTTCAGTAGTTTCTACTATGGTTAATGCTAAGAAGTCAGCCTCCAGAGTCATATTCTATAGAGCAGGGATCTGCAATTAGCGGACCTCCAGATGTTACAAAACTACAAGTCCCATCATGCCTCTGCCTCTGGGTGTCATGCTTGTGGCGGTCAGAGTCTTGCTATGCCTCATGGGATTTGAAGTTGTGCAACAGCTGGAGGTCCGCTAATTGCATATCCCTGCTAGAGTCTGGAAGGTGTGTGAATCCAGGGGTTGGCACCCCCGGAAATATGTCATGGGTGGGATCCTTGAATTCCAACACAGGGGATTAGAAATGAAGCTGGCCTTGAGTACTATCAAAGGCCAGGTGTCAGCCTTATCGGTGTTTTTTTCAGTGACCACTTGCTTCACACTCTGGTCCGTAACTTTATTCAGGAGGTAACACGGATTAATCCTCCAGTCAAGCCACCCCTGAACCCTTGGGACTTAAATTTATTCCTGTCGGCATTACAAAAACAGCCTTTTGAGCCAATACAAGATATTCCCTTAGTCCTTTTGACGAGGAAAATCATTTTCTTGGTTGCCATATCTTCTGCAAGAAGAGTATCGGAGTTGGCTGCTCTTTCTTGTAAAGAGCCATATTTGATTATTCATAAGGATAAGGTTTTCATTTAAACTAGGATATTGTTCTACCTTCATTTTTTCCAGAACCTCATTCTGTGGAAGAGAGGTCACTACGTTCTCTTGATGTGATGAGAGCGGTCAAGGTCTGTTTTGAAAGTGACCGCTCAGATTCGTAAAACAGATATTTTGTTTGTGTTGCCAGACGGTCCTAAATGAGGACAGGCAGCGTCGAAATCTACTATTTCTAAATGGATTTGTCAAGTGATTTGTTCAAGCTTATGGTTTAAAGAGGAAAATTCCTCCTTTTCATATTAAAGCGCACATCACCAGGGCTGTTAGTGCTTCTTGGGCAGTGCATCACCATTCCTACATGGCTCAGATCTGCAAGGCCACAACTTGGTTTTCAGTCCATACATTTACCAAATTCTATCAAGTAGATGTAAAAGGTCATGAGGAATATCTCCTTTGCGCGCAGTGTACTGCAGGCTGCAGTAGAAGTCCTCTTGTCTCCTGGTGTCCTACTTTTTTTTTGTGTCAGCCTTCAGTTGGCATTGCTATGGGACATCCCACATATTAACTACTATGGCTCTGTGTCCCGGGATGTACGATAAGAAAATAGTATTTTTATAACTGCTTACCTGTAAAATCCTTTTCTTTGAAGTACATCACGGGATACAAAGGTCCCTCCCACGTGTATTGCTTTGCTACAAAACTGAGGTACTCCCAGTAGTGGGAGGGGTTATATAGGGAGTGCACTTTTTGTGTTAGGGCGTGCCAGTGTCCATCACCTGAAGGTGGCCTATAACCCACATAGTAACTACTATGGCTCTGTGACCTGTAATGTACTTCAAAGAAAAGGATTTTACAGGTAAGCTGTTATAAAAATCCTGTTTTTGTTTTTTTTTTATTTCTCCTCACGCTGACAGCGTGGGGAGAAAAAAAATCTGATCACCGGCGGCTGTGAGAGGGACATCAGTCCCGATCACGGAGAGCTGCCACCAGCTCCTCAGTGCTCACCTGTGCCACCTGCCAGTGCCACCAAGCAGTAGACAACAGTGCCGCCTATCCATGCCCACCAGCGCCACCTATCAGTGCCCACAGTCAGTGCCTGATCAACAGTGCTGTACATCAGTGGTACCTATCAGTGCCGCCTTATCTGTGGCTATCAGTGCCACCTCATCAACGCATATCGATGAAGGAGAAAAATGACTTGTATGCAAAATTTTATAACAAAATATGAAACATGATTTTTTTTTTTTTTTTCCATTTTTTTTGTTTAGCAAAAAAATAAAAATCCCAGCTGTGATATTTATTACCACCAAAAGAAAGCTCTGTTTGTGTGAAACAAATGATAACAATTTCAATTGGGTACAATGTTGTATGACCGCGCAATTGTCGTCATTCAAAGAGTGACAAAGCTGAAAACTGAAGATTGGTCGGGGGGGGAATTCAGTGCCTAGTAAGCAAGTGGTTAACACATAATTAAAGGTTAAACTTTTTTTCTAGTTTAGGATAGAGTTGAGAAGGTTTGGAGCACCTGTCAGTTTTTATTGCTGTCTGTGTCCCAGTTAAAGAGATTCATACTCTCTATTTTCCCAGTTTATCATTATCATTGAAAATAAAGAAACTCACAAATTTTGGTTTACCCCCAGAAAAGTAATAGAGGAAATCTACCAATAAGGACAGTAGTTCTTGTGATCTGGGGGTCTTTCTGTTGTGATTCCCTTAATTTGCAGGGATTTCCTCATTTCCTGTTTAGCTATGGGACAGGCAGTAAAGGGAAATCTCTGCAATGGGACACAGATGACGAACAAAAAAAATCAGAGATGCACCAAAATTTCCACCGCCGAAACAGGTGTTATCGGCATTCGATAATGGCACCAAAAACACGTGATTTTAACATGATTTTGCAGTGCTTATGGTGTGTTTTTCATAGGTCAATGTGACTTAAAAACAGCATCAGAAACATAACACAGGTGCGTTAATGATGCATTCTTGCTGCGTTTTCAACGCATTTCTACTGGGAGATTTTTTTTTTTTTATAACCAAAAATGCAGCAAGCAGGATTTTTAACGCCACAATGGAAGCCCAAACGGACCCGTGTGCTGACAATACATAGAATTTAAAGGAATATATTTTTCTTGAGCTTTTCTTGTGCTAAAGGTGCCAATAGTGGCTGACTATAAATTCATATTGATTTAAATGGATATTAATTAAAAAGTTGAACATAATATATAAAACATTTATATTTTTTAAAAACTTTCGCTTTTTGGCCAAGTGCGCCCTTGGTTTTTGGATTTGGCACCAAAATTTCCATTCGGTGCACCTCTACAAAGGAAAAAAAAATCTGATCGGGGCTATATCCCTTGCTTCTAACCACAATGAAAAAAAAAAAATTCCTATAGTTCTGCTTTAATGCCTGTGATAAACAAATTGGCATGCTGAGTAGGAGGGACTTTTCTCTAATTACATGATTAGGCCAAGTGTTGTAACAAGAGTATTGGCATTCTTTTAGATGTGCACAAAACCAGAATAGCCACGTTCTGGGTACCAAGCTGCCTTTTAATTGGACCTCAAATTAGACTGCAGATGTCTAGGATTAGTATCCTGGAAAATCTCTGTCCTAAATAAAGACAACATTAAGATGATTTTATTCTCAATGGACATGTTCACACCTAAGTGTTGTCGCTTGGGTATCAAGCTCAGTCCAGGAGCACCTTTGGGGCAGAATCGCACGTTTTTGGCCTCAGTGACTTTAGTTATGGACTGCCCACTGCAGTTGTACTGTGGCAGGTTGGCTACTTTGCACGGATCGGCGTTGTATGTCTGGCATGTACACAGTGTTTTTTGGGAATGCCCCTTTGTGAATATTTTTTTAGTTTTTAGTTTTTTTTTTTTTTTGTTTGTTTTTTTTTGTAGCGTAAAAAATGCAGAGGTGAGAAAAAGGACATCAATTTTGTTTGGGTACAGCGTTGCAATGACCACACAATTGTCAGATAAAACGACCCGGTGCCATATCATAAAAAATGGCCTGTTCAATAAGGGGGCAAATCCTTCCAATCCTTAAGTGGTTAATGGGAGTTCCTGAAAAATGCACATTGCATGCCTGGCTTGACTCTCTCTTGCTGTAAATGGGGGTCACAAAAAAAGAAAAAGAAAAACAGTAATAAGGACACAAACGGCAATAAACAACTGAAGGATGTTTTAATGCCTTTTCATTGGCAGCTGCTATAATCTGTCACTGGGGAAAATAAGAGCCCTATATAAGATTGTAGCATTTCTAGCTAAGCAGACGTACTAGTATGTGTATCATTCAGAAGAATCCAGTTTATTTTAACATATATTCATTAGGGATTTGTGTGGCTGTAGTGGAATATTGGAGTGTGTTCATATGGGATGGGGGGGAATGTTTTTCTGCTGTCCTTTTCATCGTTGGTGGTTAATGACAATATGATTTTGAAATGTTTTTATTGCATAACAGTTATGACTCATTTGAAGCCTATATCAATACATGCTTCCAGAATAAAATAAAAAAAAACTAATTAAATAGTGCTTTGCTTGAAATGTCTTTCTAAATATATAACTTGGAAATAAAATGCATAACTAACATTATTTTCCCTTTTTCCCCTCTTTTTTTTCTTTTTTTTTTCCTTAACCCTTTCCTAATATCCAACCACTGTTCCCCTTCATCTTCTCACATTGCATCACCCCACCCTTTTTTGTCCTGTTCTCTGCATGCTGCTGTGCTGGCGCCAAGACCCTTCAACCCTCTCCACAACCGGTCCAGTACTCCGCCAGCTCCTGCCCCCAAGTCCTTCTGCCAGTTTCACCTCCCCAGCAGTACAATCTGGTATATTCACTTAACTGTTCCCTCCTCCTATCTTATTGGATCTCTGCTTGTTTAAGGAGTTGGTAAACAGCTATCAGTGCTTTCAAATGAAAATATATTTAGGTACTGTGAGTATAGGTTTGGATGCCATCTCACTATTTTCATTCCATAAATTTTGGTTTTGATAGACATTTGACATTTTAAGCAGTAGTTTATTTTTTACTACTTTACTTTTAACATGGTTGCATACCCATTTAATATAGTGTACCCACCTTTATGGCTTTTTCAGGATATATTTTGGTACGATGCACAGGCATTTGAAGCCTTGGTAATTTAGTAATGGTCTATTTAGTTCAACTAAAGCTGACATTCAAATACTAGACAGAATAATTGAAAGCGCTAGTAAACCACATCCTTTAAAAAACAAACTGCAGTTCAATGACATAATGGGCTAGTATGCATCACATACAAGCACATTATGCAATGCTTACCTTCAAACGAAGCGGCAGGCTGTCTCTGCTGACAGGGCTTCCGTTTACACCCATTCTTCATTCCAGGTTTCGCTTGCTCCAGCTGTCTGTCAGAGCCACAATAGCATCACTCCTGTGGCACAGAGCTCTGAAGGTACAACATGGGTTTGCCATCCCTTCAGAGCACATGCGCCGTTGACATCACCTGGCTGCATGCAGTGTAAATATTGCCAAAATGGTGCAAGTTTAGGAGATATTCACTGTGCCTATAGGTATAAGTTTAAAAATAAGACTTTACTTCCACTTTATGTAACACTTACACTTCTTACATGTTTTAGATTCCCACATCACCCCACTGCTGCGCCTATTATATGGGTGATGCTCATGTTGATGTTGTTTTTTTTTTTTTTTAAGTGTTGTATGTTGCCCTCCATTGAGGGACATAGGAAGGCTTAAATTCAAGGTAATACTCTCACCAAGAAAAGGATTGGACACTGCCAAACAAACTATACCAGCCCATGACAGCAGTTCCCTCTACACATTCCTCAGATTTTTGCTGGCGTTCTATTAGGGTGGATGTCTTTTGAACAAATCTGCTATGTTGAGACTAAAGCTGGGGTTACAGGCACCAAAAGTCAGTCGGTTTAGCAGAAAGCTGCCTGTTCAACAGAAGACAGTCTAATGACTGGGTTCCCCACACACTGTTTTTGAGACTCTGTTCTGGTGAAAGTTAGCTGTAAAGCACTTTCTATGTCAATAGCCTTTGACAATGCCCTGGCACATGCCCCATCTCTGAAGACTTCTTTGTGATTAGGCTGGTCAGGCAGAGCCCTTGGAGCTGGCTTAATATATTGGTTGCTGTAGTGCCTTTAGTCCCCGTTTCCACTGGTTTTGCCATGGAAGGGGTTAAAGCTGGGGAGAGTGGCATGTGTGCTGAAAGTTTTCTCTCTCTCTCTCTCCCCCAGCGTACAGCATCAAGGAGGCATCTATTCACCCCACTGTTGATCCTGCTTCATATGAGATGCATGGAACTTCAGCATTTGATGCACTCTTGGTCACCTCCAGCCACCCGTCCCTTACCTGCTAACAGCTGTCTTGGTTACTGAGGACTTTTTTTCTTACCCCAAGCTTATGTCACCTTACCTCCTCTGGGTTCTGATTCTAAACACGGTTAGGGGTAGTCTTGCTGTATTGGTTGTCCCCAGCTTACATACAAAAGGGTCTGGGGCTGTTTGTTGAGGATGTAACATCTTTATTTTATTCAGTCATGTTATCCTCTGCTTTTAATGTATGTTCTGCTGCCCTCTGGGCTTCCTTGGTTAAATTGGGTGTGGCTGGACCCCTTCAACTGAAGGTTTTGTTTGTTTTTTTCCCCCCATGGTCGTGCAATGTTTTATGACCCAAATCACCCAGTTATTTTACTGACTGATCACAGAGGCCACAAATGTGCTCTCACACCCTCTCCTGCAGACTATATCTGATTTCTCCACAGTTTTAGTGGTTTCCAAGCCATTGGCCGCAGGGACTCTGATTTTCAGTCACTCTAGTCCTTGACTGATTAGCTTACCCTTAAGGAGTTGGTCTACTGCTATTGCCCCAAAATTAAAATAAAACTTTGTTGGCTCTTATAAATACTCATAAGGCTGCAAACACTTTTTCACATGGCACTTGCTATTTCAACTGTTTCGCTATGGAGACTGTAAACATCCTGAGAAGCTGTTTACATCTCCAGAGTGTTTTTTGGACTTGTATCCATTTAGTGAGGATTCTATGCAGAAATGGTCTAGTCCCATTTAGGATTAGGCAGTGTATGACATTAACAAGTCACTTATTATTCTGGTAGGGGACATGCCTTTCTTTAAGGGCCTGTTCACACCACAATTTCTGCATTCTGGATGCGTTTCTGAATGTGTGTTTTTTGATGCATGCCAATGCTTTTTTAATTCCACATCTTAATTGAGGACATTTGCATTTTGGCGCATCGATGCATTTGGCTGCGTTTCAGATATGTTTCATACAGAAAAAATGCATTTGTTGACTGCACTGGTGTAAACTGCGGGACATTGGAATCCACATAAAACTGTCAGTATGTTTTTGACGCAGAAAAAAAAAATGCACCAGACTTCATCTGGTGTGAACCAGCCCTCAGGGCCCTTTCGAGATGCATGTTCTTGATGACAGGCCCTGTCTTTCATCTGATCCTAACTGACCTTACTCGTATCTAACTGGTCAATATCCTTTAACTGACATATAACTGCTGCCAAGCTTGATCCCTTGCTTATGAACTTCTGGAAAAATTTCAGCTGTGATGGTTTACTAGAAGCATCCGTTCTCTTTTCTTGCATGTCAATGGAAATGTGTCGGGCCCTTTGGCTAAAGTGTTGGACTATGGAACCCTTTATAAAACCCTTTGAGGGACAGAAAGAAAACCTAATCAGATTCTATTGGTGGCAAGAGCAGCCATCTAGCAGAAGCAGCCGAAGGATCAGACTACAAAGTCCTCTTTCTGTCTATTTGTAAATGTCTTTTTTTTTTTTTTTTTTTTTTTGGTTTCTGCACGCCACAACCTTGACGTCCTGATTAAAGTTTGGCTTCCCATCTCTCAAGTCCTGGACAGGTTTATCTCCAGGTATAGGGGCCATCTAGCAGAAGCAGCAGATACTTTTGTGGCTCTAAAATTAAGACACCCTGATCTATGCCATTCCTTTAAAGTTCTTCCTTATTTGATTTGCAGGATTGAGAGTGAGAGCATTCCATTGATCATTATTACTTCAGACTAGAAGAGGCAGATGTAATACACCTGGCTCAGTAATACTCCAGGCAGATGCTTTGTGGGTGCTAACAAATCAGCAGAATCTTCTGTCCCAAAGATCGATTTGATGCACTGCCTTACGGTCACTGGCTTCATTGACCTGGCTGATGAAGCCCAGAGTCTTATGGACAAGTATATCTGAGTGTGTGATTCTTACAACAGAGCATATGAAGTCTGCTTCTTGCAAGGTCTATCATCATACATAGAAGGCATACTTCACTTGATGCGAGTCTTGGGGCTTCTACCCCCTGGAGTTTCTTTGTGGAGTGAATTCTCTTTCCTGCAGCTGGGTTTGGACTAGCGTCTAGCTCTCTCGGCACCTTCAAGGGTTAGGTTTCTGTTTTTTTTAATTTTGTTTCACAGATCGTTGGCCTCTCACTCTTTGACTAAGACCATTTTACCATGTAATTCCCCTGTGACTCTGTGGGGTCTGAATCTGGTTCTCCGCTGTGCTTCAGAAATTGTAATTTGAACCAATTGGAAACCTTTCTCTTTCTATTCTCACACATAAGGTGGCATGCCTTGTAGTAACAGTGAGGAGGATACCTGAACTGTGACAGCCTTATCCTGTAAGGCAGTGGTTCTCAACCCTGTCCTCAAAAGTGTGCTATAAAATGGCTGCCCAAAATACCAAGCTATTGACACTGATTTAAAGCACCTGTGCAAGAAAAAGGAAAACACGCAAACATGGCCTGTTAGAGGTACTTGAGGACAGGGTTGAGAACCACTGCTGCAAGAAACCCTTTTTGGTTTTGCACAGGGAAAAGAATGGTGTCTGAGGCACTGGACATCCTTCTTCCCTAATGTAGTTCCTGCCCTTCACTCAACCAGGACATTGTTCTTCCTTCCATCCCAGGGTGCTGCTTAGACACAATTAACATAAATGTTCTTGCTCCATCCCATTTGTATTTTCCAGGCCTAAGGTTTTAATGGAAATTCCACCAAAAACTGAAAAAAAAAAATTGAGTGTAGGCCAGTGGATTAAAGCTGCTTATGCTGCCCACCTGCACTTTTTCTATGGAGTTGTAGGGACGTTGCACATGTGAAACCAGATACAGCTTTCCAGTAGCTATACATTAGTTAGTGCAGTTGAGATTTAAATGTGATAAGACAAATGTTTGAAAGCAGTATGGAGCTCCTTTGAAAGTCTGCTTAGCTGAATTGTTTTTTACTGTGTAAACCTCAACAAGCAGGGTTCCATTCTTTTCTGTTTTTGGTAATGTGTATCTGCTTGACTATTGCCCTATGAATAACTGTTACATTAATGGCTTAATACTGATCTGTCTCTTTTAGCTGAATAAAATATGCTTTTTATGGCATTCAAGCAGTTTGCTCACTGTTTTGACTTGGTCATATCAGGCTCTTTGTCTTTATAGGGTCATTTGTTTGTGCAGAACCTAATTATCTCGTTTACCTGTTTTAATGACAGGCTGATGATTTGAACAGTCACTTTGGGCAGATGACTCTCAGTCGACAGGGTTCATCTGAGGCTCCTGATCCTTCTACTGCCATCTACCAGTCACCTATTATTTCCCAGCATCCCCAGCAAGCGGGCTTCATCATGGCATCTGGGGGACAAGCCATCCCTCCAACTGGCTACCCTTCCTCAGGGCACCCTTCCCCAACACAGCAAGTCATGCCACCACAGGGATTCATGCAGCCTCCACAGCAAGTAGGTGTTGTAAGGAAATATCATATGGTTGTAATGTCTTCATGACCAATTTTGCTTACACCAATGTGGCGATAATGTGATGGCGTGCGTACACCAGCACAAATATTGACCTGAGGATCACTACGTTTAAAAAAAAAAAGAATAAGTTAGGTGTAATAGCATAATTTACAGAGGCACTCTATCTCTGCTCGCACAGCCACGCCAATTTGAAATGTGACAGCAGCTGCAAGGGAGAGTAACCCTTGTCTGCTGCCATAGGTAAGGTTTTGGGGATTAAGGAGGGTGTGCTTTGCTGGAAATTGTTACACTCTAAATTAGGGTTGCGCCGATACCAAGCATTTGCACAAGTATCGGTACTCATGCAAATGCGCTCCGATGCTTGATCTGATACCTGTTGTATCGGGCCAGGCATCCTCAGCATAGCAGGGAAGGCGGGCAGCCTCACAGGTGATTGGTGCAGTGGTGGGGGGGAGGTACAAGCACCCATCTCCCTGTGTGGCTTTCAATAAAGCATCTGACAGCCGCTTCTCCTCATCTTCCTCCCCAGAGAGCCAGGGGAGGAGGACACGGGAAGATCGGTGTGGTGGTGGGAGGCGGTACAAGCACCAATCTCACTGTGTTTCTTTCAATAAAACATCTGACAGCCTCTTCTCTTCATCCCTCCCATGGCTGTCAAATGCTTTATTGAAAGCGACAGTGAGATTCGTGCTTGTACCTCCTCCCACCACACCAATCTTCCTCTGTGTCATCCTCCCCTAGCTCTCTCGTTCCCCCGTGTGCTCCTCACTCTCTCTGGCTCCCCTGGGCGCTCGTTCCCCCCCCCCTCCCCCTCCCTTCCTGGCCTGCCAGGCTGCATGCTTGGATAAGGGTCTGGTATGGATTTTTGGGGGACCCCATGCTTTTGTGTTTTTTTTTTTATTTTTTTGGTGTGGGGTTCCGCTTGCATCTATTTATTTTTCATTGCCGACCTTTTTTTTTTTTTTTTTTTCATATTCAGCTGTTAGTAGGGAAACCCTCTGATAGCTGGTAAGTCAGTTCTTAAGGATGTGGTGGCTGGCTTCCCTAGCCTGCTACTTAACCAGCTATTCACACAGAATTCAAGTCCGTCGATCAATTTTTCAAATTCAAATCATTCTGAAAATTTGGAATTCGGTAGAAAACAAGCGTAACCAAACTGATTTTTACATTCTGCACACGTCTAATGACTTTGTCAAACACAAACAAAATTATCACATTGGCCAAAGACGTAAACAAAGTTGCATCAAAATCACATCACGTCGTAAGGTAAAGTCGCAATGAAATTGCACGATTTTTAAGTTGCATAAGCATGAATGAACTAAATGTTACATTATGTACAGTGCAACCAGTTCAGAGGAATATAGAAAATCCATTTGCTTTAATATTTAACCTGAAAGGAGCAATGTTTGTATAACCTCTAATCTTATTTGGAGGTACATTCTTATAATGCACAGTGTGTTCCATAATTCTGCTCCCTAAAGCCAGTCATACATGGATCGAAATTTGACCGGTTCAGCAGGGACCAGCCAAATTTCAGTCCATGTATTGGCTAGCTGGTTGTACACCATTCCATTGATAGATTTGTGTACAACCATAAAAGAAAGGGGGAATTGTGGATGCAGGTGCTAGCGCAGTGTTTCTCAAATCCAGTCCTCGAAGCGCACCAACAGGTCACATTTTCAGGATTTCCCTCAGATGAAACAGCTGTGGTAATTACTAAGGCAGTGAAACTCATCAGAGAGCCTGAAAACATGACCTGTTGGTGCGCCTTGAGGACTGGAACAGAGAAACACTGTGCTAGCACATCAATTGACATAAATTTACTCAAAGTAAGTATAAAAATTAGTGCAGTGCTACATGTGATACTATTGTAGTTTTGCCAGCAGAATACAATGATCAGTGTTGCCAACTACAACCGCAACACTGATTGTTTGGGAAAGACCCGACAGCCTGGTTGTACACAAAGCAAGTATAAAGATCAGTGCAGCGCTACATGTGATACAAAAACGTGAATAAATAACATAAATACAACACATTTTATATATGAAGTGGTTTGTGTAAAGTCACTGCAAATAAAGGTAAGGAATAAAGAAAGGCAGTCATGAATAAAGTTCATGTATAAAAACCACTATGATAGTCCGAGAATCAAGTCCAAAAATCACTGAGACTCTTGGTGTAGTCACTTGGTGTATTGGTTGTATAACAATCCGTGACCCATGAAATCACTGTGATCCACCACCATATAAAGAGTCAAACAGACTTATGGTATTCCAAACCAAGATGTTCAGTAGGCAAGACCTCCTCTCACAAGGTCAAACATTCCAACGCAGGTTCCATATATGACAAAATGCACCGGGTGGAGCCTGTGGTCGTGATGTCATTGCGTATTCAGGAAGTGGCCTATATGATCCCCGGGACAGTTGTTTTTGACAAGTGTTGTTATTCTCCTTATTTTGTAAGTGTTTAGTTAAAATAAACATCTGGCGGTTTTACACTGGCCGTTTTTGATGATCTCCTACGTATGACAACTGAATGGGATGCTGACTTGTGACCACCATGAATACCTATATGAAACCTTTGTTGGATTGTTTTATTTTGTGAGCTGAGGTCTAGCCTACTGAATGGTGTTTTTTTGGGATCACATGAGCCTGTTTGACCAACAGTTAAAAACTGCTGTTAACTGCCTTTTTTTTTTTAAATATATATTTTTTTTTTGTTTCAGATTCAGGTCTCTTATTATCCCACGGGTCAGTACCCAAACTCTAGCCAGCAATACCGACCTCTCTCGCACCCAGCTGCCTACAATTCACAGCGCAATCAGCCGGTCACCCAGCCGCCTCAGCAACCTGGTGAGATGTTCTTTAAACATGGGGGGATTTATAATAATGGACATGTCTACAAATGATCTTGGGTTTTCTTTGATCATACTGGGTATAATACAAATGTTCTCATGTATTTTCCCTTCCTTTTTCACCTCTACTCTTGTTTTCTTTCTTTGTGGGAATAGGTTTTTAAAATGTTTAAAATGTCCATGTGCATCAAAGAAAATTAGTTTTGCTTACCCCTAACTTGCAGGTTTGGTCTTGCATGCATAACCTGTCTTTTATGTTTGATAATAAATAATATCACAGCACAGAAGTTAATGTAACACACATTTGCTTTATTTACAATTTGCCATGTTTTTTCTGTTTTATATATAACAGGTATGCAGTCCATAATTTCCAACCAGCCACCTGCTTACCAGGGAATGATGGGTGTCCAGCAGTCACAAAATCCTACAATGCTCAGTAACCAGAGGGCAAGTGTTGGAAATCAAATGCAAAGCATGATGGTGCAGTACACTCCACTCCCTTCATATCAGGTGAGTGTACACAGATCTGTGTCAAGATTGTATTTATTGTTGAAGTGGTACTCGAGGTAGATATTAAATCTGACTTGATTTCAGCCTCTTGTAATCCCCTATACAGCTGCATTTAGACAGGGGGGTGGGGGGGGGGGGGGGGAGCAGTACTTCAGGCCAATGTGTCCTGAATTCACACATAGTCACAGGATGCGAGAGCAAAGAGTTTGTCATCAGTATGTTGTTTTATTCTTCAGTGACAGGCTGTGGGTGGGTACCAGACCAGGTTGTGCTGCGTAACTGCACTAGACATAAGTTGGGTCACTTGGCTGGCTGCGCAGGGGCTTTGTAAATACCAGGAAGGTTCCTATATATGTATTTTAACTATGTGTATTTAGCGTCTGCTTTCTGTAAAATTTAGACCCTAAAACTAAATTGAATAAGACACAGAGAGTAGTGTGTGGACATTGGTGACATAGAAGAATTTTTCCGTAAGAACAGCCCCTATATGCGTTTTGCAGCACCGATGTCCTGCTGTTGAAAACTGCCTGGTTTTTGAAGGAACAGAGAATTTCAAACTCGTAACAATTGGTCTGTGCAGTTGACAGTTGCCATATTTCTGTACAAATGTCAACTGACATTTTTTTGCTTGGTCAAAGTTTCTATTCCAACATATTTCAAAAAAACATTCTATTCCCTGAATGCCATGAATGCTAACTGTCACATTTGATTGTGCTCTCAACCAAACCATCAAATGACTGATCACATGTGCAGCACCATTGCATTTGCAAATCAAACTGAGGCCAGGGTGGCAGCTTTCTTGGCTGAAAATGTTAGGAGTGTTTATTTCTGCTTTAAAGTAATTCTAAAGGTAGAAGTTTTTTTTTTTCTTCTTAATGCGTTCTATGCACTAAAAATGGGCTTCTACTTTTTGGAATCCCCCCCCCCCCCGTGTCACATTTGGCACCTTTCAGGGGGGAGGAGTCTAATACAGGTATTTGCTCCCACTTCCTGGCATAGATCACCGCGGTGTTCACGGTGACCTACGCCACTTCTGGCACTGTCCTCTCCTGCTGTATTCTGGAAGACACACGGGTCCCAGAACACAACAGGGACCAGTGAGGACGTGCAGCGCGACTGCGCAGTAGGGAACTAAGAAGTGAAGCTTCACTTCCTGATTCCCTCACTGAGGATGGTAGCAGCTGAGAGCCGACGGACATATCGCCTGCGGCTGCCGACATCGCAGGCTCCGTGGACAAGTAAGTGTCCATATATTAAAAGTCAGCAGCTTCAGTAATTGTAGCTGCTGGCTTTTAATATTTTTTTTTCTGCAGACCTCTGCTTTAAGGTAAACTTTCTGGGTACTGCTCCCTGTGCCAGTTGCAGCTCCATCATTGTGCTGTGAGTGTGCTCTCAGCACACAACCTCCTGCTGTCATGGATTCATTTATGCAGCAGCAGGTCATTGAAGCACACCTTTCTTGCAACCACTTATTTGCATTAAACAGTTGGCAAGAGGTTAAAGTGCAAAATGTTATATTTTGGAGCTTACTATCCTTTGATGTGGTGGCTGCATTATTTTTCCTAGCTTTTTATTTTATTTTGTTGATTTTGCCAGTAACCTTTTTCCTGTCCTAGGGTGGCTACACTCACCCTTGTATATTAGGACAACAGATGTGGGACTATTGACATGATTCTGTAGCCCTCCGAGTTCAATGCAGTCCACTCTATATAACTAAATTGAATAATTTTTCTAGTTAGAGATGTTTACAGTAAACCCTTGCTATTTGCCCCATGGTAATAAATCAGTTTGTGTTTGTGTAAGATGCGCTTTGTCCTTGAAACAGGTTCCAGTGGGAAACGAATCACAGGGAGTTGTGCCACAGACCTATCAGCAATCTGTACTTGTTCCCACCAATCAGACTGTGCAAGGAACTATGCCAGCTGGAGGCATGCCAGTCTACTACAGTGTTATACCACAAGCACAGCAGAATGGTTCCAGGTATGTCACTGTTTTTTCTTATACATCAGATCTTGTATGGGAATCTATTTAGTAATTCGCATAATGCAGTATGCTGCTCTAGGCATATTTGAGCTAGTATATGCTCAATTTTAAGTTTAATTTACAGAGCCTCTAGGCACAGAAGGCTTCCGTAATTGTGCATATCTAGTTATCTACAATTCCTTATCAGTCCAGTGTCTTTACCCAGTGTTATTTATCAGAATCAGAGTTGCTATGAACCTTTTTGATCATAAATATACCGTATTTATCGGTGTATAAAACACACTTTTCCCCCCTTAAACTAGGGGCGAAACGTCGATATAGGCTGCCTCGGAGGGGAAGGAGGGAGCGAGCGCCACTGTAACACAGAGCCGCAGTCTACTATGTACTAGGCTCAGTCACGCCTCCTGGACGGCTCCTAACATTGATGTCCCGGCATTGGGCTGCTGTTGTGTCCATCATAGGAGCCGAGAAAAGGGGCGGGACTGGGTGTGACTGTGAGCCAAGCCGAGTACACAGGAGATCCAGCTCTGTCCTATCCTGGCATAGATGAGGCTGCAGATGGGCACGGATCAGACTGCAATTATGGACAAGGCTGCTGATGGGCACTGATTAGGCTGCAAGGATGGGCAATGGCAAGGCTGCAGATGGGCACTGACCCTTATTTTGCTTCAAAATGCTTTATTTCAAATTTTAGTTTCTCTTTCGTTCATTGATGGACACAGCATCTTCATCTTGACCTTAGGGTTATATCGCCCCTTTAGGAGAAAACTAGGCAGAACATGTTAAAATCAGCAAAACTGCACAGTACCACCCAGGGGGCGGTCCTACTGGCTATTATCCCTCACACTACATCCAGCAGCTCAGTTTTTTTCTGCCTAGTGTAGAAGGACTACCCTGTGGGACCATTGGCCCTGGGAATTTTTTCTTTTTTCTGCATTTTTGATTCCTGTGAGCTACAATCAAGAGACTGGCTGGGTGACAGGCTGCATAATATAAATCCTGGTAGCCTCCCCAGCCTGGCCATCGAGCGTGAACAGACCTTAGCTACTCACTGGGTCGGCCACGACATGCCCTGTCTGATCCAGGGGCCGGTGAGCTATATGCTCTGGGGCACACATATGACAGGGCTACTCTGTGTCAGTGTGCCGTAGCCGACGGCCACCCCGTACTGCTCGGGCAATGGGTCTGTCCGTGGAATTAGTCCAGCAGTCCCTACAGGAGGGGTAAGTATGGTTCCACCTTTCTCTGGAGGATGGAGCAGCTGGGCATTCCCCGGAAGGTCGACTAGGGGGTTACTCTCTCTTCCTTCTTTCCCTGTCCCTTCCCTCCTCCCCATGCTATGGTCCACTGTGTGACTGGCCACATGGTGGTGTGGTGTATGTATCTGGCCGGGGGGTCTCCGGGTCCTGGCAGGGGGCTGCACTGGGGTGTTGGGGGTCCACTCGTCCTCTTCACTGTTTCTGGGCCATAGTGGGGAGTTTTGGTATGTATGCCATGTGGGGAGGCCTCTGCGTGGACCGTGGCCATTTTTCTGTAATCACAGCCAGTTTTTTCCTTTTGGCTATTTTCTGGAGGTCTGGTGCCCATTTTATAGTAGCCTCAGCTTGTTTTGCCTCTAGCGCTGGGTGCTTGTTTCCTTCTAGAACAGCGTGCTTTTTACACAGAACACCTCGTGGCTGACACAGGGGAGAGCGGACAGCAGCAGTACAGTGCAGTATCTGGGTCAGGGTGGCAAGTCCTGCAGTGGGCCACTCAGTCTGTGGCAGGTAGGAGGGTAGACATTTTGTGTGACTTGCCTTAGGTCCCTAAGTGGTGACAACCGGTTCCCCTGCACCAGCGGTGCCTATGGACGCTTTGTCAGCAGTCCTGGAGACCTTTGTTGCCAGGGCGGAAGTGACATGCGGGCGCAAGGGGGGTAAAAAATGCCCCCTCCCCCACCGTCTTCTGGGGAAAGCTCTGATTCAGACCCGTGTCCCGCTGTGGCAGGTGGCCTCTGTTCTGACATGTCAGAGTATGTGGACCAGGACCTTTCGGACAGTGGGTACAGCACAGGAAAAATCGATTGTAGGAGCACTTATTACGGCGGTGCGGGATACCCTAAAGATGGAGGATACCGCGGGGGCATCTACAGAGGTGTCAGTCCCTTTCGGGTCTCACAAGCTGGCCCGCACGGCTAAGATGTTTCCTTGCCTAATTTATTTTGATAAGTTTATTTACAAGGAGTGGAGAAGCCTACAGCGGGCCTTTTCAGTCCTGAAATGCATGGCACTGCGTTACCCCTTTGAGGAGAGTTTCCTGATGAAATGTACATCTCCTCCGATTGTTGACCCCCCGGAATCCAGGGTAATAAGGTAACCACCCCTGCTTTCAAGGACCCTGCCGACAGGAGGGCCAAGGCAGTCGCCCAGTCCATGTTTGCGGTGGTGGGATCAGCATTGCGGCCAGTGTTAGCCACGGCCCTGGTGTCTCAGACGCTTACTGAATGGGCTAAATTGTTGCACCGTGAGTTGGAGAAGCAACAGGCTTCCCCAGTCTGCATGGAGCTGGCGGACCAGTTGGTGCAGGGCCTTAAGTATGTCTGATGCTGCCTTAGATACGGCCCCCTTGCTCTCTAGAGCTTCAGTATCGGCAGTAGTGCTACGTCGCCTGATTTGGCTGAAACGCTGGTCTGTGGACCAAGCATCTAAGAAGTCACTGGCAGATTTGCCCTTCCAGGGAGAGAGACCATTTGGAGCCTCGCTGGATGACATTAAGACTGTTACTGGGGGTAACAGTACGTTGCCCTCACAGTCCAGGAAAGGAGCCACACCGTAGGCAAGGGCCCTCCTTTTTAGCTCCGAAGTGGATTTTTCATCCACCCGGGTTGGCAAGTAAGCGTTCCCAGTCCGACAAGGCGCCCGCTGAGGGACAAAAGCATCCCTGGTTTCACAAGTCGAACAAGTCTGCGAACAAATCTGTTACTGCATGAAGGTTTGTCCCTGCCCGACTCACGGGTGGAGGGTAGCCTTTGGGAGTTTGCAGCTTGGTGGACCTCCCTACTTTCTGACCAGTGGGTCTGCAAACTGGTTTCATCAGGATACAAGATCGTTTCTTTCTTGCCCGCCAAACATATTTTTTCCCTCCCAACCTTCATCTCCTTCTGGCTTATCGGGGAAGCCCTGTTCGGGGCAGTACCGGGCCTGCTGCTGCGCGGGATGATAGTGCCTGTACCGACACTGGAAAGGTTTCAGGGATTCTACTCCAATCTGTTTGTAGTCCGAAAGAAGGAAGGGGTCTGTCTGGTCCTGGATCTCAAAGCCCTCAACAGCTTTGTAAAAGTACAAAGGTTCAGGATGGAATCAGTTCACTCAGCGGTCGCTGCACTCCATCAGGGGGATTTTCCGGCGTCCCTGGTCATCAAGGGTGCATACTTGCATGTCCCCATATGCATCAAATATCAGGTTTCTGCGATTTGCATTAGGGGACAAGCACTACCTATTTGTAGCTCTCCTTTTTGGCCTGATGTTGGCACTGAAGGTCTTCACCAAGGTGCTTTGCTAAGGCAGCGAGGGATCACAATCCTGGGTTACCTGGACGACCTCCTTCTGAGAGCAGCTTCCGCCTCAGAATTAAGGGAGGATGTGGCAATCGCCATGCAAACTCTTCGGGAGTTTGGTTAGGTACTGAACTTCCAGAAGTCGGTGTTGGTGCCGACTCATGCCTGGAGTACCTGGGCTTGCTTCTGGACGACTCGGAGGCGAGAGTCTTTCTCTCTTCGGACAAGCTACAGACTCTTCAAACTGCGGTGAAGTTGTTGGTGTCCCGCAGGTGGTCGTCGCTGCATTTTTGCATGTGAGTTCTGGGTCTCATGGTAGCCACTTTCGGGGCGGTACCGTATGCTCAATTCCACACTCGAGTCTTGCAAAAGGAGATCTTGCCAAATGGGACAAATCTCTATTGTCCCTGGATTATCAAATTCCGTTGAGCCAGCTAGTCAGGGATTCCCTGCTCTGGTGGCTGAGGTCTCCGGCCCTTCAGCCTGGAAAGTCGCTCCTTCCTCTTCATTGGACGGTGATCACAAGGGATGCCAGCCTGACCGTTTGGGGCCCAGGGTCGCTGGACACAGGAAGAATAACGCCTGCCGATCAATGTGCTGGAACTTTGGCCGATCAGGCAGTGCCTCTCCACATGGTCACGGAGGCTGCAGGGCGTCCAGTCAGGATCCAGTCGGGCAACGCCACGGCAGTGCGTATGTCAATCATCAAGGAGGAACAAGGAGCGTGGCTGCAGCACTGGAGGTCGCTCACATCCTGCGGTGGGCAGAGCGGCGTGTGTCGGCTCTGTCAGCCGTGTGCATTCCAGGCGTAGAAAACTGGCAAGTGGACTACCTAAGTCAGATGCTGGATCAAGGGGATTGATCGCTGCATCTGGATGTATTTCGGCTCCTTTTGCCTAAGGTGCGGCACGCAAGATGTGGATCTCCTGGCCTCTCGACGCAGTCGGTACAGAGGTTTGTGGCCAGGTCAAAAGATCCCTGGGCGGACGCAGAAGCGTTGGTGGCTCCATGGGGGCATTATTGGCTGATTTATGCCTTCTCCCCACTCAAACTTCTACCACGTCTGCTATACAGAGTAGAGGCTGAGGGGATTCCAGTGATTCTGATTGCCCCAGATTGGCCTTGGCATCCGTGGTACGCCGACATAGTACGAATGGTGGCGGATGTTCCTTGGCAGCTGCCGATGCGAGAGGACCTTCTGTCGAAAGGACCAATACTTCATCCTGCTTTACCGTCGCTGGCTTTAACAGGATGGCTGTTGGAAGCCAGGTGCTAAGGGACCGAGGTCTATCCGATTCAGTAATCTCCACTATGTTTAAGTCTTCTTCTCGGAAGATTTATCATTGTACGTGGAATGCCTACATCTCCACGTGTGAGGAGGATGGGGTGGCATCTACGCACATACTCAGTTTCCAAGATCCTGCTGTTTTTGCAGCGAGGAGTGGATCAAAAACTTGCCTTAAGCACCATTAAGGGGCAGATATGGGCTTTGGCTGTCTTTTTTTTTTTTTTTTTTTTCAGCGACCCTTGATGACTCATTCATTGGTGAGTACGTTTGTTCAGGGGGTTCCACATGTGGCCCCTCCGGTTCGACCACCGCTACCTCCCTTGGGATTTGAACCTAGTGCTCTCGGTGCTTCAGAAACCGCTATTTGAAAACATTAGGGAAATCCCCTTATTGACACTCTCAGAAAGTAGTCTTTCAAGTGGCTATTACATCTGCCAGGAGGGTTTCTGAGTTGGCGGCCTTGTCATGCAAGTCTCCCTACTTGGTCCTCCACAAGGATAAGGCGGTGCTGCGCCCGCAGCCTTAGTTTCTTCCGAAGGTGGTTTCGGCCTTTCATCTAAATGAGGACATTGTGCTTCCGTCCTTATCTCCTCGGCTGTTGCACCCCAAAGAGGTTGCTTTGCATTCCTTGAACATAGTCCGGGCTCTGCGGGTGTATGTCTGCTACGACTCCTTTGCAGAGGTCGGACTCGCTGTTTGTATCCGTGGCTGGTCCAAAGAAGGGCCTGACGGTCTCGTCGGCCACCATTTCTCGGTGGATTAGACAGATCGTGGTTCAGGCTTATGCCATAAGGGGGCGGGGCGCCTCCCTTCCCTGTCACGGCACATTCTACCAGGGCAATTGGTGCCTCTTGGGCTTTCCGATATCAAATGTCTTATTCTCAGGTGTGTAAGGCAGCGACCTGGTCGTCCCTTCACACTTTCACTAAATTTTACAAGGTTGATGTGAGAGCATCTTCGGATGCTTGCTTCGGCCACAAGGATTTGCAGGCGGCTGTTTAAGGTTGCAACTCTTCCGTTGAGCTCTGGTTGTTATGGGTGGAGTAATTTTTTTGCTGCTCACACCCCTCATTTTTTGACACTGCTTGGGGATGTCCCTAAGGTGAAGATGTGCCCATCAATGAATGAAAGGGAAAATAGGATTTTTGTGCTCACAGTAAAATCCTTTTCTCTGAAGTTCATTGAAGGACACAGCACCCACCCCCCCCCCCCCCCCCCCCAGTTTGTTGTACTGCTTTTGATGAACTGAGCTGCTGGATGCAGTGTGAGGGGTTATAGCCAGTAGGACCACCCCCTGTGCAGTTTTGCTGTTTTTAACATGTTCTGCCTAGTCTTCCCCTAAAGGGGTGATATAACCCTAAGGTCAAGATGAAGATGCTGTGTCCGTCAATGAACTTCAGAGAAAGGGATTTTACGGTGAGCACAAAAATCCAATTTTTTTTCCCTCAAACTTCCCTCTCAAACTTCCCTCTCAAAATTAAGGTGCATGTTATATGGCAATAAATTCGGTACTTCCAATGCTAGAAGACTATATAGCCCACAAATCTAACATCTGTGTTATCAAAAATGTTTTTAGCACTCCGAGAGGAGTCATAGCAAGTACAGCGGTTACATTGAGAATGGGGCTGCAGGATCCCAATATTAACTCCAAGTACACTTTCTGTACTTGTGAATACATTTGATTTCTTTCAGTCCATATACATACACTTGGATATCACTTATTATTTTTGCATAAGTGAAAGCTAGACAAAGTAGATTGTGAAAGGGGATTATAGGCGTCAGCTGATGTTGTCCTGATGTAATCTGTTGGGTCCTATATCTTGCATCAAGTTTTGCGGTTACTTGTATGTACTTTGTGTGCTGAGAGAATTGTAATCAGCAGGGTATTTCAGGTGATACGGTGGGCCTAATGACACAGCACAAGCACTGTGCTGTATAACGTGCTTTAAAGGAACAGGATCCCTTGTTACCCTAAAAAAAATAAAACGCTTTAAGACTTGAGCTTTGTCCAGATATAAAATCAGTTTAATCATCATGTACTACAAATGCTCTTGTATTGACAATGACTTAATTTGCTTTCCCATAGCACCTCTGTGGGTTATCTTCCCCCTGGCTCTGAACAGTACCAGATGTCTCAGTCTCCTTCCCCCTGCAGTCCTCCGCAAATGCAACAGCAGTATTCAGGTAAAAAAAAAAAAAATGCCTTGAGAAAAAAGGACAGGATATTTTTTACTTATCGCACATGTCGAAGTTAAAACGGAGTTCTATCCCCTAGAAAAAAATAGCATTTAAACCTTGCAGCGGGAGGGAGAGCCCCACTGCAGGGCTTACTTTTGATTTAGAGTTCCCTTTTTAATACCCCTTTCATAAGTACAATGATGCAGCATTCTCTTTTTCATAGAAGCGATCTCCAAATTTTCTGTTTATACTGTATATAAAAGATGAGACTGTAAAGTAAATGTATATATCAAGCCTTAAAATTGTATGCCTGCAAAACAGTAAAAAAAAAAACTACAATGCCCAAAATTGTCCACGGGCACCACTAGAGCTCATCAGTTTGGAGTTGACAAGTAAATGATGGCCCTAGAACAGTGATGGCAAAACACCCCAGATGTTTTGGGGACTACATTTCCCATGGTGGTCAATTGCACTGAAGAGTGCATGAGCATCATGGGAAATGTAGTTCCAAAACATCTAGGGTGCCAAGGTTCACCATCGCTGCCCTAGAAGAATGCATTCTTTTCTCTATAGTTTGTGCGGTGTTGCGTATGTATGTGTTGAGCAGCTGTCTTTTTTTTTTTTACATATTTGTGTACCCCATACACACGTTTATGCGTGGGGCTTTTACATTTTTTTAATTTATTTTACTTTTCTTTCTTTTCTTTTTGACATATTTAGGCTTACAGGTACTCTTTATGGTAGCAGTCAGGGGTCTGTTAGGCAGCCCATGGATCTTTTTATTATTTTTATTTTTTTTCAAGCAGCAGGTAGGATGAAAAACATGACTTGATGTGAATGGGGCAATACTCCCCTCTGAGCTATTGTATTCTGACAGCACAGACACTTCCCCTGTGTCAGAATACATGGATCAGCATTGCTGGCTATAGCCTGCAGCACAAAATGAGCGGTGAAAATGCAACAGGACGGTTGTACAAAAGTCTATTTTCCCATCAACTTCTGTACAACCTCCGTGCCCATACATGGATCGAAATTTGCCTGGTCCCTGCTGAACCAGCTGATTGTCGATCCACTTTTGGCTGTCTTTATATTCCTAATGGCTCTTCTGTTTTGCGATTCAAGCACGTTGAATACAAATTCATCAATCTTCAGTTTTTGTTTAGTATCTTGACCGCTCAGAACTTGGAATAGCTCAGAGTGAGCTGAGTAATTCTGGGTTAATTACTGGAAGATCGGAACACAAATGTTTCTCAACCCCCCCTCTGCTCTCCATCCTAACACTGACCAAGGATGTCCTGGGCCTCCTGAGGGTACAGGTGAGCCTGGGACATATAATTCTAGAACTGAATCACTTCTATTTGAAAGCCTGGAGCTGACTTTGTAACATTTTATGTTTATATGCTGTAAATGGTGAGCCATAATATGTTGGCATATAAAGAGTTAAAAACCCGATCGCAAAATAGGGGCATCGTGAAAATGTCATCTGTTTTAAAGAGTTTAAAAACCACCTTTCTTCCTGAAAACAAAAACTAGCTTGAGAATTCCAGTAATCTGTTTGACTGGTGAGAGGTAGCAATCAGCTGTCACGAAGTCTCTCAAAACATGTGACTCATCTTATGTACAGATACCTAAAAATAAGCAAGCAATATGTGAAATGAAGAGTTTGTGAGCCATCCATCTGTTTTATAGACAGGAATACACACTGAAGGAACATGCACACTAAGACATTTGCTTCTCTATCTGGAACATCTATTTGCATGTCTGTTCTATATTAATGTGTTTAATTATAGGTAGAGCTGAATGTATTTTTCTTAGCAGTTATCCACACATTTTGCTTTTTTTGACATGCAAGTATTCCTTCTTGGGTAACCATGTATTGTCATTACAGGTGTCAACCCTTCAAGCCTGGGTGTGGTGGTAATGCAGCTGAATGTACCCAATGGCCCACAGACAACGTCACAAAACCCACCAGTAGTCCAATGGAACCATTGCAAATATTTTAGTGTTGACCAAAGGGGTCAGAAACCTGAGCATCTGTATGCTGCAGAAGCCAGCACTCAGGTAGGAAGAATAACAGCATTTTATTGTAACCTGCAACCAAGCAGGAAAATGCCATCTAGTTTCAACATAGCACGTGTCCTTTAAACGCTTTGACTCTAGAGCAACATTTTTTTTTACATTTTTGCACGCATGTAAAAATATTTATTTTTGGCAATAAAATTACTTGAACCCCCAGAACATTATTATCTGAAAGTGGAGGCCCTGTAAAATAAAAAGATGATGGTTGCAACATGTTTTTCTTTTCTTACATCAGGGGACACAGAGCCATAGTAGTTACTATGTGAGTTATATGGGCCACTGATAGGTGATGGACACTGGCATGCGCCTAAGGCAAGGCGTTTACTCCCTATATAACCCCTCCCACTACTGGGAGTCCTCAGTTTTTCACCAGTGTCTAAGGTGTTGGTCACGAGTAAAGTTTTTGTGTGCTGAGCTCCACTTGAAGCAATCCTTGCTGGGGCTAGCCATACTGACCGGATCCGTTCTGATGTCTTTTCAAGGGCTAAATGAATGGTACCCAGGCCTCGTGTCCAAAGAAACAAGGTTTTGCTTACTAACGATTCTCTTTAGAGAGCTGGGCCTTGGGATCCAGTACTTTTTGGTAGTAAGGCCATAAAGTTTTTACTGGCAGGGTGCTGTTGCAGGTCCCGAATTGTGGGTAACCCGACGTTCCCCAGCTCCTAAAGGTGTCCTAAAAGGTCTTGGAGCCCACCGTGAAGGGCGAAGATTGGGTCTTTATCGCTGATAAAACCCTGCTGCGAGGATAAGGTAAAGGAGGTTTTCTCAAGAATTTTGCATAAAACACTTCAGTCCCTGTATATATCATACAAAAGGGTTTTTTTCTTCTACCATTTGTAAATTGGAAAGAAGATTAATGCTATGATGTCTCTCCATAGTGGGGCTAAACATAGCAGATTCCCATCTAGTCCTCAGGACCCTCTTGTTGAGGTGCAGGAGGCTGGGGATCAGGTAGATCTTCCCAAATATTTATCCACTTCGGTGGATCCTAATATGGAAGGAGTAGCATCATAAGACAGATTGCTTGTGTACTCCCTTACTTAAAGGGATTGTAAAGTGAATTATATATTTTTTTTAAATAACAAACATGTTATACTTACTCCACTGTGCAGCTCGTTTTGCACAGAGTGGCCCCGAACCTGTTCTTCTGGGGTCCCTCGACGGCTGTCTCGGCTTCCTCCCGCAGGTGCTTCTCACGTTCATGCGAGCTCCCTCGCATGGTGAGAAGCATCTACGGGCGCGCTCCTGTGATACTGCCGGCGGCTATAGCCGCTCGCTGTATCACACGGCCCCGCCCCCGATGCTCCACGTCAGTGGATGTGATTGACAGCAGCGCGAGCCAATGGCTGCACTGCTTTCCATCCATCCACTCCAGCCAATCAGCGGCTAGTCTGAACGATGGAAAGGACGTCGGGGGACGAGCGCGGGACTTTCGAGGGGTGAGGTAAGTAAAACGGGGGGCTGGGGGCGCCGGCACTGTCAGATGTTTTTTTACCTTAATGCATAGAATGCATTAAGGTGAAAAAACATTTACCTTTGCAACCCCTTTAACCTTTTTTGCTGCCTGCAGCACAGGCTCTTGAGGAACCTACCTCCTAATTGGGTTCATTAGAACCTCCCCCATCTGGGGATGTTTTTTCCTATTCATGCATGGCTAAAAAGCTTATTTATTCTGAATGGGAACATCCGGATAAACAACATTATCCTCCCAAGAAATTCTCCACACTTTATGAAAGAGGATTTCTATAAAGAAAATGGGGGGGTTCCAGCAAATGCTGCAATCGCCTCAGTGAGCAGATTCTCGCGTGTCCGGTGGATAATGCACTGATGTTAAAGGATCCAACAGATAAAAAGTTGGATTTCCTTTTAAAGACAATATGTCTTTTGCAAGTTCAGTAGCGCAGCCGGCTCTTGCTGCAATTGATGTGATCTCAGTCCATTAAGGAACAGTTTGTGGAGATACCCGAAATTCTGCCTGATCCGCAGGCCCGGCAATGGGCTGGTGTATCTGACGCACTGTCTCGCAGTAGATGCTATGAAGGACTCTTATCATTTAAGCCTTATGGCTTATGCTTGGACTAGTGCATTCTCGCAGAGTTCTGTGGCTTAAAAAATTAATCAGCCGAAGCACCATGTGAAAAGCTCTTATGCCGCGTACACACGACCAGACTTTTCAACATCAAAGGTCCGACGGAACAATTCCGGCAGACTATTCGATCGTGTGTGGGCTGCAGCGGACTTTTGATTTGCAAAAGTCTGACAGACTTTAGAAATGGAACATGTTTCAAATTTTTCCGCCGGACCCAGTTCCTACCGAGAAATCCGCTCGTGTGTATGCTAGTCCGACGGACAAAAACTGACGCTAGGGCAGCTATTGGCTACTGGCTATGAACTTCCTTATTCTAGTCCGGTCGTACGTCATCACGTTCGAATCCGTCGGACTTTGGTGTGATTGTGTGTGGCCAAGTCCGTTCATTCGGAAAGTCCATCAGAACTCCGTCGAAAGTCTGTCGGACCTAAGTTGGGTCGTGTGTACGCGGCATTAGCCAGTTTTTTCCCCTTCATGGGGTACGGCTATTTAGAGACGATCTGGATAAGTACAGCCAAAAGAACCTCTAATGGGGAAAGCTCTCTTTTACTAGTAAAGAAGAGGTTCAAACATTTCTCCTTGTAATCGTGCTGCCTCTCCTATGCCAGGGGCATCTGCCTCTAGGCCGTCTCGATGGCCTCAACCGTCAGGTTCAAATGAAAGTCCCCAAGGGCAGCACCAGGTCAGAAGAGATCTTGGGGCAGAAAGCCCACAAAGCAGAATGCTAAAGCCTTCTCATAAAGAGGCACCCCCACTTGTTCGGGTGAGGGGAAAGGTCCTGCGATTCTCAAAGATCTGGCAGGAACATTGTAAAGACAGATTTCTGCCGTTTTTTTCTCTAGATTATGACTAGAGTGCCGAGAGTTTCCGTCTCCTCATTTTTTCTAAGGGAAAATGTTCCCAAGGATCCAGAAAAAAAGTGACTTTCTGGCCTCTGGATCAGCTATTATCCCAGTCGGTGATATCAGTGGTTCCCTTGGTAGAACAGAGCACAGGGTTTGGCTCAAACCTTTTACGGTCCCATAACCAAACAGAGAGGTAAGACCCAGTCTAGATCTCGAATATCTGAATCGGCACTTAAACATCTGATCCTTTCATAATCCGATTGGTTGTGTCCATCCTGCAAGGAGGGGAGTTTTTTTTTTACTTTAATCGATATCAAGCATATGTCCATGTGCCAAATTTTTCCCTCTCACCAGAAATTTCTGTGTTTTGTTATATAAAATTATCATTTCAGTTGTGGCCCTGCCATTAGGTTTAGCCACAGCACCACGGGTGTTCTGAAAGATTCTGGCAACTCCTTTAGCCAGATTAAGGGCTCACGGTCCTAGCCTATTTAGAAGATATACTTTTAATAGACGATTCAGTCTCGAGTCTAAACCAGAGTCTGATCACAGCCGTAACTACCTGAAATCTCTGGGTTGGATACTTAGCCTAGGAAGATTTATCCTTAAAACATCAAGGAGATTACAGTACTTGGGGCTGATTATAGATGCCATACAAAAGAAGGTATTCTTACCCCAGACAAGAATCTGTTCCATTGTAGAACTAATTCAATTTATCAAAACAAAGGAAAATTCCTTCCATTCGGCTGTGCAGAAGATTGTTAGGTGAAATGGTGGTCTCCTTCAAGGCCCTTACGCACCGTTTTTACTCAAAAAGCTGCTTCAAAACCCCATCCTGTTGGTCTGGCATAAAAAGATTCAGGTCTTGTTTGTTTCCAATACACTTGGCTCCCGAAGTAAGTCAGAGCCTAAATTGGTGGTTGTTATCCAGCAAAAGGGAAAATCTTTATCCTGGAAGGTGTTAAACGGATGCCAGCCTTCCAGGCTGGGGAGCAGCCCTGGAAGAAGATTCTGTCCAGGGGAGATAGAGGTTAGAGGACCTTGCCTATCAACTTTTTGGAAGATTCGGGCAGTACGTCTGGCCCTAGAATCTGGGACGGTCAGACTATGGGACTGTCCTGTCAGGTTTCAGTCTGACAAGGCCACAGTGGTGGCTTACATCAATCACCGGGGGGGGGGGGGGGTACGAGAGGTCATGCAGCCCAAAAAGAGGTGAATAATTTTTTAGCTTGGGCAGAACACAACATTCCTTGCTTATCAGCAATTTTTAATTTCAGGAATAGAGAATTGGCAGGCGGACTACTTGAGTCGCTGATAATTATTTCTGGGAGAATGATCTCTTCACCCCGACATCTTCCTAGCAATATGTCAGAGATGGTGTATTCCGGACATGGACCTATACGTGTCCAGATTCAACAACAAAGTCGACAACTTTGTGTCGAACAAGGGATCCGCTAGCAGGCGGAACAAGCGCATTAGTCTCCCTATGGGATCAGTTTTCACTGATCTATGCATTTCCTCCAGTTCTGCTACTTTCGCGCCTTCTCCGCAGGATTAAGGAGGAACGAAAGGATGGCGATTCTAGTGGGTCCCAGAAGATCTTTCTTTACCGAGATCATAAAGATGCCAGTAGGATTAGCCATTATAGCCAGACCTTCTCGCACAAGGTCCGGTATTTCATCCTGCCTTACGGATGAAAAATTTAACAGGTTTGACTGTTGAATCCCACTTTATAAAGGATCATGGGTGATCTCTTTCGGTAGTGTCTACTTTGTTTGATACCAGGAAGCAGGCTTCCAGAATCACTTACTATAGGGTCTGGAAGGCATATGTTTCTTGGTGTGGATCCAGGGGTTGGCACCCCAGGAAGTATGTCATAGGTAGGGATCCCTGATTCCTGCAAATGAGATCTGAAATAAAGCTGGCCTTGACTTCTATCAAGGGCCAGATCCTGGCCTTGTCTGTGTTTTCAATGGCCTCTTGCTTCCCAATCTTGGTGCGTAGCTTATTCAGGGGGAAACGTGGATTATTCCCCCTATCAAGGCACCTTTAAATCCTTGGGATTTAAGTTTGGTCTTAGCAGCTTTGCTGAATCAGCCATTTGAATCTTTAAGAGAAATTTCCTTGGTTCTTTTGTCAAGAAAGATAATCTTTCTGCTAGAAGAGTATCGGAACTAGCTTCTGTCTGGTAAAGAGCCATATTTGATCATGCATAAGGATGAGGTGTTTTTTTTGTTTGTTTTGTTTTTTGTCCTCATCCTGAATTCCTACCAAAAGTGGTAAGAGTTTTTTTTTTCTTTCGTTTATATCCAAGATATTATTCTTGCTTCTTTCTCCTCAGAGCCTCAATCTAGGGAAGAGAAAGCACTACATTCTCTTGATGTAGTAAGAGCAATCAGAGTCTATTTAAAGGCGACCACTCAGGTTCCCAAAACACATGTTTTGTTTGTACTGCCAGAAAGTCCAAAATGTGGACATGCAGATGTACTATTTTCCAAATGGATTCGTTAAGTGATTGTTCAAGCATTCGACTTAAGAAGTAAATTCTTCCTTCTTATGCTAGAGCACACTCATCCAGGGCATTTAGTGCCTATTGGGTGGTGCATCATCGGGCCTCTATGGCTCAGATCTGTAAGGCCGCGACTTGGTCTTCGGTTCATACGTTTATCAGATTTTATCAAATCGATATTAAAGGTCATGAGGATATTGCCTTTGGGTGCAGTATACTACAGGCTGCAGTATGAGTCCTCTGGCCTCCTATTTATTTTTGGTTGTCTCTCCCTCCCTTCAGTTGCCATTGCTATGGGACATCACACATAGTAACTACTATGGCTCTGTGTCCCCTGATGTAAGAAAAAAAGGATTTTTAAAACGGGTTACCTACCTGTAAAATACTTTTCTTTGATGTACATCAGGGGACACAGAGGTCCCTCCTTTTTTGGTGTACACTTGTATTGCTTGGCTACAAAACTGAGGACTCCCAGTAGTGGAATATATTATATTAGGAGTACACATCTTGCCTTAGGGGCATGCCAGTATCCATCACCTACCAGTGGTCCATATAACCCACATAGTAACTACTATGGCTCTTTGTCCCCTGATGTACATGAAAGAAAAGGATTTTAACGGTAAGCTGGTTTAAAAATCCGGTTTTCTTGGTTGTAACATGGAACATTTCAAGGGGTATGGATACTTTTTCAACGCACTGTACGTAGTACATCCTAAGAGCTGAATTGGTTAGGCTGACTTTTGCTGACTGGCTACTATTTATCACGCTGATGCTTTTGGTTTTTTTACATGATGGCCACGATTGTCATATTAATTTTATTAAACTCTGTAAGGCAAGAATTAAAAACAAGAGCTGGGCGGGACTTATGAAGTACGGGGTTAAAAAACGACAAAGTGGCTATTGAAAAAAATGTATTAGTTTTTTTATCTAGCAAAGACTGATTACATGTATATGGAGAGCTGCGCAAACAAACACATCATTTACATCAACATTTTACTTTTTACAATCATAATGACCAATACAGAATAAGTTATAAAAGCGCACCTCCATTATATACATAAAATAACCAATGATAATGATCAAATGGACAATTGATAGAGTATGGCAACTACATGAATCTATGACTTCATGGTTGTTGCAATAAATTAATAAAAAAAAACATGATTAGTACAGTATTTCAAAAGTCAGCGCTGTTGAGATTGGGGTACCGGAATACACGGCAACTAATAGCTCTACGCGTTTCGCGGCTTACTGCCGCTCATCAGGAGCAAGCTCGTGATTGGTCTGAAAATATTATAATAAAAAAAAATATATATATATATATATATATATATATATATATATATATATATATATATATATATATATATATATATATATATATATATATATATATATATACATAATAAGAACTACAGATATGGTGTAAAATATAAGAGTGCAATATAAGTCTTTCTTCACTTGCACTCTTATATTTTACACCATATCTGTAGTTCTTATGTATATTTTTTTCTCACCCATTAGGCTTACACTTATAAGCTGATTTTGTTCCCATTTGACAAATGCCCTTGTTGTCCCAGTGGTTGCCTGTGTGTGCACTCTGTGGGCCCCATTGCCACCGGATGGGCCTCCTCAGCTCCCGTACCGTCGCTCTGGGTGCCTGGTGGCTTCCGATACCGCGCCTACGACTGTATGGCTATGTGTAAGTGACTATTAGGTGGGTTTTTTAACCTCCCCTTGTTCCATCATTGCAAATATTAATTTACTACTACTCTGTATTTTCAGACCAATCACGAGCTTGCTCCTGATGAGCGGCAGTAAGCCGCAAAACGCGTAGAGCTATTAGTTGCTGTGTATTCCGGTACCCCAATCCCAACAGTGCTGACTTTTGTAATACTGTACTAATCATGTTTTTTTTATTAATTTTAATTTATTGCAACAACCATGAAGTCATAGATTTATGTAGTTGCCATACTCTATCAATTGTCCATTCGATCATTATCATTGGTTATTTTATGTATATAATTGAGGTGCGCTTTTATAACTTATTCTGTATTGGTCAGTATGATTGTAAAAAGTAAAATGTTGATGTCAATGATGTGTTTGTTTGCGCAGCTCTCCATATACATGTAATCAGTCTTTGCTAGATAAAAAAACGAATACATTTTTTCAATAGCCACTTTGTCGTTTTTTTAACCCCGTACTTCATATAAAGTCCCGCCCAGCTCTTGTTTTTAATTCTTACCTTACATTTGATAGGGATGGAGGCTATGACCTAATTTAAAGTCCCACATTTTCCCCTTTTCCCCATTACTTGATTGATAAACTCTGGTCAGTAGTTGCTCAACGCAAAATGTATTATTGAAATATTTATATCTGGGTGTAGATTCTTTTACATTGTTCCAGTGTGCTGATAGTGTGATTCTGCGAAGTCATGCTGTAGTGCTAGTTTGGTCAGAAGCTTGGTAATCTAGTGAAATATTGCTGGATAGTGAGAAAAGCAAACCCCACACATGTATTAACTGCTTGCTGACCGTAATGCATGTATATACGTTATGGTTTACTGGGGTTATGGCTGAAGCTATCTCATGAAAGCGATCCGAGTGACTCATTAGCCACTGGATCACTTTCTGAAGCGGTGGGCGGGGACATTGAGGTGGCTGAGAAACGATCAGACGGTGCAGCCGGCTGGTCACAGAGGCAGCGGAAGACCAGATCGTGTCTGATTGCCTGGGCGGATCAGAGCAGTATCATGACATCACTTCTGGTCTAGGGCGGAAGTAAAAAAATTATTTTTATTTAATTTTTTTAAGCAAACGATCAAAGAACCTTCTTTTTTTTTTTTTTTTTTATCTTTTGTTTTTAATGGTAAAGAAGAGAGTTGGAATATTTTTGACCCCAGATCTCTCCATTAGGAGTACCTTGCATCCCTATTTCTTTTACAATGTTTAGATTCCTTGTAATATGAATAAGAGATCAAAAATTAAATTAAAGGGACAGTGTAAAAAGAAAATCAAAGTGCCCCTGTCCCTCTGTGCTTGCGCATAGAAGCGGACACATACTGTAAATCTGCTAGTACATCTAACACTTCCTCCCAGCTCAGACTGACACCGCTTCTATCAAAAGGTGCTCCCTCATCTAGAGTGGGGGCAATCCTGGTGTTACTGGCTAGATTACCAGGTGAAATTGGAGAGAAAAAAAGCCCAAAAAAAAAAAAAGAAAACTAATGTATGGATTGGCAAGCTGCAATATATTCTATATTTTTGGTTTTGGGTGTAATAATGCTTTGTTGGTTGATGTGCTGTTCCGACCTAAGTGTTTGCATAAATCAAGCAGCAGTAATGTCATGTCTATGAATACCTTAAGACTTATTGCTATAGCCCGTGTTAAAAATAAACACTGTAATATACATGATTCATTTTTTATGTTTTTTTCTATCAGGCCAGTAATCTTATGAACAGCCCTATTACATCCCCAGCACAGTCACCGACGCCTTCTCCGGGCTCTAACATGAACAGTGTCTGCACTGGACTTTCACCACTATCTGTCATTCCTCAGTTTCCCCGACCTGTTGGCCCTACACAAGGTATATTTCATAACTTGACACCTTAATTGTAGTGTTCATTTTTAGATTTTTATTAATTTTTTTTTTTTTTTTAGGTGATGCTCGGTATTCTTTGCTTGGACAACCACTTCAGTACAACCTTTCCGTTTGTCCCCCAATACTGCACAGCCAGCCCCCCTATTCTGCACAACTGGTACAGTTTGATTGGCATGGCAAATGTAGCTTTAAGGTGCATTCGTACTCGCGTAATGTGTTTTTTTTTATTATTATTATTTCTTTTTTTACCTGGTTTTTAAAGTGCACCTGTCGAAATGCTTATCTATCTTTATTGTACATCACAGGACACAGAGCCACGGTAATTACTGTATGGGTTATATAGGCACCTTTTAGGTGATGGGACACTGGCATACCCTAGACAGGAAGTTTAACTCCCTATATAACCCTTCCCCTTACCGGGAGTACTTCAGTTTTTTCTCCAGTGATTTAGGTGTTGGTCATGTGTAAAGATGTGCTGTGCTGAGCTTCAATTGAGTAGTCCTTGCTGGGGCAAGCCATGCAGCCGGATCCATTCAAAGTGTCTTTTTAGATCAAATTGAATGGTACCTGGGCCTCGTTTCAGAAGAAAAGGTGGTTTTACCTGTAACGCTTCTCTTTAGAGAAATGGCCCCTGGGATCCAGTGCTTTTTTTTTTTTCCAGCCATATTTCCTGGAGGAGCGCTATTGGGGGTCCAAGGGTGTGGAAAAAAAAAAGGGGGGGGGGTCCCTGGTCCTTGAAGGTTTTTTAACAGAGTCCATCGTGAGGGGTGAAGATTGGGTCTGTTTGGTTTACCACAAAACCCTGCAGCCGGATAAGATAAGTGGCGATTCCTATGGAATTTTTTTTTAATTCTTATGGGTTTTCTCCTTTAAGTAAATGTTGTTGTCATGCCTAAAGTCGCCACAGGGGGGCTGTCAAGAGCACATACTTGTTCCATACTTGCCAGTCTCACTATGTGTCAGTAGAAGCTGGAGGCTTCCTCCAGTCCCATGCCTCAGGTAAGATGTTGGAAGGGGGGTTTTCTTTTTAAACATCCCCCACCTGGACAGAAGTGTTTCTTCTCTCCCCAGGAGGCAGTGGGAGCACGGAGCAGTCAGCGGTATGCCACGCTACTCTCGCTGCCACCACCATAGTATGGCGGTTCTCATTCCATCCGCTCTCTTCCACCCCACCCTCCCCTCACATGCGATCCGGTCAGATCAGAGGCCCGCTCGTGTGGGAAAACAACTTTTTTTTTTTTTCAGAAAAGAGGGGGGTGGGAGGGCGGTGGCTGTGAAAAGTCGGAGAAGGGGGTGTGGCTTAGCGTTGGGCTGTGTAGGCTATAAATGCACCTTTTGTAGGTGCATTCAGCTGATGGAGGCACACAGAGCAGATTGGGGCCATGTGAGTGTTAATGACACAGGCATTCCCAAGGCACGTTTACTTAGCATCAGGCTGAGCATTAATAGCAGTGGCTGTTGCTGGACTATTTGCTCAGCAGTGGGTGCATTTTTGGCAGTACCTCTGCATTTGTGCTTAGCACTATGGCCAGAAGGGGAGGTACAAATCCCTAAAAAAAAAAAAAAAACATGGGCTCAAAGGGATCTCCCTCAGGCTCTGAGGACCCTGCCTCTGCATCACCATCCCCTCTGAAAGGCCTAGGGAGGCTAGTATGAGCCATCGGGTTCATCGGGGGGTTGCAACTGCTTTCAACATTTCAGCCCCTGTCTATATTACTGAGGAGGTTTTCTCCTCAGCCATGATTGGATTGGAGGAAGCGTCAGCGGCTTTAATCGCATCTTCCCGGAATGGGAGAAAACACATTAGGTCCCCTTCTGCCACCCAGGAGCCTCAAACAGAGGAACAGTGGGAGGGGAAGATGAATTTCTCTCAGGGGACCGCAAAGATTCCTTTTCTGAGGGATCAAGTGGGGAAGGACCACCTTCAGCTTCACAAACTGAGAAATTGCTGGTGCAATCTCTTACTGAAATGGTCCGCTCCACATTTTAAGCTACCCTTAAATGAGTCAGTTGAAAAGTTCACTTCTTGTTTGGGTTCACTAAAGCCTCCTCAAGCTTTGCGTGCCTTACCTGTTCATTCATTGCTGGAAAAGCTTATGTATTCTGAGTGGGATCACCCAGATAAGCATTTTTTCCCTAGTAAAAAGTTTTCAACACTTTATCCTATGGAGGAAAAATTTACTAAGATGTGGGGTATACCAGCAATTGACGCTGCTATATCCTCTGTGAATAAAAGTTTGACTTGTCCGGTTGACAATGCACAAATGCTTAGGGATCCAACCGATAAATTGGAATACCTATTGAAAAACATTTTCTCTTTGGCAGGTTCAGTAGCTCAACCTGAAGTGATGTTGGAGTATTGGAGTATGTCAGTCCTTGAGAGACCACTTGAAACGGGTGCTCAAGGTTTTTCCCTGAGCAGCTTTGTGTTTTGCAGTTGACACAATCGGATATTCTATTCTTCAGACCTCTCGCCTTTCGCGCATATGCGTAGAATCTTATGGTTGAAAAATTGGTCAGCTGGAGCGCCATGCAAAAAACTCCTGGCTGGTTTTCCTTTCCGCTGTGAAAGGCTGACGATGATTTGGACAAATGTATCCAAAATCTCAATATTCGAAGCGGTTCCCTATGCTCAGTTTCATTTCAGACTGCTACAAAACAGTATCCTATCTGCTTGGAACAAGAAGGTCCAAGCACTAAATTTTCCAATGTGTCTGTTGCCAAAGGTGCGCCAGAGCCTCGGTTGGTAGAAAACATCCAAGAATCTGCAGAAGGGGAAATCCTTCTTACCAGTTATCTGGAAGGTGGTAACAACAGATGCCAGCCTGTCATGTTGGGGAGCAGTCCTGGAAGAAGCAACTGTCCAAGTGAAATGGTCCAGGACCGAAAGGACCTTGCCCATCAACGTTCTAGAGATTCATTCAGGCAGCGTGCCTAGCCCTAAGGGCCTGGACATTCAGGTTGGGGAATTGTCCTGTCAGAATTCAGTCCGACAATGTCACAGCAGTGGCTTATATCAATCACCAAGGGGGCACCAGAAGTCATGCAGCCCAGGGAGAGGTAAACCATATTCTAGCCTGGGCAGAAAAGCATGTGCCATGCATATAGGCAATCTTCATTCCAGGGATTGAGAATTGGCAGGTAGACTACTTGAGTCGCCAGCAGTTCCTATGGTCCCTTCACCCCGACAACTTCCTGGCTATATGCCAAAGATGGTGGATCCCGGATGTAGATCTATTTGTGTCCAGGTTCAACAGCAAAGTCAACAACTTTGTGTCAAGAACAAGGGATCCACTTGCATGCGGAACATATGCATTGGTGACTCCGTGGGATCAGTTTTCACTGACTTATGCATTCCCTTCTATTCTGCTGCTATCACGGCTTCTTTGCAGGTGGTGCTTGTGGCCCAGAAGATCTTGGTATGCAGAGATTGTAAAGATGGCAATAGGGGACCCATGGACCCTACCGCCACGTCCAGACCTGCTTTCGCAGGGACCAGTGTCCCATCCTACCTTAAAAACGCTAAATTTAATGGTTTGGCTATTGAAACACACTTTTTGAAGAATCCTGGGCTTTCAGGCTCAGTGATATCTACTTTGATTAATGCAAGGAAGCCAGCTTCCAGAATCATTTATTATAGAGTCTGGAAGGCATATGTTTCCTGGTGTGAATCCAGGGGTTGGTATCCCAGAAAGTATGTCATACGCAGAATCCTTGTTTTTCTGCAAATTGGGTTAGATATGAAGCTGGCCTTGAGTACTATCAAAGGCCAGATCTCGGCCTTATTGGTATTGTTTCAACGACCACTTGCTTGCATTCTTTGGTCTGTAGCTTTATACAGGTGGTAACGTGGCGTAACTCACCGGTTAGGTCACCCCTGAACCCTTGGAACTTGAATTTAGTTCTGTCGCCATTACAGAAATTACCTTTTGAGCCGATACAACATATTCCCTTGGTCTTTTTGACAAGGAAGCTAGTTTTTCTGGTAGCCAAGAAGGGTATGAGAATTGGCTGCTTTTTCTTGTAAAGAGCCATATTTAATTATTTACAAGGATAGAGTAGTATCAATGTATAGTCCTCATCCTAGCTTTCTGCCGAAGGTGGTTTCAGGTTTTCATCTAAATCGAGATATTATTCTACCTTCATTTTTTCCAGAACCCTGTACTATGGAAGAGAAGTCACTACATTCTCTGGATGTAGTGAGAGCAGTCAAAATCTATTTAGAGGCAACTGCTCAGATTCGGAAAACTGATATTTTGTGTTGCCTGATGGTCCTAGAAAAGGACAGGCAGGGTCAAAATCTACTATTGCTCAGTGGATTTGGCAAGTAATTATTCAAGCTTATGGTTTGAAGAGGAAAGTTCCACCTTTTCAAAACAAATCGCACTCCACCAGGGCTGTTAGTGCTTCGTGGGCAGTGCATCACCAAGCTTCCATGGCTCAAGTCTGCAAGACCGCAACTTGGTCTTCAGTCCATACATTCACCAGATTCTATCAGGTGGGTGTAAGTAGGCATGAGGATATCGCCTTTGGGCACAGCGTGCTGCAGGCAGCAGTATAGGTCCTCAGGCCTTATTGCAACCTATTTTTGTTTGTGTCTCCCTCCCCTCAGCATTGCTCTGGGACATCCCATACAGTAATTACTGTGGCTCCGTGTCTCGTGATGTACGATAAAGAAAATAGGATTTTTATAATGGCTTGGAGTACATCATGGGACATAGAGGTCCTGCTCCTCTTTCTGGTTACACGTGTATTGCTTTGCTGCAAAACTGAGGTACTCCCGGTAAGGGGAGGGGGTTATATAGGGAGTTCAACTTCCTTTCTAGGGTGTGCCAGTGTCCATCACCTAAAGGTGCCTATATAACCCATACAGTAATTACTGTGGCTCTGTGTCCTGTGATGTACTCCAAGGAAAGGGTTTTACAGGTAAGCTGTTATAAAATTCCTATTTTTCAACTGCAGCAATATTTGAGTGTGCTGAAAAGCCAAACAAGTGTAATTGTCGTCATGCAGACTCTTAACATATATATTTTTTTTCTCATTCTAAACGCATTTTCTTTTATGATTGGATGATGAGTGGATTTTTGCTAGTGTCTTTTCTTTGCGCTTGAAAAAAGTCTAATCTCTTTAAGATGAAAAAAAAAGAAAACCAGTGGCTAACAGTCAAGATTTTCTTCTACATCGCTGCTGAGCTGGTCTCTATATATGCAGCTATCCAAGTTGGCCTGTCCTAAGCCTGACTATGGAGCGCCATACCCGGACCCCTTTGAACTGGATGATTGCAGAGCTTGCCTGGAATGTGACTTTCCGGCATTGGGCTGTGCATCAAGGCACTTTGCAGATCTGTGTGTACTGCGAAAGTTGACTGCAGAGCACTCTTCAGGTCCAGAGCCATGGCAGAGCTCCAGGTGTAACCCTGTCTCTTAAGACGTACTGGAGAGACCACAGGGTGCAGGTAAAAAGCCCCCCTTTCCACTGGTTTGACCACAGAAGGGCGTTAACTCTGAGGGATTTAGTGCTGATTTTATCCACTGGGTGGAATGTTTTGTGAGAACTATACTCTCCTGCTATTCGGCATTGAGAAAACCCATCTTGCTACTGACAGCAGATGACACATGGAACTCGCTTGTTTGTTGCTGCTGCCCACCTATGATGACCTTGTCACTTTTAGCCACTTGACCCCACTTCTGCTGTTTAGCAGCCAGTTTCTTCAGTACGTGTGGTCTAGCTTTGTACCCAGGCAAAGTTGCATTCAGGCTTGCACCCCAACTTGCCTGGTTCTAGACAGGGGGCAGGCAGTTCATCAGTACCATGCCCCTTCAGCTCATTCTTCACTAACTGCTGCCAGCAGTGTGCCCCTGAGGTGCATTACATGAATGACCTAGAATTTTCGCCTCTGCTAGAATCTGTGCCATCCTCGATTCCATCTTTTGCTTTATCAGGAGACCCTATCCCTGTAATATTTTAGTGCAGTTAGGCAGGATTTCTATGGGTGTGTTTGGTTACGGACTGTAACTGTAAAGGCCGAAAGCTTACTTCCGCAACTTCCCCTGCAGTATCGCTTTCTGATCTGCCTGCAGTTGTAGCAGCCCCCCGAGTCTTCTGCCACCAAGACTGTGATGTTTGATTCCTTAAAGAGGAAGTAAACACTGATGGGTTTACTTCCTCTTTGATTCCCTGCAAAGGTAAAGCATAATGGACTACTATGCATTGCATTAGTAGTCCATTATGTGTCACTTACTTGACACAGGAGCCAGCGAAGTCACCGCTGTCCCCTGTAGTCCGGAGCATCCATCTTCTCGGTGGGTCTCACCGCTCCGCCACTGTCATTCGACGAAGCCGCGATGATGTCACTCCCACGCATGCGCACGGGAGCCACCACTCGCGGCATATCGGCATTGGCAGCGGCACGCTCAATGCGCCTGCACGCCACTGTCTACGGCGCATGCGCCATAGACAGCGGTGCCTGTGTTTTGGCAAATATCTCCTAAACCGTGTAGGTTTAGGAGATATTTCTTGGACCTACAGGTAAGCCTTAATCTAGGCTTACCTGTAGGTCAAAGTGGATTGTAAGGGTTTACAACCACTTTAAAGCAGAGGTCTCCAAACTTTCCAAACAAAGGGCCATGTTTACAGTCCTTCGGACTTTGGGGGGCCGGAGTGTAGCCAGAAGTATAAAATGTCCTTAAATCAGTGGGAGTAAGCAGTGCTCCATCTTTTGGTATTAAAGGAAAGAATAGTGCTCTATTGCTGGTGTCAGTTGCACGAATAGTGCCTCATTGTTGTCATTGGGAATAACAGTGCTCCATTGTTGAGGTCAGTGGGAAGAATAATGCCCTGAAGGCCAGATAAAGTCAATCAAAGGGCCGCATCTGGCCCCCGTGCTGCAGTTTGTAGACCACTGCCTTAAAGGATGATCATACACAGGATGACTAGCTGCCTTCTGCCATTACTTTAAGACTGCTTTTGGCTCCTAACTTATGCCTTTCTTCATACCAGCTTAAAGCTTGAGGATCAGCCCGTAGCTTACACCAGTTCTCTACTCGGGCTCCTTTAGGGCACCTAAGACTGTCAAATCCTTTCGTTCAGTCTTGCTTCATGGAGCCTGGTACAACCCTGATAAGCTGTCGTCCCATACCCCCCCCCCCCCCCCCCCCCCCGCAAGTGACAATAGGCTTTATACTCATTTGAAGAGGTCTTTAGTAAAAGGTGGTTGGCCCCCTCTGTGGATCCGACCGTATCCTACCTTCAGAAAGTTTTGACTTTCTCAGTGGAGGTTGCACCTTCTTTTAGGAACTCCCATTGACAAGCAACTGGAGGCCTTCTCTAGAACCCTGTTCATTCTGGCAGGCTCTGCATTGCAACTTGTCCAGACCATGACCTTTAATTTTCAAACTACAGCTGACTGGTCTACGGCCATCAGAAAGGATCTCAATACTATGGCAATTGATCCCTTTGATCATATAGTGTTTGGAGCGCATGTTCACAGCCTTGACCTACAGTGTGGGTAGGTTTTTAGATGTCTCCTCCTGTCTCATCACCTGTATGAGTCTCCTGTCAGTTGACAAAAGTGCCCTTTAGCTGAAGTTTTGGATTGGGAAACCCACATGCCACAGTACCTCTTTAGAAACGCTGAATACCCTCATCAAGGATGTCACTGAGGCCATAGAAGTTTCGGTCTCAGCCTGGTGAAGCTCACTCCTTTTTAGAATCCAACAAGAATGTCTTTTGTTACTCCCAAGCCTTGACTTCCAAACCCAAATGTGGCTCACATTCTTCCCTTAAACCCTGGATGTCCAAGGTCCTCAGACCATCTGATAAGAGTTTTGCAGCAGGGGCCACCACTTAAAGCGGAGGTCCACCCTAAAGTGGAGCTTCCGCTCATTGGAAACCCTCCCCCCCTCCGGCGCCACAATTGGCACCTTTCAGGGGGGAGGGGGGTGCAGGTACCTGTACAGTACAGGTATCTGCACCCGCTTCCGGCATAGATTCTGCAGAACCTACGCCCCTTTCCGCAGAATCTACGCCCCTTTCCGAAGGTCCCCCGCTGCCTGCTGGGAAACACACGGATCCCAGAGACAACGGGGATCATCCTTATTGTGCAGCGCGACTCGCATGGCCCCACTTCCTGATTCCCATACCCAAGAGAGATGATCGAGAGATCGGCTTCGGGTGCCGACATCTCGGGCGCGCTGGGCGGGTAAGTGTCATTATTTTAAAAGTCAGTAGCTGCAGTATTTGTAGCTGCTGGCTTTAAAAAAAAAAAAAAAAAAAACGGCGGGCTCTCGCTTTAACAAAGTGGGTAGTTTGTGTTAACCTATGTGGACTTTGGGCAACCAGCATCTGCAATGGCTAGGTGCAGGGGGAAGTTGTTTCCAGGGGCTGCAAACTAGAATTTCACTCCCAACACCCTTCCCTTAATTTCATTACTTCGAATTTACCTGCAGGTAACACAGGTTAGTAAATCTCAATGCAAGCCTAACATGCTTTCTCAAGCAAGTTGTGATTGCCCCAGTTCCTGAGTTTTTAGGTTTAGAGTATGATTTATTCAGTTCCCAAACCAAAAGGGGGCATTTGCATCATCTTGGATATATAAAACCCTTAAATGTTTTTGGGTCCAGTATTTCTGCATGCAATCTACCAGGTCTGTCATAGTATAGTGTAGGTTAATACATTGCACTGTCACACTTTCTATAGGTACATATGTTTTTGGAGCTGATATTTCATGTCATGTTGGTTCTTTTTGCATGCTTTGGGTGTTGGGGACTTAATGTATGTCTCATCACCAACTTTTTTTTTTTTTTTCTAACTTATGCTTCTAAATGGACAGACAGGAATGAAACATGGGAACCGAGGAAAGAGGCAAGCACTAAAATCAGCATCTACAGACCTTGGTTCAGCGGATATAGGCAAGTAAAATGGGCTTGGCTTTTTTGTCCTTTTTCTAGATTGTCTTCTTAACTTACTAGTTGACTTACTAGATCTCCTTTATCAATGTAGCTCAAATAAGAGCACTATTGCTCCACAATGATACATTTTTAGGATCCTTTCACACAGGTGGCCAGGGATCAGTAAAAACTGGAGGATGGTCTGCATTTTTACACCCTCTTCCTCTGGCTGCAACTTGCTTTGCCAGCTTGTTTTGAAAATGCCTGTTTTTTACTGTGAAGGGAACAAATCTAGAGGCTTTAGGTGGAGTTTAGAGACATTTCAGCTTATCAAGTACAGAGTGGTGATAATATGCACAATGCAGTATATACAGCAACTAGAATGTGTACTTTCCATTTAACAAAAGAGTAACCAAAATTATTTGTTGCTGTGATTTTACTACAATTTACACATCTCTCTAAACGCTGTACTGCTTCATTGATTTTAAACCGGTTTGTTCTAGGTGGAATGGTTACAAATTCTAATCTAAATGTGCACAATTCAAACTTTTTAGAAGAAAGTGAGTTTTTCCTCTGTTTGCTTTGTGCATGACATGCTAATGTTTCGTGTGTTGTGTTTTTTTTTTGTTTTGTTTTTTTGTAGTCCTGGGCCGTGTTCTGGAGATTACAGACCTACCAGAAGGCATCACTCGAGCAGAAGCAGGAAAACTTTTCACACAGCTGGCAATGTCTGGGGCCAAAATACAGTGGTTGAGGGACGCTCAGGGTCATGCCCCAGGGCCCAGTGGCAACAATAATGGACCTGCGGAAAATGGCCGCCAAATTCACAGCATTGACCTGGCAGCCTTTTATACCATCGTGGCAGTCTTCCCCAGCACCATGGCAGCACAGAACGCCTCAGTGCAGCAAAACAGTCCACTCAGCCGCTTCAAGCTGCGCAGCATCAAAAAGAACTATGATTTGCGCATACTGGAACGTGCCAGCTCGCAATAGCATGTGAAGATAGGTGGGGAAAGGTGTGAGGGATGGGACAGAAGGAGGAATACGTCTCTTCCCCCTCTAATCATCATGCCTCTTTCTCTCTCCTCTTCCCACCACCAGATGAAGAAAGCACACTGGACTTATAAATACAGCCTCTACCTTTCTAACCTCTTTCTCCCTGCACTTTTTATTGTTTTCAATAGCTTCCTTCAGCCATTTTACTTCATGTTTGTCCATCTTTTTAATTTGTTTTATCATTCTCCACTTCTGGTTCGCTGTCAAATACTCACACATCTGTTATGTTGCTTGCTTTCTTTAAATCACCCGTTTGTTTCTTTCCTAGACTTGCACGCTTTCCTTATTTTTTTTTTTTTTTTTTTAATGTTGTCTGGCTTTTCTTTCAAATGTCTTCTGATGCACACCGTTATCTATAAGCGCCACCACCATATCATTGATGCTTTTTGTTTCTTGCGCATCCTGCGGACACCGCAGGTTCTTCTACTTTACGTCAAATTTTATATATCGGTTTTCCTTGTCAGATTCTTTTCTGCGGTACTTTTTATAAAGACATTACCCAATTTCTGATCGAGAGCAGAGATGCTCTGTAGCGGGTATAAAGCTGCCATAGGGCAAAAGGGTAAAGGAATGGACAGATTTTTTTTTTCTTTATCCTGAGTGGAATTTTGAACATTTTGCCTTTTTTTTTCTTTTTTCTTTTTTTTTTTTCTCAGAGTTGGTTGTCCCTGAACATTGTATAGATTTTTTTTTTTTTTGTTGTTCTTTTTGATGCTTGTGAGAGTACATTAACATGGGTATTTATTTGCACAAATGGGCTGTACTCACTGTAAATTTTATTTAATCCGATTTTGTTTTTAAATATGGAAAAAAGTATGTGTCACATTAACAAAGTGTGTCTTTTTCTTTATAATTTTGGTAAAACAAGATTTATATTGTGTTATGTATTCTGGTGTCATTCTGTTATTAACACCAATCGTCTATTACCATTGCTGTCCAACTATCCAGCACCCCACCTCCTTCCCAAAAAGAAAAAAAGCAACAAGACTCAAATTTTTTAAATCGGCCATTACCAGATCTGCTACCATCAGCAGAATTGCACCTGTCTTTAAAGTGGTTGTAAAGGAATTCTATCCATTGAGATAAAAAAGCCTTCTGTTTGCAGCAGCTGCCCCAGCACCCCCTAATACTTGAGTCCCATCTACCCAGTGATGTCCACTAGTGCCTTGGTCATCCGTGACTCTCCCTCCTGATTGGCCTGTGCTGCTGTCAAAGTCAGTTAGCCAATCAGGCGAGAGAGGGCTTTGTGTCTGAATGGACATGCGGAGCTGCAGCTTTGCTCAGGTGCCCCCATAGCAAGCTGCTTTCTGTGGGGGCACTCAACAGGAGGGAGGGGCCAGGAGAGCTGAATAAAGACACGAGAAGGAGGATCTGGGCTGCTCTGTGCAAAACCATTACACGGGGCAGATAAGTATAACATGTTTATCATTTTTACAGAGAAATTAAAGAAAAAAACAAGACTTTACAGTCACTTTAAGGTGGTAAGCAAGCAAATGGCTAGGTACAAAAATAAAATGCATATATGGGAGCCATTTAACCTGCCAAAGATTCCTATTTTGCCCATCCAGTAGGGAGAATTACACAGTCCTATCTGACAGCAGACATGACCTCTCTCTTATGTGGTTAATACTTGTCCCCTGCCTAGATTTTGACTAAACAGTGAAAAGAAAAGCAGCACAGAAATGAGCTAACCTTTCTATTTTGTATTCTTCCTTCCAAATGTATTTTGTTAGCACATGAGCACTGCAACACAACTAATTAGTTTCTTGTGCTCTCCCAGTTATCTTATATTATCTAGGGATAACTAGAAGCTAAGGCCTCATTCAAAATAGCGTTGTCAATGCTGCATTTATATGCAATTTGAGGGCATTTCTAAAAGCAAATAAATGGGTGTAACTTTTTTTCTTTTTTTTTTTTTGGTTCCATTCACACCTGTGTTTAAGTGCAGTCAGTTTAGTTGCATTTAGAAAGGATAGAATTCTAAGCACTCGTGCATTTCTTGATGTATTAATGAATTCCGAGCTACATTATTATGTGTTGCCTGTCATGTTCACATTCTGGTTTCAATATTTTAAAGTTGCTGAGCAAGATCTTTACACTTGCTACATACTTGCCCCAGGGCAGTGACTTAAAGTATTGACAAAGGCAGCCAGGTAGCTTGCTTGTAAGAAGGATATCAGGAATGGCTGTCCTACATACTGCTTTTGTGATGTCTTGTGATTGGGTAAAGTTTTGCCCAATCATTTTGGTTGGTAGGAGCCACCTGCATGCAGGGTCTTTAATTTTTACATCCAGGCCAATCTTTTCATACTGAGCATGTATTAGAAAATGTTCCCGTTTAACAACTTCAGTACAGGGCACTTTCACCCCCTTCCTGCCCAGTCAAATTTTCAGCGCTGTCACATTTTGAATGACAATTCCACCATCATGCAACACTGCACCCAAGCAAAAATGTTTTCCCCACAAATAGAGATTTCTTTTGGTGGTATTTGATCACTACTGGGGTTTTTATTTTTTGCGCTACAAATAAAAAAAAAAAAAAGACCTAAAATTTTGAAAAAAACAAAACAAAAAAAAGTTTATTCGTTTCTGTTACCAAACTTTGTAAATAAGTTTTCTCCTTCACTGATAAACGTCACTTCCTGGTTACCATGTGATGATCTGTGATTGGACACAGCTGGTCACATGGTAATGAGCCTACGTCATAGGCTTTTTACCTAGATCAGAGGTGTGGTGTGTCAGACTGACACACCAAACCACGATCACCGCACCCCCGTGGTTTATCCTGCTGGACGTCATATTACGTCCAGTCAGGATAATGCAACCACTTTCCAGCCATCATCTTGCTATATGGCGGGTGGGAATTGGTTAAAGTGGTCTGCGTTTTTTTTTTTTTGTTGTTTTTGTTTTGTTTTTTAACTTAATGCATTCCCTGCATAAATAATAAACACCCTCCTACTTATTACACTCACTCACAAAACACTTAGGGTCCTTTCACACGGGGCGGATCAGTTCTGATCCGCCCCGTGGATATCCGTTTGCTCAGCGGGGATCACTCTGCCGATCCCCGCTGAGCATGGAGATGACAGGTCTGTCTCTGCACACTGCGCAGGGACGGACCTGTCACAGCGCCGCTCTCCCCTATGGGAGATCGGATGACGACGGACCGCAGTGCCCGTCGTCACCCGATCCGATCCGCAGACGGATGGAAAAATAGCTTTTTCCTCCGTCACGCTTTTTCGGATCGGAGCGGGTCGGATGTCAGCGGACATGTCACCGCTGACATCCGACGCTCCATAGAGCTCTATGGAGCACCCGTTCAGGTCCGCCTGAAAAACTGACAGGCGGGCCTGAACGGGACGTCAGTGTGAAAGGGGCCTTACTTGACACTTCTGAAGTTCCTTCTGGCCCTAGGTGTCATAGCCCTGGTCCTTGCTGCAGAATTGTTTTTAGGGGTTCCACGTCAATCTGTTCACTGTTCCAAAACCCAAACACTGAATGTCTTCACTTGGGTGCTCATTCTGGATGGAATCCACCAGAACTGTCATTGCCTCCATTCAACAGGGAAACTTACCTACATCCCCATCTTTACAGCACACCAGAGTTTTCTGAGCTTTACTATAGGACCACTGTAGTACCAGTCTTGTGGCATCCCCATTGTGGTATACTTAAGCTGGCACAGCAAAAATGTTGGAAAAAAGGTTTGTTGATAAGCAGATGTAGCCGCTGATCAGTGTATTTTGACAGCGGATATAGTGGCACGGGGGGAAGGATTTCTCCATCCACCTCGCTTTTGTAGTTGGGGATATCCCTTAAATTTTTTTCATTCAGCTATGTTCCTGTGTCCCTCCAATGTATGAGAGAGACCATAGGATTTTTTCACTCGCTGTAAATAGTTTTTCTTGCACTTCCTTGAAAGACATAGGTGTGTTTGATCATCCTCTCTGGACTGCTTTACAAAAAAAAAAAATGAAGGAATGTTGGTGAGAGGGTTTATACTGTGGGTCAGCCTACAGGTTTTTTTTTTTTTTTGTTTGACAGTGTCCAACCTTTTGAGTTGTAAAGATTTCCTCTGGTCTCCACAAAAAAGAGAAAAAAAAAAAAAAAAGCTTTTAACAAAGCAGCAAACACTGATTTTAGAGTTTTGGGCCTAGAGTAGTAAGTGGTTGAATCGTGTTTTTCCACCTATGCTCAACAAAATAAGAATCAACATTAGTTCAAAACGGACCACAAAAAAAATACACAGGTCAAGCCAGAGAGGATGAAACACTTTGGGGAACATTTATCAAATTAGTGACACAATATAAATAAGAAAACCAAATAGAATCTGCACAATTATGTCTGCTGGTGAAAGGACAGCAAGCCAATACTGACAATTTTTCCACTACACCCGACCAAGATATCAACCATAGATAATCAGTGTGGTGTTATAAACGTGTACAAAATCGCGTAAATCAATACATATCTCCTATGCATAAATGATCGTCTAAGTCACCTATATACAGTGGATATAAAAAGTTTACACACCCCTGTTAAAATGTCAGGTTTCCGTGATGTTAAAAAAAAATTAGTCAAACATAAATAATTTCAGAACTTTCCACCTTTAATGTGACCTATAAACTGCACAACTCAGTTGAAAAACAAACGCAAATCTTTTTGGGGGGTAAAAATGAAAATATAGTTGCATAAGTGTGCAAACCCTCTTATAACTGGGGCTGTAGCTGTGTTCAGAATTAAACAATCACTTTCAAACTCATGTTAAATAGGAGTCAGTCACACCTGCCATCATTTAAATTGCCTCTGATAAACCCCAAATAAAGTTCAGCTGTTCTAATAGGTCCTTCCTGGCATTTTCTTATTCGCATCCTACAGCAACAGCCATGATCTGCAGAGAGCTTCCAAAGCATCAGAGAAATCTCATTGTTAAAAGGTATCAGTCAGGAGAGAAGGGTACAAAAGAGTTTTTCAAGGCATTAAATATACCATGGAAGACAGTCATCAAGTGGAGAAAATATGGCACAACAGTAACCTTACCAAGAATTGGCGCACCAATTGATGAGAAGAAAACTGGTCAAGGAGGCTGCCAAGGGGCCTACAGCAACATTGTAGGAGCTGCAGGAATATCTGGCAAGTACTGGCTGTGTGGTACATGTGACAACAATCTCCCGTATTCATCATATGTCTTGGTTATGGGATAGAGTGGCAACCTTTTCTTAAAACACGTCTGAGGTCTCCCAAAAACATGTGGGAAAATCTGTTCTGGTCTGATAGAAGCAAGGTTCAACTTTTTGGCCATAATTCCAAAAGATTTGTTTGGCGCAAAAACACTGCACATTACGAAAAGAATACCATACCCACAGTGAAGCATGGTGGTGGCAACATCATACTTTGGTGCTGGAACAGGGGCCTTAAGGTAGAGGAAATTATGAACAGTTCCAAATACCAAAAAAAACCTTCAGGCTTCTGCTAGAAATCTGCACATGAACAGGAACTTCATCTTTCAGCATTACAACGACCCAAAGCATACATCCAAATCAACAAAGGAATGGCTTCACCAGAAGAAGATTAAAGTTTTGGAATGGCCCAGTCAGAGCCCAGACCTGACAGATTGAAAATGTGTGGGATGATCGGAAGAGGGCTGTGCATAGAAGATGCCCTCCTATGTTTTTCCCAAGAAGAGTGGGCAAATATTGCTAAGTCAAGATGTGCCATGCTGATGGACTCGTACCCAAAAAGACTGGGTGCTGTAATAAAATTAAAAGGTGCTTCAGCAAAGTATTAGTTTAAGGGTGTGCACACTTATGCAACCATATTCTTTTGTTTTTACTTCCCTCCACCTAAAAGATTTTGTTTGTTCAACTGAGTTGTACAGTTTATAGGTCACATTAAAGGTGGAAAAGTTCTGAAATGATTTATCTTTGTCTCATTTTTTTACATCACAGAAACCTGACATTTTAACAGGAGTGTGTAGACTTTTTATATCCACTGTATATAAATAAAACAAAACTTTAAATATATGCAAAAAATAAGATGTAAAAATATAAAAAAATGTATAACGTGTTCCAGTATTACTTTTGAAATCCATATTAAGAAAGTGGAAATCCATTGACAAAATTCTCTTAGTCCTTTTAGGACGATGTACGTAAGGCAGAGCTCTTGTGCTAATGATGTCATCACACTTTGATTAGTCTGGGAGCTGTAGTCCAAGATTGCTCGCCAGTCCTGCTGTGACATTTCTTTGCAATACTCGGTGGATTTTTAATCGTGCTGAAAGTCCATTTTATTTATGGATGTTTTTAATCTCGACATTCTCTCACAATAAATAATACCGTGAGCACTATTCCATTCTCAATCACTGGAGCCTGTTTTGGGGTACTGAACCAGGGGAGAAATTCTATTACCAGTTTAACCCTTCATGGGAAACTAGACTCTAAGACCTCATATTACCCAGGTTGTTTTATTAACCACATAAGCTCCGGACCATTTGGCTGGCCAAAGACCAGAGCACATTTTGCGATTCGGCACTGCGCCGCTTTAACTGACAAATTGCGCGGTCATGCTACATGGCTCCCAAACAAAATGTACGTCCCCTTTCTCCCACAAATAGAGCTTTCTTTTGGTGGTATTTGATCACCTCTGTGGTTTTTATTTTTATCGCTATAAACAAAAATAGAGCGACAATTTTGAAAAAAAGCATTATTTTTTTTTCTTTTTGCAATAATAAATAGCCCCAAAAAATATATAAAGAAACATTTTTTTCCCTCAGTTTAGGCCGATATGTATTCTACATATTTTTTGGTAAAAAAAAAAAAAGCGTTTGATTGCTTTGCGCAAAGGTTATAGTGTCTACAAAATAGGGGTTTTATGGCATTTTTATAAAAAAAATAATTATACTAGCAATGGTGGCGATCTGTGATTTATTTATTTTTTTTCTTATTGTGATTGCGACATTATGGCTGACACATCGGACAATTTTGACACATTTTTTGGACCATTGTAATTTTTACAGCAATCAGTGCTATAAAATTGCACTGATTACTGTAAGGCTGGATTCACACCTATGTATTTTTAGTGCATTTTGCAGATTTGTACTACAGTCCATTCCCCATGGTTTCCTATGGAACACATTCTGTTGTGCAAAAAGCACAAAAAATGCATAGGTGTGCATCCAGCCTAAAAATTACACTGGCAGTGAAGGGGTTAACCACTAGCTGGCTAGGAAGGGGTTAAGTCCGAAGAAACAAGGTCTTGCCTGTAACGCTTCTCTTTTTAGAGAGCTGGACTCTGGAATCCAGTACTTTTTGGTATTAAGGCCATAAAGTTTAACTGGCGCTGGTGCTATTATAGGTCCAGGATTGTGGGTTTCCTCAAGGATCCCCAGCTCCTGAAGGTTTAACGGAACCCACCGTGAAGGATGAAGATTGGGTCTGCTGGTTTACAGCAGAAAACCCTGCTGCGGGAAAGGTAAGTGGAGTTTTCTAAGATTTTTTTTAATTTCCTATTGACTCCTTTAAATTTTGTAAGTGTTGTCATGTCTATGTGTCACCACTGGGGGCTGTATTGAGCACTTACCATCTCATGCCTCTCAGCCCAAGTTGTGTCTAGGAAGCAGCAGACCTCCAGTAAGTCTGAGGGCATTCCCTCTCCCCACCAGATGCCCCCCTGTGGTGTTTTTTCTTCCCCTCTTCTCTGGGAAAGAGTGTCACAAGAATCAAAAACTTCACGAACTGCAAACTGCTCGGCGACTTCCAGACCTCCTTCACCATTCCTCCTTCCACCCTGTGGAGCCTGTAGGATCAGAAGCCCACGCTCACGTGGGAAAGAGTTCTTTTTAAAAAAAGGGGGGGGAGCTGTAGGCGATGGGGGATGCCCTTCATTGTCCAGCATGGGAGGGTATGTTTTAAAAGGCACCATTTGTGCTGTTACATGCTGCTGGATAGGGACAAGATCAAAGGGGGCATATAAAAGGTTTGGTGACAGGCATTCCGTTTGACACATTTACTACTGCATCAGGCTGAGCATTAATAGCAACGACGGGGCTGAACTATTGCTTAAGCAGTGTGGATGCCTTCCTTCTGGTAGTACCTCTGATTTGTGCATTGAGCTATGAGCAGAACGAGGGGTAAAACACCTCAAAGGGCTATAGAAAGACTTTTACAGTCACACACAAACCTAGAACTATCTAAAAAAAGATGGCATCCTCCCCTGAGACTAATATGGCTGAGTGAGCCATCAGGAGGGGCAAGTGTTGCAGCTGCTCTTAAAACTACAACCCCTGTGTATATTACTAAGGAGGATTTTTCTTCAACCATTTTAAGCTTGGGGCAAAAAATTTACTTTAATTGCATCCCAGAGTAGGACTAAGTGCAGCAGGTCCTTCTCTATTGCTCAGGACCCTCTTGCTGAGGAACAAGGAGTGAGAGATGGCAAATTTCTTTCAAAGGACCAGGAAAAGGCTGAAGTCTCTTCCGAAGAACCTGATACGGAAGTGTCAGGTTTGCAGGAAAGATTGTTGGTACAATCTCTCACTGAATTGGTCCGCTTCACATTTTTACTTCCAATAACGCAGTCAGTCAATGAGCCCACTTCTGGTTTGGGTTCACTAAAGCCTCCCCAATCTGTTCATTCTTTTCCTATCCATTCATGGCTAAGGAAGCTAATGTTTATCTGGGTGCTCCCACTCAGAATAAATTTTTTTTTTCCTCCGAAAATGTTTTCAATACTTTATCCTATGGAGGAAGAGTTTTATAATAAATGGGGAATCCCAGCAATTGACGCTGCCATATCCTCTGTAACTAAAAACCTGACTTGTCCAGTAGACAATGCTCATATGCTAAAGGATCCCACGGATAAGAAGTTGGAGTTCCTTTTTAAAAATATTTTGCTCACATTTTCAGTCCTTGAACCTGCACTCGCAACGATCAGAGTATCTGAGTCCTTAAAGGACCAGTTTATAGAGGTACTCGGTTATTCCTGATCAGCAGGCCAAGAAGCCTCGTGTTTTACAGTCGACGCTATGAAAGATATCAGAAGCCTTGTGTTTTACAGTAGACGCTATGAAAGATAGGGCACTGCTTTAATTTAACTGACAATCGCATGGTCATCAAATGCTGTACACACAAAATGTGTCTCTTTTTTTTTTTTCCAACAAATCCTTATTTGGTGATATTTGATCACCTCCTGCATTTTTTTATGCAATAAACAATACTGTCACTTTTGAAATAAATATATATATATATATTACGTTCTGCTATAAAACACATCTAATTTTTTTTTTATTGCATTTCTTCATAAATTTAGGCGATATGTATTCTGCTATAAATATTTTTAGTAAAGAAAAAAAATCCCAATAAGTGTATATTGATTGGCTTGTGCAAAAGTTATAGCGTCTACAAACTATGAAGATATATACTGGAATTTTTATTTTAATACTAGTAATGGTAATCAGCGACTGTAATATTGTGGTTGACAATCTGAAAACATTTGACACTGCGAACCAGTGACACTAATACAGTGATCAGTGCTAAAATATGCACTGTCACTGTACTAATGACACTGGCTGGGAAGGGGTTAAATATCTAGGGCGATCAAAGGGTTACCCCTGTGCCTGGCCTGTCTTTTTTGTGAAATCTGTTGGGTGCTTTTGCTAAGGAATGTGATGGGTTTTATTCCCTGACTTGCCTTGATTACATAGGCTCCTTTTTATGTCTGCCTGACGATCGGCAGGTGCTGGCAGACAACCATTGCCCAGCACCCACTGATCTGCTTCTGCTGTGAATAGGCAGAAGTGAAGAATCAGGCAGTCCTTGCGTGGTTAGAGCAGTTTATTGATATTTACTTATTTGTACTCTGTATTCCAAAAGCAGTTTTTTGGGGGGGTTTTTTTAACGTTTCCAGCAACAGAGGACTAGAAGCTCCCCTGCTTATGTTTGCCTGCAGACATGTAATAAGCTGAGTCATGTGACCGCTGTATATCGATTAGGAAAAAGGTACTTAGATGTTTTATTGTTATTAAAATAATTGCAATGTCATCAGCCGTACACAGAAATAGAAGGGACAATGTAAATGAAACAGTGTGTGTTTAGTATCACTTTAAAATATTATTGTTTCCGAATGATTGAAGGTCAAATACTGGGTTATAGTTTGCAATTTCCATAACAAACCGGCATCTTTAGCAGGAAACATAGGGGGTTATTTACTAAAGGAAAATCTACTTTGCACTGCAAGTGCATTTAGATAGTAAAGTCACTGTAGATCCAAGGGGGACATGCAAGGAAAGTTAAAAAACAGCATTTTAGCTTGCACATGATTAGATGATAAAATCAGCAGAGCTTCCACTCATTTTGGATCTACCCCTTTAATTTAGAGCAACTGCACTTCCAAGTGGATTTGCCGTTTCGTAAATAACCCCCATGGTGTAGATGTGGTATCAACTCCAGTTGAAGTCCCCTTTGGCACAAAATTTCCTTGATAGGACCTTTGTTCTACCTAAGTCTTCTTGCTGTTATGGAGCCTTGTTTGATCAGCACATGGCTATGTTGTTTCATTTCTTGTAAGTTGTAAAAAAAAAAAAAAATGTCCTGGTTGATTAAGAGTTAATTTCCTGTGCACATAATAAAAACTTTCCTCTGCTGCAGCTCTCTCACTTGCAAATCTGCCTTACAGGGAATGCAAACCATAAGATAGCTACTATGTTACTTGTTTGTTGTTTTGCCTTAAAATGTTACATTGAATTCTCAGAGATTGTCAGAGTGATCATTCAGTGAAGAAGGCTTCTGACTAGCTCCCAGTTATAGGATCTCATGGGCTTTGCACAGTAGCTGAGCAGAAGGAGATAAGAATGTGCAGGACATACGAGTCTTATGTGTACAGAGGAGGGGGTCTTATGGACTTTTGTAAGATGTTCAAGGTAGGCAACTGGTTATCATTTATATCCTCTGAAATCTTACCAAGCCCTACCCATGGTTTCCTGAAGAATCTCTAGTAATTTTCCTGTATGAAAGTTAACCTGTTCTGTACTGCAGGTACAGTATTTTGGTACAGTATGGGGAAGCAGTGACTTCTGTTCGAGAGTTGACCTTACATCAGGTTGACTTAGAACAACATTTGGAGGGTACAGGATGGTGCAGGGGATGACAGTTTCAGGAGTTTCTGGAAACATATGTGAAAGTGCATCTGCCTTCCCATTCTTGGACCCTGGGCAATGCGTGAGATGGAAGTTAAACCTTGAGAAGAATAAGGCTCATCAAACCTGCCGAGGTCTTAGGTGTTTGGATGCAGCAATGCCTTTATGATCTTGTTGTTGGGATAAGACAGCCCCTGCATACAGCAGAGCTGGATCTGGGTGCTGCAGAACAGGAACAGATGTAAACAAGGCCTTTAATATATCGAAAGCCAATTGAGCTTCCTGGAACCATTGAAAACGGGTGTGTTGGTGGGTCAGCTGAGTCTGGGAAATTATGATAGAAAAGTCTCTAATAAATCTTCGATAGAAATTAGCCAACCCCACGAATCTTTGGATGCCCTTTTTTTTTTATCAGTGGTCGCTGGATGGCAGATACCTTCTGAAGGTCCATGGCCACTCCATCTGTGGAAATGATTAGGCCCAGGAATTGTATGGATGTCTTTTCAAAATCACACTTCTCTGCTTTTGCATAAAGTCTGTGTTTTCTTAGTGTGGACAGAACCTTTCTAACATGGATTCTGTGCTGGGGCTCATGGTAGCCTCCTTCGAGGCAGTGCCTTATGCCCAGTTCCACACCAGAGTCCTGCAGAAGGAGATCTTGACAAAATGGGACAAGTCTCCATTGTCCCTGGATCGGCAGATCCAGGTGAGCCAGCCAGTCAGGGACTCCCTGATATGGTGGTTGAGGTCCCCGGAGATTCAGTCTGGAAAATCGTTCCTTCCTCTAACATGGACGGTGATCGCTATGGACACCAGTTTATCCGGCTGGGGTGGAGTGATGGGGGATTCAGTCGGCTCAGGGCCTCTGGTCGATGGAAGAATCCAAGTTGCCGATCAATCTCCTCTAATTGAGAGCGATCAGGTTGTGCCTCCACACGTGGTCGATGACCCTCCAAGGGTGTCCGATCAGAATACAGTCAGACAACGCCACGGCTGTGGCGTACATAAATCACCAAGGAGGAACAAGAAGCTCAGCCGCTGCTCGGGAGGTTGCTCAAATACTTTGGTGGGCAGAGCGACATGTACCGGCCCTGTCGGCCATTTACATCCCAGGGGTGGAAAATTGGCAGGCAGACTGAGTCAACAGATGCTGGACCCAGGAGAATGGGCATTGCATCCAGAGGTGTTCAGGCTGCTGTGCCTGAGGTGGGGCACACCAGCTGTGGATCTACTGGCCTCCTGTCTCAATCGGAAGGTACAGAGATTTTAGTCCAGGACCAGAGATCCATGGGCAGACACGCTGGTGGCTCCGTGGGCTCAGTACCAGCTGATCTACGCCTTTCCTCCGCTGAAACTGTTGCCACGTCTGCTTCACAGAGTGGAAGCCGAGGGGATTCCAGTAATCCTGATTGCCCCAGATTGGCCTCAGCGGGCCTGGTACGCAGACCTGGTGCGCCTGGTGGCAGACGCTCCCTGGTGACTGCCGTTGAGAGAGGACCTCCTATCGCAAGGTCCAATCCTTCACCCTGCTTTACCATCGCTGGCTTTAACGGCCTGGCTGTTGAAAGCCAGGTATTGAGGAACCGGGGTCTGTCGGACTCGGTGATTCCAACTATGCTGAGGGCAAGGAAATCTTCTTCCAGGAAGATATACCATCGTTTGGAAGGCCTATATCTCCATGTGTGAGGGGAAGGGGTGGCATCCGCGCTCCTTCTCTATATCCAGGATCCTGCTGTTTCTTCAGCAAGGTGTAGACCAGAGGTTGGTGTTGAGCACCATCAAGGGGAAAATTTCAGCTCTGGCTGTCTTTTTTTCAATGACCCCTGGCGTTTCACTCATTAGTGAGTGCCTTTGTGCAGGGGGTGCAACATGTAGTCCCTCCGGTGCGTCCTCCGTTACCTCCATGGGATTTGAACCTGGTGTTGTCGGCGCTTCAGAAGCCGCCGTTTGAGAATATTAGGGAGATTCCTCTGCTGACCCTTTCACAGAAGGTGGCCATCACATCGGCCAGGAGGGTTTCGGAACTGGCGACCTTGTCCTGCAAGTCGCCTTATCTGGTCATCCACAGGAATAAAGTGGTGCTACATCCGCAACCGTCCTTTCTACCGAACGTGGTTTTGGCTTTTCATATCAATGAGGACATTGTATTGCCATCCTTGTGTCCTAAGCCAAAGCACCCCAAGGAGGTGGCCCTTCATGCTCTCGATGTGGTTAGGGCTCTGAAGGTGTGCTTGTCTGCCACAGCTTCCTTTCGGAAGTCAGAATCACTGTTTCGGTGGCTGGTCATAAGAAGGGCATGGCGGTTTCGTCAGCCACCATTTCCAGGTGGATCAGACAGATTGTGGTCCAAGCCTACGCCATGAAGGGGCAGGTGCCTCCTTTTCCAGTCATGGCCCACTCTACAAGAGCAATCGGAACATCTTGGGCCTTCCGACACCAAGCGTCTGTTGCTCAGGTGTGTAAGGCGGCAACCTGGTCATCTGGCCATACGTTTACCAAGTTCTACAAGGTAGACGTCAGTGCATCGGCTGATGCTGCTTTCGGCCGCAAGGTTTTGCAGGCGGCCGTGTAGTTGCAATTGAGTTTTTTCCTGGTTTTCAAGAAAAACGCAGTACTGTTTTGTTAATACTCTTGCATTACCTCCGCACTGTTGCGGTCTTGGGGTTTCGCTCCTGTTGAGTATATATGCTGGAGTATTTCCACATACTGCTGTTTTTGTGTGGGTTTAGTTTCACTAGTTCCCACTTGCCATGGTGGTTGAAGTTTTTATGCTGTTTTTTCCCACCCCTCGTTTGGCACTGCTTGGGAACGTCCCATTTAGTTACAGAGAGGAGCTGTGTCGGTCGGTGAATATAAGAGAAAATAGGATTTTTTTGTACTCACCATAAAGTCCTTTTCTCTGTAATTCACCGACCGACACAGCACCCACCGCTCCTTTTTTCTATATTGTACTGCTTGTTGACGTGCTGAAGCTGCTGGGAGCAGGAGGAGGGTTGATAGCATGGGGCCTGCCCCCCTGGGGTGGGATTAAAGTTCTGTGTATTGTGTAACAATTTTGCCTAGTTTCTCCTAATGGCAGGCTATACAACCCATTTAGTTACAGAGAGGAGCTGTGTCGGTCGGTGAATTACAGAGAAAAGGATTTTACGGTGAGTACAAAAAATCCTATTTTTTTTCCCTCAGTTATGATGGGTTTAAAAAAAAAAGTTTAGCGACTTTAATCGCACAGATTCTCTTTCATTGCCCAGGACCCTCAAACCGGGAACTAGGAGCGGGAGAAGGCGAATCCCCTCAGGGGAGGCAGATGACTCCTCTTCTGAGGTGTCAAATGTGGGAGAACCAGCTGGTTTCAATATCTTGGTGAATGGTCCACTCCCCATTTATGCTCGTTTAACGAAGTGTTTGGGTTTGTTAAAAGCCTCCTCGTACTGTGCATGCCCTTTTTTTTCTGTCCATTCATTGTCGGAAAAACCTTTTCTTTTTTTTTGTATCTGAAAAGATCTCCCAGATGTTTTTTTTTTCCTCCTAGTTAAGTGTTTACACTTTATCCTATGGTGGAGGAAATTCACTAAGTACGGTATACTAGCAATTAAACGCAGTATATCCTCTGTGAATAAGAACTGTTATTGGGCAGACAACACTGAAATGCATAGGCATCCCATGAATAAAGTTGAAATTCCTGTTAAAAAATAAATAAAAAATGTTACTTTGGCAGATTGAGCAGCCTGGCTGACAGTAATCATTGTGAGAACAGGTGTTCTAGGCTCCTGTTCAGCAGGCCCAGATTTCTGGCAGCTTTATGCTTGCAATAATGGCTTGTGATTTCCTTTTTCCAAAAGGTTCTCAGGCAGTTTCTTGCTTATAAACTAGTCAAACGCACAACTGCTGAGATGCCTATGGCGGTTTGTACCTGTACAGCCTGGGAATACCAGGTGCTATACACTGTTCTGTGCACATTGTTGCTAAACACAAACAGCTAAACGCCTGAGTGCAGGAACGCACATCAGCGGAGGATAAATTTCCTTTTACCATTGCAGAAACTCCTGGCTAGTCCTCCTTTTGCGGTAAAACAGCCATTTGAGGTTGTTTTGATTCATCCAAAGAAATTCTAGTGGGAAAGGCACCCCCTTTTTTCCATTTAAGTAAAGGAGCAAATATATTTTCCTTTTTAAAAGCTCCTTCTTTTGTGCCAGGGGCATCATCCTCCAGGCAGTCATGACTGTTTCCGCCATCACGTTTAATAGGTAATCCTCAGAGTTAACCCCAGGGACAAAAAGAGGTCTTGGGGAAGAAAACCTACATGATACTGTAGCCTCCTCTTCAGGAGGCGCCCCGCTAGCTCAATAAGGGGTATTCTGCAGTTCTCATGGATCTGATAGGAAGACAAATGAACGACTTCCTCAATAGCTCCAATCTGGAGTTCCAATGGGTCATGTCTGCTTGTTTTTTCTCAGATCAAACATTCCTAAGGACCCAGAAAAAAAAAAAATTTCTCCGCATGGAATTATCTGATCAATAGTCTTCCTACAAGGGCTGAGCTTCTGGCATCTATCGGCATCAAGGATGCTTATCTCCATGTCCCGGTCTTCCCTGCTCACCAGAAATTTCTAAGCTTCGAGATATAAAATCTTAATTTCCAGTTTGTAGCTATACCTTTTCGGGCTAGCTACTGCACTTCAAGTGTGTATATAGATCCTGGCTCCTCCCTTTGCCAGTTTAAGGGCTCAAAGTATAACGATACTAGCCTACTTAGACAATCTACTCTTGATAGGTCAATCAGTAGCCCATTTAAACCAAGTTCTGGTTACCGCAGTCAGCTACCTGGAATACTTGGATTGGATCCTCCTTGAAACCATCAAGGAGATTGCAGTACTTAGGGCTGATCATAGATGCAGTCCAGAAAAGGATATTTTTGCCCCAGGAAGGAGTCGGTTCCTCTGGTGCAACTTTTCACACGATTTGGGACTGAAAGGTCGCATGACGAATCATGCCCCATGAGTGCCGTTCATGTCTGTGAGACTCCAGGTTGCAGCGGCTTTAAAGTAGTCCCTGCACTACTTTGGTCCCACTTTGGTGCGACTTGAGGTCCAAAATGGACCTCAAGAATACACATCGTTGCTTCAGTGTGCGGCAGAAAATCGCGTGACTTTGGGGACACAGTAGTGGAGACATAGCTTAAGGAGACTGATCCGGTTGGTCAAAACAAAGAAAAATCCTTCTGTTTCATGTGTTTATTGGGAAAGATGGTGGCTTCTTTGAGGCCGTTCTTTATGCGCAGTTCCATTTAAGACTGCTGCAAGACAGTATCCTGTCAAATTGGAACAAGAAGGTCCAAATTCTGAACTTCCCATTGCGTCAGAGCCTCATTTGATGGTCGATCCTTTCTACCATTTACCTGGAAAGTGGTAACAGATGCCAGCCCTTTGGGCTGGGGAGCAGTCCTGGAAGAAGCATCTGTTCAAAGGACATGGTCCAGATCAGAGATGATCTTTGCCCATCAATATTCTAGAAGATTCGGGCAGTACGCCTGGCCCCAGATGCCTGGATGCTTAGACTAAAAAATTGGCCTGCGAGGTTTCAATCCGACAATGCCACAGCTGTGGCTTATATCAATCACCAAAGGGGGCACAAGAAGTCATGCGGCCCAGAAAGAGGTGAATTATTTTTTTCTGTCTGGGGCAACATTCCTCGTCTATCAGCAATTTTCTTTCAAGGAATGGAGAATTGGCAAGCGGACTACTTGAGTCGCCAACTATTGTTGCCGGGAGAATGGTTCTTCACCCCGGCATCGTTTTGTCAATATGCCAAGGATAAAGAGTTCCGGGCGTGGATCTATTGGCGTCCGGGTTCAACAGCAACTTTGTGTCAAGGACGAGATCCGATTGCATATGAAACGGATGCTTTGGTATTTCGATTGGATCAGTCTTCACTGATCTATGCTTTCCCTCCTGTTCTGCTTCCACGCCTTCTTTGCAAGATCAAGCAAGAAGGGAAGGAGGTGACTCTTATGGTCCAGCATGGCCCAGGAGATCTTGGTTTGCCAAGATCATAAAAATGATGGTGGGGACCCTCGGTCCCTACCACTGTGGCCAGACCTTCTTTTCTAAGGTCCGGTATTCCTTCCATTTAACGGTTTGGCTATTGAGGCCCACATTCTAAAATAAGACCGTGGGCTATCTGCTTCAGTAGTTTCTACTTGCTTCTCACTCTCTGGTTCATAACTTTATTCAGGGGGTAACACGGATTAATCCTCCAGTTTGGTCACCCCTGAACCATTGGGACTTAATTTTAGTCCTGTTGGCTTACAGAAGCAGCCTTTTGAGTCAATACAGAGATATTCCCTTGATTCTCTTGATGGGGAAAAATAATTTTTCTTGATTGCCTAATGTTCGGCAAAAGAGTGCAGAGTTGGCTGCTCTTTCTTGTAAAGAGACACATTGGTTGTTCATAAGGATGAGGTTGTATTGCGTTCTTTTTCCCCTCAGGACCATGCAATGCATTGCACCCATGGTCAGTGGACCACAGGTACAATGTCAGGTTCCTACAGCCAAACACTGCAGCTTTCAGCCTGTACCTCCAATATGGGCAGAATGTTTTAAGCTGTAGGGCTTGTGAATGAACTAAGAGAGAACTCATCTGCACCCTCGCAGCCCATTGATAGCCGCCAGCCTCAAAGGGTGGGGAACTTATTCTTTATCCCCTTCACACTTGCTCCTCTATTAGACCCTCTAAAGTTAGGCTGGTTATCAGACTAATGGACATACGCTTGTGAGAGAGAGCACCCCAGAGGAAGTTTACTGGCTACAGGCTCTTTTTTTAACTGAAAGCCTCATAGAATTTAGGACATGCTGACTTTGACCCCTAAACTAGGACATGCTGACTTTTTGACCCTTAAACTGGCATCTCTGTATAACTTGTGCCTGACTAGTGGCTAGGCTCCGAAGTAAGCAAATCGCAAGGATTCATGGGATACATGACGCCGCTATTCCAGGAACCCCTGCAAATCACCTAGTGACGCAATCACCTAGGCCAGTGATGGCGAACCTTGGCACCCCAGATGTTCTGGAACTACATTTCCCATGATGCTCTTGCACTCTGCAGTGTAGTTGAGCATCATGGGAAATGTAGTTCCAAAACATCTGGGGTGCCAAGGTTCGCCATCGCTGACCTAGGCGATCTAAAGGAGGAAGTAATGCATACATTTAAAAAAAAAAGGTATTCACCAGCAAAAAAAAAAAATTGCCCATTGTGAAAACTATGAGTTAAGGGCATGCAGCACAGCCAAAGATAAAAAAAAAAAAGGGTGGAACTTCGCTTTAAGGTCTCTTTCCCATTTATTCACATATGGCAGTGGTGATGTGGAGGGATACCTAAGGAGTTGAGCATATAGGTGAGCGATGAGTCCCCTTCTGTGTGGATCAGTTTTGCAAGCTTGTTCATAAGTTGTGAAATGTGAAGAAGTGGAGTCAAGGGGGGAACATGGGGAAAAGAAGTGTTTAAGTTGTAAGTATCGGAAAAGTTCAGATGAGAGAAGTCCATGGGCTGCAAATTGGCATCCCCATCAGGGTTTCCCCAAACATTTGTGTCCCTATCAGAGTCCCCCCCCCACACCCTCTCACGCACAGTTGTGTCCCCCTCAGAGCCCCTCCCATGCACATCTGTGTTCCCCTCAGAGCCCCTGATGCACATTTGTGCCCCCTTCAGAGCCCCCGATGCACATTTGCATCCCCCTTAGAGCCCCCATGCACATTTGCATCCCCCTTAGAGCCCCCATGCACATTTGCGTCTCCCTCAGAGCCCCCATGTACATTTGTGTCCCCCTCAGAGCCCTCATGCACATTTGCGCCCCCCTCAGAGCCCCATGCACATTTGCGCCCCCCATGCACATTTGCGTCCCCCTCAGAGCCCCCCATGCACATTTGCGTCCCCCTCAGAGCCCCCCATGCACATTTGCGTCCCCCTCAGAGCCCCCCAAGCACATTTTTGTCCACCTCAGAGCTCCCCATGCACATTTGTGTCTCCCTCACACACATTTGTATCCCCCTAAAACCCCCCAAGATTTATGTTCCTCTCAGAGCCCATCTCCCACTTTTTTATGTTCCCTCAGAGCTCCCCCCATGTACATTTGCCTCTCCAAACAACTACCAACTGACCGACCGACCAACCACTATCTTTAGTGCAGATCCGCTGCAGCTTCTAGCTCTGCTACTGCTGTTACACGGGCACACTGTGTAAAAGACACATGTTAAAAGCAGGCAGGACACGGAAGGTGTAGCAAGGGCCAAAACTAGGGGGAGAGTGGTGAGTGCCTGCCCTGGGTGATGAATCTAGGGGGGTGCCGCTCCCACCTGCACTGGGAACCATCGCTTTAAGGGTGTCACTGCCGCCTGATCAAGTGTGATGGACAGGCAGGTCTCAATCCTAGTTCTGCCCAGTGCCTATGTTTTTTCTGATTTTGGAGAGAAGGGTGCAGAGGAGGCTCTTAAGTTGGGGTGGGCTGTAAAGGAGGCCTTGGACCAAGAGAGCAGTGCAGAGGAGGCCCTGGACTAGGGGGGTGGGTGCAGAGGAGGTCATTGACTAGGAAATGGAGGTTGGTGTGGCAAAGGCTCTTGGATAAGGGGTGATACTGGACTAGCTGAAGGGGTGCCTGGAGGTCCCAGATTAGGAGAGGGGGTGTCCGGAGGCCCTGGACTAGGGCAACAGATGTCTGCGGGCCCTAGACTATGACAGGGGGGTTGTGGAGGACCTTCAGGAAGAAAGAGCCTGGATTTAAAGCATGGGCTGAGGAAGATACTGCCTGGGACCTGGAGGGTAAGTTTACAACATAAATGGGGACATTTATCAATTGTCGCAAGTAATGCCAAACAGGAGCTGAGAGACAGGTCACACGATTGTGTCGTGTGTGACTATGTCCATGCCCAGTGTGATGGCCTGGTACCATGTGGGGATACTTGGTGTTCTGTGCATCCTTGTGCAGGCAGTCCAGTCAAAGTCAATCGGGACGCAGCAGCTGCATGGACATGGTCAAATGTCAAAATTTTATATGCAGACTGGAAGGAATGCATGTATCCGAACGCACAGTGTCTGTATTTGGTTCTGTGTACCCACCTCTATAGGTGAAGCTCTCTAAAGGATGCAGATGCAGCAAAAAGTGGCGCAGCATACAAGACCTGTCTCAGCGCCTGTCTAACTGAGCCCTTAGGGGAATTTATCAAAGCTAGAGCAGAGAGCATTTGGAACAGCTGTGCATGGTAACCAATCAGCTCATAGCTTTCATCTTTAAAGCTGAACAAGCTGAAAATAGAAGCTGATTGGTTGCCATGCACAGCTGTTCCAGATTCTTACTGCACAAATTCTTACTGCATAAATTCCCCTCACTGTGTTTTACATTTCTTATTCCTGACTACTGCATTCTAAGTACAGTACATTCTTTGTTAAAGTGATTGTAAAGGCACTCATTCTATGCATTAAGGTAAAAAAACCTGTGTGCAGCAGCGCCCGCCCCCCTAATTCTTTCCCGAACAACCTCTCGGTCCAGTGATGTCCATGAGAGCCTCAGCTGTCTGGGGACTCACACTCCTGATTGGCTTTTGGCAGCAGCAGGAGCCATTTGCTCACACTGCTGTCAATAACAGCCAATAAAAAGACGGGAGTGGAGTGGAGCCATGGCTCCATGTGTGACTGGACACACAAAGCCACGGCTTGGGAGTGTGCCTGCTTGGGTGACCCCATAGCAAGGTGCTTGCTGTTGGGGCACCCAGAAAGAGGGAGGGGCCAGTGGTGCCAGCGAGGGACCCAAGAAGAGGAGGATCTGAACTGCTGTGTGCAAAACCACACAGAGCAGGTAAGTATAACATGCTGTTTTTTGTTTTTATTTACAAAATATTAAAGACTTTAATATCACTTTAAGGTTAGCTGTGTGTAGTGGTTTTCAACCCTGTCCTTAAGTACCCCCAACAGGCCATGTTTGCAGCTTTTCCTTTATCTTGCACAAGTATCGGAGTCAATGGCTTGGTATTTTGGACAGCAATTTTAGCTAAGAGAAATACCCAAAATATGGCCTGTTGTGGCACTTGAGGACAGGGTTGAGAACTACTGTAGTAAAGGATATGCAGTAGAACTGTTTTATTTTATTAAAATTAGTATACTGAGGTTTTTTACTGTCTGTTACATACTGTGCTTGTGGCACAGTCATTAAAGCACATGACCCTTTAAACTACTCCCACTGATGCAATCTGACCATGTCCACAGTTTTGGCATGGTGCCGCTGTGTTGCCACATTTCTTGGGGGGGGGCTGGCATGGGGTTGGTGGGTGCAAAAAAATGTCCAGCCCTGGGTGGCAGATATGCTAGCAGCACCACTGGGTGCAGTGGGTCTCCACTGATGTATTTAACTGGCAGTCCTAGCAACCAATAATGGCATTGGGAGGTGGCGGACATTGTCTGGTAGCAGGGCCTGCTCTGCATACTGCAGGAGGAGGGGGCGTATGCAGCAGATGTCCCACAACCTGAAGAAGCTTGAACAGAGATCGGTCCCTGCACTGAGTCTGAGGACTCAAGCTGTAGGCCGGAAAAAAATGTCCAAACGGGCTGTACTTTAAAGACCCATGATCTGAACCATTCCATTGTAGCTCTGGCTGTATGTTTGGGGTCCTTGCCCTGCTGGAAGGTGAACCTCTGCCCCAGACTCAAGTCTTTTACAGATTCTAATGCCCTATACACAGAGTCAGAAAGTCAGACGGAAAAGGTCCAATCGGATTATATTGTCGGAAAATCCAAACGGGTGTGGGCTCTATCGGACTTTTTCCGTCGGAAAAATTTGAGAGCAGGATCAAAAATTTTCCGACAAAAAAATCTGATCTGACTTTTTCCGATAGTTTGTAGAGAATTCAGACAGCCAAAGTGCCATGCATGCTCAGATCAAATTACGAGACCAAAGCTATTGGCTACTAGCCTCTACGTAGTCCTGTCGTACGCAACGAACGTCATCGCGTTCCGAATGATTGGATTTTCCACCAACTTTGTCCGACTGTGTATGCGACACAAGTTTCTGACAAAATCCGTCAGAAAAAAATCAGATGGATTTTGTGGTCGGAATGTCCGACCGTGTGTACAAGGCATAACAGGTTTTCTTCTACAACTGCCCTTTATTTGTCTCCATCCATCTTCCCATCAACTCTGACTAGCTTTCCTGTCCCTGCTGAAGAAAAGCATGCTCACAACATGATGCTGCCACCACTGTTTCACAGTAGAGATGGTGTGCTTGGGGTGTTGTGCAGTGTTCGTTTTCTACCGCACATAGCGTTTTGCTTTTAGGCTTAAAAGTCAATTTTGTGAATAGTATAAAATTGAAACTCGCCCTGAATGGTGAAAAAAACAGTGAAAAAGAAAACTAAAGCAGCTGCCACACACACAGTGCTACTCACTAGAAATGTAAAATTATGAAAATGTGGCGTGTGCAAATGTTAGTAAACATGTGTAACCAAGTGTGGATTAGTGCAGATGTGAATATACAAAGCAAAAAACATGTAAACAAAGTCCAAATAAATGTGCTGAATGTTCTGATCCGCAATGGGAAAAAAAACTTTTAGCAATAAAGTGAGTTTCAGGCCTCAAATAGGCATTAGTTCAAAAAAATAAATACGAGTACCATCATCCTGATCAATCATTTTTAAAGACAAGAGGTTATAGGACCACCCAAACAGTTGCTGAGGCTGTACCTGGTGTATCCAAACCTACAAGATTTATGGGAGGTTTGTGGACTATCTCGGTACTTAACCACTTGCCGCCCGCCCTATAACAAAATAACGGTGGCAAAGTGGTTTCAAAATCCTGAACGGACGTCATATGACGTGATCAGGATTTTGAGCCGCTGCGCGCCCCCGGGGGCGCGCATTGCGGCGATCGTTGTTGCGGGGTGTCAGTCTGACACCCCGCAACTACGATCTCGGTAAAGAGTCTCTGACGGAGATTCTTTACCACGTGATCAGCTGTTTCCAATCACGGCTGATCACAGTGTAAATAGGAAGAGCCGGTGATCGGCTTTTCATCACTCGCATCTGTCTGACATGGGGGTCTGTGCTGATCGATGAAAAACGCAGCCCCCCCCCTCCCCCTAGGATGCCCACACTGGACCACCAGGGATGCCCAGCACCAGGTATGCCACCCTAGACCACCAGGGATTCCAGTCAGTGCCACAATGGAGGCCAATCAGTGCCCACAATGGGCATCACTGATTGGCATGCATTGTTTGGCACTGATTGGCATCCATTAGTACACTATATTATAATACAATGCCGCCTATCAGTGCCCATCCGTGCCACCTATCAGTGCCCATCCATGCCCATCTGTGCCGTCTACCCATGCCCATCCGTGCCGCCCATCCATGCCAATCCATGCCAGCTATCAGTGCCAATTTGTGCCACCTATCAGTGCCACATATCAGTGTCCATCAATGCTGCCTTATCATTGCCCATCAGTGGTCAAAGGTTGAATTCGTTTTCATCCAGTTTATGGATGAATTCCAAGAGTTTGTCTTGGGTCCCTGTCCAAACCAAGAACAGGTCATCTATGAAGGCGATACCATAGAAGCACATCAGTCAAATATTCTGTGTACCTTTCATCAGAGTGCACATATCTTTCCCAACCCCCTAAATAGAGGTTAGCATAAGCGGGGGCACAGGACGTCCCCATGGCAACTCCCTGGGTCTGTAAAAAAAAGTTGATCATTGAACGTAAAATAATTTTTGGTCAAAATAAACGTTAAAAGTGCCAAAATGAATTCATTCAAGGGCCAAGTAGTTGTGTCTTGTTCATATAGAAAGGATCCAGCCATCAGGACACCCCGCTTGTGGGGGATACTAGAGTACAAAGCCTCAATATCAATAGCCACGAGAAGGGCTTCCGGAGGGATCTGGATCCCCTCAAGGTGTTGTAAAAGATCAACAGAATCCTTAATGTACAAGGGGAGACTACATACATGGGGCATTAGGAAAGCATCAACGAACTTACTTGAATTGTCAGTCAAGGAGCCTATTTCCAGGTCTGCCTGGGGGTGTCTGCATGTTTTTATGCGTGTTAGGGAGGGAGTAAAATGTGGGGACACGAGGAAACTTAGGAACCAGGAACTCCAAAGTGTCTTTGTCAATGAGGCCCAAAAAAAAAAGGCGAAAAGGGTGAAAGACGATGCAAGAGATTCAGAAATAGGACAGTACCAATTCTGGTTCTTGAGGATAGTCAGACACATGATAACAGACCGTCTCTGCAAAGTACGAATCCAACTCTACAAAAACCTGAATCAAGGGCTACATTTCTCCAAACAAAACCCTGCCTTGATTAACAACAGAATGAGCCAGATGGATGCATTCCAACAACTGTTCCCTAGTCTGCTCCTTCAATATTTGGTGGCAGTGTTCCCTTTCCTTTGTCACTAGCAAGGCATTGTACAAAACCTCCTTCTGAGCGTATCTTGCAGGAATTGGCAGATGTTGAGACCGTATACTTCGCGGTTCCCAGGTGCAGCCAATCTGATCGTTGGTGGCCTCAGTGTTATGTAAGGGATGCTGAATGCAGGTATCCTAAAGGAATGACCAGATCAGTGGGCTACATGTCCAGGAACCAGCCAAAGTATGATTAAATTAAGTTTATTAATATAAAAACAACTATGACAACACCAACAAACCATGAAGAAGGTAAATGTGTGAAATAGATGTAAAAGTGCAGCAAACATAGAAAAACAACTTAACACATGTTATGTACAAAGATGGAGGGAGCTCACATGAACAGGGCAGGATTAAGACTAGGACTAGCAACAAGTGGAGGATACAGGGTACTGGAAGCAGGTCACAAATTACAAGGAACAGGATCAGACAGGGACACGGCTCAGAAGCGAAATACAAAGGCAACAATAGTCATTAAGAGAGGGATTACGGTATGTACTTTCCCAGCAGCCAGTGTGAGTCGCAGCCTAATTACCAGCGTTAATTTAGTCGGCTAAAACATTTTAGTCGATTAAATACGACTAAAACAATTGAGATGACTAAAATACGACTAAAACGAAAAGCCATTTTAGTCAAAAGACTATGACTACAACTAAATTGCAATTATTGAAATGTACTGGAGATTTTAGTCGACTAAATACGACTAAAACTAAAACAATTGCAGAAGACTAAAATGGGACTAAAACTAAAATGCCATTTTACTCCTAATGCTGCGTAACACACGATTGGACAATTAGAGTCCGTTGGACAATTCGATCGTGTGTGGGCTCCAGCGGACTTTTTCTTCCCAAAAGTCCGGCGGACCTAGAAATAAGACTGGCTTCAAATTTGTCTGCCAGACTCGGCTCTTAGCGGACAATCCATTGGTCTGTGTGCTAGTCCAACAGACTAAAACCAATGCTAGGGCAGCTATTGGCTATGAACTTCCTTATTGTACGTCATTGCATTAGAATCCGTTGGACTTTTGAAGTGATCGTGTGTGTGGCCAAGTCCGTTCGTTTTAACCACTTAAGGACCGCCGTATTGCCAATGTACGTCAGCACAATGGCACAGGCAGGCACAATCACGTACATCTACGTGATTGCCTTCCAGCGGGTGGGGGGTCCGATCGGACCCCCTCCCGCTGTTTACGGCGGTCCGATTCAGTCCAGGAGCGCTCCGTGATGAGGGGATGGCCGTTGGTTTTCGGCCACCCCCTCTGGATCGCTCCTGGCCAATGAGAAGCTTCCTCCCCTGTGTATTGTTTACACAGGAAGGAGGAAGTGATGTCATTCTCCTCGGGGCGGTCTTTTTGACCGGACTACGAGGAGAAGAGTAAAAGTAAGTGTGCACCAACACTACACTGACATGTAGGTACACACAGGCACACAAACCCCCCCCGATCCCCCCCCCCGATCGCCCCCCGCCCCCCCTCCCCCCCCCCAGTCACAGTGTCACTGATTGCATTGATCATTTCTTTACTGATCAATGCATTCAGTGTCAGTTGTGACAGTAAAAACTGTCAGGACAGTTAGTGTTAGGTCCAGGGTAGCCCCCTATCACCCCCCAATAAAGATTTAACCCCCTGATTGCCCCTAGAGTTAACCCTTTCACCCCCTTTTGCCAGTGTCACTAAGCGATCATTTTTCTGATCGCTGCATGTGTCGCTAGGTAGCTAGTTATTTTTTTAGGTTCACCGCCAGGTTTTTATATCGCTAGGTACCCCGATATACTACCCAATAATGGTTTTAACCCCCAGATTGCCGCTAGTTAACCCTTTCACCCCCTTTTGCCAGTGTCACTAAGCGATCGTTTTTCTGATCGCTGCATTAGTGTCGCTACAGTCGCTAGGTAGCTAGTTATTTTTTTAGGTTCACCGCCAGGTTTTTATAGCGCTAGGTACCCCGATATACTACCCAATAATGGTTTTAACCCCCTGATTGCCGCTAGTTAACCCTTTCACCCCCTTTTGCCAGTGTCACTAAGCGATCATTTTTCTGATCGCTGCATGTGTCGCTAGGTAGCTAGTTATTTTTTTAGGTTCACCGCCAGGTTTTTATATCGCTAGGTACCCCGATATACTACCCAATAATGGTTTTAACCCCCTGATTGCCGCTAGTTAACCCTTTCACCCCCTTTTGCCAGTGTCACTAAGCGATCGTTTTTCTGATCGCTGCATTAGTGTCGCTACAGTCGCTAGGTAGCTAGTTATTTTTTTAGGTTCACCGCCAGGTTTTTATAGCGCTAGGTACCCCGATATACTACCCAATAATGGTTTTAACCCCCTGATTTCCGCTAGTTAACCCTTTCACCCCCTTTTGCCAGTGTCACTAAGCGATAATTTTTCTGAACGCTGCATCAGTGTCGCTAGTGTCGCTAGGTAGCTAGTTATTTTTTTAGGTTCACCGCCAGGATTTTATAGCGCTAGGTACCCCGATATACTACCCAATAATGGTTTTAACCCCCTGATTGCTGCTAGTTAACCCTTTCACCCCCTTTCACCAGCGATCACAGTATAAGTGTCACTGGTGACGCTGGTTAGCCAGTTAGTTATTTAGGTTCCCCGTCAGGTTTTTATATAGCGCCAGGGACCCCCATATACTACCTAATAAAAATTTGAACCCCCTGATTGCCCCTAGTTAACCCTTTCACCACTGATCACCGTATAAGTGTTACGGGTGACTCTGGTTAGTTTGTTTTTTATAGCATTTTATATTCAAATCCGGAAGGCAGTGCTTGGTTTTCGGGGTGCCGTGCGCGACTAGACTCCCAAAAAGTCCCACACATGTGGTATCCCCGTACTCGGGAGAAGCAGCAGAATGTATTTTGGGGTGTCATTTCACATATGCCCATAGCATGTGTGAGCAATATATCATTTAGTGACAACTTGGTGCAAAAAAAAAAAAGTTTGTAATATTCCCGCAACTTGTGGCAAAATATAAAATATTACATGGACTCAACATGCCTCTCAGTAAATAGCTTGGGGTGTCTACTTTCCAAAATGGGGTCATTTTGGGGGGTTTTGTGCTATTTTGGCATTTTATGGCCTTCGAAACTGTGATAGGTAGTGAGGAGTTAAATCAAAAATTTGCACCCTTAGAAATCCTGAAGGTGGTGATTGGTTTTCGGGGTGCCGTGTGCGACTAGACTCCCAAAAAGTCCCACACATGTGGTATCCCCGTACTCGGGAGAAGCAGCAGAATGTATTTTGGGGTGTCATTTCACATATGCCCATAGCATGTGTGAGCAATATATCATTTAGTGACAACTTGGTGCAAAAAAAAAAAAGTTTGTAATATTCCCGCAACTTGTGGCAAAATATAAAATATTCCATGGACTCAACATGCCTCTCAGTAAATAGCTTGGGGTGTCTACTTTCCAAAATGGGGTCATTTTGGGGGGTTTTGTGCTATTTTGGCATTTTATGGCCTTCGAAACTGTGATAGGTAGTGAGGAGTTAAATCAAAAATTTGCACCCTTAGAAATCCTGAAGGTGGTGATTGGTTTTCGGGGTGCCGTGCGTGACTAGACTCCCAAAAAGTCCCACACACGTGGTATCCCCATACTCGGGAGAAGTAGCGGAATATATTTTGGGGTGCAATTCCACATATAACCATGGCATGTGTGAGCAATATATCATTTAGTGACAACTTTTTGTAAAAAAAATTTTTTTTTTTTTTTGTCATTATTCAATCCCTTAGGACAAAAAAAATAAATATTCAATGGGCTCAACATACCCATCAGCAATTTCCTTGGGGTGTCTACTTTCCAAAATGGGGTCATTTGGGGGGGATTTGTACTGCCCTGCCATTTTAGCACCTCAAGAAATGAGATCGGCAGTCATAAATTAAAAGCTGTGTAAATTCCAGAAAATGTACTCTAGTTTGTAGACGCTATAACTTTTGCGCAAACCAAAAAATATACGCTTATTGACATTTTTTTTACTAAAGACATGTGGCTGAATAAATTTTGCCCTCAATGTATGACTAAAATTTAGTTTATTCGATTTTTCTTATAACAAAAAGAAGAAAATATCTTTTTTTTTCAAAATTTTCGCTCTTTTTCCATTTATATCGCAAAAAAAAAAAATCGCAGGGGCAATCAAATACCATCAAAAGAAAGCTCTATTTGTGGGAAGAAAAGGACGCAAATTTCGTTTGGGTGCAATATTGCATGACCGCGCAATTACCAGTTAAAGCAGCGCAGTGCGAAATTGCAAAAAGACCTCTGGTCCTTAAGGTGTTTATTGGTCCGGAGCTGAAGTGGTTAAAGTCCGGCGGGCCTCAGCTGCAAAGTCCGTCGGATTGTCTGCCGGACCAAGTCAGTGAAAGTCCAGTCGTTTGTACGCAGCATAAGACTAAATTAACACTGCTAATTAATAGGATAAGATGATTGCTGGGAGCAGTGGCGGCCCGCTCATTAGGGGCGCAGGGGCGCCGCCCACACAGAATTTCCACACACACGGGAGTCAGTAACCAGGCTGTGGAAGTCTTTTTTGTTTTTTTGGGTAAAGCTTGGGTAGAATGAGGGTGAGGGCAAGCCTAGGGATGTTCCCGTAACAATTAACTTGAATAATGAGGACACTACTTTGCACTAAAACTTCAGGGAGAAGGCCCCCCATTGTGAAGTGTATATAATAGATGAACAGTGCAAACCAGGGACTCCTCAACAATAATACAGTCCTGAGTGTACAAAATAGTAGCTGGTAGTCTCCTATAAGAGCTAAGGAAAACCTTCAGGTTCTTAGGTTCAGAAGGCTGACTCACTGTCTCCAGGCGGCCATGTGCAGGATCAGACAGCTTCAGTACTCCAGCAGCCTGTGTCCTGGATCTTTGAAAAGCTTTCAGAGAATGCTTCAGGAGGATAGAACCCATAAAAGGTGCTGACTGTTGCAGGCAGATCTCCCAGGGAGGCCACAGCCCTCAGGCTGGGTCTTACTTCCCCAGGAACAAGCCCTCTGCTCGGGGAAGTAGCCCATTTATACCTCCCTCAGCCCCCAGCGGCCATATTGACCAGAGATTGGTTAGGGAGATATTAACATGCAAGCTGAGGTCATATTCTCCCACCTACTATGTCCCAGGGTCCACTGCAATTGTAATTGAGTAGTAACTAAGCTCATAACTGCAGAGCCCAGAGCAGACCTAACTAATCAAACAATGCTTTCCCGATTACAGGGAAGCCACAAACTAAATTTAGCAAACAGTAGCTCTATGGGGTGCTACATGTAGTTTCAGCACCAACATCACTTGGCACAACCGGTACCAGTGATTATCAATGTAATTAAACACTACACTACATACCAATGTAACAGGGCATTCCTTGCACTCATGCACTCATCACTAATGTAATTGGTTCTTTCCCCCAGTAGCCACTAATATAAGGGGACCCCTACCCACCAGGTAAAGGGGGCAATTTTCCTACTGACCACCAATTTAAAAGGACACTTCATTTTCATTGTCTAAGTTTAATTTCTAACAATTATTACATCAGATTTAAACCCAAAACCAAAAATGTAATATATTGCAGTTTACCAATCCTTAAATGAGGTAGCAGCTTTAGTTTTCCTTTTTTTTTTTTTTTGCCCCTTTGTTTTCACCTGGTGATCTGGCCAGTAACACACCTCCTGTATTATAGTGCTTATAATCCAGCAGATGAATAAGCATATAGACACCTTTGGACAGCAGCATTGGTAATCTGAGAGGAGGGTAGTATTGGTGTATGTTAATCTGTCAATACAGCTAAAAAATTAGCTGAACTCCAGCTAACACTTTTTAAGCAGTTATAGCAACAGTTTTATTTGTTTTTTTAAACATGAACAAGAGCTGATAATTGTAAGCGCCTCTGTCAATGGTAAATGGTTTATCTCAACCCTCTAACTGCTACATTTGCAGGGCAGCTTGTTCTGTTGAAAAACAACAGACCTCCTGGCCATATCACCAGGTGAGAAAAATAAAATAAAACCTATAAAAGAAAACGAATGCAGCCGTCACATCTAAGAATTAGTTGGCTACAATATAATGTTTGCTTTTAGGTTTAGTACCACTTTAACTTAAGTTATTACAACACAAATTGTCATATAGCATTGGAGGTGATCATTCGTGGGTATCAAACATGTAAGTAAACACATCCTTCATTCTTTTATCTGTTTCTATATTTACAACTTACTGATCATGCTAAGGTACTGTGAGTTTAATCATTTTGCAGGAGAGGTTCCTTGGGGCCTGGTCATTATTTTTAGGGGTTCTCTGTGTTAAACATGTTTTCAAAGTCTGTTCTAATGCCCCACCTTGTTTGAAGGTTGTTGGCTTCAACTTGTCTTGCATACACACGATCACACAAATGTTGGCCAACATTTGCAAACGTGGGAACACGGTAACATACAAGACGTACGCTGAGCCGAGAAAAAGGAAGTTCAATAGCCAGTGCGGCTCCTTCTGCTTGATTCCGAGCATGCGCGATCTTTTGTGCGACAGACTTGTGTACACACAATCAGACTTTCCAACAACAACGTTTTTGTTGGTGGAAAATTTGAGAACCTGCTATCAAACATTTGTTGGCAGAAATTCCGACAGCAAATGTTCTATGGAGCCTACACACGGTCTGACTTTCTGACAACAAGCTCACATCCGACGTTTCCCGGTGGAAAATCCGACCGCGTGTACATAAGAGATTTCTGGTTGGTTACTTCAGTTTTGATCATTTTGTTATTATTATTAGTTTTGTATCTAGTGGATATTGATATTATTGGAGTAAAAAAAAATCTCCATTTAGTCATCTCACATGAATATATAATTGCTCACGGTGCGTCATTGCAGTTGCCTTAAAGTTTTAAAAAGTAACTCTTTATAAACCTGTGATGAAAGAAGAAATACTTAAGGAATTCTTTATTGCCAGCTCCTATGCCATGTGTCACCTCAGAGGACATGGAATGCCAGCAGCAACATTTCGAAAATTCTGGGATCTGTAGGAATGCAAAGAATGTAAGTTTCGAAATTTAAAATAGATGGACTTGTTTTTTTTTCTCCATAATCATTCTAACTCAACTTTTTATTTTACTATTCATTAGCACCTCCCTTTAGTAAAATATTCTTTCAGAGACACATACTGTATTTTTTTTTTTTTATCCAGTCTCCTCCACCCTTGCAATTCCTGCTTGGGCCCTCACCAGCCATGTTACTTGTAGCTTATGAGGGTTCCTATTTCTCTGTGTCAGCCTTAGCATCTCAGCTGTCCTGTCACCTCTACTCTTGTCACTCCTCCAAATTCAAGGAACAGTTCATGGTTGGGCTATCAGTGAGGAGTGAGGGTCCCATCTCTATCTCAGATCTTTGGCTGTACAAATAACCAGGTGAAGATAAAGGAATCGCTAGTGGATTTATACCTGAAAATCTCAGGTAAGGAGCATTTAATGAACCTTTTTTTGCTTTTCAAAGCTCTGTCCAATGTATTATTAAATGTTGAATGCATCATATTAGATATGTGAAGACAAAGTATAATCAGGCTCAGCTCTGCAGGGCATAATTCCTAATTATTAAACGCCATGCCACAAATATCTCCATATACTGTAGTTCCTTTACTCTGTTTTCCTCATTTTTTTTGATTTGGGAATATTGATTACACATATAGGTGGAGTGAAAAGCAATTCTATTAGGAAAATAATTACAGTTTTCATTTAGATTGCCTATTCATTCGCACAAGGTTCAATTCTACTCCTGGTTATAGATAAAATACACAACACATATCACACTGGTCAAAATACCTTTTTAGTTTGTATAATTATGTTTAGCTGCTGTGACTTCCATAGTTGGGGTTGTTAAAACTCTACAGCAATGGGTGAGAGTAAACATCTAAGCTGAGCAATGACTCGCATTGCTCCCTCTGAATTTTGTGGAACTTATGCCACGTACACACGACCAGATTTTCCAGCAGACTAGGTCCGACGGTCTTCCCAACTGACTTTTCAGCGGACTTCCGAACGAACGGACTTGGCCACACACGAATGGACTAAGTCTGTTCGTTTTGAACGTGATGACGTATGACGGGACTAAAAAAGGACGTTCATTAGCCAGTAGCCAGTAGCTTCCCTTGCGTTGGAGTAGCATACAGACAAATGGTTTTCCCGATAGGAATTGAGTCCGTCGGACAGATTTAAAACATGTTCTATTTCTAGGTCTGTCGGACAGATTTGAAACATGTTCTATTTCTAGGTCTGTAGGATTTTTAAAATGAAAATCAAATTTGCCCACACGCAATCGGATTGTCGGGACTGATTCCATCGGACCTAGTTTGCTGGAAAGTCCAGTCGTGTGTACGCGAAGTACCTGAAAAATTGTATGTTAGTACAAATAAAAAAAGTATCACGGACAGTACTCAATTGTCTCTGTCGCAAGTGCACTAATATGGCTACAATCACCTCAAGCACGTGTAAATTAGAACAAATTGTAGAATCCAAAATAATTTAAATAATGGTGAAGCGCTTCACTATTATTTTTATTTCTTTTTTATTCCGCATGAAGTGTAGTGATAGAACTGTTAGGTGGTAGCTGGTTTTTATAATATATTATATATTTTTATTATGTTTGTGATATGTTTGGGGTAGCATATAATAGCGTGGTGATATATATTTACTCATAGAACAAATTGTACCCATGAAAATTGGTACATCAAAGACAAAATCAATTGACTTAAAATCAAAAAATGCGGTAAAGCTTGAATTCAAATGCACTTTTTTCACATTTTTAAAAAAAACTATTTGTGAGATATTCACTTTTTTTGTGTGTAGCATCTGTTACTTAAAAACTGAGTGTAAAATGGTCTTAAAGGGTCAATGCTATTTTTGTTGAATGCGGAATAGGCTCAATTGTCAAAATTAAAGTTTTTTTTTTTTAACATATATATTTGAACTGAAATAGAAGACCTTTCTCGCCTTTTTTAGCAATCCAGTTTGGTTTTTGCACTGCACAGAAAAGGCTTGTTTAAACCTGGTGTACAGTATGGGAAGGTGGCAGCATTTATCCATGCTGATCTCAAGGCAGAGAAGCTGAATGTGCTCCGTTTCATTGTCACTGGTGTCACTCCCTCAGAGTGTTGCCAACTTTCCATGCAACACGCTGACTGGATTTTAAAGATGATCTGTCAGAGTATAAATATGGGAGCAGATGTTGCTGACTTGTTTTTGCAGTTGCATGGTCCAGAACATTCATTCTTTTCCCTGCTTTACACTTTCATTCACTAAATAGTGAAAGAAGGATAACAATAACAACCCTGGAACCTACATCTTCAAAAATAAATCAAATCATTTTTCTCCTGAAGGGTTCCTGGTAGACCACCTTCCCTCAAATGGGGATGAGAGAGACACAAGTCCCTAGGATTAGGTCACAGGTGCAATCAAAATCACATGTAATTATCACGTACAGGAGGATAAAGAGATTGTTATTAGTTTGTAATGCTTTCATTTCATATGGATATGTACACAAAAACAATTAGTTAATACAATTGTTGTAGGAAGAAGTCATTACATGCTTTCTGATACCTCTACAGGCTGTTATAGTATCTATGGTGTTTAAAGGGTTATGAATTTGCTTGGTGTCGTGGGGAAATTGAGGACATATGGGACACTGTGGGGGTTATTTACGAAAGGTAAATCCACTTTGCACTGCAAGTGCACTTGGAAGTGCAGTCACTCTAAATCTAAGGGGTAGATCTGAAATGAATGGAAGCTCTGCTGATTTTATCATCCAATCATGTGCAAGCTAAAATGCTGTTTTTTTTTTTCCTTGTATATCCCCCTCGGATCTACAGTGACTTTACTTCCAAGTGCACTTGCAGTGCAAAGTGGATTTTCCTTTAGTAAATAACCACCTGTGTCTGCAAACATTGCGTTGTAGATTACAGGAGACATCTGTGGATAGATTACATGACTACTAGCAAATATAAGAAATTTCCATTGGCCCAAATGATACTTGCACGTGTTCTAATAGTGATGTTACGCCTAAAATGTGTCTATTTCAATGAACTTAACTATGAGTAAACTTCCTGCATTGTGAAATCTCAGAACCAGGAAAATCATTGGAATCAGCTTTCATGAAATGATTCTGCTCCAAGTCTACAATGAATGTGTCTATTTGAGTACCTGAATTATAATTAAAGTACATGCTTCATCTTGTTTTCCTTAAAGTGTTTTGTGGTCTAACCATGAATAAAATGTCAGTACAATGTATATTAACTTTTGTCTTCTCACATACCCATGTATGAACATTGAATAAAAAAAATCTAAATTAACATAAGTCTGAGGGTGGCATCAAATATTTAATAAAGGAAGTAAAAAGGGCAGTACCTCCAACAATCAATCAGAAATGTGACTACACTAATGCCATGTACACATGATCAGAAATTTTGGTCGGAAAAAGCTCTGACCGTCAAGAACGCGGTGACGTGCAACATGTACGACGGGACTAGAAAAAGGAAGTACATTAGCCAGTAGCCAATAGCTTCCGTCTCGTAGTTGAATTTGAGCATGCGTGAGTTTTTGCACGTCAGAATCGCATACACACCAATGCATTTTCTCATAGGAACTTTTTCCGACCAAAAAAATTGAGAACATGCGCTCAATCTTTTGCTAGCCGAAATTCGGCCAGCAAAAGTCAGATGGAGCATACACACAATCGCATTTTCCGACCAAAAGCTCTCAACTGTATTTTGCTGGCCAAATGTTATAGGCCAATATTTTTTTCTAAATGATTTATAGAAGTGGGGATTTTAATGTATGTCTGAAGACTGGCATTATATTATTCTATCCTATATCAAAGCGTTTCAAGCATTTTTTTTGCATTCCCATTAATAAGTATGGAAAAAAAAGCAGTTCTAGCAAGAACAAAAACCTGTGTAAACAGTCCCCAACACAGGCAATGAATGGTCCTTGTATCATAGCTGTGTGAACCCTAGAAGATCTGTGTGTTTCAATAAAACCGATCTTTCAATTGAGTGATTAATATGTTCAGAGAGTGGTGAATTCTCCAAGCATAAGCTCAGCCCTCAATACATCAAACATTGTAGAAAAAGTGCATGAAAAATATACCAAACTTTCACATACAGTAACTGACAAACAACATTAATTAAGTGAATATACGTGCAAATAATTATATTCCCCCATGTGATATTCCTTGTAAAACAAACAACTCCACTTGTGAATCCATCCACCAATAGAATATTTCTCCGCACTCACCAGATCTCAATGCCTAATTTTATTACATTTTTTTAAAGGAAGGCATACACGCATGTACTTAACCACTTAAAGCGGGAGTCCGCCGAGAGTCCGCGTTTTTTTTTTTTTTTAAAAGCCAGCAGCTACAAATACTGCAGCTGCTGACTTTTAAAATAGTGACACTTACCTGTCCAGCGCGCCCGCGATGTCGGCACCCGAAGCCGATCTCTCGATCGTCTCTCGGGTGCTGCCGCCGCCATCTTGGGTATGGGAATCAGGAAGTGGAGCCTTTCGGCTTCATTTCCCGGTTCCCTACTGCGCATGCGCGAGTCGCGCTGCGCAATAAGGATGGACCCACTGCCTCTGGGAGCTGCGTGTTTCCAAGCAGGCAGCAGGGGACTTTCGGAAAGGGGCGTAATCTACGCCCCTTTCCACAGAGAGCTATCCCGGAAGTGGGTGCAGATACCTGTACTGTACAGGTATCTGCACCCCCTCCCCCCTGAAAGGTGCAAATTGTGGCGCCGGAGGGGGGGAGGGTTCCAATGAGCGGAAGGTCCACTTTAGGGTGGACCTCCGCTTGAACACATTTTGATGTATACTATATTCACTTAAATAATGTTATTGGTCAGTTTTATGTGAAAGTTTATATATACCCTGTAAGAGACCATTACTTTTGGGGATTTTAGTGCATTTGTTTTTTATTTCATTTATGATTCTTTTGGTATATATATATTTTTTAACACACATTTTTTATACAATGTTCAAAATATTGAGCACTGAGCATATGTTGAGAGAATTTATCGGTCTTTGAACATATTTATCACCTATTTGGGGGGTGATTAGCATAACAGCTTTTTACACTATTTATCATATATTTTAAGGGGTCACTCTATTGTGCAGAGTAGGTCGGTATTTTTATTTTTGCTTTCCATTACGTTTTTAGACCGCATTATTGTGAGTATTCACTTGCCCTGTATGGTGTAATCCACAGCAACCAATCAGAAATGGTTCTTTAGCTGGTGTGATTACATTAATATGAAATTGGAACAGAACCTATCCATTACTGCATGTTGCTCATCTTCAATGTCCTTTGCGGTGTCTTGTCAGATATAACTAGATATGCATAGGCCACAGACATTAAAATGATTAATGATGAATTTATTAAGATGAAAAATTAAAATAAGAATTAACTCACAAGGTAAGGGTTAAAGTGGCTAGTCACAAGGGGAGGCTTGTTGTGTAGTCCTGATCCAAATAGGTGGCGTGTTCGGAACATGCTTGATCACAGCCTGAAGAAGTAGCATGTGTGCTCCGAATGCGCGCCTGCCGGCCCTGTGCCCCCACATCCAGTGACGTCACAGCCGACGAGGAGACAACTGCCAGCTTGACTCTGAGCCTTGGAAACCCCCCGCGGCTAGTGAGACAGCAACAGTACCCCACACTGCTGGTTATCTGGATCAGGACTACACAGAGAGCCTCCCCTTGTGACTAGCCATTTTAACCCTGTGAGTTAATTACTGTTTTATTTTTTTATCTTAATTAATTCATCATTAATCATTTTCATATACTGCACTCAGATGAGTGCCGCTGTTCTTCACATTATATATCTACAGAGCTGCTTCCTCTTCCACGCCTGGCTGCCCCTCTAGAGCAATATATACATCTTTAACCCATCAAACTTGTTCCTAACTCATTAAAGCCTGAACTGAACTTTTCCAGGGTCCAAGCTACCCCCAACCACTGGATTTTATTATCATAATCGCCTTTACCTATAGTTTTGTTTCCCACCCATCCATCTCTCCCCAAGCGCCACTATACTCCCCCACCCTTTATATATATATATATATATATATATATATATATATATATATATATATATATATATATATATACTGTATACACACATGTATAATATATATTACTACTTTAGCGTACACCTGCCGTTAGGTGTGGCGGTATCCATTACTGGCTTCCTCCTGACAGTGCTATTTGTCTGGCTTCAATACTTTTGAAATACAGACCTAGAACAACATGTTGCAAATAAGTGTTGGAAATATGTCAGCAATTTTTATTTATCTCTAACCTGCTCTAGATCAGCGACTCTGACAGCATTGAAGCCAAAGAATCAGCATGATAGTAAGGTAATTGGAATTCTCAAGGGAGAGGGCAGCAATGGCAGCCTACATCATTTTGCTGTCATTCAGCTAAGAGAAAGTATTTCTAAAGCCCAAACTTTGTTTCTTATAGTTTTGGATAGAGTACAGAAAGGGTAAAAAGTGGCCATATAATTTTTATATTTAATGGCTATGCACCATTGGGAAAAAAATATTTTACTTCCTGTCCTAAAGGCACAACAGAAAGTTACAGGAAATATCCCAAAGGAAGGGGATTTTTCCTCTAAGCCCTTGTACACACGATCAGAGATTCCGACGGAATGTGTCCGATTGGAGTGTTTTGTCGGATAATCTGACTGTGTGTGGTCTGCATCGGACTGTTTCCGTCGGAATATCTGTCGGACCAAATTTTCCAACTTTCCGGAAATATTTTCCGACAAAATGCTCCGATCAGACATACTCCGATCATGTGTAGAGAATTCCGATCGGACAAAGTGCCACGCATGCTCAGATCAAATTCCTACACCAAAGCTATTGGCTACTAGTCTGAACGTAGTCCCATCGTAACGAAATTACGTCATCATGTTCTAAAAAGATCAGGTTTCCTGACAACTTTGTCCGACAAGATCCATCGGACAAAATCCGACGGATTTGGTTGTCGGAATCTCCGACCGTGTGTACAAGGGCTTAGATAGATGTCCCTGGGACAGGTGTCCCCATTGGAAGATGTCCCTCTCCGTTGTTTTGGGGATAACTGTAAAACGTTGGATTTCTCCTTGCTTTCTTTCATGCTGATCATGAACATTAGTACAAATAGAAGGGTTCATCTCCTCAACAGGAACATAGACAGCAAGAACGACCTGGCAGAGCATCCAACCTTTTCCTGGTCTATCCAAAGCTGAACAAAAGGTTTTGCCTAGAGGTAGACTTTAAAACACAACTCCAACCAGAATGTAATTTTTGTTTTTGATAAGGTGAGGAAGTGTTAGCCCTTGTACACACGGTCGGACATTCCAACGGAAAATGTCCGATCGGACCGTGTTATCGGATAATCCGACCATGTGTGGGCTCCATCGAACTGTTTCCGTCTGAATATCCAACCAACAAAGTTTTAGAGCTGGGCTATAAAATTTTCCGACAACATGGTCCGATGGGACTTTGTCCTATCATTTGTAGAGAATTCCGATCGGACAAAGTGCCACGCATGCTCAGATCAAATTCCTAGACCAAAACTATTGGCTACTAGCCTGAACGTAGTCCCGTCGTAATGAAATAACGCCCCCACGTTCTGAACGATCGGATTTTCCAACAACTTTGTCCGATCGTGTGTATGCAACACAAGTTTCGGACAAAATCCTTCGTATTTTGTTGTCGGAACATCCGATCGTGTGTACAAGGGCTTAGATCGATTTATCAAGTTTTTACTGCTGTATGCTCCCCCTAGATTTCTCCTAGATTTGTCTGAGAACTGCTACCAGGACAGGAAGTGAGGGGAACTCTCCCCTCTCACAGAAATAAATAATTCACACATTCTAAACCTTCCTTCCCTGTATCTAAAGCTAGAAACATTTCTGGAGCTAGGCTTTGAGGTACAATGTACTCTACTACATTTAACTCCTGCCATCCAAGCTATCTTTTCTTTGTTTTGTTTTTTAAAATATACTTCTATGCAGACCTTAGGTATATACCTTATTTTAAAATTTGCTACGTCTACAAAATTAAAATAAAACTATAAATATATTCAATATTTTATTAAATGTGGTATGTCATATAAAAGCATATATAATATTAATGTCAAGATATTAAAATGATTAGAAATAAATAGAAGTATATTGCCCTTTTACTACAAAACAAGCAGATGATTCCTATAGATATATGAATTCCACAAAAATCTCTGTAAATAACTCATGGTTGAGCCCAACTCCTCTTTTCCTGCACCCTCCTTTTCTGCTTTCTCTCTGCTACTTTTTACGCACCTATTCAAGCTGGACTGGTGACAACGTCTCTGGGCATTTTTTTCCTCCCGGACATCATGGTGATCATGCCAGACCAGCATGATGATAGACCCCCAAAGGGAATATCCATGATGGCCAGGGCTCACTGAGGTGGCTGGGCATCATTCAATCTAGGAAAGGAATCAGAAAATCTGTAGGGAAAGGATCAGAGAGAAAGTAAGTAATGTAGCTAGCTAGAGTTGTATTTTTTGTTGTTTTTTTCAAAGCTGCATCATTGGCATAATTAAAAAAATGTAGTATACAGTAATTCCTTGTTAAATGCTATCCTACTAAGTAATTGTAACACTTTTTTTTTTTTTAATTAGGGCAGTGATACTACACAGATCATTCAGATTATTACCAATGCACATTTTATTTTATTTTTTATTTTGTTTTATACAATATATATTATACCAAGCCACACAATGTGGGCTGCAACTGGCCACAAACTTGCCAGTATACTACAGAAAAACAATACAACATAAACGTTATCACAGAAACTTGTGATACACCCCCCCCCCCCCAACTTTGCCCAGACAGGTACACAACTGTTTCTACCTCCAGTCTACCATGACACAAGGATACAGTTCTGCGGCTCCCCCATATTCTATCAGATATCCTACATGGGATGGTTACGCTCTCCACCTCCCGCTCCCCCCTGCTCCATAGTGACATGGCTAATTAAGGAGAGTTGCCCGTCCCCAACTGTGCAGTGTGCAAATTCTACAAACACTCACTTCCATGTTACTATATCTGCAAAGGATCTAGGGTTATGTCCCAGTGTGGTTCATCTGATAACGTGTCCATGGAAGCCATCCACCCCCCAAACCTTCTCAAATGTGTTCAGAGCCCCTCTGGTCAAATACTGCCTTGTTGACCAATGTTTTCCAAGACTCCAAGGTCATGACACAGAGCTCTTCCATGAAAGGATAATACGCTTTTTAGCGTAGAACAGAACAGGGTAAGAAGGGTCCATATGACCCTGGTAGTGGCCAAGGGCTCCACTAAGTGTATAAGACATACTTCGGTGGACATAGGGATAGAAATTGAGGTGACCGACCTTATACAGGAGGCAATGGCTTGCCAATAAGATCTAATTAGTGGGCATTCCCAGAAAATATGCATGAAGTTAGCTAAGGGTGCAGCCAGGGGCGGCCCATCCATAGGGGGCGCTTGGGCGTCACCCCCCCTCCAGGCAGCCACAAACAAAAAATTTCAATGACGCCGAACACAGTGCACCTATGGGAAGCGCCACGTCTATGCAATCACCAGATTGCAGACGTGGCACTTCATTTGCGGGCGTTTAGGTGTGTAACTTCTGCCCATTCATAGTATATATTACTACGGCCGGGCGGTTTGACATCTGATATCTGAGTTTGAGGTCACTTCCTGTTTTCTCTCTCCAATTGCACCAAGGAGAGAGGAAACAGGAAGTATAAGAGGACGGACCTCTCCACAGGACACACCACTGGAGAGGACAACACACTGCAAGGTAAGTAAGGGGGGAGGGGGGGTTTGATGTGAGGCTGCTGCAACTTGGTGGGACACATGCTGCTGCAACTTGGGGGGACACATGCTGCTGCAACTTGGTGGGACACATGCTGCTGCAATTTGGTGGTGACACATGCTGCTGCAACTTGGTGGGACACATGCTGCTGCAACTTGCTGGGACGCATACTGCTGCAATTTGGTGGTGACACATGCTGCTGCAATTTGATAGGACACATGCTGCTGCAATTTGGTTGGACGTATGCTGCTGCAATTGGTGGTGACACATGCTGCTGCAATTGGTGGTGACACATGCTGCTGCAACTTGGGACGCATCCTGCTGCAATTTGGTGGGACGCATTATGCTGCAACTTGGTGGGACGCATGCTTCTGCAATTTGTTGGTGACACATGCTGCTGCAATTTGGTGGGACGCATGCTGCTGCAATTGATGGTGACACATGCTGCTGTAACTTGGTGGGATGCATGCTTCTGCAATTTAGTGGTGACACATGCTGCTGCAATTTGGTGGGACACATGCCGCTGCAATTTGGTGGTGACACGTGCCGCTGCAATTTGGTGGTGACACGTGCTGCTGCAATTTGGTGGTGACACGTGCTGCTGCAATTTGGTGGTGACACGTGCTGCTGCAATTTGGTGGTGACATGTGCTGCTACAATTTGGTGGTGACACAGGCTGCTGCAACTTGGTGGGACAAAGGCTGCATGTAAGGAGGGACTCCGCTGGGGGCACTTGATGTAAGGACGGACTCTTCTGGGGACACCTGATGGCATCTGGTGGCAGGCAACGTGGCTAGTGACACGCTCAGGGCTCCCACTGATTCTGCATTATGGTGAGTTGAATGATTTCATTTTAGATTACAATGTTATAATAGAAATAATGCGCTTCAATCATCCTGACACCATAACAACCATGGTTCCGGGATGATTGAAGTGCTAACACCAGGTGTTTGGAATATCTTTATCTGCTGATTGTTAAACTTTCTGGAATACACATATTTATATTGTTGTGTAGGATCTGGGCCTGCTGTCCCTCCATCCCTCTCTCCCTCTCTCCCTCCGTCCCTCGTTCATCTCAGACACTAACCACACCACCTTAGAGCCACGCCCACTATTTTGATGAGACCACACCCATTTCACCAAGTGGGAGAGGTTAAAAAGGAAGGGCAGGGTCTGGCGCCCCCCCATCCTAAAACATTACCAGCCGCCACTGGGTGCAGCACATCTCCAGCACAGGGAGTGCTGATTCCCAAACATCTTTGCCAGTCTAGCCGGGGTGAGGTAGATTCTGTGTAGGAATTTGTAATGAATCAATCTATCTCTGCTAGATACTAGATACTGGAACGCGGTCCCCCACATGTCGTCCCAATCGTCTCTGTCCAGCCCCGTAGCCGTAGCCTCCCAAGCTCTCCTGCAAGGCCCCAACAGAAGGGTTGTTTCATGGAATAAGTCTTTATATAGACAAAAAAAACGTTTTTTTGCAATGATTCACTGCGGGTTAGTAGCTCTAGGTCACTGGGCTGAAGGTCAAGGGGCTCCCTACCAAATTGCAAGCAAAAAGCATGCTGCAGCTGAATATAACCAATGCCCATTTTTGACTGGTTCACTTTAAGTCTAGCCTTAAAAGTAAATTCTGGCCCCTGTACCCCTCCCGCTATTAGTTGTCAATAAAGAAATAAAAAAATATTAAGTAAAAACCCCAAAACACCCTCCCCATGTTGAGGGCAAGTGGCCTGGTATGTTTCAGGTGGGGGGGCCTCGCTCGTCCCCCCTTTCCTTGCCTGCCAGGCTGCTTGCTTGGATAAGGGTCCAGTATGGATTTTGGTGGGACCCCGCACCAATTTTTTTTTTCATTTTGGTGTGGAGTTCCCCTTAAAAACTATGGCAGACCCAAAGGGCCTGGTATGGATTTTGGGGGGGACCCCACGCATATTTTTTACATTTTGGCATGGCGTTTCCCTTAAAATCCATACCAGACTTGAAGGGCCTGATATGGACTGGGGGGAACCCATGGCGATTTTTTCCTTGATTTTTCATCTATATTGCTGAAAGCCAGCAAGGCAAAATTATATTTTTTCCTTTAGAAATATAATTTTGCTGTTTCACTATTGTACACGTCACACAAATTCGCCACTTTACAGGCTGACTAAGGGGTCCCCCCAGACACCCTCCCCATGTTGAGGGCAAGTGGCCTGGTATGGTTCAGAGCTAACTTGGCCCCCCCTTTCTGGACCCGCCAGGCTGCTTGCTCGGATAAGGGTCTGGTATGGATTTTGGGGGGACCCTATGCCAATTTTGTTTTAAATTTTGGAGTGGAGTTCCCCTTAAAATCTATGCCAGACTCAAAGGGATTGCTATGGATTTTGGGGGGGGGCCCCCATGCTGTTTTTTTTTATTTCGACATGGAGTTCCCCTTAAAATCCATACCAGACTCGAAGGGCCTGGTATGAATTGGGGGGAACCCACGCCAATTTTTTCCTTGATTTTTCATCTATATTGCCGGGAGTCCGCAAGTTTAAATTAAATTTTTTCCTTTAGAAATTTAATTTTGCTGTGGCACTGTTGTGCAAACCACATAGATGCACCACTTTACAGGCAGCTCTAAGGGGACCCCCCCCGGGCACAATATAGTATAATAATTTATTATATTATTATTTATTATATAATTAAAGGAGTACTACATTTTTATTGTTTCACTTAAAGCAATGTTAAAATCCCTGCTCCTGAAAAAACTGTTGCAATTAGCAGTTTTGATGGTTTTTTTTTTGACACATCCCTATTACTCAACCTAACCTTTTAACCAAGTCCTATACTTCAACCTAACCTTAGTCTTAACCTAACCACTAAACCTTAGTCTATCTCTTAAACCATTGCTTCAGTCTAACCTATAAATAAAAACCTTTCCCAAAATCAAATCCTAAACCTCAGCCTAACCACTAAACTTTAGACATGGGCGCCGTCAATAAATTTGTTTCGTTCTGTTCCGTTTCGATTCGTAATAAAATGAATTCGTACTTCGTATTTCGTGTCCGAAATTCCGTTCTGTTTCGTACGAAGTACGAATTGTCGTTAACGTGTACGAACGTTCTTTTACGATGAATTTAAAGGCAAAAACATTGCTCATTATGCTTATTATGACTTGCAGAAGACTTCTGTGATAGAAGTCAATGTAAATTGCCTGAAGACATCAGTGAAGGATTTTCATCCTCTGGGCAGGCTGCCAAGAAAAGAACAAAATGATACAATGATTCTTCTTCAATGGGCTGAACTCCGTGTGTAGAAGTTCTCAGTTTAATCATTTAAAGACTAAATCTTTTCTGACACTTGTTGCTTACAAGTAAAAATACAGTATTTTCTGCTAGAAAATCACTCAGAAGTCCCAGAAGTTCTTTTCTTGGCAGCCTGCCCAGAGAGGATGAAAGTCCTTCACTGATGTCTTCAGGCAATTTACATTGACTTCTATCACAGAAGTCTTCTGCAAGTCATAATAAGCATAATGACTGAGATCCGGAATTCGTAAACAAAAGTTCATATTCCGTACAGAATTCGGACGCACGGCAATTCGTATTTCAGATCCTCCCGAACGTACGAATTTTGAGAAATTCGTACGAATTTGAGATTCGTACGAAACGAATCGCACATGTCTACTAAACTTTAGACCCTTAACTTAACCTTTAAACCTAAGCCTAATTGTTTACCTTAAAGTTGAACTTCAGTCATTTTTTCATCTTTCCATCTATTAAATCTTCTGCCCTTGTTGTTTTAACTTTGGATAGTAAAACATTTTTTTTTGCCAGTAGATGAGAGCTGCAGAGCTGGAGGTGTGCCCTGTGTATCTGTGTAAATCCAGGAAGTGAACAGGCAGCAGCTTCAGCTGCCCACAGTTAAAATGGTTGCAGCCAGACTCAGTGGAGGGAGATTTCTGCAGCATATTTGACAAGTACAGAATATATAAAATAATATGCAAAGTGGTTGGAGGGAAGCTTCCGAGTGGCAAAGATGTTTTTATTACAAATTATGTGAGCAGACTGCAGTTCCTCTTTAACTTCATTCTAACCCCTAAACCTTAGCTTCAACCCAAGCCCTTGAAACTTAGCTTTACAGTAGGCCTTAAATGACCCTAAAGCTCAACCTCTGCATGAATCCCAGAATAATCTTGAAGATCATTTTATAACCATTATAGCCTCAACATTAGGATTAAGATAAAAGCAATGCACAAAACAAAGCTATACTGTAAGATGCCAACAATAAAAAATTTTGAGTAAAAAAAACAAAAAACATTTACCCTCCTATGACCCATCCTGCTAGAAAAGAGATTCAGCACTGGACAGCACATTACCCAGGCAATAAGCTTGCATACACACTCCCTCCTGAGCAAGACTCGCCAGGCTTGCCCTGCTGAGAATGAATACAGGTACGCAGCTTGTGTAGTCTATCTGTGTACTTGTACTTCTCCCTATTATTAATTTTAAACAGTAACCAGCGAATAATGTTGAGAATAATTTCAAAAGGGAGTAATATTTGGTTTAGCATCATCTGTTTAGGTCCAAATTATACAAATAAAATAAAAAAATAAAAAAATCCTATGAATTTGCTAGCCATTGTTATAAAACTGAGCAACACAGGTTTGGAGGTATCTGAAAGAGGATCTAGGAGACAGAAATGTGTACATTAGTAAAGGTTTCAGCAATGTAACAGAAATAAATATATTGTGAAACTGGGATGGTAAGAAGTAAAGGTTGCCCCTAACCTATGGTATGCCATTATATAGCAAATATAGTTTCAGAGATGGGAGGGGGGGGGGGGATCTGGGGTTAAAGCTGATCTATCTTTTCTTTTAAACTAAAGTTGTCCCATGTAATTTAAAACCACTGTAGGGCCAATTGAAACAATGTAGGGTCTTCTTTTGCTTTTTACATTTATGCTGTTATAAATGGTTGTCAGCAGTGCATGACTGTGGTTAGCATAGGGATGTTCTCCACATAGTTGTCTTGTTCACAGTCTGGTCCAGGGTCTTTGGTCTTTACTAGGGATGAGCCGAACACCCCCCTGTTCGGTTCGCACCAGAACCTGCGAACAGACCTAAACTTCGTGTGAACTTTAGAACCCTATTAAAGTCTATGGGACTCGAACGTTCACAATCTAAAGTGCTAATTTTAAAGGGTAATATGCAGGTTACTGTCCTAAAAAGTGTTTGGGGACCCGGGTCCTGCCCCAGGGGACATGGATCAATGCAAAAAAAAGTTTTAAAAGCGGCAGTTTTTTCAGGAGCAGTGATTTTAATAATGATTAAAGTGAAACAATAAAAGTGTAATATTCCTTTAAATTTCGTAGCTGGGGGGTATATATAGTATGCCTGTGAAGGGGCGCATGTTTCTGGTGCTTAGAACTGTCCCTGCACAAAGTGTCATTTGTGCAGGAAAAAAAGTCTTTTAAAATCACTTGCGGCTATTGTCGGGTCCCGTAATACAGAGAACACTCAATGAGTGTTCTCTGCATTAGCCGACAATTCATTCATTCATTGATAAAAAAAGAAAAAAGCGTGGGGGTTCCCCTAAATTCAATTACCAGGCCCTTCAGGTCTGACATGGATATTAAGGGGAACCCTGTGTCAAATAAAAAAAAAAAATTGACGTGGGGGTCCCCCTAAATATCCATAACCAGACCCTTCAGGTCTGATATGGATATTAAGGGGAACCCCACATCAAATTAAAAAAAAATTGACGTGGGGGTCCCCCTAAAAACCCATATCAGACCCTTTATCCGAGCACGCAACCTGGCAGGCCGCAGGAAAAGAGGGGGGGACGAGAGAGCGGCCCCCCCTCCCTCCTGAACCGTACCAGGCCACATACCCTCAACATTGGGAGGATGCTTTGGGGGTCTGTGACCCCTCAAAGCACCTTGTCCCCATGTTGATGAGGACAAGGGCCTCATCCTCACAACCCTGGCCGTTGGTTGTGAGGGTCTGCGGGCGGGGGGCTTATCAGAATCTGGAAGCCCCCTTTAACAAGGGGACCCCCAGATCCCGGCCCCCCCCTGTTTTAAATGGTAAGGGGGTACAAAAGTACCCCTACCATTTCACAAAGAAAGTGTCAAAATGGTTAAATAAGACAAACACACTTTTGAAAAATTCCTTTATTAAAAAAAAAAAAAAAAAAAGATTCCAGCGGTGCTAATCCACTCTTGCTATCCAGCGACGGGTCTCCGGGGTCCAGCGATGGATGATCATATCCAGCGACGGGGGATCTCTCAGTCCAGCGCTGTCCATACATCCTTCTTCTGTCTCCACTCCGGAGACACTGCAGAGATCCCAGCGCTGACGTTTCTTATATTAGGAGGGCGGGGCCACCCGTCACCTGACCCCGCCCCTCTGACGCTGGAGAGGGAAGCCAGGGGTTCCCCAGTGACGTGTGGGTGACCCCGCCCCCTCTGATGTAACGCAGGTTTCCGTTACATCCGAGGGGGCGGGGTCACCCACCCCCTGAGAAGGGTCTGGTTATGGATATTTAGGGGGACCCCCACGTCAATTTTTTTTAAAAATTTGACACAGTGTTCCCCTTAATATCCATGTCAGACCTGAAGGGCCTGGTAATTGAATTTAGGGGAACCCCCACTCTTTTTTTAATTAATTTTTTTATCAATGAATGAATGAATTGTCGGCTAATGCAGAGAACACTCATTGAGTGTTCTCTGTATTACGGGACCCGACAATAGCCGCAAGTGATTTTAAAAGACTTTTTTTCCTGCACAAATGACACTTTGTGCAGGGACAGTTCTAAGCACCAGAAACATGCGCCCCTTCACAGGCATACTATAGATACCCCCCAGCTACGAAATTTAAAGGAATATTACACTTTTATTGTTTCACTTTAATCATTATTAAAATCACTGCTCCTGAAAAAACTGCCGTTTTTAAAACTTTTTTTTGCATTGATCCATGTCCCCTGGGGCAGGACCCGGGTCCCCAAACACTTTTTAGGACAGTAACCTGCATATTACCCTTTAAAATTAGCACTTTAGATTTCTCCCATAGACTTGTATAGGGTGTTCCGGCTTTTCGAATTTGCTGCGAACAGCCCAAATTGTTCGCTGAACAGGCGAACAGGCAATGTTCGAGTAGAACATGAGTTCGACTCGAACTCGAAGCTCATCCCTAGTCTTTACATACATTATTTCTTCTGAACATTTGCAAAGATAATGCATTTGCCCTATTACATTGTCTGATCCCAGGCCTTTCCTCAAATCAACCAAAAATGGCAACCTACTTATTCTTGGCTGTTGAACGGACTATAGCCAAAGCATGGAAGCAGGGGCGTAACTATAGGGGGCGCAGCAGTCGCGACCGCAACTGGGCCCTGTGCTGCAGGGGGCCCATGCAGCCCCCTCTACATATGGCCGGCAGCAGCATAGGCAGCTAGGGGTACCAGTGCACCATGCACACGAGTGGTGGAGGTGGAGGGTGACTAGCAGAGCTCCATGCTCAACTATCGCACTGGCTGCTCTTTAGTTGTGCATTCCCCGCATGACCTGTGTCCTCGGCTTGCTCCTCAGAGTGCCACTCTCCTGCTCCATGCATTGCCGCTTAGTCCGATGTCTGTTCTCCCCATCCAGAGTCCTGCCCCTCCCCTCCCCCGAGTCCGGCCCACACTGCACTGCATACTTCTCCCAGGTAAACAAACTTTAAGCACACAGATGCAGTGCAGCCCTATGAGAGCTCCCCGGAAGACACCGCAGGCTTGTCTTCCAGGCCCCCTCCTCCCCGTCATACACAGATGATGAAAGGTATTTCTGGGAGATATGCTGATCGCCCGTCCAGCACACTGAATGGAGCCCAGGCCAACATGGATGAGTGCGCAGCCTGCAGCTTGGTCATGGTGAGTGAGAGGACCCCACCCCCCACACACCATTATATACCCCCTCCATCTCCCCCTGGGGACAGGGGCCCCTTCTCATGTGGGGGCAGTAACTTCATCTGCCCTGGAGAAAAGCACCTCATCTGTTCTGGGGACGGGCACCTAAAAATAAAAAATAAAATAAATAAAAAAAAACTACTGATGCCAGTGGTGGAACTATAGGGCTCATAAAGGTCATACCTGTGACCACGCCCTGGAGTTCCACCACCGGACTCGGAGGGAAGGGCCCTGGCTAGGGTTCAGGGGGGCCCTTCATGGTTTCTTGCATCGGGGCCCTGGAGGTTCTAGTTACGCCACTGCATGGAAGAAATGATCTATCACTTTTGTGGGGGTGAAAGACTATATGATCACTCTCATGTTTAAATAAAAGATATGTAACATTTTAAATGATTCCCATTCTAAATTTCTTTGAACATTGGAACCATGGCTAGCTTATACTCGTCTGCACTCAGTTAGTTTAGGCCATCTGTAGTCTGTCACCTGGCTTGACCCTGAGCTGTTGGGGACTCCACCTACCTACCTTCCCCTTTCCCCTCAACTATCCCCCTTTTTTTCTTCTTAAAATGTTCTTGTTTTTTTGGCTTTCTTCTCTCCTTCCACCAACTTTTTTTTACCTTATCCTTTGCACTCTTTCTTATGCCTGGCCTACATTATTTTCTTCTTGATATACATATGTCTCTGTGTTGTTCAGCCTGATAGGACTTGTTGGGTCATAGTATGAATCAAAAGGTCAGACCCCCAGAGAACTCATGTTGCTGAACAATTCATATTTTTATTTCTGTTTGTATATTAGGTCATGCAATTGTTTTTGTCCCCCTTCATGGGCGATTTGTTGCACACATTACAGTGAGTCATGTGAACCAGCATTAAAATGGCAGATGCAGAATGCCAGCTCTAGAGACATTTCAATTTCAACTTGGCTCCAGCTTCATTAAAGCCACACAATGTGCATCGTCAAACAAAAATTAAAAATCAGTGGACCTCAACACACTGCAGGGGTTAAATGCTATTTAAGTCTAGGGTTGGAGAAATAAGCTGTAATATTTACCCTATTCCTTGCTCTGCTTACAGTCCAGTTTTCACAAAGGCACCCTGGCTGGCAGTTGCACTAATAATCTTGCACCATATGTGAGGATAGCAACCCAGCACATTGAAGAGAAGTGGGTGACAAGTGCCTACCTAAGCAAGTAATAAAGAAATTATTATCCCTAGATTTAATTAGCATTTAACCTTTGTAGTGTGAGAACCCACACTGCAAGGGTATTGTTATTAATTCCCAAGTTCATCTTTTACATCAGGTCCAAAGCTTATCTAGAGAACGCTCAAAGCAATAGAGGAAGCTCTGCGTATAACCTTGCCAACCCTTTATCAGAGTGCCCCAGTATTTAGAGCTCCTCTAATGTTCTACAAAGAATCAGAAAGAAAATGACACACAGGCGCCAGGAGGTGCCATTAGTATATGTTTATTGGCAGTTTTTATAATTTGATTGCTCATGGGTTTGCTTTAAAGGGAGGGTGTTATCATTTGCAGCCAATTAGATGCTTACTTTCATTTTTAATCTGTACAGGAAAAAAATTACAAGTGGGATCTTAATAAACAAGAAAGTAAAAATACTCTTTCTCTTGGTTGCTATGGACAAACACACACTTTCATATATATTGGCTTATAAATATAAGTATAAAGTATATGTAAGATTTTCAGTCGTCATGAGTACATAGTATGTAAACTTCTTTGTATATTGATGTTACAATAAGTAAACCAAACGTTTAAAATTCTTCTCAGAAAATGTTTGACACTTATTAAGGGTAGAAAAAAGTTTTCATGTTCTCGTCTTAATTTTAGCAGAAGAGTTAAAGTATAACATACTACTACCCTGTTTCCCAGTCTATTGCTGGACTTCAGATATCTAATTGGGTAAAGTGGCCACATAACAGGCACAGACACGGCACAGCTGTTGTCAGACATCAAACATGGTTTTTAATATCTCTGAGTCTACAGTTACACAGTCAACGAAAATAGTGCACTCTCATAATCCTGGGTGGGGGCAATGTGTTGAGCTCTTGTTATCAATGCCTTAGATTTTAACTACCAATGTGCTGACCAGTCTGAAGTGTATAATGGGCAAGACATAATAGTGACTAAAAAGTCTAATTTCTCAGAGTGTGTAGAATAAGTTACATATGTGAGTTGCAGCAAGTCAAGTGTTGGAAAAGCATGTTATATGTGCTGATGCATAGTGGTGCCATTAATTTTCATAAGCACCACAATGCAATGGTAGCACACATGCATTGTGACATATCTGATTTTTGGAAAAAAAATTGTGTGTCAAAAGCTTTGTTGGGTTGTTTAAATGCAACGTGCTGTGACATAATGGGCATTAATACACTGCACAAATGTAAATGGTTCCTCATCGCTTCTTTATGTCAGCAACCTAGTGCAAAATATACTGAAATAGAGCAAAGGATGGCAAGTTGAATCTGGCTAGTGTCTATTAGGCAATTCACACAATTTAAATTTAACACAATATTAATAAAACAGGCTGTCAACAGTTTTTGGGACAATTCACCTGGAGCACAGCAGCTGAAATAAGGGCATTCTGTTGAAAAAACATTACCTTAGTTACCCACAGACACTGAGGAGTATGAACTAGCGGGATAGTTTTAGTAGACTGAGTGAGTAAAATGTCCATATCAAGTTATACTTTAACCTAAGGAAACTCAGGAGCAATGCTAACAGGTGGACCAAGACTTCATGGTGTCTGGACAGCACTTGCAACTTCTGTTAGAGGTGGAGCACTCAGCTCTTTTTCACATTTTTGCTTATGTCTTTTCATAGCCTTTGCTTTTAGGTCTACAATAACTTCAAAGACAACTTCATTTTAAAAGTCTCCTACCCCCTCAGTGTAAGGCACATGCCTAAATTTGTACCTTCAGCCTTATGGCAGAGATCTTTACTGTGAGACCCAGCCTGGTAGACGTGCAATTTGTTTCAGTTGAAATGTTAATTCGGACAAATTTTTGATAAGAGTTTTGTATGTTCGTTTTCTAACAAAATACATAATTTTAGAATGATTTGAATTCTGATCGGTTGAAAACTTATCAACTGATTCTAATTCTGTGTAAAGAATAGCTGGTTGTTAAGGAGTGGACTGGAAAGCCAGCCGCCACGTACTTAACAACCGATGACTCATCAGCTGTCAGCAGGCTTCCTTGTTGAGAGCTAAAATGTAAACAAAAGAATGCCGGCAATGAATTGGAATTGTCTTGAAAATGTGGAATTTGTTAGAAAATGAATAAATGAAACAAAATTAAAATAAATTAAACTAAACTAAATGAATCCCGAAAGGAATCAACAAAACTAAATTAGCAACATCAACAAATCAATCTGATCTAATTGAAACACGTTTTTCCATTCTACACGTCTACTGCCTGGTGCCACACAGCCTTTGCTTATACAAGCCTGAGCCATGCCCTGCACCTACTGCGCATGAGCATCACTCATTCTATTAATTTCTATAACTGGTCCGTACTCCTGGCAGCCCCACAATACACAGGAACATGGACTAGATATATCGTTGAGTAGAATGAGCAACACACATGTGAGTAAACACAGGATGAGCCTTGGACTTTTTCTGTGAGGTATTAGGGAGAGCTTCACAGCAAAAACCCGAGCAGGTTTGAAAATGTGGGGGTAGGAGTGACAATTAAAGAAGGAAGCTTAAAAGAAAAGCGAAATTGTCCTTTACATTATAGTGGTATAGAAAACAGAGACTGTACATAAGTAGTTTTGGATAGACTTGGAAAGAGTAAATACTTCTGTCAGGTTTTTATTGTTGTCCATTTCACCTGACTTCTTGATACTGTGACAGCTGCTTTCAGCGCAAGAAATATGGGAAATAGGGTGTATGTGGAGATAAGCTCCAGGTGTGGGTTGTAGATGAATTTCCCCCAAACCTAGTGTTTTTGCAATTTCGTAACAAACTAGGCATATTTAGCCACTTTGATCGCATGAACCTCCAGCTGATATGTGTAAACAAACATCAGATGGAGGTCTGTCATTTGTTTGCAGTGGTAGCACTACTGCAGCAAAATCATAGTTTCCCACTGGATTCTGTTACTAAACAAAGAGACCGAGTCATGTGTCACGTACCTTCTAGTAGCGAGCCCGGATTGCGGAAAGAGGCCTCCCTTACAACTCCCACTACCGGTTTCCTGGCAATGTAACAGGGAACACAGGAGTAAGGAGGGGTACAGGTGCCTGGCAGGATCAACAGATGAGTAGGATGGGTAGGTCAAGTTCAGTAGAGCAGGTAATCACAGCGAATGGATCAGCAGGTAATTTATAGCAGATAACACGGTTCAATGGAACAGGTAACCTGCAGCAGATGAAAAGCAGTGCAGGGAAGTAGGCAACTTGTAGCAGATGAACCATGCAATATACAAACAGGAACGAATGCTACGGATCAGGTCTCACAGGTATAACGCTGTAGAGCAGACAGCAGAGACCATTAGCAAGAGGCTGGTTTAAATAGGCCATTTGGCGCTAACACGGACGCACGCGACCGCGCACGTGCACCTGCGTACGAACGCATGCGCCTTCGTACGATCGTGCGTACCCGCGACGATCGTAAACCAGAAGACCTGGAGGTCAGTCTCTTCATGCGATTTTCATGACATCATGTCATGACATGTGGCCTGAAAGTGTTCAGGAAGGGGATGGCGAGGACTGCATAGTCTCTGGCCAGTGCCAGATTAACATAGGGGCTATTGGAGCTGTAGCTCCAGGCCCCCTACCTTAGGATAGGCGCAGCCCAGTGAGTCAGCTCTGCTCTGTTTGTGTACACGATTGATATGTAAATCATGGGCGGCAGGTGACATTGGTATGTAAATCACGCGTGGCAGGCCGCTTTGATATGTAAATCTCTGAGCACTAGCTGAGTTCTACACAGTGTAGCGCAACATAGAGGCTGACTCTTATTCCTTCTCCACAGCTTTCACAAAACACCTATTTCCTCCTAAATTCTGCCCCTACAGTGGCAGTCTCACTTGCTGGGCTCCCACACTTTAACTGGTGGAGGGAGTGTGAGGAAGGATCCACACACTCTGATTGGCTGTCAGTACCATCCTTCAATTACACTAGATCCGCCCCCTGTATCTTGGCAGGGCATGTGAGGGAGAACGGCCGGCACAACAATGCAGCACCCCACGAGTGATGGAAGAGGGTGCAGTATCCAGTCTGCTTCTCATGCGATCAACAGAACTATCAGTTATATGAGCAAGAGCATTCTACAGTAAATGATGGCCAGCTACAAATGCTGATTGTTGTTACTTTCCCACACTGTAAAGTAAATGATGTGTTTTGTGCAAACATCTTCTAGCTGAAAAGGTGACAGCAGCAAAAATGAATGACCACCATACTAAAGATGTGAGGAAAAAATCATGACATCAGAACATCTTCCAGTAAATTTTAGGTGCATTCCTCCCTTACTGTATTAGCTTTGTACATATTATTTTTACCTTTAGGAAGTATGATACAAACTCACCATAAGTACAGAGAGAAAACAATTACTCTGTATGTGCTCTGTTCACACCATGCATGAGCTATGGTGTGTTGAGTAAAAATGCAGCTCGTCTACATGTTGCAAAACAACGCACATCACAACAGCACATAAAGTGCAATGAATTGTCTTTCATTCATTTTGACTAGATAAAAAAAAAAAGAAACTAAGCAAATGCAAAGCACTTTACCAATTGCACACGACAGAGGGCACGCATTAAATTAACCATAACACACACCCATGGATGTGAACGGACCCCAATTGCTTGCAGCTGTGTCAAAGACAAAGTTTCCTCCTTTCCAATGAATTGATGATTTTTATAGCGAGTGTAAGGCAGGCCAGACATTACTCTTTTTTTTTCTTTTTTTCCATTCAACCAGTGTCTTGAATGAAAAAAAAAAGAGCTGATTCCCCCATCCACACAATCACTCCTGCTGTGCTTTTATATTCTGCTGGCGGGGAGACTCCCCTGCCATCAAAATACAATGATCAATGCTGCCTGCTATAGCTGGCGGCACTGGTCATTTGGGAAAAAACAGACAGGCTGGTTGCACACAAGATCATCGATAGATCAACTTGTGCACAACACGCTAGTCTGTAGATGAATGGAAATTCGCCCAGTCCCTGCTTAATTGGCCAAATTTCAATCCATGTATCCACGATCCATGGCTTTAACACCCCCCCTCCCCAACCATAGCTATATATACCATAGCTAACCAAAGCAAAGGGGAGCCACAGGGCAATGAGCTGAGGGGGCCTTGTCAATCTGTATGGGGTACCATGACTACTGCAGGCTGCCTGCTGCAATAACTGTGTGCCCAAAGACATTTTATTGATGTCGTCTACTTAAAGCAGGCTCCCTGACAAAGTTGTGCTGACAGCAGTTGTGATATCAGATTGGACAGCTGGCAGCACAGAGTCACTGGCCCTCCAGAAATTAAACCAAAACACACCGACACACCGACACACACACGCACGCACGCACGCACACACACACACACACACACACACACACACACGCCACAGGGCAGGTAGTGATATCACTGCACGTGGGACAACAGCAAGCTCTACCACTGGTCCAGGCTGACCAGAAGCACCAATTACTGCAGGAGAGGGAAGTGGATTTGCTGGCATTCTCTTTGAAAAGCGGGATCAGAAACCCTGGATCTGGAGCTCCTTGAGTCAGGAGACTACTGAACAAAATATACCTCTGGAGGAATCTAGTGGTAACATTGACAAGGTCCCATAATCACAACACCTCCCCTCAACCCCATTTTCATTACAGTCCACCCCCTCTCCTAGTCACAGCGACTCCCTGCCCCCATAAACCCCCTTATACCAATTCACTTTTTCTACACAGTTACAGCATCTCACACCCATCTCTCTCTGGTTACTTTGCCTACCTACCCACTACTTTACAGATCACAGCTCCTTTGAATGCAAACCTCTCCTCCTCCATTATTCTACCTCCAGTCTACCCATCTTTTACCTCTTTCAGAACTTCCCTCCTATCCATCTCCCCCACCCTGTTTCATTATACTGCCTTTGTGCCATGCATCTCTTTTTTTTTTTTAAAGTGTGCCATGCATCTCTCACCCTCCAGGTCACAGTACCTTCCACCTCATACACCCAACCTTACCCATCCCCACCTCAACATCCACTTGCAAACCCTTCCCCTTTCCCTATGGTGTTTGTGTGTGGGGAGGGTGCAGCTTGGCATCTTTGCCTTGGGAACTGGATGGCCTTGTCCCAGCACTGGCAGCAAGTGGCATTGATAGGTAAATAGCAGGACATATTCATAAGTATATCATCCCCACTGCTGAATTCTGCCAACATTGGGGATTTAAACATGGCCTGCCTGCCAATGTCACTGAGCCTGTCATCAGCCTGTATAGCACAGGTTAGCAGATGTGGGAAGGGTGATGTCCAGAGGTAACAGAGAAAGGATTACAGTTTGGAGTGTTAGCTCTCTATATTCAGTGTACGTAAAATCATAAGTAATGGCAGTGTTTTTTTGTTTTGTTTTTTAATGATTGTGCTGAGGTTTGTATATGTCCCTAAGACTTTGGCTTGCAGGACAGCAAATTCGGCATATTTTATGAGTACAGGAAGGCTTTTGTTTTAACTATGCTCTTTTAAGCCCCTCCCACTCTTTCCCCATTGTGGACCCACCCACAGTTTGCATGCTACAAAAGCCCCATTACTACTCTACTTAAGCTACCCAGAGGCACCATCTCTCTCCCCCGTCTTTTACCCTCCTCTCTCTCACCCCCCCTTCAGCCATCCTCTCTCTCACCCACCCTTACCCCATCTCTATTTAATTTAATTTATTTTAATAATATATTTATTTTAACAATCATTTTTGTTTTCATTTTATTTATTCCCAAAAAAGGTCCTCAGTACCAGGCCCATGATGCTCTTAATCTGGCCCTGTCCCTCCTTTAGTTTTCACCCATGTCTCATGCATGTATAAAGGCCTTTTATGACTGTTTAGGTGGACTCCATGCTGTTAAAACTGTAGTAAACCGCTGTGTTTTTTGGAACCTGCAAGGTAAAGCCATAATGTGCTTGCATGCATCGCATACGAGCACATTATGTGAAACTTACCTTAGAATGAAGCCTTCCAGCAGCGAGCTGTCACCGCTGACAAGGCTTCCGTCTTCATCCGGTCTTTTTTTCCGGGTTCGCGGACTTCATCTGTGTGAGTGGCCAGAGCCACAATGAAGTCACTAACGCGCATGCACATGGAATCTGCCGTTTATGGCACAGAACTCTGAAGGAACAGCCCGGGTGGCCGTTAATTTAGAATGAATTTGGCGGTGACGTCATCATCTGCCTTTTTATAGGCTTACCTATAAGTACAAATTATGCATGGGAGTTTACTCCCACTTTAAATTACTTTTATCAAGCGAAATAGTGACACAAATCAGACTTCCTCTCATTTAGCAAAATCTAGGAAACTGTTTTTCTGTATACCCTTATCCTGGACAGCAAACTAGGACAGATTTGCAAAACTCTAAAAGATTTAGCACTGAGGATTTTCACTCCAAATAGACACAAAATTAAAAAGTAGTCCGGTCAGGTTTTATCCTGTTGCAGTGTACTTAAAGCAGAGGGAGGAATTTATAAATTAAGCAAAATTCTTATGCCACGTACACAAGACCGGACTTTCCATCAGAATAAACTCTGAGGGTCTTTCCAAGGGCATTCTGACTGAACGGACTTGCCTACACACGATCACACCAAAGTCTGTTCGTTTCGAACAAGATGACGTACGACAGGACTAGAAAAGGAAGTTCAATAGTCAGTAGGCAATAGCTGCCCTTGCGTCGTTTTTGGTCCATCAGAATAGCATACAGACAAACGGTTTTCCTGATAGGAATTGATTCCATCAGAAAGGTTTAAAACATGTTCTATTTCTAGGTTCGACAGAATTTTTGAAGAAAAAAGTCAGATGAAGCTTACACACGATCAGAATATCCAATGAAATGATCCCGTCTGACCTTTTCTGACGGAAAGTCCGGTCATGTGTACGCAGCATTATAGTAACTGTCTCAATGCTTCTATTTACTGTAGTACTGCCATACTATGCGATAGAATTGATAAATGTTCCCTAAAGTGTTGCCCCATACACAATATAATTCTGTGTACACACAGTCAAAATTTCCGCCAACAAATTTTTGATAGCAGGTTCTCAAATTTTCCGCCAACAAAACTTCTTGTCAGAAAGTCCGATCGTGTGTACACAAGTCCATCACACAAAAGTTCACGCATGCTCTGAATCAAACAAAAGGAGCCGCACTGGCTATTGAACTTCCTTTTTATAGTCCTGTCGTACATGTTGTACCTCACTGCATTCTCACATTCGGAATTTTTGGCCAACATTTGTGTAACCGTGTGTACGCAAGACAAGTTTGAGCCAACATCCTTCAAACAAAAATCCAAGGTTTTGTTGTTGGAAAATCCAATCGTGTGTATGCGGCATTAGACTTTCTGCAGATTTTTTTCTTCAGATTTACCAAAACCATGTAGTGCAAGGGCCTGCCTGATTGCATACACATTTAAACTCTTAAAGTTTGACCTCATATTATCTGGTTTTGGTAAACCTGAAGAAAAAAATCTGCAGAAAATCTAATAGTGTGTATGGGGGCTAAGCTGTGGTTAATCAGTGGCATAAAGTAGTCTAGCCTTTCTGATATAGCATATTAGGGGCAGACTGGCACTTTCTTTTTAAACTTCTATCCTCCTTCTTTAAAATAATAGCTGTTGCCTACGAGATTTTTAAAAACAATAATCAGTCAAAGCAAGCCATAATTATTCTCTCCAGTCATACAATGCTATGGTGTCCTGCAGTACACAATGTCCAATACTACCTGATTAACAGTAAATAGTTTGATTGCACGTGATTCATTATAAATTACTAAAGGATGAAAACCTCATGCAGATAAAGTTAAATACAGAAGTAGTTATACTAATGAAACACACAGTATATTTAACACTTACAGGCAGATGCTGTGTCTGATATAGATATTAGTCAGGTCACATGCATGTATTAGGCAAGTTTATTGTTCAAAAGTTTTTATTTAAAAAAACAAAACATTGAATATCAACAAATAAAGATTATTTAGACATTTATAAGAGAATAATATTGAAGTACTGACATTGCAAGAAAAGATTATAATAGACTTCAGTTTTCACAATGTCAATAAAAGAAAACAATAAATACTCGGTATAAAGTTAAAGCGGTCCTCCACCCTGAAGTGGAAGTTCTGCTCACCTGATCCCTCCCCCCCTCTGGTGCCACAATCGGCACCTTTCAGGGGGGAGGGGGGTGGGGGTGCAATTACCTGGATAATCCAGGTATCTGCACCCACTTCCGGGACAAGACCGCTGCAGATGCCCCGCCCCCCCGTTGCGTTCTGGGAAACACACAGTTCCCAGGACACAGCGGGGACCAGCAGAGACGTGCAGCGTGACTCGCGCATGCGCAGTAGGGAACCGGGCAGTGAAGCCGCAATGCTTCACTTCCCGATTCCCTGACAGAGGATGGCGGCGGGGGCTGTAGAGAGACGAACGATTGCTCGTTATCTGCCGCCGACATCGCTGGACCCTGGGACAGGTAAGTGTCAATTTATTAAAAGTCAGCAGCTGCAATATTTGTAGATGCTGGCTTTTAATATTTTTTTTTAAAGGTGCCGAACCACTTTAAGATATTAGATAATCTTGTGTGTAAAATTATTATAGAATTATAAAAAAATAGATTATAACTAGAGAGTTATAAAATAAAATAAATTCTCTAAACTGTAGTATTTATTAATATATCTATTTAGAGATTTGAATTTCACAAGCTCTTAACCTTAACTTCAAATATTTGTTTATAACTAATACTGTATTTTAAGAAAAGACTGAGTTTGAAAAAGATAATAGTCCTTGAATGAACAATGGAAAAGAAAGTAATAAAAGAAAATAAAGGCTAATGAGAGGGGAGGGTGACAAAACTCCAAAGGCAGATTTTGCAGAAACATTCCGTTATAATCCTTGAAAGAGCATCAATCGCCATGACGAGAGTATTCGATTGTCAAAGTTGTCTGACATATAGTATTTAATCTATGGTTTCCATGTATTGTCAAACTTCGTCAAGAGATTTTTTTATCTAAAGCATCCATTTTAGCATGTATAAAAGATTGAACAACAATAATAACAACATTAAATTAGATTTTAGTTGGAGCAAAAAGTCAATCCATTTTTTGGATGTAACAGTAATGAGAGAAGCGACTAACTTGTCCACAAAAGTGTTTTTCAAGCCAACGGATAGAAATAGTTTTAGTCCTATTCACAGTGGACATCATCCTCTTTGGCTACGTGGGATACCGAAGGGACAGTTTCTCCGCGTTAGAAGAAACTGTACCTCTGATGATGATTATTTGGCACAGGCATCTTTGGTCAGAGATAAATTTGTGGAAAAAGGATACTCTTTTGAGATTCTGGATCAGGAATTACAACAGGTGCTTCGGGTACCTCAGGAGCAATGTTTACAACCGAAAGAAAGGATAATGGGGAGTACTCATGAATGGGGTTTTATCAGTACCCTACATGGTCAATACAAGGAGGTAGAGGGGATTATCCAGAAACACTGGAGCATCCTCAAACTAGATAGGACGCTCAAGGAGGTAATTCCTGAGAATCCTAGATTTATATATAGGCGTAATTCCTCTTTTGAGGATAAAATTGGTTTTAGATCCTCCTTCTAGGCCTCTTATGTTTTGGGACAGAGCCGGCTTTTTTGCCTGTCGAAGGTGTAGAGCCTGCAAATCGGTACATAACCATATGCGGGGGATTGATCAATTTACCTCTACTGGTAATGGACAAAATTTTAAAATTGATCAATTTATCACGTGTGTAACTACACATGTGGTATATGTTCTTCAGTGCCCATGTGGGCTGATGTATGTAGGACGAACGAAAAGAAAACTATGTACTAGGGTGGCAGAACATATTTACAATATCTCCATCGGTTATAGAGATCACAGTGTCTCCCTGCATTTTAGACTTAAACATGACAAGGACCCAACAGGCCTTAAGTTTTGGGGTGTAGATAGGGTTTTTCCTGATTGGAGGGGCAGTAATTTAGTTCGGGAAATAGCAAAACGTGAAACTGAGTGGATTTTTCATACTAACACTTTGAGTCCCCACGGCTTAAACATAGAGGTGGATGTTAACTGTTTCATCAGTGACTACTGATGTTTAATTTCAATGCACTGAAGAAGAGTTGTGTCGGTTTTTAGTTTAGCATATTTTAGATTATTCTCGGTACAGTATATTTATTTCTTTTTATGAGTACAAGTTGCGTGAATACAGCATATATATATATATACACTTGTATGGTTTTGGTTCTCTTTATGGACACTCATTCCGTGAACATTTTAGGTATTTATAGTACAGTAGATTAGTTTGTACGTATATTTTAACCTAAGGGCATTTTGGTATTTGTTTATTTTTTATTTTTTATTTTAATTTCATTTTTAGTTTTATATTTTTATTTTTATTTTTATTTCTATTTCTTTTTCATTCATTTGTATATTTTGATTTATTTTTCTTTTATTGTTTTTATTTTTATTTATTTTCAATTTTATTTATTTATTTTTTCACATTTTTTTGAGAGGACAGAGAAGATCTGTGAGATAAGATAATTTATTGTGATAACGTGGAGATGTATCATGATTAACAGTATTTTAGTGTATGAATGCACTTTACTGTGGGTATACACATTTGTGGGGTATACACAATTGGAATGTATGTGATTTTAATACATTTTATTTTATATTTACCTAAGGTGAATATCTGCAATATTTAGAGTACCTATGTTTTATATTGGATGATGATTGGTATTTCCTGTAATAATGAGATAGCCTGTCCGATGGATATATGGTATTCGGTGACCCAATGATACAATATTGAATTCGTGAGAAGGCAATGTCGTTTTGGGTCACTGTTTATTTAGGCTCGTTGGCATGGTGACGGCTTGCACGGCGTGGCCTAATCATTTCCGCATTGAGTACAAATGAGGGGGTTGAGGGGGCCGGACGGAGGAGTGTCCATGAGCCGGCTCTCCGCCCCTTTGTATATTTAAACGTATGAGCTGCGCTACTTGGCCACGCCCACAGACGAAGACGTAGTGACGAAACGCGTATGGGCGTGACCAAGCAGCTATTCGTCACTACAGAGTGGTCGATTTGAATGTTCGCCCGGGACCCGCCGTGGAAGCTGAGCCTGTATTCGATCTAAGACGCTCGGAGCTGCGGTGAGGCAAATCCAGTCGTTCTGTTAGTGACATCTTTGGGAATGATTTTTATGTGATTATGTACGTATGGTTTATATGCGCATGAGAATTTTAATTAATAAAGCAGTTTGCACTATGGAACCTATTTTTTTGTTGTTTCCTATATGTGAATCTGCTGCTGTAAGTGAAGTATAAAAAACCAAGAAATCTTTTACCGTTGGGATATCAAGAAATCTGAGATTGAGAACCTTTTGATTGTTGATGTGACAAGAAGATTCTTCAGAGGAGTACCAGTGAAATAATTTTAATTATTCGTAACGAAGTGCCTGTTAACCCTCAGTGTTCTGGTGAGTGCGTTACCATAAGGGGTGTCACCGGCTGTCAAGCTTTTTACGCACTGGTGGTTTTATCTTGGAGATGGACTTTCCTTTCTGTTTTTCCAATGTGTGAATGTTGCAACTGAAGTCTCATCCTTATATGCGTGGGACTTTTCAATGACATTTCTGTGGTTCTATTTGTAATCATGGGATTATCACCCTCTTAAAGTTATTATTTTGGTTTTTTTAGGGCTGTCAATCTGGTATATATGGGACAATAGGTTAATGAATGCTATATACTATATATTTTTGTGATTTATCTTTTGTATGATAGCAGCTTGTAATTAGTATTATCTTTGACTCACCTCTGTGGGCGCTGGGATCAGTGGGGAATATTCTCAATATTTTGTGTTTTGTGTGTTTTCCAGTGATATCAGTACATGTATAAAAGATTGGTTCATTCTAAGTTTGGTTTCTGTAATATTCATTGCAGATGTTTTCCACGCATTAGCTATAGTCTGTTTTGCGGCTATCAGAAGCATGAGGAATAGCTTAAATTGTGTCTGAGTAAGAGAGACTGGTTTTAAATTGAGAAGAGCTACCATTGGGTCTGGTAAAACTGAACAATCAAATAAATTTGAGGCTATCAAAAATATCTTTTTGTAAAATATGACAATCTGCCACCAGATGTGCATGTATGTACCTTGATCCGGACAGCCGCGAAAACAGAGGCCAAGATTGTCTATTGTAAATTTGGCTATTCTGGAAGAAACCAAATACCATCTCATAAGAACTTTATGTGATGTCTCAACCGCCAATATATTTGTAGAAGACAATTTGGTATTCGACCATATATGGGACCAAATCTTATGATCAATAGTACAATCAAGGTCTTTTTCCCACTTAGCAACCTAAGTAGGTAGAATAGTATTTGATTTAGTGATCAATTGAGCATAGATTAATGAAATGCGACCTTTAGCGTGTGGTTCTTTGAGACAAATTCTTTCAAATTGAGAAATGATGTGTACATTTTCACTGGAGTTGAGGAGAGGAGTATAAAAAATTTTGATTTGAAGATATCTAAATATTTCAGAAGGGGGGCCCAAAGGTCTCCCACAGTTCTGGGAAAGGACGTATTGAGGATGTTGAAGTTATATTATACAGACAAGTAATACTAGCGTTGGGGATTGTAAACCATGTGAGATTTTATGTCTATCCCAAATAGATAGAGAGTGCCTAGAAATTGGATTCCTGCAGGTCTTAAACAGCAAGTAAACCCTAATGGGTTTACTCCTCTTTGATTCCCTGCAAAGGTAAAGCATAATGGATTACTATGCATCACATAGTAGCCCATTATGTGTCACTTACCTGACACAGGAGCCAGCGAAGTCACCGCTGTCCCCTGTAGTTCCGAGCGTCCATCTTCTTGGTGGGTCTCCATGGGTCTCGCTGCTCCGGCGCTGTGATTCGCCGGAGCAGCGATGACGTCACCCCCACGCATGCGCATGGGAGCCGACACTCGCGGCATATCGCCGCGATCTGCGGCTTACCCAGTGCGCCTGCGTGCCGCTCTCTACGGGCAGAAACTTGTGGTGAGGACTGAAATAGAAGAATATCATCTGTGAATAAGCATATTTTGTGATGACATCCACCCAATTCGATACCTGTGATTATAGGTTCCATCCTAGTTCTTTGTGCTAAAGGTTCATAGAGTAGTGCAAATAATAATACACAGAGTGGACATCCTTGATGTGTCCCTCTCTGTATATTAAACTCATCCAATTTTTACCCTGCATATTTAATGTAGACTTTGGGTTCATGATATAATGCAGAAATCCATTGCAAAAAATGTGGACCAAAGCCCCATTTTCTAAGGGTGAAGTTTATAATAGACCATGATATCGTGTCAAATGCTTTCTTAATATCTAAAGAAAGAAAACAGGTGGGAATACGACATATTTTAGTGGCATGTGACAAAAGTGTTGCACGTCTGATATTATCGCCAGCTTGTTGAATAGGGATGAAACCTACTTGGTGTACAAGGTTACCTATAATCATATTTAATCTGTTAGCTACAATTTTGGCCAAAATTTTTACGTCTAAATTTAATAAATAAATAGGGCAGTAATTTGACCATATTGAATCATCTCTATGCGGTTTGGGGAGCATCCAAATAATTGCAGTCAATGTTTCCCTCCTAAAAGAATGACCTTCCAAGAGGGAATTAAAAGTATTTTTCAAAATTGGTGATAAGATATCTGGAAATGTTTTATAATAAAGAGCAGAAAATCCATCGGTACCAGGTCTTTTATTTAGTTTAAAATTTTTAATAACTTCAGTTACCTCTTCAACAGACACAGATTCCTCCATCATTTCCAGTCATGTTTTTGATAATGCAGGTAGAGATATATGAGAGAAAAAGTCATTTGCTTTGGATGAATCCAAATCATTGTCAGATAATTTTTTTTAATTTTTGGAGGATTTACAAAGGGTTGTTTGTATATACCTCTCTGGTCATTTTAAGATGAATAGGTTTGGTTGGATTATGGCAAAATTTGAATGCCCGGGCTAGACGCATGTTTGGCTTATTTGCATTCATATAAAAGTTGTGCCTTGATCTTTTGATGGCTTTGTCTGCAGATTCAGTAAGGTATACTGTATTTATCGGCGTATAAAACGCACTTTTTTCCCCTTAAAGTCAGGGGAAAATAGTGGGTGCGTGTTATATGCCGAACCCCGCTGATCTCCTGCTGATTGTAAGGAAACGAGCAAGCGGAGCCGAGATACACAAAGCCGAAGTACACTCGGTTTTACTCGGCTCCTCTCGCAGTCCCACCCACCTCCACTGATTGCGAGGGGAGCGAGTGCCGCTGACATACAGAAAGCCGAATGTACTTCGGCTAGTCTCGGCTCCTCTTGCAGTCCCACCTCTGACTGTAAGCAGAGCCAAGTCTAGCCGAAGTACACTCGGCTTTCTGTATGTCAGTGGCGCTCGCTCCTCTCGCAATCAGTGAAGGTGGGTGGGACTGTGAGAGGAGCCGAGTAAAGCCGAAGTGCGCTCAGCTTTCTGTCTCCTGGCTCAGCTTGTTCCTCTCCATCGGTGCCAAATTTAAAACAAGGTGTAGTGTCGTATTTTGCTCCCCATCATAGAATGCTCGGGAAATGCTGCAAAGAGACTGGCAAGGCTGCAAAGGTACTGGGCAAGGCTGCAGATGGACACTGGGCAAGGCTACAATGATGGACAAGGCTGCAGATGGACACTGGGCTAGGCTACAATGATGGACAAGGCTGCAGATGGACACTGGGCTAGGCTACAATGATGGACAAGGCTGCAGATGGACACTGACAAGGCTGCATTAATGGGCATTTTAATGTAAGTTTTTTTCCTTAAACTTCCCTCCTAAACTTGGGGTGTGTGTTATACACCGATAAATACGATAAATCAAATTCCAATTTGGCTTTATCTCATTTTAATTTGGAGGAAGGAGAAGGGTTATGTTGAAATGCCATATGACATGTATTGAAGTTTGTTTCTAAAGTGTGGAAAAGGGCTTTTCGTTCTCTATTGATATTAGCTTGTTGTAAACATATGCCATGGAGAACAGGTTTGTGTGCTTCCCATAAAGTGTTTTCGGAGATGTTAGGTGTAGAATTGTGTTTTAGGCAATCTTTAAGTGCATGTTCAATATTAGTTTTATGTACTGGATTTTTGAGTAGAAAGTCTCTTAATAGCCACGTTGGATCAAGTGCTTTTGGAATTATGGAGGCTATAGTATTGTAGATTGCACTAAGGTCATACCAAGGAATTGGGATAATTTTTGAAGTCAAGATTTCCGGCACCATACCCATGAACACAAATATACGATCTATCCTGGAGAATGAACGATGAGGGTATGAGTAATGTGTATACTGTCTCTTGGTAGGATTTAAATTCACGTCAGGTATCTACTAAATTATGTTTTACGATTAATTTTGAGAAAGATTGTTTGCTTGATCCATAAGACTGTGGAATTGGTGATTTGTCCAAAAATGAAAAAAATAGTCTGATTAGAATCTTTGCATAGAATTACAGTACCAATTTTATGGTGATATATTGTTTGTGATAAATGGGAGAGAAAAGAATTAGGTTGCTTACTGGGGGCATAATATGAAACAATGGTGATAGTGGTATCTAGTAAATGCCCTGTAAGGATCAGGTATCGGCCTTCTGGATCTTTAATTTCTTTTATTAGTGAAAATGGTGTAATACGATGGAATGCTATAAGCATACCATGTTGTTTCCTGGAAGTTGAGGCCGTAAATACTTGTGGATTGTGTAGTAAAATGGGTCTCTTGAAGATATATTATATGTGCTTTTTTGGATGTAAAGGTACGAAAGGCTTTAGTGCGTTTGTGTAGAATGTTAAATCCCTGAACATTCAGGGATAGAATATTCAAAGGAGCCATGGTATTAAAGGATCTCTGATTATGATTATGATTAAACAAGGACCATGTAAGAAATTATATGCCTTCAGAGTATAAGGGAAAAGGGAAAACGAAAAAAAAAGTTAAGAAAGTGCAATTAATCAATATCATGAAGATATAGCAAAACATATATATATATATTACAAACATATCCATTGAAGGGAGAAAAAATCTCCCTCCAAGGGTACATGTGTTACTATCAGCTGCCTGCTAAACACAGAGTAGCTGAGGGTAGCCAGAGGGGTCACAAGGAACATCCCTGCAGAACATGGAGAGCCAACCAAATAAATTGTAGTCTTATAATCAATAAGCAAAATTAAAAATAACAAGAATGCCCAAGTCTAGAATGACGGTTTGTTGGTGTTTGTAAAATGTAAACACTGACTGGGAGTCAAAAATGTCAAGAGGCCAGCCTTGAGAAAATAAAATATATTTTCTGAAACAATATAATAAGTATAATACAATTTAACTAATTCTAACAGTTCATTTGATGTAGAAATGATTATTATTAATTATGCCATTAACAATAAGTATTCTGAATGTCAAAGAATAACAATTTAGAACTATTAATAAGAGAAGAGTAAGGCAGAGTCTCAATATTGTGAGCGATTATGTAGCGATATAGATGGATCTATAAGAAACTTTTTTGAAGACTGTAACTGGACTATTTTGTGCAATCAGTCTCACAAAAAAGAAAAGAGAGAGTAGTCTTCAATCCATAGAATCAGCCAGATCCGGAACGGGGGATTGCATGCGACTTCTTTTATGCGGGCTTTGGTCTTCATTATTCCTGTAATCAGAAGAGGAATTACCAGCGGATGAGGATGATTTATAGCGTGTGTTGGCAGAGCCTCTGGTTGTATTAAGCAATCCGATATTCTGTAAGGTAGAGTGCAGGTCTGTAGCGGTGCAGCACGTGTATTTGCGACTTTGATAGGTGAATTGCACAGAGAAAGGAAAGCCCCATTGGTATATTATAGCATTGCGTTGTAATATTTAAAGAAGTGGTTTCAACGCTCTTCTTTTATTGATTGTTATTTGAGAGAGATCTGCAAATAATTGATAGTTGTGGCCTTGGAAATTTAAGGAATTTTTATTTCTTGCTGTATTTAGCAATTGTTCCTTGGTACGGTAGAAATTTAATTTTGCGATAATATCGCTTGCCGGACCATCTGTATTTTTAGGCTTTAGGGCTCTATGAACCCTGTCCAACTTGAGGCGATCTACCGGTATAGCTGGTTGTAATTCATGAAAAAGAGCTATCATAGTAGCCTGTAAGTCAGTCACGGATTCGGGGATTCCTCTAATGCGTATATTAGAACATCTTGCTTGATTTTCAAAGTCTTCCAATCTGGATTGTAGGATGGCATTTTCCTCTTTAAGGATATCAATTTCTGTGGAAAAGTTTGAGGTATAATTTTCAATATCGTCTGGTCTGTGTTCAAGAGCAGCAGTACGCTGACCCAAATCCCTAAGCTCCTTAGTGAGACTTGATATGGTCTGCAGTAGATTTTAATGATTTGTGAAACAGTTTCTCTGTTTGTTTCATAGTTACTGGAGGCGACAAATCCTTGTATGAAATAACATCAAAGTTCTCCATTTCTAACACATTGGGGGTTATTTACGAAAGGCAAATCCACTTTGCACTGCAAGTACACTTGGAAGTGCAGTTGCTCTAAATCTAAGGGGTAGATCTGACATGAGTGGAAGCTCTGCTTATTTTTATCATCCAATCATGTGCAAGCTATTTTCCTTGCATGTGCCCCTTGGATCTACAGTGACTTTACTTCCAAGTGCACATTCAGTGCACTTGCAATGCAAAGTGGATTTTCCTTTAGTAAATAACCCTCATTATTCCCTGTGAGGGAATTAGATAGATTGTGTGCCTTTAATGAAAGTTCTTCACTCAGTGATGTAACAGAGGGGGCCGGCTAATTATTATCCTCCCTGAATATCACCTCAGAAGAGGACAGCTTCAGCGCCCTGCTATTCTCTCTGTGAGGCGGCACCTGCCTGTTGGTTTTCGGTTTCATATGTTACCTAAAAAATCCCCAAAAAAGGTTCAAAAATAAGGTAGGGTGATGTGGGCACTGTGTGACCTTGTTTTATATTTGGCTACGTGTATTACCTCTGCTATCAGGCTCATTCGTCCCGCGGGATACTGAGCTCTAAGCCGGCATTACCGATTGGCTCAGCTCTGCGTATGCGCCCAGCATATTAGGCAAGTTTCAATAAGAAATACAAACATGTTGGGAGTGTAATATGGTAGCAAAGTTAAATAATAATCTAAATGTTCTCTACATCAAATGCCTGGTATACATGTTCAGAAAATACAGATTTTGAAGCAATCATATGATAATCTAATCATTAGTATACAGTTTTCGAGAGCTGATCATGACAGTTCATGCAAAATTATCTGAAGGGACAAACATGAAAATTTTTCTCAAATGATACCAGAATGTACAATTTTTGTTTAATCAGTATAGCATTCTTCTGAAAAAAATCGCAAGACCAAGACCTCGCATTACATTACAATACAATACATTACATCACTTTCAAAGTTAAAGTCTGTAAAACAAGAATTTTCGTAACTTTAGTAACCTCTTCATTTTTGGTATGAGACTAGCATGCAAAAAAAAAATAGACCATCATTCATCCGATATTCTCATTGTGTGTACGAGGCTTTAAAGCAGCTTCCATCCTCTAAAATTACACAGTACAAGGGAAAATTCTTTCATAGTTGGGAAGATGTCTCAACAAGGTTGAATAGATATCTGCCCACCCCTGCATGACTCATTGACCACATTGCCCACTGCGATCTTACCAATCCAGTCATTTAAAGTAGTAAAGGCACAGTGAAATCTCTTTCAAGATGATGGTTTATTTTATTTGTTTGTGTTATAAAATTTACTTTGGAAAGTCATATTCATTGTTTTTTTTTTTACACTTCTACATTGCTCAGTGGTCCAATGGGAAAATTGCTATCATAGACAGTGTATGGTCAACCTTCATCCCTATCTTACTATTACCCTTCACTAGCTATAAAAAGACAAGCTTTATTCTTAGTCACCAATAGTGGATGGCATGCATAGTTCCGTGTCACTCAGCTCTTCTTGCGTAAATGTTTTGCCCAGTAGTACTGTGCACTGTTCAGAAACTATTGCCTCATTCTGTTATTTGCAGGAAGTGACAAGTGCTGATCAAAGCCAAATACCCTACTGTATCCAGTATTAGGGGATTAGCTGATGCCCATATAATCTCAGTCATATAAATCTAGTCCATTATAGAACAATGCTAACAATTATGTAATACGGCTAGGACATATTCATCTCTCCCACCCACCTCTAATTAGAGACTGGAACAATAAAGTCCATCAACATCTTTCAGCTTGTCCACATCTAAATTTGTTAAAGATCGTTCTAGAGAGGAGTAGAAAGGTTGCAGTTTCTGGGCTTGAGAAAGGGATCTTAGCAGTCATGCAAAAGGTAACATGGAGTTCTTCCAGTGTGTTTTAGTAATGCCATGCAGCCTAGTATCTTAAAGCTGGTGAAGTCTTTGTTGAAGTATGCTTATTTAACATGAAGAAAAGAAGTGCTTACAAGTAACAGGTTGAAGGGAATAACTGTTTCTTAATATAACTTTTTCGTAGGACAAAACAAAATTCTGTGCAACTGTACAGGCATTCCTGGTTTCTGTAGTATGAAATGAACTGTGGATGCTTCATCCTGTGTCTAACATATTGTATTTGGAATAACGCAACCTCAAGACTGGCACTTTACTAATCTGTACAGTATAAGCTTACATACCGTATGTTACATTTCATAGACCCTGGCCCAATGCACCTCCTAATATAAAATCTAAGAATATTCAGAGTCATCTATGACCATCAACATATAAATGCATGAAGCCATGAGCTTTTTACATCAAGGTCTACATTATTTTCTAATAAAATGTCTAAATGTTGATGGTTAGTTTGTTGTAAATAAGTATCTTATGAGTGTGCTACAGATTGCTTTATATGTGGCATGTAATAATGTCATAGCATCCTAAATGAAAGGTAGTCTAAATAATTATAGCAACATATTTTAGTATGTTTCTATATATCTGAATGTGTATATGTGCATTTTTATTTAGCAATTTGTTTATTTATGCTTTTCAAATATAGGCTTATATTTTAGGTTGAGATGGTAAGTAACTGGTGGTGGGCAGTATAGCTTTGTTCCTATGATACCATTCATATAAAGATAAGTCGATGTAAAGACCCAGGACATACTATATTTATAAAGTAATGAATTTGACATTCACCAGACATTCTCAAATGGTTAAACATTCACTGTAATTTACAACATTTGCACTAGGAAGATTCACCAGCAGCAAATATTTTTGATACATATCAATTTCCCTTTTATAGAAATATGCCCTTCAATTTACATTGACCAATTCATATGTAATAGCAATATAATATTTACCCAATGAAAATAATTAAATAAGAAGGGCTAGCAATATTTGTTAGGAAGATAACAGTTCACGGAGCACTTTTCAACATGGGAACAAACGCCAACATATATATTCAAGTGTTTTTCTTTGGTTAAATAAGTTACATATTGAGAGAGAATTTAAATTGAAGAAAATGTTCCCAATAACCTTTGGTATATAGAAAATAATTTAAGATGAAATAAACAAAAACTGTAGCTAATCATAAGGCATCCATAGTCTTATTAAAAGTTTTTTTTTAGACATGAGTGTAAATGTCTATGCATTGATTTAATCTATGCCTTAAATTATTGTGCTGAATGGAAAAATATTTGTACATGTGCAAAAACATATTTACCCATTAGCTATATACTGTAGGTCCTACTTCTTGTATATTAGTGCTGCACAGTAATTGCTCTTTACTGATCTTTTCTCTGAGAAAGTCTTGACTCTTGACAGATGCCTAGAAAACAGTAACCTTCCTACATGAGATATTGTCCCTGCAGTAGTTGATTAGAGAATTTGTATGAAATACATTTGTAAAGTCTAATTTATACGAATAGCATGTAACTACAAACACTTAAGCATAACCCCCCCTCCCCCCCAAAAAAAAGAGTAACATTTAGCAGCTTATTATTCCTTAGATGTACTGGCTGCATTGATTATCCTCCTTTCGGGCTTCTGAGCCTTTGGGGCTCATTTATTAAAGGCAAACAGAATGTTCGCGTTGCAAGGGAATTTTTTATTTTTTTTGAGAGCTTCATAAATGTGGTTGTTTCTTGTTTTCAAAGAATACCCATTCATCTGCAAGAAAAAAAAACACAGTGTCCACATTAATTTCTTCTTTGTATCTATGGTGACAGCCATAGTTGTCCTACAGGCTGTATTTTAAGTATTTTAAACATGTCTGCCTTCATAAGATGAAGCCTACATACTCCTCTGATTGCTGGCGGTGTGGTGTGGCTCCAAGGGACTTCTCACAGATCTTGAGGACCTGTCCACACATAGTAGGCTTTTGGGTGGAGGTGGTGGCTCTGTTAAATTCCATTATTTCAGCACCTTTACCAGTTTCTATGTCTGTTGGGTTTGGTTGAGGGTATTCTTCCTGCATAGGCAGAGTGGACATTTGCCAATATTACATTGTTTTATGCCAGAAAAGCTATTGCCTTGTATTGGAAGAAACCTTCCCTGTCCACACTTTTATATTGGAAAAAAATGGTCAATAACAGCTTACCATTACATAGAGATACCTACATGAACAGGGGTTGCCCCTGCAAGTATGCTAGAATCTTGGTTAAGTGGGTGGCCGAGCCCTATACGGTCTTGGATGCCTATACTCATTTTTGAATATGATACTGTTGCATTTATTGTTATACAGACTATATGGATTGCTACTGAAGATCGTGGCTGTAAGTAAAAGAATGTGATTTGAGTTTGTGCAGTGTGGGGAGGGGGAGCTATATACAGTGATGGGATAAGAAAGAAGATCTGCCAACTTCCATGCCAGAGCTGATCCCTGTCCTCTCCCTCTCCAGTGGTGATCCCTGGCCTCTGACTCTCCAGCTGTGACCCTTGTCCTCTGGCTCTCCAGCGGTGTTCCCTGTTCTCTGACTCTCCAACGGTGATCCCTGTCCTCTGCCTCTCCAACAGTGATCCTTGTCCTTTGACTCTCCATGTAATCCCTGTCCCGTGACACGCCAGACATGACCCCTGTCCTCTGCCTCTCCAGCCCTTAGCTCTGTCCTGTCAAGCTGTGATCTCTGTCTTTTGCCTCTCCGGTGTTGATCCCTGTCCTCTGCCTCTCCAGCTGTGATCTATGTCTTTTGCCTCTTCAGCTGTGATCTCTATCTTTTGCCTCTCCAGTGGTGATCCCTATCCTCTTTCCTGCTAGCATTGTTCCCTGTCCCCTGCCTTTCCCGTAGTAACACCTGCACTCTGTCTTGCTTGCTGGCCCATGTCCTCTGTACTGTCAATAAAGAGTCCCTGTCCTCTGCTTCTCCATCAGTGATCCCTGTCCTCTGTCCTTTCATCCTGTCCTTCACCCTGCTTACCCACGTCCTCAGCTCATCCCTTGCTGACCTTCCATCCTTTGCCCTGATGACTCCCTGTACACTGCCCTAAAAAATGCTGATCCAATCCTCTGCCTTAATGATACCCTGTATGCTGACCTACCATCCTCTGCTCCTGACCTTTATTTTTTTTCAAATATTTTATTTAAACCAGGAAAGGCAGCACCACATCAATAGAGTATAAAAATTGGTGTGTCCATTTACATAACATAACATTATATCCAACTAGTAGATGACAGCATAAAATACATACATTTGAAGGAATCAGCATAAATATAAATATATTCATTAACCTCGAAGATCTCACCAGGCAAATTACTAAAAGGGAGACACGGGGCTACCCACCCTTTTTTGTCTTTTTCTTAAAAGAGAGGTTATAGAAAGGAAGTAAAGAGGATAAGAGGGTGGAGGGCAAGTTGGGAGGGGAGGGAACAAAAAAGGGCAGGGGAGAAGAAGGGAGGTTTGAGATGGCACATTGCAACAAGGCAGCCAGAGAAAAAAGGTTTAATTGAGAGAAAAAAGTTATGTTTCGAATATAGCTTTCCCTTCTTCAGAGAGGACAAACATAATCTCCAAGTCTTGGTGTATTTTTCACGTTTGTATTGCCCGTTTGTATTAAGTCTTCCATCGTATATATTTCTTCCATTTTATGAAGCCAACAACTGGTGGTCAGTGGGTGTAAAGGTTTCCAATTAAGAGAAATACATGACTTGGCAGCATTCAGGAGGTGACGTTTCGATTCCTTGTAAATGCTTGCCGCAATAGTCGAAACGTGTAATAAGAAAGAGGCAGGATCGTCAGGAATCTCATAATCAGTGAATTTTCAGAAGTGGTCAAGTTTGAGGCAGAACGAAAAGATGTGAGGGAGCGTTCCCCATCCCCCATGACATTTTTTATTGTGAAAATCAGGTACCCACTCCAATTGTTCCAGAAAAGTGGGGGACAAGTGATACTTCCCCTTTTGGGTGGAACTCCACTTTAAGTATATTTTTTCATCTTAAAGGAAAGTGACAAGGACACTACATTTCTGGCAAAATTACCAGGTATTTTTCTGTGCTTGCCAAAATCATCCTTAGCCCAAAAAAATGAATGCAGCCATCCCATCTATGGACTGGTGAGATGCTATATATTTAATTTATGTTTTTGGGTTTAGATATGTTTGAACACTTCATTTTGGACAGAGTAGGGAATGGTTAAAACGTATGTCATATTTTGTTTTGCCATCGTTATTGTGCTGATAAGATGTAGATTTTCTGTAGACATGACAAAAAATGAAAGGATCTCTTTCCAAAGTGGCTGAATTCCCTTCTAGACAATTGTCACTGTCCCCAGCTGGAAGATTTTCCCTCTCTTCCTGTTTTGGTGTGATACTAAAATTTGGGATTTTCCACCACTTTCATTCACAGAGACAGTAATCACCAGGACAAATGGAGAGGAGGACTTTCCACAGCTGGCACACAAGCATAAATGAAAAACAGACCCCTCACCACTCATCATTTCAAACTAAAGAAAATTGTAAATTACTTTAGAATCACTTTAAATGAAAAATCTTTTTTTTTTTTTTTCATGTTGCGATACTTATGTTACTCTCCCTTGGGTTGGTTATTGATAATAGAATGCAGTTGTTGTCATTTTATTCTATAAATTAGTGTAAGGCTTTAGGTCTCATTCATGCGTTATTTTTATTTTTTTTAAATGTATATTTATTGAAAAAAGATTTTTGTACAGCAGATGAATTTGTACATTCCGATACAGATAATCAAGATTGACAATGTAACAGTCAACAAAAAAAAAACCCGCCGCAGGCGGGACATAAAATGTTAACATTTTAATACAGCACGTCAAAAGGTAAGGAGAAAAGGAGAAAAGGACACACCACGAATCTACCAATAAGGATACGTAGATAGACCAAGGGATGTATTTGTATTTGCGGGAGGGGGCGTAGAGTATGAATCCCAAGGCTAAACCTGAGAAAAACATTCCCGAGAGTAAATAGCCATAGATTAAGGTGTCGTCTCAGGGTTAAACGTTGAATTGCCCCACCTGTCTCATATTTTAGAAAACTTGGGTAGGGAGTCTTGTACCAGCGCAGTCATATGTTCCATCCTGCGTATGTATGCAATTGCAGAAATTAGCTGCGACTGGGACGGAGGGGAGGGGGACAACCAAAGGGCAGGAATCACTCTCTTGGCAGCTAGGAGAATATAGGCTGTCAGTTTCTTGGTGTGTTTAGATAACGCTGCAATAGGTAGGCCTAACAAGTAGTGTTTAGGGTCTAACGGGACATCCACCTCCAAAACAGATTGTAGTAGGGATTGGACCATAGACCAAAAAGGTATAATCAAAGGGCAGCTCCAGAAAATATGGTAATGGGCAGGGGCGTAACTAGAAATCACAGGGCCCCATAGCAAAATGTTGTATGGGCCCCCCCCCCCCCCACCAAAAAAAAAAAAAATGAACTAATGCCATTGAACAACAGACTACCACACCCATGTGGCACAGTACCCAGGCAACAGCTTATATTAATTTTGAACAACAAAGTATGCAGTATACTGTATGCAGCCCCTGAAGGGAACACATTGCTGACCTCCAGGCCTTCTAACCAATTTCTGTTCTGTTATATAAAATGAAATAGTTCAACTCACCATAATGCAAAATCAGTGGGATCCCTGAGCGTGTCACTTGCCATCATCGCCTGCCACCAGATGCAGATTGTAACTTGTCACAGGTTGCGGAATGTCACCTACCACATGTTGCAGATTGTCCACTTGCCACATCCCAGATTGTCACTTGCCAAGATAGATAAGTCACACATTATGCCACACATTATGGATTGTCACTTGCCACGTCCTGGATTGTCACTTGCCACGTCACTTGCTAAACATTATGGATTGTCACTTGCCACGTCCTGGATTGTCACTTGCCACATCACTTGCCACACATTATGGATTGTCACTTGCCACGTCCTGGATTGTCACTTGCCACGTCACTTGCCACACATTATGGATTGTCACTTGCCACGTCCTGGATTGTCACTTGCCACATCACTTGCCACACATTATGGATTGTCACTTGCCACGTCCTGGATTGTCACTTGCCACACATTAAGGATTGTCACTTGTCACATCACCTGCTCCATGTTGTGGATTGTCCACTTGCCACATCGCCTGCCACCAGATGCAGATTGTCACTTGTCACACGTTGCAGAATGTCACCTGCCACATGTTGTGGATTGTCCACTTGCCACATCCCGGATTGTCACTTGCCACGTTACCTGCCACACATTACGGATTGTCACTTGCCACGTCCTAGATTGTCACTTGCCACGTCCCGGGTTGTCACTTGCCACGTCACCTGCCACACATTACGGATTGTCACTTGCCACATCACCTGCCACACATTACGGAATGTCACTTGCCACGTCATGGATTTTCACTTGCTACGTCCCCTGCCACATGTTACGGATTGTCACTTGCCACATCCAGGTTGTCACTTGCCACGTCACCTGCCACACATTACGGATTGTCACTTGCCACGTCATTACAGATTGTCACTTGCCACATCCTAGATTGTCACTTGCCATACATTATGGATTGTCACTTGCACGTCCCGGGTTGTCACTTGCCACGTCACCTGCCACACATTACGGATTGACACTTGTCACGTCACGGATTTTCACTTGCCACGTCACCTGCCACATGTTATGGATTGTCACTTGCCACATCCAGGTTGTCACTTGCCATGTCACCTGCCACACGTTATGGATTGTCACTTGCCACGTCCCGGGTTGTCACTTGCCACGTCACCTGCCACACATTACGGATTGTCACTTGCCACATCCAGGTTGTCACTTGCCATGTCACCTGCCACACGTTATGGATTGTCACTTGCCACGTCCTGGGTTGTCACTTGCCACGTCGCCTGCCACACATTATGGATTGTCATTTGCCACGTCATGGATTTTCACTTGCCACGTCACCTGCCACACGTTACGGATTGTCACTTGCCACGTCGCCTGCCACACATTATGGATTGTCACTTGCTCTGCCACTTTCCTGCTGTGTCACAGAGTCAGGCAGCAGATTATCAGTCAGACAGCAGAGAGATAATAATGTCAGCTCTCTGCTTCCTGGCTGCCTGCACAGTGAGGGGGGAACTGCACTGCAGGGATGCAGGGCGGCCAGAGATGATGTCATCTCTATGCTCCCCGCCTGTCAGCTCCCTGATTGGCCAGCCCACTCTCTCACCAGCGAACTGGCCACTCTCATCCGCCTCCCACGGATCCTCTGACCGCCCGCTCTCACTCACTGAGCCGCCTGTGGACCACCCGCGGACCGCCCACTCTCGCCCGCGGAGCCGCCCGCGGACCACCCGCGGAGCCGCGGACTACCCGCGGAGCCGCCCGTGGACCACCCGCAGAGCCGCGGACTACCCGCGGAGCCGCAGACTACCCACGGAGCCGCGGACTACCCGCGGACCTCCCGCGGAGCCGCCGGCTATCTCCCGCGGAGCCGCGGCGCCTGTCCTCACCGGGCCCCACTTGACTGCGGGCCCCATAGCGCCCGCATGTGTTGCTATGGCGGTAGTTCCGCCACTGGTAATGGGTGCCCTCATCTCTTAGGCATCTCTAACACAGCTTAGCTACGGAATGATCATATTTATGTAACATTTCAGGGGTTTTGTACCAAAACATTAGTATCTTATAAGCCGTCTCTCTCTGCTCCACACATCTGGAGACTCTAGAAGTAGAAGTCCAGACTTCCTGCCATTGAGAAATGGTTAAGGGGGACGGTAAAATTGTAGCCCATCTTCTCATATAGAGATGTGTGTCCGTGGTGGGCGAGATTGAATTGTGGAGGATACTATATATAGAGGATATAAGTCCTTTCTGACATGGACCTTGGGAGCACAAAGTTTCAAAGGTGTTAGGGCTGGCCAAGGTCAGGTCAGGGGATCTGGAGTGGAAATAATGTTTACATGCGTTATTTTAGTGCCAGCTGCAGCAAGAATTTAGCAGATTTGCCCAGCTGGATTCACAGGTAGTTGCCGTGGCTCAGCCTGTATAAAGCAAAGGCAGGCTGACTATGACCACAGCTGTCTGCTAGTGTTTGGATGTAATCCCTGGTATGCAAACTATCCCTAACTTCAGATAATCGCTCCATGTGTGCTTATATCCAAACACAGGTGGGCAGCTGATCCTGTTGTCAGTCTGTTCTTGCTTTGGACAATTTGAGTTGTCGCAACTACCTGTGAATCCAGCTGAATTCTTGCTGCAGCTGGCACTAAAATACCATGTGAATGAGACCCTATTTTGCGTAATATAATACTCCATTATGTAATACACATCATAGGAGCACACAGTTTTGAACTATGGTGTTTTACTCAAATGTGTAGTAAGTTACCCGATCCGCAAATCTGGGCCCGATACGGCATTAAGCTGTTGAGGGACATTGTTTCGGCTGGATCCCTTCTGTCTTTTCGGGATCTTGCCACCAGATATGACCTCCCGACATGGATGTTATTCCGCTAGCATCAGCTGAGCCATGCGTTCCGTGCACAGTTCCAGAAACACCCAACCTTGAAGCGGATGTAGTTGAGGACCTACTGGCACAAGAATCACAAAAAAAAAACCTCTCTGTGTTGTATTTCACCCTTATTTGGAAGTATTCACATAAAATGGATGCACTGTGGGATAAGTGGAGGGCAGAGATCTCGACCCTGATAGGGAAAAATGGGAGGTGTGCTTTGAGGACAGCTCTAAGCTGGTGATATCCTCTAGGGATAAGTTAATACAAGCTAAATTCTTGCACAGGATACACTTCACGCCTCAGAGACTGCATAGAATATACCCACAGAGGTCCCCAAATTGTCCGCGCTGCCAGTCTCCAGACAGCACCTATATCCACATGTTTTGGGCATGTCCCAGGCTTTCCCGCTACAGGTCTACCATAGTGGAATTCATTAATGTTCGCCTTCAGTTAGAGATACCCCTGACGCCTGAGCTGGCTCTGTTGGGCATACAGGATGATGACCAGCGGCTTAGATACACTAAATTGTAATAATTTGTTACTCTTCTATGCCAAGAAGGAGATTCTATTAAAATGGACTTTTCATATGCCTCCCACAGTGAGAGCATGGGAGAACTCCGTTAATGCCATTCTGCATATGTAAAAATTAACTTACATGAGTAGAGGATGCACCCAGAAGTACGCAAAGGTATGGCAACTGTTGACTGACCCCATTTAAAGAGGAAGTAAAACCTGATGAATTTACTTCCTCTTTCATTCCCTGCAAAGGTAAAGCATAATGGACTACTATGCATCGCATAGTAGTCCATTATGTGTCACTTACCTGACACAGGAGCCAGCGATGTCACTGCTGTCCCCTGTAGTCCGGCGCATCCATCTTCTCGGTGGGATCTCGCTGCTCCGCCACTGTCATTCAGCGAAGCCACGATGACGTCACTCCCGCGCATGTGCACGGGAGCCGCCACGCGTGGCATATCGCCGTTGACGGCGGCGCGCTCAGTGCGCCTGCGCGCCGCTGTCTACGGCGCATGTGCCTGTCTTTCGCCAAATATCTCCTAAACCATGTAGGTTTAGGAGATATTTCTTGGACCTACAGGTAAGCCTTAATCTAGGCTTACCTGTAGGTCAAAGTGTGTTGTAAGGGTTTACAACCACTTTAAATACTCATTCATGGAGACCTAGCCCCGTTTTCTCTAATATATACCATGTTAGGTAATGTGGTGGTTGCCCCTTCCCACCACCCTCCTCTCCTCCCATTCTCATTATGCATTCCTAATCTGCTCCAGTAGACTGAATACTCTAATACCACATTGTTCATTGCTTTATGCATACAGCTTATGTATTATTTATGTACCTACTGTAATGGACGCCGTGGCTGGGTCCTGGAAGGACGCTATATTTCCCCTCTGTTTGGGTTGTGCTCTCTTTAAGGGAATACAATTGATTAACCCACCTGTTAAGGCAGTGTCTTTAAAAAGCAAGACAGGAAGTTGTAGATGGGTGTGGTGGAGTGTGAGCAGCTTGCTGCTGGTTGAAGAGTGGTTTGCCCTGTGGGAGACTGTAGTCCGTGTAAGGGACTGGGAAAGGCTGACAATCTTGAGAGTCAGGAAGACTAAGGAAGCCGGTGAGTCCAGGGGGCTGGAAAGAGTTGATAAATCTGTTGGGAGCAAGCAGAGGAACTGTTGACAATTGAGAGCCAGGTGGCTTGGTATGTTCATTTGTGTGCTGAATGAATTTAAACCCCTGCGTGGGATTACTGGACGAACTGATATTTTGTTTTCTTATAATAAACGTGGGCTACCAGGCCCTTAACCATAAAACGCCTGCCTGATGTAGACTAAAACGTGCATCTACCAATTGTGCTTAATCACCCGAACATTACAAGTGGTGCTCGAATGCGGGCATGTAGACGGTGGAATCCGGGTCCTTGCTCCACAGTGAGTCGCATCAGGAACTGCTGCTAGCTGTGTGTGGCAGCCAGGCGAACAGCATTGCGTATACGTTTATTTGATGGACTGTGTTGAATGCGGGTTGTGTACCTGTGAAGGAAGAATCAAACATCAGATTTTTTTTTTTTTCTCCTTCTTTGCTGAGAACTGTTACAAGCTGCTGTGTGCATGTGATTGCAAGGATGAGGCAGTCAAAAAGCAAGAAGTTCATGTTTTATCAAGTTAAAGAGGATGTGAGCTCAGCATGGCCTGGGAAGATGTCTCCACCTTGTAGGGCCAGCCAAAAGGGGCCAGTGAAATGTGAGACAGCGAATGAATGGTTCCAGCGGAATCGCAAAGAGTGGGGTGCACTGCAAGGGGCTGACATCTTGGCCTCTGACTATGTGCAACCCATGCTGCCTACAGAGGAGGTGGGAGACTTCCTTGTAAGATTTGAAAAAGTTGCTGTAAAGAGAAAATGGCCTAAGGACCGGTGGCCAAAACTGCTGCAAACCTTATTGCGGATAGAGTTTCGGTCGGTTTACCATTTGATGGATGGGTACCAGGATGACTATCGCAAGTTTAAAGAGGAAATCCTTCTTAGAGGAGAGTTCCGTCGTATCATGGGCCGCCAGCAATGCTCCAGGATGGGAGAAGTGTCGCCGGAAGTCCTAGGAATTGGAAATCCAGAGAAACATAAGGTTTTCTGTCATGGCCGCTTAGGCAAAGGGGTCAGTCCCGAAAGGAGAGTACATCAGCTTGAATCCTGCATGAGTTATAGCCAACCAGCTTTGGAGCGCAAGTCTGCAGTTACCCCTAGCAACAAGGATCTTGTGTTACCTACAGGGGGCGTCAGTGGGTCCAGAAAGGCTGCAGTTTTGCTCCATGGCCACATGGGGGAGTCAGCCTGTGGAGACACCACACCAGTGAGACAACGCACTCAAGTGAAGGCTATGACATCAGCTGCAGGAACTGGTAAGACTGTTTCAGTTTATGATGCTGAACCCAGTGAAGTGGGAGTATGTCCAGTGGGGAGATCCGCAGTACAAATGGACATAGACTTTCTGCATTGTGCTACCCAGAGCAGTGGGGAGGCGCAGCGTAAAGCCCAACTAGACGCAGGGCTAAAGACTGAAAAGGACATGGGGACTCTGCATATGCCTGCTATGATCCAGCAGATGGCTGGGAAAATTGAGCTAGGGGTGACCAAAACAGTGCTGGTACCATGTTCCCTAGTGACAGCTGCTGCAGGGTTGCCCAGGGAAACTTCCAAGGAGCTTGCAGTGTTGGAGCAGAGAGTTTCCCAGGTCAGCTATGGAGCTGCCCAAATAGACAAAAGTGCCCCTTTACAGAGAGCAGGTGCTGTGAAGAGTCGCTCAGAGGTTATGGTGGCTCATAAACAAACCACAAAAACAGCAGTTGTGTCTACATGTAATGAGAATGCTAATGATCGTACTAACAAAAGTGATACTATTGCTAAACGTGATGAGTGTAATGACATTGAAACATGTATTTCTTGTAATGTCATATCTGAGAGTGAGGTTGGTAATGTGTTCACTACCAGTGATGAGAGTAGGAGATCTCCCATGACAGGCAGAGGCACAGGATTGTCCATGGAAGTCTCATGGGGTCTCCATGTGTTGGAGTCAGAGGCTGTCCAGGATGGCTCTGGTGCTATGCTGGTGGAACAAGGGGGGACTAATTCACACAGTGAAAGCGTGTGGGCGCAGCCCCACAACCCTACGTGTAGCCCAGTGGGCAAGGGGTTAATTCAGCCTGCAAAAGTTGAGGGTACAAAGCTGAATGTGTCTGTAATGCCACCAGAAAAAGGTGTTCAAAATGGTGTGCTGCACCAAGCTTTAGGTGATGAAGCATCACCCCAATGCAACGTTGATAAAAGTATGGTGTTACAAAATGATGTATATAGAAATGACGAATGTACAGTTGAAGCTAATGAATCCCAGGTTTCTGTGCGGCTTTCTACAGCAGGTGATGCAACGCTGTGGAACGCCCATGGCGGAACCACAATGGACTGGGACAGCTGGGCCAAACAATTGCTAGCCATGCTGGGTAAGGCTAGCTTAAGTAACAAGGGTGTGGAAACAACTGCTATGCCAGACAGGGGGATCGCAGAGCCGCCGGTGGTTGAGGGCGTCCTGGTCCCTGCAAAGGCTGCTGCCCTCCACTCTGAAGAAACAGTTCAGGGCACTGGCATCGCAGATGTGTTGTCCACAGCCCCACAGCTAAATGATATTGAGTATCAAAGTGATAGGGTGACTTGTAATGACCTGCAGAGGCTCACCAACACTGGTGCAGAAAGGATACGTGTGAGACATGTGTCTGACAGCTCTCCAGGGGAGCAACAAGCTGTGATGATGGGTACCTCCAAGGAGGATGAGGTCTCTTCAAATGTCTCACCTTCTCAACCTGCAGTCGCTGAGCCCCTCCATGTCTTGGACAGGGTAGAAGACCCTAGAAAGTTCTGGTGTTTAGACATGGGATGTTTAGAGATGACAGAAACTTTACTAGAAATGCTAGAGTTGGTAAAGATGAACTTACTGTATACTTGGGTATCTCCGCCGCAGTTGGACCAGGTGGTGCTGCGTAGCACCAATGGGTGGAGCCAGGTGGTACAGGCAGTGCTGGGAAACCATGACAAACAGTGGAATTGGTGGGACCAATGGTTAACCATTTGGCACAGGATCTCCAGATTCTCTGTGAGCGTACTTCTAGTTATTGATTGGTATGGAAGGCACACGAGAGAACTGCTTGAGATATCAGAGGTCTCTCCGTCTGATGTGATGACTAGCAACATCTCAGCTGGTGTGGTCCGAGGTACGGCGGAGCAATGGTCAGTAGAGGGCGCAGATACTGCCTTACCCGCTAGGCCTCATGAGAAGGAAGGGCCCAGAATGGACTCAGCAGTAGCAGAGATGCTTTCTGTCACTGGCCCAGGGGTACAAGTTAAGGTGCCCGGAGACACTATGGGAGAAAGTGTTAATGTTGGTTGCCATAACAATGTAATGTGTACACCTGGAAAAAATGGTTTATGCTTAGGTCAGGGTAGTTTGTTAGAACAGGTACCCATGGAGTGTTGGACAACGGGTGAGGTGGAGCTGTGCTATGGTTCCGTCGGACGTAGTCCCTCCTCAGGTCTTCTTCTAACAAACACTGAATTGGAAAGCACTGATGATATGGAAAGCTGTGATCTGTTAAGAGTTCGTTCTGTAAACAATGATTTGGTTGCAGTGGGTACCAAGAAAAACTGTTTTGAACCTGAAATACCGATGGTGAAGGGTAAAATGGGTATTTGTAAGTTGAAAGGAGGGCTCAAGGAAGGCAGAGTTCCCCCAAGAAAAGTGAATAAGCCCAGGGACCCCAAAAGAAGAGGAAGGCTGAGTATAGGACAATATAGGAACCTGTTAAGATCCAGGGGGGAATGTTCCTGGAAGCGCACCCGGAAAAAAGGTTGGGCCTACGTGGCTGACAGCCAGCACAGAGGTGTCCCAACCATCATGATGGGTGCTGGTGTTCCTCCCTCCGGATCGAAACACAGGGGGGGGATATGTAATGGACGCCGTGGCTGGGTCCTGGAAGGACGCTATATTTCCCCTCTGTTTGGGTTGTGCTCTCTTTAAGGGAATACAATTGATTAACCCACCTGTTAAGGCAGTGCCTTTAAAAAGCAAGACAGGAAGTTGTAGATGGGTGTGGTGGAGTGTGAGCAGCTTGCTGCTGGTTGAAGAGTGGTTTGCCCTGTGGGAGACTGTAGTCCGTGTAAGGGACTGGGAAAGGCTGACAACCTTGAGAGTCAGGAAGACTAAGGAAGCCGGTGAGTCCAGGGGGCTGGAAAGAGTTGATAAATCTGTTGGGAGCAAGCAGAGGAACTGTTGACAATTGAGAGCCAGGTGGCTTGGTATGTTCATTTGTGTGCTGAATGAATTTAAACCCCTGCGTGGGATTACTGGACGAACTGATATTTTGTTTTCTTATAATAAACGTGGGCTACCAGGCCCTTAACCATAAAACGCCTGCCTGATGTAGACTAAAACGTGCATCTACCAATTGTGCTTAATCACCCGAACATTACACTACGTACTATATTCGAAGTATCTATCGTGTTATGTACCATTTTTTCTCAAATAAAGACCAACCTTGTTGTTTAAAAAAAAAAAAATGTGTAGTAAGTATGGAAATGAATGTATAATTGCCAACATTTTCTACCCTATGAAGTCTTACATTACAGTCTTGTTTATAACACAATAGTTTATTATAATTTCTTCTGGCATATTGATACCATATTTCCTGCTTAGTACCATTTATTTCAACAGTCTTCTAAACCCTGGTACACACGATGAGATTATCGGCTGAATAATCATCACATGTATTTTTGCATGCTAGTCTCATTTTATGAAGAGGTTACTGAACTTGCGAAAATTCTTGTACGACAGAATACAACTTTGGAAGTGATGTAATGGGTTGAATTGTTTTATAATGTATTTTTTGGTTTCCGAGAATGAGTAGTCTTGCTCTTACGATTATTTTCAGACTAAAATTGTGATTATTAAACAAAATCAGGACGTTGTGCTCACTTATGATAATAATTTTCTAGTCTGCACCTTCAGGATTTTTGTCCAAAAAGTCGTAATCGGCTGTCAGAAGCACTATACTAATGATCAGATAATCAGTCGATTGTTCGTCATGCAAAATTTTTCTTCCAATGTTTTTATCATGTGTACCGGCCTTTAGACTGACTGTAAACAGTTTGATTGCTAAATTGACTTCAGTAGTCATTCATCGAGTCTATTGATTGTTGTTTTTAACTTACAGATGGGTGCTCAAACAATTATCTACAAACACGTTGATGAAATGGGTTCCAAATGGGGAATAATAAGCAAAGAAAAACAAAAAGTCACATCAAAACCTACTTTCCAGTAAACGTTAATAACTCAGAATGCGTCCTCATTAAAAATATACTCTAATGTCCCTTAAAATAGCTACTTGAAAAGTAATGTAAGCAGGGCTCTGAAGAAATGTTTTTCCATTTGTTGCGCACACATTCCTAGGACAGGTCACATTCCTGCACAATGTCATGCATGACATCTCTGCAGAGACACACCATACAGTGTGACAAGACCCAGAGTATGCACAACACAGACAAAAAAGTATAGTTAGATAAAAAAGACACGTCTGCATCTTCCTGTACAGAAGTTTGATTTTGGAAAGAGACACTATATATACTGATTTTAGAAAATGTGAGGACTCCTAAATATCATGATGCTTTTTATTGTAATATCATTGTTCCTTCAAAGTTTATTTCCCACATAAGGTGAACAAGGGGTTAATTATACAATTAAGATTCAAAAGATGAAATGAGCTACAAGCTTAATTACCAAGGCGATGCAAAGTGTAATGATGACATACAACATGCAGAAACCAATTATGTAGCTCTCCTTTTATCAGTTTGGAACAGTCAGAGAAATGGAGAAAAAATATATTATTTGCTATGAGTTACTGACAATGCACAATAATGTTTTTTTATTACAATTTTAAATGAATAATATGAAATGTCTGAAGCTAAAACTTTTTTTTATTTAATTTTGGATTTAGTAATTGCAAACCCCCGTCATGTTTTTTTTTTTTTTTTGTTCTCTATGGTCCACTGGGAAGATTTTTCTTCCATTAACGTTTGCATAGACACAACAGGAAGCAAGATACAATCTCTTCACTTCTTCAATCTCTTCACCATCACTTTCAGTCACGTTAACAGTGATTATTAAGATTAATATTATTTTCCCCAGCAGAAATCTCTAGGCCATGATAAAAAGCTGACAGAGGTTCTAAGCCCTTTACAATTCTGGTCAGCATTTTTTTTTTAAATATGGCTTTAGATACATTTTAAGGGCTAGTTCACACTTCCAATGCAAGTGTGTGGCCAGCTTTAGACCATACAGGATTTATTACGGACTACAGCTTAATGCTGATATGAATTAGGCAAGACAAACAAGATAACATAAAGAGGCCTTTATGTTGGCCAATTACAGAGAAGAAAACGCTCACATTGTTGATCTCTGGTGCTGACACCCCCATGGAAAAGTGGTCTAAGATATGAAATCCACAGTCCTGCATTCTCTACTTTATAAGGGCCTATGTCGCTTGTATCCATGGTATTAGTTTGATATGCTTCTGGGATCGTTCAGAAGTCATTGACAGGTGCATTTGACCTGAGCCTGACATCTTCTGACTTGCTCTTAGCCTGCTTCAAGGGGGTTTTGCATTTCCATAGATTTGTATGGGACTGAAAGAAAAACTGAAAGAAAATAAACCAAAGCCCATCGACACAGGAACTAACAGTAATGCTTATTTAATACACTGAGCATGGAGGTTTAAAAAAGTAAAGCGTTGTTGTGAAATTACTTGAAGTTTTTTGTACTTAGTATACAGAATTTCAAATAATGGTAAATCATTTGAAATTGACCATGGTCAGCTGATAGCCTCCCATGGTTTTCACTACCATTTGTATGCTGATGACACCCAAATCTATCTCTCTGCCCCTCAGCTCACCCCATCAATCTCCTCACGCATCACTGATCTACTAACAGACATATCAGCCTGGATGTCAAACCACTTCCTCAAACTTAATCTATCTAAAACTGAGCTCTTAATATTTCCTCCCCCACGTGCCCCTTCCCCTGACTTCTCTGTCAAGATTAATGGCACATCTATCAGTCTGTCCCCACATGCCAGGGTGCTAGGGGTAACTTTAGACTCTGAACTGTCCTTTCAGGCCCGCATCCAATCCCTGTCCAAATCATGCCGCCTTAGCCTCCGCAACATTTCCAGAATACGCCCCTTCTTAACTAATGACACCACCAAACTTCTTATTCACTCCCTGGTCATCTCTCGCCTTGACTACTGCAACTCCCTCCTTATTGGATTACCCTTATAGACTATCCCCCCTTCAGTCCATAATGAATGCCGCTGCCAGACTCATACACCTTAACAGCCATTCAGTGTCCTCCACCCCTCTCTACCAATCCCTCCACTGGCTTCCACTCACCCAACAAATAAAATTCAAAGTACTAACAATAATTTACAAAGCCATCCATAACTCTGCCCCCTGCTACATCACTAACCTAGTCCCAAAATACCAACCAAGACGCTCTCTTCAGTCATTCCAAGACCTCCTGCTCTCTAGCTCCCTTGTCATCTCCTCACATGCTCGCCTCCAGGATTTCTCCAGAGCTTCTCCCATTCTTTGGAACTCCCTACCCCAATCTGTCCAACTGTCCCCTAATCTATCTATCTTTAGGCGATCCCTGAAAACCCTTCTCTTCAAAGAAGCCTATCCTGCTTCTAACTAACACTGTTTTACTTCCTCCATCAGCTCATCTCCCCACAGCTATTACCTTTTGTATCAATTGACCCTTCCTTTTTAGATTGTAAGCTCTAACGAGCAGGGCCCTCTGATTCCTCTTGTACCAAATTGTAATGTAGTTCTAATGTCTGCCCTCATGTTGTAAAGCGCTGCACAAACTGTTGGCGCTATATAAAACCTGAATAATAATAATAATTATGGGCAGTAGACAAAGTGGCAGTGTGGATTTTTAATCTCCTTGCTATAGTGAACCTGCTATCTGTTATAAACCCTTAAAGACCTGCTTAATATAGGCTCCACAAAGTATTTGGCATTATCTGACCACAGCGTTTGTATTTCTAAGCTTCTCTGATTTAGTTTTACTTTGTCACTAGGGACTCGACTACTGAGGTAGGCCACACCACCTTTCCTGCATTTTGGGCTAATTAATTCGGCCAGAAAAGTTGGGTATATTTTGATGTCTTTCTTTAACATATGATAATAGCAGGACATGAGTAAGTGAGGTACAATTTCTGGACTTGTTTTTTTTAAAGCTTCAGGTTCCAGGACCTTACAGTAATTGGTAAGGTTGAATAAAGACATCAGTCTATCCAGTTCAACTTGAGTGTGTGTGTGTAACTTTGATTTTCCATATCCCTGTAAATTGACACCAACTGTGAAAGGGAGTGCCACATCCTTACCACACTAAAAGTAAGGAACCCCCTACATAGTTAAAGAGTTATCACTTTCTCAGTCATTGTGTGGCCAGGTGTTTTTTTTTTTTTTTGGTTTTACTACCCAATGACCTAGAATAAGAATGTAGCCAGTAAATTTTCAAAGATCAGAAATTTTATCCTGCAAGCTTGTACCTGGTAAATAGCTTGTTATAAGAGCCAGGATGAGTTTTACCGTCCTGGAGCTTGCACAAATGAAATCAGCATTTGCGGTTCCTGTGTTTGTGTTCTGAAATGTTCTCTATAAAATCTGAGTTTTGCTGACAATAACTGAAGTTGTTAGTCGTGTTTTGACAGCCATAAATCACTAAAAGATCCTTTTTTCAATAATGGCACAACCACATTTTAATGGAATACCAGTCAAATGATTTTTCAGATATAGTATGTTCCTATAGGGGAATTACTACTCACTTTCCTGTGGTGCCAGGAAAAAAAACACAGAGCACCCACCGTGCTTTTAGTGTGAGTTTACTCTTCTAAAGTGCTCAAAGAAGCAGTCACCATCTCCATATGAAGTCAAAACTCACCCCTGTGGCTAAACATTGTTTTATTGTGTAGCAGGTGCCCTGCATATCCCGAGGCCTAGTCGAGGTTCACTTGTGAGGAAGAAAGTGCCTGTCACCATCTGAGGGAGATTCCTCCCCCCTTTTTTTCTCTTCACTGACTCACACAGAGCTGCTCCCGCTGTATCCTTCCCTGCATCCTCCCCTGTGTTCCTATTGGCAGAAGGTTAGGGAGCCAATCAGAATGAAGTCATTTACAGGAACTAATGAGAAGGACTTTAACAGTAGCAGCTGCAAAGGATATTGGGATATGTAGACCCCATCTAAAATGGCCCCATAGCTTTCTATGGACACAGAACTACAAGAGTCAGCCTGCTCTGGGGTAAAGGAACAAAAGACTTCATCTTGCTTATCTGAGGGAATTCAGTTACCACGAGGCAGGAAAGGAGACTGGACCTAGGGGAGAGGTGCTGCCTCCCAGGTCAGTCCACTGCACTGTTCAAGGTGTCTACAGCCGGTCGGGCCATCCAGCTTGAGAGAGGGGGATTCCAGGTGCACATCTAGGCATGCCTGCAAGTGTTCCAGTGCGAGGTGGTCAGATGGGTCAGTAGAAGTGATTAGTTTGGGCCTTGACCACAGGATTTGATGAGAGGGGCACGTTCCCATTTGCAGGAAACAAAGACACTGCACACAGTTAGAGTTGCTTCACTTTGCTACTCCAGCTCTATGAACATTTTATACAGACATTGATGCTCTTAGTTACCTTGCTGACACCTGTTATGCCACAGGACACCAGGCTATCCAGATGCAGAGACACTGTATACAGACACCATTGTCCTTTCACCTTGCGGAGGAAGATCCTGCATTCTTTACTTGATAATCCGGGGCAGTTGTACTGTTTGACCCTACTATTTAGGTGTTAACGTGCACCAACAAGAGTGGTTAGCTGAAGACCCAAGGCCTCATCATTCTTCAAATGGACTGATGTTACTGATGCCATACAGGCACGCACACACATGTCCATTACTCTGTATATGTAGTGGGTGTGTGGGATAGTTTGCCTTGGAAGCTAACTCCTTAAATGGAACTAAAGATACTTATGTGGCTCCTCTGGGGGTAGCACTGCAATTGAGTGGGGTGAAAGAACCTTTAATTTCTGTTGCTGTCCCCACTGAAAGATTTCTCCTAATGTCTTTTTCCGACACCATAGGGAAATTAGTAATTCCCCTATAGCAGGGGTGTCCAAACTTTCTAAGCAAAGGGCCAGTTTACTGTCCTTTAGGCTTTAGGGGAGCCAGCCTGTGAACAGTGGGAGTAGAAAATGCCCCAGCATCAGTGCCTTATCATTGCCTTGGAAGCTAAGGCCGCGTACACACGGGCGGACTGTTCGTCCAACTTTGTCCGCTGAACAGTGTTTCAGCGGACAGTCCGCTCGTGTGTGGGCGTTCAGCGGACAGTTTCAGCGGACAGTTTGACGAACAAGGTTTTTCGGAAATTCCGAAAAACTGTCCGCTGAAACTTTGTTTGAGCGAACAGTCCGCCCGTGTGTAGGCTTGTTCGACAAACTAAGTTCCGCGCATGCTCAGAAAGGCTTAACACGCCGAAAGTTATAATGCAGTGTATAGGACGTTGTATTTTTCGTCCCGTCGTACGTGCCGTTCACGTCATCGCGCACGGTTTCAGCAAACTGTTCGTACGTCGTGTGTGGCCATGTCCGTCCATGCTAATTTTGAGCGGACTGTTTGCCGAAACTGTTTGACGGACAAAGTTGGGCGAACAGTCCGCGCGTGTGTACGCGGCCTAACTCCTTAAGTGTTGATTTAATAACAGTGTTGGTAGTTGGGCCTGTGGTGTCAGGGGACAAAAGAGAGAGGTCTGACATGAGAGAAGGTCATTCCTCTGCTCTCCTCCTGCCTGGACTCATAGAGCCCCCGAATCCCCTGAGAGCAGCCTGAATATAGTATTGAGCTATATTGCTCTTAATCTCAGTTATTGCTCTCCAGTTGATTACTTGAATATATATACACTGTTACTGTCTGTTACTTTTCCAAGGAAAAATTGCAGTAAAGACCATTTCTGTTTTATCATAACGTGTGCGTTTCTCATTGGTCATTGCACTTACCCTATTGCCATGTGTGCCAAGAGGGGCTGAGGATGTTGTGAGGGTTGAGAGGCAGCGTATGGAACTAAAGATACTTAAGCGGCTCCTCTGGGGGTAGAACTGCAATTGAGTGGGGTGAAAGAACCTTTAATTTCTGTTGTCCCCACTAAAAGATTTCTCCTAATTTCTTTTTCCGACACCTTAGGGAAATAAGTAGTAATTCCCCTATAGCAGGAGTCTCAAAACTTTCTAAACAAAGGGCCAGTTTACTGTCCTTTAGGCTTTAGGGGAGCCAGCCTGTGAACAGTGGGAGTAGAAAATGCCCCAGCATCAGTGCCTTCTCATTGGTTTTAATGAGAGGAATAGTGCCCCGTTTTTTATATCAATGAGCACAATAGTACCCCATTGATGGTGTCAGTAGGGTTAATGGTACCCCATTGATGGTATCAGAAGGGGGAATGGTACTCCATTGATGGTGTCAGTAGGGAGAATGGTGCCCCATCATTGGTGTTAGTTTGTGGAATAGTGCCTCAAGGGCCAGATAAAGTTAAGCAAAGGTGACCACTGCCCTATGGGAACAAAAAGCACATCTGTTTCTGTCTTTTTGGTTCACTGTGAAAACAGCCAATGTGGACACAGCCTTATTAAAACAAGGTTCAGGCTGGAGTATCCCAGCACCTAGCTGATGTTTTCTGAATGTGGAACTGATAGAAATATTCTATCCTGTGTATTCCATACTCTAGGAACCTCTTTTCTAAGACTTAGTCTTAGGTCACATAAGCCATTATTCTGGTGACACATTGCAAGCAGAAGAATCATCAGAAAGAGGCCTCCATATACCTCTACTGAATCATTGCTATGCTGGCCTAGAATGCTGCCAAATCTCCCTGGATAACGTGAGAGCAACATCTTGCTAGAATAGCTAGTGAGTAAATCTGTTAGCAACAATTCGTCAGTGACGGGATTGCTTACTGGACGTGCCTATTACAATGTACTTTGATACATGGTGACTCATTTGAAGCAGTAACATCAGGCAATCATCCAGTCTTCAATTACATGCAAAAGGTTCATTTGAGGGATATGTATTTATTTCTGTGCCTTTTGCCATCTTCTGCTAGGCTAGTGCTGTTTCTAGTTTTTCTGTAGATTGGTTCAAACTGGGTGAACATTTACTTTTAAGCATTTAAGCACTACAGAATCTCTGAAGTCATCTCCAAAATACAACTATCTTAATTAGTTTTCTATAAAGTGCCAAGATAACAATTATGTAACCTTTTAATTAATATGTTCAGGATCTATTGCATTAAAGCTATTCTTAAGTTTGAACCATTTTTTTACAGTTAAAGATGGTATTTCTAGACAATTTTCCATATCACACTTCTATGCCTTTCATAGCATCTGTCATTGTCTGTGATCAGCTGCCTAGCCAAATAAATATTTGCCTGCATTCCACAGTCCTGGTATCTTGTACAATGTGTTTTTATGCTTTTTAATTGACCATATGGAATATTATCAATCCGCCTGTCAATATAATTAATTATTAGGAACCAGTTGTGTTATGCTTACTTCTGAAAATTAGTTGGACTTTGTTTTCAGATCCTTGAAATAAAAAATTTCAGTGGATATTTATTAAATGAATTGAAACAATTTAATCTCAAAAAAAAAAAAAAAAAAAAAAAAAGTAAAAGACGCTCAATTTAGCACCAATTGTGTTGTTATTTATGCGAGCATGTTGTTATTTATATGAGAATGCCCTAAATATACACCATGTACCATGAATGCATTAACAAAACTCACTGCTAAGTCTGTTCCTATGGCTACATCCTTTCTTTGTAATACTGATTGCTGAACTAGCCAATTTTGTTATTACCATTAAGGACCCAGCCTTTTTCTGACATTTCTGTTTACAAGTAAAGAGCAGTATTTTTTGCTAGAAAATAGCTTAGAACCCCCAAATATTATATACATTTTTTAGCAGAGACCCCAGAGAATCAAATGGTGCTCATTGCATTTTTTTTATGCTACAAGGTTTTTGTACCACAGTTTTTCATGCACTTTAACCACGTCCCGCCTGCCATATATTAAAATGGCAGCAGGCGGGATGCACTCTCGTTGCATGTTCCTAGGACACGGCGCGACCCCTATCTCGGTAAAGAACCGATGATGCGGCTCTTTACCAATGTGATCGGCTGTGTCCAATCACAGCCATTCACATGTAAACAAGGAAGTCGGCTCACACTGACAGAGTGTGTGGTGAGGAGCGGCATCTCTTTGCAGGGGAGAGCTGTACAAGTAATCAGGGCACTGATCATCAGTGCCCATCAGTGACACCAATCAGTGCCCATCAGTAACACCAATCAGTGCCCATTAGTGATGCCAGTCAGTGCTGCCTTTCAGTGCTGCCCATCAGTGTCCATCAGTGCCGCCTATCCATGCCAGCTATGAGTTCCCATCAGTGCAGCATATTAGCGCCCCCTCATCAGTGCCCATCAGTGCTACCTCATCAGCGCACATCAGTGAAGGATAAAAATTACTTATATACAGAATGCACTGACAGAAACTAAGAAAAACTTTTCCAAAATTTGCATTTTTTTTTTGTTTTGTTTAGCAAAAAAATTAAAACCCAGCAGTGATTAAATACAACTAAAAGAATGCAATATTCGTGTGAAAAAAAATATAAAAATTGAATTTAGGTACAGTGTTGTATGACCACGCAATTGTCATTCAAATTGTGACAGCTCTGAAAGCTGAAAATTGGCTTGGGCAAGAAGGGGGTAAAATTGCCCTGTAGGCAAGTGGTTAATGAATTAAAAAAACAAAGCATAATATATAACCCCAATTTTTTATATATAATGACAGATAATGTTACTCAAATAGATACATGTCATGCTTTAAAATTGCATGCACTCGTGGAATGGTGCCAAACTACGTGTACAGGTTACCAGTTTAGAATTACAGAGGAGGTCTAGTGCTAGAATTATTGCTCTTGTTCAGATGTTCGCAGTTGATACCTAACATATGTGGTACAAGCACAGTTTACATATATGGGCGTGACCCATGTATGCATTCAATACTAGCATGCAGGGAAAGGGGCGCTTTAAAGTTTTTTTATTATTATTTATTTTATTACATTTTTTAAATGTTTACACTGTCCCTTTAAAAACCACAAATCTCTCCTCAACCATTAAAAGCAAAAGATCACATTTTTTTTTTTTATCTTTTGCTTTAAGAAAAATTACAAACCATATTTACATGATGCTGTACCCAAACAAAATTGATGTATTTTTTCCCCACAAATAGAGCTTTCTTTTGGTGGTATTTGATAACCTCTGCAATTTTTATTTTTTGCGCTATATACAAAAAAGACCAACATTTTGAAAAATAAACTATTTTTTACTTTCTGCTATGATACATTTCCAAGAAATATATATTAAAAAACAAATTTATTCATCAGTTTAGGCCAATATGTATTCTGCTACAAATTTTTGGTTAAAAAAAATCACAATAAAGGTATATTGATTGGTGTACGCAAAAGTTATAGCGTCTACAAAATAGGGGAAAGATTTAGGGACTTTTTATTTTTTTATTGTTTTTACTAGTAATAGTGGCGATCTGCGATTTTTAGCAGGATTGCGGCATTTCGGCAGACTAATCTGACCCTAAGTGACACTTATTGGTGACCAGTGACACCAATACAGCGATCAGTGCCACAAAAAAGCACTGGTCACTGTATAAATGGCACTGGCAGGGAAGGGGTTAACACTAATGGCGATCCAAGGATTAAGTGTTCCCTAAGGTGGTGCTTTCTAACTGTCAGGGAGACTGACTGAGAGTAGAGAGAGATTGCTGCTCCTGATCACTAGAAAAAGCTGATCTCTCTCTCTCCTCCCGTCAGAACGGGGATCTGTCTTATTTACAAAGGCAGATCTCTGTTCTGCCTCTCTTTCCCACGTGCGTTGATTTGCACAGCTGAGCCAACTTGCCGCAGTATAACTATTACACACTTTGCTTCCAAACGGTTCAAAATAATTGAGTCCATATAAAAACTTTCTCCACTGAGTGTTTATCTGGGGATTAGTCAGGTGTATAAATAAGCAAAACCTTCACCACACCTCGTGATACCGCTCCTCTCAAAATTTGCACTCACCAGATATGCAAAGTATATACGCCTTTCGGTCATATCTTTCACATCATCATGTCATTCGAGATCAAGGTCTTCTACAGTCTCAGTATTTCAAAACAAAGGGAAACAGACCTAATAGCGTGATCCTGTTAAGGCTTTTATTCCCATAAGTACCCCCCTTTTAACATTGCACTTAAAATAAAACAACTAAAAACCGCCATTTGAACATATATAAGACACTCTGCCGCACAGTCTCTCTCACCGATACTTAGAAATCCTATTAGCAGGTATTCCTGGGTAGAGTTCGCAGCTGCTGCCAGTCTCACAAGCCATGTGGTCATGCCCATACACGTTTCGTCATACCGTCTTTGTCAATAGGTATTGTTTTTATATGGACTAACCTGTCACAGGGTGCAATTATTTTGTTGGGAAGAAGAGTGTGTAATACACCGGAAGAGCTCTGCTTTTGCTTTATTGATTATTACTGTGTGTTATCGTTTCAAAGCATATGGGATGTTGATATATATATATATATATATATATATATATATAATATATATATATATATATATATATATATATATATATATATACACATACACCCACACACACTATTGAGGGTAGCTATTAATGCTCATACATTTTATTATTAGCTTTGCATGATGATTGTGTCTTGCAATGCAGTACTGCCAGTCAGGTTTGACTGATTCTTAAAAGAAACTAAAAACATGTTTCTACAAAATATAATGCTTAAAGCGGAGTTCCACCCAAAAATGGAAATTCCACTTATCCCTCCGGTATTACATTTGGCACCTTTCAGGGGGGAGGGGGGAGCAGATACCTGTCTAATACAGGTATTTGCTCCCACTTCCACAGAATCTGTGGCAATTTACACCATGTCTGGCCCCTCCTTCCCCCAAACCCACACACCCACTGTCTTCTGGGAGACACACAGGTCCCAGAAGATAGCAGGGACCAGTCAGGACATGCAGCACAACTCACGCATGTGCAATAGGGAACCAGGGAGTGAAGCCGCAAGGCTTCCCTCCCTGATTACCTTACTGAATATGCTGGTGCCTCCACCAAGGAGCCACGGGACGAGTCGGCTTCGGGTGAGGACATCGCAGGCGCCCTGGACAGGTAAGTGTCCTTATTTTAAAAGTCAGCAGCTGCAGTATTTGTAGCTGCTGACTTAACTTTTTTTTTTTTTTCGGCAGAACTCCGCTTTAAAAGTCATATAGTTATAGGAAAACTAGATACCTAAAAAAAACACCAGTTACATATAATTTTTTAATCCAACCACATTGTGTCATATGTGAAAGAATGGTAAAAGCACAGAACTGTGAAGATTTGTAGGACACAGGGTGAAGTTTAAATCAGATTCGATTATTGTCATTTTATTTTACATCTTTAAATACCAAAATGGGGTTGATTTACTAAAGCAGTTATGCTGTTCACATGCCAAAGTGTGTTTTACTTTGTAAAGTTAAGGTTAGTAAATTTGGCAAAGCTGTGTTGATCTCAATCAACCAATCATGTGCTAACAAAATTATAATTTTAATTTTTCTAGCTAAACAGTCTCCTCTTCTTTAGTAAATCGTTCCAATTGTACCATTAATTTGATCTAGCTCAATAATACAGCTAAATAAATAACTAATTCATTGTATCCCCCTGATTTGTGCCCCCAAATTGTTTTAGAGTCCTGAATCTAATTTCCGTAGTCAACGACCAAGTATTTTGTCATATGAACTATATTATGAACATCTTTCAAAGCTAACATTACTATTCATACTATGACATTATTCTTTTAATAAATGTGTAATTATCTGTTTCAGGTTCGGAAGCTAAAGGAAATGTTCAAAAAAAAGAAGAAAGAAGATGAGCCCCAGACTCCAAGCCCAGAGACTCAGCCAAATGGCGAGCTGCCCAACTCGGGCCCAATCATTTACTATATCTATGAGTCAGAAGAGGAGGAAGAAGAAGAAGACCCTGAACCTCCTCCAGAGCCACCTCGTCCTGTTAATGACAAACCCCACAAATTCAAGGATCATTACTTGAAGAAACCAAAGTTCTGTGATGTGTGCGCCAGAATGATTGTCTGTAGGTCATTCTTCATGGTCTTCTGAATTTGCAAGGGAAATATTCTATCCACTGCTAGATATAATAGATAGAAGAAAGTATGAAATGGGGAATCTGCCCAGTTTTATACCTGGGCTGAAAGTCAAAGTGGTACAGCAATACTCAAGCATATAAGATTGGTTGAGGCTTGAGTTACCAAGCCCTGTCATTGATAAAGAAAGAGACCTCAGCACATCATGATTTTGCCAAAGGACTATGGTATTTAGGTCTTGTTCCTAAATACAGGTCATACATACAGGTATTTGCGTGAAAATGTCCTATCCACTGCAATTGATCATCTATATATCTTGTCATGAGGTAGAGGTACAGGGAAAGCTTTCTTTTATACAATTGGGGTTTGAAATCAAGCCAGTGAACAGCCTGTGGTATAACTTTTGAATAAACAAGGCTCCAGTGGTATAGTAACAAAATGGCTTTTATCGACAGGGCACTGTGAAGTAAACAGGTCGAATGGCATAATCTCATAATCAAACATTAGGAAAATCTTTAGAAATACAGTCCTGATGCAGAGTCTCTTTTTCAAGGCAGTGGTACTCAGGTCTTTAAAGTGGTTTTAAAGGCTCAAGGTTTTTTACATTCATGCATTCTATGCTTGAAGGTAAAAAACATTTTGTGTTCAGCAGCCCCCCCACTAAAATTTATCGGAGCCCCACCCTGATCCAGCGATGTGTACGAAAGACTCAGCTCTTCCAGGTCTCTCTCTCCTCATTGGCTGTGACAGCATCGGTAACAATTGGCTCCCGCTACTGTCAATCACAGCCAGTGAGCCAAAGAGGAGAGAGTGGGGCGGGCCAAGCTCCTTGTGTGAATGGGCAGATAGAGCAGTGGCTCGGGTACCCTTAGAGCAAGATGCTTGCTGTGGGGTACTTGGCAGGAGGAACAGGCCAGGAGAGCTGGCAGGGGAACTGAGAAAAGGAGGATCGGGGCTTCTCTGTACAAAACTATTGCACAGAGCAGGTACGTTTAACACGTTAGTTATTTTTATTTTTTTAAAACCAAGCTTCAATATCACTTTAAAGCAAACCTATGCTTTGCCCATTTAGGTCAAAGCAACTTGGCTGCTTCAGTAAGCCACTGGGAGAGAAGAATTACCCAGTTTATCTGGATGTGAAGAAGCATGAGACATACTCTTCCTCTAATGTGACAGCAGTGGTGATTAGTGATTGGCCTTACACTGCCATAAAGGGGCAAAGAAAAAGTTCTAAGCCTTCCTTCCTTGATCCTGGAATCTAGGTGTGGGATGGGATAGAGTGAAGGAGACGTAAAAGAAAATGAGTGTTTTTCAGCAAGAAGGGGAACATTAACAAAACCTGTTACTAAGCTCTGCATGGGCAAAGTTCAGGTTTATGGCTTAATGATACCTGGGTGGCTTGTGCCTACAATGGAGATTTAGATGCCTCGGCCTATCATCTCTGTACTAAAGATGACAAAAGTGTTAATTTACTAAAGTCAAATACTTTATTCACTTTGCAAGTGAAATTGCACTCTGCAGGGGATTTTTTTCCCCAGAGCACAGTAAATCTGGTAAAACTATTTTGCAAAAAATACCCAATCATGTACAAGGAAAATAATAAAAAAAAACTGAATTTTCCTTGCACATGATTAGATAATAGAAGTCAATACCTAATTCTCCAAACTTTGGGGAAATTTTCCTTGCAAAGTGAACAGTACAATTTGCAAAGTAAACAATCTATTTGCCTTGAGTAAACCAGCCCCTTAATCTTGCATACAGGCTAAGGTATACTTCTGTACTCCTATACATATGAATAGGTGTAATATCATCCACAAGCAGATACAATCATATTCAAGATCTGATGGGCACAATCTTTGATGGGCATGTGAAAATATTTAAATGCAGTAAAGAATGTTGTAATAAAACAAATGATAAATCTAAATAAAGCTTTGGCGAGACAACATAGTTTGCTAAAATTCCATTAACTGGTCATACAGTTGGCTCTCCTTACATGTCAGTCCACTGGCTTCTGAGGAAGCGCCAGGACAGATGCAAAACCTGTAGGGTGATACATTTTATGAGCAGTCAGGGGACTTTTAAAATAGTGCTCCCCCTATACTATGTTATTTTCAGAGCTTGTAACATTTTGGAAATATGCTAAAAGTAAAAGTCTGTGGTGAAAGCTGATGCTGAAGCTGCATATTTTAAAATGGCAGATTTTGCCCACTCTTAAGCCTAGTACAAACAGGCCGAATTTTCCCCATGTGTATGGCAGCCGGTCTGACAGAAGTCTTGTGCCCGAAAAAAAAGTCTGCCGACTGCCTACCTATCGACACTCGTAGCCAATGGCTGAGAGGGCTGACCGGAGTGTTCTGGCGGGGACACAATAGCACAGCAGGGGGGGGGGGGGGGGTGTCGCTGTACTAACATCTGATTGTTAGTACATCAGCTCTGACCTGAGATGTCAGTTTTATCGTTCAACCCGCTGGAAAAAAAAAAGAGTGGTGTGTATGAGGCTTATGCTTGTCTGTAATTAATAGTTTATGTATGTACACCTCTAAAGTTTACAAGACGAACGATAATAAAAAATATTATGGTAAATATCCTGAAATTACGCAGTGATAACAAATGAAAATTCCTGTTTTATTGAACTGCAATGCCTAATTTTCTACAAGAAGATCTGGACGGCGAACAGTTAATATGTAAATGTATAGCAACAGAAGGGTGAATTCTAAAATAGAAGGTGTGAGTTTTGCCCTCGTCAGAAGACAGTAATCTTGTAAGTGACATCTTATTGAAAATGCAGAGCAAGTAGCGGGTGGTCAGCACTAACAATATGTTTCTATATTTCACATGCCAGTCTGTTAAAAATGTCATTCTCGAGATTTTAGGCCATAAACAGTGGTTGTCTGTTTGTCTGCCCTAATGCAGTTTCTTCCCCTGCTTTCTTTTGGTGGTAATTGATCACCTCTGCGGTTTTTATTTTTTGCGCTTTAAACATAATAGAGCGAAATTTTTTTTTAAAAAAAAATATATTTTTTACTTTCTGCTGAAAAACATATCCAATAAAAAATAGTAAAAAATAAAATGTCTTCATCAATTTAGGGCTGTATTTTGCTACATATATTTGGTAAAAAAAATCCCAATAAGCGTAAATTGTTGGTCTGCGCAAAAGTTCTAGCGTCTACAAACTATGGCATATATTTATGGATTTTTTTTTTTATTTATGGAATTTTTACTAGTAATGGCGGCGATCAGCAATTCATCGTGGGACTACGATATTCTGGAAGACAAATCAGACACTAATGCTGCATACACACAATTGGATTATCTGGCGGACTTAGTCCGGCGACGGAGAAAGCCGGGCTCCTCCGCTAGCAAAAAAGCAGAAGATAGTGGAGGAGCTCGGCAAGAAGAACCAGAAAGTGCGGAGAAGTCGGAAGAAGACCCCCAAAGTCGGAAGAAGACCCCTGGAGCTGCATAATAAACCACTTTAAAAACCTGTGTAGTGTGTTTTTTTTATTGACACTTTTTCCACTCAGGTGAATGGGTAGGGGTACGATGTACCCATACACATTCACATAGGGTGGGGGGCCGGGATCTGGGGGCCCCCTTATTAAAGGGGGCTCCTGTATTCCGATAAGCCCCCCCCTGCAGACCCCGACAACCAACGGCCAGGGTTGTCGGGAAGAGGCCCTTGTCCTAATCAACATGGGGACAAGGTGCTTTGGGGTGGGGGGGGGTCACAGGGTGCCCTCCCTTCCCCAAAGCACCCACCCCCACATGTTGAGGGCATGCGGCCTGGTATGGTTCAGGAGGGGGCGCTCGCTCATCCCCACCCCCTTTCCTGACTGGCCAGGCTGCGTGTTCTGATAAGGGTCTGGTATTGGCTTGGGGGGACCCCCACTCTGTTTTTTCGGCATAGGGGGTTACCCTTAAAACACATACCAGGCAACGGGGCTCGCAAGGTGTCAATCTCACCGATGAAAGTTGCGACATTGACTTCCTTCTCTAGTCCCGTCATACCTGGAGTCACTTTCAAAATGAATGAACTTTAGCCCGTGTGTTGGCAAGTTTGTTCATTTGGAAAGTCTGGTGGACTAGCACACAGATGAGCGGATTGTCTGCTAGAAAGCCGAGTCCGTCAGACAATTTTGAAGCAAGCCTTCTTTCTAATTCCGCCGGACTTTTGGGAAGAAAATGTCCGCTGGAGCCCACATATGGTCAAATTGTCCGGTGGAATCTGGTTCGCCAGACTAAGTACGCCAGATAGTCAGATCGCGTGTATAAGTGACACTTTTGACACTTTTTTTGGGAGCAGTGACACTAGTACAATACAGTGATTAGTGCTAAAAATATGCACTGTCATTGTACTAATGACACTGTCTGGGAAGGGGTTAACATCAGGGGTGATCAAAGAGTTAACTGTGTGCCTCACCAGTGTTTTACTACTGTGGGAGAGGTGCTTTTACTAATGGAAGACATTGATCCATCTTCCTGCTTTGCAGTAATTCTGGATCAATGCCTTCCATACTGACAGTACGACAATCTGCCTTGTTTACATAGGTAGATTGCTGTTCTACCTGTGTAATAAATGATCACCAGGTGGCGGCGGACATAAGAGCCATGCACAAGCCTCAAGCAGTGCAGATTCGTGCCTGATACCTGGAAATATATATGTGATCCTGCGCAGCGGGGACGCCCTGTAGCAGTACACCTGCTATGGGACGGTTGGCAAGTGGTTATTCATTTTATTTGTGTTTCTATTAATAAATTGACTTAACTGGATCATAACACAATAGTATGCATTAAAAAAGTATTTTAGCGAAGATGTAGTATTTTGTCAGGCGTACCATCTCACCTGAAATGATCATGAAATTTGAATTGGGGGAATTGAGGTGAGAGATGAATGGCAGATAGCCCTGAAACATCAGAAGAAAAGGAGTAGGGGTTTTCTGTTGGCCATACAAATACTTTGTTTTATTTTTTCTATCCATTGTTACGTGCCCCTTTGTACCAACTAACAATATACTGTATACCAACCTTAAGGTTCTGGGTGTCTGAGGTAGACATATTAGCATATTTTAAGCTATTCCCAGACACTCGAGAGACTAAATACTAAGGACGCTCCATATTGACTATTCAGATTGTCAATATTTCTGCATTTTGTTATAGTTCTTTTATATAGTCAGGTCTCCATGCCATTTGCCTCTATGCTTCTAACAGAATTTAAAAGAGAGTAGTGAAAAGCAGTTTATACAGGTAGTGTATAAACATTTGTCTGTTGCATATTTGTTTAAAATCAGTGTACATGAAAGCAAAACTCATAGTACATCTCCAAGATGTTTCTTACTATATGGTGTAGAGTTGGTCTAGGGTACTTTTTCCTAAGTGGAATTTGCATTGGTATTTTCCAACTTGTATTTCCATGTACGGGAGAAAACAGGTAACCTGCATTCAACAATGCCTCTGTAGCCTTTTTTTGTGCCTTGGTTGAAATATTCAGTCTCCCTCCTCTAAGGCGTGATTCACATCTATGCATTTTTAGTGCTTTTTTCATTTTGCAGATTTGTACTACATTCCATTTACCATGGTTTCCTATGGAACACGTTCTGTAGTGCAAATCTGCAAAATGTTAAAAGCTCTAAAAATGCATAGGTGTGAATCCAGCCTTTTTTTAAACTTTTTTTTTTCTTGAATATAATAAATAACAGTATGAACACATAGACAGGCCCGAAAACTAGGGGGCCTCATTGAGAGGGGCGCCAGTGGCATGGTTTGGCTATGAAATGGTAGAGCTTCTTTTTTTGGCTATAGTACATAAACTAGCTTCTCCTCTCACACAGCCACAACACCAGCAGACCCCAACACCAGTGGACCCTCTTGCAGCCACCACTATGATGAACACGTGCTCTACCACATTGGGGAGCACAGACAGACTCACCCTTCCCCTGACAATATTTCCAGAGCAAGTTGACATCTCTCCTCCCTCATCAGTGACAGCCGGCTCCAGCCTCTCTGTGTCTTCCAGCATTGCAGCCCCTGCTCAGTCCAGTAGGTAGCCCGACAGTGCCCTGCAGTTAACACTTATATCTTCAGAGATAGCCCACATTTTACTGTCTCTACAAACCAGGGAAGAACTAGCCTCATTTGCAACCTGAATACAATCCACTCTGAAAGCAGATATTACTCAGATAAGACAGGAGCCATTAACCCTTTCCTCTAAGGTCTCCACTCAGGACTCTAATTATGCCCGAAGAGAGTGGTCTCCCTTGAACAGCAGCAAACCCCGATCCCCTCAATGAGAAGTGCAACTGAAGCTTCATCTGGATGACCTAGGGAGTCGCAAAAGTCAGAACAACATCAAACTATGGGGGATCCTAGAGGCTACAGCGGGCACCAATCTACTCCCCATGGTAATGATCATCCTTAAAGTGGACTTCCACCCTAACTTACATCAATGGATGCAATTGTTGCCGATCACATCTTTATTCATTTTCGGATAGTTTATTTTGTTTTCATCTTTTACCTTTTTTGTTGAGGGTAAACGCTGCACCTTCCATTCATCCTCATTGCAGCAAAATACGTAATTTCCCTTTTCCCATTGGCTCTTGGAATAGCAGTGTCATCAATTCCAGGAGTCAATGGGCATCCCCACACACACAGCGATTCGTTCCCACTGCACATGCGCAAGATTGGGAGGTGCATGCTGGAAAGCCAGCTGCACCTAATCCCGGAAAAGAGAGTCCTGGCAAGCTTCAGTTGCCCACAAACAGGATGGCTGCTTGCTGGATCAGGCATTCCAAGTAAGTTCTAAGCCCTTGTACACACGGTTGGATATTCCGACGGAAAATGTCCGATCGGACCGCGTTGTCGGATAATCCAACCGTGTGTGGTCTCCATCGGACTGTTTCCGTCTGAATATCCAACCGACAAAGTTTTAGAGCTGGGCTATAAAATTTTCCGACAACATGATCCGATCGGACAAAGTCCGATCGTTTGTAGAGAATTCAGATCGGACAAAGTGCCACGCATGCTCAGATCAAATTACGACACCAAAGCTATTGCCTGCTAGCAGCAACGTAGTCCCGTCACAAGGCATGAACGTCATCACGTTCCGAACGATTGGATTTTCTGACAACTTTGTCCAACCGTGTGTATGCAACACAACTTTCGGACAAAATCCGTCTGAAAAAAATCTGACAGATTTTGTTGTCGGAATGTCCGACCATGTGTACAAGGGCTAAGATGTGCACAAAGACCAGAAACTTTATAATATACAGCACCAGCCCATTTTAAATGTATAAGCGGCAACTGTCATGGGGGTTATTTAAAAAACAAAAGCGCCCGTTACTCTGCTTTAAAGTAAGCCAACCGCTTTTTTGGCTGTACTTTTCCTATGGCTCACAGGAGTGTAGTTCATTCTGCACTCCTGTGACCCGTTTTCAGCTGACAGCAGGATGAAGCCCACTTCTGGCTGATGTCACAGCTGGTCCAGATTCTGAAAAGGTCCCCACCATATGGTTGGGATCCAACCAGAACCCTGGACTGGCACCTGGCTCAGCCTCCTAGTAATCGACTGAGAGCCCAAGCCAGCCACCCTCTCCCCTCCACAGCCCAGCACTCCAGTGAGCAGAGGGGAGAGCAGAGAGCCATGGACAAGCCACAGCCTTAGCTCTGGAGATTGATCGGGTACATTCTGTGAGCCCTAACACCTGATTTGATAACTCCAATCCCAGAAATTTCCTCTGGGATTATTGCAGGATTGAGAAGGGTGCAGCTGGTCTCATCCGATCTCCTCCCCCGCCGCTGATCTCCTCCAGATCACAAGTGCTATAGCTGCAGAAAAGATTCATGTAGCCATGTAGCGTTTGTGATGTTAAGGAGATCAGGTGCCAAGGGAAGAAGATTGTATGAGCCATCCTTTTCTCTCCAGATGACAGCTGTAGTAACCAGCGGGCACTTCGGTAGCGCCTGCTAGTTAAATAGTATAGATGCAGCAGGCAGCTGTGGGGTTTGGCTCCCACTGGGCTCCACCTCCAGCAAGCGTGGGGTTAACTGTGAACAACAAAAAAATCTTATTAGTGTTCCACAAACCCCCACCATTCTATTCCTAATCCATGAATAAGGCTGCTGTGACCATTAACATATAGAATATACACGTTTTTAATGGTATTAATAAAGTGTATATATGCTATACTTCAATAGTCACAGCAGCCTCATTCTTTAAATTACATTTATTATGAATAGAATGTTGGGGGGGGGGGGGGGGGGTTTATAAGGGGCTTTTTGTAGTTGTTTTACATATTAGTCTTTACCAAGAACTCCTACCTCACTTACTACTGACCTATGAACTCTGCTACACTTACTACTGACCCCTGAACTCTGCTACACTTACTACTGACCGACCTATAAAATCTGCATTACTTACTACTGACTTATGAACTCTGCGACACTTACTACTGACCCCTGAACTCTGCTACACTTACTACTGACCGACCTATAAAATCTGCATTACTTACTACTGACTTATGAACTCTGCGACACTTACTACTGACCCCTGAACTCTGCATTACTTATTACTGACCTATACATTTTGTGACACTACTGAGCCCGAACTCTGCATTACTTACTACTGACCTGTGAACTCTGCGCCACTTACGTCTGACCCCTGAACTCTGCATTACTTACTACTGACCTATGAACTCTGTGACATTACTAATCCCTGAACTCTGCATTACTTATTACTGACCTATGAACTCTGTGACACTACTAATCCCTGAACTCTTCATTATTTATTACTGACCTATAAACTCTGCGACACGTACTACTGACCTGTGAACTCTGCATTCCTTACTACTGACCTGTGACCTCTGCGCCACTTACTACTGACTCATGAACTCTTCATATCTTACTGCTGACCTCTCAACTCTGCATCAATTACTACTGACCTATGAACTCTGCTACACTTACTACTGATCTATGAACTCTGCGACACTACTGACCCCGAACTCTGCATTACTTACTACTGACTTGTGACCTCTGCGCCACTTACTAACTCTGCGACACTACTGACCACTGAATTTTGCATTACTTACTACTGACCTGTGAACTCTGCATTACTTACTATTGACCTATTAACTCTGGGCCACTTACTACTGACCCCTGAGCTCTTCATTACTTACTACTGACCTGTGAACTCTGTGACACTTACTACTAATCCCTGAACTCTGCATTACTTACTACCGACCTATTAACTCTGCAACACTGGCTACTGACCTGTGAGCTCTGCATTACTTACTACTGACCCCTGAACTCTGCAACACTTACTACTGACCCCTGAATTCTGCATTACTTACTACTGACCCCTGAACTCTGCATTACTTACTACTGACCTATAAACTCTGCATTACTTACTACTGACTTATGAACTCTGCAACACTTACTACTGACCCCTGAACTCTGCATTACTTACTACTGACCCTGAACTGTGCATTATTTACTACTGACCTATGAACTCTGATACTTACTACTAATCCCTGAACTCTGCATTACTTACTACTGACCTATGAACTCTGCGACACTGACTACTGACCTGTGAACTCCGCATTACTTACTACTGACCCCTGAACTCTGCATTACTTACTACTGACCTGTGAACTCTGTGCCACTTACTACTGACCGCTGAACTCTGAATGACTTACTACTGACCTATGAACTCTGTCAATCTTACTACTAATCCCTGAACTCTACATTACTTACTACTGACCTGTGAACTCTGCGACACTACTGACCCCGAACCCTGCATTACTTACTACTGACCTGTGAACTCTGCGCCACTTACTACTGACCCCTGAACTCTGCATTACTTACTATTGACCTATGAACTCTGCGACACTTACTACTGACACCTGAACTCTGCATTACTTACTACTGACCCTGAACTGTGCATTATTTACTACTGACCTATGAACTCTGATACTTACTACTAATCCCTGAACTCTGCATTACTTACTACTGACCTATGAACTCTGCGACACTGACTACTGACCTGTGAACTCTGCATTACTTACTACTGACCCCTGAACTCTGCATTACTTACTACTGACCTGTGAACTCTGTGCCACTTACTACTGACCGCTGAACTCTGAATGACTTACTACTGACCTATGAACTCTGTCAATCTTACTACTAATCCCTGAACTCTACATTACTTACTACTGACCTGTGAACTCTGCGACACTACTGACCCCGAACCCTGCATTACTTACTACTGACCTGTGAACTCTGCGCCACTTACTACTGACCCCTGAACTCTGCATTACTTACTATTGACCTATGAACTCTGCGACACTTACTACTGACCTGTGAACTCTACATTACTTACTATTGACCTATGCACTCTGCGACACTACTGACCTATGAACTCTGCGACACTACTGACCCCGAACTCTGCATTACTTACTACTGACCTGTGAACTCTGTGCCACTTACTACTGACCCCTGAACTCTGCAGTACTTACTACTGACCTATGAACTCTGTGACACTTACTACTAATTCCTGAACTCTACATTACTTACTACTGACCTATGAACTCTGTGACACTACTGAGCCTGAACTCTGCATTACTACTGACCTGTGAACTCTGCGCCACTTGCTACTGACTCCTGAACTCTTCATCTCTTACTGCTGACCTCTGAACTCTGCATCACTTCCTACTGACCTCTGAACTCTGCATCGCTTACTATTGATATGTGAAATCTGCGCCATTTACTACTGACCTGTGAACTCTGCATCACATACTGCTGACCTCTGAACTCTGTATCGCTTACTATTGAATCCCTGCACTCTGCTTCTATTTTAACCATGGCAAATATTCAGCACACGACACTGTACTTTATTTTTCTTGCTCAAGAAGACCCAACTTATGATCCTGCACACAGGCCCCATTACTTGCTATTTTACTGTGAGACAGAATGCTACATGTTACAGTGTGGTGCACTGCATCCCACATCCTACTTTCCCAACCACTGAATGACCTTCTCCCAGTACTTGGGGGGAAGGGGGGGCACTAAAGTGAGTCTTTGTCTTGGGTGAATGAATGTCTAGCTTTGCCACTGTTGACAGTATCTACATTTTCATGCTCTTTAAAATTATGTCAGGCTGGCCACTTAGTAAATGATAGAATGTGGCATTCTTTAATGGTTTTCTTTGAGCGTTGAGCTGTGGAGGGATGGGTAGCGGCCATCTCAGAGTCTCATCGGCTCACTGAGAGGCTGAGACGGCCATCAGTCCAGACAGCTGGCGGATTGAGACTCCCACAGTTGGGATGATGCGGTGCTGCAAACGGGTCACAGGAGTGCAAAACAAATTGCACTCCGGTGACTCTTATACCGCATACAGACGATCGGACATTCCGACAACAAAATCCTGGATTTATTTCTGACGGATGTTGGCTCAAACTTGTCTTGCACACACACGGTCGCACAAATGTTGTCGGAAAATTCCGTACGTCAAGAACACGGTGATGTGCAACACGTACGATGAGCTGAGAAAAATTAAGTTCAATAGCCAGTGCAGCTCTTCTGCTTGATTCCAAGCATGCATAGACTTTTGTGCGGCGGAATTGTGTACACACAATTGGAATTTATGACAACGGATTTTGTTGTCAGAAAATTTGAGAACCAGCCCTCAAATTTTGTTTGTCGGAAATTCCGACAAAAAATGTTCGATGGAGCCTACACACAGTTAGAATTTCCGATAACAAGCTCACATCGAACATTTTTTGACAGAAATTCCGATCGTCTGTACGCGGCATTAGGAGAAGCCCAGCCAAGCAAGCTCAGGCTGGACTTCTCCTTTAACAGATTATTCTTCATTAAGCATTACATTTTTTTTCTATCAATAAAACTTTTTTGTTACAATGCATAGTTTTAAATGAATTTATTATTTTTAATTCATGCATTCAGATTTCTTTTTTTAATAAATTATGATACATTTGATTTTTTTTTTTATATTTCAGAATATTTACACAATGAAAAGTATGAATGTTTTGTTTCTTTTTCTGAAAAAGATCATATTAGTCCTAGATTTGATTCTGAGGATTTTTTTTAAATACTAGCAAGTGGTAGATGTAGTCTCAGGTTTCATTTTAAGCCAGTTAGGACTATTAACTAATTAATTAAGTTTATCTAAAGTGTACTCTGTATTAACCAGGTGATTTTTACATTTCTGTTATGAACCTGTTTATTCAGAGACAACTTTGTCATTACCTGAGATAATGATGTAATGATAGCATGTAAGGTGAGTAGTACATGAGTTCAGAGTTGCTCCGTCCCTTGTATTATACACAACAAAGAAGCATCCCACATGGGACTTATTTGCAGCCAAGAAAGCATTATACATAGATTTTAATAAAAATAAATGTTTATTGTACAAACAATGATAAAAAGTTTAAAAACCTCTGGTCTATATGTACATTTTACTATATTGCCCTCCTATGAAAGGAAAAACATATGGATGCGTTGAACAGATTATTGTTCTACCGCCCATCTCCCATCACGTTTTATTGTTGAACAATTTTCTTCAGGGTATATTTGGTGAAAGTGCATGAATATACCAGATTGAGGAACCACAGTCTTACAGTGTGTCCTGGAAGAGTTCCATGCCTGTGGTGGCCTGACCCTAGATCCCACAAGGGGTTGGAATGCATGACCAAATGGGGGGTGGGGGGCAATTTTAGAAAAAGAATATGCAGAGATTAAATCCAACAAAAATATATAAGATGTCAGGCCTACAATAAGGGCCTGTCAATCATGGGTCCTTGGCCAGAACAGAACTTTTGATTGGAGAAGGGTCAGAAGCCCTGTTGTTTTTTTCCTGCTATCCAGGGCTCTTTTGGACAGCTTTCCCCTGCCGACGTTTTTTACCAGACAAATAGAGAGATGAGCTCTCTAACAGCAACACAGACAGAATTATTTTTTTCAAGTAGAATAATAGTCTTTAAAAATATCTGGTAATTCTGGGTATAGGGGAACGTGTAGCATTTTGTACCCCCTCCCAGGATGCAGTGCTTGGACTTGAGAGGCAGAACTGTTAGGCCCAAACATTGTCACATTAAAGAGGGGAGAAGATCATTAAGCCTGATCTCGGGCACAGACTCACAGACTCACAGACTCACAGCTTTTTAAACAGGGACTAGACTTAGGGCTCTGATATGTGCTCTTGGCTGTGTGAGGTAGTGCATATAAGGTAAATACCCATGGGATAGGATTTCAAGAGAACCTGTCATAGGTTGTTGTATATATATATATATATATATATATATATATATATATATATATGCATAATTTTGCATAATTTTTAGGCATTTTAAAGAATTTCTTTACTAGATATGACACCACAATTGTTACAATAACTTAAAGCTGAATGCTGGGCAAAGGTAAAATCTTCCCTTGCAGTGGAGCTCCCCCTACACAGCAAGGGTTTGAAGTTAAATTTTTTGTAGGCGAATGTTAAAAATGCATTTTACGTCCTTTTTTTTTTTCTTCCACAGCAAGTTTCTTTTTCTTTTTTCTTCCAAACTTTTTATTTGAAAAAAGAGAAAAAGGTACAAGAACATCATAAGTTGTGTTCTATTCACAGAAACAAGGTCAGATCGTATTAACAAGTATATGTGACAAATATGACACTAAGATCAATAGTAGATTGCATCAATAACAGTGAGTTGTACTATAACGATTTTAACCAGGAAATAAAACTAGTTTCATAAGTAGAAAGTGGGACGTCATGGGAGGTTTTGTTGCTTTTATTACTCCTCATCTGATATGGTACATAGCAATTATGTGGTCTGATTAGTTTATGGGAGTTGGAAGAGTGGGTCATGCAGAAAGATTGTCTACTTGTACGTGTATATGTGTGACCAGCACACCCGGTGTAGTTAGGTCAGGCCTTGTTTAAGGGATTAAGAAGGGGGGGTAAGTTTGAAGGAAAAAATGGAGGGGGGGGGATATAAAAGGAGGGGTGTGGGAGAGAATTTGGGAGGTTGAAAGGGGCGTTAAGCAGTGGGCTGTGGTGGTTATATGTACTATTAGGTGAGAGACTGAATATGTGTGTATTTGTTTGATGTGGTAGGGACAAGTGAATGTTTGACGTTTGAGGTATGTATCGTGTCAGCATGGCAGGCTGGTATGCGTGGGTAAGGTTGAGCGCCCAATAATGTGGAAATTATCTTAGACTCAATGGTATGATGAGGGCAGTTTAGGGGAGAGGAAGGTTCATTGTTTTCAGATATTCTTTGGAAGATTGAAAATGGGTCCAGCAAGCCCATACAGTTAAAAATGTATGCGGGGAGTTTCAGGAGATTGCGATGAGTTACTCTATCTCCGCAATTTTATTTATCCAATTATACCAGTCTGACAAGGTGGGGACTTTGGGGGTGCCCCATAGAATAGGTTAAGGATTTATGGTAAGGTAAGTTGTTGGAATCTTGGTGATGGAGTAAGAATTGTTCTGGTGTGAATTCCAGGGGGTATGTAGTTATTTTTTTGATTTGGTTGTAGACCTGTTTTCCAATAGGCTTGGGCAACTCCACCAGGTGTGTAGGAGATCGCCAGGTGTTTGTAAACATCTCCAGCATTTATCTGAGTTGGTTGCATCTAATCTATGTAGAATAATTGTGGTGTAGTATCAATGGGAAACAATTTTGTAATTGTTTTCCTGAATAGAGACATTTGTGGAGCCCTTGTGTACATGCTGGTATAATTTTTCCCATGAAGTGTTTGTTAGGTTTATGCCTAAGTCTTGGGCCCAGACCTTGCATGCCATCCCTTCATCAGCTTGGGTATTGTCCCAGAGCATGTTGTGGATCTTGGAGATAACATGACGTTGAGGTGTTTTCAAAGGGGGTTATAGCTTCGGACAAATCTGTTTTGCATTGAATAGTGTTTATGTAGTGCTTAATTTGCCAATATTCTAGAAAGATTAGGTTTTGTTCAGCCAAAAGTATTTTCATATGATCCTAGGTGTGTAGTTTGCCCTCTTGAAGAAGATGATGTAAGAGCAAACCAATGTCAGGTTGTTTACTGGATAGTGGATGAGGAGCCATCCCTGGGGGGAATTCAGGGTTCATGAATAATGGTGTTAAAAGTCCTGGAGTCTTTGAGAATTTAAGTTTGTGGCAGACCTCGGTGAAGCAGTAGAATGAGGGACTCATGGTAGGGTGTTCTGTTAGGTATTTTGGTGTGAGGTTGCAGTGGATCCAGGGAGCGCAGAAAACGGGGAGAGTGGAGAAAGAGTTTTCCAGTATTACCCAGTCTTTCACCTGGTGATGGGTGTGCCAGTCTATGATACGCTGGAGGTGGTAGGACCAATAATAATGTTGTCAGGGAAGCCTATTCCTCCTTTGGTTTTAGGTTTTATTATCTGTGTGTATCTAATTCTGGAGAGCTTTTGATTCCAGAGGTAGGTACTACATACTTTTTTTTTAAGTGATTGTATGAAGCTGTTGGGGAGTTTGATAGGTATCGTTTGGAGTAGGTAGAGTATGCGTGGTAGGATGTTCATTTTGATGATGACCCCTCTGCTGAACCAGGAGAATTGTGCTTTGCTCCATTTTGTAAGATCCTCCATTATAGTCTTAAGGTAGGTAATTTTTGGAGTAGAAATCAGATTTTTTATGGGCGTTTGGATTCCTAGATAAGTTATAGTGTCTGGTTTCTATGAAAAGGGGAAGTTTTGTTTACATTTTAGGACTTGTGATTCCGTTAGTTTGTTGAGAGCGTGTGATTTTGTGAAATTGATCTTGAAGTGGGCTATATACTGGGACAAACGGAAGTCTTTGATGAGGTTTGGCAGGGATATATGTGGTTCAGAGAGGAATAGTAAGATATCATTGGCAAAAGTGGTCATTTTATATTGCTAGCTATAGTAGTTCCATGGATATCTATGTTATTGCGTATATTGTGTAGGAAGGGTTCGAGAGTGAGGATAAATAATATGGGGGATGGGGGGCATCCTTGGCATGTTCTGTTTGATCGAGAAGGCGTTTGACAGTAGTCTGTTAGCACGTACTTTGGCTTTGGGGTTCGTGTATAGAAATATAATGAAGCCTATCAGGCAATTACCAAAGCCTATAGTTTGTAGCACGGCTTCTAGATAGTCCCATGACAGCCTGTCAAATGCCTTCCCTGCATCCAATGATATGAAAAACCGGAAGTGCTTGGGTTTGGTAAGCCAACGATGGATGTTCACTGCTTTGAGTGTGTTATCCCTAGCTTCTCTGCCTGGGACAAATCCTATCTGCTCCCTGGAAATTAATTTTGTGATAAAGGGGAGTTTACGGCTGGCCAGAAGTGAGATGGGGTGATAATTTGAGGCTATCTTGTGGTCTTTTCCAGGTTTTGGGATGACACATATGTGGGCTTCCATAAGTTGTTGGGGTGGTCTTTGGTTGTGCTAATTGATTAAATGCTCCTAGGAAGGGGTCAGTTAGTAAGTTTGAGAAAGTATTGTAATTGGTCATACAGAATCCATCAGGACCAGGGCTTTTACCAAGTTTAATTTGTTTAATGGCTGAGTGGAATTCTTCGGGTGTTAAGGGACCATCTATTTCATATGCTTTTTTCTATGTTGTTGGTTTAGGGGTGTACTGTGAAAGGAAATCCGCGACAATAGATTTACAAAATCTGTTGTCAGCTTGTGTTTTTTGTTCAGGAGGAAGGCTGTATAGTTCAGTGTAGTATTGTGCAAACTGATTTGCGATATCGTCGCTCTTGGATAGAAATTGCCCTGAGGGTGTAAGTATGGAGCGGATTGTGGTGCTTGCCTTTTTAGCTTGCAGGGCTTTAGCTAAGAGCTTTCCACTTTTGTTGCTATGCTCATAAAAGAGCTTTTGGGAAAGTGTATAATTTTTCTTGGTCGTCTTACCTAGTTCCTCTCTTAAAAGTTCTCTCGCATGATCTAATTCTGTTTGAATGTTCCGTGCTTTAGTTAGCTTATGGGTCTGTTCTAGTCCCTGTATTTGTCTCAGCAGGGTGTAAATAGATTCCTGTTTGGCTCGTTTACGAGTGGCCCATATTTTAATAAGTGTGCCGCTGATAACACATTTATGAGTTTCCATTGGGTCAGGTGGGTCGTATCGGGGATTTTATTAGTTTTGAAAAAATCCTTGCTGTTTTTGTTGATTGTGAGGGGTCTGTGAGTAGTGATGCATCTAGTTTCCAGGTTTTGGAGAATTGTAATCATTTTGGGAGTGTTAATGTTACAGTGATAGGGTGATGGTCAGAGAGGACATGGGTCTTTTTTTGTAAAGAAGAGGTAGTCTATTCTGGAATAGTGGTTGTGGGTTGGGGAGTAAAAAGTATAGTCTCTTATTTCAGGGTACAACATGCATCATAAGTTGTGAAGGAGTCAATCTTGCATCTGAAGCTTGATTTGCCTAAGTGCTCTGTAAGGAAGTTTCCCTGAGGATGTGGGTTTAGGCAACATTAAAGTCCCCTCTAAAAAAGGAGAATGCCAGATTGGAAGGATGATAGAGAGGTTGCTATATCACGGAAGAAGCTGACTTGAGCCGAGTTGGGGCTGTATATATTTGCTATTGTTATTGGTTTTCCTCAAACAGAGCCCTTGATAAAAGTGTATCGGCCTTCTTCATCTAGCATTGAATCAGTTATTTCTATGGGAGGGGCATAGATATTAAGATGGAGACCCCTTTTGTTTTGGCAAGCAGGTTGGTTGTGTGGTATGCTTTCAGGAAATCTCTGTTCGTTAGTTTGGGGATATGGTTGGATTTGAAGTGTGTTTCTTGGAGGAGGATTATGTCAGCTTTGATTTTCCACATGTATAGCAAAAGTTGTGATTTTTTTCTGGTTGGTCCTTTCCCATTGAGGGATACTATTTTAATTGCTGCCAGTTTGGATTTTGGTTTTGAGTGATGCTTTGGGGGTATAGTCCTCAGTACAAGAATAAGCAGAAATCCCACTTTGTTGCTAATATATAGCTGGTTGTGAGGACAAAGGGAGGGGGGGGAGGAGTGGCAAAGAGAATCGGGGGGGGGGGGGTCAGCACAGAGCTACAGACTTTTCTATTGTAGGGGTGGTAGGACTGAAGAGGATGACTTCAACTGTTTTATGTTAACGGTGAGTTTGGTTGTCATATAGCAATGCTTCTCGCTTGGTCCTATTGAGCAGAAGAGGAAGAGTAAGCGGGAGCTCACGAAGGGAGAGGTGAATGAGTAGTGGAAAATAAACATTTGATGAATGAAATGAGCAGACAGCATAGGGATTTGTGAGAAATGGTTGTATTGAGAGTGTGGTGTGTAAGTGTGTGGGCTCCCCTTACTGAGCAGTGTAAGGTCTGGCTGGGGTGTGAGTTGGAGATAATGTACTGGTTAATTATATATCTTTCGTAAGTTGGTGTAGTAGATAAAGTACGTGTAAAAGCAATAGTATATCAGCAATGTGCTTTTTTTCCTGATGGCATCTTGGTACAGAAAATCGCCATGTTGTGAGAAACTTAGGGGGTGCATCTATATTGACAATAAAATGAGTGTTATATCCCAGAGTGGGTAGAAGTCAAGTTATTGACCTATGAAAGGCATTTGAACTCACAAGACATATTGTGCAGTGGGATGTGCACCATCAATTGAGTTTATGTACTTTATCCCTCACTCCCTCTTCTCTGTTGACACTCTGGGAGGGCCCTCTGTATACTTACTTACAATGCAAGACCACTAGTCCTGCACTGTAAGTAATGCGTTTAGAGTGTGATTGACTGACAGAGTACTTAAAAAGAAGCTGTTTTGGGGACATTGTCATGTTAGGAAGCCTGCAAAAGTGAGGGGTAAGATAAATAAAAGTTTTTTCTTTCATGATACCCTAGACTAAAAAAAAAATATTTAACCTTTGCAGTCACAAATAGAGCTAATGCATTATTTAAGACTATGAGGAGTGACAATGATGTAGTTTTACGGTGTCCTGTTACCAATATTGTCTTAAAGAGGAAGTAAACCCTGATGGGTTTACTTCCTCTTACATTCCCTGCAAAGGTAAAGCATAATGGACTACTATGCATCGCATAGAAGTTCATTATGTGTCACTTACCTGGCACAGGAGCCAGTGAAGTCACCGCTGTCCCCTGTAGTCTGGCGCATCCATCTTCTCGGTCCACTCACGGCATATCGCCGTTGACCGCAGCGCGCTCAGTGCACCTGCGCTCCGCTGTCTATGGCGCATGCGCCATAGAGCCATAGACAGCGGTGCCTGTCTTTCGGCAAATATCTCCTAAACCATGTAGGTTTAGGAGATATTTCTTGGACCTACAGGTAAGCATTAATCTAGGCTTACCTGTAGGTCAAAGTTGGTTGTAAGGGTTTACAACCACTTTAACTGCCTGTGTTGCACCCACCAAAGAATTGTCCACAAAGCAGTGACTGATGTCCACTTACAGGCAAACTGAGATTAGGAGATGTAAAAGGACAACTAGAGTTTCTAGAGCAGTCTTCTTGTGTTAACTCTTCACCAATGTTGGAGATGTATATTTAGGAGCTTTGGGGTTTGGATTCTCACTCTCAATGCATTGACAAAACAAATGCCTTTGTTGCCCACTTTTCCAACAGAACTTGGAATAAAATTTTATTTGGTAGGTGTGGTCAGATTTACAAAAGACAACTTAGTATTTCAACCTCTTTTTTTTTACCACTTATACCAGACAATTTTACTCCCCCAGGCCAAATTTCAGCTTTCAGTGCTGCCACACTTTGAATGACAATTGTGCGGTTATGCAACACTGTACCCATATCACATTTTTATATATTTTTTTTCACATAAATAGAGCTTTCTTTTAGTGGTACTTAATCACCACTGGGTTTTTTATTTCTCTGCTAAATAAATGAAAAAATAGAGTGAAAATTAAAAAATAAATTATTTGTTTCTGTTAGACAGTTTTGCTAATAAATAACCCTTTTCCATAGATTTAGGCCAAAATGTATACTGCTACATTTCTTTGGTGAAAATAAACCAAATCAGTGTAGATCATGTAGTCTGTTGGAAATTTATAGACTCCACAAACTATGGTGTATATATTTGAAAATCGATCAATCCATTCCCGATGTACTGACTCATTTCTGGAGGCCCGAAAATGCTAGGACAGTACAAATATCCCCCAAATGACCTATTTTTGGAAAGTAGACAGTAGTAGAAAGTATTTAGTAAGAGGCATGGCAAGAGGCATGTCAAGTTTTTTTAAGTTGTAATTTTTGTCACAATGTTTTGGAAAATGAAGAAATTAAAAACATTTTTTTTTTTAATTTTTACAAGTTTTTTTTTCATACTGTCATCAGTGCAGTACAGCGTCATCAGATAACTGGTGTGGCAGTAATCAGGGACAGTAACTGGTGACAGTATGTAAAAAAAAAATTTTTTTTTTTTATTTGTTTATTTAAAAAAAAAGGAGCAATACAGTGTTACCACAGTAACATACTACTACTTTGGGGAGGTGATTAGGATTTTTTATACACTATGATTACTTATAACTGTGAATTTTACAGTTATAAGCAACCTTTTTTCTGAATGAAGATTAGCTGTGATTGGCCAGCAGCTAATCACAAGGTAAAGATGGGCTGTGATTGGCTTTGTCTGTACCATGTGATGACTTTGACCAATCACAGAGCTCATTACACTAGTACATTGTGAAAGGCATGAATCAATGCCTTTCATTGTATAAAACTGTAATGTGATCTGCTGTGATTGGCCCCAGCAATCACATGGTACCAGCAGTGGGCCGGTACAGTGATCTGTCATCGGCTGTGTACTGTGGACATGGCGGGTGCCAGATTCCTCCCAGAATAACAGTACTCCCACCTGGTCTATTGTGGAATGATGGCTGGATGGGAGCACTGTTGTTCTGGGAGGACATGAAAGGGGTTAAGCACCACCACATCCTATAGATGCTTCTCTCTCTGCACAAAGTGGAGTGACATTAGTACTACATGCCATTTTACATATTGGTTGACTTTGCTAGACAATTGATAAGTCTTCTTCTCGATCAAGATTCACAGCAAACCTTTGTACTTAGTGGAATGTTAATTCTGGATAATTCTTGCTTTAGTTTTTCAGTGTTTTCTTTGTTGTAGCACTCTTGGGTCTCTAGACACACTGATCTTTGAGCCTGCTTTCCAGATGCATTATAAATAGTTGACATGCATCCTTTTTTTTAATGCCTTTCTGAAATCCTGCAGGGAAAAGGCAAAACTGTAATATAATCTTCTGTTACAAAAATGAAATCAAACTTTTTCACTTAATCATTTTAAGACTTTGGGGGTAGGAGATGCAATGTGTCCTAAAAAAAAACTTCAACAGAGTTTCTAAGGTTACATAATTACATAGGTTCAAAAAAGAAACAAGTCCATCAAGTTCAGCCAAAAAAAAAAAAATATACAATCCCATATACACAAACCTACACCCACAGTTGATCCAGAGGAAGGCAAAAACCCCAGCAAAGCATGCTCCAATTTGCTACAGCAGGGAAAATATTCCTTCCTCATCCCCAAGAGGCAATCCGATTTTCCCTGGATCAACTTTACCTATAAAAGTTAGTACCCAGTTATATTGTATATATTTTTATTAAAGAATCCAGGACTTTTTTAAAGCAATCGACTGAGCTTGCCAGAACCACCTCTGGAGGGAGTATATTCCACATTTTCACAGCTCTTACTGTGAATCAAACTTTCCGTATTTGGAGATTAAATCTTTTTTTCCTCTAGAAGTAAAGAGTGCCCCCTAGTCCTCTGTGATGACCTTAAAGTGAATAACTCCACACCAAGTTCACGATATGGACCACTTATGTATTTGTACATGTTGGTAATATCCCCCCTTAATTCCCTCTTCTCAAGAGAGAATAAATTCAGTTCAGCCAATCTTTCCTCATAGCTGAGCTCCCACATGCCTCTTGTCAGTTTTGTTGCCTTTCTCTGCACTTTCTCCAGTTCCCCAATATCCTTTTTGAGAATTGGTACCCAAAACTAAACTGCATATTCCAGATGAGGTCTTACTAATGATTTGTACAGGGGCAAATTGATATCTCACCCTCTGGAGTCTACACCTCTCTTAATACAAGAAAGGCCTTTGCTCGCTTTGAAAACCGCAGATTGGCATAAGGTATATCTCCTATGCCCTGCTCCTTTCCTCCTGCTCTCCTGAAAGGGACGGTGCTACCTATAGCCAGGGGGCAGGGTGACGATTTCCCCCCCCCAGGCCACTCTGAGGCTCTGTAAAAAGGCCAACACGCTGCCCTCAATATAGCATACGCAGTACTCATACTTGCCGCGGCCTGCTTGTTCTCAGACTCCAACTGACACTCATGAAGAGCTGAGGTGCTGCAGAGGTAGGGGTACCCATGAGACACAGAAAACAGGGACGGAGTCTGCAAGGAAGGGGTGTAGCTGGCCTCGTTCCCAGCACATCTTCTCTGGTGCATGCGGGAGGCGAACCTCTGCAGACTGAGAGAGAGCAAGAGTACCAGGGAGGTTATCTGGTCAGTTAGTTCTGTAGTGGCAGGATATATGAGAGATCACAGAGGGAATCCATCATATTTTAGTAGTGGCTGCTAATCTGCTGGCTGGTTGCTAAGGTCATTTAATTTATGCATAAGCCCAAATGTTGCCAACCTGTAATGCTCAAACTAAAACTATACTACCCCATCTTGTCCATATACTACCCTAGCCTGTCTATATACTACCCTAGCCTGTCTATATACTACTCTAGCCTGTTTATATACTACCCTAGCCTGTCCTTATACTAACCTAGCCTGTCTATATACTACCCTAGCCTGTCCATAGGGCCATTATTTCCCAGTATTGCCTTAACCCTCTTGGGTATGGAGTTCACCAGAGCTTCACAAGTTGCCACTGGAGTCCTCTTCCACTCCTCCATGATGACATCATGAAGCTGGTGGACGTTAGAGGCCATGCGCTCTTCCACCTTCCCCACAGATGCTCAATAGGGTTTATGTCTGGAGACATGACCAAATGACTAAACTGCTGGCAAAAAAGGGAGTACACCCCTAAGTAAAAATGCCCAAATTGGGCCTAAAGTGTCAATATTTTGTGTGGCCACCATTATTTTCCAGCACTGCCTTAACCCTCTTGGGCATGAAGTTCAACAGAGCTTCATAGGTTGCCACTGGAGGAGTCTTCCACTTTTCCATGATGACATCATGGAGCTGGTGGATGTTAGAGGCCTTGCCATCCTCCACCTTCCATTTAAGGATGCCCCACATATGCTCAATAGGGTTTAGGTCTGGAGACATGCTTGGCCAGTCCATCACCTTTACCCTCAACTTCTTTATTAGATCTTAACAGACAGGGATAAGGTTCACCGCTACTTAATCTTACACAATTGGCATAAAAAGGTTAATATAAGAGTTCTAATGCCAACTCACCAAATAGGTGTGATCTAAGCAGCACAATCAAAGCACAAAAACTAGATGGGAAACCAAGCTGAAGAGTCAGGCCCAAAAGCAACAAGAAGCTGATCACTGTCACAAACTTTTTTCTGACCATTTTACCATCTACAACATCTTTAAGGCTTCAAATATATATCTTTTATACCCTGTAAGGAGCACAGAGGTGCACAATCCCCTAACACTGGTCTTGCAACTTTTGGATTCTGCAAAGATATGCTCCTCCTTTATATATTATTACATTTATAGGATACCCCAGTCTCAGCTGCTAAATGATTAAGACAACGGGGGTACAGACTACAGCAGATTGGATGAAAGCATAGGTTGACCAGCACTGGTGGGGAGTAGGAACTGGCAATATTAACAAGAACTGACAGGATCAACAGGTATTTATGAAACATTTACTTACACCAATATGAAAACCTTGCACAACTACATTTACAAAGCAAAAGGGAGCTGTTTACACAACAGTTACACAGTATTTGGGTTTAGCTACATGTTAAAGGGGAACTTTAGTCAGAAACTTAAAGAGGAAGTAAACCCTTCCAAACAACTTGGACCTATAGGTAAGCCTAGATTAAGGCTTACCTGTAGGTCCAAGCAATATCTCCTAAACCTATATGGTTTAGGAGATATTTGCCCGAAAATGGGCACCGCTGTCTACGGCGCATGCGCCGTAGACAGCGGCGCGCAGGCGCACTAAATGCGGCAAATCCAAGAATGGATTTGCCTAATTTGTCGACTCCCGTGCGCATGCGCGGGAGTGACGTCATCGCGGCTTCGCCGTATGGCAGCGGCGGAGCTGCGAGACGCGACTCCCGTGCGCATGCGCGGGAGTGACGTCATCGCGGCTGCGCCGCTGTGATTCGTCGGAGCTGCGAGACGCCACCAGCAACATGGATGCGGCGGACTACAGGGGACAGCGGCGACTTCGCTGGCTCCTGTGTCAGGTAAGTGACACATAATGAGCTACTATGCGATGCATAGTAGTCCATTATGCTTTACCTTTGCAGGGAAAAAAAGAGGAAGTAAACCCATCAGGGTTTACTTCCTCTTTAAGTTCTGCTAGATCACTTCATGCTGGCCCCTTCTGCAGGTATAGCTATGTAAAATATTAAAAATAAATGTTGATACTGTTTTAAAATCCAGTAAAACACTGTCTCAATCTGCTTTGCACATGCTCAGTTACTCTCTATTGTAATGAAGAGGCTAATCTGCTGACAGACTAAAGATTTGCTGTTCCTCAGGAGCTCTGGGCTTCAGCAAAATAGCAGCCTCCAGCAAGAAGAAACAGGAACAATGCTGGAGGCAATTTACAGCAAGTACTAATTTTGGTGGCATAATTATTAATGTAGTGGGTTGTTAAAGAACATTTTTTTATCAAGTTTTCATGAGTAAAGTTCCACTTTAATGACTACAATGGAAAATTGACATGGTAGTGACTAACTAATGTATATTTCTATTTAGCTATTGGTTGGTGTTCATCCAATTTTTTTCTAATCACAGCTGAGATAAATATTGATAACTTGGCATGCCCCATTACTGCCTCTCCTCAAACTGTGTTGGTGTTATTTGCTAAAGGAATACAGAACCTTCACAGAACAAATTAAACATTTACTTTAATTATCCAATCATGTAAAAAGCTAATTCCTATTCTCATTAACCGCTTGCCGACCGCCGCACACACATATACATCGGCAGAATGGCACAGGCAGGCAAATGGGCGTACCTGTATGTCCCTTTGAATTTGCTGCCTATCGCGTGCGTGGGCCACGGGATCGTGCCAGCGGGTCCCGGGAACTCGATGTTTGCCAGTGGCCTGCGATTGAGGTGAGGAGTGGCAGAATGGGGAGATGCCTATGTAAACGAGGCATTTCCCTGTTCTGCCTAGCAACATGACAGGGATCTACTGCTCCCTGTCATCGGGAGCAGAGATCTCTGTCATGTTGTAGTGAGCCCATCCCCCCAGAGTTAGAATCACTCCCTAGGTCACACTTAACCCCTTGATCATGCCCTAGTGTTTAACCCCTTCCCTGCCAGTGTCATTTATACAGTAATCAGTGGCTATTTGTAGCTCTGATCGCTGTATAAATGACAATGGTCCCAAAATAGTGTCAAAAGTGTCCGATGTGTCTGCCACAATGTCGCAGTCCCAATAAAAATCGCAGATCACCGCCATTACTAGTAAAAAATAAATAAATAAAATTGCCATAAATATATCCCCTATTTTGTAGACGCGATAACTTTTGAGCAAACCAATCAAAATATACACTTATTGCGATTTTTTTTACCAGAAAATATGTAGGAGAATATATATTGGCCTAAACTGTGGAAGCAATTTGTTATATATTTTTTGGGGATATTTATTATAGCAAAAAGTAAAAAATTTTGCTTTTTTTTCTAAATTGTCACTCTTTTTTTGTTTATAGCGCAAAAAATTAAAACCGCAGAGGTAATCAAATACCACCAAAAGAAAGCTCTATTTGTGGAAAAAAAAAGACATCAATTTTGTTTGGGTACAATGTCGAACGACCGCACAATTGTCAGCTATGACGCAGTATAGAATCGCAAAAAATGCTCTGGTCAGGATGGAAGGGGGTAAATCCTTCCGGGGCTGAAGTGGTTAACCACTTGGTGCCCACACTACGTCTATTGACGTCATGGGCTTTGTGGCGGTATATCTGAATGATGCCTGAGGCCACAGACATCATTCAGATATCAGCGTTTTCAGCCGGCGATTCCCTGCACCATAAGAACAATCATAGTGGCTGTTCCGCCACTTGATCGTTCTTACGGGCGGCGGGAAGGGATGCCCCCCTCCCGCTGCCCTCCCGAGCTTGTACCGAATCACCGCTTCCATCGGTGAGTCGGTCACAGGATCTGCCGTCCCCCAGAAGTTACCATAGAGATTTCCGGCAGACCAGATCGTCCCCGGAGTCTCTATGATCGTTTGGAGGCCGGGCGCGATGTTATGACGTCACGCCCGGCCTCTGCATTCAAATTAACGGCACCATTTTGGCTGGGAAGCCAGGATCGGTTTTGTTTTTTATTTTATTTTAGGCTTCCCAGCCTAGAGGTGAGATATGGGGTCAATAAGACTGTAAATAGGTCCGATCGTGCCATATTCCTATTACAAGGGATGTTTACATTCCTTGTAATAGGAATAAAAGTAATCAATTATTATATTTTTTTTTTAAAGTGTCAAACTAAAAAAATAAAAATAAAATTAATACGTAAGTCCCGCCCCCACATATGAAAACGGTGTTCAAACCACACGTGAGGTATCACCGCGAACGTTAGAGCGAGAGCAATAATTGTAGCTCTAGACCTCCTCTGTAACCCAAAACATGTAACCAGTAAAAAAAATTGAAAGCGTCGCCTATGGGGATTTTTAAATACCAACGTTTGGTGCCATTCCACGAGCGCGTGCAATTTTGAAGCGTGACATGTTGGGTATCTATTTACTTGGCGTATCTTCCTCTTTTACATTGTGCAAAAAAATTGGGCTAACTTTACTGTTTTTTTTTTTTAAGCATGAAACTGTTTTTTTTTCTGAAAAAAACATGTTTGAAAAATTGCTGCGCAAATACCGTGCGAGATAAAAAGTTGCAACAACCGCCATTGTATTCTGTAGGGTCTTTGCTAAAAAAATATATATAATGTTTGGGGGTTCTATGTAATTATCTAGCAAACAATTTATGAATTTTACATGTAGGAGAGAAATGTCAGAATTGGCCTGGATGCGAAGTGGTTAAATACCCAATCGTGTGCAGATGACGAAAGTAAATAGCAACTTGCTTTTATACATTATTGGATTAATAAAATAAGTATTCACACAATTGGCCAGGGAAGGGTCTCTGATACAGAATGCTAGCTTGAACACATAGTGCAGTCTAGGCAAATCAAGAATTTCTTGCTTTAATGCAGAGCTTGCTAGAAGTGTTGAGGATGTGTTTGCATAGTGTGCAGAGGGCGAATTGTACACTGGATGCAATTTTACAGTGTATGAAAAACTTTTCTTTTTTTAAAACATGTATGGAGTTGAGACGTGTTAAGAACCTTGTCAGGATTTTTTTCTTTCTTTCTTTGCCCTTTGGGTGAGATTCTCCTTTATTTTCTGGTAGGAAACAAGAGTATATCCCCTCTAATGTCGCGTACACATGACCATACTTTCAGTCAGAAAAGGTCAGACGGAATCATTTCATCGGATATTCCGATCGTGTGTGGGCTTCATCTGACTTTTTTCTTCAAAAATTCTGACGGATCTAGAAATAGAACAAGTTCTATTTCATAGCAAGTCATAGCAAGTCTGTTCAGTTGGAACTCTGTCGGAACTCAGTCGGAAAGACCGTCAAAGTTTATTCTGATGGAAAGTCAGGTCGTGTGTGTACACGGCATTAGACATTTGTACACAAAACAGGTCCTGTTGGAAGATTACCCTTCGCACTCCTGTTCCTGTGATAATTCTTTTCGATTTCCAATCACTTTTTTTTACAGGACACACCACCAGGATCAGTAGTGAGAGTGAATCTTCCTAGTGGGGACACATATTGCAATAAATATCAAACGTATGATAAAAATCCTCCTCACTCTATCCAAGACTAAAAATCGGCTTTATGCACATAAGTGATAATGTGGGCATGCCCCTCTAGTCCTACAGTACTATATTAAAATTGTTCTGCAGTCTAATTACTGTAGTCTACATTTTATTACCTCCCTCTTGACCAAGGTCCATAGGGTTAACCTGTGGAATAATCAAAATCAATATCTGAATTTCCTTGGAATACGTGAAAGTTTTGATTTGTGCACCAACACTGTTATATCGAAATAATAATTCTCACAATAGTAAACATAATATATACAGCTTTTTTCATTTATTGACAATATAAAACACTGTTTATATATTTTATTGCTGTTTGTGAATATTTATGAACTATCAGCTACCTTGCATTTGCTTAGTAGCTTTCCACCAATTGATCCTGTGTATGTTCAGCTAAAATCTTTTTATTTTAACCACTTGCTGACCACCGCTCGCCGCTATATATGTCAGCACAATGGCAGCGGTGGCCAAATGGGCTTACCTATACATCCCCTTCAATTTGTGGGGCTAGTGGGCATGTGTGTACAGCATGACTGTGCCCGCAGGTCCCACGGCCTCGATGTCTGCAATCGTGTCACGGAGAGGCAGAACTGGGACATATACGTTGGCAGAATGGCACAGGCAGGCAAATGGGCGTACCTGTATGTCCCTTTGAATTTGCCGCCTATTGCGTACCACAGGATTGTGCCCACTGGTCTCGGGAACTCAATGTTCGCTGGCGGCCTGCGATTCAGGTGAGGAGAGACAGAATGGGGAGATGCCTATGTAAAGAAGGCCTTTCCCCGTTCTGCCTTGACACATGACAGAAATCTACTGCTCCCTGTCATCAGGAGCAGTGATCGCTGTTATGTCAGTGGTAGCCCACCCCCTCACAGTTAGAATCACTCCCTAGGTCACACAACCCTTAAACGCCCCTAGTATTTAACCCCTTCCCTGCACGTGTCATTTACACAGTAATCGGTGCATTTTTATAGCATTGATCGCTGTATAAATGACAGTGGTCCTAAATAGACATGTGCATTCATTTTCGTCCGAATGCATTTTCGTCTGAATTTCAAGTATTTTCGTTATTGTTTTAACAAACAATAACGAAAGTGCAGAATCTGAAAAACGAAAGATCCGACATAAATAAATGCTTTATTTTCATTTTCGTTGTGACAACAGTTCGATATAGATAGGAGATTTGACATGACGCTGACAATAACAATCTGTCTCTATCTAACCTGTGGTCGAATGTGCCTAACCTTAACTCTATTAGTCCAGGTTTATTCTACATAGAGAGAAAAGATTTGACAGAGAGAAAAGATTTGACATAGAGAGAAAAGATTTGACATAGAGAGAAAAGATTCGACAGAGAGAGAAAAGATTCGACGGAGAGAGAAAAGATTCAACAGAGAGAGAAAAGATTACTGCTGGAATTGGGTGGGGGAGGTAAAATAAAAATAATGATGATGATGAATTTTATTGGCTGATTGTAACCAAAGAGGAGGAGCAGTAAAATAGCTAGAACTAAGTACACACATACAGCCAACTTACTTTCACTTACAATTGCTAGCAGAGAAAGACACAGACACTGAATCATTTCAGAAGACAGTCAATCTTAGCTGGTTCGTTTGTCAGAGAACCTAAATTATTTAGCAATTAAGCATAAGCACAGAAGCAGAACAATAGTGAAGAAAGCTACAGTTCAACTTAACTTTTTCATTATAACCTGCTGCTATTGTGTTAGTGTTGTGAACTTGATAGTGATACTAGTGTTGTGATAGCCTCAGAGGCTGCCCGTGTTGTTGGGGGGTGATTTATTATTATAGATTCTATATTATAGATTGAGATTCTATATAGATTCTATATACCCTATCTTGTTACCTGTCTGATCAGTGATCACTATCACCAGTCCATTTTCTGTTTGAACTATATACATTCAACATGAAAGACAAAGATTCAACAAAGCAGCGAAAAACATACAAACGTTGAATCTTTGGCTTATGGTGTCTGTTGAAAGTTCTAAGAAGATTAGACGGAGCAGCTAAACTACATGGAGTCATACAGTTTAGCTGCATAAGCCTTTAATTCGACCTTAGTTCATTTGGATTTTCAGATGAATTTTTCACGAAAAACAAAATAAATAAAAACGAATTTCGGGAGTAACTAAATAAATGTATTTTTTTGACGAAAACGAAATTCCGAAACAAAATATTTCAGTGTGCACATGTCTAGTCCGAAATAGTGTCAAAAGTGTCCGATCTGTCCACTGCAATGTCAAAGTCATGATAAAAATCACAGATCGCCGCCATTAATAATAGAAAAAAAATTATAATAATAAAAATGCCATAAATCTATCCCCTATTTTGTAGATGCTATAACTTTTGTGCAAACCAATCAATATACACTTATTGTGATTTTCGTTACCAAAAATATGTAGAAGAATACATATCGGCTTAAACTGAGGAAAAAAATTGTTTTTTATATATTTTTGGGGAATATTTGTTAAAGCAAAAAGTAAAAATATTGCTTTTTTTTCAAATTGTCACTCTGTTTGTTTATAGTGCAAAAAATAAAAACACAGAGGTGATCAAATACCACCAAAAGAAAGTTCTATGTGTGGGAAAAAAAGGACGTCAATTTTGTCTTTGTGTAACGTCGCATGACCGTGCAATGGTCAGTTAAAGCGACAAAGTGCCGAATCACAAAAAGTGCTCAGGTCAGGAAGGGGGTAAATCTTTGAGGGTCCGAAGTGGTTAAAATAAAGGGAAGAGGTGTTTGAATCTCTGGAAGATTTTTACTGCTATCCTGAACTCCATTAGAGAGATTTACCCTCATTTTGTGTTATGTTGACAACACTTCATCAGAAAATATGTGAGGGAAACTCTCCAAGTTCTTTAAGGGCCCTTTCACACTGCCAGTGCCTGAAAAACACTCGTAAAGGGCAGCTTAAACTAGCGGCACATTACCAGTGTTTTTCGAGCGCTAGTGGGGCACTTTTAACCCCTGCTAGTGGCCAAATAAAGGGTTAAAAGCGCCCACAAAGCGCTTTTCAGGCGATTTGCAGGCGCTTCCCATTGATTTCAATGGGAAGGGGCGCTTTAGGAGCGGTGTATTCACTGAGGTGCAGCGCCTCAGTGTGAAAACACTCAGGCATTCACATTGGGATTGCAGTTGCGGCTTCTTTCACACGCTTTACAGACGCTTTTTTTAAGCTAAAGCACCTGAAAAATGCCCCAGTGTGAAAGGGATCTCAGTGTGAAAGCACACAGGCTTTCACATTGGAATTGGAGATGAGGCTTCTTTCAAGCGCTTTACAGGCGCTTTTTTTAATGCTAAAGCGAAAAACGCCCCAGTGTGAAAGGGGTCTCTTATGGTCTGCATACTTGTTGCAGGTCTATGCCTTGGAAAATAATGAAGCCAATATATCCTAATGGTAGCCAAGAAACTAGCATCTCACAGGGAGAACTCAGCAATGTCAGCCACCAAATTATTTCACTACAGACTTTCTGAAATATCTGCCTGGAGTTGAGTTTAAAACAGATTCTTTCACTGAAAAAACAAAGCTGCTTGCAGGTATGAAATATTTAGGGCCAGTTCACCCAACATGCAAGCCAGTGCGTTTTCTTCTGTATTAAAAACGCATAGAAAGTAGGTTATATTGTTTTCAATGGCATAGTTCACACAAGTGTTTGCAGTTCCTGTGCGTTCCAGAACAAATGTAGAACATGCTGCACTGTGCTGTACTGGAATGCTTTAAAACGCACTGAAATGCACAAAAACACACTGGAACACACATGTCCTTATTTAAGTTGAAGAAAAAAGTGGGGATAAAAATGCACTGGACTGCATCAAAAATTCATCAAGAACACGTAAAAAACACACATGCAGAAAAGTATCTGGAACGCTTCTGGACTGCGTTTCTATGGTGTGAACTGGCTCTTAGAGGTGCTTTCACATACATATACAGTATCAACTGCTGAACCTGAATGCTGGATTGTTCTAAACATACAAAGCTCTGACAATGTTGGCCAGAGCTTGCATGCCTCTTCCCATCCCCTCCCAACACTTCTGTTGCCCCATCCCCAAAACAGGCTGCCTCATTAGTCTATAAAAATGGATTTGATACAGGAGATGGCTAAGATCCTTTACAACCAGGAAGCACTGGAGCTTTACTCATTCAGCATGGTCCAGAATATGACCATAGCAGGGTGCCTGACCTTTATACCTTCTAACAGGTATGTCAATGACAACAAGCGTGCTTCAAAAGAGAATTCCATCTGACCCGTTTGGAATGGTGGAGGGAGTGGGAGAAAAATAGGGGTACATTTTTTTTTTTACTGTGCTCCCTGGGTCAGGCTGGCAGGACAGCAATGTGTATGAGGCCTGCTGTATGTGCAAGGCCTGCTTGCTCAACTGGTAGCACACAGCAGTGCTGTTGAGGTTTAATAAAACAATTAGTACTATATCATCTTATACAGACATAAAAGTGACAATTCCACTTGTTTTATTCCATTTTATTCCTAGTAAACAACAAGTTTGGATTACGATGCAAGAACTGCAAAACTAACATTCACCATCATTGTCAGTCATACGTGGAATTCCAGAAATGTTTCGGCAAGATAGTAAGTTACTCTGTATATTGGGATTTATTTCAAGCTCTGTGGTTTTTGACTTGTTTTTCGTTAATACACGTGAAGTTATAGAAGTTAACTGTGTATAACAATTAACTTTCATCCTGTTGTTTCAACACGAAGACTTAAATGTATTCTATGTATCTATAAGCAACTGTAAAAGTGCCAGTTAGGATAATTTCCAGCCAACTTTTTGATTTCATTTGCTTTGTTTTTCAAAACCTAGCTAAAATACCTGCTTTTGTTCTATGTTATAACATGCAGACCAGCTTTCCTACTTTATAAATCAGAGGGATTCAGTAAATGGAGAAAACTACATCTGTAGCATGTAGCAGGTGTCTCAACCAGGTACTCTGAATGTGTCTTATCAGGCTAATATTATTCACTGCTACTATTTACAAAAGCCAAGCACACTAAACCCTTGTACACACGGTCGGAGAATCCGTTGGAATGTGTCCCATCGGACCGTTTTGTAGGATAATCCGACTGTGTGTGGTATGCATCGGACTGTTTCCGTCGGAATATCCGTCGGACCAAATTTTCCAACTTGCTGGAAATATTTTGCGACAAACTGGTCCGATCGGACATACTCCGATCATGTGTAGAGAATTCCGATCGGACAAAGTGCCACGCATGCTCAGATCAAATTCCTACAACAAAGCTATTGTCTACTAGCCTGAACGTAGTCCCGTCGTAACAAAATAACGTGATCACGTTCTGAACGATTGGATTTTCCGACAACTTCGTCCGACCGTGTGTATGTAACAGTTTCGGACAAAATCCGACGGACAGAATCCGACGGATTTGGGTGTCGGAATCTCCGACCGTGTGTACAAGGGCTAAGAACAATTGCGCAGTCATATGATTCTGCGGCTTTGGGCACCCAGATCACATGATCAAATACAGGGACACATAGGAAAGAATTTCTGCACTCTACATTATTCCAGGAAGCGTCCGGGCCTCAGACCGGGGCCTCTTTGTAACACAGCACACTCTCCCCAGGCAGGAGACTTGAGAGGAAAATAAACACAGAAGCACACACTTCCTCACCAGGCAGAGCCTTGGAGGCATTAGAGTTTTCAAAAATGACCCTTACTGTTTATAGCTTTCCCCAGCATGCACCAATGGCAATAAATCTCCTAGTGGTTGGCCAGAGAGACATACATATTTATCACTCAGGTTATTGGATGTTGCTAACGCTTATGCATGGTACACTCCCCAACAGCAGGCAGATGCAAACAATACTAAGCTTATATTAAGCCAGAAGAAAGTAGAACTATCTTTTAGAGCAGTGGTCATCAACCCTGTCCTCAGGGCCCACTAACAGGCCAGGTTTTATGTATTACCTTGGGGAGATGCAGACTAGAAGTTGGCTGCTACAAATTGGTCATATTTGCTTTTTTTTTCTCCACACATGCAGAGCTCTCTTCATACTGTGGTTGCAGGATTAGTTTGCACAGTAGAGTAGCTGCTCTTCCCAGCTTCCTTTCCAGTCATGTAGCCCCCCACACAAGCAGTTGTTCAGCTTTTCCCCACCAAAACTCACACTGCTGATCTTCTGTAAATCCGTTTTGCCCCCTCTTACCTCTCTATGAAAGGGACAAAGACCAATGGTCAAACTCTCCAATAATAAAACCATTATTCTCTACTTTGTGTGGCAAAATGGTCTTTTAAGAGTCTATTAGGCTTTTCTAGACAATCACTGTAACATTTCCCACATTGCCAAGATTAAATTCTTAATACTTGCAGCCAGTCTTGAAGGGTAAGCACAAATCTCATTGGACCTCACTCTGTATGTCACCAAAAATTTAGCACCCTCTTGCCCTCTGAAGACAGTTAAGGATTTCCAGGTGTCCAGGTGGCTTGGTGGGTCATTTTAGGGTGGAATCCTTTATTCTTTGTGGAGTGGAAGAAATTGGGTGCCAATCACTTTAGGACATTTTACAGAGTTTAACATAGGACCGATTAACTCAGGAAGAGAGGCATTGGGGCACAGGATACCAAAAAAGATCAAAATGCAGACTTATGCCACGTACACACGTATCAGACTATCTGGCGGACATATTTTGGTGCAAAACTACTTTCTTAGTCCGCCGGACTTTTGGGTAAAAAAAGTCTGCCGGAGCCCACACACGGACCTGTGGGCTTTTCCACCGGATTGTTTGATCGTGTGTATGCGGCATAAGTATCACCATTCACAGTGCAAACAGAAAATTACCTTTAAGGCGACCAGTATTGTTATGTGTGGGTGGCTTTAGGCCAGTAAATAAAGGGGAAACCTCACTTCATAGACCCCCATAGGGCATGTGAACATCACAGAGTGCATGACCTCCAGCCATGGAGAACACAGAACCCTCTGCCATGGGGATAGAAAATGTAAATAATAACTCCAAACCACTGTTTTCCTACTGATGAAAGACGAAAAATATTCCTACAATTTGTTACTGTTCTACACCACTATAATCTACCACAACATGTGACAGAGGCACTTTGAGTCATTGTGATTATTTCTACTGCCTATCATTCCTAGCAATTATTTTCTTTCAGACATTGGAAGGATGTACAGTTATTATAAGGAATTTGTCAAAATAACTATACCTATGTGAGAATCTGCAGACTGAAACTGCTATCCTCTGGGCTGCATAGCAGTGTGTGGGGTGGTGACATCATTAACAGTAATAGGAAATAGGTTTGGCATCACTAAATTATAAGTAGTATGAGGTCTGGGAGTCGGAGAATGGCAGCTGCTAACTAAGGCCTCTCACACAGGAACTTTGTCCCATGACAAATTCTGTTTAAGCTATGTTCTTTTATAGGTAATCTGTTTCTTATGTTTACTCATTTGTTTTACAGCCCCCAGGTTTTCGGCGTGCATACAGTTCTCCCCTGTACAGCAATCAACAATATGCCTGTGTAAAGGAATTGCTCCCTTTCTGTGAGTTTTATTACTTCTTACAGTTTATTAGATTTCAGGAAAAAAAAATTACTTCTTTGAAAAGCAGACACATTATCATTCATGGAATTCAAACTATTAATACAATTATATGAGTAACTTCTGATATTGTTTCAATCAGAATTGCTCTTAAAAATGAGTTCAGCGCTGTTTTGAATATCTTCTAATTTAATTCATCTGCACATTATTATTATTATTCATTTTATTCTGTCTTTCAGAGGAACTGTTATTTGTTGCAAATGCTAATGCTCTATCCACTAGGTGGCAGTTTATGCTTTCCTTTGAGGATGCACAGTATGTCCCTACATACCAGATATCTGAGTTGTTAAGATATAAAGATCGCACATGGAGAATTAGAGATTAATGAATGTTGAGAATTACTGATTGGGTGCTTTGCATCTCTTATTACATATTAAATAAGCCTAGATGATATACAATTACTTGCATTTTTGTGATGATTGCCCAAGCTTTTCAAGTCATTTTGTTATTACTATTGTTCTTTTGTTAAATTTCAAAGCATTTTTTATGAGAAATGTAAATCTTTCTTGGCTCAGATGAGTTAAAATCTAAATTTTAATGGCACATTTATTTAAAAATCTGTAAACTTTAATTATTACTACATTGCGAATGACAATTTAATTTTAGCATTTGGAATTATGGATCTAAAACTCTATACTGAAGTGTAAGCTTGAGTAAAAAAAAAAACACGGTTTAAAGACAAAATGTGACCACCCTAATGTTCTTTGACATATCTAATGGTCTCACCAAAATCATTAAAGGGACAACTCTGAATATTCCACTCCACTCAGCAAAGTCACATACATTGGAAAGGCAGGTCACATTCTAGAATGCATGATTGACTTTTCACAAAAAGAAAATGTTGTACAAACTAAGCAATATAGTGAAATTTTGTTATTCTGTTTGCTGTGAAGCTAACACAGTTATGGTTACATCGCCTATCACTGGTGACAGGTAAAGAGAAAAACGAGAGAGGGATTATCACCTGTCTGTGACAATATTGTTGATGCAGGTTTTTCTTCTACCTTAGGACATACACAATGGGGAACAAAGAAAAAAGGGGGCATATGGGAGGTAGGTCTGGGGTCCTCAGTTACTAAGAGTGGAAGAAAGTATGGCTACTTAGGGGTGGAGAACTATGATGATAAGGTGCAAACAGGGTCTGGGAGTGGGGGCTAAAGAGATGGGGCAGAGAAAGTAAGGTGAAGCACCTAGGAGCAGAGGGAAGAGTAGAAAATAAATGGAGGGGAGGTGAGTGATGAGAGCTATTTATAAAGTACCTTTACCTCTTATTCCACTCCCATCATCAAGCACATGCCTTCTTCTAATAAATAGGCATACGTTAATGTTGCCATATCTTGTAAAATATTTCTGGGGTGTATTTTTGTAAATGAATTTCCTTATGTTGTCTATTATATTAAGCCACAACTGGAGGTAGACCTTAGCGGAATTGAGGAGGTGTCTTAGGATCGGTTTCCCAAAAAAATGTTGTTGGGATAAATTTATTATGAAGAAAAAAAGTAGAATGGATCAGCAGGGATGTGAAAGCCCCACCTCTCCTTGCTTTGTTATATCAGCCAATTATCGTCTGGAATCAGACCAAGCCAAGATGGCTGCCCCTGCACCCGAGACACTCCATAGATGAGCATTACAAAGTGATCTCCCTAAAGATGGTTGCTGCACTTCTGCATTAATGAACATTAAATTATCCCTGTCCACACTTCAGAAAGCAAATACAGCAGTAACAAGGAAATAAGTTACACAGCAGTTATCAGCTAAAGTCCAAATTACATTGATAATGTTTCTGGCCTCCTGTATGGATTAGACTGGGAATGTGGGGAAGGAGTCAGTTGGCTTGGATCTTTGTGAACAGTTTCCTACATTCATAGTTAAATATATAGTTACTGTACATAGTTGGTAAGGTTTAATAAGGACAGCAGTCCATCCAGTTCAACCTATGTGGATGTGTGTATGTGTATATTATGTCTCTACCACTTCTCATATCCCTGTATATTGTGTTCAATAAGATGCCGATCTAAAAACTTTTTGAAATTAGTGACATTACCCGCTGAAATCACCAAGTGTGGAAATGAGTTACACATCCTTACCGCTCTAACAGTAAAGAAAAAAAAAACCTTAAACAGTTTAAGGTTGAACCGCTTCTCATCCAATTTCATTGAGTAGTCACATGTCTTCTTGAGTGACCTTAGACTGAATAGTTTCCTCCCTATGGTGGAGTCACTATTAAGATATTTGTATATTGCTATCATATCTTAAGCATATCTTCTCCAGGGAGAATAACTTTAATGATTGTAAACATTCCTCATAACTGAGATCCTCCAGCCCTCTTATTAATTGTATTAGTCTTATTAGTTTTATTGTTCTTCTCTGGACTCTCTCCAGCTCCAACACATCCCTTCTGAGTACTGGAGACCAGAACTGGGTGGCATACTCAAGGTGTGACTGAACCAGAGTTTTGTAAAGTGGTAGAATTATAGTGTTATCTCTTGAGTAAATACCCTTTTTAAATACATGCTTATATCCTACTGGCCTTGCTTGCTGCAGCTTGGCATTGCATGCAATTGTTGAGACTGTGATCTACTAGGACCCCCAGATCATTTTCCATCCATGATTACCGCAGAGGTTCTCCCTTTGGTATGTAGCTTTGTATCATCAGTAAACACTGAGATTTAACTATTTATACCAGCCTCTATATCGTATACAAACAAGTTAAACAGGATTGGTCCCAAGACAGAGCCCTGGGGTACTCCACTAAGATATCACCACCCTCTGGATGCAACTAGTTTACTATCCAGGTACATACACTATCCTCAACACTAACAGACCTCAATTTGTAGATCAAGCATCTATGAGGGACTGTGTCAAATGCTTTGGCGAAGTCTAGATAAACTACATCCACCGGCCTTCCTTTATCCAGATTACAGCTCAATTCCTCACAGAATGTTAATAGGTTTGCCTGGCAAAATTATCTTTCATAAATACATGCTGATTACTACTAATGCTACTATTCTTAGCTGCAAATTTCTGGATATGGTCCCTTATTATCGCCTCCAATAGTTTTCAAACTATTGTTGTTAGGCTGACTGGCCTGTAGTTTCCAGGTATACATCTCGGTCCATTCTTGAATATTGATACCACGTTAGCCTTACGCCAATCTGCTGTTGTCATTTCAGTCAGGAAGCTTTCCTTTAAATATTGGAAATAAAGGTCTAGCAATGACCTAGCTAAGTTCTTCTAGGACTTTCAGCTGCAAGCCATTTGGTCCTGGTGATTTTTCCAGTTTTTTTTAAAACACTGGCCTCTGCTAGCCACAAGAGTACATTCCTTGCTGTGTTGCTAACACTATCATCTTGTCTATTATACCCCTTCTTTTACATAGTAAAACTGAGGAGCCTTGTTTCTAGTTGGGGCATCCACCAACTGACTCCTACAATTTCCATCAAGACATTTAAAAAGTCACGGTCGGAGAATCCGTCGGAATGCGTCTTATCGGACCGTGTCGTCAGATAATCCGACTGTGTGTGGTATGCATCGGACTGATTCCGTCCGAATCTCCGTCAGACCCAATTTTCCAACATGTTGGAAATATTTCCCGACCAACTGGGCCGGTCGGACGTAATCCGATCATGTGTAGAGAATTTTGATCGGATCAAGTGCCACGCATGCTCAGATCAAATTCCTACAACAAAGCTATTGGCTACTAGCCTGAATGTAGTCCCATCGTAACGAAATTACGTCATCACGTTCTGAAAGATCGGATTTTTCGACAACTTAGTCCGACCGTGTGTATGCAACAGTTTTGGACACAATCCGTCAGACTAAATCTGACGGACAAAATCCGACAGATTTGGTTGTGGAAATCTCCGACCGTGTGTATGTGGGCTTAGAGTGAGCAGTTCATCTGCTCTGTCAATATCTGGATAATTAGTCACCCTTTATGATTACATTGTCCTGCCTTGCCACCATTTCTAACTGACAGATCAGTCTCTTCTTCATCCATCAGGGTCGGGGGCCTGTAGCATTCCCCCCATTTTACCTTTACATTAAGGGAAAAAATAAATTGCGCTAGCCAAAAAACAAACAAAAATTATTATAGAATTAATCTATAAGGAAGGCAGCAGAAATAAGTGGGATACACACACCTAACAGCAATAAGAAAGTATAGAAAACTGCGCCAACATACAAAAAATATTGTATACACCAACTTCTCAAAATAAAGAAAATTTGTAATAAATTAATATATAATTAGTATACTTCAAAACTTATAACAAAATAGTGACAGTCAATATGAATCCATAATTAATGAGTTCATGAAAAAAAGTCCATAGATGGTCAACCCTTGCGATCCTATATAAAAACACCACGGTGGTTGCACACACTTGAAACTGCGCACACGTGCCCGTCACCTTATAGTGAGTGCGCTTACCAGATTAAAGCTTAATGAGAGCGTGGTAAATATATCCTTAGTCGCCACAGGGTACTCCTCCTCTTAATGGATCAGCATACCATAATTATGAGCAGTATTCATATGCACACATCCTATTCAATGGTCCCATAGATTGCTATCAATGGCTCAAAGGAAAAAAGGGAACCGACATAGTGTGATACTGATAAAAAGTTTAATAAGAGCAAAAAAAAGGTAGCACACTTACAAGAACATCGAGTCAATACAGCGTGTACGGTAAAGCATAGAAAAAGCCGGCCGGCATTCGGGAGCCCGTCCTCCCCTTCTGCAACGTGATGGCGTCACTGCGTGCCTTCCCACGCAGTGACGCCATCACGTTGCAGAAGGGGTCGGGCTCCCGAATGCCGGCCGGCTTTTTCTATGCTTTACCGTACACGCTGTATTGACTCGATGTTCTTGTAAGTGTGCTACCTTTTTTTACCTTTAATGAACATTAAATTATCCCTGTCCACACTTCAGAAAGCAAATACAGCAGTAACAAGGAAATAAGTTACACAGCAGTTATCAGCTAAAGTCCAAATTACATTGATAATGTTTCTGGCCTCCTGTATGGATTAGACTGGGAATGTGGGGAAGGAGTCAGTTGGCTTGGATCTTTGTGAACAGTTTCCTACATTCATAGTTAAATATTTAGTTACTGTACATAGTTGGTAAGGTTTAATAAGGACAGCAGTCCATCCAGTTCAACCTATGTGGATGTGTGTATGTGTATATTATGTCTCTACCACTTCTCATATCCCTGTATATTGTGTTCAATAAGATGCCGATCTAAAAACTTTTTGAAATTAGTGACATTACCCGCTGAAATCACCAAGTGTGGAAATGAGTTACACATCCTTACCGCTCTAACAGTAAAGAAAAAAAAAACCTTAAACAGTTTAAGGTTGAACCGCTTCTCATCCAATTTCATTGAGTAGTCACATGTCTTCTTGAGTGACCTTAGACTGAATAGTTTCCTCCCTATGGTGGAGTCACTATTAAGATATTTGTATATTGCTATCATATCTTAAGCATATCTTCTCCAGGGAGAATAACTTTAATGATTGTAAACATTCCTCATAACTGAGATCCTCCAGCCCTCTTATTAATTGTATTAGTCTTATTAGTTTTATTGTTCTTCTCTGGACTCTCTCCAGCTCCAACACATCCCTTCTGAGTACTGGAGACCAGAACTGGGTGGCATACTCAAGGTGTGACTGAACCAGAGTTTTGTAAAGTGGTAGAATTATAGTGTTATCTCTTGAGTAAATACCCTTTTTAAATACATGCTTATATCCTACTGGCCTTGCTTGCTGCAGCTTGGCATTGCATGCAATTGTTGAGACTGTGATCTACTAGGACCCCCAGATCATTTTCCATCCATGATTACCGCAGAGGTTCTCCCTTTGGTATGTAGCTTTGTATCATCAGTAAACACTGAGATTTAACTATTTATACCAGCCTCTATATCGTATACAAACAAGTTAAACAGGATTGGTCCCAAGACAGAGCCCTGGGGTACTCCACTAAGATATCACCACCCTCTGGATGCAACTAGTTTACTATCCAGGTACATACACTATCCTCAACACTAACAGACCTCAATTTGTAGATCAAGCATCTATGAGGGACTGTGTCAAATGCTTTGGCGAAGTCTAGATAAACTACATCCACCGGCCTTCCTTTATCCAGATTACAGCTCAATTCCTCACAGAATGTTAATAGGTTTGCCTGGCAAAATTATCTTTCATAAATACATGCTGATTACTACTAATGCTACTATTCTTAGCTGCAAATTTCTGGATATGGTCCCTTATTATCGCCTCCAATAGTTTTCAAACTATTGTTGTTAGGCTGACTGGCCTGTAGTTTCCAGGTATACATCTCGGTCCATTCTTGAATATTGATACCACGTTAGCCTTACGCCAATCTGCTGTTGTCATTTCAGTCAGGAAGCTTTCCTTTAAATATTGGAAATAAAGGTCTAGCAATGACCTAGCTAAGTTCTTCTAGGACTTTCAGCTGCAAGCCATTTGGTCCTGGTGATTTTTCCAGTTTTTTTTAAAACACTGGCCTCTGCTAGCCACAAGAGTACATTCCTTGCTGTGTTGCTAACACTATCATCTTGTCTATTATACCCCTTCTTTTACATAGTAAAACTGAGGAGCCTTGTTTCTAGTTGGGGCATCCACCAACTGACTCCTACAATTTCCATCAAGACATTTAAAAAGTCACGGTCGGAGAATCCGTCGGAATGCGTCTTATCGGACCGTGTCGTCAGATAATCCGACTGTGTGTGGTATGCATCGGACTGATTCCGTCCGAATCTCCGTCAGACCCAATTTTCCAACATGTTGGAAATATTTCCCGACCAACTGGGCCGGTCGGACGTAATCCGATCATGTGTAGAGAATTTTGATCGGACCAAGTGCCACGCATGCTCAGATCAAATTCCTACATCAAAGCTATTGGCTACTAGCCTGAATGTAGTCCCATCGTAACGAAATTACGTCATCACGTTCTGAAAGATCGGATTTTTCGACAACTTAGTCCGACCGTGTGTATGCAACAGTTTTGGACACAATCCGTCAGACTAAATCTGACGGACAAAATCCGACAGATTTGGTTGTGGAAATCTCCGACCGTGTGTATGTGGGCTTAGAGTGAGCAGTTCATCTGCTCTGTCAATATCTGGATAATTAGTCACCCTTTATGATTACATTGTCCTGCCTTGCCACCATTTCTAACTGACAGATCAGTCTCTTCTTCATCCATCAGGGTCGGGGGCCTGTAGCATTCCCCCCATTTTACCTTTACATTAAGGGAAAAAATGAATTGCGCTAGCCAAAAAACAAACAAAAATTATTATAGAATTAATCTATAAGGAAGGCAGCAGAAATAAGTGGGATACACACACCTAACAGCAATAAGAAAGTATAGAAAACTGCGCCAACATACAAAAAATATTGTATACACCAACTTCTCAAAATAAAGAAAATTTGTAATAAATTAATATATAATTAGTATACTTCAAAACTTATAACAAAATAGTGACAGTCAATATGAATCCATAATTAATGAGTTCATGAAAAAAAGTCCATAGATGGTCAACCCTTGCGATCCTATATAAAAACACCACGGTGGTTGCACACACTTGAAACTGCGCACACGTGCCCGTCACCTTATAGTGAGTGCGCTTACCAGATTAAAGCTTAATGAGAGCGTGGTAAATATATCCTTAGTCGCCACAGGGTACTCCTCCTCTTAATGGATCAGCATACCATAATTATGAGCAGTATTCATATGCACACATCCTATTCAATGGTCCCATAGATTGCTATCAATGGCTCAAAGGAAAAAAGGGAACCGACATAGTGTGATACTGATAAAAAGTTTAATAAGAGCAAAAAAAAGGTAGCACACTTACAAGAACATCGAGTCAATACAGCGTGTACGGTAAAGCATAGAAAAAGCCGGCCGGCATTCGGGAGCCCGTCCTCCCCTTCTGCAACGTGATGGCGTCACTGCGTGCCTTCCCACGCAGTGACGCCATCACGTTGCAGAAGGGGTCGGGCTCCCGAATGCCGGCCGGCTTTTTCTATGCTTTACCGTACACGCTGTATTGACTCGATGTTCTTGTAAGTGTGCTACCTTTTTTTTGCTCTTATTAAACTTTTTATCAGTATCACACTATGTCGGTTCCCTTTTTTCCTTTGAGCCATTGATAGCAATCTGTGGGACCATTGAATAGGATGTGTGCATATGAATACTGCTCATAATTATGGTATGCTGATCCATTACGAGGAGGAGTACCCTGTGGCGACTAAGGATATATTTACCACGCTCTCATTAAGCTTTAATCTGGTAAGCGCACTCACTATAAGGTGACGGGCACGTGTGCGCAGTTTCAAGTGTGTGCAACCACCGTGGTGTTTTTATATAGGATCGCAAGGGTTGACCATCTATGGACTTTTTTTCATGAACTCATTAATTATGGATTCATATTGACTGTCACTATTTTGTTATAAGTTTTGAAGTATACTAATTATATATTAATTTATTACAAATTTTCTTTATTTTGGGAATTTGGTGTATACAATATTTTTTGTATGTTGGCGCAGTTTTCTATACTTTCTTATTACCTTTACATTAGTTTCTTCCCTTTGAAGTTCCAGCCACAATAATTCCACCTCCCCCTCTTCTACCTACCCTGTCCCTTCAATGCAGGGAGTACCCCTGGAGAGATGCAAGCCAGTCATGTGAACTGGCAAACCAGCTCTCTGTTACTCCCATGAAGACCAAATCCTCCTCATACATCAGTAGTTCCAGTTCCTTCATTTTGTTCACCAGATCCTAGCATTACTAAACATCCCTTTTAGTTTTGTACAGCCGCATATTGTTTTATCACTGCTTGTTCCGAGGCTGCATTAGGATTCTGCCAGCCCAGGAGGGATATAGGGTGAAAACTGAAGCACAGAGATGGGCCTTTGCCCTGTTTATGTAGTACAGTGATATGAACTCATAGGGAGTCTACATAGAACTATGCACCTGTGGAATGAGAATTGTAAGCTGCTAAAACGTGGCAATATGAAGTGTGAAGCTATCAGGGCCAGGAGGTTTGCCTGTATGGGTGTTCTTAATCACTTCTGACAGTTCCTCCATTGAGATTGGGTCCTCCAGAGTCTTAATGGTTTGGGAGTTAATTGTAGGTGTGGTAGTTTGGACATTGACAGTTATGTAAGTATCGTCTCTGTTGTAATGTCATAGTAATTTTTCATTTGGGTGTGCAGGTAGATCGTATAGTGATGTATAACATGTGTTGAAGGCATTTACTACGTTCTTAGGGAGATGGGCCTTGCAATGCACCCCAACAGGTCATGTTTTCAGGCTCTCCCTTATTTTGCACAGGTGATTTGATCAGTTTCACTGCCTTAGTGACAGCCATTTTATCTGAGGGAAATCCTGAAAACATGACCTGTCGGGCGCCTTGAGGACTGGAGTTGAGAAACACTGCTTTAGAGCGTGGTCCAGGACACATCCGCATTTGACCCCATTTTTGTAAGCTGCAATGGGCCTATGCTGCTTTCGCTTTAAAGAGGTTTAAGGACTTGAGTTGGGTCCTTAGAGAGGTTGGTTCGGGGCCATGTTTTGGGGTTCAGCTGGGTTTAATGTTGGGACTCCAGAACCTTAAAGAGCAAGTGATAGTTTTGTACATCTTGCAGGAAAGGCTTGCTGGATGAATCCATGCTGCGTCGGGGAAGGGGGGGAGGGGGGGGGAGTTGGAGTCACCGCCAAGGACTAGAACTCTTTTCTTCCTGTGTAGAAACCTTTCTCTCTATTCTGCAAGCTTGAAGGATAAGTTAGTGAGGAAGGTGAGCAATAGCAATGATTATTCAGGTAGTGTTGTTGCCTGGGTAGGGCAATTTCCCTATTCAGGGGGCAGTATCGATCTCACTAGGAGTGACCAGGCAGTTTTCTAGGTACATGTTAAAGACTATAAGAGTGCATACCTCATCTTTCAAGTCAGGTTGACCTGTAGACTTAGGGAGCTCTTAATCCTTATGTTGTTTCTCCTCCCATCTAGATCTATTCAGTATCATATACATTTTTTTTTATAAAGAATAGTTTGGAGAGATTCTCCAAGATCAGGATGCGCTAGTGTACGTCTGACCACAAGGTAGTTTTTGGATGCTGACTCAATGTGAATGGTAAATGCTCCAAAGTCTGCTTTATTGGGAATTATGGCTTCTAGGTCGGCTTTAATAGGAACTTCCTTAAAGTGTTACTAAACCCACAACAGTAAAATCAGTCTATATACAGGTATGCAGTAAAGCATGCTTGTAATACTCACTGTGGAACCTAAGGGGTTAATCATCTGCATTGTGTAAAAAGGCTGTTTGATCTGTATTCTCTGATCCTCCCCTTCTTCCATTGCACCCAATACATCTCCTGATAAGACATAGTCTTTGGAATCACTCTGCACTCTGCTTAGTGTGGTGTGTATTGCTAGAGTATTTTTAGAGTATTTTTTTTTTTTTTTTGGGGAGGGTGCATGTGATCAGCACAGGGCCAATCAGCACTGTCCAGACAAAAAGGTAGGGGGTCCTACAGCCTCATAGGACAGTCAGAGGAGAATGGAAACTTCTCCTACAAGTTTTAACCAGACACTGATAGAAGTCACAAGACTGCTATATACTGCTGATGAGAAAAGGTATTCAACAGTTTATATTTACTAAAATGATTGCATTTCTGTGTTCTGTATACTGTGGGAGACAAGATATAGTGAATGCAGGGTCCTGGGTTTAGTAACACTTTAAGGGAGGATCTAATGTCATTGTCCAATGTAAGATGGACCATTGGAGAATGGGAGTCTTGGTGAGTGTACAGCTGGAACACAGAGAATGAGAGGCCCAAGGGCCAGGAGACAAGAGTGTCTTTCTCTAGATTTTGATACATAATGGACATTAATTGGGACTTTTAATGAAGCTATGGCCTGGTAAGGTCATGTGTTTCCATCCCACGGGACTTTAAATGAAACCATGGCCTGGTAAGGTCATGCGCTTCCATCCCTATTGTATTCAAAAAAAGGGGGAACAAGGGGGACATTGGGACTTTACATGAAGTATGTGGTAGCAAGAGAGTACAAGGTGAACTAATAGGAATTTTATTAATCATTGCAGTTGGATTTACAAGAGATAAATACAATGATAAACAAAGTAATAAACAATACATGATAATGGTAATAGTGATAATAATAGTACAACATGATAAAATGAATATCAAAAAGTATCATAATAAAACTCCAAAGTTCACCGCAGCAGGATTAAATAAAAGCATATGTAGCATAATGCCTGCAGGACCAAGGTCTTTGTGCACCAATTAGGGTAATGTATAGTAACGTCAGAATCTGAATGTATTCAAAAGAAGCACGGCATATGATAGCTCTACGTACGTTTCGTGGCCTTTGTACCACTCATCAGGAGCAGAGCACATGTTCAATCCATATTAAAGAGTAATATGATATTCAAAAATAAGGTAAATGAAAAATAAAAATAAAAACGCATGAAAAAGGGTGGGGTAAACAAGTCACCCACACCTAATACATGCTTACTCACTTAGGTGAGTGCACTAGTGGTCTAGTAGGAGGGTGCCGCAAGCCGTCCAATATACACCCCCAACCAGGAGCCGTGGTGGGTAACTCAATGGAGATAGCCACAAAGGCCACAGCACAAGCAGGCATGGAGTCACCACGAGGCACTTCTATAGAGAGAGTGAAAAATTAGAACCATTAGGAGATTTGAAAGATGTGGAGAGAGTTAAGGATTAAGAAAGATAATTGGGGGAGCTGAATGTTAAGAAGAAAAGGAAAATATAAAAGTGAGGGCTCACCGAGCAAAAAAAGTGAGGGGACCAAACATAGCTGTGAATATAGGGGTGGAATAATAAATGAACCACCGTAAACATACACTAGGTCAGTGATGGCGAACCTTGGCACCCCAGATGTTTTGGAACTACATTTCCCATGATGCTCAACTACACGGCAGAGTGCAGGAGCATCATGGGAAATGTAGTTCCAAAACATCTGGGGTGCCAAGGTTCGCCATCACTGCACTAGGTGAAAGTAAAAAAACCAATGACGCCGGTAAATGGAAGTGCAGTGGTGTCTATTAGTGATAGGAATGCAGTGAAGGAGTGAGAGATTAAATGAAAAGACTGCATGTGATCTGGTGTGTAAAAGGCCTCGAGTGACCACACCCCCCGTAGAGCCGCCCCCATGAGTATCACCACAAGTCGTCCCACCACCGTCACGCCGCATGGCTGGCTGGGGGGAGAAGGGCTTCCGCCAGCCAGTATGTATCTCCAGTCTGCCGGCTCCGAACTACCCCCCATAATGCCAGCAGTGTGTAAAACTCAACTGCAAGGACGTAGCAGCAATAAAAGGACGCTGCACATCCTGCGTGAGTTGCGTGACGTTGACGCACAGTGAGACGCATCCACCCATCAGACGTCCAATGACGCAAAGGATGGGAGGAGACTAGCAGTGTACGTCACTGCTCCCGGAAGTGGAGATGGAAGCCGGTCGGCATAGCAGCACATCCACACAAGGCACCAGCAGAGCAGCAGACAAGACTGGCAGGTCCAAAATGGAATATATATTGCACATGATTTAAAACTATAAATATGGTAGTAAACAAAAAAAAGTTAAAATAAATTAATACAAAGGGTAAATAAGATAATTGAATATAAATAAAAGGGGCTGGCCAAGGTCAATAGTAGCAGAGAAATACTAATACATCAGCTGATAGAGCATTACCACATACTTCCATCCCTGAATTCATGTGATACATAATGGACATTAATTGGGACTTTTAATGAAGCTATGGCCTGGTAAGGTCATGTGTTTCCATTCCATGGGACTTTAAATGAAACCATGGCCTGGTAAGGTCATGCGTTTCCATCCCTATTGTATTAAAAAAAGGGGGGAACAAGGGGGACATTGGGACTTTACATGAAGTATGTGGTAGCAAGAGAGTACTAAGGTGAACAAATAGGAATTTTATACACCAGATCACATGCATTCTTTTCATTTAATCTCTCACTCCTTCACTGCATTCCTATCGCTAATAGACACCACTGCACTTCCATTTACCGGCTCCATTGTTTTTTTTAACTTTCACCTAGTGTATGTTTACGGTGGTTCATTTATTATTCCACCCCTATATTCACAGCTATGTTTGGTCCCCTCACTTTTATATTTTCCTTTTCTTCTTAACATTCAGCTCCCCCAATTATCTTTCTTAATCCTTAACTCTCTCCACATCTTGCAAATCTCCTAATGGTTCTAATTTTTCACTCTCTCTATAGAAGTGCCTCGTGGTGACTCCATGCCTGCTTGTGCTGCGGCCTTTGTGGCTATCTCCATTGAGTTACCCACCATGGCTCCCGGTTGGGGGTGTATATTGGATGGCTTGCGGCACCCTCCTACTAGACCACTAGTGCACTCACCTAAGTGAGTAAGCATGTATTAGGTGTGGGTGACTTGTTTACCCCACCCTTTTTCATGCGTTTTTATTTTTATTTTTCATTTACCTTATTTTGAATATCATATTACTCTTTAATATAGATTGAACACGTGCTCTGCTCCTGATGAGTGGTACAAAGGCCACGAAACGTGCGTAGAGCTATCATATGCCATGCTTCTTTTGAATACATTCAGATTCTGACGTTACTATACATTACCCTAATTGGTGCACAAAGACCTTGGTCCTGCAGGCATTATGCTACATATGCTTTTATTTAATCCTGCTGCGGTGAACTTTGGAGTTTTATTATGATACTTTTTGATATTCATATTATTATCATGTTGTACTATTATTATCACTATTACCATTATCATGTATTGTTTATTACTTTGTTTATCATTGTATTTATCTCTTGTAAATCCAACTGCAATGATTAATAACATTCCTATTAGTTCACCTTGTACTCTCTTGCTACCACATACTTCATGTAAAGTCCCAATGTCCCCCTTGTTCCCCCCTTTTTTGAATTTCTCTAGATTTTGTGGGGGAGGGAGCTCCCATGCCTCATCTAGGACCCCTGGTTGTGGACAACTCCAGGGGGCAAGGGGGTTTCTGTGTTTATGTTCTACCAACATAGCCCAAGTTGTGGTGTGTGGAAAGGGCTGGGATGACAAGACATTTGTTGGACATCAAACTGGATATGTCATCTCTTTTAACACAGGTCATAACTGTTGTCAGCAAAATGTGCACGTGACTGAATACCACCCTGGGGGGTAGAAGAGGCCAACTTTTGTAGGATTGGCTGCCATACACATGGTTTCTATTGAGCAGGTTGATGCTGCCCAATATTTGGCCTGTGTTTACTAGGCTTAAGTGGGGATAATTTACCAGAAATCCATTAGATTGGTATCCAGTCAGGGGCATATGCTGGACATTATATAACTTCCTTATTATCCTTCCCTATAAGTTTACCAGCACTAAATTCCTTTGTGGATCAAGATTCCATGTAAACGAATGCAGGAATTTGCCCAGTTTGTATCATGCCGATCAATCAATAAATCACTTTGGCACACAATGCTATCTGAAATCTGTCTCTATCCTGAAAGGACTAGTTGGCTGAGTTTTGCCCACTTGACCAAACGCTTACAGTTCTCTAGTATTTGGAGGCCCTGGCTATGCAGAAAATTCAGCTGTGTCTACAAGATAGGGTTGAAGGTTGTCCAATTCCCAATCTGAGAAATCAGGGGTACACCATTTTGTCTGGATCATTTCCAGCTCAGACACTATGCCAGTGATGGTGAACCTTGGCACCCCAGATGTTTTGGAACTACATTTCCCATGATGCCCAACTACACTGCAGAGTGCAAGAGCATCATGGGAAATGTAGTTCCAAAACATCTGGGGTGCCAAGGTTCGCCATCACTGCACTATGCTATGCATTCAGGATCATTCAAGCCCCACTACCTCAAAATAATGATACCTTAGTAAAGAAGGGGACAACCTATGCAGACACCAGTTAGAAAAAAGTAAAAAACAAAACCCAAAAAAAGTATTGCCTGAATTCTCTGTGCACTTTGCATTTTTAATGAACTGCCTTTTTGTAATATCTGTAATATCATGAAAGGAGTTAAATTGGTACAGAATTTTAATTTTTAAAATGCATGCACAGTTTTCAGTGTCTCAAAGGTGGACAAACCAGGGTAATAGGTAACTTCAGAAATAGTTTTGGATTTGATTTACTATACTGTAGCTGGAAATTCTTTGGGAATAACTTTGTTACCAATGAAGTAATTCATGCATCAATCTGGAGTAAAATACAATACTTAGGCACACACTCAAGGCCAACCTTTTATAGATCATAGGATTGCAGTCAGTAACATAAACAATCTTTGAAATTGTAAGTTAGAGAATGCACTGAGCACTGTTGTGTTGTAATTGAGACACATTTACAGTAACTGAACCAATGTTAGGTGCCCCAGAAATGACACTGAGATTCATTAATAGCTACTTTCTGCCTTTCTGGAAATTGTGTTTCTCTAGGTCATATCATAGATTTCTATTTTCCAGGCTGTCAACAAGCATGTCTCCTTTGTTTTGGATGGTGGTGTTCACTTACAGGCCATTTTGTTCATTTGGATAACTGACATTTTCACATCTCAACATGTATTATGATTTATTGAATGAACCACAATTTCTTATGACACTATATAAGGATTTATTGCATAAAGCAGAGTTTTCTATGATGCTGTTACACTATTGTTTCTTTGATAAGTGGATGATAATTTTGAGTAAGAGGTTTGCTTTGCCATTGGGTTTCCAGTTCACTGTAGCCTGTTTGTCTGTAATAGCTTCTCTTTGACTCGCAACACCATACTGTATTATATAAAAAGGTACCGTACATCTAAAGTAAGAAATACGTTATTTAAAATAAATCATTTGTTGCCTTCTTTTACATGGCTAACAATATCTACTATGATTTTTTTATTCCCTATATAAAATAATTCAGAATGATGTGATCAGTATGTGCTTTCTCACTATTGACCATTAGGTGGTACCATTGTGCCATCATACTGACATTCTTTTTCAAGCATCTCCGAAAATACATGCCTGAATTTTGTGGTTAAAAACAGAATGTATTCAGTATACATTTGGGATGACACATACAAGTAAATTTGTTTATATACAGCGTAAGGAGAACGTAACTTTAGTCCATGATTTAATTGTAGACCAACTAATTTCCCAAACACTTTCTATACATTTGTCTCTTGAACCCACAATTAGATTCGAACTTCCAGTCTTCTAAATGCATTATTGACTGCAGGATCCGACCCTTGTGTAGTGAGGGGTTATTCTTCCCCAGACGCATGTGCTTTAGTGTGCACTAATATATATGGATTACCTCTTTCTTTCAAAGTAACGCTACCTAACATTGAACAGAGCAGGACATTTAAGGTCAGGGTATTAAAAAGTAGGCAGAACTTCAAATGTTCAAATGTACCCTGATTAACTATATTGGTGTGAACATGGCCCATTAAAACCATTAATTAAGTACGTACATGCTTTAAAAAAATAAAAACTGAAAAATCTAAAGATGGCGGGGTACACCCATAGCAGACAATGTTTATAAAATAGTGTGGCATAATTAATTTAATTTTAGATTATTTTTTAATCTGTTTTCCTATATGCAGGATGATGTCTGTTTACACCAGATTTTCAAAAAAAGTGTGCATTTTACATATCAAACAGTTTTCCTAATGAACAAGACACAAACTGTTGTCATTGAGTCCGAAGTGTGTAAATTTCACTTTACATACTCGTACACCCTGAAGATTTATATGAATTATAGGTCGTGCCGTACACTGACTGTGCGTCTGAAGTTACACATCAAATCCCATTTTATACTTCAGTGAAATACCTGTAAAATGCTGGTCAGATCAGGACCATGCTGGAGGTCACACCTCATTAAACCTCTGCAGTGATAACCTTCATGCCTCATATTTCATCCCACACTCCAGCATCCTCATGTACCTTCTGTGACTAGCCTTTTTAAGTCAGGCCATATAATTTTATTTAACACTAAACTTTGGTTAAAAAAAATCTATTTAGGTGTAGCTCTCTTTTGGGGGGGGGGGGGCTTATGAGAAATGGCCCTCCCCAAACAGGATATTGCACTTAACCTGTAGGTAAAACATGTAGGTATGTAGGGGAACCAGAACTCTTCCACCTAAGTGGAAGACTAGGTTTGATAATAAAATTGTCAGTATTAACCAGTAATCTAAAAAAAGTAGTTGGGAGCAGATGAAATGCTGCAGCCAGCATATAACATTAACCATAAGTATATAGATGACGTATAGAAGTATGTAGGTTACCAGTATGGAAATAATACAAGTTTTATATATATCGTTTTAATAGTACAAGCAGATTATTGGCAGAGGGCCCAGCAAGAGCACTGGTGGAACTGTACACATATACCGGGGTATATTTCGTTTTTAATAGAGATATCTCCAGACTAATATTGTAGCAAAGTTCAGTTGCAGGAGCCCCTGAGGATGATCTGGATGTGGCATCTGTCTTAGTGTCGGAGACCTGAAGACAAGGTCTATGATGATGAGGAGACTCTGGCTGTTGTGCAACCAGCCTGGAACGTAGTCCAACCAGCCTAGCGCCCTGACTTGGGCTTAGGAAATGTTGTTTTTGGCTGTGCTGTTGTCAGCTGAGCAGCAATTTATTTTTTTGGCCTGGATAGGTCTCCATAAACCTCCAGAAGAAGCCTCAAGTAATAGGGTAGGAGGGTCAGCCACTGGGTTATTACTGCTTATCTGACCTCAGACAACCCCTCGGAGGTAGATGCAGAAAGTGTAGTTTGGGAGAAGTGTCTGTTCAGAGTATCTCTCCTGGAGCACCTTCCCCGGCCCTGGAATGCAGCCTGTATTACTGAAAAGCTGTTGCTGTTAAGCCTCAGCATGTGCTTTGCTGAGGGCCTTGAAGGAAACTGGACTTAAAGAGACTTAGAGACTTGGAGGACATTACCTGTAGAAGCTGGGATGGAAATTGAACCCTTTCACTGAAGAATGTCACAGGGAAGCTGACTAAGGAGCTGTCTCTTGACATTGTGAGTAGAACCTTTTGGCTAGAGCTCCAGGTGTGCTGTGCTTAGGGGGCAAGGAACCAGAGGTTGCTACAAGAACTTTGACTGCTCTTATAGAGTCTCAGACCAGCTGGCTGTTCCTCTACCTCCAATATTACTTAAGGCTGCTACTGAAGGGCTTTGCTTGAGAATCTGTCCTCCTATGCCTGTGTGTGTTTTGGAGTATCTTGCACCCTCACCCCTCTACCTGCCTGTGTTCAAGTACTGCAACACTGAGCCTGCATTTTGTTTTTGTGCTCTGGAATTGGTACCTGGGCCTTGTCTATAAGCCCCTGCTTCTGGTCTGGATTAGCAAGAGATCTTCCATGAGGACATGTAGCCTAAGCCCAGTGGCGGCTTGTCCAATGCATCCGGCAACCTATATGCAGGGCGTCGGATGCATGGACTCCAATGATTTTTTTTTTGAGCACATGATTAGAGCCTGAGGCTCTAATTGGCTTAAAAAAAGATGGACTTGGGGCTCAGAGCACTGCTCTCTGTGTCCACCCACGTTTGTGACATTAGCAAATTAATATTTGCTTATGTCTTCCTGATTTTCCTCCCAGCCAATCAGGAAGCAGCTACTGAATTCCCGATTGGCCAGGAAGTCTTAAAACTCCTGGCCAATCAGACCCACTTTCTGAATATTATGCTCAGTGATAGTCTAACTAGGTTGTATGAGGAACTACTGGTCTCAGCGTGCCCCTTACTCCCTGGCAGGTCACTCTGCAACTCGGTGTAGGTATGCTGGAATTCCATAGACGTGTGAGGAACTACTCCAGTACATGTTTGCTGCACTACAGATACCAGTGTGCCAACTAATGCTCACAGGTAGTCTAATGCTGTTTGGAGAACTATAGGCCCCATCATACCTTTTACTTTCTGTCAGGACAGTCCCAGACTTGGAATTCTAATTTGCAGTCACTACAGGTAGCAGCATGGCCTTCCATCCAGTGCAAGAGAGTGCTCAGAGCTGCTCCAACTATGTTGCTTGGGGAACTAGAATTTCTGGCATGCTTTCTGCCTTGCCAGCACAAACATCTTCATGGCCACTTGGCTTTAATCCAGCAAAGAATTTTTACAGTTTGTCTAACGTTTACTGGCAGTTTGAGAACTTAGTGTCCCAGCATGCCATTTGCTCTCTGACAGAACACTATGGGACATGGCGCAAGCGTGCTCAAAGTTTGAGGGACGACAAGTTTCAAGGTCCTTCTAGTGTTGAAAGCTGGGTCTTGTTCTTGCTATGTTACAAATGTGAGGCACTACAAGTCCAAGTATGTCAATGTTTTGTTGTTGTTTAGAATCACGGTAGTGGTTGTAAGATCTTTGGGGCACTGAAAGTCTCAACGTGTCCCTGTTTATTTGGGAAGAAAATGTTGAATGTTGCTGTTAAAAAGTTGTTGGAGGGACCACAACTCCCATCATGCCTTTTGTTCTAGAAGTGTCCTCATTCTGCAGCTAGATGCAAAATGATGAGATTTACTGTAAGTTTGGTGCATGTTTGATGCACTGCAAGTCCCAGCATGGCTTCTGTCTTTCATTGGGCCACTTTGGCCTTGATTTTGATTTAGAAGTGGGAGAACTTCGAGTCTTATGAGTTTGGCGATGTTAGTGATTGTTGTACCTTTGTAGTGAATTTAAGGACCTAGAATTCTAATTCCCAACATAATTCTGAGTTTCTTTGGATCACTAATACAAGCTTCTTAGATCTCTGAGGAACTAAAAGTCTCAGCATTTTCCTCACACAATGTTGGGAGTTGATGTAGTTCTGTTACCAGTGTGTTGGTATTCTGAGCAACTACAAGTCCCAGCAAAATGAGATAAACTGTAGTAGTGAACGCTGAAACTTCCTGTAACTTTGTTGCACATTTTGGATAATTTTATCTTCTTCGGGCTCCATTCACACTTGTGTGACTTGTCATGTGACTTTGAACTCATGTATTTCGGCGGAAGCCATTCAAATCTATGCAGCTTGTTGTTACTATTATTAATATTGTTATTGTTGCTATAATTTATTGTAACTATTATTATTATTTATTGTTCCTATTATTATTATAATTACTACTAATCATAATAATAGTAAAAATAATAATATTAGTACCAATGAGGCTCCCTTCACACTTGTGCGACTTGTCAACTGAAACATAAGGCTGTATGGCCATTCACAGCCCTATTATAATGAAAGCCATTCAAATCTATGCGAATTAAAAACAAAAAAACTGACATGCCTTTCATTCAACTTGAGTGCCATATACGGCAATGTAAACTCTCAAAAGTTGCATGAAAGTCACATCCTAATGTGACAGTTGTGCAACAGTCAAAGACAAAGTGTGGGGGGTGGTGGCAAAAAATATACCACCAGCGGCCACTTCGCAACCCCTCCCTTTCTCTCTCACTTCCTCCCTCTGGGGGTTTCTAATCCAGCTACACAGAGAGAGATAGTGATGTACACATATAACTGTGATAATTACAAGCAACAGCTATTTGTAAATTCAGACAGTAGAGGATAGCAGGTCCCTACACAAGTATGCATTCCTAAAGCGGGAGTCCGCTGTTATTTTTTTTTAAAAGCCAGCAGCTACAAATACTGCAGCTGCTGAGTTTTAAAATAATGACACTTACCCGCCCAGCGTGCCCGCGATGTCGGCACCCGAAGCCGATCTCTCGATCGTCTCTTGGGTGCTGCCGCCGCCATCTTGGGTATGGGGATCAGGAAGTGGAGCCTTTCGGTTTCTTTTTCCGGTTCCCTACTGCGCATGCGCGAGTCGCGCTGCGCAATAAGGATGGTCCCCGCTGTCTCTGGGATCCATGTGTTTCCCAGCAGGCAGCGGGGGACCTTCGGAAAGGGGCGTAGATTCTGCGGAAAGGGGCGTACCTTCTGCAGAATCTACGCCGGAAGTGGGTGCAGATAACTGTACTGTACAGGTACCTGGACCCCCCTCCCCCCTGAAAGGTGCCAATTGTGGCGCCGGAGGGGGGGAGAGTTCCAATGAGCGGAAGCTCCACTTTAGGGTGGACCTCCGCTTTAAAGCAAAGTTCCACCCAAAAATTGAACTTCCGCTTTTGCCGTTCCTCCCCCCCTCCGGTGTCACATTTGCCACCTTTCAGGGGGGAGCAGCTACCTGTCTAATACAGGTATTTGCTCCCACTTCCGGCGACAGATTGCTGCAGATTCTGTGGCGTCAGCCCCTGTGCCATCAAATGCAGCCACTGTGCCCCAAATGTTGCCACTGTGCCCCAAGTGCTGCCACTGTGCCCCAAGTGCTGCCACTGTGCCCCAAGTGCTGCCACTGTGCCCCCCACCCGCTGTCTGCCCAGCACTTACCTTGTCTCGTGTGGGCAGTGGGTGATGGCAACAAGCAGTGAGCAGTGTCCAGTGTCCTCCATTTCTTCCCCGACTCCAATGTCTTGTCCCGTCCACTCCTCCTCTCGTCCTCTGCTATGATTGGATGCCTGATAGGTGTCCAATCACAGCGCCTGTCATTTCAGCCAATCAGGTGACAGGTAACACAGACCAGGCAACCTGATCGGCTGAAGAGGCTGTTCAATGTTAGCAAAGCAAATTCCTTCACTTTGCTAACTTACAGCTGAGTGAGAAGCGAACACACAGTGGAGAGGGGAGGCGGCACTCCTGTACCCTTTATGGACGTACCACCACTGGTGCTCACTATTAGGATTTATTCTTGTCTTTCAGTGCTTATACTTTTTCTTGACAGTGCAGCCTTTTTTCTCATGCAAGAGAATAGCAGCATTGAAGAACAAAGTGACCCATAATATCTAAAGGGCAGGGCAGGCAACAGACAGGAATTGTGTACAGAGGCAATCTAAGTTGTAAATAAGCATCTGGAGCAGAAAATCAGGGGCCTTGTAAATAAATGTTAAGGTAACAATACACATATTGATTTGTGACTGATTTAGGGACAAGTGATCACAAAACAAGCGATTCATCATCAGTTCAATTTTAAACGGTGCCACACATACAGAATCAATTGAAAACATGATCTGTCAGAAACAATCTTTTGAAATGATTAAAGTATCTAAATAATTCAAAGGCTCACCACATCGATCAAATGTCTTTGGTTTATGATCCCTATTCAGTTTGATCATTTTCGGCACATCAAATGATCAATATCGATGCCTGTATGGCCACATTAAGGCTGGGTTCACACTGAAGCGATGCGGGAACGCCGTGAATCCGCGGCGGGTTCCCGCATCGCATGCCTCCCGCCGGCAGTTCACACTGCCCTATGCGAACTGCTGGGAGTGTCAGTGAAACGTTAATGACACCCCCAGATCAGTTCGCATATCGCAGTGCGATCTGCAAACTCGGACAGGAATCGGATCGCATGGTGTGAACACTTATGCGATCTGATTCTGCTGCGGACCAAAAAAAGGGTCCTGTGCGAGTTTGGAGCGGGTGCGATGCGAATTCAGCCATACTATCTGTATGGCTGAACTCGCATCGCACAGAGATCGGATGTGATTTGCACTGCAGTGCGGTGCAAATCACATCCAGGTCTCCTAGCCGCAGCAGTGTGAACCCAGCCTTAGAGAGAGATTTTTGCTCTGGCAACTCGGTGAAGCTGAAAATTTCCTTTTTATGACATGGTTACTTAGTAAGTGAGGTTGAAAAAAGACACAAGTCCATCAAGTCCAACCTATGTGTGTGATTATATGTCAGTATTATATTGTATATCCCTGTATGTTGTGGTTGTTCACGTGCTTATCTATTAGTTTTTTGAAACTATCGATGCTCTCCCCACTGAGACCACCGCCTGTAGAAGGAAATTCCACATCATTGCCGCTTTTACAGTAAAGAACCCTCTACATAGTTTAAGGTTAAACCTCTTTTCTTCTAATTTGAATGAGTGGCCACATGTCTTATTAAACTTCCTTCCACAAAAAAAATGTATCCGTAATGTGGAGTCACCAGTATGGTATTTGTAAATTCAAATAGGGTGGCACAGTGGTGTAGTGGATAGCACTCTCACCTAGCAGTAAAAAGCGTCGCTGGTTCGAATCCCAACCGCGGCACTACCTGCCTGGAGTTTGCATGTTCTCCGTATGCCTGCATGGGTTTCCTCTGGGTACTCCAGTTTCCTCCCACACTCTAAAGACATGCTGGTAGGTTAAATGGCTTCTGTCCAAAATTGGCCCTAGTATATGCATGAGAGTAGTGACCAATGTGTATGTGTGTGCAATGTATGTGTGGAGCACTGCGTAAATTGATGGAGCTATATGGGTACCTTAAATAAATAGACACGCACCCACAATCACTCAGGATTGACAGGTGTCTTTATTTAACTTTACTAACTATGTAACTGTGTAAATCATATCCCCTCTCAAGTGTCTCTTCTCCAGAAAGCATAAGTTCAGTGCTTGCAACCTTTCCTCTTAACTAATATCCTCCAGACCCTTTATTAGCTTTGTTGCCCTTCTTTGTACTCACTCCATTTCCAGTACATCCTTCCTGAGGACTGGTGCCCAGAACTGGACAGCATACTCCAGGTGTGGCCAGGCCAGAGTCTTGTAGAGTGGGAGAATTATCACTTTATCCCTGGAGGCAATCCCCTTTTTTAATGCATGCCAATATTCTGTTTGCTTTGTTAGCAGCAGCCTGGCATTGCATGATATTTCTGAGCCTATCATCTACTAGGACCCCCAGGTCCTTTTCCATCCTAGATTCCCCCCAGAAGTTCTCCCCCAGTGAGTAGATTGCATTCAAATTTTTGCCACCCAAATGCATTATTTAAAAATTTTCTACATTAAACCTCATTTTTCATGTAGATAGGGTATGGTCAGACTACAGAAAGAAACACCCATCCAGATTGGCACCACATCCCAAGCTAGAACAATGAAATGTATAAGAGAAAAATATAGGGATTTTCACAGTGCTTGGATAACAATTTCAAAAAAAAAAATAGCAACTTTTAGATATAATATTTATTGAAATCAAGGTTAAAATCAATTCATACATAAAACATGCAGAGATTTACATACAGGAGGAGTTATTCGAGGTCGAAAGTGAATTTAACAGAAAAAGTTGATTGCACATTATCCCGAAATGTTTCGCTGATACGCTTCTTCAGGAGATGTGCAAGCTATCATCAAGAGACACTGTACAAAAGTTGTGGGACAAAGACACAAAATACACAAAAATAAATACATTAATAACTTGTTGTGACTTGGGTATGAAACCACATCAGTCAACCAACATAACAGAAGCAGCGCTTACCCCAGACTGATACCACCTACTGAGAACCACTGTCTGATATAGCACACCTGCCTCCAAAACCGGAGTTCTGTGTACCCAAACGGTCATAGAGGGCAGAAAAAAACAAAAAAAGTAGTTGCCCACTCCATTAATTTGTTCAGATCTTCTTGCAAGGTTTCCACATCCTGTGGAAAAGTATTCTCTGGAAGATCCAGTTAATGAGAGGAGCCCTTCCCTGATTACTACAAGAGTAATTCAGTTCCAGTGGGGTGGTGCCTCCTCCTTGAGCTATGAATCCCTCCAGTAACACACCTGTGTTACCAGAGGTACCTTGGACTTCACTGCATGGGATAATGACAATGTTTTAAGCAAATAGGTTATTTTTATACCACTGTTCCGATGTCCATAGTTGTTCTAGCTTAAAGTGGTTGTAAACCCTTACAAACCACTTTGACCTACAGGTAAGCCTAGATTAAGGCTTACCTGTAGGTCCAAGAAATATCTCCTAAACCTATACGGTTTAGGAGATATTTACCCGAAGACAGCCACCGCTGTCTACGGCGCATGCGCCGTAGACAGTGGTGCGCAGGCGCACTGGGCAGGCCTCAGATCGCAGCGATATGTGGCGTCGATAGTGACGTCATCGCGGCTCCAGCAAATCACAGCGCCGGAGCAGCGAGACCTGGGAGTCGCTCCGGGATACATGGCAGTGGCGAAGAGGAAGACGGAGGACCACTTGGGGGGCTTCGTTCTCAGGTAAGTTATTCATAATGAGCTAGTATGCTATGCATACTAGCTCATTATGCCTTTACCTTACAGGGTGTGTTTTTTATTTTTTTGCCTTTACTTCCTCTTTAAAGCGGAGGTCCATCCTAAAGTGGAGCTTCCGCTCATTGGAACCCTCCCCCCCTCCGGCGCCACAATTGGCACCTTTCAGGGGGGAGGGGGTGCAGGTACCTGCACAGTACAGGTATCTGCACCCACTTCCGGCGTAGATTCTGCAGAAGGTACGCCCCTTTCCGCAGAATCTACGCCCCTTTCCGAAGGTCCCCCGCTGCCTGCTGGGAAACACACGGATCCCAGAGACAGCGGGGACCATCCTTATTGCGCAGCGCGACTTGGAAAATGAAGCCGCAAGGCTCCACTTCCTGATTCCCATACCCAAGATGGCGGCGGCAGCACCCGAGAGACGATTGAGAGATCGGCTTTGGGTGCCGACATCTCGGGCGCGCTGGGCGGGTAAGTGTCATTATTTTAAAAGTCAGCAGCTGCAGTATTTGTAGCTGCTGGCTTTTAAAAAAAAAAAAAACGGCGGACTCCCGCTTTAACCAAATCCAAATCTGCAACCATTTTGACAAGTCTTTAGTGAGATGATTAAAACTTTGATGTGCATGTTTTATAAGATAGGGCACAGTATGGCGACCAGAAGCACACAACATTCTATCAGAAGTCAACGAATTTAACATGTAAAAGTTGAACAAAAGAGAAAGGGATAAGAAAGATTTGAGCTATACGGCTTTATGCACAGTGTGCTTCTTGGGGCAGTTTTTCTCCTTACAAAAGAAAAGCAGCTTAAAAAATACGGCAAAAGCGTAATTTTCACAAGCAATTATGTGTGTTCACGCAAGTTTATGCGTATTTGCCATTAATGTATTCTATTGGCCAGAAAAACAATTTATTAGCCATTAGAATGCATTAACATGTGAACGTGTCTAGTGTTAACGTGCATTTTTTCTGCCAAAGCGCTCCTCTTCTAAACTTACAAGTGATGTTTTTTTCTGCCTACGTGGATATATAGGCTAACATGGAGGGGTATATATAGGCAGACAAAAAAGGTCAAACGACTGTAAAACAGGCATTTTTTCATTTTTTTAGCTGCAGTGTGCATGGAGCCTTACTGATGGTAACTGATACTGTAAATACCCAAATGATTACAGAATAGATATTCCATTGCACTGTAAGTTTTTGGGATGGGGTTGAGTTGTATATTGATATTAATATAGTGTATGAGAATCCCCAGTAACTAGCACCACAGAATGGTTAATTTTACTCAAAAGGCATTGCCATGCAAGGACAGACAGATTGGGGTTCAGTGAATGACAGACCAGTGTTTAGTGAATGCGGTGAAGTTTCACTTCACAAAGAATACCAAATCATCAATCATCAATCAATAATGCAAGGAGAATAAAAAAACAGCATTTTTGTGTGCACATGATTTGATAATAAGTTAATAGAGCTTTATCTCATTCACTAAGCTCTAGGACAAATTCCCTTGCCAATTGAATCGCTATGCATCTTAAGTAAATCAACCCCATTGTTTCAGAGGTTTTGGGGTTTTTTTTATTTATTTTTTTTGATACTCAAAGTCAGACAATATATTTCTGACTGAGTGAGATGAAGTTAAAAGTTAAAGACTGTGAGCATCAAAAGGCAGGGAAACAATACAACAATCATCAGACAATCACACATATTCCAGCACCTAATGATAGAGGAATATACAAGCATTTGATTATCATTTTATATGGCTGTAATATATAATTTGTCTTTTGAACAAATTTAAAACAAATCAAAAAGTAAACAGGAACATAAGCAGAAGAAAAAAAGAGAAAAAAAAACAAAACAAAAAGAATGAGGTATATTTAACCACTTGTCTACCGGGCACTTAAACCCTTGTGACCAGACCAATTTTCAGCTTTCGGTGCTCTCACACGTTGAATGACAATTACTCAGTCAGGTAACACTGTACCCAAATGAATTTTTTATCCTTTTTTTCATACAAATAGAGCTTTCCTTTGGTGGTATTTGATCACCTCTGTGTTTTTTATTTTGTGCGCTATAAATGAAAAAAGACTGAAAATGTAGAATTTTTTTTTCTTAGTTTCTGTGATAAAATTTTGCTAATTATTAATTATTAATTTTTCTTCATAAATTTTGGCCACAATTTATACTGCTACATATCTCTAAATATAACCCAAATTAGTGGATATTATTTGGTCTGTGTGAAAGTTTCTCTAACTTTCACACAGATCTTTCTACAAGCTGTGGTGCAAATCATAAAAAATTGATCACACCTGATGTACTGGTGGCCTCTCATTTCTTACAACTCGAACAAGCCAGGAAAGTACAAATACCCCCCAAATGACCCTTTTTTTGAAAGTAGAAATTCCAAGGTATTTAGTAAGATGCATGGTGAGGTTTTTGATGTAATTTTGTCCCACAATTCTTTGCAAAATTAAGATTTTTTTTTTTCCATAAAATTGTCATTGTAATAGGTTATTCCTCTCACATGGCATGTGTATACCACAAATGATGCCCCAAAATACATTCTACTACTCCTCCTGATACCACATGTGTGGTCCAGGGACACCCTCCCGGCAACTGAGTGCCACACTGTAGCCATCTTTCGGCTATAGCACAGGCCCCTAGTGGTTAAAGAGTAGATACCATAAAAGACAGTGTCATTTTGACCTCCTTAGTGGTAATCCTGAGTGTGGCTAGGGAGGAATTTTCAGTACCAAAAACGGTGACCTCGAGCCACACTTGGGATCACATCGCTGGATCCAGGCAAAGTTACTTATCTTGTCCCCAGGATCCTGCAATGTCTCCCCGCTGTGTGTGCGAGCCATGTCCTCCACTCAATCTATCACAGTGCCGAGCTCCGTTCCTTGTGAGCTTTGCAGTGCGCAGGGACGGAGCACAGGGCAAAGTTCAAAGTTAAAACACACAATACATACAGTACACTGTAATCTTACAGATTACATTACTGTATCTCATTATTTCACCTCTCTTTTGTCCAGTGCCCTGCATGCAGTTTTATATTATATATACTGTTCTTTCTGCCTGGAAACTGGAGATTGTCCATGGCAACCAAAAAGTGTCCCTTTACATCAAAAGCAGTTTTTGACCAGCTTGAAAAACACGATATTAAATTAGAATCACTTGCAGAATTGAGCGATATCGATTAGTGGGGAAATTCGTCATCAAACTCTAAAAGTAATGTCAGTGACAATTCTGCAGCTGAGCAAATTTTTGTGTTTTTGATTTGATTACATTGTTGAATATTTTTTATTATTAATTATTATTATTTATTATTATTATATTATAATTATTTATAGTTATTTATTATATATTATATATTATAATTTATGATTTTGTGTTTCAAACTTTATCATACCCAGGCTGTCTACTAGACTCTTTTTTGGACATATTTAAGTGTGTTATTCCTAAGAATTATAGGCCTACAATATAAAACGCCAAATTTCCATACAAAACAATGTTCCGCTTTGAGCATTTTGTGATTTTGTGTTTGAAACTTTATCATATCCAGGCTGTCTACTAGACTCTTGTTTGACAGATTTAAGTGTGTTATTCCTAAGAATTATAGGCCTACAATATAAAACGCCAAATTTCCATACAAAACAATGTACTGCTTTGAGCATCAAAACTCTGACATAATCATACGACTTGGGAGGTTAATAAAAAAATAATAATAAAAAAAGTCTATAAAACGATATATATAACCCGTTAATATTTATAACGCAAAATCAAAATGTGGTTTGGCCACTCTATCATGTATTCTATCGATTCACATGAAATGGTGAATTTTATTGATAGGTCCACTGTAAGTTCACTATGCCAGCAACCCCCTGCTGTTAAGAAAGACATTTCATTTTTCTCTGATCCTGGAGAATATTCTTCCGCAGTAATTGGTTTCAGTTTTAGCACACATTTGATTTTGATTAAAAAAAGAAAAAAGTAATATGTAGGGGTGTTGGTCGAGAAATATATCCAACTGTCCTTGGAGATTTTCTTCCACTTATTAAAGCAAGCTCTACTTTGCTATGCTTTGTGAAGGTTTTTTCAATTCTGGAACAATTTTTATATTTATAATTAATGACTGAACTCACTAGATATGTCTTTCCTGGCCTAACCAATTAAGCCATGCTATTACATGCATAAAATGGCATGATATGGTGCACAATATCACAAAATAATATTTTTGCTATAGGCTTTATTTTAATATTTTTAATTTTTAGGATTTTTTCTTACATTATTTATGTCATGAATGTATTGAGCTTATGCTCTAAATTTATGAAATACGTTTATACAACCATTTCTATAACTTGTGAATGTTAGATTTGTCCCACACAGAATCAGATAATTGCTTTCATTTTTTGATGGTCTACTTAAAGGGTTATTTACCTTCTAACATTACATACCACCATTGGATTGCCCAAAACGCCCCTATACTCTTTTCGCCAGACTTTCAATATCAACATCATCATCAGTTCTACAGAAGACTTCAAAAGATGTCAATAATTTAGCTTTTCCTTACATTTTGATAGCAATGAACAGAGAATGGAGCAGCTGAAAGAAAACCATAACTGTTTTATAATTTTTATTTGTATGAATTGAAAATCAAAAATACACAAACTAGCTACAACTAGTGAGATTTTTGCTGTTGTTTTTGTGAAATGAAAATATGGAATTAAGGTACAGTTACTGATGATATTACTTAAATGTTACTTAAATTACTTGAATCTGGCATATCAGGTCTATTACTTAATTTAGATTTCAGCTTCAATAAAACAGGGAATCTTGGATCAATTGTTTTTATTATTCTAATTGAAGATTCGTTTAAAAAAAATTCCCAACATTTGTAACATTGGGGTTCATTTACTGAAGGCAAAAGACTGTGCACTTTGCAAAGTGCAGTTGAACTCTGCACGTGCAGTTGTTCCAGAGTTTAGTAAATGAGCAGAAGCTCTGCTGACTTCTATCATCCAATCATATGAGGAAGGTGCAGATTGGCTGGGAATAAAAATGGCCAAAAAGTTAGAGGGGTTATTAAACTAGGCGACCGGGGGCAGGGGGGGGGGGGGCAGAGGTAGAGATAGTCAGAGCGGAACATATCCCAGAGGGTAGTATTGGGGGCATTAGTGGTAGGTTGACTAAAGCACATAAACCCAAGGTAAATATAGTAACAAGTCCTAGTTGCAATCTCGGAACACCCAATAAGAGAATAGTATGCGACTGGTCTAAACTATGTGGCATGTTTACCAATGACAGACAAGATGGGTGAACTAGAGATACTGTTGTATAAGGAGAATTTGGATTTTGTGGGGAATTCAGAGACCTGGTTCAACAGCTCTCATGATTGGCTGGCAACCATTCAAGGGCATGCCCTTTAGCGCAGGGATAGAGATGGTAAAAAAGGGGGAGGGGTATGCCTATATATCAAGAATATTGTACACACTAAGGGAGCTAGGGAGGAGGTGAAATCCTTATGGGTAGAGCTCCAAAAGGATGAAGCTAACGGGAAAATATTACTGGGAGTATGCTATAGGCCCCGAACCTGATGGAGGAGGGGGAGACGGGAGACGGTGGTATGTAATGTTAGAAGGTAAATAACCCTTTAAGTAGACCATGAAAAATTAAAGCAATTATCTCATTCTGTGTGGGACACATCTAACATTCACAAGTTATAGAAATGGTTGTACAAATGTATTATTATTATTTGGGATTTTACTATCATAAGCGGTAACCCCCGAGCCAGACTCGGGATCGCATCGCTGGATACAGGGAGGACACGGAGAAGTTACTTACCTTTTCCCCTGGATCCAGCGGTGTCCTCCGCGCTGTGTGAGCAAGCTGTCCTCCGCTCAATTCACACAGTGCCGAATGCCGCCGAGCTCCGTTCCCTGCGATGTTGCAACGCACGGGAGTGGAGAACGGGGCTAAATTCAAAAAAGTAAAAGTACACAAAACACACAGTACTGTAATCTTACAGATTACAGTACTGTATAAAAAAATACACACCCCCTTTGTCCCTAGTGGTCTGTGCAGTGCCCTGCATGTACTTTTATATTATAAATACTGTTTTTTCTGCCTGGAATTTGGAGATTGTCCATAGCAACCAGAAAGTGTCCCTTTTTCAGTGTTTTAGGATTTGATTACATTATTGAATAATTTTTATTATTATTTATTATATTATAAACTTTATCATACCCGGGATGTCTGCTAGACTCTGGTTTGAACAGATTTAAGAGAGTTATTCCTAAGAATTACAGAACTACAATTTAAAACGCCAAATTTCCATGCAAAATAATTGTACCGCTTTCAGCACCTAAAACCAGAACGAATCATACCGCCAGGGAGGTTAAGATTAATAAATCACAGTGACCAGATGGCTTACAACCGATAGTACTTAGAGAACCCAGTCAAGTAAATGCCAGACCATTGTTCCTAATTTTTACTGACAGTCTACTGATTGGAATGGTACCAGGTGATTAGAGAAAAGCCAATGTAGAACCAATATTTAAAAAGGGCCCAAAATACATCCCTGGGAATTACAGACCAGTTAGCCTAACATCAATAGTATGCAAACTCTTGGGGATGATAAGCTACTATATGCAAGATTTTAGTAACGAGAACGGCATCATTAGCAGTAACCAGATGAATTCATGAAGCATCATTCCTGCCAAAGCAATCTTTTAACCTTGTCTTTTCTAAGAGGTAAGTTGCCATCTAGATAAAGGAAGGCCCGGATTTTGCAAAAGAATTTGACACAGTTGCCTGTAAATGTTTACTGTACAAAAGGAGGTCCATTGGCATGGAACATAGGGTGAGTACATGGATTATAAACTAGCTACAAGGGCGAGTTCAGTGGAGGGTGATGAATGGGGGGTACTCGGAATGGTCAGAGGTGCGTAGTGGGGTCCCCTAGGGTTCTGTGATGGGATCAATCCTATTTATTTTGTTCATAAACGACCTGGAGGATGGGGTAAATAGTTTAATCTCTGTATTTGTGGACTATACCAAGCTAAGCAGGGCAATAATGTCTCTGCAGTATGTGGAAACCTTGCAAAAAGATCTAGAAGAGCAAATTAATTGGGTGGGCAGCTTCATGGCAAGTGAGGTTTAATGTAGAAAAATGTAAAATAATGCATTTGGGTGGCAAAAATAGGAATGCAATCTATACACTGGGGGGGGGGGGGGGGGGGGGCTCTGGAGGGAAAAGGACCTGGGGGTCATAGTAGATGATGGGCTCAGCAATGGCAAGCTGCTGCTAACAAAGCAAACAGAATATTGGCATGCATTAAAAAGGGGATCAACTCCAGAGATAAAACGATAATTATCCCACTCTACAAGACTCTAGTCCGGCCGCACCTGGAGTATGCTGTCCAGTTCTGGGTACCATTCATTAAAATTAGAAGAAAAGAGGTTTAACCTTAAACTACGTAGAGGGTTCTTTACTGTAGGAGCAGCAAGGATGTGGAATTCCCTTTCCACAGGTGGTGGTCTCAGCGGGGGGCATCAATAGTTTCAAAAAGCTATTAGATAAGCACCTGAATGACTGCAACATACAGGGATATACAATGTAATACTGACATATAATCACACACATAGGTTGGACTTGGTGGACTTGTATCTTTTTTCAACCTCACTTACTATGTAACTATGAGAGAAAAAGGAAATAATGATGCAAAAACTAACCATACATTATAGCAGCAGTCCAATAAAATAAACTGTATAATATTATTAGATGTTTATTTAAAATGTTTTTTTTTTTAAATCATAATATAAGTCCCCGCAGTAAAAAAATAGGGGTTTTATGAAAATTATTATATTGCACCAGCGGCAGCTCTCTTGGGAGTAGAAGCAATTACTCTGTAAGACAAATGGAGAAAGAGACAAGGTGCACCAATCCAGGCCTTGGTGTGTACCTCCATCTGGGCCATTTCCTCCAGACCTTGCTGGGGCGCCTCCAGTGCTTCTGTAGCGGACTCCATCTGTGAATATGGACCTCTATATATATACCTAACATGCCTGATTCTCACTTCAAATTTGTGAGTAGCCACTTGGCCACCTTTTTATTTCAGCATCATTAAATTTTTTTTATATACTGCACTTAGATTGGCTCATCTTGTCTCTTTCTCCACTATGTAACTGTAATATGCAAGCAAAAATGCATTTTTGTTATTTTCCTTGCATGTGATTGGGTATTCTTTGCAAAGTGAAGCTTTAATTCATTTACTAAGCCCTGGAACAATTGCACTTGCCAAGTCAACTTAGCAATGTGCACAGTCTATTTGCCTTTAGTAAATCAACCCCTTTGTGCCCTATATACTAATAAACATAAACAATTTTTTTTGCGCTAAAGTATAATTAAGCCAACAAGAGTCATACCCATTTATTATCTGAATACATAGTATGATGTAAAAACATACTATATATAAAAAATATTGTGTGCTTCCTGATAAGAATCTTTGTATCAAATGCAGTGCACATTACTGTAAATACTGTGAATAAAAAAAAAAGTGCAAAACATTAATTCATGTGATGATGTGAATATATAAGTATATAAATAAAAGATGATAGTGTATTTAAGTATTAGCAAAAAAATGATAAATCACAAATGTGTTTGGGAAAAAGAAGTAAAAAAAATTCCATTCTTCCCATCATGTGATTATGCACTCCAATTCCACCAACGGCGTGAAGGGTATTGAATTTTCAACACAAACTTGTGCCCTCCACCACACTTATGCCTCTTACCAAAAGAAAAATTGGATCCCCAATTACAGAGATCAAACCAGCATACATATCTGACACCTACAGGTATCCTGCAGTTCACTAGATCAGATCTATTGGATCCCAGCTACAGGTATCAAATGGCTCTGAATATAATATCTCCAGATCACATTACATTATTTCGCCACCATGGAAAAAGAGAAACAAAGGATGCACATAGCGTGAATGTGTATTTATTAAAAATGTAGACATTTACTCACATTTGTAAAATCAAACTCATGCAATCGCAGGCAAACACCTCACTGACAGCCAGCATCTGTGGGCATAATGACGTCACAGGTTCTGGCCCTGCAATATGCTAACCAACTACTGTAAGTAATTCCTGAAATAGTTGCATTATGCCGCATACACACGACCAAACTTTTCGAGGGACTAGGTCCGACGGTCTTCCCGATGGACTTTCGGTGGAGGTCCGACGGACTTTCTGAATGAACGGACTAGGCCACACATGACCGGACTAAGTCCGTTGGAAAGTTCGTTCGTTTTGAACGTGATGACGTAAACGGGACTAAACAAGGAGGTTCAATAGCCAGTAGCCAATAGCTGCCCTTGCGTTGTATTTGGTCTGTCGGACTAGCTCACAGACGAAAGTTTTTTCCGATTTTTAGTCCGTCGGACAGATTTGAAACATGTTTTATTTCTAGGTCCACCTGACTTTTGGGGAAAAAAAGTCAGCTGGCGCCCACACATGATCGAATTGTCCGACGGATTCTGGTCCGCCAGACCAAGTTTCTCAGAAGGTCCGATCTTGTGTACGCAGCCTCAGACTTAAAATCTAGCCATATCAATATTTTCTTTGCTTTATTTAATATCCCTATTAGCACTTTGCCATGAAACAAGTGCTTGTCTACAGTCAGTGTGTCCTTTACTTCACTTCTTTTCAAGGTTTGTTGTCTTCTTCGAAACCGTATCGTAATCTTTACGAGAATCACATTCCAGCAAATTGCTTTTAATTATTTTAACTCTACTGATACACTTTAAATGAGTCCCATCAACTTGGCTGAATAGGTTATTCATAATTGGAAGGGCTAGAAAGTGTCTTTGTTAAAGATTATTTTTTCTCTGATTGTTTGGAAGAATGTTTGAAGAAAGCTAGTTATATATCTGTGTCTCATTTTAATTGTTTTATTAATTAAAACATGCTGTTTGTTGTTTTTTTTACAAGTGATGTCCTCTGGCTTGTTTCAAATTAATTGAAGTATTCTGAAGTAAAGTGGCAGAAGCAGGTTTTATGCCTCTGGTTATTTATGATGATACCAATGTTTATTCTACTGTGGGTTAGTGCCTCCATAAATGTTACCACACATATCTTTACCACAATTCTACATTAGCGATAATGTGGCCGCCCATTTTTGAGATACTTATATGATTGTCGGTTGATGAAAATGTTATCCCATGTGAAAAAAAAGACATCATGTGCCTAGTGAAAAATTATCTTTTAAATGGAGGATTATTATTATTATTATTATACACGATTTAAATAGCATCAACAGTTTATGCAGCGCTTTACAATGTATAGGGGGGGGGGGGGGCAACATAATTACAGTACAGTTCAATACAAAAGTTACAGGAGGTGGTACAAAAGGTAATAGATGCAGGGAATGATTTGATGGGGGGTGGCTCGGGACAATTGTTAGGTGGGTGTGGGATAGGCTTCCCTGAATAAATGAGTTTTCAGGAATCTCCTAAAGGTGGACAGGATAGGGGCTGATCGGATATACTGGGGCAGGGAGTTCCAGAGGATGGGAGAGGCTCTGGAGAAGTCCCGAAGGCGAGCGAGGAGGTAACAAGGGAGCTAGAGAGCAGGAGAGCCTGGGAGGAGCGGATGGGACAATTTGGGCGATATCTGCAGATGAGGTTGGTGATGTTGATGGAGGCGATGTTGTGAATAGCCTTGTATGTTATGGTAGCATTTAGAATTTTACAATATGTATGTGTGTGCAGTTTTGGAAGAAAAAAAAAAGGAAAATGTACTTATTCTTTAACCATTTCATTCTTACACCTGTATGGAACATCACTATGGACCAGAGCAATTTTTACGTTTCTACTATGGGCCTGTTTATTTTTTCAATACCCTTGTCATGACAATGATAACAAAGTAATATATAATCATTATTAGGACAAACAAGGCTTTTATTTGGTTACATCGTCTTGCAAAAATAATGTTATTTTTTATGCAATCCGAAGACAAACATCATAACAAAATAACTTTTTTCTACTCTGATTAGTGTTCCTACAAAAAAATTGTGTTAATGTAGAAAAACACATATTTTATTTTTTAATTTATCCTGTTTAAAATGACAGTAAAATTATACTTTTTGGTACAAAGCATTGCAAAGTTATTTACAAATGAAATAAAAGGTTTTTTTTTGTTTTGTTTTTTACTATTTTTCTCTTTCTTAATGCAACACTAAATGAACGAACAAAACAAATAACAAAGAACAAAAAGTTTAAATGTTAATGATTAGAAAAATAGAAATAAAAAAATAAATCAGCAGTAAAATATTAGTTTTGATTTAAAATACTAGAAAAGCATTTGCTACAGTTCCATACAATAATCTAATAAAAATGTTGTACAAGCTAGGACTTAACCCTTGGGTGGTTCTGTGGATATGCAGTTAATTAAAGAATAAATACCAGAATGTGTTATAAATAGGGTTCATTCGGAACAGAGACCAGACACTAGTGGTGTACCACAAAGCTCTGTAATAATTATAATTAAAGGGTAGGTGGGCAAGATATGTCTTTTTGCTAATGGCACAAAGATGTGTAAAAGGGTTGACTGCCCAGGAGATGTCTGTAACATGGAACATGATTTGGCATTTGAGGAAGATTGTCAACGCAGTGCAAACTGCAGTTCCATGTAACATAATGCACCTAGAGAAACAGAATCCCATGATAGAGTACATTATTGTGGGTACAATGCTGGAAAAAGGGAGTACTTGTTTTAGATGATTGCTAAATGATCAAACAGCAGTATGGCCAGGTGGGGGGAAAAGCGAATAGAATTCTAGGATACATCACTCCAGTGATAAAGCTAGACGTTTTCATCTGGAGCAAATACTGTATTTATCGGTGTATAACACGCACATTCAGTTTAAGCCCTTGTACACACGGCCGGACATTCCGACAACAAAATCCATCAGATTTTATTCTGATGGATTTTGTCCGATACTGGTGTTGCATACACGCGGTTGGACAAAGTTGTCAGAAAATCCGATCGTTCGGAACGTGATGGCGTTCGTGCGTTACGACGGAACTACGTTGAGGCTAGTAGCCAATAGCTTTGGTCTCGTAACTTGATCTGAGCATGCGTGGCACTTTGTCCGATCGGAATTCTCTACAAACGATCGGACAAAGTCCGATCGGATCATGTTGTCAGAAAATTTTATATCTAGCTCTCAAACTTTGTTGGTCAGACATTCCGACGGAAAAAGTCAGATGGAGCCCAAACACGGTCGGATTATCTGACAACACGGTCCGATGTGCTGAGTGGCTTCCTGTTCATTCATAAACTGAAGCATAGTAAACACATTTTACTATGCTTCTGTTGTGAATGCACACAGTGAGCGATTGGTACCGACGGCAAGGGGGAGACACTGGTGCTCAGTCAGGGGAGATGGGGGGCACTGGTGCAGTCTGAGTGGACAGGAAAGGGGAATGCAATGAACATGTCCCCCCCTCAAATGTACCAGGTCACGTATCCTCAATTTTGGGAGGGTCTGCAATAGAGGATTATCAGAATCAAGAATTAAGATTTCTTAACAAAACAATGTTTTAATTTTAGAATGGTTATGCAGAATAAGCCACCTCATAAATATTGTACCTCTGCTTTCCATATGACTATGTAAGATGCTTTTGACGTACACCTGTACTTATACTCTGAAGGAGTTGGGGTTGAAAGAAAATGCAGTTTCACCTACCTGATTCTTTGCCCTAGTGCTGTCTTCTTCTGCCTGAAGCTCCGATCTATGGACAGAGCCTCAGTGTAATCACGTATACTGGAGAGACATTAAGGTGGTTCTAAAGGCTAAACATTTTTTATACCTTAATGCATTCTCTGCATTAAGGTTAAAAACCTTCCCATGTCTGTGCTTCTTCCTCCCTAAACACTTACGTGTCACCACTCTCAGTCTAGGGCTGTCCCTTCTGGCAGTCTCAATCTCCTCTTTTCCTGCATACACAGGACATAATGGCAGCAGCAGGAGCCATTGGCTGTAAGGAAGGAGTGGGGGTGCCCAACTTGGGGGCAGCTTGCTATGGGGGCACTTGGAAGGGAGGAGGAGCCTAAATATGTGATGGGGACCCTAGAAGAGGAGGAAAGGGATCACTCTGTGCAATATCACTGCACAGAGCAAATAAGTATAACATGTTTATTATTTTAATAAAAATAAACCTGAAGCTTTACAGTTGCTTTAACCTTGTATTGTAAGTTTAGGAGGCTGGAGTGCAACTGGAGCAGCTGCAGGGTACCGGTTGCAGTGCTGGAGGGAATCTCCTAGAGCAGGGATATGCAATTAGCGGACCTCCAGCTGTTGCTAAACTACAAGTGCCATCATGCCTCTGCCTCTGGCTGTCATGCTTATGGCTCTAAGAGTCTTGCTATGCCTCATGGGAATTGTAGTTCTGCAACAGCTGGAGGTCCGCTAATTGCATATCCCTGTCCTAGAGCAAGGAGTTTTTTTTACCTTAATCTTCTCTTGGACTAAATGAGCAATTTGCCCTTGCAGTGGCCTGCAAGTGTGTGTGTGTGTGGGGGGGGGGGGGGGGCAATGTAAGAGTAGAGTTTTAAACTTCCCTGGAGTTGAGCTTTAAGCATGACATTTACAAAGTACACTAATGCTTTCAAGCAAAAGTAATCAACAAAACAAATAAATATGTATGTGGTTTTACAAGTTGTTATTCCTTAGAAGCAGTGGCTGAATCCTTTTTTTTTCCCCTTTTTCAGATTTTTTTCTTTACACCTGGTGATCTTGCCTATCACACTTTCTGTCCTAGGGTAACAAAGCACACTGTTCTATACCAAGGGAGGAGGAGCATTATCAATCTAGGCTGTTCTCTTCAATTGAACTACAAACTCCTTCTCTTCTCCTCATCTCCAGTACATAGAGGGTTGTTAATCTATAGTTAGCTGGGAAACCTTATAGCATTGTTTAAATTTTCAGTTTAATCCACAGGAAGGTACAAGAACAAAAGATTTCTGATCAACAGATATTTTTCTGTGCTTGGAGTAAATCTAATGAACCTGAAAACAGAAAACGAATGCAGCTTTGTTCTCCTGTTTTAATATACTTAACAAGCTGTAAATTACTTTTGTTCTGTAAATGGCGACAACACTGACTAACAATCCCAAATGTATTTCCAGTGAAATATGTGTTGGTGAGAATTATGGGAAACAATTAAATTGATTTGTTTTATATATATATATATATATATATATATATATATATATATATATATATATATATATATATATATATATATATATATATATATATATATATATATATATATATATATATATATATATATAATTTTTTTCTTTTCTTTCAACCTAACAATAGTCATAGCATGCAGAAAACAAGCATTAACAGTACGCATTCGATTTTATTGACAAGATATCACCTTTTTGATTTGATGAGATAAAAATGATTTGTCATCTTGATGTTAATAAAAAATTATTTGTTCTTTGTGCCACAGCTGCTGCCAACCGCACAGACCCAGTGTTCGACACACTGAGGACTGGAGTTATCATGGCAAATAAGGAGAGAAAAAAGGGACAAGACGACAAGAAAAATGTAAGAAATCCAAAGTCTGAATCTAAAGACAAAAGACAATTAGATCTTAGTTATGTTTTATATGAAGACTGAACTTTACCTTTATATGAGGTAGTTTTCAAATTCTACACTTTACACTTACTATATGAATTTTATTAACTTTGACATGTTTAAGAAGAGGTATACTCTATTTTATATGTATTATTATGTAATTCTTTAGAATACATTTTCAATGAAAATCTCTAAAACTGTCCACTTTAAACTCAACACAAATGACCTGAGGGCGCTCAGTGAGAAAAAGAGGTTTAACCATACTGCCACCATAAGACCCCTTTCATACGGGGGCAACGGGCGCATTAGTGTAGTTTAAGAGGGGCTTTTCGGCTGCTAACGGGGCGCTTTTAACCCCAAGGGAGGGGTTAAAAACTCCCATGTTGCGGTGCTTCTGAATCGCTTTTCAGGCGCTTCGGAAGCGCTGCCCATTCATCCCAATGGGAGGGGTGTTTTTGGAGCGTTAAATACAGAGCTCTCAAACCCCCCCAAAGATGCTGCTTGCAGGACTTTTCGGAATGTCCTGCAAGCACAACACCCCATTGTGAAAAGTTACACTCAAATTAATGGGAGGCCGTTTTCAGGCACTTAGCAGAGGCTATTTCCAGCACTACAATGCCTGAAAACTGCCCCAGTGTGAAAGGGGTCTAAATGTTACAGCTGCAGTGACACTAGCACTAACACTAGCGACAATAGCGACTTCCAGCCACTATAGCAGCTGGAAATTTGTTGACCTTTTTATTGCAGGCTGCTGGCTATGCGGTAGTAGCCACCCATTCATTTTGACATGGTAGGGAACATGCCCTCTTGCCTTGACCCCCCCCCCCCCCATCTGCAATATGTCCCAAGCTTACCTATCCCTCCTGGGTGCTTGCAGCCTACATGAGAGATTTCAGGAGGGAGAGCACATAAAGAAATGAACATCTATTTGCTGATCTGTCATACAAAGAATGAACCCAAAAACACTCAGCTTTGAGCATTTCTGGGTTTAGTTTTTTTGAACTCCAGCTGCTCTGGCTGGGAAAGAAGCTGATTGGGCAAAATTTTGGGTACTGATATTTTTCATGGTTGGCATATTTGGTATCTGTTTATTTGAGACAACCTCATCTTTTATATTTCACCAAACAAATTAGGTATTTTTTTTAGTGTTTTTTTGCTCTAAAATTAATTTGTGTGTATTTACTAAAAGTATAAATTTAAGAGTACTGCAAATATCCTGTGGCATAAAAGAAAAACTGCAACTACCACCATTTTGTTCTACAAGATCTATTTTTTCCGAAATTATAAAATGTTTTGAGGTTTAAGCTGCGTTTTCTTTTCCAATTATTTTTATTCCAAATTTGAAAAGGATCACATGTTTCCAACATTGTCGAACATAAAAATGAAAGTATGCCAACATATAATAACAATAAATCTAAGCTCAAAAGAAAATAATATAGATGTAGCTTGTGAATATATTTTGATGAGCATACCTCTTATATAACTTTGCTCAATGAGCTATCGCAAATATTCAACAATAGAGTATAAGGTCAAAGAAATATACCTGTACTCACATTCCCTATCGCTCCTGTTGAAGGAAATTGGAGAGAGAGAGAGAGAGGGAAAATGGGATGAGAAGACCAGCAATTCATCACATAGGTTGGACTTGATGGACTCGTGTCTTTTGTCAGCCTCACCTACTATGTAACTATGTAACATAGGTTCCCATGAGTACGGAACCCAATGGGCGTGAGAGGGCAAAACCGAAGACCGTAACAACCGTTCTCAACTCCTACACATTACTTATAGCACAGGGTCTTTTATTGTGTAGCTCACTGGCAGATAAAAAGGAACATATAAGGGAAATAATAATAATAAATAAAGGAGTATGTGGTAAGAAAAAACCGAATAAGAAGGAAAAAGGGGGAGACTTCGGAAAGAAGAAAGATGAGAAGAGAAAGGGAAAGGGGAAGAATAAAATGAGAGAAAGAGTGCACCCTATCACATCAAAGTATGGCTAACTGAGAGTACTTCATAAGACATCTGATAACTAATGAATCCATGGCTTCCATACTTTATTAAAATAAGCCTTTTTGTTGAGTAATATGGCCGAAAGGCGTTCATTGACCTTTATCTAGGATAACTTGTTTTTCACCAGGTCATGGACAGGCAGTGTTTTCATGTAGAAAATATGCAATTTTGTATGTGTGTGCAAAATGAAAAATGGCTTTGGCAGCAAAAGAGCTAATCTTTGCATAGTCTAAGGCTGCTTTACTAAGACTTGACAAAATGTTCAATGGTCATTCATAGCAACTGCTTCTTGCTAAAAATATTTTTTTGTGTTTTTAAATGCGCAAGATATAAACTTACTAAATGATAACAAACAACTGTCATTAAAAATAAGCTGTAAGATGAGCTGTGTTTTTTTTAAAATGCATCTTTTTTAACTTTTGAACCGTAAGAAAAAAATGGCTAACAAAGTAAAAAAAATTACCGTATAAAATGTTAATCAAACTGGCTCAATCTGTTCTCAAAAAATAAATAAAAAATAAATAAATAAAACTGGGATATATAGTAGGTAAAATAATTCAAAAGTGAACCATTTATCAATCTAAAAAATTTTTCTTGAATAATGAAAAAGATATAAAAAAACGTTTACTTTTTATTAAATTTCTATACAGCAAAATTATCAGCCCAAATTGTAAAGAAAACAGTTCAAATAGTAAGGGAACCTAGTACAAGAGCAGTGTTCTCTGTTATTCAATATAACAATAAAAAGGCACTGTGAACATAAAATATGCATTATATAAAATAAACACCAGTTTGAAGGCCCAAGTGATGAGATGTGTGACAAATAACATTGGAAAACTGGTTAAGTGGCAATCAGATGTCACGTCAGTGGTGTACCGGAAGGGATACAGTGAACATTGGGTCTGACCGCAGTTTAATAGATCATGCAGGCTGAATCACTTTAGCAATGCTGGATTGTTTTAGCCTCTTGTGAGTGTGTTTTTACTACAATAAAACACGTTATAGTAAAATGGATTTATACTATTGGAGCCCCTTTTTCTTTCTTGTTTACCATATGGGGAGTTCCACAAGAAAGGAGAGTCAGGATCGGAAACCATGTTAGATGGAAGTCATCTGTATAAGCGTTAAATGCCAATCTGTAAAAAAGAGGCATTGCTGCTTTGTAAATTCTAGTCTGCTGGGAGAACTGTTGCAGGATGGGCTAATATTTATTTGAGCACTGAAGCACTTTTTATTCATGGAGGAGAGACTGAACTTTCCTGAGTAGAGTTTATTTAGAACTGTTGCAGGATGGACTAATCTCTTTTTTGCATACACCTGGTCACTTGGGCTTTCGCACTAGTGTTTATTTTCTATAACACATATTTTATGTTCACAGCGCCTTTCTTCATGTTATATTGTATTTCATATTTTGGGTGTTTTGAATGAAGATTGCGGTGATGTGTTGCACATTGCATTAAAGCGGGAGTAAACCCAGTTTAAAAAAACACTTACATTCCCGGCATGCCGGAAATGCTAACTTTCACATTGGTTGTACTCTCAAACAAACTTTCAAACCATCCAATGTCTGGTTTCATAACTGATCACATGTGCAGCATTATGGCAGTTGAAGAATCATTAGAATCCAAGATGGCAGCTTCCGTGACTGAAAACTATAGAAGGGTTTACTTCCACTTTAATATTATTTTTGGGGTATTGTATGTCTGCAGCGCTAAGTTTGGTGATTAGATTTATGTTCCCTGTTATAATCGAAGTCCATTGGATTGGTTTATTAACCACTTCAGCCCCGGAAGGATTTACCCTCTTCCCGACCAGAGCACTTTTTGCGATATGGCACTGCGTCGCATTTACTGACAATTGTTCGGTCATGCAATGTTGCACCCAAACAACACTGACATCATTTTTTTCTCCACAAATAGAGCTTTCTTTTGATGGTATATGATCACCTCTGCGTTTTTTATTTTTTGCGCTATAAGCAAAAAAACGTGACAATTTGGAAAAAAAAGCAATATTTTTTACTTTTTGCTATAATAAATATCCCCAAAAATATATAAAAAACATTTTTCTATATATTTTCTCAGTTTAGGCTGATATGTATTCTTCTACATATTTTTGGTAAAATAAAATCGCAATAAGCGTATATTGATTGGTTTGCGCAAACGTTATAGCGTCTACAAAATAAGGGATAGATTTTTGGCATTTTTATTATAATTTTAATATTACTGTGTAAATGACACTGGAAGGGAAGGGGTTACACACTAGGGGGTAATCAAGGGCTTACGTGTGTCCTAGGGAGTGATTCTAACTGTGGGGGGATGGCCTACCACTGACATGACAGCGATCACTGCTCCTGATCACAGGAAGCAGTAGATCCCTGTCATGTCACTAGGCAGAATGGGGAAATGCCTTGTTTACATAGGCATCTCCCCATTCTGCCACTTTGTGACACGATCACGGGTCCCCGGCAGACATCGAATCCGCGGGACCCACGGACATGGTCACAGAGAACGCGGCGGGCACATGTGCACCCACAATTCCGCGATTTAAAGGGGACGTACCTGTACGACCATTTGTCCAGCCATGCCATTGTGCTGACATACATCGGTGTGCGCTGGTTAGCATGTGGTTAAAAATAAATAGGCCCTTCACTTTGTAATGGAAATTGGACATTGCAAGGGAATTTTGCCAAACTTTAATGAATGTGGTAAAATTTCACTTTGCAAAGAATGTACAATCACTTTCAATGGAAATAAAAAAAAAACATTTTGCTTGCACATGATTAGAAGAGGGATGTCAGCGAAGGAAGTTAACTTGCAATGTGCCACTTCCCTTGCAAAGTGTCTATTTGCCTTTAAATAATAAACTACTATGTAAAAATTAACCAATAAAATTTTAGAAGAACATGTCAAATAAATGTCCACCAATATATTTGGCGCTATATAAAACCTGTATAATAATAATATAATAATATATGAAGCACCAAGTCAGAAGGATATTTTACTTTTAGCATAACAAGTCCTATTTTTTAACCAGACTGTGTAATTTTATGATTGAATTGAACTGTGGTATCATGTTAACTCTGAAATGGATCAAGAATACTTCATGGGTCAAGAATACTTCAACATTTCTAGGGCATCTGGAGCATGTGCCCTAGCAAGTGCCTTGCATCTGCAAAATCCAAACATTGGCATTACAATGGCTTATTAGTGCTGTTTACTATAGGAATATTATCTTTACTGACCTATACAACTATACAGGGAAATAACCTGCTTCTATCTTAGCTGAGCCTGATACAAAGACTTAAATCCATGTGCAGCTCAGGCTTGTGACCTACCTTATAACTTTTAGGACATATTTTTCTAAAATGTCTATCCACATGGCAGGCTCTCCAACAGGGCACTACTCGTGTGGAATATTAGTATAGTGGGTTCAGAATTATGGCTTAAACCCCATCAATTTTGATCATGCTACCATCTATGTTGGTGACCATCAGTGACCTAGATCTTTCATGGCAAAGGGCACCTTTGTCTGGTTGATGAAGGGACCTTGTGCCTCCAAATTTTTATATGATTTCTACTCCAGTTAGCTATGTTTTATTCTCAATGACTTTGTTTCTTATTACACACACACATATTATATGTAGTTTCTTTAGCTGTGCTGTCATTTTCTTAGAGAAAACAGCATTTTTTTAAAATGGTTTTTGCTTTATCAGCTCTCCTGAGAATCGAAGCTTGAACTTTTCCAAGGTCTTCCAGTTTTTCTTTGCTGTGAAAACAGGTGCAGTGTTTGAATGGAAAACAAGCGAAGCACTGATATGATAATTGTGTCCATAATATTATGTGAAGTCTTTGGATAAAAGAGATTCATTTCATTAAAATTGTCCTTGTCTCTATCTGCCTGTATTTATATAACTGGGTCATTTCCCATTAGCCTGCTGCTATGATTGACGAGGAGCCTGAGCCCCCCAAACAAGAAGAAGGCAAGCAGGAAGGAGGTAAGAATTTTCCCCACCGTATTTGAATGTGGCAACTAATCAAATTCAAGTATGTAAGCGTTCAGTACTGTGTTGTCTTCTGTTTGGTATATTGTTTTATGAACATTTTATTATGTACAGTTCACCTTACAACCTGTGAACAAATATGTCAAGCACACAGATTAACCAGGTAATGGCTGCTTTCCGTAATATTATCTCTGACATGAAGGTCGAACTTATGATTCTGCCGAAGGTCAGTTTAGCCTTTTATCCTCTCCATGCAGTTAACGAGCACCAATTATAAATGAGTAATAATAATTGCAAATCCTGTGTTTTAATTGTTTCTGAAAAGAGCTTTGAGGTCTCGCAATGAAATGTGCTACACAAGGGCTGTCATTTTCACCACTGTTGTCTTGTTTAATCCCAGATTCTCCTGATGGTGACAAGAAAGGTGACAAAAACCCACAGGATGCAAAGGTAATTGCTGATCTGCAAATGTTTTTTGTTCTACAAAAGTGGCAGGCAAGAAAGTTGATTTTAGGGGGGTAGCACACGTTTATGATTCTACTTTTACTTTGCAGTTATATTAATAAGAACAATTCTAGTTTTAATGTTATTACTAATTAATGTGCTGTTAATATAAAATCTTTTGAGATATGCCATAAAACTATACATTAAACATGAAACCATGAGAACTGGAGATCTCCACTGGCATTAGGTGTCTGTGACTGATGGTGAATCACCATGCGGTACTAAGTGACAAGTATACCAGCTGCAGTCCTGTGTAATATGTGCATTTCTAGTGGTGGAAGAAAAGACAATAAGGCTTGGTTCACATATGAGCACGCAGCAACTCACAGCAGGAGTCCGATGTGTCCTCGTTTACTGTTTCGGGCCAGATTTCAGTCTGAATTTTTGGCTGAATTCAGACCTGAAATGGACCAAAAGACGCACATCGTTCCTGTGCAAATCTCACCGGAGCCGCTGCGGAGATATGTGAACCAACTCCATAGAGAGCTGGTCACAATTGCCTGTTATTGCAAATTGGATGTGGGGAAACCGCATCCAATTTGCACTAGTCTGGAGCCAGCCTAAAGGAATTCTGAGTAAATTATATTCCAGCAAAAAATTGGCACCACTGGAGCAATGGATCAAATACTGACTTACCAGAACTGGGTATGTATAAGTATATTAGCCTTAAATAGATTTTAATCGTTTCTAATTTATTTAAAAAATTGTAGAACTATTATAGTGATTTGTGATGAGGAAATAATTGGAGCACAAGCAGATATTTTCCTCCCCAAACACTTACGAAGCCATGCATATTCAGAGTATACCATGACTTGAATCACCAGCCATATGCATTCATTGGCAACGGGGAATTTCCCTTTTCAGTGATTGCCAAAGTATATCTGGAAAACCATGTAGTTTATAGAGAGCTTGACTGGAAGCCAAATATGTGATACTGGAAGATGTCCAGTTAATATCTATGGGTATCCTAATGTGTTGCTATATATAGATTACATTTTTTTTTACTGTGGTTCAATTAAATTAAATTAAATGGTAATAACTGTAGATACATATGTAAAGGTTTCAGTAAAACCATTTAAAGTGGTTGTAAAGGCTGAATGTTTTTCTGCATTCTTTGCATTAAGGTAAAAAAAACTTCTGTTGTCAGCTCCCCCCTGCCCTCCCAAATGCTTACCTGAGCCTGATTCTGCACTGCTCTCTCTCTTCCTCCTCACTGTGTCAATCAAACCCAGTGGAGAGGGAGCCTGGGACACAGAGCACAGTTCGGAAATTGAGCTTGCACATGTGCCACAACAGGAAGCAGCTTCCTATGGTAGCACACGGAGAGAAAGCTCCACTCTTGTAAATATCCAGGGGTAATGCTGATAGCCATGCCCTCTGCAAAATCGTTTTATCCCACTGTAGTTCAATTAGCTCTACATGACAGTGAAATTCCTGCTCTGGATTAAGGAGCAGTATAGCAGGATTGCCATCTCATCACAAAAAGCTGCATGACTTTGCTGGCAGGCTCAACAGGTATTTGTGAGACTTTTCTGGAAGACTAACTTAAAAATATAAGTGCAGATGCACATACAACTAAGTGCCGTCACACTGTTTTTAATAGTAAGCCATAGTTCTACTTTATAGTAGATGATAAGTGTTAAATGCCTTTTTGGCTCTTCTGTTTTCCTTGTGTTGCACAACCCCCATAGTAGCCGCTGGATAGAATGGGTCCTCTGTACTTTGCCTTGACCTTCTCAAGAACCTCAGCCCCTCTGACACACCAGGTCGAGTGTACAAACATACAATATCGCAGGAATTCACTGAAAGTAAAACTTTGTACCCAGCATTAGCGCTATTAAAGGAAACAGGCACCAAACTAGATAGTAAAATCAAACCTCATATATTGTTACCCAATATGGTTGCTAACTTGGCAAGCATAAAATGGATTAACAATCGTAATAACACAATTTAGCATACAAAGTGATTAACAGTAGGGACTAGGCGTAAGATGACATTTGGCATCCAGATCAGCATAAACTGTGGCAGGCCCACCTCAAGTGCAGCAGTAGGGAAGTTTAATCTACAGAGTGCTGGAACTATACTGCCATAGTACATTTATGGTAGCGACGCTAGTCCTAGACTGACTGGGTATGCACTGTTCAAAGGAAAAGGAGGATAGTAGTAGAGGGGGCAGGGGAACAAAAGTGACTTGTGAATAATTACTATGGGAGGGGCCCTTTAAGTGGGTCACTTCACTTAACGACTGTGAAGTATAGGTACCGTATAGGTATGGTATAGTATTGGCACAGGTGCAAGGTAGATGTGGTTCAGATGCAATAAAGGTTTGGTATTATGCAGTATAGAGTTGGTATTGGTATAGTCTAGGATTGGAATAAGTGTGGTATAGAGTACAGTATGGGTGCAATATACAGTAATTTGGGTACACTTAGTGTCCTCCTTCCAGTGGCTCAGTCCCTTCTAGAAGTTTCAGCAATGGATAGATAGCTCTGTCAACAGTCCCTGTGATGCTGCAGGGACCTCTCACTTTAGAAGGGGGGCATACTTGGTTTCTCCCTGAAAGCCTCCAGTGATCAGCAGTGGGAAGCAGAGGGTGAGTTGATGCTCCAGTCTCCCTGCAGCAGAGGTGCAGGTGCTGTGATATGGGTGGTGCTGCACTGCCCCTGGGTGTCACTCTTAGTCTCAGGCTTTGGATCTTTGTTGGTATGGTCATTCACTGACAGGGGAATTTCCAGACAGAGATGCCCTCTCTCTACCTCAATTGGTGCCAAGAGGAAGAATTTCCTGGGAAGTATAATAAAAATCATCTCTCCTCTCCTCCTACTGCACAGTGCATATTGGGATCTGTAGTGTAAGGAGTCTATTCATTCCATTATATGGCTGCCATCTCAAACTACAACTCCTAGGCTTCCCAGCGCTCTGCATGGCAAAATGATTGGCTTTAGTTCTAAAGTTTGATTGGCTTTAGTTCCCCCCTGTTGGCCAGAGGACAATGGTGCAGCATTACATCAGTATTTTAGTAAAGGGAGAGAAGAATAAAAGGCAATGTTTCCTTCTCTATATTGTTGTAGTCCAGCACCTGAGTTCAGGTTTAAAATTCCAGCTCATATTATGGATTTTGTGTGCCAAGAGAATGAAGGACCTGCGTGATATATATTTTCTTAAGGAGTTTGACTCTCAAAGTGTGGCGTAGATGCATCATCCAAGCACTTCTCTACTACCAATACAGTAATTGAATTACTTTCATCCCAACCCACTATGCATTGCAATACATTTCTCCAAATCCATGATATCAATTATATACAATAAAGCACCAGCCAAACACTTTCTCAACCACACCATTCCTGCACTGTCCAGATGTCAGTGAATACCTGCTATGACATAAATAACTTATATTTTACTCTATTCTCTTTGACTGTTGCAGAATAAGAAGGCACAGCCAGGGTTTATGCAATCTCATTATTTTGTTGCTCTTTACCGGTTTAAAGCACTAGAAAAAGATGACCTTGATTTCCAGTAAGTATTTGTTTTAATGATTCTATTACTGTCTACTCCCATGACTGGTCTTTAAAGAGGAACTAAACCCACCAATTTAATTATTTTCCCAAAGAAAGCTTAAAGTAATAGTAACCTTTTTATTTTATTTTAAAAGAGGTGGTCTAGAGCTAATAAGGATGGTTCCTTAGAAATTTTCCTCTCCTCATCTTCCAGCTGGTTCCCCTACTGTTGCCCCTGCCTTCCTGTTTGCATGCTCCTGGCTGGGACCTAAGCCAAACTATGTTTGCCCATAAAAGATGTAGGTTCAGTCAGCGCAAATATATATAACCTTAAACAAAAATAACAAAGCAGCTGAACACTAAAGGCGAATATAACAAAACCTCAAAGAAATACTAGATACGTAACAGTGCAGCGCTAATAATAAACCCTCTAAATATTCAAAGTCCTTTACAGTGTAGTAAACAGAGAGCTAGATAAAGAAATAGAGACAGTTGATAGTGACGTTCTCCTCTGTGGTGGTTAGAGTACATGCAAATATCCTTATAGTGCAGGCTAAATCCGTGATTCCACCACCAACTAGCCAAACCGCTCACCTCAGATCGTAGACCCCTGAGCTAACAGATGGGTCAAATGCACATTCCTCCACTAACAGTGGGATGAGACGGGGTAGGATGAGACTTTTTGTCACTTTACACAGCCTCCAATTGTTGCTCTTGCTTTGCAACCATGGTGCCATAAAATACAGTAAAGAATATATAGTGTACTGAATGGCTGTAATTTTAATTATTAAAATGACAGGTACTCACATACAAAGCACCATGACCCTAATGCTGGGGTAAAAGGCATGTAGTCTTTCCAGACAGTATATTTCAATAAGGTAGCTGCAGTGGCGTTCCAGGGTCCTCCCGCACGTGTATCATCCTAAACGAGACTTCCCCAGCGGATGTTTGTTCATAGAAGCACACAGTGTGTAGCATGCCACGCCCCTGCTCCCTCCTCCTCCCTTTCTCTAGTAAATTAGATAACAGCTGTAGCAGCCTATCAATTCTCTATTAGAGAGATTCTACAAGCCAGCTGTTCGGGGGAAGCAGAATCTGGATTTGGCTACGGTGAAGGAAATTAGACTTGATGTGTTGGAGAATAATAACAGTTTTCTTTTGGAGCGCTTTTCATACTTAAAGCTCCTTGTGGTCTGGTCAGGTTAGATTTGTAGAATATACTTAAATATAGAAAGAGTTTGTTTTAAACAACTACTAATTACAAATATATGTTCTAATGGCTATTCAAATACAAACTATTTGAATATTATCAAAATATAATTATTTTATTATTATTCTTTAAAGACCATGCTATTCCTTAAAAAAGTTTGCTGTTTTTCATTCATAAAAAGAAAACCCTGTTTAATTTACCTAATCATCTTGTTGCTCATGGTTTAAAACTTGATAAAGTATTATCACCGAAAGTATGCTTCTTCTGTTTCCTTATACTAAATTACTTTGAATTTCCTCTTAGTGCTGGAGATAGAATTACAGTTATTGATGACTCCAATGAAGAGTGGTGGAGAGTAAGTAATATTTAGTGTGTACATATTCCCAATACAGTGTAGCCAATGGGATACATTCAACTGACATAAATGCTGCAGCACACAATATCAATACCTAAAGGTATGTGCAGAACTGCCAGTTTTCTTGCTATATTTAACAAATTACTTGTAGCAACTCTTCAAAGTAATTTATTACCAGTAAAATGTAACTTGTTATTCAAATAATTTTCACCTGCACTGTCCACTATTTTCTCAGCTGCTGTATCAGGTCACCCCTAGTATGATCACGACCTATAATTCAAATATATATACAGTGCTTCAGCCAAAAATTCATATGTGTTCATTTCAATTCTCCAGTTCATGCAAACACATTCATACATTTGATAATAAATATGATATAAAACTTCATCTGTGTCCATATATAAATTCAAATGTTCTATAAAAATTCATGTGTCCAACTATATATACATATATATATATATATATATATATATATATATATATATATATATATATATATATATATATATATATATATATATATATATATATATGTATACACAGTATATATGAAGTGTTCTGATTCAAAATAAAAGTGCTCATTCAATGAGCATTGGAGACGGGACTGGCATTAGGAAAGAGTTTTATCTTGGTGCTGGGAGAAAGCACTGGGTAATTTTAGTGTTACTGGTAGTGATGGACGAACTTCCGACGGGACGTTTCGCGAACGCGAAACGCGAACGGGCACAAACGTTCGCGAAAACGACCGTTCGCCGCGGGCTCCATTGACTTCAATGGGAGGCGAATTTCGCAAACCTTTAGGTCGAATTTGCGGCCACGGGGTAATTATTAGGGGGTAGCACGTAGTCCCACCACCTGGACAATAGCATAATACATGTATGAGGTGAATTTGGGATCGATAACTACAAGCATTTTTTTTTTATTTGGGAAATTGTTCTGACAATTCAGGACTATGGAGCTAATGAAGGCAATGGAGGAGAGGGAAGGTCAGGGACCAGGGTAGGCAAACAAGAGGGTGCAGGAGATACAGAGCACTGACAGCAGCACCGTAATACAGAGCACTGACATCAGCACCGTGACATACAGCGCTGACAGCAGCTCCGTGACATACAGCGCTGACAGCAGCTCCGTGACATACAGCGCTGACAGCAGCTCCGTGACATACAGCGCTGACAGCAGCTCCGTGACATACAGCGCTGACAGCAGCTCCGTGACATACAGCGCTGACAGCAGCACCGTGACATACAGCGCTGACAGCAGCTCCGTGACATACAGCGCTGACAGCAGCTCCGTGACATACAGCGCTGACAGCAGCTCCGTGACATACAGCACTGACAGCAGCTCCGTGACATACAGCGCTGACAGCAGCTCCGTGACATACAGCGCTGACAGCAGCACCGTGACATACAGCGCTGACAGCAGCTCCGTGACATACAGCGCTGACAGCAGCTCCGTGACATACAGCGCTGACAGCAGCTCCGTGACATACAGCACTGACAGCAGCTCCGTGACATACAGCGCTGACAGCAGCTCCGTGACATACAGCGCTGACAGCAGCACCGTGACATACAGCGCTGACAGCAGCTCCGTGACATACAGCGCTGACAGCAGCACCGTGACATACAGCGCTGACAGCAGCTCCGTGACATACAGCGCTGACAGCAGCTCCGTGACATACAGCGCTGACAGCAGCACCGTGACATACAGCGCTGACAGCAGCTCCGTGACATACAGCGCTGACAGCAGCTCCGTGACATACAGCGCTGACAGCAGCTCCGTGACATACAGCGCTGACAGCAGCTCCGTGACATACAGCGCTGACAGCAGCTCCGTGACATACAGCGCTGACAGCAGCACCGTGACATACAGCGCTGACAGCAGCTCCGTGACATACAGCGCTGACAGCAGCTCCGTGACATACAGCGCTGACAGCAGCTCCGTGACATACAGCGCTGACAGCAGCTCCGTGACATACAGCGCTGACAGCAGCTCCGTGACATACAGCGCTGACAGCAGCTCCGTGACATACAGCGCTGACAGCAGCTCCGTGACATACAGCGCTGACAGCAGCACCGTAAGCAGCCCCAGGAGGAAGTCAGCACAGCACAGGGATGGTGTGATCCCCTCATAATAAGAACCCCCAGGAGGAAGTCAGCACAGCACAGGGATGGTGTGATCCCCTCATAATAAGAACCCCCAGGAGGAAGTCAGCACAGCACAGGGATGGTGTGATCCCCTCATAATAAGAACCCCCAGGAGGAAGTCAGCACAGCACAGGGATGGTGGGAGCCCCTCATAATAAGAACACCCAGGAGGAAGTCAGCACAGCACAGGGATGGTGGGAACCCCTCATAATAAGCAGCCCCAGTAGAAATATGACACCGCTCAACCTCTTCAAAGAGGAGGGTAGGGGCATATAGTACGGTGTGCTTTTTTGGGTCAGGGAAGTGAGCCAAATGAATTAAGAAGGTCTGTGTGCTTGATTCCAAAAATTGTTTATAGACATATACATGGTCTACTGATCACATGTGTTGAATTCCTCCGAGATCCATGCCTCATTCATTTTTAGAAATGTGAGGTAGTTAACACTGTGGTGAGCTAGGCGAGTACGCTTATCGGTCACAATCCCCCCTGCTGCGCTGAACGTCCTTTCGGACAGGACACTGGATGAGGGGCAAGCCAACAGTTCGATTGCAAATTGGGCAAGCTCTGGCCAGAGGTCAAGCCTGCCCACCCAGTAGTCTAGGGGTTCATCACTCCTCAGAGCGTCCACATCGGCCGTTAACCCAATGTAGTCGGACACCTGACGGTCTAGGCGTTCCCTGATGCTGGATCCGGATGACACCTGTCGATGGGTCGGCTGAAAGAATGACCTCATATCCGAAGTCACCAACACATCTTCAAACCGGCCTCTTCTTGCAGGCGCTGTTGGATTGGTACCCGCAAATCCTTCTCTGGGAGTGGGAATTGCTCCTCTGCCAGCGCACGCAAAAGCAGAATGCAGCATTTCTCGAAGCAAGGCCTGGAAGTGCTGCATTCTGACAGCCCTCTGCGACGGCGGTAACATTTCCGCCATTTTGTGTTTGTACCGGGGGTCTAAGTACGTTGCCACCCAGTACTGGTCCTTGACCCTCATGCTTTTTATACGGGGGTCCCTATTAAAACACTGGAGCATGAAGGCCCCCATTTGCACTAAAGTGGAAGCGGTGTGGTGGCCTGGCTCCTGCTCATCATCCAGGATAATGTCGTCCTCTTCATTCTCCTCTCCCCATCCTCGCACAACAGGGATCCCAGAAAGGTTTAAAGCATGCTCTTCTTGCTCCTGCTCATCCGCCCCGGCACCATCCTCCTCTGACTCCTCATCAGACTCCTGTTGTTGACTTGTCTCAGATAGAGTAGCCCCCCCTGGGAATTCATCCAGCATTGCGACTTCCTCATCTTCCCGCTCCTGCTCCTCCACAGCCTGATCAATGACACGACGCAATGCACGCTCCAGAAAGAAGGCATAAGGTACCATGTCACTGATGGCGCCATGGCTGCGACTGACCAGTTTGGTGATCTCCTCAAATGGCCGCAGAAGTCTGCATGTGTCGCGCATGAGCAGCCACTGGCGCGGTGAAAAAAAACCCAGCTCCCCAGAACCGTTTCTTTCGCAGAGTTCATACAGGTAGACGTTAACTGCACGTTTCTGCTGGAGCAGCCTATCAAGCATATAGAAGGTTGAGTTCCATCGCGTCGGGCAATCGCAAATAAGACGTCTGACCGGCAGATGGTGTCGCCGCTGAATGTCAGCAAGGCGAGCCATGGCCGTGTAAGATCTTCTGAAATGGGCCGAGATTTTCCTTGCCTGCCGCAAGATGTCCTGGACCCCAGGGTATTTGACAAGGAATCGCTGCACGACCAAGTTTAAGACGTGTGCCATGCACGGCACGTGCGTGATTTTGCCCTGTTTCAATGCGCTAAGCAGATTGGCACCGTTGTCACACACCACTTTACCAACTGTCAAATTGAGCGGTGTTAGCCACTCATCTGCCTGTGAACGCAAAGCTGAAAGGAGTGCCGGGCCAGTGTGGCTCTTTGCTTCCAGGCACAACAGACGCAGCACGGCATGGCAACGTCTCACCTGGCATGTGGAATAGGTTCTGGGGAGCTTGGGCGGTGCAGTGGAAGAGACGCTAGCAGCGGAAAAGGAGGAGGCAGCTGAGGAGGAGAGGGAGGAGGATGGAGTAGGAGGAGGAGAAGAAGAGTCAGGCCTGCATGCAATCCGTGGCGGTAAAACCAAATCTACACGGGTGCCACGGGTTACATGCTTGACGGCCGTCAGAAGGTTCACCCAGTGGGCAGTAAAACTGATATACCTTCCCTGCCCGTGTTTGCTAGACCACGTGTCTGTGGTCAGATGTATCTTGGCACCGACACTGTGTGCCAGAGATACATTCACTTGCCGCTGAACATGGCCATATAGCTCTGGGATGCCCTTCTCTGAGAAATACTTCCTTCCTGGGACCTTCCATTGTGGTGTTCCAATGGCCACAAATTTGCGAAAGGCCTCCGAGTCCACCAGTTTATATGGCAGTAGTTGGCGGGCTATGAGTTCTGACAAGCCAGCCGCCAACCGTTGGGCAAGAGGGTTATCCGGCGTCATCATTTTTTTACGCTCAAACATTAGGCCCACGGAAGCCTGCCTTTTTGCAGAAAAATGTGAGCTTGGCGTGATGGAAGGTGGAGTGGAGGACAATTGTGAGGAGAGAGGAGAAGGAGAAGTAGAAGACGAGGCTGGACGGTGAGAGCCTGCAGTGTGGCTTTGTGTGTTCCGTTGCTCCCACTGGGCTCGGTGATGGCTGCTCATGTGCCTTCTTAAGGCGGTCGTCCCTAGGTGAGTATTGGGCTTACCGCGACTAACGCGTTGACTGCAAAGATTGCAGATGGCAACGCTATTGTCAGCAGCGGACACGTTAAAAAAAGCCCACACTGCGGAGCCATGTGCCGGTGTCCTGGGAGCGCCAGATGTGACCGTACATGGTCGATGACTCGCTCCTGATACATTTGCAGTCTGCTTTGTCCCTGCTGTGCAATGTAAGTCATTGCTGCTTCTCCTCCCTATCTGCTGGTCCATATCTCCCTCTGAACTCCCCTCCTCTTCCTCTCTTGTGGGCACCCACGTGACATCACTAGACACGTCATCATCAACGTCACCTTCCCCACCGCTATAAGTAGAGTAGGCAGCAACACCGGGGACCAACCTCCTCCTTGGGCTGATCTGGGTACTGGCGTCAGACTGCTGAGTAGCGCTTGTTGCTACCTCCTCTTCCTGATCCAATACCAAGAGTGGCTGCGCATCAGAAATGTCCTCTTGATATGGATCGGAAAATAATTCCAGTGACTCAAGCGGAAGGTATGTGGTGGTGGTGGTGGTGGTCGTGTTGTTGGTGGTAGTGTCTTTGGGGGTGCACATAGCAGAGAGTGAAGAAGAGGGTGCAGATCGAGAGGATGAGGAGGGTGCAGAAGAATAAGGCTGAGTGAGCCACTCAACCAAGTCTGGTGCGTCCTTTAAAGTAATTGAACGCACCTTCTGCAACTTCCCACTTTGGCTCAAGGCTGTTGCTCCTGCCCTACCCCTACCACCCCTGCGGAAGGGCCTGCCTCTTCCTCTGCCTGTCATTTTTTAAATCACCCTGTGACAAAACTCTTAGTCCCTATACCGCTGAAGGACTGCTGCAGTATAGGGCAGCGGTCAGCAGTAGTGCACGTCAACCCTATGTATTGTGGACCGATAGCGGTCCTTACAGAACAGCAGACTGTACTGCACTCAGGCCTATGTACCGTAGCACCCTATACCAAGTTACCAGTCCTTATAAAAACTTTTGTGGACCAAGCAGGTTGTGTGTTAGTGATTAGCAGACTGTACGTCAGTCCCTATACCAATGAAGGACTGCTGCAGTATAGGGCAGCGGTCAGCAGTAGTGCACGGCAACCCTATGTATTGTGGACCGATAGCGGTCCTTACAGAACAGCAGACTGTACTGCACTCAGGCCTATGTACCGTAGCACCCTATACCAAGTTACCAGTCCTTATAAAAACTTTTGTGGACCAAGCAGGTTGTGTGTTAGTGATTAGCAGACTGTACGTCAGTCCCTATACCAATGAAGGACTGCTGCAGTATAGGGCAGCGGTCAGCAGTAGTGCACGGCAACCCTATGTATTGTGGACCGATAGCGGTCCTTACAGAACAGCAGACTGTACTGCACTCAGGCCTATGTACCGTAGCACCCTATACCAAGTTACCAGTCCTTATAAAAACTTTTGTGGACCAAGCAGGTTGTGTGTTAGTGATTAGCAGACTGTACGTCAGTCCCTATACCAATGAAGGACTGCTGCAGTATAGGGCAGCGGTCAGCAGTAGTGCACGGCAACCCTATGTATTGTGGACCGATAGCGGTCCTTACAGAACAGCAGACTGTACTGCACTCAGGCCTATGTACCGTAGCACCCTATACCAAGTTACCAGTCCTTATAAAAACTTTTGTGGACCAAGCAGGTTGTGTGTTAGTGATTAGCAGACTGTACGTCAGTCCCTATACCAATGAAGGACTGCTGCAGTATAGGGCAGCGGTCAGCAGTAGTGCACGGCAACCCTATGTATTGTGGACCGATAGCGGTCCTTACAGAACAGCAGACTGTAACGCACTCAGGCCTATGTACCGTAGCACCCTATACCAAGTTACCAGTCCTTATAAGAACTTTTGTGGACCAAGCAGGTTGTGTGTTAGTGATTAGCAGACTGTACGTCAGTCCCTATACCAATGAAGGACTGCTGCAGTATAGGGCAGCGGTCAGCAGTAGTGCACGGCAACCCTATGTATTGTGGACCGATAGCGGTCCTTACAGAACAGCAGACTGTACTGCACTCAGGCCTATGTACCGTAGCACCCTATACCAAGTTACCAGTCCTTATAAAAACTTTTGTGGACCAAGCAGGTTGTGTGTTAGTGATTAGCAGACTGTACGTCAGTCCCTATACCAATGAAGGACTGCTGCAGTATAGGGCAGCGGTCAGCAGTAGTGCACGGCAACCCTATGTATTGTGGACCGATAGCGGTCCTTACAGAACAGCAGACTGTAACGCACTCAGGCCTATGTACCGTAGCACCCTATACCAAGTTACCAGTCCTTATAAGAACTTTTGTGGACCAAGCAGGTTGTGTGTTAGTGATTAGCAGACTGTACGTCAGTCCCTATACCAATGAAGGACTGCTGCAGTATAGGGCAGCGGTCAGCAGTAGTGCACGGCAACCCTATGTATTGTGGACCGATAGCGGTCCTTACAGAACAGCAGACTGTACTGCACTCAGGCCTATGTACCGTAGCACCCTATACCAAGTTACCAGTCCTTATAAGAACTTTTGTGGACCAAGCAGGTTGTGTGTTAGTGTTTAGCAGACTGTGCGTCAGTCCCTATACCGCTGAAGGACTGCTGCAGTATAGGGCAGCGGTCAGCAGTAGTGCACGGCAACCCTATGTATTGTGGACCGATAGCGGTCCTTACAGAACAGCAGACTGTACTGCACTCAGGCCTATGTACCGTAGCACCCTATACCAAGTTACCAGTCCTTATAAGAACTTTTGTGGACCAAGCAGGTTGTGTGTTAGTGTTTAGCAGACTGTGCGTCAGTCCCTATACCGCTGAAGGACTGCTGCAGTATAGGGCAGCGGTCAGCAGTAGTGCACGTCAACCCTATGTATTGTGGACCGATAGCGGTCCTTACAGAACAGCAGACTGTACTGCACTCAGGCCTATGTACCGTAGCACCCTATACCAAGTTACCAGTCCTTATAAGAACTTTTGTGGACCAAGCAGGTTGTGTGTTAGTGATTAGCAGACTGTACGTCAGTCCCTATACCAATGAAGGACTGCTGCAGTATAGGGCAGCGGTCAGCAGTAGTGCACGGCAACCCTATGTATTGTGGACCGATAGCGGTCCTTACAGAACAGCAGACTGTAACGCACTCAGGCCTATGTACCGTAGCACCCTATACCAAGTTACCAGTCCTTATAAGAACTTTTGTGGACCAAGCAGGTTGTGTGTTAGTGATTAGCAGACTGTACGTCAGTCCCTATACCAATGAAGGACTGCTGCAGTATAGGGCAGCGGTCAGCAGTAGTGCACGGCAACCCTATGTATTGTGGACCGATAGCGGTCCTTACAGAACAGCAGACTGTACTGCACTCAGGCCTATGTACCGTAGCACCCTATACCAAGTTACCAGTCCTTATAAGAACTTTTGTGGACCAAGCAGGTTGTGTGTTAGTGTTTAGCAGACTGTGCGTCAGTCCCTATACCGCTGAAGGACTGCTGCAGTATAGGGCAGCGGTCAGCAGTAGTGCACGGCAACCCTATGTATTGTGGACCGATAGCGGTCCTTACAGAACAGCAGACTGTACTGCACTCAGGCCTATGTACCGTAGCACCCTATACCAAGTTACCAGTCCTTATAAGAACTTTTGTGGACCAAGCAGGTTGTGTGTTAGTGATTAGCAGACTGTACGTCAGTCCCTATACCAATGAAGGACTGCTGCAGTATAGGGCAGCGGTCAGCAGTAGTGCACGGCAACCCTATGTATTGTGGACCGATAGCAGTCCTTACAGAACAGCAGACTGTACTGCACTCAGGCCTATGTACCGTAGCACCCTATACCAAGTTACCAGTCCTTATAAGAACTTTTGTGGACCAAGCAGGTTGTGTGTTAGTGTTTAGCAGACTGTGCGTCAGTCCCTATACCGCTGAAGGACTGCTGCAGTATAGGGCAGCGGTCAGCAGTAGTGCACGGCAACCCTATGTATTGTGGACCGATAGCGGTCCTTACAGAACAGCAGACTGTACTGCACTCAGGCCTATGTACCGTAGCACCCTATACCAAGTTACCAGTCCTTATAAGAACTTTTGTGGACCAAGCAGGTTGTGTGTTAGTGTTTAGCAGACTGTGCGTCAGTCCCTATACCGCTGAAGGACTGCTGCAGTATAGGGCAGCGGTCAGCAGTAGTGCACGGCAACCCTATGTATTGTGGACCGATAGCGGTCCTTACAGAACAGCAGACTGTACTGCACTCAGGCCTATGTACCGTAGCACCCTATACCAAGTTACCAGTCCTTATAAGAACTTTTGTGGACCAAGCAGGTTGTGTGTTAGTGATTAGCAGACTGTACGTCAGTCCCTATACCAATGAAGGACTGCTGCAGTATAGGGCAGCGGTCAGCAGTAGTGCACGGCAACCCTATGTATTGTGGACCGATAGCGGTCCTTACAGAACAGCAGACTGTAACGCACTCAGGCCTATGTACCGTAGCACCCTATACCAAGTTACCAGTCCTTATAAGAACTTTTGTGGACCAAGCAGGTTGTGTGTTAGTGATTAGCAGACTGTACGTCAGTCCCTATACCAATGAAGGACTGCTGCAGTATAGGGCAGCGGTCAGCAGTAGTGCACGGCAACCCTATGTATTGTGGACCGATAGCGGTCCTTACAGAACAGCAGACTGTAACGCACTCAGGCCTATGTACCGTAGCACCCTATACCAAGTTACCAGTCCTTATAAGAACTTTTGTGGACCAAGCAGGTTGTGTGTTAGTGATTAGCAGACTGTACGTCAGTCCCTATACCAATGAAGGACTGCTGCAGTATAGGGCAGCGGTCAGCAGTAGTGCACGGCAACCCTATGTATTGTGGACCGATAGCGGTCCTTACAGAACAGCAGACTGTACTGCACTCAGGCCTATGTACCGTAGCACCCTATACCAAGTTACCAGTCCTTATAAGAACTTTTGTGGACCAAGCAGGTTGTGTGTTAGTGTTTAGCAGACTGTGCGTCAGTCCCTATACCGCTGAAGGACTGCTGCAGTATAGGGCAGCGGTCAGCAGTAGTGCACGTCAACCCTATGTATTGTGGACCGATAGCGGTCCTTACAGAACAGCAGACTGTACTGCACTCAGGCCTATGTACCGTAGCACCCTATACCAAGTTACCAGTCCTTATAAGAACTTTTGTGGACCAAGCAGGTTGTGTGTTAGTGTTTAGCAGACTGTGCGTCAGTCCCTATACCGCTGAAGGACTGCTGCAGTATAGGGCAGCGGTCAGCAGTAGTGCACGGCAACCCTATGTATTGTGGACCGATAGCGGTCCTTACAGAACAGCAGACTGTACTGCACTCAGGCCTATGTACCGTAGCACCCTATACCAAGTTACCAGTCCTTATAAGAACTTTTGTGGACCAAGCAGGTTGTGTGTTAGTGATTAGCAGACTGTACGTCAGTCCCTATACCAATGAAGGACTGCTGCAGTATAGGGCAGCGGTCAGCAGTAGTGCACGGCAACCCTATGTATTGTGGACCGATAGCGGTCCTTACAGAACAGCAGACTGTAACGCACTCAGGCCTATGTACCGTAGCACCCTATACCAAGTTACCAGTCCTTATAAGAACTTTTGTGGACCAAGCAGGTTGTGTGTTAGTGATTAGCAGACTGTACGTCAGTCCCTATACCAATGAAGGACTGCTGCAGTATAGGGCAGCGGTCAGCAGTAGTGCACGGCAACCCTATGTATTGTGGACCGATAGCGGTCCTTACAGAACAGCAGACTGTAACGCACTCAGGCCTATGTACCGTAGCACCCTATACCAAGTTACCAGTCCTTATAAGAACTTTTGTGGACCAAGCAGGTTGTGTGTTAGTGATTAGCAGACTGTACGTCAGTCCCTATACCAATGAAGGACTGCTGCAGTATAGGGCAGCGGTCAGCAGTAGTGCACGGCAACCCTATGTATTGTGGACCGATAGCGGTCCTTACAGAACAGCAGACTGTACTGCACTCAGGCCTATGTACCGTAGCACCCTATACCAAGTTACCAGTCCTTATAAGAACTTTTGTGGACCAAGCAGGTTGTGTGTTAGTGTTTAGCAGACTGTGCGTCAGTCCCTATACCGCTGAAGGACTGCTGCAGTATAGGGCAGCGGTCAGCAGTAGTGCACGTCAACCCTATGTATTGTGGACCGATAGCGGTCCTTACAGAACAGCAGACTGTACTGCACTCAGGCCTATGTACCGTAGCACCCTATACCAAGTTACCAGTCCTTATAAGAACTTTTGTGGACCAAGCAGGTTGTGTGTTAGTGTTTAGCAGACTGTGCGTCAGTCCCTATACCGCTGAAGGACTGCTGCAGTATAGGGCAGCGGTCAGCAGTAGTGCACGGCAACCCTATGTATTGTGGACCGATAGCGGTCCTTACAGAACAGCAGACTGTACTGCACTCAGGCCTATGTACCGTAGCACCCTATACCAAGTTACCAGTCCTTATAAGAACTTTTGTGGACCAAGCAGGTTGTGTGTTAGTGATTAGCAGACTGTACGTCAGTCCCTATACCAATGAAGGACTGCTGCAGTATAGGGCAGCGGTCAGCAGTAGTGCACGGCAACCCTATGTATTGTGGACCGATAGCGGTCCTTACAGAACAGCAGACTGTACCGCACCCAAGCCTATGTACCGTAGCACCCTAGACAGACCAAGTTACCAGTCCTGATAAAGAGCTTTGTGGAACAAGTGAGTTGTGAATGATTAGCAGACTGCAGCAGAAGGGCAGCAGTCAAGTATAATATTCTTTCTATATTTGGAAGAAAGAATATTATACGTGTACAAGCCTATTACCGTACCACTGATACCAGTCCTGAAAAGAACCTTTGTGGAACTAATAGTAACAGCAAGTCTTTAAAATTATCCTCACTGCCTGACAACACTGCTTCCTGCCTGTCCCTATACAAATTGGCAAAAAAGAGTAGGCTGGAACGATTAGCTGGAACAGCTCTTTTGTGGACCTGATAGTAACAGCTAATGATGATGATGATGATGATGATGAAGAAAGACTAATCTGGCTGAGCTGTCCCTAAAATAGCAGCATACAGCGCTCTGTCCCTTTATCTAAACTGACAAAAGAAACTCAGGCTGCTGACCTAACACCTATACCAGTCCTGAAAAGAACTTTTGTGTACCAAATAGCTAGCGTTTTCTCTGTCCCTACTCCACACAGGATCCTTTCCCTACAGTGACAGAAGAAAGAATGTAAAATGGCCACCGGATCGGGTGTATTTATAGGTTAGGGGGAATGTCCAAGTGTCCATGAGCTGTCATGTCTCAATTGGTTGTCCTGTAACACATGATAAACGTGTCACGAAAGGTTAAAGTTCTTGTATACATTAAACACGTAAGTCCGCCGGGGCGAACGACGGAAAAAGGCGTTCGAACCCGCGGACGGCGAAAGTCGGAAATTCGCCGCGAAACGACCGCCGGGCGAACCGTTCGGCCATCACTAGTTACTGGATCTATGCATTTTTTAAAGAAAAGAGGATTTTATGCTATGGTGTTCCCTTTTGTTTTTTTCCTGTGATCGGCATGAGTGTAAGAGAGGGAGGAGAAGGAAATATTAAAGGGACTGGGATTGGTGGAAACCCTTGTTGTTTTCTATGAGAGCATGTTGACCCAGGGCTGAGGGGGTCAAACTATCAGGTGAGTGAGAAGTGAAGGTGGAGGATAGCCACGTCGTAAGGACACATTAAACAAGCATTTTATTTTTGATTCAGAACACTGAAAGTGGACATTTGCACTTTAAGGCCTCATGCACACTGAACATTATAATAAAGTTATAAGAACAGCAGTAGCTTTGCAGTGAGTTTTTTGAAGTTTTTCAGTGTTTTTGCAATAACGGCTTTTAGCATTTTTCAGCATTTTTTTCAGTGGGATCAAAAACGTTAAAAAAAGGTTGTAACGTTAGAGCGTTTTTGCAGCTGAAAAACTCTCAGAACCCACTCGTTTGGGTTTTCTTTATAACCCCATGCAAAAACACCTGATAACAGCATATGTGTTACATAGTTAGTAAGGTTGAATAAAGACACCAGTCCATCCAGTTCAACCTGAGTGAGTGACTACAATTATCCCTATCCCTGTATATTGCACACTCACATCAGTCCCTACCCACAAGGAGCTCACAATCAAGGTCCCCATTCATATAATAGGGCCAATTTTGGACAGAAGCCAATTAACCTACCTGCATGTCTTTGGAGTGTGGGAGGAAACTGGAGTACCTAGAGGAAACCCAGGCAGGCACAGGGAGAACATGCAAACTCCAGGCATGTGTGTGCATGGGCACATAGGATAACATGCTGGAGAGTTTATTGACTGTAGAAAAAAAAGTCTGAAGCCAAAAACAGCAGCTGTAAAAACGTCCAAAAACGTCCAGTGTGCATGAGTCCTTATGATTTATGAGTAGCATGGTGCACTTTTTAGAGAAAATGTTACACTTCATAGGAGTCCAAATACCAATATATATATAAACTGCATTTACAAATCGATTTTTATGGAACATTTCCTTTATATATGGACACTTGTGGAGTTTTTTAAGGTATTTATTTTTCTGATATCAAATGTACCGTATATACTCGAGTATAAGCCGAGATTTTCAGCCTCTTTTTTGAGGCTGAAAGTGCCCCCCTCGGCTTATACTCGAGTCATCGCTGTCTGCCCGCTCGATCAGCGTGTCGAGCAGACAGACAGCGGCCATTCTATTCAAAAGCCGCGCCTCCGGCTCCCCCTTCGCCTGTGATAGGCGGAACACTGAATTTCCCAGCAGCCTGTGTTCCGCCTATCACGGACATCGTATCATCCTCGTACTACGGACGAGGATGATACGAAGGCAGTGATAGGCGGAACACAGGCTGCTGGGAAATTCAGTGTTCCGCCTATCACAGGCGAAGGAGGAGGCGCGGCTTTTGAATTTTACAATGGCCGCCGAAGAGGGCACGGGACGGAGGCAAGGCAAGGCAAGGCAAGGCACGGCACGGCACGGGACGGGACGGGACGGAGGCAAGGCAAGGCACGGCACGACACGACGGCAAGGCACGGCACGGCACGGGACGGAACGGAGGCAAGGAGGCAAGGCACGGGACGGAGGCTCGGGACAAAGGTAGGCTGGACACACACACACACACACACACACACACACACACACACACACACACACACACACACACACACACACACACACATACACACACACACAGGGATGGGTGGATGGATGGAGACACACACAGGGATGGGTGGATGGATGGAGACACACACACACAGGGATGGATGGATGGATGGATGGAGACACACACACACAGGGATGGATGGATGGATGGACACACACACACACAGGGATGGATGGACGGACACACAGGGATGGACGGACACACAGGGATGGACGGACACACAGGGATGGACGGACACACACACAGGGATGGACAGGCATGTCTCACCCTCGGCTTATACACGAGTCAATAAGTTTGCCAGTTTTTTTGGGGGTAAATTGGGGGCCTCGGCTTATATTCGGGTCGGCCTATACTCGAGTATATACGGTATGTACTGTATATATTTGCATGAATTGGAGAATTTAATTGAGCACATATGTTTTTTTTTTTTGCTGCAGCTCTGTATATATATATATATATATATATATATATATATATATGCAGTATCACCCACAGCCATTCATGTCTAAACCGCTGACAACAAAGGTGAGTACAACACTAAGTAAAAATTTCCAAATTGGGCCCAATTAGCCATTAGTGTTACAATGTATCAGGTGTGAATGGGAAGCAGGTGTGTTAAATTTGGTGTTATCGCTCTCTCATACTGGTCACTGGAAGTTCAACATGGCACATCATGGCACATCAGGGCAAAGAACTCTCTGAGGATCTGAAAAAAAGAATTTTTGCTCTACATAATATAATTATTATGCAGGCTTAGGCTATAAGAAGATTGCCTAGACCCTGAAACTGAGCTACAGCATGGTGGCCAAGACCATACAGCGGTTTAACCGGACAGGTTCCACTCAGTACAAGCCTCCCCATGGCCAATCAAAGAAGTTGAGTGTACGTGCTAGGCGTCATATCCAGAGGTTGTATTTGGGAAATAGATGTATGAGTTCTGCCAGCATTGCTGCAGAGGTTGACGGAGTGAGGGGTCAGCCTGTCAGTGCTTAGACCATACACCGCACACTGCATCAACTTGGTCTGTATGGCTGTCATCCCAGAAGAAAGCCTAATGCTAAAGATGATGTACAAGAAAGCCCACAAACAGTTTGCTAAAGACTAAGGACATGGATTACTGGAACCATGTCATGTGGTCTGATGAGACCAAGATAAACTTATTTGGTTCAGATGGTGTCAAGCGCATGTGGTGGCAACCAGTTGAGGAATACAAAGACAAATGTGTCTTGCCTACAGTCAAGCATGGTGGTGGGAGTGTCATGGTCTGGGGCTGCATGAGTGTTGCCGGCACTGGGGAGCTACAGTTCATTGAGGGAACCATGAATGCCAACATGTACTGTGACATACTGAAGCAGAGCATGATCCCCTCCCTTCTGAGACTGGGTCGTAGGGCAGTATTCCAACATGATAATGAACCCAAACACACCTCCAAGATGACCACTACCTTGCTAAAGAAGCTGAGGCTAAAGGTAATGGACTGATCAAGCATGTCTCCAGACCTAAACCCTATTTTTCATCTGTGGGGATTTCTCAAACGGAAGGTGGAGGAGAGCAAGGTCTCTAACATCCACCAGCTCTGTGATGTCGTTATGGAGGAGTGAAAGAGGACTCCAGTGGCAGCCTGTGAAGCTCTGGTGAACTCCATGCTCAAGAGGGTTAAGGCAGTGCTGGAAAATAATGGTGGCCAGACAAAATATTGACACTTTGGGCCCACTTTGGATATTTTTACTTAGGGGCGTACTCACTTTTGTTGCCAGCGGTTTAGACATTAATGGCTGTGTGTTAAGGTTATTTTGAGGGGACAGCAAATTTACACTGTTATACGAGCTGTACACTAACTACTTTACATTGCAGCAAAGTGTCATTTCTTCAGTGTTGTCACATGAAAGAAATATAATAAATTATTCAGGGGTGTACTCACTTTTGTGATATACTGTGTGTGTGTATATATATATATATATATATATATATATATATATATATATATATATATATATATATGTATATGTGTGAGTCCAAGTTAGATTTTATTCAATATATATCTATATCTATATATATATATATATATATATATATTTGAATAAAATTTAGCTGGAACTTGAAGTAGTTCACTTATTAGACAAAGTAACATGTTGCTGTTGTTTCTCTAAATTCTAACCATTTAGTTATTAACATTTTGCTAAGTTATGTATTATTTCTTTCATTTCCAATAGGGAAAGGTAGGGGAGAAAGCTGGCTTTTTCCCTGCCAACTACATCATCCGGGTGCGTGCTGGAGAGAGAGTTTACAAAGTGACTCGTTCATTTGTTGGAAACAGAGAGATTGGACAGATTACACTGAAGAAAGATCAAGTTAGTATATCCTGACCTTTTCTGCATTATTCATATAGGAGTGGAAAATGCAATCTAAAAACAAAAAAATATTCTATAAGTATTTCTGCCTTGTACAGTAAACATTTTTTCTTAATTTCTACTGGCAAGGTATTGCCTTTTTGAGAAGGAGATGTGCAGAATATAAGAAAAGCAAACTGGAGACCTGAAGAGCTCATCGAATGATGGTTTACACACACACACATACTTTATAGAGAAGCACATACAACACTTGTACTTTCTGATTTGAAATTGCTTCATTTTATAGTACTTTCTGAGATGAAATGACTTTCACTCTTTGCATTAACTGGACTGTGCAAAAGATGACCTATGAGTGATTATGAACCTACGTGTCAGGGGTGCTTGTTATGCCTGGCAAAGATTTTTCAATATGTTTGCAAATGTAGAAAAAAATAATTCCCTTTTCTCAATATTAAAAGTGCAATCTTATTTAAAAACACTTAATGAAGTATTAAAAACTAGCCCATCCATCCGTGTATACCGAACACAACTCCTATCCCTTGGTAGAATCCACTGGATGCCAAAATGTGGGACTAAGCTTGCCACACTTGTTCTCCACTCTTGATACTGGCTTCAACATCCACATGTTGGGTAAAATTAGCAAGTTCAGCAAAATGCCAAACCATATCTGTCATAGTGAGACCGGTAGTTGGGGGAGAATTCCCTATCAAGACCACAGTATAACTAAGGCCTAGCCCACTGCATCAAAAACGAATTTGGGTCTCACTCTGCTTTAAAGTGGAGCTAAGCTTTAATTTAGAATTGAGGTCACACTTTTTTATTTTGGATACATTAAAGGAGAGTTAAGCTGGCCAGGGAGGTTAATTGTACAGAAAAGCAAACAATTAATTAGCAAAGGAGGTCCTGCACAACTCTTTTAAATCTTGCAACCCAAATCTGTCATATAGGATCATGTGACCCACAGCAGCTCTGCATTGTGGGTTTCAGCATCAACCATCGTGTTTCACTTTCATAGAAGCTGAGTTCATGGTGAACCATGGTTGAAAAGAAGAATTTCAAGGCTTAGCCTGCCTCACTAATTTGTTCACACAAACAGGCATTAATCTAGCGCTATAGCTTATGTTGACTGTGGGTTGACTCATCAAACTTAACCACAGATTATATTTCCTTTGTCCTTTATCTAGATTGTTGTACAAAAAGGAGAGGAAGTAAACGGTTACATCAAAGTTCTGACAGGACGTAAGGTGGGGCTTTTTCCTGTTGACTTCCTGCAAGAAATATGAAGAAGTGAAAGTATGGAGAGCCCACTATCTAACAAAACCAGAGAAGCGGAATGTAATTCTCATTAACGTTGTGAATGCAGCCACTTGAGGGATGTACTGCTCAGCTGGAGACCAGAGATGTTAGCCATTGTTATCTTTATGGACACTGAATTGAGAAAGTTATTAAAAGATGTGCTATTACCATAGTTCTGTCTGAACTTGGGATTGTCAATTACTAGATCATCCTCCAGTTGTTGACTTGGAAATAGGTTTCTTCTCATTGATCCTTTAGGTTTTCGGGGGTTCAGTTTCCACCAGTTTTAAAAATAAAAATATTCTAATGGAAACTAGTTACCATAAGAAGTGTTTGAAATGTGAATTGTTGGATTTAGCATAATGTGAACTAAAATTCCATAGTTATTTGATCTATTTGGAGTACACTTTATTGGCCCCCCTGTTCAACAAGATAGATCTTGAGGGAACATAACGATGACATGCTATAGAGGAATTGTGCTGCTCACTCACATTATCTGTAACCCAGTCCTAAGAACATTGTATTCGTGATCTCTTATATACCCACATGTGTGCAGTCACTATGTGTTATGTTATAATTTCTGTCATGCTGTGCCCCAAGAACAACGCAGGACTGGATGTACAGCTTTGCCAAAACATTAAATCCACATGTTTCAAGATTTGATTAGGCAACTAAAACATTTTAATATTAGCTGTAAAGAACATAAAATCTATGCAGTATTCAAATTCTATATTAACAATTGCAAATCCAGAACAAAGTCCTTCATTTTATATAATTTATATAATGTTGGAAATTTCTATGTTTATTGTTATTTATTCTATGCTATTTCTGTTGTGTTGTTGAAATACGTTGCTGCTCACATTGTGGTTTGATTTAAATATACAGTAATACAATAGAAACAATTTCTACATTGTCAAACATGGTTTACGTTTGCCGGCAATGGCGTCAAGTGCAAATATGTCCTATAGATGATCGCTCTACCTTTATGTTAAGATATGACAAAGTAATTTAGCCAACTGTCCTGTTTATAAGGCTGTAGCAAATAACCTGGATAATTTACTTACTGTATACTAGAGATGTTACAGTGAGGAAAATGAGAAACTACTCAACCTGATGACATATTTGCTACATATTTCATATCTATGGTAAAATAAAGCATTTCAAAGGGTTATATACTTCAGATGTTTTCTTCTATAAGTAAGAGAATTTTAAAGCAGAACTTTAATACAAAAAATGTACAAAAAAAATCTTACAAAATTACACATCAGAATAAAAGCTGAATTAACAGTTTATACATATAGAATAGCCACAGTCTCTCAGCAGTGTATAGGTCCAGGCAAAACATTGGCCAAACTCCAAAACTATAAATAAAAAGAGATGTCTGTTCGGGGAAAACTGCTGTTTCTGGCACTTTATTGAAAGTCCATTGGGCATACTGTTATACAGAAGCTAAATGTGTCTTGTTTGTGCTTAAAAGAGAGAAAATGATGGTAAATAGTTCTAATTATAAACCTAGAACAGACAGTCACAGAAAGAGACTCCCAAGTGGCTAGCCATCAACGCCTTGTCTCAGTAAAAGGTGCTGATGAATTACTCACCTTATTCTTCACTCCCAAAGGCATGGTGTATGACCAATTCCCTGAAGCCTTTTCTCAAAGTTCTCTGATGTTGTCATATACAATGCATGGCCAGCAGTTCTGCATTGTACATGAGGACAGAGAGGGTCCAACCATATCCCGGGATTTCCGGAGCGAGGAGAAGAACTCTAGCTGCTGGGGGAGTGAGGAATAAGGTAAGTAATTCTCTTTATCCGTCATCTCATAGATGAAGTGAACATTTAACTCATGCAATGCAGGTACCACAGCACAGGTATATTTTACACTAGTCCAGAGTTTAGGTTTAAATCAATAGATAAAACTTACAAAAGCTCCCTAGTGGGCTTTCAAGCTAGCCATTGAAAAAAACAAAAAAAACAATGAAATTGCCTCCACTGCTCAGGTTAAAAAAAGGGGGCTTGTTGCATACTTTGCTAATACATACATATATGATGTGAGCCACCTGGTAGTGCAACCTCTACCCCTCTGACACACCAGGAGCAAATAGAAACCATAAAGCCCCTTTCACACAACCGTTCCGGTCAGTTTTTCAGGCAGACCTGATCGGATGACCCATTCATCTCTATTGACTGGTGGGTTAAAAAGGACTTGGGTCCGTTTATACCCCCCCAGTACCCCCTATCCGATCTGGTCCACTGAAAGTAAATGGAAGGGGATCTATTCTCTTCTCTGTGTAAATGGACAGCAGAGTCCATTTACACCCCACTGCCCATAGAACAGAGCGCATTCTGTCCGTACCTGCTCTGCATAAACTGAGCAGACATGGACCTGTCATCCACCTGCTCTGCTCTGATCAGGGGATCTGTCTAGAAGTCCTTCTAGACTAGAGTAACCTAAAGTGACAGTCATCAGCTCTCTGTTTACTAAAGACTGAGAACCAAGCAATCAGTGGTTTTTGATTGCTCGGTTCTCAGTCTTAGAAGCGTTTGGGGGACAGATGCTGATTAGATTAATGTTACATACGCCTAGGTGACTATTTAGGTTTTATTTATTTTTTCAAACTCCATACTTCTCTTTTCAATAACATAAATAAAGTAAATGCCTGTACTGTACAAGCTTTTACATTTTGACATTCTTTTTTGATGCAAATGTTGCCAGGAAATTTCAATAATTTGCCTTGTATGCTAGTAGGACTGCTAGGAGAGATGCTGCATTATCTACAAAACAGACTATCTATTAGTAATACACACTGTGAAACTGCAACATGTCTAATGATAGAAACAAAGTTATGTTGCACCCAACTGCTACAATGACTGGTTTGTCATATCTTAACCCAGGGTAGGCAACCTTTTGAGCACAGTGTGCAGAAAAATGTTTTCAAAGAAATTGAGCGTGCTGACTTTATAAGAAAAAAATGTAAACTTCACACTCTCAATCACTAAAATTATTTTTTTATAAAGTAAATGCTGTAAAGTACTTTAGTGGTGAGAAATTAACATCCTGCACTCTCACGCCTCAGGTCAGCCCCAATTCCTGCAACTCCACACTTCAGATGAGCCCCAATTCATGCACCTTCACACCTCAGATCACTCCCCCCCTGCAAATCTGTTTCACCACTGTACCCCCTGCTCATCTGCCCCACCACTGCACATCTGCCCTATCACTGTACTACCTTGAACATCTGCCCCACCACTGTACTACCCTGCACATCTGCCCCACCACTGTACCCCCTGCTCACCTGCCCCACCATTATAACCTCATTCTCATCTGCCCCACCATTACACTTCCTTTCACATCTGCCCCACTGCTCTACCCCCCTGCTCATCTGCCCCACCACTGTACCCCCTGCTCACCTGCCCCACCACTGTAACCCCATTATCATCTGCCCCCACCATTACACTTCCTTTCACATCTGCCCTACTGCTCTACCCCCCTGCTCATCTGCCCCACCACTGTAACCCCCTGCACATCTGCCCATCACTGTAACCCCCTGCACATCTTCCCCACCTCTGTAACCTCCTGCACATCTTCTTCCCCAGCTCTGTACCCCCCTGCTCATCTGTCCCACCACTGTAACCGCCTGTACATCTGCCCCACCACTGTGCCACCCCACTCTTCTGTCCCACCATTGTAACCCCTTGCTCATCTGCCCCACCAATGTTCCCCCTTTCTCATCTGCCCCACTATTACACTTCCTTTCACATCTGCCCCACTGCTCTACCCCCCTGCTCATCTGCCCCACCACTGTAACCTCCTGCACATCTGCCCCACCACTGTAACCCCCTGCACATATTCTCCACATCTGTAACCCCCTGCACATCTTCTTCCCCAGCTCTGTACCCCCCTGCTCATCTGTCCCACCACTGTAACCACCTGTACATTTGCCCCACCACTGTGCCACCCCGCACTTCTGTCCCACCATTGTAACCCCTTTCTCATCTGCCCCACCAATGTTCCCCCTTTCTCATCTGCCCCACCACTGTACCTCCATGCACATCTGCTCCACCACTGAACCATCTTCTCATCTGTCCTAACACTGAACTTATCTGCCCATCTGCCCCACAACTGTACCTCCTGCACATCTGCCCCACCACTGTAACCCCCTGGTCATGTGTTCCACCAATGTACCTCCTTTCTCCTCTGCACATCTGCTCCACCGCTGTAACCCCTTGCTCATCTGTCCCACCAATGTACCTCCTTTCTCCTCTGCCCCAACACTGAACCCCCCCGCTCATCTTTTCCACCACTGCAAACCCCTTCTCATCTGGCCCAACACTGAACCTCCTCTGCTCATCTGTCCCACCACTGAACCTCCTCTGCTCATCTGTCCCACCACTGTAACCCCCTGCTCATCTGTCCCACCACTGTAACCTTCTGCTCATCTGTCCCACCACTGTAACCCCCTGCTCATCTGTCCTGCCACTGTAACCCCCTGCTCATCTGTCCTGCCACTGTAACCCCCTGCTTATCTGCCCCACCACTGTACCCCCTGCTTTTCTGTCCCACTCCTGAAACCCCTTCTCATCTCTCCCACCACTGTACCTCCTGCACATCTGCCCCACCACTGTAACACCCCTGCTCATCTGCCCCATCAATGTACCCCTTTTCTCATGTGCCTCACCACTGTACCTCCTTGCACATCTGCTTAACCGCCATATCCCCACGCACTTCTGTCTCACTACTGAATCACCTTCTCATCTGTCCTAACACTGAACCCATCTGCTCATCTGCCCCACCACTGTAACCCACTTTCTCATCTGCCCCACCAATGTACCTCCTGCGTATCTGTCTCACCTCTGTAGCCCCCTGCTCTTCTGACCCACCACTTAAACCCCCTGCTCATCTGGCCCCACCAATACACCTCCTTTCACATCTCCCCCACTAATCTACCCCCTGCTTTGCTGCCCAAACACTGAACCCCCCTGCTCATCTGGCCCAACACTGAATCCCCCTGCTCATCTGGCCCATCTCTCTAACCCCCTGCTCATCTGTCCCAGTGCTGAACCCACTTCTCATCTTATCCACCCCTGTACCTCCCTGCACATCTGCCCCACCGCTGTACCGCTGTTCTGCTCTTCTGTCCCGCCTCTGAACCCCTCCTGCACATTTTCCCCATTGCTGTACCCTCCTGCTCATCTGCTCCACTGCTGTACACTCTTCTCATCTATGATATGCGTGATATGCAGAGTGGGGAAAGGAAGCATAGATGAAACACACCTACCTGTCCTGGCACACTCATCCTCCTGATCAGACTCTTGCATCCAGCCCACGTGCTTGTATGTGATGTCACATACCAGCATATGGAATGGATGTGCAATGATGAGCTCAGGTCAGAGGCATTTTCTGAAAGCAGTGGGCCTGTGTGCAGGATCACAAGTTGGGCTCCCGCAGCTGAGAAAAAGTGGTTGGGTGTGATTTTCATTGCGCTGAATACTGGCTGTGGATTAAGGGGACACAGAGTGCAGGGGTAAGTAGTAAGTGAAGAAAAGGTTTAGGAATAATTTCAACAAAGTTCCCAGAAGCTCAACAGTAATTCCACAAACTGTCATTTGATTGTGGTTTTCTCAATCACAGTGAAATCCCTTCTTTGAGATTGGTAGTGGCAACCAAGTGAGTCATCTTCCTCCAGATGGCGGACGCGGCTGACAGGAAATTGGAAACAGGGACCACCCCCCCAGCAGAACTGCACCCAATCTTTTTCCCATTACAAAAGCTGACGATCGCAGCTACAGCAAAGTTAGAGAACCAAACAATGTTTCCCATCTTTTACAATGTGTGGGGGCACAGTGCCTCCCCCTCAGTGCAGGTATGGTCTGGGGAATTCTGAAATTAGAATGCATTAGTTTCTCACTGACACTTCCCTGCACTGCTCTGCTGATGGGGGGTAGTTGAGTGCTGGCAAAAGTGGCTTTGTGTGCCGGGGGTTTCCTATCCCTGTCTTAACCTCTTATAAGAAGTTAATGCATATAATTAACAGCTATGTAACATTTACAGCGATAAAGAATTAAAAAAAAATCTGGCAAGTATTCTATCTGTTTCTGCTGTTTTAAAGTTCAACTGCAGGCAAAGTGTGAAATATATAGATTAAATACACATAGTGGAGCTCTTTAACCCTTTCCTGTCCCCTCCAGGTGGCTCTCTAAGTAGGTCTAAATGCCAGGAGGCAGGTAAGACCCCCTAAACATGTGATCATTGTGATTTAATGTCACAGTGATCACATTATCAGGAGCCCATCCTGTCAGCCTCCAATCATAAACAGAGATCAGGAGCTGTGTGCGTCAGTGCACCCTTAGCCCCAGATGCATATGAGGTGTGTGGCCATTAAGAACCACCCTCCCTGCTACCGTGCATATGTGTATTATTATACAGGATTTAAATACTGTAGCACCAACAGTTTACAATATAAAGGAGAACAGCACAATTACAACACAGTTCAATACAGAAGGAATAGGAGGGCCCTGCCCATGGGGATTACAATCTAAAGGGGAGGGGGGAGGTAGTAGAAAAGGTAATAACTGCATGGGGTGATCTTATGGAGGTGACTCAAGTATATATTTTTTATAGGTGGAGGTGGGGTAGGCTTCCCTTCCCTAAATAAATTAGTTTTTAAGGATCACCTAAAAGTGGACAGGGTAAGAGCTGGCCGGACATACTGGGGTGGGGAGATCCAAAGGATGGTAGAGGTTCTGGAAAAGTCCTTGAGGCAAGCATGGGAGGTGGTAACAAAGGAGCTAGAAAGCAGGAGGTCTTGGGAGGACCGGAGAGAACGATATATGCAATATCTGCAGATGAGGTAGGTAATGTAGCTTGGGGCAGTGTTGTGTATAGTTTTGTATGTTGTGGTGAGTATTTTGCATTTTATACATTGGGCTAGTAGAAGCCAGTCAAGGGATTGGCAGAGGGAAAGGGGTGTTAGAGAGGTTACAAGGAGTGCAGATGTGGGAGAATACGAGGTTAAGGGTGTTACTGTTGGAATGAGTGGTGGTTTGTGTCTATTGTGTTAGGTTAAAAGAGGAGATTAGTTTGAGTAGTTGAGGCGTGGCTGAGGTTTTAAAGAGGTTGTAAACCTCTCCCTCCCCCACACAAACAAAAAAAAAACATGTAGGACAAAGGCATAGTGAGCTAGTATGCATTGCATACTAGCTCATTATGAAATACTTACCTTAGAATGAAACAGAGCCTGCACACCGCTGAGACGGCTGACATCTTCCCTGGTGTTTCTTCCAGGTTTGCAGGCTCTGTGAGTGGCTGGATCCGCAAAGACGTCATTCCTGCGCATGCGTGCAGTGGCCACCAGTCACGGCACATGGCTCTGAAGAAATGGTTCCTTCAAAAGGCATGTGCTGATGATGTCATTGGCGGGGCATTCAAAAATATCTCCTAAACGGTGCATGTTTAGGAGATATTTACAGTACCTATAAGTACAAACAAACCAGGGGAGTTTACTCCCTCGTTAACATTGACTGGAATGCTAAAGTCACATTGGTTACATGGTCAGAAAGAGGTTAACTTGTTAAAGTATTACAGTGGTGTCCTGTCTCCACCGGCAGCCTGCTGATTGTACAGTTAAAGTGAAGCAGAAGACTGGTGAGTTCATCCCTTTGCTGTTATCAGCATAGTCCTTGTATGCACATTTGAATGCATCCCACCTGATGGGTTCTCGGTCTTACCCCTCCCTCTCCCAGTTTGAATGCTGCTGTATGAGGGATTGTAAGAGACTGGCAGAAAGTCAAATTCAGGGACTTACATTAGTTGTATTAAAAAAAATATATACATTTAATTACAGTGCCTTGCAAAAGTATTCGGCCCCTTGAATTTTTCAACCTTTAGCCACATTTCAGGCTTCAAACATAAAGATATAAAATGTAAATTTTTTGTGAAGAATCACCAACAAGTGGGACACAATTGTGAAGTGGAACTAAATCTATTGGATAATTTAAACTTTTTTAGCAAATAAAAAACTGAAAAGTAGTGCGTGCAAATTTATTCGGCCCCTTTACTTTCAGTGCAGCAAACTCACTCCAGAAGTTCAGCGAGGATCTCTGAATGATCCAATGTTGTCCTAAATGACTGATGGTGATAAATAGAATCCACCTGTGTGTAATCAAGTCTCTGTATAAATGCACCTGCTCTGTGATAGTCTCAGGGTTCTGTTGAAAGCGCAGAGAGCATCATGAAGAAGAAGGAACACACCAGGCAGGTCCGTAATACTGTTGTGGAGAAGTTTAAAGCCGGATTTGGAAACAAAAAGATTTCCCCAAGCTTTAAACATCCCAAGAAGCACTGTGCAAGCGATCATTTTGAAATGGGAGTATCAGACCACTGCAAATTTACCAAGAACTGGCCGTCCCTCTAAACTTTCAGCTCAGACACGAAGACTGATCAGAGATGCAGCCAAGAGGCCCATGATCACTCTGGATGAACTGCAGAGAACTACAGCTGAGGTGGGAGAGTCTGTCCATAGGACAACAATCAGTCGTACACTGCACAAATCTGGCCTTTATGGAAGAGTGGCAAGAAGAAAGCCATTTCTCAAAGATATCCATAAAAAGTCTTGTCTAAAGTTTGCCACAAGCCACCTGGGAGACACACCAAACATGTGGAAGAAGGTGCTCTGGTCAGATGAAACCAAAATCTAACTTTTTGCCCACAATGCAAAACGATATGTTTGGCGTAAAAAAGCAACACAGCTCATCACCCTCAACACACCATCCCCACTGTCAAACATGGTGGTGGCAGCATCATGGTTTGGGCCTGCTTTTCTTCAGCAGGGACAGGGAAGATGGTTAAAATTGAGGGGAAGATGGATGCAGCCAAATACAGGACCATTCTGGATGAAAACCTGTTGGAGTCTGCAAAAGACCTGAAACTGGGATGGAGATTTATCTTCCAACAAGACAATGATCCCAAACATACAGCAAAATCTACAAAGGAATGGTTCACAAATAAACATATCCAGGTGTTAGAATGGCAAAGTCAAAGTCCAGACCTGAATCCAATCGAGAATCTGTGGAAAGAGCTGAAAACTGCTGTTCACAAACGCTCTCCATCCAACCTCACTGAGCTCGAGCTGTTTTGCAAGGAAGAATGGGCAAGAATTTCAGTCTCTCGATGTGCAAAACTGATAGAGACATACCCCAAGCGACTTGCAGCTGTAATCGCAGCAAAAGGTGGCTCTACAAAGTATTAACGCAAGGGGTCCGAATAATTTTGCACGCCCCACTTTTCATTTTTTTATAAGTTAAAAAAGTTTCAAAAATCCAATAGATTTTGTTCCACTTCACAATTGTGTCCCACTTGTTGGTGATTCTTCACAAAAAATAAAAATTTTATATCTTTATGTTTGAAGCCTGAAATGTGGCAAAAGGTTGAAAAGTTCAAGGGGGCCGAATACTTTCGCAAGCCACTGTATGTAGTAATGAACACAGGAATTAACTTATCCTTGTTTTCGACATCTGTTTGGAGTTCAGCTATTATTTTACATTGTTAAAAAGGTTTGAACTCTTCGTCTTTTGATGCATCCATGATAACATAGTTTTGGATTTACATTTTCGGCCCCTTTTGTAAATGTACTTTACAGAAAGAGTGTTGCCAGCAGTGTTGACTGTACCTTTTGACAATTACAGACAAGTATTTATAGAACATTCTTTGAGGGCTGAAAACTGATCAGTTATTAAGCTCAGTCCAAAATAAGCACAAGCCCTTGTGACTTTACCAGCTGTTACCAGTCTAATGCCAGCTTCAGCTAACAAATAGATCTTTATAAGCCAGCTTCTGGATCTATTAGTTGTAAACTCCATTACTCAGGAACTAAGAACTTTTCTAAATCCTCGCTGTTATTGCTTTCTGTGCTATGACCTTTCCAACTTGGTAAACTGGACACTTCCCATGCTAATGGGAGGGGAGAGGTGATAATCTTGATGCCCATAGATTATATTGACAGCTGGGTTTTAATGTGTGTGTGTGGATTCAAAACAAAAAAAATAATCTGCGTCATATTTTGGCTGTTGACTTGTCCCTTGGTGTCATCTCGACTTTTAATACACCTTCGTCTCTGGACATAGGATACATTTTTTCCACTGGAAAATATGAGTGACGATTTTCTCAGTTACATAAATAAATACCTATTGGGATCCACAGTTACTCAAATAATTGGATTTACAGCTTCTACATATAGTTACAAGAGTTGTTTCACAAGGTACTGTCAGATACCATAAAACCAGACCGAGACAGAAGTACAGTTAAATCACACTTGTTTATTAATAGAGATGAGCTGAACACCCCCCGGTTCGGTTCGCACCAGAACTTTCGAACGGACTGAAAATTTGTGCGAACTTTAGAACCCCATCGAAGTCTATGGGACTCGAACGTTCGACATAAATAGCTAATTTTAATGGCTAATATGCAAGATATTGTCCTAAAAAGGGTTTGGGGACCTGGCTCCTGCCCCAGGGGACATGGGTCAATGCCAATTTTTTTTTTTAAAACGGCCGTTTTTTCAGGAGCACTGATTTTAATGACAATTAAAGTGAAAAAAATAGGTGAAATATTCCTTTAAATATCGTGCCTGGGGGGTGTCTATAGTATGCCTGTGAAGTGCCACGTGTTTCCCTTGTTTAGAACATTCCCTGCACAAAATGACATTTAACGGAAAAAAAGTCATTTAAAACGGCTTTCAGTTTTAATGTCATGTCTAGTTCTGGCAATACAGATGAAAATCATTGAAAAAAAAAATGGCACGGGTAGCCTCCCCTGTCCATTACCAGCCCCTTTGGGTCTTGAACGGATATTAAGGGTAACCCCGTACCCAAATTTAAAAAAGGAAAGGCCCTATATACTCAGAACAGGAGTATACAGGTGGTACAACCAAGACAGGGACTATGTAGGTTTTTTGTGTTAAGTAGAATCTGTTTGTAAATTTGAACTGGTACATTTTTAAAGTGTAGCTCCAGTCAAAATATCTATTTTTAAGCTTTTTGGAAAACATAGGGAAGAGTTATCACCCCTGTATAATTTTTTTGTCCGTCTGTCTTTTTTCATCTCACTGCCTGTTGTCTCCTTCCGTTTGCAAGTAGGAGACACTTGTAAGTTGGATGTTTGAAAGTAGGGGCCTGCCCTATATGCTCTGCAGAAATGTGGGCCTAAGGTGTTGGTGTTGCCACAACACTGTAAGCCCTCAAAGTGACTCTTGGTGGGTGCTGGAGCACCCTGCTGTGAACGATTATATCAAAAATTGTAATTACATGCCATTGTTGAACAGTGGTAAAAAAATTGGGCCTTTGATGGTTGTGGTGGTGGTGCTGGTGCCACAAGTCCTCACAGTTACTCTCGGTGGGCGCAGGAACGGGCCCTGCTCCAAAGTATTGCATCGAAAATTGTAATTACACGCCCCTGTTGAACAGGGGCTGAAAAATTGGGCCTTAGGCACTGGTGCTGGTGCCACGACACTGCAACCTCTCCCAGATACTCTAGTTGGAGTGCACGAATGAGCCCTGTTGCAAAGCATTGCATCAAAAATTGTAATTACACGCCCTTGTTAAACAGGGGCTGAAAAATTGGGCCTTAGGCACTGGTGCTGGTGCCACGACACTGCAACCTCTCCCAGATACTCTAGTTGGAGTGCACGAATGAACCCTGCTGCAAAGCATTGCATCAAAAATTGTAATTACATGCCCCTGTAAAACAGGGGCTGAAAAATTGGGTCTTAGCCACTGGTGGTGGTGCCATGACACTGCAACCTCTCCCATATACTCTAGCTGGAGTGAAGGAATGAGCCCTGCTGCAAAGCATTGCATCAAAAACACCCACTTTAACTCCTGCAGATGCCTGTATTAGAGAACACCAGCAATAAAGGGTAGCTACAGGTGTATACTGATTCCAAACCTATTAGCTGCGCTGTAAAAAGTTTTACGTAAATTATCACCAATAACACATACATTTATTGAAACATAAATGTGAACACTCACTGAAATGACGTTATCTCAAAGTGAACGGGTAATTACTTGAACAGTAAATATATAAATAAATAGAGTCCCGGAGATCCGATCCAAAACCATATAAAATATAAAATCCTCCAAATATGCTTGAATCCTTAGTAGTCTGTTAATCGTGACATCACACACACAAAAAAAAAAAACACCCAGAAAGATGGTGATAGATTCCAGAAAAAGATCCTCCACCACTGTTCACACTGTCGCTTACCAGATTCTAAGATCTCTTTTTAGGGAGATCTGCAAGCGCTTGAAATTTCTTTCACAGACAGGGGTTCACTTTAGGGGTCAGGAGGGTAGTCCCCACGACTGCGTTCCAGATGGTACCAAGGTGTTCTAGGCAATATTCCTCCCCCATGTGGAAAACAAAAATGCCTCCATAGTGTAATACATACACAAAATATTTATTAAAATGAAATATTGCACTTACAAGCGCTCTTTCATATAAGCGCTGCTATTAAAATCAATAAGCCGGCCAGCTCTTAGACGCTGCCTATGTCTTCCGGTCCAGCGCAGTATGCGGTGACGTCAGCACGTCGCTCCTCCCATATAGCAGCGCTTATATGAAAGAACGCTTGTAAGTGCAATATTTAATTTTAATAAAGCGGGGAAGCTCTGCTGATTTTATTATCCAAGCTAAACAAGGTCCATAAAGACATGTATGAGCGAGTTTGGGGTGGAGGAACTTGACTGGCCTGCACAGAGTCCTGTCCTCAACACCTTTGGGATGAATTAGAGCGGAGACTGTGAGTCAGGCCATCTCTTCCACATCAGTGTCTAACCTCACAAATGCGTTTCTGGAAGAATGGTCAAACATTCCCATAGCCACACTCCTAAACCTTGTGGGCAGCTTTCCCAGAAGAGTTGAAGTTATTAGAGCTGCAAAGGGTGGGTCAACTCTATATTGTACCCTATGGACTAACACTGGGATGCCAGTGCAGTGTGCAGTGTCGGGGTGGGCTCCCAATTCTTCACCAATATCCAATAGAAAAAAAACTATGGGACACGTTCTCCAATGCAAAAATGTTTTGTATCTAATTGTTCTTCAAGGCATAACAATATGATGCATGCATGATTATTATTATTATATCATATTGTTATGCCTTGAAGAGCAATTAGATGAAAAAGTTTTTGCATTGGAGAACGTGTCCAATAGTTTTTTCTAATTATATATATATATATATATATATATATATATATATATATATATATTTTTTTTTTTTTTTCAACAGGGGTAATGGGAGACACGAATGTAAGAAGAGTACACTATAGTGGAAAGGAAGAATAGGGATAGCATATCACAGGGTGGAAAGAGTAGGAATTGCACTTGGAAAAAAGAGCGGAATGGGGAACAACAGATTTAAGCCGACTATACAAGGATCAAAATTTATCTGGTTCAACAGGGACTGGCTGAATTTTGATCCATGTATGGGCAGGCTGATTGTACCCAAGTCAATCTATTGATCGACTTGGGTACAACCAGTCTGTCAGATTGTTCTTAATGCGATTACAGTCAGCGCCGCAGCTATAGTCACTAGCAGTAATCATTGTATTCTGCCAGAGGGGAAAGCTCCCCAAGCCCCACTGCTGGCAGAATACAATAGCGCTGCAGGAGGCATTCCCCCATCAATACTGTGTTGATGGGGGAATTGTGCCATTTTCTATCACCCAAAGAAAATCAAGTCATCTATGCCTTATTTACAGACTGTCCAGAGTGGAGTACTTTTTATAAATATTTTCTTTTTTCTGCCTTTGTTAAACTGCTGTATTACTTACCACTTACAGAACCCAAAGCAAACTTCCTTCAACTCCACCCCACCTCCACTCTGCTACAAAAATATCACTCTTTTTTTTTTTTTGTTTACATTTTTCACGAATTGTAGATTTCTAATTTTTAGCAGGGGTTCCCCGAGACTGGAAAACTATTTCAAGGATTCCTCTGTGTTGAAAAGGTTGAGAAAGGCTGATATAGAGTAACCTAAATAGATTAAGACCTAAGGTTAATAGTAATAAGTAACAGTAGCCAACTCATGAGATGTAATTTCGGATTTTCAAGATACAACTAACATACTCGACTAGTTTTGTTCCTGACTTGTTCCTGACTGTGCAGGACCAAATTTAAACCCACAAGCTCTCTAGGCTGAGTCCCATTGGTGTCTGGTCTTTTGATGATATCATGAGTCTCCTAATTATTTTTCATACTATACCGCATGTACCTTGGGATGTTGATTGACCCACTATTGACTCCTATAGTATGTATACAGATCTACACCAGCTGAGACCTCTGGGACTACCTACATCAAAGTAATTGATGTAAAGACATCTACATTGTATATACAACTTTTCATATTTTCTTGGATCTTCGGGGTGGGCCCTTGCTTGCAGTGTGACCCAATACCTACCTTTGCATGGCCCTGTGACTTTATTGAAGTCTGATTCCATTTGGTTGTTCTGCCACCTTGTCAGCAATTTATATTATCAGGGCCGGTGCTGTCACTAGGAGGACTAGGCAGCCGCCTAGGGCACACTGCCACCTAGGGCGCAACTGCGGCTGCTGTGTACACAGCTCTCTGGTGTGGAGATGACACAGCTTTGTGTGTAGAGCCAGGTGTTAATATGACAGGACTGGAGGGAGGAGAGCAGAGACGGCGCGGCTCAGTCACTGAGGAAAGCAAAAGATTTTTGGTGGAGCCACTCTGCACTACAAGTGTATGGGAGCGATCTGCGCTCCCCTCCTACCAACAGTATACAAACCAGCCTGGAATTGTCTTTTGCCCAGCTCCCTACACTCGTCCTGAGCACTAACACACACACATAAAGTCCTAGCTTGGGGGAGACGAGGAGATGCAGGTGCGGTGTATAGGGATGCATCAGTGGAGGAAGATACAAAGACTTGTGCTTGTAAATGCCGCCCTATACACACCACTGAGCACTGACCCCCGAGCCTTTACATTGCAGCACATCCACCCCACTGACTGCTTTGCACACTGCGCTCTGCGCTCTGTACACGCTCCTTCAGCTTTCTTCAACTTTCAGGATAAGATGATATGATACCAGCGTTCAGTTCAGCTCTTCCTCTTATTAACCCCGAGTTCCCATGAATGTTGCACCCCCCGTCACATTGCACAGATTACAGCATGGCAGGTTGGAAGCAGAGGATGTGGATCAGTGATCGGCCCTGGTACACATGCTATTACTGATATCAGTGCTGCGCAGGGTGGTCAGTGTGTCAGCTCTCTTTATGTTTCTTTTTTTGCTGTAGCCACCCATAGAAAACACTGCCTAAAGATCAGGCTGCTGCCCACTAGTCCCTATGTATTCTCCTGGTTACTGCTGATACTAGTGCACTCTGGGTGGTGCAGCATTTACTAGAACTAGACTGCATTTTCCTCCACTTGCAGCATCTGAAAACTGTCTTCTCCTCATCTCCCTTCCAGCAGCAGGCAGCAGCTGCAGGAAGAAAATACAGGCAGGCAATCAGTTCTAGTAAATGCTGCCCCCTTATGTCCAAAGGTCTGTACACCTGTTGTGCCCATTATGAGGGGTTCCCGCCATTCCTGTGCTGATTTCCCAGGCCTGTACACCTGATGTGCCCATTATGAGGGGTTCCCACCATCCCTGTCATGATTTCCCAGTCCTGTACACCTGATGTGCCCATTATGAGGGGTTCCCACCATCCCTGTGATGATTTCCTGGGTCTGTAAATCTGCTGTGTCCATTATGAGGGGTTCCCACCATCTCTGTGCTGAGTTCTTGGGTCTGTACACCTGCTGTGCCCATTATGAGGGGTTCCCACCATCCCTGTGCTGATTTCCCGGGTCTGTACACCTGCTGCGTCCATTATGAGGAGTTCTTAACACCAATCACAGCACCAGAGCTGCGATACCCGGAAGTAACTCCGGGGCGACATGTCGGTGTCCGGAGGGGGAAACGAGGACCGCTGTTGGGGCTTTGATCTGAGGTAAGTAATACACAATAGCTAGTATGCTATGCATACTAGCTCATTATGCCTTTTTCTTGCAGGGTTTTTTTTTCTCCTTTTTTTTTTTAAGAGGGTTTACTTCCTCTTTAATTTAGTATAAAGATTGGGAGCCTGATCCCCAACCAGGCTACCAAAAGAAAAAGGGGGCAGTTGGACTATTGTGGTACAATAAAAACAGTACAATAAATAATGTAACAAAAAAATATAATTATAAAAGTTACAGATGATATTATTGATGCCAAAAAACAAATCATCATTTACATATTAAAAACATAATAGCAATACACATGTATGTCACCAGTGGGTAGTCACAATAAAGCAATTGATCACAGATGTCAGTTTCCTCGACTAGTTTCGCGGACATTAACCGTTTCATTGGGAGGTTATCTGTAATTAGATCAAAAAAGCAAAATGATGATCGAAAGATAGAAAGATACAGAATGATTACCATGCAGCATCAAGATTGAAGGAGTCTTTTAAAAATAAAGAACGGGGGAAGAGCGACAGAGCTTACCCATGCTCCAGCAGGCCTCAAGCCCATAGTGCTACCACCTGATAAATAGTCCCCAGCGGTGAGCTATATGGCGTGATGATTGGAGTCTAGATGGATAGGGTAAAACAAATAAGTATAATATCAGCTTATCTGGGCAAAACTAGGGAAGTGAACGTGAACGATTCGTATTTTCCTCCCCCCCTTGAACCCCACATTTGCTTCACATAGTGATTTCTTATTGTCACTTTTATTTTATTTTGCTTCATTATCCATTCATTTCCTCATTTCAAATTTCTATCAATCTTCCCCATGTCACCTTCACTTTACCCATTGGCCTCCCCTTTCCACAATTCCAGTGCAATATGCACTCCCCCCCTCCCCCTATTAACTTCACTGATGCGCTTCCCACAGTTATTTCCGTTCACTTCACTAGTTTTGCCCAGATATGCTGATATTATACTTATTTCTTTTACCCTATCCATCTAGACTCCAATCATCTCGCCATATAGCTCCCCCAAGTTGCCACTCGGGGGACTATTTATCAGGTGGTAGCACTATGGGCTTGAGGCCTGCTGGAGCATGGGTAAGCTCTGTCGCTCTTCCCCCGTTCTTTATTTTTAAAAGACTCCTTCAATCTTGATGCTGCATAGTAATCATTCTTTATCTTTCTATCTTTCGATCATCATTTTGCTTTTTTGATCTAATCACAGATAACCTCCCCATGAAGCGGTAAATTTCCGCGAAACTAGTCGAGGAAACTGACATCTGTGATCAATTGCTTTATTGTGACTATCCACTGGTGACATACATGTGTATCACTATTATGTTTTTAATATGTAAATGATGATTTGTTTTTTGGCATCAATAATATCATCTGTAACTTTTATAATTATATTTTTTTGTTACATTATTTATTGTACTGTTTTTATTATACCGCAATAGTCCAACTGCCCCCTTTTCTTTTGGTAGCCTGGTTGGGGATCAGGCTCCCAATCTTTATACTACCGTACTTGATTTCTGGATGATGGTACAAACTCCTATATCTTAACTACTGCTTTTCATCACAAGAGGTCAAATTTAATCTCTCTTCCTCTTTAATTTGCTATTGTCACACAACTGGGTGGGCTCAGGGCGCAGTGCTCTGCGCCCCGAGCCCACCCTTTTTTGAAGCCAATTAGAGCCTCTAATCATATGCTTAAAAAAAAAACCCATTGGAATCCATGCGTCCGGCACCCTGCGTGTAGATTAGGGGCTGGGCGCATGGATTACGGGGCCAGTAGATGTTCTTAGTCTGATAGCCAGACTTTTATATTGTTCATAAAAGTTAGGTAATATTGTCTTCAATATATATATATGTGTTCATGTAGAATGCAACACAGCCATACTTTTATATCTTAGAGGATTTGTTTTTTTTTTGTCTCTGTAACTCTTTCTTGTTTAAGAGGTTGCCCCGCTTTTCCCCGCTGACAATTCTTTCCCTCAATCCTCTCTGTACACATTTTTTGATAATGGCTCATTAATCAGTTTAATTAGAAAGGCAGATGTTTTTCCCATTAAAGCTCAATACCGTGAAAACCAGGTTAGTTGCCAACCATAATGATACAATATTTAAAAAGCTTTGTCTCTATTTTTCAGTATTATAGAGTGTATAATCAATAGCTCATTAGCTATCAGTTATAATTTGTGTACTGTAGAAACTGATTTACAGCACAAACTGGAATGATCTGTTAATGCTAAAGATTTCGTATTACATGTTAACTATACATTAGAGGCATTTGGATGTTAATGGCAACATATAAAACTTGAATACAGTTAAAAGGATAAAGTACAAAACTTTAAAAACATGTTTCAGATATGCAAATTATGTTTTACATTACAACTATGGTGAGGCTATGGATTTATATTTCCTGGCACACGCCTTTAACAAACCTCTATAGCTGCAGGCACTGTAAAGCAATTCATCCTCAATATCTATAGAACAAAATGCTTTAATTTTCAATTTCTCTCTGTAGCTTGTTTTTTTTTTCCCTTGCTAGCAGTGAGTGTGAGCATGACAGACTTTGACTTCTAATGTAACTACAGAGCATGCACACAGGAAAGACCACTTGCATTACTTCACTGCTTTTATTGTGAATTTTAACCCGTTCATGCTGACCGGTTGCAAATATGTGGCCCCACTGGAATGGGCTTCTTTCTGTCGGGCCGCATTTTTGAGTATCTCCCTTTTGAGCTGGGAGTGCGCTGTACGGCGCGCTCCCAGCACAGAGGCCAGGGTCTCACCAAGAGCCCTGGGACCCATTCCAATGATCACAACTGGATTGTCTGATTCTGGGTCACCTGATCTCTATGATAGCCTCTGATTAGCTATCACAGTGATCAGTCACTCTGAAGCCTGACCCTGTGTCTCTGTGAATGGATGAGAAAGATACGTTGTATCTTTCTCTGTCCTTGCAGAGATATTTAAAAAAAAGTGTGCGTAGGAAAAAAAAAATGTTTTTTTAAATAAATACATGGAAAAAAAAAGGTTTGATCTAGGTCAGCCGCAGGGTTAGTGTTTAGGTCAAGGTCAGGGTCAAAGGTCGGGGTCAAAGGTCAGGGTCAGTATCTTTTGGACAAGGTTTTTTTAATTAGTACCAGTGTCAGTAATTGTCAGTGTCAGTGTGCTTTATGCCGCGTACACACGATCGAATTGCATGATGTACTTAGTCCGTCATACAATCCGGCGGACAATCCGGCGGACTTTCTACCGAATGGACTTGGCCACACACGGATACACAAACAGTCCGACAAAAGCTTGCGCGATGATGTACAGCACGTACGACGGGACTAGAAATAGGAAGTCCAAGACACAGCAAAGCACCCTTTGGGCTCCTTCTGCTGACTTTGCGTTAGTGGAAGTTTGGTTAGAGACGATTCGCGCTTTTCAGACTTCAGCTTAATTCGTCCGTTATTTTTATTTTTTTTTATTCTCGAATTGGAATATTAATCATAAGATGAGGATGAATAAAGACATTTGGGATAACTCTGTGTGAATATAAGCAGCAAAGCAACTTCACTTTTCTCGCATTATGAAGAAGAAAAGAATGTGCTATATTAAAAAAATTACAAAATTAGCAGCATGACGAATATGCTAGCTTCAATACGAACACTAGTTTTACAAGACAGAACGCTTCCGCCCTGTAAATCCTTTCTGGGCATGCGCCATTCTTAGTCCGTCGGACTAGCATACTGACGAACGTATTGTCCGCTGAAACCAAAGTACGACGGGAAGATTGGTGTGCAAACCGGCCTTCTTAGTACTCCGGACTTCACGCTGAAAAAGTCAGCTGAAGCCCACACACGATCGGATTGTCCGTTGAAATGCGTTTCAACGGACTAAGTACGTCATACAATTCGATCGTGTGTACGCGGCATTAGGCAGCATAAAAAAAGCAAAATATGCACTCTTGTTTCTGGGCTGTACTCCAGTTATCAACAAGAACTAACATACACATATGCGGCATCGCTGTGATCATCAGGAGCGGGAGAATTTATTTTGGGTTGTTCTTTGGTGGTATTTTATGGTAGTAGAAAGAACACAAGAACACAACCTAATCATAGCAGTGGCAAACCTCCATCCCTAATATATGTTTAAAGAAAAAGGGAAGAGGAAAGAATGAGACTTTATATGTCTCTGAATAAATATCTAGTTTATATTGATCATGAAATTGTTTATTAATTCCAAATCAAGTTAAAACGTATCAGTAATCTTTGGTTTATTACACAGTGACATTTCTCCAACATTAAACAACCATGTTAATTTCTTTAACAAAAATGTTTATGATTCAATCAAACACAAGACAAAATAAATATTTAGCAGAGCCCTTAATCATCAGTAAAATCCCTTCCAATTAACCAGACACGACAGTATATGCTTTCGTGCTAATACTGGCCAAATCTGCAAATTTGTCACCGATTGATGTCCCACTACTGCTCATCTGCGAGGGAGACCATTGCACCCTCTGTAGTGAATGTCCAAGAGAGTCCCCAAACAGACACCCATCTTTTTGCCTAAAATGAGGAACCCATGCAGACTTAAAAATTCAGTAAATCCCCTAAATAAATGTTTCATGAGAGGCTCCCAAACATGATTGTCTTTTTATGTGTGTTCTTTGTTTTTGTAAACGGCTTGCACATAAATAGAAAACACCTGCCGATCTGCCAGGGCAGTAGAGTAGATTAAAATATAGCAACGTTATCCAAACAGGTAATGTGCTACAGCTTAACACTGCTCACAAACTAGAACCATGCATTATGGAGAAGGGAAAGAATCACACGATCTTGATATGTAACATTTATTTATTATTGCCACTTATTTAGCGACATCAACTTACACACATATATTGTACATTTTCCCCAGTCCCTGCCCTCAAAGAGTAGGGACTGGTCCAATCTAAGGTCTCTTACTCACATCCATACACACACTAGGGCCAATTTTATACAGGATCCAATTAACCTACCAGCATGTCTTTGGAATGTGGGAGGAAACCCATGCAGGCACAGGGAGAACATGCAAACTCCAGACAGGTAGTGCCGTGGCTGGGATTTGAACCAATGACCCTAGTGCTGCTAGGACAAAGTGCTAACAACTTAGCCCATTATAAAAAAAAAAACATTTTTTTCTGCTACTTCAATTGTTTTGATTTACGAAAGAGTTTACATATAATATTATGTCAGTAGGTAAGGAAAGGTCAATGGGTAAGTGTAGGTTTCTAACATTTGTTTGCTTATATTCCAAATGTGCATTCCAACCCATGGCAACATGGCTGAGGAAGCTGAACCCTGTCTTGAATATGAGAATTAAAGGTGTTCCCCCAGTGCATACATTTTATCTCCCACAAACATAATTGTCAGAGTTGGCTAGCTGGTTCCTGAAAGCGAACAGTTTGGTGGTAAGCTAAGGTTATTTTGTTGCAACATTTTCCCAAATTATTAGTAGAAAACATTTTATTTTAGGTTTTTAATCTTAGATGTACTAGGGGACTTCAAACACATTTATTCAATCATTGTGAAGATAAAAGGATACATATTTTGGACCTTGAATCATGATTTAGAAAATGATTTGTCAAATTATGAGTAGACAAAGATGCTGGAACCTGAACTGTGATATGATCCCATAGCAAAGTAGCCACCCCACCAGCCATGTCTAGTAATACTAGTACAATTAGGAAATTGGCATCTTTCCCAAATAATAGCAGCGTTTTTCACCATTCTTGTTTGGTTAGCTTATTCATGACTCTGTTGTCTAAAAAAACCCAAGCATAGTCCATGTTCAATACACAGTTTGTCATTAACTTCCTATTCATAAAATCGTAATGCAGAATTGACATAGACCATACTACGGAAAGGAACCACTCTTCCCCTACCCTCATACTTCTGCTCTCACCACTCTTCACCCCCAGCCAACCTACCCCTTCTATCACCACTCTTCATCACCCGTCCACCCACACCTGCTCTCACCACTCTTCATCACCTGCCCACCCACCCCTGCTCTCACCATTCTTCACCCCCCGCTCACCCACCCCTGCTCTCACCATTCTTCGTCCCCCACTCACCCACCCCTGCTCTCACCACTCTTCATCACCGCCCACCTATCCCTTTCTCTCACCACTCTGCTTCCCCCACCCACACTTTCTGTCAACACTCTTCATCCCCCTCCCACCAACTCTTTGCCTCACTACTCCTTATCCCCCACCCACCCTTGCTTTCACCACTATTAATCCCTTGCTCTCTTACCCCTGCTCTCACCACTCTTCAGACCTGCTGTGATAATTTCACTTGCCACCACCTCTACCTGCTCTTACCACCACATCTGTTACCATTACAACCCCCCCTCATTTCTAACCCTGCCTGTTGAATTTCTTCTTATTTTCCCAGAGCTGACCATACAGCACCTGAAACTGGTCCCCTTTATTGTGCTAAACCTTTTATTAAACAGTCAAAATTTAAGCCTCGATTGAGCTGATGGTTTAATGGAATGGAGTCCGCCCCCCTCCATTCATAGATCACAATTTATTCATAGAAGCTGTAATTCTGGCTTTAATAAATGGCAGAGCTTGGGAAAAAGGGGGTGCATAGTTGGGCAATCTTGATGAGTGCCTGTCACAGCTCCTTCAGTTCTATTAATCTGCTGTAACAGGGGTTGGAATGCATTGGAGAAAGACGATTTCTGCTAAACAAGGACAAAACAGCACAAGGGACATATCACATAAATAATATCCCCTGTGGTAAAGTAAACGCAGGTCTTAAGCTGATTTTCATTCCTATTGACTTGTATGGGGAAAGAACCAGCTCTGATGTGAACAAAAGCCCGCTGACACAAGTTCTAAAGATGTTGTAAAGTCAACAGTTTAATAACAATAGAAGGAGTGAAAATAGCATGTCACAGCTTACAGACCAGATAGAAAATGATACTCAATAACCAATGTTTTGAACTTCAAATTGACCTCTTCCTCAAAGTAGACTTGCCTCATAACCACCTGATTCAACCTTCAGGTCAGTGGTTCAGCATGACACAGAAGTGACATCACAACTGCATCACGTCCTGTTTCAGGGACGTCCCAGCTAGACATGTGCAGAACAGAAAAATTTGTTTAGTTTCGGATTGATTCATTATGTTACTAATTTTGTTTTGTTAATTTGTTTCAGAATTCATTTTATTTTGTTTTGTTTCATTTTGTTCTGTTATTCATTTTCTAACAAGTTCCAAATTTTCAGAACGATTCAAATTTGGATCAGTCGAAAAATGATTGACCGATTCAAATTCTGTGTGAAGAAGAATATCTTGTTAAGCAGTGGACCAGGAAGCAGTCCGTCGTGTCCATAAAAACCAATAGCTTATCAACTGTCAGTGGGCTTCCCCACCGACAGCTGAAATATAAACAATAGAATGCTTGTAATGAAAAATTCTGAAAAAAATTTAAACAGTGTGGGGTCACCCAATCCATACCAGGCCCTGCTATGGATTTTAGGGGAGACCCCATGCCCCAAAAAAAAGACATGATCCCCACAAACTCCACACCAGACCCTTATCTGAACAATGCAGCCCAGCAGGCCAGGAAAGGGGGGGCACATGCCACATGCCCTTAACATGGGGGGGGGGGGGTGCTTTGGAGCAGGGGGCTTCTATATAAAAGGACCTGGATGTGCACCAACTAGGGCTCCATCAAGCACGAAGAAGAGTTTGTGCCTACAAAGTGTTGACAGGTGATTCCTGGCTTTGACAGCTTGTTCCAGCATCCTCCGACACCATTTCCACCCTGGAGCCGCTACGGCAGTTGGACTGACAGTAATCAATCAAGCCAGTTGTCACAGTAGATGATATGCAACCTCACTGTTACACACATCCACTGACCCACTGGAGAGCAGCGCTGTATGTAAGTGAATATCTGCTGAATATTTGCTGATAAATAATATATATATAATTGCTGATAATAAATCAATTCAAATAATATATATGTACATATTCCATATGACCAGCATATATAATTAAATAAAATGGAATGAAATAAAACAATCAATAACGCCACATGGCTTAAAATAGTCTGCAACGTAGTCCAAATAAAGTTTTTCTCTCTCTCGTCTGCATTGCGCACACGGGAGGAATTACATATGCGTACAACCAATCCCCCAGAGGGAATAGTTCAAAAGGGAAGGAATGAATCCAATGTGGGTCCTCTGTGCTGGAAACTATTATTCCCCACCACCGTACTTCTTGCAACACCTCCACACGTGATTTCCACAGTCGGGGGGTTTGTGATAAGTGGAACACCCCCTTTGGTAATACTCTTACCGAAGTGAACAGGCGAAGTCAGCACATCATATATACTTATGGGGCTCCTCAATACTGGTTGATACACTTTTCATCATCCTCCCTTAGAACATGGTTGAGGTCACTGCTTTCACAAACGACAATTTCCCATAGGCATTTCAAATCATCAACATAGAAAGATTGTCAGGATCACCTTCCCTCTGGACTGCATTAGGCTCTCATATAGTTGTATTCCTATGGCCTTCACTTCCAGTCCTTTCCTGCACCGTTACACTGACGCGTTTCGTCTGTTATTAGACATCATCTTCTATGTTGATGATTTGAAATACCTATGGGAAATTGTCGTTTGTGAAAGCAGTGACCTCAACCATGTTCTAAGGGAGGATGATGAAAAGTGTATCAACCAGTATTGAGGAGCCCCATAAGTATATATGATGTGCTGACTTCGCCTGTTCACTTCGGTAAGAGTATTGCCAAAGGGGGTATTCCACTTATCACAAACCCCCCGACTGTGGAAATCACGTGTGGAGGTTTTGCAAGAAGTACGGTGGTGGGGAATAATAGTTTCCAGCACAGAGGACCCACATTGGATTCATTCCTTCCCTTTTGAACTATTCCCTCTGGGGGATTGGTTGTACGCATATGTAATTCCTCCCGTGTGCACAGTGCACACGAGAGAGAGAAAAACTTTGTTTGGACTACGTTGCAGACTATTTTAAGACATGTGGTGTTATTGATTGTTTTATTTTATTCCATTTTATTTAATTATATATATGCTGTTCATATGGAATATGTACATATATATTATTTGAATTGATTTATTATCAGCAATTATATATATATTATTTATCAGCAAATATTCAGCAGATATTCACTTACATACAGCGCTGCTCTCCAGTGGGTCAGTGAATGTGTGTAACAGTGAGGTTGCATATCATCTACTGTGACAACTGGCTTGATTGATTTTGTATGAACAGATTCTTACGAGTAAGGAATTTAAGCAGCTGCATGATTTGGAAACTCTACGGTCTCCAGTAAAAGATACTCATTGGTGTATCAGCACTTGTGTTTATACTGATTGTAGATGCAGGGCACGATAGTGTAAACATTTTTGGTTTGAGTTGGACTGACAGCCCAAGCTTGAGTGGGACATTGCATGGAGGTCTCTCCAGTTTTACACTGAAATCACCAGACAACTTTCCGAATTGGGTATTTTAGTGTATTTTATATTTGCCTAATAAAACTGTGCTATACCAAGTGGTCGACTGGTGCCTCTCCCCCCCTCCCTTTCCTCCAAGATGTACCTATGGTTATGATAAAAAAAAGACTATCATATAATTTGAAGAAGAAGATACGATGACAAATAAGAAGGGCATAAATGACATAAAGGCATCATCACATTAAAATCATGATCATGTAATTTTGGTCCTAGGAACAGAATGAATCATGTTCCTGGCAATATACAAACACTACAGGCACAAATAATTATATTTATGTCCCTACTTTAATTTAAATCAGATTTCAAGTCTATCTTCAAGCATAGACTAGTATTTAAAATACAAAAGTTGTGCTTTCAAGCACAATAGCCATTTGTGTACAAACATTTCCAGTGTTCCAGCTTGATGTTATTTATTTCAACATTAGCATTGATTACAGGATATCCATTATTTTAGTGTTAAAACAATAGGCTGTGATTGCAATTGAAAAACTCTAAACCACGCTATTGAATCTACAATCAGGGGGATAATCTATCAAACTGCAGCTGTAATTTTCAGTTCAACAGCTGTGTTAAAGCAGCCCAATCATCAAATCACAGGGGATACAGTCTCTAAATTGAAGGAACGAACCCATAGCAATAGGATTAGAGGGCATACAGTCCACAAGGAGGATGCAGATATTTGGCTGATCAATTAATGGTCATCAGAATTTACTATATAAAATCCCTAGTTAAAAATGATTTGTGAATATCTACCTCCACCATTGGTGGAATTATTCTTTAGCTTCCAACTTTGTGAAAAAAAGGTGTCACAATCACCAAATATGGTAATATTTGTAAAGGGTCTGGTGCAAGGCTAACAGAAAATTGCACCCACACTTTATTATTGTTGGAAATACTCAATCTGGTGACATTAAGGGATAATATCATGTTCATAAAATAGTTAAAACCCTTCTTGGGAAACAGTTAAACAGCTAGAAAGCTTCCTCTCAGTAAGCCCTAGGGTAGTAGCATTAGAGCACTTTCATTCCTTTTTGCATAGCATCAACATAAATGCTTGATTTGGGTGTTTGTGTTAATGAGAAGGTAAGACAGGATATATGTTTGAGGACTGATCAGCTGTTTAAATTTAAGGTTTGATTACCATGACAATCAGGTCCCAAATGTGAGCAGGACTGCTTCGCTCCCTTGTTGTAGAAGGTGTCCTCCATATATTGCTATGGAGAATGCACTTGCAGGATGGTGATACCATTGAGATCGTTCCACCAGCAGCCCAGTGGAACCTCCATAGAAAGCTTCCCAGAATGTTCCCAGTATGAAATGCAGAGATTCAGCTCACAGAAAAGTCACTTTTGGATTGGGTTGGGTAAACTTCCCTGTCAGTGTCATAGACAAGGATCAAGATCCAGCAGGGGATCCAACTCTACTCTACTTTACTCCAATCAAACCATTAAAAAAAAAATAAAAAAATATTTAAGTCAAATCCCCCTTTAGACTGCACAATTGTCTTAACTGTACAATATTGTTTTTTTTTTATGTTGACATATATACAAATTATTATTTTTTAATTGTAGCAATTGTGGCCATACGGTCAAAATTCTAAATCCCCAAAAAGAGGGCATTTTAAAACTTTTGTAGTGCTTTGAAATGTTCTTTTCTAGTAGAATTGTCAAATAAAAGGGTAACATTTAAATATCTTTACTCCAGCCCTCTTGATTTGTTGTTGCACACCTCAGTTATAAATTCACCCTTTTTGAAGTAATTCCGTTTTTGGAATCAGCTTAGATTGAAGCCTACAAACCTCCTGAATAAGCTAATCAACTAAATTGATCATCTTTCCCAACATGTTCCAGTGCCACCACAACCACTACATCATAAATATTGGTCATTAACTTGCACGGTGCAGCAACTTTCCTGCTTTTCTATTGAGATCTGTCACTAAATCTTGAGCTTGTTGATTATGACTGCAATCACCAAAGGCCACATACATAAGACAATTACACTACGCCTTAAATGTCTCTATAGCAAAGTGAGGGTAGTGAATGCTATGAAAAAGGACTCAACCAAAATACATTTATACCCAGCAAGTATTTTCTATAACTGCCAAAAATCAAAACATATTGTTATTCCTTGCAACCATGGCAATATGTTCAGTTTGCCCACTGTTCCTGTAATTGGGTCATGGTTTTTCCAGAGGTCTGTATAGAACGCAATACAAAATTACCAAGCAATGTCTTTACCTATTCTGCAATAGACATTAACGCTTTGATTGATGCGCAAAGGGATGCCAGGGGGGTAAAATTTCTTTCCTATTAAAATTTGCTCGAATCATATGATTATAGTACAGTCAGACCCTTCCACTCAGTCCTAGATTTAATTAAATAATAACTCAACTTTTATTAAAAACAAAAAAAACAATCCTCCTGGGTGATGTATATAATTTTGGGGATTTGAACAAACTTTTTTGCTGATTTCTGCCATTTTCTGCTCTAGAAAGAAGAAAAAGTTGTTTGTTCCACTATGACCTTTGGGTACTGATTCTGAATGGGAGAGACTAGTTCATTATAATCAGCTTGTGCACTTTTCTGTTCTGAACAGAAAAGCTGCAGTGTCTACAATCCCTTAGAAATACTTAACCCTTGTAGAGTATTTTACCAAAACTAAAATTTAAAAAACTAAAACTAAAATTGCAGAGGGTACCTAAAATCAAACTTGTTTTCACAAAAGTGGAGTTACCCTTTAAGTGCGCCACTATTGCCTTCTATGACACAGAAATATGCACATTTTTGCAAAGAGTCAAGGTCAAATCCTTGCAACATACAGTATCTCCCAAAAGTAAGTACACCCCTCACATTTTTGTAAATATATTTTCATGTAACAACAGAGGTTTAGACATTAATGGCTGTGTGTTCAGGTATTTTTAGGGGACAGCAAATTTAAACTGTTATACAAGCTGTACACTCACTACTTTACATTGTAGCAAAGTGTATTTTTCAGTTTAGTCACATGAAAAGATATAATTAAATATTTACAAAAATGTTAGGGGTGTACTCACTTTTGTGAGATACTGTATAGAGTTTACATCAGGGGTGTCCAAACTTTTGAACTTCCTTGGACACATTGGGAGAAGAGGAATTGTCTTGGGCCACACATAAAGTGCACTAATAATAAGGATAGCTGGTGAGCAGAAAAACTAACAAGTAACAAAACTTCACTTTTTTGTAATGTTTTAAATATAAAAGCAAAAGAGGGCAACATAAAACTAGTGTGATATTTGATACTGTTTTTGATAAACAAATGCACCAATATCTAGTCTGATGGATGTAGTAGCAATTCTCAATGAATACTCAAGGTGCTTATCAGCAGATTCTAATTTTGCCCTGTGTGCGCTTTATCGTTAAGGCTCCATGCACACTGGAGCTCATAAACGGCCGTTCTGAACGTCGGATTGCTGGCAGGAAAGCACTGCTTTAAAAACGTCATTTTATCAGCGTTTTTCATTGGCGTTAATGCGCTAGCTTTTAGCTGCGTTTCTCTGCCTCTATTCAAAATCAATGGTTCCCTATGGGAGCCCATTGATTTGAACATAAGTCGCATCAGAAGTCGGATCATCATGATCCGACTTGCGGTGCGACTTGTGTGCTGAGGATGAAGAGGAACCCCTGCCAAAATGAAAAAAGAAATTGGCTCAGACAATACCAGGCCCTTCGGTCTAGTATGGATTTTAAGGGGAACCCCCTTCGCTTTAATAAGGGGGCCCCCAGATCCCAGCCCCCCATCCTACGTGAATGAGTATGGGGCATTGCAGCGGGAGAGAGCGTCATGTCAACATCGGAAGAAGAGAAGAGGGAAGCAGACGACGGAGAAGACCGGGCCAACACTAGTAAAAGAGCGGGCAGAAGAAAGCGGGGGAGCCCGGCAAAAGATACCGGACAGTGGCAGAAGAACCGGAGGGCACGGAGAAGAGGTTGGACAGCGCAGAGAAGGAAGAGACCCCCAGAGTTGGAAGAAGACCCTCGGAGCTGCCTAATAAAATATTTTAAAAACCTGTGTAGCGTGTTTTATTTTTGATACTTTTTTCTCCAGGTGAATGGGTAGGGGTATGATGTACCCCATAATCATTCACATAGGGTGGGGGGCCGGGATCTGGGGGTTCCCTTATTAAAGGAGGTTCCCAGATTCCGATAAGCCCCCCGCCTGCAGACCCCAACAACCAAAGGCCAGGGTTGTCAGGAAGGGCCCTTGTCCTCATCAATATGGGGACAAGGTGCTTTGGGGTGGGGGGCGCAGGGCCCCCCTGCCCCAAAGCACCTACCCCCCATGCTGAGGGCATGTTGCGGCCTGGTACGGTTCAGGAGGGGGAGCGCTCACTCATCCCCACCCCCTTTACTAACCAGGCTGCGTGCTTGGATAAGGGTTTGGTATGGAATTTTGGGGGGGACCTCACGCCGTTATTTCGGTGATTTTATGGCTTTCAGAAAACAACCCATAAACTCCACTGCTGATAAACGTCCAACAACGTCCACGTGTGCATGGGCACATAGGATAACATAGAGTGGAGTTTATGGGCTTTTAAAAAAAACGCCCAAACTCCAAAAAACGTCCTTCTATGAGCTCCAGTGTGCATGGAGCCTAAAAAAAGTTGCTTACAAATATAGGTGCTGTCGAAAGCTGATGGCATGAATAAAGCGTGATTGTGAAGAGTGGGATATTTTTCTTTGGAAAGATAAAACTTATAAAAACCCAGTAAAGAGACACTGTCAACGTTTTTCTTTAGCTAAGTGTAAATGCATTTTTTACAAAAAAATCCCCAAAAAGTAAGCTTTTTAGGTACATTTATGATCTTGAGTTGGGTCACATTAATAGCTGCCCTTGATCTACATAGCTTTCAGGTTGGACATCCCTGGTTTACATCGAGGGAACTTTTCATAATGAAACTAAAAAATGTTTTTTTAGTTATACTAGGTAAAACTTACATCAGTTCCCCCCTGATGTGGTTTACTATGTCAAATTCCTTTGGAAGATGCCATCTGTATTATTTACAGTATGTTACGTGAAAAACAATACATTTATTGACCACATGAAGCCTGATCAAAACTATGACACTTCTGATTACAATATAGGAAAGTATAGTATTTATAGGCAATTTATTTAGCATAATTTAGGGTTTAGCTGTCACTTAATTATTTTATCATCTTGAGTGTGAATGTGCAGCAAACACAAAGTATATTTAATGATTTCTTGTCCTTTTTGTAACACATTTTAGAACACATATGCAGTTTCTGTTAACTGATGATTAACATGCTGAGGTTTAATAAGAAAGTGAAAAAATCCAAAAAGTGACAAACAAAAACATGTAGAACTACCCCCATAGGAGCCGCTAAGTAAATTGCCCAGATCTTTTTCCCAGTAGTTGACTTGCAGCAAAAACACAGTTCCAGGTAGCCAAAACAAAGCCTCAACAACCCACAGGTACATAGCAGAACCTAGAGCCCCCTAGGCTTTGATCTCCAACTCGGAAAAAGACCAGATTGCTCTCAATCCCAGAGTATGTCACCATCTGGGAACCTCTCCCCAAAGATTGGTCAGGGCTACATGAGTATTCAGCTACTGATTAGACTCTTCCTGCCCACTAGCTTCCAAAACATATCTGGACCAAGCAGTCAATCCTGCAGCCACTAAAACACAGAACAGGCCAGAACAATTAAACACAGCCACACTGACTCCAGTGAGCCAGAACTAAATTTGCCTAAGAACGAAATGCAGCTTCACTAAATTTACCTAAACCTAGCACCTATCTAGGTGGGCGCTACACACGTTAAGAAAAGGGCAAATGTGCAGGAGCAAAACTAATCTCAAAAGTGAGCAGCTGTTCAAACCACAGTATTTACACAATCTAACGAGGAACAAAAGTTTCCCTAAATTCTTAAAATGGTTCTTTAGCTGAAATCCAAACCAACTTCATTGCTTCTCTCCTTGTATCTATCTGATGTCTGAGATCAGTTGGAGACACCTCTAAGGTCATTCAGGGTGCAATGACGGATGCATTTAACTCGCAGTGACGTCGATCTAAGCTGCATCAACTTTCTTTGAATTGCTTTTGCAATCTTATTGACTTCTAGGGAGAGACGCAGTGCTGATGCGAACATAGCCTGTCAACACAGACACTAATGCCGCGTACACACGAGTGGGCTTTACGGCAGAAAAGGTCAGGAGGAACGATTCCGTCGGACATTCCGCTCATGTATGGGCTTCATCTGACTTTTTTTTCCAAAACCTGATGGACCTAGAAATAGAACAAATCTTTCTGCCGGAACCAGTTCCTATCGAGAAAAACGTTTGTCTGTATGCTATTCCGACGGACCAAAAACAATGCAAGGGCAGCTATTGGCTACTGGCTATTGAACTTCCTTTTTCTAGTCCCGTTGTACGTCATTGCATTCTAGATGGACGGACTTTGGTGTGATCGTGTGTAGTCAAGTCAGTTTCAGCTGAACTCTGTCGTAACTCCGTCCAAAAGTCCTTCGGAGTTCAGTCCGACGAGAAGTCCACTTGTGTGTACTCGGCATTAGGCTTCATGTACACTGGCCTATACTGGCAACTCCTAAACTTGAGTTTAGGAGCTTTTGCCTCCTAAACTTAACTCCATAAAATGTGTCAATGTACACATAGGGGGTTATTTATGTAGTGTAGTTGCTGTAGATATGAAGGGGGCATGAAAGGAAAATAAAAAACAGCATTTCAGCTTGCACATGATTGGATGATAAATTCAGCAGAGCTTCACCTCGTTTCAGATCTTCCCCTCAGATCCACAGCGACTGCACTTGTAAGTGCACTTGTAGTGAAAAGTGGATTTGCCTTTTGTAAATAACTCCCATAATCTTTTAACAGAATATAGGGCCTGCAGCGTATAGGTGAGCTTCAACCTCCCTGTCCTGAACATGAAAGAATCGCATTCAGGACAGGAACCAGTGGCAGTGCATCCATAAAGGGCGCAGGATCGCCGCCCCCTCTCTCCTGGCAACGCTCTATCACCATAGATAGATTCATGCATTGCATGAATCTATCTATGGTCGCTGCTGACACCCTCTGTTCAGGTGTCTGGCCCCTTTTTGGGTGCCAGGCACCTGAATTACAGTGGTGGGGGTGGTTTTTGGAAGCACCTGATTAGAGCCGTAGGCTCTAATGGGCGCCCAAAAAAGGTGAACAGCGGGCGCAATGCTGTGTGTTCGCTGTTCACTCAGCTGTGGGTTAGCAAAGCGAAGGAAATCGCTTTGCTAACACTGTACCCGCTCTCAGCCAATCGGGTGCTCAGGTCTGTTACCTGTCACCTGATTGGCTGAAAAGTCAGGCGCTGTGATTGGACACCTGATACAGAGGATGGAAGAAAACATTGAGGAGCATGCAGGACACCACAGCTGACCCGCTGTGAGACAAGTAAGTGCACACTGGCAGCATTTGATGGGGCACAGTAGCGGCTATTGATGGGCACACTGGCAGCATTTGATGAGGCACAGTAGCGGCAATCGATGGGCACACTAGCAGCCATTGATGGGTACAGTAGCTGTGTTTGATGGCACAGTGGTTGTGTTTGATGGTACAGTGGCAGCGTTTGATGGGCACCTTGGCTGCGTTTAATGGGCACAGTGGCTGCGTTTGACGGGCACAGTGGCAGCGCTTGATGGTCACAGTGGCTACGTTTGTTGGGCACAGTGGCTGCGCTTAATGGGCACAGTGGCTGCATTTGAAGACGCAGTGGCTGCGTTTAATAGGCACGGTGGCTGCGTTTCATGGGCACAGGGGCTGCAATTGATGTTTTTTTTCAGTTTGTTTGCGCCCCCCAAAAATTTTGAGCACCAGCCGCCACTGATAGGAATGTTTTGACCACCGGCCACAGGAAAAATCAAAATGCTGCAAAAACACCCCGCAATTTGGCACATTTTGCACTTTCCTGCGGCTGCTGTAAATATAGGCCAGTGTACATGAAGCCTTAGGCCGCGTACACACGGGCGGATTGTCTGGCCAACTAAGTTCGTCAGACAATCCTACAGACAGTCCGTCCTACTTTTGAATGAACGGACTTGACCACACACGACGAACAGACAGTCCGCTGAAAGCTTGCGCGATGACGTGTACGGCACGTACGACGGGACTAGAAATTCGACGTCCAATACACTGCAATGCAACCTTCGGCCGTGTAAATCCTTTCTGAGCATGCGCCATACTTAGTCCGTCCAACTTGCCTACTCACGAGCGGACTGTCCGCTGAAACCAAGTTTGGACGGACTGTATTACGGAAATTCCGAAAGACTTAGTCCGCCAGACTGTCCTCTGAAAAAGTCCGCTGAAGCCCACACACGAGCGGATTGTCCGCTGAAACACGTTTCAGCGGACTAAGTTGGACGGACAATCCTCTCGTGTGTACGCGGCCTTACAGTGAGAAGTTCCAGAGGAGAAACAATAGTAAAACTGCAGAAAAAGCAGAAAAGAAAAGTATTTGAAAATATATATGAATAATGAAGGTGGGCAAGCCTTTAAGTGGATGGAATTGAAAGAAATTGGCAAACACGTATTTGTAAAATTTTTTTTTTTTTTTTAATTTTCTAGGATGTCTGTCAGGGCCCATTCGTCCATTATAATAATCTTCATATGGGTATCTTTTTTATTTTTATCACCTTTTCTCTCCCCATTATTGATATACCTTTAGGATGTGGTTTTCGGCAATTAACCCCTCACACCATTTTTATCTTAACTTTGTAGGCCTCATGTTAACACATACACACCATATTAACCACTTGAGTCTTGGGTGCCAAACAGTAGCTGTTTGTCCAAATTCAATTTTAAATGGCACCAGGACTCAGTGGTTCTCTTGGGTCCTGGAGACAGCCAGGGTCCAGTCCTAAGCTGAGGAGCTGAAAAAATCAGCTGCCGGGCTTACTATCCTTTTATGGAGCTTTCCATAGAAGCTTGCTGTAGACCAGTGAGTAAACGCAATGCTTCCACATTGTGTTTACATTGAGAGTATAGTGTGCATCACGAGTCATGCCAAGGCACTTCTTCTCAATATGGAGGGTCTGGCAGAGCTACTGCAACTTTGTCCAGCCTCTTCCTGCAGCAAAAGGTAATTTCAATAGTGATTTATTGCTGGCTAATTGCGGCCAGCAAAAGATTCTAGCTGGAAGTGAGTTGTTGCTGCACAGCTACATTAGCGGTCTATATAAGATCTTTACTGTCCAGATTCCAACCCTATTCCCTCCCAAAATGAATCCCCAGGTCACAACTATGATGTCGGATCATGACCTAGATGATATTTGCTTTTACTGAGAAACCATCAAATTCTCTTGTAAGTGAATATATTGTCATTTGAATTTTCAGCTTTCACAAGTCTGTGAAAAAGTTGCCTCTATGTTAATGTGTGTCCTTGCCAATCTAACTCAATGTTACTCTAATCATTTATGCAAACCAGATATTTTCCCCTTGCAAAGCAACACTGAAAGGAGAATCAAGCTCTCCTTAATGAAAATGCATACAGTATGTTCACTTCGAGCTTTAGAATTCCACTATATTACATAAAAGTTTGAGTCCTAGATTGTCCTAGATTGTAAGCTCTAGCGAGCAGGGCCCTCTGATTCCTCTTGTACCAAATTGTAATGTAACTGTAATGTGTGACTTCATTTTGTTAACCGCTGCACAAACTGTTGGCGCTATATAAATCCTATATAATATAATAATAATGTAGCACCCTCTACCAATAGGTACGTGTTAGTAATATTTTTTTTTACTAGGAACTGTCAGCACAGGCACATTTAGGCAGGCCTATGTTGCATGCTAGGCTTGTCTGTTTCTATCTGGGGGCTGGGAGTGGTCAGTGTAGCAGTGGGTATGGCCACCTGTGCTCCGGTTCTGAGGAGCCTCCCCTGCTTCCAGGGAGAATGTTCTGGAAGAGGGGCTGGGCCTAAAACTGGAGTGGCAGGCAGCTCATGTGGGAGCCCGACCAATCCCCAATTGGTTTTGACAAGGGGCAGGCTTGTTATATAAGCTGAGGTAACATGCCACTGGGGGCAGATGTCGGCTGAGTGAAGTGAGGAATGTACTACTAGGCAGCAGCAGGAGGGCACCCCCATCTGGGGGCGGGGTACCGATCACAGGAGAAGGCCCCGGGAGAGCTGTGAGGAAACCTTGCCTCTACACGGTCATTCGCAATGTCTTTATCATCACACGGTCGGTGATAAAGAACTCCTGGAGCAGAGGGGCAGGTGAAGCTGTCGGAACGTATGGTCCGGTCAAATTCCTCATCAAGGACTCAGGGTAGTGGGAGGTCGGTGTCAGAAACCATGAATCAGACCGAGACAGAAGTACAATTAAATCACACTTGTTTATTAACAAAAACAAAAAGGTAAATAGAGTAAGCATATTCAAAGCATAGCCAGAGTCTAGAAACTGGATCGAGTAGTCAGCCAGTCCAGAGTTCAATAACCAGATCGGGTAATCAGCCAGGCCAGAAGTCAGGGATCCAAGTGGAGCAACAGCAAGCAGGATAAGGAGCCAGAAGGGATGTCAGCAATCCAGTCTTTAAATAGAACCGCAGGAGATGGTTTCTTGTGATGTGACCAAGGCGAAGGCAGATATGAAGTGAGCTGGACAGCTTTAGGCCCCTTTTACATGGACGATCCGTTCAGGTCTGCCTGTCAGTTTTTCAGACGGACCTGAACGGATGCTCCATAGAGCATGTCCGCTGACATCCGAGCCGCTCCGAAAAAGTGTGACGGAGGAAAAAGCTATTTTTCCATCCGTCATCGGATCGGTAAGGGAGAGCGGCGCTGTGAGAGGTCCGTCCCTGCACAGTGTGCAGAGACAGACCTGTAATCTCCCTGCTCAGTGGAGATCACTGAGCAAGCGGATATCCACGGGGCGGATCAGCACTGATCCGCCCTGTGTGAAAGGACCCTTAAGTAGGCAGGTCAGACGAGCTGGATAAGGAACAGCTGGTAACTGTGAAGAGAGATGAGAGCTGGCAATTAGCTGACAGCTGAGCAGCCAGCCCAGACAAGGAATTGCTAAGCCAGCCCTGACAGTCAGAGAGTGTTACCACAGTGGAGGGCTGGATGTGCCAGGAAGTCTGTGAGGGAACTTTGCTTCTACACAGTCATTAGCAAAGTCTTCATCATTTACATGGTGAATGGTGAGGAGTCCTGGATCAGAGGAGAGACTGTGGGGATCCATGTCAAATCGATGTGGCCTGAGGGCACAGGATTTGTAAGCTGGGCTGGCTGGGAACAGTAGTCCATTATCCAAGAAAATGCAGCAAATCAACCAGGGCCTGCTTAAGGACTCATTCAAAGTGGGTCCTTCTTGCTCATAGAAGAAAATGTGACATTACTTTACCTCAGGATTAATAAGTTTACGCAGGAGGAAATACGTTTGTCAGGAGGAAATACGTTTGTGAGGAGAAGAAGTTCTGGGACCGTCGTTTTTACACGGTCGAGAGTGATGTCCTCATCCTTTCCATGGTAATGGATGGGGAATTCTTGGAAGGAATAGTCTGTGGGAGTTAACCACTTGCCTACTGGGCACTTAAACACCCCTCCTGCCCAGACCAATTTTCAGCTTTCGGTGCTCACACTTTGAATGACAATTACGTCATGCAGCACTGTACCCAAATTAATTTTTTGTCCTTTTTTTCCCCACAAATAGAGCTTTTTTTGGTGGTATTTGATCACCTCAGGGTTTTTTATTTTTTGTGCTATAAATGAAAAAAGACCGAAAATGTTGAAAAAAAACAAAATTTTCTTTGTTTCTGTGATAAAATTATGCAAATTATTAATTTTTCTTCATACATTTTGGCCATAATTTATACTGCTACATATCTTTGGTAAAAATAACCCAAATTAGTGGATATTATTTGGTCTTTGTGAAAGTTAGAGAGTCTACAAGCTGTGGTGCGAATCATACAAAATTGATCACATCTGATGTACTGGTGGTCTATCTCAATTCTTGCGACCCGAACAAGCCAGGAAAGTACAAATACCCCCCAAATGACCCCTTTTTGGAAAGTAGACATTCCAAGATATTTAGTAAGAGGCTTAGTGAGGTTTTTGGTGTTGTCATTTTTTCCCACAATTCTTTGCAAAATGAAGATTTTTTTTCCCCCCACAAAATTGTCAATGTAATAGGTTATTTCTCTCGCATTGCATGTGTATACCACAAATGACATCCCAAATTAAATTCTGCTACTCCTCCTGAGTATTACGATACCACATGTGTGGGACTTTTTCACAGCTTGGACACTTAGAGACGCCCAACATGCAGGGAGCGCCATCACGTGTTCTAGGAGCATAAATTACACATCTAAATTGTTGATCAGCTATTACACTTTTGAAGGCCCTGGAGCACCAGGACAATGACACGTGACACTGATGTGGCACTGATGGCAGATGGCACTGATACATGGCACTGATGGCATGTGACACTGATGTGACACTGATGACAGATGGCACTAATACGTGGCACTGATGACACTTGACACTGATGACAGATGGAACTAATCTGTGGCACTGATGACATGTGACACTGATGTGGCACCGATGACAGATGACACTAATATGTGGCACTGATGACAGATGACACTAATACGTGGCACTGATGACAGATGGCACTAATACGTGGCACTGATGACAGATGGCACTGGGGATACATGGCACTGGGGACACGTGGCACTAGGGGCGGGTGGCACTGGGGACAGGTGGCACGGATAGGTGGCACTGGGGACAGGTGGCACGGATAGGTGGCACTGGGGACAGGTGGTACTGGGAACAGATGACACTGTTAGGTGGCACTGGGGACAGGTGGCATTGATAGGTGGCACTGGGGACACATGGCACTGACAGGTGGCACTGGGGACAGATGGCACTGATAGGTGGCATTGGGGACAGGTCGCACTGGGGACAGATGGCACTGATAGGTGGCACAGGGGACAGATGGCACTGATAGGTGGCTCTGGGGACAGGTGGGCAGCTCTCCCTCCTCACACGCTGTCTCTGTGTGAGGAGGGGAGCCAGCGATGAGAGATGATCTCATATGTTTACATATGAGATCACCTCTCATTGGATAGCCCGATCGAGTGCTAAATGGCCCCTGTGATTGGCCATTTAGCATGATCTGTGATTGGCTGTGTCCGAGGGACATGGCCAACACAGAACTTCCCCGATGCACGCCCGCGGCGGCGCGCATTAGGGAAGTAAACAGGAGGATGTCCAGAGATGGTCTCCCGGCAGTTAGCGTCCGCTCTGTAGCCGTCTTTTGGCTATAGGGCGGGGGCGAAGCGGTTAAGCAGAGGAGGAGCAACAGTCTGCATGGAGATGCAGGAGGAGAGTCATAACAGTCAATTGCACATATGCTAGAGAATGTTATCTTTAAAATATGATGGCAATTAATTAATTCTATGGGCATCCCATATACCCTTTTCCCCAGCCAAGTTGTACCCCACAATAAAACAACAAAAACAAAACCAGCAAAAGACTGTTCATTGTCTCTGTAAGTGACGTATGGAGTCTGGCAGTGGGGTGAATTGGTGGATTGTTTGTTACTAGTGGCAACTACACCGCTACAATAATAAACTAATGTGATATCATTTTAGACAGCAGACATTGTTAAATATATTTCGCAGTAAATGCATGGGGGTGTGCAATTTACGTAAATGTTGCTTTTGGAAAAATTACTACTGGAGAATGCATTTTTTCATTTTTTTTAACTTTTTTTGTTTACTGCCATTGATGTGTATTTACCCTTGCTACTGCAATACACGGAAATCTGAATAGAAAACCGCAGACTACAGTCAGCTAATGAAATAGCGCAATATGATATATTGAATATATTGTAAATGATTTCATTATCTGGACCATTAGAGCGTTAGGTATGTTCACCACTAGAAGGTGCTGCAGCATCATAATTAAGTAAGGTGAGACACTGGCGTTTTCTGTGTGACGGGGAAAACTTACCGGTACCTTACATTTTGTCTCCAAATGAAAGTGGGGCTGTTATTGATAAATAGGCAGGCCATCTGCTCTCTTAGAACACATTAATACCAGCAGCAGCTGCTTTCCTTGTCAGCTTTTTAATCAAACTGCCATAGATCTTGCAACCTGGTCAGATGCTTAACTGTTTCACAAAGAAATGCTCTCCACAACAAGCCATTTATAAGATTTCTTAGGTGTATGCTGTATTGTCTCATCTATTATTCATTTTAATAGAAACAAGATATTCAGTTTGCAAAACTCATCTTTATCAACAAAGAACAGAGACAGTGTGACCCTATTGTTTAGCAGAATATATTAAAATATTTTTTTCTCCAAAAAATAGTGTTATGCCGCGTACACACGGTCGGACTTTCTGACAGCAAATGTGTGAGCTTGTTGTCGGAAATTCCGACCATGTGTAGGCTCCATCAGACGGTTTCCATCGCACAAAATTTGAGATCTGGTTCTCAAATTTTCCGACAACATAATCCGTTTGCGTAAAATTCCGATCTCGTTGTACACAAGTTCCACGCATTCTCGGAATCAAGCAGAAGAGCTGCACTGGCTATTGAACTTAATTTTTCTCGGCTCGTCGTACGTGTTGTATGTCACTGCTTTCTTGACGTTCTGAAATTCCGCCAACTTTGTGCGACCGTGTGTATGCAAGACAAGTTTGAGCCAACATCCGGAAAAAAATCCCATGGATTTTGTTGTCGGAATGTGTGATCATGTGTACGCGACATTAGTTACCACTAGGGGCTGTGATATTTTAATAACGTAAAATTGAGATTGAATTTTTTCTTGGATTTTGCCTCATTTCCAAAAAAAAGATTGCTGCTTGGTTAATAATTGGGAAAACATACACCACTTTAGGGTTGCAATCTTCAGGGATCTGTCATTCCACCCTTTCTTTATTTCACAAGTAGCGCTTACCTGTTGTTTTGCCTCCGATTCTTTTCCCAAACTAGTGCAGTGACAGCCAGGCACACAGTAACAGACACTCTTCTGGCTTAATGATCAGTCTAGGGCAGGGGCGGACTGACTACTCATGGGGCTCCCCTGTGTCCCCATCCACACTTAAGCCACACCCACACAAAGCCCCACCTACATATTGCACTGCTAACAAATGCTTTAAAAGCAGCAATAGAAGAAAAGCAGTGTGCCACCTTCTAGCTGCAGCTAAACTGTAATTCACACACATGGTTTGCCAGTCAGCATACTCTCGCAATGTCAGCAAGCAGAAGCGTAACTACAGGGGTTGTAGGGGCCGCAATAGTGACCAAGCCTAATGCTCCACTATCACATATTATTTGACTGTCTGGATAGGAAGAACAGCAGGTGTGGCATATAGAGGAACCAATGCTCTCCATTTTTCTCCTGTAGCCACTGGAAGCAAGCTACTCCCTCCTGCCAGCATGCAGCAGCTGCAGGAGGAAAATGGAGGGCATTCGTTCTTTTGTATGCCACCCCCACTGCCCCTCCTATCCAGGTCCTGCTGCACCTGGGCCCCTGTGTGCTCGCCTGCCCTCCCCCCTTGCCTCTCGCAGCACTGTCAGGTTCCCCCCTCCCCTCTCCCACTGACCTGATGTGGGGCATGCTTTCAGGATAGAAAGTGGTGAAGGGCCTGGTAAATAAGTAATTTATCGCCCCCTTCCTTTTTTTAAATATACACAGTGAGTGATCGGTACTTAGGCTGCAAAGATAGAGATTGAAGGCTGTGTCGCTACGCTAGACCCAGCCTGTGCAAACATGGCCACTTGTTGCCTAATGCCGCGTACACGCAATTGGAATTTTGGTCGGAAAAGGCTCTGATGGTTTTTCTGATAGAATTCCGACGGGATTCCACTCAATCTGTCTTGCATACACACGGTCACACAAAAATTCTCTGAACTTTCGACCATCAAGAATGCGGTGACGTACAATACTATGACGAACCTAGAAAATGAAGTCCAATGCTTCTGAGCATGCATCGAATTGTTTCCGAGTAGGGATGAGCCGAACACCCCCCGGTTCGGTTCGCACCAGAACTTGCGAACGACCCCCGCGTTCGGTACGAACGTTAGAACCCCATTGAAGTCTATGGGACTCGAACGTTCGAATTGGAAAGTGCTAATTTTAACGGCTAATATGCAAGATAGTGTCCTAAAAAGGGTTTGGGGACCTGCCTCCTGCCTCAGGGGACATGGGTCACTGCAAAAAAAAGTTTTAAAAATGGCCGTTTTGGCGGGAGCACTGATTTTAATGACGATTAAAGTGAAAAAAAAATGTGAACTATTCCTTTAAATATGGTGCCTGGGGGGTGTCTGTAGTATGCCTGTGAAGTGCCACGTGTTTCCCGTGTTTAGAACAGTCCCTGCACAAAATGACATTAAACGGAAATAACACCATTTAAAACTGCTTGCGGTTTTAATGTTATATCTGGTTCCTGCAATATGGTTGAAAATTATTGAGAAACATGGCATGGGTAGCCCTCCCTGCCCATAACCAGCCTATTTGGGTCTTGTACGCATATTAAGGGGAACCCCGTACCCATATTAAAAAAAGGAAATGCGTGTGGCCCCCAGGCCCTATATACTCAGAACAGCAGTATACAGGCGGTGCAAACAAGACAGGGACTGTGTAGGTTTGTTGTGTTAAGTTGAATCTGTTTGTCATTTTCAACCGGTACATTTTTAAAGTGTAGCTCCAGTCAAAAAAACTATCTTTAAGCTTTTTGGAAAACATAGGGAAGGGTTATCACCCCTGTATAATTTGTTTTGTCGTCCATCTTTTTTCATCTCACTTGCTGCTGTCTCCTTGTGTTTGCAAGTAGGAGATGTTTGTAAGTTGGATGTTTGAAAGTAGGGGCCTGCCCTATATTATAGCGGTATGTACTGGGTACAGAGCACGCAGACAGCACGCACTATCTCCTAACACTACTGACTGCAAGCTCTATTATTAGCCACTTGACCACTGGGCACTTAAACACCCTTAATAACCAGACCAATTTTCAGCTTTCGGTGCTCTCACATTTTGAATGACAATTACTCAGTCATGCAACACTGGACCTATATGAAATGTTTGTCCTTTTTTTCCACACAAATAGAGCTTTCTTTTGGTGGTATTTAATCACCTCTCAGTTTTTTTATTTTTTGTGCTATAAAAGAAAAAAGACCGGAAATTCTGCGAAAAAATTAATTTTTCTTTGTTTCTGTTATAAAATTTTGCAGATTAGTAATTTTTTCTTCATAATTTTTTTTTTACTGGTTACATGTTTTGAGTTGCAGAGGAGGTCTAGGACTAGAATTATTGCTCTCACTCTAACGTTCTCGGCAATACCTCACATGTGTGGTTTGAACACAGTTTTCATATGTGGGCAGGGCTTACGCATGCGTTCGCTTCTGCATGCGAGCACATGGGGACATGGGCGCTTTAATTTTTTTTTTTTTTTTTTTATTGTTCATTTTACTTTATTTATTTTAGTTTGACATTTTTTTCCCCAAAAATATATTTTTGATCACTTTTATTCCTATTACAAGGAATGTAAACATCCCTTGTAATAGGAATATGGGGTGACAGGTCCTCTTTACAGTGAAATCTGGGGGTCAATATGACCCCACATCTCACCTCTAGGCTGGGAAGCCTGAAATAAAAAATAAAAAAAAGATTCTGGCTTTGATCGTACTGGCGAGTTGGTAGAAGCACCGGAGGGCGGTGAGGGGTGGGCGGCGTCTATGGCTGGGTATTTCAGGGTATCACCGAGTATGGCTGGGTATCTCTGAGTATGGCTGGGTATGGCAATTTATGGCAGGGTATTACAGAGTATTGGCGGGGTATTGGCGGGGTACTACAGAGTAATAGCAGGGTACTGCAGAGTATTGGGGGGTACTACAGAGTAATGGCAGGGTACTGCAGAGTATTGGGGGTACTGCAGAGTATTGGGGGTACTGCAGAGTAATGGGGGTTACTGCAGAGTAATGGGGGGTACTGCAGAGTAATGGCAGGGTACTGCACTGCAGAGTAATGGCAGGGTACTGCAGAGTATTGGGGGTACTGCAGAGTATTGGGGGTACTGCAGAGTAATGGCGGGTACTGCAGAGTATTGGGGGGTACTGCAGAGTAATGGGGGTTACTGCAGAGTAATGGGGGGTACTGCAGAGTAATGGCAGGGTACTGCAGAGTATGCACTGGTATTGCAGAGTATTGGCAGGGAATTGAGGGGTTAAATTCGGTGAGCAGCGATGTGGGCACTGCAGATGCAGCCCACATCGCTGCTGACACCGATCTCTTTCCCCTCCGCTGTACCGATCGGTACAGAGAGGGGAGGGAGGAACAGGCGTCATAACATGACGCCGGTTTGTTTCCAAGTGATCACTCCGTCATTTGACGGAGCAATCACGTGGTAAACGGCCGCTATGAGCGGCCGTTTACCGTGATCCGTGATGCGACCCGGCGGTCACGGATGCTCTCGAGTGCGCACACCTCGGGGCACGCGAGAGCAGAATTCTGGGAGGCCGTTAATTAACGGCCTCTCAGAGTTAAACAACCGCCCTGAAGCCGTTAATCGGCAATGGGCAGTTGTTAAGTGGTTAAAGCTAGATCACTAGCTATATAGGTGAGGTGAATATAGTGGTGTATACTGCAGTCAGGGCACAGACAACAACCACTACACAGCAGCAAGATAGGAAATCAGCCAAAAACGATTGGTGTGTACTGTGTTGAAGGTACACAGAACACCCACTGCTTCAGATGCTAAGTAACACACTACACGAGGCCGCCTCAAAGGCGGCCTTATATAGTGTGGGGCGTGCACTACACAGCCTGAGCTATGATTGGCCACAGGCAGGATGCCTGTGGCCAATCATGGCTCTCCTCGCTGCCGGCGCTGCGATTGGCCAAGCATGCGGGGTCACAGTGCATGCTTGGCCAATCATCGGGCAGCAATGCACTGCGCCAACGCAGTGCATTATGGTCCGCGCGCGCGTCACTCGAATTTTGACGCGAACGGCCAAAACGTTCGGAATTCGCCGAACGCACGAACAGCCAATGTTCGAGTCGAACGTACGTTCGACTCGAACGCGAAGCTCATCCCTATTTCCGAGCATGCGTAGGAATTTTGCGCATCGGCATTAATACAGACGATCGGAATTTCCGATCTGTATTTTTTCCGACTGAAAAATTGAGAACCTGCTCTCAATCTTTTGCTGACCGAAATTCCGCCAGCAAAAGTCCGATACACACAATCACATTTTCTACCAAAAACTCTCATCTGACTTTTGCTGGTGGAATTTACGATCATGTGTACGGGGCATTAGAAGAATCCATAGGGAGCTTAAAGTGGTATTACAGTCAAAAACAAAAACAAAAATGTAATATATTGCAACTAACAAAGTCTTAGTTATGGTGGCTACATTTATTTTCTTTTTTAGCCTTTTTTTTCACCTTGTGATCCAGTTATAAAGTCTGTTATTTTTCCATTTTCTTTAACAGACCTACAGTGCCTTGGGAAAGTATTCGGCCCCCTTGAACTTTTCAACCTTTTGCCGCATTTCAGGCTTTAAACATAAAGATATAAAATTTTTATTTTTTGTGAAGAATCACCAACAAGTGGGACACAATTGTGAAGTGGAACGAAATCTATTGGATTTTTGAAACTTTTTTAACTAATAAAAAAATGAAAAGTGGGGCGTGCAAAATTATTCGGCCCCCTTGCGTTAATACTTTGTAGAGCCACCTTTTGCTGCGATTACAGCTGCAAGTCCCTTGGGGTATGTCTCTATCAGTTTTGCACATCGAGAGTGAGGTTGGATGGAGAGCGTTTGTGAACAGCAGTTTTCAGCTCTTTCCACAGATTCTCGATTAGATTCAGGTCTGGACTTTGACTTGGTCATTCTAACACCTGGATACGTTTATTTGTGAACCATTCCTTTGTAGATTTTGCTGTATGTTTGGGATCATTGTCTTGTTGGAAGATAAATCTCCGTCCCAGTTTCAGGTCTTTTGCAGACTCCAACAGGTTTTCATCCAGAATGGTCCTGTATTTGGCTGTATCCATCTTCCCCTCAATTTTAACCATCTTCCCTGTCCCTGCTGAAGAAAATCAGGTCCAAACCATGATGCTGCCACCACCATGTTTGACAGTGGGGATGGTGTGTTGAGGGTGATGAGCTGTGTTGCTTTTACGCCAAACATATCGTTTTGCATTGTGGGCAAAAAGTTCGATTTTGGTTTCATCTGACCAGAGCACCTTCTTCCACATGTTTGGTGTGTCTACAAGGTGGCTTGTGGCAAACTTTAGACTAGACTTTTTATGGATATCTTTGAGAAATGGCTTTCTTCTTGCCACTCTTCCATAAAGGCCAGATTTGTGCAGTGTACGACTGATTGTTGTCCTATGGACAGACTCTCCCACCTCAGCTGTAGTTCTCTGCAGTTCATCCAGAGTGATCATGGGCCTCTTGGCTGCATCTCTGATCAGTCTTCTCCTTGTCTGAGCTGAAAGTTTAGAGGGACGGCCAGGTCTTGGTAGATTTGCAGTGGTCTGATACTCCTTCCATTTCAAAATGATCGCTTGCACAGTGCTGCTTGGGATGTTTAAAGCTTGGGAAATCTTTTTGTATCCAAATCCGGCTTTAAACTTCTCCACAACAGTATTACGGACCTGCCTGGTGTGTTCCTTGGTCTTCATGATGCTCTCTGCGCTTTCAACAGAACCCTGAGACTATCACAGAGCAGGTGCATTTATACAGAGACTTGATTACACACAGGTGGATTCTATTTATCACCATCAGTCATTTAGGACAACATTGGATCATTCAGAGATCCTCGCTGAACTTCTGGAGTGAGTTTGCTGCACTAAAAGTAAAGGGGCCAAATAATTTTGCACGCACCACTTTTCAGTTTTTTATTTGCTAAAAAAGTTTAAATTAACCAATAGATTTCGTTCCACTTCACAATTGTGTCCCACTTGTTGGTGATTCTTCACAAAAAATTAAAATTTTATATCTTTATGTTTGAAGCCTGAAATGTGGCAAAAGGTTGAAAAGTTCAAGGGGGCCGAATACTTTCACAAGGCACTGTAGCTGTCCAGCAAAAGTGAAAGTTAGAAGATTCAGACAAACCATTTAAAACTAACAAGGGTGATTACAATGGTCAGCTTTTATTCATTAATGTAAACCCTTTATCCCCCCCCTCCAAAAAAAAACTGTTGCTTTAATTGCTTAAAAAGTGTTAGGTGGAGTTTGGCTTTAATTGTCAAATCTAGCTATATCTGCTAGGGCATCTAACATTCCTTTCTTCTCAGATGAACAGTTCTTCTGTCCAAGGGTGTCTCTGCTGTTCTTCCTTCCAGAGTGGAGACACCCTAGTACATGAATTGTATTACTGGGCAGATCACCCAATAGGCTTTAATCCCCAGGGCTTGTGATACTTAAAGCGTTCCGCCTGGGAAAAAAATATAATAAAAGTCAGCGGCTAGAAATACTGTAGCTTCTGACTTTTTAAAATATGGACACCTACCTGTCCAGAAGTCCAGCGATGTCGGCACTCCAGCTGATGTTCGGATTGGCTGACATGTGCTGCCGCCGCCTTCTCCACTAAGGTAAACATGCAGTGAAGCCTTTTGGCTTCACAGCCTTTTCCCTAGTCCTCATGCACGAAGCGTGCTGCGCTTTCTAACTGGCCCAGCGGCGGAAGAAGGGGGCCTAATTACCGAGTGGCAGCGCCGCACTGCTGTCTGCTGGAAGTGGGGAAGGGTACCTGTCAAAAACAGGTACCTGTTCCTCTCACCCCCTGAAAGGTGCCAAATGTGGCACTTAAGGAGGGGAGGAGACAGATACGTGAAGGTTCCACTTTTGGGTGGAACGCCGCTTTAATGAAAAGACTACGTTAAAGCGGAAGTACAGTGCATCTAAGCATAAACCAAAAAAATCTATTTAATTTATTTTTAATATTCAAAGAAAACTTACCCATCTATCCATGTCTCCATGCTTTATTTTGTTGAGAAATAATTTTGAAAAACACCCACTAGCATTTCTGGGCATGGCCATCTTTTGTAAGGTGATTCATAAAGCATTTGCTTCCTGGAATCCATCTACCCTCAGCTTAGGCACACAGGTAGGAGGGTGTGCTTAGCTGATAAAACACCTTCTCCCCCCCTGCAAACTGCTGGGATGTATGAAATAATTTTCCTAGGCCTAGAAACTAGGAAGTAGGAACTGCCAAAACATAGGAAACATTAAAAATAGTCAATGTTGATTGAGAGGGTGAAGTTTCAGTTTAAGCCCATTTCTGCTTGGAAAGTGAAACTAACAACTAAGCAGCAGGGAGTGTCTAGCTAAAGACTGTACCAAGTAGCACCAAAACAGGAAGGACACAACAGAAGAGCATATCATATGCAAGAAAAAGGACAGGCTACCATGGCAGCACCACTAGTATGTTTAATTATATCTTTCTTTAGCATTGTGCTGCCCCAATGGGGCATAGAATTGATAGAGATTGTTTTCTTAACCATTTTCTATGGCCTTTTATATTTAGTTCACATGCTGCCATCTAGTGACCTTTTGTGGTAATGCACTTGTTTCTTATGTTCTTTTTCCCTTATGTTATGACACACACTTACTTTTGTATGATGTTCCACCCTTCTTCCTGTGATTGTACTTCCTGTGTCATGGATGCAGCTACAAGCCTCATGTAGCAGGGCACATGTATTCTGCATTGTAAGCTACAGACAATATCATCTTTTGACCGCATAAATACTACAACCTAGTCATCTGTTTGTATCCTGTCATCCGGTGTAACCTGATGTTCAGAATAAAAGCCTCTTGTGGATGGAATCAGTATTTGGTGAGTTCAAACTATCTGATGAGGATTGTCCTCTATGATTATATCGTATACAGGCAACAAGCAGAGGCAGATTCCCAAATAAAGATTCTGCAAATGGAAAGGGAGAAAGTAGCTGCCCTAGCAAGGCTGAGAGTCCTTGAACAAGGGTTGGGAGAAAGTGCTAACTCACACTGGTCCATCCCAGGGGAACTGCAAGACCCAGTTGAACGCACCAGTGAATATGTACTAAAGCATAAAATTTGCAATGATACAGAGTTATCTCTTGAACGTCTTACTAGCAACACTGTTCTGACTCTTAACACAGAGACTGCTCAGCTCCAAATCCCTGAGCCTCTTCAAGTCTACAACACAAGTGCATCTATGCAACAAACTGCATCACCTTTTGCTGACAACAAGGTGACTTCCTGTGACAAGCCGCAGCTCAAGCCACAGCCAGCACAAGCCTTATGGACTACACCACAGTTAAATGCTCCTGCAACATCCTTACTCTTTCACGCCCCAGGGGTTCCACAAGTTACTTTGACACCGAAGAGTGAAAGATCAGACTTGAATGACTTTGCCAGTTATATGGTATGCCATGAGCTCATTAACACTACCCTCTCAAGGTTTGATGACTATCCAGTGGGCTAGAGGGCTTGGGGAGCAACCTTCAAAGCTGCCATTGCTGATCCCAACCTTACCACCAAGGAGGAACTTGAACCATTTTCTATGGACTTTTATATGTAGTTCACATGCTGCCATCTAGTGACCTTTTGTGGTAATGCACTCGTTTCTTATGTTCTTTTTCCCTTATGTTATGACACACTTCCTTTTGTATGTAATGCTCCACCCTTCTTCTTGTGATTGTACTTCCTGTTTCATGGATGCAGATACAAGCCACATGTAGCAGGGCACATGTATTCTGCATTGTAAGCTAGAGACGATACCATCTTTTGACCACATAAATACTGCAACCTATACATCTGTTTGTATCCTGTCATCTGCTGTAACTTGATGTTGAGAATAAAAGCATCTTGTGGATGGAATCAGTATTTGGTCAGTTCAGACTATCTGATGAGGCTTATCCTCAGTGATTTTATCTTATATAGGCCAGGCATAAAGGTCTCACAAGGGATAGTCACTTCAATTGGAGTCAGAATAAGCATATTCTTTATGGATTTGTTAAATTGTTCAACAAGCCCATTTAAATATTATACACAGTACTGTTAACGTTTTATATTAACCACTTGACAACTGGGCACTTAAACCCCCCTTGTGACCAGACCAATTTTCAACGTTCAGTGCTCTCACACTTTGAATGAAAATTACTCAGTCATGCAATCAAATGATTTTTTGTCCTTTTTTTCATACAAATAGAGCTTTCTTTTGGTGGTATTTGATCACCTCTGGGGTTTTTTTTTTTGCGCTATAAATGAAAAAAGACTGAACATTTTGAAAAAAAATAAATAAAAATTCTTTGTTTCTGTGATAAAATTTTGCAAATTATAAATTTTTCTTCATACATTTTGGCCACAATTTATTCTGCTACATATCTTTGGTAAAAATAACCCACATTAGTGGATATTATTTGGTCTTTGTGAAAGTTATGCCGCGTACACACGAGTGGATTGTATGGCGTACTTAGTCCGTCATACAATCCGACGGACAATCCGTCGTAGTTTCCACTGAACGGACTTGACCACACACGGATACACAAACAGTCCGTCGAAAGCTTGCGCGATGACGTGTACAGCACGTACGACGGGACTAGGAATAGGAAGTCCAAGACACAGCAAAGCACCCTTCCGCCGTGTAAATCCTTTCTGGGCATGCGTCATTCTTAGTCCATCGAACTAGCATACTGACGACCGTATTGTCTGCTGAAACCAAAGTACGACGGACAGATTTTTGGAAAATCCAAAATTCTTAGTACTCCGGACTGCACGCTGAAAAAGTCCGCTGAAGCCCACAAACGAGTGGATTGTCCGCTGAAATGTGTTTCAATGGACTAAGTACGTCAAACAGTTCGACCGTGTGTACGCGGCATTAGAGAGTCTACAAGCTATGGTACAAATCATAAAAAATTGATCACACCTGATGAACTGGTGGCCTTAATTCTTGCGACCCGAACAAGCCAGGAAAGTACAAATACCCCCCAAATGACCCCTTTTTTGAAAATAGACACTCCAAGGTATTTAGTAAGATGCATGGTGAGGTTTTTGATGTTGCCATTTTTTCCCACAATTCTTTGCAAAATGAAGATTTTTTTTCCACAAAATTGTCATTGTAATAGGTTATTTCTCTCACATGGTATGTGTATACCACAAATGACACCCCAAAATAAATTCTGCTACTCCTCCTGAGTATTACGATATCACATGTGTGGGACTTTTTCACAGCCTTGTCACTTAGAGAGGCCCAACATGCAGGGAGCGCCATCAGGTGTTCTAGGAGCATAAATTACACATCTAACTCGTTGACTACCTATTACACTTTTGAAGGCCCTGGAGCACCAGGACAATGACACGTAACACTGATGTGACACTGATGACAGATGGCACTGATACGTGGCACTGATGGCACATACCACTGATGACAGAAGGCACTAATATGTGGCACTGATGATAGATGGCAATAATACGTGGCACTGATGACAGATGACACTAATACGTGGCACTGATGACACGTGACACTGATGACAGATGGCACTGATATGTGCCACTGATGACACGTGGCACTAATATGTGGCACTGATGACACGTGACACTAATACGTGGCACTGATGACAGATGGCACTAATAGGTGGCACTGATGACAGATGGCACTAATAGGTGGCACTGATCACACGTGACACTGATGACAGATGGCACTAATAGCTGGCACTGATGACACATGACACTGATGACAGATGGCACTTATACTTGGCACTGGGGACAGATGGCACTGACAGGTGGCACTGGGGACAGATGGCACTGTGGACAGGTGGCACTAACAGGTGGCACTGGGGACAGGTGACACTGGGGACAGATGGGACTGACAGGTACTGTAGGAACTTTATTTTCGTTTTTTTTTTCTTTCACTTACTCTGCAGCCGTTCGCTCTCCCTCCTCACGCGCTGTCTCTGTGTGAGGAGGGAGAGCCGACAATGACAGATGATCTCATATGTCTACATATGAGATCATCTCTCATTGGACACTCAGATTGAGTGCTAAATGGCTGCTGTGATTGGCCATTTACCATGATCTGTGATTGGCTGTGTCCAAGGGACACGGCCACCACAGAATTTCCCAGATGCGCGCCCGCAGAAGGGAAATAAACAGGAGGACGTCCTCCTGGCAATTGGAGTCCGCGCTGTAGGCGTATTTCAGCTATACTACTGACGCCTAGTGGTTAAACAGTTTAAAACGTTCTTTTTTATCCACTTCTGGACCAGCGAAGTACCCGTATGTTGCTGGACTTCAAGTGGTTATACCAGGATGTGATCTACTGTTTTTTTTAGAGCCGTTGATCGGCTCTCTTGTAAAAGCAATTCTAGCAGCTAACTAGCCACTGAATCACTTTTACAAGCAACAGTAAAGGACACCTTCCCTAGCTTTCCTGGGCTCTCCCATTTCACCAGGAGATCTGACTGACCAGTGGCATTTCCTCCAGCTGGTCGAAGAGCCGAACAAAGCCCAGATCAACTTTGATTGGCTCTTGGCTATGGTAACCAGGAAGTGATAACCTGACATCACTTCTGGTTTACCGGGATGCCAATGGCTCCATTTAAAAAGAATAAAAAGCATTCAAAAACACACATCTTGGTGTTTTGAATGCTTTTAAGTGCAGAGGAGGGGTCTTATAGACACCAGATCTCTCCATAAAGAGTACCTGTTACTGCCTATTACTGTCACAAGGATATATACATTCCTTGTGACAGCAATAAAAGTTATCAAGAACAAAAGCAAGTGTAAAAATAAAAAAATGAAAGAAATTAATACATAAGAAAAAAAAATTAAAGAGCCCCCGTCCTCCTGTGCTTGAGCGCAAATGCGAATGCGCTCACGTCTGTCCAGCCCACGTGAGGTATCACCACAAATGTCAGATCATGGGCAATAATTCTACCACTAGACCTCCTCTGTAAATAAAGTGGTAACCTGTAAAGGCTTTCAAAGCGTTGCCTATGGATAGTAAAATTTACATTGTTTGTCGCTGTTAAACGGGCGTGCGTAATTTTAAAGTGAGACATGTTTGGTATCTATTTACTCAGTGTAACATCATTTTTGATCCAATGCAGGTAAACTCATTATATTTGGGACCTGCATTTGTGGTGTCATTAAGTTAACATTGACACCCATTGTAGATCACAACTTGAGTGCATTTTGAATGCGGTGCGAGAACCGCACATGGAATGCAGGTTTTCCTTGATTCAGAAGTGTGGGGGAGCTGTGTAATGTAACAGGGTCCAGAGCTATGGGGGCTGTGTAGAGTAAAGGGGACCAAAAGTGTGAGGGCTGTGTATTGTGAAGAGAGCCAGAGTTATGGGAGCTGTGAAATGTAAAGGGTTCCAAAGGTGTGGGGGCTGCATAATGTAAAGGGGTCCAGAGATGTGGGGGCTGTGTAATGTGAAGGGGTCCAGAGCTAAGGGGGCTGTGTAATGTAAAGGGGTCCATGCTGTATCTTTGGCGCACTTTCGGAAAATATCTTTTTTTTGGGGGGAGGGTGACACCATGTTTTACTGCAACAGGTGACACCAGCCCTAGTGACGTCAGGTGGAATAGGCCAAAATGTAGAGACTCAAGACAAAAACAGGTGTTTTCATGCAAGAGCAAAGAGCATCAGTTTGCAAATGAAACAGCTTTCTAAAAACTATAAAAAAATGTAAAAATTGTCATTCAGCGAAACAGCTATAATCCGAGAAAATAAGCCTCAGGGCTCTTTCACGCGGGGCGGATCAGTGATGATCCGCCCCGTAGAAATCCGCTTGCTCAGTGGGGATCGCTCCGATGATCCCCGCTGAGCACGAAGATGACAGGTCCGTCTCTGCACACTGTGCAGGGACGGACCTGTCAGAGCACCGCTCTCCCCTATAGGAGATCGGATGACAACGGACTGTAGAGTCCGTCGTCACCTGATCCGATCCGATGACGGATGGAAAAGTAGATTTTTCCTCCGTCACACTTTTTCGGATCGGAGGGGGTCGGATGTCAGCGGACATGTCACCGCTGACATCCGACGCTCCATAGACCTCTATGGAGCATCTGTTCAGATCCGACTGAAAAACTTACATGCGGACCTGAACAGATCAGCCGTGTGAAAGAGGCCTAACTCGTGCATATCTTACTTTAACTAAAAGGCTAGGGGGGTTGTTGGATGTGATTGATATCATGTGAGGTGGTTTAGGTGTACATTTTATTTGCGCTTGGCTTTTTTTTTTTTTTTCTTTTAAATAATGCAGCAGCATGCTGCAAACAAAAGGCAGTTTTAAGAACAGATGGTCAGAAACAAGTGAATGCTGCATTTTGAGCTCCCCAAACAAAAGCCCTATCAGCATAAATAAACTCATATACTCCCTAAAACAACACAACACTCAAAATCCTACCCTCCTAAATTAATGTTTGCTTTTAGTTAGGAGACATCAAATCAACCACAAAATAAATAAAAAAAAAGAAAATAAAGTCCAATTATAAGACATGCACACACATAGACAAGTCAGTTAAGGGGGTGATTGCCCAAGAGCAAGGCTGGGACAAGGGGTGGGCAGGAGGGGCGGCTGCCCTGGGCACTGTGGTATCAAGGGCGGTGGAGGGGCACCACAAGGAAATAGGGGGGAGGGGATTTGTGTTGTAAAGGGGGATTTGGGGGGCAGCAGGGAGTAAATATTGTTCTAGGAAGGGAAATTTGGGGGGGGGGTATGCTAAAATTTAGGGTCGAGAAGGAATGGGGGAAGATGATTTGTGCTAGGAAGGATGATTGGGGCGCTTTGTGCTGGAAGGGGGGATTTGCAGTGGGGTTATTGGGAGGGGTAATCTTAGGGGTAGATAATTTGTGCATGGAGGAGTGATTTTTTGGGGGGCACTTGAATTGGGGGTGATTTGGGGGGTGGGGGGATAAGATTTGTGCTGGGAGGTTGGATTTCAGCAGGGGAACAGATTTGCACTGGGAGGAGGGGGAATTTATGCTTAGGTTTTTTTTTGGGGGGGGGGATTTTTGATGACGCATAATGCTCATACACCTTGAGGGTAGGGTGTGCAGTTTGGCATGTTTGCCCTGGGCTCTGGATGACCTTGTCCCGGCACTACCCAAGAGCTAGCATTCAAAACAAATTGCTGACAAATTGACAATGATAGTATTGCTAATATGGGCCTTCTGTGAACATAGGTCTTGGGTTAGATAAACAAGACCACACAACTGCAATTTATAAAACAGTTTGTTAACTAATCCTAATCTCCCTTTATGCAGTTGGTTACCATTCCCTACAACAGCTTAAGTACACTGACACCATGGCTGCTGCAAACCTTCCCCTTTATTTTGAGGGAGCTGACTTATTTTAAAGCCCGATTATTGGCCACTCTGAGCAGCAGGACCAGGGTTCAAAAACTAAGTTGGCTGGATGAATTGGGACAAAAAATTGCTGGGGTCCCTGAATTTACAGGAATTCATAGTTTCAGCGAATCCAAACCTTATCCCTAGAGGTGACTTTCCTTCAGGGAATGTTTGTGAACTAAGTCCAACATCCCCCTCCTATAGAATTCTGGTACTATAAGCTGCTTCACATACTCATTACGGATCGTATGCAGCTGATGTAGGAACTCTAGGTTCACAGCAAGATTACAAACACATATTCAGCACCTGGAACACGTGATTCTCCATTTGTATTCAGAGTCTTCCCTTGTGACATGGTAAACCCTAACTACCAAGACCTGCGGTGTGCCTCGGTCTCGCTGGATGGTACGCCTAAAAGAGGGCATACCCTGAATGAGAGTAAGATAATGTGTGTTGTGAAATGAAATGAAAAATGGGGAACGGGAGGGTGGGCAACCGAAGACGAGCCAACGAGGGACCTGTAGGAGGAGGAGGGATATATACCCCCTCAGACTCCTACAAATCCAGGCCGGCCTCCGGCCAGCCTTCTGGCTTATCACCCTAACATTCCTTCATGTCTTTGACAAAGTAATACATAGCTAATTTTGAAAAAAAAGACACAAGTCCATTTAGGTCAACCAATAGAAAAAAAGAATAAATAGATAGAAGTAAAAAAACACTCATACACAGAACCCTATACCCACAGTTGATCCAGAGGAAGACAAAAAAATCCTTATAACACATAGACTAATTTGCTTCAGCAGTGGAAAAATCCTTCCTGACCCCCCAAGGCAATCAGATTTTCTGTGAATCCTCAATCTCTAGTGTTATTGCCTATTACCTTTACTATCCACTTATATTGTATGCATTTAGGAATGCATTCAGCTCTTTTTAAAAACAATCAATTGAACTAGCTAGGACTAATTCCTGAAGGAGTCTGTTACGCAATTTCACAGCTGTTACTATGAAGGAGCTTTTTAGTTTGGAGGTAAACTTCTTTCCCTGCAGACATAAAGAGTGCCTAATTTCTAATGGTCTGTCTCTCTCTCCTTCTCTCTCTCTCTCTTTTAAAACAAGAAAGTATTTTGCTTGCTTTGGAAACTGCATGCAACTTGGCATTACATTTTATTATTATTACATCTATGATTTAACAGAACACTCAGATCCTTCTCCACCATTGACTCCCCCAGCTGTTCTCCTCCTAAAATGTGTGATTGTCAGGGCTGGGCTCAGCCCTTCCTTCTCTGAGCTGGCCACTCAGCTGCCAGCTAATTGCCAGCTCCTATCTCTCCACAGTGACTCCCTGTTGATGATATCCTGCTCGTCAGTCCTGCCTAATCAAGCCGTCCATCCCAGATGATTTCTGCCTTCGCCTTGGTCAACGTCACAGAGACTCCTGTGTTTCTGTTAAAGACTTGCTTTGGCTGATATTCCTTCTGGCTCCAGATCCTGTTTGTTCCACTATGCTGCTCCCTGGCTTCCTGACTTTCTGGCTTGTCTGACTATCCGTTCTGGTTACCAAACTTTGGCTATGTTTTGAATACATTTGTTCTATTTACTTTTATTATTAAGGACTTGCTTACAGGACACTTACTCCCCCTTCCTGCCCAAGCCATTTTTCAGCTTTCAGCGCTGTTGCACTTTGAATGACAATTGTGCGGTCATGCTACAGTGTACTCAAACACATTTTTAATAATTTTCTTCACACAAATAGAGATTTCTTTTGGTGGTATTTAATCACTGCTGTTTTTTTTTATTTTTTACAAAAAAAAGACCAAACATGTTGAAAAAATTTTTTAAACTTTTTTCTGTCAGTAAATTTTGTAACTAAGTAATTTTTCGCCTTCACCAATGTGCGCTGATAAGGCAGCACTGATGGACACTGATAGGCTGAACTGGTGGGTATTGATGAGGTGGCACTTATAGGTAGTGATGGCCGAACAGTTCGCCCGGCGGTCGTTTCGCGGCGAATTTCGGTCGTTCGCTCGCCTATTGGCGTCGTTCGCCCCGGCGGACTTACGTGTTTAATGTGTAAAAGAACTTTGACCTATGATGACACATCCATCATGGGGTACAGGACAGCCAATTGAGACATGACAGCACATGGACACTTGGACATTCCCCCTAACCTATAAATACACCCGATCCGGTGGCCATTTTACATTCTTTCTTCTGTCACTATAGGGAAAGGTTGCTGTGTGGAGTAGGGAGAGATAAATCGCTAGCTATTTGGTACACAAAAGTTCTTTTCAGGACTGGTATAGGTGTTAGGTGTATATAGGTTTGCTGTGCTACTGATTGTTGCAGCAGCCTGAGTGTCTTTTGTCAGTTTAGAGAAAGGGAAAGGACGGTGTGTGCTACAGGGAGAGTCAGTTTAGTCGTCATCATCATCATCATCATTAGCTGTTACTATCAGGTCCACAAAAGAGCTATTCCAGTAACCACTAATCGTTCCAGTCTCCTCTTTTTTGCCACTTTGTATAGGGACAGGAAGGAAGCAGTGTGTCAGGCAGTGAGGGTCAGTTTAAAGAATTGCTGTTACTATTAGTTCCACAAAGGTTCTTTTCAGGACTGGTATCAGTGGTATGGTAATAGGCTTGTACACGTATAATATTCTTTCTTCCAAATATAGAAAGAATATTATACTTGACTGCTGCCCTTCTGCTGCAGTCTGCTAATCATTCACAACTCACTTGTTCCACAAAGCTCTTTATCATGACTGGTAACTTGGTCTGTGTAGGGTGCTACAGTACATAGGGTTGAGTGAGGTACAGTCTGCTGTTCTGTAAGGACCGCTATCGGTCCACAATAGATAGGGTTGAGGTGCACCACTGCTGACCGCTGCCCTATACTGCAGCAGTCCTTCATTGGTATAGGGACTGAAGTACAGTCTGCTAATCACTAACACACAACCTGCTTGGTCCACAAAAGTTCTTATAAGGACTGGTAACTTGGTCTAGGGTGCTACAGTACATAGGGTTGAGTGCGGTACAGTCTGCTGTTCTGTAAGGACTGTTATCGGTCCACAATACATAGGGTTGAGGTGCACCACTGCTGACCGCTGCCCTATACTGCAGCAGTCCTTCATTGGTATAGGGACTGACGTACAGTCTGCTAATCACTAACACACAACCTGCTTGGTCCACAAAAGTTCTTATAAGGACTGGTAACTTGGTCTAGGGTGCTACAGTACATAGGGTTGAGTGAGGTACAGTCTGCTATTCTATAAGGACTGTTATCGGTCCACAATACATAGGGTTGAGGTGCACCACTGCTGACCGCTGCCCTATACTGCAGCAGTCCTTCATTGGTATAGGGACTGACGTACAGTCTGCTAATCACTAACACACAACCTGCTTGGTCCACAAAAGTTCTTATAAGGACTGGTAACTTGGTCTAGGGTGCTACAGTACATAGGGTTGAGTGAGGTACAGTCTGCTATTCTATAAGGACTGTTATCGGTCCACAATACATAGGGTTGAGGTGCACCACTGCTGACCGCTGCCCTATACTGCAGCAGTTCTTCATTGGTATAGGGACTGACGTACAGTCTGCTAATCACTAACACACAACCTGCTTGGTCCACAAAAGTTCTTATAAGGACTGGTAACTTGGTCTAGGGTGCTACAGTACATAGGGTTGAGTGCGGTACAGTCTGCTGTTCTGTAAGGACCGCTATCGGTCCACAATAGATAGGGTTGAGGTGCACCACTGCTGACCGCTGCCCTATACTGCAGCAGTCCTTCATTGGTATAGGGACTGACGTACAGTCTGCTAATCACTAACACACAACCTGCTTGGTCCACAAAAGTTCTTATAAGGACTGGTAACTTGGTCTAGGGTGCTACAGTACATAGGGTTGAGTGAGGTACAGTCTGCTATTCTATAAGGACTGTTATCGGTCCACAATACATAGGGTTGAGGTGCACTACTGCTGACTGCTGCCCTATACTGCAGCAGTCCTTCATTGGTATAGGGACTGACGTACAGTCTGCTAATCACTAACACACAACCTGCTTGGTCCACAAAAGTTCTTATAAGGACTGGTAACTTGGTCTAGGGTGCTACAGTACATAGGGTTGAGTGAGGTACAGTCTGCTATTCTATAAGGACTGTTATAGGGTTGAGGTGCACTACCTTCTTTCTTCATTTGGCTCACTTCCTTGTCCCAAAAAAGCACACCGTACTATATGCCCCTACCCTCCTCTTTGAAGAGGTTGAGCGGTGTCATATTTCTACTGGGGCTGCTTATGATATCCCTGTGCTGTGCTGACTTCCTCCTAGGGGTTCTTATTATGAGGGGATCACACCATCCCTGTGCTGTGCTGACTTCCTCCTGGGGGTTCTTATTATGAGGGGATCACACCATCCCTGTGCTGTGCTGAGTTTCTCCTGGGCCTGCTTATTATGAGGGGATCACACCATCCCTGTGCTGTGCTGACTTCCTCCTGGGGGTTCTTATTATGAGGGGATCACACCATCCCTGTGCTGTGCTGAGTTTCTCCTGGGCCTGCTTATTATGAGGGGATCACACCATCCCTGTGCTGTGCTGACTTCCTCCTGGGGCTGCTTACGGTGCTGCTGTCAGTGCTGTATATCACGGTGCTGGTGTGAGTGCTTAATGTCACGGTGCTGCTGTCAGTGCTGTATATCACGGTGCTGATGTCAGTGCTTAATGTCACGCTTCTGATGTCAGTACTCTCTATCACGGTGCTGCTGTCAGTGCTGTATATCACTGTGCTGATGTCAGTGCTGTATGTCACGCTTCTGATGTCAGTGCTCTCTATCACGGTGCTGCTGTCAGTGCTGTATATCACGGTGCTGATGTCAGTGCTGTATGTCACGCTGCTGATGTCAGTGCTCTCTATCACGGTGCTGCTGTCAGTGCTGTATATCACGGTGCTGATGTCAGTGCTGTATGTCACGCTTCTGATGTCAGTGCCCTCTATCACGGTGCTACTGTCAGTGCTGTATATCACGGTGCTGATGTCAGTGCTTAATGTCACGCTTCTGATGTCAGTACTCTCTATCACGGTGCTGCTGTCAGTGCTGTATATCACGGTGCTGATGTCAGTGCTTTATGTCACGCTGCTGATGACAGTGCCCTCTATCACGGTGCTGTTGTCAGATGCCTCTATCACGGTGCATGTGTCATTGCTGTATGTCACGCTGCTGGTGGTGATCATCTCCTGCACCCTCTTCTTTGCCTACCCTGGTCCCTGACCTTCCCTCTCCTCCATTGCCTTCATGCGCTCCACAGTCCTGAATTGTCAGAACAATTTCCCATATAAAAAAAGAATGCTTGTAGTTATCGATCCCAAATTCACCTCATACATGTATTATGTCATTGGCCATGTGGTGGGGCTATGTTTGCCCAGCTAATAATTATCTCGTGGCTGCAAATTTGACCTAAAGGTTTGCGAAGTTCGCCTCCCATTGAAGTCAATGGGGCCCGCGGCGAACGTTCGGTTTCGCGAACGGTCGGCCTCATTCGCGGTCCGCGTTCGCGAAAACGTCCCGTCGGAAGTTCGTCCATCACTACTTATAGGCACTGATTAGGTGGCACTGATGAGCACTGATAGCAGCACGGATAGGCGGTACTGATGGGCATTGATGGGTGGCATTGATGGGCGACACTGGGCATTGATTGACAGCAGTGATGGGCATTGATGGGCAGCACTGATAGGTGGCACTTATTGCCAGCACTGACTGGCATTGCTAATGGGCACTGATTGGTGGCACTTGTGGGCAGTGGTGGGCACTGATTGCTGCCACTGGTGGGCACTGATAACAGTGATGGCATTGGCGGGCAATGGTGGGCACTGATTCGTGACACTAGATTGCAATATTGTAATTACATTCCTAGATGTCCCCGTTGATTGGCTCTCCTCGCCACACACTCTGTCAGGGTGAGGCGAGGAGCGCCGATTACCAGCACTTCCTCGTTCACATATGACTGCCTGTGATTGGACACAGCCAATCACATGGTTAAAGAGCCGTGGACATGGCTCTTTACAGAGATCGGGGTCGCGGCATGTCCTAGCAACACGGCGCTGCTGCAATCGCCTCGCTGCGTGCCCTTGCGGGCGCATGAGGTCTACCGTTCTGGGGCCCTGCCATATGACGGCCCATCCACCATCAAATGACACAGTCCCTCTTCCACAGATCTGACCTCTGTACCCAGTCCCTCTTCTACAGCTCTCACTTCTACCCAGTCCCTCTTCTACAGCTCTCCTCTCTGCATTCAGCTCCCTCCCCTCTACAGCTTTCATCTCTGGACCCAATCCCCCTCCACAGCTCTCACCTCTGTACCCAGTCCTTCTTCTACAGCTCTCATCTCTACATTCAGCTCCCTCCCTCCCCATCCACAGCATTCATCTCTAAACCCAGCCCACCTCCATAGCTATCACCTCTGTACCCAGTCCCTCCTCTACAGCTCTCACCTCTGCATCCAGATTCCTCCCCTCCACAGCATTTATCTCTAAACCCAAGCCCCCTCCACAGCTTTCACCTCTGTACCCAGCCCCCCTCCAAAGCACTCACCTCTGCACGTACCCCTCACCTTGCATTTGCAAATCTCATTTCTGCATGCCCCCTCTATCCACAACTCTCATCTCTGCACCCCCCCTTTATCCACATCCTGACCTTTGCATCCAGCCCCCCTTCACACTCTCACTTCCAAACCTAACATTCCCATCTCCGCAGCTCTCGTCTCACCTCTGCCTCCCCTTCAGCTCCTCCTCCACATTTCGCACCTCTCCAGACACATGCCCTGAGTTCCCAGCACACTGGAGAGTTTGAAAGGACTTTTCCTATTAAAGGCTGATTTTGAAGGGAGTTCAATTTTTCCTTGGAGAATCTTATGCCGCATACGCACGACCGGACTTTCCCGTAGAAAAGGTCAGACAGAATCATTTCATCGGATATTCCGATCGTGTGTGGGCTTCATCTGACTTTTTTTTCAAAAACTCTGATGGACCTAGAAATAGAACATGTTTTAAATCTTTCCAACGGAATCAATGCCTATGGGGAAAACTGTTCGTCTGTATGCTATTCTGACAGACCAAAAACGGCGCAAGGGCAGCTATTGGCTGATGGCTATTGAACTTCCTTTTTCTAGTTCCGTGGTACGTCATTGCGTTCTAAACGATCAGACTTTGGTGTGATCGTGTGTAGGCAAGTCCGTTTCAGCAGGACTCCATTGGAACTCCGTTGGAAAGACCGTCAGATTTTTTTGTGATGGAAAAAACGGTCGTGTGTACATGCATAAGTCAAATTTCTACTAATTTGGCTTGATATACACAGTGAATCTTTAGGCAAGAATACTAAGGAAATCTCTAGCAAATATCAGGTAAAATTGATTAATATACACAAATGTCATGATTTATTTTACAGTTTGAACTAAAGACAAAACTTTTTTTTTTTTCATTTTGGATGGAGTAAGGGAGGGTTATAGTCCCGTCTGTTTTTTTTTTTATAGGTCATCTGTACCTTATTGGGGAAATTTCCCTTCTCTTCCTGTCCCATAGGCAAAACAGGAAGTGAGAAGAAATCCCTCCAAAGTAAGGGAATCCATGGTTGTCACCAGGGTCACCGATGCTAGTGTCTCCATTAGAAGATTTCACATGTATTACTTTTCTGCGGATGACCCAAAATTTAGGTTTTAATTTTAGTTTCACTTTCAATGATAGCAGTAAACAGAACAAATAGAGAGGCTGAATCTCACTAACGGAGGTGCAGACTGCAATAAAAACCTGACAGGTGTTTTAATCCCTCTCCACTTTATCCCCAAAAAAATAAAATAATTTTTTGCCTTTAGTTATGGTTTGAAACGGTATTAAACACCGGTTTTAAACTATTGCGCCATAATTTGAAGCCACAATGCATGTTTCTGACTATTTTTTTTCTTCTTAATCTCCATTCTGGGTGTAGCCACCGCCATCCTAACTATTGTCTTCCATGTCTGAATAGCCTGACTTCCACCCTTTCTTCTTCTCCCAGGCTGTATTCTCATGCATGCACAGTACTTGTCCAGCCAAGACAACCATGCCCCACGAATCAGGGCTGACCTGTGTTGAGTCTCGTGGGATCTCGGAGCAATCGTCTGGCAAGGGAAATAACATAGGCCCAGCAAGGAAAATAACATAGGCCTGGCATGCAAATACAGGACTTATGGCACCAAGACTGTGCTGGAAAAAGCGGAATGAATGCACATGCGCCAATGACGTAAAAGAGCGGTTTACATGCAAATCTGCAGGTAGGAAAGATTCTAAACAGAGAAATCAGCTCAGTGCTTGGTGTGAGGCTTGAGATGGTGGAAAATAGACATGATAGGTTTACTACTGCTTTCATTCCTAAATTGTTTTACCATGGGCTTTTATGGAGTTAATTTATTCATGGAAAAGCAGAAAAGACAATGCTCCTTGTTGAGATCTCATCCATATAACACAATCTTTAAAATGATTAAAATGTTATAGTGACAACACATTTTATTAGGGCATTGGGGTAAACAACATTTTTGTCAATTATCTGCTACAGTGGTTCCTTGGATGGCGCAAAGAGACTGGTGATGACGATTATGAAAAATATATTTACACAAATAGAGAATTATTTAATAAAAATGTTGTAACAAAGCAGAGTGGATTCCTGAACTGGACCAAGCAGGGGGGGCTGATGATGACAAATCTTTTTATTCAGTTTTTTTTTATTCTAATGAATATATCATGGATTTTTTATCACATTCTGAACAAGAAGGCAAATAATTCATTTTTTAAGATGGTATGGTATGATTGTAGTACATTGTCATAAGTTAGCTTTATGAAGGACAAGAAGTACCATCAGTGCTAGTTGAGAATATTAAGAGGTACCTACCCTGTTTCCCCTAAAATAAGACCTAGCGTGATTGTCGGTGTTGGCTGCAATATAAGCCCTACCACCCAAATAAGCCCTACTCTGTTTCCTCAAAAATAAGCCCTACCCTGAAAAGAAGACCTACAAGGACTTTAACTAGGGCTTATTTGGGGGGTAGGGCTTTTATTGCAGCTATCACCGACAATCACACTAGGTCTTATTTTAGGGGAAACAGGGTAGCCCCCCTTTTATGAAAAAACAAACAAAAAAAAAACATGAAGACAACCTAAAACATAAACACACTTACTTACATGCTGCTTCTCCTTCATCTTTTGTCCTTTCTTTCCATGGTTAGTTTACAAAATAGTCTTAGTTTGCATGCACAAGATGGAGTGCAAGATAGAGTGCATGAAGTCATGTGACTCACCCCGCACATGCACTGTATGACATTACATAGTTACTTAGTAGGTGAGGTTGAAAAAAGTCCATCAAGTCCAACCTATGTGTGTGATTATATATCAGTATTACATTGTATATGCATGTATGTTGCGGTCGTTCAGGTGCTTATCTAATAGTTTTTTTAAACTATTATTACTCCCCACTGAGACCACCGCCTGTGGAAGGGAATTCCACATCTTTGCCGCTCTTACAGTAAAGAACCCTCTACGTAGTTTAAGGTTAAACCTGTTTTCTTCTAATTTTAATGAGTGGCCACGTGTCTTGTTAATCTTCCATCTGCAAAAAAGTTTTATCCCTATTGTGGGGTCACCAGTACGGTATTTAGAAATTGAAATCATATCCCCTCTCAAGTTTCTCTTCTCCAGAGAGAATACGTTCAGTGCTCGCATCCTTTCCTCATAACTTATATCCTCTAGACCCTTTATTAGCTTAGTTGCTCTTCTTTGTACTCACTCCATTTCCAGTACATCCTTCCTGATGACTGGTGCCCAGAACTGAACAGCATACTGCAAGTGTGGCTGGACCAGAGTCTTGTAGAGCAAGCTTTTTACATTCGTAATATAAAAAGCAGTCCCCTGAGATCTTGCAAGATCTTAGGGTTTGGTCCATGCATTAAGGCTGCCAAAATACAGAAAAAGTTGTGGAATACTACATACAGTAACATTAACCACTTCAGCCCCGGAAGGATTTACCCCCTCAATGACCAGGCCATTTTCTTCGATATGGCACTTTTTTCGCTTTAACTAACAATTGCGCAGTCGTGAAATGCTGTACCCAAATAAATAAATAAATACATTTTTGCTCTATAAACAAAGACCGATAATTTTGTAAAAAAAAAAAAAAAATATATATATATATATATATATATATATATATATATATATATATATATTTTACTTTTTGCTATAATAAATATGCAAAAAAAAAAAAAAATCTTCATCAGTTTAGGCCAATATGTATTCTTCTACATATTTGTGGTAACAAAAATCGCAATAAACACATATTGATTTGTTTGTGCAAAAGTTATAGCATCTACAAAATAAGGGATAGATTTATGGTATTTTTATTATTATTAGTTTTTTTACTAGTAATGATGATAATCAGCATTTTTTAGTGGGACTGCGACATTGCGGTGTACAGATCGGACACCTTTGACACTTTTTTGGGACCAGTGACATTTATACAGCGATCAGTGCTATAAAAATGTACTGATTACTGTATAAATTACACTGGCAGGGAAAGGGTTAACACTAGGGGGCGATCAAAGGGTTAAGTGTGTTCCCTCAGAGTTGTTTCTAACTATGGGGGAGTGTTCGGAGCCGCTGGCCACGTGCATCGGCTCTGGCGCGACATTCGTGTCCACTGTATCTAATGCATGAACCAACGTACACCTACGGCAAATCACGCAATAGAGCCAACCTGCCGTAGTATAATGATGGTGGCTGGTTGGCAAGTGGTTAACATCAGTGACATCAACATTAGCATTATAGGCATCTTGGACCAGAGAGGCTGGTGAGGCCTCTCTGACACACAGCAATATTAGCACAATTTACATCATCAACACCATGAGCATCTTGGACCAGACAGGGAGGATGATGATGAAAAACATTTGTGCATCACCACACATGCAGAGCAATATCACCACCAGCAACACTACCATTAGCATTATGGACCAGACAATGAAACTGCTGATGATGAATATTTTATTTTTATTTTCTCAAAATGTATAAATGTAACGGGCAGTGATTAAGACATCAGTGGTAGGAAGGTATGGCTGGAACAAGATGGATCAGTCAGAAAACGTTAGTATTTATGAATTCTGAAAAGAATAATGATTTGATATTAAATCAGTACCGCTAAATAATAATTCAGTTTTTTGTTATAAGCAAGGTATATGTATCAGTGGATGTTATGCTTCATCGGGACTTACCTCAAAACATAATCTTATATAGATAAGGCTTTTATTATAAGCTTATAGTGTTAAGAAAAAAAAGCACACAAATATCCTCCTACTTTATTAGTAGCACATAATACACTGCAGCATGGATCTAGACTCTCCTGTAATCTTTAATGTGCCTCTTTTTATCCCAATTATGGGAAATCTGCAAGATTTTAATATCATCACAATCAGCAATCACCTACCTCTACACATTCAGTAATATGTCCAAAATTGTTTTATCATGGGGACATTAGTGTTATGCTTCATAGGAGAAGTGAGATGGATGGTAAAGCGTGGTCATTTCTCCTACCGAGTTTCTCTTGTTACTTAATTTTTCACTTATATGTCAAACAGTACTGCTGAGACTTCCAGTTCTACTCCTCTGCCATAGTGCTGCAGCTCTTAACCAGCACAATTAACTGTACTGAGCATTCCGCCCCCCCCAGGTCAGTACAAATAATATTGAATTGGTGGCCCTTATTGAACATACCCCTCTAATTGGACTTCAATCAGAGAGGGACCCAAAGTCAGTGACAGCTGTTGGGTGTTGCATAACTATCTGCTCCCTGTTCATACCCACAATCTTCCCCCAGAAATTTCCTTTGCGGCTTTGAGTTATGTTAATGAAAACAGAGAGCTGCTGCAAAGGAGGTCAGTGATAAAAGAATATAAAACCTTAATTAGCTAAAGAAAGCTAAATAATAATTTTATGATATAATGATGATTACTATTTTGATTAATGATGATTATTTGTGATTTTTTTTTAGGTGTGTCCATATTATTTTCAGAGTCACCTGGATAATTTCATAAAGTACTTCCATGTTTACCATATATCAAGTACAATCCTTTACATCACACCTTTTTTGCATATAAAAGTGAAAAGTTTTGTTATAATAAATTGTTCTTAAAGACCCACATTTGATCATGGCCCAAAACTGCCAAACATTTTACGAAGCATACTTTTGGCCCACAGGAACCTGTGCTTACCATCAGGGGAAATCAAGGGGCATCTAACTGCGTTTGCCATACGCCAGCCTTTCTCAACCTTTTCAACACAGAGGAACCCTTGAAATAGTTCTCTGGTCTCGGGGGGAACCCCTGATAAAAATTTGAAATCTACAACTCATGATACATTAGTGTAATGGTCAGTGGGAAGAATGGACCTTACACTTGTGGTCATTGGAAAGAATTACCTCTTTACAGATAGCTAAAAAGATCAATGGTGTGAGTGGGAAGTTATCTGAGAGGTAGAAATTGCCCAATGCTGAAGGAACCCCTAGCAACCTCTGGAGGAACCCTGGTTGAGAATCGTTGATGAATTGGTCAAAATAATTTTTGTGGGTGGCCTTGTCGGCTCCTGCCAACTGACATACTTTGAAAAATCAAAGGAGTTTGGTGGAAAATTGCCCAAAAACATTGCCCAAACAGTGAATCCACCCATTTAGATGATACTGCTGTTTTGGTATTCTGACCACTGCTGCCAGCTGCTAATAATAATAATAAAATAATGAAGAAAATCCTTCATAAGAGTCTAAGCCCTTGTACAAACGGTCGGACATTCTGACAACCAAATCCGTTGGATTTTGTTCGACGGATTTTGTCCGAAACTGTTGCATACACACAGTCGGACAAAGTTGTTGGAAAATCCGATCGTTCAGAACGTGGTGACATTATTTAGTTACGATGGGACTACATTCAGGCTATTAGCCAATAGCTTTGGTCTAGGAATTTGATCTGAGCATGCGTGGTACTTTGTCCGATCGGAATTCTCTACACACAATTGGACAAAGTCCCATCAGATCATGTTGTCGTAAAATTTTATAGCCCAGCTGGAAAACTTGGTCCGTCGGATACTCCGACGGAAACAGTCCAATGGAGCCCACTCACGGTCGGATTATCTGACAACACGGTCCTATCGGATATTGTCCATCGGAATATCCGACCGTGTGTACAAGAGCTTACGCTAAAGATTATCTAAAAACATACACATCAGTGATAAAAAAATACTACAATGCCTGCTGTATAGTATTGATGGAGGAATCTATTCATCATGTAACACAAAGCCGCAAGGAATGTCAAGGATAGGTTTTGATCAATCTGTGTTCTGATCGCACTGAGCACTTGGCCAGTTCACTGCTCTCTATTTACTTTTGGTTTCAGGATAGAAGTCAGCACACACAGGAAGCTTTCTTATCCGCTGGTCTGTTTGGACCCATTTATAAGTCATCGCCCTTATTTGCATGCCATTGGCTGGCCTACCAGAGGGCAGTCTGGTGATGGCTGTCTGTCCTGTGTCCTCTCTGAATTGGAGGAGCTGCTTGGAAAAATGTCCTTTTGTAATATTCGGACTGATGCAAGAAGCCAAGGGGAGTGAACAGGTGTGATATGCTGTAGATGCAAAATAACAGCAAACATAAAGAGAAATATAATATGAGATATTGGTTGATAAGTTTATGTTTCTATTTACTGTCCCTGATTTGGAGGGGCTGTCCTTGATTTGGGGCAATGTCCCTCTGTCCCTCATTCCTCCTCATTTGTCCCTCATTTTGGTCTGATCTATATAGATTTATATAAATGCACTTTTTATCTATCAAAAATGTTTCCCAGTGCTAAACATTTCATCTGATTTCTAAATTGCAAATTCTAAAAGCCAATATGACAGAATAGTAATGGTAAAAAAGCACTCGTGGGTTTAAAGAGGAAGTAAACCCTGATGAGTTTACTTCCTCTTTCATTCCCTGCAAAGGCAAAGCATAATGGCTGGCGTTGGCGCTTCAATCATCCCGGCACCATCATTGATATGATGTCAGGATGATTGAAGCGCATTATTTCTATTATTACATTGTAATATATAATGAAATAGTTCAGCTCACCATAATGCAGAATGTGCCAGAGTGTTGCAGAATGTGCCAGAGTGTCACTTTCCACGTTGCCTGTCACCAGATGCAGATTGCCACTTTCGACGTTGCCTGCCTTCAGATGCAGCTTGTCACGTCGCTTGTCACCAAATGCATTTTGTCCTTTGCCACGTCATCTGCCACCAGATGTGTATTGTCACTTGCCACATTGCCTGCCTTCAGAAGCAGCTTGTTACTTGCCACGTCGCATGTCGCCAGATGCAGTTTGTCACTTGCCACGTCACCTACCACCAGATGCGACTTTTCACTTGCCACATCGCCTGCCTTCATATGCAGCTTGTCACTTGCCACATCACCTGCCACCAGATGCATTTTGTCCCTTGCCACGTCACCTGCCACTAGATTTGGATTGTCACTTGCCACGTCACCTGCCATCAAATGCAGCTTGTCATTTGCCACCAGATGTGGATTGTCACCTGCCAGTGGTGGCAGTGGTGTCACTGCAGTGGTGACAGCACAGGTGTGTGCATTAGTTCAGAGGCAAGCTTGGAGTAGTGGGTAGTAAGGGAGAACAGTGGTAATGGGGGGGGGGGGCAGGGGCGCCAGTAGTGAGAGATTATCTCATCTCTCTGCTCCTTTGCCTCACCTCCAGCATTATAGAGCCCCTCTGTGAGTGTGGAAGAGCGGCGATGCAGGCAGGCGGTGAGAGATGATCTCATCTCTCTGCTCGCTTGCCTCAGTATAGCGGCCCCGTGAGCCCCGTGAGCACGGAACAGCAGTGATGCGGTCGGGCGGTGAGAGATGATGTCATCTCTCTGCTTGCTCCAACGCTGCTCATCAGACAGTGCAACCTTTGCGGCCCAGCTGCAAACAGTCTACGGCCCGGCAGTGGTTGGTGACCCCTGGCATAATGGACTACTATGCAATGCATAGTAGCCCATTATGTGTCATTTACCTGACACAGGAGCCAGCGAAGTCACCGCTGTCCCCTGTAGTCTGGCGCATCCATCTTCTCGGTGAGGTCTCGCAGCTCCGCCGCTGTCATTCGGCGAAGCCGCGATGACGTCACTCCCGCACATGCGCACGGGAGCCGACACGCGCGGCAGCTCCGTTGTTGGAAATGCCGCGCTCAGTGCGCCTGCGCGCTGCTGTTTACGGCGCATGTGCATGCGCCGTAGACAGCGGTGCCTGTCATCGGGCAAATATCTCCTAAACCGTATAGGTTTAGGAGATATTTCTTGGACCTACAGGTAAGCCTTAATCTAGGCTTACCTGTAGGTCAAAGTGGTTTGTAAGGGTTTACAACCACTTTAACCAATCTTGTTTTTTTTTACAATTCTCCTTTAAGGGGGCATGGCAAGGGGTGTGTCCTATGCCTGTTTACTTTTCTGATAGGTGTCCTTCATTCCCATCTCAAAAAGTTGGGAGGTATGTATTTACTATTGTGGATTTATTTTCTACCCTCCATTCTATGTTATGTGGTTCAAGTTTCAGGATCATTCAACCTACTTCCTCTGACCCCTGGCTGTCTTTAACCCACCCCACACTTTGATTGGACGGTAAAAGCAGAAGCAACACAGTGATAAGCTCACTGATCTGTCACCTTATTTCTCTTCCTATCAGCATTCTGAGTGTCCGCACATAAACTAATTGACTTCATGGAATCATCTCTCACACTCCAGCTCTGCTGATACCAACTCAAATCCAGGAACTCTCATGGTTTGCTTTTCAAAAATGCATGTAATGCACAGCTTCAATAATGTGTGCTTTAACCAGTTCCCGACCGGCACACGCCGATGTACGTCGGCAGAATGGCATGGGCAGGCATATTGGCGTACAGGTACGTCCATTTTTAAATGCTGCCCTGCCATCGCTCGCGCGCCGCCGGCGGTACGCTCACGTGCCGGTCGGGACCCCCGTGAGTCCGGTCGCGGGTCCCGCGAACCCGATCGATGTGGGGATACCCACGATCGTCTCACGGGGCGGCTGAACTGGGAGATGACACACAGTTCCAAGAACACAGCGCGACCCATTACCCAGAAGATGCCGCATGGAGTAGAGAAGATAGAAGATCTCCGCGGAGGAGGAAGAGGCAGATTAGGATGATGTGCCTAGCAACAGGCATTTCTGGTAAGTTAAAAAAATTTAAAAAAAACATTTTTTTTTCTGATTTTAAAAAAAAATGTTATGTCTTTTTTTTTTCAGGGTGGCCCTCCACTTTAAGTTGAACTGTAGCTTGCTTCACTATTGTTCTGCTGCTGTGCTTATGCTTAATTGCTAAATAATTCAGGTTCTCTGACAAACAGACCAGCTAAGATTGACTGTCTTCTGAAATGATTCAGTGTGTGTGTCTCTCTCTGTTAGCAATCGTAAGTGAAAGTAAGTTGGCTGTACGTGTGTACTTAGTTCTAGCTATTTTACTGGTCCTCCTCTTTGGTTACAATCAGCCAATAACATTCATCATCATCATTATTTTTATTTTATTTCCCCCACCAAATTCCAGCAGTGATCTTTTCTCTCTCTGTCGAATCTTTTCTCTGTTGAATCTTTTCTCTCTGTCGAATCTTTTCTCTCTGTCAAATCTTTTCTCTCTATATCGAATATTTTCTCTCTATGTCGAATAATCCTGGACTAATAGAGGTAAGGTTAGGCACATTCAACCACAGGTTAGATAGACACAGACTGTTATTGTCAGTGTCATGTCGAATCTCCTATCTATATCGAACTGTTGTCACAACGAAAATGAAAATAAAGCATTTATTTATGTTGGATCTTTTGTTTTTTGGATTCTGCACTTTCGTTATCGTTTGTTAAAACGATAAGGAAAATACCTGAAATTCAGACGAAAATGCATTCAGACGAAAACGAATGCACATGTCTAATCTCAATGCATAGAATGCATTCAGATAAAAAAATCTGCCTTTAGAATCACTTTAACCTTATTTCCTGTAGGTTCCATTCACATCTATGCAGTTTCCTGAAAAGCATTTATTGGAAAGGTGCAGGGACTTTTTTTTAGTCTTTGGCTCCATAGACTTCAGTGGAATTGAAAAAGTGCATGTATTTTTGGTGCATTTTCCTGCATGACAACAGATACTTCCTCTTAGCAACATCAATACTTCCCAAAAAAAACACGACACGCATTAAACTTGTCATGCATGAAAAAGACAAAATGCATCTGCAAATGGGCCACAAAAATGCATCAACTGCGCATGCATAGATGTGAATATAGACTAAGACTAGTACCACCCCCCAAACAATAACTTTTAGATAAGAATAGATTCCGTGTGTGTATACCTTTCAATCCAGATGTCAAAGTGCAATGAATTTGTTCACCAGGGATTATGTTTCAATTTCTCACTCTCAATCAATCCACTAAAATAGGAGTACTAGTAAAAATGTTACCTTATCATCTGAGTAGAGATGAGCAAACATTTTTAGAAAAAATACCATATTTCGCTCCATAAGACGCACACCCCCCCCCAGAAAAAATGGGGTGAAATGTCTGTGCTTCTTATGAGTCAAATATTGACCAGGCCCCACCCCCCCAGCCACATGTCATTTTGGGTCTCGAGTCTCTGACTTCCTGGGCAGCTGCTTGGGCCGGCCCTGCTCACTGGCCGGCGGATCTGCGGCTGATTCCGCGGAGAGGGATGCATCCATGTCCTTCTGGCCAGGTCCCCAGTCCCCATTCATCACTTCCCTAAGTAAGCTGGGCTGCTCCTTGGGCTGGTGCCGTTTTCCATTGCCCTCCTACTATTTAGCTCAGGGGGAAAGAAATGAAGGGGTCAGATGACCATGAAGGAGGAGGAGCTGCCTGGAGGTGTCCCACCTCTGCCTGATGTCGGAAAGGTGTCTCTGCAGCCACAGACACCAGGGCCTGGACTGCTAAAAAAGTAAGTGACACTATGCCAGCCTGGCTATTTGCCCAAAATTATGTTTTACACAATTTATGATGAGAGCATGCTTTGGTCTGGTCAGTGGTCACCACTGTCTCTCTTTTACACAATGCGAGTGATGCTGAAAAAAGGTAGAAGGTAAAGTGATGGCATCAGACTTTGTATGAGAGAGGGACAGTTCTTGGGCCCAAAAGGTGTCCTGAATTTAAAGTGTATATATGATTTTTTTTAACACTGCACTTACCCAGCCAGTACTAAATATACCACAATTACAGATAAGCAGAAGTTTCTACTTATTGGTTCATATAATATTGGTTCAGAATATATATAATATTGGTTCCGAATATTTTTTTTTCTTATGGTCAGGTGCGTCTTATGGAGCAAAAAATATGATAATCTTGTCTCTGATTCACACAATTCAGCCTTATTTTTAAACATTGTATTCTTATGAGGTTTAAAACAGGTTTTTAAATAGTTTTATTGTGATGGATGTTCAGCTGAGAAATGTGCCATTAAACATTTATTGTCAAATGTATTTTTATTTATTTAATAAAGTTTCTTTATTAAATCTTTGCTAGTGAAGTTTATTTGGGCACGTAAAAGCCTGCGTATTGCTTACAGTACTTTGGTGAAAGATAAAGATAGAGGAGTGGCATTGCCAGAATTTAAAAAAATACTATGAAGCAATAGTGATCTCTAGACTAATTGACTGGCTCCATAATAAAAAAGAGAAGAGTTTAGTGGAGCTAGAAATTACGCTGAGTAGGTCAGATATAGGTAAGATGATATGGATATCATCTCAGTTTCGAGACTTAGGAGTAAGCACAAGCACTTTAACAATGAACATATTAAAAATCTGGGATAAAATAAATATGAGACACAAATGGAATTATAATTCCCCACTAATGTCACTTTTAGACACAAATTATTTCCCCCTCCCAGGGAAGGAGGAACGTTTATATTTTAGTAGGTGGGCAAAGAGGGATGAAATAACACTGCAAGAAGTGATGAAAGGGAATAATATATGCACTTATAGGGAGATTACACAAGAATAGGGGCACAAACCATTAGATAGATGGAGACATACTCAAATTTTACACTTTGCACAAGGTTTACCACAGTCAATACGAGGCATAACACATCTCAGACCATTAGAGAAACTGTTGAAGTCATCGCAAAGTTTAGAGAGAAGGATATAAAAAATATACAAAATACTGAGGTGGGAGGCAGACCGTGAGTACCCGGCCTACCTTGAAAAATGGGAAAGGGAGTTAGGTCCATTAAGAAACAACGATCATAGGAATAAAAGAATCAGAATGACACACTCACTGCCAAAAGATGTACAAACGATAGAAATGTCCTATAAGTTATTAGCAAGGTGGTATATGACCCTCCCAAAGGGTACAGAGGATTAGAGGAGATGCCCCATCTACCTGCTGGAGGGGTTGCACGGCACTGGGGACTTTTAAACATCTGTGGTGGGAATGCTCTAAAATAATACCTTACTGGGATAAAAATAATAGAAATAATATTTTTGATAACAGGGGAAAGGATTGAAAAACTCCCATGGATATGTCTGTTCCACGATTCAGAGAAGGGGGCCGCACAATACAAATGGACATTAATCCCATACCTATTAAATGCAGCTAAAGCTCTGACCCCATACCATTGGAAAACCCAGCAGGTTCTAACAATAAAAGAATGGGTTAGGAGGATTGAGCGGACAAGATTAATAGAAGAGTCGATACATACGATGGAAGAAACAAGGGAAAAATATCAGACGGTTTGGCAGCAATGGCTTGCATTTATGAAAATGGAGAGATATTGTTTAATGCTAGAGGGTACCGAGGACAGAGAGGGAGGGGAGTGAGAGAAGGGTTAGTGGGGATGTGTGTTTTTTGTTTTTTGGGTTAGGGAGGGAGAGGGTGATGTCAAGTTATGTTTAAATGTAATGTTAAATATAGTGGTTTAAGAAGTATGTTTTAAAAGAAAGACATCTGTAAAACATTGTATTAAATACTAAAATAAAGAATCTATAAAAAAAAAAAATATATATATATATATATATATAGGTTCATATAATATTGGTTCAGAATATATATAATATTGGTTCAGAATATTTTTTTTTCTTGTGGTCAGGTGCGACTTATGGAGCAAGAAATATGATAATATTGTCCCTGATTCACACAATTCAACCTTATTTGTAAACCTCGTATTCTTATGAGGTTTAAAACAGGTTTTTAAATAGTTTTATTCTGATGGATGTTCAGCTGAGGAATGTGCCATTAAACATTTATTGTCAAATGTATTTTTATTTATTTAATAAAGTGGACCTTAATTCTGTTTCTAACCTTGTAACTAACTAACCCAACCATACCCTAGTAAATTGAACATTAGCACAAACATTCTCAGTACATTTAATGACTTGAAAAAGGTAGTTCAAAAGTACAATTAAAACAAGTAAAAGTTACATTTAATTTGCTTTTGACTTAAAATTTTGAAATGAATGGACAGGGCCGCCATCAGGGGGGTACAGCCGATACACATGTACGGGGCCCAAGCATCTGGAGGGGCCTGGTTAGCAGGAAGTGTGCAGGAGAGGTGCCATAGGCTAAGCACATACTAAGCACAGTAAGCTGGCAGGGCTGGGACTTGGGAGATGTTATGAGGGAGGGACTTAACAGTCTTTCAGTTGCTCATTGGCTGAGGAGGCAGCAGGAGGCGGGCTGCACTGCCTCATGATGCCTCCTTAGCCAATAATTTCACAGGGTGCACGGTCCATCACTGCAGAGCCTCGTGCTTCCTGTGTTGGTGGGAGGGACAGAATTCCTCCAGAGATCAATGTGAGTGTTTCCCTGAAGCTGCTAGAAATCATGTACATGCATATAGCCTGTGTCTCCCCTGTTAAAATCAATCACTGTATTGCCAACCCTATTGCTGTCCTTTTAGCAGAGTGAAAGTAACTTTACACATGTGTAGCATAGATGTCAGCTTATGTCACCATGTTAAAAGGACAGCAATATGGGTAGCATTACAGTGACTGTTATTAGTCCAGGTTCACTAAGCTAGCCAATGCTCTGAAGAGAAATCCATGCCCCTTTCACATGGGTGGTCCAATCGGTCCTCCTGTCCGTTTTTGAGGCAAACCTGATCAGGTCACCCATTCTCCTCACCCATGGAATGGCAGATTTGAATGAAAATGTGTCCATTTACACCTACCTACCTCCGATCTGATCTGGCAAAAAGAAAAGATGGAAGACCTCCATTCCCCTCTGTCTGGCCGGATCAGAGGACAGTAGGGTGTAAACGAACAGCATGAGTGTACACAGACCTGTCAGTTTCCCAATCAGCTCAGTAAGGGATACACGGACAGATCCCATGCTGAGAAAAACTGGATTGGCCCTTGTGAAGATTGAATGTAGATAAGGCCAACCATAGACGGTTTATATCTCAGTCTGTTTAGCAGAGACTGGCCGAGATTCAAAGTATGTATGGGCAGGCTGAATGTACCCAAGTTGATTGATCGATCAACTTGAGTACAACCAGCCTGTCAGATTTTACATACAATTATCACTAGCAGCTCTTGTAGCCAGTAGCAATAATAACTGTGTTTTCCTGGCAGGGGCAATTTTCCAGCCCCCCACTTGGAGAACACAGTACCTCCGCAGCAGGAATTCCCCCATCAACCCTGTCTGCGTTGATGGGGGAATCAAGGAATTATTTTCTTGCAGGCCGTGGGACACAGATGGGGAAGAAATAAATAAATGGGGGTTTAACGCTTTCATAATTTGGCCAAAATGGGGAAAAAAGTGCTTGCTTTATATATAGTTAGTTTTATACATAACTAGAACACCTAGCGAGGTTATATCATTGCAGGAGATTTCCCCTCACTTTCTGTCTTGGTGTCACCAGAACAAGTGGGGGAATCTCCCTGTGGGGATATAGCCACCAATTGTTTCTATATATATATATGTAGGAAGGCCAGTATGGTGGCCTGAATTTATGGGAGGAGCCCAGAGGGTATTTAACCAGCCCGCTCGCCTGTGGTCTTTGTCGGTTTCCGGTGCGCGGCACTACGTCACTAGGCCGACGGCTCGTGTTTCGTTTCCATTCGGACAAAACGTCTCTCTCGTGGTTTTCTTTCCCGTTCGTTTTGTACAACGTCGCCGGCTCTGTACAACGTCGCCAGCTCGACTGCCGCAGGTAAGGGTCTCGATTGACCTTCCTGTACTATTTTTAGTGTCGTTAAAACCTGAAATATTGAATCGTTCGTTATGATACCGGTTGTTATCACTCAATACGCTCCAATTTCGCAGCGCCCTTCATTCCACGGGCGTCATTTCTGTAGATATTGCTGGTAGGAAAAAACTGCACTGTTTTAGTACTTGTTATATAGTCTCGTTACCGTGTTCCACAGTCAAAATCGTTGCCAGTCGTGTCTCACGGCACAACGACTCGTACCTCTGCCATAGCTGGCTCACGTAGGTCATTTCATCATTTCACTCATTTCTGTCACGCACGGCGCTCCGATTCGAAACCAGTCGCATCCGCTAAATGCGCCGTTTCGTTCTGGTGTGCCCCCTACTTACTCGGCCTCATTTCGGTACATGCTCCAGAGCCCGCTCTTCGTTAAAACGACCCGGGTCTCTGTCATGGGAGTCATTTTCACCTCACCTATTACGTTCGAATCGAAACCAGACGCTTTTCTCAAAACGCGCAGGTTCGATCGACGTGTCCCAGTTGCGTTGGCCTCATTTCGGTACATGCTCTAGAGCCCGTTCGTTGACGGTCGCAGGTTGCGTCCTCTCCGATTAGTAGCTCTATCATGGGAAACATTTCATTGTCACATAGTACGTTCAGTTCGAATCCGGTCGCATCCCCGTGCATCGATTCGTCCGGACGGCCCCAGGTATTTTTCGGCCTCATTTCAGTACATGTGCCAGAGTCCCGTTCGTTGTCAGCCGCAATCGCGGCACGACCGGTTCGGGCCTCTGTCATGGCAAACTTTTGTCACTCATTTCACTGTCACCTACCGCGCTCTGATTCGAATCTAGTCGCATCTATGATGCACCGATTCGTTCCGATATGCCCCAGTTGTTACGGCCTCATTTCAGTACATGCTCCAGAGTCATGATTCATTGTTGGTTGCAGGTTTCGGTTCTCTGATTCATGTCTCTGTCATGGGAAATCGGTTCACTGTCACGTATCACGCTTCCGATACGAATCCAGTCGCATCGTGCGCTAATTCGTCTCGGCGCGTCCCAGGTATTTCAGCCACATTTCAGTACATGCTCCAGAGCGTACACGGTTAACGGTCAGTCGCAACAGCGGCATGATCGATTCGTGCCTCTGTCATGGCAATCAAAATAATTTCGCCGCCACGTACCGCACTCTGTTTCGAATCCGGTTGCATACGTTATGCACCGATTCGTTACGGTGTGCCCCGGTGCTTTAACCTAATTTCAGTGCATACTCCAGGGTCCGGTTCCTCATCAGTCGCAGTCGCGGCACGATCGACTTATGCCTCTGTCATAACACATATTTCATTAACTTGACCGTCATATACCGTGCCCCGATTCGACTCAGTCGCATCCGTGAGGCACCGATTTTTTCCGGTGTGCTTCAATTGTTTTGTTCCGAATCGGCTCGGTCGCATTTCGTTACATGCTCCACAGTTCATCTCATCACTTTTCGTCTGAAACGTCGGTTATCGCAATCAGCCTATGTCACAGCAAACATTTCACTCATTCACTGCGCACTCTTGTCACTTGAGTCTAATCCACTCATACCAACAATACATTGGTTCGCACCCGTCATGTCAGCATTACAGGTATCGTTCGCATGTTGCCTGTCATTCCTCCAAGTCCGACACTCACTATAGATCGATCCTTCGTGCTTCGAATTTCAGCCAAGGGTCTCGATTCGTTCGTTAAAACCTTCACCTCACTACTACTCCCCCTGATAGTCGCACAATCCAATGCATCTTGGTTTCCTTTCATACATCTTACGATCGGTTCCTATCAGGATTGTTACATATAGATACAAAGATTCGTGTCAGTTTCATTTTCATACACGCTACAACCCGTTTCAATTCCAGTCGCCCCAGCGGCAAATTGATTTGCACCGGGTTCATCCCGTACTCTCCACAGTCTCTTACATATTAGATTAAATTCATACACTCTAAAACGGATTTTGTCAGATTAATTTCATGCGATCAGCTCATATAAGATTCGGTTTGTTCGACCGATTCATATCGGATTCATTCCATACACATCCAAGAAACAACTTCTTGCAAATCACTGCTAGCACGCACCCAAGCATAGGCTCCCTGCAATCATTGCAAACATGTTCCAGGCACAGACTTCTTGTAGTCGTTGCAAGCGCGCGTTCAAGCATGGACGTCTTGCAATCGTTGCAAACACGCATCCAAGCATAGACTTCGTGCAATCGTTGCAAGTACGCATCCAAGCATAGACTTCTTGCAATCGTTGCAAGCACGCATCCAAGCATAGACTTCTTGCAATCGTTGCAAGCACGCATCCAAGCATAGACTTCTTGCAATCGTTGCAAGCACGCATCCAAGTATAGACTTCTTGCAATCGTTGCAAGCACGCATCCAAGCATAGACTTCTTGCAATCGTTGCAAGCATGCATCCAAGTATAGACTTCTTGCAATCATTGCAAGCACGCATCCTAGCATAGACTTCTTGCAATCGTTGCAAGCACGCATACAAGCATAGACTTCTTGCAATCGTTGCAAACACGCATTCGAGCATAGACTTCTTGCAATCGTTGCAAGCACGCATTCGAGCATAGACCTCTTGCAATCATGGCAAACACGCATTCAAGCATGGACCCCTTGCAATCATTGCAAACACTCATTCAAGCATAGAACTCTTGCAATCATTGCAAGCAGATGTCCAGGCACAAGCTTATTGCAATCATTGCTAGCAGGCAGTTCTGACTAGCTCAATAGATTGCTTTAGGAAAGCCTGGATACTTTCCTAAATGTACATTATATAACGGGGTACTTATGTTTATAGGTAAAGTTGATCCAGGGAAAAATCCGATTGCCTCTCGAGGGATCAGGAAGGAATTTTTTCCCCTGCTGTAGCAAATTGGACTATGCTCTGCTGGGGTTTTTGCCTTCCTCTGGATCAGCTGTGGGTGTAGAATTGGGTATGTTGGGTTGTGCGATACTTTGTTTATTTGATTTTGTGGTTGGACTGGATGGACTTCTGTCTTTTTCAACCTGGCTACCCATGTATCCTACCATAACTCCTTGCTATCGTTGCAGGCACGCATCCTGGCATAACTCCTTACAATCGTTGCAGGCTCACATCCTGGCATAACTCTTTGCAATCGCTGCAAGCACCTATCCTGGCATGACTCCTTACAACTATGGCAAGCACGCATCCTGGGGAACTCCTTGCAGTCGTTGCAGGCACGCATCCTAGCATTACATCTTGCAATCGTTGCAAGCACGCATCTTGGCATAACAGCTAAGCAATCATTGCAGGCACGCATCCTGGCATAACTTCTTACAATCATGGCAAGCACGTATCCTGGTGTAACTCCTTGCAATCGTGGCAGGCACGCGTCCTAGTATAACATCTTGCAATCGTTGCAAGCACGCATCTTGGCATTACATCTTGCAATCGTCGCAAGCACGCATCCAAACACACGTTCAAGCACAACTCCTGCAGTCTTCGCAAAGCACATGCGGTAACACGAATTTTTCAGAGTCACTACGAACACATCTCCAGTGACAAACTCCCGTGCCATTGTCGCAAGCACATGTTTAAACACAACTTTTGCAATCGTGCCAAGGCTCGCGACTTAGCATAACTTCTTGCAATCATTCTTTTGCTAGCACATTCTCAGTGGCCCACAAACTGGCTACACGTTGTTTTCAGCAGCACTTAATTGGCCACTTGTCTTCTGTGGCTTTTCTTACAAGCCATTCACCGTTCCCTGTCTGTCATCTCTCCCTTAGGACAGTTGAGTTCAACTTCCGTCCTGCACCGGGATCGTGTTGACACACGCAACTGGCTTCTTCTTGTTACACAGTCAGGCTATACCTAGCCAGCGTTCAGCATTTCTTATCATTACAGGACTCGGAGAGCCATCTGTCTTTACAGCCCATACAGTAAGATCCCCACTACGAGGCATCTAGAGGCATCAGCCCATAGCCAACGGCATACACTCGCCCATCACATCTGCCATCTTTAGGAACACATAAAATCCTCGCACATTCCCCAGTCTAGTCGTCCAAGCGGCCATCTACCGGGCCCTTTGTGGTTTTCACGGCCTACCCAGTTTATCGTTAGTAGCACTGGCAGCCAAGTTCTACACAGACACCACCTGACGAATGGTCAAAATCTACAATACGGGCCATCCCCCAGGGTCAGTCTTTATGTTACGCCTCCTGGTCTCCCTCTCACGGACGCAGGACCCCGCTTAGATCCTTAATTTAGATGCCGTAGCATTAGCAGTCCTATCTATGTCGGAAGGTTCCTTACTGCATGGATTGGTATAGCGATGTTTATACCATCTACGATGCCCGGTCACCCCTGGTAGTGACGGATGCCGCAGCCTCCACAGGCTTCGCTGCAATTTTTGGCCACCACTGGCTTACAGAACCATGGCATCAGGGATACTCCTAAACCCCGGGTTTACCTGGACTTCCTCCCTCTTCAAGCTATACCCGGTCATGACAGCCTCTCGACGCTGGGGTCATGTCAAGACAGGACAGGCCATGGCGTTCACCACCGACAACTGGGCCGAGGTTGATCTTGTTGATGAAGCTAGGTCAGGACCGCTCTCGGTTAGGTCCTTCTACGCAGCCTACACCTCGACCCCAGTCCATAACGTGGTCACTCTTTAGTATTTGAGCACCCTTGGCAGCATGTTGGCCTGGGTCCCAAGTCACGTCATTGAGAGACTAAGCAGTTGGAACCCTGCCTACCTCGCCCAGTACATCCCCAATCCTCGTGCGGAAGTGGCACAGGCATTCACCAAACTCGCTCATCTAATTAAGCTAAAACGAATAAAACCACACCCCTACCTGAATGTTTTTGCCCCCTTATTTTGGTATACCGACCATCAGACCAGGGCACACTTCAGGTCCATTTCATGTTGTTAATCCTATGGTAAAGTATATTGGTTCATATCCGTATCGGCCATAGGGCTTCGACCATAAGTAGGAAGGCCAGTATGGTGGCCTGAATTTATGGGAGGAGCCCAGAGGGTATTTAACCAGCCCGCTCGCCTGTGGTCTTTGTCGGTTTCCGGTGCGCGGCACCCACCCTCCCATCCCCTTTTCAGGGCATTTCTCAAATTCATTTCTCTTCACAATATATTAATTTCTAATCTAGGGTATGCCCCCTTATTTTGGTATACCGACCATCAGACCAGGGCACACTTCAGGTCCATTTCATGTTGTTAATCCTATGGTAAAGTATATTGGTTCATATCCGTATCGGCCATAGGGCTTCGACCATAAATATATATATATATATATATATATATATATATATATATATATATATATATACAAATTAGGGCTGTGGAAATGAAAGATTAATTCCTCTATTAATCGATACATTTTTTTGATCGATCAAAATTATTTTGATCGGTACTCACCTCTCTGCCGGCTCCCGAGTCTTCAGGGAGTTCCGTCAGAGATCCGGTGACGTCACGGACATCGACGTCACTGGACTCCTCCCCCTTCCCCAAGTGCCTCCATCTGCTAACAAAGGGAAGGGGGGAGGAGTCCGGTGACGTTGAAGTTCTGATTGAACGTGACGTGTACGGGAAGGAGCTACATATGACGTCTACTGCTCTACGAAACTAACATGATTGTCGGCTTTAATTGCTGTGTTTTTATCATCTTTATGTGAGTAGTTTGTGTTTGAACACAAAAATGTAATCTTATACTTAAGCAGTGAGCACTTAGATCTTTTACCCATGACCTGGCATCCTTGCTGAGATATAATGAGACGTGAGAGAAGTTTATGGTCCGTGTTAACCCTTTTGATACCTGCTTGCATGACCACCTGTTTGCACAGGGGTCCATGCCATAAGGTGAGAGTGATTAGTTAGACCGGAAGTGGAGGGATTGTCACGTTACGGTGAAAAAAAAAATGACTTACGTCAGTGCTACAGTTTTAATTTAAAATGTATTTGTGTAAACTGTGAAGTTAAGTCATGGATTGTGGAAATTAACTAGTGTCGGGTGATTGTATATTAGGGGTGCTGAAATTAATCGTTGCATCGATGCATCTGGATTTGGGTGTCCCCGATTCGGCATCAATGCATAGGGACCTGATAATCGATTGCGGGTGACATCATAGAAACTTGCCCCGCCCCTCCCAGGAAAGCACTCCGAGTATAGTTTTATAATGACTTTTTTTAAATAAATGGCGACTTACAGTTAATGCTGTGCCCAGCTGTATATGCTTTTAAAAAAAATGCGTCACTTGATTCCCGAAATTCATAGTAAATACATCCCGATAATGGGCCATGCCGAGCCCGGCCCGCCTCCCTCCTCTCTCCTCTCACGTCTCTCGAGTCCTGACGTCAGCGGGGAATTCTTAGCCCCGCCCGCCTCTCTTCTGATATGATAACTATAGTCAGCGGGCGGGGCTGAGAATTCCCCGCTGACGTCAGGACTCGAGAGAGTAGGGAGGAGAGAGGAGAGAGGTGGGAAGTGAGAGGCGGGCCAGTGTGGTGCCGAGAATGGTTTCCACGTCTTAGTATGTTTCCCCTGGCTCTCGGCTCATATCGAAACTCCGCCTGTCCAGCCCTGTGCACTGCGGCTCCTTTGAATGCAAATCACATTTCCACTATCCCCTGTACAATATTATTAGTCTATTCTATACACACACACACACACACACACACACGCACACACACACACACACACACACCACACACATATATATATATGTGTGTGTGTTACTCCATCCACACACATAGTATAATATATATATATATATATATATATATATATATATATATATATAATTATACTATGTGTGGATGGAGTAATACATGCGGTATAGTGACAGATTTTTTTAAAAAGCACATACTTTTTTAAATGAGGCACATCATGCAATGTAACAGTAAGTAAAGTACAAATGGGTTTGTACTCTACTTACACCTCACACTGACTGCATTTAAAGGGCACAGGTGGTTGCATTTGACGGGCACAGGTGGCTGCGTTTGAAGGGCACAGGTGGCTGCGTTTGAAGGACACAGGTGGCTGTGTTTGAAGGGCACAGGTGGCTGCGTTTGACGGCACAAGTGGCTGCGTTTGACAGGCACAAGTGGCTGCGTTTGACGGGCACAAGTGGCTGAGTTTGACAGGCACGAGTGGCTGCGTTTGACGGGCACAAGTGGCTGCGTTTGACGGGGGAGGTTCAGTATTTTTCAGTTTGTTTAAAAAGACACTAGTCGGCCCAAGCGGAAGTGGGAGCTCGTCGGTAATCGTGATGCATCGTGATGCATCGCGGAATCAAATCAAATTGAATCGTTGACCAGATAATTGTAATCGAATCGAATCGTGAGCCCAGTAAAGATGCACACCCCTATTGTATATAGTGTATACCACATTTACCACTGACTAATGCAGAGTTGCAATGCAAGGAGATCAGCTAAAAGTAGTTGGATCTGTATGTGCATTATAATTATTCCAAATTAGTCGATTAAAAAAATTGATTAATCGAACATGGACATTTCAATCAGTAACAGCCATAATATAAATATATATAATGTATAATATGGACAATAGGGGCAACAATTGCAAGCTATTTCCCCACAGTGAGATTCCCCCACTTCATGTTCAGGTGACAGTAAGGCAGGAAGTGAGGGGAAATGTCATGCAATGATATAACCCTATATTCTAGTTGTGTTTAAAAAGTATATATAAAGAAAGCACCTTTTTTCCATTTTGGCTAAATTATGGAAAAGTTAAAACCATATTATTTTTTTTACCATCTGTGTCCCATTGTGAGGTTCCATAGACACAAGTAGATAAATGCCCTTGGAGATAGTTTCCAACAGAACTGGAGTCCCAGGATGGAGGAGATGGGACTGGAAGAGGAGGATATGGGATAGAGGAGACAGGACTGGAGGAGGAGGGCATGTGATGGAGGAGATGGGACTGGAGGAAGATAAGGACATGGGACTAGAGTAGGAGAAGGAGATGGATGAGATGGGTCTGAAGGAGGAGGAGGAGATGGGACTGGAGGAGGAGGAAGATGTGGGATGGAGGGGATGGGACTGGAGGAGGAGTAGGATGGAAGAGATGGGACTTGAGGAGAAGGAGGAGGAGGAGGAGATGGAACTGGAGGAGGAGGACATGGGATGGAGGAGGTGGGACTGGAGGAGGAAGAGGACATGGGACTGGTGGAGAAGTAGATGGGACTGGGGGAGGGGGGGACATGGTATGAAGGAGATTGGACTGGAGGAGGCTGTGGGATGGAGGAGATGGGACTGGAGGAGGAGGAGGATGTGGGATGGAAGAGTTGGGAATGGAGGAGGAGGTAGGATGGAAGAGATGGGACTGGAGGAGAATAAGGACATGGGGTGGAGGAGATGGGACTGGAGAAGGATGACATAGGATGGAGGAGAAGGACATGAGACTGGGGAGATGAGATTGAAAGAGAAGGACATGGGATGGGACTCAGTGGTACTGCCAGTGGGCGGGCACTGAGGATTGTTGATTGCCAGGTCTGGGAATGGGGGGGCCCAGGCCTAAAACTGTGTAAGGGGCCCCAAAATTTCTGATGGCGGCCCTGTGAATGGACGTTCCCAAATGAAAACCACACTAAGTCCAGGTTCACACTGACAGCGGGAAAGAAATCACGCAAGTTCAGCTGAACATAATTTCATTCCTGCATGTCAGTCTCAACTTTGGTAGCGATTTCAGAGACATCTGTACAGGTTACTGCACATATGTCAATGGAAATCGCACCCCAAGTCCCAAAAGTAGTACAGAAATTACTTTTAGGAATTGGTGCGACGCGGAAAATGCAGGTGTCACGCCGTTTCGGATGGAGCCATTGACAATTGTCGCCGATTTGACATGTCAAATCGCATGCCAAATCACTCCAATGTGAACCTAGGGTCAGTGTTATTTCTATCTGCTGTCTCATTTCTCTGCTATCTGACTCAAAATAGTAAAAGAAAAATCATATATTTATTGTTATTATCATAACCTACCACCAAAGAACAGCCCAAAATCAGTTCTCCTGCTCCCGATGATCATAGCGTTACGACATATGTGTATGCTCTTTATTTTTTATTTTATTTTTTATTATTATAATTTTTTTTTACACCCAGTTGTTTGTTTATCTCTCTCTTCCAGGTCCCAAAAGTTAGTACTGGACCCAGGGCTCCCAGTGTGAGACCCTGGTCTCTGTGCTGGGAGTGCACTGTCCAATACCTTCGGACTTCCAATGGTATTTGCAGAATCCCTTCTAGGACTTCCGGTGGTATTTCCCAAGACTTCAGAATTCCTTGAAACAACACTGGGCTTTTCCTCTGACCAAAAGGATAAACAAGCTTTAGGCTTTGAGGTGGCTAGTGCTGTGCCTTATTGTCAGCTACCTCATGCACCTGTGAGTTTTCCTGATCATTGCCAAATTTGATCAAACTGACTAATCTCTTGAATGCCACCAGACTTTGATCCCTGCCTGAACCTGACTACACTATCTTGTTTGCCACCTGCCTTGATCCCTGACTCACCTAACTACTCTTCTGCCTACTGCCTGTTCCTTCTATCTCCCTGGTTGGGGGATCCTGAGGCCCACAAACAGGTGATAGTTTGCAGCAAAAAAAAAAAAAAACATGACTACTAGGGTCCTTGGCCACCTTCAACTTTAGGAGCATTGTCACAAATAATGATTTAACAGACTCTCCTGATTAGCTGTTGGAAATGGAGGGAAAGCAAGGGGGTGGCATTTGCAAATCAACATGAGGTTGGGGAATCTTCTAAGAGATGAAAAAAATTTAATCTATAACAAACAATGGATCAAACTTTCTAACATGATCTGCCAAATGTAAACAGGCATCATATTCCTTTATGAAAATCAGTTGGCTTATATCTAATAAGTGCCATCAGCTCAAGCAATATATTTTTTTTTTGTTACCTAAAGAACAGAACAAACAGCAGACAATCAGGATATGAAATGGTCATTTATCAAAAGACTTTCTGTTTTAAAATAAATCCAAAGAAACATCAAACAACTGAATCTCCCTAGTTTCGCCTCTTAAGAATTTTATAAATTAATTTGGTGTAGATTTTTCCTTCTGTATTTTAATTGGTGTAAGACTTTGATAAGCAATCACTAAAACTAGAAGCTTTAAAGTATAATTCTTCTTTGGATGTCTTTTGTTCTTGCAAACTGCTAATCCCATTTGTAGATGTGTTAAAGTACTCCATAACTGCTGCATAAAACTGGACATGTAAGAATTGGTTCACAAAACTATAAATTATACTTAAGCATTGAGGCGAAAGTGTACATACATGGGAATAATATGATATTCTTGATCATTCGCATTTAAATTGTACTTTATCTTTGCAATTGGTCCAATTTACCTGTCATACTACACAAATTGTCTCTAATTTTCAAGTTTCTTATCCAAAGAGAAACCACACACTAACATTTACAAAGGAGGTTAACATGGATCAACCTATAAATTTGATGTGCCTACAGTTCCATTTTGAATTGATCTAGCAATTTCAAATTGCTTTTCTAGCATGCTTTGACTCAGACTGTAGCAATGGTTGAAGGATGAAGTGATCATGTTTTGATGAGTGTATGGGATGGTTAAAATCTCTATCTGGTTTATTCTTGCCATATCCACTGGGGAGATTTTTCTTTACTTCCTATCCTGTCGACACAATATAACGCAGCACAACCACATATATATGAATATTTATGACTACTATAATTAGTCTGCATTGGTGCGAATGGACAATTACATACAAATACCAATACAAATTATTTTGTTATGTATATGTGACGAATCATAATAAAAGAAAGTCTCTTAATGCGTGTCCTTGTGCTTCAATACATAATATAATCAAAAATCAAATGTGTGTGAAGCCATGCTCCTCCACCTCTCAAAGTGGTCCCTTACCTCAGGTTTAGATCTACACAAGGTGAGGTCTAAGCATGCATGTCCCAGCACATTGGGTAATGTAGTCCACCAATATCCTCAGAATAACTGATGCATTCACTAGAGTGGTGAAAGCTTATGTTGCATTAAATATAAGAAAAAAAGAAAAAACATTCTCACAATGCAGTATCAAAAATAACTTTTTAATTTATTAAAACATTAAAAAATACTTACAAATAGAGTGCACTTGTACTGTCCAGTGCACCAGATAATTTGCAAAGAGTCATAGCTGGCAGACAATCATGGCTCCCTTAGGAGTGAACCTCTCTATAAGGCGATGTTCAAAACGGCTAAAATCCCACTTCCGGGTGTCCTGATGTCACATGGTCCCACCTCCTGATGCGTTTTGTTGCATGACTGTGACTTAATCATAGTAAAAACCTCATAGACAGTTGTCACTGGAACTAGTGTCCACATTGATAGATTTCATCTCCCTTTCTGTTCCTGACTACAAGTAAAACTTTTGTCTTTTCCCTCACTGTTAACATAGTGACAAGGGCCATCAGGACAATGCAAAAGAAACCCAAAAAGGACTCTAACCCTCACTACATATATGAAGCGCACTACTCCCTTGGGAGCTGCTAGTAGTTCATACAGTATGGCTGTTTTAACCCCTGCTTCTTCCACCTCCGCTGTAGTAAAGCACAGACACATGTAGAACAGTTCAAAACTTTAACTTTATTCCAGATTCCGGCAGGTACTATCACCTCAGTGATGCACAGATATAGATTGCCTCTGGGTTGAAATGTATAAACTTCTGCTTTATTCCAGATTCCACCAGGTACTATCACATCAGTGATGCACAGAATAGGAGTTGCCTCTTGATTGAGATGTACGTGAGTGAATAGTCCCTCTCCTTTATTGAGCTGACACGCATGCCTCTCTGAAAAGCATGTGGTACTTTGAAACGCTAGCAGTCTCAGGCCTCACCTGCCTTCTCCTCCTGCCCTTTTCCTCCCAGGCCAGCTCAGGAAAGGTCCAGGCCAGCCCTGGTTCTCTCTGGTCAGTTTACAGTTACTTCTTGCTTCGGAACATGTGGAAACCTTCCAGCTCTGGAGTCTCTGAACCTCCATTACCTTCCAGCGAGGATCTGTGTGGCTTTCCAGCACTGGAATCTCTGAACTTCCAGGCCTTGCAGCCCTTGGCCTTAACATCACATCTTTCTGCCTCTGTGGAATAGTTCTCTTCCCATCTCCAACTCCCCAGGGAACATGTGACCCCAGTGTATATGTATGAGCCCCACTCCCGACCAACAAATTAACGATTGGACAAGGGCCCATACACACTGCCTGTCCTTTAGAGCCTGACCCGCCTCCTTTCCAGAAGATTCCTCTGGAGAGCAAAGGAGTGTTCTCCCAGGGTGATGAACAGATGGTCACACCCCCCTCTAACCTATAACTCCTTCCTAACCCAAACAAACCTCCAAGCCTGTACAAAATACAGTAAGGCACTGGTAATTTAACCTAACTTCTAAACTAATAGCACCCACCTAAATTGGTGGGCGCTACATATACAAAATAAAAAAAAAATGGATAAATGTAAAAAAGTATCCTCAATAGTAACAAGAAACAAAACAGATTCTAAAGGAAAAGAGGGTGTTTACCCAAGTTGTTCAATTTGTGTATTTCACACACTTGTAGTGTCCCTTTTATAATCCTTTCTTTTCACTTTTAGAAAGAGCAATTGTGTTTTAATATACGTCTCATTCCCATAAACGTACCAATTTGGTATTTTCCAAAAGAGTCTATATTTCTCTGTTTATAGTTGACTAGTAAACTGATCTGTGCTTTTATGGACTTGCAGACCTGGTAATCTAGACTCACTTAGAGGTCGAAGAAATTACGGGAGTTTGCCACCAGCATCTATATGGATTTTTGTGAACCAATTTTTTTTTTTAAATTCAATACTACAAATTAATGGACTGTTCTGTTTTAATTTTTTTTTTTTATATATATGACATGTAACTGAAATTACTTTCCACGCAATGATTTAAACACATAATATGGAGCACAGATGATTTTGAATACAGTTATGGGTTAATAAACTCTTACCAGTAAAACTCAGATCAGCTTTAAATCATTTAAATTTTCTTTACATATGAAATTGGATTTACAGGGTGAAAAACAGCAGTTATGACCGTAGGCTTAAATTTCACTTCGAACATAATGGCCAATAAATCTTTTCTGCCCTTTTATAACTGTGCATCATTGTGAGAGAATTATATATGTCACCGATAATGCAGAATATCAAATAAATGGTCACAGAGTCTAATCTGTGATTTTTAGACAATGAAATGATAAGAGCGCCATTGATAAGGTTATGGTGGATATACAGTTTTTATATAGCTGCTCTTTTGAAAAATGTGTTACCTCAGATCTGAATACATTAAAGGTAACTTAGCATACAGTATGTGTGCCTCTGGGTAGCTATTAATTAAAGAGGATTACCAGAGAAATTGCAAATCCCCTGATGTTTTATACCCCTCCGTGTAGAAAATGGAAAGTGACGCACCCCAAGTGGTTCGATCGCCACAAAGCTACTATTAAAAATTGTACTTGTAAAGTCATCCAATCGGTATTGCATTAGTCAGATAATTTATTTTTCTTAGGGACTACAAAATTTTACTGCAATATCCCTGTAAAGGACTTCTACATTTGACATTGGATTTTTGCAATTCACTCATACCATAACTTTGAAAAAATATACAGAGTCCAAATATGTGTCTACTTTATGAACACTTATACGTGTGCAAGGGGGGAATGCTAACTCCCAGCTGAAGGGTCATTTCACACAAATGCAGTTTCACAAAATGTTTTTCTGTTGGGAAAGTGCAAGTGCACAAAGTATGGTAAACTGCAGGGTGATACAAAGAGTCTGTAAACAGACAATGCTACCTACCAAATGTGGCTTGTTTGGGTAATAGTTTACTTAAAGTGTATTTTAACCACTTTCAGACCGCCACCATTTTGCTGGCTTAAGACCAGACCACTTTTTGCGATTTGTCACTGCGTCGCTTTAACTGACAATTCCTACGGTTGTGCGTCATGACTCCCAAACAAAATTTACCTCCTTTTTTCCCACAAATAGCGCTTTCTTTTGGTAGTATTTGATCACCCCTGTGGTTTTTATTTTTTGCGCTATAAACAAAAATAGAGCGACGATTTTGAAAAAAACTCATTATTTTTTACTTTTTGCTATAATAAATAATAATAATATTAAAAAAAACATTTTCTTTCCTCAGTTTAGGCCAATACATATTCTTCTACATATTTTTGGTAAAAAAAATCACAATAAGCGATTATTGATTGGTTTGCGCAACATTTATAGTGTTTACAAAATAGGGGATAGTTTTATGGCATTTTTATTCATTTTTTTTTTTTTACTAGTAATGGCGGCGATCAGCAGAAATCAGTGTCACTTGTTACTAGGTAGAATGGGGAGATGCTGTTTACATCGGCATCTTCCTGTTCAGCCTCCCCGTGAGACGATTGTGGGTATCCCCGCGGCGATCGAGTCCACCGGACCCACGACCAGACTCACAAGGGTTCCAACTGGCAAGCGGGCACACCGCCGGCTGCTCACACGTGATAGCAGGACAGCAATTACAAATTGATGTACCTGTAGGCCAATTTGCCTGCTCATGCCATTTTGCCGACGTACATCATCATGCGGTGGTCTGGAAGTGGTTAAACCAAAACGATTAATTTAGTTTTGGGTAGAGTAGTAAGCAGTTAGAACCCCTGCCAGATTTTTTCCTCTGTCTGTGTCCTCATTACAGAGATATACTCTCTCAATCTGTCCTGGTGACCACTATCACAGGGACTGAAATTTAGGAAGAAACTAAAATATTTTGCTGTCACCAGAACAGGAATAGAGAGTAAATATTCTAATGAGGATACTTGTCCCAGTGACACTTGTCTAATGCCGCATACACACGATTGGAATTCCGGCCAGAAAAAGACAGATGAGAGCTTTTCATCGGAAAACGCGACTGTGTGTATGCTGCATCGGAATTTAGCTGTCTGAATTTCCCACCAGCCAAAAATTGATAGCATGTTCTCAATTTTCCCAACGGAAAAACTTTCTATCGGTAATTCTGATCGTGTGTATGCAATTCTGACATGCCAAAAATTACGCATGCTCAGATTCAACTACAAGACAGAAGCTTTTGGCTACTGGCTATTGAACTTCCTTTTTCTAGTCACGTCGTACGTGTTGTACGTCACCGCATTATAAATGATCGGAATTTCATGTGACCGTGTGTAGGCAAGACAGCTTGAGCCGAATTCCGTCGGGAAAACCATCAGAGCTTTTTCCGACGAGAATTCCGATCGTGTGTACGTGGCATAAGAGGTGAATTTCCTCACATTGGAAAGATTTTTTCTCACTTCCTGTTGTGGCTACACAACAGGAAGTGAAGAGAAATCCCCTTAATCGATCACTAGATATAAAACAAGCAGGTTTTTTTTTTACCATCAGTTATTTTTTGCTTTACTTACACTTTAATACTTTACTTGTATACATAGCATTATGTGCCAGTTTTTATGGCTACTAATTAACATATTTCATAGATGGGATCCCAGTCCACCCAGTAAAATAAATACTGTAACAATAGTATGGGTTGTGCTATTACAGGGAGACCGTGAGCAAGTGGGAACCTGTGCTAATGGGGGGAGGGGGGGGGTTCAAAACTATTTAAAGTAAACCTAAAGTAATTAAAAAACTACCTAATTCACTAATGTCAGTCACCATTTAGTGCTTGGACATTGAGCCTGTTACCTAATGAATTAGCGCTAGTTCTTTGAATCTCCTGGAACCCTGATATGCATACAGATGTAGATTTCTGGATCTAGAGCAGGGACCTATTTTCCTAATTATTAACCAATGCGTCTGCTAACCATAGCAATGAAAAAAAATGAGATGAGAGGTATTGGAGCCAGACTCGCAATCCAGCAAGCTGGAAAAATATGTGCATATTAGAGTGCCAAGGAATTACAATACAATGGGCATTGAACTGGATTATGAGCTGGACATGTGGTCAAATGAAAGTGTCTGCTATGTGTTGCCAGTGGAAGGCTAGCTTTGTATTTTCCGCTTCAGGTTTTGGTTTAAGAGAACAATTCAAAACTTACTTTGGATTTTAAAGAAGGAACAGGTAAGTGGGTAAACAATGTAAAGGATATTTCACTTTTATGGCAAAAAAATGCCTCTCTCTGAGTGTATGTGCCACTCTTTTGAATTCAGAACATTCTGTTGTTCTAGACAACCTGGGAACAATCTATTGCTGATCTAGATTTCTGGATCTAGAGCCAGGCCCTATCTTTCTAAGTATTGACCAAGTACCAAACATTGACCAACCATAGTAATGATGAAAAATTAGATGGGAATCGAACATTAAAGGTTTATATTGCATGCTTGATGAAAAAATACGTTTTAAGAAAACTTAAAAGATTGTTTTAAGGAAAAAAATGTTTTTTAGTATTCTACAACAATCCTACTGTGAACTATACATATAATCCACAACCAGGATCTGGAAGAAAACACAGCACCAGCTTTTTTAACTTTCAGTAGATTTTTATTGAGTTTCAAATAGAAGAAATATACAAGATGGAACATTGCAAAGAAAATGGTTGCCATGAGAGCTCATTGTAGTGAGAGAACATTGTAATACAAATAAAAACATAACACATAACACATTTGTATTAGTAATAAAGGACAAAGGGGATCATCTCTCGAATCTATGTCTGAAATGCATCAAAAGTTGTACTGATACCATTCGAGTCATTGTGACCAGTGTTCACTACTGGGGGATAAGGCCGCCTTTAGAGGCTGCAAACATACGCTCATAAGAACCGGGATTATGCACCATGGGTATTATCTCAGTTAGTAGTATTGGGTCAGTGGACTTCCAGTGGCACGTAATGGTCAATCTAGCAGCCAGTAGTATGTGAACGGTCAAGTAACGTAATTGGGGAGGGATTTTTTTTTAGTAATGGTACTGATAAGCACAAATATTTCTGACCAAAAGGTCGAAAGCTTATTGCAACTTAAAGCGGAGTTCCATCCAGAATTTGGCATGTAATTTTTTTGGGGGTGAGTGGGTGACTACTTTAGAGTGGGACTTCCTGTCCCACTTCCTCCTTCCACCCACAGAACCGCCTAGGCAACTCCTCCTCTCCTCTTAGGTGTGGTCCCTCCCTCTCTGCAATCTTCTGGGACATGTGACAGGTCCCTGGAGATTGCCTGTCCACTGGGAGAGCGCAGCGCAACTAACGCTAAACGCTAAACTTTTTGCCGCTGCTGACTTTTAATAATAATAAAAAAAGCCTGGAACTCCACTTTAAGAGTATATGGATTAAGCTGCCTAGTTCACCACAGTTTCCCCAGCAGAAAGGTGAGGCTAATGAGGTGAATGTGTGAATCTGGGATGGGGTGATGTACCAACGGAGATTACTTGAGGGTAAGTTCCCATAAGCAGGAGGAGCGGGTCATGTTGTAACTAGAGGATATTGCAGTTATCCAGTGAGAGGGGCTGAAAGAATGACCTACAGTGGTGTGAAAAAGTGTTTGCCCCCTTCCTCATTTCCTGTTCCTTTGCATGTTTGTCACACTTAAGTGTTTCGGAACATCAAACCAATTTAAACAATAGTCAAGGAGAACACAAGTAAACACAAAATGCAATTTGTAAATGAAGGTGTTTATTATTAAAGGTGAAAAAAAATCCAAACCATCATGGCCCTGTGTGAAAAAGTGATTGCCCCCTAAACCTAATAACTGGTTGGGCCACCCTTAGCAGCAACAACTGCAACCAAGCGTTTGCGATAACGTGCAATGAGGCTTTTACAGTGTCCTGGAGGAATTTTGGCCCACTCATCTTTGCAGAATTGTCCTAATTCAGTTACATTAGAGGGTTTTCGAGCATGAACGGCCTTTTTAAGGTCATACCACGACATCTCAATAGGATTCAGGTCAGGACTTTGGCTAGGCCACTCCAAAGTCTTCATTTTGTTTTTCTTCAGCCATTCGGTGGTGGACTTGCTGGTGTGTTTAGGATCATTGCAGAACCCAAGTTCGTTTCAGCTTGAGTACACGAACAGATGGTCGGACATTCTCCTTCAGGATCTCTTGGTAGACAGCAGAATTCATAGTTCCTTTTATCACGGCAAGTCTTCCAGGTCCTGAAGCAGCAAAACAGCCCCAGACCACCACACTACCACCACCATATTTTACTGTTGGTATAATGTTCTTTTTATGAAATGCAGTGTTCCTTCTACGCCAGATATACTTGGACACACACCTTCCAAAGAGTTCCACTTTTGTCTCATCGGTCCACAGAATGTTGTCCCAAAAGTCTTGGGGATCATCAAGATGTGTTGTGGAGAAATTGAGACGCGCTTTGATGTTCTTTTTGCTCAGCAGTGGTTTTCTCCTTGGAACTCTGCCATGCAGGCCATTTTTGCCCAGTCTTTTCCTGATGGTGGAGGCATGAACGCTGACCTTAACTGAGGCAAGTGAGGCCTGCAGTTCCTTGGACGTTGTTGTGGGGTCTTTTGTGACCTCTTGGATGAGTCGTCGCTGCGCTCTTGGGGTAATTTTGGGCGGCCGGCCACTCCTGGGAAGGTTCACCACTGTTCCATGTCTTCGCCATTTGTGGATAATGGCTCTCACTGTGGTTCGCTGGATTCCCAAAGCTTTGGAAATGGCTTTATAACCCTTTCCAGACTGATAGATCTCAATTACTTTCTTTCTCAATTGTTCCTGAATTTCTTTGGGTCTCGGCATGATGTGTAGCTTTTAAGGATCTTCTGGTGGACCTTATGCCCCGTACACACGAGCGGACTTTTCGACATCCAAACTCCGACGGACTGAGTCCGGCGGACTATCCGATCGTGTGTGGGCTGCAACAGACTTTAGCGAAGCTAAAGTCTGACGGACTTTAGAAATGAAGCATGCTTTAAATTTTCCCGACGGAACTCCGCCGGACCCGGTCCCCTTTGAAAAATCCGCTCGTGTGTGTGCTACTCCGACGGACTAAAACCGACGCTAGGGCAGCTATTGGCTACTGTCTAGGAACTTCCTACGTCGAATCCAGTCGTACGTCATCACGTTCGACTCCGTCGGAGTTTGGTGTGATGGTGTGTGGTCAAGTCCGTTCGGTCGAAAAGTCCGCCAGAACTCCGTCGGAACTCCGGCGGAACTCCTTTGGAGGTCTGTCAGACTTAATCCCTCTCGTGTGTACGGGGCATTACTGTGTCAAGCAGCTCCTATTTAAGTGATGCCTTGATTGTGAACAGGTGTGGCAATAATCAGGCCTGGGTGTGGCTAGAGAAATTGAACTCAGGTGTGGACAACCACAGTTATAGTATGTTTTAACAAGGGGGGCAATCACTTTTTCACACAGGGCCATGATGGTTTGGATTTTTTTTCACCTTTAATAATAAACACCTTCATTTACAAATTGCATTTTGTGTTTACTTGTGTTGTCCTTGACTATTGTTTAAATTGGTTTGATGTTCCGAAACACTTAAGTGTGACAAACATGCAAAGGAACAGGAAATGAGGAAGGGGGCAAACACTTTTTCACACCACTGTATGTCTTTTTCCCATTTTATCATTGGTGGAATGTTTGACAAAGGTGGTTTTATTTTGTAGGAGATTGTAGAACAGTGTGATACCCTTGGTGCAGGGATTATCTGAGGATAGGTATTTCCATTATTTTTCTTGTATATAGAGATGAAGGGGGTTGCGTATTATGCAGTGAGTTATCTGCATGTATTTGAAGAAGTCTGTGAAAATACAGTACTTCTTGTAGAGATGTAAATGGTTTAAAAAGGTTGCCTGAGTATAGATATGAGATCTGCCTTATACCCATATTTTCCCATGAATATATGGAGAAGTTGGGAATAAGTAGAGAGAGAATGGATATAGCTGCTGGGATTTTATGAGGCGTTTCCCTTTTGGACACGTTTAAAATTAAGCAAGGCTGCCAATGTTGCGACAATAGTGGGGGAGAAAGATAGGCTATTAGGTTTCAGCTGCACTTTTAATGTGTATTCTTGCTATCAAAAACAAACAACTACCAGATGACAAATTTTAATGTCAAGCAGCATGTAGCGACTGAGACTTAAAGTGGAATTCCAGCTGCAAATTTTTTTTTTTTAAAGTCAGCAGCTACAAGCACTGTAGCTGCTGACTTTTAATGACACTTCCCTGTCCAGGGAGCCCACAGTGTCGGCCTCCCCGAAGCCGATGTGTCCACCAGCTTGGGTGCAGGCACCGCCATTCCAACTAAGGGAAACCGGCAGTGGAGCCCTCAGGCTTCAGAGCTGGTTTCCTACTGCACATTCACGAGTCACGTGGTGCTTTGTGAATGGCCTTTTTGTCTTCTGGTAAATACACAGCTCCCGGAAGGCAGCAGGGAAGAAGGAGAATGGCTTGCTGCAGAAGAGGACATGAGGTACTGTGCCGCCTAGGACAGAAGAGGACGTAACGTACTGGCCGGGCTAGGACAGAAGTAAACTATGTACTTCTAAAAAGGTAAGAAACAAAAGAAAAAAAATAGATACCCAAAGATGGGGGGTGGAGGGGTGGCCTTTAGTTTAAGACCACCTTGAAAAAAGTGGGTGGAACTCCGCTTTATGTGTTGAAGAATAACTAGTAGTGACACAAGAATTTACTCTTGGTGCCTATTACTCAGTAAGTAAGTGGGTTCCTCTTAAAAAGTAATACCTGTACATGCTTAGCTCCCTTCTCTACTATTGTTTTGTTCCCCTATGTTTCGATCTTGCAACTACGACTGCTGCCAGTCTTTTTTCCTGCCAAGTATACAAAAAGTAGACCAGTTTCCAATTGCTGGCAAGATATAGGACAAAAAACTATTGGTATGCAATATATCATGTTTGATGAGGGAAAAAAAGCAAACATATGCTTAAACATTTTATTTTTTGTTTTGGCTATAATAAAAAAAAAAGAAGAAAAATATATGCAGACCCATTATATACTGCAATGACTCAAAGAATGGTAAATGAAATAGGGTGTAACACATCTTTAAATGTAATTAAAGGTGCCCCTAGACAATTGATGGCAGTTTAACAATAAATAGAGATTAAGATCAGGGCTCAGTGAAAATAATGATATACCTGAAGTTAATCACACTTACTATCAGAACACTAATGACACAGATTATATAGCAAGCATGGCTTGGGTTACACAAATATGATGTTGTTACTAACAACCAAATAGACCTCATTTCTCCAAATATCTATACAGGTAATAGATGTAGATAAGGGTTCTCTATAGATATACAGTACATAAAAATAGTAGGGCTGTGGAAATTAAAGATTAATTCCTCGATTAATTCATTTTTTTGATCAATGAAAATTCTTTTGATTGGTACTCACCTCTCCGCCTGCTTCCGGGTCTTCAGAGAGTTCCGTCTGAGATCCGGGGTTGTCACAAACATCGACATCATTGGACTCCCCCCCCTTTCCCCAAGTGCCTCCATCTGCTAAGGAAGGGAAGGGGGGAGGTGTCCGGTGATGTTGAAGTTCTGATTGAACGTAACGTGTACGGGGGAGGTGCTACGCATGACGTCACCCACTGCTGCCCTACGGAACTAACACGATTGTCGGCTTTACATGCTGTGTTTTTATCATCTTTATGTGAGTAGTTTGTGTTTGAACACAAAAATGTAATCTTATACTTAAGCGGTGAGCACTTAGATATTTTCTTTCTACCCATGACCTGGCATCCTTGCTGAGATCTAAGGAGACGTGAGAGAAGTTTATGATGCGTGTTAACCCTTTTGATATTCGCTTGCATGACCACCTGTTTGCACTGGGGTCCATGACATAAGGTGAGAGTGATTAGTTAGGCCAGAGGTGGAGGGATTGTCACAATACTGTGGAAACAAATTACTTACGTCAGTGCTACAGTTTGAATTTAAAAGATATTTGTGTGAACTGTGAAGTTAAGTCATGGATTGTGGAAACTAAGTAGTGTCGGGTGATTGTATGTAGTGCATGCCACATTTACCACTGACTACTGCAGAGTTGCAATGCAAGGAGATTAGCTAAAAGTAGAAAAGTAGTTGGATCTGTATATGCCTTATAATTAATCTAAATTAGTCGATTAATCAATTACAATTTTAATCAGTAACAGCCCTAAAAAATAGTGATGTTGCCAAATCATAATAAGAAAAGTATATGTAAAAGTCTAATACTTATGTATTTTTTATTTGGTCCAGTCTTCAAATATAAATCTTAACCTTGAAGTCATTCAATATTTAAAGGATAAGTTAAATGACTACTGCATAGTATACAGAGGACTGTGTCCCTGGTGGTCCGGCATGCCCTCTGCAGAGTGCCCAACTCAACATTAGTTACGATTCCTAAGAAGTGCTACTGATTGGAACACTGGGCAGGGGACATGTTGGACTGCTGGAGAACTGGATCGCTGTGCACTGTGCTAAGCAGTGGTCTGGTACTCAAGAGTGTTGCCAGTAGGCTTGTGCAATTCGTTTGGTAACGAATCGAAATTCGACCGAATTTTGCATCTTTCGGACATTCGGATGCATCCGAATGTCCGAATAAAAAAATAACGAATAATGAAAAAATAACGAATAACAACGAATACGAAAGAAATATAACGAATGAATTTGAATGAATTTGACGCGATTCGGTAATTCTTTAAAGATCTAATGAAACAAAAGGTCAGCTCAAAATAAATCTTATAGTCCAATCAGCTAATTAATTTTGTGCCGGAGGATGGATTACTGGCAAATTGCATTCCTGAGAACTGAGTTAGAAGGGTGTTGTATTGTATTTGAGCCAAGGAGAAGAGACGTTGTCATTGTGTGACTTTCCAAACTACAAATCATTATCACGAATGTCTATACATACATAAATAGCGAATTTCAACGAATACGAACGAATGAATTTGACACTCTACGAATAATAACGAATTATCCGAAAACATATTAACGTAACATAACGAATATAGCAGAACGAAATGATGTATTTTACGAATGACAACGAACCGAAACGAAATGAAATTTTCCATTGTGCACAATTCTAGTTGCCAGCACAAGGTATTTTAACCCTTGCTGCAGGAAATTTGAATTCCATTCCAATCAATCATGGCGTAGCCCACTACTTCAGACTGAATTCCACCCGTCAATGCACTTAGATATTTGCATATCTCCTTCCAAGAGTCAGCCCACTCCTTTACATCAGAGCTGTGGGCTTTTTAGAGGCATACTGAGACAAGGTGTTGCCTTCACTGCATAGAGCATCACAAACACCCAGTGATAACATCAATGGGTCTATATTAAAGTGGTTGTAAATGCTTATATCTATACCCAGCAAAATGACTGGACTCAGGTAATACACAGAGATAAAACAAATCCTCCAAACCTAAATTGTACCTGTTTATCTACAGCCGTCTTTCCCCTACATTCATTCAAAATGCAGAATTTACACAGGATCTCTCAGCTCTGAAAAAACAGGGGGCAGGGAGCTGATTGGAGGAAAGAGACACACTCTCCTTTACACAGCATACAGGAACAGAGCAGAAGCTCTCAATCAGCTGGAGCTCCCTCCCCTGTCAACATGTTTCTCTTGGTGTCAGGAAAACTTGTAAGAAGTGACTTATGCTTATAGCAGAGGAATGAGGCTGTGGACAGAAATGACACTTAGTGCTCTGTACACACTAGCACACAAGTACACAATATAGAGGGATATGTTTTGTTCATATTTCTTGTCTGAGGTTACAACCACTTTAAGGTATGTAATGGAAACAGAAAGGTTTATTTAACCACTGGCCCACTGGCCACTTAAACCCCCTTCCTGCCCAGGCCAATTTTCAGATTTCAGCACTGTCACACTTTGAATGACAATTGCACAGTCATGCAACACTGTACCCAAATTAATTTTTTTTCACACAAATAGAGCTTTTGTTTTGGTGGTATTTAACCACTTCCTGACCGGTGCACGACAATGTACTTTGGCAGAACGGCACAGGCAGGCAAATTGAAGTACAGATACGTCCATTTGAAATTGCCGCCCTGCCATCGAGAGCGCGCCAGTCTGGACCCCCGTGAGTCCGGTCGCTGGTCCCGTGGACTCGATTGCTGCGGGGATACCCGCAATCGTCTCACGGGGAGGCTGAATGGGGAGATGCCGATGTAAACAGCATCTCCCCATTCTGCCTAGTAACAAATGACACTGATCTCTGCTCCCTGTGATTGGAGCAGAGATCAGTGTTCACTAACACACAGCCCAGCCCCCCACAGTTAGTAACACGCACTTAACCCAGTTAGGACACACTTAACCCCTTCACTGCCACCCCCTGGTTAACCCCTTCACCGCCAATGTCATTTAAACAGGAATCAGTGCATTTGTATAGCACTGATTCCTGTATAAATGACAATGGTCCCAAAAATGTGTCAAAAATGTCCGATGTGTCTGCCATAATATCGCAGTCACAATAAAAATCGCTGATCGCCGCCATTACTAGTAAAAAAAAAAAATATTAATAAAAATGCCATAAAACTATCCCCTATTTTGTAAACGCTATAAATTTTGCGCAAACCAATCAATAATCGCTTATTGCGATTTTTTTTACCCAAACTATGTAGAAGAATACGTATTGGCCTAAACTGAGGAAAAAAAATGTTTTTTTATATATTTTTGGGGGATATTTATTATAGCAAAAAGTAAAAAATAATGTGTTTTTTTCAAAATTGTCACTCTATTTTTGTTTATAGCACAAAAAATAAAAACCGCAGCTGTGATCAAATACCACCAAAAGAAAGCTCTATTTGTGGGAAAAAAAGAACGTCAATTTTGTTTGGGAGCCACGTCGCACAACCGCGCAATTGTCAGTTAAAACGACGCAGTGCCGAATCGCAAAAAGTGGTCTAGTCTTAAGCCAGCAAAATGGTCCAGTCTGAAAGTGGTTAATCACTGTTGGATTTTTTATTTTTTGCTAAAAAAAACAAAAAAAGACAGAAAATGTATAAAAAAAAAGTTTCATAGTTTGTTATAAAATTTTGAAAACAGGTAATTTTTCTCTTTCACTGATGTGCACTGATGAGGCTGTACTGACGGGTACTGATAGGCTGCACTGATGGGCACTGATAAGATGGCACTGATGGGCACTGATAGGTTGCACTGATGGGTACTGATGAGGCAGCACTGCTGGGCTCTGATGGGTGACACTGATTGGCGGCACTGAAGGGCACTGATAGGTGCCACTATTAGGCTGTACTGATGGGTGGCACTAATGGGTACTGGTAGGCACTGGGAGATGACACTGATAGGCAGCATTGATTGGTGGTACTGATGATGAGGCACTGATGGGCATTAATTGTCAGCACTGATTGTCAGCACTTACACACTCTCTGTGTGAGGGACCGATGTCCCTTTGACAGAAGCTGGTGATCGGCTTTTAAAAAAAGTTTACAGATCTGTTTACATCACGTGATCAGCTGTCATTACCTGACAGCTGATCATGTGGTAAGGGGCCGGGATCAGCCCCTGACTCTGATCTGTGAGCACTGATCTGTGAGCACTGATAGGTGGCACTGATGGGTACTGATGAGGCAGCACTGATGGGCACTGATGGATGGCACTGATGGGCAGCACTGAAGGGCACTGATAGGTGGCACTATTAGGCTGCACTGATGGGTGGCACTGATGGGCACTGGTAGGTGACACTGATTGGTGGCACTGATGGGCATTGATTGGCAGCACTGGTGGGCATTGATAGGTGGCACTGGCAGGTACTGATAGGTGGCACTGGTGGGCGCTGGCAGGTGGCACTGGTGGGCTCAGATAGGGCAGCAGTGGCTCCCTGTGTGAGGGACCGATATCCCTCTGGCAGAAGCCAGTGATCTGCTTTTTTCTCCTCACGCTGTCAGAAAAAAAAGTTTACCGATCTTTTGTTTACATCACGTGATCAGCTGTCACTGGCTGACAGCTGATCACGTGGTAAGGGGCTGGGATCAGCCTCTGACTCTGATCTGTGATTAGGCAATTTTTTATAGACTCTGTGAACACAGTGTGCTCACCACGTGTCCCCTGCAGGGACGCACAGACAGCGCAATTAAGGCCCGGCAATTAAGGCCCGCGCTATAGCTGTAATTCAGATATAGCGTGGGTGGGAGGTGGTTAAACACTGTGTAAACATGTTGATAAGATAAGGAAAGAGGAACAAGGGAAAGCAAATATAAGCAGGTTTAAATGCCTTTAAAATAAATACTGTTTCTCCTTTTTTCTATTTTTCATTTCATCTCAGCACTGATGATCCCCTCCAGTTTTTCCTTTCTACGTGCACTCACACCATAATCAACAGCACCTCATTGTTTATGAACATGGTCTAGATAGTGACAACAGAAAACTGTGTCTGTGCAGTGTGCAGGGGAGCAGTTAAAGGGGTTGGGTGGGGTTGAAACCTTCTAGAGTATCCATCCCTGATTGGTGGTCATGGGGGTTAGATTTCAATGCCACTGACTAGGGATGAGCTTTGAGTTCGAGTCGAACTCATGTTCGACTCAAACATTGCCTGTTCGCCTGTTCAGCGAACAGTGAACAATTTGGGCTGTTTGCTGCAAATTCGAACACCCTGTACAAGTCTATGGGAGAAATCTAAAGTGCAAATTTTAAAGGCTAATATGCAAGTTACTGTCCTAAAAAGTGTTTGGGGACCTGGGTCCTGCCCCAGGGGACATGGATCAATGCAAAAAAAAGTTTAAAAAAAGGCAGTTTTTTCAGGAGCAGGGATTTTAATAATGATTAAAGTTAAACAATAAAAGTGTAATATTCCTTTAAATTTCGTACCTGGGGGGTGTCTATGGTATGCCTGTGAAGGGGCGCATGTTTCCCGTGCTTAGAACTGTCCCTGCACAAAGTGTAATTTCTGCAGAAAAAAATTATTTTAAAATCACTCGCGGCTATAATGAATTGTCGGCTCCGTAATACAAAGAACACTCAATGAGGGTTCTCTGTACTACAGGAGCCGACAATTCATTCATTGATTAAAAAAAAAAGCGTGGGGTTCCCCCAAATTCAATTACCAGGCCCTTCAGGTCTGGTATGGATATTAAGGGGAACCCTGGGGAAACCTGCGTTACATCAGAGGGGGCCGGGGTCACCCATATGTCATTGGGGAAGCCCTGGCTTCCCTCACTAGCGTCAGAAGGGGCGGAGTCAGGTGACGGGTGGCCCTGCCCTCCTTATATAAGAAACGTCAGGCGCCGGGATCCCCACAGTGTCTCCTCAGTGGAGACAGAAGATGGATGCATGTATGGACAGCGCTGGATTGAAAATTACCCATCTCTGGATCAGATCAGCCATCGCTGGACCCCGGAGAGATGATCATCCATCGCTGGATAGCAAGAGTGGATTACCACGGCTGGAATCTTTTTTTTATTTTTTTTATTTTTAATAAAGGAATTTTTCAAAAGTGTGTTTGTCTTATTTAACAATTTTTTACACTTTCTTTGTGAAATGGTAGGGGTAATTTTGTACCCCCTTACCATTTCAAACAGGGGGGGGCGGGATCTGGGGGTCCCCTTGTTAAAGGGGGCTTCCAGATTCTGATAAGCCCCCCGCCCGCAGACCCCACACAACCACCGGCCAGGGTTGTGGGGATGAGGCTGCTCTCTTGTCCCCCCCTCTTTTCCTGTGGCCTGCCAGGTTGCATGCTCGGATAAAGGGTCTGGTATGGATATTTAGGGGGAACCCCACTTAATTTTTTTTTATTTGATCCGGGGTTCCCCTTAATATCCATACCAGACCTGAAGGGCCTGGTAATTCAATTTGGGGGAGCCCCACGCTTTTTTTTTTATCAATGAATGAATTGTCGGCTCCCGTAATACAGAGAACACTCATTGAGTGTTCTCTGTATTACGGAGCCGACTATTCATTATAGCCGCGAGTGATTTTAAATTAATTTTTTTCTGCAGAAATTACACTTTGTGCAGGGACAGTTATAAGCATGGGAAACATGCACCCCTTCACAGGCATACTATAGACACCCCCCAGGTATGAAATTTAAAGGAATATTACACTTTTATTGTTTCACTTTAATCATTATTAAAATAACTGCTCCTGAAAAGACGTCAGTTTTTAAAACTTTTTTTGCATTGATCCATGTCCCCTGAGGCAGGACCCGGGTCCCCAAACACTTTTTAGGACAGTAACTTGCATATAAGCCTTTAAAATTAGCACTTAAGATTTTGAACGTTCGAGTCCCATAGACTTTAATAGGGTTCTAAAGTTCACACGAAGTTTAGGTCTGTTCGCAGGTTCTGGTGCGAAAAGAACAGGGGGGTGTTCGGCTCATCCTTACTGCTGACCACCAATGTGGGTCAGGTGGGGTTAACAGTACTGACATGAATGTTGAGGGTTATTATTGCATCCACTGGCACCATTACTGGAAGTTATTATTGCGTCAATTGACATCAATTTTGAGGGTTAATAATGCTTTCACTTGAACCAACGTTGGGGGTTTTACTGTCCAATAACAACTGTGCTGGGGCTTATTACTGTGCCCACTAACACCAGTGCCGAGAGGTTATTATTACACCCACTAACACCAATGTTGGGGGCTATTATTGCAATCACTGACACCAATGCTGCATTGTTGTCTCATCTCCGCACCTTTTTCCAATCAGAGAGTGCTTTTCATATGCAAAGCATTTTCTGAATGGCACCCGTGCTGTGCGGCCAACCTCCTGTATTGAGAATGCACCAGGCCAGCCACTCAGTTTCAGTGATTTCCAGCTTCCAGGGGCTTTAATTTGGTAAAACATATTTTCAGGGTACAGGGACTTTGGCATATGTCTTCTCTGAGTGCCCATGGCTGAACCCCCCCGGGATAAAAATTATCTACAGTCCTGCCTGTGCAATAGTATACATGTACATTTTGCCAGTGGTACCAAGGAGCATATTGTCACCTTAAAAAAGAAGTGCTTGAACAAGGACCTTTGTGGTATGATAACCAGTTATTCTGGGCAGTGCTTGGAGGTGGGTAGGGAGTGGAGACAAAGGGGTGACTTGTGAGAGGGGAGTTCCTGCACCTATTCTCTGAGATAAAAAGTCCTGGTTGGCAGGCTTTTGCAGCAGGTGCTAGAGGTTGCAGCTTAAGCTCTTGCCTTTGCTGATGATTCTAAACACTGTTTGCACTTACCCTTCAGGACCTTCTAAGTGTAAAACACGCTGGATTGATTGGTGAAGGTGGGTTGGAATTCCGATCTTTTAAAATGGCTGAGATCATCAGAAGTTAGATATCTGCATAATAGGAAGGTCTCACATTCCCTGTTGGAATTTGTATTTGTTTAACCTTTTGGAGATTGTAGCAGGAACATTGAGAAAACCTTGCTGCAAAAGAAATAGGAGTCTACTGTGGTGTGGGGCAGAGTTGTGGACTGTCACAGCTGTAGACTGGGAGTGGTATGATAAACTATAGGGTGAACCACCCCACAAACCTCCACTCATAACTGATCAATCAGTATTATATAGCCTGACTCTTCCTGAAACTAGGGGGGGGGGGGGGGGGGTGGAGGTATTCCACACAACATTACCAAACAATGTTAAAATCCAATTGCATTTAGCAGTGGGCTTCTAGAATGAAAGCTTTAAATTGGTTGGTTGACTTATGCAACATCCCCCTTTCTTATTAATTTCAAATTGTCATTCTCCAGGTCTTCGAGAACATGTGAAATTTACTCCAGAAGCAAAACTGTTAATCTATCGTTGTCCTGCCCCTAAAAATGACAGATGAAAGAGTGGGGCCTGTGAGCTGAATGGGATTTATCTAATATATGATAATCCCATGGCAACCACATTCGTGTCTGCTTTTCGGGATGGCCTTCACTTTAATAATGCCTAAGAAAAGAAGCCGTTGTTATTATCATATCATTCTCTATACTGGCTGCCTTGCTTTTAACTTCGCTTCATCTAGTGGAATTGATCTGAGCAGTCTTGGTTTGATCAAAGGTTGACAAAGCGGCAGTGGAAAGCGGGCTTGTCACCTCCTCACCCAGCTGCTGAAATATTTATCACAGACCTCTGTCCCTCATCATGAGTGAGTAGCTCCACACAGCGTGTCAGCAGCACTCTCATGCTATGCCCTGTGCCTTATTTCGATCCTCTTTTTTTTTTTTTTATTCAGTCATTCTGATCAGTCCACTTCCTATGTTTTAAATACTATGATAGCACAAGCAGAAACACACAATGCAGCATAGCGAGATTCCATACAGTTACACCAACAATTGGACCTCACTGACCTTGACCAGTGAATCAGAAACTATTTTAACATACTGGAACTTGTAGTTTATATATTCTAACATGTACGAATGAAGAGCTGTAAGGGCATTCTATGCCAAGTAAACTTTTATGTGAACATCTTCTACTTTACTACTTTTTTTCCCATCGACCCCAGTATTTGAAGATTTTAGCTGACTGGTGCCATTTTTCTGTCATGTGCGTTTTGCTGTGACTTTGGTGGACCTTCCATTGATCCTTGACATGCCTCTAGACTGAAGAAAGTTTGTCCGAAGCAGCCAATTGACAGGGCTATAGTGAGTAGACATCCCCAATATTAAATTCTCAATGCATAGGCACCTTTTAAAACAGTAGACAAAAATACAACACCTTACACACACCTTACACTGTCCCACTGTTAATACATTTGGCAAACTGGTTGGTATCCTTAGCAGTTTGGGTTGTAATGCAGAGGAAGAGTTTGTTTTTAATGGCTGTGTTGTTGTTTTCATATTCCACCCATGTCCCATTGATCTGCTTTGTTTGGTAGACAAGAAAGCCTAAAATTAGTCCCTAGGTATTTAGAACTTTGGTTTACTTTGTTTATCTTCTGGTACTTAAATGTTTAACTGTTGCACAATTGTAGGAGATTTTCTTAAATAATACAGTAAATAAATGCTCTTGGTGCATGTCCTTATAGTCATTATAGTCATGGTATGGTGTTTGGGTTTGGGTCAGGGATTAGGTTAAGGTACAGTGGCAGCTGGTGCTAAAAAAAATTTGGGGAGGCACAAACCAAATTGAAAAACTTAAATGGTGAAATCACTTGTCGTGCTCCCCTCTCCAGGTCTGCACTCACTAGAGTGCGTTTCATGGGACAATAAGCCGGAAACCGAAAGTGACACAATGATGAACATAGATTTGCAAAAATCTCTGCGCACCAAGGACAATCTAAAGCCGCGTACACACGGGCGGACTGTCTGGCCAACTAAGTCCGTCAGACAATCCGACGGACAGTCCGTCCTACTTTCGAAATGAACGGACTTGACCACACACGATGAACAGACAGTCCGTCGAAAGCTTGCGCGATGACGTGTACAGCACGTACGACGGGACTAGAAATAGGACGTCCAATACACAGCAATGCAACCTTTCGCCGTGTAAATCCTTTCTGAGCATGCGCCATACTTAGTCCGTCGAACTAGCCTACTCACGAGCGGACTGTCCGCTGAAACCAAAGTTGGACGGACAATATTACGGAAATTCCGAAATACTTAGTCCGCCAGACTGCACGCTGAAAAAGTCAGCTGAAGCCCACACACGAGCGGACTGTCCGCTGAAATGTGTTTCGGCGGACTAAGTTGGACAGACAGTCCGCCCGTGTGTACGCGGCTTGAGACAAGCCAATTAGAGCCTCAGCCTCAAATCACATGCTTTTCATAGGCACCCATTAATCCATCGTCCTACACATTACACATTTGAACGAAATACAGTTTTTATTCATTTTTTTCTTTTAATAAATGATCATATGACTAAGGACCCTTTCACACATGCTATCCATTTGTCCGTTTTTCATACATCCGTTAATGGATGAAAAATGGATATAGATTAATCTCTATGGAAAAACATGTACCGTATATACTCGAGTATAGGCCAACCCGAATATAAGCCGAGGCACCTAATTTTACCACACAAAAAAATTGAAAAAAACATATTGACTCGAGTATAAGCCTAGGGTGGGAAATGCAACAGCTACTGGTAAATTTCAAAAATAAAAATAGATACTAATAAGAGCTAACCATTGTAAATGTCAGTTTGTCTCAACCATCTAAATACCACTTTGAAAGAAAGTTAAAATAACAGGATCGCTTGGTAAACAAAAAGGGGGAAAAAACAAAACAAAAGAAAGAAAGCCACCACATCTAAGAATTGGTAAGCTGTACTATAACAAATTGGGTTAAACAATGCTTTAAGTAAAAGCTCTATCCCCATCGCTTATGAATAGTGAATAATGCTCCTCCTTCATTCTAAAATATTGGTCAGTTAAGGCTAGGAATCCTCTTCTAGACACATGCCAAGTTTTTATTAGCCAAGGCTTCCTGTCATTATACTGTATCTCAAGAGGATACTTATACTAGACATCCTTCCAACACTGGCTTCCTTTGTGTGGCTATGGCATCTGATCTGGTTAGCATAAAACTAAAGCTACTATGTCCATTTGGGTAGTGGTTGAATAATACTAAATAATTGACCTAAGAATAGAAAGTATTATTTTGAATAGTATGTGAATTGTCTGTGTCCACCATAGCTGTAAGAGAATTTCTGAGTCTGTATATATCCTGCCAGTGCATTATATAAAGCTTACTGGTTCCTGGTAATGAGATGTCCCGCTGTGTCAGACACTGTAACAATGTCCCGCCTCCTATGACAGATGGCACAATGATTCCTAGCATTGGATCACTATGCTGTCTATCACAAGAGGAGGCGGGACATCGTCATATTTTTTGACTCACTCGAGTATAAGCCGAGGTGGGTTTTTTCAGCCAAAAAAATGGGCTGAAAAACTTTTAAACTGATCAAAGCTCTATTTTTCTTTTGTTAAAAAAACGGATCGGGCCAAAAACAGATGTAAACTGTCAAATGGTCCATTTTTGCATTGGTAGTGGATGTAAAACTGATCAAAAACTGCTGATCACTGATAAAAAACTGGTGAATACTTCATCCATTTTGACATGACTTAACTGGTTAAATAAATGGTCCTCATGTTTGAAATAGGCCTTAAGTTTTTAACATGTCAAAGTAGCTTTCTTCTTTGGCAAACTAACTTTGGCAACTGATCAGTCACTCCATTCACCTCTACGGAGCAATGGATGTCAGCTGTGACATCCGCTGCTGTCCGATCCAGTCCGCCAAATCCAGACGGATGGAGACCCTATTTTCCATCCGTCTGACGGATCGGATGAAAATGAGCAGGCGGATCCGTTTTCATCCGACCTCCCATAGGGGACAGTGGGGCTCTGAGAGGTCCATCTCCGTACAGTAATCAGAGACGGATCTGTCATCCACCTGCTCAGTGGGGATCAACGGATTGATCCCCGCTGAGCAATCGTAGGCCGTCAAAATGGACGTGCCCTGTGTGAAAGGGGTCTTATGGACCTGCCACCAAGTTAATGTGACATCAGGACAAAAACAACATATGGTACATCTCTGCAATACGTGCACACTTCTCCATGTACAGAAGATACATGTTGACTAGAGTTGGGCCTGATGTTCATCTGTTCGTAAAACAAACAAACAAATGGGGCGCTTGTGGGACATTTGCTTGCCGCGGAGTGCCCCATAATGCACTGCAAGATTGCAGTGCATTGATGGCTGCAGATTGGCCAAAGCATGCACCTGACCTGTATCCTTTGGCCAATCACAGAGCAATGTACTGTCAGAGCCATGATTGGCCAAAAGCAGGGTGCCTTTGGCCAAACATGGCTCAGGAGCTAAGTCCACACCCCACACTATATAAGGCTGCTATCAATGGCGGCCATATGTAGTGTGTTATGGTGGAGAGAGATTAGACAGGTTAGTTAGTGGATTGAGCGTGCAGTCAGTGTAGAATATATAATACAGTGCAGTCAGTGTAGTGTATATAATACCGTGTAGTACATAGTATGTAATACAGTGTAGTGTAGTGTGAATAACACAGTGTTGTGGTGCTTCCGAAGTGTTGGTGTGTATTCTTCTGCGTCAGCAGAGCAGTGGTATTTTTTTTGGTGCAGCAGCACTAAGAATATTTAGGGCATAATTGCTGTCCCCCCTTCTGCATCACAGGTTTCTCTTTCTGCATTAGCAGTGGTTCCTTTTTTTTTCTTTTACTTTTTAAAATTTTTTATTTCAGCAGCAGCATTTTCCATAATTGCACCCAAGTATTATATTTCCACCCCACACTCTATAATAAAAAGTTATAAAAATCCCCCCAAAAATTCCTCATCATGTCCGAAAGGCCAACAAAGAAAGGCAGACGCTCACAGGCTACTAAACGAGGGCAAGCAGCCTCTGTGTCTACAGTAAAAAGTAATGGTCGGGGACTTGGTGACACGCTTCTCCTTTTTTTCCAGTGCTAGCCATGTTATTGAGCCACAACATGCAGGAGTCCCAATTTTTCTGCACCCGTTTGACAGGTGTATGTAATTTCAATTTGTTGTTCTAATTTTTAAGAGCAGGGCCCATTCCTGCGCTCAGCAAGAGTAACTGTGAGGGATTACAGTATTCAGGTGCCACCAACATCCAAGGCCCAATTTTTCTGCACTTGTATGTAAATAAAAAAATATTGGGGAAAAAATGGCATGGGAAGACTATTTGGGTCTGGTATGGATTTTAACCACTTCCTTACCGGCGCCATTGTAGCCATTGTAAAATGACCCCAGCAGGAACACTCCCTCCCTCCTGCAGCCCATCAGTGTACTTGAGTACCTGTTTCCAGCCCATAAGAATACCTAAATACCTATCTGCAGACCATCCGAGTACCTGAGTACCTATCTGCAGCCCATGTCTCAAAAAATATACGTGGGGGGAGGTTTTTGTTCCAAAATAGGGTCATTTTGTGGATAATTCCACTGTCCTTGTGCTCCAGGACCTTCAAAAGTGTGATAGGTAGGAATGAAATTAGAAATGTTTGTAATTAATGCTCCTAGAACAGCTGATAGTGCTCCCTGCATGTTGGAACTCTCTATGTGGCCAGGCTGTGAAAAAGTCTCACACATGTGGTATCGCTATTGTCAGGTCACCTTGAGGCCAGGTGACAGATGCACACCGTAGGGATCAGGAGTGCACCACAAGGTTGTGGACCCTATGGCTGACTGCTGCGGACGGGGGTCAAGGTGATAAGGAAGGCAGGGCCGCCAGAACACCAAGATGGATCCCAATCTTAGAGCGTAAGATTCCCTGGGGCGCAGAGTCTAAGAGCCAGCAGGTGTTCACCAGAGCCTGTATGGGTGAGGATGGACTGGGCTGCAACTGGCTCCAGGTCGCGACCCCCAGGGTCCCCCAGCTCACACCCACAGTAGGCAACAGGAGGATAGGGATAGTGAGGGATAAAGCCAAGGTCGGGACCACAAGCAGACAGGAATAGTCAGGGACATGCCAAAAAGTCAGGATCACAGGCAAACAGGGATAGTCAAGGACATGCCAAAGTCGGTAACGGAAACAACAGAAGAGCACACGGCAGGTAACAGGAAGCCAAACACATAAAGGTTGATCAGAAGGGTTGGCCTGCAGTGCACAGGTTAATACAGAGTTCTCTGATAGGAGCTAGGGTGGAGCCATGCCAGAGGATGGATTACAAAAGCAGTCAGATGAGGGTCGGCTGGTCTCTAGAGATGAACACATGGAGACAGGTAAGCAGATGAACTCTATTGCATAACCATGACAGCTATACTCAGGAGGAGTAGCAGATTGTATTTTGAGGTGTAATTGGAAGTATGCATATGCTGTGTGTGTGAGAAATAACTTATGACAATTTTGTGTAAAAAAAATCAAATTTCTTAATTTTCCCTAGAATTGTGGGAAAAAAATACAACTTCAGAAAACTCACCATGCCTCTTACTAAATACCTTGGACTGTCTACTTTTCAAAAGAGGGTAATTTGGGGGGTATTTGTATTGTCCTGACATTTCAGGGCCTCAAGAAATGAGATGGGCTGTCAGTACATCAGGTGTGATCACATTTTTAGGATTTGCACCATAGCTTGTAGACTCTATAACTTTCACATAGACTAAAAAATATCCACTAATTTGGGTTATTTTTAACAAAGATGTCATTCAAATTATGAAACAACTGAAAGATGAAAATTGGTCTGGGCAGGAAGGGGGTGAAAGTGCCCTGTACTGGAATGGTTAAGGGGAACCCTATGACAGAATTAAGAAAAAAAAATGGTGCGAGGTCCCCACTCCAAAAAAAATCCATACCAGGCCCCTTGGGTCTGGTATAGATTTTAAGTAGAACTCCACAACAAATTTTTTTTAAAAATGGCATAGCCCCCCCCCCCCCAAAATCCATACCAGGCACTTATCCGAGCATGCAGCCTGGAAGTCAGAATAGGGGGGGGTGACGAACGAGTGCCCCCCCAAACCATACCAGGCTACATGTCCTCAACATGGGGAGGGTGCTTTGCAGTTCCCCAAAGTGCCTTGTCCCAATTTTAATTGGGACAAGGGCCTCTTCCTGTCAACCCTGGACTGTGGTTGTTGAGGTCTGCGGGCAGGGGACTTATCCATATCTGGAAGCTCCCTTTAACAAGGGGACCCATTTCTTTTGTAAATGTGTCAAAAAGTAATAATCACAGGAAACAATCTTTGACAAATCCTTTATTAAAAAAGAAAAAAAAATGTGTCCCTTGATGTAATTCCACCATCGATCACGACACCAATAAAAACAGAAGAGAAACAAATCCACTGTCATCTCTTGGGAGCCCTTCTCTGCCTTTTCTCTGCTTTGACAGCTCTTATATAGGCAAGGGGTGGGGCCACCTGGTTACGTCACCTGGTGGCACCACCCCTTCTGACGTCACCTTACATCATATGACATCAGAAGGGGCAGTGTCACCGGGGTGTCGTAACCGGGTGGCCCTGCCCCTTTCCTATATAAGAGCTGTCAAAGCAGAGAGGAGGCAGATGGCTGGTGCCCTCCCAGAAGGCGGAGGATTTTTTCCCCTATTTTGTGGGTCCGGCAGGCGACGTGATTGATGGTGGATTATATTGAGGGACACTATTATTTTTTATTTTTTTTTATTTAATAAAGGATTTGTCAAAAACTTTTCCTGTTTTTCTTACTTTTTGACACTTTTTTGGTGAATGGGTAGGGGTACGATGTACCAGGTACCCATTCACATGGGGGGGGGTCAGGATCTGGGGGGGGGCCTTGTTAAAGGAGGCTTCTAGATTCCAATAAGCCCTCCACCTGCAGTCTCCAACAACCACAGCCCAGGGTTGTTGGGAAGTGGCCCTTGTCCACATCAACATGCAACTAAAACTCCTCTCACTCCCCATGTCAGACTCACCTAAACTCTGGTTTCTCCTTCCTTTCAGTCCTCTGTGCAGCACACAGATCTCCTGGGACTTGTAGTCCCACCAAGCCTCTCTTGGCTCCTGGGAACTACATTCCTTACATTTCCATGCAACTCCATGTAGTCCTTAACCACTTCATGTTTGAGCTTTTCTATCTTCCCTGTGGCCAATCACTGCATTCTTGTTGCTGTCCTGGGTGGTGGGCAGTGCTAAAAACAGTAGCCAATCAAAATTATTCTGACTGGTTGCTAGGGGTGAGTCCTGCTCCTTGCCTGTGCTAATAGCCAAATCAGTAGAAAAAATGTCCTGCTGCTTACTATTCTCAGCATAGCTGGGCAGGATTTAAAGAACCCAGCCTGGTGCTACATACAGAATTACTCCAAGGAAGATGCCCACAGATCTGAGTACCAGAGAGAGAGGAGCACTAAAGCCTTTTGGAGCAGAGGTAGGTAAGTGATACAACCTCTTCTGTATAGCAAGCATTTAACTCTTGCAGTGTGAGGGGACCTATTGCAAGGGTACATTTTGGCTTATTTTAAAAAACTCCAAGATCTGCAGGATCAGATGTTAGAGGTCACCACATCCCAAATTTGTAGAAAAAACACAAAACCCCCTTGGTAGGTGGGACTTTGAGAGTGACCAGAAACAGTATATATATCATATAAAAAAGTTTATTACAAAAGTATTCTATTCAATAAAATGACTTTGGTCATGAAGGACAGAAAATGTACAATTCATTTATATGGGTTACGATACGTATACAGACACATGTAGGTTCTCTGATGAATGGAAAAAATGTGTAGGTAGGTGTGGCGCTATGCCTCAATTGATACAGAAAAAAGGAAATGCAAAACTAAGAGAGCTTCTCTCCAAATTTGCCCAAATGTATCCACTTGTATTAAGATAGAAAGAAACCTTAAAAGGAGAAATAGTTCTGTAGTGTTGGACCCCCTGGTATATTTATTTGGGAATTACTCCAAAATCTTTTAGGGTGGTAATATAAAGGCCAACTATATTGGAATCTGTGCAGTGCCTTAAATACCAAAAAATTGTAAAAAATTATTTGTTCTTATTAAGTGATAATACAATACTTTATGATCACCCCATTACATTTCTTTGCTGTCATGTGCTTCATGTAAAGTCCCATCTGCCCTGGGTGCAGACCCCTTCCTCTCTTGATTCAGATGGAAATTTATGACCTTACCAGGCCATTATTTAAAGTCCCTAGCGATTGAAATGTGTGAGCATGCACCAGGTCATGCTTTCCGTAAAGTCCCTAATAATTCTTCTTTTTTGTTTTGCTGATTCCTATACTGACCACTACACTACACAGACCACTATACTGTTCACTGCACTATACTGTCCACTATACTGACCATTATGCAACACTGTCCACTATACTGACCACTACACTACACTGTCCACTATACTGTCCACTACACTACATTGATCACTATACTGTCCACTACATTATACTGTCCACTATACTGACCCCTACATTATACTGCCCACTATACTGACCATTACACTACACTGACCACTACATTATACTGTCCACTATACTGACCCCCATACTACACTGACCACTATACGGTCCACTACACTACACTGGCCACTGTACTTTCCACTACACTACACTGACCACTATACTGTCCACTACACTATACTGCCCACTATACTGACCACTATACTGTCCACGATACTGACCACTACATTATACCGTCCCCTATACTGACCATTACACTACACTGACCACTACATTATACTGTCCATTATACTGACCCCTACATTATACTATCCACTATACTGACCCCCATACTACACTGACCACTATATGGTCCACTACACTACACTGATCCCTATACTGTCCACTACACTGACCACTATACTTTTCACTACACTACACTGACCACTATACTGTCCACGATACTGTCCACTACACTATACTGTTCACTATACTGACCACTACACTACACAGTCCTCTACACTATACTGACCACTACACAATACTGCACTGTCCACTATACTGTCCACTACACTATACTGACCACTACACTGTCCACTACACTATACTGACCACTATACTGACCAGTATACTGACCACTATACTACACTGTGCACTACACTATACTGACCACTATACTGACCACTATACTACACTGCCCACTACACTATACTGACCACTACACTATACTGTCCAATACACTGTCCACTATACTGACCACTACACTATACTGTCTACTATACTGTCCATTACATTACACTGACCACTACACTATACTGACCACTACACTACACAATCCACTACACTGCACTATACTGACCACACTACTACACTGACCACTACACTATACTGCACTGTCCACTATACTGACCACTACACTGACTACTATACTGTCCACTACACTATACTGTACTGTCCACTATACTGACCATGACACTACACTGTCCACTACACTATACTGACCACTATACTGACCACTATACTACATTGTCCACTACACTATACTGACCACTATACTGCCCACTAAACTACACTGACCACTATACTATACTGACCATTATACTGTCCACTATACTGACCACTACACTACACTGTCCACTACACTGACCACTATACTGTCCACTACACTACACTGACCACTATGCTGTCCACTACACTATACTGTCCACTATACTGACCACTACACTGTCCACTACACTATACTGACCACTACACTATACTGACCACTACACTGTACTATCCACTATACTGACCATTGCACTGACCGCTACACTATATTGTACTGTCCACTATACTGACCACTACACTACACTGTCCACTACACTATACTGACCACTACACTGTCCACTACACTATACTGACCACTATACTGTCCACTACTCTATACTGTCCACTATACTGACCCCTACACTGTCCACTACACTATACTGACCACTACACTATACTGACCACTACACTGTACTATCCACTATACTGACCATTACACTGACCGCTACACTATACTGACCACTACACTACACTGTCCACTACACTATACTGACCACTACACTGTCCACTACACTATACTGACCACAACACTATACTGTACTATCCAATATACTTACCACTACACTGACCACTACACTATACTGTACTGTCCACTATACTGACCACTATACTACACTGACCACAACACTATACTGTCCACTAAACTGACCACTACACTATACTGTCCACTATACTGACCACTTCACTATACTGTCCACTACACTGACCACTATACTGACCACTACACTATACTGTTCACTAAACTGCCCACTACACTATACTGTCCACTACACTACACTGACCACTATACTGTCCACTACACTACACTGTCCACTACACTACACTGACCACTATACTGACCACTACACTACACTGTCCACTACACTATACTGACCACTACACTGTCCACTACACTATACTGACCACAACACTATACTGTACTATCCAATATACTTACGGTACCACTACACTGACCACTACACTATACTGTACTGTCCACTATACTGACCACTATACTACACTGTCCACTACACTATACTGTCCACTACACTGTCCACTACACTATACTGTCCACTATACTGACCACTTCACTATACTGTCCACTACACTGACCACTATACTGACCACTACACTATACTGTTCACTAAACTGACCACTACACTATACTGTCCACTACACTACACTGACCACTATACTGTCCACTACATTATACTGTCCACTATACTGACCATTACACTATACTGTACTGACCACTACACTATCCTCCCACCTACAGTATTCCTATACTGACACTACACTGCGCTGCTCTTCTACTCTCTCTCTCTCTGGCTGCTTCCTCTCCCCAGACCGTGTCCAACCCCCCCTCCCGCAATACGATTCACCTTATAGTTACATAGTAGGTGAGGTTGAAAAAATACACAAGTCCATCAAGTCCAACCTATGTTTGTGATTATATGTCAGTATTACATTTTATATCCCTGTATGTTGCGGTCGTTCAGGTGGTTATCTAATAGTTTTTTGAAACTATCAATGCCCCCCACTAAGACCACCACCTGTGGAAGGGAATTCCAAATCCTTGCCGCTCTTACAGTAAGGAATCCTCTACGTAGTTTAAGGTTTAACCTCGTTTCTTCTAATTTTAATGAGTGGCCAGGAGTCTTGTTAAACTCCCTATTTTCTCCCTATTGTGGGGTCACCAGTATGGTATTTGTACATTGAAATCATATCCCTTCTCAAGCGTCTCTTCTCCAGAGGGAATAAGTTCAGTGCTCGCAACCTTTCCTCATAACTAATATCCTCCACACCCTTTATTAGCTTTGTTGTCCTTCTTTGTACTCGCTCCATTTCCAGTACATCCTTACTGAGGGCTGGTGCTCAGAACTGGACAGCATACTCCAGGTGCGGCTGGACCAGAGTCTTGTAGAGCGGGAGAATTATCGTTTATCTCCGGAGGTGATCTCCTTTTTAATGCATGACAATATTCTGTTTGTTTTGTTAGCCGAAGCTTGCCATTGCATGCCATTACTGAGCCTATCTTCTACTAGAACCCCCAGGTCCTTTTCCATCCTGGATTCCCCCAGAGGTTCTCCCCCCATTGTATAGATTGCATTCATATTTTTGCCACCCAAATGCATTATTTTAAATTTTTCTACATTGAACCTCATTTGCCATGTAGTTGCCCACCCCATTCATTTGTTTAGATTTTTTCCTTCTCTTCTTTGTTCTCCATCAGTCTGGAGGGGAGGAGGAGGAGGAGGAGGAGGAGGAGGAGAAGACAGCGGTGGCTCACACTCACGATTTCTTGTGTCCCCTGCGTGCCGCCACGTTCAAACTCCGGCACCCTGTGATTGGGAGTCATGTGCGGCGGCGGGGCTGGCCTGTTAACGTTGCTCCTGGAGTTCCGCCTCCACACATGACCCCATTCGCCTAATCACAGGGTGCCAGAGACTGAACATGTGCAGAGGTGGGACTCCAGCATCTACCGCGATTGTGGATAGGCCAGCCCCGCCACCGCACATGACCCCATACGCTCAATCACAGGGCGCCGGAGTTTGAACATGGTGGAATGCGGGGGACACAGCAAAGTAAACTTAGGAGGAGGCAGACAGAATTTCGCCCCCCTGAATGTTGCACCCGGGGCCACGGCCCCCTCCGCACCCCCCACGATACGCCACTGCTTCATAGAAGAACTGCAAGTCTCAATGTGTCCTGTATATTCCGATCCTTTTGTTCGCTGACCCAATGCCCTTGAGATCAGAACCTCTGCCTTTTTTATATCACAGGCAGGAAGCTGGAACCGAAAAGCCCACAAAATGTGAGTAGTAAAACATAACCAATTTAACCCTTTCTCTCTTCAACCTGGGCAGCCACACTAGTCTAGCTAGCATTAACAGAGTAGGCAACCTGCCTAAATGCAGCAAAGATTCTACAGTAATGAGGAAGGGCAGGCTACAACAAAAAGAAAAGCATAGAATCCTACAGCCATGGGCTACCCCTCCAAAAACTAAAAAGGCATGCGTAAAAAGATATATAGAGATGCTGCATGTGGAGTCAGTAGGTAATGAATGTTGCTGATATGCCCTCTTACCTCCATCTCCTTCTCTCCCTTTACCTCCACTCTTTCTTATCCTCTTCTACTACCTCCTCCACTATTTCCTCCATTCTCACCATGCCTCTGCTAAAAAAAAAGAATCCTGCTCTCCGCCTTAATGCTGAGCATTCTTTTTTTGAACTAACTTCATTAAATCTTTAGAAGCTTTTTCTTTCACCCCACCAGTGAATTGTGGCACAGGAGGTTGTGAATGGCTGATAAAGACTTTCATTTCTTACTCCTGCAAGCAAGGCTAGATCTAGCCTGTATAATGTGGTGGAACAGTAAAAAATGTCAGGGGGCAGAGGATGGGAAGTCAGCAGGGCAGTGTACAGGGGTGAGCAGAGCAGAGGATAGGGTCAGCAGTTTGTAGAGCAGTGTACAGAGGCCATTCAATTGTAGGGCAGCGTACAGAGTACAGCAGGGCAGAGGGCAAGGGTCAGAAGAGCAGAGGACAGGGGCCAGAAGGGCATTGTAGGGGGTCAGCAGAGCTGAGGACAGGGGTCAGAGGGGTATTATAAGGGGTTAGTAGAGTGGAGGATAGGGATCAGAAGGGATTGCAGGGGGTCAGCAGGGCGGAGGATAGGGGTCAGCAGCAAGTGAGGCAAAGTTCAGAGGTCAGTATTAGTTGAGGCAGAATACAGGGATCAGTAGAAAGTGACACAGAGGACAGATTTTGCCAGTGGGAGGGACATAAAGGGGAATGTATACACAGAATCTGTGCCTAGTCGCTGTATACATTGCACACAAATACCAAAGTCTTTGTATCCACAAAATACTCCTAATCACTATTTCACAAGTGACAGTCTCATAGGTACACATAAATCTCAGAATATTTTTTTTTTTTTTAATGTAACAGTTTCTATCACCTCCTGCTGTGCGCCCATACCTGTATCTCCTCCGGCTGAAAGCAGGGTGAGCTGAGTGTCTCTCTCACACACAGCTCAGCCTTGGAACCAGCACTGACAGTCCCCCCCTCTCCACATGGATGGGAGAGGAGAGAGTGTTCATCTGCTCCTGCTCCCACCCTTCTCCTCCTGTGTCTGCCTCACCCATACTCACACTCCCCGGGGATGTGTGAGTGGGAAATTCGAACCCAGAAGAGGGAGGCTGCTGACAGCCTATGCCTGGGCCTCCATCCTGGGGTGAGTAAGCTCCCCCTCGCTCCTGCCTCCCAGTGTATAATCTAATGTAACCCCTTCACACTTACAGTATGTAAATATGGGGCCTCTGCCACAAATATGCAGTGTCCTGCATGCTCCCGGCACAATTACCGGGGGCTAACAGCTTCCAAATGCTGCTTCCGATCATTTGACCACCGTGATAGCTATTTACAGCAGTCATATGATCATAAACTGTGATGGGGCTGTGATTGCTAGAGGCATTGTAATGTAAAGGGACATTGTGATAAAAAGGGGACTGCATTGTAAAGGGGCACTGTAATCATTACGGTGCCTCTTTTCAGTGCAGTCCCCTTTATATCATAGTGTCCCCTTTACATTGCAGTGTGGAGGACCTGCTCAGTGCAAATCCCATCAACAACCACCCCCCACGAAATGCCCTCCACCCCAACACCCCCGCTCCCTGGAAAAATTGTCTGCACAGCCTAAAATACCAGGGCCTATTTTTTGTCCAAGTCCGGGTATCATCAGGGCTATATAATTTACAACATATTGTATAGAGTGAACGGGTCAGGATTAAGTAACATACAAAACAACATATAGAATGCAGCATCTGGGCAAGCCCACCTGTTCACATCAGATTCCCCCCATACATCACAAATCCCCCTCAAATGGAGGCCTACCCCTTACATCAGGGTCTCTAGAATCATCCACTGAAGTCAGGATCCCCAGAGTCACCCCTCAACATCAGAATTCCTAGTGTCCCCTCCCCTTACATTAGGGTCCCTGGGGTTCCCCCCCTCACCTCAGGGTCCCTAGATCCCCCAGAGTCCCCCATCTTACATCAGGGTCCCAAGAGCCCCCCCCCAACTTCAGGATTCCTATGTCGGAGCCCCCAAAGTAAACCTTTCTTACAGTCTTACAGAAGGTTTCCCAGAACCCCTCCTTTCATCAAGGTTCCTAGAGTCACTTCCTTAACGGAGGGTCTTCAGATTTTCCCTAGTTACATCAGGTTCCCAGAGTCGCCCTTTACATCAGGGTTACCCCTCCTCTTTAAACAAATGTCTGAAGAGCCCCTTTACATCAGGGTCCCTTAGAGTCCACAAAGTCTCACACTTCTCCTTTTCTGCTAACCATAGCCTGGCAAACTTGCTATAAGACATTGATGAAATTAAATGACACTGGAATGATCCAATGGTAGGCCTGAACCTGAACATTATCCCTACTACTGAACGCCAATAACACTTATCTTTACCTTACAAACACATCATTAAAGAAAAGTAATGGTTTTGAATCAAATATATTTAAACTATGTTTATATATTTAAATATATTTTACAAAGCTATGGTAATTACAGTTTGGTTTTGGGGTTTCAAAACACTTTTGCTTACACCTTACACCTACTAGATTGTGCAATACATCTACATGATACTGATTTATGAAAGGTATTGAGAATCTTAACTCAATAAATTGAATGAGAATTTTCTTCAATTACGCAATCATGTTAAAAGTAAATTGCTGTTGATTTATTTTATCTTGACATGATTAGATATTCAAAGTCAACACAGCTATAGTTTGTTGGGTTAGATTCTCAACCTTGGTACATCAACCCCCATGAATCTACGTTTAGGCCAAATACCGTAGTACAAAAAAATAAAAAATCACAGCTACAATACTATTCATTCATTGAACACATTTAATACTATGTGGACCTAAAAACCTTTTCAGTAAAATCTTATCTTGATGTTATGGACTAGATTCTGATCTTAAGGCTAATGACTTTTCAGACTTATCAAGCATTGGATGTTAGTAACATTAAGGCGAATAAACATTTTCACTTATTTATGTATTTATAGGTGAACAATTTTATCTGGCCCTGCAAGATTTGGTATAGCCCTGCGGCCTTTCTTTTGCTTTGAGCAGCATTACCATGGCAACCAACAGACTGGTCAGCAAGTGCTCTGGTACCTTCTGATGAATTAAGTATAATGTACTTTCAGTTTTATCCATATAAAAGTACAAATTACAACATGGAAGTGCAGATAACCCATTGCAACCCATCAATTAATGGAGTCAACTAAGGAATGATTTCTGGTTTTGAATGTTGTACATCATCATTGTCCCATCCTGCTTTATTGTTTGTATTCTTTTTTAAATAGAGGGAGCTGAGTTCTTTAAATAATATATGACTGAGTGGCTGTGACCAAGCTCAGGTATGTTAGAAAAAGATTTTTGAGGTAAACTGCACTGCTGAGCTAGGTTTTGGAGCGTAGTTACATAGTTACATAGTTACATAGTTAGCCAGGTTGAAAAAAGACACAAGTCCATCCAGTTCAACCAAAAAAAATAAAATAAAAATAGATAAAATAAAATATACTATACATATATATACACATATACACACATACATACATATATATATATATATATATATATATATATATATATATATATATATATATATATATATATATATATATATATATATATATATACACACATACATATACCAGCCCATATACCCAATTCTATACCCACAGTTGATCCAGAGGAAGGCAAAAAACCCCAGCAGAGCATGATCCAATTTGCTAAAGCAGGGGAAAAAATTCCTTCCTGATCCCCCGAGAGGCAATCGGATTTTCCCCGGATCAACTTTACCTATAAATTTTAGTACCCAGTTATATTACGTACACTTAGGAAATAATCCAGGCCTTTCTTAAAGCAATCCATTGAGCTGGCCATAACCACCTCTGCAGGGAGTCTATTCCACATTTTCACAGCTCTTACTGTGAAGAAACCTTTCCGTATTTGGAGATGAAATCTCCTCTCCTCTAGACGTAAAGAGTGCCCCCTTGTCCTCTTTGTTGACTTTAAAGTGAATAACTCGACACCAAGTTCCCTATATGGACCCCTTATATATTTGTACATGTTGATCAAATCCCCCCTTAATCTCCTCTTATCAAGAGTGAATAAATTCAGTTCCTCTAATCTTTCCTCATAGCTGAGTTGCTCCATGCCTCTTATCAGTTTGGTTGCCCTTCTCTGCACTTTCTCCAGTTCCCCGATATCCTTTTTGAGAACTGGTGCCCAAAACTGAACGGCATATTCCAGATGAGGTCTTACTAATGATTTGAACAGGGGCAAAATGATATCTCTCTCTCTGGAGTACATACCTCTCTTAATACAAGAAAGGACTTTGCTCGCTTTGGAAACCGCAGCTTGGCATTGCATGCTATTATTGAGCTTATGATCCACCAAAACCCCCAGATCCTTCTCCACTATGGATCCCCCCAGTTGTACTCCCCCTAGTATGTATGATGCATGCATATTCTTAGCCCCCAAGTGCATAACCTTACATTTCTCAACATTAAACCTCATCTGCCACATAGTCGCCCAATTAGACAGAGCATTGAGGTCTGCTTGTAAATTGGTGACATCCTGTAAGGACGTTATTGCACCACATAGCTTGGTGTCATCTGCAAAGACGGAAATGTTACTCTTGATCCCAGACCCAATATCATTTATAAAGATATTAAAAAGTAAGGGTCCCAGCACTGAACCTTGGGGTACACCACTCATAACCTTAGACCATTCAGAGTAAGAATCATTAACCACTACTCTCTGAATTCTGTCTTTTAGCCAGTTTTCTATCCATCTACAAACTGATGTTTCCAAACCTGTAGACTTTACCTTACACATGAGCCGTGTGTGCGGAACAGTATCGAATGCTTTTGCAAAATCCAAATATATCACGTCCACCGCCACCCCTCTGTCCAAGGTTTTACTTACCACCTCATAAAAAGAAATCAGGTTTGTCTGACAACTCCTGTCTTTCATGAATCCATGCTGTCTGTTGCTCAAAATATTTTTTTCCTGCAAGAACTCATCTATGTGGTCTTTTATTAATCCCTCCAGTATCTTCCCAACTATAGAAGTTAAACTAACGGGTCTATAATTACTTGGTAAAGACTTTGTTCCCTTTTTAAATATAGGCACCACATTGGCCCTGCGCCAATCCAGTGGTACTATTCCTGTCATTAATGAGTCCCTAAAAATTAGATACAATGGCTTTGAAATTACAGAGCTCAATTCTTTTAGGATCCGTGGGTGGATGCCATCAGGTCCAGGTGCTTTCTCCACCTTTATTCTGTCCAAATATTTCTGGACCATATCACTTATGAGCCATTGTGGATTAGGGGCTGCGTCAGTACCACCCCCATTGTGGACATGAACTCCCCCATGCTCCTTTGTATACACAGAGCTGAAGAAAGTATTTAATAAGTTAGCCTTCTCTTTGTCCCCAGTCACCCACTCCAGATTATTTTGCAAAGGGCCTACATGCTCAGACTTAACCTTTTTACTATTAATATATTTGAAGAATTTTTGGGGGTTTGTCCTACTGTCTTTTGCAATTTGTCTTTCATTTTGAATTTTTGCATCCTTGATTTCCTTTTTACATATTCTGTTAAATTCCTTGTAACATTTAAATGACACTAGTGTTCCTTCATTTTTATATTTTTTGAAAGCTCTTTTTTTATAGTTTATAGCTTTTTTAACTTTGGCCGTGAGCCACATCGGCTTTATTTTTAACCTTTTAAACTTATTGCCCATGGGAATATACTTTGCCGTGAGATCACAAACAAGCTTTTTGAAGAATTCCCATTTCTGTTCTGTGCCCATTGGTGCCAATATTCTCTCCCAGTCTAAGTCCTGGAGAGCAGCCCTCATCCTTGGAAAATTTGCTCTCTTGAAATTAAGTGTTTTTATCTTTCCCGTATGTGATTTTTGCTTACAGCTAACATCAAATGAAATCATGTTATGGTCACTGCTACCCAGATGTTCCTTTATCTGAACATTAGTAATACGTTCTGCATGGTTTGAGATTACCAGGTCCAACAGAGCATCATTCCTAGTTGGGGCCTCAATAAACTGTACCATAAAATTGTCCTGTAATAGGTTTACAAATTTTTGCCCTTTAACTGTCCCAGCAGTGCCATTACCCCAGTCAATTTCTGGGTAGTTAAAATCCCCCATTATTATCACTGTCCCAGCCCTTGCAGCCCTTTCTATCTGTGCGAGGAGCTGAGTCTCCACCTCCTCATTAACATTGGGTGGTCTATAACAAACTCCAATGATTAACTTTGAACTACGCGCATCTGTATGCAGTTCTACCCATAATGCCTCAGACTCATCACACTCTCCGCCCACCAGGTCCTCTTTCTCACTTGCTTTGAGATTATTTCTCACATACAGACAGACCCCTCCACCTTTCCTTTTTACTCTGTCTTTCCGAAAGAGTGCATAGCCAGGAATATTAATAGCCCAGTCATGTGAGGAATGAAGCCAAGTTTCAGCAATACCGATTACATCATAGCTCTCCTGATGCACCAGAGCTTCCAACTCGCCTATTTTGCTTGGCAGACTTCTGGCATTGGCAAACAAACATTTTAATGTATTAATATATTTTGACCGGTCACACATTATCCTCTTGGGTGTTCCAAGATTATAACTAGGACTTGCTACTATATTTACCTTGGGTTTATGTGCTTCGGTTACCCCACCACTAATGCCCCTAATATTACCCTCTGGAATATGCTCCACGCTGACTATCTCTATCTCTGAACCCACCCCCCCATCACCTAGTTTAAAAAACCCTCTAACTTTTTGGCCATCCTCAATCCCAGCTGATCTGCACCCTCCTCATTTAGGTGCAGTCCATCCCTTCTATAGTACCGGTTGTCGACTGAGAAGTTGTCCCAGTCCTCCAGGAACCCAAACCCCTCCTTACTACACCAGCTTTTGAGCCACTTGTTTACTTCCCTAATCTCCCTCTTCCTTTCTGGTGTGGCTCGATGTACTGGTAGTATTCCTGAGAATACTACCTTGGAGGTCCTTTTCCTCAACTTAGCTCCCAAGTCCCTAAAATCATTCTTTAGGACACTCCATCTGCCTCTGACTTTGTCATTGGTGCCAACGTGCACCATGACAGCTGGGTCTTCCCCAGCCCCTCTCAGTAATCTGTCCACCAGATCCGTGATGTGCCGAACCCGAGCGCCCGGCAGACAACATACAGTTCGGCACTTCAGGTTGTTGTTACAGATTGGCCTCTCTGTCCTCCTAAGAATTGAGTCCCCTACCACCAGAATCTGTCTTTCCTTTCCCTTCTCTCCCCCCCCCACTCTCACTGGAGGAGTTCTTCTCCTGGCAGCTAGGAGAATCCCTCAGCTCCAGCAGTGCTGGTCCCTGACTGGGATCACCAATGTCACTCAATGGAGCGTACTTATTGGGATGCTCCAGCCCTGGATCGGCCTCCCTGGCACTTGCCCCTCTACCCTTCCTGACTGTCACCCATCTACTCTCTGCTACTGCCTGCACCTCCTTGTCTCCACCCACCTCTGTGCTGGCCCCTGCCGGCACCTGCCGTGTACTATCCTGATTCTCATTTAGGGTGGAGGGGCCTCTCAGTGCTGACAGTTGCTTCCCCAGATTCAGAACCTGGGCTTCCAGGGAAACAATGTGCTTACATTTTGCACAGCAGTATTCACCCTCGATCAGATGATCAAGGAACGCATACATGCCGCAAGATGTACACCGAGTCGCCTCTCCACACCCGCCAGTCATCGTACCTATTAATTTAATGAGGATTAGAGATTATACCCAGTCCAAATTACATAACAACTAGCTTCCTGACACTAATACTCAACAAGACAGTACACAGGTACTCACAGACCACTGTGCACCCACAATACACAATTACTAATGATACACACACACTACTCAGACAACACTCAGGTACTCACACTACACAGGTACTATGACCCCTGTTATAACCTCCTGTTTTCAACTCTGGGTTTTAACTCAAAGTAGTGTAGCCTGGAACATTCTGTTACTGACCCAGACTGTGAGCTCTAATGATCAGGGCCCTCTGATTACTCCTGTATTGAATTGTATTGTAAGGCCCCTTTCACACTGGGGCGGTGCGGGCGTCGGTGGTAAAGCGCGCTATTTTCAGCGGTGTTTTACCATCGTTTTAGCGGCGGTCTGCAGATTTAACCTGTTTAAAGGGTTAAAACCGCCTGCAAAGTGCCGCTGCAGCGGGGCTTTGCCGGTGGTATAGCCGCTCTGCCCCATTGATTTCAATGGGTAGGAGTGGTTTAGGAGCGGTGAATACACCGCTTCTTTCATCGCTCCAAAGATGCAGCTAGCAGGACTTTTTTCCCCATCCTGCTAGCGCACCGCTCCAGTGTGAAAGCCCTCCGCCTTTCACACTGGACTGAAAGGGGCCGGTTTTTTCAGGCGCTATTTTTAGCGCTGTAGTGCCTGAAAACCACCCCAGTGTGAAAGGGGCCTAACTGTACTGTCTGCCCTCATGTGGTGAAGTGCTGCACAAACTGTTGCCGCTATATAAATCCTATGTAATAATAATGACCCATAGTGGGAAAGTAATATTTGTAGGGACTTCCTGCTTTTTGCTCATCATTTCAGAAACACTACAATGCTAATTGAAATATGAATTAGCAGTGTAGTGTTTCTGAACCCTCTGCTGATGGAGATGGGGGACAGTCATATTTACAGAGACATTATTGTAATGAAGCATCCCGCACTCCGCTTGAGTGATTCCTCCAGTCTGAACATAGATTTAAGATATTCCAAACTGCTGACAACCAATAACTAGGCAGTACTCATTTTGGTTGTTCAACATGAACTGTTTTATGAAATACAGGTACACAGAGATATTCAAACTTCTCATCAGTAGACTTTCCAAGCAGCAGGGAGAGCTGTTGGAGGAATTCCCCCCCCTCACAGCTAATCTACATACACATCTCATAATACCCAAGGCAGACACAAACAATAGAACAATGGAATAACGTCCTTACAGGATGTCTCCAATTTACAAGCCAACCTCAATGCACTGTCTAATTGGGGCGAATATGTGGCAGATGAGGTTTAATGTTGAGAAATGTAAAGCTATGCACTTGGGGGCTCAGAATATGCATGCATCATACATGCTAGGGAGAGTACAACTGGGGGAATTTTTGGGGGAGAAGGATCTGGGGGTTTTGGTAGATCATAAGCTCAATAATAACATGGAATGCCAAGCTGCAGTTTCCAAAGCGAGCAAAGTCCTTTCTTGTATTAATAGAGGTATGGACTCCCGAGAGAAAGATATAATTTTGCCCCTGTTCAAATCATTAGTAAGTCCTCCCCTGGGATACGCAGTTCAGTTTTGGGCACTAGTTCTCAAAAAGTATATTGGGGAAACGGAGAAAGTGCAGAGAAGGACAATTAAACTGATAAGAGGCATGGAGGAGCTCAGCTATGAAGAAAGATTTGAGGAACTGAATTTATTCTCTCTTGAGAAGAGGAGAATAAGGAGGGATATGATGAACATGTTCAAATATATAAGGGGTCCATATAGTGAACTTGGTGTTGAGTTATTCTCTTTACGGTCCACCCAGAGGACACGGGGACACTCTTTATGTCTAGAGGAAAAGAGATTTCATCTTCAAATATGGAAAGGTTTCTTGTGAAAATGTGGAATAGACTCCCGCCAGAGGTGGTTCTGGCCAGCTCAGTAGATTGCTTTAAGAAAGGCCTGGATACTTTCCTGAATGTACATAATATAACTAGGTACTAACATTTATAGGTAAAGTTGATCCAGGGAAAATCTGATTGCCTCTTGGGGGATCAGGAAGGAATTTTTTTCCCCTGCTGTAGCAAATTGGAGCATGCTCTGCTGGGATTTTTTTTGTTTGCCTTCTTCTGGATCAACTGTGGGTATAAAATTGGGTATATTGGATTGTACAATATTTTTTTTTTAATTTATTTATTGTTTTTAAGGTTTAACTGGATGGATTTGTGTCTTTTTTTCAACCTGACAAACTATGAAACTATGGAATACAGATACACCCCAAACAACTCAGCAAAGCATCCCCAACAGTATGAGACAAATGAGCAAATGAGATAAATGAACATGGTTTGTGATCCCGGGAGTGCGTTTTTATTTAGACAACATTGTCTATTTAAACATTTGTTGCAACCTATTGTAAACGATCTGTGGTTTGTGATTTCATATTTATGATTTTTGAATAAAGCTTTAGGAGTACCCCACTGCCTGTTCCCATTTCTCTTTTGAGGTACGGACCCCTTTGGGGAATCTCTCTCGATTCCACCTCTCTTGTCCTCCAAGTACTTTTGGTCCTTCGTTGGTAAACTCCATCCAACCCTGGGTGAGTCGGCACTCCAGGTCCCCCTCCCCTATTTCCTTTTAATTGATCCCCAAGATTAAGCCTACATTTGTCCACGTGCTTGATCTGTGTTTGGGTTGTTTGGCAGCCTCTGTACTCGCAAGTGAGGCCCTGGCCATTATCAGCAATGTGAATGAACCTCAACCACATATACTAAAGACAAAAGGACAGCTCTGACCCACAGTGACTCCCAGGGCTGGTGTTAGAAATCATGGTGTCTTTTATAGACTTGTGCACAGCGGAAAATTTTGTTTAGTTTCGGTTCGCTGTCATTCGTAAAATACATCATTTCGTTCTGTTATATTCATTATGTTACGTTAATACGTTTTCGGATAATTCGTTATTATTTGTAGAGTGTCTAATTCATTCATTCATATTCGTTGAAATTCGCTATTTATGTATGTATAGACATTCGTGATAATGATTCGTAGTTTGGAAAGTCGTTTGTTTATTGAATCTTTTAACACACACAATGACAACGTCTCTTCTCCTCGGCTCAAATACAATACAACACCCTTCTAACTCAGTTCTCAGGAATTCACTTTGCCAGTAATCCAACCCACGACACAAAATTAATTAGCTGATTGGACTATAAGATTTACATTGAGCTGACCTTTTGTTTCATTAGATCTTTAAAGAATTACCAAATTCATTCGAATTCATTCAAATTAATTCGTTATATTTCTTTTGTATTTGTTGTTATTTGTTATTTTTTATTCGGACATTCGGATGCAAAATTCAGCCGAATTTCGATTCGTTACAAAACGAATTGCACAAGCCTAGTCTTGTACAGCCTACCTGACGGGTCCCATCCCCTGTCACAGTTCCCTGCTAAATATAACCGCCTGGCTACAGCCTAGCCTTCCATCCTCCTTAGCACTTACTGAGGGAGGAAGGGAGAATCACTCCACCAGGGAAAGGCAGTGAGTGGCCGTAGCCAGCCAAAATGTTAAGATCAGCATTGGAAAATGCGACACCGGCTTTAGCCGCTTGCAAGACAAAATTTAAAGGGAGGGCTGGCTTTATTGCCCTTTGCCCTGGTGACTCCCTACCAATGTATTGATAAAATACAGCCTCTATATCAATACAATACAGCCTCTGCATCAATAAAATTGATCAAGGTGAACATACTGTATGTGGACAAAATATCCCAATCACAAAGCTGGAGAAGAGATTCAGCAATCCCCTGACTATTGTTTAATTGCACCCATACCATGATCAACCTTACACTTGCCATGATAGCTGTTAATACCTGAGAAATGGATAACTTCTCTGTAGGTAGGTCCTGCAAATATGTTCTGTGTCTTCTGTATGCAGACTTCTAGTGTGAGGCAACATCACTTGGATGGATATGCTTATGGGTTCATCCACAATCCCTTGAATAGTGTGCTACAAGCATGTTGCCCAGTACATGTAGTGAATGTTATTAGTGATGAGTGGGCATTTTGTTCTCAAAAAAAGCAGGCCACAAATGATGCTTGTATTGGAGACAACCTAATTGTGCACCATATTGCTAATTAAAGGTAAGTATAGATGGACCTCACTGTTTTAAATGCCCCTGCATATCTTCTGAGACTGCACAGGTTATATATCCGACTTTGCTTGGCAGACCTTAGTAGGTAAAAATAATTTTAGCATAATATATTTGTGCATTTTTTCAGTATCATGCAAATGTGTACTGCACTTCTGGCTGAATCTTCTATTCTTATTTAAAGGGTCATGTGGAATCTTTGGAAATGTTTATATGACAAATAATGGTTCATGTATTGCACTTGGAGGCTTAGGATTTACCAATGCGTCAGTCTCACACAATGACGTTGATGCACTAAAAAAATAGAGACCATTAACCTATCAAAGTGTATGATTACCAGTACTTTAAATGATATTTGTTCACACTGCAAAGTGCTTAGGAAATAAAGTCAAGATGTGTTTACTATGATCATCCAATCATTTATAAGCAAAAGTCCTGTTTTTTATTTTAATTTCCTTTACACATAATTGGGTATTGAAAAAAAAAAACATTAGTGCACTACTCTTTTTAAAAGAGTTTTGCACTAATGTTTCACTTTATCTTTAATAAAAGTCCTGCTCCCTGCAATAGTTTTTAAAATAAACGTTTGCATTGGTATATGTCCAGCTTGGCAGTGCCCAACCTCACACGCCATTTGTTTGACTATTCTGTTTGTTATCCTTGAAAATGTCCAGAATAAATTTTAACGATTCAGCTCCTACTGTCTTCCCACAAACAAATTCTAATACATTTGCCCCATCTCTGGCTTCTATTTTTGGAAATATATAACAAATAATAAACCAACAACAGGTATGCCTTGAAGGTGCAGTGGCATACCAGAAGTCCTTATTAGCCCAATAGTAGCTGAAGACCTGCATCTGCACCAATTTCAACAAGCAAAATAGAAGCAGCTGTAATTAATTTATACCTAGTAAAATTGGGCATAGGCAGGGAACTCTATAGTAAAATACATTTAAAAAAATTCTCCAGCATACCTACCAGTCAGCCTAAACCTAAACTATGTAAATCAAAAGTGAATCCCGCGCCTAATTTTTATAATAATTTAATAAAGTAAATTTGCAAAATTATAAGCTGCTAACCCTGAACGAAATGATATATCACTAGTGCAGATTGGAAAAAATTGGTAGGGAGCGCTAATCGTGAATTAACATATGCTAATGGAAAACCATATATTAAATATAGTGAAAAAATAATAATATAAAAACACACACCAGCCTGCCTGATTAAACCTGAAACAAAAAAAACAATTGACTGGTAAATGAATCCTGTGCTTCAAAAACATAACTAGTGATAACAATAGTGTGCATAACAATGTGCATAACAATCACAATCACAATCATGTGATGGTTAAATATGTCCTATATTAAACCATGAATCATGTCATATAAAACACACATATACGTGTATCCAAATGAGAAAAAGTCCAAATACAAGTGAATCTTGTGCCCGAATCTTGCATTCAAACAAACCGTGGAACACCTTCACCACCTATGGATGTCACCCAAAAGTGCTCAAAGAATGGATGCCAGCTTACCATATGTAGTTGACCTAATTAGTGAAAAAAAGGTCAAACAGGCTTGTGACATATATAACTTGCTGCAGTGGAGAAATCTGTAGCCTGGGCACTTATCCTCCGACCATATGGAACTTGTGAATGGGATATGAAACAAATGTAGAAGGAACCAAAATAGTGTGATCCGTTTATTAAAAAAGGTTCAAAACACACATAGCCAAATGGCCACTTACAATGCTGGTGCCATCGCCCGGCACTGAGGCTGGAATGCGTAGCGTGTCAATGGATGTCCCGCAGTGAAACACTGGATACCGGTGTGCAATCCACCTTTGATGGTGGACAGCCAGGGGGACTGGATGTGATGTAATCACGTAACCAAGTACTGCCTCATTTTTTAAACCTAAACTGTGCCCAAAATTTGTTAAAAACAGAGGATTTTTGGCAAATGTGCTGGAGAACTGCCCTGCCCATGTGCACCTTCATTGTTGTAGGCATATGTTGACCTGAGTGGTTACCATTTTATTTATTGTATTTTTAATGTATTTACTTAGCTGTGTTAACATTCTTTTTGCAACGTGAACAAGCCTCCATACCCACAGTAAATTCTTTATATTTTAACATGAGTGAATAAAAGCCTACTTGAGTTTAAAAAAACAAACTCGAGTTTTCTAAGGCATGGGCCTAGAAATTGATTTAATCAGTTTTCATCTTTTGATGAATTAAAAATAGAAAGAAAAGCTGTTTTGAAGTACGGCTTATATTTACTTTGTGGAGATGGGCTATGGTAACCAGCACCTGGGTCGCCTGTCTGTCTTTAAAGGAGCAAGTCTGGAGCAGAGCTACGAGTTTGGGTATGTTTCCAGAAACTGTTGCTACATCTGCAATATTTGACCATTTGTTAACGTACTCCGGAAAGTAGAACACAAACTATCATAACTTTTTCCAAAATTCTAGGAAAAACCTCACACACCATCTTTGCTTCTAATGTCTGCATGGTCCAGACTAAGAAATGTATTATGTCCCTTTTCTGTTCATTTGTAGCATCTGTATCTAATTTGTCTCTTCTTTTCTGTTTCTATTACCATCAAACCTTTTAAGTTTCATGCTTTCCCAAAGCATTCTCATCTTCATATTAAGAGTTTATTTCCTTTTTCTAGTTATGTTTCAATTCATCTTTTATTTGTTTTGTCCTTTCTATCCTGCCTGTCTCTTTCTTTGCATCATTTGTGGTATCATTTAGCTCTTAGCCTGAAAAGGAAATCAGTGATAAACATAGAATCGGGCACACATTCATGCTTTCATGGGACAATTATGGAGTGGCCTATTTTGGAAGGTCTTTAAAGTCCTAAGAGCTTCTCCATCTTTCCTATATCGTGTCTTTGTCACATTGGTAATTGTATCTTCCAACCCCCGGGCTTAGATTTGCTGTACGCAGCACTGTATTAGCCATTTGATTTTCTTTATTCTTTTTTTCCCTCTTTTAGCCAGCAGCCTCCTCCTGAAAAGAAAAGCAATTGTACTTAAACAAAGCAATCTGCCATCCATCTGCGTGCTGCACGCTCAGTGCTCAAAGTCATGTCAAGGTCATGTAAGTCTGTTCATATGGATGGAAGGGCAAAAATTGTGTTTACCAGCCATCTTCTTTAGATGAAAAAGTTTGAGGATCAGTATGAGGATACAAATGATATTATACCTAGGGATGAGTGTGGCTAGGGATAAGGAAAAGATGTGTCTTGTAATAATCTCTTCTGCAGGTGGCTTAGGCCTATAAATGGTGTGGGTGAATTAGACATGTGACCTCGGAAGATGTACAGTATTAGCACCTATGAGAGTGTTAGCCTTCTTAGATCTGTATATTCTGTTTGTTTTGAAACATTTATACTTCTAGTATTCACTGTCAATCTGAAAAAATATAAAGACATTTTAAGTTGGTTTGGTCTAGGTCTCCTCATCCAGGAGCTACAAATTAGAGTTTTGGCCTCCAAAACCCACCAGGCTCAGGAGCAAGCATTCAATGAAGGGATGGGACATCTGTCGGCCTTTATGGACATCTTGTCCCTGGACATTTTATATTGGTTTGATATAGGTCTTCTCATCCAGGAGCTACAAATTAGAGTTTTGCTGATTTGCCAAAGCATGCTGATTGGCCAAAGCATGCACCTGACCTACATGCTTTGGTCAATCACAGAACGATCTGCTGTGAGAGGCAAAGGGTGCCTTTGGCCAATCATGGCTTAGTGGGCTAAGTCCACGCCCCACAATATATAAGGCTGCTTATGTAAAGTAGTGAGTGTACAGCTTGTATAACAGTGTAAATTTGCTGTCCCCTCAAAATAGCTCAACACACAACCATTAGTGTCTAAATCACTGGCAACAAAAGTAAGTACACCCGTAAGTGAAAATGTCCAAATTGGGCCCTAAGTGTCAATATTTTGTGTGGCCTCCATTATTTTCCAGTGCTGCTTTAACCCTCTTGGGCATAAAGTCCACCAGAGCTTCACAGGTTACCACTGGAGTCCTATTCCACTCCTCCGTGACAACATCACGGAGCTGGTGGATGTTAGAGACTTTGCGCTCCTCCACTTCTGTTTTGAGGATGCCCCACAGATGCTCAATAGGGTTTAGGTCTGGAGACATGATTGGCCAGTCCATCACCTTTACCCTTGGCTTCCTTAGTAAGGCAGTGGTCGTCTTGGAGGTTTGTTTGACATCGTTATCATGTTGGAATACTGCTCTGCTGCCCAGTCTTACCCAAATAAGTTTATCTTGGTCTCATCAGACCACAGGACATGGTTCCCGTAATCCATGTCCTTAGTCTGCTTGTCTTCAGCAAACTGTTTGTGGGCTTTCTTGTGCATCGTTTTTAGAAGAGGCTTCCTTCTAGGATGACAGCCATGCAGACCAATTTGATGCAGTGTGCGGCATATGGTCTGAGCACTGACGGACTGACCCCCCCCCCACCCCTTCAACCTCTGCAGCAATGCTGGTAGCACTTCTATGTCTATTTGCCAAAGACGAACCTCTGGATATGATGCTAAGCACGTGCACTCAACTTTTTGGTCGACCATGGCGAGGCCTGTACTGAGTGGAACCTGTCCTGTTAAACCACTGTATCGTCTTGGACACCATGCTGCAGCTCAGATTTGGAGTCTTGGCAATCTTCTTATAGCCTAGGCCATCTTTATGTGGAGCAACAATACTTTTTTTTCAGAGAGTTCTTTGCCATGAGGTGCCATGTTGAGCTTCCAATGACCAGTATGAGAGAGTGAGAGCAATAACACCAAAGTTAACACACTTGCTCCCCATGTGGCCTGGTATGGTTCAGGGGGGACGGGGGGGGGGGGCGTTTTTCCTTATTTTTTTATCTATATTGCCAGGAGCCGGCATTACATTACAGCCATGAGCAAGTTTAAGGGCTCATTTACACTTGCTTTGGCTTCAACAAAGCTTCAACAAGGCTTGGGACAGGCTTTGTTAAAGCTTTCTGAACACTAGTCAAAGCTCACTAAATAAAATGGTTAGCTTATAGTCCTGTTTAAAATTATACCCCATGTATCTTCAGTGATGCTTCAATGCATCTTCAAAGCCTCCATAGAAGTCTATGACAAAGCTCGCTCGAAGCCTCATCAAAGCACTACATAGCCTCACCAAAGCCCCACAAAGTCTCACCAAAACCCCACGAAGCCCCCTTGAAGCCCCACCGAAGCCCCATCGAAGCTCCACCAAACCCCCACCAAAGCCTCATTGAATCCTTATTGAAGCCTCATCGAAGCATCAAGCAAAAGCTGGTGCAAACAGGACTATAAGCTAACCATTTTATTTAGTGACGGGAGCTTTGACTGGCGGCCAGAGAGCTTTAACAAAGTGTTTTCGAAACCATGTTTTGAAGCAAGTCTAAACTTGCTTAATAAAATTTTTCCTTTAGAAATGTAATTTTGCTGTGGCACTGTTACACAGCACACAGATGTGGCACTTTACAGGCAGACTAAGGGGAACCCCCTAGGCACTATATTTAAAGGAATATTTAATTTGTATTGTTTCATTTTAAGCTTTATTAAAATCACTGCTTCTGAAAAAAAGTTTGTTTTAAAAACTTTTTTTGTATTGATAGATATCCCCCTAGGGCAGTACACTTATCATGGCAATAAGTTGCATATAAGCCTTTAAAATTAGCCCTTTTGATTTTTCATGTTCGCGTCCCATAGACTTTACTGGGGTTCGCATGTTCACCAGGGGGTGTTCAGCCCATCCCTATTCACCACAAAAATTGTTAAATCTTTTCAGGTGTGCCATGAAAATTTTTAGATCTTTTTGGTGTGCCGCAAGACAAAAAAGTTTGAGAAACACTGGGATATCTGGACAAACTCCTGCTAAGGGAACTGTTGACGAAGACTATGTCTGCCTATGTTTTGCTAGACAGTGCAAATCCTACTCAGCTTTTGATGGATCCTAACTTTCAAGAAGTCAGAATTGAATGCAAACATTCGCTTGGAAATAATTGGCCTCAATTTGGATATGGCAGGAGTCTTACTTCCCCCTGAAAAACACCAGTCTCTTTGCTCTCATGTTTAGATCCAATGGTCCAGGAGCCATCCTACTTTTCACTTCTTCATTAGGGTTCTGGGCCTAATGGTTGCCACCTCCAAGGCATTCTATATACCCAGTTTTCAAAACAGACAGTTGAACATTCTGGCAGTACGGGACAACCAGCCTCTCTGGAATGATCTATACATATGCCTATCCAGCAAGACAGACAAGGTGGATCTCCAGTCTTGTGCTGGAATTGGGGGAAGTACTTCTCCTGTTGGTCTGGAAGGTGATCACAATGGATGCCAACCTGCAAGGATGTTTTTTCAGTACAGGGGTCATTGTGTATGGGCGTGGTTTACGTAAAATAGTGGGCGTGGCGTACGTGGGGCATGGCTCAAAGGGGTGTGGTTAGCGTCTGCGATGAATGCGGGATGGAGAGTGAAAGGTTAAGGGAAAGGGGGGGGAGGGTGGAGGGATGGAGGGACAGCAGCCCCCCGATCCTACACCACAATAGCAATGTGTTTTCCAGAGTTTGACAATCAGCAGATAAAGATACTCCAAATACCTGGTGTTAACACTTCAATCATCCCGGCGCCATGATTATTATGGTGTCAGGATGATTGAAGCGCATTATTTCTATTATTACATTGTAATATGAAATGAAATCATTCAACTCACCATAATGCTGAATCAGTGGGAGCTCTGAGCGTGTCACTAGCCATGTTGCCTGCCACCAGATGCCATCAGGTGCCCCATCAGAGCAGCCTTCCTCACATCTGGTGTCCATCAGAGCAGCCTTCCTCACATCTGATGTCCATCAGCGGAGCCCCTCCTAACATCTGGTGCCCCTCTGACATCCAGACTCTGGCTGCGCCCCTCTGATATCCAGACTCACTGGCGCCCCCTCTGACATCCAGACTCACTGGCGTCCCCTCTGACATCCAGACTGGCCTTCTCTGACATCCACAGACTGGCCCCCTCTGACATCCACAGACTGGCCCCCTCTGACATCCACAGACTGGCCCCCTCTGACATCCCATCCACAGACTGGCCCCCTCTGACATCCCATCCACAGACTGGCCCCCTCTGACATCCCATCCACAGACTGGCCCCCTCTGACATCCCATCCACAGACTGGCCCCCTCTGACATCCTATCAACAGACTGGCCCCCTCTGACATGACATCCCATCCACGAACTGGCCCCCTCTGACATCCCATCCACAGACTGGCCCCCTCTGACATCCCATCCACAGACTGGCCCCCTCTGACATCCCATCCACAGACTGGCCCCCTCTGACATCCCATCCACAGACTGGCCCCCTCTGACATGACATCCCATCCACAGACTGGCGCCCTCTGACATGACATCCCATCCACAGACTGGCCCCCTCTGACATGACATCCCATCCACAGACTGGCCCCCTCTGACATGACATCCCATCCACGGACTGGCCCGCTCTGACATGACATCCCATCCACAGACTGGCCACCTCTGACATGACATCCCATCTACGGACTGGCCCCCTCTGGCATGACATCCCATCCACAGACTGGCCCCCTCTGACATGACATCCCATCTACGGACTGGCCCCCTCTGACATCCCCTCCAGACTGGCCCCCTCTGACATGACATCCCATCCACAGACTGGCGCCCTCTGACATGACATCCTATCCACAGACTGGCCCCCTCTGACATCCCATCCACAGACTGGCCCCCTCTGACATGACATCCCATCCACAGACTGGCCCCCTCTGACATGACATCCCATCCACAGACTGGCCCTCCTCTGATATGACATCCCATCCACAGACTGCCCCCTCTCTGACATGACATCCCATCCACAGACTGGCCCCCTCTGACATGACATCCCATCCACAGACTGCCCCCCCCTCTGGCATGACATCCCATCCACAGACTGCCCCCTCTGCCATCCCATCCACAGACTGCCCCCTCTGCCATCCCATCCACAGACTGCCCCCTCTCTCTGCCATCCCATCCACAGATTTCCCCCTTTCTCTGCCATCCCATCCACAGACTGGCCCCCGACATACCGTTCTTCACGTTGCCGCACCACACGGAGACTAACTTTGAACTGTGGCGCTGCCCACTGCACATTACACACACACTGGCAGCGGGGGTGGGCGGCGCCACAGGTTCTCTAGTGAAGACCAGCTTCTGGTCTTCTTAAAAATGGCGGCCGGCGGAGGTCCATGGCCGGCGGCAAAAAAACGGGAAATTCAATTACCCGGGGCAAACCGAATTTCCCAATGGGGAAGAGTGAAGAAACTGGCATCAGTGTAGTGAGCGAGATTGAAAAATTGTGCATTTGTGCAGTGGAGGAGACTGAGCAAGTACACATTGGTGAAGTGGAGGAGAGTGAGGAAATGTGCATTGGTACAAAGGAGAAGGGTGAAAATGTATATATCCGTGGTGGAGTAAAGAAGTGTTTTGGTGCAGTGACAGAGACTGGAGAAGTGTACACCTGCGCATTAGTGGAGATTTGAATACTATGATTTGAATACTATGGGGGTTATTTACTAAAGGCAAATTCACTTTGCACTACAAGTGCACTGCAAGTGCATTTGGAAGTGCAGTCGCTGTAGATCTGAGGGGGACATGCAAGGAAAAAAAAAAACAGCTTTTTTGCTTGCACATGATTGATGATAAAATCAGCAGAGATTCCCCTAATTTCAGATCTTCCCCTCAGATCTGCAGCGACTGCACTTCCATGTGAACTTTCAGTGCACTTTCAAGTGCACTTGGAGAGCAAAGTGGATTTGCCCTTAGTAAATAAACCCCTATGAGTTGGTGCAGTAGGAGGGAGTAAAGAAGTGTGAATCAATGCTTTGGGGCAAGTGAAGGAGTGTGCTTCAGTGCAGTGGGAGAGTGAAGAAGTACAAGTTGGTACGGTGAAGAAGAGTTAAAGCGGAGGTCCACCCTAAAATGGACCTTCCGCTCATCGGATTCCTCCCCCCCTCCGGCGCCACAATTGGCACCTTTCAGGGGGGAGGGGGGTGCAGTTACCTGGATAATCCAGGTAACTGCACCCACTTCCGGGCTAGCTCTCTGCGGAAAGGGGCGTACGTTACGCCCCTTTCTGCAAGCGCCCGCCCCCTTCAGCAAGTGTCCCGCTGCCTGCTGGGAAACACACAGCTCCCAGAGGCAGCGGGGACCGTCCTCATTGCGCAGCGCGGCTCGCGCATGCGCAGTAGGGAACCGGGAAATGAAGCCGAAAGGCTCCATTTCCTGATTCCCATACCCAAGATGGCGGCGGCAGGACCCGACAGACGACCTAGCGATCGGCTTCGGGTGCCGACATCGCGGGCGCGCTGGACAGGTAAGTGTCACTATTTTAAAAGCCAGCAGCTGCAGTATTTGTAGCTGCTGGCTTTTAAAAAAAAAAAAAAACGCGGAGTCCCGGTGGACTCCCGCTTTAAGTTGTATGTGTCAGTGCAGTGGGGGAAGACTGAACAAGAGTGCACTGATGCAGTGCAGGAGAGTAGAGATGTGCGTTTTGGTGAAGTAGGAGGAAAGTGAAGACATGTGTGCCAGTGCAGTGATAAAGTAAAGATGTGTAGGTCAGTGAAGCAGGAAAGAATGCAATTGTTTGTGTTATTGCCATGACAGAGACTCATTCACACTAGTGTAGCACAACACCAGGTGCACATATGTGAGCTTTCATTTGTAATCAGAGCCCTCCACGACACCTGAGAGCAACCTAACTAAGACCTGCATTGTGCCTCGGCCTGTAGGTCAGTATACCTGAAAAGAGGGCATACCCTGTATGAATACCTGCTTGATTGTAAATACCGAGAAAGTGGGAACCGGGAGGGTGGGTACCCGGAAATAGTCACGGACGTCGTCACAGCCAGGGAGGGAGGCTTAAATAGCGCCCGGGCTCCTCCCACAAATACAGGCTGGCCTGCGGCCAGCCTTACAACTTGTAATCAGAGCCCTTCACGACACCTGAGAGCAACCTAACTAAGACCTGCATTGTGCCTCGGCCTGTAGGTCAGTATACCTGAAAAGAGGGCAAAAAGACACGTGGATAGGTGAATAAATAGAGTGTTTAATGGTGCTGCACAAACCGAGATTCATTTAACAAAGAGGCAAACGCCCTGCTGACTTCTTCCTGTGGATCGGGGATATACCTGCTAAAACAGGAGGAATTCCAGCGCCCCATGTGCTTAATGATATGAGGGGGCACTCCCTGTTTGGATGCGGCAGATGCTGCCCCGATTCTGAATGAATGACCCGTAAACGATTTGGGGTCCAACCCCAACTTGGCGATTAACAACCTAACATGTGTCATGAACTGTTTGGATGTCAATGGATCGGATGGAAATGGTAACAACGGGCTGTGCTGAGGAGATGCTGCAAAAAACACGCCAAGCGCATCAAGTACCTGGAGTGGACACCACCTACTGCTGGTACCATAGAACGTAACTACATAACCCTGACCCACCTGCTTGGTCTTGTTATTGTTAAGCTGCAGAGCGAAGTGGTCCGAGAACCTGCTAAGACTACCCTTGGACAGAAAAGGTGCATGATTGCTGACCCGTGACACCTCCCCTGGTCTGAGGAACCCAAAGAAACTTAAATATACCGCTGCTTTGATCACCAGACTGGGACCTACGCCAAAAGGGGATGCCGAAAGTAAATCCGAAATGTCCCGAACCATCTGACCGGAAATGGGCAACCTGGCCGCCCGGGCCTGACCCTGAGCTTTCTGCACACCCCTCAGCAAGGCTTTGAGAGGGTGAGTGGCAAAAATGGACGGACTAGCAGGGTCTTGGATGGACCTAAAATGCTGAATGCCTGCGAGATAAGATTTGATGGTACTGGCGGACAAAGCCAACTCGCTGTGGCAATAGGCCGCAAATGCCATGACAGAACGGATATCCCACGGGCTGCAAGAAGGATGCAACTTCAAAAACCTGAGAAAACTCCTCCACCCCGTGGAGTAGGCTTTAAACGTATTGCTGGACAAGGATGCGTTGGCCAAACCGATCGCCTGTGTCCAGAATCTTGTCAGTCCATGGTGAGAAGGCAAAAAGGAGGGACTGGCTTGCCCAACCGTTCTGCTTCCGGATGCTGTAAGAAAAATTGACTGAATTTGAAACGTGACAAAGCATCAGCCGCCCTGTTGAAATCCCCACTGATGAATTCCCCCTGAAAATGGAACCTGTGAGTCAACCCCAACCATGTCAATCTGCGCATGAAGGCCATGATGGCCAGGGACCCTGACCTGCCTTTGTTGATGATGTTGGCCGTGGCCTGATTGTCCGTAAAAAAAAATAACTGAACTTCCCGTCCAGACCGGCCCCCAAGTGACAGCTGCAGCCACAATTGGGTAGATTTCAAATAAAGCCGAAGTCTGAGCAAATTTCGGTAACTGAAACACCTCCTGAGGCCAACGACCAGCCAGCCATTCTGTCCCACACATGGCCGCAAACCCTCCTGTCGCCGCTGCATCCGAGAACACCCTGGGTGAAGAGCTGGAAGGCTGCGGCACAAGCAATGAAATGCCATTCGAGTCCCGCAAAAAGTGATCCCACATGATCAGGTCAGCGCGTGCGTCAGCTTGCAAGCTGACACGAGCGTCCGCATCCTGGCTGAGGGGCAAGAGGGCCAAAAGTCTGGAAACAAAAGCCCTGCCTTGCGGAATGATTCGCATCTCATGATTGAGCATGCCCAAGAGTGACTGCAACTCCTTTTTTGAACAGACGGAAGAACAAACAAACGCATGGATGGTCAGACGTATTCTGTCCAGCTTCACCTTGGGCAAACTTGCAATCATGCGCCTGGAATCCAGCGTGATGCCTAAAAAATTAATGACCTTGGCGGGACCTTCCACTTTGTGGACAGCCAATGGCACGTTCAGCTCTGTAAACAAATCCATGAGATACTGCAGGTCCCTAGGAGCCCTGGATGGATCCTCCACGAGCAAAAAATCGTCGAGATAGTGCACCACCCCCTGGCAGCCTTTGTGATGACCCAGGATCCAATGGAGAGCCTGAGCGAAAATATCGAACAAACAGGGACTGCTTTTGGCCCCAAAAGTTAATTTTGTGGCAAAATAATAACAGTCCCGCCACCTGATGCCATGCCATTGCCAGAGTGCCGCACTGATTGGGAGTAACTTGAACGCATCAGCAACGTCCGCCTTGAATAACCAAGCCCCTTGATCCAACTGAAGAATAAGCTGAATGGCTGAATCAACCGAAGAATACTTCAAAGAAAACTCTTCCGAAGGAATCAGTGAGTTGATGCTAGGAATGCGTGAACAATGAGGAGCGGACAAATCGTAGATGAGACGGTATTTATTTGAAAATTTGCCACATACAACCCCAATGGGGCTAACCCTCCACATGCCGAACGGAGAGGAAGAAAAAGGCCCGATCACAAAACCTTTGGCAACTTCTACACCCAACAATTGATCAACTAATGAGGCGTGTTGGTCAGCAGACACAAGGTTTCTACACTCAAACGTTTCCGTAGGCAACGTGATCAACCCTGTGTGGAACCCAACCATGAAGCCATTCAACAAAAAATCCCTGACCACCGTGGATGGGTGATCCTCTAAATAATCCCCTAAAGCAGCAACATTCACCTGGCCTAGTCATGTGGTCCCAAATGGTTTGACCATGCAGGACGATTTGGGATGAGCCCGGAAACAATTAGAACACACATGCAGGAGTCTGCACTGATTGTAATTGCAGCCAGCATGATTGAAATTATTGCAAACCTGTGATTTTCCTAAAAAATGAATGGTCCTACCCAGCTTGTCCACCTGGCCTGAAGGACCCGTGGAAGAAACACCAACCCCCTGTCTGCTAACCCCTGATGGACCCGGGGCCTCAACCACCGGACACCAAGCAGCGGTATGCGTTGAAGACTGACAGGAGCTGCATACCGGGGACTTCTGATTGGCAAAATGTCTGCAAAAAAGCTCCATGTCAACGTTGCTCCAACACATGACCACCTGGAACTGAGTCCAAGTGGCCGCCACCTTGGCCGAAAAGGAACGGTGGTAGTCATAGAAACTGCAGCCCCCATACTTATGAGCCAGATCTACCACCTTGTGGAGATATAGGTCCAACTCCACCCTCCTATCCGGACTGACCGCGCAAATGATGTCCCGGAAGATGCCGAAAGCCAGCACAAACTCAGCCACATTGAGCTTGCGATTGAGTCTGGGGTCTTTGACTTTCAGCACAACCGACACCTCACCGCAAGCATACGATTTGTTCTCAGTAATGTCTTGCGATGCAGTTAGTAAGGAGGCTAGATTCACATCCTTCCCATCCAAAATGTCTCTCTTCAAATTGGCAGGAATGAAGTGAGACGGTGACACAGATGGGGGAGCTGCCAACGGTGATGGAGCTGTGAAAGGCAGGGGAACGGCAATGTTACCTGTGAGAGCACCGGAAAGGACTGGAGCTGGGGACACAGGAAGCGCCTGCGTTCTGGCCGCATGCGCTTCCACCACCTCCATTCTATCCTGCATCTGGGACATGGAAGTGGATAATGAGTTCAACAAAGCATGAATCTGCGTAAGAGAATTCTGCACCGAAACCTGCGACATGCTGTTATCGGGGAGTGGCTGACCCGTGCTGGATTGCAATAGTCTAAAAAGTTCAGCCTTCCTGGCAGTGGCTGGAAAAGAAATTCCCCTGCGACGAAGTTCTGCCGTGAGCCTGGGCACCGTCCAGCTCCTTAATGAAAGGGTGCTGCCATGCACCGACCCCCCGGTGACAGATGGCGGAATGAACGCAAATTCGTCACTCTCAGAAACATGTGACATGATGAATCTGCGGTAAAAGCACAAGAACATGAGAAACTACATACTGACCCGACCCCCCCCCCCCCTTTCTCCCTGAAAGTGTGGACCTAACCATGCCAAGGATGTAATCATGTAACAATCAGCGCATGAATGAAAACCTGAAGCGCGCCCCCCCCCCCCCCCCCCCCATACCTGAATGAGTGTGCTGAGAAAGCCCGAGCAACCTGCGGCGCTACAACAGGTGAATTAATAACGAACACTCAGGGCTAAGAACAAAATACCCACAGAGCGTGGTGGGTACCGAAATAAGCGTATGAAGTGAACTGCAACGTATGACGTATGAAATGTTGGCCGCGAGCCTGTGAACCTATACAAACTAAGTGAATCCTGGCCCGTAAGGATCTAAAGACGAGATGAAAACCTGACCTGCCCCATGTGAAGAACCCATGAAACCTGAAAGAAACACACGCACCTTCTGTTTGCGAAAAGTTGCGACAAGACGAACGAGTCACCCGCAAGGTAATGTACCTAACATGAGTTAACACGGACAGAAAATCAAGCACATTACTTACCCTGCTGAAGAAATGAAGCGCCTGACAAACCCCTACTAACCCTGACACCCCCCCCCCTCCCCCCATCCCTGAACACACCTGATTATGGCAACCAAAGCACGGCTTCCTGACAATCCTACAACGCCTGAGCTAGGAACAGAACCTGTGGAGCAAACGTGAAACCTTGAAAAAAAAAAAAAGGTGCAAAGCCTGGATGGCCATCAGATGCCCCCCCCAACACCCCCACCCCCCTCACTGACTGAGCCCAAAATGACCATGCCGCATGCCCCAAACGCCCCTGCATGCGCCTGACCGCCCTGAGATGCCCCCAGTGATGCCAAGCAATCCCCCCCCCCCAACGACCCTCCCCCCACGGTAAGACCGTCAGACAGCTAAGTAGCTGCCCCCGCCATGACCCCGTCGACCTACGACTGATGAGAAATCCTAAATGTGTAGGAAAAATGCTAACCACATGCGTCGTGCTTAGGACCTGAATGAGTGATGCGAACGAATGAATGAATGAACAAGCCCTAACGCGTATTGAGAGAATGCTGTGATGAACTGCTCCGTGGCACCACCCATGGCCGATGAACCCCACCTGTCGCATGCGTGACTGTGCGAGTACTTGGCATGGCTGAGACACATGCGACCGGGGCACTGCCCTGTACCCTGACACAGAACCAGCAATGTACCTGAAGGAAAAAAGAACAGCACACTGACCAGCCAGCTTGTGCGGGGGGTGGGGGGGGGGCTGTATCTCCCCTGACGGACGTGCCCGCTCCCCCCCCACGGAACGGCGGCCATGCTGAAAAGGAAATATGCCTTCCTGTGGGCCAGAAACATGCCCCCAATGATCCACCAGAGATGATCTTCCCCTATGGAATGAGCCCCACCATCAGCGCCATCGGCGCCATCCGCACCACCGCTGATGTCAGTGCCATCCTCCCCCACCCCCCCCAACGCCACCTACCTCCCGCTAGTCCAACAGCCCGTCCGCCTCGCTCCACGAAAGGCCTGGTGCTGCGGTTTGCAAGAACCATGGCTGGAACGCAAACCGGAAACCACGATGCCGGAAGTGAAGTCGTGACACGGAAATAGTCACGGACGTCGTCACAGCCAGGGAGGGAGGCTTAAATAGCGCCCGGGCTCCTCCCACAAATACAGGCTGGCCTGCGGCCAGCCTTACAACATGTTTTTTCACACAGTGTTGCACTTCACACATAGGTCAGCCTGTTCATTTCAATTGGCTGCCCTACACATGTCAAAGAAAATAAATTCTTGTATCTTTTTGAGCTTTGAGTTTTGCATATTGTTTAACCTTGTATTTTGCTGCATTTGCCACATGGTGTCTTGCTCAAAACTACTGCTCTTTTCATTAACAACGAATGACTCTACAAGTGCAACACCATTTTGTTCACATACTACACTAGTGTGAATGTAGGCGGAGGGCATATCAGTGCAGTGGCGACAATAATATGAAAATGGAGGTTATTAGTACAATGTCTCTCTGACTGAAAAGTTATTTCTTCTGATGGGTTTACTTCCTCTTTGATTCCCTGCAAAGGTAAAGCATAATGGACTACTATGCATCGCATAGTAGGCCATAGGGGTCACTCACCTGACACAGGAGCAAGCGAAGTCACCGCTGTCCCCTGCAGTCCGGAGCATCCATCTTCTTGGTGGGTCTCGCTGCTCCGCCGCTGTCTTTCGACGAAGCCGCGATGACATCACTCCCACGCATGCGGACGGGAGCCCCCACTCGCGGCATATTGCCATTGACAGCGGTGATATTTCTTGGACCTACAGGTAAGCCTTAATCTAGGCTTACCTGTAGGTCAAAGTGGTTTGTAAGTGTTTACAACCACTTTAATTACAGAGAAAAATAATCAAAAATTACAAAACATACTTTCAGTCTTAAAACACATGTCATACTACTGGAAGGGTTAACACTGCGTAGCCCCTTCTTGATTGTCTTGAGGCCTACTGTTTGATTTCCCCAAACATTTGTCCTTGCCGAACATTTATTTGCAACCACTGTAGCCCTATCTGGTTACACGTCATTACTCATTGGTATAAAAGGAATATAAACTCAGGAAGAAATTCTAATAAGAAGCTGTCGGTCTGGCATCCCCCCCCCCTTTCCTTGTTTCATCGGCGGTGCCTAAACATGTTTTCCATCGGCTAATAAATAGGCCCCAGAAAGTGACCGCACTCCGAGTTATAATGAGCACGAATGGAATCTGTGTTTTTCTTTTCATTCTTCCAGTCTCCAAGGCAATTTTCTGTCAGAAGCAGCATTTTCATCTGCTTTCTCTCTCAAACTCACTCTCTCACTTTGTATCATCTTCATTTTAACACATTCCTTACTGTCATTCCTGAGAACCTGCATGCTAATACATTTCCTGCCAGATGCAGGTTACTGCTTATTAACAGTGACGCATGGGAAACATTATTCTGCCTCAAATATAGCAGAATTTAAATTGGACCTACGGTAATATGTTTGGAATAACAATTAGTTTTGTGATATGCCCACCCAAATTGGCATTAAAATATTTTTGGTGGAGTAAAAAAGGTGAATGAATAAATAAGTAAGGCTGTTCCTAGTTAGAATTGTACGACGATATGCTGGAGACCAAGACTGACCATTGGTCTTATAATTCATGTTAAATTTGAACCCCAGACAAACAACTGTATACACAGAGGAAATATGTAAGGAAACTGTTTCACTTGCCAAATAATTTGTATTTCTGTCCTTCAGGTTCTCAGATGTGCTTAGCTCTGCTACTCAACACAGCCTTGTCTATCAGGGGAAGAGATCTCTCCCCCCTCTTCGTGTAATGTTGTTATTTCATTACATAGCTTTGTGTCATCTGCAAACACTGAAATGGTACTTTTAATCTCAAACTCTATATCGCGTATAAATAGGTTAATAATTAAGGATCCCATCACTGAAACTTGGGTTACACCACTAATAACCTTAGACCAATCAGAGTTTAAACCATTAACTACTCTCTGAATATATCCATTTGAAAAATGCATTTTCTAGCCTATAGACTTCAACTTACACCAAAGCTTTATTTGGGGAACTGTGTCAAACACTTTTGCAAAATCCAGGTATACTATATACACAGTCACTCATTTGTCTAAGTTTTTGCTTACCTCCTCATAAAAAGAAATCTGTTTTGTTTGACAACTTCGGTCTTTTGGGAATTTGTGCTGTCTATTGCTTAAAATAGTTTTTTCTAGCAAAAACTCTTCTATGTGGTCTTTTATTAAACGCTCACGTATATACCCAACTATAAAAGTTAAACTGATAAGTCTGTAGTTACTTGGTAAATAATTTACGCCCCTTTTTTAAATATAGGCACCACTTTGGCCTTGTGCCAATCCAATGGTACTGAGACAGTCATTAAAAAGTCTCTAAAAAAATAGACTGAAATAACATAGCTCAACTCTTTGAGGACACATGGGCATATGCCATCTGGCTCAGGTGATTTTTTTCACCTTTATTTTGTCTAAATGTTTCTGGACCATATACAGTTTGAGCCATTGTGGATAATGTGGGGCTGTGTTGATGTTATCTCCATTATGGAATTGAGCTCTGCCATTTTCCTTTTTATGCAGAGAGCTGAAGAAGGTATTTATTACATTTGCCTTCTCTTTGTCCCTTGAAATCTAAATGATCTTGTAAAGGGCCTATATGATCAGACCTGACCTTTTTACTATTAACCACTTCAGCCCCGGAAGGATTTGCCCCCTTCCTGACCAGCCCATTTTTTGCGATACGGCACTGCATCACTTTAACTGACAATTGCGACATTGTACCCAAAACAATGTCCTTTTTCCCCACAGATAGAGCTTTGTTTTGGTGGTATTTGATCACCTCCGCTTTTTTTTTTTTTGCTATAAACAAAAAAAGAGTGACAATTTTGCAAAAAACACAATATTTAGTAGTTTTTGCTATAATAAATACATTTTTTTTCCTCAGTTTAGGCCGATGTGTATTCTTCTACATATTTTTGTTAAAAATATCGCAATAAGCGTATATTGATTGGATCAGAGCTAAAAATAGCAATTGATTACTGTATTAATTACACTGGCATGGAATTGGTTAACTCTAGGGGATGATCAATGGGTTAACTGTGTTCCCTGGGTGTGTTCTTACTGTAGGGGGGATGGGACTGACTAGGGTAGGAGAGAGATCGGTGTTCAGACTTAGTATGAACAGATGATCTGTCTCCTCTCCCCTGAGAGAACCAGGATTTGTGTGTTTACACACACAGATCCCGGTTCTCACTCTGGCACGTGTATCAGCCCAGGGAACAGGCGGTGGGCGCGTGTGCGCGCCTCCGGTGGCTGTGACGTCTAAAAGGAGTGACGTACAGCTACGGCAATTTGCCCAGTCAAGCCAACCTGCCGCGGCTGGTTGGCTAGTGGTTAATATATTTGAAGAATTTTGTCTTATGCTCTTTTGCAACATGTTTTTAGATTTTGTTTTAAATTTTTGATGGCCCTTATTTCTTTTTTTTACATATTCTCTTATATCATTTGTAATGTACTGTAAATTATGAAAAGTTCCTTAATATTTAAAAAAAAAATGTAAATGCTCTTTTCTCATTATTTATAGCTTTTTTAACTTTGGACGTGGGCCACATAGCTTTTATTTTTAACCCTTTAGACTTATTGCCCATCAGAATGTATTTTAGCTGGCCATAGATGGATAGAAGTTCGAATAACAATTCTTAGGAAAAATGTGTATGAAAATTCTCAGAACATTCGAATAATGTGAAAGATTACATTTGCTTTTAAAATTTTATTCTGGAATGAATGGACTTAACTGAACAAAAAACACATATTCTGTTAGAAATTCATTGGTTTGAGAAAAAATTTCCTTCCTGCTTCGTCAAATTTTCTCATCACTGCAGTCTCTCAGCCTTGGAAAATGTCCTCTCTTAAAATTAAAGTCGTTGTAAAGCCACTGCTTGGCTCTCACATGACTGCTGTCCGCTCTCCTCCTCTGGTCTGATAGCTACAGTGGGAGGGGCTTAGAATCCCCTCGCTGACTACAGCCGGGAGGAGGGGAAGAGAGGAGGAGAGAGGAGAGAGGTGGACGGTCATGTGAGCACAGAGCGGCGCTATGAAATAAGGTATACAGGGGCATATTTTTTACAAACGCACATACACTAGACACATCATTTAATGTAAGACAGTGGACTGTAGCAATATTACACAATTCTGACAGCAGCAGGAGGGGAGGATCGAGAAGCAAAATAAAGCTGACAGGCGGGGAGGGGGGGAGAGAGGAAAGAGGGAGAGACAGCAGATGACAGAGGCACGTAAAATGACCATGGTATCATGGGCTCAGCAGCCATGATTACCATTGGCAGTCCACAGAGGAGAGGGCAGAACCAGACAGTATTAGCCAGGTATTTTAGATGATAGAAAGGGCCAAATGACACAGCACAAGCACTGTGCTGTTTAACATGCTCTAGAGGAACAGTATCAGTGTTTTTTGCGCTTGTTATTTTACAGCTCACATTAAATAAAATCATGTTATGATCACTGCTACCCAGATGTTCTATTAGTAATAAGCTTGCATGGTTTGAGATGACCAAGTCCAGCCGAGCAAGACAGGCTTTTCTATTCAGGTTGTAGTTGCTTTAGAAAGAAAATAGCTTATAAGACAATGCATATGTTTAGTTTTGATACACTTGGAATGTACTTCGCTGATTTAAGCCAAAAGTTCAATTGGACTTACCAGAGGACCTGAGCTGAGGAAACTGTGCCCAAAAATGACAAGCGGGGGTAAAGAATTTGTTACTAGTAGTGCCTTCAGACTCTCTGCAACTGGTCTTTTCCCCATCACATTTAGATTTTTAAAAGTCCCAGGTATACACATCAGCACTGCACTTTGTGTAGCTTTACCAAGTAAACGTAAAATTGTAAGGGTTTTTGGGTTACTACAGAAGCGATATTAAACCCAAAAAGCAGACATTTATTATATTGCAGCTTACCAATTCTTAGATGTTATGGCTGAATTTGTTTTCCTTTTTAGGCTTGCTTTCTTCTATTTCTACCTGGTGATTTGGCCAATAAGTCTGTTGTTTTTCAAAAGAACAGGCTGTCCTAAAAATTTGTTATAGGGATGGGACAAACCATTTACCACTGAGAGGGAGGCCGCGTACACACGGGCGGACTGTTCGCCCAACTTTGTCCGTCAAACAGTTTCGGCAAACAGTCCGCTCAAAATTAGCATGGACGGACATGGCCACACGAACGAACAGTTTGCTGAAACCGTGCGCGATGACGTGAACGGCACGTACGACGGGACGAAAAATACGACGTCCTATACACTGCATTATAACTTTCGGCGTGTAAATCCTTTCTGAGCATGCGCGGAACTTAGTTTGACGAACAAGCCTACACACGAGCGGACTGTTCGCTCAAACAAGGTTTCAGCGGACAGTTTTACGGAATTTCCGAAAAACCTTGTTCGTCAAACTGTCCGCTGAAACTGTCCGCTGAAAGCCCACACACGAGCGGACTGTCCGCCCAAACACTGTTCAGCGGACAAAGTTGGGCGAACAGTCCGCCCGTGTGTACGCGGCCGGATGCTTAAAATGATCAGCTTTTATTAATTTATGTAAAGCTTTTATCCCAAAAAGAAAAAGAAAAACTTTTGATGTAGCTGCTTATAAAGTATTAGCTGGAGTTCAGCTTCAATCTAGTGTATCTGATGCCGCATACACACGATCAGACTATCCGGTGGACAAACCGCCGGACTTTCAGACTTTCCGAACGAGCGGACCTGCCCACACACAACCGGACTTTCCCGGCGGACTAAGTCCACCGGACTATGGCGGGAGTTCGCCGGACTTTTGAAATGAACAGACTTGCCCACACACAGAGGAAAGTAATTTTGAACGCGGCTCCAGGTAGCCGGGACTAGCGAAGGAAGACAATGTCGCCGCCTTTGGTGGCGAGTTTGACTACATCGCTGGCCCCGTCATCTGGTATGGACTTAAAGGGGAAGTCCTACGCCGAAAAAACGGCATGGGGGTCCCCCCCAAGGTCCATATAAGACCCTTATCTGAGCACGCAGCCTGGCTGGTCAGGAAGGGGGGTGGGGACAAGAAAGCGTCCCACCCCCACCTCCTGAGCCGCACCAGGCCAAAGCTCCTTGTCCCCATGTTGATGAGGACAAGGGCCTCTTCCCGACAACCCTGGCCATTGGTTGTCAGGGTCTGCGGGTGGGGGGCTTATCGGAATCTGGGAGCCCCTTTAATAAGGGGGCCCCCAGATACCAGCTCCCCATCCTATGTGAATGAGTATTGGGGTACAATGTACACCTACCCATTAATCTGGTGAAAAATATGTAAATAAAACACAACACAAGGTTTCAAAATAATTTATTGCACAGCTCCGGGGGTCTTCTGCCGTCTTGGGTGGTCTTCCCGCCGGGGTCCTCTGCTATCTTCTGCTAGCTCTTTTACTAGCGGAGGAGTCAGGCTTTCTTCTTTGTTGCCACCCGGGGGTCTTTTTCCGACTTCAGGGGTCTTGCCCCCCTCTTCGGTTCTTCTTGCCGGGCCTCCGCTCCTTCTTCCAGCTCTTTTACTAGCGGTGGCACGGTCTTCTGTCGCCGCCGCCTCTTCTTCCGACTTTGGAGGTCTTGTCCCCCTCTTTGGTTCTTCTTGCTAGGCCTCCGCTCCTTCTTCCGGCTCTTTTACTAGCAGTGGCCTGGACTTCTCTTCTTCTTCTTCCTTGAGCTATTGACTCAACGCTCTCTCTGGCCGCAATGACAGGGACGCGGTGTGCAGCGACTTATATAGGGACAATGGGCGGGGTCACCGGGTGATGTCCCCACCCCTTATGATATCACAGTCCCAGAGGATGCTGGGACATTTCATTTCAAAAGCGCACAGACGGCCGGATTGTCCGCCGGACTCGTAGTCCGGTGGACAATTTTTGAGTCAAAACTACTTTCTAAGTTCGCCGGACTTTTGGGAAAAAAAAGTCCGCCGGAGCCCACACACGGGCGGATTGTCTGGTGGACTCTGGTCCACCGGACCAAGTCCGCTGGATAGTCTGATCGTGTGTACGTGCCATGAATCTACTAGTACATCTAACTCTCCCCCCAGACTGACAATGCTACTGTCCAAATGTGCCCCTGTGCAGCTTCATCCAGAGCGGGGGCATTCTAATACAGGAGGTGTGTTACTGGCTAGATCACCAGGTGAAAACCAAGGAAATTTTTTTTAATAAAAAATAAAACAAATGCAGCCACCACATCTGACTGGTAAGCTGCAATATATTACATTTTTGTTTTGGGTTTAATACTGCTTTAGGCATCAGATAAATAAATGTTTCTATCCCTCACAAAGCAAGCAATTGCTTTCAAAACAAATGTAACACTTTAAAGAGGAAAACAGCAAAGTTAATGGACTTGTTAATATTGAGCAAGATAATATCTACTATATATCTGCTATATATTTTATCTGCTATAGTGATTTCTAATGCCCCCCTCGCTCCCCTGTTAAATGTGATCCTTTAATGTCAGTATTGTTTGGAATCTCACTACACTTATTATCAGTACAGATATATTTTACACTTCACGCTTCCCCTGGTAATAGCTTTATTTGGGTGTTTACCAAATTTCTTACATTTTCAAGAACTGGAAAACAGGAAATAAAGCAGTTGGATACACTTAGGAAAGCTTTTATGCTCATAAGTGACCTGTTGCTGCCCGTCTATTAGAGGTGCATGGGCACCGCCTCACTAATCCATGCGTCCAGCCCCCTAATCTACATGCAGGGTGCTGAAAGCATGGATTTTTTGTCAATGGTGTGCGGTGGCGGGCTCGAGCGATGGGGGAGCGCTAGTGTGGGGTGCAGGCTGAAACTACGGGGGAGGGGGGTCTGTGGTCAAGTCTGTTTGCCACCCCCCCCCCCCCCCCGACCAATGGAGCACCAGCCTCCATTGTAAGTGACCGTTACTAACAGATAAGCACTGCATTTAAATATATTTAATATACAGGCATATTTATCCCAGGAATAGTTCATATTGAATTAATGAAGCTTCAGTTATTTCACATTTGCATTATGAAACGTTAATCAGATTGGTGTAAAAAGGGGGAACTATTGGAACCAAAGCAAACTGAACTTTACTACTTCAAATAGGCAAATGTTTTCTCCTCTTGTTATATTTGTCATCCATACAGCATACTAATACATTCATAGGGGACAATCATTTTTCTTTTCTAAAAAGGTCAGTTGGACACTGAACATAACAGTGATGATGTGCAACATAAAATATTCCATAGAAACCATCCAGACCCCTGCTTAGCATAGTCAGATATGGTTGCCATGTACATTGCATATCACAATTACCTTTGTATTCACGTACTGAATAAATCCTGAAAGATCAAATGTAATAATAGTCAACAATCCTGCTTATCCCTGTAAAACATATCAGTATTATATATACTTAAAAACAAATAATTGCACTTATTGCTTTGTGCACTGGTCCAAATCATTTGGTGGAGGTGGGGATTATGGTGTGGGGTTGTTTTTTAGGGGTTGGGCTTGGCTCCTTAGTTCCAGTGAAGGGAACTCTTAAGGCTTCAGCATACCAAGACATTTTGGCCAATTTCATGCTCCCAACTTTGTGGGGACAGTTTAGGGCTGGCCCCTTTCTATTCCAACATGACTGTGCACCAGTGTACAAAGCAAGGTCCATATAGACATGGATGAATGATTTTGGGGTGGAGGAAATTGACTGGCCTGCACAGAGTTCTGGCTTCAACCCGATAGAACACCTTTGGGATGAAGTAGAGCAGAGGCTACGAGCCAGGCCCTTTCATCCACATCAGTAATTTACCTCACAAATGCACTTCTAGAAGAATGGTCAAACATTCCCATAGACACACTCCTAAACCTTGTAGACGGCCTTTCCAGAAGAGTTGAAGCTGTTATAGCTGCAAAAGGTGGGCCAACTCAATATTGAAACCTACAGACTAAGGCCGCGTACACACGGGCGGACTGTCTGACGGACTTGGTCCGCTGAAACGTGTTTCAGCGGACAGTCCGCTCGTGTGTGGGCTTCAGCGGACTTTTTCAGAGGACAGTCTGGCGGACTAAGTCTTTCGGAATTTCCATAATATTGTCCGTCCAACTTTGGTTTCAGCGGACAGTCCGCTCGTGTGTAGGCAAGTTGGACGGACTAAGTATGGCGCATGCTCAGAAAGGATTTACACGGCCGAAGGTTGCATTGCAGTGTATTGGACATCGTATTTCTAGTCCCGTCGTACGTGCTGTACACGTCATCGCGCAAGCTTTCAGCGGACTGTCTGTTCATCGTGTGTGGTCAAGTCCGTTCATTCAAAAGTAGGACGGACTGTCTGTCGGATTGTCTGAAGGACTTAGTTGGCCAGACAGTCCGCCCGTGTGTACGCGGCCTAAGACTGGGATGCTATCAAAGTTCATGTGTGTGTAAACGCAGACGTCACAATACTTTTGACAACATAGTATATAAACCAGCTGATGCCCTAACTGGTGTAATGATTCCTTGCAGTTGATTTACCAAAGGTAAACTGGGTGTTTACCTTGCAAAGGAAGTTGCACTTTTCAATATTTTTTTAATCAAAGCTTAGTGAAGAAGGTCATGCTCTGTTGACGTCCATCATCCAATCATGTGCAAAAAAAAAATACAGTTTTTTAAATTTATATTCTCCTTACATGTTGTAGCGCCGGCTCCTGAAGAGCACGCACTATGTGTTTTTGTCATTTAATATCCCTGGAACCACAGTTTGGTTTTGGGTTCAATTACTCTAAATTTTGGCCTCAGTACTAGTCTGGCTGGATTGCATGGTATTCTGCCTGACCATAGGTGGCGCTGTCATCTCTGGCAGGTGATGGAACGCAGTCCAGTTAGGTGCATTAATTGTTTATTCTCTCTCGGAACCAGCCCAGTGGGAGTGTCCTCTTGCTGTGCATTCTGGGAGAGGGTACTTAAGGTGCTGATGTCACGTGCTTCGGGGTTCCGGTCCAGAAGATCTTTCTTTCTGTTTGGTCCTGGTCCTCCTGACCAGCCCCCAGGACTCTCATGGCCTGGGGTGCGGATCCATCCGATTCCGAGTCTCGGGGCTGGCTAGCCGGAGGCAACGTAACTAAAAGAAGGATTCAAAGGTGGTCCGGTGCTGTCTTGGGTTTGTGGAGAGGCTCAGCAACTGAAAAAGCATCCAGGGGAGGACTCTTTATCAGAAGGCCACGCAAAGGTTGGCTTCTCAGAAGGAGCCTGGAGGCTTAGTTGAAAGATACCAAGCAAATCTTATCTCCTATGGTATCGCAGACCCGGCTTCAAGATACTGAAGCTGTACAAGGGTTCTCTAAGCTGTTTACATCTTTCAGTTATTCAAGTGTTCTACAACAAGTCTGTGGCAGAGACTTTATTCAAGTGTTCTACAACAAGTCTGTGGCAGAGACTTTATTCAAGTGTTCTACAACAAGTCTGTGGCAGAGACTTTATTCAAGTGTCCTATAGCAAGTCTGTGGCAGAGGCTTCGCTTTGTTTAAGCACTCTGTCCGGCTGCTAGGCCTAGTGAGAGAAGGACTAATCGATAAGGGTGGGGATCCAGTTGTGAATGGCTATTTTCTGGACTTCCTAATGTGAGAAACTCTTTTATAATTGACTAAAGTTCCAAAAGTACCTGGACTTTCTACCTAAACCCTCTAACCCTACTCTGAGAGACTGTGTTTGTTTATTCATCTTAGCAAATAAAAATCCAAGGAATGGATCTGGTGTCAGTCTCTGCAGTTCTTGGGCCATCTACCTCGGAAAACCCCTAGACATACACAAGGTCAAGAAGGTAACGATAAGCCCAATTAAATCAGCCGCTCCTTCGGGGGGTCAGTGCTACATGTCATTGGGTATTCTTTACAAAATGAAATTTCACCACATTCACTAAGCCCTGGGGAAAGTAAACAGCCTATTTTCCTTTAGCAAACAAACCCTTTTGTGTGCAGCAGATCAGCTTTCTTCCTCTATAAAGCCAGCAGGGCAGGAAGGACATGGCTAAAGAATATCTACAGGGAGAACGTAAGTGCTAGGGAATTGTCACCAATTTGACTAAGAACCTATGAGGAAGGGTAGTGCAAGCAACTTGTAGTGAAAGACTTACAGCTGACTTGTTTTATCTGAGCCTAATGAAGGGGTTGTGCCCAAAATGTGTCATCAATATTTCTGCCACAAGGAATTATTTAAAAATTTTGGGCCCCAGCCTGATGATAGTAAGAATCAAGTTGTGTTAAATTAAAAAGAGACTTACTGTGCAATTTTGTGCACTCTTTGGGGTTTATTTACTAGAGGAAAATAGAATGTGTACTTTGCAATGTGCAGTTGCACTCTTAGTAAATGAGGTAAAGCTTCAATGTGCAAATAGTACCCAATTATGTGCAAGGAAAATAAAACAGCATTTTTGCTTGCACATGATTGAATGATGGATGTGAGCAGAGCTTCTGCTCATTTACTAAGCTATGGAGCAACTGCACTTTGCAAAGTGCACAGTCTATTTGCCTTTAGTAAATCAACACTTTTGTTACTTGTATTTTAGTCATGTACAAGAATATGTTTGACTACATATAAAATATAGCATGAAAAAGGAAAAACAGGAATTATTTTCAGGTCAAGAAGGTGTCAATCACCCCATTTTAATACATTTTATATCACTTTATTTAACCACTTCAGCTCCGGACCAATAAACACCTTAAGGACCAGAGGTCTTTTTGCAATTTCGCACTGCGCTGCTTTAACTGGTAATTGCGCGGTCATGCAATATTGCACCCAAACGAAATTTGCGTCCTTTTCTTCCCACAAATAGAGCTTTCTTTTGATGGTATTTGATTGCCTCTGCGATTTTTTTTTTTTGCGATATAAATGGAAAAAGAGCGAAAATTTTGAAAAAAAAAGATATTTTCTTCTTTTTGTTATAAGAAAAATCGAATAAACTAAATTTTAGTCATACATTGAGGGCAAAATTTATTCAGCCACATGTCTTTAGTAAAAAAAATGTCAATAAGCGTATATTTTTTGGTTTGCGCAAAAGTTATAGCGTCTACAAACTAGAGTACATTTTCTGGAATTTACACAGCTTTTAATTTATGACTGCCGATCTCATTTCTTGAGGTGCTAAAATGGCAGGGCAGTACAAATCCCCCCCAAATGACCCCATTTTGGAAAGTAGACACCCCAAGGAAATTGCTGATGGGTATGTTGAGCCCATTGAATATTTATTTTTTTTGTCCTAAGGGATTGAATAATGACAAAAAAAAAAAAAAAAATTTTTTTTTACAAAAAGTTGTCACTAAATGATATATTGCTCACACATGCCATGGTTATATGTGAAATGACACCCCAAAATACATTCTGCTGCTTCTCCCGAGTACAGGGATACCACATGTGTTTTTGGGAGTCTAGTCGCGCACGGCACCCCGAAAACCAATCACCACCTTCAGGATTTCTAAGGGTGCAAATTTTTGATTTAACTCCTCACTACCTATCACAGTTTCGAAGGCCATAAAATGCCAAAATAGCACAAAACCCCCCCAAATGACCCCATTTTGGAAAGTAGACACCCCAAGCTATTTACTGAGAGGCATGTTGAGTCCATGGAATATTTTATATTTTGCCAAAAGTTGCGGGAATATTACAAACTTTTTTTTTTTTGCACAAAGTTGTCACTAAATGATATATTGCTCACACATGCTATGGGCAGAAGTCAAATTACACCCCAAAATAAATTCTGCTGCTTCTCCCGAGTACGGGGATACCACATGTGGGGGACTTTTTGGGAGCCTAGTTAACTAGCTACCTAGCGACACTAGCGACACTGATGCAGCGTTCAGAAAAATTATCGCTTAGTGACACTGGCAAAAGGGGGTGAAAGGGTTAACTAGCGGAAATCAGGGGGTTAAAACCATTATTGGGTAGTATATCGGGGTACCTAGCGCTATAAAAACCTGGCGGTGAACCTAAAAAAATAACTAGCTACCTAGCGACTGTAGCGACACTAATGCAGCGATCAGAAAAACGATCGCTTAGTGACACTGGCAAAAGGGGGTGAAAGGGTTAACTAGCGGCAATCAGGGGGTTAAAAACATTATTGGGTAGTATATCGGGGTACCTAGCGATATAAAAACCTGGCGGTGAACCTAAAAAAATAACTAGCTACCTAGCGACACATGCAGCGATCAGAAAAATGATCGCTTAGTGACACTGGCAAAAGGGGGTGAAAGGGTTAACTAGCGGCAATCAGGGGGTTAAAAACATTATTGGGTAGTATATCGGGGTACCTAGCGCTATAAAAACCTGGCGGTGAACCTAAAAAAATAACTAGCTACCTAGCGACTGTAGCGACACTAATGCAGCGATCAGAAAAACGATCGCTTAGTGACACTGGCAAAAGGGGGTGAAAGGGTTAACTAGCGGCAATCAGGGGGTTAAAAACATTATTGGGTAGTATATCGGGGTACCTAGCGATATAAAAACCTGGCGGTGAACCTAAAAAAATAACTAGCTACCTAGCGACACTAGCGACACATGCAGCGATCAGAAAAATGATCGCTTAGTGACACTGGCAAAAGGGGGTGAAAGGGTTAACTCTAGGGGCAATCAGGGGGTTAAATCTTTATTGGGGGGTGATAGGGGGCTACCCTGGACCTAACACTAACTGTCCTGACAGTTTTTACTGTCACAACTGACACTGAATGCATTGATCAGTAAAGAAATGATCAATGCAATCAGTGACACTGTGACTGGGGGGGGAGGGGGGGCGGGGGGGGGATCGGGGGGCGATCGGGGGGGGGATCGGGGGGGGTTTGTGTGCCTGTGTGTACCTACATGTCAGTGTAGTGTTCGTGCAGACTTACTTTTACTCTTCTCCTCGTAGTCCGGTCAAAAAGACCGCCCCGAGGAGAATGACATCACTTCCTCCTTCCTGTGTAAACAATACACAGGGGAGGAAGCTTCTCATTGGCCAGGAGCGATCCAGAGGGGGTGGCCGAAAACGAACGGCCATCCCCTCATCACGGAGCGCTCCTGGACCGAATCGGACCGCCGTAACCAGCGGGAGGGGGTCCGATGGGACCCCCCACCCGCTGGAAGGCAATCACGTAGATGTACGTGATTATGCCTGCCTGTGCCATTGTGCTGACGTACAATGGCAATACGGCGGTCCTCAAGTGGTTAAACATAATTGAACTAACGGTCAGTGTTGCTCACCCTATGACAGATGTTTATGAATTATAATACCATGTCTTGGGTGCCTCAAAACTGGACCTGAACGAAGGGCCGTCATCTCAAACCAGTCTGCCCATTTTCCTCTAACCTCTGACATCAACAAGGCATTTTTGTCCACACAACTTCCGCTCACTGGATATTTTCTCTTTTTCGGACCATTCTCTGTAAACCCTAGAGGTGGTTGTATGTGAAAATCCCAGTAGATCAGCAGTTTTTGAAATACTCAGACCAGCCCGCCTGTCAACAACAACCATGCCACATTCAAAGTCACGTAAATCCCCTTTCTTCCCCATCTAGATGCTCGGTTTGAACTTCTAGATGCCTAAACGAGCTGCTACCATGTGATTGGCTGTAATTAGTAATTTGAGTTACCAAGCAATTGGACTGGTGTTGAAACAAAGGGAGCTGAGCTGTGATAAACCAAATATTGTGAGATAATAACCAAACATTTATTTGGACAAATAAATAAACAAAATACATTGAATGTGTGTAGGTCACATCAAAATGTACATATATTGATATACCCTCCAAACCCAAAGTCTATAGTGCTGAATGCTCAAAATGAAATGTGCACTAACACGATATACACAATGTCTATAATCGCTGAAGTCAGCCCGATGATTGTATTGCAACACCCAGCGATAAAGCTTCATCTGATAGAAGACAGTGTGAATCCACCACCTTAAGGCTTACCAGATAGCCATTAAATTAGACTTGGCACCCCATCTTAGATGGTAAAAATCTCCAGCTGTTCTAACCAACCACATGGAATGATATACAGGTCTGGCATACTCCTGATGTCATTCAATGTATTTTGTTGTTTTTATTTGTCTAAATACATTTTTGTTTTTTATATCACAATTTTTGGTTTATCACAGCACAGCTCCCTTTGTTTCATTGTTTTGTTTGTGTTGTATATCACTTTGAGTTGCAGCTCTAACAATTTACTTAATAGAGCAGTCTTTTTTGATATAATTGGACTAGTGTACCTAATAAAGTAGCCGGTGAGTGTATATGACCGTAATTTCTGTCCATACAATCCTGACAGAGGTTCCAACTCTTCCCTGCTCTATTAAAAAAAAAAGGATTTTTGATTTTGAATAAAAAACCCAAGCTTATGTAAATACATTCCAGGTACATGAAAATTAAAGGTGTTCATTGTCTTTTTTTCTTTTTATTCTAAATGAGCCACAGCCTGATTGCAAAAGTCTATCCCCTGCCAGCAGTCACAAGGTGTAACCCTTGCGTTCTGTGGGGAATTGGTGATTTTGTTGAAGGGGTCTGACATGCCCCCTTCTGGGCCAGACCTGTAGATCTGCAATCATCAAAGATCACTCTCCATGCTCAAACCACCATATTAGCTTTTTCTTGTGCATGATCAAGGAAGTCTGCACTTTTCAGAAGCGTAGTAATCTCATTTTGCCAGGGCTGGAAGCCCAGTGACACATCTGTGCAAATGCAGAATCCAGGATGGGTATCAGGGGAGTGTAAACCGAGTGTAAACCGAATTCTCACCTAGGCGAGAAAGTGAGATTCGTTAAATAAAAAAAAAAAATACAATTAATATCTAAATTTGAGAGAAGGGGGAAGGAAGCCAGGTAAAATTAAAGTTCATTTAGGGTGAAGATCTTCTTTAAACGGCCTTTTTCACCACTACAGCACATAAAGGACAATTGTTTTCTATGTGTCCAATTCACATTGCACTGCAGCCAACTATCCCCGAAATAACAGCAGCTCACATGCTAATACTGAGTGCAGTGCTGTGTAAGCAATCCCTACATTATATCAAAAAACAACTTTTTTGTTTATTTTTATTTTTGATAGTGCAGGGAAGAGTTAGAACCTCAGTCAAGTTTTTATTGCAGTCTGTGTCCCCACAGAGCCGATTTACTTTGTCTCTGTGTCCTGATGATTATTGTTCTCAGAACTGGAATTATCTAAAATGTTAAACTGTTACCAGAACAAAAGTAGAGGAAAAATCTTCCAATGGAAACTAGTTTCAGTGACAACGGTCTAGGAGGAATTTCCTTAACTTTGGAGAGCTTTACTCCTATTTGCTGTGTTTTGTCTACAGGACAGGAGGTGAAGGGTAATCTTCCCAATAAAAACTAAAAAAAAACTACTGACAGGGGCTATTGTCTACTGTTTTTGAAAAAAAAATCAACACTTTGGATGAAATAGCAGTGAAAACTGACTGAATCATTGAATCGAGAGATTAAAACATGTTTAATAATAAGGCATAAGAAAATATGACCAAAGAAATACAAAACAGTACGGTTTGCCGGTGTAGAAACAGGCCCTTTTATTTAACATACTCTGAGCAATACTGTTACTTATTTATTTCTCTCAGATGTTGGCACAGTTCATCCTCAGACTTCATGACTAGTTGATTCATGGGTCTTGTCTAGTTTCTCCATCACACTTAATCTCTAGGGAGGATGTGCCCATAATGAGTTCTGTCAGGATTACAGGGGCTCCCTTTCCCTTTTTTTTTCTGCAGATGATTTTACTGTCACTGTGAAATGATAGGTTACCCTGTATGTATATATATATATATATATATATATATATATATATATATATATATTGTCAAAAGTATTGGGATGCCTGCCTCTACATGAACATGAACTTTAGTGGCATTCCAGTCTTAGTCCGTAGGGTTCAATATTGAGTTGGCCCACCCTTTGCAATTATAACAGCTTGAACTCTTCTGCGAAGGCTGTCCACAAAGTTTAAGATGGTGTGTCTATGGGAATGTTTGACCATTCTTCCAGAAGCACATTTGTGAAATCAGGTACTGATCTTATATAGCAGAGAGGCTGTTTTGGGTGGTCACACCAGTTTCCTGATGGGCTAAGGTAGGCTTATCATCTGAGCATTTTGTGTTCCATGTTTCAATCTTCTCTATAGCTCTTTAGATAATCCATCTTGTGCTCACCTGTCTGTCTCATCTTAGGGGGTCCAGCATCCATAGTAACATTGGTGGACAATATTGTACACCCCTTTACGGGTGTCTATCTCCTTGTAAACCTCAAGCCAGTTTTCTGAGGTGAGATAGGTTTGTCTGGTTTAACGGTCATATAATGGTGCATATAGTTATGTATTTTACCTTGGTTATGTGCACTGGTGCACCTATATCACACCATGTTAATTTGGCTTTCAGTTTTAGAACAACTTTAAGAATATTTGAACGGATTCCAACTCCCTCTTCTATAGAGACATCTCCACTTGTGATATACCTGTGCCTGGAGGTATATTATAGATAAATATACCCCCTTAGGGACATGTACTGGCTTGTTGACAAATATATATAGTACTAAGCGGTTGGAATTTATTTATATATATTACCATTTTCTAGACTCCATACTACTCTATAGAGACCTAAAAACTTGGAACACCACAGTTTTTACTGACCAAGTCAAATTTATGGTATGACTGAATAATGATATTTTCGGGCATTATATGGTCTAATATGTAATTGTGTATATACATATGTTTGTATATATAGGGACAGGCCACACTCTCTTGGGCCACCTACATGCATGCAGTTTTGTTAAGATGATGCATTTTACCTGGGGTTTTTTTCATGGCAGCCGCTCATCATTATAACATGTTATTGCATATTACTTTTGATTTGTTATGTATATTTACTCTGTGGCTAATGTATGTTTTCTTTATTCATAGTTATATGGTAATCACTCTATAAATCCTTGTGTATATGTATAATCTATCTCCTGAAGAAGTGGTAACATTTAATCCGCGAAACATATAGCATAAGCAGTGCACAGATGGTATTAATGTTCTAGATGCCACACTTGTGTGACTATGGAGCATATGCTTGTCTGATTACCTGAGATGGCTTTTTAAAAATAATTTTTGTATTGTAGTAGTATATGTATTTTTGTATTAAAATGTATAAAATGTATTCTGTGACTGTTCTCTGCAGTTATTCTATGGTACCATTAAAGTCCATGAGAGCCTCCCCCTCCATAGGTATTGATGTTAGACAAGAAGGGCTGGCTCATAGTCTCCACTCAAATTCATTACAAAGGTGTTCTATCGGTTGAGGTCAGTCATGTTTGAGGCCAATCAAGTTCCTCCATCCCAAACTCCCTCATCAATGTCTTTATGGACCTTAATTTGTGCACTGGTCCAAATCATAGGGAGAAGGGGGATTTATGGTGTGGGGTTGTTTTTCAGTGGTTGGGCTTGGCCCCTGAGTTCCAGTGAAGGGAAGGGGCCATCCCCAAACTGTTTCCACAAAGTTGGGAGCATGTAATAGTCCAAAATGTCTTGGTATGCTGACCCCTTGTGCGGTAATACCGTTTGTTCAGAAACGAAGTTGGTGCCGGGTAACATACTGTCTTACAGTATACATGCAGTATACCGCCCTGAGCCAATCACGGCGAGCTATGCATTCTATTATTGAATACAATGCCTGCTCAGATTGGCGGAGGCTGTAACATCATCAGCCCGTGCCTGTGACTCTCACAGCCAATCCGAGCAGGCTACGGATTATTCATTAATAGAATACATTGCTCGCCAGGATTGTCTCAGTGGTGTATACTGTATGTATACAGTATTACCGCACACTCCAGAGGGCTTAACATCCAGTGGGCGGCTGCCATATGATAACGTTATACCTGACGTATAAGACGACCCCCACTTTTTGGCCATTTGTTTTACTGTTAAAAGCTCGTCTTATATGCTGGAAAATACGGTATTCAGACCCTTTGCAGCAACACTTGAAATTTAATTCAAGTGCCTCCTATTTTTCCTGATTGTTGGCAAGATATTTCTACACCTTTATTTCGAGTCCATCTGTGGTAAATTAAATTGATTGGACATGATTTAGAAAGACACACATCTCTCTATAAAAGGACTCACAGCCGACAATGCATATTGTATCAGGGCAAAAGTCACGAGGTCAAAGAAACTGCCTGTAGAGTTCAGAGACTGGATTATTCCAAGACTGAGACAAGGCAGAAATGCAGCCGCAAACTTGCAAGGAACCCCCACCATGCTTCAGGGTTGCATGCAGACACTCATTATTGTATCTCTCTCCAGTCCTTCAGCGAACAAACTGCCTCCTGCTATAGCCAAATATTTCAAATTTGACTTATTAGTCCAAAGCATCTCTTGCCATTTTTTTGCACCCCAGTTCCTATGTTTTTGTGCATAGTTGAGTCCCTTAGCCTTGTTAACATGTCGGAGGTATGGCTGTTTGGGCACAATTCTTCGACGAAGACCACATCTGGCACAGACTTCTCTGGACAGTAAATGGGTGTACCTGGGTCCCATAGGTTTCCACCAGTTCTGTGCTGATGGCCCTGCTGAGCACCTTCTGATGTTGAAGGGAAATCTACTGCATTAAGTTTCCCTGGCTGACAACATTCCCAATTTCTTTGTGCTTCTTCAAAAAAGCTTGAACAGCACATCTTGAAACCCCATTCTGCTTTGAAATCTTTGCCTGGGAGAGACCTTGATGATGCAGTATAACTACCTTGTGTCTTGTTGCTGTGTTCAGTCTTGCCATGGTGTATGACCTATGACATGAAACTGTCTTCCACAACCTCACCTTAGTATCAGAGTTTGGCTGTTCCTCTCCCAGTTTTAAGCCTTCTACACAGCATGCTTGTGTTACAACTTACATATGAAATTGATGATCATTAACACCTTCTTGGTATAATTGGTTAATCATACATCTGACTATAATCCTACAAAATCCCTGACTTTGTGCAAGTATACAAAGTGTGCAAGTGTAAGAATCTATGTTGGTTAGATCCCAAAGGGTAGTGTGAGGGGTTAGCTCGGCAGCGGGTGTGTGTGACCCCCTGGATGGGTTCACAACACAAAATCAGGCACAGCAGACAGCGTTGTAGGTGCAAAAAAACAAAAGATGCGGTTTATTTATGCTACATGCAGTGAAGCATATAACAGCCAAACAAAAATAAAACATGAAAATAAATCCTGGTCAGCTTGACCTCTAACTACACACTTAGATTCCCTGTCTAACAACTGAGTGCAGCCTTGTGCAGCACCAGTCCCTGTCTCTGTTGTAGAGGTTTGCCACACAGGCGTTAACTCACCGCACAGAACAAGTGTCACACTCCCCAGTCTATACAACACAAAACTGGTTCCAGGATGGAGCATCTCCCTAAGCATGCTGGTTTTTTTTGTAGAGGTCTTAATGAGCCCACTTACTTCAGCTGGGCTCATTAACTCTTCCCCTCTAGTTGTACAAGTCTGCATAAAGCCTGAATTTAGGGCACACATATTTCCCATCCTGGATACAACCAGGTGACTTTACCTGCGTGCTGCCACATACCCCCCCCCCCTCTTGTTTCAACCTTGGGGTTGTAACACAAGCAGTCAGACATGCATGTATCCGAGACAAAGCATCCAAATTCCCCATTTTAACACCAGGGCGATGCTTAACTGTAAAGTTAAATTCCTGTAGGGCCAGGAACCACCTATTTACCCTTCTATTGGTCTCCTTGTTTTGAGCCATCCACTTTAAAGGAGCGTGATCAGTCACCAGGTCAAAGTGCCTACCTAGCAGATAGTACCGAAGGGAATCTAGAGCCCACTTCACTGCTAAACATTCCTTCTCAATCGTAGAGTAATTTACCTCATGGGACTTCAACTTCCTGCTGAGGTAAATGACTGGGTGCTCTTCCCCATTCCAGACCTGGGATAACACTGCTCCTAACCCAACGTCTGATGCATCAGTTTGTACCACGAAGTCCTTAGAGAAGTCTGGTGAGTACAACACTGGCTGGCTACATAAGGCTGTTTTTAAGGACTGAAATGCTTCTTCAGCCTCTGGGGACCATTTAACCATGACCGACTCTTTCCCTTTTGTCAGGTTGGTGAGGGGCACAGCCTGAGAAGCAAAATGGGGAATGAATCGTCGATAATAGCCAGCGATCCCCAGAAAGGCTCGTACCTGTTTCTTGCTGTTGGGACGTGGCCAACTCTGTATGGCCTCGACTTTATTGACTTGGGGTTTTATCACCCCCCTCCCAATAGTGTACCCAAGATATTTGGCCTCCTCCTGTCCAATGGTACACTTCTTTGGATTGGCCGTAAACCCAGCTTCCCGGATAGAGTCTAGGACTGCTTGTACTTTTGGCAAATGTGAGACACAGTCTGTGCTATGGATAATCACATCATCCAAGTAAGCTGCAGCATATTTCTGATGGGGCCTCAGAATCTTATCCATTTTCCGCTGGAATGTTGCCGGTGCATTCTGTAACCCAAACGGCATTCTCTTATATTGGAATGCCCCATCTGGGGTTACAAACGCAGTTTTCTCCTTGGCCGACTCGGCCAGGGGAATTTGCCAATACCCTTTGGTGAGATCAAGAGTTGTCATATATCGGGCTGTTCCCAGCCGGTCAATCAACTCATCTATATGCGGCATGGGGTAGGTGTCAAATTTTGTAACTTTATTTAATTGTCGAAAATCGTTACAAAACCGCCAGCTCCCATCAGGTTTGGGCACTAGTACGATAGGACTGGACCAGTCACTCTGGGACTCCTCTATCACACCCAATTCCAGCATCCTTTGAACCTCCCCACGTATTGCCTCCCGTCGGGCCTCTGGTATTCTATAAGGTTTTAGTTTTACCCTTTCTCCTGGCGGGGTGATAATGTCATGCTCTACGCCAGATGTTTGTCCCAGAAGCTCAGAGAAAATCTCTTTGTTACGAAGTACAAACTCTTTAACCTCCTGTTGTTGGGGTTTCGATAAGGTGTCTGCTATTCCAACCTCAGGAACTAAGCAATCAGGCTGTGCTTGTGACAAAGTCTCTGCGACTAGGGATTCCCTATCCCTCCAGGCTTTCAGCAGATTGACGTGATAGATCTGCTCCGGCTTTCGCCTTCCTGGCTGTCTAACCCTGTAGTTCACCTCACTAATTTTTTCAATTACTTCGTATGGACCTTGCCACTTGGCCATAAATTTGCTTTCAACTGTAGGGACTAGCACCAAGACCCTATCCCCCGGGGAAAAAGTACGGGTCTTGGCCCCATGGTTGTACACTCTCTGCTGTGCTAACTGCGCTTGGGTTAAATGTTCCTTTACGATTGGCATTACCTGTGCAATTCTATCTTGCATCAGGGCGACATGCTCAATCACACTCCTGTGAGGAGAACTCTCATTTTCCCAAGTTTCCTTGGCGATATCCAGCAGCCCTCTTGGGTGTCTCCCATAGAGCAACTCGAAGGGTGAGAAACCCGTAGAGGATTGGGGTACCTCCCTAATGGCAAACATCAGATAGGGTATTAGACAGTCCCAATTCTTTCCATCTCTATCCACCACCTTCTTTAACATTTGTTTTAGGGTTTTGTTGAATCTTTCAACCAACCCATCTGTTTGGGGGTGATACACAGATGTACGCAATTGTGTCACTTTGTACAACTTGCATAATTCTTTCATAACCCTGGACATAAAGGGTGTACCTTGGTCCGTAAGCAGTTCCTTACAAATACCCACGCGGCTAAAAACAAGAGATAGCTCTTTGGCTATGGTTTTGGCCGAGGTATTTCGAAGAGGAATTGCTTCCGGATAACGGGTAGCATAGTCCAATATAACCAAAATGTACTGATGCCCCCTAGCAGACTTCATTATCAGACCTACCAAATCCATTGCGATCCTCTCAAAGGGGACCTCAATGATAGGAAGAGGTACCAGCGGGTTACGGAAATGTGGCATAGGTGCCGACTTCTGACACACAGGGCAGGAGGAACAATAATTTTCTGTTTCCTTCATGACCCCAGGCCAATAGAATCTCTGCAGTACCCTCTCTCTGTTTTTTTCGGTCCCCAGATGACCTCCCAGAATGTGCCCATGGGCCAATTCTAACACCAACTTCCTGTAAGGTTTGGGCACCACAAGTTGCTCAATGGTTTCTTCTGCCCTTTGAGCCACTCGATACAGCAGGTCCCTTTCCATAGTGAAGTAAGGATAAGTGCAAGTCTTATCTGGGTTCACTAACTCGCCATCTATTTTCACCACATTTTCCTGTGCCTTTATTAGGGTGGGATCTTTTAACTGTTCTGTGGCAAAATTTTCCCTGTGAACCTCAAGATCTGAAAACTCCACAGACGGCATGTTTTCATCTGAGGATGTTGGCTCCTCCCCAGTTTCTCGAGTTTCCCCCGCCAATACCGACAAGGGAAATTCAGGAGAGTCCTCACCACTCCCAGAGGAATTCTGGTCATCTTCTTGGTTTATAGGGGCGCCAGTGGGGGGCTCAGGACAATCCCAGAGTTCCCAGAATTTTGGAAAATCTCTTCCCACAATAGCATCATGTGGTAAGTGAGACACTAACCCCACCTGATGAGAGAGTTTACCTTTGGGGGTCTCAAAAAACACTGAAGTTACAGGATACTCTCGGGTGTCCCCATGCACACAAATAACAGCCACCTTGTTCTTCTCAGAGACCTCTGTAGTAACTAATTCAGCTTTTATCAATGTTACCAGGCTACCTGAATCCAGCAACACATCAACATTTCTACCATTAATACACATTTTACATAAATGTTTCTCAGGTCCCCGAATGGCAGTGCATGCAACTGTCGCAAACAGCGACTGACGTCTCTCCCTTATAAAGTCACATTGCATAGGCTCATCTACAACTGGGCAATTGGCTGCAATATGTCCCTCTTGGTGGCAGCGGTAGCAAATAATCTTTTTCGCTGCCTCTTGCAGCCTGGGCTTCCCGGGCTGCTCCCGCCAGACCTTAGGTAGAACTCCCATCCTCTCACTCTCTCCACCCTCACCCCTTGGAGTCATCTTACCCGCCACTGGGGATGATCTGGTCTTAGGATGGAAAGTCCGTGAGTCCCTGGAAGAGGTGGTCAAGTTCTCTGTAGCCAAGTACCTCTCAACCAGATCCACAAGTTTATCTGCATTTTCTGGGTCTCCATGGCTTACCCATTTTTGGATGGCAGTAGGAAGAGCTCTCAGGAAACGATCCATAACCACACGTTCCACAATGTTTGGTGCGGTCAAAATCTCTGGCTGCAGCCACTTCCCGCTCAGGTGAATGAGATCATACATTTGAGATCTGGGGGGTTTTCCAACCTGAAAAGTCCAATTATGCACACGCTGAGCCCGGACGGCCAGGGTGACACCCAGCCATGCCAATATTTCTGTTTTTAGTACCACATAGTCTTTTGCTTGGTCAGGCTCTAGGTCATAATAACCTTTCTGTGATTCCCCAGTTAACAGAGGGGCCACCAGTCCAGCCCATTGCTCCTTAGACCACCCTTCCCTTTCAGCAGTCCTTTCAAATGTGGTCAAAAACACCTCCGGATCATCCTCTCCAGTCATTTTTGTCAGTAAACGGCTCACACCAAAGGATACGGTATTATTGTAACCACTTGCTTCATTGGTCTGCGGACGTTGCTGTATCAATGTCTCTATTTGCTGTTGAAAACTCTGCTCTTGCTTCTGCAACAGGTCTATGAAGCGGGCTTCAGATCGCTGCTGGGCTTGTTGCTGAGCTTCCAGACTCTGCTGCAAAGTTGCATTTGTCTGCTGCTGATTTGCATTTGTCTGCTGGTGGGCTTGTTGCTGAGCTTCCAAACTCTGCAGGTGAGCTTTCTGCTGAGCTTCCAGACTCTTCTGATGAGCCTTCTGCTGAGCTTCCAGACTCTGCTGCAAAGTTGCATTTGTCTGCTGCTGGGCTGCAAGGCTCTGTTGTTGAGCTGCAAGGCTCCTTTGTAAACCCGCATTTGTTTGCTGCTGATTTGCATATGCTATAGCCAGCTGTCTCAGTATCTCCTCCATGCTGGCCTTAAAAAAAATAAAAAAAAATAAAAAACTGCCAAAATTCTCCACCAACTGTGAGGGGTTAGCTCGGCAGTGGGTGTGTGTGAGACCCCCTGGATGGGTTCACAACACAAAATCAGGCACAGCAGACAGCGTTGTAGGTGCAAAAAAACAAAAGATGCGGTTTATTTATGCTACATGCAGTGAAGCATATAACAGCCAAACAAAAATAAAACATGAAAATAAATCCTGGTCAGCTTGACCTCTAACTACACACTTAGATTCCCTGTCTAACAACTGAGTGCAGCCTTGTGCAGCACCAGTCCCTGTCTCTGTTGTAGAGGTTTGCCACACAGGCGTTAACTCACTGCACAGAACAAGTGTCACACTCCCCAGTCTATACAACACAAAACTGGTTCCAGGATGGAGCATCTCCCTAAGCATGCTGTTTTTTTTTGTAGAGGTCTTAATGAGCCCACTTACTTCAGCTGGGCTCGTTAACTCTTCCCCTCTAGTTAAACAAGTCTGCATAAAGCCTGAATCTAGGGCACACATATTTCCCATCCTGGATACAACCAGGTGACTTTACCTGCGTGCTGCCACAGTAGTCACACCAAATTTTGATTTGATCTAACTTTTTCTTCTGTTTACTAACTTTACATTTTGTAAGTTGATCAAAATAAACAATTAAAATATATATTTCTGAAAGCATTCTTACTTTACAGCATTTCGTCATGCCTGCCTAAAGCTATTGCACAGTACTGTATATGATAGAATAATTACATAATATTTACAAAGCATTGCAGCATCTCATGATCTATTCTGTGTTAGCAGATTCTTTTTATCAGAGGAAGTGGCTGCAACATAGAAGCTGAATGCAATTAACGATTTTATCTGCACTTGGATCTTGATGTGCATTACATGGAAATCCTGAGTGGATTGTCTGGATTGTAGCTCTGCTACGCAGAAACCGGATGCAATATTTGTGGATAAGCACCATATGGACACTGCATTAAACAGTTGCAGTTGATTTGGGATCTAGATATGCAGAGATTAAAATTATATGACTAGCTATCTTACAGACTTTTGTGTGATTTGATACACTGGATGGATGCAATTTATGAATAATTCACATTTCTGTGTTTCCTAGCAGATTCTATTTCTCAGAGGGAGTGGTTGTCCCATAGAAGCTGGATGTTAATTACTTTCCACCCGCACTTGGATGCATAAGGTGTTTACCCATGAATATTCTTAGTATTCTGTGGTAGCAAAGTACTTGACCATTCTGATATACAGAAATGTTGTCTTATAATATCTGAGCTATGCTTGGTGACCTGTGAATCTGTACACTTTAGTGAAATATGGATCATGTTGGATGAAAGACATAGACTAGACATTGAAAATGTGAATCCTCACAGGCCTGTAATTTTTCATTGCAGATGATGATATTACACTATGCCTTATAATGCTTGAATATTTTTGGTAAGATCTTATGCGTAGATCATAATGAGCAGTACCTTTATCCATCTTTTTGACATAATTGAAAGACATTAGCTGCCATCTAGATAAAGGTAGGCCTGTGGATGTGGATCTGAATTTTGCAAAAGCATTTGCTACAGTCCCCCATAGATGTTTACTCTACAAATCAAGGTCTCTTGGAATGGAACATAGGGTATGTACCTGGATGGAAAACTGGCTACAGGGGTATGTCCAAAGGGTAGTAATAAATAACGTGTACTCAGACTGGTATGGAGTGGTTCGTGGGGACCCCAAGGCTCTTCCTTGGAACCAATTCTATCTAATGTATTCATAAATTATATAGAGGTTGGTATGAATAGCTCAATCTCAGTATTTGCTGATGACACAAAAATAAGTAGGGCAATAACTTCACAGCAGTATATAATAGGATTTTTATATACAGCTTACCTGTAGAATCCTTTTCTTGAGAGTACATCACGGGACACAGGAGCTCATTACATAGTGGATTATATAGGCACCTCTGGTGATTGGACACTGGTTGACCCCAATTAAGGAGAATTCCTCCCCTATATAACCCCTCCCATATGGGAGGCACCTCAGTTTTGTAGCAAAGCAATAAGAAACCACGTAAAACCCAAGAGAGGCGGGAGGCCTGTGTCCTGTGATGTACTCTCAAGAAAAGGATTTTACAGGTAAGCTGTATATAAAAATACTATTTTCTTGATTATACATCACGGGACAAAGGAGCTCATTACATAGTGGAATGTCCCAAAGCAATGCTCAGATTGAGGGGAGGGAGACACAGATCATAACTATAGACCGCTAGGGACCTGAGGACCTAAACTGCAGCCTGCAGTACACTACGCCCAAAGTCGATATCCTCTTGCCCTCTGACATCCACCTGATAGAATCTGGTGAATGTGTGGACTGATGACCAAGTTGCAGCCTTAAAGATCTGAGCCAGGGAAGCCTGGTGATGCACTGCCCAAGAAGCACTTACAGCCCTAGTAGAGTGCGCTTTCACTCGAAAAGGAGGGGTCTTCCCTTTAACACTATAGGCTTGAGAAATAACCTGTCTAATCCACCTTGAGAGAGTGGATTTTGACGCTGCCTGGCCCTTCTTAGGGCCTTCCGGCAAAATAAACAAGCAATCAGTTTTCCTTATCTGAGCAGTTGCTTGAAGATATATACTGATTGCTCTAACCACATCCAAAGTGTGCAAAGATTCTTCTTCTGCGGACTGTGGGTCCGGAAAAAAGGATGGTAGGATTACGTCTTGATTCAAATGGAATCCCGAAAACACCTTAGGTAGAAAGGACCTGTTGGGACGCATTACCACCCAGTCCTTATGAATAATTAGATACGGCTCCTTGCTGGAAAGAGCTGCTAGCTCTGATACTCTTCTAGCCGTGGATATGGCTACCAAGAAAACAAATTTTTTAGTCAGGAGAACTAATGAAGCCAGATGCAAAGGTTCAAATGGTTGCCCCTGCAAAGCCGAGAGAACCAAATTCAGATCCCATGGGCATACCGGAGGTTTGACTGGCGGTCTTATCCGCATGGCCCCCTGGATGAAAGCCCGCACCAGGGAATGTGATGCAAGTGGCTTCTGAAAAAACACTGACAGGGCCAAAATCTGCACCTTGATAGTGCTTATGGCCAAATTCATTTCTAAGCCTGACTGAAGAAAGGCCAAGATCCTACTAATGACATACTTTCTAGGATGCCATTTCCTGTGTTCACACCAGGAAACATATGCCCTCCAGATTTTGTAATAAATAATCCTGGAGGCCGGCTTTCTGGCATTGACCAGAGTAGAAAGGACTGGCCCCGAAAGGCCACGGTCTCTCAGAATGTGGGTCTCAGCAGCCAAACCGTCAAATTCAGACTGTGTAAAGCAGGATGGTAAATTGGACCCTGTGAGAGCAGATCTGGCCAAAGAGGGAGGATCCATGGCCTGCCTACTGCCAACTTCATGATCTCTGCGTACCACGGTCGCCTGGGCCAAGCCGGGGCTACCAAAAGGACCGATTTTGTCTCCCTCTTGACTCTTCCCAGGAACCGCGACAGAAGCGGACTCGGGGGGAAGGCATAGATCAGATTGTACTGATCGCAGGGAACTGTCAGAGCATCTGACCCCTGAGCAAGTGTATCTCTTGTCCTTGACACAAAATTGTCCAGTTTCCTGTTGAACCTGGATGCAAACAGATCTACGTCTGGAGTACCCCACCTATGACATATGTTCCGAAACACGTCGGGGTGCAGAGCCCATTCTCCTGGGCACAACTGCTGGCGGCTCAGAAAATCCGCCCGCCAATTTTCCACTCCTGGAATGAAGACTGCAGAAAGACACGGAACATGCTTTTCTGCCCAGATAAGTATGCGATTCCCCTCTTTTTGCGCAACCAGACTCCTGGTACCGCCCTGGTGATTTATATAAGCCACTACTGTGGCATTGTCGGACTGAACCCGAACAGGGAGACCTCGTAGTCTGCAAGACCACTTTATGAGAGCCATATAAACTGCCCGGATCTCCAAGACATTTATGGGCAATAGCCTCTCGATCGCAGACCATTTCCCCTGCAAGCACGTCTCTTCCAACACTGCTCCCCAGCCTGTCAGGCTGGCATCTGTCATGATAATCTTCCATGGAAGAGGAAGAAAGGTTTTGCCCTTCAGCAAATTCTTGGTTTGTAACCACCAGACGAGACTCTTGCGTGTCCCTGGGGATAGACGCATAGGAAGATCCAAGGATTGGGGCTTCCTGTTCCAAGCCGCAAGGATGCATCTTTGCAGATGCCTTGAGTGGAACTGGGCGATTGAAACGGCCTCGAAGGAGGCGACCATTTTCCCTAACAGTCTCATGCACAATCGAATGGGGATGATCTCCTGCCCAGAATTAGGCGCACCAGATCCCCAATGGCCAAGGCCTTTGGCCTTGGAAGAAACACCTTGCCCTGAGCGGTGTCGATGATCATACCCAGGTATTCCAACCTGGTGGCAGGCTGTAGGGATGACTTTTCTAGGTTTATAATCCAACCTAGGTGTTCCAGGTGTTCTAGCGTTCTGGCATCGCTGTGGTTCAGGAATGCTACTGTTTTCTCCATGAGAAGCAAATCCTCTAGATAAGCCATGACGGCTATACCCTGAGCTCTTAGGTTTGCCAAGAGAGGGTCCGGAATCTTTGTGAAGACTTGAGGGGCCTTAGCAAGCCCGAACGGCAAGGACACAAATTGAAAATGGTGGCGTTCTACCGCGAACCTTAGAAATTTTTGGTGTGCGGGAAAAATTGGCACATGGAGATATGCATCTTTGATGTCTATTGATGCCATAAACTCTCCCCCTTGCAGGGAGGAGACCACAGTGCGGATTGACTGCATTCGGAAGGACCGGATGCGTAAAAACCGGTTCAGATCCTTCAGATCTAGGATAGGTCTGACACTTCCATTTGGCTTCGGAACAGTGAAGAGATTCGAGTAAAACCCTGAACCCTGTTCTTTTGGGTCCACTTCTACTATCACCCCTTGGGATAGTAAGTGATCTAAGGCCAGAAATAGCGGTCTTTGCTTTACTGGATCCCTGGGGATCCTTGACCTTAGAAAATGAGAAGGTGGAATCTCCTGAAACTCTAGCCTGTAGCCCAGAGATACCGAAGAGATCACCCACTTGTCCCGGATCTCTTCCCGCCAGGCTCTGGCAAACTGCAGGAGCCTTCCCCCCACTCGGCCGAGCGGGGGCGCCCCTTCACAAGGAAGCTTTTGGGCTCTGCTTGGCAGGCTTTCGCCCCCAAGTCTTTTTCTGCCCCTGGGCTCGGCCCTGAGCCTTTCCTGTAGAGGAGGGTTGAGAAGGCCGTCGTCACTGCTTAGAGCTTGATGCTCCGGGAGAGAGAGCACGCCTGAATGAAGGACGCTTGCTCCTTTTGACTGGAAGGAGAGTCGATTTATCTCCTGAAATTTTTTGGACGAACTTGTCTAATTCTTCTCCAAACAAATGTTCCCCTTTAAACGGGAACCCAATCGAATGCTTCTTGCATGATAGCTCAGCTGCCCAATTTTTTAGCCATAGGGCCCTTCGCATGTGTACCAACATGAAGGACAAACGTGATGCTTGTTGGACAGAATCCAAAATCGCATCAATCATGAAACACAGACTATGAGGCATCTCTGCATTCTTCTCTACTTCCTCGCTGGGAAGGAGCCCAAGCATCTTCTTAACTTGTTCCTTGAGGAACTGGCACAACCCCACGGCTGTGACTGTAGGTTGCACTACAGCGCTAGTCATGGAAAAGGAGGCTTTTAATAAGGTTTCCAGCTTCTTATCAGTTGGATCTTTAAATACCTGCGCATTATCCAAGGGACAAGTCAGGTTTTTATTCACACAAGAAACAGCCGCATCAACAGATGGGACCCCCCACTTCTTGGTGAAACTCTCCTCCAGAGGATAATGCATAGAAAACCTTTTAGGAGGAGCAAACAGTTTATCGGGATGTCCCCAATCCTCATACAACAATTCATCCATTAAGGGATGAATTGGAAAGGAATAGGCAGTCTGTGGGGCTTTCCTGACTCCCAGGGAAGAAACAGAGGACGCAGCGATTTCAGCAGCAGGCATTTTGAATGTGGTACGCACCAATTCAGTATAATACTGCACCTGTTTTCTAAACGCCTGGGAGGAGGGGACTCTCTCCTCTTCCTCTGATTCATCCGACTGCTCTTGATCCCTGTTCCAAGATAGGGATCTCTCCTCATTGTCAGAAGAATCATCTGAGAGAGGAATTTCAGCAGAGGGAGGGGATCTACCCCTTTTCCTGCTATCTTTTAGGGAAGCAGAAATAAAATTCATTATTCTCCCTTCAAAACCCTCCAATGTAGCCCTTAGGGAGTCCTCAGTGACATAAACCGGGGCTGGGACATTAGGAGAGGCTGCAAAACCTGACAGGGGCACTGACTCGTCCTGAGAGGCTGGCTCCAGTCTTGCAGGGGGGGATGGTAACTTACAGGCATTTTTAGAACCCCTGGACCTAGGCGGTGATTTACCAGTGCTCTTGTTACCTCCCCCTGAGACCCTCTTACGAGGAGACATAGTCCTAAGCTGCAAAGCAGAGGTACTAGTACAAAATGCCATCACTGTTGTGCTTAAAGTCTCACAATAAATATATATGCTTAAACTGCACAACCTGATGCTGAGTAGGTGTCTAAGGTTTGCCTGGATCCAATCCCCACAGATGCTTACTGCCCACAGCTCCTGTGTCTCCACTTACAGCCCCCTGATGCTCTGGGCTTTTTAAATCTGCCGCCTGGCGCCTGCGCAGTACAGCGCCGTTGTCAGACCCACGTACCTGACAGGTGAGCCCGAAATAGCAGGGGAAGGTCTCCCTTACGGGTCTGGTTCACGGCCGCTGGTACGATGGACAGGAGGCATGGGAGCGCAGACGGGTATGAGAGCCTGGCAGGTTAGATGCTGAAGGAGAGATCCGACGGCAGGGTTCAGACAGGTAGACAGACTCTCACAACTGGATGCAGGAGCAGATGCGAGCAGAAGGTGGTGAGCAGGTCCAGCCACAGGCACAGATGACAGCAGGCAGACAGTGCAGAAAAGGGATGAGCAAGTTTGAGTCTGGGTCACAAGCAGGGTTGGCAACAGGCGGGCAGCGTGGTACAAAGGAGCAGGCAGATGTGAGGTCAGAGACAGGCCGAGGTCAAAGGCAGGCAGCAGACAGGAAAATCCAAGGGACGAGCCGGGTAAACAGGAGTTTAGGAACACAAGCAAAGTCACAGGCAACAGGGCACAGGAAGCTGCAGATCGGACAGCACCGAGCACACCATGGGGAAACACTTAAGTAGGCCGATTGGCGCCAACGCGCACCGGCGCGTGCACGAGGGCCGCGGGATCCAGGGGGGAAGGAGAACTCCACCGGACTGCGTGGGACCCCCAGACTACGTGGGACCCCTGTATTACCTTGTTGTGGCAGGGACTGCAGTGGAGACGTGAGACAGCTGGAGAACCAGGCTTCACTGAGCGTGTGTACTGAAAAGCATGTAAGTATGCATCAGGCTGCTCTTACTCCTCTAGTGGTGGAAACCAGGTAAGACATGCAACTACTTAAAACGAAGAAATCCATCATATAATTAAATATATATAGGATTAACTTCCCTTACCTGTCCTCGCCGCAGGAATTGCTGAAACAGACAAATTACAGCCTTCACCCATCATGGCGGGCAGTGTTAGCCAACCTTCGGGTTTATCTGGGGCTCTTTCTCGGAAGAGCCTCCTACCTTGACCATGTAAAAGACTCTGCCAGAAACTTTTGTGCGCTCTGTGTAAACAGTACACAAAGTCTGGTTTTCCCAGAGCCCAGTCTTCCAATAGGAGAGGACTTACAGGCCAAACCTCGTTTCTTCGGCTGACGAGGCCCGGGTACCATACCATGTTGGGAGTCAAATATCGGCCCGAGGTATGGATCCGGTTTGTTGTAGCCCTTAGGCCCCCGCAGGGACCTGCACAGAGCTAAAGTTTTACGTGACCAACCACCATAGACACTGGCGAAAAAACTGAGGTACCTCCCATATGGGAGGGGTTATATAGGGGAGGAATTCTCCTTAATTGGGGTCAACCAGTGTCCAATCACCAGAGGTGCCTATATAACCCACTATGTAATGAGCTCCTGTGTCCCGTGATGTATGATCAAGAAAGAAACTTTACAAGAAGACCTTAATAAAATAATGAGGTGGGCAACAAAATGTAAAGTAATGCACTTGGGGGCTAAAAATATAAACACAAGTTTACTCAGAGAAGGGTACCCTCTGGGGGAAACCAGGATGGAGAAAGACCTGGGGGTGCTAGTTGAAGACAGACTGAGCAGCAAACAGACTATTAGCATGCATTAGAAAGGGAATTTACTCCAGAGATAAAACGATAATACTGCCACTTTATAAAACACTGGGTTTGGCCACATCTGGAGTATTCTGCCCAATTCTGGTCACCAGTCCTCAGGAAGGATGTGCTAGAACTGGAGAGAGTGCAGAGAAGGCCTTCAGAATTAATAGGGGGACTGGGGAACCTCAATTATGAGGAGTGACTAGAAGCACTACATTTATTCTCTGGAGAAGAGACTCTTGAGAGGAGATATGATAGCGATTTACAGATACCTCAATGGTGATCCCAGTGTAGGAACAAAACAAATTAGTCTCATGCAGTGTAAGAAGACAGAGGGCCACTTAATGAGTTTGGAAGAGAAGCACTTTAACCTTAAGCTGCGTACGGAATTTTTCACTCTCAGGGCGATAAAAATGTGGAACTCTCTTCTACAATTGGTAGTGTCAGTGGGCAGTATTGATAGTTTTAAAAGACTCTTGGATGTGCATTTTAGTGAACATAATTTAATGGGATATGGGAAATGATAATCGACATGAACACACATACACCAAGTACACAGGTTGGACTGGATGGACTAGTGTCTTTCTTCAACCTTATCAAATATGAATCTATGAAGAGAGGAACATAAATCTGGATCAGTGAAGGAATAGTTTTCAATGGTTTTAAAAGTTTTTGTAGTGGAATAAAATTAGTAAATTAGGCATATTACGTTTTATATTTTTTTTGTCAGGTAATTATGTAGTATACAACTGTGGGAGTCACACAAAGAGTTTTCAGTTATAGTGTATATTATTGCCTAATGACTCATATATACTTTTGTAGGTGTTGAGTCAATAAGCTCTTTACTTTGATAAACACATTCCAAAAGTGGACTGAATCCAACTGTACCTTGGGAGCTAAAAGGATCATATAATACTTTATATTCATAGACTCACCACTCCCCCCCCCCCCCCAGTTACTGTCTTAGGCCGCGTACACACGGGCGGACTGTCCGTCCAACTAAGTCCGTCAGACAATCCGACAGACAGTCCGTCCTACTTTTGAATGAACGGACTTGACCACACACGACGAACAGACAGTCCGCTGAAAGCTTGCGCGATGACGTGTACAGCACGTACGACGGGACTAGAAATACGACGTCCAATACACTGCAATGCAACCTTCGTCCGTGTAAATCCTTTCTGAGCATGCGCCATACTTAGTCCGTCCAACTTGCCTACTCACGAGCGGACAGTCCGCTGAAACCAAGTTTGGACGGACAATATTACGGAAATTCCGAAAGACTTAGTCCGCCAGACTGTCCGCTAAAAAAGTCCGCTGAAGCCCACACACGAGCGGATTGTCCGCTGAAACATGTTTCAGCGGACCAAGTCCGTCAGACAGTCCGCCCGTGTGTACGCGGCCTAACTCGTTTCTTGAAGGGTTTTCCCAAACAGTAGTTTTCCATTGCAACAGATGGTTCACAACCCAATGAGTCCCTAACCATAACCCTAGCCAAAGGTACATACTTTGCTGTAACAGTGTGTGATATTAAGTTAGACGCTTTCAATGGCCAATTCCACAGTAAAATAAGAAGCCAAAATGTAATTTGTCCAATGATGTCAGGATTGACAGCAGGACACTTCCACACTAGATCTTAAGGCTATATCAATATTGTTCAACCAAATCTTCAAAGCTTGTGAAACTGACATACATCAGGGCAATTCTCTGATCTTTGAAGGTAAGCAAGCTATCCAGGGGTAAAGACATGTTAAAGACAACCACTGCAGGGCACCGCTACGGAGAGTCCCACAAAGAAATGTCTGGAGAACTAAATGGATAAAGCTCTGAAAACAAATTTTGCAGGTTAGACTTCCTGCCTGGTTCCTTCCATTCTTCCTCAATGAGTTCCTTAATTTCTAGCATAGGGGGAAAGGAGAGGCCCTCTTTATTTAGACTGGGATAGTGTTTCTGCAACTCTGTAGCAGTCCTAATCACTAAAATGAAAGGACCTATGACAGTTAAATAAAAAAAATGCATTGGGGGTTATTCTGGCTTTAAAGAATCATCTGATTCTTCTACAAATTCAGCAAACAAAACAGGCCTTGGCTCAAGCAAAGTTAGCTTTCTCTGAAAAAGAGCTTGACAACCTCTAAACTGCGGCATGCTATCAACCAGGGCTGGACTGGGACAGAAATTTGGCCCTGGATTTCATCCAGACCGGCGCACTTACATTTTGAGTGTCCTATCAGCACTCCCTTACATCAGAGTGTCCCATCACCAGCCCCCTTACAACAGAGTGTCCCATCACCAGCCCCCTTACAACAGAGTGTCCCATTACCAGCCCCCTTACATCAGAGTGTCCCATCAGCACTCCCTTACATCAGAGTGTCTCATCAGCACCCCCTTAAATCAGAGTGTCCCATCAGCAGCCCCCTTACATCAGAATGTCCCATCACCAGCCCCCTTACATCAGAGTGGCCCACTGAGCCATCGGCCCACCGGGAAACTCCCAGTAGTCCCGATGGCAGTACATGCCTGCTATCAACAATATCTTGTCATCCTTAAAGGGATAACAAAGCCCATCACCAACAAAAAAGGATAGCTTATTAGTCAGTTGTCTTAAACTTGAAGATTGGCTCCTAATAGAAGAAAAAAAGGTAAATAATGGTATAATATCAGACATGGAAGGATACTTGGGTGAACAGGCCTAGACAATATATCACCTTTTTTTCAAGTACACCCAGTGATTAGTAATTTGGAAACAATTACTATAACTTAAGAGTAGTAGCCTAACATTACTTTCAAAGTTGATAGCTAAGAAGTTTTACAATTTGCTAGCTGAATGAGCAGAAGACATAAAAGATTTTAGCTTTTAAGCAATGGATTTAATTCCCTATCATTAAGAGGTCTTTAAAACACTTTGCCTTGTGTTCTGTTTCAAATGCTAATATATGCAATGACATACCTCTTTGAGCTGGTCTATGTGAGCAATATGTCCAATTCCTGACTTCAATTCACAAGCAGCTTAAAGGGGTTGTAAAGTTATTTTTTTATTTTTTTTTAAATAACAAACATGTTATACTTACCGTATTTATCGGCGTATAACACGCGCCGGCGTATAACACGCGCCGGCGTATAACACGCACCCCAAGTTTAGGAGGGAATTTTAAGGAAAAAAACTTTTAGGAGGGAAGTTTAAGGAATAAAAAAAAACTTACATTTATATGCCCACCAGTGTCATCTGCAGCCTTGTCCACCATTGCAGTCTTATGCAGCCTTGTCCACCATTGCAGCCTTGTCCCCCATTGCAGCCTTATGTAGCCTTTTCCACCATTGCAGCCTTATGCAGCCTTGTCCACCAGTGCAGTCTTGTCCCCCATTGCAGCCGTGTCCCCCATTGCAGCTGTGTCCCCCAGTGCAGCCATGTTTATTTATTTTTTTTTAAATTCCACCGCCGAGATACAGAGAGGGATGTGTATCTCGGCGGCATGCGGTAGTTCTCGGCGGGCCTCTGGCCGCCTTTGGCTCTTCTCGGACAGCTTTCGGCCGCCTTCGACCGTTTTCGGAAGCTTTCGGCCGCCGAGATGAACCGAAGGTGGCCGAAAGCTTCCGAGAACGGCCGAAAGCTTTCGAGAACGGCCGAAAGCTTCCGAGAACGGCTGAAGGAGGCCGAAAGCTGCCAAGAAGAGCCGAAGGCGGCCGAAAGTCGCCTTGAAGAGCCGAAGGCGGCCGAAAGTCACCTTGAAGAGCCGAAGGCGGCTGAAAGCTGCCCAGAGGCTCAGAATTTCTGGGGATCGGAGTATAACACGCACCCACGATTTTCCCTGCTTTTAAGGGGAAAAAAGTGCGTGTTATACGCCGATAAATACGGTACCTCCACTGTGCAGCTAGTTTTGCACAGAGTGGCCCCGAACCTGATCTTCTGGGGTCCCTCGGCAGCTGTCTCGGCTTCCTCCCGCATGTACTTCTCACGTTCATGCAAGCTCCCTCGCACGGTGAGAAGCACTTGCGGGCGCGATCCCGTGATACAGCCGGCGTCTGTAGCACGCCGCGTCATTGGATGTGATTTACAGCAGCGCAAGCCGATAGCTGCACTGCTTTCAATCCATCCACTCCAGCCAATCAGCGGCCAGACTGAGCGGCAAAGAGGATGTCGGGGGCGAGCATGGGACTTTCAAGGGGTCAGGTAAGTAAAACGGGGGGGGGGGGGGGGGGCTGGGGGCGCCGGCACTGTCAGATGTTTTTTCACCTTAATACATAGAATGCATTAAGGTGAAAAAATATTTACCTTTACAACCCCTTTAACTTCTAAATAAGATACAGAAGTTGAAACCAAAATATTTTTTTTTCAGTTAAAAGCAGAACAGATGATGTTGCTCCGGTCTTTAGAACAAGGCAATGACTTTCCTGTCTCTGTGACGACTAAGATTGACTGTAGGGACATGGAAGAAGCAGGAAGAATCTAGCTAGGACTGAACTAGCTAGCATTAAACAGGGAGGAGAACAGGGGAAGATATTGAAAATAAAAATAAGCAATTTGTAATTTGATACTGAACTACCACTAGATTTTCGTATACATAGGAACATTAAAAACATAACAAAACAAAAACATCATAGGTGGGTCACAACACCTTGAGTATGGTTAGAAAAAACTTTGCTGGTCTCTTGAAGCACTCAACAGGAAATGCCAATTAAACTTTCAGATTCACAATCAGATTGTAGAATGGGGTACAAATCTTTTTTACCTGATTCTTCACAATCTTTAAAAAGATCTTATGAAAGCTAGACAAAGGTGACAAATATGGAGACTCTGCAGACTCTGCAGGGGAATGTAAAATCATTTATCTTCCAGCCCTTCATTGCCCATGTTCTGGAGACAAATAGAATTGTTTTGGCTGAGTTTGTAGAAAAAAATATGAATCAGTTTCAGACCAACTGAGACTGAATTAGGTGAAATTTCAAAATGCGGAAAACTGAGAATAATTTCATTATAATAAAGCACCTGCCACTAGTATGTCCTTTTTAGGGATATATTTAGAAAATAACAGCAGGTGACATCACATACCCTTTATTTGGTTTTTGTAAGCTACAGCAGTTTTGTTATCTAATTGAAAGCACTGAGGATTGGATTCACCACTACAACCTGAAGGCTGCTCTGAGATCCAACATGTCGATGAAAAGTGAGACTTTTCTACTCTCCAAGACTATTTCATTGCTGTTGAGTTTTTTTTATTCCCCCAAAGGTGTGTCAGTTGTGATTCTCTCATTCGGCACTTGAGTCACTATGGATCTTGGAGTGGAATGTGGTAAGGCCAAGCTCTTTCCCTGTACTAGCCAAGCTAAAGAAGGAATGGTAGCCAGGGATCTCAATTTTTTTCCCCCAAGGTGTGAATAGAGAACAAATTACAGATTTCTGTAGTACAGGGGATCTGTATGAAACCAGGGGATAATCCAAGGGATAACGATATCAGATGTTCAGTTATTCTGGCTAGCTATCTCACAGACAACAGATTTATTTTTAACAAACCTGTGATTATCCTCACCAAAATCATCTCTGTGCAGAACTTGAATGTTCATATCTGCGTGTGAAGAGCCACCATGCTGTATAGAGAAACTAGACAAAACATGTTTTTCTAAAATATCCTACCTCTGTACTCACAACTATTCTGAAAGTAATGAGGAGGATTGGAGAGGCCAAGCAGAATAATTTGGGATGTTGTGTGGTTCCAAATGAGTTTCAAAGGCTATTATTCTTCTGAGCAGTAATACATTGAAAAATAAAACAATATACTTTTATTGGCAAAAAAAAATGATAGTAATGATGGCAGGCCTGAAATGCCTTCTATTTGAAATCATTCAGGTTTTATAAAATAATTTAGAGCTTTTGCATATAAACTACTTGAACCGAAATCACCCTTTCTGCAAACTGGAAACAGATCATTTCTCTGTTACATTTTTGTTAAATCTGAGAGTTATTTTTCTTTTTAGAATTCCCCAATTTAATTCCTCATTCAGTAGTGCAGTGGTTCTCAACCTCAATCCTCAAGTACCCCCAACAGGCCATGTTTTGGCTATTTCTCTTTGATAAAATAACAGTCCAAATTACCAAGCCATTGACTCGGATTTAAAGCACCTGTGCAATATAAAAGAAAGCCTGCAAACATGGCCTGTTGGAGGAACTTGAGGACTGAGGTTGAGAATCACAGAAATTTGCTTTTCACATGATTGGGTAATTGCAGTGAATATTCACAAAAGGTGAAATTATTAAAGTCATTACACATATAGACACAATAAAATGTGTAAGGATTCATGCAAATGGGAAGTACCGCTTTATGTCCTTTTCCCTACCTCCTCTTTTTGAAATTTTTTGTTGGAGGCGGGGGACAGGCATCTTGCTTTGAAAGGTTCCCTCTCCCATTTCCAGTGTGAAACTGGCTGTGAAACCACAAGAAGATGCAACCTGCTTCCCACGGTTAACATTCTGCTGCTGGGGACCCAAAGACCCACAAAGAGCTGAATCCTTGGCCAGGTAAGTGTCCTTTTATTAAAAGTCAGCAGCTATAGTGTTCATAGCTGCTGACTTAAAAATGTTTTTCAAACAGGGGGAAAAACCTTTAGTAGGGAAAGGAAGTCCTAAATGTTGCACATCGCAGCAAACCCCTGTAAGGAGGTGTATGACCGCCTCAGCCCAGTCTTTAAGCAGGCCATGCCCCCCATCACATTTCACTCTGGCATTTGAGCTTAATCATGGAGAACATAATTGAGCTTTGGGGCCATGGAACGCAAAACCATGGAACGTGAAAAGCATAAGGAAGCGTGACCTGGTTGAAGCTCGAGCTGAAGCTGTCATACACACCCTTAATAAGTTTTGCTTTGATATGCAACTTTTAGTACTTAATTTACCCACTAGATATTTTGAACTGGAATGAACTCTGTCCTTGTTAGCACTAGCTGTTTGTCCTGCAAGAGGACCTGGTGGAGCCTTGAGCGACACCTGCTATTTTTGTTGTGGGTCACAGGCTGAAAAACCTCTTGAATGTGTAAACATTCCTAAACCCTTTAGTAAATCAACTAGAATTTATTGCCTGAAGATTCTCAACTCCTTTAGTAAATTACTGAGCCTCCTTTAGTAAAGTACAGAGCAAATACAATATTTCCCTAAGGCATCTGAAAAAGCCTTAATATTAACCAGTTACTTGATATTTTCTAGAAGGTGATCTGACACTTTCTGACTTTGAATGAGTGGAGAAGCCTTGTCTTGAATAGGACAAACCATGTGTTTTTGTGCTATAACTCTGACCAGAATTAGCTTATTGGATCTTTTGTTAGGTATTTTCCTATCTAAACCTGACCCATTTAATTAAGTCTGGACCAAAAACAAGAGTGTTCATATTTTCAAAACCAGAGGACTTTTGAGTTCAGAAAGCCCAGCTAAGCCAAGAAAAGTAGCTCACAGTCATAATAGATTTGGACTTCTTGGTAAGGAGTACCAAAGATGATATTGCTAACACCAAAACTTGAAAGAAACTTGTAAAGAGATACAGAATAATCAGAATCTTCTTGTACAACCTTAATCAAAGCCAAAGGCCCATCAACATCTGTAAATGAGGATGAGGGTGGTTATTTCAGGGAAAAGAAGATTAATATGTTTCAAATAATCATTTTCATGCCACATCTATGAAATGAAGCCCTTTGCAGACCCTCTATATTATATTTATAGTGCACTAAGAACTCCTTCCCTGTCCTCAAGTGACAGTGCTAGGACAACCATCCATCACCGGTGCTGTCACATTGTTTTTCCAGTTTTTTGCTTATGCTAAAAAAAGTCATTAAAAGAAAAAAAAATACAACCACCACAGATTTGATATGCTGATATTTATTATGTTTTTATAATAAATTTGTGATTTTTTTAGTGCTTTTTAGGAATGTAGTGGCTTTACCTTTCTCCTGAGGGTTAGGGAAGCTTCTTTCAACTACCTATTAGAAATGTGCACAATGGAAAAAATGTTTTGCTTCGGCTTTATTCATTAAGTAAATAATTTCATCATAATCATTATATTGTTTACGGAAGTAATTTCATGTATTTGAATTTGTTTTGTATATTCATTGTTCGGAAAATTGGCTATATCCCTACTAGTCCAACCCACAAAGAGAAATGGAATGTACTGACTGGACAATATTGACTAGAATTGCATGCATCCAAAAGTAAAAAAAGGAACAAAATACATTTTGGATTCATTCGTTATGTTATGATTCGTAATTTTGATGGATCCATCTCCATCCAACCCAAGCACAATAAGTAGGAATCATCTTATTTCAGTTTTATACCATACTGTATTTACTGCAATATGTTTCTATTCCATATGTAATGTTTTTATAATGAAAAATGTTAATGCCAAAATAATTGGTTGATTATCCAGGAGTCAAAGACTACCGCTCCGCTCTCATCTAAATAAAACAAATTAATCGGAATAATTAATATTCATTCATATGTTATTAAGTTGAATTTATTTGTTTATTCCCAACTGACTATGTTTGTTGAGCCGCAAACATACAAATCAAACGAATGGTCTCTCAAGTTCAACCCCAATACCAAAAAAATCCTATTAGAATATTAACGCTATGCCATTAAAATAAAAATGAATGGATCCAAATCAATTTGGATCATTCGTTATGTCGTTATGTTACTTTTAGATGCTTTACATTAACAAAGGGCCCAAACTATAGCATCACGTCACAAATTAAATTAATGAATACAAATTTGTTGTTTTTGCTAAAATTTATGTTGGTTTTGTAGAAATTGATTACTATTGTGATTCAGAGATTTGGATACATTTGCAAACTTTTGTCCGAATTTCTATTTTTAACAAAAAGAATCAATCATGTCTACTACCTATTCTTCTACCAAAAAACATCATCTTAATAGCTGGGCCATTGCCATTTGATACAGAAAAACAGAATAACTCTAATGCAACCATAATGCTAACAAAGAAATGTGATCATGATAGCAACAATGATGAGGTGATTGCATGGCTTTAGAAACAAAAGAGAACAAAGATCTAGTGCATTAAAAGCAGTACATTTTAATAGGAATGAAAACAAAGTGGCAACTCAAAAACATAATTTGAAAGTGAAAAACAGTACATCTTTGAATCCTGCCAGTGGTGGGGCTTGGGTGTAGAGCCCCATGACTAAGCTACAAGGGGGGGGGGGGGTGGAGTGAAACGCATTGGGGCATGGCCTGGTCGGAGTCAAAGCTAAGGGTTGCCACTCTATTCATCTCTGTAGGACATCATAGATGTGCAACTTCCAGGGGTCTCTTTCTTTCTTCCTTGAAATTTTGAAGGAGCCAGAATGGGCTCCATCCCCTGTCAGCACTCTAACGGCAGCTGCAGATGCACTGCCTACATACCCCCTTCCTATCGAGCCTGAACGGCACACATACACTTTCCAGGTCATGGTGTAGTTCTTCTGGTTGTCAGAGTTCTTCCTTAGAAAGGACCCAGTTTGTGATGGTAAGCAGTAGACATAATCACCTGAAAGCAACAAATGGATTGTTATTGTAACAAACAAATCATTTTGTGTTAACTAACTACTTTATCAAGCCTTACCAGCAGTGGGTATATGGTGGCAAACTGTATACTTTACACACTGTGGTGGTACATGCATATAAGGTGGGGGAGCAAAAAAATTATGCTAAGCTAAATTAATGCATACCGTATGTATTTAACAAAAAAAGGTCAGATAGTGCTTTTTACACAACATACTACAGAAAAAAAATCTTGCAAAGAATCTTAGTAAAAGTAAATAAAAAACGCAGTTCAATCATTCACTACCAACAAGGTAATACGCAATGTTTGGTCACTAGGTAGGAACATAAGAAATTAAAGTACAGCAGTGGAAGTTTAGAGGCATAAAAAATAAAACATTGCATCAATAGGAATTCACATGATGAGAATAAGTGAATTATGTGTACCTGCATCAAATGTATGAATAATTTAAAAGGAAGATATGATAAAAGAATATAAAAACAAAGAGATGCATGCAGAATTGGCAATCACAGCATATATGCTAAATTAAGAGTGATAAAACTAAAAACAAAAAATCATTTAGATTTAATAAAATGCTGAACTAAAATCAAAATTAGACCCCTTGCACACTAGACATTTAATGTGTTTATTTAATTAAATCCCACCCTGCTCTACTAGAAAACATGTTATTTTTCTGTGTTTCCATTGGAAATATTTCATCCTGTTCTGTCTCAAAACTGTCAAATAAACATGAAAAGAGGAGAAATCTCCCAAAAATGAACACTGACAGCTGTAAAAAAAATTCTAACCTTTCCCCACTTTATCCAAATGAAACAAAAAAAAGTTTTGGAGTGGAACAGATCTACAGTGCTTTTGTCTGATACATTAGAGAAGATAAACAATATCAAGGTGACCTTACAAAATATCTTAATATAAACAAAAATCTTTTTAACTTAGTTTCGCTTTTGACTACAAAAACCATAGAACGTTATATCTTATATGTTTTTACTACACCAGATCACCTAGACTTGTCCTCCTTGCAACCACCAGATCTGTAAAATATTAAAGAAAGTATAAACAGAATATGTGATAAAAGATGTCAAATCCATAACAATAAAAAATGCTCCCCTCCTGAAAAAAATAATGACAGCATCAAAAGATGGGCAAATTGGTATTAAATTCTGTGATTTTGAAGCCTTTGAAATTCATGGAAAAACAATGTGGTGCTTCTATTGTGGTGTAATGTGTAAATGTGTTAAAGGATGGGAAAACAGCGAGGAGTTTAATACGACGCCTTTGAGATTGTATTTTGATCTATATTTTCTTCCTTGTTTGCAAAGACGAACATTTAATACTGATTAATGCAAACAATATTCACCATTCCCCAAGCGGTCTATAGATTTGCATACTTTAGGTCCCCTTGTTCCAATGATAACCATATTATGCTAATGACAAAGGTACAACAACCCCCCACCCCCCCCCCCCACCCCCCTCTCCTCACTGTCCTCACAACAGCCCACAAATATTTCCATCTTTTCAATTCTGCTGATATCGATCACTTGGGTCACAATCTTCCACACACTCTTTTATAATAAACAGAACTATTTTTTTTTTCTACTTGGCAATTTTAATAAAGGTGTCTTAACCAAACAGCATTGCATTTTGTCTTCTGATTAGATAAGGAATAAAGAGACAGGCAGTGTGGTTCTTTGTATAATCAGCACTAAGAAAAAAAAAACAATCTAATGTGAATATATCAAAAAGCTGGAAGAAATGTTTGCATATAAGCAGTTTTATTTTAATATATACTGAGGAAATTTAAAACCTTAATTTATTTGAAAGACCAAGAGCAGACCAAGCCAATGCAGAGGTGACCCTGTCAGTCCATAGGTTTTAGAGCTATGGCCAGGATGAAAAGTTCAGCTCAAATAATTAAAAATGAAAGAATATGCAATATCGGTTGAAACCTACAAAGCCGGGCACCAGAGGCATAACTAGAAATCATGGGGCTCCATAGCAAAATTCTGACGGGGCCCCCTGGCTAACTCTTTCTGTAGCAGCTTGCTGTGTCAGCTGTGACAATACATGTCATTGATCTTAACATAACATATGCCTAAACCAAGGACAGGAGTTTGAGAGCTGTCAGTATAGTCACTACACTACAAGGGACCAGTGCTATTGATGAAAGTTATAGCTGACATGGCAATAATAACCGTAAGTATTTTTGCTGCTTTAGACATACAGGGTTAAAGAGGAGCTCCAGTAGTTTGTGTGTTTTTTAAAAGTCAGCAGCTGCAAAAAGTGTAGCTGCTGACTTTTAATAAATGCACACTCACCTTTTCCACCCGAATCATTGCTTCATTCTCTCTCCTCTCCCGGGAGTCAGCATTTTGGCTTTGACAGTATGCGGCTTCACACTGGTGTGTCCCAGAAGATTGCAGTGAGGGAGGGGGAGAGAGGAATGTCTGCTTCGATTGCTTAGGCGATCCGAAAGGAAGTGGGAGGGGGTACCAGTCAAAACTAGGTACCATCTACCCTCCAAAAAAAAAAATGACATGTCAAATGGGGAGAAATGTTTAAAGTGGATGTAAACCCACTCTCATCATTTCCAAATTACTTCCATAGTGCTGATCTATAAGGATATACATGTCTCCTGCATGTACCCTTACCTGTCAAATATATCCCCTTTAGCTGTATGGAGTCCTACGATACTCCAGATTCTGTGGACAGGTCTGTTGTCCAGGGCTCGGTGGGTGGAGTTGTGATGTCCGTAGACTCCCTGCCCACCTCTACACTCCCCTTAGCCAGGCATCAATATTTCTTACACTGAACTCCTGCTGGCCTTGTGGATTATCCCCCATGATCACTAACATTCAGTAAAAACCCAGGAAAGTCACCACCTGACTTCAGAATGTCCAATCATACTGAGGTGTGGAGTAGCCAATCCTGAGAGAGCTGGAGAAGAAGGGGGGGGGGGGGTATGAAGTACACAAAATGCCTCTCTCACACTTGTGCATAAGATAAGGAAATCATCTGTCACTCACAGCAAGGGGGAAGAATGGACACCTATTTCTCTGTGTGAGAATTGCTCAGAGCTGGATTCACTCTTCATTAGACATGTGCATTCGTTTTCGTCCGAATGCATTTTCGTCCGAATTTCAGCTATTTTCGTTTTCGTTTTGCCAAACGATAACGAAAGCACAAAATCCGAAAAACGAAAGATCCGACATAAATAAATGCTTTATTTTCGTTTTCATTGTTACAACAGTTCGATATAGAATAGGAGATTCGACGTGACTCTGACAACGTGTCTATAGAACCTGTGTTCGAATGTGCCTAACCTTACCTCTATTAGTCCAAGATTATATAGAGAAAATATTCGACAGAGAAAAAAGATTTGACAGAGAGAAAAGATTCTGCAAGATACTGTCCTAAAAAGTGTTTGGGGACCCGGGTCCTGCCCCAGGGGACATGGATCAATGCAAAAAAAGTTTTAAAAACGGCCGTTTTTTCGGGAGCAGTGATTTTAATAATGATTAAAGTGAAACAATAAAAGTGTAATATTCCTTTAAATTTCGTAGGGGGGGGTTGTCTATAGTATGCCTGTGAAGGGGCGCATGTTTCCCGTGCTTAGAATTGTCCCTGCACAAAGTGTCATTTATGCAGGAAAAAAAGTCCTTTAAAATCACTCGCAGCTATAATGAATTGTCGGCTCCCGTAATACAGAGAACACTCATTGAAAGTCATTGATAAAAAAATAAATAAATAAATAAATAAAAAAGCGTGGGGGTCCCCCAAATTCAATTACCAGGCCCTTCAGGTCTGGTATGGATATTAAGGGGAACCCTGCCTCAAATTTAAGAAAAAATTTGACGTGGGGTTCCCCCTAAATATCCATAACCAGACCCTTCAGGTCTGGTATGGATATTAAGGGGAACCCCGCGTCAAATTTAAAAAAAAATTGACGTGGGGTTCCCCCTAAAAATCCATACCAGACCCTTTATCCGAGCACGCAACCTGGCAGGCCGCAGGAAAAGAGGGGGGGACGAGAGAGCGGCCCCCCCTCCCTCCTGAACCGTACCAGGCCACATGCCCTCAACATTGGGAGGATGCTTTGGGGGTCTGTGACCCCTCAAAGCACCTTGTCCCCATGTTGATGAAGACAAGGGCCTCATCCCCACAACCCTGGCCGGTGGTTGTGGAGGTCTGCGGGCGGGGGGCTTATCAGAATCTGGAAGCCCCCTTTAACAAGGGGACCCCCAGATCCCGGCCCCCCCCCTGTTTGAAATGGTAAGGGGGTACAAAAGTACCCCTACCATTTCACAAAGAAAGTGTAAAAAATGTTTAAATAAAACAAACACACTTTTGAAAAATTCCTTTATTAAAAATAAAAAAATAAAAAAAAGATTCCAGCGGCGGTAATCCACTCTTGCTATCCATCGACGGACGGTCATCTCTCCAGCGATGTCTCATCTCATCCAGCGCAGCGCAGCATCCTTCTTCTGTCTCCGTGGAGGAGACACTACAGGCATTCCGGCGGCTGACGTTTGTTATATACGGAGGGCGGGGCCACCCGTCACCTGACCCCGCCCCCCTCTGACGCAAGGGGAAACCCGGGGTTCCCCGTGACGTAGGGGTGACCCGCACCCCTCTGATGTAACACAGGCAGGTTTCCGTTACATCAGAGGGGGGCGGGGTCACCCCTACGTCACGGGGAACCCCGGGTTTCCCCTTGCGTCAGAGGGGGGCGGGGTCAGGTGACGGGTGGCCCCGCCCTCCGTATATAACAAACGTCAGCCGCCGGAATGTCTGTAGTGTCTCCTCCACGGAGACAGAAGAAGGATGCTGCGCTGCGCTGGATGATATTAGACATCGCTGGAGATATGACCGTCCGTCGATGGATAGCAAGAGTGGATTACCGCCGCTGGAATCTTTTTTTTATTTTTTTATTTTTAATAAAGGAATTTTTCAAAAGTGTGTTTGTTTTATTTAAACATTTTTTACACTTTCTTTGTGAAATGGTAGGGGTACTTTTGTACCCCCTTACCATTTCAAACAGGGGGGGGGGGCCGGGATCTGGGGGTCCCCTTGTTAAAGGGGGCTTCCAGATTCTGATAAGCCCCCCGCCCGCAGACCTCCACAACCACCGGCCAGGGTTGTGGGGATGAGGCCCTTGTCCTCATCAACATGGGGACAAGGTGCTTTGAGGGGTCACAGACCCCCAAAGCATCCTCCCAATGTTGAGGGCATGTGGCCTGGTACGGTTCAGGAGGGAGGGGGGCCGCTCTCTCGTCCCCCCTCTTTTCCTGCGGCCTGCCAGGTTGCGTGCTCGGATAAAGGGTCTGGTATGGATTTTTAGGGGGAACCCCACGTCAATTTTTTTTTAAATTTGACGCGGGGTTCCCCTTAATATCCATACCAGACCTGAAGGGTCTGGTTATGGATATTTAGGGGGAACCCCACGTCAAATTTTTTCTTAAATTTGAGGCAGGGTTCCCCTTAATATCCATACCAGACCTGAAGGGCCTGGTAATTGAATTTGGGGGACCCCCACGCTTTTTTTTTTATTTATTTATTTATTTTTTTATCAATGACTTTCAATGAGTGTTCTCTGTATTACGGGAGCCGACAATTCATTATAGCTGCGAGTGATTTTAAAGGACTTTTTTTCCTGCATAAATGACACTTTGTGCAGGGACAATTCTAAGCACGGGAAACATGCGCCCCTTCACAGGCATACTATAGACAACCCCCCCCTACGAAATTTAAAGGAATATTACACTTTTATTGTTTCACTTTAATCATTATTAAAATCACTGCTCCCGAAAAAACGGCCGTTTTTAAAACTTTTTTTTGCATTGATCCATGTCCCCTGGGGCAGGACCCAGGTCCCCAAACACTTTTTAGGACAGTAACTTGCAAATTAGCCTTTAAAATGAGCACTTTAGATTTTGAACGTTGGAGTCCCATAGACTTTAATAGGGTTCTAAAGTATGCTATATACTAGCTCTGTCGAATCTTCTTTATACATTCGACAGACACCATAAGCCTTCAAAGACAGATTCGACCGTGATTCATGTGGATTTTCGGACGAATGCAATTTTTGAACGAAAAATGAAATAAATAAAAACGAATTTCGGGAGTAACTAAATAAATTAAGTTTTCAGACGAAAACGAAATTCCGAAACGAAATATTTTACTCTGCACATGTCTACTCTTCATGGTAAGACTGGGCACAGATGGACACAGTCTTAATTAAAAAAAAAACATTTTTGGGGTTTACATTCACTTTAAAGAACAACTTTCCCTTTTGGGTGATGCTCCGCTTTAATTTTTGTCTGTAGCAAAAATTTAGAGGGCAATACACAGCTATGGCAACCAAGAAAATGCTTCTTAGTGCACAGAGGGAATCTGTGACTCACATAGGTCCAACTTCAACCCTTCTAAATTGGAATTTGCATAGTTTCATTTTCCTTAAAAGCTTCTCTAATGGAGCCCCTTTTCTACCCCATGCCCCATAGCAGCCTCTCAGGCTACTATGGCTATTGCTACACATCTGCCTTACGCTAGCCTAGACCATTTTAAAGGAAACTTGTTCTGGGAGAAATTCTTGGGTTGCCACTGCTGATCTAATTTCTTGAAATGCTTGTTGCCTGGATATTTTCTAGCTCAAACATTTTCCAAGTAACAGCAAGCAGCAAGCAGAGTCGGAACTTCTTACTTGCCTATCTACCTATTCTGTGACCGCTCTGAAAATATTGAAATTACATGACAGGTAGCCAACTATTTTTTATCAGGTATCAGGAAAGGTCAGCAATGGCAGCCTACATGTTTCTCTCAGTGTAGGTTTCTTCAATAGTGGCTCTTTTACAGGGGGGTACAGTATAGGCTAGTTGGTTAAAACATCTGATAATAATATATCTAAAATATAATAGTATATCATTTAATTGTTATATAATTGAATTAAACAGATTAAATAGCACAGTGTATATGTAGGAAACATTCAATAGGAAGCACAACTATGGTATTTCTGTTTTAGGGATGCTGTATTTCAAAGCATAGAGGTTAATATGTGTTGAGATTCTTACCTTCCTACCATATAACTAGCAATGAGTTCAAAGTTCAGATTAAACTTTGGCTGTTTTGGCATTTGTCTGAATGCTAGACATTTTACTCATTCAGTGGAAAGTGAACATTATGTATTATAGCTGCAGAAATATGCCCTGTACACGCGGTCCGAAAATTCCAACGCAAAAGGTCTGATCCGATTATATTGTCGGAAAATCCGATCGTGTGTGGGCTCTATCTGACTTTTTCCGTCGGAAATTGCAATGGAAAAAATTTGAGAGCAGGATCTCAAATTTTCCGGCAAAAAAATCCGATCTGACTTTTTCCGGTCGTTTGTAGAGAATTCCGATCGGATAAAGTGCCAGATCAAATTACGAGACCAAAGCTATTAGCTAGTAGCCTCAACGTAGTCCTATCATAATGACCGAACATCATCACGTTCCAAACGATCAGATTTTCTGACAACTTTGTGTATGCAACACCAGTTTTGGACAAAATTCGCTGAAAAACTGATTTTGTGGTCGAAATGTCCGACAGTATGTACAAGGCATAAGTGTTAATATACATTAGCTTACTTAATGTCAGTGGTAGCTAAGGAAGCGATGGGCACCCTGCCAGGGTGCATGATCAAATAAGGTACTTATTGTATGGATCTTGGGGGGGGGGGGGCACAACATTTTTTTTTCCTTAGCATGTTTTTATGCTTGACATCCACACTGAATTCTCATAAAGGATTAGGGTCCAGTATGTATTTTTTATTTCTTATGTATTTGTTGATTTATGAATTTCCCATAAAAACACAACATTAACCACTTCAGCCCTGGAAGAATTTACCCCCTTCCTGACCAGAGCACTTTTTGTGATTTAGCACTGCGTCGTGGCTCCCAAACAAAATTCACATCCTTTTTTCCCACACATAGAGCTTTCTTTTGGTGGTATTTGATCACCCCTGCGGTTTTAAATTTTTGAGCTATAAACATAAAAAAGCGACAATTTTGAAAAAAACTCATTATTTTTTACATTCTGCTATAATAAATATCCCTCAAAAATATATATAAAAAAAATTTTTTTCTTTAATGTAGGCCGATACATATTCTGCATATTTTTGGTATAAAAAAATCGTAATAAGCGCTTATTGATTGGTTTGCACAAAAGTTATAGCATTTACAAAATAGGGAATAGTTTTAAGGAATTTTTATTAATAATTTTTTTTTTTTACTAGTTATCGGCGGCGATCAGCGATTTTTATCATGACTGCGACATTATGGCGGATACATCGGACATTTTTGACAGGTTTTTGGGACCACTGTCATTTATACAGCAATCAGTGCTATACAAATGCATTGGTTCCTGTGAAAATGACATGGGTAGTGAAGGGGTTAACAACTAGGGAGCAGTTAAGGGGTTAAGTGTGTCCTGGGGAGTTATCCTAACTGTGGGGGGGCGCAGCTACATGTGCACGGCACTGATCACCGCTCCCAATCACAGGGAGCAGCGATCAGTGACACTGTCACTATGCAGAAGGGGTGGATGCTTGTTTACATTAGCATCTCCCCGTTCTTCCTCTCCATGAGACGATTGCGGGTATCCCCACAGACAGAGTCTGCGGGACCCGCAATCTGACTCACGGAGCTTGCCACCTCTTAAAACGGTATGTACAGGTACGTTAGTTTGCCTGTACGTGCCATTCTGCCACAGTATATCTGTGTGAGGCGGTCGGCAAGCGGTTAAACAATGCAGTAAAATAAAAGTAAAATGAAATACAAAGGCACCAGTGACATATATATTAGAAATAAACAAGTGGAAAGGTGCCTCTGGGTGCAGTAGTTAGAATACCAAATTTATTAAACAACAAAATGTGCACTCACATGTAAAAGAAGCAGGATTGTCCATTCTATGGATAGTGTGGGACCCGCTAACCATGGGGTACTTTGTCGCAGATCCACCGACCTGCCTTAAACCTTTTTAAAGGCGAACCATCCTAGATACAAAGGAGTGAAAGAAGGTGGAGAAATTGAATGTAAAGCGGCTGAAGACTGAGACACTACACGCACACAACCCCCCAGGGGGACAAAGATCTGGTGAGTGGGGACCCAGGGGGCGAGCACGGAAGTCACTGGATCTTTCTGAATGAGCACTAAAGTCACCTTTTCTGATCTGTTTGGAGATTTGCTACATATTGACTGTGCACTTTACATCTACCTCGATTATTATTCTTTTTATTATTTTTTTACTATTATTTTTCACATATTTTCTCCTTTTTTAGTAGCCACTGGGGGAAAAAAGTTGTTTTTGCATTTTTGTGCACATTGCACTTTAAGGAACTCTGAGTACTGTATGTGTGTGTTTTTGCACATTTCTTTGCACATTTTTTTGCATTTTTTTTGCACATTTGACTTGCACATCATTTGGACTCTAGTGCCACATTGATTATATATTTTTTGTCTTTTTTGCTCCTGCACATCGGGATACATAATATGGACGTAATGAATTTTACTTTCAATAGATTTTTATTGAAATAACAGAGAAATACAGAACAACAGAAGAACCGTGCTCATGTTAAAATCATACAACAATGAGTTTCACATAGACTGAAAGCGCAGCATGTGGTTTGCTAAAGTAAACTAGCATAATAGAGATAACTGAAGTAGGCCCACAAAATAGTAAACAAACACAACATATCGAGAGATACCTGCAGGGTTGCATAACATCACTTGGGTTTATGAACCTATACTACCTTCAGTGAAACAATAGTGGCAAGCCACCCGTATCCGACACCCCAAATGGGATCACACTGTGCCGGACACCTGAAGGTTCAACCCCTCTCAAAACAAAGAAAAAAAAATGAAATAACGTAAGCCTACAAAAATCTCTCGACTGGTCAAGGCCAAAAGGAACCTTTACCTAAGCCAGTGAAAAGCAACACTAGTATCAGGTAATTGATGTAAGAAATTGAGCAAAAGAGAGGCAATTGCCAGGAAAAAGACATTTAACATATTTAGCATTGTAATGTTGTACTCCTATAGAGTTTAGAAACCCATTGTCGTGCCTACATAAGGTAGGAAAGAGAGCACTTGATAGAGAAAAATTGTAAAGATAAAGAAAAGAATAAGAATAGGGAGGAAAAGGAAAAAAGAGAGAGGAAGGGACAGTTGAAAACGAAGCTACTGTCGAAGTGGACCGCCCTCACCTGGCTTCATGGTCATAGCTCTGGAGAGTGTAGACACTTGGAGGTGAATCTGATCCATGGATCCCAAGTCACTGTGTGTATATCTACCTTGTCCAGGAAGATGCTCACTGTTTTTTCTTGAACCATAATCCATGATATTTTCCTTTTAACTAATCGCAAGGAAACAGTGGGCTGCTTCCAGGCCTTAGCAATGGTAAGTTTGGTACCGATGAGAATAAATCTAATGAGGTTTTGTGTTAATTTTGGGACACCCTGAAGGGAAAAATTTAGTAGGGCAATCTGAGGCGTCTTGTGGATGGGCAAGGTTGTGATCTTCCGGATAATATGGAACACCTTATTCCATAAATTTCTAATTTTGGGACACTCCCACCAAATGTGTACCATAGAGCCAATATGACCACAGTCGCGAAAACAGAGAGGAGAAGCGTTCGGGTATATTTTTGCTAGTCTCAGAGGAACCATATACCATCTCATAAGAACCTTTAAGTTAGCTTCAATTAGAGTTGTATTGAGTAAGCCTTTAGATGCCGCACGAGATGCCATGTGCCAATCACCTAAAGACCATTGCTGATGGAGATCATTTTCCCATTCTCGCATAAAAAGCGTTTTAGAATCTGTTTGGGCAAGCGCACGATAGATCACAGAAATCCCCCCTCTCTGCTCCATGGCCTGTCCACCCCAAAGTTCATATTCAGTTATAGAGAGAGGAGAGCCTGAAGACAATCCTAGAGATCTGAGGAAATGAGAAATTTGTTGGAATCTGAATTTTTCCGAAACTGGCATGTGCAGTTTCCTCAGATAATGACTTAGAGAAAAAGGAAACGAGGGGGATACTAGGTGGCCAATCCTATATATGCCCTTATCAAGCCACCAACGAAAGGCTTTAATGTCCTGGCCCGGAGGAAACAGGGGGTTCCTGAAAACGTGAGAGAGAGGCTTCCACTTGGAGGACGTAATGAATTTTATAGAAACACCTTGATAGAGGACTATCACATTTGATATACATAGTAACTTTTTTTCTAGAATTTTTTCTGTGTTTCAGAACTTTTTTCTGTGCTTATAATTATGTACTACATCTCACTAGCCTAATTCATCCCAACACCCAGAACTGATTTATATTAATAGGCTGTATACAGAGAACAGGGTGTTTTTCTTTGTTTATTTTTAGTGTCAATTGTATATGCACCCAAATTAAGGGAATATTGTACACAACTCTGGTAGCCTCAATTGGACCTCTAGTCCGATAAAAGACAAACTAGTGTAATCTTACTACTAGAGAAGATTTTGTGGCCTTCTCTAGGTGCAGTTGGGTCATAGATCTCATATAGCAGAGAGGTTTCAGAGGATCCTCATAAAATACTGGTTTAGCTCATAACATATTCTTTTGAGGTAGCGCCTAGGGACCTATTATTTTCTTATAAAACAGGCATTGTATAAAAGTTTCATGGACGTTTTCCCCGAAATGGAATCTGGCCATCTGATCGAGCTGTTCTTTAGTTGTTATGCTTCCGAACGTTAGAAGTGCCGGCTTGCGGCAGGACGCCCTCAAAAACTAGGCTTGGGACACAGCATTCAGTCGGCTCCAGGGCATGTCGTCATCAGTAAAGGACGTGTTTCGTGAGCATGCGCACTTGGGTGACATTTCAAGTTGCGCTTCTTTGTCAAAAAACCAGCTCGATCAGATGGCCAGATTCCATTTTGGGGAAAACGTCCATGAAACTTTTATACAATGCCTGCCATTCTTCTTTTACATGTGAGTGCACATTTTGTTGTTTAATAAGTTTGGTATTCTAACTACTGCACCCAGAGGCGCCTCTCCACTTGTTTATTTTTGCAGTTTATTTTGGAAACATGGTTTCATTCCTGTATTGATGGCTGCCCTGTTTGCATCCCTTTGGATTCTAGTTACGATCGGACTAAATCACTTACTATCAGAGACTACCAGAGACTTTTTTATACTCTATATAGTATAGGTTTATATATTGGAAGTTTTTTGTTTACAGTGTCATATCAGAATTGTGCGCCTATACTTGCTATGTTGCCTACATATATATTAGAAGACCAAATATATCTATTTAGGCCTAAGTCACTAGAAACTAGGATATATGAGTTCAGGTACCTAGAAAACAAAACAAAATAGCACCAGCCATACACACACTCACATACATACATATACACCATGAACATGCACCAGTCCCTATATGCCATATTCTCAGATTATGTAAAACAGGGATATAGTATAATACAAGACCATCTCCAGCTTGACTCCTCAATATCCGCTTGGGCGACAAGGTCACACCACACTGCAGGCCGATCTTGATCAGCTCGACTGGGAGGGTAAGACACTACCCCAAAAGTATTTAGAGACATCCAGCCACTGTTGCCAGACTTTAGTGAATTTATTTGAACATGCTCTACTTTTATATATGAGTTTAAATTTGGGGAGTTCACCATTAATAATACAATATAGGGTTTGAATCGTTGGAGGGGTAATATCTTTCCAGTGTAATAGGATAACTTTTTGTGCATAAAACAGAATTGTACGCAGTAAAATCCAAGCATTGGTTCTGTGCAGTCATTTAGTATACCTAAGAGTCCAACTTCCTGAGTTTGAGGTATTGGAAGTGTTAGCTGAGCTTCAAAAAAAAAAACAATTCCCACCAGTAAGAAGTCAGTCCCAGACAGCACCAAAACATGTGAAGCAAATCAGCATTAGGTAAATTACATCTAGAACAAACTGCAGCAGTAGCCAAACCCATACAAGCCAAATTGATCAGCAGGGATAATAATATCCTGAAAACAAACCTTGTGGCTTCTTCCCAGCTCTCCTCTGGGAGTTCAGATAACAGTACCAACCGTTTTTTATGTGAGTTTTGAAAAGGGTCCCCCCTCCCCAATGAAAGCCGTTTATAAAATGTTGTCACCAATTTAACAAGTTCAGGGTAGTACAGTAAGTCTTCTATCGGGGACTCCGTAAGCTCTATAGTCAGTGCTACAAACTGTGTCCGGACGGTATTCCGGAATAGCAGGTATTTAAAAAATAAATGGTTGTCAATACCATATTCTCTCCTTGAAAATTCAAAAGTAACAAAATAATTCACTCAGACAACATGGGAAAGGTGGGTGACTTTAAAACAAACCCACCAGTTTGAATCTGGGTTACCACAGAGCTCAGGGAGGTTGGGGTTGTTCCATAAGGGGGTGTGTGGTGATGGTCCCCAGTTCGACGTTACAAGAATATTATCCCCTTCTTTTCATGCTCAGAAACTCACATCTATGGGTGAATATCGAGAACATCTGTATCTCAATGCTTTATACAGTTCATCTTTAAGAGAGGTGACCTGGCTGGAAAAGTCCGATAGGAGAACCGTCGAGGGGTCTGAGGGTCAGAATGCAACCAGTCGGGGCGTGGCTTGGCAATGGCGCTGTGAGGCCGCACATTCAGGAGCTCTGTGTAACGATCGGCCGAATACCTCAACAAGCGCATGGACAGTCAGACCCGCATATGTCAGCTTTGGACCAGAACCCCCGGGACACTAGCCACGCACAGGAACTTGGATGTAGAGGCTTACTTTCTCCACAATCCCGCTGCTCCGACACAGGCTGCGGGTTCCAACATGGCGCCACCGTGCACTTACTCAGCAAACACAGCCCACACTAAGAAGACTGGGAAGGGACCCCTCGAAACATCGCAGGAGCCGCAGTTATCAGGGGCTAGAGCGGACTCCCCGATTTCCTCCCTGGACATCCCAGCCATGGAAGGATCACAGAAGGCACCAGGGCTTGGCACCCACACGCAGAGGCATGGAGGGAGATAATGGCGCTGCCCCCCACAAAACAAGACATCGCTGAATCTACTGCGACAATCGTGAGTACCCTCTCTAAGGAAATTAATGAACTTAAACAGTGCATTGACACAGTGGATTCACGTGTGACGGTGGTGGAGAATGCCTCGGGTGCCCGGGAGGCTAGGGTGATGGCGTTGGTGGACGCCCAATTGAATTACAAACGCCGCCTGTTCATGCTGCAGCTTTCCATAGACGATGGGGAAAATCGCAGCCGCAGAAACAATATCAGGCTCCGCAGTCTCCCTGAAACTACCTCGGGTAGAGACCTAAAGACCACTCTCACGGCCATTTTCAATAAGCTGCTTGATAAATCCCAGACGGCTGAACTAGAATTGGACCGGGTCCATAGAGTACAAGGCCCCAGGGGCGGAGACCCAGCTGCCCCAAGAGAAGTTTTGGCCAGGGTCCATTTCTACTCCATCAAAGAGGAAATTATGCGGCAAGCCTGGACCAAAGGCCCAGTAGACTTTGACGGGGCCGCGGTGCAAGTGTTCCCTGACCTGTCACAGCTCACGTTAAGGATGCGGGGTGTGTTACATCAATTACTGGAAGCTGTGAGAAATCCCGGAGCCACATACCGATGGGGACACCCTTTTCATCTGATAGTCATCAAAGGAAATAACTCCTTTGCCCTGCAGTGGCCGGACCAGCTAACGGAACTGTTTGCGTTTCTGGGGGTGCCGGAGACCCCCATCTCTGACTGGCTGGATTACCTATCTATGACGGACACTGCAAGGCGGCCGTTACCAAGACCTCAAAGACCCAGGAGGCGGCGTCAACGTTCCAAATCAAGACGGGGATCCAGAGATGACTTCACCTCTCACCCTGACTTGCTCGTCTGGCGGTGCGACCCCTACGATAAGTAGATTTTCTATTCGAGTTTTACAAGACTGGGTGTAAGCTCCGGATAGAAGGGAATGATTTGGAACAAACATAGGTTGTTAAGACAATTCATCTTGTAGTGGGCTACATGTTTTGTTTAAGCTATGTACAAACTGTTAACCGTACATTGAACCGGCCGGAGTCCCTAAACCAATCCTGGAGCTGGAGGGGAGGGGGTGAGGTTTGCCCACCTAATCCACTTAGGGGGTACTTGTGGTTCATAGGACAATTCCACAGAGGAGGGCATGGAAGCGGAGGAGGAGGAGGGGGTAGAGCTGACAAATCTGGCATCATCACCACTAGCTGTATGAAGACATGGGGGCACAACAAGCTGCAGCACTGAGCCCTGTTCTGCATACTTCTGAGTTGCAAGCAGAGTTACCCAGGGTGCTGTGAACTAAATATATCCTCCCTGACCATGCTTGCTGGACCACGTGTCAGCAGTAACATGGAATTTGCGGCTGACTTCTTTGCCCAACAGTGCCCCAACATTGCCTTCCACCTGATGGTACAGAGCTGGAATGACCTTACATGAAAAAAAATAGCAACTGGGAACCTGTCATTGTGCTACAGCACATTCATGAAATTCACAGAAGGGGGCAAAATAAACCAGACGGAAAGGCAGAAGTTGTAGAGCTGGTGGTGTGCTACTGGCAGATGTGCTGCAAGGACCTGGGACACCCTGTGCTATACCATCATCCCTGTCAGTGGAGGCTGCTGAGAGGTCATGAGGTATAGTGGGGGGCAGATTGAGGTGAGTAAGGAGGAGGAACAGATTTACGTCCCTTTTGTGTGGCTTTCAGGTGCTCTTGCAATGGGCTGAGCGGTAGGAGGTTAAATACCTTGTAAAGCATGTCGTACCCAAATGGCTGGTGTTATGCCACGCTTGATGTGTTTGAGACAAAGTTTGCAAATTGCAACAGTGTGATCAGCTTCACATGTGATAGAAAAGTCCCAGACAGTTGAGCAGTGGGCCGGGAGATAACAGCTCCACAATGTGATGGAATAGGGTGGCTGCTCTCTACTCTTCCATGATGGCTGCCTCATCGGGGTTGTGCCTCACCATCACTTTCCTCCTCGGCTCTATTTGCCACCCAAGTCATGTCAGTGACCTCATCATCATCATCATCTCTTCCACCTTCATTACCACTGTAGACAACTTTGCAATACGCTGTGGCTGGAGGAACATGACTGCCAATTTGTGTACCAGTGTTCTCCCCTCTATGTAGGCTCATGTTCCCGCCTTCCTCAACCTCAACCTTTAGAACCAACATCTGAATCAAGTAATGGCTGTGCATCATCAAGGAGCAAGTGGCCAATGCTCTGTTCAAATAACTCAGCTGATTCCTCCATGCCTAATGCTGGGGCTATGGCAAGAATAGCCGTGGACAAAGAAGTGGGTTTAGCCACTCTGGCAGCTGCAGTAGACTGTGCACCAGTCTCTGCTTGGGTGATAGAGGATGAGGAGGAGGAGATTGGTTTAGTAAGCCAGTCCACTACCTCCTCTGCATGCTGTGACTGGATAGCATAGGCAACATTGCTGGAAATGATGCCCTGCCTGAGGACTGACCATGTCTACCTTTGCCTGTGGACACTTACGCTGTTGGCCCCCTCACAGTGCCATGGGAACGTCTGTCTCTACTTGTTGTCCTCCCAGACATGATGGGGGGGTGCTTATTAACACAATGTAATATAGATGTGCAAATGTGTACGTGGATGCCCTTTAATCAATGTAATCAAAGTGGTGTTTGGTGCACTTCAACTTGAGTACTCACTACTACACAGACATACTCCACTGATACACTATATTATACTGCAGTAAATCTGCACTGACACTCTGCAATATACTGTGTCAAATGTGCAGTAACGCACAGAAATGTACTGCATTAAACAGAAGGTAATGCACTGCAATATATGGCGTTAAACTTGCAGTAAGGCACTGTACTATATGGTGTTAAACGAAATTATAATGCACTGAAATATACTGTATTAAGCGTGCACTAACACACAGAAATGTACTGCATTAAATGGCACCTAACGCACTGAAATATATGGGGTTAAACTTGCAGTAACGCGCTGAACTTTACTGTGTTAAACGGAAGATAACGCACTGAAATATGCGGCATTAAACTTGCAGTAATCCACTGAATTGCACGGCGTTAAACTTGCAGTAATGCACTGAACTGTACTGCGTTAAAAGGAAGATAATGCACTGAAACATGTGGCGTTAAACTTGCAGTAATTCACTGAACTGTATTGCGTTAAATGGCACGTAATGCACTGAAACATACTGTGTTAAATTTGCTGTAACGGACTGAACTGTACTGCGTTAAACAGCATGTAACCCACTGAAATATATGGCGTTAAACTTGCAGGAACGCACTGAACTATACTGCGTTAAATGGAAGATAACACACTGAAATATATGATGTTAAACTTGCAGTAACGTACTGAACGGTACTGTGTTAAAAGGAAGATAACACACTGAAATATATGGCATTAAACTTGGAGTAACGCATTGAACTGTAGCGCGTTAAACTTGCAGTAACGCACTGAAATATACTGCGTTAAAGATGAATGGTCGCACTACACTCACACTAAATTATCCCTAGATTCACACTAAACTGATATTCTACACTGACAATAGAATCACAATAGCACATTATAGCACACTAACTGTCTAATAGCACTAAACACTGAACAGAGCCCTGTTCTATCTCTCTCCACACAGATATCGCACAAAAAATGTCCGCTGTTGAAAGAATACTTTTTTATAGTGTGGAGCGGGACTAACAGCAATGAGCCATGATTGGATCCAATCATGGCTCTGACAGTGCTCTGTGCCCTAATTGGGCAAAGATTTCATTGCTTCAGCCAATCAGAGCTTTCAATGCACTGTGCAGCAGCGCAGTGCATTAAAGTCGCTCGGCGGGCCGAACAAATGGTTGAACGTCCTGATAATTCTAATGATAGTTGTTTGGCGAACAGCCAATGTTTGGACCAAATTCATGCTCAGGCCGAACTGTTCGCCAATCCCTACTCAGTTGTCTCCTTATTTCTTTGAGAGGTTTATTGCAATACTAGTTGGCCACCTTTTACCGTCAGACTTGCTCAAAGCCAAGATCTTCATCATTTCTAAACCCGACAAGGACCCCTTGCAATGTCCCACAATGTGCCAACTATCGGACAATATCAGATTTTTTTTTTACAAAGTCAAAGCAAAGACATTTAGCCCTATTCTTCAATGCATAGTCCATCCAGACCAAGTCAGTTTCATCCCCACCAGGGAGGCACAGAACATCACCATTCATTTGATTTATGTCATAGCTAGACACTTGCATATCCCTATGCTTCTGCTGTCTACAGATGCAGAAAAAACCTTTGACAGGGTTGACTGGACTAACATGCACTGTGCATTGGCCAATATTAGAGTACCTGAACCCATGCTTACCTGGACTGAAGCCTTATATTTCACCCTCTTGGCAACTGTACCGATTATTGGTAGCAAATCTGCTGCAGTCAACATTTATAACAGAACTAGGCAGGGGCCCTCTTTTACCTCTAATCTGCGCATTAATCCTTAAACCATTGCCTCATAATGTTATTACTTACAGGGCCGGATTAACATAGGGCTATTGGAGCTGCAGCTCCAGGCCCCTTTCTCAAGATAGGTCCATTTACTTCGAGGATTGTAGCTCGGCGATCAGGAGTCACAGAGAACCCACATTTGGGGGGTAGGTAGCTAAAGACCCACTCCAGCATATGGGGCTGCTATCATCTATGGTTCCATAGATACAGTGTTCCTTGCGCAGCCTGTCAGAAGCTACATACAGAGCGGCCAGTTTAAATACAAGCTGGAACACTCTGCAGCAGACTGAGAGGATGAACTCACAGTGTTTATAATAATTATTTGTATATTACTTATGATAATTAACCCCTTGCCACCCAGGCCCCTTCTGAGACTTCTCTCCTACATATAAAAATCATCATTTTTTTTATGCTAGAAATTACTCAGAACTCTCAAGCATTATATATTGTTTTAGCAGACACCCTTGGAATAAAATGGCGGTCTTTGCAACTTTTTACGTTGCACGATATTTGCTCAGCACTTTTTCAAACTTTTTTTTGTAAAGAAACTGTTTCATTCATAAAAAAAAACACTAAAGTTAGCACGATTTTTTGTTGTGTACTAAGCGATGCTTTACATTTTTTTACAGGTTACATGTTTAGAGTTACAGAGGAGGTCTAGTGCTAGAATTATTGCTCTCGCTCTAACGGTCGTGGCATATGTAACCTGTGTGTATCTGGCTCTGATACTAACCAGTGCCTACCCAAGGACTGACTAGTATCTCTCTCTCCAGCCTGTCCCCACACACCCTCTCACCTGCTGACCTGTGAATGGGGCAATCACTCCCGCAGTGTTATTGTGTTCTGCCATTGAATACAATGATTAGTGTTGCTAACTATAGCTGGCAGCACTGATTGTTTTGGGGAAAACCTGACAGGCTGGTTGTACTCAAGCCTCTGGTCTCTGCTTAATTGGTGTAATTTCAACCCATGTATGGTCCGCTTAACCACTACGCAGTCCCTAAACATCCTTCCACAAACCTTTACATTTTTCCTTCCCAGATTACTTCATCCTTCTCTCCTATACATAGTGCCCACTGTCATACTCTCCACACTTCTCTCCTGTACATACTGCTCACTGTCATACCCTCCACACTTCTCTCCTATACATAACGCCCGCTGTCATATCCTACACACTCCTCTCTTATACATAGTGCCCGCTTTCATACACTTCTCTCCTGCACATAGTGGCCACCATCATACCCTCCACACTCCTCTCCTGTACTTACTACTCACTGTCATACCCTCCACACCCCTCTCCTATACATAGTACCCACTGTCATACCTCCAACACTTCTCTCCTATACATAGTGCCCACTGTCATATCCTCCACACTCCTCTCCTGTACATACTACTCGCTGTCATACCCTCCATACTCCTCTCCTATACATAGTGCCCACTGTCATACCTCCAACACTTCTCTCCTATACATAGGGCCCACTGTTATACCATCCACACTCCTCTCCTGTACATACTACTCACTGTCATACCCTCCATACTCCTCTCCTATACATGGTGCCCACCGTTATACCGTCCACACTTCTCTCCTATACATAGTGCCCACTGTCATACCCTCCACACTCCTCTCTTGTACATACTACTCACTGTCATACCCTCCATACTCCTCTTCTATACATAGTGCCCACCGTCATACCCTCCCTCCACCCTCCTCTCCTGTAATTACTGCTTACTATCCTACTCTCCACACTTCTCTCCTGTACATAGTGCCCACTGTCATACCCTATACACTCCTGTACATATTGTTCACTGTCATACCCTCCACACTCTTCTCTTATACATAGTGCCCAATGTCATACCCTCTACACTCTTCTGCTGTGCACACTGCCCACTGTCATACCCTTCACACTCCTCTCCTGTACATAGTGCCTTCTGCCATACCCTCTGCACTCCTCTCATGTACATAGTGCCCACTTTTAGACCCTCCACATTCCTCTCCCTCACTTGCACATACTTCCCACTTTTATACCATTCATACTCCTCCCCTATGCCTCTTACCCACAAAAAACATTCTTAAAAATTATACTGAATATCCTCAATGTTACCAGCTCTAGAATGGGCACACTTTTGTTAGTTCAACTAAAGGAAATCTCACAGTCCTCATATTTGTTCTGCCCCATTATTAGTACTTATTTAACTTTGTAATTACTATTGTGATGTATAGAGGAACATAGGGGATGTCAGCTACTTTAAATATAGCACTTGTAAAAAAAAGCGTCCCTGAAAATATTTTTGAAATGTTGACAACTATGCACTTAGGCCCTGCCCAAGGGCCACATGGTCAGTAGGGGGCCCCATGAGAGTCATTACTACTTTTTAGAGGCCCTGGAGTAGGTTATGCCATAATGTACAAGTATGCCCAGCATATTAGCACATTAAGGTACACTTAAATTCTCAGACTGTGCTGTGATCAATCCGGCGGGGCCCGGCACTTCCATCTTCACCCGGTCTTCCTTCTGAGTTCTGTGCCTTCAGTCGCTTGCCTTGGCCAGGCTGCGTTGATGTCATTCCCACACATGCTCATGTGCATCCTTTCTCTCATCCCCCCTTTCTCTCTCATCCTCCCTCCCTTATCCCTCACACCTTTCATCCCCTTTCTCTCTCTCTCTCTCTCTCTCTCTCTCTCTCTCTCTTTCTCTCTCTCTCTCATCCTCCCTCTCTCTCTTTAATTTAATTTCTTATAACAAAAAATAGACTGCATTTCTATTTATTTATTGTTTATAAAAGGCCCCACCAAAATCCTCAGCACCAGGCCCATGATGTTCTTAATCTGGCCCTGATTACTAACCCACATATCTCTGGCCTTTTAGCCTGGAGGCACCACCATAAAGAAGCAGTTTATGCTGATGACCTACTCTTTTATATCACTAATCGGATAATCTCCCTCCTACAAGAACTTCACACATATGATACTTAGTCCAATTTTAAGGTAAATCTATGAAAATCTTACATTTTGAATTTATCTTTAGAGGAAAACATCATGAAGCCATTGGACTAGTGTTCTGTTTCATTGGGCTTCATAATCCATCAATGTGAGGAGTGGATTAGGGTTCCCAGACCCAGCATAATATTGCACCACAGTCCATATGGCAAGAGTGATCAACTGGTGCAGACAAGGTTAATACAAATTATGGGACCAGTTTGAACAGGATTGCTGCCCTATTTTACTGTCAGGATTCCCATGGGCAGGACAGCAGGGGCCCAGATCCCTGGCCAAACACCCTCTAATAGGCTCGTTGGATGGCACTTTGCACTAGTTAATGTCAGGAGTTTTTGCTTCTCCCTTGATGCCAATTGTTGGACATCCGGAGTTCCTCTCAGACCAGTTTGACACAATATTCCATTCCTGAAATGAGCGCCAATACCAACTTACATGTTCTCCACTCTTTACCAAAACCCCACAGTTTCTTGAGGGACTTGACCCCTTTTGAGGGGAACTGTTGAGAAGAAGGAGCCACGTGACACTCTCTCTTCAAAATAAATGTGATGTTGGGAGGTGACCTTAGATTTCTCACCAACTTAGAAGATGAACTACAACATTCCTTTACAGAGATCCAAAACGATAGAGTTAAATTTTTTGCCCAAAAAGCATCCATCTGTATTAAGTATCAAACATTCTCAATTGTTGTCAGGTGGTACAAGACCCTGCTGACCCTGGCCAAAATCTTTTCACAGCAAAACCCCAACTTTTGGAACCAGGCTATAGAAATCATAAGGCAAAACACACGCTGCCATTCTTCTCCATCTTACACCTATATCTCGGAAGAGATACAGTCCCTGCATTTAAAGCATTGGGAAAAAAATCGCCCCTCCGACACTCTGGCAGTGATTTGACAGGGTGAACAATTTTCAGACTATGGAAGACCTTACCAATGCTCTTAGCCCTTGTACACACGGTTGGACATTCTGACAACCAAATCCATTGGATTTTGTCCGATGGATTTTGTCCAAAACTGTTGCATACACACGGTTTCGAAAAATCCGATTGTACATAACGTGATGACGTTATTTCCTTACGACGGGACTACGTTCAGGCTAGTAGCCAATAGCTTTGGTCTAGGAATTTGATCTGAGCATGCGTGGCACTTTGTCCATCGGAGTAGGCTACACATGATCGGAGTATGTCCGATCGGAGCTTTTTGTCAGAAAATTTTACGGACAAGTTGGAAAACGTGGTCTGTCGGATACTCCGACGGAAACAGTCCGATGAAGACCACACACAGTCGGATTATCTGACAAAACGGTCCGATAGGACACATTCCATCGGAGTCTCCGACCGTGTGTACAAGGGCTTAGAGATAAATCTGCAGACCAGACTAAGAAATGGTGTTACTGGGAGGAATTCAAATGCTTGTCCCAATTTGAATAATGCAATTAGGAGGTGAATACTCCCCTTCTGAGCCACTCCCCTCCCCTTTTTTCTCCCCTTACTCTTGCCCTAGATTGGAACATCCTCCTTCCCCTCTTTCCTTTTCCTTCTTCAGTCTCTTACCCCCATCAAAAGATAATTTGAAAATTCGAAATGTTTCACTGAAGGCATGCTATTATCCTTTCCACCTGTCACTCCTCTCCTCCCATCACCATTTTGTTTGCACCTCAGTAAACCTTATTGGCTCCTTGTGCTGCTCTTCTCTCTCCCTCTCTGAGGTATGCAGCACTAACTGCACAGTGGATGGTAAGAAGCTGATACCAAATGAAATGCATGTACTTATACTGCTTGTATTTAAAACAATATATTTACTGATGTATTAATGATTAGAGAGCTAAACTCATTTATAATTTCAGATTTTTATATCTGCCTGCTTAAATTTAAAGGGTATCTAAACTGAAGAACAAGAATGAAATATATTGCAGCATACCAGCCATTGGGTATAGTGGCTACATTGGTTTTATTTTTTTACAAGAACGTTTTTTTTCTGAAATTATACCCTTTTTTAAAATCTTGTATCCTTGTAACATCCTGTACATTGAACTGAAATTTAAAAAAATGTAATCAGTTTTCCTAGCTATCGTTTGTGTTCTACAAAACAATCCCCCTTTATGTAATGGAGATGTGGAGAAGGAGGTGTTTGAAATCCAAATCAGAAATGCAGCCTAGGGTGACAACTCTGTTCCTCCATAGATACATGGCAGTGAGTAGATATGAACATAAACATAAAACATGTTATTGGCAGGATGTCCTGGAGAAGACAGGTAAAAAGGAAGCTAAAGCTGTCCTTACACTGGTCGAATTTTGGCAAATTCTTTCTGGCTTGTGCAAAATTTTAGCAATATGTGACCATGCCGCCAATGCTCTATTTGTCAAAAGCTGATTGTATAATCAACTATTGTCAAAGAAGCCTGTCAGAAAATTGTTGGCAAAACAGTGCCTGCATCCAATCAGATTGTTTGACCGCTGGCTTTCATATGCAGTACCCTTACAGAGAGGATTCAACCATCCACGCTGGTAATGTAGATTAAGGACTCTGTTCTATCAACCTGCTTAATGCATTCACCATATCCAAGGACTGCTAAGCTGCAATGTATAAAGTGTTAAATACTCTAAGAAAAATAGTTACTAGAAGTTACTAAAATGGGATGTCTCTAGAAAGCCAAACTGAACATGGTGGCAACATAGTACATTTTAATTAACGTTTGAAAAAAAAAGATTTTCTATCAAATCAGTGTCTTTAGAATGATTTATTTACACCTTTCCCTAGTGACCTTGGGCCAAGGCACCACTGACAGGATAAACCACAAATGGCTGTCACAGGTCACATGGGTCAAGAATAGACATGATTTATCAATCGCCAGCCCAAATACATAATCCATTTGCTTCGACAGAATTTAATTTACATGTTCTGCTCTGTACACTTACACTGGAGGTTACATTGGTTCACAGACACTCCTAAAGATAAATGGCCTGCACTTTATTCCTTCAATACTTTTTAATTCTGACACACATGGTAGCTTTAGACCATGGAAATGAAGTAAGGCAATTTTCATTTTAAAAAGCAGGTGTAAAAATCATACAATAGGAACAAGTTTAACCTGCACCAATGAGCTGGATCAATTGAAAAAATAGATTTTTTTTTCAATTTAATTTTTGCATTTGCTGAACATTACTTACATGCTAAAAGCAAGTTCAATGGAGAGAATATGTGAATGTAATTAAGTGCTGTGCTTGCTCAGTGATGCTAAACGTGTTTGACCATTTGTATCTGACATCTTGCTACAACAATAGCTCTTCACACCTGTATACTACAGCAGATTTGCAGAATCTCACAAGAGCTATCACAAGGTAGCGTGTGAATCAGTTAGTGATGCCTCATTCTTTATATATTCTCTCTCTCGTTCTCTCATTCAGAATGATAATACATCAGAACTTCTATATATGCAACTTAATAGCTTAATTGTTAATTTTTAAAAGGGCAGTAGTACACAAATTATAACCTATATATTATCATTTGTAGAAATTATAATGTTCAACTTCTGAATTATTTATATATTAATATAATATTATTAATGATAATACATCTGAACGTCTATGTGCAACTTTGTAGCCAAACAAATCATTTTTAACAGTAGAACGCAATTTTTAATTCATAATTTAATTATATTATATCATTTTCAACTTCTGAAATGTATATATATATATTCATACATAATATTCACAATGATAATATAGCTGATCTTCTACATGTAACTTAGTAGCTAAATTATTAATTTTTAAAAGAGCAATAGAACACATATTTCTTATACAGTACAATGTTTTATACATTTACAAATTATAATTTTCAACTTCTTAATTTTTTATATATTCATATTTAATATTTAGAATGATAGTACATGCAGTTTAGTAGCTAAATTAAACATTTATAAGAGAACAGTAGAATACAATTTTCAACTTTTGTGATGTAGGCCCATGAAATAAACTTTTAGAAAAGAGACAGGAATACAAAATTTCAATGTTTCTGTATTATACAATCAATTAATGGTAAAACAATAAGTTAAGCAATATGAACCTTTTGTAATCTACCACTGTTTGGCAGTGTAATACAGAAAATTTTAATTAGAGGAACTATAAACCGCAGGCAAACATTTAAAGTGGATGATAATACTATTTTATTTTATTTTCTTTTTAAATGGGGAAGGTTAGAACCTCTGTGAGGTTTTTATTACTGATCTTGTCCTTATTTGGGAGATTTACTCTTTTCATGACACAGATTCTATCTAGTAAGGTAAAATAGTAATTTAAAAAACTGTTCAGTTACCCCCTCAGCTTAGCAAAAAATATTTTATTTCTGTCTGTGCTGATATTTGAAAGGTTCTACTCATTTCCTGTCCTAGAGTCCTCACTGGATGTCAGAGGATATTCCTCTCAACAGGGAGACAGGCAGCAGTTACATAATAAGTCTAACCCTTCTCCACTCTAAAATAACATTAAAAGAAAAATTTTACTACAGTTTCATATCCACATTTGATTACATACTTTTATTTTAATCTTATTTTATACATTTTTCAAAAAGAGATACAAAACCATGTATAAATATGATGTAAATTGGATTTAGTATAAAGCAATACCAGAAGGACAACTTGGCATAGAGTAGACCATAGCCTATAAGACCTGGAGATTTAGCATAAATGAAAACCTCATAAGACAATACACACGATAAGTCATGTCAGCGAAATGGAGATCCTTTGTTGCACAAAACTAAGAATGAAACAGGATTCAAGGAACTCAATAGGTGGTATATGAATAAGATGGTGTCCAAAGAGTATACATGGTGAGAAAAGTCAATTTGATCCTCAGTAAAGCTAGTGTACCAATATATGTCATCATTTTTGGAGTTGTGTATTACACGCATGTTTAAAACATACTTAAGTTAGAGATTGTAGGGTAAACAGGAAAAAAAGTAAAGGAGAGAGTAAAAAATAATAATTCCCCCAGTCATATGCACCCCCCCAGTACATGTAGTACCCCCCCCCCCAGTCACATGTACCACCCCCAGTACATGTACCACCCCCCAGTCACATATACCACCCCCAAGCCAATGTACCACCCCCAAGCCCATGTACCTCACACATAGCAGGCTCTGTCCCCTCACAGCTCAGTCAGTCAGCTGCACACAGACAGGCTACAGCGTACTTTAATTGACTTTGCCTCCACCATGGAAGCCCCACCCTGGATAGAGAGTGGACTCTGCAATCCTGTGCTGAGGTGCTAGCTGTGCTCTTGCACAAGATATCGGCTGAAAGGAGGGGGCGGGGAGGGGCGGGGAAGTTAATGGTCTCTGTGTGTGTGTCTGCCAGTGTTCTGACAGGAGTGGAGACTGGACAGTGCCCTGGTGGGGCAGGGTGTTGCAGAGAGGAGGCAGACTGACTGGACTGTACTCTGAATGAGGCGGCACGGACCTCTGCTGATTGTACCATGGACTGATGTATGAGGATAGCCAAAGGCAGCTCTTTAGGCAAAGTAGGAGGTCCGCGAGGCCCCTGGGAGGGCGAGGCCTTAGGCCACCACCTACTTTGCCTAATTAGAGAGACGCCTCTGACACTACACACTAGTGGCACTTCTCAGAGTCAGGCAACTACCTTAATGTTTGACTTTCACATGACCGTGGCCCTTGCTTGTTTTGGACATTGGTGAGCACACCTTCAGGCAAGGTGTTCACCCTGTGCTTGAATTAGTGATCTCGTCCATTGCCTGGCATAGCCCAGAAGAGCCCTCCCTGGGGTAGGCTTCCAAAGCGATCCTGTCAGGGCTGGGCTCAGCCCTTCCTTCTCTGAGCTGGTAACTCAGCTGTTGGCTAATTGTCAGCTCCCATCTCTCTCCACAGTTACTCAGCTGTTGTTAATATCCTGCTTGTCAGTACTGCCTACTTAAGCCATCCAGTCCAGAGGAGCTCTGCATTTGCCTTGGTCAACATAACAAGAAACATCTCCTGCGTTCCTGTTTAAAGACTGGCTTTGCTGACATCCCTTCTGGCTCTGGATCCTGCTTGCTGTTCCACTACTTTGAGCCCTGACTTCTGGCTTGGCTGACTATCCTTTCCGGTTACTGAACTTTGGCTATATTTTGACTATGTTTGTTCTTTTTACCTTTTATTATTAAACAAGTGTGATTTAACTGTACTTCTGTCTTGGTCTGATTTAATGGTTTCTGACAGATACACACTTGACCCCAAAAGAGTTAATATAGAACACGGAGGAAGTGCCACCTGCCTGCCCTAACAGTTGATATATTAAAGGCAAAAAACTTTGTGTATGCTCCGGACAGAGGAGATGTATCACCTGGAACCTGAGTGAGAAATCTTCACATCTTATACGGTGCCAAGGGGAGATCTTGTTGGGAGACCATCTGGACCTGGAGAAAGGCCATGGCTGAGTTAAAGCCACAAGCGCTAACTGTCCCTTGTAATGAGGGATCAATAGGAGCTGGTAAGTAAGCTTTTCAGCTGTTGGTGGAGGCACTACGATGGTGAATGCTGGAGATTGACATCAGGATTTATTTTCACATCACTTGTGGACTGTTCTAATCATCTAATTTTTACATTTGTATATACATGATTGAATAGTGCAACCTTTATCTATTTTATCTTTACTCACTGTGTATATGTCTCACAGAAGGTTTGCTGCTTACATTCAGAATATTTTTTAGCACTTTTTTTTTTCACGTTTTCTATAAATATAAGTATTACTGGGCTCCATTCACAAAACCAGATTGCATGCAGTATTTAGGTGTTTCCCCAAATACCGCATAAAGCAAAAACGATGGTAAAACAAGAGTGAAAGTCAATCTACAATAGGAAAAAAAAAATACATGCAATAAATACAGTAAGTAGTGGTCCCGGCATGTGATATTTATAGAACCAGCAGCCACCAGCATCCTTAACAACCTGTAAACAACATGGTTTTTAAGGAGCGGGTAGCCGCCGCGTCCTTAACAGCCGATGAGTCAACCCACTAAATGTTAAAAAAAAAAAAAAAAGGGCCAGCAAAAAACATTTTGAAAAGCGCTGTGCCTCTTTGTGTATAGAGCTCATTCTGATTAATTTGGTCCTAACTGGGATTATACATATTGGCTAGGACCCACTCAAACTAATCTTAGAGATAGGTATCTCCCCACCGGATCTGAGTGGCTAATAAGTCAGGGATTTGTGGAAGGCTATTGATACACCCCTGGATGTGGAGTGAGTATAAGTACTATGATACCAGGTCAGAAATATGTGTTCCTTAGCACAGGAATGTGGTCAGTGCAAAAGTAGTCTATTGGCAAATGGTTATTCCGACCTTGGTTTTATGGAAGTCATAGATAACTTGTGACATCTTAGAAGGTTCACTCAATCCTCTAGCATAAAGGAGCACAGCCTGATGGAGGCCATATTCAGTGGAGCACCCCAGATGATATAGAGGCAATATATAGGTGTGTAGAAAAACAAAAAACACAACCCCCCCTCCCCAAAGGACAAACGGGAGATAAGAAGGGGTCAGAGGGTGTGATAAAAAACAAAAATACAATGAAGAAGAAAATAAAAAAGTCCCCCAAGAAGGGGGATTAGAGTATACTCTATTGGGAACGTAGGCGTAAAATGAGAAAAAGTGGAGTTATACATGCTAGTAGGGTCTTTTTACAGTGTACTGTATTTTTAAAGTGAGAGAATTTTTGTATGTTGTATCATTTTCCATAGAGAGGCTTTGGAAAGCAACATGCCTTAATAAAAGTAAGAGATTTTTTTTTTTTTTTTAAATAAGAGTAGAATGCAACAAGCAAAAGTGTGCAGTAATCCATAGAAATTGGACTGCTGATTTTAAGAGTTTAGAACAGTCAAAGTGAGGAAAGCTGATTTATAATTTGTAGCTAGGACTTATTTCAGTTTATTCATGGTTCTCTGTCAGTAAATGGATGTACGTTGTAATCTGACTATTTCAGTTTTGACAATTTAATTCTAGATCTTAATTACATAAGAGGTAGATTTAAATTAAATGTGATTTCATGCAACATGTAAAATCAATGGACTGCTAATGGTATTCAGGAAACTTTGCCGCTGTACATAAAATTGAACTATGGGATAAGCAAATATTGTCTAAATACAAAAAGCATGTGCATACGAATCCTGGAGCTCTTTTGCGTATTCCTTGCAGATCTGTGCAGTAATCAAGTGTGAAGCTTAGCCTTTGTGCAGGAGTTTCCTTTAATAAAGACCAGGCACTGCTACTTTCTCTCCTTGTACAGGATGACTGGTCTTGTATCCGCCCCTTCCTGTAGATTAGGCGACCAGGATTTGTAACAGAAGTGATGTTTCGTCACCGCCATCTTGGTACACCCCACACTCATCCACAGTAAGGATACGGTCAGAAAGCGGAAGGTGGACACCTTGTTACACCCACCGGAGTCTTGTATTTTACACTTATTTTTAACAGTAAATTCAGCTTATATAGTGAAATTCTGTATTTTGAAATCCCTCAGGCTGTTTTGATGTTGATTTTTCAAAGCAGTGGTGTTCTGTCAGATTAGCAAACCTGTGAGATCAGCAGGCTTGTTGCTGCTTTTAAAATTCACCATCTAAACAGTCAGATGGATTTTTAAATACCGCATGAGTTGAGTTTACTGTAAAAAATAAGTGTGAAATGCAAAACTCTGGTGGGTGTAACAAGATGTCTGCTTTCCTCCTCCTCACTGTATCCTTACTGTGGAGGCAGGGCCGTTTTTAAGGCAGGGCAAAAGGGGCAGCTGCCCTGGGCCCTGTCATTGTTGACAACAAGCAGAAATCATGTGCTGTAACCTCTAGCAACTAATCAGTGAGTCGTAATGTGTGCTGTAACCTCTAGCAACCAGTCAGTGAGCAGTAATGATACACTGTAACCTCTGGAAACCAATTGCAATAGCTGCCTGATCTGATTCAGTGCACTGATTTTGAGTCTAGCTGCTATTTATTGTATGTCTCAGAGCAGATGGAGAGCAAAACTGCATGGGGGGGGGGGCTCCAAGAAAAGTTTTGCCCAGGGTCCGATCAATATTAAAGACGGCCCTGTGTGGAGGAGTGCAGGGTGTAGTAAGATGGTGGCGACGGAATGCCACTTCCGTTTCAAATTCTGACGGGTTGCCTAATCTGACGAATTACAGGCAGCCTGTAGTGGATGGGCCTGCTGGGTCCCTCCCACAGCTCTACTTTCTACACAGATTATGAACAGCACAGTGATGATGGCACTGCTCATTGACAAGGTAACATCTGAATTTGCAATGGTATTTGACACACACAAAATAACATATTTATATTTAAAGTGGAAGTAAACCCCCCTATAGTTTTCAGCCATGGAAGCTGCCATTTTTGACCCTGCTAAATCTTCAACTGCCATGGTGTTGCACATGTGATCAGTTATGACACCAGCCATTGGATGGTCTGACAGTTTGAGTGAGAGCACAACCAATGTGCAGTTAGCATTCCCGGCATGCCAGGAATGTAACTGTTTTTTTAAACTGTTAAATTGATGGGTTTACTTCCACTTTAATTACATTCATTTTATTTATATGTATTTATATATATATATATATATATATATATATATATATATATATATATATATATTTATATAAAGCCATAATATAAAGCCATCTTTTATTTGTCAAATTTGTGTGCAATATGTCATAAATATACATTATATATATATATATATATATATATATATATATATATATATATATATATATATATATATATATGACATATTGCGCACAAATTTGACAAATAAAAGATGGCTTTATAATAATATAAATTAAGAGTTTAGCTTTAAGATAGAGAGTTCACTTGATTAAACCTAGAGCAACACTGTGACTCAAATAAAGGAAAGCTACACTCAAATTCTGGACCATTCTGAACAACAAAGCTCAAACACTTAGGGCACTTTCACACTAGCAGCACCTGGGCATTGGCGGTAAAGCGCTGCTATTTTTAGCGGTGCCATACCGTAGTTTTTGCAGCTCTTTTCGGCCGATAGCGGGGCACTTTTAAACCCTGCTTACAGCTGAAAAAGGGTTAAAATCGCCCGTGAAGCGCCGTTGCAGTGGCACTTTGCTGATGCTGACCATTGATTTCATTGGGCAGGGGTTCTTTAGGAGTGGTATATACACCGTTCCTGCAGTGCCTCAAACATGCAGCTTGCAGGACTTTTTTTAGCATTGTAGTGAAAGGAAGGGCGATTTACAGGCATTATTTTTTGCGCTATAGTGCTATAGTGCCTGTAAAGCGCCTTGGTGTGAAAGGGGTCTTATGCAGGCCATACATGGTCGAATTTCCAACAAATTTTCTTTTCAAAATCAGAAAATTTGTTTTTTTTGCGATCCGATGATGCCTCCATTGATTTTCGAAATTCGGCCAACCAAGTCTTCAATTTCACCTCATGTTGCTACAGAAAAGAATTTTCGTGCCAGGAATCTTCTTTTCTCTCCGTAAATTTTCTTTTCTTATTACATTTCTCACACGATTCTCCCATCATTGATTAGAAAATCGTTCATTAAAAAAAAAAATTTACAACATGTCCGATTCCTAAAATTTGATTTCCACACGAAAATCGTTTTTTGCTGCAGCCCACTAATGGTGCAAAATTCATATGAAAATTCTTAGATACGATTTTCGAAAGAAAATTTTTTCGAAATTCAAACCGTGTATGGCCGGCATTACTTGTAGTAGCTTACCCCTCCTCCCATACATTCTTATTGAGACATTACCATACCTCCCAACTTTTTGAGAAATTAATGAGGGGCACCTAATTGCAAAATTATTTAGGCATAGCACACACCCTCTGCCACACCCCCTTAAAGGTGAATTATACAAAAATAAACGATTCGTTTAACCCACAAGTGTTTTTTTTTACTACTACTATTCCTTTATACTGTCTTGCAATGTACAAATGCAGTCATTTGGATATTGGATGAAAGGTTTAGCACTGTAAAACACTTTTTGAAAGATAAATAGTACATTTCCTATACAACTATATAGATCAGACCAAAATGAGGGACAAATGAGGAGGAAAGAGGGACAGACTTTGTTCCCAATCAGACACGGTCCCTCGAAATCAGGGACAGTTGGGAGCTATGTATTACTATGAAGGGGTGCCTCATTATCAAATAGGAAAGTGGGGGAGGTGGAAGTAGACGCAAACTTGGATACTACCAAAGCTTTGTTGGTCAGGATGGCTCAGCATTTGGCAACAGGGCATAAAGTCTCTTGAGGCCTGAACTTTATAATCAGTAATATTTGGTAATGACAGAGTTGTCTTTAAAGCTGAACTCCAGGCAGACATAAAAGATACAAATGAATGCAGCTCCCTATTCTTCCCAGACATCATTACAGTCAGGGCTTTTTTTCAGTAGGAATGTGGGGAAATGCAGTTCTGGCATCTACTGCACCTCCAGCACTGAATGTATTTTATGGCAAGGAGTACTGGGGTGTATGAAGTAAAGAAGAAATGGCTGCACATGGATGAAAGTCCAATAGGGGTTTATTAATCACCAATATGGCATCAGAAGATACCAATACACAGTTTGTAGGGGGGCTCTATTGTCGCTGTTAGGTATCTATTTTTGTGTGGGGGTCTACTGTTGCTGGCAGAGGTCTTATATTGCTGGGGGGTAAATTGTTGCTTGGAGGGATCTACGTTGAGGGAGAGGTCTATTGATGTTTTCTGCTGGGGGTCAATTGTTACTGGGGTGGTATTTTGTTGCTGGGGGAATATATTGTTGGGTGGGGATCTATTGTTGGTGGGGTGCTGTCTATTTTTGCTGGGAGGGGGTCTACTATTGCTGGGGTGGGGTCTATCAAATTTCATACAAATTACTCAGTGGCACAAAATTATACTTGGTTCTGTATTCTCTAAAATGTGTGGTATAGGGAGGTGGGTAGGTGGTGGAACCAAGGAGCATTTCTTATAGGTGGATAGAGGGCAGAGACAAAGGATGACTCAAAAGGGAGGAGTTCTTACACCTATTCTCTGAGAAAAAAGCCCTGATTACAGTTTTATTTATTACAACAGTGCAGTGCAAGTACCTAATTTGACTTGGCATTAGCCACTTGCAATCCCTTGTACAGCAGAACACTGGGACTGGCTGAGAGAGGAACCATTCAGCTTTTCTAATGTACTCATGAGCTAACAAAGAACATGCTCATAAGGAAAGAGAGCAGATGGGGAAGGGGAAGGGATAATACCCTATAGTACTACTTATCTGCAGTAAAGAAAATGCAGTTAAGATATATGACTGTGATGTGTGAGCAGGCTGCGTAAATCTCAGAACTAGATGGACAGAACTACAAATTATTTTGCAGGTAAAACAGCTCCAAGGTATATCTTTGAGCTGCGTATTTGTCTGAAGTTCAGCTTTAAGATCAATTCACATCATATGTGTTGGCACATTTTTTTCAACGCATGTCAACAATGCCACATCCATGTCACCTTCATTTTATCGCAAGGTGTGTTAGTGGGAACAATTTATAGTGGGCGTTGCTCTGATATGTAGAGAGTTTTTATTTATTTTTTCTTGGGAGAGTGCATGTGATCAGCACAGAGCCAATCAGCACTGTGCAGACAGAGGGTCAGGGGTCCTGCAGCCTCACAGGATGGTCAAAGTAGAATTAAAACTCCTCCTACAAGCTTTAACCAGACACTGATAGAAGTCACAAGACTGCTATATACTGCTGATGATAAAAGGTATTTAGCAGTTTAAATTTATTAAAATGATTGCATTTTTCATGTTATGTGCACTGTGGGAGACCAGATATGGTGAATACAGGGTCCTGGGTTTAGTAAAACTTTAATGTTATAGAGGTCCTCACATGTGGGTTAGTAGGAAATAATTATCAGTGACAACATACTCCTTCCCCTAACCTTGCAAACAAAAGCCAGGAGTGGTGAAACACAACATGGAAGGTTGGTTCCAAGGTACAGACAGGTACAGAAGTGTACCTGTCTTAGGTCTACTTTCATATGTTCATTTACCATTGTTTTTCTTGCAGTGTTACATCTGAAGCCATTGAAAAAACCTCCACCCACCAAAATAAGTTTGTGGTTGTTGTATGCAGTCACTAACAACTAATAAATACAGCAAGAGGCGCGCAACGGATACATTTTTCATAAAACACGCTCCTGCACATAAAATATCTAAACATATGTAGAATAACATTTCCATATAGTGTTTTATATATTAGCTGTTTGAATTGCTTCCAGAGAACCATTCACATTCATACCTGTACTGTAGAATGATAGGGAATAAAATATTGCATCTGAGTAATTGAGTTGGGGTGAAGCAAAGTTTTTATAGTAGATCACCTGACCTGATATATGAAGCCTGTTTTCTCATATAAACTGCATCAGAATTTCAATTGTACCCTGTGCCTTTAAGTAAACCTCTCTAAAATATTAAATGCTGGAATGGCAATGACATACATTCTCCACCAGATGTCATTGTTGTGTCTGGAACAAAAGTTAGACCAGCAACAAACAATTGGGTAAAGCCAACACTACAATAAAAATGTAAAATTATATTTCATTCCTGTAAAATATTAACAGAATGCAAGAAATGCTATACACAGATTTATCGTCTGAGAAATAAACCAATGATTAAAGTTCACATTTATACACGAATCTTGAAGAATATATAGATTTACTCCCAATCATCAAGATAACTGATGTGTGAATATAAAGCATGACAGCCAATACCAAATGAATCATTACAGATAAAACAAGACATATACTTACTTTGATTAGATAACATAAAATGCAACATATCTGATTTTATTCCTGGCTTAAAAATACATTTAAATCGTACATGTCATGGATTGCCAGGAGGTTACCGTGAGATATGTTCTTTATCTGAAACCTTTCTATTATTTTTGAAGTGGTAGAGCACATATAATCCCACTTGATCTCTGTAGTAGCATCTCTTCACCTCTGGGTGCTGGCTATGTATAGGTCTGTCTACACCAGCCAACATACAGTACATCCGGAAAGTATTCACAGCGCTTCAGTTTTTCCACATTTTGTTATGTTAGAGCCTTATTCCAAGATGGATTAAATTCATTATTTTCCTCAAAATTATACAAACAATACCCCATAATGACAACATGAAAGAAGTCTGTTTGAAATCTTTGCAAATTTATTAAAAATAAAAAAATGAAAAAACATCACATGCCTTTGCTCAATACTTTGTTGAAGCACCTTTGGCACCAATTACAGACTCAAGTCTTTTTGAGTATGATGCTACAAGCTTGGCACACCTATTTTTGGGCAGTAAGTATTCATAGTCTTTGCCATTACACTCAAAATTGAGCTCAGGTGCATCCTGTTTCCACTGAACATCCTGATGTTTCTACAACTCGATTGGAGTCCACCTGTGGTCAGTTGATTGGACATGATTTGGGAAGACACACACCTGTCTATATAAGGTCCCACAGTTAACAGTGCATATCACAGCACAAACCAAGCCATAAAGTCCAAAGAAGTGTCTGTAGACCTCCAAGGCAGGATTGAATCCAGGCACAGATCTGGGGAAGGGTACAGAAAAATTTCTGAAGCATTGAAGGTCTCAAGGAGCACAATGGCCTCTATCTTTCGTAAATGGAAAAAGTTTGAAATCACCAGGACTCTTCATAGTGGGCCGCCCAACAAAACTAAGCGATCAGGGGAGAAGGGCTTTAGTCTGGGAGGTGACAAAGATACCGATGGTCACTCTGACAACACTCCAGCATTTCTCTGTAGAGAGAGGAGAACCTTTCAGAAGAACCATATCTGCACTCCACCAATCAGGCCTGTATGGAAGAGTACAAACAAGTGGCCACTGATTCACCTATAACTGGTCTATTGCAGCAAGGAGCACTGGAAGGGCATACAAATGCAAGATTTCCAAGGTCAACTTACCAACCAGCCAGCGACCAACCGGATTGACCTGTCTAACAATGTATGTTAAGAACAGGGGTTTGGTCTGCACACATTTGCCCCTTCAAAACACCCTGTTTTCTGTAGTCCCTAATGCTAATCTCTGGGTCTCCAAAATGGGAGCACATGCATTTTTATGAATAAGTGAGGACAGGAGGCCTGGAAGGAGCACACCCCTCCTTAAAGGTATGCAGGCACACATAACACCCAGCACATTGCACTATGGTAGCAAAGATGTCAGTGCGTTGCCTGACCAATATAATCAAAATACAAACATGTGCTCACTGCCTGACCTATAACTGGTCTATTGCAGCAAGGAGGACTGGAAGGGCTGTATGTTAGAGCGGCCAGACGGAAGCTACTCCTCAGTAAAAGGTCCGCCTAGAGTTTGCTAAAAGGCATCTGAAGGACAAATTTCCAAAAAATTTCATTTCTTTTTGTCATAGTTTTCGTTAGTGCACGAAAATGTGCTGTACATTTCATTTCATTTTTGTCACTGTAAAAATGCCGCTGACGAAAATATTGACAAAATCATTTTGGTTGACGAAATGAACACTGTTGCACAGCCAGTGTCTTCCTCTGCCGATCAAGCATATTGTACCTTAACTTCATCTTGCATAGATCATTAATTTGGTAGAATGTGCAGGAGCTGAGCAATCACATAACAGCATATGCAAAAAATATGTACCAAAAAAATGGCACCTTGTGGGAATGAGAACAAATAGCTGCCCCATTAATGGGGATGAATCACTGGAACTGTGCGAAATTATAAAATAAAGAATAAGGCGCTATGCATGTTCAAATAAAAAAAAACTGTCACAAAGAAAAACACTGCATCAAACTCGAATGTGCACATTAATGCAAAAATAAGCAAGCATAAAGTCCATAAGTGAATAATTAATCCTAACACCATAACAGAATACTCTGATATAAAACTTCTAGCTCTTCCACCACGAGTGCTCACTGCTCAGTATGAAGATGGCCACTCACCAGAGCGGTTTGACCCCTTTTAGAGATTGGTCGAGAAATACTTTGGGAACCCCAGATTGATTCCACTAATGGCATGAATCCACTCCACTCAGGAAGGAGCTAGAATGTAAAAAATGACTGAAAGTCTCATAGTGTAGTAATTTTTAATAAAGTAAAAACAGTAGCAATGATAGCAGTTACACTCACATGTGATAGTGCCTGGCCTGACACTAGGTGTAAACAGCGTGTGAGAGTCAGCTGATCCCTGGGGGTAGCGTGCATTCCACGTCTCACTCTGAAGGTGCAAAGCCTGGTGTGTGGTATCAAATATGGACTCGGAAATAACAAATCCTTGGAGCGGAGGTCCATAGTCTGTGGTGAGTAGGGATCAGCAAAACGGTTCGGCTCAAGCATAAGTTTGGTCTAAACTTTGGTTGTTCGGATGTTCTGAGAACCACAAAATATATACGGTGTTCGGGGCAAATTCACAAGCCGCAGGAACACCGTTAAAGTCTATGGGAAACTAACAGGAAAAATCAAAAGTGCTAATTTTAAAGGCTTATATGCAAGTTATTGGCATAAAAAGTGTTCGGGGACCTGCACCAGGGGACATGTATCAATGCAGTGTTTTTCTTTGTGACAATTTTTTTTACATGAATATGCATAGCGCCTTATTCTTTATTTTATAATTTCACATAACAGCATATGTGGAGCAGAGTTTTAGTATTGAAAACAGGAGTGTGTCCCTGGAAATCTGTAAATCTCGTGCAATCTTCTTCAGATCTACCATCAACTATGCAGTGCAAAGACCTGCTTGACTGGACACAGAGTGATTGGATAAATAGATGTATCCTCCTATTACATCGTTTTGGTAAATCTAAAGGAGATTGTACAACCAGATAGTATAGTGTATGGCCACTTTTACACACCTAAAATAGTGACACTTTTGGTGCCATTAATTATTAATGGAAACCCAAGCGCAAACACAAACACATTTCTTTTTACAAAAAATGCAACAAATGTGGCAAAATGCACAATAATGAATGTGCAAACTACAGGACACCAAAATGTCCCATTAGGCATTTTTCTTAATTTATCGTGCATGGGGCAGTCCATTGAAATCAATAGACTGCCCTGTGCGTGTCACAGGAAAAGTGCCAAAAACACATGCTTCCATTACACTATATGTGAAGGGGGCCTGCAATTGTTGTGCATACACAAGAACAGTGACAGCTGAGTGTCCCCATCCACTCCCTCCCATGTATTGTATAAAGTCAGCCATGCACTACGCAATTTGATTGTAAGCTCTCTGTACAATTTTCTTTAGACTTACCAAAACTGTGGAATAGGAGGACCCACCTGAACAATCTATTACGTTTGCATCAAATCAGAAAGGCCCCTGCACTACATAGTTGATGATAGAGCTAAATGAGATTATACATTCAGATTGTACAGTGTATGGTTACCTTACAAGGGGAATTAGGAAAGTGAATGGAAATAAAAAAAATAGGTAGTATAGTGATGAGGGAGGCTTGGTCGGGAGAGGTAAACATACCCTATTCTGTGATGCAGTAAGGCAGTGCATGATGGGATATAAAGTTTCCTGGATGGTCACATGATGGTGCTGGAAGTGATTGACTAAGATACATTTTTTTTAATGTGGACAGTGATGTGCAGACTATAGACTGCCATGTGTAAGAGAGAGATAAGCACATTGGGATGGCATGGGCAGAAAAGACATTATCATTATTACTATTATACAGGATTTATATAGTGCCTACAGAGCAGACAGTACAGTTACAATACAATTCAATACAGGAGGAATCTGAGGACCTTGCTCATTAGAGCTTACAATCAAAAGGGGAGGGTCAAGTGATACAAAAGGTAATAACTGGGGGGATGATCTGATGGAGAAAATAAAAGTACATTTGTTAGATGGAGGCAGGATAGGCTTCTCTGAAGGGAAAAGTTTTCAGGGATCGCCTAAAAGTGGATAGATTAGATGATAATTGGCAGATTGGGGTAGGGAGTTCCATAGGATGGGAGAGGCTTGGGAGATGTCCTGGAGGCGTGCAAGGGAGGTGGTAAAGAAAGAGCAGGATGTTTTGGGAGGAATTAAGAGGATGATTTGGTTGGTATTTTGAGACTAGGATAGTGATGTCCCAGAGGGTCGAGTTGTGGCTGACTTTGAAAGGTTGTTGTTAGTATTTTACATTGAATTTGTTGGGTAATGGATAGAGGGATTGGCAGAGAGGGGTAGCAGACGCTGAGTGGTTGGTAAGGTGGATGAGTCTGGAGAGCCAATGAGGAGGGAGGGGTACTAATCAAGGGGAGAGATAATCAGGGGAGGGATTCAGAAGTTTTGTGGTGTATTTTGGAGATGTTGCAGAGGTTTAGGCAGCTAACTATGCAAAGTGATTAGGAAAATCTTCTATTTATTATGGAGACTGAAAATCGGCCTGAAAATGTGAATTTTGCCTTTAAGGACTAATGTGAAAAGCTTACATCAGCCAGACCGTGTATGTGTATGATGTTTCATTGACATGACTAAGGATGAGCAGAACACCCCCCCTGTTCGGTTCGCACCAGAACCTGTGAACAGACCTAAACTTCGTGTGAACTTTAGAACCCTATTAAAGTCTATGGGACTCGAACGTTCAATATCGAAAGTGCTAATTTTAAAGGCTAATATGCAAGTTACTGTCCTAAAAAGTGTTTGGGGACCTGGGTCCTGCCCCAGGGCACATGGATCAATGCAAAAAAAAGTTTTAAAAACAGCCGTTTTATCGGGAGCAGTGATTTTAATAATGATTAACAGTGAAACAATAAAAGTGTAATATTCCTTTAAATTTCGTACCTGGGGGGTGTCTATAGTATGCCTGTGAAGGGGCGCATGTTTCCTGTGCTTAGAACTGTCCCTGCACAAAGTGTAATTTCTGCAGAAAAAAAGTAATTTAAAATCACTCGCGGCTATAATGAATTGTCGGCTCCCTTAATACAGAGAACACTCATTGAAAGTTATTGATAAAAAAAAAAAGCGTGGGGTTCCCCCAAATTCAATTACCAGGCCCTTCAGGTCTGGTATGGATATTAAGGGGAACCCCAAGTCAAATTTTAAAAAAAATTGACGTGGGGTTCCCCCTAAATATCCATGCCAGACCCTCCAGGTCTGGTATGGATATTAAGGGGAAGCCCGCTTCAAATTGAAAAAAAAAAAATGGACGTGGGGTCCCCCTAAAAATCCATACCAGACCCTTTATCCGAGCACACAACCTGGCAGGCCGCAGGAAAAGAGGGGGGGGGATGAGAGAGCGGCCTCCTCCCTCCTGAACTGTACCAGGCCACATGCCCTCAACATTGGGAGGATGCTTTGGGGTCCTGCCCCAAAGCACCATGTCCTCATGTTGATGGGGACAAGGGCCTCATCCCCACAACCCAGTACATGACTCATAAATCGTGAGATTGCAACGTTACCACCCTCCTGAGAAGCTGGCTTGGGCACTGGTGGATTACTGTGCCAGACTGGGTGAATCCAGGAAAGGAAGCTGACCACGGTGGCCGCAAACTGAACTGACTCCATAATGTTCCATGCCAGACCCACTGGCATTAATGGATGAAGCCACTGGGATGACCCCAATGGGGTTTAAAAGCCTCTGTTATCCTTTATTTCCATGATTTGATAAAGTGCATGCGCGCAAAACCAGTAGTCACGGCAACAGGAACTCATGTGTTCCAGCAGCTGTGGCTGCTTCATTCCACAGACACGCCTGTCTTCCGTAGGATCCAGTGACGCTTTCCTCCATGCCCTCCACAGTACTGCCCCCCTTGGGCTTTGTGGTCCAGCTCCAGGAATGTCATCCATTCATGCCGGCGGGTCCAGCACAGAACATCCTGGAGTCAGTTCAGTTCACGGCCACCGTGGTCAGCATCCTTTCCTGGATTCACCCAGTCTGGCACAGCAATCCACCAGTGCCTAAGCCAGCTTCTCAATAAGCGTGCAATGGCACGATATATGAATCATGTATCGCGTTTCCCTGAAAATAAGACCTACCCCAAAAATAAGCCCTACTGCGATTTGTTTGAGGGAGGGCTGCAATATAAGCCCTACCCCAAAAATAAGCCCTAGTTTAGAAGTGTTGTAAAATCCTAAAATGCACTTACATATTGCAGTGGTACCGTATATACTGTGAACCGTGTACCGTTTGTTGCTGTGCTGTATGTGGGATTAATGCTTTCTGTTCAGCGCTTGGCGCTCAGCTTATCCCCCACTGCTTTCCTCTTCCTCTTCTCCCAGCTGTCATTGGGGGATCACAGCCCCCCCGCAGTGCTCAGAATGGGCTCAGCTGATCCCCGCTGCTCTCCTCTTCTGTCAGCGAGGGATCTTGGGGCCCCCCTTCCTCTGCAATGCCCAGAACATGCCCTGGACTGCACCAGAAAATGAAAGTCAGTGCGGGAAGAGAAGATTGGTGGGTGACAGTGCTGTAACAGGGTGTTTATAACAGATAGATTGCAGAGAAATGTTTACATTGTGTAATATGGTGCATTTTGGTATTTTTTACACTCACTTTTACAGAGCTCCACTGGCCTGACAGGCAGGGAGGGAGATGGGGAGAGAAGGCAGCACATGTCAAGCCCTACCCTGAAAATAAGCCCTACTGGGTCTTTTGTTGCCAAAATGAATATAAGACCTGAGCTTATTTTTAGGGAAACAGTACAGTTTTTGACCTCCTTTTATCTATTTGAATAAAGTGGCAGCAAGCCTATTTGACAGTATTGTGGGTTATTGCAGCCACCAGTTACTTGTTCTCAGTCCAGCTTCCGAATGCTGTCAGTCCCTTCCATTTCCAATTTTCCAGCATGTTAATCCCATGCCATTGGACAACAGCACGGTCTAGCTGTTGCTATACCATACCATTTGGTGATGTTCATTCACCATTCCCTGGAACCATCTTTTCAATATAGCACTGACAGTTTACACAGCGTTTTACAACATAAGGGCAGACAATTAAAACACAGTTTCATACAGTAAGAATCAGAGGGCCCTGCACATTAGCGCTTCCCGGGATCACCCCCGAAAGCCAAGTACGCATATCTGCGTACTCTCAACGGGAAGGGGATAACACACGTCATACTTACCTGCTCTGTGTAGTGGATTTGCACAGAGCAGCACGGATCCTCCTCTTCTTAGGTTCCTCTTCTGTGCTCCTGGTCCCTCCCTCCTTGAGCAGAGCTGCAGCTTAGTGTGTCCATTCAGACACAGAGCTGTGGTTCAGCCCTGCCCCCGCCCCTCCTAATTGGCTTGCTGACTTTGCAACAGTGGGAGCCAATGGGACCACTGCCGTGTCCCAGCAGATCAGGAGGGAGAGTCCCAGGACAGAGAAGGGGCTCAAGTAAGTATTAGGGGGGCTGAGGGGGGCTGCTGCACACAGAAGGCCTTTTATCTTAATGCATAGAATGCATTTAGATAAAAAACCTTTTGAATTTACAACCACTTTAACTATCTCCACAGGTCTGGTGAATGAAATGATACCCTTTGGAGATAACCCCACCCCTGCTACACTTAATGCAAATTCACAGTGGGTGTTTAGCCTATCCATACATATGTAACAAACAGCAATAGATTCATCATACAGCAATAGGGGGGGACAAACTACATGACACAAGTAGAGAAAAGCTACTGCTCACAAGTGATATTCTCTGGCTGCAATGCTCAGATGGCACATGGATGAGGTGCACGCCCTGCCACTGCTGCAGACTCATAGAACACAAAAGATAGGATAGCTGTACACTCAATCCTTGCAAAAATTGCTTTTCTCCTATACAAAATCCATAAGAAACAACCAGTGCTGATGAGGCAGGGTAAGGAACAGATAGGTAGACACTTTTCACATGATAATACCATATTGATAAAGCACAATCCTACTGAAGAAGCTATTCTATTGGTGACACGCGTATAGGAGGGAGGAGCCCACCCTCCCACCCTTGAATCGTTATGTAATCACTGAGAGCCTGAGGGGTGTGGTGAGCTAACGAGCGAGATATTAAGAAATTATGTTTTTCATTTAACTTCTTGTAAGTGCAATTTTATGGGGGTATTTTAATAAATAATTTATACAGCGAGCACTATGCAGTTGCTTTTCTATTTCATGTGGTCCAGGTGTAAAGCTTTTGAGGGAGGAAAACCATATCCAAAGAGAGTGTAGGTAGATATTCATTCCTGAGGGATTGGTTGGAGTTGTAAGAAAGATAAGCCTGTGATTATTGGAATGAGGTGAGAGAACAATTCATCTGGTGGTGGAAATGCTTGGTTTATATGAGAAGATTGTTAAGGAGCACAGCGTTGGTTTAATACACATTAGTCCCCTTTCACACGGAGCTGTCCGTATTTAGCACCCGCTTGCTCAGCGGGGATCGCTCCGTTGATTCCTGATGATCCGGAGGATGACAAGTCTGTCTGTGCAGGGATGGACCTGTCAGAGAGTCTGCTCTCCCCTATGGGGGGATCAGATGATTACGGACCGCCTGTCTGTTTTCATCCAATCCAATCCGCTCTGCTAGACGGATGGGAAAATAGGGTTTCCATCCGTCTGGATTTTGCGGAGCTGATCAGAGCAGATCGGATGTCAGTGACATGTCACCGCTGACATCCATCGCTCCATAGAGCTGTATGGAGCAACCGTTCAGATCCGCCTAAAAAACTGACAGGCGCTCCATGGGCTCCTCACTGTGAAGGTCAGTTATGGGTGTGGTCAGTGGCCAGTGGCCAGTTTTTTGTTTTTTTTTGCACATTTGTGAAAGGGAAAGACTTTGATTATATGTTTATTTTATTTTAATTTTACATTTTTGTTTTATCAAATCACAGATTCTTTTAGTGTGATAAATTGTATGCACAGTAGTGGATTGTATGAGAATAGCCCTGCACCATTTATATATGTAATTTTCTATTTGTTTGGTGTAGTGAATCACTGATAGGTGTACAGCAGCTATTTCATATTTCTAGATTTCATATTTAATTATTATTATTAATTAACATTATGTAGCCCCCTCCACTTAGATAGGTGCTAGAGTTAGGATTTTTGTGAGAGCAGGTAAATTTAGGCTTCCAGCTAGGCCTGTTTGTTTTGATCTGTGTGGGCTGGGAGTGGCTCAGAGCAGCAGCTGCGACTCACAGACAGCATCACTCCACAGTTACCTCCCTGTTACTTCTACAGGATTCCAGAAGAGGAGGGGAAGTGGAGAGGAGCATTCTGGTGTGTTTCAGGGAGCCCTGACCAATCCCCAACTAGGATTGTCAGGAGTCAGCCCAACTGTGGAGCAGTTGTTGTTGGGTGGAAGAACTGAGGATGGAGTACTAGGCTGTCGGGACCTTTGAGGGGGTGCTTCCCAGTTTGGGGGGTGACCTTGGGCCTGGGACTTGGGTGCAGGATGGATCATTCAAGAATGCATCGAGGATCTGAACAGGAGGCACAGAGAGGAGTCAGAGAGGACAGCAGGAGCTAGGACTGCTGGCAAGTCTCCAGGAGGGAGCCACCAGTTTGCAGCCAGGAGGGCTGGTGAGTGACACGGGCAGTCCAGAGGACTGGAGAGGCAGCCAGAGAGCATACCTCCCAACTTTTTGAGATGTGAATGAGGGACACCTATCAGCAAAAGTATGTAGGCATAGGACACACCCCTTGCCACAACCCCTTAAAGGAGAATTGTACAAAAACAAGTGCTTTTTATACCAGTACTATTCCTTTATATTGGCTTTTGGAATTTATAAATGCAGCAATTTAGAAATCAGATGAAAGGTTTAGCACTTTTGATAGGTAAAAAGTGCATTTTATATACAACTATATAGATCAGACCAAAATGAGGGACAAATGAGGAGGAATGAGGGACAGCGGGACATTGCTCCAAATCAAGGACAGTACCTCAAAATCAGGGACAGTTGGGTGCTATGCAGAGAGGACTGAGAGGAAACAGTCATAGCTGGGTGTAGAGCCAGTGAGAATTGCAATGTCATGGGCAGTGAAGTCAGGCAGCTGGAGCCAGGAGGGCTGGCAGGGCCCGAAGAGGGCTTGCTGGGAGCAGTAGTCCACCATAGGACAACTAGCACTAAGACCCCTTTCACATTGTGGCACTTTTCAGGTGTTTTAGCGCCTGTAAAGTGCCTCAAAAGGCGCCTCTAATGCCTCCCCAGTGTGAAAGCCCAAGTGCGTGCTTGCAGGACGGGAAAAAAAGCCCTTCAAGCAGCATCTTTGGGGCAGTGCAGGAGCGGTATATACACCACTCCCAAGTACCCTAAAAATTTTCCTATTTCTATTTTTCGTTTCAATATGTTTATTGGTTTACAACGTAAAATGAAATAACATTATAACTTACAATAATGGCCTGCAGGGCCTAGCAAAATAAATGAAGGCAAACATAGGGCACAAAGAATGTGATATGGTAGTTATATCTTAGCTTAAAATTTTACATTTAAACATTTTGATTGGCTGTCAGCAGGGGTCAAGTCCTGGGGGAAAAAGTGTGGGAACTCCCACCCAAGATCCACTCCCCCACCAAAAAAAATAAAAAAATGATACGCTCATATGCACGAACGCTTCAAAAGTGGTATTTTTCATCCAATTTTCGCATTGCGTGTATGAAGCTTAACTGTTAGTACATTAAAAAAAAACAATCCTCAATAAACATAAACCAATAAACCGATAAACCAAATGCTTGCTCTACTGGGCATCCCATCCCAATCCAAGTTCAAATCCCTCAATAAAAAGACAAAACAATCACATGGACTGTTCATTGTCTCAAAAGTGACTGGAAAGGGAATGCTGGGGTGGGCAGAGTGACAGGTGGGCCACAACTTTCAGCAGCCCCTACGGGGGTACCGCTACAATTACATTAATATTATTGAGATCTATGTATGTTTTAGTATACAGGTCACTGATTTAGTTTGTTTGTGTTTTAGGATACCAGGTAGTACTGATTGTTTCACTTTATTTATAAAGACGTTTTGGAAAGGATTGAGTGTGCAGCCATCCTATCTTTTGTATTCTACAAGACACAAGTATGTGCATCATGCCCACTGCTTCCTGTATCCCCTTGGTGGAAGCTTGCCTTAAGTCTTGCACCAAAGGCTAGAGCAGCATCACCTTATGCAATACAGTTCACTTTATTATACCTTCAGATAATTTTCTCTTTTTGATACTACATTGGTGCTGTTCATCTTCTTCATATTTGTTAGATAAATAAACATTCATATATATTTTAAGAATATACATTATATATGACTGGACTCACGGAAAGCTTACTTCATGTAAAGGTCATGACTCGTAATACTGATATTCCAGTTTTTTTGGCAAGTTCATTCACCCACTGGTTTCTTTAATCACTCAAGGACTCTGGTGCTGAGATTTTACTCAGGTCAAGTATATTTCCCATGGCTGTTACAAGAAAGTCTACTTCATTGTTAGAGTTTTCATGTATATTATCAAGGGAGAGTCAGATTCAAAGATTAAAGGGCAGAACAAGAACTTAAGTGTTGGGATCTCACAGCTAGTATCTCCAAGAGCCATAAGAAATAAGTAATACATTTATTTTGTGGTTGCCAATGTGCATTAACCACTTGACCACTGGGCACTTAAACGCCCTTAATAACCAGACCAATTTTCAGCTTTCGATGCTCTCACATTTTGAATGACAATTACTCAGTCATGCAACACTGTACCCATATGAAATTTTTGTCCTTTTTTTCACACAAATAGAGCTTTCTTTTGGTATTTACTCACCGCTGTTTTTTTTTTTTTGTGCTATAAAAGAAAAAAGACCGAAAATTCTGTAAAAAAAATTTATTTCTTGATCATACATCACGGGACACAGGAGCTCATTACATAGTGGGTTATATAGGCACCTCTGGTGATTGGACACTGGTTAACCCCAATTAAGGAGAATTCCTCCCCTATATAACCCCTCCCATATGGGAGGCACCTCCGTTTTTTCGCCAGTGTCTATGGTGGTTGGTCACGTAAAACATGTGCTATGAAGAAAGCTCTGTGCAGGTCCCTGTGGGGGCCTAAGGGCTACAACAATCCAGATCCATATCTCGGGCCGATATTTGACTCCCAAGATGGTATGGTACCCGGGCCTTGTCATCCGAAGAAACGAGGTTTGGCCTGTAAGTCCTCTCCTATTAGAAGACTGGGCTCTGGGAAAACCTGACTTGGTGTACTATTTACATAGTGGCACGAAAGTTTCTGGCAGAGTCTTTTACAAGGTCCAGGTAGGAGGTTCTTCTGAGAAAGAACCCCAAAAAAAGGGTTGGCACAACTCTGCCCGCCGGGATGGGTGAAGGCTGGAACTTGTCTGTTTTCAGCAATTCCTGCGACGAGGACAGGTAAGGGAAGTTAATCCTATATATAATTATATTATGGATTTCTTCATTTGAGTAGTAGTATGTCTTACCTGGTTTCCACCACTAGAGGGAGTAAGAGCAGCCTGATGCATACTTACATGCCTTTCGGTACACACGCTCAGTGAAGCCTGGTTCTCCAGAGGTCTCACGTCTCCACTGCAATCCCTGCCACAATAAAGGTAATACAGGGGTCCCACGTAGTCTGGGGGTCCCACGCAGCTCTGATGGAGATTCCCTTTCCCCCTGGATTCCGGCAGTCCTCGTGCACGCACACGCCGAGCGCGCTACCGGGCTAATGGAGGAGGGGGAGTGTGGTTGTGAGCAGTGCATGTTGGTGTGCACGGCGCTGTACTGCGCAGGCGCCAGGCGGCAGTTTTAAAAGCCCAGAGTGTCAGGGGGCTGTAAGTGTGAGACACAGGAGCTGTGGGCAGTAAGCATCCCAAGGGATTGGATCCAGGCAAACCTTAGACACCTACTCAGCATCAGGTTGTGCAGTTTTAAGCATATATATTTATTGTGAGACTTTAAGCACAACAGTGATTGCACTTTGTACTAGTACCTCTGCTCTGTAGCTTAGAACTATGTCTCCTCGTAAGAGGGTCTCAGGGGGAGGTAACAAGGGCACTGGTAAATCACTGCCTAGGTCCAGGGGTTCTAAAAATGCCTTTAAGTTACCACCCCCCCCCCCCCCCCTGCAAGACTGGAGCCAGCCTCACAGGATGAGTCAGTGACCCTGTCAGGTTTTGCAGCCTCTCCTAATGTCTTAGCCCCGGTATATGTCACTGAGGACTCCCTTAGGACTACATTGGAGGGTTTTGAAGGGAGCATCGTGAATTTTATTTCTGCTTCCCTGAAAGATAGCAGGAAAAGGGGTAGATCCCCTCCCTCTGCTGAGATTCCTTTTTCAGATGATTCTTCTGACAATGAGAAGAGATCCCTGTCTTGGGACAGGGATCATGAGCAGTCGGATGAATCAGAGGAAGAGGAGAGAGTCCCCTCCTCCCAGGCGCTCAGAAAACAGGTGCAGTATTATACTGAATTGGTGCGTACCACATTCAGAATGCCTGCTGCTGAAGTCGCTACGTCCTCTGTTTCTTCCCTGGGAGTCAGGAAAGTCCCACAGACTGCTTTTTCCTTTCCAATTCATCCCTTAATGGATAAATTGATGTATGAGGATTGGGGACATCCCGATAAACTGTTTGCTCCTCCTAAAAGGTTTTCTATGCATTATCCTCTGGAGGAAAGTTTCACCAAGAATTGGGGGGTCCCATCTGTCGATGCGGCTGTTTCTTGCGTGAATAAAAACCTGACCTGTCCGTTGGATAATGCTCAGGTAATTAAAGATCCAACTGATAAGAAGTTGGAAACATTATTAAAAGCATTATTAAAAGCCTCCTTTTCCATGACTGGCGCTGTGGTGCAACCTGAAGTGGAGAATTATGCAGAAATACCTCAAATTCTGTGTTTCATGATTGATGTGATTTTGGATTCTGTCCAACAAGCATCTTGTTTGTCTCTCCTGTTGGTACACATGCAAAGGGCCCTATGGCTAAAGAATTGGGCAGCTGAGCTATCATGCAAGAAGCATTTGATTGGGTTCCCGTTTAAAGGGGAATGTTTGTTTGGAGAAGAATTAGACAAATTCGTCCAAAAAATTTCAGGGGGTAAATATACTCTCCTTCCAGTCAAAAGGAGCAAACGTCCATCATTTAAGCGTTCTCTCTCTCCCGGAGCATCAAGCTCTAAGCAGTGGCGACTGCCTTTTCAACCCCCCTCTACAGGAAAGGCTCAAGGCCGGGCCCAGGGGCAGAAAAAGACTTGGGGGCGAAAGCCTGCCAAGCAGAGCCCAAAAGCTTCCTTGTGAAGGGGCGCCCCCGCTCGGCCGAGTGGGGGGAAGGCTTCTGCAGTTTGCGGAAGCCTGGCGGGAAGAGATCCGGGACAAGTGGGTGATCTCTTCTGTATCTCTGGGCTACAGGCTAGAGTTTCAGGAGATTCCACCTTCTCATTTTCTAAGGTCAAGGATCCCCAGGGATCCAGTAAAGCAAAAACCGCTATTTCTGGCCTTAGATCACTTACTATCCCAGGGGGTAATAGTAGAAGTGGACCCAAAAGAACAGGGTTCAGGGTTTTACTCGAATCTCTTCACCGTTCCGAAGCCAAATGGAAGTGTCAGACCTATCCTGGATATGAAGGATCTGAACCGGTTTTTACGCATCCGGTCCTTCCGAATGCAGTCAATTCGCACTGTGGTCTCCTCCCTGCAAGGGGGAGAGTTTATGGCATCAATAGACATCAAGGATGCATATCTCCATGTGCCAATTTTTCCCGCACACCAAAAAGTATCTAAGGTTCGCGGTAGAGCGGCGCCATTTTCAATTTGTGGCCTTGCCGTTCGGGCTACCCTCGAGTCTTCACTAAGATTCTGGACCCTCTCTTGGCAAACCTAAGAGCTCAGGGTATAGCTGTCATGGCTTATCTAGACGACCTGCTTCTCATGGAGAAAACAGTAGCGTTCCTGAACCACAGTACACCTGGAACGCCTAGGTTGGATTATAAACCTAGAAAAGTCGTCCCTACAGCCTGCTACCAGGTTGGAATACCTGGGTATGTTTATCGACACCGCTCAGGGCAAGGTGTTTCTTCCAAGGCCAAAAGCCTTGGCCATCGGGGATCTGGTGCGCCTAATTCTGGGCAGGAGATCTTCCCCAATTCGGTTGTGCATGAGACTGTTAGGGAAAATGGTCGCCTCCTTCGAGGCCGTTCCATTCGCCCAGTTCCACTCAAGGCCTCTGCAAAGATGCATCCTTGCGGCTTGGAACAGGAAGCCCCAATCTTTGGATCTTACTATGCGTCTATCGCCAGGGACACGCAAGAGTCTCGTCTGGTGGTTACAAACTGAGAATTTGCTGAAAGGCAAAACTTTTCTTCCTCTTCCATAGAAGGTTATTACGACAGATGCCAGCCTGACAGGCTGGGGAGCAGTGTTAGAGGAGACGTGCTCGCAGGGGAAATGGTCTGCGATCGAGAAGCTATTGCCCATAAATGTCTTGGAGATCCGGGCAGTTTATATGGCTCTCATAAAGTGGTCTTCCAGACTACGGGGGTCTCCCTGTTTGGGTTCAGTCCGACAATGCCACAGCAGTGGCCTATATCAATCACCAGGGCGGTACCAGGAGTCTGGTTGCGCAAAAAGAGGTGAATCGCATACTTGTCTGGGCAGAAAAGCATGTTCCATGCCTTTCTGCAGTCTTCATTCCAGGAGTGGAAAATTGGCAGGCGGATTTTCTGAGCCGCCAGCAGTTGTGCCCAGGAGAATGGGCTCTGCACCCCAACGTGTTTTTGGACATATGTCACAGGTGGGGTACTCCAGACGTAGATCTGTTTGCGTCCAGGTTCAACAGAAGACTGGACAAATTCGTGTCAAGAACAAGAGATACACTTGCTCAGGGGTCAGATGCTCTGTCAGTTCCCTGGGATCAGTACAATCTGATTTATGCCTTCCCCCCGTGCCCGCTTCTGTCGCGGTTCCTGGGAAGAGTCAAGAGGGAGACAAAATCGGTTCTTTTGGTAGCCCCGGCTTGGCCCAGGCGACCGTGGTACGCAGAGATCATGAAGTTGGCAGTAGGCAGGCCATGGATCCTCCCTCTCTGGCCAGATCTGCTCTCACAGGGTCCAGTTTACCATCCTGCTTTTCATAGTCTGAATTTGACGGTTTGGCTGCTGAGACCCACATTCTGAGAGACCGTGGGCTTTCGGGGCCAGTCCTTTCTACTCTGGTTAATGCCAGAAAGCCGGCCTCCAGGCTTATTTACTACAAAATTTGGAGGGCATATGTTTCCTGGTGTGAACTCAGGGAATGGCATCCTAGAAAGTATGTCATTAGCAGGATCTTGGCCTTCCTCCAGTCAAGCCTAGAAATGAATTTGGCCGTAAGCACTATCAAAGTGCAGATTTCGGCCTTGTCAGTGTTTTTTCAGAAGCCACTTGCATCGCATTCCCTGGTGCGGGCTTTCATCCAGGGGGCTATGCGGATAAGGCCGCCAGTCAAACCTCCGATATGTTCATGGGATCTGACTTTGGTTCTCTCGGCTTTGCAGGGGCAACCTTTTGAACCTTTGCATCTGGCTTCATTAGTTCTTTTGACCAAAAAATTGGTTTTCTTGGTAGCCATATCCACGGCTAGAAGAGTGTCAGAACTAGCAGCTCTCTCCAGCAAAGAGCCGTATCTAACTGTTCATAAGGACCCTGTGGACATGCGTCCCAACAGGTCCTTTCTACCTAAGGTAGTTTCGGGATTCCATTTGAATCAAGATGTAATCCTACCATCCTTTTTCCCAGACCCACAGTGTGCAGAAGAAGAATCTTTGCACACTTTGGATGTGGTTAGGGCAATCAGTATTTATCTTCAAGCAACTGCTCAGATAAGGAAAACTTATTGCTTATTTATTTTGCCGGAAGGCGCTAGGAAGGGCCAGGCGGCATCAAAATCCACTCTCTCAAGGTGGATTAGACAGATTATTTCTCAGGCCTATAGTGTTAAAGGGAAAATCCATCCTTTTCAAGTGAAAGCGCACTCTACTAGGGCTGTAAGTGCTTCTTGGGCAGTGCATCACCAGGCCTCCCTGGCTCAGATCTGTAAGGCTACAATTGGTCATCAGTCCACACATTCACCAGATTCTATCAGGTGGATGTCAGAGGGCAAGAGGATATCGCCTTTGGGAGCAGTGTACTGCAGGCTGCAGTTTAGGTCCTCCGGTCCATGGCGGTCCATATAATTATGATCTGTGTCTCCCTCCCCTCAATCTGAGCATTGCTTTGGGACATCCCACTATGTAATGAGCTTCTGTGTCCCGTGATGTATGATCAAGAAAATAGGATTTTTATATATATATATTTTATATACAGCTTACCTGTAAAATCCTTTTCTTGAGAGTACATCACGGGACACAGGGCTCCCGCCCCTCTTGGGTTTTACGTGGTTTCCTATTGCTTTGCTACAAAACTGGGGTGCCTCCCATATGGGAGGGGTTATATAGGGGAGGAATTCTCCTTAATTGGGGTTAACTAGTGTCCAATCACCAGAGGTGCCTATATAACCCACTATGTAATGAGCTCCTGTGTCCCGTGATTAGGGATGAGCTTCGTGTTCGAGTCGAACGTACGTTCGACTCGAACATTGGCTGTTCGTCCGTTCGGCGCAGTGCATTGCTGGCTCATGATTGGCCAAGCATGCACTGTGACCCCGCATGCTTGGCCAATCGCAGCGCCAGCAGCGAGGAGAGCCATGATTGGCCACAGGCATCCTGCATGTGGCCAATCATAGCTCAGGCTGTGTAGTGCACACCCCACACTATATAAGGCCGCCTTTGAGGCGGCCTCGTGTAGTGTGTTGGCATCTGAAGCAGTGGGTGTTCTGTGTACCTTCAACACAGTTACACACCAATCGTTTTTGGCTGATTTCCTATCTTGCTCTTGTGTAGTGGTTATTGTCTGTGCCCTGACCGCAGTATACACCACTACACTATATTCCCCTCACCTATATAGCTAGCTAGTGATCTATCTTTAACCACTTAACAACCGCCGATTAACGGCTTCAGGGCGGTTGTTTAACTCTGAGAGGCCGTTAATTAACGGCCTCCCAGAATTCTGCTCTCGCACGCCCCCTGGGGCGCGCACTCGAGAGCATCCGTGACCGCCGGGTCCACAGGACCCGGCGCATCACGGATCACGGTAAACGGCCGCTCGTCGTGGCCGTTTACCACGTGATCGCTCCGTCAAATGACGGAGTGATCACTTGTAAACAAACCGGCGTCATGTTGTGACGCCGGTTCCTCCCTCCCCTCTCTGTACCGATCGGTACAGCAGAGGGGAAAGAGATCGGTGTCAGCAGCGATGTGGGCTGCATCTGCAGTGCCCACATCGCTGCTCACCGAATTTAACCCCTCAATTCCCTGCCAATACTCTGCAATACCAGTGCATACTCTGCAGTACCCTGCCATTACTCTGCAGTACCCCCCATTACTCTGCACTGCAGTACCCTGCCATTACTCTGCAGTACCCTGCCATTACTCTGCAGTACCCCCCATTACTCTGCAGTAACCCCCATTACTCTGCAGTACCCTGCCATTACTCTGCAGTACCCCGCCATTACTCTGCAGTACCCTGCCATTACTCTGCAGTACCCTGCCATTACTCTGCAGTACCCCCCAATACTCTGCAGTACCCGCCATTACTCTGCAGTACCCGCCATTACTCTGCAGTACCCCGCCATTACTCTGCAGTGCAGTACCCTGCCATTACTCTGCAGTACCCTGCCATTACTCTGCAGTACCCCCCAATACTCTGCAGTACCCGCCATTACTCTGCAGTACCCGCCATTACTCTGCAGTACCCCGCCATTACTCTGCAGTGCAGTACCCTGCCATTACTCTGCAGTACCCCGCCATTACTCTGCAGTGCAGTACCCTGCCATTACTCTGCAGTACCCTGCCATTACTCTGCAGTACCCTGCCTTTACTCTGCAGTACCCCCCATTACTCTGCAGTAACCCCCATTACTCTGCAGTACCCTGCCATTACTCTGTAGTACTTCCCAATACTCTGCAATACCCTGCTATTACTCTGTAGTACCCCGCCAATACCCCGCCAATACTCTGCAATACCCTGCCATAAATTGCCATACCCAGCCATACTCGGAGATACCCAGCCATACTCGGTGATACCCTGAAATACCCAGCCATAGACGCCCCCCACCCCTCACCGTCCTCCGGTGCTTCTACCAACTCGCCAGTACGATCAAAGCCAGAATCTTTTTTATTTTTTATTTCAGGCTTCCCAGCCTAGAGGTGAGATGTGGGGTCATATTGACCCCCAGATTTCACTGTAAAGAGGACCTGTCACCCCATATTCCTATTACAAGGGATGTTTACATTCCTTGTAATAGGAATAAAAGTGATCAAAAATATATTTTTGGGGAAAAAATGTCAAACTAAAATAAATAAAGTAAAATGAACAATAAAAAAAAAAAAAAAAAAATTTAAAGCGCCCATGTCCCCATGTGCTCGCATGCAGAAGCGACCGCATGCGTAAGCCCCGCCCACATATGAAAATGGTGTTCAAACCACACATGTGAGGTATCGCCGAGAACGTTAGAGCGAGAGCAATAATTCTAGTCCTAGACCTCCTCTGCAACTCAAAACATGTAACCAGTAAAAAAAAATTTATGAAGAAAAAATTACTAATCTGCTAAATTTTATAACAGAAACAAAGAAAAATTCATTTTTTTCGCAGAATTTCCGGTCTTTTTTCTTTTATAGCACAAAAAATTAAAAACTGAGAGGTGATTAAATACCACCAAAAGAAAGCTCTATTTGTGTGAAAAAAAGGACAAACATTTCATATAGGTCCAGTGTTGCATGACTGAGTAATTGTCATTCAAAATGTGAGAGCACCAAAAGCTGAAAATTGGTCTGGTTATTAAGGGTGTTTAAGTGCCCAGTGGTCAAGTGGTTAAAAATAGAGCTTGCAGTCAGTAGTGTTAGGAGATAGTGCGTGCTGTCTGCGTGCTCTGTACCCAGTACATACTGCTATAATATAGGGCAGGCCCCTACTTTCAAACATCCAACTTACAAACATCTCCTACTTGCAAACGCAAGGAGACAGCAGCAACTGAGATGAAAAAAGACGGACGACAAAACAAATTATACAGGGGGGATAACCCTTCCCTATGTTTTCCAAAAAGCTTAAAAATAGTTTTTTTGACTGGAGCTACACTTTAAAAATGTACCAGTTGAAAATTACAAACAGATTCAACTTAACACAACAAACCTACACAGTCCCTGTCTTGTTTGCACCGCCTGTATACTGCTGTTCTGAGTATATAGGGCCTGGGGGCCACACGCATTTCCTTTTTTTAATATGGGTACAGGGTTCCCCTTAATATGCATACAAGACCCAAATAGGCTGGTAATGGGCAGGGAGGGCTACCCATGCCATTTTTCTCAATGATTTTCAACCATATTGCAGGAACCAGATATAACATTAAAACCGCAAGCAGTTTTAAATGGTGTTATTTCCGTTTAATGTCATTTGGTGCAGGGACTGTTCTAAACACGGGAAACACGTGGCACTTCACAGGCATACTACAGACATCCCCCAGGCACCATATTTAAAGGAATATTTCACTTTTTTTTTTCACTTTAATCGTCATTAAAATCAGTGCTCCCGCCAAAACGGCCGTTTTTAAAACTTTTTTTTGCATTGACCCATGTCCCCTGAGGCAGGAGGCAGGTCCCCAAACCCTTTTTAGGACAGTATCTTGCATATTAGCCGTTAAAATTAGCACTTTCCATTTTGAACGTTCGAGTCCCATAGACTTCAATGGGGTTCTAACGTTCGTAACGAACATGGGGGCCGTTCGCAAGTTCTGGTGCGAACCGAACCGGGGGGTGTTCGGCTCATCCCTACCCGCGATGTACCTATTTTTTCTTTGTTTCTGTTATAAAATGTATGTGGGCAGAACTTACGTATGTGTTCGCTTCTGCATGCGAGCACATGGGGACAGGGGCACTTTAAAAAAAAAAAAAAAATTATTGTTCATTTTACTTTATTTATTTTAGTTTGACTTTTTTTCGACAAAAAAATTTTTTTTGATCACTTTTATTCCTATTACAAGGAAGCCTGAAATAAAAAAAACATTCTGGCTTTGATCGTATTGGCGAGTCGGTAGAAGCACCAGAGGGCGGGGGGGCGTCTATGGCTGGGTATTGCAGGGTATCACCGAGTATGGCTGGGTATCTCCGAGTATGGCTGGGTATGGCAATTTATGGCAGAGTATTGGCAGGGTATTGCAGAGTATTGGCAGGGTATTGCAGAGTATTGGCAGGGTATTGCAGAGTATTGGCTGGTATTGGTGGGTATTCCAGAGTATTGGTGGGTATTCCAGAGTATTGGTGGGTATTCCAGAGTATTGGTGGGTATTCCAGAGTATTGGCAGGGTATTGCAGTGTATTGGCAGGGTATTGCAATGTATTGGCAGGGTATTGCAGAGTATTGGCTGGTATTGCGGATATTACAGAGTATTGGCTGGTATTGCGGATATTACAGAGTATTGGCTGGTATTGCAGAGTATTGGCTGGTATTGCAGAGTATTGGCTGGTATTGCAGAGTATTGGCTGGTATTGCAGAGTATTGGCGGGTATTGCAGAGTATTGGCGGGTATTGCAGATTATTGGCGGGTATTGCAGAGTATTGGCAGGGTATTGCAGAGTATTGGCAGGGTATTGCAGAGTATTGGCAGGGTATTGCAGAGTATTGGCAGGGTATTGCAGAGTACTGGCAGGGTATTGCAGAGTATTGGCAGGGTATTGGCAGAGTATTGGCTGGTATTGCAGAGTATTGGCTGGGAATTGAGGGGTTAAATTCGGTGAGCAGCGATGTGGGCACTGCAGATGCAGCCCACAGCGCTGCGAACACCGATCTCTTCCCCCTCCGCTGTACCGATCGGTACAGAGAGGGGAGGGAGGAACTGGCGTCATAACATGATGCCATTTTGTTTACAAGTGATCACTCCGTCAGCGGCCACGATGAGTGGCCATTTTACCGTGATCTGTGATGCGCAGTTTATTGCGATTTTTTTTTCTTTCCCAAAAATATGTAGAAGAATACGTATCGGCCTAAAGTGAGGAAAAAAAATGTTTTTATATATTTTTTGGGGATATTTATTATAGCAAAAAGTAAAAAATATTGATTTTTTTTCAAAATTGTAGCTCTATTTTTGTTTATAGCGCAAAAAATGAAAGCCACAGAGGTGATCAAATACCACCAAAAAAAAGCTGTGGGAAAAAAAGGACGTCAATTTTGTTTTGGAGCCACGTCGCATGACCGCGCAATTGTCATTTAAAGCGACGCAGTGCCGAATGGTCCCGGGCTTAAGTGGTTAAACTGTTTAAAATCAACATCCATCAATTAGGAACACACCATTTTACAGAGGGATACAATCTACCACTTGTCTCTCTTTGAGAGGCAGGGAGTTTAAAACAAGGAGATCCTCCCCGATAGTAAATTATAGGTCAACACATTTCGCAGACAAAGCCACTTCTTCATTACCTTGAATCTCTCATGCAGTTGTAATTGTTTGACTATCCCCAAAGGGCAAAGAAAGAGAAAAAAAAACAACCATTTTAGAATAGTGATTATATATATATATATATATATATATATATATATATATATATATATATGGAAATATTGGGACACTTGTACTGGGAACAACTGTCGAATCCCTGGTTCACACCTATGCAGTTTGCTTTTGATCCTTTTGGCGGTGCTTCTTGCGTTTTTGCAACTGTGTTTTTACACGTGAGTTTTGCATTTAGGCTTCTTTTGGCCAATTTGTTGTTGGGCAGTTTAAAAAATGAAAAATGCATCAAAAACACATAAAAAATGCACTACATGTTTTTCCGCAGCGTATCAATTGAAGTCTATTGAAGCAAAAAGCACTGTTTTGCATTTATAAAAGTCCCTTACCCTTTCCAAAAACGCAGCGCCTGAAAAAAGCATGGACGTGATCATGTAGTGCATTCATGCAAAAAGCACCAAAAAAGCAAGAGGAAATTCTTAATGTGTCACTTTCATCACAACAAGTGACGATGCTGAAGAATAATTTCCTGTTTAAATTCTGCTCCTCTACATCTAAATATCTAGGAATTAATATACCCACAGATACGACTCAATTATATTCGACTAATTTCATCCCTCTTATGCAACGTACTCTACAAGATCTAAAAAATATGACTCAAAGTTATATTCCTGGTTCGGGAGGATTAATATATTGAAAATAGACATAATGCCGCGTTCTCTATATCTTTTTCAAACTATCCCTATTTCTATCCCCAGATCTTTTTTCTCTATTCTACAATTTATTTGCCTTTGTCAAGTTTATCTGGGGGAACAAGAGATCTAGATTAAATTGGAAAACTTTAACATTACCTTTATTATTATTATATTGCACTAGTCCTTACTAGATTAGTGAATTGGTTCCATCACTCGGATACTAAACATTGGGTATCAATTGAACAAGGGTTGAACCAGTTTGACCTTCAGGCTCTTCCCTGGCTGGATCTATGTTCTCCGGGTATTCATTGAGATACGTCCTTTTCTTTACCTTTTCTTACGTCCCATTTATTGAGCATTTGGCACAAAATGATTCTGCGTCTAGGGCTTTCTTCACAAATAGGACCAATGACACCCTTATTTGGCAACCCACAATTTCCACCTGCAGTAGATCGGTTACATTTTTTTAGGTGGCAGAAGAAGTCCCATCGAAGAGTAAATCAAATTCTCTGTCAGGGCCTATGGCGTAAGGTCTATGAGTTATCCTCGGATAAGTCGCTCCTGACGTCCTTTTTATATCATCCTAAGGTGCCAGATAGCCTGACATACCCGATGTCGCATCCGTGGTCATCCCGGAATCTTTTCCACCTGGGAACCCTGGTGGACCCTAGGTCGCGGAGACTGCTGTCATACGCCGACCTTCAATCTAAATTTGACCTCCCACGACAGTTTTTACAGTTATTTACAGATACGACACTATGCCCAGAGCATATCCTCTGACCTGCGTTTTTCCCCGCCCTCTGCTTTTGAGACTGTAATCCTAGTGGGCATAGCCCAAAGGGGATTGATATCTGCCATTTATAAAATAATCAACGCTCCCCCTAAAGCTTTGAAAGGCAAGCATACCTACATGCTCAAGTGGGAGGAGGCGTTGGGCGGGGAGATTACGGAGGAGCAGTGGCAGCTGATATGGTCCCAGGCCTCGAAAAGCTCTATGTGCACGGTCTACCGGGAGAATGCGTATAAAATTTTATTTTTTTGGTACATGACCCCGGACGTCCTACACGCCATCTACCCCACCTCCTCCGACAGATGCTGGAGATGCTGGAGATGCTTGGCCCACAGGGGTACACTGTTCCACATCTTCTGGCAATGCCCCCTCATAGTTCCCTTTTGGGAAGAGGTCCAGCGCCTCTTGACTATTATCCTAGATCAGCAGGTGGCACTGGACCCCAAGACTTTCTTGTTGGGCATCCCCTTTCCTAAATTGACAAAGTCCCGAAAGAAACTGTCAAGACATATCTTGACAGCGGCGAGGTGTCTAATTGCCCTTAATTGGAAAAAAGTACAGCCCCCCACCCTCGGCACGCTCCATACTAGAATTAGGGACGTGGAACTGATGGAGAGGATGACCGCCCGGATACAGGACCGGATTGAGGCCCACGATGTGGTTTGGAGCCCATGGAATCTTCGGGAGGACCGGCTGTGATTTGATGAGGAGACCACACACGGTGCTTACCCCCCTCTTCCTTCCCCCACCCCCCCTCTCATCCCTCGTCCCTCTTCTATTTCTTAACAGTTCTCCCTCCTTTCTCTTATCCCTTCTATCTTCTATTCTCTCGCTTTTGCTCTCCCCTCTCTTTTCTTTTTCGCTTAACTTCTCTCTCCTTTTCTTTTTCTTCTTGATTCTCCAATCTCCTTTGTTCTTGTTTCCATGTGCCCTATGGTTCCTTTAGAAAGATACCTTGACTACAATGACTGGTGTGGCCAGTTAGAAGTACTTGTAGATATCAGTATCTAGCTATTGGGCTATCTCGCTGGACAATATGAAGGTTGGCGCTATATATCTATATCCAGTGCTGGCCCGGTTGATCGCGGAGGAGTCTTTTTGGCCTGGTCTATACCTGTTCCAGAGGGCTCCCTGTGGGTCAACGGGCGGAAGGCCCCTAATGTTTGCCCATTTTCTTTCTTGTGGAACTGATGTGATGTAATACAGCATGATGTGTAATGCATTGTTGGAAACAATAAAAAGTTAATTGACAAATTCTCTGTCAGGGTAAACTTCCACCCATAATGAACTTAATACCTACACTACAGCCTTCGCTTATGCAATGGATGGAATATCAGCAATTACTATCTTTTTTGTCTTCTATCCCTATAAACAAACCCTTTACCAGAGATTTAAATCTCTTTGAGTCCATCTTGCTGCAAATCTAGACCAAAACACGTTTTATCAGCAGTATACAAGATTCTTATTGGAAAAAAATCATCCCGAGCTCCCAGAATTCACAAATAAATGGGCATTGGATCTTGATGTTGAAATTAGAGCAGAAGAGTGGGAGAAGTCCTTTATCCTCACACATTGTCTGTCACTGGCAACTAAAGCCCAAGAGACAAGCTATAAGCTTGTTTCCTGTTGGTATAGATGCCCAACTTCATTAGAGCGTATTTTTCCAGATACATCGGATAACTGTTGGCGATGCCATTCTGCTAAGGGCTCGTTATTACACATATGGTGGGAATGCCCTCATAATTGTAAATTCTGGGATAGTATCATGCAGTTGTATAGTATAATTACAGGGGAGGTAATTCCCAATACACCACAAATTACGCTGTTGTCCATTTTACCAGGTTCATATAAAAATATCAAAAAAGGCTTGCTCAGACATTGGGTGATAGCTGCAAGACTGGTTATCCCGCGCCACTGGCGATCAACACAATCCCCGTCAGTGAATGAATGGGTAGTGGAAATGGATCATACTGAGAAGATGGAGACCCTCCTGGCATATGAATTGGACATACTTGAAAAATGTCGGCAGATATGGGCCCCTTGGAGTGCTTTTAGGGAACAGCAGGTAACTAAAAGGGTTAAGCGGCTATAGGGATGCATATATGTCAAGGAAGGGCAAAGGAAAAAAGAAAGGAAATCTAAATGTTTTTTCTTTGTGTGTTCTTTTCTTTTGGGTTTGTTTATGTTAGTATGTATAATGTATTTGTAAGATGTTTTGATGGTATGACAATACCATAAATGTATGTAGCGGCCATAACCCGTTGCAGGGCTGCCTTGACTGAATGGGCTTACCGGTTACCTTCTCCTGGTCTGCTCCTCTGCGTCTAGGGGTTCCCAGGGTTGATACCCAACGACTTGTACACTGACACAGATAAAGTCCTTTCAAAAGGTTTTATTTTGCAGTAGAACTTTCACAAAACACAGTCTCTTAGGGAACAGAGGGCACAGGTGAAGAACTCAGGTACCTTGAACTGCAGGTTTAACAAGTCTCTACTTCCACCCAGAGAGTAGCCACTCGCAGCTGGGCACTTCAAGGCTGAACAGACCTCTAGCCAGAGATCATGGCAGTCAGCATGTTGACTCAAAACTTGAACAATCAACTGAAGATGAACAGGAACCTTTTTCCAACCGTACCTGGAATGTTTCCCGCTTCCTTCGAGGTACTGAAAAAGTGTTAACTCATCAAGTCCTTCCCAACTCAGTAACCAGGCACTTCTCAGGATGCCACTTGTCGGCCCTCCTCCGAAGAGTCCTTCCCGGTCCCTTCCACGAGCTGTGGTGTCCCTCCAAGCCAAGAAAACACCCAGACACCTTGAATTCTCCCTCAGTTTCAGCGCCCTGGACCAGCAGTTTCCGAGACTCGGGAATAGACGGATCCCTACCCCAGACCAGACGGGTCTATCAGGGGCCAGTAACAGAAACATGCTGCGGGATGTTGAACACCCCGTGACCGGGACCCCTCATGGAGCTACCCCGGTCCTGGAACCAAAACAGACCACACGGGTCTCACGAACAACTCCGGAACCCCCGAACATGTGACCCACGCCTGTTTAAGTACCCCCTCCCAGACTCCTCAGCGGGCCCAGCACTCCTGCTGATTGGCTCCAAGAGGGCCATGCCCAAATATCCAACCAGCCTGGTTCTAGTCTGTCATGTGCACCTCACCGCTCACATGACCAGGCAGAACTTCAAACATGGCCCAGCCAGACTGGTGTTAAGGCTTACCTACACAATTAACCCTCAGAACTGTAGGGTCCTAAGGCAAAAACTAAATTTACAATGCGTGTGACATTTGATCCCAAATGTCATCTAATACAGTATGTAATAAAACTAAGATTGAAATTTCAAAAAAGGAAGAGGTGTGAACCTATGCAATTTTAGTGCTTTTTGCATTTTGCAGATTTGCACTACAGTTAATTCAACATGGTTTCCTATAGAACACGTTCTGTAGTGCAAATCTGCAAAATGCAAAAAGCACTAAAACTGCACAGGTGTGAATCCAGCCTAAGCCCCTGTACACACGGTCGGAGATTTTGCCAACCAAATCCGTCGGATTTTGTCTGTCGGATTTAGTCCGACGGATTGTGTCCGAAACTGTTGCATACACACGGTCGAGCCAAGTTGGCGAAAAATCAGTTCTTTCGTTACGTTTCGTTACGATGGGACTACATTCAGACTAGTAGCCAATAGCTTTGATGTAGGAATTTGATCTGAGCATGCGTGGCACTTGGTCCGATCAAAATGCTATACACATGATCGGATTAGGTCCGACCGGCCCAGTTGGTCGGGAAATATTTCCAACATGTTGGAAAATTGGGTCGGACGGAGATTCGGACGGAATCAGTCCGATGCATACCACACACAGTTGGATTATCTGACGACATGGTCTGATAAGACGCATTCCGACAGATTCTCCGACCATGTGTACAGGGGCTAAGACAGGAATTCTGCTTGCTTTCTGTTGCATTTCTTGGACAGGAAGTGAAGAAAGAAAATTTCCCCAAGGGTACCAAGACAACAGAAAATAACCCTTCTCTATCAACCAAAAATGAAAATGAAAATGTGGGCTATATATACGGTTTAAATCCTAACTGAACAATATTTTGTTTGCTGACAAAAAACCTGTACATCATAAATGTTTGCCATTTGTAATGAATTATTTGCTATATTTTTAAAAAAATGTATTGTGGTGCTGCTCACCTCCCACAACCTTATTTGAATCAATTTCCTGTTTAAATGCACGCACTCCATCCATGGCTGCAAGGCACATCTCAAGTCAGATTTCCCGATAGTGTCAACAATAACCATGCCTGCATGTGTTGAAATTGTAAGTTCTCCATCTACAGCCCATATATCAAGGTGAAGACACAGTAGCACAAATGGGAGACAGATAAACAGGAAATGTTCAAGAGGGACCATCTTAGCAATGTCATCAGGCATTAATTTAACCACTTCCCGTCTAGCACAATTTTTTTCATTTTTCACACCCGTTACGCTATAAAATTACTTAAAACCCCAAGAACATATATATTTTCTGAACATGGAGACATTGTAGAATAAAAGGATGGTAGTTGCATTTGTTTATGTCACACAATATTTGTGCAACTGTTTATCATATCTATACTTTCAGAAATAAATATGTGAAAACTTTAGGGCATACAAACAATTTAATCCCCAATATTTATACACAATAAAATATGACAAGGTGTCAAGTAAATAGATACTAAATTTGTTAAGCATGTGCCTGTGAAATTGTTAAAAATTACGGTACTGAAAAATATCAATAGATGACACATCAAATGCCTTTACAGCTCATCAGTTTAGAATTAACTATAAGGGACCTAAAATGATTGTTCTCAGCCCAATGTGCAAGGCAAAATATTACATGCGTGGCACAATTGCTTCAATAAACGTGTGCTCTTTGCTATCATGTGTGTGTGATGGGGTGACAGGAGTGCTTTTAATTTTTTTATTTTATTTTATTGGGCATTTTTAATTTTTGGTTCACTTAACTTTATTGCAAGGAGGCTAACATCCTGACTTAATTTTTTATAGTCCTGGGTTCTCCTGCTCGCCTTGAATCCAAGCAGGGACTGGCACCCATGAGTACATGGATCTCTTGGCTGTGTAGCCAAATTGGCAGAGCCTGCTGAGCAACCCAGTCAAAGCCCTGATTTAATTCCAATTGAAAATATTTAAAGGGATTTTGAAACAAACCGTTCATGTAAGGAAACCCACAAACGTCTTTCAACTGAAGGAATTTTGCATGGAGAAGTGGTCAAAAAGTTACACTGAGTCCATGTCGGAGAGTGGTGGGACTACAATAAGACATTTCTGCTATGGGGGCAATATCAGCATTTGATGCCGAGTGTGTACTTACTTTTTGCACTGTACACCATTACATCTATTGATATTTTTGTTACAATAAATGATTTTTCTTGTGTTCTTATTCAAGTAAATCAACTATATCTGTAGGCATTATTTGAATAAAGGGCTGAAGTTTTGCCTGTTCAAATATGTTAAAAAGTTTTAACAATGTCCATGGGGCATACATTTTCACATGACTGTATCTGTTTATATGTTATTTTTGTATCTGTATCTGTTTTTTTTGTGTAAAGGGAAAACTAGTGCGCTCCACCTAATATGTCATAGGAAAATATATAAAATGAATGTATATAGGAAGCAGCCAGCATAAAAAAAGTGATCTCTGCACCAAAAATTGAGTATATAAATTAATAAGAATGCGGCGCTACCTAAAAGTGCTAAACCTATAAGTGAATAATAATCCCAAAATAGATGTAAATCAAATAATATCCACTGAGTGTAACATAAGTACAATGAGAAATAGATCCATATAAAAAATCCAAATCAAATTACGCGTGCAAACAGTAAATGTGCAACAATTAGTGAATAAAAGTCCGTGAAAGAATTAATCAAATACTTAAATAATCTACATAGATAGTCCAAATATAAACAAGCGTATAAGTATCAAAATAAATATAGAAAATCTATAAGGTGAAAATACGTGGAAAAACAAATATAGTGATTATTTAAACAATCAATATACACACGTGATAGTCCATAAATAAAGTGCACTGATGACTGATGAAATTGCAAAATATATAAATAAAGTTCATGCAAAAAAATGTGAAAAATCGATTCCCAAGAGTGACAAATCACTGCAAACTTCAGTGCTTAATGGGTGCACCACCTGTTTCCCCCAGCCTCTCACCTCCAATATCTGAAAAATAGGCACTGTGTAAAGGGATAACTGCTGGCTTCTTATTCATTCACACTGCTCCACCGCTGTTTGTATTTCACTGTGAGGCTATATATTATATGCCCTCCCAATAGCTCCAGGATATCCAAGCCATATAGAGTGGAAAAACACAGAGGGCTTTCATGTGTAGTAACTTCGCTATTTTATTATAATAAAAGGTAAAATCCACACTTACATATAGCAAATACAGCAGAGTGTGCAGCAGACGCGGACTTCCGGTTTCGGCCGTAAACCGGAAGTGATAGGTCCGACACCAAATTCTGTTTTTTTTACTATGTTAAATAAATAAAGAGGGAAGAATGGGCATTTGGGCAAATTGTTTGCTGAGAGGAGTTTAAAAAGTTTGTTCACTCCTAGTCAAGGCATTGTAGAAAACAATTCTACAACGAGCGTTCAAAGCTAAATGTGATTGCAACATTTTAATGATAAATTCTCTTTAATAACTCTGTAGGCAAGCAAATCCAAGCATCTGAAAATAATAAAACTGCAGAAGAATGCATATGATTATCGTTCAGCAAGGCAGTAGATGCAAATATGAGCAGGTAAATATACATTTTTTCCTTATATTAAATAAAAAAAAACCTCCTAGTTCGCATCCACCTGTCATGCAGGTTTCTCAAATGTATTCTATCTCAAAGTAATAAAAATGTATTCCCTCAAGGCCTTTAATAATATCCTTTCTATTTTAGCTACATATCTAGTATCACAGTATCAATGCCATAACTATCTAATCCCTAATTTAGGATATGAACTGAAGTATCCAGTTTGAAGACATGTTACAGAAATCAGCAGAGGTAAAAAAAGGATTTCATTGGTCCAAAAAACATAGGAGCCTTCTAATAATATTAGGAGAGCATTGACCTGCAACATAAGAATATTTTGCAGCCTTCTGTTTTTCTTGATGCAATTTATGCATTCTCTAGTATGAAATGGAGATATTTTTTTATCATTATTTAAACTCCCTAGAAATAAGAAAGATTATACAGTCATATTTTGCTGGAATATATATATATATATATATATATATATATAAGCATTTACATGTTAGGCATATAACCCCTCCACAATAATTCAGTTATTAATATATGTTAAAGTGATACTAAAGTCTTTTCTTTGTTTTGGTTAAAAAGAACAAACATGTTATACTTACCTGCTCTGTGCAGTGGTTTTGCATCTCTTGCTCCTTCTTGGTGCTCCTGGCCCCTCCCACCTGTTGAGTGCCCCCACAGCAAGCAGCTTGCTATGGGGGCACCTAAACAGCGCTGCAGCTCCCAGTGTCCATGCAGACACAGAGCCGCAGCCCGGCCCCTCTCCTCTCTCTTTTCTCATTGGCTCACTGACTTTGACAGCAGCAGGAGCCAATGGTGCTTCGCTGCTGTCTTAGCCAATGAGGAGGAGTCCCAGGCAGCCGAGTCTCACGCACAACATCGCTGGATCAAGAGGGGGCTCAAGTAAGTATTAGGGGAGCTGCTGGACACAGAAGGCTTTTTATCTTAATGCTTAGAATGCATTGAGATAGAATATCTTCTGCCTTTACAACCACTTTAAAATTCAAGTTACTGTAAAGCCCCATACACACTATCAGATTTTCTGCTGATTTTTTCCTTCAGATTTACCAAAACCATGTATTTGCATACAAATTGTAACTCCTAAGGATTGACCTCATATTATATGGTTTTGGTAAATCTGAAGGAAAAACTGAGCAGAAAAACTGATAGTGTGTATGGGGCTTTAACCACTTAACAACCGGCCCATAGCCGAATGACGGCTACAGGGTGGTTGTTTAACTCTGAGAGGCCGTCATATGACGCCCACCCAGAATTCCGCTCTTGCGCGCCCCCTGGGGCGCACACTCGAGAGCATCCGTGACCGCCGGGTCCACAGGACCGGGCGCATCATGGATCACGGTAAACGGCCGCTCATCGTGGCTGTTTGCCACGTGATCGCTCCGTCAAATGACATGTTATGACGCCGGTTCCTCCCTCCCCCTCTCTGTACCGATCAGTACAGCGGAGGGGGAAGAGATTGGTGTCAGCAGCGCTGTGGGCTGCATCTGCAGTGCCCACACCGCTTTTCACCGAAATTTAACCCCTCAATTCCCTGCCATTACTCTGCAATTCCCTGCAATACTCTGCAGTACCAGCAAATACTCTGCAATACCCTGCAATACTCTGCAGTGCCAGCAAATACTCTGCAATACCCCCCAATACTCTGCAGTACCAGCAAATACTCTGCAGTACCCGCAAATGCTCTGCAATACCCGCAAATACTCTGCAATACCCGCAAATACTCTGCAGTACCAGCAAATACTCTGCAACACCCGCCAATACTCTGCAACACCCGCCAATACTCTGCAGTAAAATTCCAGCCAATACTCTGCAATACCCTGCCATAAATTGCCATACTGGGAGATACCCAGCCATACTCGGTGATACCCTGCAATACCCAGCCATAGACACCCCCCTCCCCTCCCGCTGCCCTCCATTGCTTCTACCGACTCGCCAATACGATCAAAGCCAGAATCTTTTTTTATTTATTTTTTTATTTCAGGCTTTCCAGCCTAGAGGTGAGATGTGGGGTCTTATTGACCCCATATCTCACTGTAAAGAGGACCTGTCATGCCATATTCCTATTACAAGGGATGTTTACATTCCTTGTAATAGGAATAAAAGTGATCAAAAAAATTATTTTTGGGGAAAAAAATGTCAAACTAAAATAAATAAAGTAAACATTTTTTTAAAGCGCCCCTGTCCCCATGTGCTCGCATGCAGAAGCGAACGTATGAAAACGGTGTTCAAACCACACATGTAAGGTATCGCTGCGAACGTTAGAGCGAGAGCAATAATTCTAGCCCTAGACCTCCCCTGTAACTCAAAACATATAACCAGTAAAAAAAATTTAAAGCGTCGCCTATGGGGATTTTTAAGTAGCAACGTTTGGCGCCATTCCACGAGCGTGTGCAATTTTGAAGAGTGACATGTTAGGTATCTATTTACTCAGCGTAACTTCATCTTTCACATTATGCAAAAATTGGGCTAACTTTACTGTTTTGTTTTTTTTAAGCACAAAACATTTTTTTTTCCAAAAAAAAGCATTCGAAAAATTGCTGCGCAAATACCGTGCGAGATAAAAAGTGGCAATGACCACCATTGTATTCTCCAGAGTGTTTGCTAAAAAAACATATATAATGTTTTGGGATTCTATGTAATTTTCTAGCAAACAAATGATGATTTTTACATGTAGGAGAGAAATGTCAGAATTGTCCTGATGGCGCTCCCTGCATTTTAGGCCTCTGTATGTGGCCACACTGTGTAAAAGTCTCACACATGTGGTATCGCCGTACTCAGGAGTAATAGCAGAATGTGTTTTTTGGGGGAATTTGTGGTATGCATATGCTGTGTGTGAGAAATAAACTGATAATATGACAATTTTGTGAAAAAAAAAGTAAAAAAAATCTTGATATTGCAAAGAATTGTGGGAAAAAAATGACAACTTCAAAAAACTCATCATGCCTCTTACTAAATACATTGGAATGTCTTCTTTCCAAAAAGGAGTCATTTGGGGGGTATTTGTACCTTTCTGGCATGTTAGGGTCTCAAGAATTGAAATAGGCCGTCAGTACTTCAGGTGTGATCAATTTTCAGATATTGGCACCATAGCTTGTGGACTCTATAACTTTCACAAAGACCAAATAATATCCACCAATTTGTACTTATTTTTACCAAAGATATGTAGTAGTATAAATTTTGGGCAAAATTTATGAAGAAAAAATTACTAATCTGCTAAATTTTATAACAGAAACAAAGAAAAATTCATTTTTTTACAGAATTTTCGGTAATTTTTCTTTTATAGCACAAAAAATAAAAAACCGAACGGTGATTAAATACCACCAAAAAAAAGCTCTATTTGTGTGAAAAAAAGGACAAAAATTTCATATAGGTCCAGTGTTGCATGACTGAGTAATTGTCATTCAAAATGTGAGAGCACCGAAAGCTGAAAATTGGTCTGGTTATTAAGGGTGTTTAAGTGCCCAGTGGTCAAGTGGTTAAAGTACACTTGTCGTCAAAGAAATATGTTGGCTCTAAATGTTACCTTATATACCAGTGTTTCTCAAACTTTTTGCAGTCAAGGCACCCCTTAAAATTATGGACAGTCTCAAGGCACCCCATTCTAAAATGTAAACAATTAGTGTAATAGTTTTACATAATGCAGCAACATTCACATATGTAGGACACCCAACATTAGAGGAGTTTTTTTTTCTTCCAAAGCAAATACACTTTTGCACACTGGTAGCTCGTCCCATGATCCGCGGCCCCTGACTAGCTCCTATAGCCACCGACAGACCCAGGGGTAAGCCTCCATGCCTCCTCAGCCCCCCCCCCCCAGCACTTTATGGACAAAACTGCTGACCAGCGATCTTTCTATCGAGCCACACAACCTCTGCGGCGCTTCTCTACAATAGATCGCTTTCTGACTAGGCCTCAGTCCCCAGTCTCAATTACACAAGGAGACCTGGAGAACTACATCAGTATCCTGATGGCAGAGAATACTTCCCAGCAGGCTCTCTCCCTACACATACCCCCCTCTCCTCAGCTGATATTAACACCTGAGATAATGGATCTCAAACTACAGGCCCTGGCTCAACAAGTTACCAGGGACATTGCTCAGGAGATGAGGAAGATCTGTAGAGAACTTAGAGGGGAAATAGACTTTGCAATATGTACAGACTCTTGACGAGGAGAATGCTCTCCTTAAAAATTCTGTATCCCAATTGCAACTGCAGCAAGAGGACCTTGAGAACGGGGAAAGGCGGCAAAACCTTAGAATCCACAGAGTCCCTAAAAAGGTAACTGACAACAACATAAGGCCATACCTCCTAGGACTCTTCAATGCCCTGGCTCCCAAAATAGTGGACATAGACTGGCGCCTGGACCAAGCCCATAGATCCTAGGCCCCTAAACCCCCTGCAGGAGCCAGGACCCGAGATATAGTGGTACGTTTCCAATTTTCCGAAAGTAAAGAAGCTCTGACCAACAGGTCCAACATTGAATACGAATATAAAATCCAACTATTTAGCGACCTCTCTCCAATCACATTGGCTAAATGTCGCTCTCTATGGCTCATCACCTCCTACCTCCAACAGCACAAGATCCCTATTGGGGCTTTCCTTTCTGCCTAAACGTCACTATGGATGGGGTCCAACACATCATACGTCATCCCCAGGATGGAGATGCTTTTGTCAAGCATCTAGGCCTACCTCCACTCCCTGCAGAGTCTGACCAGACCTCTCCTGCCACTCTTCAGCTCTGTCCAGGATTTGGACATCGGTGAGAGGAAGAGGATCAAGGGCCTACTCCACACGTCAGCGCTCTCAACATTCTAGGCCACCCACTTGATATGCTGAAAGTCACCCTTTTGTTCCTGTTCTCTTCCTTCCCACATGGGAACTCGACTCCTAGTCGATCCCTTCAGGGGATTGTTCTGCCTTACCACTTGCCTTCACAGGGAGGCATTTTGAAAGTTTTTTTTGCACTGTTTATTTTCTTAGTTTTTGTATTGTTTTCTATTGGGTTCCCCTCCAGTTGCTCACGACCCGGAGGTTATGAGAAGCGTTTGAACTGGAAACAATATCAGTGGACCTACACGACGGGATGTCACGTGTACCTTCCCATGTTAGAGTCTGCCTTGCTCCCCTACATGCCCTCAGGCCGATGCCGATGACCCCTGAGAGCGCATGCCTCTCAGGCCTTTTTCTGATGTTCTTTTGTGTTCTAAATTTTGGGCCATACAGGCCTTTTTGCTGTTATGCTACATATTCTTCAATGGTCTCTTTCTTGGACAACCCCACAATATTTTTCACAGGACTGTTTTACCTTTTATTTTTTTTATTTTATTATTATTTTTATTATTTTTATTTTTACTCACATCCTTGCTCTTATTGTTACCCTTTTTTAAATTACTTTTCGTAATAATGTTGATTATCTCCTTCACTGTAAGTTACATGGCAGACTAGTATCTGTCACCAGTCTACAAATATGTGTTTATATAGCTGGGCTACTGCCCAAGGTTTTGAAAGTTCTGTGGCCTTACTTGTATTGCTCTTATATGGTTTTGAAACTGTTGTCATATAACGTAAAGGGTTTGAATTCTATAAAGAAGAGATGGGTGGCTTTAAAGGAGTTCAGGACCTCCAGCGCGTATGTAATCCTGGTTCAGGAGATGCACTTCCGAGCTGGAGGTTCCCTGAAATTTGCCTCTAAACACTTGTCAAACTCCTACCTGCCATCTGACTCATCTGGAAAGGCTGGTGTGGCAATATTGATCTCTAGGTCAAGTCTACCCACTTAGACCCTCATGGCCATTATATAATTTTACAAGGCACTTACTTGTCTAATCCTATAACGATCATGAACATTTATGCCCCTAACGCAGGTCAGGTTACAAAGATTTTTCCAACCCTTCATGGTAATAGGGGGAGACTTTAATGCTGTCCTTTCTCCCATTTGAGATAGGAAATCTCTGTTTCCGCCACAATATCCCCCACTTCACAATCCCTGGCCACCGCCTTCCGCAAACTGATCCGAAGCCATTGCATGTTTGATGGATGGCAGATTAAGCACACCATAAGTAGACAATATCCATTCTACTCCCTCCCCCACAAGATGTTTTCCAGATTAGACTACATACTTGTGTCTGCCCCTTTGCTATCCCACACAATGTCCGACCTGGTCCCCATTACCTGGTCGGATCACGCTCCCCTGACCCTAAATCTTTGTCTCTCTGCTGCATTCCCCAGGAAATGTCATTGGAGACTCAATGAATCTTTACTTAAATATCCTGAAACTAAAATTAAACTCTCTGTGGCTTTAACTGAATACTTTTATTTAAGCAAAGGTTCCGCGTCCAGCCCGTCCACCCTCTGGGAGGCTCACAACGCATCATTTCGAGGACAGTGTATATATTTTGGCTTGCAGAGGAAAAAAACTCAGCCCTCTTGAAATCTTTATTATCTGCACTCTTAGATGCTGAATTGCTCCGCTCCCCAACGGTGGGCCAGCTGTGCATGATGACCTCATTACGCAACCAAATAAAATCTCTAGACATGTCAACTATAGATAAATTCCTCCTCTGGGCTAAACAAAAATTCTACGAATTTTTAAATAAACCACATAGGATGCTAGTCTCTAGGCTTAACCCTAGGCCCTCTCTCTCCTTTCCAGACCACCTCAAAAGCCACGACCGTACTCCCACCTATTGCCCGCAGACTATTACCCAGGTGTTTGGCGAGTTTTATGACAAATTATACAATTGTCTTACCCCCAACCACCACCCCCCATTTGTCCTGCCAGCTTTCAAGATGTTTATTATGTCAGACTTGCGGTTACCCGAGCTATCAGAGTCAGATGTACAAACATTAAATGCCCCCATTAACAAGGAGGAGCTGGCCAGTACTGTCAAGAACCTCCCGTCCCATAAGGCTCCTGGCTCAGGCAGCCTCCCGTATTCCTACTATAAGATAGTCCTCCCAATCATCTCAACTCATTTGATATCCCTATATAACTCACTTCTCCAGGGCAAACCCCCCCCCCCCCCCCCAACAGTTTCTTCACTCCTACATCACAGTCATACCAAAGCCAGACAATTACAGGCCAATTGCACTCTTAAATTCAGATTATAAACTAGTTACAAAAATCCTGGCCAACCGCCTTTCCCAATTTCTGATGAAACTGATAGACAGAGACCAGATGGGTTTTGTCCCTACCAGACATGCAGGAGACAACACCAGGCAAACTATTGACCTTATTGACATGCTGAATAGAGTTTGTCACCCTGCCCTAATACTTAGCCTTGATGCCCAAAAGTCATTCGATGGATTAAGTTGGCCCTACATGTTTGCAACCTTTACTAAATTTGGGCTTCTTGGTCCCTTTCTCCTGGCCCTAAAAACCTTCTACTACAACCCCTCATCACAGGTCCAATTAGCATCCTTCACATCTCAATCATTCCCCATGTCAAATGGTAGCAGGCAGGGCTGCCCTCTTTCCCCACTTCTCTTTATTCTCTGCCTGGAGCCCTTAGCAGAGGTTATCAGAGCCTACCCTGACATACGAGGGGTTCACATGTGCCAAAGAGAGTATAAACTGTCCCTATTTGCAGATGATGTACTTCTTACCCTTACTAATCCTCACACATCTCTTTCGTCTCTGCGTGCTCTATTATCTCAGTGTAGCTCCCTATCGCGATATAAGGTTAACATCAAAAACAGAAGCCCTGCCCCTACATCTAACTCCCGAAGATCTGTTACTTCTAAAAAATTAATATCCTTATCGTTGGGGCACCTCATCTCTCAAGTACCTGGGGGTACATCTCACGCCATCATATCCTTCCTTATACTCAGCCAATTATGTCCCCTTGTTCAAGTCTATCAATGACATGCTGGCTTGTTGGAATCCCATACCAATATCTTGGATAGGTAGGATCAACGTGTTGAAGATGTCCATTATGCCAAAATGATTATACTTCTTCGAAACACTACCAGTCCCTATTCCAATGGCCCAATTAAAATTGCTTAAAAGGTGGTTTCTCAACTTTATTTGGAGAGAGTGGCCAGCTCAGTCATCTTTTCCTCGAGGGGTCAGGGAGGCATGGGAGTCACAAACATTCATAAATATTACCTGGCCACTCACCTCCAAGCGGTGGTGTCCTGGTGTAGTCTGAGGCCTCCAAACCAGTGGATAGAGATAGAGATGGGCTCCCTGTTCCCGACTCATCCATGCTCCCTCGTCTAGTCATCTGCATTATTTTCATACCCCAAACTCCAAGATCTCTGTCTGGGCCCTATGCAGGTCTCACTCAGGCTATGACGCTCCTGCCTCGCCAAATTCTCCCTTTCATCCCCATGCCCATCCTCTCTAATATACTTTTTAACCCTTTAATCAGTGACAGCCTTTGTCATGTCCAAATGTTTCCTTAGGCACGGAAGGGCCTGTTCCAACTACGCCACTTTGTGAATCCAGTTACACGCAAGTTTTGATCCTTTCAAGACCTTTCAAGATCTAAAAGCCAAATTCCAAAGCACATGCTATATTCATAATTTCAAATAACCCACTTTCTATCAACTTTCTCCCTTCCTTACCCTTACTAAACCAACATCCTTTGAAATCATTTGCTCCCAGGGACCTTACCAAATGCAATTTATATCTTCTCTATACCAAATACTCCAGGAGAATCTCCCGCTCTCTTTGGAGTCTCACTCCTATATGTGCAAATGGTCTCAACTCACACAACAACAAATCTCCACCCCTCAGTGGGCTAAAATATGGTCCTCAACCTCCAATATATCAAGATTTGTGGCACAGAGGGAGACAGCATACAAAGTGTTATACTTTTGGTACAGGACCCCTGAGGTTATACACCATTACGATCCATCCCTTTTGCCTCTCTGTTGGAGGTGTGGGAAAAGCAGAGGGACTCAATATAATTTTTTTTGGCAATGTGAACTGATTGTTCCTTTTTGGTCCATGATGATAATAATACTCCAGCAGATTTTTGATACCCCTATCTCACTGGACCCAGTACATCTCCTTCTGGGTCTCCCACTCCTCGGACTGGGAAAGGCCTCGAACAAATTAGCTGCCTATATTTTACTAGCAGCAAAAAGAGCTATTCCTTTCTGTTGGCTACTCAATCTTCAACCTAAGCTCAGCTTTTACAGGGTATATGCAGAATGGTATATGCAGAATGGAGCACATGACGGCTATGGTAGAGGATGCTTTCGACCGGTTTGATAAGATATGGGCTTTATGGGATAACTCGGTGTATGGCTCACCTCTTTAGAAAACCCCACAAGAAACCTACATGTAAGCCCTTGCCATCCTGCAATCCAAAGTTCCTCTGTCTCTCTTTCATCCTCATTTGTCTCTCATTTTGGTCTGATCTGTATAGTTGTATTAAGAATGCATCTTTTTTCTTCCAAAAACAGTTTCCTGCTGCATTTGGAAATTTCAAAAGCAAGTATAAAGGAATAGTAGTGGTAAAAAAACAAAAAAATGCATTTGGGTTTAACTAATCTTTTTTTTTTTTTTCTTGCATAATTCTCCTTTAAGGAAGCTAAGGGGGCATGGCAGGTGGTGTGTTTTATGCTGCACACTTTGGCTAATATGAGTCCCTCAATCCCATCTCAAAAAGTTGGGAGATAGGTCCACTGCTGCCACCAGGGGAGAAGGGGCTCCAAGACTGCTGGTGAAACATATTTATAAATTAGTGCCATAACTCAAATGATTTGGTCTTGGGAAGGGGGGGGGGGGGGCATGGACTCAGGGTTTAAGAACATGATTATTATAACTCACAAGAACATACAAGGACATACAAGTGTAGTGTAGCACTAACCCCCGAAGGAGCTGCTGGTTTTTGTTAGGCTTACCGTTACCTCACCTGTTCACTGTGTCCGTCCTAGGGGTCCTGTTGTAGAGTGGATTAAAGAATGTTAGCTCCTTTTTCAAAAGATTTATTTGAAAGAACATGAATTTTGCGATAGAGGGTTAAGGGGGATTTAAGTACATTGTAATTGTGGGTTAGAGGTATTTCCTTGATCCAGATGACAAACAGCTTCCACAGTCTGGATCTGGCAACCATAGGCCTCTCTCAATGACCTAGCAGCTGATGAGATGCTCGGAAAAAGTCTCTGCCATAGACTTGTCAATTCAACGGAATCGTTGTACATTTCTCTGCCACAGGAAAGCACAACCAGCAACTTGTTGTAAAATTAAAGAGCTGTCACACAGTACCAGGTTCTTTCAGCCAATCTAGCGGTACTGTGTGGTAAATGACCCGGGATGCGTCCTCCAACTGAGTCTCCAGGCTCTGCCAGAGATACCAGCCTTGTTGCTTGGTCCTCTCCTGAAAAAGTCCTCCCCTGGATCCTCCAGTCGCTTGGCTTCTCCCCGCAGGCAAGACAGCACATGACCACCCCTGGATCGGTAGGCCCCAATACTTCTGGGTCCACCCTTCAGTTGTGAAGCCCCGGGCCAGCCGGCCCTGAGACATGAAGGAAGACAGCACACACCCTAGGACAAGAGTACCCTTACCCAGAATGCACAGTGGGTGAACCACTCCCACTGGGCTGTTTCTGAGTAAAAGGGGTACCCAATGCATTTAGCCTGTTGCATTTCCAACACCTACCGGTGGTGACAGCGACACCCATGGTCAAGTGGAAAAACGAACACAACCCTGCTAAACTGGTACAGAAACCAGAACTTTAGTATAATTAGTCTGAGCCAAACTGCAGCTTCAGACAAACTCAAATTTACAAAAATAATAGTGCCTGTATTGAAAATACCAGCGTTACACAAGGGACGTCAGAAAGTAGTAAAATCAAAACAAATGGGGTATTACAGAAAGAATGTTAACAGGCATACACAATTTTTTTACCACCATCACCTGCACCTCTTGAAGTGATCAGATGTTCAGTGAGCTTAGCACTATTACACGTGTTTTTTTTTACGCATAGCAGGCATTTATTCCCTCTCATACAAGGCTATACATACACTTCAAGAAAGAAAAACATTTTATTATTATATTGTAATGTCTTCTTTGCATCTGCAAAACCCTAGTACAGTTTTTACAATTAAAGAAAGGACCATATCTTATATTGTTTACAACCGTAACAAATATTAATGATCATATAGGTAAATGTTTCAGGAGATAATTAAAGCAGAAGATATATATTATAAAATTCTAGAATGACATGTTAATATACATATCTTATATCTTATCTATTAATCCCATAGAGTAAACTTGCCAGGTAGGAATAATAAGCCTCCTTTAACCTAACATGCCGACAACATACAGTAGATACAAAAGTTGCACAGCAATGTTCAATACAGTGCTATATATCTTGGTATCTGTTGGCTTGGGTTGGATGATATGCATATGTTTGAATGCTGCTTAGATTTTTTTATTTTATTTTTTTATGTACAATAACATGTTGTAGACTTACTGGTCATTTCATAAAGAATAATCTTACACCCAGCAATGTTCAGTGCTCACATTACGACCCACTCAAGAAAATGGTTATCGGCACCTAATCAAACAAATTTTCCACAAAGGCATCATTTTCTAGATGTTGGAAAACAGCCAGAGCCTTACACGACATCCCTACCTAAGCAAACATTTATCCATCTTTATTATTGCCATTTATGAGAGCATCTTTAGTAAATGATGGGATTGGGACCTATGGATAAGTAATGATCCAAGCCCCAGAGTGCTTTGTGATATATATGAAACAATACAAAGTGGCTTAAAGACTGCCAGGAGTTGTCTTCTGTCTGCCAGCTAAATGTGTCCTGCTACTTTGTCTTGCCTCATTACTGTTATAAGAAGTGGAGATATTAGCAGATCTATGCCAGTAAGATGCAAAAGATCTAAAAAAAATAGCTCATTCCACTCTGATATTTAGGGGAAAAAAGTCAGTTTTCATATTTCACTCCCCTCATTAAATCTTTTCCTGCTGCAGGTACCTGCAGCACATTGATCGGTAACATTTTGAAAGCCTCTTTAGCATCAATAGGGTTAAGACAAATTATGCAGCATCTGAGCAGTGGATGCCAGCGGGAGAATTTGGAATATCATTAAAGTACCTCCTGCTTTACCGAACATGTAGTAACTGTGACTGCAGTGGGAATTATTTGCATAAATTCAAATGACCCTGCTAAATGCTTATGGAATGATGGGTCTGATAGCTTCGATAAACCAAAGTAATTAGAAAGGGTAACTTAGTTGGCAGAACTAATATATTACTGCTGTCTAACTACCTATTCGTTCTGCTTTAACGGTGCTGAGAATCGTAACAAGGGTAATTATACACAAGGACAATAATTATAGGGAATATAGCTCAGCACAAGGTACAGGAAACATACTTTAGGTAAAAAGATACACAACATGCTTTTCTTTCTATTGTGAATGGTGTTCCTGATTGGCACAATGATTGTTGTTATTGGTAAAATTCTGTTTCAAGAGATATTTTCTATTAGGTATTGCCATATTGTGCAATACTATAGCTTCCAGAATACATACAATTTGGCTTTTTTATGTCACTTATGTGTTGATGTATTGATAAGGAGCTCTAATTACATATGTGCATAAATGATATCATTAGCAACCTTTCTAGGGCAGCAATAGAGTGGAAAAGCCCAGTGCCACCATCATCAAGCTAATATGCCTAGCCTGCTGTTTTGTTTACTCTGAAGAGGTATAGTATACAATGTATACTGTATATATATCAGTACATGGACATACATACATATCGAAGGGGATTACATTTTGAGAGCATACGTACCATATATGAAACTTCTTGATGCAGACTGGACCTCAAAAACAGTAGATACATTTGTGTAGTCTAAAAATCTGAAAAAGTGTAGTGCTATGTTGCAATACATAAATACAAATATATGTGAAACATAGATGTATATGAAGTGCTAGTTATCAACCATATGTGATAAGTGAATCTAACAAGAAAACACAGGAGACATCGCTGGAAGTGGCAGCAGAGGAGTTTTCGCCTTCCATTTGATGTTTCCGGAAATTGACTACTTGCTACTGATGGTCTGACGGTCTGATATTGGAGACGAGACAGAGGACATGCTATCCTTACTGGGCCGGTTTAATTCCATAAGCCTATTGAGACTTGGGAGGCGTAAACCCCACTAAGTCAATACTATCCGGTAAGCCTCCTCCATAATCACGGTGGTGATGGTGGTCTCTTTATTTTCAAGAGTTTTACTTAATAGTGTGTTGGAATATATTCTTACTTGGATTGTAATTGGATTCACATCTTGGAGAGTGTTTATGGACTAGTAACCATAATATTAATATTAAACTTTTTTTATTTCCGTTTTCTTGTTGGATTCACTTATCACATATGGTTGATAACTAGCACTTTATATACATCTATGTTTCACATAAATTTGTATTTATGTATTGCAACATAGCACTACACTTTTTCGTTTTTTTGTATTTCTATGCTTTTGTCTACAGCAGTGTTGGCTGCTAAGTTGCAAAATAGTTATTTTTTCACAGCGCAGTATATACATATTCTAAGTTTGTGTAGTCTACCTACAAATGGTACAAGAAGATACTGCTGGCTTGACTAACTTTTTACCACTTCAAATGGCCCTTACTACCAGGTCAATAACTTACTCTCTACTGTGGGTATAAGCACAGCCATCCTGTTCCCAATCAGGAACTGTCTAAACTTGGCAGGCTGGTTGTACACTTTTTTCTGTGCTTCTTGTGCCCTCTGTACATTCTCTTTTAAAAGATACATCAACTTGGCAATTCTCTCTCTCATTTGGGTGATATGCTCTACTGCCATTTTACATTGAGAACATTCACTTTCCCAGTTTTCTTTAACTAAATCAAGCAACCAACAAGGTCTCCATCCACATACCAGCTCAAACAGGGAAAACCTGGTGGGTGCTTGAGGTACCTCCCTGATGGTAAATATGAGTGCTGTGAGTAAGCAGTCCCAATAATTTCCATCTTTTTACCCCACCCTCTTGAGCATAGATTTTACAGTCTTATTGAACTTTTCGACTAGCCCATTTGTCTGTGGGTGATAGCCTGAGATACGGAATTGTTTAGTCCGGAACAGCTTTTATAGGTCTTTTAACATGAATGTTGTGCCTTGGTCCATCAATATCTCTTTAGGAAACCTGGTTCTTGAGACATGTTAAATAGTTCTCTGGCAATCACTTTTGAGGAGGTCTTCCAAAGAGGAGGTGCCTCTGGATACCTCATTGTGTAATCGAGTACCACTAGGACCCTGATCCAATTTCACCAAGGGGCCCACCAGATCCATTGCAATACCCTCAAACTGCAATTTTATAATAGGCAGAGGCACCAAGAGTTTCTAAAATGTGACACTGAAGCAGATAGCTGACAAGTGGTAAATGAACCACAATAACTTTTCACCTCCGCAGTAACTCCCAGGCCAGTAGAACCAGTCTGTTATTTGTGCTACCACCGGGCTTCAGTGACTCAGTATAGCAACTTACCATTGACTGCTAAGTGTAGAAACCTTCTTTCAGCTTCAGGCACTTGTGATGCTCCATTATTACCTTGACTTATTCCCTGATATTTTTTAACATGGGGTCCCACATTTGGGTGGTACCAAATGCACCCTGTGACACTTCCAGATCAGGATGTGCATGATAAGAGGAACCTTGGCCTTCATCCTTCTGGGACTTTATCTGCAGCGGTAAGTTTTCCTCCACCATCTCACCAACCATGACCTACATAAGTCCTACATATATCTGACATAGCTCTGCATGGTAGCCAATTAGCGTCTAACCTCAGCTTGTTCAATTAAGGAGGCTGGTTTCTATGCAGCCTGATTTTGCACTTTCCAGCTTTAGTAAATAAACCCCACAGTACCCCACTCAGCTAATCTAACCAACAGGTTCCCTGATTGGAAATGGCTTTGGAGCAATTTATCCCTAATAGATTTAGACTTCCTAAGGATTCCTACCCACATATATTTCATTATTTCATCATTTTATAGCAGATACCATTATTTCCCCAGGATATAACAAAAAGTCTCCTGGTGCCACATGTATCTTGTAATAAATATTACAGTGTTTGTTTCTGTCATTTTCCTTTTCGAGAAAAGGCCATGATTTTTTTAAACGTGTACATACTCTTTGGTATGCTCACTTTAGAAACTTTTTATTCTACCCTTTCTGCATCAATCTGTTTTGTAATTATTTTTCTTTACATTGGAAATATGCTTCATCAGAGCATTTCTTGCCCATAAGGGGTGGGGGATGTGTACTGGAGGCATGTAGGATCTTTTTTCCCGCCATAGGCTTACCGTAGACATGTGCAATTAGCCCATACATTTGTTGATATTCAGTTTCATTAAAAATCAATGAAATTTGTTTTGTTTATTAGTTTTCCAAGTTTTCGGAACCAATTAGATTCGGATTGGTCGACAAATGATCAATCCTAATTCTGTGTGAAGAATAGATGGTTGGTAAGGAGCAGGCCAGCTGCATGCTCGGATAAGGGTCTGGTGTAAATTTTGGGGGGGCCCCACGCTGTTTTATTTTTTACATTTTGGCTGCTTTTTTCTGAATGTTCTATTGCTGGAATTCTTTTGTTTACATTTCAGCTCTTAGCAGGGAAGCCCCGGGCCCGCTCCTTAACAATGAGCTATTCTTCACACAGAGTTCAAGTCGGTCAATAAATTTTCGACCAATCCAAATTCTAATTGTTCTGAAAATATGGAATTTGTTAGCAAATTAATAAACAAAACAAAGTTAAATGAAACTAAACTAAACTAATTCTGAATTAAATCAACAAAAAAAAATTAGTAACATAAAGAATTTGTCCTTTCTGCACATGTCTAGCGTACAGTACAGGCTTGTACTAAGAGAGCTATCTTCCCGAGGTTTGATCCCAAAAAGGCAACTATTAGGTTGGGATACAAATTCCTACAAGGTATCAACATCCCTCATTCATATCATCAGAATATCCTTGATGTACCTGTGCCATGCCTTGTGTTTGTAAATAATATGTATTCTTGAAGATAAAAATATTCCTTGTGAGTAAATACTTCAATAAGGCTAAAATAAAGTGATACAATTCCCACATGTTCAGTCCTCTTTTCTGCCAAAAACATTTATACTGTTTGTATGACTTTGTAGTGTGGGATGCTAAAACAGAGCGCATCTACATCGATGGACACTAAGAGAGTTCTCTGTGGGATAGAAACTCCCTCCAAAATTTGGAGGAGATCCACTGTGTCCCTAATATATAACAGGAGGACTGTTACATGTGGTCTTAAGTTTGATTGATAATTGATTGATAATCTTACTTGCTTGTGAGTGCATAAAATATAAACAATTGAGGATATTGGACAATCAAATATTCCTTCATATCCTGATTGATTACTCCCTTGTCCAAAGCATCCTGAACCAATCTTTAGAAGTCCAACTGAAAGAGATTAACCACCTCTGCTGTTATAACTTTGTAGTAATCTTTGTTGTTTAAACTTTGATAACATATTGTTTCAAATTGGTGTAGGTCCATCAGGACTATGTTACTTCCTTTATCTTTTCCTGACTTTTTTAAGATTGAAGTCATTTCGTCTTGGCAGGGTGAGTTGATCGAGCTCAGCTGTGACTTGAGTAAGAAATGTCCAAATTGCTCGGTGGGATTGGAGCCTATCACCTATCACCTCTGTTCTCAAGTCCCCTTCTCATCTCTACTTCTCCTTCATTTTCATTCAAAAGTTGGAATAATGCCTCAAAGGCTCGAAAATCCACCGTATTAAAGGTTTTACATTTTTCCTATAATTCTCTTAGTACTGCATTTTCTGGGTTAATTTTTTTTTTTTGTCATGAAGAAACCTCAGAGTTAGTTTTCTTGAAAAAGGTTAGAGGTCCTTAACTATTTCAAATTTGTCCATATCAGCAAAAGGACAAAAAAAAAATCAGGCTTAAATGGAGTACCTCCAATTCAGTCCCCAAAAGAGTATGTGAGAATTCTGTGTTTCTGTTGGTTTCCTCATGACAAAATGATCCAGGGTCATTCATTTTGTTTGAGGGCCACCTTCATGTTTTTCTCCAAAAATACATTTTTTCACTAGATTTTTTGGTTTAGCTCCTTTGTCTGAGTGTTCTCTTTCATTGCTTTGTGGAGCTGTATGTGTCATATTCACGGGCAGGACCTGAGTGACATCATCACGGTGTGAGGAGCCAGGCATAATCTTGTCTGGAGATTGCTTCTGTGTCTCTATATTGTGTGACTGCTATATATTTTTTTCTCTTGAATAAAAATTGCTGCCAGTATTACACTATTGTATTTTTATTCATATTTACAAGACATTTCTGCATGAACTGGGGAGCATTGGAAATAAGACTGGGGGGCTGCTGACCTGTTGCTTATTGAATGAAAGCACTGCTGACTACCATGAGAAATAAGGGGTCCACTTCATTAAGTCAGGAGACACCCAATTAGGCACTGAGCACTTTTGGTGACACTTTCTGTGGTAGAAAATTTCAGATGGTGTGGAAGAACTCTGTTTTGCATTTATAGTAAAAATTGCATACTCATATGCACTCTATCAGCTGGTCAGAGAGAGAGTGCAGGTAATTAAAAAGCTTTCTTGGACACAAGATGTAATGGTTGTCTCATTTGTGCTGACTGAGGATGTCTGATGGCTCATAACAAGCTAGAAGGGGCTCTGAGGAAAGTGAAGTGTACCACCGCCCCAGAACTGTTCTGAGTGCCTGGAAGCGCTGGGAACCACCAGCCGGGCCATCAGCTTCCTCTCCACCTGCGTGCCAACCGCCTTCCCTCAAGAGTGGATAAAACTTCTAAATTATTCCAATGCGCTGAACACATCTATGATCCTACAAGTTCCTACAAGTTCCCAATTGTCTATCTTGGAATAAAATGTTTTTCTATTGCTGCACTTAGTTGGCTCTGCTCTTCTTTGTGTCTTGTTTTTTGAATTTATAACACATGGATTTTTGGTGATTGTTTACGGACATGAATCATGATTGGATTACATGAGGGACTGTCTTCATGAGATATTCTGATTACTGATTATAAGATTTGAGCTCTAGGTAGTATTGGGCATTTTTTTGCCAGTGAGAGCTTCACTGTTATATAAACACAATTTTTGTCACATGTGTGGCGATTGCACCGTTGAGTGGTAGCCACTCTCTTCCTCCTTTTTGCTGCATTGTGTGAAGCAGATCCACCACTATAGTACCTCCTTTTCCATCCACCTTGTGTACAGTCATATTGCTTATATTGACCATCTCTTATCCACTGTAAGGAAGAAATGGAGTAAACATCAGATTCTAATGCAGCGTACACACGACCGGAATTCTCGTCGGAAAAAGCTCTGCTGCTTTTCCCGAAGGAATTTCAACGGAATTCCGCTTAAACTGTCTTGCCTACACACGGTCACACCAAATTCCGACCTCCAAGAAAGTGGTGACGTACAACACATACGACGGGACTAGAAAAAGGAAGTTCAATACCTAGTAACCAATAGCTTTCATCGTGTAGTTGAATCTGAGCATGCGTGAGTTTTTGCACGTCAAACTTGCATACACACGATAGGAATTTCCGATAGATAGTTTTTCCATCGGGAAAATTGAGAACATGCTATCAAATTTTTGCTGGCGGAAATTCGGACAGCTAAATTCTGATGGAGCCTACACATGGTCACATTTTCAAATGAAAAGCTCTCATCGGTCTTTTGCTGGCCGAAATTCTGATCGTGTGTACGCGGCATAAGTCACCTGCTGATTGAGATTGTAACTAAACATTCCTAAATTAACCTTCTATATTATTTTTTCATTTTTATGCCCTGGATTCAGAGAATCCTGCTTTATCCCCCCAAAATGTATTTTCTTTTAGTAATAATATCTCTATTGTATCATTCCAAATATTCCTTCAGTTATTTGTCTCTAGCAGGGCCGTCTTTAAGGCAGGGCAAAAGGGGCAGCTGCCCTGGGCCCTGTCATTGTTGTGGGGCCCAAAGCAGCTGCCTCATACTTGCCAACTATCCCAGTGTAAATTCCCTTGTCCCTTGAAGTTTTAGTCCCGTGTCCCAATATCTCAGTGTGAAGTGATGGTACTAATGCTGCCCAGCTCTGCCCTATTGTTGTGTACATATAAATCACCCGCAGACCCTGTGTTTACATGTAAATAACCGGAATTCATATGTAAATAGTGACTGCATTACTAAGTAAATCGATGCGGCCAACAGCATTGATATGAAAATAAAGGTGGCATTCATATGTGTATCATGCTCCCCTGCAGTGAGGAGATGATGTGCTGTAACCTCCAGAAACCAATCAGTGAGCAGTATTACTTTACAGTAATCTCTAGTAACCAATCAGTGAGCCGTAATGTGTGCTGTAACCTCTAGCAACCAGACATTAAGCAGTAATGATATGCTGTAACAGCTGGTAACCAATCACAATTGCTGCCTGATCTGATACAGTAAACTGAGTTTAAGTCTAGCTGCTATTTATTGTATGTCTCAGAGCAGGTGGAGAGCAAAACTGCATGGGGGGGGGGGGAAGAAAATTTTTGCCCAGGGTCCAATCAGTATTAAAGTGGTTGTATACTCTTTTTTTTTTACTTTTACCTACAGGAAAGCCTATAATAAGGCTTACCTGTAGGTAAAAAAAAATCTCCTAAACCTGTACGGTTTAGGAGATATTCCCCTCGGTATGCGCCGCTGACTGCAGCGGCTCATGCACACAAGGGGATTCTCGGCTGAAAATCCGGCAGTGGCCGACCGGCCGGGATGAAATCTCCCACGCGCATGCGCGGGAGTGACGATATCACGGCTCCGGCCACTCACAGCGCCGGAGCGGCGATACCCGGAAGAAACGCAGAGGGAGCATGTCGGGGCCTCGTTCTAAGGTAAGTATTTCATAATGAGCTAGTTAGCTCATTATGCCTTTTGCTTTGCAGGTGGTAAAAAAATAAAAATAAAACATTAGCGGGTTTACTACCGCTTTAAAGACGGCCCTGGTCTCTAGTACCAAATTCTTCCAAGCTCATCCAAACCATGCCTGTAGAGATTAGAGTTGTAACTCCTTTTTGAAATGGCCAGTCAGCATTTCCATCATATTCTCTGAACATTTCTGTAGTTTGGTTTCCCATGATGTTTTGAACTCTACCTCTGTTGTATGAATATTATGGAAAATCTGAATCCTCAAACCCCAGGGGTTTAGATTTTCCTGTATGTGTTTCTCAAAATACTTCATATGCCAGAATATATTTGACTTCCTTTTCAACAATTGTTTACATTTTAAAAAATATATATATATATATATATATCAATTCATTTCAGAAGTCCTAGAATTTTATCTAGCTTATTCCCTTTGGACCCATGTCATGAATTTCACCCATTGGGTTCTCAAATATTGGGACATTTTTGCTAAAACAGCATGAATGTTAAGGATATAGATAATTAGTACAATATGTCAAATTATATTGAGTTAGGGCAAAAGATAAGGCAAAAGATAAAACAATAATCACAATCACAATAATCAGCTGCATCTTCTTTTTCCAATCTCTTTGTGGGTTTTCCCGAGGAAAGGTTTATTCAATATTGAACATTTGACACAATACATGGATGATTTGGAATTTGACGATCTGTCACAATTGAATATAATCCAGTTTCTTCCACACCAGAGATAACCTTCTTTGATTAGCCTGTTTCTGTAGATGATGATCACTGTTTACCAACTTATACACTAAAGCAATAGTTCCTAAACCTGGGGTATGTGTACCCCCAGGGGTACAAGCTGGGATTTTAAGTGGTATTTTTTTTCAAACTGACATGCACCCACCAATGTACAAGCCAGCCATAATACTTTTGGGCATTGCTGCCCTTTTTTAAAATGTTTAGACTGGACCTATGGGCTGTGGGCTGCTGTGAATAATATCTGTGTCACTTAGCTCCAACCCTATCACCACCCACAGCCCTTGGTACATCCGTTGACAGGAGAAGTCAAGTCCAAAACTGTCAGCAATGGGAGAAGAAGGCTACAGGCTGCAGAGGTTGTAGGGTGTGATTAGCGCTTGAAGAGCATTGCAAGGGATGAACAGAGCTAGAAGAAGAGTGCAGGGCTAAACAGTGTTTAAACAGGTAAGCAGCAATTGAACAGCTTTGTAAGAGGGTGGAAGGGGATGCAAAGGTGAGCAGTGTTAAAAGACGATGGTGGGTTGTAGGGGTAAACAATTTGGTAGCAGGTTTTAGAGGGTGCAGATTGAGCAGTTTTGGTAGGAGGGTGCAAAAGTGCACACCATTGAAAGAGCACACAGCACTCAGGAGGACATTGTGCAGCCTGGGGTTCAACTGCATCCACATTGTAACATGGCAGGGGGACGAGGGTGATAAAGCGGAGTAATGTCTTGCAAGATGGTTGTCATTAATCAGGTGTGACCAGAACTGTGTGGACAGCAACAGAGGAAACCAAACACATGTAAAGTGAAAATAGAGTAATTTAATAAAGTAAGTGACACATAAATACAAACACCAGAGATCCACAGATAACAACAGTCAGACAGGTATATACAATAAATGGGGAATACCAGAATCATAAACGTAGCCAGGCCAGGGTCATCAACGGGAGTTCAGCAGATGGGGGCAAGGCGCAAACAGGACAGGGAGAGGATGGACGGATCAGGCTGCAGGGTAAAGGTAAAGGTAACAGGGTCACAAGAGGGACAGGTTCAGCTACAGGGCACAGGGTTCAGAGTCAGGGTCAGGTTCAGAGATCACTGGTTCAGGTCAGGGTGCAAGGACCATACCAAGGCAAGTGTGTGTGCGTGTTTGGCGGGTATTAATACACATCTTCTGCAATCAGGCTAAGGTGACGCCTGATCGCACGAGATAATGTCGGCTCCGAACTGCCGGGAAACACTCGCTGGTGGATGCCAGTACTGCGGCCCAAGGATCAGATAGTGCCACCAGCAGGTGAAACTTCTCCTGACAGTTCCAGACTGCCGGGAGACACTCGCTGGTGGACATTAGTACTGCAAGCCAAATGTCCAACAGTGCCACCAGCAGGTTGAACTTTTCCTGACAATGGTGTTGAGGAAAGTGGGGTGGAGGAGCAGCGGTCAGAGGTTACAGACGGTAGCCTACTAACAGGCCATAGCAACATACATACACTATAATACATTCATACTTTTTCACTCACATATGCAATGTGGTGGGGGGGATTTGTGCTGGTAATTTTATCATGGGAGTTGTATTAAAGGAACAAAAACTGTCAAACATTCAGCCTGTGGTGCGGTAGCCTGTCCAACAGAAGCCAGCCAAATGTCTTTTGTAGAACAGGTATGCCAGAAAACATCTGCCGATTAGCTGCAAGTGCTGACTGGTGTGTTCTGGTGGGGGCAGTCTCTTTTTTCGTTCAGCCCGCTGGGGCTCTTAGTGTGTACCAGGCATTACTCTTACCACAGGGTACAGGTATTTTTTACTGTTTACATACTTAAAGAATTTCTTGAGATTTTTTTTGCTCTCCTCCGCTATGTGTCTTTCATGTTCTATCTTAGCCGTCCTTATTGCACCCTTACATTTCTTGTTGCGTTCTTTATAAAGTCTAAATGCTGATGATGATTCCCCAACCTTGTATTTTTTGAAGGCCTTCTGCTTTGCTTTTATATGCATTTTTACATTGGAGTTAAGCCATCCAGGACTTTGGTTTGCTCTTTTAAATTTATTACCCAATGGGATGCATTGACTAATGCCCTTATTTAATATGCTCTTAAAGCAAACCCATCTCTCCTCTGTGTTCTTTGTTCTTAAGATTTTATCCCAATTTATGCCTTCTAGCAAGGTTAGCAGTTTAAGGAAGTTGGCTCTTTTGAAATTCAGTGTCTTTGTATTCCCCTTATGTTTCCTATTTGTGTTATTTATACTGAAGCCAATTGACCTGTGATCGCTGTTACCTAAATGTCCCCGTATTTCCACATCTGCGATCAGGTCTGTATTGTTGGTAATCAGTAGATCCAGTAACGCTTTATTTCTAGTAGGTGCTTCTACCATCTGACCAATAAAATTGTCCTGCAAGATATTTAGGAACTGGCGGGCCTTAGATGAATGCACGGTTTCCTCCGCTCAGTCTATGTCTGGATAGTTAAAATCCCCCATTATGATAACACTTCCAATCTTTGCTGCTAATCCAAATTGTGATAGGCGATCTGTCTCCCCTTCCTCCCTCAGGTTAGGGGGCCTATAGTATACTCCCAGTATTATTTTCCCCTTAGCTTCATCCCTTGGGAGCTCTACCCATAAGGATTCCACCTCCACCCTAGCTCCCTTAGTGATTTCATCTCTCACATTCACTTGTACATTATTATTAATATATAGGCATACCCCTCCCCCTTTTTACCCTCTCTGTCCTTGCAATAAAGGGTATACCCTTGAATGTTTGCCATCCAATCATGAGAGCTGTTGAACCAGGGCTCTGAAATTCCCACAAAATCCAAATCCTCCTCGTACAAAAGTATCTCTAGTTATTATTATTATTATCGATTTATATAGCGCCAACAGTTTATGCAGCGCTTTACAATGTATAGGGGGGACAACACAATTACAGTACAATACAAAAGGTACAGGAGGGCCCTGCTCGTAGAGCTTACATTCTAAAGGGAGGGTGTGGTGGTACAAAAGGTAATAGCTGCAGAGAATGATTTGATGGGGGTGGCTCAGGAACAGTTAGGTGGGTGTGGGATAGGCTTCCCTGAATAAATGAGTTTTCAAGGAACTCTTAAAGGTGGACAGGGTAGGGACTGAGCAGACAGACTGGGGCAGGGAGTTCCAGAGTATGGGAGAGGCTCTGGAGAAGTCTTGAAGGCGAGCATGAGAGGAGGTAACAAGGGAGCTAGAAAGCAGGAGGTCCTCAGAGGAGCGGAGGGGACGATTTGGGCGATATCTGCAGATGAGGTTGGTGATGTAGATGGGGGCGAGGTTGTGGATGGCCTTGTATGTTATGGTTAGCATTTTGAATTTTACAAGGTGGGGTAGGGGAAGCCAGTGAAGGGATTGGCAGAGAGGGGCAGCAGTCACGGAACGATTAGTGAGGTGTATTAGTCTAGCAGCAGCATTCATAATAGACTGAAGGAGGGATAGCCTGCTTAAGGGTAGGCCATTAAGGAGAGAGTTGCAGTAGTCAAGGTGGGAAATAATCAAGGAGTGAACAAGTTGCTTTGTGGTGTCAGGAAGGGTCGAATTCTGGAGATGTTGCGGAGGTGAAGGCGGCAGGATTTAGCCAGTGATTGGATATGGGGGCTGAAGGAGAGGTCAGAGTCAAGGATTACACCCAGGACCCTGGCATGTGTGGAGGGACCAATGGTTGTGTTGTTGATATTAATGGTGAAGTCACGGGGGGAGGGGGGGGATCGTGAAGGAGGAAATATAACAAGCTCAGTTTTAGAAAGATTGAGTTTGAGGAAGTGGTGTGACATCCATACTGATATGTCATTCAGTAAGATGGAGATCTGTGAGGAGATTGAGGGGGTGAATTGAGGAGTGGAGAGATAGATCTGGGTGTCGTCCGCATAGAGGTAGTATTGGAAACCATGGGAGTTTATCAACTGGCTCAGGGAAGAGGTATGAGAGAGAATAGGAGGGGCCCAAGGACAGAACCTTGGGGTACCCCAACAGAAAGAGGAAGGGGAGCAGAAGAGATGGAGTTGTAAGCGACACTGAAAGTGCGCTGAGATAGGTAGGAGGAAAACCAGGATAAAGCAGAATCGCAGAGGCCAAGGGAGCGTAATTTTCTGAGGAGGAGCAGGTGGTCAACTGTGTCAAAGGCAGCAGAGAGGTCTAAAAGTATGAGTATGGAGTAGTGGCCGTTGGTTTTAGCAGTTAGTAGGTCGTTGGTGAGTTTTAGTAGAGCAGTTTCAGTAGAATGTTGTGGGCGGAAGCCAGACTGTAGGGGGTCGAGAAGGTTGTTGTTCATGAGGTAGCGACTCATTTGGTCATGGACAAGGCGTTCGATGAGCTTGGAGGCAAACGGGAGCAGGGAGATGGGTCTTAAGTTGTTCAAACAGGTGGGGTCTAGTGAGGGTTTTTTGAGTATGGGGGTAACCAGTGCTTGTTTGAGCAGGGAAGGAAAGGTGCCGGAGGAGAGGGAGAGGTTGGAGATGTGGGTTAGGGAGTTAAGGATAGAGTGGGAAGGTGGTAGCAGTAATTGTGAGGGGACAGGGTCCAGGGAGCAGGTAGTGAGGTGGGCCGTGGAGAGGAGTTTATTAACTTCATCTGTGGTAACTGGGCAAAAAGAGGAGAGTATTGAGCGTGGTGTTGGACCTGTTGTGATGGGTAGGGGAGGAAGTTGAATGCTGGATATCTCCTTGCGAATTGTGTCAATTTTGCTATTGAAATGGTTGGCAATCTGTTGAGCGGTAAGCAAGTTGGTGGGTGGGGGCAGTGGGGGGTGAAGTAAGGAATTAAGGGTAGAAAAGAGTTGACGAGGTTTGGATGAGTGGGTTTTGATGAGAGTGTTGTAATAGGTTTGTTTAGCAGTGTGGAGGCAGGAGTTGTATTTGAGAAGGGCAGATTTGTAGAGGGTAAAATCTTGCAGGGACTTAGATTTATGCCACGCTCGCTCAAGAGCACGGATGCGTCTCTTAAAACTTCTGGTGTCGTCGGTTTGCCAGGGTTGTGGCAGACAGGGCCTTGTTCTGCGTGTAGAAAGAGGCGCAAGTATGTCTAGGGAGCATTTTGTTGTAGATGGAAGTGGTTAGGTCTGGGCAGGACAGGGGTGCGATTTTGTCATAAAGGCCATCAGTAGCAGAATGAAAAAGAGAAGGGTCGAGGTTGCAAAGGTTTCTGCGGGTAGTGGCTTTAGGTTACCCTAGTTACTCTAGTTCACCCATCTTGTCCGCCAGGCTCCTGGCATTGGTGAACATGCCACATAGTTTAAACCGGTCACATATTATCCTCTTATTGGGTGTTCCGAGATTGCAACTAGAATTTCTTTTATGTGTGTAGCGCCGGTACTCCTAACTAGTACGCTCTATATGTTTCAATTTAGTTTTTTGCCCAAAACTGTAATGAGTTTTGGGAATAATTGTGGTAAATTTTACTTTGGTATCAGTTTGGCTGGGCTGTATAGAAGTTCTGCATGGTCATAGGTGGGGTTGTACACCTGTGGGAGGCTATAGAACACAGTCTGGTTGGACGCATTGGGTACCAATCTCTATCTCGGAACCAATCAGTGGGCGCGTTTGTCTCACGTCGTAATCATGGAAGTGGTATTTAAGGTGCCGAAGTCACGTGGTTCGGGGTTCCGGTCCAGAAGTTGTTGCTGACTCCGTGGTCCTGGTCCTCCTGACCAGCCCCCAGGGGCCCTCATGGCCTGGGGTGCGGATCCATCAGTTTCCGAGCCTCGGAACTGGCTAGTTTGAGGTGCAGTGACTGGAAGGAGGATTCTAGGTTGTTCCAGTGGCGTCTCGGGTTTTGGAGAGGCCCGGCAACTCTACATGCGACCAGGGGAGGACTCTTCAGTAAGAGAGCCACGCACAGGGCTTGCTGCTCGGTAAGAACCTGGAAGCTGAGCTGCCATGGACATTGATTGAATCCATAATTCTTACGGTATCGCCGGACCGGCTGAAAGATTCTGGTTCAGTAAGAAAAGTTCCTACTTCTACCCTTCCCTTCCAGTTGTAACCAAGTTTCCAACCAAGTCTGTGTGAGAGACTTTGAATGCTAGAATTACCTGTTGGCTGCTAAACCCAAACTTAAGGATTTATCCAACAGTTAAAGAGACCAGTTGCAGGCATGGCTTGGCGCGCGACGGAGATGGACACCTAATACAACAGCTCCGACAACACCGCAGCCTTAACCCACCTTTCTGCACCCAGATCGCTCTATCATGAGCAAGAAAACCCATGGCACACCTCGCACAAGATCCCGGAGACTAGCAGCCGAGTACCGGGGAAGAAATATCTCGGATCTCTTCAGGAATCCGTCGGCAAACAGACAGCACGCCAGGGGGAAGATGGCGGCGCCACATGCAGAGGAGGACTACAGTGAGGACTCCCAATCAGCACTGGACGATGACGGTAGGGACACCCCTCACCCAGATCACCCTCTCACATATGCTGGAATGTCAGGCATAGCGGCGGACCTCAAGGCAACCGTTCCGGCCGCTATAACAGACCTTAAGTCCAGCATGCTTGTTATCACTGAGAAGATGGCAGCTGCAAAGATGGCAGGGAGACATAGAGAGAGATCGATCCTCAGATTAGAGAAGGTTACCTGCTCCCAAACCCAGCATTTTATCGAGATTAACAGGCATCTTGAAGATTTAGATAACAGGGGGAGGAGAAACAACATCAGGGTCAGGGGGATCCCCGAAACTGTCGAAGCAGATCAAATCACCTCAGCCCTGGAGAGAGTATTCAACAGCCTGCTGGAGAGGCCTGGGGACACAGCCATTGAATTTTTCAGGGCCCACAGAGCCCTCAGAGTAAAAGGCCCGGACAATTTACCCCCCAGGGTCATAACCTGCTGCCTACACAGTTTCTCCCTCAAGGAAAGCATAATGAGGAAAGTACGCAGGAATGAACAAATCATTTTTAATGGAGAGACAATTATGCTTTTCCATGATCTTTCTCAGATCACGCTGAAAACCGCAGAGACCTGAAGCCACTGCTGGATAAGCTGAGGGAGAGAGACATGCATTACACGTGGAGATTCCCCTTTGCCCTGTTGGTCAATCACAATGGGAAACAACACTATTTACGCTCTCCGGATTATCTCCCTGAATTTTGCCAGGTGCTCCAATTAGGCCAAGTTGAAGTCCGGGAATGGTACCAGGAATTTTCAGACATCAGCCTGACTCCCCATCTGCCTCACCGGATAAACGTCTGGCTAAGAAACCTAGGCCTTCTCAACCTGGCGGCTCACAAGCGGGCACCCCGAACCACCATTCGCATTCCTCCAGAGGCTTTGAGGATGCCTGATCTCGCGGAGGGGTGAATGATTGGCTCTCTCCTGTGGAACCTGTTGGTCTGCAAGCAAGTTTCACCCCCAAACACCCACCGATCTTTCATCCACCTACACATGTTATATTGGAGTCAAATACGCAAGACCTGATTTATCGGCTGTTTTGGGAACGGATTGCATCTCATTCCTAAGTATACAAAGCTTCCGTCCCACTTTCACCGATACCTACCGGTATGATTGCACAACTGGTTAATGTTCTCACCCACGGAAGTAGCTTCACGACATCTAAGACACAGCTGCAGACAGAGCTCCCTTCTTACTGATAGGTGACTCAACACTACACACCAGCGCTGGCAGGGCCATAATCCCTTTTCAATTTGCAGGTTTTCCTTTGGATGTCAGGCACATGGACAATGCCCAGGTTGGACTCTTTCAGTGGTCTCCTTCTACGGGTGTTAGCCCTAGAGGGGGCAACTTAATTTAGCATGCCCCGTGGGCTAATTGACCGCTTAGTCCCCGACCGCGGAAATCGATCTTGGGTGGGTAGCGACAATTTTGGCCTCTAGGTGGGTTGTGAAGCGGGGTTTGCTTTTGTTTTTGTGTCCGAGAAGGGGGTTTCCCCTTTCTCCGACCAGCACAAAGTTCTTTACATTGCCTAAATATTGTTTAAAGTTTTGGGGTTTTCTTTTATGTCAGATAAACGTGCTCATTCAAGCGCAATTGGTGCAGAAATGGCTTTCTCAACTTTAATAAGCTATAGTGGGCTGCGGCTTGTCCAGGCTCGCTATCTTGACTTGCTCCCTTAGAATGCGAGATAGTGGGCTGGTACACAGGCCTCAGTGCACTACCCCCCCCCCCCCCCCGAGTGATCCTTACGGGGACAGTTTACCCCTTGGGGATCACTACTTAACTAACTGGGGACCCTGTGGGTCCCAGGTGAAATCAGTACACCTCACTCAACTCTCATCTTTCTTCTTCCTTTATCTATTTTTCTACATCTTTGTCTATCTCTTCTAATCTTCGGAAAGGTACAGCATAAGTTACTTGTGTTTGATGCAGCATTGTTGTCTTACGATTCCCTGTTTTTACTATCTTTGTATGTTTACTAAGTAGTGTTGAGGAGACAGACACGCCGTCGCTCTCTGGGTTCGTACCATGGCTTACTCCTCGCTGGGTCGGAACCCCACAGTAATTTTGCACAATGTGAAAGGGCTGAACATTCCTGAGAAACGCAAAGCCCTTCTCAGGTAACTTAAAAAAGGTAGGCCTCACTTTGTCTTCCTGCAGGAGACTCACTTTAGGACCAACCAGGTCCCTAGACTGACAGATGCATACTTCACACAAGCTCATCATGCAACGAATGATCTGGCCAAATCAAAGGGAGTATCCATACTTGTTAGTAGGTCGGCCTCCTTTGAACTTACAGACAAATTAGTTGACCCGGAGGGACGGTATATATTCCTGAAAGGGAAATGCTGTGGCACTCCCATCACACTAGCCAACGTCTACTTCCCTAATGCCTCCCACCTACCCTTCACTAATCGAATGTTTGATGCACTTAAAGGATTCTACTCCGGTTGTTTGATACTGGGAGGAGACTTTAACCTGCCTTTGAACCCCTTAACGGATACTTCCACGGGCAAAACTTATATTACATATAAGATCCTCAAAAAACTCAAACTGCTCCTGAACTCCCTGCACCTCATAGACTCCTGGAGATTCCTCCATCCAGAGGACAGGGACTACTCCTTTTATTCTGCGCCACATGGACGTTATTCCTGGATAGATTATATTTTTATTACCCAAAGAGACCTGGATTTGATCTCTGAGGCCCACATCGGGATACAATGCATTTCTGACCATGCACCGACTGACATTGGACCTAATGACACCACCTCCCAGATCCGAAACGTGGCGGTTAAATTCGTCACTACTGACAGATCCAGTTTTGCCCTTAACACCACACCAGGCATGGACCCTCTGACAATCTGGGAAGCTCACAAATGTTCTAATAGGGGGGTCCTCATCAGATTAGATGCCCAAAGTAAAAAAGAAAAGGAAGGGGAAATAAGACGTTTGGTGGGAAGGATTGAGGAACTGGAAACGAGACACAAACAATCCTTGACCGAACAGTCTGCTGCGGAGCTCCTGGAGGCTAGGAGAGCTCTCCAGCAGACAATTAATGCCAAGGCCAAGCGTTCCTTTTTTTTTTTTTTTTAAAGTGTATTATGAACACGGGGATAAGATGGGTAGATTCCTGGCAAGAGCTTTGAGGACAGCCAATTCAAGCCAAACTATTTTAGGCATACGCTCCGGGACAGGGAAACTCGAGGTCACCCCCAAACAAATAGCTAACCACTTCCATGCATACTATTCCAATCTTTATAACCTCCCCAAACAGCAGAAACCTGGACAAGTTCATGGTGACAGACGACAAACCATACGTAACTACTTAAAAGAATTCAATATGCCAACCCTGACAGCCCCAGATATAGATCTATTAGAAAAACCCATAGAGGACGCAGAACTCCAACAAGCCATTAAGGGTCTCAGGTAGGGGAAGAGCCCGGGCCCGGATGGCTTCACTGCCATATATTACAAAACCTTCCTCAACACTCTGCTGGTGCTGCTGAATGCTCTGAATTCCATGTCACACTCCAAAGAGATGCCCACTGCTTTTCTTTCAACTTATATCACAGTTCTGCCAAAGCCAAACAAGGACCCAATGGTATGCGTGAGCTATAGGCCCATATCTTTGCTCAATTTAGATGTGAAACTGTTGTCAAAATTTATTGCCAACAGATTGAAGCCCTTGTTCCACAGCCTGATAGGCTCCGAGCAGGCAGGATTTATGCCGGGCAGAGAGACGAGGGACAAAGTTATTAAGGCTCTAAACTTGATACATGCGGCCAGGCCGGGTGGGATCGAGGGGCTTCTCCTGTCTACTGATGCAGAGAAGGCCTTTGATCGAGTCGCTTGGGATTTTATGCTCGAAACGTGTGGATTCATTGGCTTGGGGGAACGCATGATGACACAGATTGCTTCCCTGTATAGAAACCCTTCGGCTAGGCTGAAAATTAATGGCTCATTATCGGAACCAGTTCAAATTCACAATGGAACAAGGCAGGGCTGTCCTCTCTCGCCCTTGCTATTTATCCTAACACTGGAGCCCTTTTTCAGATGCGTGGTGGCGGAGAGCAGAATACAGGGGTTTACTGTGGCAAAAAGGGAGCACAATGTAGCGGCCTATGCAGATGATCTATTTTTTTTTTATCGGATCCAATCTCCTCACTACCCCCCTTGATGGAAGAATTCTCTCTGTTTGGATGGATCTCCAATTTTAAAATTACCTTTACCAAATCTGAGGCAATGAATATTTCCATCCCCACCAACACCTTTAATGCGATTAAAACAACTTGCCCCTTTAAATGGGTAGATTTGGCTCTTAAATACTTGGAGATATGGTTGACCCCTAAGCTGTCACAAATGTATGAACACAACTTTCCACCCTTACTAAAAGCAATTACCTTAGACCTCCACAATTGGCACCCGGGATACTTTTCATGGTTCGGGAGGGCAGCAATATGTAAGATGGTCATTTTGCCAAGAGTCCTTTACCTCTTTAGGAATATCCCAATAAGAATCCCCCAGGCTTTTTTCAAAACTCTTCACTCTATTCAGACGTCTTTTGTGTGGGCACACAAATGCCCTCGAGTAAGTTTTGCACTATTGTCATTTTCCAAAGATAAGGGTGGAATGGGTATCCCTAACTATCAACACTACTATCTCGCCTCTCACGTCACCAGGATTATAGGCTGGAATTGCCACTATAAACTCAAGGATTGGGTGGAGTTGGAAGATGCAGTGCACCCGACTCCAATCAGATTTTCACCCTGGATTTCCTGGGCAACCCAACCCATTGACTTGAAGTCTCACCCTCTCATAGACACCACACTGAATATTTTTCATAAACTAACAAAACTCAATGACTTCTCCTCTCACTTAAGCCCATTGATTCCACTGTACAACAACCCGGACTTTTCCCCTGGCATGATAAATAAATTTCTTTACTCACCTATGACAGGAAAACTACTCCTGGCTAAACAGTGTTTTGGCAATAGCGGGTTTAAGGACTATTCAGTTCTTAAGTCAGAAAATCATATACCTGACCTACCACTATTGACTTACTTTCAAATTCGTAGCTACCTTAACAACGTATCAGTCAGGACGAACTTCTGTAGACAATTGACTGAGATGGAGATGGTTTGTTTGACAAGCGAACCGGTCCCTAAAGCGACTTCACTCGCCCACGGGTGGGTTCAGGGGGGCGGTGCCTCGGGGGCGACGGACTCAGAGAGCGATGGTCCACAGAATTGAACATCTCAATCACACATAAACAATGGAAAAAGGCCTGTATATTTGCTCACAGATGCATTAAACACAAGAAACAGCTTACAAACTGTTAACTCACTGGTATGCTACTCCAGTGAAGTTACATTCTTGGTTCCCGCTGGACTCGGGCTGGCGCTGCCAAAAGGATAAGGGCACTCTGCTACATATATGGTGGCACTGCCCAATGATACAGCCCTTCTGGTCCAAGGTCAGGAAGCTAGTGTTTCAAATCACGGAGACAAAACTAAAACTCGATGCACTAACTGTCTTCTTCACATTACCAACTTCTCTATTAAGAAATACAAATCCTCACTCTCCAAGCACCTTTTGAACGCAGCTAAAGCTCTGATTCCACTTTATTGGAAGTCACCACGGACACCATCTGTTCGGGAGTGGCTGCGCAGAGTTTCAGAAATTTGTGAAATGGAGGAGACTGTAGCTCAGTCCACGGAGAAAGTTGATCGCTTTCATGCAACATGGTCTCCTTGGCTTGAATTCACATGCTCTCAGACATACACTGATCTCCTCAAGGAGCGTTAAATGACCTTGTAAGGTTCTCTACCTACAGTACTAATTCGCACACTGGCCTGTACTGGAACCTTTTATCTAGTACAGATAAGAACGATGCTCTCCATGCGCATGTAACCTTTCCAGGAAGCTTCCCTACTATTTAGACCCATCTAGATTTCCTTACTTCCTCCTCTTTTTCCTCAGCTTTCCTAGCTAACGTTCTCTATTTGTGGTTAGAGTCACTCCAAACCCACCAGGATTGTATGGCATTTTATTTCAAAGACGGGAAACACTTGTGTCCCCTTGAGATACTCCTGGGGTTTTCTACTCCTGATCTGTATACCATGTTTTGTTACAATTTGTTACTCCTTCTTGCAAATATTGAATTGCATCTAACTGACCCTACTGTTGCTTGGAGCTGCGACTCCAATTTTGACTCTTCTCAATAAACGTTGATGATATAAAGAGACCAGTTGCGAGCGACTGTTCCCTGGATTGTGTACATAGAGAGTGACTTTTATTGAAGTCAGCAGTTCCAAGTACCTGAGCTAAACTTTACCCTGATACCCTCTATTCCCAACTTAGAGACTGAGTTTGTTCAACCATTTATGCAAAATAAAAATCCTAACCAGGATCTCAAGTGTCGGTCTCTACAGTTACTGGGTTATCAACTTTGGGAACCCCTAGACAAGGACAACGAGTACGAGCTGGAGGAGGTAATACCTTGGAGGCCCTTTTCCTCAATTTAGCTCCCAAGTCCGTAAAATAGTTCTTTAGGACACTCCATCTGCCTCTGACTTTGTCATTGGTGTCAACGTGCACCATGACAGCTGGGACTTCCCCAGCCCCTCACAGTAATCTGTCCACCAGTGAAAAAAAAATATTTATATGTATATATACATATACATATACATATATAGATATATAGAAGTTACGCAACGTCCTGAGGATGGCCAATCTGATAGGCCGAAATGCATAGAGGTTGAGTCACGTGATCATGACAACTTCCGCCTATACCCGTAAATCGAGCCCTTAACTGCATGAACTCATCAGGCAGATTTCGCGGATGATATTTTTACCTGCTGTTCACTCCAGGTGCCAGGATATCAGGCACTCATACATGTGAGTTGAATATTTTTAATTTTTTGGAATAAAAGTTCTTTTGTATCCATCTATATGAGGAACATTCATCATAGTTAACCAACGGTCCAGAGGATATCTACAGGGGTCATCCCACACACACATTTGACCTAACTAGTGATAGTTGGTCCAATCCCAAGGGTGAGTGCACATCTACTAAGGGGGCACCCTATTTAAGCACATAAGGAGCACGGAACTACTTATCAAATCACAGCACTATATATGAGTTTGTCATCATTGTTCCACAAGCACCAGCACGTTTCACTGGGGACTGTTTTACTTATTGATTGTTTTCAGTAGTTTACATTTATATTTCTGTATATATAAATATATTGCATATAGCAATCTGACCACAAGATCTGTGATGTGCCGAACCCGAGCTCCTAGTAGACAATATACTGTTCGGCGCTTCAGGTTTTTGTTACAGATTAGCCTCTCTGTCCTTCTAAGAATTGAGTCTCCTACCACCAGAATCTGTCTTTCCTTTCTCTTCCCCCCCACTCTCACTGGAGGAGTTCTTCCCCCTGCAGCTAGGAGAGTCCCTCAGATCCAGCAGTGCTGGTCCCTGACTGGTTTCACCAAATGTCACTCAATGGAGCGTACTTATTGGGATGCTCCAGCCCTGGATCAGCCTCCCTGGCACTTCCCCCTCTACCCTTCCCGACTGTCACCCATCTACTCTTTCCTAGTGCCTGCGCCTCTTTGTCTCCACCTGCCTCTGTGCTTGCCGTGTACATTCCTGGCTCTCCTTTAGTATGGAGGGACTTCTCAGTGTTGACAGTTGCTTCCACAGATACAGAACCTGGGCTTCCAGGGAAACAACTTGCTTATATTTTGTGCAGCATTATTCACCATTGATCGGATGATCAAGAAACGCATACATGCCGCAAGATGTACAACGAGTCGCCTCTCCACACCCACCGGGCATCATACCTATTAAATTTAATTAGGATTGTGGATTATACCCTGTCCAAATTACCTAACAACTAGCTTCCTGACACTAATACTTAACAAGACAATACTCAGGCACTCAACAAGACAATACTCAGGTACTCAACAAGACAATACAAAGGCACCTGCAGACCTTCGTGCACTCGCAGACCCATGTGCCCTCACAGACATATGTGTACTCACAATACACAAGTACTAACGATCCACACACACACTACTCAGACAACACTCAGGTATTCACACTACACAGGTACTGTGACCCCCTGTTATAACCTCCCATTTTAAACTCTGGTTTTTAACTCACCACTTGGACAGAGTTCCAGCAAGCTCAAAGATGAGCGGGCTCACAATGAGTTCTACAGAAGATTATATAGGCCTCAAGCCTCAAGCAGGCCTCAATCACCAGCAGTCAAAAAGCAAGACTTGTTCACTCTCCACTCATGGTCCATCACTGTGCTGGGCCTGTCTTAAGGAAGTGACCTGGAGCTGCAGCTCCATTAGGCCCTTTGTCAATTAAGCTCTCCCCATCTTACCTACCACAAAAACCTATTGGAGATTAAGACTGTCTGACAAAGTGATGGTCCAAAAGGGAACGTACAGGAGGTGGAAGGAAGGGTCTTTTTTTGTTTTTTGCACCTGTCAGCAACTTCTTTTTTTTTAAGCAACTGAGCTCTGGAAGCTGTGTCCAAAAAAAATGGCAAGCAGATGAAAAAACACTGGTCATCAGAATTGACTGTGGTCTCCTGCAGCTGATCTTTAACTCATTACTGACTTACTATGCCTTATTCTGCACAATTTCTCTGTGTTAAAGGCAGTGCTTTTCTTTCTCATTTTAGAGCTTCTGGGACAGTGGTTCTAAACCTTAGTGAGACCAGGGCCCACTAATTTTTTCCAAATGTCATGCCATGTTACAATAAAAAAAAAAAAAAAAGCAGTAAACGGTAAACAGTAAAATATATGTAGCACTGCCCCCGCAGGAGGTACTGGTAACCCTCCTTCTCCAAATTCGAAAAAACATGGTATCCCTGGATAAAATACCACCTTCCACCAACATTTGATAAATCTGTCCTTTGCCTTGGTAACTGATTCAGATATTTAAATATTTGGATGTTTATACATCTGATTATTTAATTGTTTGTGAGCTTATATGTTTGAATATTTGGATATTTGAATATCCATATAGTCATACCATAACGTGCACTGGTACCTGGGCCAGCCCTGTGGACTTTTCTCGTCTCTCTACCCCTCATTCTGCCTCTTTATTCTTTACCTGGTTTTGTTTTCACAACTCATTATCCTTAATCATTAATATTATCGCAACATTTCCAATAGGTCTGGTTATACAATAGAACATTGACTATAATGCTACACAACTCTACAACAAACCCTCAGGCTGTATTTAATTGTAAGATATTACAAGCTTTCCTTTTACATAAACAAATTTGTATATTGCTGAGCTTCATTATCTCATTATTGTTTTTTCTCTTTTCTTATATGTGTTATTGACATGCCTGTTATTACCTGTAGAACCAATAAAAACTCTTGACAAGAAAAAAAAATGAAACCCAGAAATTAAGAAATCAGAGAAATGTACAAGCTTAATTTTTATTATTCTGCCCTAGGTGTCTGAATAGAGGAAGCTCACAATACATAGGTGGGGTGAGGTTTAGGTTTCTCCTTGCAGGTAATACTTCTTACTCTTCACTAGGGATGGGGCAAATGGACCCCTGTTCGGTTTGCACCAGAACCTTCGAACACAACGAAAGTTTGGACCTGAACAACGAACCCCATTAAAGTCAATAGGATCCGAACATCAAAAATCAAAAGTGCCCATTTTGAAGGCTTATATGCTAGTAATTGGGCATACAATGGTTATAGGGGTTCGGATCCTGGCCTGGGGGATATGTATCAATGAAAAAAAAGTTTGTGAAAAACTTCATTTTTAAATGAGCAGTGATTTTTTTTATATTTTTAAAGTGAAAGCATAACAATGAAAGATTCCTTCCAATATAGTGCCCTTAGTCTACCTGTAAAGTGGCAGATCTGTACCATGTCTAGAATCTTCTGCAGCAATAATTGCATTTATAAAGCCCAAAAAAAAAAGACTTTTTCACTGCAAGCTGCCTTTGTTTTGCTCAACAACAGCTGGGGAGCCAGTGTGTATGATGAGGCCACAATTTATTGCACTGGGAACAAGATTAGAGATTTTTTGGATACATTCTGGTGTCACTTTTACTTTGGATAGAAGTAAGGGGTGCATAAAAATTGCTCTTTGGGTGTGGGTGGCGCCTTCCCACCATAATCCCACAGAGGTAATCTTAATGAAAGCAAGAATTGGCCTTGCTGTAAAAAATTCCAATGATATGCACCTGTTAAACAGGTGCAGAAAAATTACTCTTTGGGTGTCAGGGGCACCTTTCCATCATCACCCTATAGAGGTACTCTTGATGAAAGCAAGAATTGACCTTGCTGTATAAAATTGCAATCATATGCACCTGTCAAACAGATGCAGAAAAATTGGTCTCTGTGTGTTAATTGTGCCCATGAAACCTATACCAAAAACATTCTTCCGAATGAAATGATTAAACACCCTCAAAGCTAGGCAGCCTCAAAGTCCTGCAGAGATTCCACATCCCAAAAAGACTTAATCAGTGACCTCAGCATCAGGAGTTTCATAGCTGGTAATCCAGGAGTGATTTATTTTTATAAAAGTCAAACGGACCACAGAGTCTGTGGACAGACGTGTTCTGTGATCAGTAATGAAACCTTCTGCACACTGAATGCCAGTTCTGAAAGCATGCTGGATGCAGGGCAGCCCAACAACTCAATAGCATACTGGGCAAGTTCTGGCCAGTGGTCTATTCTCATGACCCAGTAAGTCAGTGGATTGTCAGCTGGAAAGCTCGCCATCTCTGTTTTGGCCCAAGGTAATCGTCCACCATGTGATGCAGACACTGCCGATGAGATGAGGAAGCTGACAGCCCTGGGCGGTGAGGACTAAAAAAAATCCAAAATGCCTCACTTAGGCGGACGCCTTCTCCAATGCTCCTCTCTTGACCAACAGAAGACTCAAAATTATGTTTTCCACCACACTGTAACTTACTGGAGTCAGGAAAAATGTTCAATAAAATCCTCTTTAAGGTGTCCTCAAGAGATTTTATCTTCTGCACTTTCTGTGGGGACAGGAGTTCTGAGACCTTCCCCTTATAATGGTGGTCAAGGAGAGTTGCCAACCAGTAATCATCCTTCTCCTTTATGGCACATATTCTTGGGTCCTTTTGCAGGCTTTGAAGCATGAGAATGCCCATGCGCCTCAAATTTGCCAAGGCTTGAGAAGCAGACTCCTCAGGGTTACTCAGGATGACAGTATCTGGAACTTCCACCTCCCAGCCACGTACTACTCCCAAGAGTCCCGGAAGGCATGGATGTGGTGGTGGAGGAGGAGGAGGGGGTAGATCTCACAGGTCGGGCATCATCACCACCAGCTGTATGGAGAATTGGGGGCACAACAAGCTGCAACACCAAACCCTGTCCTGCATCCTTTTCGAGTTGCAAGCAGCGTTACCCAGTGTGCTGTGAATGAAATATATCATCCCTGCCCATGCTTGCTGGGCCACGTGTCAGCAGTAAGGTGAATTTTACTGCTTACTGCCTTGCCCAACAATGCCAGAACATTCCCTTCCACGTGATGGTAGCGAGATGGAACGGCATTACATGAAAAGTAATAGCGACTGGGAAGCTGCCATTGCGGTACAGCACATTGTCCAAATTCACGGAAGGGGGCAGAATCCACCAGGCTGAAAGGCTGAAGTTGGAGACCCAACAGCTTTGACAAGCTTGCAGATGCTGGGCATGTAAGTGGCCGGGACTGTATTTTTTTTCCGCTGCAGAAAATGGGGCAGAGAAATTTGCTGGCTATAGTCTATAGCTGGTGGTGTGCTGCTTCCATATGTGCTGCTAGGCCCCGGGACACCCTGTGCTATACCATCATCCCTCTCAGTGGAGGCTGCTGAAAGGTAATGACTCGGTATTGCAGGAGCAGACTGAAGTGGGTAAGGAGGAGGAGGAGAGACAGATTTGTGCCCCTTTTGTGTGGCTTTTAGGTGCACTTGCTAACAAGCTGAGTGGTTGGACGTTAAATGCCTTGTTAGGCATGTGGTACCCAAATGGTTGGTGTTTTTGCCCTGTTTGATGTGCCTGAGACACAGTTTGCAGATAGCAACAGTGCGATCTGCTGCAGAGGTGATGAAAAAGGCCCAGACAGCTGAGCTTTGGGGAATGGGCTGGGAGATAACAGCTGGAGAATGTGATGGAATAGGGTGGGTGCTCTCTATTCCTTCTTGATGTTGCAATCCTTCGGGCTGTGCCGCCTCACCTTCAGTTTCCTCCTCTGCTCTGTCTTGCACCCAAGTTGCATCAGTGACCTCATCATCATCCTCATCCTCTCCATGTCCTCCATTTTCATCATTACCACTGGAGACAACTTGGCAATACGCTGCGGATTGGGGAACATGAATGCCAATTTGTCTACCAGTGTTCCTCCCTCTCTCTAGGATCATGTTCCTGTCATCCTCAACCTCAGAATCAACATCTGAATCCAGCTGAGCATCATCAATGAGCAAGTGGCTGATGCTGTGGTCAAATAACTCAGCTAACTCCTCAATGGCTGATGTTGGGGGTATGACAGGAATAGATGTGAACAAGGAGGCAGGTTTATCCACTCTGGCAACTGCAGCGGACTGCATACTTGTCTCTGCTTGTGTGACAGAGGATGAAGAGGATGAGGAGGATGAGGGGGAGGAGGAAGGTTTAGTAAGCCAGTTCACCACCTCCTCTGCATGCTGTGGCTGGATAGCATAGACAAACTCACTAAACCTGCCTGAGGACTGACCACCACGTCCACCTTTGCCTGTGGACACATTTGTTGCTGGCCCCCTTACAGTACCAGTTCCAGTACAGAACGTCTGCCTCTCCTTGTTGTCCTCCCAGACATTATTGGAAGGGAGGGGGCGGTGCTTAGAAGCAAATGTAAAGAAGAAGTTAAAATCTGTACGTAGATGCAATTTAATCAATGTAAAGAAGTGTTTGGTCTACTTTAATTTGAGTACTCATACTACACAGACACACACCACGGATACACTATGATATACTGCAATATAATGCGTCAAATGTACAGTGACACACAGAACTATATGGTGCTAAACTGGCTGTAACTCAAACAAAACTATATGGCGTTAAACTGGCAGTAATGCACACAGAACTATATGGTGTTAAACTAGCAGTAATGCCGACAAAATTGTATGGTGTTAAACTGGCAGTGACACATGCAAAATTATATGGCGTTAAGCTGGCAATAACTCACACAAAACTATATGGCATTTAACTGGCAATAATGCACAAAACGATATGGCGTTAAACTGGCAGTAACACACACAGAAATAAATGGAGATAAACTGGAAGTAACGCACACAGAAGTAAATGGCGTTAAACTGGCAGTAACGCAATCAAATAAACCGTCATTACACTGACGCAATCTGAACTATCCCTACTCTAGCTATACACTACATGTATAGTAACATAGTTAGTCAGGTTGAAAAAATACACAAGTCCATCCAGTTCAACCACACAAAAAATAATAATAATAAAATATAATAATAATATCATACAATCCCATATACCCAATTCTATAACCACAGTTGATCCAGAGGAAGGCAAAAAACTCCAGCAGAGCATGATCCAATTTGCTAAAGCAGGGGAAAAAATTCCTTCCTGATCCCCCGAGAGGCAATCGGATTTTCCCCGGATCAACTTTACCTATAAATGTTAGTACCCAGTTATATTATGTACACTTAGGGAATAATCCAGGCCCTTCTTAAAGCAATCCACTGAGCTGGCCAGAACCACCTCTGCAGGGATTCTATTCCAGATTTGACACTAATGTCAAGATTATTGACACTGAGCTGTCCCTACTCTAGCTGCACACTATGCAATACTGAATGATAGTCCTCCTCACTACACTCACACTATCCCTAGACTAACACTAAACTAATATTCTACACTGACAATTAGGGATGGGCGAACAGTTCGACCCAAGCATAAGTTCGGGCCGAACTTTGGTTGTTCGGATGTTCTAGCGAACACCAAACAATATGTGGTGTTTGGGGCAAATTCAAAAGCCACCAGAAGTCTATGGAACATTAACATGAAAAATCAAGTGTTCATTTTAAAGGCTTATATGCAAGTTATTGTCATAAAAAGTGTTTGGGGACCTGGGTCCTGCCCCAGGGGAATTTTTTTTTTTTTAAACAGCCGTTTTTTTCGGGAGCAGTGATTTTAATAATGCTTAAAGTGAAACAATAAAAGTGAAATATTCCTTTAAATTTCGTACCTGGGGGATGTCTATAGTATGCTTGTAAAGTGGCATATTTTTTTTAAAAACAGTAACTGCACAAAATTGCATTTCTAAAGGAAAAAAAGTAATTTAAAAGTAATAGCGGCTATAGTGAATTGTCTATGGGAGAAATTAAAAGTGCTAATTTTAAGGTTTAATATGCTAGTTATTGTCATAAAAAGTGTTTGGGGACCTGGGTCCTGCCCCAGGGGACATGTATCAATGCAAAAAAAGACCTTCAGGTCTGGTATGGATATTAAGGGGAACCCTGCACCATTTTTTTTTTTTAAATGGTGTAGGGATCCCCCTCAAAATCAAACCCTGCACCAAAATTTAAAAAAAATGGCGTGGGGATCCCCCAAAAATTCATACCAGACCCTTATCCGAGCATGCAACCTGGCAGGCCGCAGGAAAAGAGGGGGGAGAACGAGAAAGCCCCCCCCCCCCTGAACCATATCAGGCCTGGGTGACCCCGCCCCCTCTGACACATGGGGACTTCCCAATGGCTTTCCCGTTGCGTCAGAGGGGGACTGGGCCATCCCTCTGATGCTCCGGGAAAGCCAGGGGTTACCCGAGTATGTCACTGTGTGGCCCCGCCCTCAGTTATAAAAGAACTGTCACCTGCAAGGACTTGTCATTATATTGGGTGCCTCCCATGGAGGCAGATTGTGGCTTTCACTGCTTCAACCAATCAGGGCTTGCAATGCACTGTTCAGCACCGCAACGCATTGTGGTCTGTTGGGGGGGGGGGGGGGCGAACAAATGCTGTTCAACAAAAAACAAAAGTTCGGCCCAAAATTATGCTCGGTCTGAACCGTTCGCCCATCCCTACTCTTCACACCTGGATCATCTCCTGTATACATTGTGAGCCAGGCAGCTAACAAAATGTCTATATACAATTTGAAGACAAAGTGGAGATAAGAGCATTGGGGAGAGGTTGTACTTTACTGTTCTCTCTTCCTTCAGCATGTTACTGTTCTCACCTTTTACCAGCAATGAGTAGAGATGAGGGCGAACACCTCCCTGTTTGCTTCGCACCAGAACTCCCAAACAGGGGAAATGTTCTAACCCGAATGGCGAACCCCATTGAAATCTATGGGAGCTGAACAGGAAAAATCAAAATGCCCATTTTGAAGGCTTATGTGCAAGTAATTGGCTATAAAAGGAGTATTTTTAAACAATCGTTTTTGTAGGAGCAGTGATTTTAATTATGCTTAAAGTACAACAATAAAAATGAAAAATTCCTTTAAATATAGTGCCTGGAGGATTCCCTTAATGTGCCTGCATAAAGCATGCTACAGAAAAAATGAAATTTCAAGAAAAAAACAAGTCAAATCACATTTAAAATGATTCACGGTTACAATTGCGGGCTATTGAAAAAATAAAGAAAAAAATGGCCTCCCCAGTACATACCAGGCCCTTACCTGAGCATGCAGCCCAGCAGGTCAGGAAAGACGAGCAAGCACCCCCCGACCATACCAGACCACCTCTGCCCCCCGCCCCAAAGCACCTTATTCCCATATTGATGGGGACAAGGGCCTCTAACCGACAACCCTGGGCTGTGATTGTCGGGGTATACAGGCAGGGGGGCTTATCAGAATCTGGAAGTCCCCTTTAACAAAGGGGCCTCAGATTTTGGCCCCCTCCCATTTACTCAAAAGGTGTCAAAAAGTAAAAACCACAAGAAACTGTTTTTGATAAGTCCTTAAAAAAAAAAACAAATAGTGTCGCTCCATGTAAATCGATTGTCAATGACGACGCCGCCGGTTCCGAAAAATAGAAAAAAACAGACACGCGACACCTCCTGGGAGGCCTTCTGCCGACTGCCCGCTCTGCATTTTGACAGTTCTATTATAGGCAAGTGGCGGGCCACCCGGCTAAGTCACCCGGTGGCACCACCCCCTTCGGACATCATGTGATTTTTTTCAATTTTTCGTGACGATGGATTTACATCGAGGGACGCTATTTTTTGTCAAAAACAGTTTCTTGTGGTTTTTACTCTTTGACACTTTTTAGGTTAACGGGTAGGGGTACGATGTACCCAATACCCATTCACATAGGGGGGCCGGGATCTGGTTTTAAAGGGGACTTCCAGATTCTGAAGCCCCCCCACCTATAGACCCCAGATAAGGGTCTGGTGTGGATTTTGGGGGGTATCCTACTCTGTTTTTTTTATTTTGGCACAGTTTTTTTTTTCTTTACTTTTTTATTCAGCTGTCAGTGGGGAAACCCATTGACAGCTGATGACTCAACGGTTGGTAAGGATGCCTCGGCCAGCTTTCTGGCCCCGCTCCTTAACAACCAGCTTACACTCTGCCCTGATTGGACAAAGCTTTGCCCAATCAGGGAGCAGAATGCACTGTGCAGTGCTCGGTGCATTGCAGGGTGTTCGTTACGGCAAACAAACGGCAAACACCCTGCAAATTCCATTGTTCGGCGAACATGTTCAGCCCAAACTCATGCTCGGGCTGAACCATTCACCCATCCCTAGCAATGAGAATAACAGTCAGTGGCATACCTAGTGTAGCTGACTTGACGCTGATTTTTTTTTTTATACCCACACCCACCCCCATACTCTTTTATACATCAAAATTAATTTTGTTAATAATAATAAAATTAAACTAATTTGCAGAAACAAATGGTGACTTTGAAAACTTCTTTATCTAATATTGGGAAAAAAACACAATCCAATGGGGATAACTTGTTCTTTCCAGTGCAATGTGGTGAAATGGGGATAATGGTGACATGTACCCATAGAGACAGTCCTACAAGTGACAATATACTGGCAAGAAATGCACAATGGGCAAATAATAGGCAACTGCGTGGGCAACAAACAAGCAACCATGATAACATATGAGTAACTGTGACAATATGCAAGCAATAAACAGGCAATCATGACAATATGTGGACAACAATATGGCAATCATGACATTGAAACACCCCACTAGCAAACTCCCCAACATTTCCCCAGTAAAACCCCCAACCAGTAATCACCCACACATTTCCCCATTTAACACCCCACCTACAAATTCCCCCCACACCTTAATACAGCAAAACACTCCACTAGCACGCCCCCCACACCTTTCCCCATCAATCCTCCCCACATTTCACCAGCACCTTCCCCCCCCCCCCCCCCACACACACACACATACACACACCTTTCCCCTGAAAACCCCCCTACCAGCAAACACTTACCAGGTGGTAAGAGCCAGCCAGGGCAGGACTTAGGGTGGTGGGGCCCCTGGGCGTGAGTCACCTTCTAGCCCTAACTTCTATACATTACCGTATTTATCCTTTTAGGAGGGAAGTTTAAGGAAAAAACTTACATTTAAATGCCCATCAATGTAGCCTTATCAGTGTCCATCTGCAGCCTTGCCCATCCATCTGCAGCCTTGTCCAGTGTCATTGCAGTCTTGTCAGTGTCATTTGCAGCCTTGTCATTGCAGTCTTGAAGTTTAAAAATGGCGCCACCGAGATACAGAGTCCTGTGTATCTCGGCGGCTCTGGGGTCCTCTCGGCGGTTCTCGGTGACTCTCGGGTCCTCTTATTGGCTCTCGGAAGCTCTTGGGTCCTCTCGCAGTCCCAAGTGGAGCCGAGAGTAGCTGATTGTACTCGGCTCAGCTCACAGTCACGCCCAGTCCCTGTGTTATGTCCCTTATAGGGCGGGACTGGGCGTGACTGTGAGAGGAGCCGAGCCGAGTACACTCGGCTATGTATCTCGGCAATACCCACAGGGCCCCCTATTGGGCGGGGCACATGGGCTTGAGCCCAGTCAAGCCCAATGGTAAGTCTGGCCCTGGAGACAGCCTTTAAGTATTCCAGGCCCTGGAAGGTGCTTGATGCTCACTCAGCACTTCCTAGCCCTGCTGGTTGGTTGCAAATGGGCATCGAGGGACGCTATTTTTTGTCAAAAACAGTTTCTTGTGGTTTTTACTCTTTGACACTTTTTAGGTTAACGGGTAGGGGTACGATGTACCCAATACCCATTCACATAGGGGGGCCGGGATCTGGTTTTAAAGGGGACTTCCAGATTCTGAAGCCCCCCCACCTATAGACCCCAGATAAGGGTCTGGTGTGGATTTTGGGGGGTATCCTACTCTGTTTTTTTTATTTTGGCACAGTTTTTTTTTTCTTTACTTTTTTATTCAGCTGTCAGTGGGGAAACCCATTGACAGCTGATGACTCAACGGTTGGTAAGGATGCCTCGGCCAGCTTTCTGGCCCCGCTCCTTAACAACCAGCTTACACTCTGCCCTGATTGGACAAAGCTTTGCCCAATCAGGGAGCAGAATGCACTGTGCAGTGCTCGGTGCATTGCAGGGTGTTCGTTACGGCAAACAAACGGCAAACACCCTGCAAATTCCATTGTTCGGCGAACATGTTCAGCCCAAACTCATGCTCGGGCTGAACCATTCACCCATCCCTAGCAATGAGAATAACAGTCAGTGGCATACCTAGTGTAGCTGACTTTGACGCTGATTTTTTTTTTATACCCACACCCACCCCCATACTCTTTTATACATCAAAATTAATTTTGTTAATAATAATAAAATTAAACTAATTTGCAGAAACAAATGGTGACTTTGAAAACTTCTTTATCTAATATTGGGAAAAAAACACAATCCAATGGGGATAACTTGTTCTTTCCAGTGCAATGTGGTGAAATGGGGATAATGGTGACATGTACCCATAGAGACAGTCCTACAAGTGACAATATACTGGCAAGAAATGCACAATGGGCAAATAATAGGCAACTGCGTGGGCAACAAACAAGCAACCATGATAACATATGAGTAACTGTGACAATATGCAAGCAATAAACAGGCAATCATGACAATATGTGGACAACAATATGGCAATCATGACATTGAAACACCCCACTAGCAAACTCCCCAACATTTCCCCAGTAAAACCCCCAACCAGTAATCACCCACACATTTCCCCATTTAACACCCCACCTACAAATTCCCCCCACACCTTAATACAGCAAAACACTCCACTAGCACGCCCCCCACACCTTTCCCCATCAATCCTCCCCACATTTCACCAGCACCTTCCCCCCCCCCCCCCCCACACACACACACATACACACACCTTTCCCCTGAAAACCCCCCTACCAGCAAACACTTACCAGGTGGTAAGAGCCAGCCAGGGCAGGACTTAGGGTGGTGGGGCCCCTGGGCGTGAGTCACCTTCTAGCCCTAACTTCTATACATTACCGTATTTATCCTTTTAGGAGGGAAGTTTAAGGAAAAAACTTACATTTAAATGCCCATCAATGTAGCCTTATCAGTGTCCATCTGCAGCCTTGCCCATCCATCTGCAGCCTTGTCCAGTGTCATTGCAGTCTTGTCAGTGTCATTTGCAGCCTTGTCATTGCAGTCTTGAAGTTTAAAAATGGCGCCACCGAGATACAGAGTCCTGTGTATCTCGGCGGCTCTGGGGTCCTCTCGGCGGTTCTCGGTGACTCTCGGGTCCTCTTATTGGCTCTCGGAAGCTCTTGGGTCCTCTCGCAGTCCCAAGTGGAGCCGAGAGTAGCTGATTGTACTCGGCTCAGCTCACAGTCACGCCCAGTCCCTGTGTTATGTCCCTTATAGGGCGGGACTGGGCGTGACTGTGAGAGGAGCCGAGCCGAGTACACTCGGCTATGTATCTCGGCAATACCCACAGGGCCCCCTATTGGGCGGGGCACATGGGCTTGAGCCCAGTCAAGCCCAATGGTAAGTCTGGCCCTGGAGACAGCCTTTAAGTATTCCAGGCCCTGGAAGGTGCTTGATGCTCACTCAGCACTTCCTAGCCCTGCTGGTTGGTTGCAAATGGGCAGTGGGCAGATTAATTTTCAGTTACTGGCTCAGTCCAGGACCCCAGAACTAAAAATGCTCTTAAACTCTTCTACCTGATTCCTGCAGTGCTCCATTCCATGGCCTTCTTGATATAGATGAATGAAATTCCAGACAAAAAGGGTACCATTTAGGCATAATTGACATCTCTAGATGTTAGCTATAACACAGCAAATCATCATTTTGTGAGTTCCGGTCCACTTTAAAGAGTTACTTTAAGTTGACAGCTAGCACTTAGCATATGTGTACCTTATCAGTTTACAATGCTTGAACTAAAGATTCAGAAATTGCTTTCACAGTCTTTTTTTTTTTTTTGCAAGTCCTGGTAGAATGTGCTTGCTCTGTCTCTTGGTGGTTCTTGGTTGGTAGGGTAAAAAGAAACCACTCCATCAATTTCAACCAACATATGTAAAATACACAAATATACACTTTTTTTTCAGTAACATGGTAAAAGTTTACCATGTTCATCTTGTGCTAATAATTTATAGAGATATTTTCTAATAAACAGTAGAACAAAAACGGGCACAACAAAATCAGAAGATGCCAAGGGCATAATACTGAGTAATGTCAATGTAATTATTCCTGTTTTTGTTTCCATCTGTATGTTTGTCTATTTGGGTGTCTGTGCGTGTGGATTGTGACTCTGACACTAGCCCTGCGGTCCCTACTTTGAATGCATCCCATGTGGTTTCACTGTCTGTCCTTGTCACCAGCAATTAGGATCAGGGCAGGCCCAAGATGGAGTGAAGGGTCTGCTGAGGCACCAGATCTTAGCTAGTGTCTTATAAAACTGGCAGCTTGAGAGTACCAAAGCAAATGAATATTAAAAGCTATAAATGCAGGAACAAGCTGGGAGTGAGGAAAGAACTTAAACCAAGTGGGAGATTAAAAAGATGTTACGAATCACCTCTAAAGGGCATTACCAAGGGTAAAGCTGAATGAAAGAGAGGTGATAAGTGATGAGTAGGGGTGGAGTAAATCTGAAAAGGTCATAGCATCATTGCTTGTATGCAATTTCCATAATTACTATTTTAATGTACGATTGCGATATTAAACAGACACCATAACCTTTTTTTGTTTTGAATAAAAGGAAAACATCGAGAGCAGGGGAATGAAAAAAAAAGAATCCAATGGAAGTTCAGTGGGCAGAGAAGGAAAATAAATATATAACGTGCGCAAAACCAGATAGTCAGAATCAAATGAAACTGATGGTAAAGTGAAAATGTTTATTAAAGTAAACCTATCACAAAGCAGGATCATTTTAACTGAGCATATGTTAAAATTGCATAAAAATTTTATTTATTTAAAACTGCATGCCCAAATTATAAGTAGATCTTGATAATTAGGCAGCTGAAATGCTCTGCTAATCTTACCTTTTTCTGAAAATGCCACATTTGGGCTTTCCCCACTTGCTAGCCCCCCCATTTGTTCTGCAATGTAATATCCAGTCACACTAATGGATGAAATAGTTGAGTGAGGTTGAGGCCAAGCTTGCTTGTCTATAGCCCAACATCTTAGTCCTAGAAGTAATCCTACTCTAGGCGACCTGTGTTCAGTAAGCAGCATTTCAGCGGTTCTATACATAAGCTAGAAGAGATCACTGTAGTAGTGGTGACAAATACAAAAACAATTAGTACAGCACTAAATCAATAAATAAACAATGACAATTTGATATCAGCATACAAAATCTGATAAAGTGCAAAATGTCTGACAAAGTGCAAAAAATTATCTCCTCATAGTGCAAAAATACATTTAAATGTCCAAACATAAAGTGTAATGCGCTTAGTACTCCACACAGTGTCCTTATTCAATCCAACACATAATGTGACAGTCTACTATAGGGGTAAGCAACCCCGACACTGGTGCCGCAAGCGGCACGCAAAGCCTCTTTTTCCGGCACTCCCTCCCCCATCAACAGAGCAGCTAGAAGGTGGTTTAGTGGTGGTACACAAAAGCAGGGGGTACAGTGATGGGGCAGATGAGCAGGGGGTTACAGTGGTAGGGCAGAAGAGTAGGAGGAACAGAGGTGGGATAGATGTGCAGGTGATTCAGTCGTGGGGCAGATGAGAAAGGGGGTTACAGTGGTGGGGCAGATGAGCAGATACGTTCAGTGTTAGGACAGATGAGAAGCTGATTCAGTGGTGGAGCAGATGTGCATGGAAGTAAGGTGGTGGGGCATATGAGAAAGGAGGAACATTGGTGGAGCAGGTGCACAGGGGGTTACAGTGGTGGGACATATGAGCAGGGGGTACAGAGGTGGGGCAAATGTGCAGGGGGTTACAGTGGTGGGGCAGATAAGCAGGGGTGTTACAGTGGTGGGGCAGATCAGCGAGGGTTACAATGGTGGAGCAGATGTGCAGGGTAGTACAGTGATAGGGCAGATGAGGTGGGTAGTACAGTGGTGGGGCAGATGTGCAGGGTAGTACAGTGGTGAGGCAGATGTGCAGGGTAGTACAGTGGTGGGGCAGATGTGCAGTGGTGGGGCAGATATGCAGTGGGTTACATTGGTGGGGCATATGAGGAGGGGGGTGCAGTGGTGAAACAAATTTGCAGGGGGGACAGTGATCTGAGGTGTGAGAGTGCAGGATGTTAATTTCTCAATACTAAAGTATTTTTATAGCATTTACTTTATCTCCAGCATGCAGTACTGTCTCCTAATGGGAACTCTATATGTTGATCCGGCACCCGAGCTAGAGAATAAACCATAGGAAGGAGGAACAACAGAGAGAATACCCCAGAGGATTATTCTTTGTCACAAGCACTTTTATTAAGCCTCTAAGGTGAGGGCACAACTGGTGGAGGGCAGCACTAAGACTTTCTGTGCACAAAGGTGGATCAGTATGAAGAAATTACGTTCTTACCAATTGTCTTTCAAACAGCATATAACAGACTGTCATGTTACATATTGGAAGCAAAAAACTCAAAAAAAGGGGTACTACTCCAGAGGGTACCCTTAGAGCATAGAAGACAATGAGGACTATTACGGTACGAATAAATAATATACAAACATCTTTAAAATGTCATTTAAATTTATTGAATAAAGTTACAACACAAAACAATTAGACAATTCAATGGAGACATAATGATAATAATCAGTCTGTACATTAGATTTTTTGGAAAAGACAATATAACCATAAATTAACATGATACAGCAAAAATGTATTAAATTATAACTGGAGTATTGAATATACAGACCCCATGACTCACCCAGAACGTCCAAACCTAGCCACAGAGGCAGTGAAATTAGAGACTCCCTCACATGGGAGTGCTATGCTGTCCCCATGGGCCCCCCCGCCGATTCTGCCAGAGGTGGCTTGAGAAGTTAATTCTCCCCCCCGGGGCGGATATGCGGTGGCCTTTTTTTTCTTATTGTTGACACTTTATTGTCACAGGGAAGATGCATGCGCACAGCGTCCCGCTGACGACGCACGTAGTTGGTCACCTGACCCGGCGGTGTCTCTCCCTGGGCGGGTTTATGGCGGACCGGCCTCCCCATTGGTGGATGTGCCCGTCCGCCGTGTTTTCCAATCTCTCTGATGCTGTTACAACAGCAGGGGACACTGGAACGATGCGCACGCCCTTTTCTATTCTTCGCATGCGCACAGCCCTTGGGTGACATCGGAGGGCGTCAAATGACGCTCCTTTAGCTTCCGGGTTGGGGGGTTTTTAAGGTGCCTCTTTGAGTTTAGCAATCAGAGTGGTGCCAGTGAGTGAGGCACATTATAATGACTCGGTTAAAGGTAAGCATTACCCTAAAAATTGGACTCCCTCTATAACTTTTCCTTTCTTTGTGCTAACTAGGGATGAGCCGAACACCCCCCGGTTCGGTTCGCACCAGAACTTTCGAACGGACCCCAAATTCGTACAAATGTTAGAACCCCATTGAAGTCTAAGGGACTCGAACGTTCGAAATTAAAAGTGCTAATTTTAATGGCTAATATGCAATATCCTGTCCTAAAAAGGGTTTGGGGACCTGGCTCCTGCCCCAGGGGACATGGGTCAATGCCTAAAATGTTTTTAAAAATTGCTGTTTTGGCGGGAGCACTGATTTTAATGACGATTAAAGTGAAAAAAAAAAAGTGAAATATTCCTTTATATATCGTGCCTGGGGGGTGTCTATAGTATGCCTGTGAAGTGCCATGTGGTTCCCGTGTTTAGAACAGTCCCTGCACAAAATTAAATTTAACGGAAATAACGTCATTTAAAACTGCTTGCAGTTTTAATGTTATATCTGGTTCCTGCAATATGGTTGAAAATCATTGAGAAAAATGGCATGGGTAGCCCTCCCTGCCCATTACCAGCCCCTTTGGGTCTTGTACGGATATTAAGAAAATAAAGAAAAAAAGGAAATACGTGTGGCCCCCAGGCCCTATATACTCAGAACAGCAGTATACAGGCGGTGCAAACAAGACAGGGACTGTGTAGGTTTGTTGTGTTAAGTAGAATCTGTTTGTAAGTTTCAACTGGTACATTTTTAAAGTGTAGCTCCAGTCAAAAAATCTATTTTTAAGCTTTTTGGAAAACATAGGGAAGGGTTATCACCCCTGTATAATTTGTTTTGCCGTCCGTCTTTTTTCATCTCACTTGCTGTTGTCTCCTTCCATTTGCAAGTAGAAGATGTTTGTAAGTTGGATGTTTGAAAGTAGGGGCCTGCCCTATATGCTCTGCAGAAATGGCGGAACAAGGTGTTGGTTTTGCCACAACATTGTAAGTTCTCAAAGTGACTCTTGGTGGGCGCTGGAGCGCCCTGCTGTGAACGATTATATCAAGAATTGTAATTACATGCCATTGTTGAACAGTGGTAGAAAAATTTACCTTTGGTGGTTGTGGTGCTGGTGCCACAACACTATAAGTCCTCACAGTTACTCTGGGTGGGCACAGGAACGGGCCCTCCTGTGAAATATTATATCAAGAATTGTAATTACACGCCCCTGTTAAACAGCTGGTGCCACAACACTGCAACCTCTCCCATATACTCTAGTTGTAGTGCAGGAATGAGCCCTGCTGCAAAGCATTGCACCAAAAATTGTAATTAAACACCCCTGTTAAACAGGGGCAGAAAAATTGGGCTGGTGGCATCACCCAGAACCAAAAATGTTCTACCAACATATCAGCGGAGGAGGAAGAGGATAAACAATCAACATAACAGGACAGTCACTCAGCATCAGCATAGGCAGTCTTGAAGGGATGTGATATTTCTAAAAAAATTATTCGGTTACATCAGCTTCAGGTGCTTGGTAGCTGTGGGTGATCCAAGACTGATTCATCTTGATGAAGGTAAGTCGAACAACTGATTCGGTGGACAGGCGCACCCTGTGATCGGTAACAAAGCCACCAGCAGCACTGAAGGTGCGTTCCGAAAGAACGCTGGATGCAGGACAGGCCAGTAGCTCAATTGCATACTGTGCAAGCTCTGGCCAGTGATCCATCCTCAAGACCCAGTAAGCCAGAGGATTTTCGGGGGAAAAGGTGTCCAAGTCTGACCTTGCCCCTAGGTATTCCTGCACCATGTAAATCAGACGCTGGCGATGGTTGCTTGAACCGATCATACCTTGGGGCTGCGGACTAAAAAATTGTCTGAAAGCATCGGTCAGACTGCCACCTTCTCCACCGCTCCTTCTGACCGATGCCTCAGCAACACGTTGTCCAGGACCAGGAGTTTGTAACCTCCCAGTCTCTGGGAACGCGTTGCACAGACCTTTCTGCAAGGCCTCCCGGAGATGTCTCATCCTCTGCTCCCTCTGCGATGGCAAGATAAGGTCGGCAACCTTACCCTTGTACCGTGGATCAAGGAGAGTGGCCATCCAGTAACGGTCCCTCTCCTGGATCCGAAGAATACGAGGATCCTTCCGCAGGCTTTGCAGGATCAGAGAGGCCATGCAGCGTAGGTTAGCTGAGGCATTCGGTCCTCTGGGTCACTAAGGACAACATGATCCGCAGCTACCTCCTCCCAGCCATGTACAAGTCCATGGGTTTCTTGGGACTGTAAATCATCCCTGCAAGACTGCTGCTGCTGCTGATGCTGAGTGCCAGCCTCCACCTCCATGCTGACACAATCATCCTCCTCCTCCTCCTCCTCCTCCTCCTCCTCTTCCTGTGTGATGGGTGGCACAGCAGGAACACTGTCTGGATAAAGGGGGCCTTGAGAGGCAAGGAAGTCCTCCTCTTCCTGCCTCTGTTCTGCCTCAAGTGCCCTGTCCATTATTCCACGCAGCGTATGCTCCAAGAGGTGGACAAGAGGTACAGTGTCACTGATGCATGCACTGTCACTGCTCACCATCCTTGTGGCCTCCTCAAACGGTGACAGGACAGTGCATGCATCCCTGATCATGCCCCACTGGCGTGGTGAGAAGAAACTGAGCTCCCCTGACTCTCCTACAACTGACTGCAAGCTCTATTTAAAAAGAGCAAGATAGTTAGCTATATAGGTAGATATAGCAGTGTATACTGGGTTCAGAGCATGCAGACAGCACGCACAATCTCCTACAACTGACTGCAAGCTCTATTTAAAACGAGCAAGATAGCTAGCTATATAGGTGGATATAGCGGTGTATACTGGGTTCAGGGCACGCAGACAGCACACACAATCTCCTACAACTGACTGCAAGCTCTATTTAAAACGAGCAAGATAGCTAGCTATATAGGTGGATATAGCGGTGTATACTGGGTTCAGGGCACGCAGACAGCACGCACAATTTCCTACAACTGACTGCAAGCTCTATTAAAAAAGAGCAAGATAGTTAGCTATATAGGTGGATATAGCGGTGTATACTGGGTTCAGAGCATGCAGACAGAACGCACAATCTCCTACAACTGACTGCAAGCTCTATTAAAAAAGAGAAATATAGATAGCTATATAGGTGGATATAGCGGTGTATACTGGGTTCAGGGCACACAGACAGCACACACAATCTTCTACAACTGACTGCAAGCTCTATTAAAAAAGAGAAATATAGCTAGCTATATAAGTGGGTATAACGGTGTATACTGCGGTCAGGGCACGCAGACAACAACCACTACAGAAGAGCAAGAATGCAAAATCGTCCGATAACAATCGGTGTATACTGTGTTGAAGGTACACAGAACACCCACTAACTCCTACAGACGCCAACACACTACACAAGGCCACCGCGCTGGCGGCCTTATATAGTGTGGGGCGTGTACTACACAGCCTGAGCTATGATTGGCCACAGGCATCCTGCCTGTGGCCAATCATGGCTCTCCTCGCTGCCGGCGCTGTGATTGGCCAAGCATGCAGGGTCAAGTGCATGCCTGGCCAATCATGAGCCAGCAATGCACTGTGATGGCGCAGTGCATTGCGGGCCGTGAGCGCCACACGAATTTGGCCCATAACGTTCGGAATTCGCCGAATGGGCAAACAGCCGATGTTCGAGTCAAAGCTCATCCCTAGTGCTAACTAATGTTGATTGGCAATTTTATTAGGACTTTCTCTTACCATTTTCATTCCCCCATTTTTTTAGATTAATCCTTCTGGCTCCTAAAGAAACTCCCCCCTTTTTTCTTGGCCTTTATTGAGAGTCCTCCCCCTTTTTTTTAGTTTTGGGAATCCGCTGTGCCTTGGCTTTATTTGAGCATAGGACATTCTATTATCATCATTATAACCCATTACATTTGTTATAAATCACCTTTTTGTGTGCCCATGGATTACATGGTTACTGGCTTGGTATGGGGATACTTTTACCTATTCCTAATCTATTTTCTTGCTATATATACATTGTCCATGGGCAACTTTAAATTATGGGCTTAACAGAATCCTTTATCATTATTTTTTATCCTTAGTGCAAACTGTGCTTCCTTACATGTTACCCTCCCCATATCCGCCCCCATTGGGGTCACCCATGTGAGGGTGTCTCTAATTTTGCCACCTCTGTGGCTAAGGGTTGGACGTTCTGGGTGAGTCGTGGGGACTGTATATTCAATACTCCAGTTATAATGTAATCAATTTTTTTCTGTATCATGTTCATTTATGGTTATATTGTCTTTTCCAAAAAATCATTTTATTTTTTAGATGTTAGATATTGTAGGTGACGCCTCCTGAGGAAGTGGCTTTTAGCCACGAAACCGGTCGAGCTACACGGTCACTCTACATTAATGTAAAAAAAACCTTTCTATGGGGTTTTCAGTAATGGCTGTCAAACTCTACTGCAAATGTACAGACTGATTATTATTATGTCTCCATTGAATTGTCTAATTGTTTTGTGTTGTAACTTTATTCAATAAATTTAAAGGAAATTGTAAAGATTTTTGTATATTATATATTGGTACCGTAATAGTCCTCATTGTCCTCTATGCCCTAAGGGTACCCTCTGGAGTAGTACCCCTTTTTTTGAGTTTTTTGCTTTCACATGTTATTTAGGGATGATGGTACCTCTTTCAATGTTCATCTATTGAGGCGATTCTCTTTGCAATGTTACATATTGGATTGAATAAGGACACTGTGTGGAGTACTAAGCACATTGCACTTTATGTTTGGACATTTAAACTAATTTTTGCACAATAAAGGGGATAATTTTTTTGCACTTTGTCAGATATTTTGCACTATCAGATTTTGTATGTCAATATCAAATTGTCATTGTTTATTGATTTAGTGCTGCACTACTTGTTTTTGGATTCATATTGTCACATTATCAGGAAGTGTGGGGAGTGTTAGTAGCTTTATTTGTTATATATAGCAGCTCACAAGATTTCACACATATTCACTGAGATAGTGATGCCCACTGCATTGATTTCCAGCTTCTACAGGTATTTCACGAGTGTGGCAAAAAATGGACCAATTGTAAATGTAAAAATTGGCATACCTAAACTTCAGCTTTAACGATAAAAAAAAAAAAAAAAATACCTCACAATGTTAGCAGATACATTAATCATAATCACATGAAAACCTTGGAATGTTTGTCACCTTCATTGCGTACTCATAAGGTCCTCATAAGTAAGCCCTAAAAGTGCAAAACTTCTCAAGGTATTTACGTGATGCTGACTGTATACTGTATTTTTGTTTGAAAAGAAACCAGCCACTGATATTTCAAAACAAAAATGAAGATTCCTCATATTTGTAGGTATCTAATGACAGTATGTTTTCTAGAACATGCTTGGTAACTAGTGTGGACCCGAAAAAAAGGAAGAAATTACTGCGCTCCTAATCTAAAAGATAAAAAATAACAGTAAACAACCACACAGTTACAGCTGCAGCTACAGGATGTGATACACATCCAAAAATTCAGTGCATATAAAAATAAATGTGGCTGCGCTACCTACCCCACTCTATATGACCCACTGATATTGTCACTATTTATGGACCATATGAAAACCAAAAAAATCGTGAAAGTGAAACTTAATAATATCAAATTCATAAACCACAATACATCTAGATAAATTCATAAACAGTCATAGTTATATACCTATAAGTGAATAAATAATTGTTAAATAAATTAAAAAATATAATAAATAAATTGATTGATTACAAATATATATATATATATATATATATATATATATATATATATATATAATAAATACAGTGATTAATTAATTATATATAAATTAATGAAATCGCAGTGGCAAATTGATTAAATAAGTGAAAAGACATATAAACAGTATAGAAGCAAAAAACAATGTGCATAAATAAGTGAACCAATAAACCCACAAGCATCCTCTTAAAGAGATATCCCTTTCACTGCAAAGACTTTGTTTTTTCATTGGTTGTGGGTTTATTGGTTCACTTATTTATGCACATTGTTTTTTTGCTTCTATACATATATATATATATGTATGTATATATTGTGGTAGTATGGTACCCCACCAGCGGAAACATGCAGGGTTCTCAACCAGGCAGTAGTGATGGACGAACGTTTCGCCCGGCGGTCGTTTCGCGGCGAATTTCCGACTTTCGCCGTCCGCGGGTTCGAACGCCTTTTTCCGTCGTTCGCCCCGGCGGACTTACGTGTTTAATGTATACAAGAACTTTAACCTTTCGTGACACGTTTATCATGTGTTACAGGACAACCAATTGAGACATGACAGCTCATGGACACTTGGACATTCCCCCTAACCTATAAATACACCCGATCCGGTGGCCATTTTACATTCTTTCTTCTGTCACTGTAGGGAAAGGATCCTGTGTGGAGTAGGGACAGAGAAAACGCTAGCTATTTGGTACACAAAAGTTCTTTTCAGGACTGGTATAGGTGTTAGGTCAGCAGCCTGAGTTTCTTTTGTCAGTTTAGATAAAGGGACAGAGCGCTGTATGCTGCTATTTTAGGGACAGCTCAGCCAGATTAGTCTTTCTTCATCATCATCATCATCATCATCATTAGCTGTTACTATCAGGTCCACAAAAGAGCTATTCCAGCTAATCGTTCCAGCCTACTCTTTTTTGCCAATTTGTATAGGGACAGGCAGGAAGCAGTGTGTCAGGCAGTGAGGATAATTTTAAAGACTTGCTGTTACTATTAGTTCCACAAAGGTTCTTTTCAGGACTGGTATCAGTGGTACGGTAATAGGCTTGTACACGTATAATATTCTTTCTTCCAAATATAGAAAGAATATTATACTTGACTGCTGCCCTTCTGCTGCAGTCTGCTAATCATTCACAACTCACTTGTTCCACAAAGCTCTTTATCAGGACTGGTAACTTGGTCTGTCTAGGGTGCTACGGTACATAGGCTTGGGTGCGGTACAGTCTGCTGTTCTGTAAGGACCGCTATCGGTCCACAATACATAGGGTTGCCGTGCACTACTGCTGACCGCTGCCCTATACTGCAGCAGTCCTTCAGCGGTATAGGGACTGACGCACAGTCTGCTAAACACTAATACACAACCTGCTTGGTCCACAAAAGTTCTTATAAGGACTGGTAACTTGGTATAGGGTGCTACGGTACATAGGCCTGAGTGCGTTACAGTCTGCTGTTCTGTAAGGACCGCTATCGGTCCACAATACATAGGGTTGACGTGCACTACTGCTGACCGCTGCCCTATACTGCAGCAGTCCTTCAGCGGTATAGGGACTGACGCACAGTCTGCTAAACACTAACACACAACCTGCTTGGTCCACAAAAGTTTTTATAAGGACTGGTAACTTGGTATAGGGTGCTACGGTACATAGGCCTGAGTGCAGTACAGTCTGCTGTTCTGTAAGGACTGCTATCGGTCCACAATACATAGGGTTGCCGTGCACTACTGCTGACCGCTGCCCTATACTGCAGCAGTCCTTCAGCGGTATAGGGACTGACGCACAGTCTGCTAAACACTAACACACAACCTGCTTGGTCCACAAAAGTTTTTATAAGGACTGGTAACTTGGTATAGGGTGCTACGGTACATAGGCCTGAGTGCAGTACAGTCTGCTGTTCTGTAAGGACCGCTATCGGTCCACAATACATAGGGTTGCCGTGCACTACTGCTGACCGCTGCCCTATACTGCAGCAGTCCTTCAGCGGTATAGGGACTGACGCACAGTCTGCTAAACACTAACACACAACCTGCTTGGTCCACAAAAGTTTTTATAAGGACTGGTAACTTGGTATAGGGTGCTACGGTACATAGGCCTGAGTGCAGTACAGTCTGCTGTTCTGTAAGGACTGCTATCGGTCCACAATACATAGGGTTGCCGTGCACTACTGCTGACCGCTGCCCTATACTGCAGCAGTCCTTCAGCGGTATAGGGACTGACGCACAGTCTGCTAAACACTAATACACAACCTGCTTGGTCCACAAAAGTTCTTATAAGGACTGGTAACTTGGTATAGGGTGCTACGGTACATAGGCCTGAGTGCGTTACAGTCTGCTGTTCTGTAAGGACCGCTATCGGTCCACAATACATAGGGTTGACGTGCACTACTGCTGACCGCTGCCCTATACTGCAGCAGTCCTTCAGCGGTATAGGGACTGACGCACAGTCTGCTAAACACTAATACACAACCTGCTTGGTCCACAAAAGTTCTTATAAGGACTGGTAACTTGGTATAGGGTGCTACGGTACATAGGCCTGAGTGCGTTACAGTCTGCTGTTCTGTAAGGACCGCTATCGGTCCACAATACATAGGGTTGACGTGCACTACTGCTGACCGCTGCCCTATACTGCAGCAGTCCTTCAGCGGTATAGGGACTGACGCACAGTCTGCTAAACACTAACACACAACCTGCTTGGTCCACAAAAGTTTTTATAAGGACTGGTAACTTGGTATAGGGTGCTACGGTACATAGGCCTGAGTGCAGTACAGTCTGCTGTTCTGTAAGGACTGCTATCGGTCCACAATACATAGGGTTGACGTGCACTACTGCTGACCACTGCCCTATACTGCAGCAGTCCTTCAGCGGTATAGGGACTGACGCACAGTCTGCTAAACACTAACACACAACCTGCTTGGTCCACAAAAGTTTTTATAAGGACTGGTAACTTGGTATAGGGTGCTACGGTACATAGGCCTGAGTGCAGTACAGTCTGCTGTTCTGTAAGGACCGCTATCGGTCCACAATACATAGGGTTGCCGTGCACTACTGCTGACCGCTGCCCTATACTGCAGCAGTCCTTCAGCGGTATAGGGACTGACGCACAGTCTGCTAAACACTAACACACAACCTGCTTGGTCCACAAAAGTTTTTATAAGGACTGGTAACTTGGTATAGGGTGCTACGGTACATAGGCCTGAGTGCAGTACAGTCTGCTGTTCTGTAAGGACCGCTATCGGTCCACAATACATAGGGTTGACGTGCACTACTGCTGACCGCTGCCCTATACTGCAGCAGTCCTTCAGCGGTATAGGGACTAAGAGTTTTGTCACAGGGTGATTTAAAAAATGACAGGCAGAGGAAGAGGCAGGCCCTTCCGCAGGGGTGGTAGGGGTAGGGCAGGAGCAACAGCCTTGAGCCAAAGTGGGAAGTTGCAGAAGGTGCGTTCAATTACTTTAAAGGACGCACCAGACTTGGTTGAGTGGCTCACTCAGCCTTATTCTTCTGCACCCTCCTCATCCTCTCGATCTGCACCCTCTTCTTCACTCTCTGCTATGTGCACCCCCAAAGACACTACCACCAACAACACCACCACCACCACATACCTTCCGCTTGAGTGCAAATGGGGGCCTTCATGCTCCAGTGTTTTAATAGGGACCCCCGTATAAAAAGCATGAGGGTCAAGGACCAGTACTGGGTGGCAACGTACTTAGATCCCCGGTACAAACACAAAATGGCGGAAATGTTACCGCCGTCGCAGAGGGCTGTCAGAATGCAGCACTTCCAGGCCTTGCTTCGAGAAATGCTGCATTCTGCTTTTGCGTGCGCTGGCAGAGGAGCAATTCCCACTCCCAGAGAAGGATTTGCGGGTACCAATCCAACAGCGCCTGCAAGAAGAGGCCGGTTTGAAGATGTGTTGGTGACTTCGGATATGAGGTCATTCTTTCAGCCGACCCATCGACAGGTGTCATCCGGATCCAGCATCAGGGAACGCCTAGACCGTCAGGTGTCCGACTACATTGGGTTAACGGCCGATGTGGACGCTCTGAGGAGTGATGAACCCCTAGACTACTGGGTGGGCAGGCTTGACCTCTGGCCAGAGCTTGCCCAATTTGCAATCGAACTGTTGGCTTGCCCCTCATCCAGTGTCCTGTCCGAAAGGACGTTCAGCGCAGCAGGGGGGATTGTGACCGATAAGCGTACTCGCCTAGCTCACGACAGTGTTAACTACCTCACATTTCTAAAAATGAATGAGGCATGGATCTCGGAGGAATTCAACACATGTGATCAGTAGACCATGTATATGTCTATAAACAATTTTTGGAATCAAGCACACAGACCTTCTTAATTCATTTGGCTCACTTCCCTGACCCAAAAAAGCACACCGTACTATATGCCCCTACCCTCCTCTTTGAAGAGGTTGAGCGGTGTCATATTTCTACTGGGGCTGCTTATTATGAGGGGTTCCCACCATCCCTGTGCTGTGCTGACTTCCTCCTGGGGGTTCTTATTATGAGGGGCTCCCACCATCCCTGTGCTGTGCTGACTTCCTCCTGGGGGTTCTTATTATGAGGGGATCACACCATCCCTGTGCTGTGCTGACTTCCTCCTGGGGCTGCTTACGGTGCTGCTGTCAGCGCTGTATGTCACGGAGCTGCTGTCAGCGCTGTATGTCACGGAGCTGCTGTCAGCGCTGTATGTCACGGAGCTGCTGTCAGCGCTGTATGTCACGGAGCTGCTGTCAGCGCTGTATGTCACGGAGCTGCTGTCAGCGCTGTATGTCACGGAGCTGCTGTCAGCGCTGTATGTCACGGAGCTGCTGTCAGCGCTGTATGTCACGGTGCTGCTGTCAGCGCTGTATGTCACGGAGCTGCTGTCAGCGCTGTATGTCACGGAGCTGCTGTCAGTGCTGTATGTCACGGAGCTGCTGTCAGCGCTGTATGTCACGGAGCTGCTGTCAGCGCTGTATGTCACGGAGCTGCTGTCAGCGCTGTATGTCACGGAGCTGCTGTCAGTGCTGTATGTCACGGAGCTGCTGTCAGCGCTGTATGTCACGGAGCTGCTGTCAGCGCTGTATGTCACGGAGCTGCTGTCAGCGCTGTATGTCACGGTGCTGCTGTCAGCGCTGTATGTCACGGAGCTGCTGTCAGCGCTGTATGTCACGGAGCTGCTGTCAGCGCTGTATGTCACGGAGCTGCTGTCAGCGCTGTATGTCACGGAGCTGCTGTCAGCGCTGTATGTCACGGAGCTGCTGTCAGCGCTGTATGTCACGGTGCTGATGTCAGTGCTCTGTATTACGGTGCTGCTGTCAGTGCTCTGTATCTCCTGCACCCTCTTGTTTGCCTACCCTGGTCCCTGACCTTCCCTCTCCTCCATTGCCTTCATTAGCTCCATAGTCCTGAATTGTCAGAACAATTTCCCAAATAAAAAAAAAATGCTTGTAGTTATCGATCCCAAATTCACCTCATACATGTATTATGCTATTGTCCAGGTGGTGGGACTACGTGCTACCCCCTAATAATTACCCCGTGGCCGCAAATTCGACCTAAAGGTTTGCGAAATTCGCCTCCCATTGAAGTCAATGGAGCCCGCGGCGAACGGTCGTTTTCGCGAACGTTTGTGTCCGTTCGCGTTTCGCGTTCGCGAAACGTCCCGTCGGAAGTTCGTCCATCACTACCAGGCAGGTTGAGGGGCTCCAGGGGAGTTGTTTGTTTGTGAGGAAACTGGTTTTTCAGTTTCCTCATTGTGTTCAAAAATCCAGTTTGGGACCTGGAGCCCGGAGATTCCATAGTGTTATGGGTGGGACGGAATCTCCAATCCTGGGACCGGGTTTTGGGAACAGCCAGAAGTTATGCTGGTTGATTGCACAGGTGGGTCCTGGGCTTATAACAGACTCAAGACCATGGTTCTAGGCTCCACCCTCCCAAGGAGTCCAGGCAAGCAAGGGAGAAGCATGCATGTCTGCATGCTACATCCAGAGGGCCCAAAGCTGTGGACTGAGCAGCAAAGATAAAAGGAGGTACAGTAGTTGTACGACATCTCTGTTATAGGGATAAGAGGGCTGAAGTGTAAGCCTGAACGGCGGTATTGCTGAGGAGAGCCAGGTGGCTTGGTATTCTTCTGTTTATTCGTTTGTTACTGGTGTGAAGCTGAACCCTCCTGTTATTGGACTTGTTTTGTTTTACTTTTAATAAAAGTGGGCCAACAAGCCCTTAAATGGCATAACTGGTGTGGACTCTGATCACTGGTGTGCTCTACACAGAGGCTAAATAACCCCCAAATATCATTTTATATATATATATATATATATATATATATATATATATATATATTTGTAATCAATCACTTTATTTATTATATTTATATTTATATATTTTTTTATTTACTTAACAATTACTTATTCACTTATAGGTATATAACTATGACTGTTTATGAATTTATCTAGATGTATTGTGGTTTATGAATTTGATATTGTTAAGTTTCACTTAATTAATTGAAAATTATTTGATCAATTTTTTTGTTTTCATATGGTCCATAAATAGTGACAATATCAGTGGGGTAGGTAGCGCAGCCACATTTATTTTTAACTAGTGTGGACCCCTTTGCCAATTTACTTAGTGGTCTGGAAGACCATCTCTGGTACGTGTAAGATACTGTAGATCACAGGCCAGATTTGGCAGATTGCCTACAGAGACAATTTTGAACAATATGTTCATCACTATTCATAGGAGACTATCTGGGTGTAAGCCTCTTTATATGTATTCTTTGGATCAGAATGCTCTTATCACCTAGATGTTCATATGGTACTGGCACATTTTCATTATTTCTAACTGAGGAAATTTTAAGGAAATACAAAATTATCTCAGTGGCAGTGATGTATTCCCAAGGTTTTATTATTGATTACAGTAGTGCCTGTTGCTTTGGTTTTGTTATTGAATATATGATTATGTGTGCTGTCATTCCTGAGTTCTCAACGGAGCCTGTCTATGCAATGCATGCATACCTCATTATGTGTTTCAATATCCGTCCAGGCTCTGACCAGCTTTTGAGACAGACAGGTGGCATATTATATCTTATGATGTTATTGGAATGCCAAGGTCTCCCACATACAATCACGACCTGATGTGTTATTTTTATCTCTTGTAAAAAGGAAAGCAATACGTGTTATCCTTTTCATATAATAAAATGATTTAATGAAAGCAGCATCTCCTGTTTATTTCCCTTACTTGACTGGATGTTTGAAATAGGCATAGGTCATACACTGCTGGCATAAGGCTTACTAACATGATCAAACTTAATTCCAACCCAAACTTTTTATTTGGTTTTAAATAGATTAAGGAAGGGCAAAAGCCTTCTTTAATCTATCTGCTTTTTATTGCTACAAAAAATGAAATTGAAGCGCCACACCACTGCTAAGGGGTCCAGATACAACTTTATTATGATAAAAGTCACGGGAACAATCTAAAAAAGTATCCAACACATTTTGTAGATCCAAGAGCACCCCCTTCATCAGAGTTTGAAAGAACATTAGAACTTATTTATATCAAATCTGCAAATAGCCAGTAGTATTGGAAGTATCAAAATTAATATACAAACACCTCATATTCTTATCCGAGTATGCAGCCCTGCAGGCCAGGATATAGGGGGGACGAGCAAGCGCCCCCCCACTCCTGAACCATACCAGGACATAAGCCCTCAACATGGGGGGGTGCGTTGGGGCAGGGGGGACTCTGCACCCACACCCCAAAGCACCTTGTCTGTGGGCAGGGGCTTATCGGAATCTGTAAGCCCCCTTTAACAAGGGGGCCCCCAGATTCTGCCCCCCAACACGTGAATGAGTATGAGGAGTATTAAAAACTAAAAAAAAACAATGCCGCCCCATGTAGATCCATCATTAATCCAACCACCCGCCGTCACCGCTGGACCCGAAAAAACAAAACAAAAAAACCTATGGCCTCATCGAACGCACCCTGTGGAGATCTTGCTCCTCCGTCTGACATTTCTTAAGGGGCGGAGTCAAATGATGATGTCAGCTGGGGACCTCACCCCTTTGTGACACTGACCCAGAATGTACCAGTCGGTGACGTCACAAGGGGCCCCTTAGCTATTTAAGAAATGTCAGATGGAAGAGCAAGTCATTCTGCAAGGAGCGTTCGATGAGGCCGGAGGTTTTTTTTTCCGGGTCTGGCAGTACGGCGAGCAGCGTGAGATAGCTCTACATCGGGGGCATTGTTTGTTTGTTTTTTTAATAAAGGAATTGTCAAAAACTTGTGTACTGTCTTTATTCACTTTTTAAACATTTTAGGTGACTGGGTAGGTTTACTATGTACTCCATACTGATACACATAAGGGGGTGGGATCTAGAATCCGGGATCCCATCCCTCCCCCAAAGCACCCTTTCCCATGTTGATGGCATGTGGCCTGGTTTGGTTCGGGGGTGGGAGGCTCACTCGTCCCCCCTCCCTTCCCTGGCCAGCCGGGCTGCATGCTTGGATAAGGGTCTGGTATGCATTTTGGGGGCACCCCACACAGTTTTTTTTATTTTGGAGTGGAGCTCCCCGTAAAACCAATACCAGACTCGAAAGACCTGGTATGGAATGGGGGGGGGGGGGATCCCATGCTGTTTTTTTATTTTCTATTGCTGGCGTTGTTTTGTTTACATTTCAACTGTCAGTGGGGAAGCCCACTAACAGCTGATGAGTCAACATTTGTTAACCACTTTTCAGACCGGACCATTTTGCTGGCTTAAAACCAGACCACTTTTTGCGATTCGGCACTGTGTTGCTTTAACTGACAATTGCGCGGCTGTGCGACATGGCTCCCAAACAAAACTGACGCCCTTTTTTTCCCACAAATAGAGCTTTCTTTTGGTGGTATTTGATTACCCCTGCGGTTTTAATTTTTTACGCTATGAACAAAAATAGAGCAACAATTTTGAAAAAAATGCATTATTTTTAACTTTTTGTTATAATAAATATCCCCCAAATATATATACAAAAACAGTTTTTTTCCCTCAGTTTAGGCCGATATGTATTCTTCTACATATTCTTGGTAAAAAAATCGCAATAAGCTATTATTGATTGGTTTGCGCAAAAGTTATAGCGTTTACAAAATAGGGGATAGTTTTATGGCATTTTTATGAATAATTTTTTTTTACTAGTAATGGCGATCAGCGATTTTTATTGTGACTGCAACATTATGGCGGACACATCGGACATTTTTGACACATTTTTGGGAACATTGTTATTTATACAACAATCAGTGCTATACAAACTGATTCCTGTGTAAATGACACTGGCAGCGAATGGGTTAACCAGGGGGTGGCAGTGTAGGGGTTAAGTGTGTCCTAGGGGCGTGTTACTAACTGTGGGGGGCTGGGCTTTGTGTTAGTGAACACTGATCTCTGCTCCAATCACATGGAGCAGAGATCAGTGTCACTTGTTGCTAGGCAGAACTGGGAGATGCTGTTTACAACAGCATCTCCCCGTTCAGCCTCCGTGAGACGATCATGGGTATCCCCGCGGCGGGAGTCCGCGCGACCAGGGCGGCATATAGAAATGGACGTACCTGTACGCCAATATGCCTGCCCGTGCCATTCTGCCGACGTACATCGTTGTGCGCCGGTCGGGAACTGGTTAAGGACACGGCAGCCGGCTTCCCGGCCCACTGCTTAACAACCAGCTATTCTTCACACAGAGTTCGAATTGGCTGATCATTTTTTGAGCGTTCTGAAATCAAATTGTTCTGAAAATTTGAAATTCATTATAAAATTAATAAACAAAAACGAAATTTAAGGAATTCTGAAACAAAGCTAAATTCATTTCGAAGACAAAACTAAAGAAATTCCAAAACCAACAAAATTAGTAACGTAACGAAACTATCTAAAACTAAACAAATCAAATGTTTCCGTTCTGCACATGTCTGATGATTACTAAACCATACCACTTCAGTTCATCAATAGGATAAAAAGAAACAAATAAATAAATAAACAAAAATAAATAAATAAATAAATTAGTAATTATTCAAATAATACATTCTGGTTAATTTATGAACCTAATGAGATTAAATACATTAAAAAATGTTTAAAATATATCTAAAAACGGATGTTTTGAAAAAAAGTGTATAACTTTATTGACTTTTTGACTTGGCTATCTATGGGGCTAGAATAAAATGGCAGCAGTTTGAATTTTTTACGTTGCAGGATATTTGTACAACTGTTTATCAAACACATATTTTTAGCAAAAAATGATTTTTAGTTCACACAATATAATACCTGATTGCAAATATAAAAGATGGGGCTACATTGAGTATATAGATACCAAACACTTCAGGCCTTAAAATAGATTTTCCCAGTGACATTGCAAAAAAGCCCTGGTGCTCAGAATTGTGCATAGGCTATGCTTTAAATACCTCTACAGGTTAGATTAGAGTTAAATGTGAATTATGATCCTAGAATTATTGCTTTGTCATTCATGACCTTACATGTGTGGTGCAATTTATGTTTACACATATGCGTGCACCCTACGCCTGTGTTGGCATTGGAGTGTGTACTCGGGTGACAGGTGGTGTTTTTTAACCATTTTCTACAGTTAATTTAATTTTTTTTTCTTTAAAACTGCATAGGATGGCCTCCACAGGTCCCCCAAAATGCATACCAGACCTTTATGGGAGAGAGCCAAGACTACAAGTTACACATGACTTCCTTCCACACATCTGGGTGCATATCAGAGTGGCAAGAAAGCAAAAACATTTCCCTGAGGTCTGGGCATTAAGTGTGCATGTCAAGCTAAAAACTTTTGGATAGAGCAGTGAAGGATTAGAACTCCTGTTGGGTTTTCCCTGCTATCTAGTACTTCATTAGATAGATTTACCCTCACTTCCTATTCTGTTGACAACAGTTTCACGACACAGGAAGCAAGGTAAAATCTGTAAAAGAGATACAGACAGAAATGTAAATCTGACAGTGGTTTTAGCCTTCCTTTATTCTAGTAAAGAAAAGGATTTAATTTCTGTATCGGGTTGTTGTGAGAGAGTTACCTTCTAAGGATGAGCCGAACACCCCCCTGTTCGGTTCGCACCAGAACCTGCGAACAGACCTAAACTTCATGTGAACTTTAGAACCCTATTAACCACTTTCAGACCGGATCATTTTGCTGGTCAATGACCAGAGGTCTTTTTACAATTTAGCACTGCGCTGCTTTAACCATACCAGACCTGAAGGGCCTGGTAATTGAATTTGAATTTGGAACCCCACGCTTTTCAAATAAAAAATAAAAAAATTGATGTGGGGGTCCCCCTAAAAATCCATACCAGACCCTTTATCCGAGCATGCAACCTGGCAGGCCACAGGAAAAGAGGGGGGACAAGAGAGCACCCCCCCATCCTGAACTGTACCAGGCCACATGCCCTCAACATTGGGAGAATGCTTTGGGGGTCTGTGACCCCTCAAAGCCCCATGTCCCCATGTTGATGGGGATAAGGGCCTCATCCCCACAACCCTGGCCGGTGGTTGTGGGGGTCAGCGGGCGGGGGGCTTATCAGAATCTGGAAGCCCCCTTTAACAAGGGGACCCCTAGATCCTGCCCCCCCTGTTTGAAATGGTAAGGGGGTACAAAAGTACCCCTACCATTTCATAAATAAAGTGTAAAAAATTGTTAAATAAGACAAACACACTTTTGAAAAATTCCTTAATTAAAAATAAAGAAAGGAAAAAAAGTTTCCAGTGGTGGTAATCCACTCTTGTTATCCAGCAACGGATGATCATCTCTCCGGGGTCCAGCGATGGCTGATCAGATCCAGCGATGGATGATTTTCAGTCCAGCGCAGTCCATCCATCTTCTGTCTCCACTGTAAGAGACACTGTGGGATCCCAGCGCCTGACGTTTCTTATATTAGGAGGGCGGGGCCACCAGTCACCTGACCCCGCCCCCCTCTGACTCTAGTGAGGGAAGCCAGGGCTTCCCCAATGACGTATGAGTGACCCCGTCCCTTATGATGTAATGCAGGTTTCCGTTACATCAGAGGGGGGCGGGGTCACCCATACGTCATTGGGGAAGCCGTGGCTTCCCCACTAGCGTCAGAGGGGGCGGGATCAGGTGATGGGTGGCCCCGCCCTCCTAATATAAGAAACGCCAGGCGCTGGGATTCTGCAGCGTCTCCGACAATGGAGACAGAAGATGGATGCATGGATGGACTGCGCTGTGAAATGGTAGGGGTACAACCCTTACCATTTCAAACAGGGGGGCAGGATCTGGAGGTCCCCTTGTTAAAGGGGCTTCCAGATTCTGATAAGCCCCCCGCCCGCAGACCCCCACAACCACCGGCCAGGGTTGTGGGGATGAGGCCCTTGTCCCCATCAACATGGGGACATGGTGCTTTGAGGGGTCACAGACCCCCAAAGCATCCTCCCAATGTTGAGGGCATGTGGCCTGGTACGATTCGGGGGGGCACTCTCTCGTCCCCCCTCTTTTCCTGTGGCCTGCCAGGTTGCGTGCTCGGATAAAGGGTCTGGTATGGATATTTAGGGGGAACCCCACGTCAATTTTTTTTTTGAATTTGACGTGAGGTTCCCCTTAATATCCATACCAGACCTGAAGGGCCTGGTAATTGAATTTGGGGAAACTCCACACTTTTTTTTTTTTTTTTATCAATGACTTTCAATGAGTGTTCTTTGTATTACGGGAGCAGACAATTCATTATAGCCGCGAGTGATTTTAAAAGGACACTTTGTGCAGGGACACTTTGTGCAGGGACACTTTGTGCAGGGACAGTTCTAAGCACAGAAAACATGCGTCCCTTCACAGGCATACTATAGACACCCCCAGGTACGAAATTTAAAGGAATATTACACTTTTATTGTTTCACTTTAATCATTATTAAAATCACTGCTCCCGAAAAAACTGCAGTTTTGAAAACTTTTTTTTGCATTGATCCATGTCCCTTGGGGCAGGACCCAGGTCCCCAAACACTTTTTAGGACAATAACTTGCATATTAGCCTTTAAAATTAGCACTTTAGATTTCTCCCATAGACTTGTACAGGGTGTTCCCGGCTTTTCGAATTTGCCACGAACACCCCAAAACATCTTCGATATCTTTAAAACTCAAGTCGCCACTCTTAAGGTTACTGCGGTAGGCAAGATGGCGCTTGTCCACGTGGACGAGGAGTACAGCGAAGACTCACAGTCGGCCGCGGAGGACAACAGCAGGAGAGGTACTCGCAACGATCACCGCCTTACATACAAGGGTATGTCAGGCTTTGCAGCCGACATCAAAGCCTCATTTTCCGCCGCCATCACGGACCTTAAAACTAGCTTTTTAGTCCTGCAGGAAAAGATGGCTGCCACAGAGACAGCAGGGAAGCTACGGGACAAATTAATCAATAGACTGGACAAGGTGGCCACTACTCCTTCTCTCCATTTTATTGAAATGAATAGGCACCTGGAAGACCTTGACAACAGGGGGAGACGCAACAATATTAGGGTGCGCGGTATACCGGAGTCTGTCATGGCGGACCAAATCACCTCGGTACTGCAGAGAGTTTTCAATACCCTCCTAGACCGGCCTGAGGACACTTCTATTGAGTTCGTCAGAGCACACAGGGCGCTCAGGGCCAGGGGGCCAGACACAATGCCACCCCAAGATATTATCTGCTGTTTGCAGAGCTTCACCCTTAAAGAAGAAATTATGTCCAGGGCCCGCAGAAACTAGCAGATTATATTTAATGAGGAGAACATCAAACTTTTTCAGGACCTCTCCCAGATTACCCTGAAAAACTGCAGGGCCCTGCGGCCTCTCTTGGAAAAGCTGAGAGAGAAGGACCTGCGCTACACATGGCGCTTTCCTTTCGCCCTGTTGGTCACTCATGGTGGCAAACAATATACTTTGCGCACACCTGACGACCTCCCTGAGTTCTGTGCAGCCCTTCAGATTGAGCAGATAGTCCTGCCGGATTGGTATCAAGAATTTGCACTGCTGCCCAAGGAACGGAGCCCACCTCCCTCCCGCTGACATCTCCAGAGAAACACCACTTTAAGAGACAGAGACAGGGACACCATGAAACACCACTGGCAGGAACCCCCCGAAATTGACCCCATTCATCCAGGAACCTGATGGAGGACTAGGTGACACAGATTGCCCAACTTGGCTTACTTTTGTTATGATGCCACAGCTGAGAGACATGAGGTTCAACCACCGGTTTATAGCTGTCATAACTTATCCGCCAAAGGGTATTCAAATTTTTTTTTTTTTCCAGAAGCCAGCGACGGGGACTATTAATCTCCCCAACTCTGGATTGGGTGGAGCCACAGGACCATACCTGCCCAGCAGGTGCATACATGATCACTTGCTTTTCAGGTTACTAGCCTCATTTATGTCTGCCTACACTTTATATTTGTTGTACATATTCTGGGCAACATGACACTGTAGTAGATGCTCGGCTGGCTTTGGTGCTATCTGTAGTCATCTGGGACTTTAAATTTGGATGCAGGTGGTTATATAGCGCTATTTTAGGCCCTCCACCAGAGCTTTCAGGCATACAGTTTACCGGTTAATAATAATCATTATTGGTACACCACGCATTTAGGCATGCCAGATCCCTCGACCACATGTACGGTGTAACAGTGTTTGCATTGTTTAGTTCAGGGGCTGCATGGGTCTCATCCCGGACTGGTATAGTGAGATCACTCCTCGGGGCTGTGTGAGTACCCAGGTAGTTATTCAGGTGTGCTCAGCACAGTGACCACAGCTGTTCTCTTCGGATGTCTCCCTAGACCCCACAGTAGTGTCTCGGGCTGGCCTGATTGGGGCCCACCCGCACACTATAAAATTGACCCTCCGGGACGGCTTGCCCGTCTAAGGAGGGAGTGACTCACATTCTCCTCTCTCTCTTTCTTTCAAATTCGTATCTCCGCTGTCTCTCTAATCTCCCTTCTGCCTTTACCACTGGGTTTTAGTGCGATAAGATCTATCGATTGTGTATAACTGTAATTGACAATCTCTGAGTTTTAATTGTAGGTTTTGATCACCGCATCTCCCTGAGTCTGAGTTATGGCTTATTTTGACCTGGGCCACAGTAATTTTGCATAACGTTAAAGGTCTTAACATTCCAGAAAAGAGAACTACTCTGCTGAGAGAACTTAAATAAGGTAGGCCCAGTTTTGTTTTCCTCCAGGAGACCCATTTTAAGACAAACCACATACCCTGTCTCACAGACTCGTGTTTTCTTGAGGCACACCATGCCACAAGTAACGTCACCAAATCCAAGGGGGTCTCGATCTTGGTAAGCAAAGATGCTGCCTTTGAGGTGGCAGACAAATTAGCTGACCCAGAAGGGAGATTTATCTTCCTCAAAGGGTCGTACCGGGGGTATCCCTGACACTAGCAAATGCTTATTTCCCCAATACGGCCCAGCTTGCTTTCTGCCAAAAACGAATTAATGAACTGATGAGCTTTAGCTCGGGTCGATTGATATTTCAATATTCCCCTTATCCCAACCGAGGACACCTCTACAGGGAAGACTACAGTCACGTATAGAGTCCTTAAGAGTATCAAAAGGCTCCTACACTCAATGAACCTTGTTGACACCTGGTGTTATCTACACCCGGAGGGGAGGAGCTACTCCTTTTTCTCCATTCACCATAATAGCCATTCGAGAATAGATTACATTTTCATTACACAGAGAGACATATCTCTGTTACGGGGTGCCCACATAGGATTGCAAACCATATCAGACCACTCTCCACTTTCCATTGCACTGAATTTGACAGAACCCCCAACCAAATCGAACATGTGGAGATTAAATACTTCCCTACTAACAGACCCAAAGCTACTCCCTAATTTGTCCTCCTCTCTGGCAGAATTCTTTAAGTTCAACATCACACCTGGGATGAGCCCTTTAGTGATATGGGAGGCACACAAGTGTCATATCAGAGGTGAGCTGATCCATCTAGGTACCCATAGGAAAAAGAAAGGGACAAAGAGATTACAAACCTGACCAGTAAAATTTGTGCCCTAGAATCCCTTCACAAGCAATCCCTCACAATTGACTCAGCAGAGTCATTGCTTGAAGCCAGAAGGGCCCTTAAACAGATTTTAGACAATAAAACTAGGAGACTCCTGTTTTTCAGGAAAAGGATATACTATGAGCACGGCGATAAAACAGGCCAGGTGCTAGCCAGAGCTTTGAAGGCACAGCTCACTCACAATCACATCAAGGGCATCAGAAGCAAGGGTGGTAAAATAGACAGGCACACTGTAACAATAGCCCAGCACTTCCAAGACTATTACACCACTCTTTATAATCTCCCGATGCCACACAAACCGCCTGAATTGCAAAATAATAGATCCCAGGCAATAAAAGACTACTTAAAGGCTGCCAATCTTCCTACTTTAAATGAGGTGGACATTGCCCAGTTGGAAAGGCCTATTGACTCAGAAGAAATCAGAGTAGCTATTAAAGAACTGAAACCTGGTAAAAGCCCGGACCCGATGGACTTAGTGCCATTTACTGCAAGACGTTTACAGATTTATTACTCACACCTCTCAAAGATGCTATGAATTCACTGACCGCACAGGGACAGACTTCCAATGACTTTCTATCGGCATATATTACGGTACTACCTAAGGCCGGAAAGGATCCACTGAACTGCTCTAGTTACAGGTTGATATCTTTGCTGAATATAGATGTAAAGCTCATGGCCAAAATTATAGCTAATAGGTTGAGACCCTTACTCCATGACCTGATAGGCCCTGATCAGGCTGGGTTCATGCCTGGTAGGGAGGTCAAAGACAACGTAACGAAATCCCTGAACCTAATTCATTCGGCACACCAGCGAAAGATTGAGGGCTTTCTCCTGTCAACTGACGCGGAGAAGGCCTTCGATTGAGTAGCATGGGACTACATGTTGGAGACATGCAGACATGCGGGTATGGGCCCACACTTGATGGCTTGGATTTCAGCACTATACCAAAATCTTTCAGCCATACTCAAGGTGAATGGCACACTCTCGGACAAAGTCCATATCAGGAATGGTACAAGACAGGGGTGCCCTTTGTCGCCCCTGCTCTTTATCATCTCGCTTGAACCATTCATCAGACATATTCTTGCAAATCAATCTATTAAAGGCTTCCAGATCAACAAATTGGTTTACAAGGTTGTGGCCTACGCTGACGATCTTTTGTTTTTTTTGACAGAACCGCGTGTCTCCATCCCCTCCCTTATGAGAGAGTTTACCAATTTTGGTTACGTTTCAAACCTCTAAATAAACGACTCTAAATCTGAAGCTATGAATATTATGCTTCACGCAGACCAATTGACCATGGCCCAGGATAATAGCCCCTTTAAGTGGGTTGACTCTGCCATAAGCTATCTGGGAACCTGGTTGACCCCTAGACTCTCCTCACTATTCAAACGGAACTTCCCCCCCTCTCCTTAAAGCCCTGGAGAAAGACCTACAGAATTGGCACTCTGGACATTTTTCGTGGTTTGGTAGGGCAGCCGTGGCATTGCCACATGAACTCAAAGCCCTTGTACACACGGTCGGAGATTCCATTAGAATGTGTCCGATCGGAGCGTTTTGTCGGATATTCCGACTGTGTGTGGTATGCATCGGACTGTTTCCGTCGGAATATCCGTCGGACCAAATTTTCCAACTTGCCGGAAATATTTTCCGACAAACTGCTCCGATCGGACATACTCCGATCATGTGTAGAGAATTCCGATAAGACAAAGTGCCACGCAAGCTCAGATCAAATTCCTACATCAAAGCTATTGGCTACTAGCCTGAACGTAGTCCCATCGTAATGAAATTACGTCATCACGTTCTGAAAGATCGGATTTTCTGACAACTTTGTCCGACCGTGTGTATGCAACAGTTTCGGACAAGATCCGACGGACAAAATCCGACGGATTTGGTTGTCGGAATGTTGTCGCTCAGAACTCTTGTCATATTCTATGACGTCATGGTATAGGCACTCCTTTTCCTTCTTCTTCTCTTCTTGTTTCTCCTACATTTCTTTACTTCTATTCCACCCTATTTCTCTTTTCTCTAAATGGAACAAATGGGAAAACTCAGATTAGAGGTGGTAGGCACCGATTTACATCCCAAAGGTTAAGAAATTAGGCCTATACTAGATGTTGCTTTGAATATAATTTCTACCACCTTTGTTGTTGTTATGAAAGACAATGTTAGATTGTACTTTGTCAGTTTCTGAATCCGCATGGTTTATCTGTCTTTGGATGTATGCCCATGTTGTTATGTATCTTAACATGCAAACAAACTTAGACTTTAATGTAAAAAAAAAATAAAAAATTTGCCAAATTTTGCAAACTTTTTTTAAATGCATGTTTCCTGAAAGAGTTGACACAACCAAACAAAATTTAGGGGATTCCATGTCTCAGGAGCCACACGAACGGGGAAAAATAATCAAACAGATTTCTGTATCTTAATGCTAAGGAAAATGCATTGGATAATAGAGCGTAATCATTAGTGTTCCTTTTGTTGTTAAATGTTTTAATTGTCCCTTTAGGATTTGCAGCAGCCTCCTCATGACAGCCTAACCAGTGCAGTCATCAACATCTTAATGCTACAAGACAACCCTATTAACTTCTATTCAGCTCTGTCTCCTGAAACACCAGCCTACTTATTCCCTGGTGACTGAGCCAGGAATTGTATGCCATATGAAATTGTTCAAAAGATTTAAGCTATATTATTGTTCTTTTCTGAAATCATATTATGAGACATGCCTGTGCCTATAAATGTACTTTTGATGGATCCTGCAAAAAGTCGTAACTGTGGTCTCTCTTATTGTAAGTAGGTTATGTGACAGTCTGGAATATGTTTCTTATGCTGCTTTTCTTTAACAACTTACTGCATGCAATAGCCCTGTAATTGAAAATGTAGCTTTGTTCATAAATAGATAGATGTTTATAGATATACAGTGATCGTAAAAAGTATTTGATCCCCTGCTGATTTTGAACGTTTGCCCACTGACAAATAAATGATCAGTCTATAATTTTAACGGTAGGTTTATTTAAACAGTGAGAGAAGGAAAAACAACACAAAAATCCAGAAAAACACATTTCAAAAAAGTTAGAAATTGATTTGCATTTTAATAAGTAAAATAAGTATTTGACCCCTATCAATCAGCAAGATTTCTGGCTCCCAGGTGTCTTCTATACAGGTAATGATCTGAGATTAGAAGCAATCAATCAGATTCCAATCTCTCCACCATGGCTAAGACCAAAGAGCTGTTCAAGGATGTCAGGGACAAGATTGTAGACCTACACAAGGCTGGAATGGGCTCCCAGACCATCACCAAGCAGCTCGGTGAGAGGGTGACAACAGTTGGTGCGATAATTCGCAAATGGAAGAAACTCAAAATAACTGTCAATCTTCCTTAGTCTGGGGCTCCATGCAAGATCTCACCTAGTGGAGTTTCAATGATCATGTGAATGAAGAGGACTCAGCCCAGAACTACACAGGAGAATCTTGTTAATGACCTCAAGGCAGCTGGGACCATAGTCACCAAGAAAACAATTGGTATCACACTATGCCATAAAGGACTGAAATCCTGCAGTGCCCACAAGGTCCCCCTTCTCAAGAAAGCACACATACAGGCCCATCTGAAGTTACTTATGAACATTTTCATGATTCAGAGGAGAACTGGGTGAAAGTGTTGTGGTCAGATGAGACCAAAATCGAGCTCTTGACATCAACTCAACTGTTTGGAGGAGGAGGAATGCTGCTGCCTATGACCCCAAGAACACCATCCCCACCATCAAACATGGAGGGGGAAACATTATGTGTTTTTCTGGGGACAGGACAACTTCACCCCATCAAAGGGATGATGGACGGGGCCATGTACCATCAAATTTTGGGTGAGAACTAAGGATGAGCCGAACACCCTCCGGTTCGGTTCGCACCAGAACTTTCGAACAGACCCCAAATTCGTATGAACTTTAGAACCCCATTGAAGTCTATGGGACTCGAATGTTTGAAATTAAAAGTGCTAATTTTAACGGCTAATATGCAAAATACTGTCCTAAAAAGGGTTTGGGGACCTGGCTCCTGCCCCAGGGGACATGGGTCAGTGCCTAAAATGTTTTTAAAAATGGCCGTTTTGGCGGGAGCACTGATTTTAATGACGATTAAAGTGGAAAAAAAAGTGAAATATTCCTTTAAATATGGTGCCTGGGGGGTGTCTGTAGTATGCCTGTGAAGTGCCACGTGTTTCCCGTGTTTAGAACAGTCCCTGCACAAAATGACATTTAACAGAAATAACATCATTTAAAGCTGCTTGCGGTTTTAATGTTATATCTGGTTCCTGCAATATGGTTGAAAATCATTGAGAAAAATGGCATGGGTAGCCCTCCCTGCCCATTACCAGCCCCTTTGGGTCTTGTACGGATATTAAGGGGAACCCCGTACCCATATTAAAAAAAGGAAATGCATGTGGCACCCAGGCCCTATATACTCAGAACAGCAGTATACAGGCGGTGCAAACAAGACAGGGACTGTGTAGGTTTGTTGTGTTAAGTTGAATCTGTTTGTAATTTTCAACTGGTACATTTTTAAAGTGTAGCTCCAGTCAAAAAAACTATTTTTAAACTTTTTGGAAAACATAGGGAAGGGTTATCACCCCTGTATAATTTGTTTTGTCGTCCATCTTTTTTCATCTCACTTGCTGTTGTCTCCTTCCGTTTGCAAGTAGGAGATGTTTGTAAGTTGGATGTTTGAAAGTAGGGGCCTGCCCTATATGCTCTGCAGAAATGGCGGAACAAGGTGTTGGTTTTGCCACAACATTGTAAGCCCTCAAAGTGACTCTTGGTGGGCGCTGGAGCACCCTGCTGTGAACAATTATATCAAGAATTGTAATTACATGCCATTGTTGAACAGTGGTAGAAAAATTGACCTTTGGTGGTTGTGGTGCTGGTGCCACAACACTATAAGTCCTCACCGTTACTCTGGGTGGGCACAGGAAGGGGCCCTCCTGTGAAATATTATATCAAGAATTGTAATTACAATTACAATTGTAATTGAGACCTTGGAAGCAGATTCATTCCAGTATAGATGTCCTACAGTGAAAATGATGTTAAAGATATGGGATATGGTTAAAAAAAAAAGGGATATAGGGAAATAACAAAGTATACACCTCTATGGAATAATAAGAATCTACAAGAACTATGGCGGGTTGGTAAAATCTTAGAATGGGAAAAATGTGGTATTGAAAGGTTGAACCATCTATATGGAGGCAGGGGTATTAAAACCTTTGAAGAACTGCAAAAAGAATTCAAGATACCACAAAACTCATTTTATGCATATATACAAGTGAGACATGCCCTAAAGACCCAGTTTGGAAACTTATTATTGGTATGGGAAGAATTGCCGTTGATACAACTGGTAGCGCAAGCAGGACCCACCAAAGGATTAATATCAAAATTCTACTCCCAGTTAGATAAACAGATTAATTGTGAGAGGAAAAGTAGGATCGAGAAGGAGAAATGGGAGCTAGACGTAGGTAATATAACACAGTCACAGTGGAAAACGATTTTAGAGGCATGCCCAAAGATTTTGGTTCCCCCCCCCCCCCATAAGATATCACACCTGATGGTGATTAACAGAGCATATTACACTCCCCAGAGACTATTTAGATTTGGTAAAAGAGCAGACGACAGCTGTCCTAGGTGTGGGGGGATGGGAAACTTAATACACATGCTCTGGAAGTGTCCTAAATTATTCCGATATTGGAAAGGAGTAGTAGAGACATTAAGTAGGATTTTCGGGACCGCGATAGAATTAAATGCTGTGGTGTGTATTTTAGGATACAGAAATGAGAGCGCAGAGAGAAAGGGAGTAACTATTGTAATTCTAAGATGTTTATTTCAAGCCAGGAGGATGATCGCTAGGAGATGGCAATCAAACCTAGCCCCCACAGTAGAAGATTGGGTGAGAGCTGTAAATGAATACCTATGTAAGGAGAGAGCAGTATATGCAAAACGAAATAACTTAAAATAGTTTAATAAAAACTGGCGAGATTGGATAGAGGAGATGCATACCCCAGTATAAACTATAATAACCAAAGGAAGAGGATGAGGTGGGGGGGGGAGGTGGGGGGGGAGCAGGGAAGAGAGGGATAAGGGTATCGGAATCACTTTAAGAAATTAGATCTAAAGGGAAAGGTGAAAAGCAAAGAAGAGAAACACACGGAAGGGCAAAAGTATAAATACAACACTGGAGGGGAGGGGAGGGGGGGATGAAGGGATAGAAAGGGAGGAAAGGAGGGGGGGGGGGGTTATTTAAATAGGAAAAATGAAGGAAGTGAAAAATAGTTGAGGAGGGATGTTGGGGTGTTATGGTATTGTTTAGATATTGTTTTCATTTTGTTATTTATTATTGGAGTATGGATACATATACATGACTCTCCCCTTCCTTAAATCTCAGACTCTTGAATGGAAGGAACTTGTATTGGATTAGTGGTAACGTTGTGTTATTTTTAAAATGACTAAAAGGATGTCTGTATAAGATGTGAAAAATTTAATAAAGATTAATATAAAAAAAAAAGAATTGTAATTACATGTCCCTGTTAAACAGGGGCAGAAAAATTGGTGCCACCACACTGCAACCTCTCCCATATACTCTTGTTTTATTGCAGGAATTAGCCCTGCTGCAAAGCATTGCATCAAAAATTGTAATTAAACGCCCCTGTTAAACAGGGGCAGAAAAATTGGGCTGATGGCATCTCCCAGAACCAGAAATGTTCTTCCAACATATCAGCGGAGGAGGAAGAGGATAGACAATCAACATAACAGGACAGTCACTCAGCATCAGCATAGGCAGTCTTGAAGGGATGTGATATTTAAAAAAAAATTATTCGGTTACATCAGCTTCAGGTGCTTGGTAGCTGTGGGTTATCCAAGACTGATTCATCTTGATGAAGGTCAGTCGATCAACTGATTCGGTGGACAGGCGCACCCTGTGATCGGTAACAAAGCCACCAGCAGCGTTCCGAAAGAACGCTGGATGCAGGACAGGCCAGTAGCTCAATTGCATACTGTGCAAGCTCTGGCCAGTGATCCATCCTCAAGACCCAGTAAGCCAGAGGATTTTCGGTGGGAAAGGTGTCCAAGTCTGACCTTGCCCCTAGGTATTCCTGCACCATGTAAATCAGACGCTGGCGATGGTTGCTGGAACCGATCATACCTTGGGGCTGCGGACTAAAAAATTGTCTGAAAGCATCAGACGGCCACCTTCTCCACCGCTCCTTCTGACCGATGCCTCAGCAACACGATGTCCAGGACCAGGAGTTTGTAACCTCCCAGTCTCTGGGAATGCGTTGCACAGACCTTTCTGCAAGGCCTCCCGGAGATGTCTCATCCTCTGCTCCCTCTGCGATGGCAAGATAAGGTCAGAAACCTTACCCTTGTACCGTGGATCAAGGAGAGTGGCCAGCCAGTAATGGTCCCTCTCCTTGATCCGAAGAATACGAGGATCCTTCCGCAGGCTTTGCAGGATCAGGGAGGCCATGCAGCGTAGGTTAGCTGAGGCATTCGGTCCGGAGTCCTCTGGGTCACTAAGGACAACATGATCCGCAGCTACCTCCTCCCAGCCACGTAAAAGTCCACGTGATTCTTGGGACTGTAAATCATCCCTACAAGACTGCTGCTGCTGCTGCTGATGCTGAGTCCCAGCCTCCACCTCCATGCTGACACAATCATCCTCCTCCTCCTCTTCCTCCTCCTCATCCTCTTCCTGTGTGATGGGTGGCACAGCAGGAACACTGTCTGGATAAAGGGGGCCTTTAGAGGCAAGGAAGTCCTCCTCTTCCTGCCTCTGTTCTGCCTCAAGTGCCCTGTCCATTATTCCACGCAGCGTATGCTCCAAGAGGTGGACAAGAGGTATAGTGTCACTGATGCATGCACTGTCACTGCTCACCATCCTTGTGGCCTCCTCAAACGGTGACAGGACAGTGCATGCATCCCTGATCATGCCCCACTGGCGTGGTGAGAAAAAACCAAGCTCCCCTGACCTTGTCCTGGTGCCGTAGTCGCACAGGTACTCATTGATGGCCCTCTGCTGCGTGTGCAGCCGCTGCAGCATGGTCAACGTTGAGTTCCACCTGGTGGGCATGTCACATATAAGGCGGTTCTTGGGCAGGTTCAACTCCTTTTGGAGCTCAGCCAGCCGAGCACAGGCATTAAATGATCGGCGGAAATGCACACAGACTTTCCTGGCCTGCTTCAGGACATCCTGTAAGCCCAGGTACCTGCCCAAGAACCGCTGCACCACCAGGTTAAGGACGTGAGCTACACAGGGCACATGGGTCAGTTGTCCCTGTCGGAGGGCAGAGAGGAGGTTGGTGCCATTGTCGCAAACCACCATTCCTGGCTTAAGCTGGCGTGGCGTCAACCACCTCTCGGCCTGCCCCTGCAGAGCTGACAAAACATCCGCCCCAGTGTGGCTCCTGTCCCCCAAACAAACCAGCGCAAGCACCGCATGGCATCATTTTGCCTGCATACTTGCATAGCCCCTGGAACGCCTACGGAGCACCGTTGGTTCTGAGGACAGAGCACTGGAAGAGGCCATGGAGGAAGAAGAAGAGGAGGGGGTGGAGGAGAGAGGTGTGTCACAACCAATAGTAGCATTTTGGAGGCGTGGTGGCGGAACAACCTCCAACACCACTGCACCTTGTCCTGCATCCTTCCCAGCTGCCAGAAGAGTCACCCAATGGGCCCTGAAAGACAGGTAACGTCCCTGTCCATGCCTGCTGGACCATGAGTCAGCGGTAATATGCACCTTACCGCTGACCGCCCTGTCCAGCGAGGCAAGGACATTGCCTTCCACATGCCAGTAGAGAGCCGGAATCGCCTTCCATGAGAAAAAGTGGCGTTTGGGGACCTGCCACTGAGGAACCGCACATTGTACAAACTCACGGAAGGGGGCCGAGTCTACCAACTGAAAAGGCAGCAGTTGAAGTGCTAGCAATTTAGCCAAGCTAGCATTCAACCGCTGGGCATGTGGATGGCTGGGAGTGAACTTCTTTTGCCGCTCCAGCAGCTGGGGCAGGGACATTTGCCTGCTATAATCGGACGTGGGTGTACTGCTAGAAGAGTGCCCGGAAGCACTTGGCTGTGACACACCTAATTCTACACCTTCATTCCTCTCAGAGCAGGTTTCAGAGAGGACTGAAGGTCTAGTGGGGTTGGAGATGCCAGCTGATGAGGAGCAAGGAGAGGTCCGCTTTGTTCTTTGGTGTGGGTCTTTGAGGTACGCTTGCCAACGAGCTGCATGGCAGGTCAACATATGTCTGGTCAAGCATGTGGTGCCCAAGCGGCTGATGTTTTGGCCACGCGAGATACGCTTGAGACATATGTTGCAAATAGCAGCGGTGCGATCTGATGCACTCGTCTCAAAAAAGGCCCACACCAAAGAACTTTTAGAATAACGCGCAGAGGCAGCGCCCTGCACAGGCGGAGCTCTGCGGTGTGATTCAGTCGGTGTGCTGCCCCTAAGCTGGCCCCCGGAGGGCATCCTGCCTCGTTGGACATGTGCCTCCTCCTCCTCCTCCTCCTCCTCCTCTCTCCTACCAGGCACCCATGTGGAGTCAGTGCCCTCATCATCCCCTCCCTCTTCATCGCTGTAGCAAACCTGGCAATATGCTGCAGCTTGTGGAACATGACTGCCAGATTGCTGTCCTTCTTGAGCATCCCCTCTCTCTGCATTCACGCTACTGCCTTCCTCTAGCTGAGTGTCATCATCAGAGCCTACAAAACACTGGGCATCCTCCTGGAGCATGTACCCAACACTGTGCTCAAAGAGTTCAGGAGACTCCTCAGGAGGACGTGGTGGGTCTAGGGAAGGAGTCACTGATGATGACATTGAGACGAGGGTAGACGATGCATTGGCAGCTGCTTTGCTAGTACCCTGAGACTGGGTGAGAGAGGATGAGGAGGAGGAAGAGGGCTAGGTCATCCACTCTACCAAGTCGTTGGCATGTTGCGGCTCAACATGTTCAGCTGCCGAAAAGAAGGACAAGCACTTCCGGTTCCGGCGCCGCATGGAGTAGCTGTCCTCTCTCACAGCTCCCACAAACCGGCCTCTAAATCGGCTACAAATCCGGCGATTTCGCCCGCTCCACCGGCCAGCTGACTTCCCCACGCTACCAGCTCCAGGATGGACCGGTTCGTGGAAAAAACCGGGCCGCGTTCGTACGCGGCCGCCACCGTGCGGCAGGCCGCACCGCAAATCGAGGCCCCGGCTTCGGCCTACACCGCTCTGGTCACCGCTCCGGCCTGCGCGGCCTATCCGGAGGAGACAGCGCCAGCCATGGAGGTAGGAGACCCAGCACAAGGCCAGACAACCTCCAAGGCACCCTTTTCCCTACAATCTCCAACCTCCACACATGTACCTGGGCCTGTGGCGCCTGTTGCCATGCTGCATGCCCGGCCATCCCCACCGCTGCAGGATCCACAGACAGAGCTTCTGGCACAAGCTGTTGCTGCTCTCCTCTCCCCTATGATAGCTGCCTCTGTTGAGAAAGCTGTCACCCAAGGCATGCATAAATTTCAAGCCCAGCTCGGGGAACATGCATCCAGACTCAATGAGGCTGAAAATCGCATCTCTACTCTAGAGGAAGAATTATACCAAACGCAGTCCCTGGAGCAAGCTCAGGACAGAACTAACAAATATATTTTGGAAAAGCTCGATGACCTCGAGAATAGGTCCAGGAGGAGCAACCTGCGCTTTGTAGGTATCCCCGAGTCGCTTCACCAATCCGCTCTGTCAGACCTGTGTGCAAGCCGCATCCCGGAGGCTCTGGGTCTGGGGGACCCTTCATCGTGGAACGAGCACATCGTGTGGGGGCGCCCAACTCGGATCGCAAATCCCCGCGCCCGATAATTGCCAAATACCTGAATTATTCAGACAAAGCCTCCATTCTGCAGCAGTATCACCAGTCCAGATCACTTCAGATTGACGGGGTCAAAATCCTGATCTTTGCTGACTATTCAGTGGATGTTTCCAAGAAACGGAAGGCCTTTCAACATATCTGCACGGAACTATTCCAACGGCAGATGAAATTTACTCTGGCATTTCCGGCAATCCTATGGATTAAAGCACCCAACGGAGAACAGCTCTCTTTTCAAGACCCGGACGATGCATCGCGTTTTCTGAAATCGCTACGCTCGGGCCCTCCACTCAGCCCGGCACCCAAAGCGGCTCCAGTTAATAGGGCTCTTGACCAGAGGAGCCCATGGAAGGATTCCCCCAAGCGCTTCAGGGCCTCAGGTCCAGCTCCTCACGCTCTGAACCCACGTTGATGAACCCCAGGACCTTGTGACCTTTCTTGTCTTCCCTCCCTTCCAGGGACGAAGCTTTGCCTACCACCCGTTCTCTCATGGTAGAAGTGGCTTCTGTTTGAATAATTTCCTCCTGGGCCACTTGCGCTATGCATGCGCTCCTCAGGTATTATTTGACCAAGGGCCGTGACTGGCCCCGTGTGCTGCATTGACTGAACTTATGTCTTTTACCATGTCCCATACGCCATCGGCTTCTGGTTGTTCTATTATAACTATTTTTCCTCAATGTTTGTGTTTTTTTTTCAGGTTACACCCACTTGTTCCCCCTGTGGATTCTTCTGTGCAGACCATCTCACTTCGTTCTGATCCTTGCCTGGGTTGACGGCGTGCCATGCTCCTTCTTTCTAGGGCAGCCATTTCTATGTCAGTTCGGAGGCCTGGTTCTGGGAGCTGGTCTACACAGTGACCCCCATTTCATGACATAGCTATATCAGACCATGCTCCGATCTCGGTGACTCTAGAGACCCCCGACATACACCCTAATCCCAAAATATGGCGTTTCCCCTCCTATTTGCAACACAACGCAGACTTTCAAGCTTACATGACGAAAGAATGGGCATCCTATTCGCAGACGAACGCAATACATGCTGATAACCCACACTTGTTCTGGGACGCAGGTAAGGCGTTCCTTAGGGGACGCATTATCTCTTATGCATCCTCGTTCAAGAAACACGCCCTGTCTCAATACAAAGCCTCCAGTTCCAGATTACATCAGGCCCAGCGAGCACTCTATGCCTTAAACTCCCCCGAAAATCGTGAGGCCTGGCATACAGCCAAGCAGTCATTTGACACTTGGGCCGAAACCTTGGAAACCACTAAACAAGCTCACTTCGATGCCACTCTACACAAATTTGGCAATAAGGCTGGCAAGCTTCTTGCCAGACTATGCAAGGGAACCTACCGCCCCACGGTCATATCGTCGCTTCGCGACCCCGATGGCACAGTCACGACCACTCAGAAGGGCATCAATGCGGCGATGCTTCGCTTTTATTCCACCCTCTATGCGGCGGACCCTGTTGACCGACCCATGGCTCGCGACTTCCTCGACGAAGTACAATTGACCCGAGTATCTCCCTCTCAACTCGATTCGCTAAACGCCCCCATTTCCCCCTCAGAGATATCCAATACGATTCGTAAGCTAGCTTCCTCCAAAGCCCCAGGCCCGGATGGCCTATCAGGCGAGTTCTATAAATCTTTAAACGCACTTCTAACCCCGACCCTGGCCGATGTCTACCAACATATATGGTCTGGTGGCCCCTATCTCCCGTCCGGTAACCAAGCAATTATTAAGTTGTTAGAAAAAAAGGGGAAAGACCCACAAGAGCCTGGGTCATATAGACCCATCTCGCTTCTAAATCTTGATGTCAAAATTCTTTCCAAAATAATAGCTAATAGGCTGGCTGACATCATTCCCTCCCTGATCCACTCCGCCCAGTCAGGTTTTGTCAAGGGCAGAACGGCAACTATTAATATCAGGAAGGTGATGATGGCACTAGAACATGCTAGATGTAACCCTACCAGCGATCTAGCTATTATTACTCTAGATGCCGAAAAGGCTTTTGACAATGTCAATTTTGAATGGCTTTCCATGGTACTAGGGGATATGGGTTTCACCGGACCCTTTCTACACCTGATCAGCTCCATGTACACCTCCCCTGCTGCCAGACTGGTGGCCGCTGGCCTCCTCTCGGATGAGTTCCAGCTACATAAGGGAACCAGACAAGGCTGCCCCCTGTCCCCACTCCTCTTTAACCTGGCCTTGGAGCCGCTTTCCAGATACCTGACATATAAAGCTCCGCTACACGGGATCGAAATCGGGTCGCATGAATTAAGAACCTCCCTCTTTGCTGACGACGTCTTGATATTTTCCGCCAACCCTTCAACAGACATGCCCACGATTAAATCCTTATTTGACCGTTTCAGACAGTGCTCGGGACTGCGTATTAACTACTCCAAGAGTGAAATACTCCCCTTGGGATCCCTTCCACCTCCGACATGGGCAAACCACTCCATTTTCAAAGTAGCTAGAACTCATATCACATACTTGGGCATTAAGATAGGGAGGCTCCCCTCGTCTCTCTACCACCTGAACTACCCCCCCCCCTCTTTGCCAAACTTATACAGGAATTAGACAACTGGATGGATCTGCCTCTTTCGCTCTTGGGAAGGTGCCACCTGGTAAAAATGGTCAGCTTTGCACGCCTCCTGTATCCCCTTCAGACGATACCCTTACTCCTTAGACATAAGGATACAAAACTTTTAAACTCAGCAATCTCTAAATTCCTGTGGCGAGGCAAGAGACCCCGCATAGCCTTCTCTAAACTTCACCTTCCCAGGAGCGAAGGGGGTATTAACCTTCCCAATCTTAGAATGTATAACCTAGCATGTCTTTTGAGGGTAGGTCTGGACTGGATAACCCAAAAATCCCGCTGCTCAAATTACCCACTGGAAGCTGCAATGACCCATCCTTACTCCCTAGCTGCTCTTCTCCACTGCAAATGGAAACAATTAGATCCGTCACTGCAACACAACCTTTTACTGAGAGACACGGCTATTGCCTGGAGAGAAACACGGAAGAGCCTTAAGCTGTCTCCCTTCATCTCTAGACATCTCCCGATACAGGGTAACCCGAACTTTACCCCGGGGCTGGATCGCCAACCCTATGAAACATGGCGTCGACAGGGCCTCGACACCTTCTTCTCCTTATGTGACCCGGACTCTGGTCGAGCACTTCCCTTCCGCCGGCTAGCTGTCAAGTTCTCCTTGCCGGATTCATCCGCCTTCCACCATGGCCAATGCCTCAGCTTCTTGCAGAAAACTTGCAGGGCGGAACATGCAAGATTCCAATCCTCTTTCATCTAAGTACTTCTCCACAAAGACTCTTATGGCATCTCTGATATCTACAAACCTCTACTACTGAATACTACACCCTCTCTGGAATCATCCTCGGTCTCTAACTGGGCCAAAGATTTCCCAAGTACCGATATTGTGGATAAGATCCTACACGGACTCCAATCAGTCTACAATTTGGTCCCAAATGAAACTTGGAGGGAAACCCAACTAAAAATTGCACATCGAGCGCACATACCTTTTCTACCTTCCTCACCTTCGTGTCAATCCGCTGCTTCTTTGTGCCCTCTATGCCAGCATCCTAGACCCTCCCTTACTCACCGCTATTGGTCTTGCCTGGTCATCTCCTCATTCTGGGATGGAATTTTGGCTTTTATCTTCAAGATAACACTCCTGAAACTCCCCAAGGACCCGCTACTCCTCATCTTTGGGTATTGGGACCCCAAACTGCTCCCTTGGTCGGCTACCCCCACACCTCTGGGCAAGGAGTGGGCCTTGCTCTGCCTGTTACTCGCTAGGAGAACCATCCTAGCCAACTGGACAACCACGACTAAACCCTCTGTCCCACAAGTCGACAGGGAACTTATGCACCTCCTCTTTCGGGACAAATTGAATACTAGCCTTCTTCACGCAAAAGCCAAACTACGCTTTCACAACAGATGGGGCTTGTATATGGCATCTAAACTCACCCCACAGGAACGAGCCCACCTTGAGGACCACTCCTTCATCCATAAGGGACACGCGCCAACGGCGATAATCGCTGCAACCTAAAACCATACCAAGCGGGTCTCTGTGCTCCTGACTCTCTCTCCCCCTCACACGGGGACTCATCACCTTTTATGGACAGCCGGGATCTGTGCAGCACCTCTCCCCCCCCCAATATGCAATGAGATACACCTGCTACTGACCACTCCCCCCCTCCCCCCCTCCCCGCCCCCCCCCCCACGGTTATTTTATTTCATATTTATTTTATTTCATATTCATTATATACTTTATTTTACCCTGTAGTTCGCTTTTATAAAACATACCAGGTTACTTTCTGACCTCCAGATCCATCCAGTTGAAGCTTCCCCTTCTCCCTTCTTCGGGGAGAATGGTAAGTCTTCCCTTAAGCAATGTACACAATGCTTAGTTACTACCAAACCCTAGGCTGTATGACTGTTTTCACTCGATCTTTCTATTTCAATGAGAAACATTTTCATCTTTGTATTTTGTATTATTTGTTCTATGCCTTTTTCAATAAAATTTTATTTAAAAAAAAAAAAAAAAAAAAGAAGGACAAGCATGTCCCATGGCCACGTGCTGATGACAATGCACCGCGTCCACGACCAGCACTGTTGTCTCTAGACACAGAGCCTGCTTGCCCTCTTTTATCGGCTCGCACCTGTCTGCCTCTCCTTGCTTGCCTTCCAGACATGGTAATGGCCTGAAGGGAGTTGGGTAAAACAGCAGTTGGGTAGTGTATATTGTGCTGGAGGCACACAAAACCCACTAACTCCTGCAGATGCCTTTATTATAGAACACCAGAGATAAAGGGGTATATACAGATATATACTGTGCTGTGCTGGAGGCACACACAACTTCCAATAACTCCTGCAGATGGCAAGTGGGCTCAAATAGAGAAGAGCTATGTAGGTGGATATAGCGGTGTGTACTGGGTACAGAGCACACAGACAGCACGCACAAGCTCCTAACACTACTGACTGCAAGCTCTATTATAAAAGATAGATCACTAGCTATATAGGTGAGGTGAATATAGCGGTGTATACTTCGGTCAGGGCACGCAGACAACAACCACTACAGAAGAGCAAGATCGAAAATCGTCCGATAACGATCGGTGTATACTGTGTTGAAGGTACACAGAACACCCACTAACTGCTTCAGACGCCAACACACTACACAAGGCCGCCACGCTGGCGGCCTTATATAGTGTGGGGCGTGCACTACACAGCCTGAGCTATGATTGGCCACAGGCATCCTGCCTGTGGCCAATCATGGCTCTCCTCGCTGCTGGCGCTGTGATTGGCCAAGCATGCGGGGTCACAGTGCATGCTTGGCCAATCATGAGCCAGCAATGCACTGCGCCATCGCAGTGCATTGTGGGCCGTGAGCGCCACACGAATTTGGCGCGAACGGCCCATAACGTTCGGAATTCGCCGAACGGGCGAACAGCCGATGTTCGAGTCGAACGAAGCTCATCCCTAGTGAGAACCTCCTTCCCTCAACCAGGGCATTGAAAATAGGTCGTGAATGACCCAAAACACACGGCCAAGGCAACAAAGGAGTAGCTCAAGAAGAAGCACATTAAAGGTCCTGGAATGGCCTAGCCAGTCTCCCATAGAAATTATGTGGAGGGAGCTGAAGGTTCAAGGTACCAAATGCCAGCCTCGAAACCTTAATGACTTGGAGAAGATCTGCAAAGAGGAGTGGGACAAAATCCCTCCTGAGATGTGTGCAAACCTGGTGGCCAATTACAAGAAACGTCTGACCTCTGTGATTGCCAACAAGGGTTTTGCCACCAAATACTAAGTCATGTTTTGCAAAGGGGTCAAATATTTATTTCACTCAATAAAATACAAATCAATTTCTAACTTTTTTGAAATGTGTTTTCCTGGATTTTTTTTTTTTGTTGTTATTCTGTCCCTCACTGCTAAAATAAACCTACCGTTAAAATTATAGACTGATCATTTCTTTATCAGTGGGCAAACGTACAAAATCAGCAGGAGATCAAATACTTTTTTCCCTCCCCTTGTTTGTGATGACAATTTTCATTATTATTTTGTATGATTCACCCATATTGTACCACCATATATCTATACGTTTGTACGCTAACAAAAACTGTTTGTAAACAAAAAGATTGGCTGATATTATGGTTCTTTAGATATTATGAAATCGAATTAGCATGATGTAGATGAGTTTGCATCCTTTGAGTTAGAATTACAGGTGAGAAACTAGGATTCGTTTTAGGGGAGGCAACTCTGTGGCTTTATATTTATGTGGGTATAAAAAGCCTAAAACATTGGGGGTTATTTACAAAAGATAAATCCACTTTGCACCGCAAGTGCACTTGAAAGTGCACTTGGAAGTGCAGTCGCTCTAAGGCCCCATTCACACCTGAGCGTTTTGTAGCTTGAAGCCTCAAGCTACAAAACGCTGGAGGGGAAAAAAAATCTATTATTCTCAATGCAGATGGTTCACATCTCCACTCAAAGTCGCCTGAAGCCGAACGCCTGAAGCTCAAAGTTCTGGACCCTTTTTTGTCACTCGAATAAGGCAGATTTGGGCATTTTTTTTCCTTTTACATTGGTGACCTTTTGCCCTGCAAATCGGGGAAAAACGCAGTAAAAAAATGCCGCAAAATTGTGGTAAAAATGCAACAAAAAACGCTGCAAAATTGCAGTAAAATTGCACGATTTTCTGCCTGAAAATGCTATGCTAAGATGTGAATGGGGCCTAAATCTAAGAGGCAAATCTGAAATGAGTGGAAGCTCTGCTGGTTTTATCATCCAATCATGTGCAAGCTAAAATGCTGTGTTTTATGTTCCTTGCATATCCCCCTCAGATCTACAGTGACTTTACTTCCAAGTGCACTTGCAGTGTAAAGTGGATTTGCCTTTAGTAAATAAACCCCATTGTCACCATATTTTGCATTATATAAATTTTAACCTTTTTTTCTCTAATACTGCAGTTTATTTACAAAGGAATAAAGCAGGGAATAGGCAAACTTTCAGAGGTTGAGATCTACCTGGACATCATGGAAGAATCATGGAGGAAATAATAGATTGCATTGCCATCGCCCTTTAACCAGTTGCCGACCGCCGCACGCCGATGTACGTCGTCAGAATGGCACGGGCAGGCATAAGGGCTTACATGTACGTCCCTTGCCTCCCGCGGGTCGGGGGCCCGATCAGGCCCCCGCCCGGTGCCTGCGGCGGTCGGTTTTCGTCCGGGAGCGATCCGGGACGAGGGGGCGGCCATTCATTCATGGCCACCCCCTCGCGATCGCTCCCGACGAATAGAAATCCCCCGTGACATCACTTCCTCTCCTGTAATGTAAACACAGGAGAGGAAGTGATGTATTCTCTCCTCCGTGTCGGTATTTTTCGTTCCGACACGGAGGAGAGCGGATCGGTGAGTTGCACCAACACTCTACACACACAGTAGAACATGCCAGGCACACTCACACCCCCCCTTTACCCCCCGATCACCCCCCCAATTACCCCTGCCCCCCAGTCACAGTGACACCAATGTCATTTATTTATTTTTTTTGCATTGGTGTCATTTGTGACTGTAATAACTGTTAGGGCAGTTAGAGTTAGCCCCCTTTAGTTCTAATGTACCCCCCTAACCCCCCAATAAAGGTTTAACCCCGTGATCACCCCCCGTCGCCAGTGTCACTAAGGCTGGGTTCACATTGCAGCGGTTTATGAGAACGAATGTGATTCGCACCGCACTGCAGTGCAAATCACATCCGATCTCTGTGCGATTCGAGTTCAGCCATTCGCCGCACCCGCCGCACCCGCCGCACCCGCCGCACCCGCCGCAAATTCGCACGGGACCCTTTTTTTGGCCCGCAGCAGAATCGGATCGCATGGGTGTTCACACCATGCGATCCGAGTTTGCAGATCGCACTGCGATATGCGAACTGATCTGGGGGTGTCAGTAACATTTCACTGACACTCCCAGCAGTTCGCATAGGGCAGTGTGAACTGCCGCCGGGAGGCATGCGATGCGGGAACCCGCCGCGGATTCGCGGCGTTTCCGCATCGCTCCAGTGTGAACCCAGCCTAATAAGCGATCATTTTTCTGATCGCCGTATTAGTGTCACAGGTGACGCTAGTTAGGCAGGTAGGTATTTAGGTTCGCCGCAGCTTTTTATAGCGCCAGGGACCCCCATATACTACCGCATAAAGCCCCCTGATTGCCCCCTAGTTAACCCTTTCACCAGTGATCACCATATAACTGTTACAGGTGACGCTGGTTGGTTAGTTATTTTTTTATAGTTTCAGGGCACCCGCCATTTATTACCTAATAAAGGTTTAACCCCCTGATCACCCGGCGGGTGTCATTTGTGACTAATAACTGTTAGGGCAGTTAGGGTTAGCCCCCTTTAGTTCTAAGGTACCCCCCCAATAAAGGTTTAACCCCGTGATCACCCCCCGTCGCCAGTGTCACTAAGGCTGGGTTCACATTGCAGCGGTTTATGAGAACGGATGTGATTCGCACCGCACTGCAGTGCAAATCACATCCGATCTCTGTGCGATTCGAGTTCAGCCATTCGCCGCACCCGCCGCAAATTCGCACGGGACCCTTTTTTTGGCCCGCAGCAGAATCGGATCGCATGGGTGTTCACACCATGCGATCCGAGTTTGCAGATCGCACTGCGATATGCGAACTGATCTGGGGGTGTCAGTAACATTTCACTGACACTCCCAGCAGTTTGCATAGGGCAGTGTGAACTGCCGCCGGGAGGCATGCGATGCGGGAACCCGCCGCGCATTCGTGGCGTTCCCGCATCGCTCCAGTGTGAACCCAGCCTAATAAGCGATCGTTTTTCTGATCGCTGTATTAGTGTCACAGGTGACGCTAGTTAGGCAGGTAGGTATTTAGGTTCGCTGCAGCTTTTTATAGCGCCAGGGACCCCCATATACTACCGCATAAAGCCCCCTGATTGCCCCCTAGTTAACCCTTTCACCAGTGATCACCATATAACTGTTACAGGTGACGCTGGTTGGTTAGTTATTTTTTTATAGTTTCAGGGCACCCGCCATTTATTACCTAGTCTCACTAGTGTACCCCTAAATTTAGGGGTGTCTACTTTCCAAAATGGGGTCATTTGGGGGGGGTTTGTGCCATCTTGGCATTTTATGGCCTTCAAAACTGTAACGCCCTTAGAAAGCCTGAAGGCGGTGCTTGGTTTTCGGGGCCCCGTACGCGGCTAGGCTCCCAAAAAGTCCCACATATGTGGTATCCCCGTACTCAGGAGAAGCAGCAGAATTTATTTTGGGGTGTCATTTCACATATGCCCATGGCATGTGTGAGCAATATATCATTTAGTGACAACTTTGTGAAAAAAAAAAAAAAAAAAAAAGTTTGTAATTTTCCCGCAACTTGTGGCAAAATATAAAATATTCCATGGACTCAACATGCCTCTCAGCAAATAGCTTGGGGTGTCTACTTTCTAAAATGGGGTCATTTGTGGGGGTTTTGTGCCATCTTGGCATTTTATGGCCTTCAAAACTCTAATAGGTAGTGAGAAGTGAACTCAAAAATTTACGCCCTTAGAAAGCCTGAAGGCGGTGCTTGGTTTTCGGGGCCCCGTACGCGGCTAGGCTCCCAAAAAGTCCCACATATGTGGTATCCCCGTACTCAGGAGAAGCAGCAGAATTTATTTTGGGGTGTCATTTCACATACGCCCATAGCATGTGTGAGCAATATATCATTAAATGACAACTTTGTGTAAAAAAAAAAAAAAATTTTTTTTTTGTCATTATTCAATCGCTTGAGGCAAAAAAATAAAATATTCAATGGGCTCAACATGCCTCTTATCAATTTCCTTAGGGGGTCTACTTTCCAAAATGGGGTCATTTGGGGGGGTTTTGTACTGCCCTGCCATTTTAGCACCTCAAGAAATGAGATAGGCAGTCGTAAACTAAAAGCTGCGTAAATTCCAGAAAACGTACCTTAGTTTGTAGATGTGACAACTTTTGCGCAAACTAATAAATATACAATTATTGACTTTTTTTTTACCAAAGACATGTGGCTGAATACATTTTGGCCTAAATGTATGACTAAAATTGAGTTTATTGGATTTTTCTAATAACAAAAAGTAGAAAATATCATTTTTTTTCAAAATTTGCGGTCTTTTTACGTTTATATCGCAAAAAATAAAAATCGCAGAGGCAATCAAATACCATCAAAAGAAAGCTCTATTTGTGGGAAGAAAAGGACGCAAATTTTGTTTGGGTACAACATTGCATGACCGCGCAATTACCAGTTAAAGCAGCGCAGTGCCAAAGTGTAAAAAGACCTCTGGTCATTTACCAGCAAAATGGTCCGGTCTGAAAGTGGTTAAAAATAAAAATAAAGCCCACAAAATAAAACTGCAAGAAGAACCCAGTGTGTCTGTCTCGCTTCAAATACCCCCCCCCCCCTCCCCACAGTGGTGTCCCCTGCCCCCCTTCTCTCCCTATCATGAACAGATGTGACCAGACTGTGTGGACTGCAAAGAGAAAACCAAAACTCATGTAAGGTGAATAATATAAGGTTTATTAAAGATAAGTAGTGAACAATTAAACACCCCAAATACAAATATTGAACAACCAACCAAACAGTGACCCACAACAACAATAACTATATACAATATAAGGGAAGTACCACAATCTTAAATGTAGCCTGGCCAGGGTCAATCACAGGGGATCAACAGATAAACAAGGCAATTCCAGAATCACAAATGTAAGGCAGGCCGGGGTCATACACAGGGAATCAGCAGATGGGGGATGGTGCAAAGGGATCAGGCTGCAGAGCAGCAATGCAAGGTAACAGGAAGGACAGGATCAGGGTGGGATCGGGTACAGGCTCAGGTTCAGGTTCAGGTTGACAGGTTGCAGGTACAGATCAGGGCACAGGGAAGATACCAGGGCGATGAGAGAAACCATCAGCCGGGTAGTTATATGAATGCCTGTAATTAGCCTTAAGTGACACCTGAACGCAGGAAATACTATCTGCTCCACGCTGCCAGGATCCATCCGCTGGTGGGCACCTGTACTGCAGCCAAAAGATTACATAACACCAGCAGGGAAAAGCTTTCCCGACAGCTCCAAACTGGCAGGAGACACCTGCTGGTGGACCTCAGTACTGCACTCCAAATGATAGATATTACCAGCGAATGGAACCTTTCCTGACACTCCCGCTGTAGTGTTCTCTGCCCCTCTCCCACACAGTAGTGTACTCTGCTCCCCCCCCCACATGATAGTGTCCTCTGCCTTCCCCACACAGAGTAGAGTTCTCTGCCCTCCCACACGGTAATGTCCTCTGCCACACCCCACAGTGGTCACCCCTGCCCGCCTCTCCCCACTGTAGTGCCCTCTGCCCCTCATTGCGGTGTCCCCTGCATAGCACTCTTCTCTGCATTCCCCGCCACACCAACACACAGTAGTGTGTTAACAAGTGTTAACAAGCTGAGATTGGTTGTTAAGACCACCTAGCAACCAATCACCTGCTTGTTAACTTGCAAAGTTAACTAAAGCAGCTGCTGTGCTCCCCCTCCACCCAGCACTCGTTTGCCTCTCACTCCGCTCTGCTATTAAAAGGAGAGTGGCGGAGGCTAGAGGGGAGGATTGGCACAGTCCTGACCGTGATCTACCTGTCAGAATTCCACGACATCGACAGGTAGATCACGATCAACGGGTTACCAACCTTGGGAATAGAGAGTTGCACTTTGCAAAGTTGATGTTCACTGAGCTGCATGAATAGAAGGAAGCCATGTTCAGTACAATGAACGAAACATATGCTAGTAAACATTCAGTTTTGTTCTTATGTAGTCCTCTTTTTGTTTGGGAGGGGGGTCATGAGAAATAACCCTCCCCAAATAGGGCCTTGTGCTAAAGCTGCAGATAAATAAAAACTTTTGCTAAGTGGAAGAGTGGGTTTGATAATAAAGTTGGCAGTGCCTCCACCCAGAACAGGCCTTCTGAGCGGAGGGGATTTTCTTCCTGGAAAATTAACTAGTAATCTAAGCAAAGAAATTGATAACTGCAACCAGTATGGAAATAATACAAGCTTTATATATTGAAAGATTAAGAATAGTACATACATTCAATGTGCAGACAGATATTAAAAGCACAGTGCCCAAGAAGAGTCAAGGTAGAATTGTGCACATATACCCAAATATACTGTATTTATTACAGAATGCAGAAAGCTCTCACCTCATAGCCACTGATGTGGAGTGCACGCAACTAGGAAGCATTACCCTCCTCTCCCATGTGTAGAAAAAAAGTCCACAATAGTAGTTCTGACGCTCCTCAAGTGATTTATTTTACTTCTTGCAAAATCCACAAAATTGCGTTATTTCCATTCATTTCAAACATTTCATGGTCCTTTCTCAAGTAGATCATGCATGAAACTGAAACCGACATTAACATTCTTAAATGTTAAATTACAACCAGTAACATGTAACACCTGTGCATACATCTTTTTACTAATAATAATCAAACAATTGCCAAGGTGACCAGTACACAGTACTAATATACAGCAAGGTGACAGGACATGTGGTCTCAGCTAGTCTCTCCCTCTCTCTCCTCTTCCCTCAAACACTGACAGCTAAGTCAGCAACCTCTTCTTCTCTAAAAGATCAACTTCACTGTATTTGTTGCAAGGTTGGTACTAACTTTCTCTAAGTTTCAATATATGCAAAAATAATAAAATCTAGTTTAAAGACAGAGGTTTGAAATGCTAGGATGCAGAGGTGAAACTAGAATCTTCAGGGCCCCAGTGCAAGAAACCATGAACCCGACAGCCAGGGCCATTTTTATTGATTCTGGGTCCCTTTCCATCAGTCCCGGGCCAGTTGTGAGACTTTGGTGGGATCTGAGTTCCATAAACTGCAAAGAAATCACAAGCGAGTCACAAGCAAGTCACTCTTTGAGGTAGCAGCAGTGTGAACTGAGCCCAGGTTCTGCAGCGGGCACAGTGACTGCATTTGATGGGGCACGGTGGCTGCATTTGAAGGGGCACGGTGGCTGCATTTGATGGGGACAGTGGCTACATTTGATGGGCACAGTGGCTAAATTTGTTGGGTACAGTGGCTGCATTTGATGGGCACAGTTTCTGCAATTGATGGCACAGTGGGTGCATTTGATGGTCACAGTGGCATTATGTCACAATAAAGGAACAGTATTAAAATGCAGCTAGTGGGGTATCCTATTAGTGGAGCCAGATAAGGTGTTGGTATTGGTTCTTGTACTTTTCACATATAATACACATTAAGACAGTCAAATGCAATTTTACTGCATCAGTGATCTTCACATTAAGCCAACCAGGTGTCGTGCCTGCTGAGACAGCTGTTTAGAAATAGCAATAAAGTACAATGTGACCTGTTTGTATACAACTCTGATGTAGTATGATAGGTAGAAGGCAGTGCGCAAATAGAATGTAGGCTGATTCAAACTTCTCCATTCCTGCGCTTTACATTCATTTTCAATGGGCTGCGAGTGCACAGAAATTGACCAAAAAATAGAAATGTAATATTTTTTCTGACTCCCAATACTACAATGCATGGTACTGCATTACTATAGATTGTAGTGCACGGCAACACATGTGTGTCAGAGCTGCATTGCCTTGGTGCATTGGGGTGCTGTGCAAAACAAATGGCACTAACGCAAATAATGTACCCCATTGCAAAATTGTGTTTAAGACAGTATTTTCAAAATGTTTTTCTTATTACGGACAGTACAGATGGCGAATGTAAAGTTTTGCCTTTTGAAAGATCTAAATTAGTCTTGAGAGTGTGACAAATTTAAAGTAAGTGTTTATGACGTTCTGCCATATAAAGTTATTGGTTAGCACATGAAGGTCATTTACTATAGTGCCACGCGCTAATTAGCACCAATCGCAGTAAATAGCCTTAAAATTGTATGTACTATCGCGCTGGTGCAAAAAATTATCTCAAAAATGAATTTACTATAGCTCCCTGAAAACAAATAGCTCCCAAACCATGACTCTTGTTAGGACCATGACTATTGCACATGTTTAGAGCGTGTTATAATTGCCTAAATGTTACTGAAATATGCAGCATATTGTTTAAAGATAATCTGCTTTTAAACTGTGTGAAAAAGTGATTTGTACACTGAAATATCTTTAGAAAGTCCAAGAAGAGATACATTCCCCATCTCTTTAGGTGCCAACACAACTGAGCATGCTCAGACCTGCAAACAACTCTCATTTTAACTCTCATGGCTTTTTTAAAGCGCAAGTAAACCCTGATGAGTTTACTTCCTCTTTCATTCCCTGCAAAGGTAAAGCATAATGGACTACTATGCATCAAAGCCACAAAAAAATAAAAAAAAACATGCTCCAAAGCTGAAATTCAGGGCTCTACTACCGGTAATTATTTTGTGGACTAGGTAAGCCATGAAATGTCAACTAAATGTAAATTCTCAAGTACCAAATTAAGCAAAAAATACCCCAAAAACTGTTTAAAAAAAATTGGTGTGGGGTTTCCCCTAAAATCCATACCAGGCCCTTGGGGTCTAGTATGCATTTAAGGGGAACTTCATGCCAAATAAAAAAATCCATACCAGACCCTTATCTGAGCAAGCAGCCTGGCAGGCCAGGAAGGGGAGGGATGAGCAAGCACCCCCCTCCTGAACAGTACCAGGCCACATGCCCCCATAAAACCTTGTCCCGCAGCTCGCCAAACAAAACTTTGACCTATGGGCGGAGAGGCAGGAGTAGATCACCTCCTCCTTTTCGACCCTGCGCCTACACAAATATGGCAATAAAGCGGTCAAACTTCTATCCCGGATATGTTCAGGCTTCATCACCCTAGAAGATATCATGACTACGATAAAATCACTACCCCCTTCTAAAGCCCCAGGCCCTGATGGCTACACAGCGGAATTCACCCAGGACTTTATCCCTGCTACCTTATCTAAAGTATTTACTGCCCTCTGGGAGGGCGGGTCATACCTCCCAACAGGAGCCCAGGCTCAAATTAAACGAATCACCAAAAAAGGAAAGGATCCCTTGCACCCGGGTTCATACAGGCCTATATCCCTTATAAATGTTGATGTAAAGATTCTGTCCAAAATCATAGCCTCGCGCCTGGCCACTATCCTCCCCACACTCCTTCACATGGCCTAATCAGGTTTCACTGCAGGCAGATCTGCAACTCTAAATATTCCCAAGGTACTGCTGGCATTGGAACAGGCAAAATTGCGCTCAGATCAAGATATAGCCATCATATCCATTGACGCCAAAAAGGCTTTTGATAATATTAGTTTTACCTGGCTATTCAAGGTGATGAATGCCTTTGGCTTCTCAGGCCCAGTTACGCACTTCCTATGCCAGATGTACAACGCCCTGACTGCCAGGTTGGTTACCCCAGACTTCATTTCACCTACCATCCCTCTCACTAAAGGGACAAGACAAGGATGCCCCCTGTCCCCTTTGCTTTTCAACTTAGCGATTGAACCCTTGTCGAGAATCATAAATTCCCCCGACGGCCTCAGCGGAATCACTATTGGAGACCAAACCTTACAGTCCACTCTTTTTGCAGATAATATTTTACTTTTTTTGTCCAACCCACCAGCTGATTTTGACACGCTACGTGACCTATTTGCGACTTTCCGACTCTGCTCCGGGGTTCCAAATTAACTATGATAAAAGTGAGGTTCTCTCACTAAATCCACGGAAGGCTAATGCCTGGCAATCATCCTCTTTTACTTACTTGGGAGTACGCATAGGTCGGGAGCCCTCTTCTCTATATACCCTTAACTACCCACCTCTGTTTGTTAAGATTATGCAAGAATTGGAAGCTAGAGCAGGCCTGCCGCTCTCACTTTTTGGGAGATGCCATCTCTTTAAGATGGTCTCCTTCGTGAGACTACTATACCCGATGCAAACCATTCCGCTTTTGCTTAAACACTCTGATGTACAAAAGATACACAAGGCCTTAAGTACTTTTCTTTGGGCCAACAAGAAACCTCGCATAGCCCTCCAGAAATTATGCCTTCCAAAGTCTGATGGTGGCGCTGGCCTGCCTAATCTACATTTCTATAATCTCTCCTGCCTTTTAAGACAAGGACTAGATTGGATAGCTAGTAAATCTAGATACTCGAATCACAACCTTGAGAAAGTATTGGTACACCCCTATACACTTCCCGTGGTTCTCCACTCTAATATACATGCTTTACCTGGACACCTTAAAACGAATGTGCTCATTCGAGACACAGTGGTAGCTTGGAGGGAGGTTCGGAGGCTCCTGGGGTTACCCACAAACATTTCAAACCATCTGACCATCCAAGGCAACCCCATGTTTCCACCCTCCACCATTCATGCAGCCTTTGATCTCTGGGGGGAACATGGGCTAGATAAAGTTGCTTCCCTCTATGGAAAAGATTGCGGAAAACTCAAACCATACCAAGTCCTGTCTCAGGAATACTCGCTCCCTTTCTCTCATGTGTTCCATTACTAGCAACTGTCGAGCTATCTGAAAGCGATTGGAGGGATGCGCCCGGACTGCCTAAGTAAATCACACTTGGATACTGTGCTCCAACAGGGTGACTACTCCATCTCTACCCTCTATTCTCACCTAATCGTCCACCAAGCAGACAAATACCATATTGCTCCCTTTAAACAATGGGGCCTCTATCTTCAACGATGCAAGCCTACCGGAAAAAATCTTGAAAGGATACAAGCTCGTCCATAAACTTGTCATTTCGGAAAATGGCGGGAAACCCAATTTAAAATTACTCATAGGGCCTACTACCCCTTCCGCACAAACAACGTGGATCCCTCCCAATCTAAATGCCCATGGTGCTCCCTTGATCGTCCTACCCTACTTCATCGCCTGTGGGAATGCACTTCAATCTCCACCTTTTGAGACTCAGTGCTGGAATACATTCTAGCCATCAACAAACTATCTTTGCCTAAAGACCCACTTACCTGCTTGTTTAGCTGCGAACCTCCACTTTTGTCGAAGACGTCAACACGACCTCTCGCCCTTACCCATTGGTCGCATATATGCCTTTTAGCAGCTCGCAGAACTATCATGAACCACTGGATTAACTCATCTCCACCGAGTTTACAAGGGGTGAAACAAGCCCTACTTTCCTTGTTCCATATAGAAAGACTTGATATTATTTCCTCCCACTTCCAATCTACTCCCCGCTTCTTCACTAGATGGAGGGATTATATCGAACAATCATTCAGTGCGGAGGATATTACATCTCTCGTCAACCCCTTCCGATACACTAATTGATATCTACACCATAATATCAGTAACACGCTGGGAAGACTCAAGTTGTCGACCTTACAAGACATCTCCTCTACTCTACAGGTCACTACCCACCTACTGGGTCAGCCTTAATCCTGCTGGCTCGACCCTGGCACAGCTGGACCTTTGGATATACGAGCCTCTGACCATCTTTCTGTACTTCCCTAGTCCACTTCCACTACCTGGATACATCCACGCTTGAATTGGACATTTATCATGTCTGAGGGGTGCATATGTTTTTGTTTCTATTTAGGGTTTCACATTTACCAATGTTTCTCTCTTTCACTGTGTTCAATCATCCTAGCCATAAGAGGGTATACACCTCCCTGGGAGTGTCCCCCCCCTTCCCCCCTTTTTTTTTCTTTCCCCCCTTGTTAATGATCAGACTGTGTGTAATCCTGACCTGTTCGACCACTCGGATATTCTATTTTGTCATACATACTGTCAACTGATCTGCTAAATTGTATCGTGTAAACCTTCAATAAAAATATGTTTTAAAAAAAAAAAAACCTTGTCCCCATGTTGATGAGGGCAAAGGCCTCTTCCCGACAACCCTGTCCGGTGGTTGTCGGGGTCTAGGGGCGGGGGTCTTATCAGAATCTGGAAGCCCCCTTCAACAAGGGGGCCCCCAGATCCTGGTCACCCCCTATGTGAATGGTTATCGGGTACATTGTACCCCTACCCATTCACCCAAAAAAGCAGTGAAAAAAACAATAGCCGGTTCTTGACAAGTCATTTATTGTAAAATAGCTCAGAGCCGTCTTCTTCCCCGAGCCGTCTTCTCCCACCGCCATTTTCTCCTGCCGCTGTCTCTCCCACCGCCATCTTCTCCTGCCACTGTCTTCCCCATCCGCTGTCTTCCCCATGCGCCGTCTTCTCCCTCAGCCATCTCTCATGCCGCCGCCGCCTTCTCCTGCTGCTGTGTTCTTCTGCACCGCTGGTTACTAGCGAATAGAAATAAAACCGCTCTTCTTCTGTTCCTGTCGTCCTCCACTGTGTTGTCCCCTGCTGTGTGGCATCTCTTATATAGCCGTGGGGTGTGGCCATCTGATTTCATCTCCTTTTTTTTATTAACGGGCAACCTGCGACAGAAAAATACAGCACAGGGAAGAAGATGGCACAGGGAAGAAGATGACTCTGAGCTATTTCATAATAAAGGATTTGTCAAAAACCGGCTATTCTTTTTGCATTTCACAGCTTTTTTTGGTGAATGGGTAGGGTTAAGATGTGCCTGATACCCATTCACATAGGGGTGGCAGGATCATGTTAAAGGGGGCTTACATATTCTAATAAGCCCACATCCTGCAGAACCCAACAACCACCGGCCAGGGCTGTCGGGAAGAGGCCCTTGTCCCCATCAACATGGGGGCAAGGTGCTTTGGGGGGAACCCCAAAGCATTCTCCCCATGTTGAGGGCATGTGGCAGTTCAGGAGGTTACATGCTTGGATAAGGGGTCTGTTATAGCTTTTGGGGGGACCCCATGCCATTTAAAAAAAATATATTGGCGTGGGAGGTCCCCTCTGAATCCATTCTAGACCTGAAGAGCCTAGAATGGGGATCCCACAACGTTTTTTTCTCGCTTGTTTTTGCCCGGTAACTTTTTGATTTTTTTACATTCACCTGTGAGAGGGGAACCCTGCTGACAGGTGAGGACTCATTGGTTATTAAGGATGCGGTGGCCACTTTACAGCCCCTTGCTTAGCAACCAGCTATATACAGTAAAAATAAAAACTGCTTACATCTTAATCAGCAACATATGCTGACAATAGGCAAATGCCCAATAGCCAAAGCCGCATGGTTGGTACCATAATATTAATGCCTCAAATGCAACACATTATTGAATAGAATGAAAATAATAAAACACTAGTAATTGTATTTTCTAGAAATGATTGCGCTCAGCTCCTGTCAAAAATCATGAACCAGACCGAGACAGAAGTACAATTAAATCACCCATTGTTTATTAATAAAAAGGTAAATAGAGTAAGCGTAGTCAAAGCACAGCCAGAGTCCAGTAACCGGATCGAGTAGTCAGCCAGTTCAGAGTTTAATAACCAGATCGGGTAATCAGCCAGGCTAGAAGTCAGGGATCCAAGTAGAGAAACAGCAAGCAGGATAAGGAGCCAGAAGGGATGTCAGCAAGCCAGTATTTAAACAGACCTGCAGGAGATGGTTTCTTGTGATGTGCCCAAGGCGAAGGCCAAGATGAAGTGAGCTGGACAGCTTTAAGTAGGCAGGTCAAATGAGCAGGATCAGGGACAGATGGGTAGCTGTGGAGAGAGATGATGCGCAGCTAGCCCAGAGAAGGAAGGGCTAAGCCAGCCCTGACAGTACCCCTCCTTAACGACCCCTCTCCCTCGGAGGGCCACCGGGCTTGAGGGGAAAATATCTATGGAACTCGCGGAGGAGAACAGGGGCATGTACGCCCGAGGAGGTACGCTCCAGACCGTACCCCTTCCAATGCACCAGGTACTGTATGCTTCCTACAGGAGTCCACAATGGATTGTACCTCATACTCATGGTTCTCAACCTGAATAGGGTGAGGACGTGGCACCGAGGTGGTAAATCGGTTGCAGACTAACAGTTTCAATAAGGAGACATGAAACACATTTGAGATGCGCATACTAGGAGGAAGGTCCAATGCGTAAGCCACTGGGTTAATCTTGCAAAGGATATGGAAAGGCCCAATAAACCGTGGTGCAAACTTCAGTGAGGGAACACGAAGTTGGAGGTTGCGAGATGACAGCCAGACCCTGTCGCAAACCTAGTAGGAAGGCGCAGGCAGGTGTCTGCAGTCAGCATGGAGTCTGTACCTATCATTAGCATGACGCAAAGCCTCCTGGACTTGTACCCAAGTAGAACGAAGACCACGGAGATGCTCCTCTAATGCAGGAATACTCTGCGGAACAAACGAGTCAGGCAACATGGAAGGTTGGAAACCAGAATTTGCCATAAATGGAGACAATCCGGAGGCAGAATTCAAGGCACTATTGTGACAAGGCATCAGCCCTTACATTCTTAGTACTGGGTAAGAATGAGACAATGTAATTAAAACTCAACAAGAAAAGAGCCCATTGCACCCTTCTGGGAGAGAGGCGCTTAGCCTCAGACAAGAATGTAAGATTCTTACGGTCAGTAAGAATAAGAACCAGCACAGTGGTACCTTCAAGGAGATGTCTCCATTCTTTCAGGGCTAAAATGATCACCAACAGCTCTCTGTCACCAATCTCATAATTGCACTCAGCAGGTGACAATTTCTTGGAAAAGTAGCCACATGGATGCATAGTGCTCTCAGAGTTAGGACGTTGAGACAGAAGGGCGCCAACTCTAGTTTCAGAAGCATCAACTTCTAGGATAAAAGGCAATGTAGGATCAGGATGTGCCAGCACAGGAGCAGAAACAAAGGCAGCCTTGAGAGTCTCAAAGGCCTTAATGGACTCTGGAGACCAACTCTGTGGATTACCGTCCTTTCTGGTCATATCAGTCAGGGGCTTGACCAGAGACGAGGAGTTACGAATAAACTTCCGATAGTAGTTGGCAAAGCCCAGGAAACGCTGCACAGGACGTAAACCCACGGGTTGAGGCCACTGTAGGACTGCCGAAACTTTCTCTGGGTCCATTGAAAAACCAGCAGTGGAAATGACATAGCCCAGGAATGTAACCTGTTCAAGATTGAACTCGCACTTCTCCAGTTTACAATAGAGATTGTTCTCTCTCAGTTTCTGAAGCACACAACAGACATCTGTGTGGTGGCTCTCCAGGAACTTGGAAAATTTGAGGATGTCATCGAGATAAACCACCACACATAACTGCAACAAATCTCAGAGGACATTGTTAATAAATTCCTGGAATTTCCATGGTACAGTACATAGTTTCATAGTTAGTAAGGTTGAATAAAGACACCAGTCCATCCAGTTCAACCTAAGTGAGTGTCTACAATAGACCCCATCCCTGTACATTGCACACTCACATTGGTCCCTACCCTCAAGGTGCCCACAATCCAAGGTCCCCATTCATATGCTAGGGCCAATTTTGGACAGAAGACAATTAACCTACCTGCATGTCTTTGGATTGGGCACATAGAAGGGTACAGGACACACAGCAGAGTACACAACATGGTACAGGACACCCAGAATGAAACATGGTGCACAGCAGGGCCAAAAACATGGCACAGGGCACACAACATGGTGTAGGGCACTGAGCATGGTACAGGGCACACAACATAGGGCAGGGTACATGGCACACAGCAAGGTACACAACATGTTACAGGGCACACAACATGGTAAAGATCCCACAGCATGGTACAGGGCCCACAGCATGGTATAAGGCACTGAGCATTATATAGGGCACATTACATGGTACAGGGTACACAACATGGTACAGAGCAGTGAAGACCATGGGACACACAGCAGGGTACAGGGCGGTGAAGGGCACAAAGTAGGGTACAGGGAATGAGGCGTACAGCAGGGTACAGGAGGATGCTGGGCACGGGGCACAAGGCAGGGTACAGGAGAATGGTGGACACGGGGCACGAGGCAAGGTACAGGAGAATGCTGGGCACAGGGTAGAGGAGGATGCTGGGCATGGGGCACAAGGCAGGGTACAGGAGCATGCTGGACACTACAAAATAGGGTACAGGAGGATGCTGGGCAAAACAAGGCAGGGTACAGGATGATTCTGGGCACAAGGCACAAGGCAGGGTGCAGGAAGATGCTGGGCACAGGGTACAAGGCAGGGTACAGGAGGATGCTGGGCACAGGGCAGGGTACAGGAGTAGGCTGAGCACAGGGCACAAGGCAGGGTACAATAGAATGCTGGGCACAACAAGACAGAGTACAGGAGGATGCTGGGCACAACAAGGCAGGGATACAGGAGGATGCAGAGTACATGTTAGGGTACAGGAGGGTGCTGGGCATGGGGCACAAAGCAGGGTACAGGAGGATGTCGGGTACAAGTTAGGGTAAAGGAGAATGCTGGGCACAGGGCAGGGTCAAGGAGTATGCTGGGCACGGGCACAAGGCAAGGTACAGGAGGATGCTGGGTGCTGGGCACAACAAGGCAGGGTACATAACAGCAATAATAGCCAACTTTTTATGGTGCCCTATGATATAAATGTCAAATATAGAGAAAAAAAATGAAAATCTATTATTTCCAGAGTGACCATTATGAACCATGTATATAAGCAGGGAAAGGTCTCCAGATCCCATGACACTGCAATCACCATTGCCCTGCTTTTATATTCTGTTAATTAGTGCAATGTACAATATGTGTAGGTGGAAGGGTGTACACAGACATTATCAGCAGGCTTTCTCACCACAATGCAAGTAATTAAAAGTGATAATTGGTTATATTTAGAAATTAACAGCTTCTTGTTGTATAAAAAGATTTTGCTTTCTAAGCAGACCAGTGTTCTCCTTAAAGCTGAACTCCAAGCACAAAATATTTCATTTAAATATATTACTTAGAGAAGTCCAGCCTGAGCTCATTTGGCTGGACTTCTATTAGTCACAGGAGTGCAATTCGCTCTGTACTCCTGTGACCCTCTGAGTCACTGAGGATTACAGTGTCTGGAACTGCCTCCTCCCAGCCACGTACTACTCCCAAGGGTTCTGAGGATGGAAAACCATCTCCTACTGTTTGACGTATGTCTTCCTCTTGTGTGTTCTGTGGTATAGGAACAATGGTGTCTGCATAAAGTGGGCCTTGAGAGGAAAGGAAGTCCTCCTCTTCCTCCTGCTGCTCTGACTCGAGTGCCCTGTCCATAATGTCATGCAGAGTCTGCTCCAGCAGGAACACAACAGGGATTGTGTCACTGATGCATGAATTGCTACGGCTCACCATCCTTGTGGCCTCATCAAATGGTCACTGTACAGTGTGTGGAAGTACCAAAGTTTAGACATAACATATGTATATGAAGAGGTTTCACGTATATGATGTCATCCCACGATCATCCCTGCATCTAAAGGATCCTGTGATTGCATGTGACAAACACGCGATTCATAGATAGCACTGCCTATAGTGGCATTTTTGTAAGTGCAATACTTCACCTTTTTTAAATAAATGTGAAGTTTTAAATGGAGAGCACTAAATCTGTGTGCTTTTTCTTCCTGCATGTATGCTGTGGGGATTGGAAATCTATCTATCCATCCATCCATCTATACAGGTAAGAGGCATTATATAGGCAGGCAATAGAGGAAAAACTCTGCACACCGGAAAAAGGCTTAAAATCCTGTGTTTTTATTAAAAATCGTGAGTCACATGACATCAAATAATGCAAAGAAAAGGGTACAAAAATACTGCCACCTTTCGCACTGGTATCAGTGCTTACTCAGCTATGAGTAAGCACTGATTCCAGTGAGAAACGCGTTAGTATTTTTGTACCCTTTTCTTTGCTGATGATTATTTGATGTGATGTGACCCCCGATTTTTAATAAAAACACAGGATTTTAAGCCTTTTTGCAGAGTGTTGCTATCCAGAGTTTTTCTGCTATTGCTTGCCTATTGCATATGTATCAGCCATACCTGGGGCTCCTCGTTAGAAAGAAGGACATCTGCCCTGGAGGGCTATCATGGAGCGGTGGTTTTCTTTCTTAAGAGCCATTATAAGTGGTAAAGCAGGGGGTCACGGCAGTGAGGTGCGAGGCTTATCTGCAAGGGTGGAGGATTCACACTTCGTATTACATGTCATATTATCATTTGGTTTTGTTTGTTTTCCTTTGATATTTTTGGATATTTATTGGACAATTTTTTGCACATATATAATTTTTTGCACAATTGTTTGCACTTTTATTACAGTGTGGTTATTACTTTTTGTTGTGCTACATCATTTTGTTGTATACATCAGGTGACAGTAAAGTGCATGCATCCTTTATGAGCAGCCATTGGCATGGGCCTGAGCCTGTTGTTGTGCCATACTCACACAGGTACTCACTGACGACCCTCTTCTGCATTCGCAGACACTGCAGCATTCCCAAAGTCGAGTTCCACCTGGTGGACATGTCACAAATCAGGCAGTTTATGGGCAGGTGCAATTCCCCTTGAATTTCAGCCAGCCGAGCACTGGCTGTGTATGACTGCCTGAAATGGCTATAGACTCTTTTGGCCTGCTATAGCAGATATTCCAACCCTGGGTACCTATTTAGGAAATGCTGCACCACCCAATTGAGGACACGTGTCAGGCATGGCACATGTGCCAACTTTCCCTGTCTAAGGAGGTTTGTGCCATTATCTCACACCACCATTCCTTGCTCCAGCTGGCGTGAACCACCTCTGGGCCTGTCCCTGCAGAACTGCAAGAATCTCTGCTCCGGTGTGGTTTCTGTCCCCTAGACACACCAGCACAAGTACTGCATGGCACCTTTTAGCCTGACTCATTGAAAAGCCCCTTGAACGTTTAGGGGGTACTTGTGATTCATAGGAAAATTTAGCAGAGGAGGGCATGGAGGAGGAGGAGGAAGAAAAGGATAGGGTAGAGCTGACAAATCTCACATCATCACCACTAGCTATATGGAGACATAGGGGCACAACAAGCTACAGCACTGAGCCCTGACCTGCATCCTTCAGAGTTGCAAGCAGAGTTACCCAGTGTGCTGTGAAAAAAATATATATTGTTGCTGACCATGCTTGCTGGACCACGTGTCAGCAGTGACATGGACTTTGCGGCTGACTGACTTGCCCAACGATGCCACAACATTGCCTTCCACGTGATGGTACAGAGTTGGAATGCCTTACCTGAAAAGAAATAGCAATTGGGAACCTGCCAATGTGGTACAGCCCATTCTGCAAATTCACAGTAGGGGCAGAAACCATCAGATGGAAAGACAGAAGTTGTAGAGCCAGCAGTGTTGACAGGCTTGCATTTAGACGCTGGGCATGTGAGTGGAAGTGCATGTTTTTTTTCTTCTCTGCAGCTGATGGGGAAGAGAAATTTGGTGGCTATAGACTACAGCTGGTGGTATGCTGCTGGCAGATGTGCTGCAAGGACCTGAGACACCCTGCGCTATACCATCATCCCTGTCAGTGGAGGCTGCTGAGAGGTCATGAGGTATAGTGGGGGCAGATTGAGGTGATTAAGGAGGAGGAACAGCTTTGCGCCCTTTTGTGCGGCTTTCAGATGCTCTTGCCAACTGGCTAAGTGGTGGGAGGTTAAATGCCTTGTCAAGCATGTGGTGCCCAAATGGCTGGTGTTTTAGACATGCTTGATGTGCTTGAGACAAAGTTAGCAAATTACAACAGTGCGATCAGCTGCACAGGTGAATTAGCTAAAAAAGGCCCAGACAGCTGAGCTGTGGGAAGTGGGCCAGGAGATAACAGCTCCACACTGTGATGGAATAGGGTGGCTACTCTTCCATGATGGCTACCTCGTTGGGGTTGTGCCTCACCCTCACTTTCCTCCTCTGCTCTATCTGGCACTCAAGTTACATCAGTGACCTAATCATCATCTCCTTCATTCTCATTACCACTAAAGAGAACTTGCCAATATGCTGTGGCTGGGGGAACATGATTGCCAGTTTTTGTACCAGTGTTCTCCCCTCTCTGTAGGCTCATGTTCCAACCTTCCTCAACTTCAGAACCAACATCTGAATCAAGTAATGGTTGTGCATCATCAAGGCACAAGTGGCTGATGCTGTGATCAAATAACTCTGCTGACTCCTCTGAGCCTGATGCTGGAGCTATGGCAGGAATAGCTGTGGACAATGAAGCAGGTTTAGCTACTCTTTCAGCTGCAGTGGACTGTGCACTAGACTTGTGCACAACAAAAAATTGTGTTTAGTTTCGGTTTGTTGTAATTCGTAAAATACATAATTTCGTTCTGTTATATTCATTATGTTAGGTTAATACGTTTTTGGATAATTCATTATTTCTGTAGCGTGTCAATATTTGTTATACTGAATCTCGAATCATGTCAAATTAATTTGTTATATGCGCTATAATTTTGTTCGTATTCATTGAAATTCGATATTTATGTATGTATATATATTCGTGATAATGATTTTTAGTTTGGAAAGTCGTTTGTTTATTGAATCTTTTAACACACACAATGACAATATCTCTTCTCCTCTGCTCAAATACAATACAACACACTCAGTTCTCAGGAATGCACTTTGCCAGTAATCCAACCTCCAGCACAAAATTAATCAGCTGATTGGACTGTAAGATTTACTTTGAGTTGACCTTTTGTTTTATTAGATCTTTAACTACTTTAATTACCGAATCATGTTGAATTAATTTGTTATATCCGCTATAATTTCTTTCATAGTAGTTGAAATGCGTTATTTTTCTATCTGGACATTCGGATGCATCCGAATGTCCGAAAGATGCAAAATTTGTCCGAATTTAGATTAGTTACAAAACAAATTGCACAAGCCTACTGTGCACTAATCTCTGCTTGGGTGACTCAGGTTGAGGAGGATGATAATGGTTTAGTAAGCCAGTCCACCACCTCCTCTGCATTCTGTGGCTGGATAGGACAGGCAACTTTACCAAACAGAGAATATTATGCTCTGACTGAGCACTGACCATGTCCACCTTTGCCTGTGGACACATACACTGCTGGCTCCCTGACAGTGCCATGGGAATGTCTACCTCTCCTTGTTGTCCTCCCAGATAAGATGTAGAAATGTGTACGTGGATGCACTTTAATCTATGGGAAGTGGTGTTTGGTGCACTTTAAGTTGAGTACTCACTACACAGACACACTCCACTGATACACTATAATATACTGCAGTTAAATTGCACTGACGCACTGCAATATACTGCATCAAACGTGCAGTAACCCACAGAATTATGCTGCGTTAAACGGCATGTAACGCACTGAAATATACTGTGTTAAACGGCATGTAACGCACTGAAATATACAGCATTAAACTTGCTGTAATGAACTGAACTATACTGCGTTAAATGGAAGGTAATGTAAAGCTGAATGGTGGTCAAGTCACACTACACTCACACTGACTGAACTATCACTAGATTCAAACTAATATAAAGATAAATGTTGGTCACACTACACTCACACTGACTGAACTATCTCTAGATTCCCACTAAACTGATATTCTACACTGACAATAGAATCACAATAGCGTATTACAGCACACTAACTGTCTAGTAGCACTAAACCAACCCTTTTCTATCTCTCTCCATGCCGATATCACATTAAAAATGGCCGCTTTTAAAAGAATACTTTTATAGTGTGGGGTGGGACTAAGAGCAATGAGCCATGATTGGATAGCATCATCATGATAGCATCCAATAATGACTCTAAAAGTGCTCTGTGCCCTGATTGGGAAAAGTTTTCATTTCATTTCAATGCACTGTGCGGCGGCTCAGTGCATTGTGGTCGTTAGGCGGGCCAAACAAACGGACGAATGCGCCGATAATTCGGGTGCTCTGCGAACGTGTGAACAGCCAATGTAATGTCCGGCCCAAACTCATGCTTGGGCCAAACTGTTCGCCCATCTCTACACTCTAAATATGGATGTAAAGTGTAACATGCTCCCAAAGGTGACCTTATTTTTAAAATGTGTCTTGATTGTTCAATGCATTCAAAAGCAATGCTGTTACAATACAGTACAACATAGATGAAGCAAGTACTGTATTTCTGATCTGTGAAATTATAGCTGAACGGTGATACCACAGTATTGTTTCACAGTGACATGTGTGAAATAATTATTTAAACTATGCGTTTACCGAGAAATGTTATAAGCCTACACCTTTATCTGTACAATGGGGTCAAAGTGTGGATACGAGAGCAGCTTTCTCAGCTTTCCTGTATTGTAGGGAATAATGAAGCATAAATTATAGGATATAAAGGTTATAAGGCTTCAACATAGAAACTGTGATATACACTTCACTTTTTGTATCATTGCAGTAATTTAACTTCTGTGCCACCCCCAATATCCTAATATTTTACATTTGTATGCACAATAGGACACAAACTATGTAGCATAATGAATGAATATAATACTGATAAAATTGTAACATTTATAGGACTGCTTCTTTTTTGTAAATCAAAAGGGTCAACAGACAGGAAGATTCCTTCACTGATATGCATGGAAGCTTATTTATAATGCATTGCAAGGGGTAAATGTAAGAAAAAGCTCTAAGACATGAGTCCAATCCCAATTTGACTATGCCTCTGACTGATTACTCTTTGTACCTCATTAAGAAATAAGCTGCATGTAAGGTCAGAAGAAAAGCCACAGACTCTTGTTTACTAGTTTAATTTGAAAATAGGCTCCATTTGAAAAGCTAATACTTTAGGAAAAGCATCTTTATTTTCAAAATTGACATAAAAATTGACATATAATTGATAATTGAAAATTATAGTCATGTGGCTAAAATAGGATATCGGTCCTTGTGTTAAAGCTTTGGGAATTGAACCTATTTTCTATCATGTAGTATGTGTTAATAAACAAAATAGTAGTATAATATTAACCCTTTGCAGAAATGCTGCTGCTTAAACACAGATGAAAAAGGTGGGAAGCTAGGATAGGATGTTAACCCCTTCCCTGCCATTGACATTAGTGCAGTAACATATATTTTTAGCACTGATCACTGTAATAATGTCACTGGCTCCAAAAAAAGTGTCAAAATGATCAGTTAGGTGTCCAATTTGTCTGCCGCAATGTTGCAGTCGTGCTAAAAATCGCTAATCGCCACCATTACTAGTAAGAAACATTTAATAAATAAAAAGACCATAAAAATACCCCATAGTTTGTAGACGCGATAACTTTTGCGCAAACCAAACAATATGCACTTATTGGGATTTTCTTTTACCAAAAAATATGTAGCAGAATACATCTTGGCCTAAATTGACGAAGAAATTCGATTTTTTACTTATTTTTATTGGGTATGTTTTATAGCAGAAAGTAAAAAATATATATATTTTTTTTTTTAATTGTCGCGCTTTTTATGTTTATAACGCAAGAAATTAAAACCGCAGAGGTGATCAAATACCACCAAAAGAAATCTCAATTTGTGGGGAAAAAAAGGACACCAATTTTTTTTTGGGTACAATGTCACACGGCCGTGCAATTGTCAGATAAATTAATTCAGTGCTGTATCGCAAAAAATGGGCGGGTCATGAAGGGGTTAAGACCTTCTGGGGCTGAAGTGGTTAAGGTATTTTTATCTTGTCTGTCCACTGTGGAGATTTCTGGTATGAAGACTAAAGAGGGGAATTGCTATCTTAGATGTAAGTTACAGTAAAATTTGTCCCCCTAGGGGGAAATTAACCCTTACCTCTTGCTCTGGTTACAGCTCTATAATTTTGGACTCCCCCTCACTTTCTGTCTCGGCCACAATGGTTACCAAGACAAATAGATAGGTGACTCTCCCCAGTAGGGACAAAGAGGGCAACAGAGGTTTGAGAGAGGGTCTAACCCTTCTGCCTTTCCATACACTTTAACCATTTATTCTCTGGTTGCACACTGAGTTGATTTATTAACCTCTAAGCGAAGCTTCAGTAGGGCTTTAAATGAAACATGTATGTTACAATTTTTTCCAAGCCTGTGCTTAATACCAGACATTTCAATTTGACCCCATATTAACAGTGAAGATATTGCCATAGCAATCTATGTGACCCCTGTGAGGTTTGGTAAGGATCCAGACAGGCAGAAATAATGTGCTGTATGTAGTTCTGACCTGTCTGTCCCTTTTATAACTAAAAATAATAAATAAAGTTGCTAAAAATTGTTCAGAGGATTGACACTGGTAGACATATAACTGTTCCAGAAAAGAAGATGCTTTTTCATTTTTCTTTCAAAAAAAATAAAGATGTAATACAGAGAATTATACAAAGCGAAAATTGACAACCATAAATAATAATGCAACAAATTGTGGTTTTGTGGTAATAGGAGATGACACAATAAAAGTGTTCTGGGCACATAATTGAAATCTGGCCCTGCCTGCAATGGTACCAAGCTTTCGAAAATAAAATTATAGATCTCCATCCTTGCCCCATACAGCACACCGAAAACACAATTAGCACCGTAAAGGTTTTGACAAATTGCCTTTCTAGCGTTCAAATTAATCCCAATTTAATTACGCCTGTACAGCCTATAAATAATTGTCCCATCAAGTACTGCTTGATGCAATTGATTTTTGGGAGGTCAACTCTCCTGTGGCATAAACCAACTTTAATATTTTTATAGAGATATCTTTTCTAATAATGTACAGGGATTGCAGCTTCGATGTTTTGGTATCACTTTACAAGAGAATCCTACAGGCATTGTATTCCTCTAAAATGGTTAAATTATATAATTCCAAAAACTATTCCAGAAGGACTGTAATCCTTTTGTTTAGAAAAAAAAACACAACTGTTTATTGTGTCTACATAGATAACTGTGAGCTCTATAGTACAAAGTATTCCCATAATGCAGCTTGAACTTTGCCTACTATGATTCTACAATGTAATGTTAAGCATGATGTAGAGCAAATGATGGGAACGTATACTAGTTTGTATATTAGCTACACCTTCATTGCAAGAAACAATGCAACAAACAATGATAAACATTTGGCGAGCTAACATGCTAAAACAATATGTTTCACTGTAGTCTGTGCTCAGTTGGAGTGTATATATTCAGCCCACTCCTCTACTTCCAATGCGTAATTTAATAGTAATAGTTATAATTAGTTAGTTATTATTTCAGATATTCAAATTTTAGGATTTTCCTTCTTATTTTAGGATTTTCATTTTTTGGAATTTTAGTATTTGCGTTCTTATTTTCAGATTTAATGTTCTAATTTTCTAATTTCCGAATCTTTGAATATTTGAATTTTCTCATTTCCGAATTTTTGGATTTTCAAATTTTTGGAGAAATTAATTAAACAAGTTTTTGTTAATTAATATTTCCGAATTATCGAATTTCATAGAAAAACAAATTTGTAACTAAACAAATTGCTCATGTCTATCATTCCCTACCCCGCCACAGATAGGAAGGCCAAGCTGTTTAAGTTGTTGTTTTCACCAGAAGCAGCAGCTGGACTCTGCACACAGCAGGCTTTCATGCAGTCCATCACCTCGGCTCTAACCCAGTGGCACGCCATGGTCAACACATTGACCATGTCCATCTCTGATGTGCAGGCAAGAGTTGGAGTCTTGGAGGTTTACCCAGCAGCAGCCACCCCAGGCACGGTCACAAACCCAGTCACAGCACTCCTGCCTACAGGTACAATGGGTGGCAGTCCCACCATCAACTCAGCGCAGTTAACATTAGAAAGGACATTTTAGAGGGCAAGGGCATGAACTTGGCCTCTCTTCTCATCCCCGTCAATGACATGTCTGAGAATAAGTCTTATGCCTGGGGGATGTCTTGGTGGTGGTGAGGTCCAAAAGATTTCAAGGCTCAAGGCTCAATCAGAAGTTATCCATCCCCAAGTTCATTCCCCCCATTTAGCATCTTCAGAGATGTCTTGTGCTCCATCAGTCCTAGCAGGAGGGAAGAGCTGGATCTGTACCTCCACACTGTGGTGGATTTGGGGTATAAGTATGGGGGCTACGCTTTTTACGATAACCATCGGTCATTCACACCAAAAGTAGCAGCCAAGCTCTCCCAGTTCAAAGTTGGCACCAGTTGGAACAACATTGACATTAATCTCTTCTGCCGCCATTTTGCCGGCCTACATTCACCACTCTGCTTCATTTGCCAATCTTCCACGCAGGGCCGCTGATAGGGCAGTACAGCCATCCCTCCTGTAGCGGGCCCAAGCTCTGTCACTTCAGAAGAGGGGCCCAGGAACCTGCAGAGCACACATCTCTCTCTCTCTCCAGCTGCCAGGCATCTCTGCCCAGCCATTTCTATATACCATGCCTAAGGTCCCTTTATACTTCACATAGCAGTAACAAACATTCCTGCTCACATTTTCTTTTTTTTCCTCATTTTTCGCACATAGGGTAACCCATTCACTTGAATGGGCTGCCATATATGTGACAAACACATCATAGAGGCTTTGCCACATGACAAAACATGTCTGCTTACTGCATTTGGTTTTCCATTAACAATTATTGGGCACCCCAAGTTCTATGCGCATGTGCAGTGCATTTCCAAAATGCACTGCAAATTGCCCATTGCCTGTGCACTTTGCCACACATTCAGGTAACCTCAAACGTTAATGTGGCCTAATGTCTTGTATACACTGCTAGTTTTCTTTTGCTAAACCCCACAGGCTGAATGAAAAAAACCTGACACCTCAGTTCAAAGCCTCTGTACTAACAATGCAATGTTAGTACAGTGATCTCCCCTGCTATTCTATTGTGTTCTGACAAGGGGACACCCCACCAGAACACTCCGGTCAGGGAGATGGTCAGCAGCCCTTTTTGGTCAAGTCCCTTCGACAGAAGCCAGCTGTCATACACAGGGCTGTATACATGCCATGGCTGAGATGCTTTACTTCAGAGCTGCGGCATTTGTACTGCAGGCTGCAGAATTTGACAGGCAGCACACCTGTCAAACTTCCCATTGAGTTCAATGGGGCTGCTCTGCACCTTGAAGCCAAATACTTACAGCCGCAATGCGGTCTCACAATGTAAAATTGCCACTCAGCAATTAAAAAAAAACAAAAACAAACAGATGTCATGAGGCAGCGGTAGCAAGGCTCTAATTTCTGCCATGGCTGCAAAGCATACCATTGCGGCCACAGCATTTTAGTGATTTGATTACCTGGGGGCCCCTGTCAGATAGGTTGTAGGGGCCCCGTGATTTCCAACAGCGGCCCTGCTTCCACGCATATGGCAAATTGGTGTTCCACCTCTGCTTCCAGACCCTCCCTGGTCCCCCCCTCCACCTCCAGTGATGCCCAGAGCATGCTGCCTATCCCCACTCAGCATCCTCAGGTGGATAAATTGGGGCGGCCTGTTCAGTTGCTGCGGAAAGTGCAGATTTGCAACAGCTTTAATTATGCCTCCTGCATGTACAGCCAATGCCATTTGCTTCATATCTGCACCATCTGTTGCAGATCACATCCAAAAGACTGCATGCACTCTCAGACACCCCAACACCTGATTAATAAACCGGGGACATACAGTGGTTGGGTTATTACCTCTCCTCTCACCCATATCCCTCGCTCGTACTCTTCGTGGTACAGGGATTCATCTTTGGGTTTCATACCGGTCTCATCACCTTGCCTTAAACCACCCACAAGTGCAGGAATCTTCTGTTGGCCTCTACTGATGTGGAAGCCATAGACACTTTGCTGCAGACAGAACTGGACCGAGGCTTCATCATTGGACCTTTTTCTGTGCCGCCATTTAGTGCTTGAAGAGTCAGCCCTATTTAGCTTGTTAAGGGCAAGTTTTCTAATAAACTCCACTTAATTTATGATTTGTCAACACCTCGTCCACTTACATTCCCAGTTTAAATTCAATAACTCCGTCTGAAGCGTTCTTCCTGAAGTACGCTTCTGTGGATTTAGCCATACAGTGCATCATCAGCAAAGGAATGTGTGCATGGCTGTCCAAGTCTGACATTTCAGATGCTTTTAAGCTATTGCTTATCAAGTCATCTTTGTGGCAATGGCATGGCATCTATTGAAATGGCTCATATTATTTCCCCACCACACTAACATTTGGCTCAAATTGCAGTCCGTGGCTTTTCAACACATTTACACAATCCCTCACCTGGATTTTGTCCCACAAAATGCAGTGCCATAAAGTCATCCACTACCTAGATGACTTCCTGTTGATCGAATGGCCCAATGAGTCCCCCACAGATTTGGATAAATTAAGGGTAGTATTTGGCAACCTGAACATACCCATTGTAGAGCATAAAGTAGAAGGTCTGCCTCAGTCTATCACTTTTTTAGGCATCAGTTTAGACACTCGGTCAATGCAGGCAAGCCTTCTGCCCGACAAGTTGTCCCGGGTCAGGTCGGTCATTCATGCCTTCACCCGTTCCCAAGTTTGTATGAAAAAGCTACTACGTTGCTTGTTAAGGATGCTTAATTTCGCAATGAAAATTATCCCTCAGGGGAGTTCCTTCATCTCACAACTTCTGGTTTTCCTGTCTCAGGCACAGAACCCTGACCAAATCCTCAGATTGGACCAAGCAGTGTTTGTTGATCTGACCATGTTGGACGAGTTCCTGGAAAACTGGAACAGTGTGTCCATGTTCACCCCAATTGCATTTGCCTCGTCGCCTCATGTAATGACGGATGTAGAGGCCTTCACAGGCTTCTTTTTTTGGCTCTCACTGGTCCGTGGTCACAGAAGAGTCTGCTGATCCTCGGGCTTAGTCAGATGTCCTTCTTGTTTGAACTTTATCCCATAATAGCAGCAGCTCAGGTTTGGGGTCACACTTAAATAGGGCAAACCGTGGTCTTCTCTACGGACAACCAAGCCATGGCCAAAATCATCAACAAGTTCAAGTCCTCAGGCTTGTGCAGATATCCCTACAGTACAGGTTCAATGTACACTGTACCTTTTTTACAGGCAAGTGCAACACCACAGAAGATGCACTGCTTTGCTTTAATTTTTCATTATTTTTTCTACAGAATCTCGGAGCCGACCCGGCCCAACCATATCTCTCGTCCCAGCTTGGTCGCAACTAAAAATGGGCTGAACGACCACTTATGCAATGCTACCCAACTGATAAACCAGTCTCTATCCCGCAACATGTTAAAAAAGAAAGTAAAACACATTTTTTTTTAATTTTACTTTAATAATATCATAGAACTAAGTAATTACACGCCATGCACATTAATTAAAAACCGCTTTGCAATTACCTTTTTGACGTTTGATCAATTATAACCTCTTCCAGGAATTGGCCACGTCATCTTTGCTATTGTTTTATGTCTCTGTTGTGGACATCATTTTCGCTCTTACTTTGTTCCCCTAGTGAAATCTCACCCATGTGTGATCGCATGCTATCCAAGGGAGAACAGTGAAACTGAAGAGGAAGGCACAGTATCGCAAGGCTTCCATGCTGTGAAATGACAGAAATGGCATGCTGTTGATACAGAAACGGCACACATAGCCTGCCGTGAATCAAACAATGGACTGCGCATGCACCGGCAACATCATGAAAGCTTGCAGGATGGATTGTAGTAAGTGAAGTTTCACAGGCAACGATTAGTAGCATTATCAATGTAGATTACAATGAGATAAAGCGCTGCACTTTTACTCTGTTATAATATTTGCTATTTTGGATTTTTGTGAATATTCTTTGGTGATCAGCTTGCATACAAGGGTTTTTCTTTTAAATAATTTTTTTAATATATTTTTGCGCTGATTGCACCCTTTGCTTTTTATACAATGAGATAAATATAGCACTTACCCCCGAAGGAGCGGCTGAATTTGATTCGGGCCTGCACTCTGCTAATGAACCCCCCCTTTGAATTGACTCAGTCCCCTTGACACAGCTGTGGTGCAATACAATACAGTACAATAAAATGTAATGCAATATACCTGGATTGTAACCTCAGGATCCTCTGGCTCCACCTGCTGGGAGAAAAACAACACTCCACACAAGCTGGATACTTAACCAGATATATTTTCACTGTAAATATATTTCAAAGGTGGTTACAATAATTGTGCTGTCACCCCAACATAGGACGACAGTACAATGAATTTCAACATAAACGATTACAAACAATAAATATATATATTTATACCTGGGAGCTCCCCCTACTTTTAAAGCTATGCGTGAGATCTCACTTAAAGTACTTAGTCTTTGATCTCCTTGTCTTCGCTAGCTAAAGTAACTCTTTGTAATCCACAAATTAAAGTAAGTTAAGTTGAGATAAAGGTGCTCCTGATGTAGCTTCAGTAACTATGTTACAATACTTATAAACGAGTAGATAGGCCTCAAACCTGCTCAGTGTCAGTTACTCGGTTCCTCCTTTGTGGAACTATAAATCCCAGGTGAGGCCTGTGTATGAGTCTATTTGCATGTAAAAGTTAACAAACTGTGGGTTGTGACCCGCTCACCAACTGGATCGGAACTCTGTAGCGTAGCTTTGGTCCGGTGACTGTAGCTTGCTCTTCCGTCAGCTGGCTCCGTCACTCCACTATGCTGGGTGAATCCAATATTCCGATGCTCAATCGAGTGTCTCTGAATGTCTCCAATCCGGTCATTGTGTCTCCTGCACCGTCAGGTCACTCACACAAGCTGTAGAAGTTGCAATCTGTGCTGGCTGTGGGCTCCTTCTAACGGGAGGCCTCAGTACAGATCATCACAGGCTGGCCACACGATCCCAAGAGACCTAAAATGGCTTCTCGGGGTCCTACCCAGCATGCAGTGTAAGAGAGGGTGCCAATGGGTAGGTCACCAAGCATCCTGGGTAAAAAGGTCAACCTTCAAATGTAAATAAACAGTCACTTCCTGTATTCAGTTCAATGGTTGAAAACAAACGTTATCCCAGTGCACTTTATGTATTTGACCGCTAGATGGCACCAAATACTAAGCTATAGAATTGTCCATAGGCTTGCATTGTAGAATATTTACATCACATTAATAGGCGAAAATGTGTCAATGCTACATAAAGTTTAACTATAGAGTTTACAACCACTTTCAAGGTCTACCAAACTGCCTGGAACTCTTACTGCAGGTTTCGAATCTCATGTCCTAGTTCAGGGACGGGCGACATTAAGCATATCCTGGCTTTTGTGTCATTTTGCCACATGGAAATTACATTATCCCACAATACCATCAGGCTGTACTTGGCGGGCATTCAAAAATTTTTTGTCCTTACAGGATCCCAAGAAGCCTTTTCTGTTCATGGCCCAGCTAACTTACAAGGTATCCAGAAGCACCAACTAATGGCTGGAGGTAAACGCTTACCCATTTCAAGTGCCATGTCCTGGAACATGTCAGCTAACCTTTTGCAGTCCCTCTTCGGGTTACTGCCCAGACTGGTCAACAAAGCCGCTATTTACTTAGCTTTCTATGGTTTCCTGCGACCAGGCAAGTTCACCTACAGAGGCCCCAGTTGCCAGGAGCTGCACAGGTGTAACCTGTCCCACCTCCAAGATCATTTCATACTACACTTGGCGGTGTCCAAGACCCAACAGACCAGCAGGGGGGTCGATGTCAAGTTGTTCCTGAACCTCAATGAATGGTGACCAGTAGCGGTCCTGGACCAATTGTTGACACACCTCAGTCCGCAGTCTAGTTCCAGTGCATTGTTACCATTCCCTACCAGCCCCCTGGGCGCTAACCAATTCATAAATCACGTCCGCATTCTCCTGGTGAACTTAGGCCTCAACCCCAGCCTATACTCAGGGCACTCCTTTAGCATTGGAGCAGCTCCAGCTGCCTCTTTGCACGGTGTGCCGGATCATGTCATCAGGAGGTTGGGCAGATGGAAATCCGCTTGCTTCTCCAACCCAATCCCACATCCCAATCACTCAGGTCAAAAATGTCTCTAGCCTTCACCAAGCTTGCTCAATAATGTAACATGTTCATTAAATATAAATAATAATATTTATTTCCCTATCCTGGTATTTTTACCCCCTTTTTTGGTGTAATAACCAGCTGACCAGGGCACACCACAGGTCCATGTTTTGTTGTGAGTCTCGTGTCGTCTTTATGTGGTTCGTTGTTTGTCTCAGTTCGAGGAACTCTGATCATAAATAAGAAGGCTAGTATGGAGGCCTGAATTTATGGGAGGAGTCCGAGGGGAATATATTTAGCCCACTCCCCTGGTTCCCTGATGGTTCCAGTGCGAGATACCTTCCCACCCATTCCCCGTTGCAGGGCACTTTTCTTGTACATTTTTCTACAATCATCCATTACTTATCTTTGAGTATGCCCCCTTCTTTGGTGTACTGACCAAGGCACACCACAGGTGTGTTTTTCGTTGTAAGTCTTGTGGCGTCTTTATCTGGTTTTCTGTTTGTCTCGGTTCAAGGAACTCTAATCATAAATATATGTTATACTTACCTGCTCTGTGCAGTGGTTTTGCACGGAGAAGCTCCAATCCTCCACTTCTCTTCAGATCCACGCCATTGTTCCTGGCTCCTCGCACCTTCTGACTGCCCCTATAGCAGGCTGCTTGCTATATATTCCTGTACTGTACTGAGATCAGATCTGTTGTTCTTGTAGAAACAAATCTGCTCATGTATGTGCAGTCTAACCCTTCATTACCATCAGAATCCCACTTTTGAAAGTTTAGTACGACTGATGAACTGTTTCTGACAGGTAGGTGCACTTATCAGCTTGCCCTTTTAACCTCAAAGCCCTCATATTTGTAATTTTCTGCCACATAGCAAAAATGCACATTACTTTAATAAATATAACTGTACTAAAGACAAACCATTGTTTAAAGTCACTAAAACAAACCTGGAGCATCAATCAATATAAGATTCTGAATGGCTTAAACGGTTGATTAATCAGACATTTTGAGTTGCTGCATGAAGGTTGCTATTGTCATTTCGCATCCACTAATCTTTCCATACTAATTTGTTTATGCTCCTGCACCTGTAGTTGCCTTGCTCTCTGGCACTGTGGATTACAAGTATTCAGCATGGTTTATTACTCAGCGGGGAGGGAGTTCCCTCTTTCAATTAGCTGTCTGCACAAGGCCAGAACATGTGTCCCCGTTCTGACAAATATTATCAGACCTTGAGGCTTAGGGCCTAGAAGTGAAACATAAACCTGCCTTAGAACTGTAATTCACATGTGATTGCAGATTGGGAACAGAATGTAAACAGAATACATAACAGTTTTATTTTATAGTGGGCTTGAACTCAAAAAGTGAACATTTGCTATGTTATATGGAACATCTAAAGAAGGTAATGGTGCCTAAGCAGTAACCTGAAAATAGATCTTTAGTCTAGAATTTGTTCTTAAAATAGCAGTGCTTTTGCTGGTGGGCCTAAGTACTCATGTGTCTACCACCTCATAGCTGTATATCTGTAGTGTGAATCTAAGGCATTGCTGCCTTTGACTACTAGTCTAAGGAGATTTGGTGATGTCACTACTGTGCTGCCCAGTGTTCTCCTTGCTGGAGTCTCTGAAGTGAGGAAGCAAAACCCTGCCTTCACCAAGATGACCGCTTTCATACAGAAACATAGGCAAATAGACTGTTTACTTTGCAAGGCAATTTGCACTTTGCATAGGAATTTTTCCTAGAGCTTAATGAATGAGGGGAATGTCTGATGACTTCTATCATCCAGTCATATTTATTCAAAAACAGTTTTTTTATTTTGCTTGCACATGATGGGGTATTCTTTGCAATGTGAAATTTCAGCACATTCACTAAGCTCTGTGGAAAATTCCTGTGCAAAGTGCAACTTCTTTTGCAAAGTGAAACTTCCCTTGCTAAATGAACAGCATGCTTGCCTTTAGTAAATCAACCCCATAGTGCAGACCAAGACATGATAAGTTAGTAACAGAGAAAATATCAGCAGAGACCATGGGCAATACTGAGGACTAGTTCTCTGCCTGACTTTTCTTGGACACAGCTTCCAGAGTAATATTCTTTTTTTAAGAAATATGAAAAATCCATGAAATGTTTTCATCTGCCTCAGGTTTCCAGGGACAGTCGTAAGTTTTGAATTACTCCGTGAAACTAAGCACCTGGAATTGTCCTCATATTTCAAAAGCGACTGCTAAAATTCTTTCTTTTCTGCATGTCAGACTTATTTACAATGATTCTTTCAGTTTAAAAGCAATTATGGAAACAGTAATAAGGTTTGCAGATCAATGAGCATTAGAAGTGTACATTTACTCATGATAAATTCACAGCGTGTTTATAGCAGAAGCTCCTTCACTGGGCTTTATAAGGGACCTGTTATACCTATGGTAACTTCCCTTGTCACCATAAAGAAAAGTGGTCTATGATAAAAAAAAAAAAGGACATCCAGAAATGATGTGTTTGTCATGTGGAAGATGCTTATAAAAGACTGGTTATAAAAACAGAAAAACATTTCAGGATCTCATTTAAAAGCATTATTTTGTCAAACACATTGCATACTGGCTCATGAAATTTAAGTATTAAAGGATTGGTATTTTTGTTGTAAGGGTCTGAATAAAATGATGAAAATCGGTGGAGTTGGGAAAATAGAGACTCATCCATTTTTCAATCTTTCTTTTATAGTTTTAATGTCATCCCCTAAAGGAATTATTTATTGAGGTATTCATGCTGCAAAGCAGAAGCAAAACTTCACAAAAAGTCCTATTGTTCCCAGTGAACTTTGATAAATATGGTTCTATTACGGAAGCCTGTACTATTCCATCCACACTGCCAGGTGACAGAATATGATTGATAGACTTTGGAGATGATTTACTACAACTGGAGAATACAAAATCTGGTGCAGCTGTGCATAGTAGCCAATCAGCTTCTAACTTCTGCTTGTTCTATTAAGCTTCGACAAAAGAACCTGGAAGCTGATTGACTTCTATGCAGAGCTGCACCAGATTTTGCACTCTCCAGTTTTAGAAAATAAACCCTAATGTATTTCACCTGTATTTGGGGATGCCTTTTCCCTCATATACTTTTAGACATAGGGGTTGATTTACCAAAGGCAAATAGGCTGTGCACTTTGCAAGTACAATTGCTCCAGTGCTTAGTAAATAAGGAGAAGCTTCACATTGAAAAAAATACCCAATCACATGCAAGGAAAAAAGAAAAAGAAAATCTTGTGCTTGCACATAATGATGAAAGTGAGCAGAGCTTCCCCTCATTTACTAAGCTCTGGAGCAACTTCACTTGCTTAGTGCACAATCTATTTGCTTTAGTAAATAAATCCCATAGAGTATCATTAAAAAAAAACAATAATATAGGTGAACATAAAAAAATAGACTAAGAAAATGAATGTTGCATGAATACTTATATTTGTTGGCTTTTGCTTTGGGACTTAGTCTTCAGGCATAAAAAAAAACTCATTTATATATTATTATCTGGCCTATAACTTATTAAAATCATTCTAAAGAATTTTTTCAGTTTAGGATAAAGGGCAAAATGGTTGGACCCCTTTTTGTATTGCTGTCTGTGTCTTTTCTGTGTGAATTAACCCTCTCTCTTTTTCCCGAAGACTATTATCACTAACACAGAAAGTAATTGGAAATCTAAAATTTTTGAATTGTTACCAGAACAATAGGTATTGGTAAAGCTTCTAATTGGGACACCTTTTCCTAATGGCATCTATCCTAGATAGGAATTCTGTTCTCATTGCTTCTCCAGGGAAGGAAGTGAAGGGCAATCTCTGCAGAGGAACTCTTTTGGGGGTGTGCTCGCTCATCCCCTTCCTTTCCTGACCTGCCAGGCTGCATGCTCAGATAAGGGTCTAGTATGGATTTTGGTGGGGGACCTCACGGCATTTTTAAAAAAATGGGCGTGAGGTTCCCCTTAAAATCTATTTTATAACCAAAGGGCATGGTATGGATTGGGGAGGGACCCCATGCTGTTTTTTTGCTAATTTGTTTTGTTAGAAATTCTTGTTTTTACATTCAGTGCAACATGTGCCTGAATACCGCATTAGCCGCAACCGCATAGATGTGAACCTAGGGTGAAGTCTTTGACAGACCTAGCCAGGACAGAGGCTTTTGGAGGGGACTGAATGCTAGCCTCTTGAATACTGATCATGGGCCCTGGCATTTGGGGGAATGGTGCTCTTTGTGAGCTGTATGCCTGGGGACCCTTGAAGTGGTGGTACTTTGGATTCAGGACCATATCCCCCCAAGACACGCAGACTCTGGGTACCCTGTATATGCCATATTAGAAATAGTGACTGATTCATACTGTTGGTACATGTACTGTTAGATGCTAATGTCATCAACACCAGCCACCTGTCTGTTGTCTTCTTTAATGTAAATGAGTCTACTCTGGCTTGCGTGTCATCTCAAATAAAGGAGTCCATGTTCAGCAACTAAACAAGTATCGTCTTGTTTTGTGCTTTTGAGTGGTTGGAATATCTGATATCTATATTCAGACTGGAAGGAAGTGGTATATGACGAAAGCACTCAAGTGGAGTGTGGGATGTTTCATTACATTGGTGGCAAGCAGTTGGGCGCTTCCTGCAGTCTGGGACATCCAAACTTCCACTTGGGTCCAAGGTCCGGATAGCAGGAGAGGAGAGGAGAGGAGAGGTACAGATACCAGCTGCCATGGAAGAGGAATTCAGAAGGAGGTTGAGAGATGCAGATACAGCACAGAGGACCCGTATCAGAGCAGGTCCTGCTGGGATGGTTTGATTCTATCCACTGCAAACTCTGGAAGGAAGCTAGCCCGTGAGCAGCCGCACCAGGGAAAAGTTCTCCCTCCATCCAGGAAAGGTACTGGTCGCAGTATGGATTGCGTGTTCTGTTTTTGGGAGAAAAACCGCACAAGGAGCAGACAGATGAATTAAGCAAGCTGGTTTGGGCAGAGATGCAGCTGGATGAGAGCTACAGAGCCCTTCATGGCATGGATCCCATGCATGCCCTTGGATAGCAGATGACAGCCCAATGGAAGGCTTTGGCTATGGCGGCGTGGGGCTGTTGTATGTGAAGCTGACAGGGGACCCTATCTTTGGGAGTGATTTGGAGTGGCTGTTGGATGAAATCATGGATTTCAGAGAAGGGTTACTGAGCATCTCAGAAGTGCACTGGGCACTGGAAGATATAGATTTTCTGGCCGTTCAGGAATGGGAGCTGGAGATCGCCTGCAGACGGCTGATAGACTCTGCTCAGTACCAGGGCTGGGCTCCCTTTGCCTGGGAATATCAGGAAATATCGGTTGACAACTCTGAAATCCTGGCTGAAGAGTCAGCAATGTGGCAGAGTACCAACAGCAGTATCTGTGGATTTACAAGTTTTGTCGTCTCCAACAGTTGGCCAGGGTGCAGGAAGCGGTTTTTCCTCCCCAGCAAAGATCCGTGCACCTGGGAGACAGTACCACAGACATATTGTCCCTGCAGCCAGATGAGGGAATGGAAAACGAAGCAGCCGGCTCACCTCCCCAATGGCAGCTACACAGTTTGGGAGTGGAGGAAGCCAACCTCCTGCCCCAATGCTTGCCGAAGCGGAGGATGTGGAGTCCCCAGCAGAAGTGTTAACAACAGGGCAGAGTGCTGCCAACCCCTGCCCAGCACCGGTAACAACTGTGTAGTTTCAGGGAGCCGGAGCAGTCTTCCCCTCTATCCAGCGACAAGCTGAGATAGTAAAGCTGCTACTCCCAGCTGAATCACTGGCAACAGGGCAAAGTGCCGCTGTAGTGTCTCTACATCTTCAGGAAGCTGGGGTGATCGGCCCCTCTGCCCAGCAGCAGACTGAGCCCCAGAATGTTAAAAACCCCCCAGCTGAAGCACTGGAAGTCGGACAGAGGGTCAATGACCTCTGCCCCACACCTACTGGTGTCAACTATGCCTTGCAGCCAAGATTGGAGAATATGCGGACTGACTATGCGAGTTCACTTGGCCCGACTAATGCATGTCCAGACCAGGTGGAGGTCTGGGACCTTGTTAGTCAACCTTTGATGGGGGAGAAATGTGACAGACCTAGCCAGGACAGAGGAACTTGGAGGGGACTGAATGCTAGCCTCTTGCTTACCAATCATTGGGGGAACAGTGCTCTTTGTGAGCTGTATGCCTGGGGACCCTTGAGTTGGTGTTACTTTGGATTCAGGTCCATATCCCCCAAGACACAAAGACTCCAGCCACCTGTCTGTTGTTTTCTATAATGTAAATGGGTCTAGTCTGGCTTGCCACAGCTTCTAAGAGTCTTTCACCCATTGGTGTTTGTGCTAATTAACCCTGCAATTGTATGAAGGAGTTCTGTGTTGAGATGTATGATAATGTGTAGTGTAGTTAGGGCGTCACATCGGCTGCTCTAAGGGATTAGTTAATTAGCTCATGTTAATTAGGTTTCTGGTTACAGGTTTTATTGTAAGCTTGCTCTATATATTTGTGTGTCATCTCAAATAAAGAAGTCCATGTTCAGCAACTAAACAAGTATAGCACTCAAGCGGAGTGTGGGGTGTTTCGTTACATTTGAAGGGCATGGTATAAATTGGGGAGGGACCCCATGCCGTTTTTTTGCAATTTTTTGTATTGTCGGGAATTCTTGTTTTTACATTCAGTGCGTCTGAATACTGCATCAGCCGCAACCGCATAGAGGTGAACCTAGGGTGAAGTCCATTGAACCAAAAATACACCATTTTGTCCCTGACCCTTTCCAAATAGGCTGTGGCTGAAAAAAAGCATGGATGTGAACATGTTTTATAGGAAACCACATTAAATGGACTGTAGTGCATTTCTGCAAAATGCAATTTAAAAAAAACGCATAGGCGTGAACCAAGCCTAAATCTTTTTTTAAGATCAGACCAGATCAAGCTGTTCAGCAAAGCTGTGTTGAGACAAAGCATTCAACATGCAATTATAAGCTTTAATTCATTTGTGTAAAATCTTTATCCCAAAAACAATATATACTGTTGCTGTAACTGCTTAAAAGGTGTTATTTGGAGTATGATTTTTAGTAATCAGGTCCATTTAAATCTCTTAGTCCGTCTAACATCTAACCTTTCTCTAGACTGATAATGCTGCCATCCAAAAATGTCTCCATTGCACTTCCATAGAGTGGAATAACCTTAATACAGGTGTGTATTACTGCCAGCACCACCAGGTAAAAATAAAGGGGAAAAAAAGACTAAACAAATAAAACAAATACAGCCACCACATTTAAAGTAAAGTAAACTTTTTTTTAGTTTTGCATAGAGTACAGAGGGATTAGAACACTTGCAAGTTTTTATGTGCCCCTGATAAGGAGATTCACCTTAGAAAAGTAATAGAGGGGGAATCTTCCAATGGGAACACTAGTTTTGGTGACCTGGGGGTCCCCAAAGAATTACCTTCATTTGCTGGGATTTCCTCCCACTTCCTGTTTGACTATGGGACAGAAAGTAAAATGAAATCTCCACAATGAGACACGGGTGGGGAAAAAAATCTGGCAGGGGTTATAACCCTCTCTTGGTGGATCCAAAAATGAAAAAAAATAAGTTTTGCCTATAGATCTACTTTAAGGATTGGCAAGCTGTAATACTACATTTTTGTGTTTGGATTTAAAGCAACATTAAACACAAAACCAAAAATGTAATATATTGTAACCTACCAGCCATTAGATGTGGTGGTTGTATTAGTTTTCCTTATTTTCTCCTAGTGATTTAGCCAGTACTAGTAGATTTAAATACACTAACAAATTGAAGCTGAACTCTGGCTAATACTTTATACAGGCAGTCTCCGAGTTTCATACATCCGCCAACTTACATACGAATCATAATTATAAACAGAGGGAGACAACAGGAAGCAAGAGGAAATCTACCACAGGAAGGAAATTCCTTTTTGTAAGAGTGAGAAAATATTTTTTTTGGCTGGAGTTACACCCTAAAAATGTACCTGTTCCAACTTACATACAAATTCAAGCTAAGAACAAACCTACAGTGCCTATCTTGTTTGTAACCTGGGGACTATCTGCCTTGGGTTTAATGCTGCTATAATAAATATAAATATAAATATAAATATATATAACTTCTTTTATTTATTAAAGCAGAGTTCCACCCAAAAATGGAACTTCCGCTTTAAGTGCTGGTGACCCCCTGACATATCACATTTGGCATGCCATTTTTTTGGGGGGGAGTGGGTACCCTGTTTTTACAGGCACCCAGCTCCTGCTTCCTCCCATGGTACCTCGGTGTAGGAAGGAAGATCACCTCTCCCCCTCCCTCCCTGCAATCTTCTGAGACACGTCACGGGTCTCAGAAGATTGCCCGGCCAATCACAGAGCGCAGTTCGGCTCTCGCATGCCAAGTGCGTGCCCAGCTCTGAAGCCACAGCTGGGCGCCCACAGTTAGAATTCTGGCACCCACAGTTAGAATTCTGGTACCGTGGAGAGGAGGGGGAGAGGAGCAAGTCTTCTTTGTGCCCACATCGCTGGATGGTGGGACAGGTAAGTGTCTGATTATTAAGTCTACACTACACTTTTGGTAGCTGCTGACTTTTAAATGGAACTCCGCTTTAACAGTAAAGAATACATAATCAAATCAATTCAACCCTCTTTGGTAGATGTAGTTAGCTGGTTTCACATAATAGTTTTAATTGCATAAAATAATGGGATCCATAAGGAAGACATTTCCTATATTTGTGATAGTGGACCTGAACACAAACATTTGTGTTCCACCACTCCTGTGCCTTGAATATTCCCCCATTAATTTTTAGATCACCAGTCATAGGGGTGCACCTCTGACATAAGGAAGCAAACCATACCTCTACCAAGATGACAGCTTGCACACAAAGAGACCATGCTGAACAAGGTACGGTAAGTTAGTATTGAGAAAAAAATTGTTGCAGGAAGATTGTTCATGCCTGTCTTTTTTTGGACTTCCACAGTTCAGATCTACTTTAAAGCAGAGTTCTGCTTAAAAAAAAAAAAAATTAAAAGTCAGCAGCTACAAATACTGCAGCTGCTGACTTTTAATAATCGGACACTTACCTGTCCCAGGGTCCAGCGATGCAGGGGAACGAAGCCCTGCTCATCTCTTCCTCCTCTCCCCCTCCTCTTTGTGGTGCCGGCATTATAACTGTGGGTGGCAGGTCAATCATTTGGGACCTGTGACTTGTCCCAGATGATTGCCCAGAGGGAGGGGGAGAGGTGATCTCCCTTCTGGTGCCGCGGTGCGCTAGGAGGAAGTGGGAGCTGGAACCCTCTAAATTGAGGGTACCGGCTCCCCCCCCTAAAAAATGACATGCCAAATCTGGCATGTCAGGGGGTCACCTTCCCCTAAAGCAGAAGTTACATTTTTGGTGGAACTCTGCTTTAAGCTAAAATGGAAAATTGTATCTAATACTTAATTAAATTTTCCTTTCCTGGCGCCAATCTATGGCAGCATACTGCCACATTTAGTGGAACCAGGAAAGTTTTTTTAGTATTGAGCATTGATTTTTAGGTTTTGCATTAAAGAAACTTTAGTTTTTCCATTGATACAGTTGGTTTTATCTTTCCAATAATAAAACAATGGTATTAACCAAAACACATGGAAAAAAAGGTGCCCTGTACCTTTTTTTTTAAAATATTTGGAACACAAGTTCATTTGGAAGAATCAATATCTTGAAGCAGAGTTAAGCAGGATTCACGCCTATGCGAATTGGATGCGGTTTTCACCCCATCCAATTCGCACAGCAGGAGATTGTGACAGACTCTATATGGAGCTGGTTCACATATCTCCAGTGAAAATTACACAGGAGCCCTGTGCGTCTTTTGGTCTGTTTCAGGTCCGAATTCAGCCAAAAATTTGGGCTAAAATCGGACCTGAAATGTTGAATGGAGACGCACCGGACTCCTGCTGTGAACCGTATGTGGTTTAGGTGTAAACTCAGCCTTAAGGAAATATTTGTTTGTGATGTGCCATGAAAAAAAATGTAACTGTGCTTGTTTTTCCCTGGCCAATATCACAGTGAAAGAGAATCCTTCCCAAATCTCCTGGCTTTCCTTCCCACATGATTCTAATTGCCCTGACAGAGCTGATTCTTCTCTGTTGCCGCTAAGTAACACTTACAGGTCTTGTCTTTCTTCCAACCTATAACAGTGAAAGGAGAAGCAGCACATTATCTTGCTCTGCATGCTCATTGTTACCCAAGGAGCACTACAGCACTGACTGGCACCTTGTCCTACTTTCCCTGTTTTGCCATGTACACACGACCAGACTTTTTGACAGCAAAGGTCCGATGGAACGAATCCGCCGGACAATTCGATCGTGTGTGGGCTTCATCGGACCTTTGCTGTGTAAAACTCAGATGAACTTTAGATTTAAAACATGTTTCAAATCTTTCCGACTGACTTGAGTCCGGTCGAAAAATCTGTTCGTCTGTATGCTAGTTAGATGGACGAAAACTGACGTTAGGGCAGCTATTGGCTACTGGCTATGAACTTCCTTATTCTAGTCTGGTCGTTCATCATCAAGTTCGAATCCGTCGCACTTTGGTGTGCTTATGTATGTGTCCAAGTCTGTTCATTCGGAAAGTCCGTCGGAACTCCGCCGAAAGTCCGTCGGACCTAGCCGGTCGAAAAGTCCGGTCGTGTGTACACGGCATTTGAGTTCTGTTGCAAAAGGGACTTTTATGATTTTTAGACATTCAAATTGAACACATTGTTCATAACGGTAACTTGTTTTTGCTCTGGGAGAAGAAAGAGAAGAAAAAATATATATATAAAAGTATTTCTAATTTTAGCAATCTATTTCACTGACATGGGTAGTTTGTTTGTAAAAGGTTCACTTTGGTATGACCAATAGTATACCATCAATGAATTCCAGTTCATTTTTAATAGCTCTCTATATATATTCCCATTAATCAGTATTTTTTATTGTTAACCAAAATACAGCATTGGCCATAATTACTGACTACAAACTGCAATCCAAGCATTAGCACTGCTAATGATGTTATTGGATGTAAAATCCAGATACGTCAGAGTGAATGAGATAATACGTTTACGTGAAATTATGAACTGCAATAATAATTTTGGATAGAGGCCATGACTCCCAAAACTCTCATGTACCAGCTTTGCTTTGGACTCCCATGAATTTAAATACAGGCTGTAAAGAGCAACAGATACAGGCACACCATCAATCTTCCTTTGTTTGGGCTTCAATTCACCAAGTGTTAGAGTAATTAAAACTTAAACCATTAATCTTCAAGTTCTCTCTGGAGTCCCCCTCTCCACTCCTGCCCCCACGACGCGACTTAAGTGCTCAGAATTAGGCATAGAGCGGGTCACATTAGTGCTTAGCTCACTATAGGAGCTAGAACAAGTAATCATTTTGCATGGTTAACATTATTAAATGGGCTTTGTTTTTTTTCTAGTATTATACTTCTTTGTACACAATTTAATAGTAGAACAATGTATATTACATGTTTTTGGGAAAAAAAATCATATTTCATTTATTTTTGCTTTTGAAAGGATAGCAGTAAATGCATTACTGGGTAGTAATATATAATAACTGTTATTATTAAAGCCAAGTAGAATTACTAATGGATGCAAAGTAAAGATGTAGGCTTTCTATTTTTCTTTTAGCACAGTGCGAATTCACTTCCCTTAGTTATCATCATTCCATATAACGGGCAATTAGATCTCCCTGCACTGTGCAAATGCAGGCTCCTGATACAACAGACTGCTTTGTTTTACTGACTTGCATTACGTGAACAATTTGTAATAAAATATGTAAATAGGATTTGGAAAAAAAAGAATTAAATAAATCTTAATTTGTTATGTTTTAATGAAGAAAGTTTCATCTTTATGCTCATTTTCAATATTTAGAATCTATTATGAATCTCTGTACTGGCTATTTGGAAAGGCTTTATTTTTTGTAGAGATTAATTTCAAGTAGAATTTTTTGTTTACTTAGGCTAGCGCATCTGCATTTGTTTTAAATATTCAATCATGTGCAAACAAAGATACATTTTTGTTGAAATTTACAGATTGTGGTTGAGTGTTTAAAGTGTATGTTGAGGCTGATCTGCAGATAGGTAATAAAAACACCAATAAATGCAGTTATGTATTTATTTAGAAATAGTTAAATATATTTCAACTGCGTCTGCTATAAATATTGGAATTTGACTTTATTCTATATCAGCTTTTTGAAATTTCCTATACAGGAACATTCAGAATTTAAGAGGGAGGGGCAACACAAGGGGCCAATCAGATGTCTTACATTCACATTAGAAGGAATATGTTGACAGGAGGAGAGGGCAGAGAGAAAACCACGTAAGTCTTCTGCTCCTTCACTGTCCATTCAGGCGCTGGGGTCAGGGAGGCTACCTAACTGTATTGCTTAAAGAGGGATTTCACTGGAAAAAAAATATTAAAAGCCAGCAGCTATAAATACTACAGCTGCTGACTTTTAATAAATAGACACTCACCTGTCCCAGGGTCCAGCGATGTCGGCAGCTGAGGCCGATCGATCGCTCAGCTCTTGGCTGCTGCCGCCGCCATTCTAGGTGAAGGAATCAGGAAGTAGAGCGTTGCAGCTTCACTTCCCGGTTCCTTACTGCGCATGCGTGAGTTGCACAGCGCAATAGGAATGGTTCGCGCTGTCTCTGGGACCCGTGTGTGTCCCAGCAGACAGTGCGCTGGGACAGGAAGAGGCATAGACGCCCGTGGGAGTCTATGCCCAAAGTGGGTGAAAATACCTGTCTTAGACAGGTATCTGCACCCCCCTCCCCCCTGAAAAGTGCCAACTGTGACATCGGAGGGGGTGAGGGTTCCGATGAGCAGAAGTTCCACTTTAGGGTGGAATCCCGCTTTAAAGCCTATTTGTAGTCTTTCAGCAGCTTATACAAACCAAATAAATGGCGGGGTTCAGTTGAGCATGTAAAAAGTGGTTTTCTGTTTAGTATTATTATAATCCTCTCCAGCCCCAGCAGAAAACTAAATTCTTCAGCAGAATGCTGAGGAGAAAGACTGTTGTAGTCTGTGGGGTTGATTTACTATAACTGGAGAGTGCAAAATCTGGTGCAGCTGTGCATGTAAAGCGTTTGTTAGCCTAACAAAAAAAAAATGATCCTGTTCCCTTAAAACATGCTGCTGAGCCCTGACACTGTGGTCAGTTTATATGCCTCTGTTATCCGCAGCCCTGCCCTGTCCTTATCTATCCTCCTCTCCCGCTCCCTCCCTGCCTGTCAGCTCAAGACACTTCCCACCCCAACCCTCCTGCTGCTAAAAAAAACTATATTATATTCATGCCATCCCCTCTGTTAAATAACAATATGTGTCCCAATGTCTGTGCTGTATAAAAAAATATTCAGATTTCTACCTTATATCAGAGCATCACCCAGTGCTCACATGACTGCTCAGCTCTTTCCTCCTCTCCTCCTGGCTGACATCAGAAGGGGTTTCTCAGCTCCTCCTGCTGTAGCTGTCAGACTGGGAGAGGAGAGAGACAAGGAGTCACGTGAGCGCCGGGAGACGCTCTGATATAAGGTAGAAATCTACATCTTTTTTATATAAATAATAATAATATTAATAATAATATATAGCCCAGACACATGTGACACATATCGTTATTAACAGATGGGATGAATATAGTATAGTGACTTAATAACCACTTGACAACCAATTTGACAATAAAACCTTGAAGCTGATTTTTTTTTTTTTTTTATGCAGAACTGCACCAAATGTTTCAGTTTTCGTAAATCAACCCCTATGTGTCTGGCACACCTACTGCTTAGTCAGACCTATAGCACAGTAATCAGCACCGTAGTGAAATGGCAGAGGTTGCATTACCCAGCATTACAGCAAAGCATAGGTGTTAAACTAACTGAAAAAAAAATATATACATCAGTGGAAAAAATTCCTTCCTGATCCCCTGAGAGGCAATCCGATTTACCCTGGATCAACTTTACCTATAAATGTCAGTACCCAGCTATATTATGTACATTAAGGAAAGAATCTAGGCCTTTTTTAAAGCAATATACTGAGCTGCCCAGAACCATCTCGGGGGGGGGGGAGTTTATTCCCCATTTTTAAAGCTCTTACTGTGAAGAAACCTTTCCATATTTGGAGATGAAATCTTTTTTCCTATAGAAGTAAAGAGCACCCCCTTGTGCTCTGTGACGACCTTAAAGTGAATAACTCAACACCAAGTTCACTATATGGACCACTTATATATTTATACATGTTGCTCATATCCCCCCTTAAATTGGAGGGCCACCCTAAAAAACAAAATGACATTAAAATATTTCAAAAAAATATATAAAAATGTAAACTTACCAGAAATGCATGTTTCTAGGCAGATCGTTCTAATCTGCCTCTTCCTACTCTGTGGTGATCTTCAGTCTTCTCCTCCTTGCGTTGTCTTCTGGGGAATGGGGTATGGTGTGTTCTGGGAACTGTGTGTGTCCCAGGACACAGCACGCCCCATTCACAAAGCGCTGCGCGACTCGCGCATGCGCAGTAGGAAACAGGCAGTGAAACCGCAAGGCTCCACTGCTTGTTTCCCTTAGATAGAATGGCGGCACCGGGACACAAGCGCCGAGGGATGGCCTCGGGCGGCCGACATCGAGGGCACCTTGGACAGGTAAGTGAGCTTATTACAAGTCAGCAGCTACAGTGTTTGTAGCTGCTGACTTTAAAAAAAAAAATTCAGCTGGCCCCCCACTTTAATCTCCTCTTCCCAAGAGAGAATAAATTCAATTCCTCTAATCTAATGAATCACAGGCTTGTCACTCTTTTTTTTTTTTAGCAGAATGTAGGCATTCCCCAAGCATTGCTCAAGAATCTGCCTGAAGATCTTCTTGTAGTACTTTTGCTGTTTCCTCATTGCTGGGTAGAATGTCATTGCTTGGTTGGCTCTGTCAACACCTCCCATGGAGTTATTGTAGTCTATTAATACTTGTGATCCCACCTTTCGTGCGTACCATAATAATGCAGATATCATGAACTGTACTCATTAAGCACACATCTTTCTTGTCACACCATCGCAGTGCTATCATTTTCTATTCTACCAGGCAACCATTTCTCCAGTCTTCAGCTTCTTATTGCCAAACATTGGCTGCATGAAGCTATTTTACATTGTTTCTTTTGATCTGGGATATATGTCGATGTGAAAAAATATTGTGAGTTATGTCTTGAGTGTCAAAAGGCAGCCCCTGTGTCTCATTATTATAGCCCACTGGTGCCATTGCCTATGATTGAGGTTCCTTTTAAATGAATTGCCATGAATCTGATATGGCCAGTAGTTAAGTCTACTAGAGACCATTAGTACATACCTAGTGGTCATGTTCTTTGCCACCCAGTATCCGGAGGCTGTTCCCTTAAGAAACATTTCCTCCAAAACGATCACCAGATATTTATTCCACATGTTTACCCATACTGGGATCCAAAAAGATATCCTAACTGACCATGGGACTCTTTATGTCAAAGGTAATGAAATATTTGTGCACATTGTTCGATATTAAGCACTTGCATACTTCAGTTTACTCCCCACAGAAAGATGGTTTGGTAGAACGATTTAACAAAACCCTTCAAATTATGCTCAAAAATGTGGTTGACAAAAGATGGGATGTTTTTTGCTATTTTTATTGTTTGCAATAAGAGAGATCCCACAGTCTTCCATCAGATTTTCACCCTTTGGACTTCTGTATACGAAGCACCCCAAAGGGTTGCTGGATATTGCAAAAGAAACCTGGGAGACTGAAACTACTCCCCAGTGGAGTGTCATAGAGCATATCTCGATATTACAACATGCAGAAAGCCCAGGAAGTAGAGTTGAGTGTACAATAGGTAAGAGAAGGTTTAAAAACTTTGGAAAGTGGAAAGGACCCTATGAAATACTGGAAAGGTTAGGGAGGTAAACTATAAGGTATACCAACCAGACAAGTGGAAGGAGGAACTGATCTATCATGTCATTTTAATCAAAGCCTGGAAAGATAATGAAGCCTTCCTAGCCATGGGTGATTAGCCACTAAAGAAAGAGACAGGCATAAGTGAGGATTACTACAGCAGGAGGTGAGAGAGTTTCTACAGTGTAATAAATATTTCTTGTCATAATTGCGAGGCTGAACAAATGTAATTAAACAAGACATTGTCACTGACTCCATGGTTTGGGTGCAGCTTAAGCCTTATCGTATTCCAGAGGCCCGAAGACAGGAAGTAGCTGATGAAGTACAGATAATGCTCAACCTCAGGGTGATAGAGAAGAGAAAAAGTGAACGCCGTAGTCCTATATTCTTTGTTCCCAAACCAGATGGGTCGTTAAGTTTTTGTAATGATTTTCTAAAACTGAACGAAGTGTCAAAGGTTGACACCTATCCCATGCCCAGGGTTGATGAATTAGTGGAGAAGTTGGGCCCCGCTAAGTACATAACCACCCTTGATCTCACTGGAGGGTATTGGCAGGTTCTCCTGACAGAGGAAGCAGAAGAAAAAAACGTTTGCAACTCCAGCGGGCTTGTGGCAGTATGTCTGCATGCTCTTTGGGTTAAATGGAGATCCCCCTATATTCCAGTGGATGATGGATGAGATTCTTAGCCCATATCAATGCTATTTAGCAATCCACCTAGATGATGTGGTTATTTGGAACACAGATTGGGAAAGTCACCTACCCAAAGTGCACGCTGTCAAAAATTCCATTAGAGATGCCAGCCTAATAGCAAACCCAAAGAAGTGTGTCATAGGATTAGAAGAGGCCTGGTATCTGGGATACACCATTTAGGCGGGGCCTAATCAAACCCTAAGTCCATAAGGTAGAAGTCATTGGAAACTGGCCTGCTCCTGCCACCAAGAAGCAAGTGAGAACCTTCCTAGGCATAGTTGGGTATTATCAGAGGATAAAACCAGGTGGAATATCCACACTATCATGCAATAAAAAAAATGAGGGACCAGAGGGGGGAGGAGAAGCTGATCGAAAAAGGAGGAGAGTTGAAAGGATGCTGGAATTTTTAATCTCAGTAATAAGCAAACTTACGGACAATGACAATTTTTTACTTAATCACGGTCTTAAGTTTGCTCCTGATTAGCCTTTGAGTAAATATGGGGCCTTCATGGATGTACAAAAATATGTGCATAAGATGAACATTAAAAGACATTTCTTGTCCCAGCCCTCTAGGGTGATGAATGGTACTGTAAGTGAGGTGAGGCACTCAGGTTTATCAAATAGCTCTTTGTTCAACCCACCTGGTAATAGCCCTCTGTCTATCTTGGTCTTTAAAGATTTGGTGTTAAAAGACAATCGACAAGATGAGGATCAAGAAGGATGGGAATAATGGTAGATTTCGGGATGGATTGAAATCCTTACAAATTAGTAAGGATGCGATTGTCTGCCCAATGGATAAAGGAGGTGGCATTGTTGTGTTAGTCAAAACAATATGGGTGAGATGAACAGAATTCTTTCTGATACAGACACCTACATACCTCTTCACAATGATCCCACAAATATATTATAAAAAATAATTAATCAAACTTATTGATGTAGGCTTAAGTTATTTTTAATACCTATGGCACACAGGATACCAGTGATTTATTACCTTTCTAAGGTTCATAAAGACCCGGTTAATCCTCCTGGGAGACCTATCATTAGTGGTCTAAATGCTGTCACTTCTGTATTGGGAAATACATTGATGGCTTCTTACATCCTCTGGTTTCCCAGACTGCTTTCTTTCTGAGGGATTCATCTCATGTTATTGAATTGATGGGAGCTGTTGAGTGGAAGGAGAGCTACATCATGGCAACAGCAGATGTGGCTTCTTTTTATACTATTATATCCCATTTGGATGGTGTTGATGCAGTTGAATTGATTTTGAAATTCGACATGAGTCACCTCTCCATCCAAAGGGATTTTGTGTACAGCCTACTCAGGTTTGCCATGTCTTATAATTACTTTTGGCTTGGCGGCTCCTTCTATCTTCAGAATAGAGGGGTCGCCATGGGTGCTAGGTTTTCCTTGAGCACAGAAAACCTGTTAATGGTGAAATTTGGAAGAGGACATTACCTATACCAACAGGAGACCAGAGTAAGTCTTCTGGGGGAGGTATAGTATATAGATGACGTCCTCCTCCTATGAGATGGAGGAATGCCATCACTAGAGAATTTTATGAAACAGCTTAATAATAATACCTTGGGCATTTCCTTACAACATGAGGCAAGCCAGGTTAAGATACATTTTCTTGATCTCAACATTGAGATGAAGTTAGGTTATTTAATCACCTCTACGTACTTTAAAAGTACGAACAGAAATAGCTATATTGGATAGAGAAGCTGCCATCACCCCATGTCGTTAAAATCAGTACCTAAGAGTCAGTTCATCCATCAAAGGCGGAACAGTATTATTAACCACTTGCAGACCGGACCATTTTGCTGGTCAAAGACCAGACCACTTTTTGCGATTCGGCACTGCGTCGCTTTAACTGACAATTGCGCGGTTGTGCGACGTGGCTCCCAAACAAGATTGACGTCCTTTTTTTCCCACAAACAGAGCTTTCTTTTGGTGGTATTTGATCACCCCTGCGGTTTTTATTTTTTGCGCTATAACCCAAAATAAAGCGACAATTTTGAAAAAAACGCATTATTTTTTACTTTTTGTTATAATAAATATCCCCCAAAAATATATATAAAAAAATTTTTTTCCCTCAGTTTAGGCCGATACGTATTCTTATACATATTTTTGGTAAAAAAAATTGCAATAAGCGATTATTGATTGGTTTGCGCAAAAGTTATAGCGTTTACAAAATAGGGATAGTTTTATAGCATTTTTATTAATAATTTTTTATTATTTTTTTTTTACTAGTAATGGCGGCGATCAGCGATTTTTATTGTGACTGCGACATTGTGGGGGACCCATCGGACATTTTTGACACATTTTTGGGACCATTGTCCTTTATACAGTAATCACTGCTATATAAATGCAGTGATTCCTGTGTAAATGACACTGGCAGTGAAAGGGTTAACCAGGGGGGTGGCAGTGTAGGGGTTAAGTGTTCCTAGGGGTGTGTTACTAACTGTGGGGGGGTTGGGCTTTCATTTAGTGAACACTGATCTCTGCTCCAATCACATGGAGCAGAGATCAGCGTCACTAGTTGCTAGGCAGAATGGAGAAATGTTGTTTACACAGCATTTCCTCCATTCGGCCGCTCCGTGAGACGATCGCGGGGATGCCCGCGGCGATCGAGTCCGCAGGTCCCGCGACCAGACTCACGGGGGTCCTGACCAGCGTGGGAGCGCGCCGCCAGCGGCGCGCTCCCGATGGCAGGGCGGCATTGAATATTGGACGTACATGTACGCCTATATGCCTGCCCGTGCCATTCTGTCGACGTACATCGTCGTGCACTGGTCGGGAAGTGGTTAAAGAAGACTTCTTAGAACAAGCTTCGGTTTTGCGGACCAAGTTTATAGACAAAGGATACAGATCTGATGACTTGAATAAAGTTATCAGAGAAGTAGAAAATATGAATAGAGCAACCATGTTGAGTGACAGGTTAAGACCAAGGCCTAATGGGATTGATCACAATTTTGCAATGGTTACTACTTACTCTTGCCAATATTATGACATTAAAAAGATAATGTTTAAACATTGGGAGCAGTATTGAAAAATGATAGGGTGTTGGGTCCTGTCCTTCCAGACCGCGCACAGGTCATTTTTAGAGGGGTTCCACCCTTGAAACTCCAAGTTGCACCAAACATTCTTGATGCACCCAACAGAGTTTCTTTCTTTCATAAACTAAAGGGCTTTTTTTCCGTACAGGAAGTGCGCCATCTGTCACTTAAATAAACTTCAAGATAGAAAAATCTGTCAATTTAAGTCTAATGTGACATCCAGGATATATGACATAAAGACTTTTATTACCTGTACTTCCCAAAATGGTCTATTTGCTTATCTATCCATTTGGCCTACAACATGTGTTCCGCACAATAAGGGCCATGAATGTCAGAAATAAAGAACATGTGGCTAATATAAAAAAGGGGTTCCCTAAGCATAGTGTCTCCAGGCCCTACCTTGAATATCACAATTAAAAATCCAGAGGGTACCACTTTCATCGCCATTGATAGATTTACACCACATTGCCAAGGGAGTTTTGTAAAGAGAGAGATATCACAGTTGGAGACCCGCTGGATTTATGACCTAAAAAGTTATGTTCTTTTTGGATTAAACATCGACTAGGATGTAAATTGTTTTATTAACAATGGGCAATCAGTGTTTTTGCTTTTTTTTTTTTAATTTTTTATCATCAAATAATTTTTATCATCAATGAACGATTTATTATATTGTGCTGTATGTTATTATAGAATGATAAGTGTGCACTAGTGGGTTATTCACTACAGACGTGGATTTTTTTTTTTATATTTTTATATGCATGTTGTAATTCATTTTTTAATCTCTGGGGGGCCTCCAAGCAATGTAAAATTTTACCCCCCATTGTTTACAGTATACTAGTTCTTTTCAATTCAGGTGGTTGGAACGTGTTCACTGTCATGTGATGCACTCCAGCCACCTGCTTTGTTTATTTCCTGATGGTAGAGTGCAATCCCAGTCACGTGGTACGTTCCAACCATTGGTTTTACTTACTTCTTGGTGGTGGAGCACATTCACAATCACACGATGCTTCCCAACCATCTGGTGTTTTTACTTCCTGGTGGTGGAACGCAATCGTGGTAAGGTGATGTGCTCCGGCCCTGCGCTTCCGGTTGTCGTGTCATTGGCAGATCTAATTTCCTGCTGACATGTCATTGGTGAAGCATATATATATAGGCATGCTTGTGCCCCATAGCCATGGCGGTGCAACAAGCACGCTGAAAGCTACGGCTTTTTTACTGCAGATGTTTGTTTCGTTTCTTGATGTAAGTGATCCTAAAAAATGTATTTGTACTACAGTACAGGCTACACTATGATTGCTTTATTATTTCCCTGATGATGTCATTCTCATGAATGAGAGAATACGTTTATACACCTGGTGTTGAATCTTGACAGCCTGAGGGATGTTGATGCAGGTCTTTCCTACTGGATATCGAGTCATTCGAACAGAGGGTGGAGCTGGAGCTCATGTTGAGTTGTATGTTCATGCCGGCATTATACTTACTTCTGGTAAGGAGATTGGAGTGACAATAATGTGTGGTGTGCTTTGTAGTTCACAACGAAGCTGGTGAAGGGATTTTATCTTTTCCTCTTCCAAAGACTGTTGTTATAGTTCAATTTCAGCGCTGCATGGAAGCTTTTTATTATCAGAGGATCATCACAAACTTTGCCCCAATGGCAGCACACTTAACTGACCTCACCAAGCGCATAAGCTCCTCAGCAGCTTTCCAAAGTCTGAAGGAGGCCTTGTGTAAACAGCCTGTGTTGGTGGCCCCAGACTTCAGCAAAGAGTTTGTGGTTCAGACCAATGCATCAAGTATAAGTCTGGAGGCTGTATTATAACAAGTGGCAGGCAGAGAACACCTGTCAGAGTGTTGGAAGTCAGAAACTGACCCTGGCAGAAAGAAACTATAGTATTATGGAGCGATAGTGTTTGACCATTACGTGAGCCTTACAGGCTCTACAATACTACTTGCTGGGGTGTGACTTCTGACTCATAACAGACCATGCTTCCTTGAAATGACTGGCCCAGGCTACAGACCATAATGCAAGGGTTACCTATTGGCCCCTGGCCCTACAATATTTTTCTTTTAGAGCGGATGCACAGAACTGGGCATAACCAGAAAAATGCAGATGCCCTGTCTAGAAACCACTGTTTCATAGCTGGTGTTCAAACCCACGGGTTCAAACAGAGGGGGAGGTATCTGAGTATGTGAGCCCCTGTCAGTTGTTGATGGTATGTATCTGCCATATAGAATTTTGCAGTTCATAGGCCCCTTTCACATGATAAACCCTCTCTGATCCGCCTGTCCGTTTTTCAGGTAGATCTGAGCAGGCCACCCATTGACTTCTATGGGCAGGCGGATGTCATCGGAGATGTGTCCACTGACATCTGTCTGCCATCCGATCTGATTAGACCTGCTCAAAATAGACGTATGGTGATATGTTTACCATCCGTCTTGTGGATCAGGTGGATTGGATCTGATGAAAACAGACATGCTGTTCATTTTCATCCGATCTCGCCACAGAAATCAGCAGGGCTCTGACAGGTCCCTCCCTGTTCAGTGAGCATAGAGGGACCTGTCATTTGCCTGCTCAGCGGAGATCAATGGAGTGATCTCCCGCTGAGCTAGTGGAGTTTGCTGAGCGGATCCGCCCCATGTGAAAGGGGCCTTAAAGAGGAAGTAAAGACAAAAAAATAAAAAAACACACCCTGTTAGGCCGCGTACACACGAGAGGATTGTCCGTCCAACTAAGTCCGTCAGACAATCCGACGGACAGTCCGTCCTACTTTTGAATGAACGGACTTGACCACACACGATGAACAGACAGTCCGCTGAAAGCTTGCACGATGACGTGTACAGCACGTACGACGGGACTAGAAATACGACGTCCAATACACTGCAATGCAACCTTCGGCCGTGTAAATCCTTTCTGAGCATGCGCCATACTTAGTCCGTCCAACTAGCCTACTCACGAGCGGACTGTCCGCTGAAACCAAAGTTGGACGGACTGTATTACGGAAATTCCGAAAGACTTAGTCCGCCAGACTGTCCGCTGAAAAAGTCAGCTGAAGCCCACACACGAGCGGACTGTCCGCTGAAACACGTTTCAGCGGACTAAGTTGGACGGACAATCCTCTCGTGTGTACGCGGCCTTAGGCAAAGGCATAATGAGCTAGTATGCATAGCATACTAGCTCATTATGAATAACTTACCTCAGAATGAAACCGCCAAAGTGGTCCTCCGCCTTCCTCTTTGCCGCTGCCATGTATCCCGGAGTGACTTCCGGGTCTCCCTGCTCCGGCGATGTGAATCGCCGGAGCTGCAATGACGTCACTCCCGCGCATGTGCACGCTCTCGCACGCGCCGTAGACAGCGGTAGCTGTCTTCGGGTAAATATCTCCTAAACCGTATAGGTTTAGGAGATATTTCTTGGACCTACAGGTAAGCCTTAATCTAGGCTTACCTGTAGGTCAAAGTGGTTTGTAAGGGTTTGCAACCACTTTTAGGTAAATGGGTGGAAGTGAGAGGTCTGTAGCAGGATTAAAGGGGTTAAGCACTGGCCACACCTTGTTACCCACCTGTGGTGTAATTTGTCTTCTCTGGATCAATCTGTTGTTGGTGCTGTGAAAAGAGACAAGACGACTTTGGGGGAACATGTCTGCAGGACTGGAGCAGACCCAGTTAGGTCTATTTATTAACCAGGAGGCTTAAATTGTTTTGTTTTTTCTAACCCCACAATATATATAATTGTTTAAGTTTAATCACTTAACGACTGGCCACCGCAATTGTACTGTGGCAGGTTGGCTGTCCTGTGCGAACCGCTATCATTGTACGTTGGCCAGTGTGCTCTCGTGCCCGCTGCATGCTGCGGAAGTGTGCCCTCGGGTCGGGCGGACTCGATGTCTGCAGACAGCCTGAGAATGCCTAAGGCTGGGTTCACACCACAGCGATGCGGGAACGCATCGCATTACTCCCGCTGGCAGTTCACACTGCCCTATGCGAATGGCTGGGAGTGTCAATGATATGTTAATGACACCCCCAGATCCGTCCGCATATCGCAGTGCGATCTGCCGACTCGCACAGGAATCGGATCGCATGGTGTGAACACCCATGCGATCCGATTCTGTTGCGGACCAAAAAAAGGTTCCCGTGCGAGTTTGCTGCGGGAGCGATGCGAATTCAGCCATACTATCTGTATGGCTGAACTCGCATCGCTACGGAGATCGGATGTGATTTGCACTGCAGTGCGGTGCGAATCACATCCGGATCTCCCCCCGCAGCAGTGTGAACCAGGCCTAATACAGAGGCAGAATGGGGATCTGCCTTTGTAAACAAGACAGATCTCCATTCTGACAGGGGACATGACAGTGATCGGCAACAGTGATCTCTATTATGTCCCAGGCAGCCCACCCCCCTTACAGTTAGAACATGCTGAAGGAACACAGTTGACCCCTTGATCGCCCCCTAGTGTTAACCCCTTCCCTACCAGTGTATTTTTTACATTGATCAGTGCATTTTTATAGCACTGATCAATGTAATAATGTCACTGGTCCCCAAAAAGTGTAATTTGGGGTCAGATTTGTCCTCTGCAATGTCGCAGTCCTGCTAAAAATCGCAGATGACCGCCATAACCAGTAGAAATAATTTAAAAAAAGTCCCTAAATCTATCCCATAGATTATAGACGCAATAACTTTTGCGCAAACCAATCAATATACGCCTATTGCGATTTTTTATTTTTTTTACCAAAAATATTTACCGGCCTAAACTGATGAATAAATTTGTTTTTTTATATTTTTTGGGGGTATGTATTATAGCAAAAAGTAAACATTTTTAAAAAAAATTTCAAAATTGTGGCTCTTTGTTTATACCGCAAAAAATAAAAACTGCTGAGGTGATCAAATACCACTAAAAGAAAGCTCTATTTGTGGGGACAAAAAAACTTCAATTTTGTTTGGGTACAGAATTGCACTCCCGCACAATTGTCAGTTAGAGCGGCGCAGTGATGTATTGCAAAAAATGGCCTGGTCATTAAGGGGGCAAATCTTTAAGTAGTTAAATATGTACCTGTGCATGAAAAACATTGTACATCAACTATGAATTGTCTATGCTTAGGTGCATTTTAAACTGACATTTTGGTGCTTCTAATCATTTTTTGATCCAGATAGCACAAACAGATTCTTAATTAATTTAATGACAGATTTATATTTTTATATTGTACTGCGAGTATTAAATCTACAAAAAACAGGAGATGAAAAAAGAATTTGAACACATTCAGATAAAAAAACATTTTGTTCTTGTCTGTAGATGTATTTTAAAACTATAAGGTTAACTAAAACAGTACATAATGTTCATGTAGCGAACTGTTTATTTTCAGGATCCAATCAAGTGACAAAATTCTCTTGGGGAGGGATGGGAGAGGAAAGGAGGAAGGTCACTCATAAAAAAAGACTCAGCTGACAGGCTGATGCTTTGGTTTTGATGGTTCTAAAGGCAAAACGGTATTCTTTTACCTTAAAGCAGTAATAACCCCCAATATTTTATATATATTGCAGCTTACCAATTATTAGATGTGGTGGCTGCATTAGTTTTCCTTTTTCTTCTTCTGTTTTCCCTGGTGATCTGGCCAGTAAACCACTTCCTGTATTATACAGGCACCAATCTGGATGTATGAGCACAGGGGGCAGACATGGACTGCAGCATTGTCAGTCAGTCCATGATCCCTATAATTGAACAGAAGTTTGCTTTAAGAGCATCAAGAAAGATGCTTTAGACTTGCTGATATATTTGCAAAAACTTTGTAAAAACTTGCTACATGCATACTAAAGCCCATATTTGCTTAGAGAAGATTTTCCAAACCAAATGATCTTTCTTACAAACACAAATGATTTTTTTAACTGCTTCCCACCCGATCTACATTTACGGATAGGTGGGACAAGTGTCATTCTGGGTGAAAGTACCAGTATGTCCTCCTGCTCCCATGCCTTGTGAATGCCCTTGAACACAGCAGATCACAGATTGGGTTACAGGGCGAATGTGCTTGGGCCATGGACCATGTGATCTCTTTGACCAATCACAATGTTTACAGTAATAAACAATGGCTTTTATCCATGATGCAGTGGTTTACTACTGTGATCTCTGTGATTGTTTACAATGATTACATGGTATGGGTACGGGTACAATCACATTGGTCTTGTACCATGTGATAACTGTGGCCAATTACAGCAATCACAGTAGCACTTAGCCAAACAGTGTTAGAAATGATCTCTTATATATTCATGTAGCACTGGCCCCCGAAGGAGCTGCTGATTTGAGTTGGGCCTGCACTCTTCTGAGAAACCCCCTTTCTGTGTAACTCTGTCCCCTTGGCACAGCTGTGGTGCAATAATAATACAGTACAATATAAACAGTATAAGGTAACCAGTATCGATCCCTCAGGATCCTCTGGCTCCACCTGGTGGGGAAAGACAGTAGACCACACACTTGTACTCTTAACCAGAAATACTTTTACTGAAAGTATAACAAATAAGTGATTACAGGGATTTCACTGTCGTCCCAACGTAGAATGTCAATACAGCATGAATCAACAGTCAGATACAATAAACAATATGCAAGTATGTTATTATGTAGACCTGGGAGCTCCCCTTACTTAAAGTCTACGTGAGGCCTCACTTAAAGTATTTCCTCCTTTATCTTCTTTCTTCGCTAGCTTAAATGGTTCCTCAGGTATTTATAATCCAAAAGTGTAAGTGGAGAAAGTTAACTCAGAACACTCCAGGTATAATTCCAGGAACTTGTAATCACACTTGGGCGCTAAAGTAAACCGGGCCTCAAGCCTACTAAATGTCAGTTGCTCAGTTTCGCTTCCGTGGAACAACAGGTTCCAGCGAGGCCTGTGAGTAAGTCTAACTGTGTGCAATATTATTAAACGGTGGGCCGTAACCCGCTCACCAACAGGATCAGAGTTCGGGGTGATGGCTTTGGTTCGATAACTGCAGCGTGCTCCCGCTCAGGCTGGGCCAGATGCTCTGTGTCGCTCCACCGACTGGATCTGGTCCTCCGCTACTCCGAACCTCATCAATCCGATCACCAGCTCTCAGGCTCCGTCAAGTCACCTCGCAAACAGTCCGGTTTGCACTCCGCAGTTTTGCACAGGCAGGCAGCATGGTCCCAAGAGACCTCCTTTTAGCTCCTTTTATCCCATACCCAGCATGCTCTGCATATCAGAGTGTTCATGGGTAGGTCACACAGACTCCTGGGTAACAAAGGTCAAACCTCTTATCAAAACAACATCACTTACTATGAAAGTCTTTTGTGTTTTAAAATCACCATATCTGTGCATTGCCAGAATGTGTCAGTAGATGGCTCCAAACACTGAGCCATTGCAATGTCCACAGATTTAATATTGATATGACCATAACTACATTAATACACAATTATGTCCCTGCAACATTCATCATGACTGTAGAAGCAATCACATTTAACCCCCCTCCCCCCCCCACCACCACCACCACTACAGCAGTACAATTTCACCTGACCAGAACTGCCAGTAAATGTCCCTGATCACCGCCACACCAGTTACTGTGTCCCTGATCACCACCACACCAGTCACAGTGTCCCCGATCACTGCCACACCATCCCCTGTGTCCCTGATCACCACCACACCAGTCCCAGTATCCCTGATCACTGCCACAGCCAGTCTCAGTGTCCTTGATCACTGCCACACCAGTCATAGTGTCACCAGAAGGAACTGTGCACATGTGTGATGCTCTCAGAAGATCCATGTTTGGATCACTCTTCAGAGAGCATATGACAGGCAGTGAAAAGGCATTATATCGCCACATCACCACCTGCTTTAGCTCTTTGGACCCTGCACAAGCACCCCCATTCACTTGAATGGGTCACGATTGACAGGTGTACAAAGTATCTCAGCCGTGACATTCTTACACCCCTGACTGCTGCCTCTTCAGTCAAAGGGGTAGCAGTTAAGAGACAGTAATACCACAGCGCATCCCCTCAGCCTCCCTAATAGTGCAGCCAGTTAGTGTCTCCAATCAGCACCTCACGAGTCATTGTCACCAGACCAGTGTAGCTAGAATCTGTTATTTGCTACCACAACAGCCAGCACCAATTTTCTTGATCACCATCACACCAGTCTCAGTGTCACCAGACCAGTGTATGCCAGCAACAGTGTTCCTTATCACACCACACCAGTCACAGTGTCACCACACCAGTGTAAGCCAGTAATGATTCCCCTGTCTCTGCTGCCTGTACTGACCATGACTTGTTTATTGACCGCATTTATGCCTGAAATTATCCTTTGCCTGTTTGCTAACAATGTTTCTACCTGCCACCTGAACTGACCTATCTTCATGTCCCACTGACTATGTTCCTGCGAAAGGCCAGTTACATCCATTGTCTGCAGACAACTGCACTCAGGCAACTACAGAAGCATGTATCAGTAAGCTAGGCTTGCTTGGCTCATAAGAACAGGGGCTGCTATAGGTGATGCTACACTAAGCTATATTGTCTGACAACTCATACAGAGGTGACCATTACAGTACATTGGTTCTGACACAATTGGTTGTGTAAAACACAAGATACAATGCCCAGTACATACAGTAATCAGTCCAAACATTGTAAATGTCTCCAACATGGGGTATTGCCATATGTGGGAAGAGTAGCAGAATGTGTTTTGGGTTGTAAGTTTAACTTCACCCATGCTGTGCATGAGAAATATCTTATTAAAGTGATAACATTTATAGGTAAAGTTAATCCAGGTAAAATCTGATTGCCTCTTGGGGGTTCAGGTAGGAATTGTATCCCCTACTGTAGCAAATTGGAGCATGCTTTGCTGGGGTTTTTTGCCTTCCTCTGGATCAACTGTAGGTGTAGGCTTGTGTATATGGGATTGTATTTATTTTGGTTGAACTTGATAAAAGTATGTCTTTTTTCATGGTAAATTATGGTATTCCCATATTTGGGAGGTGTAGCAGAATGTTTTGGGGTATAATTGTAAGTATGCCTATGCTGTCTGTGAGAAATAAGACAGACACAGTTTATTTCTTCTTATTCTAAAAAAAAAAGAAACAAAAAGATTACAACTTCAAAAAACTCACCATATCTCTTACTAAATACCTTGGACTGTCTACTTTACAAAGAAAATTGTCATTTGGGGTACTGTATATTTGTGCTGTCCTGGGAATTTAGAGCCTTAAGCAATTGAATCATTACATCAGGGTCAATCAATAATCACATATACTGTATTTATGGTCGGAGCCCCCCAACTGAGATAGATGTGAAACCACATAAAGACGCCACAAGACTCACAACATAACATAGACCAGAGGTGTGCCCTGGTCAGCTGGTTGGTACACCAAAAAGGGGGCAAAAAATACCAGGCTAGGGAAAGCTGATTTATTGGTATACATGACATTTGTTGAGAAAGCTTGGTGAAGACTTGTGACATCTCAACCTGGGGATTCGGAATATACCGGGTAAAGCAGGCAGATTTCCATCTCCCTAATCTTCTGATGACATGACCTGGTACCATGTGCTGGGAGGTTGCCAAGGTCGCTCCGATCCAGAAGGAGTGTCCACAAAAACTGGTTAGGGTTGAGGCCTAGATTAGCCAGGAGGATGCGAATATGTCTGATAAACTGGCTAGCTGCTAGTGGGCTGGAAGGAAAAGGCAACAATGGGCTAGAGCTAGACTGGCTTAGCAGGTGTGATAACAACTGGTCCAGAACAGCTACTGGACACCATTCATTGTGGGTCTGGAAGAATTTAATGTCGGCTCCGGTGCCAGACTGATGACTTTTGGACACTGTCAAATGTAGGACAAAATGGTCTTGAAGGTGGGCCAGATGGCACCTGCGTAGCACCTGGTAAGTGTACTCACCGGGCCATAGGAAGTCGTAGAAGGCCAAGTAGGTAGCTACTTGGATGACCAGGCTTGGCAGCAACCCAAAAGGGGACCATGACAGGATGTCTGACATGTCCTGGAATGTGGAACTTGATATGGGCAAGCGTTTGCTACTGGCTACGGGCTGATGTTTCTGGATGCCATGCAGCATGGATTTGACTGCATGGGTCGCAAACCACAAGGGTTTTCTAGGGGCTGGTAGGGAGAGGAAATGCTGGATGTCAGCTAGGTACAGTCTGACAATGTTGTGGGAAAGGCTCACCAGGATGTGCTTGATGTGACCTGTGCCCATCCAGGGGCATATGGCTAGGAATTTGCCGTAAGTGTTCCAGGCGATGTGGTAGGCCTCAGCGTGTTACGCAACTGTGACCAGTCTATGATCAGCATAGAGTTCTGAAGGTAGTCTCTTAGCCCATCACTAGCTGCGACCAAGGTGGGATAGGAAATTATGTTGGGTAGGCTCCAGGTCTCTGTAAAAAATACAAAGGAAATTTGAGGCAGGACCGTGCTGCGAGATTGCACTTGCCAGGAATGTAAGTACAGTACACATTGAAATTGTAGTGAAGGGATATCTGCACCAGCCTGCGTAGTAGGGACATGATGGCCAGGGACTTGGACCTGCCTTTGTTGACAATCTCAGCCATGGCTAAGTTGTTAGTGGAGAAGACCACGGTCTACCCTGTCCAGGCATGTCCCCAGACCTGAGCTGCCACGACGATAGAGTAAAGCTCGAACCAGGGACCAGGAAGATTTCCTGTGGCCATGGACCTGCAAACCAATGGGTGCCAAAAACGGCAGCGAAGCCTGTGGAGGCTGCTGCATCTGTTACTATATGAGATGAGAAGGCTGAAGCTGCTGGGATGAACATGGATACACTGTTCGCAAGGAAGATGTCCCACAGATCTACAGAAGCTGCCTGGTCTAGCCTGATGGTTTGATCAGGGTCCTGTGCGTGGGAAAGGAAGACCAGGATGCAAATGGGCAGCGACTACTACACCAGCCTCTACTACCTGAATGAAACAGACACGAATGCGGCCGACGGGTTCTAACCAAATTGATCCTGCAGGTTTGTAGGCCACCAACATTCCCTTGGCGTTGGAGGAGCTTCACTCTGCCGCTAAATCCTTTAGGCGGAGCAGGACCCCGGGCTACGATGGTCTCCCAGTTTTTTTTTAATAAAGGAATTTTTCAAAAGTGTGTTTTTCTTATTTAAACATTTTTTACACTTTCTTTGTGAAATGGTAGGGGTACTTTTGTACCCCCTTACCATTTCAAACAGGGGGGGCAGGATATGGGGGTCCCCTTGTTAAAGGGGGCTTCCAGATTCTGATAAGCCCCCCGCCCGCAGACCCCCACAACCACCAGCCAGGGTTGTGGGGATGAGGCCCTTGCCCCCATCAACATAGGGACATGGCGCTTTGAGGGGTCACAGACCCCCAAAGCATCCTCCCAATGTTGAGGGCATATGGCCTGGTATGGTTCAGGAGGGGGGCTCTTTCTTGTCCCCCCCCTCTTTTCCTGCGGCCTGCCAGGTTGCGTGCTCGGCTAAAGGGTCTGGTATGGATTTTTGGGGGGAACTCCACGCCATTTTTTTTCAGTTTGGCGTGGAGTTCCCCTTAAAATCCATACCAGACCTGAAGGGTCTGGTATGGATATTTGGGGGGAACCCCATGTAATTTTTTTTTTTTTAATTGACACGGGGGTTCCCCTTAATATCTATACCAGACCTGAAGGGCCTGGTAATTGAATTTGGGGGGAACCCACGCTTTTTTAAATTTTTTATCAATGACTTTCAATGACTGTTCTCTGTATCACGGGGAGCCGACAATTCATTATAGCCGTGAGTGCTTTTAAATGACTTTTTTTCCTGCAGAAATGACACTTTGTACAGGGACAGTTCTAAGCATGGGAAACATGCGCCCCTTTACAGGCATACTATACACATCCCCCAGGTACGAATTTTCAAGGAATTTTACACTTTTATTGTTTCACTTTAAGCATTATTAAAATCACTTCTCCTGAAAAAATGGCAGTTTTTAAAACTTTTATTTTTCATTGATACATGTCCCCAAACACTTTTTAGGACAATAACTTGCATAACAACTTGCACTTTTGATTTTGAACGTTCGAGTCCCATAGACTTTATTAGGGTTCTAAAGTTCACACAAAGTTTAGGTCTGTTCACAGGTTCTGGTGCGAACCGAACTGGGGGGTGTTCAGCTCATCCTTAGTAATGAGCCATTTAAGCTTATATTGCACCATCCTAATAAGACATTACTAAAATTGGAGCGCCGGAATCCCTTCCTTTCTTTAATAGGAACTGTGTCTGCATAGTTTGAAGATGATGTCCTTCAGAAAATAGGTAAGAAAGAAAATGTGACAGTAGCTAAGCACCAGACCAGCATCCCAATTTGTGTATGTGAGGCATTGAGATGAATAAAGGGTGCTGCAGTTTGATGTGGGAGAGTGTCCCCTGTATTACCCACCTGACTTGTGCCGTGATGGAATAGAGGTCCTGGTTGTGACCAAGACTAATCTGGTGATGGGGAACCTGAAAAAGGTAGCATGGAGGTCTAGGTTTAACCTTGCATGAAGGAGGGCCCTAAGCCCACCCCTCCCCCTAAAACATGACAAATCCCCCTGGGTAAAAACATGCAAAGCCCTGCATGTGTGCATGTTATACTACCTGCAAGAAAAAACCTCCAACCTTGACACGATGGAAAAACCTGACCTCACTGACCTATGGAGAAAGACAGACGAGAAAACGTGAGTGGCCAGGTTGAGTGCCACTGGAGACGAGCTTGCAACACGCATGGCAAGAAAGTAGCCTCAAAGGGAGGCTAAAACAAGCAGTAGAGAAAAGTGGAACATGTATTGGGATAACCAAGGCCATGCTGACAGAGCGACATAAATAAATGAGCTGACACTGAACAGAGGCGTGCTGAAGCATGTCAGCGTTTGAGACCTAACAAGTCGCATGGGCTTTAAGTGTGCACGGGCAAATGAGTTATATAAGTGGCGATTGAGAGCTTGTGGCAGGAACCTCACAGGGGAGGCGTGCTGCAGAAGCTTGTGGTGCCTGAAAATGGATAATGAGTGGTGTGAGTGGCGACTGATAGCTTGTGGCAAAGAACCTCGAGAAGGAGGCGTCCTGCAGAAGCTTGTGGTGCCTGTGAATGAGTAATGAGTGGTATGAGTGGTGACTGAGAGTTTGTGGCAGGGACCTCATGGGGGAAGCCATTTTGCAGAAGCTCGTGGTGCCTGTAAACAGATAATGAGTGGTATGAGTGGCGACTGAGAGCTTGTGGCAAAGAAACTGGAGAAGGAGGCCATGTAGCAGAAGCTCATGTGCCTGCAAACGAGTAATGAGTGGAATGAGCAGCAACTTGTGTCAGTAACCCCATGGGGGAAGCTGTGTTGCAGAAGCATGGTGCCTGTTGGAAGAACATAATATTGTAGTTTATTTTTGTTATTATTATATATTTATATATATATTTTTTGTCCACGTTTTTTTTTTTTTTTTGTAGAAAGCACATCCAACCTAGTGCAGGATGGAACAACCTCAACACGACTAACCTAAGGGAGAAACGACGTACAAGAAAACATGAGTGGTCGAATCGTGTGCCACTGGAGACATGCTTGCAATGATTATAAGAAAGTAGCCTCATTAGGGAGGCGAAAAAACAAGGACAAATCCTGCCGACTCAGGTCGGAGTTATGAAGCTGGAGTATCGTATGTGTTTGAGTAAGTGTAATGGTATGAATGGTCTGAGTAATGACTGGTAGCTTGTGGCAGGAGCCTCATGAGAGAGAATAAGCTGCAGGAAGTTTGTGATGTGTGTGACAACTGGAATCGACTTGTGTCCTGCCGAGGATACAAAACATTATGTCGCCAACGTGACCGGGATTAAAATCAGGCCATCATAGAGTGTTAGGGTGCCACCCCCTCCTCCAAAACTGAACACATACCAACCACCCAGCCCCTGATCAAAGTGTATCAGGTGGGTCTAATTACCCCCTTAATCAGCCACAGAACCGTGCTATCAATACATGCTAATCTCCAAATGGATGAGGCGGTAACCCCATAGACAGTGGATCATAAAACCAACAAAGCCTTTGTCGAGTGATATCAGACCACGACTGACAGCGGCTCGGAGGCTTGGATGAGATGACAAACAAGGCAGAGGGAACCTACGACTCTACTACGCCTGTGCTGGATGATGTCGGGACACGACCGACAACAACTCGGGGGCAGCTAAGTACGAAAGGGATGCAGGATAGGAAACATAATGAATTGTAACATTGCATATGAAACTAAAAAGGTTCAAATCCTATCTGCAACAGTGAGCGAGAACCGCAGACGAAAACCACAAAATGAGAAGCAACACACTTGTAATTGAACTCACAGAGTCACAAACACGAAGTGAGCTGGAGAGAGTCGGCCTAGTGACATGTATTATCACGCACTGGAACCAACACAGGTAAGTGGGCTGCTTAAATACTCCCCGGGCTTCTTCCATAAATTCAGGCCACCTTACTGGCCTTCTATATACCATAGTTTGTAGACTTTATGACTTTCACACTGACTAAATAATATACATGGATTTGGGTTATTTTTTACCAAAGAAATGTAGCAGAATACCTTTTGACCTAAATTTATGAAGAAGGGTTATTTATTTGCAAAATTTTGTAACAAAGAAAAAATTTTTTTTTCAAAATGTTTAGTCTTTTTTCCTTTATATAGCAAACATGGAAAAAAATGGTGGTTAACCAGTTGCCGACCGCCGCACGCCGATGTACGTCGGTAGAATGGCACGGGCAGGCATAAGGACATACATGTACGTCCCTTGCCTCCCGCGGGTCGGGGGCCCGATCGGGCCCCCGCCCGGTGCCTGCGGCGGTCGGTTTTCGTCCGGGAGCGATCCGGGACGAGGGGGCGGCCATTCATTCATGGCCACCCCCTCGCGATCGCTCCCGACGAATAGAAATCCCCGGTGACATCACTTCCTCTCCTGTAATGTAAACACAGGAGAGGAAGTGATGTATTCTCTCCTCCGTGTCGGTATTTTTCGTTCCGACACGGAGGAGAGCGGATCGGTGAGTTGCACCAACACTCTACACACACAGTAGAACATGCCAGGCACACTCACACCCCCCCTTTACCCCCCCGATCACCCCCCCAATTACCCCTGCCCCCCAGTCACAGTGACACCAATGTCTTTTTTTTTTTTTTTGCATTGGTGTCATTTGTGACTGTAATAACTGTTAGGGCAGTTAGAGTTAGCCCCCTTTAGTTCTAATGTACCCCCCTAACCCCCCCAATAAAGGTTTAACCCCGTGATCACCCCCCGTCGCCAGTGTCACTAAGGCTGGGTTCACATTGCAGCGGTTTATGAGAACGAATGTGATTCGCACCGCACTGCAGTGCAAATCACATCCGATCTCTGTGCGATTCGAGTTCAGCCATTCGCCGCACCCGCCACACCCGCCGCACCCGCCGCAAATTCGCACGGGACCCTTTTTTTGGCCCGCAGCAGAATCGGATCGCATGGGTGTTCACACCATGCGATCCGAGTTTGCAGATCGCACTGCGATATGCGAACTGATCTGGGGGTGTCAGTAACATTTCACTGACACTCCCAGCAGTTCGCATAGGGCAGTGTGAACTGCCGCCGGGAGGCATGCGATGCGGGAACCCGCCGCGGATTCGCGGCGTTTCCGCATCGCTCCAGTGTGAACCCAGCCTAATAAGCGATCATTTTTCTGATCGCCGTATTAGTGTCACAGGTGACGCTAGTTAGGCAGGTAGGTATTTAGGTTCGCCGCAGCTTTTTATAGCGCCAGGGACCCCCATATACTACCGCATAAAGCCCCCTGATTGCCCCCTAGTTAACCCTTTCACCAGTGATCACCATATAACTGTTACAGGTGACGCTGGTTGGTTAGTTATTTTTTTATAGTTTCAGGGCACCCGCCATTTATTACCTAATAAAGGTTTAACCCCCTGATCACCCGGCGGGTGTCATTTGTGACTAATAACTGTTAGGGCAGTTAGGGTTAGCCCCCTTTAGTTCTAAGGTACCCCCTAACCCCCCCAATAAAGGTTTAACCCCGTGATCACCCCCCGTCGCCAGTGTCACTAAGGCTGGGTTCACATTGCAGCGGTTTATGAGAACGGATGTGATTCGCACCGCACTGCAGTGCAAATCACATCCGATCTCTGTGCGATTCGAGTTCAGCCATTCGCCGCACCCGCCGCAAATTCGCACGGGACCCTTTTTTTGGCCCGCAGCAGAATCGGATCGCATGGGTGTTCACACCATGCGATCCGAGTTTGCAGATCGCACTGCGATATGCGAACTGATCTGGGGGTGTCAGTAACATTTCACTGACACTCCCAGCAGTTCGCATAGGGCAGTGTGAACTGCCGCCGGGAGGCATGCGATGCGGGAACCCGCCGCGCATTCGTGGCGTTCCCGCATCGCTCCAGTGTGAACCCAGCCTAATAAGCGATCGTTTTTCTGATCGCTGTATTAGTGTCACAGGTGACGCTAGTTAGGCAGGTAGGTATTTAGGTTCGCTGCAGCTTTTTATAGCGCCAGGGACCCCCATATACTACCGCATAAAGCCCCCTAATTGCCCCCTAGTTAACCCTTTCACCAGTGATCACCATATAACTGTTACAGGTGACGCTGGTTGGTTAGTTATTTTTTTATAGTTTCAGGGCACCCGCCATTTATTACCTAGTCTCACTAGTGTACCCCTAAATTTAGGGGTGTCTACTTTCCAAAATGGGGTCATTTGGGGGGGGGTTTGTGCCATCTTGGCATTTTATGGCCTTCAAAACTGTAACGCCCTTAGAAAGCCTGAAGGCGGTGCTTGGTTTTCGGGGCCCCGTACGCGGCTAGGCTCCCAAAAAGTCCCACATATGTGGTATCCCCGTACTCAGGAGAAGCAGCAGAATTTATTTTGGGGTGTCATTTCACATATGCCCATGGCATGCGTGAGCAATATATCATTTAGTGACAACTTTGTGAAAAAAAAAAAAAAAAAAAAAGTTTGTAATTTTCCCGCAACTTGTGGCAAAATATAAAATATTCCATGGACTCAACATGCCTCTCAGCAAATAGCTTGGGGTGTCTACTTTCTAAAATGGGGTCATTTGTGGGGGTTTTGTGCCATCTTGGCATTTTATTGCCTTCAAAACTGTAATAGGTAGTGAGAAGTGAACTCAAAAATTTACGCCCTTAGAAAGCCTGAAGGCGGTGCTTGGTTTTCGGGGCCCCGTACGCGGCTAGGCTCCCAAAAAGTCCCACATATGTGGTATCCCCGTACTCAGGAGAAGCAGCAGAATTTATTTTGGGGTGTCATTTCACATATGCCCATGGCATGCATGAGCAATATATCATTTAGTGACAACTTTGTTTAAAAAAAAAAAAAAAAAAAAAAGTTTGTAATTTTCCCGCAACTTGTGGCAAAATATAAAATATTCCATGAACTCAACATGCCTCTCAGCAAATAGCTTGGGGTGTCTACTTTCTAAAATGGGGTCATTTGTGGGGGTTTTGTGCCATCTTGGCATTTTATGGCCTTCAAAACTGTAATAGGTAGTGAGAAGTGAACTCAAAAATTTACGCCCTTAGAAAGCCTGAAGGCGGTGCTTGGTTTTCGGGGCCCCGTACGCGGCTAGGCTCCCAAAAAGTCCCACATATGTGGTATCCCCATACTCAGGAGAAGCAGCAGAATTTATTTTGGGGTGTCATTTCACATACGCCCATAGCATGTGTGAGCAATATATCATTTAGTGACAACTTTGTGTAAAAAAAAAAAAAAAATTTTTTTTTTGTCATTATTCAATCGCTTGAGGCAAAAAAATAAAATATTCAATGGGCTCAACATGCCTCTTATCAATTTCCTTAGGGGGTCTACTTTCCAAAATGGGGTCATTTGGGGGGGTTTTGTACTGCCCTGCCATTTTAGCACCTCAAGAAATGAGATAGGCAGTCGTAAACTAAAAGCTGCGTAAATTCCAGAAAACGTACCTTAGTTTGTAGATGTGACAACTTTTGCGCAAACCAATAAATATACAATTATTGACTTTTTTTTTACCAAAGACATGTGGCTGAATACATTTTGGCCTAAATGTATGACTAAAATTGAGTTTATTGGATTTTTCTAATAACAAAAAGTAGAAAATATCATTTTTTTTCAAAATTTGCGGTCTTTTTACGTTTATATCGCAAAAAATAAAAATCGCAGAGGCAATCAAATACCATCAAAAGAAAGCTCTATTTGTGGGAAGAAAAGGACGCAAATTTTGTTTGGGTACAACATTGCATGACCGCGCAATTACCAGTTAAAGCAGCGCAGTGCCAAAGTGTAAAAAGACCTCTGGTCATTTACCAGCAAAATGGTCCGGTCTGAAAGTGGTTAAATAGTGCCAAAATACAAAGCTCTATCTGTCTAAAAAAATTAAATAAAAATATATGTATATGTATATGTGTGTGTGTATATATGTATGTATGTATGTATGTATGTATGTATATATGTGTATATATATGTGAGAGAGGAGAGGGGAGGAGGCAGGGGAGAATGAATGTTAATTAATGTGAGGTCCATTTTAGATGCTTTTTGATGATTAAACTGAACAAGGCCTGAAGGGTGTTTACCAATCTGTCTTCATGTTTCTTTATACTGCATACTATTCCTTGTGTTCTATTTAAATGCAAGCTTATTATCAACTATCCTGATAATTAAATCAGTAATAATCTAAACAATTTGTTAGTTCACCTTTGATGCCACACATTTCAGTAAAGTCAACATTTTCTTTTTCCCTGGCAAAGACATGTGCACAACCTATTGTGTGTCAAGTATGTCCAACACCTTCTCACCTGGGTGTTTTTTTAGCTGACTGATTATTTGCTGAGGAAGAGCAGATCTATACCCCCAGGGAATTCCATACACTATTTGTAAGCAGAGCTTGAATAGCTGATAAATTACCTTTTAATCAAGGAAGCATTTTGTATTCTGTGGTGATGTGCTGCTTTATGGGATTACATATATTAGTACATCTGAACATGCAAAATCACAGAAATATATAGTTAACTAATTATTAATTTCAGTTAAGTACTGTATAATATCTACATGTAACTTCCACTGTACCAAATCTGTATATTGGAAGATCCTAAAAGACTAGAGAAATACTATTGTTGCTCCACACTGCTGGACTTTGACCACTTAAGGACCGAGCCTATTTTTAGGCTCAATGTTTACAAGTAAAAATAATTTTTTTGCTAGAAAATTACTTAGAACCCCCAAACATTATATATATTTTTTTCTAGCACCCTAGAGAATAAGATGGCAGTCCTTGCAATACATTCTGTCACACCGTATTTGCGCAGCAGTCTTACAAGCGCACTTTTTTTGGAAAAAATACAGTTTTTAAATAAAAAAATAAGTCAACAGTAAAGTTAGCCCATTTTTTTTTATATTGTGAAAGATAATGTTATGCCGAGTAAATTGATACCCAACATGTCATGCTTCAAATGTGCGCCCGCTCGTGGAATAGCGACAAACTTTTACCCTTAAAAATTTCTACACGTTACCAGTTTGAAGTTACTGAGGAGGTTTAGGGCTATAATTATTGCTCTCACTCTAAAAATTGTGGCAATAACTTACATGTGTGGTTTGAACACTGATTTCGTATGTGGGAGCTATGCACTTATGTGTTCGCTTCTGTGCGTGAGCTCGTTGGGATGGGGCACTTTAAAAAAAAAATATCATATTTCTTTTATTTTTCATTTTTCATTTTGACACTGTCTTTAAAAAAAATAAATAAAAAAAAGTGTGTCACTTTTATTCCTATTAGCCCTTGTACACGCGGTCGGACATTCCGATGGAAAATATCCAATCGGACCGTGTTGTCGGATGATTCAACCATGTGTGGGCTCTATCGGACTGTTTCCGTCGGAATATCCGACCGACAAAGTTTTAGAGCTGGGCTATAAAATTTTCCGACAACATGATCCGATCAGACTTTGTCCGATCATTTGTATAGAATTCCGATCAGACAAAGTGCCACGCATGCTCAGATCAAATTCCTAGACCAAAGTTATTGGCTACTAGCCTGAACGTAGTCCCGTCGTAATGAAATAACGTCATCACATGCTGAATGATCGGATTTTCCAACAACTTTGTCCGGCTGTCTGTATGCAACACCAGTTTTGGACAAAATCCGTCTGACAAAATCCAATGGATTTGCTGTCGGAATGTCCAACCATGTGTACAAGGGCTTACAAGGAATGTAAACTTCCCTTGTAATAGAAAAAACGCATGACAGGATCTCTTAAATATGAGATCTGGGCTCAAAAAGAACACAGATCTCACATTTACACTAAAATGCAATACAAAAAATAATTCATAAAAAATAAAAAAAATCTCCTTTAAGAGCATTGAGCAGAAGTGACGCTTGACATTGCTTCTGTTCTGCAATGCTATGGAGTAGAGAAGGAGCCATTTTCCACTCACTTGGCATCCAGGCAGTGAGGGGAGCAGATGTGATCGTCACAGGAGCTGTCGGTAGTGGCGGAGACAACCGTAGCGCGACGGGAGGGGGTTGGGCACCTCTCTCGCCACCAATAAAACTGATCTCGCAGCGAATCTGCCGAAGAGACCACGTATATGTTATAGACTGCAAAAATACCAGGGTTTTGACAGCTAGCTGCTGCCTTAACAACGGTATTTAGCCTCAAATACTGACGTATGAATATGGCGATTTGCGTGAAGTGGTTAAAGGTACTCCATGAGGCAGCCAGAATTATCATAAAAAATGTAATTTATTCATAACCTCATAAAAAGAATACAATAAATCTCAAGAGATCGCAAAAGATCCACAAACAAAATGAATTTAAGAACATGTAAAAGATTAGTACACATAACAGTCCCAGAATAGGGACAGGACACCTGTAAAGTTCAATAATCACACGATTTTCTAATTTTCACAGTGCATATAGGGATGTGCAGCATGGCAACCTTCCCGTATTCTACATCAACATCTTTCACTGTAACGCTGCTTCCCCAGGACAGAACAGTTGTTAAAAGCCTACTGAATATTAATCAAAATACAACTGAGTCAGTGTCATTAAATTACCAAACATTCTTTATCAGTATATCGAGAAGATAAAGTATTTGCTCATATTGCCAGGCGAGGCAATGATTGTGCAATAGTCTCACAGGCAGACGCAGAAGCACATGGTGGCAGCAACTCTGATAGACCACCAAGGGTAGGTAGATCACAAAGAGGACAGTATCTTATGATGACATAACATCCAAATGAGTATAATCCTTACCATAAACATAATCATAATATCTTTATATCCACATAATTTGATACTTAGAAGGAGAGAAAAAAACTTTCAAGCTGTTCAGCCACAGATCCGTTACTGGATCCCCTGCTGAACATAGCAGAGGGGCTCCTTGTGTAAGAACCTTTAAGCAGCTGAGCTTTCAACCAAGCAGCTCAGTGAAATTGAGAGCTTCTAAAAGTGAAATTTTACTAATGTTACGAAAAAATCTAATTTAGAGAAATTGCTCTGCCCATCTTTTCTTATAAAGTTGCTAACCTTTTGTTTAAAAAAATCAGCACAGTCTAACCAGGAATATTCTTTGTGGTTTTTGGTAATACTTTCTAATGAGTCCCACTTGGTGGTACAAGAATAGATGAGACCCTAGTTTACTATTGCTACAAAGCTACACTATATTACCAAAAGTAATTTGGTACTATAGTTAATGGCTCCATGAACTTCAATGGCATCCCAGTCTTAGTTCGTATGGTTCAATACTGAGTTGGAATAATGCCGTGTACACACGAGCGGAATATCTGACAGAAAAAGTCAGACGGGAGCTTTTCATCGTATATTCCAATCGTGTGTATGCCCCATCAGACTTTTTACGTTGAAAATTCTGATGGACGTAGAAAGAGAACAAGTTCTAAATTTTTCCAACGGAACCAATCCCTATCGGGAAAACTGCTCGTCTGTATGCTGTTCCGACGTACCAAAAATGACACATGCTCTGAAGCAAGTACGAGACGGAAGCTATTGGCTACTGGCTATTGAACTTCCTTTTTCTAGTCGCATCGTACGTGTTGTATGTCACCGCATTCTTGACGGTCGGACCGTTTGTATTCAAGACAGCTTGAGCGAAATTCCATCAGAATTCTGTCTGAGAAACCTCCAGAGGTTATTCCGATTGAAAAAACGCTTGTGTGTACACAGCATAAGTGTATTGCCGCATAATTTCCGACAACAAATGTTCGATGTGAGCTTGTTGTTGGAAAGTCCGACCGTGTGTATGCTCCATTGGACATTTGCTGTCGGAATTTCAAACAACAAATGTTTGAGAGCTAGTTCTCAAATTTTACGACAACAAATTTTGTTGTCGGAAAATCCAAACGTGTGTTCACAATTCCGATGCACAAAATTCCACGCGTGCTCGAAATCAAGCAGAAGAGCCACACTGGCTATTGAACTTAATTTTTCTCGGCTCATCATACGTGTTGTACGCCAGCACGTTCTTGCCAATCAGGATTTCCGAAAACATTAGTGCGACCGTGTGTATGCAGGAGAAGTTTGAGCCAACATCTGACAGAAAAAAATTCACAGTTTTGTATTCGGAATGTCCGATCGTGTGTATGCAGCATATAACTCCCGCACTGTCAGAAAACAAAACTAGGGGTACATTGCCGCAAACACCTGGTTAGCTGATACTTAACAGATAGGGAGGTAAAGGAATAAATCTTGGCATTGCACTGTGAAATAACTAAATAAATAAAGTGCCGACCCTTGTAAAGGGGATTACGCTATTGGCACCTCTCTTCTTTGTTCTCATCTCTCAGTATCGAGTAGACTAGTGAAGGAAGTTCTATTAACATCAAAGAGGGATCCTCTGAGGACCGCTACTTGTAACCCATATATGCTGTAACCTTACGACAGTAAGGTGAGGGACTTGCACACACATAGGTGTTATCACAGAGGATTGGCCAGGCTTTTGTTGCTTATTTACGGTGGAGGGATCCATTACCTTTTTTTGAATAACTGTCAGACTGACACAGTATTTGGATTGCATTTTTTAATTGTCAGATTGTCACTATATTGTTTTGGATTTCACTTATACATGCAAGACACTTTATTCAGAAGTGCACATTGTATAAACATCTCGAGAGATACCCCGCATAAATTTACCCAGAAATGGGCTTGCTGGAAGGATTTTGAGACTACATCAGATTATAGGCTCATTTTCTCAAACCCTGACTGAAAAGCTGATATTGACCCCATGTTTTCCAAATGTAATAGAACTGGATGAGTGTTTAATACCATACCTCTACAATTCGCAGGAATTGCTTGTAATCCGTTTACGAAGTGCTTTATTGAACTTTAGGTGGTTAGTATCACAGGGCTTGAGTTGCCCCCCTGTAGTAGTTCTGCTACTAGACCCATACACTATACTTAGGCTTTTACTGTTCTATGAGAGTTGTGGCACTATACTCCATTGATACTTATTGATGAATGTCTAAGCTCCTTCCCATACTTCACTCTCTCCTCCCTTCCACCTTTCATTCTGCCCTCCCCCCCTCCCTCCTCCCCATCTCCTTTCTCTCCCCCTCTCCTTCTCCTTCCTACAATGCCCATCCCTTCCTTTCCCCCAATTTTCCTTACTACTCTTCCACGTTCCATTCCTAGATCTAAGAGTACCTTATAATGTAAACGGTAACGCACAATATAAGGCATAGATACAAAATGCTCTTGTTACAGACATCATAAGATGGTTATACACTAGTAGGTACCGCTGACCTCATTTGATTAAGATTTGATATTTCTGTATCATATACTGTTTACAACATATGTGACTATGATTGCATGTTACTCTGTTTTTTCCTTATTTACAATAAAATATAAAAAAAAAAAAAAAAAAAAAAGAAGTGCACATTGGACTTTTTTTTATATTTTATTTCATGTTTTTAAATGTTTATTCGCATGTTTGCATATTATATTGATATTTATGATCAAGGTTTCACTTATGATTATGTTCATTGTTTATAGGAATTATATATTTTCCTTTTTCAATTTTCACTTGGCACTTTAGCATCCAGTAATTTGTTGCTTTATATACCCTCTCATTGCACCAGCACTTTATTTATTTAGTTATTACAGCGCAGCACCAATATTTATTCATTCAATATTGAGTTCACCCACCCGTTGCCACTGTAACAGCTTCAACTCTCCTAGGAAGGCTGTCCACAAGGTTTAGGAGTGTGTCTATGGGAATGTTTGACCATTCTTCCAGAAGTGCATTTGTGAGGTTAGGCACTGATGTTGAACATGAAGGCTTGGTTCGCAGTCTCTGTTCTAATTGTTGTATCAGTTCTATGAGGTTCTATGAGGTCAGGACTCTGTGCAGGCCAGTCAAGTTCCTCCACCCCAAACCCGCTCATCCATGCCTTTATGGACCTTGCTTTTTGCACAGTCATGTTGGAACAGGAAGTGGCCATCCCCAAACTGTTTTCACGATTTTGGGAGCATGAAATTGTCCAAAATGTCTTGGTATGCTGACGCCTTAAGAGTTCCCTTCACTGGAACTAAGGGGCCAAGCCCAACCACTGAAAAACAATCCCACACCATAATCCCTCCTCCACCAAATGATTTGGACCAGTGCACAAAGCAAGGTCCATAAAGAAATGGATGAGAAAGTTTGGGGTGGAGGAACTTGACTGGCTTGCATGCACAGTCTAAACCTCAATGGCCTAGAACACCTTTGGGATGCATTAGTAGAGACTGTTAGCCAGGCCTTCTTGTCCAACATCAGTGCCTGGCCTCACAAATGCATTTCTGGAAGAATAGTCAAACATTCCCATCTGTTATAGCTGTAAAGGATGAGCTAACTCAATATTGAACCCTACGAACTAAGACTGGGATGCCATTAAAGTTCGTGTGCGTGTAAAGTTAGGTGTCCCAATACTTTTGGTATATAGTCTATTTTTGAGTCTCCTTATCCTCTGTTCATTATTCCACAGTTCCCAGAAGCTTTTGCTATGTGTGCAATAATTGAATTCTTACACCCCCCAAAATAATTCTGTGCAAAGTCTCCCTTTGTGTATAAGTAACACTGGCTTTGCACATGTAATAGGGTGGCATTACCACATTTCTTCTGTTGATGTCATCCCTGCATCCAAACCAACTAAGAAAATATACTGCCAGGTAACATTCGTCTTGGAGTTCCAATTAGAGAAAGATATTCTGAAAGCAAACTACTTGAACTGTGATGGAAAAACTTGATTATTTATTGTTTATTACTTGACATCATACCCATGTGGAGAAAATTAAAATATCTGCTTGGATTCTGTATAATATTTGTAGGATTACTACAGGTATCAGCTTTCTAACCCAGTTAGGGGTATCTAATGTCTGTGACAGAGATATTAGAGTGTAAAGTTTTGTTTATTAAAAATCTTACAAACATAAGAGATATTAGAGTGTAAACTTAACTGAGGCGGAAAGTGCCGTTTTAAATAAATTAAAATAGATAAAAACTCCAAGAGGTATGTACAGTTTCTATATCCACAGACATTTCCTTATTTCCAAATGATCTACAGAAACTTTCATGGACTTATATGTTCACCATTGTTACAAGTTAATTGGGAGGAGGGGGGTGCTCACTGGGTTTTAAGTAGCTATCTCTCCTCTGATGAGGCTGCTTAGCTATCTGAGGGGGGTAAATGTAAATCTAGAGTTCTACATGATAAGATATGTTTGGGTTCCTCATGACTTCTTTGCTTGTGTGCCGGACAGTCTCAGCACTGGTGTTTTTTAGCATTCCTTTGACCTCTTCTTCCTTTTTCTGAGGGGGTAAAATACTGTGGAAAGGGATGAACACATCCATTATGTTTTATTTTGATGGTAATTGTACAGTATATGTAGCTGTTAGAGAATTTTAAGGTTTCCACCATGTCAAAAATGGGTAGAGAGTTGCCACATCCCTATGGTATTGAAAGAAAAAGGAGAATACCCCATAAATGGGATTTTAAACGGCAACAATACTACCAATTGGTTAAAATGCAATATTTATTTAGACATGTAAAATAAGATCAATCACACATGTGGTGATCTAAATAAAAACACAAAACATGATCATAACAAGTTTGAAAAGAGTAGCATATTGTGCATGGATTCAAATACTCTCCAATATCCGAGAAAGAATCTTCAGTATCCAACACGTTTCAGGTTCAAGGCCCTTCATCAGAGATAAAAATATAGGATAAATATACAGTAAGTTCAACAATGTATCTAGTAAAGAAAAAACAGAGCAATATGTTATAATCTAGAGATACAGTAGAAAACATATTCAGTGAGTGCCACATCCATGTTAACGGGGCACTTACGGTGAACGGTGAACTGTGCAATGTTCAAATGTATACTGTATTATTAAATGTATATTACAGTGAACTTAAGGTGAATGGTGCAATGTTCAAATGTATATTTGTCCAAAACAGGGATTCAGTAATCACTGCAATAGATGGTATTATTGGAGGGTTAGTGTGGCTCTCGAACTTGACCAGAAAACCCCACTAAGGTTGCCTAAACATGGGATTGCAAACATGTGTGTTTAAGTCGGTGACAGGAACTGAAACACAGGAAAAAATGGAAGGGATATATGATTGTTCCCACCTCATTCACTTAGTGTCTAAAATAGCAATGAGGCCACATATAAAAATGTACCACAGACCACATATAGATGATTAAAGGCATTCCTAGGCTCCAAAAAATCCCATATTTACCTGATTGGTAGAAAAAAGGGAGACTATCGTTCTGTGATCCTTTAGTGGAGGATGTTATACATAAAGCAGCTAAAGCTGCTAGCCCTATAATGATAAATAGTATCCGAGCATTTAAAAATGAACAACCTGCATGCAGGCGGCACATATACATTGGGATAGAGGCCACTCCAGGATAATAAAAGGTAGGGGGGTCATTTTTGGAAGGGCATACATCAGGGGGATGGGAGGGACATATGAGTGTCTAACAACACATAATGAGTCTAAATCACTCTCTCGCTCTCACTCTGTCCATGTCCTTTTGACATGGGAGAGGATTGCTCTATTTTAAGAGTTCAGTAATAACCCCCCTAGTGGCATATATATATTTAAGTACACATCACAGATGCTGGCTGTTTCTATCTCATGCCTCGCTGCTATCTGTTTTTTGACCTGTAATTTAGTTTCTGTAATACTTGCTTTGAAATTTTGGTTTGACTTACACTCATGTATTCCAGGACTTAATCAGCATATTCTATACAAACACTTTATAATGGTCTGTTTTTCCTAGGAGTGATGTCCTATCTTTTTCTTTTTCTCTGGTCCTCTCTTTGAGCCTCTGTACATCTGCTGCCTTTCCTATCTCTCTGTTGTTTCCTTAGCCTGGCTTATTTGATGAACCTTATTTTGCCACGGAGCTCTCTATGCAATTCAATGTATTTTTTATAGACAAAGGTGAAGATTGCAATGCTTGTTTTAAATGCTAGATGGCATGACAAATTTTGTTGGAGGATAATGTGCTGACTCTGTGCTGACCTATCCCCACCTGGCGCAGGGGGGGCCCTCTCTCTGACATGTCTGGGTGAGAGCCCTCTATTTTTGGCTGCATTGTCGCTGGCCTTCCTCCTTCTGGATGGGGCTGGTGGCATGCACAGCCTTTCTGCGTTGGTGTCTGTGGAGCGCATGGCAATGTCCCACCAACTGGTGGGTGCGACGCAGTATGAGCTCCAATGGCTGTTGGTCTCATTGGTCGCGAATTACGCGCATGCGCAGTGGCAAAGTTGTGGAGCGAATATACGGGCGTCCAGCACCATATTTAGACCCCTGTGATGCTGAAAAACATGTGAATTGCCCAGGTACAGTGATGGGCCCCCCCTTCTTGTTTATATACTGACCCCCTACCTTTTATTATCCTGCTGCGGCCTCTATCCCAACGGATATGTATGGCCTGCATGCAGGTTGGTTGTTAATTATTAAATACTCTGATATTATTTATCCTTATAGGGCTAGCAGCTTTAGCTGCATTCTGTATAATGTCCTCCACTAAAGGATCACAGAAGGATTTACAAAAACCACAACGTGCTAGTCTCCCCTCTTTCTACCAATCAAGTAAATATGGGATTTTTTGGAGCCTAAGCATGCCTCTAACCCTCTATGTATGGTCTGTGGTACATTTTTATATGTGGCCTTACTGCTAATTTAGCCACTAAGTGAATGAGGTGGGAACAATCATATATCCCTTCCATTTTTTCCTGTGTTTGAGTTCCTGTCACCGATTTAAACGCACGTTTTTGACCCCATGTTTGGGAGACCTCCATGGGGTTTTCTGGTCAAGTTCGTGAGCCACACTAAGCCTCCAAAAATACCATCTATTGCAGTGATTACTAAATCCCTGAATAAATAAATAAAGTCGCGCTATGGAAAAATCAAATCTCCTAAGTGATAGAAATATGTGAAATAAATTGAAAATAAAAATTGGAGAAAGGAAAGGAAATATACTGGGTTAGAGCTGCCTGTGCCTGAAGCCCTCACTTCCTTATTGGGGAGGAGAGGGAAATAAAAATGTGAAATAAAAAGGTTATGGCGCTAAACCCTATTAGTGATGAGGTGAGTTAACTTATCAAATCCTAGTGTTTAATCTTTTATATAAAAAGAGAAAGAAAAAGAAAAAAGCTGTTGGTGATACCGTGAAAAAAATATATATCCTAAAGCAATTTTATCCAAAACAAATTGTGTGTGATTAATGTGGAGTCAGCATTCATGTTCCATTATAATAAAAACAAAAAATGAGTATTAAATTATCATATGCGTATCAGCCTACTAAAAACATGTAAACCTTCATTAAATGTGCAAATTAGTGGAAATAATGTTAATATTCAACAGTATGTTAGTGTAAAACAGATTGTGCAAACATGTGTAAAAAAATGTACAAAAAAGCAACTAAAGGTCAGAACAACCAAGGATCAGAAATAATTTAACCATAAAATCGCATGAAGTCGCTAAATGTGCGAATAGACAATGTTTTCAACCAATAGTCGCATGAAGACGCATCTGTGTCCAATATAAGTCCAAAATTAATATTTGGCTTGATAGTGCTGCCTCTTCAGACTATTGTTGTAATTGTTACAAAAAGTCAATGGGGGGTATTTGATTTACTCGTGCAAATAGTGCGGGCTTTCAATTAGAGAACTTCATCCCCGGTGCGCCACTCTGTGCTATAGTATGTGAATGCTCTCACCAGAGTTAATGCCCCTGTGGGGCTGGATGGACCTTCACAATGTAAGCCACTGTGTCGCTCTCTGGCTGCTGCTGGTGCACTGGGTGAAGCTTCGTTGTTCCGTCCGTATGGTATCCAACGTTAATTATATAAGGGAAGACATATCCATAGTGTAATACAATCTTAACCAAATCGTTCGTTTATTAATATGAAAATCTACTCACATTTTACATTAAAAGCATGTGCATATAGGAAAAACTCCGCCGTTCGTCTCAAACGAGTGCACACAACGTGGCCACGCCCTACGCGTTTCGTCACTACGACGTCCTCTGGAGCGGCCATATTGGTGCACCTTATTGCTTAAATAGGGTGCAGTGCTCCACTACGCCTGCGCTAAAATAACAGCGCCATTTTGGGTGTGGGATGCCCTTACTCTGCTGGGGATGAATGCCATTACTCCCCCTAGTGTCCTTAGGGAAGACTGATATACTTAGCCTTGGAGCACTGCAGCCTACCCATAAACCATACTCAGTTTAGATGACATTCTTTAGTTTTTCCCATTTAACCGGACGTTTATAATTAAGAGAATAAAAATAAAAATAAAAATAAATATAAAAATGACACTAAAAATACATTAAATAAATGTATGTATAGGAATACATACATAAAATTCACGTATATAAAATTCATACATATATAAAAATTCTTACATAAAAATTCATGCATAAGAAAGGGGGGTATACATTAATACTGAAAAAACGCATAAATTTGTAAAGATTATAAAAATTATAAAAATTATTTAAGAGGTTTTTTAATATTATTTAATTATTTAAGGGGTTTTTTTATGTTTAAAAAAGTTTTTTATGCATACTAATATTACTAAATCCCTGTTTTGAAAAAATATACATTTGCACATTGCAATGTTCACCTTATGTTGGTAAGTGCTCCGATGGCATGAATGTGGAACTCACTGAATATTTTTTCTACGGTAAGTCTAAATTACAACATATTGCTTTTTTCTTTACTAGATACATTGTTGAACATATATTTCTCCTATGTTTTTATCCCTGACGAAGAGCCTTGAACCTGAAATGCGTCGGTATCGAAGATTCTTTCTTGGATATTGAAGAGTATTTGAATCCATGCACAATATGCTGCTCTGTTCAAACTTGTTATGGTCATGTTTTGTGGTTTTATTTAGATAACCACATGCGATTGATCTTATTTTACATGTTTAAATAAATATTGAGAATTTATCATTGATTATTTGTTATATCACTGCTAATCTATTTGACGTTTTAGACCTTTGAATATTTTTTGTCATTATTTTCTTGATGACATTATACATTGTTCTGTGAAATGCATTAAATATAAGCAAACACAATGTAATTTGTACACATATAAGGGCTGGTGAACATTTCTAATCACCCTACTAATAGAGTCATCGTGGCTGTGAATTTCATTAGGATATAATAAATATTAATAAAAAAAATGCTTTTATTGGATCTAAGTCCTAATTTTGTTGTGCGTTCTTTTGAGGCATATTGAGGAATATGATACTGTTCCTCATCATTCACCAAAAAACTGTTACATGTAACATAAAAGTTACTTTGGCCTTTATAATTATTATTACATAGCATCTGAACTATACATGTAACAAAATATATAATAAATTGTTCATACAATATGTTTTTCAGCAAACAGTTGTTTTGACTTCTCCTGGAAAAATGCTAAAGTTTGCCACAAGAGGGATGTTGATGGTATCCCCCCCCCCCCCCCCCCAGTCCATTACCAGGCCCTTTGGGTCTGGTATGAATATTAAAGGGAACCCCTAACCAAAATTTAAAAAACAAATTGCGTGGGGGTCCCCCCAAATTCCATACCAGTATGGATATTAAGGGAATTCCTGCGGCAATTAAAAAAAAAAAAAAAGGCATGGGGTCCCCTCAAAATCCATGCCAGACCCTTATCCGAGCACGCAACCTGGCAGGCTGCAGGACAAGAGGGGGGGCAAGAGAGCACCCCCCTCCTCCTGAACCGTACCAGGCCACATGCTCTCAACATTGGGAGGGTGCTTTGGGGTAGCCCCCCAAAGCACCTTATCCCCATGTTGATGGGGATAAGGTCCTCATCCCCACAACCCTTGCCCAGGGGGGGGTCTGCGGGCGGGGGGCTTATCGGAATCTGGAAGCCCCCTTTAACAAGGGGACCCCCAGATCCCAGCTCCCCCATTTGAAATGGTAATGGGTACATTGTAACTGTACCATTTCACAAAAAAGTGTCAATATGTTAAAAAAAAACACAAGACACACCTTGGGACAAGTCTTTTATTAAAAAATAAAAAAATAAAAATGTCCCACGAAGTCCATTCATCTGTACCAACTAATCCCGCAAGTTGGGAAAAGGGGAGGACGAGCAAGACAAAGGATACAACAAAAAAAGAAGGCAGGAAGATTAGGAGAAGGCATCTACAACCTCTTCTATGGCTCCGCCAATGGACCGAAAAACCCCCACCACTGATCCGCCTCCATGGGAGGCTCCCGCTGTCTGACGTGTCCTTGTAGGTGACAGTTCTTATATATGAAGCCGGGGCCACACGATCACCGTGGGTGACCCCCTGGGTGACCCCACCCCCCTCTGATGCATGGGGACTTCTCCATGGCATCAGAGGAGGGGCCATCCGGTTATGTAAATGAGAGGCCCAACCCCTCTGACGCCCTGGGAAAGCCATGTGGAAGTCCCTGTGCATCAGAAAGGGGCAGGGTCGCCAGGGTATGCCACCATCCCCTCTTTTCCTGCGGTCTGCCAGGTTGCATGCTTGGAAAAGGGTTTGATATGGATTTTTGGGGGGTCCCACGCCATTTTTTTTTTATTTTGGCACGGAGTTCCCCTTAAAATCCATACCAGACCTGAAGGGTCTGGTATGGATTTTGAGGTGGACCCCTAAGCCATTTTTTTTTTACATTTGGCGCACGGCTCCCCTTAATATCCATACCAGACCTGAAGGGCCTGGAATGGAATTTTGGGGGACCCCCATGCAATTTTTTTTACAATTTTGGTTTGGGGTTTCCCTTAATATTCATACCAGACCCAAAGGGCCTGGTAATGGACTGGGGGGATCCCATGCCTTTTTTTTCTATATTGTCGGGACCTAGCAATTCAATATAGCCGCAAGTAGTTTTAAATTACTTTTTTCTTTTAGAAATGTCATTTTGTGCAAGAACTGTTCTAAAGATGGAAAACGTGTGCCACTTTACAGGCATACCTTAGACACCCCCCAGGTATGAAATTTAAAGGAATATTTCACTTTTATTGTTTCAATTTAAGCATTATTAAAATCACTGCTCCTGAAAAAACTGCAGTTTACAAAACTTTTTTTGCATTGATATATGTCCCCTGGGGCAGGACCCAGGTCCCCAAACACTTTTTATGACAATACCATGCATATAAGCCTTTAAAATTAGCACTTTCGATTTCTCCCATAGACTTTTAAAGGTGTTCCGTGGCTTTGAATTTGCCGCAAACACCCCAAATTGTTTGCTATTCGGCGAACAGGCGAACACCCGAACTTATGTTTAACTCGAACATCAGGCTCATCCTATATATACATTTAAAAAAAATGTGTGTGTGTGTGTGTGTGTGTGTGTGTGTGTGTGTGTGTGTGTGTGTGTATATATATATATATAATTTATCACGTTTAGGTATTCTTTGCAAAGTGACGTTTTACCATATTGACTTAGCTCTGGGGAAGCTCAGTTGGTAAGCACAACTTCCCTTGCAAAATGAACAGACTAAATCAAAAAATTCCACAGTGGAGCATTATGCACTGTTTAACGAGTACTTATTCTTTTTGGAAAAAAGTTTTTATTGTGCACACGAAGGATATTCAACAGTACATTCAGATAGGTGGTATCAACCTTATTAACATCTATCACACATCAGTGTCAATAACATTGCAAATATCAATCTTCCCTAACTGAGCCATTCAGATCTCCGACTCTATCCTACAATAGTATATTTGCTTTAAAAAAAAAAAAAATATTAAACAACCAGGTAATAATACACAAGAACCAGTAGAGAAAGGATAATACTCCCCCCTCCCACCCTTTGTCCCCCAGGGAGAGAACAAACTGTGCCTCTTTACCCCAAGGGGACAAGCTCCTTCTATACAAATGATCATTTTGAACAGATTCATCCGTCCCATCAAGCGTCACCCCCCGAGCCCTGGCCTTAGAGGTTGAGCCTGTTACCCCCAGACCAACTGCCCCATATTATCTAGAGACTTGCTTAGATGGATCTGGATCAATCAGAACCTTTTCCAAATCTGTATTCTGTACCCAAATTTCACCTCCCCCAAACTGCGCAATCGCTGCATGGAGGCAACTTCTGCCTCCAACAAGGTAGTGGCATTGGGTGTCTGTGGGAAGTCGCCAGTGCAAAAACGAAAGCTGCGAGGCCATAAAATAGGAGCGCAAATCAGGAAGGGCCATCCCTCACATTGTAACTGGCTACTTTAATACTGCTAAAGATACCCTGGGGGCTTTGGAACCCCATAAAAATACCACAGTAATGGAGTCAATGTGCCTGAAGACCCGTAGTGTCACAAAAACTGGGGAATTTGAGAGGATATAAAGAAACTTGGGAAGAAAGATCATTTTGAACAGATTTATCCATCCCATCAAAGCGATTAGCAAATTCTGCCATTTCTGCATCTTCCCTCGAAAATTCCCAACAATCAGCAACAAATTGGTCTCCAGGAACCTAGAGATAGGAATCTGGACCTCAATCCCCAAATACCTAAAAGAGATGGACAAAGGAATGGGGCAATCCAACTGAATTACTACCGCATCATCAATGGGGAAGAGGGAGGATTTTTTCCAATTTATGCGATATCCGGAGTAGTCTCCAAATTCTTGAATCAGGCGGAAGGCTTCTGAGAATGAGAGTCCCAGGTCCTGAAGATATAACAACATGTCATCTGCATAGAGTGACACTCACTCCTCGAACTCCCCAAGTCTTAGACCAGTCAAGTTTGGAGTAGATCTTAGTTTGACTGCCAAGGGCTCTATGGCCAGGGCAAACAGGAGGGGTGAGAGTGGGCACCCCTGCCTAGTTGGTGCCCCGAAATAAAGGGAAGGGATCTGAAATAATGCCATTAATCCTTAGTCTGACCAGCGGATATGTGTACAAGAGCCACACCCAGGAAATGAAAATAGGGCCAAAGCCGTAAGACTCCAGTAGGTGGAACAAATATGACCACTCAATGGAGTCAAAGGCCTTCTTTGTATCTAAGGAGGCTATTATTCTAGTGCCGGGTTGTCATGGGCAGTCTGGAGATTCACAAAGAGTCTCCTGATGTTCATCTGTGCACATCTTCCCCGGATAAATCCTGTTTGATCCACATCTACCAATTTTGGGATAACTGTAATCTAGTTGCCAGTATTTTGGCCAGGATTTTTGTATCAACATTCATCAGCGAGATCGGACGATAGGAGTCACACTCTCGGGGATCCTTCCCCCCCTCCCTTAAGGATCAAAACGATCAAGGCTTCCCTCATAGAGGGAGATAATCTACCATCCGACCTAGCTGCATTGAACACTTTAAGTAAGCGAGGGGCCAGACCATACCGAAAAGTGCAATACCATTTAGAGGGGAGGCCATCTAAAATGGGAGACTTCCTAGGGGGAAAGGAGGCAATCACCTCTTCCATCTCCTCCACCATAATGCCGGATTCTAGAGCAGCACTATCATCCTCCGTCAGCTTAGGCAGATCAATGTCCTTCATGTAAATCACCAATGCCTCCGTCCCCTGTGGGGCACAAGACCTATATCATTGTACATAAAATTGAGTAAAAGTTTTCAAGATATTGGCCGAGTCACAAACTTCCACTCTGCGGTTGTCATAGACTGACTTAATGTACACCGGAACATATTCCGGCCTCTCCAAGTATGCCAGGAGTCTGCCATTCTTTTCCCAAATTCAAATATGATAGGGCTCTGGGCAGATAGGAAACCTTCCTGACCAATTCCATACCCTCCCCCTTAGTCAGGATGTCAGTGTCTATCCTGGAGAACATCTTAAGTGTTTCCGAATAACAGGAGTACGCCCTAATGTCAGGATGATGAAAACACCAGACATCTCTAAATCCATGAGTAGACATCCACCCCGAAAGGGGGGCTGAAGTGCCAAATGTCGTGCCCCGTCTATCCTGAGCTGGATCTGACACTGAGTTGAAATCACCGAAAATGAAGATCCTCCCGTCTGCTGTCTCATATGTAGCCTGTGTCATGTCATCTAAATGAGCTTGCGAAAAAGTGAGGAGGAACATACAAATTTACAAACATTAGCAATCTATTCATCACCTGTACCACCACACACTTCCCTTTAGTATCAGTCCAAACTGCATGTATGGATATGGGTATAGCCTGGGCGACCAAGGTGGAGACCCCCCTTGCATAGGAGGAGTAGCTGGCATTATAAGCCCCTGCAATATGAGCCTGCTTTAGTGAGAAAACCCTGGAGCCCTGGAGTTAAGTCTCCTGAAGTAGTATTAGGTGTGGTTTATACTTTTTAATATATCAAAGATCAATGAGCGTTTAAATTTGGAGTTGAGGCCCCTGACATTCCAGGCCAAAATCTTAAGATTTACCTCCATGACAGAGAGATATGAAGTAGGGCCCCCCCCCCCCTCCGAGATATAGCCAGCCAGAGAATCAGGGCTCCAGGTTCCTCCCCCCACATATACAGAGCATAGTAGCAATGGCATAGGGAAGGACCCAATGCAATCACTAATGCAGACAATCCCAACCAGATACAAACATGTAATCCGTAACAGAGAGAACACCCCAACTTCCCCCGCACCCAGCCCCAACTTGCCAGGCACTTTATTTCCCATAACTTTAGTTCAAATAGGTAACAGAGATGCGACTTAAAACTGTCACATAGGACACGACACCCGAAGGCAACCGTCCCCTACAGTAGATCAAAAAACAGTTCTTCCGTCAAAAAAACAGGAAAAAATTATACAAAAAAAAAACGTCCATGGTAGTCCTAAAAAAACTACTTGAATTTTGCAGTGCCAAGAGCAGTCTGCAGACTCAGCATATAGTACAGGCACATGTCAGCAGCAATCACAATAGTACCAAAGATCTTCCGTGTCTGCACCGCCAGGGAAAGGGTTGCATGTCAGTGAAACATTGAACATATAATCCAGGAAGAAGGTCTCCCAAAGATTGAAAATCAACACTCAAAAACTCAAAAATTCTCTTCCTAAAAAACAGGTAAGGGGAAAATTATTATTTATGGGCGGCAGAGGTATGAAGGGACACAACCAGATAGGCCATCACTGTCGTCTCTAAATAATCTCCCACCCAATGCTTTCTCCACACGACTGTATCAGGGTGGTCGGGAAGAGGCTCTATCCCTAAGTATCCAGCCACTCTGAGGCTTCAGTAGGGTTAGTGAAAAAATAAGTTTTCCCATTTTCCACTATCCGCAACTTGGCGGGATACAGCATACTGTAGATCAGGTTGAGATCCCTCAATCTGCTCTTTATGGGTTGAAAATAGGCCCTCTGCTTCTGAGTGGAGGCTGAAAAGTCAGGATAGAGCGACATTTGGTAGCCATCAAATGTCAACTCAGGGCTGGTTCTAACCCCTCGCAGGATAATCTCCAGGTCACAGAAGTGCAGTACTTTTGCTATTATAGACCGGGGGGGCTCCCTTTGGAGGCGCCTGTCCTGGGATATGTTGTACCCTTTCAATGGAAAAAAACTTTGTGAAAGTGTCAGGAGCCATGTGTTAAATCATCCATTTCTCTAGAAATTCCTCAGGGTGCCTCCTCTCCACTCCCTCAGGGAACCCCACCAGCCTTATATTGTTTCTTCTCATGTGGTCCTCCATGTCCACCATCTTTAAAGTGTGTTCAGACAAAGTCTTTTTAGTCACCTGCTCAGCCATATCCAAAGGTCTGACAGTATCCTACAGGGAAGCAATGTGGTAGTCAGTAGCCTGCGGCTTCTCCCTCAACTTCTGGATGTCATATTTCATGAAGGAGAACTCCATTTTAAGCTGCTCAAAGTGATCAATCAGTTTATTCTGGCAGCCCTATATGGCAGCCATGATCTGGGTCAGGGATGGCTCATCCTCCCCCTCCACCTCCCTGTCTGCTCTGGCCCTGTGGTCTCTCAATCTATCCAGTGATCTCCCCTTCCTCAGCACTTCTTCCCTCTGAGGCTTAGGAGTCACCCTGTTCCGGGAGTGCAGAGCCTCCACAATCTGTGGAGCGGCGGACATTCCTCCTCGTCTTGTGCTCCGGCACCAGCCATACTCCTGGCGTTTTTGGCAAGGGGGTCCGTACTTTACCATCCCCGGAGATTTCCGAGGGGGGCCTGCACACATCCCCAGCAATACTATGCAAGATTTGAGTGCCGCTGGCCCAGGATCACAGCAGGATTACCGGTCTGCAGCAGAGCTCTGGTCCTGCACTCCTCACATGCCACGCGCTGGCTCCGCCTGTTTAACGAGCACTTTACTTAATGAAATACAAAACAGACAGGGGTGGCAAGCTAATTCCAAGGTCCACTGCTGGCTTTTGCTTCAATATATATATATATATATATATATATATATATATTACTTTATTTTTAATTTTTTTTAATCAAACAAGTTATACAGACAAAACCCACATTAAACCGAACACAACCAAAAAAAACAAAACAACCCAGGTTCTCTAATTATTCTGCCAATAATATTGTGGTATGTCTGCTACATTAACAGCCAAATTTAAAGTCCAGTTCCAACACAAATTTGATTTGGAAATGTGTTCGAGAAATCAAAGGGTATGTATTGTGTATTCCCCTTACTTTGTGTCAGAACAGGCTTATATTTCTGTGACATTTCTGTTTTTACTTTCTACTATAAAACATATCCAATAAAAAAATGTAAAAAATTCTCAAAATGTAGTCTGCTACTTATCTTTGGTTAAAAAAAACAAAAAACAATACGTATATATTAATTGGTTTGTGTAAAAGTTATAATGTCTATTGTACAAACCATGGTATATATACTGGGATTTTTTTTTTATAGTAGTAAGGGCGATGATTAGCGACTTATACTGGGACTGTGATAGTGTGGTGGGCAATCTGAAATTGACTGACACTGGGTGGGAACTGACTAACTGACACTGACATAACCAGTGACACTAATACAGTGATTAGTGATAATACTATACACTGCCACTGTACTAATGACGCTGGCTAGGAAGGGGTTTACATTGCAGGGTAATAAAGGGGTTAAGTGTGTCCCTAACAAGTGTTAATGTGTGTTTCATGTTTTTACTAAAAATCTATTTGTGCCTTCTCCCTGCACAGGAGGAGACCAGCGATGTACAGGTGTCGTTGCTGTGTCTGTAGGAACCACCCATCCGCAGTACAATGCGGGCAGTCGGTCCTAAAGAGGTTAACAACAAATTACATTGAATATGGTTATATTTTCCAATTGCTTGCTCAACTCCACCCACTGATGTGTATTTCTCTCTGTACAAATTATAAAATGATTTTGCCATGCTCTATATCAGCATATTTGTTGTACCATTGAGTGATTTCAGTATTGCTTGCCAGATGTTACATGTCTCCATAGGCATGAGCAGGGTGTGTGCCAGGTGTGCCTGGGTACACCCTAATTACTCTGTGCAGTGCCAATTCCACCTGCTGAATTTTTTGCTGAGTATAGAGTTTAAAATGAATGGCATTGTTTGGGTTAAAAAAAGTTGCACATTGTCATTTAATTAATAGAAAATGTTTCTAGAAAACATTTTATTATATTACAGTTGGATTATGATAGCCATACACACCTTAATAAATAAATGGGATTCAAAACATTCAAGTACGTCTTCATACTGCCAGTCAGTCTGTATGGGAATCAGCAACAGAGGGATAACAAGTACATCTGAATATTTATAATGCTCCTTGACAAACACACACACACACCATGTATTAAAATCTGAGAGTGCCCATATTATCATATGACACATGCTGTGTGTTGTGGTGCTATTTTTTGTAAATAGTACCCAAAGCCACTGTGCAATAGCAACCAACAGCCAAGCACTGCAGTGCACCACAATGCACATACCGTGCTGTGGGGTGCGCTGTGTTGTGAAAAGGGTCATGCATGCTTTTTCAGTCCACTGGGTTGTGTTCGCAGCCCATACATAATAAATGGGCTGCCTTATCATAAAACACGTTAGTACGCAATGCTATGCCCCATACACACGGTCGGACTTGTTTACACACAATCGGAATTTATGCGATCGAATTTTGTTGTCGGAAAATTTTAGATCCTGCTCTCAAACTTTGTGCATCGGAAAATCCGATGGAAAAAGTCAGATGGAGCCCCCACACGGTCGTATTTTCCAACAACATGATTCGATCGCACATTTTCCGTCAGAAAATCCGACCTTGTGTATGGGACATTAGAATACAGCAAGGCAAAGCTGAAGTGTCAGTCCACTGTAAATATCCAAATACTGATCATTCTCTTTTCTAAATGGAAAGATCTATTTACTGCTCGTGCAACAACGTCTCTGTTTTCCAAGTCAGAAAGAAATGGTCAGATCCAGCACTATGTGGTTTGAGCTTGGATGGGCAGAGCACACTGTCTATTAGGGATGAGTGGAGTAATTTCTGCAAGATTGATTTCATGGGGAAATTTCACTGAAGTGGAAACTCTCAATTTCTCTCACTGAGCTGCTTAGGTGATATCTGCCTATAAAAGAAAGATATATTTTTTTCCTTTATTTAGAATGTGTCTGTGTTTTTTATTTTTATTTTTTTGGTGTAGTAGTTTAGAGTTCTTTGTATGTCCCCCCCCTTTTTTTTTGTGTATTTTATTATTCGTGTACTGTCGCTTTCAAATTATTATATTATTTATTTATTTTTTCCTCACTTTTCTTTCTGTGAAAACAATTAATATAATGTGGCTAATAAAGGGCAGTTCTATGACAAAAGAAAAGGTCCAGGATAGCTGATGGTAGATTCTTTAACCCTCAGAAGCTATTTTTTTTTTTTTTATTAAAACTTTTTTTATTGACAAGAATAATGGGTAACTGAGCTACAATAAGGGGGTAAACATATCCTTTCACAGCTGAATTGTACACAGATTCAACATGTATGTACATATGATGCAGTTACCTAGTATTAGGCTCATATAAACTTGTTTTTTAGTAGAACTTAGAGCAAAAAAAAAAAAACACACCAGAAGAATAAAATAAAATAAAGTAAAATAAAATAATATAAAGTTAAAAAAATAAAAAAAATAAAACTTAGGAGCAAAATAAAGAAAGAATAAGAAACATGAAAGGGCTCCTTCCTCCAGGCTTGTTTATAGGCCTATTTATCACACGAGTTACATATAGTTAAATAGTTACATAGTAGGTGAGGTTAAAAAAAAGACACAAGTTCATCAAGTCCAACCTGTGTGTGTGATTATATGTCAATATTATGTAGCACTGACCCCCAAAGGAGCGGCTGGTTTTGTTGGGCTCACCATTCACCTTCTCCACCTTGTTGCTCTTGTCTAGGGGTTCCCAAGGTTGATGGCCCGATAACTGCAGAGACCGACACTTGAATCCCTTTTAGGAATTTTTATTTGCATGAAATGTTGAACAGAACACAGTCTCTCAGTTGGGAATTGAGGTGTATGGGTAGTAAAGCTCAGGTACTTTTGAAAACTTCTGACACTTGAATGCATGCATGAGGTGGAGGTATTGGTAGAATTGTTTCCATGTTAGAGAAAATTCCCTGTATACATTTTCAAATGATTTAAATACATTACCATAATATAATTGTGTGAAAAATCATGTCCCTATTCTTGACCAAAGGGAGAAAGCCTGTAGTTTAGATAGCTCAGGGTAGTTGGGATTGTTCCAGATGGGAGTTATGGTTAGTGCTCTTTTAACTGCCTTCCAAACCTTCTGGAGTAGTATTGTTGTCGGGGAGGATGAAGGGATACCCGGCAGACCCATCTCCAAGTGAGAGGCAGCTATTAATATGGGATTGGTGTGGGATACCAGTTGCATAATAGGGTCATCTGAATCATGAAGATCCCAGCCCGCAAGCTGTTGCAGCTGCAATGCAAAAAAGCACATCTTAGAATGTGGTACCAACAGCTCCCCCCCCCTCTATCCTTGCCAAATTGTAGGGTTGTCCGGCTGATATGGGCTCTATCTTTTTTCCAGATAAGATCGCGAAATTGGCATTCAATCTTCTTGAACCATTTGTTGGGCATCCACATAGGAGAATTGTGGAAAATATATAAGAGCTGCAGTGTTCAGATCATTTTGATCAGGTTTACCCTCCCTACCACTGATAGCGGAAGCTTACACTATCCCTGACATTTAACACATTGTTTGTCCAATAAGGGGGCTAGGTTAAGTTTCAAGTATTCAGTAGGGTCCGGCGATATCATTACTCCCAGATATTTAAAAATGTTAACAATGGATCAAGGGGCAAAAGGAAGGATTTGGACCAATTAATAGTAAATCCATAGAATTCACTGAATTTAATAATGTTGCAATCAGGGTCAGCAGTGAGTCACTGGAGTCCGCCAGATATAGTAGGGCATCGTCACATAGAGGGACAACTTGTCCTCCAGCTGGCCCCTGCAGAATCCCACAATGTCCCTATTATTGCGAATTAACATGGCAAGTGGCTCCACTGCTAGTGCAAATAAAAGGGTAGATAACGGCAGCCCTGACAAGTACCCCGGTATAATTGAAGGGCAAGGAGAGGGTATTATTGAGTTGGACCCTGGTCTGAGGTTCTGAGTAAAGTACTTTCACCCAGTTGATAAAGGCATTCCCCAGGCCAAAGCCAGCCAGGATCTACCAGAGATAGGGCTACTCAACGCTGTCAAAAGCCTTGGCAGCGTCCAAGGACAGAATGGCCCTACCCCCCGGTGTTATCTGCTGGATTTTGAATATTAAAGAAGAGGTGTCGGATGTTGTCTGCCGTGGATATGTCGGAATAAATCCCGATTGATCACGGTGTTACAACCGCCCAACAACTCCAGAGAGCCTGTTAGCAAGGACCCTAGCTAGCAGCTTGACATCTATATTAGGCAGCAATATAGGGCTTTATGAATCCAGTATCTGTCTATCCTTATCTGGCTGGGGAAGACCATAATAATGGCCTCCTTCATCGAGTCAGGTAGGTGACCCGTTTTAGCTGCCTCTTGTAAGGTCCGCAATAGCGGAGGTAGGAGGACCCAAACCTGGTGTATACCCCGACAGGCAGTCCATCCGACCCAGGGGATTTATGGTTTGGTGCATCTTTCCCATGCCTAAATCAGTTCCTCTATTGTGATCGGGGAGTCTAGCGCTTCTTTTTCAGCCGCGGAGACCTGGCGAAAGGTACAGTCCCTTAAAAACAGAACCACGTCAGGGGATAGTATTGGTCTTAGAGGTGAATAAGTCTGTATAGATCCACTGAAATGTATCCAAAATGTCAGTAGTAGAGCTGCTAACTTCACCATTAAATTTCTTAATCTTAATTTCTTAATCGTAATGGAGGTGGATTCTTGTTGTGCCCTAGCGTCCATAGCCAATAAATGACCCGTATTCTCTCCTTACTCAAAATTGTTTTGTTGTAGGAAGTATCTCTTTTTTTCTGCTGTTGACAATACAACCCTGTTATACAAGGATTGGGCCTTAGTTCAGCTGCTTTGGTTGGCTGGGGTAGGATCCACTACCAGAGCCATCTCTCTATGTTGTAACTCAATGCGGACTGTTTGCTCCCATTCTCTAGACATTTTTTTTATACCGGATATATCCTGTATGAGGAGACCCCGTAAGAATACTTTTATAGCGTCCCACACTACTGCCCCACTAGCAGATTGTTTATTGAACACCAGAAATTCCTTCAGTTCTCCAGGAATGAGTTCTGGGGTGGGGAGTAAGGTTAACCAAAATGGATTGACTCTCCACATTGATCTGATGGATGGGGCTGCAGTAGCCACCTGCACCCAAAATAGAGAGTGGTCCGATAGGAGACGGGGTTCATAGGCAGTGTCCATAACATGTTGGAGCAGCATATCATTTCCTATACCCATGTGTAATCTAGAGATGCCTCCATGAAAAGCAGAGTGGCAGGAGTAGTATTGTACATCTCTGTTACGCCCTCTCCAGATGTCTCGCAGACCCAGCTCTGACAGTACAGTGGCAAAGGAGGATGTGTGGGACATCACTCTCCTGGGTCCGGGGCAAGTGGACAGCCAGTACAATTTTGGGTCAATAACATTATTAAAGTCCCCCAGAGCTTAAACGGATGTCCCAGGGTGTAATGCCATAAACTGTGCTAATTTCTTCAGGGGATCTGAAGAAAAACATGGAGGAATATACATTGTTGCAACAATACATCTAAAGCTTTCAAGGCTGCATAACAGGAATATAAATGTACCCTTTCTGTCAACCTGCTTCTCCATACATTAAAAATAAATATTATTAGCAATCATCATGCCTACTCCCCTAGAAAAAGAGGAATAGGTGGAATAGAATTGTACCAGAAATTTACGAGATTTGAGCAGGCGGACAGAGTCAGGTTGTAAGTGCGTCTTCTGGAGACACGCGACATGTCCCATCACTCAGACCCCTCACATTCCATAAGAGGAAAAGTAGTCCCTTGTTAGGGTTGGCAAGCATAGTACATAGAGGTAGAATATGGGGGAGCACTATTAGCTTGTGAGTGAGTATATTTAACATCCCTCTGCAATGGTTGCCATTCATCCTCCAGTGTGCTAATACGCCCTTCCACTGCCCTTCCACTGCAGAGGTGTGCTCATGCAGCTTCTGCATATCCTGCTGCACAAATGTTATTTCCATTTTCATGCCTTTCACCTCCCCTGCAAGATTAGTAATAGAGGAGTTGCAGACAGTGACTGCAGCCAGTATATCTCTGAGGGTTGGCTCAGGATCATTATTATCATTATTGTCATTCATGCTGGGTGCTACCATATTGGATGTCTGTGTGGGGCCTTGAGACCCAGGGGACAGAGCGGTTGGATTACTCAGGATCAAAGTAGTGTCATCCCGATCCCTGGTATCCTCGGGGGCATTGTCTGCGTCTAGACATGTTGGGGCACAAAAATGATACTAGCCTTTTATAAAGCTGGTTCTGCGGTGCTCAGCGGTGTCGGTCCTGAGGCTGTAGATCGCAGGATGTAGGTGTAATCGGGTGCAAGCACAGATTCTGCAGGATGATCGGTGGAGCAAACGGTTGCACGTCCTCTTACATGCCTTACTCGGAAGCTATTTAAAGCATATCTAAACCCCAAAACAAAAATGTCATCTATACACTGTTGTGTGTTAAAACACAGGTGTGTTGTGAAGAAAACTTTTAATAAAAATTATCCAAACGAAAAACACAGGTGTGTTGTGATACATTGGGGTGTCATTTTACCGTATGCTTCTGCATTATAAAATTTGCGTGTGGCCTTAAAGTGGTAATATACCCATAAAAAAAAGAGAAAGAAAAAAATGCAAGGCAAAGGCATAATGAACTAGTATGCATCGCATACACTAGCTCATTATGAAATACTTACCGTAAATCGAAGCTGTTGCAGCGGTCCCCATACACCGATGTGATCGGCGACATATCCGATGTCGGTGCAAGCATATATGGTAAATACTCCCTAAACCGTGCAGGTTTAGGAGATATTTCCAATACCTACAGGTAAGCCTTATTATAGGCTTACCTGTAGGTACAAGTGGTGTAATAGAGCAACAACTTTGAAGCAGAATTTAAGTACCTTTTCTTTTCAAAATGCAAACACTTTAAAATTGCAAGATAACAAAATTTTGCCATATTTTATATTATTCGTATGTCATTTACTAAGTCCATTCTCCTTACTTCCTCAGTATTCATGTAAGGTGATGAAAGTAATGGCACATTCTGAGAAAATTCCCTCACAGGAATTTCTCTGTAGCAACTACTTTCATTGTTTGCTTATTATAGGCCTTTTAATCTCCACCCTAATCCTCCCTCTTTCCTACTTTATTTAGACGCTTGTTACCTATTTTTTATTAAATACAGCAGTCCTATCAAATGAGAAGCAGGAACATGGGGCAGGACTTTAAGGAGCCACACCTGCAGTCAGGGCTCGAGTTCGTCATGCCTGCACTTTTTTCTAAGCAGGAACGTTCCCATTAGCAGCCACGTTCTGCAGGCAGTGCGGGTGTGCGGGAAGCAGGGGCGGTGCCAGGTGGGTGCTAAAGCATCCCCAAAAATTCTTTAAGCACCCCCATAGCACCCCCAAAGTTCACACTGTATTATTTGCAGATGTTAGTGCTTTTTTTTCCCTTGCTTGCATATCTTTTTTCTTGTGGAAGGATAGAGCAGCTCTGGTCACAGAAGCCGATGATCTCTAGCTAGACCTGGCACAGGCTAATTTCAGAGACGGATAGATATCCACCTCTCTGCTGCCTCCTCAGCCAGTGGTAAAGAATGTACCCACTCCCTTCCCCCAGCCCACCTTCTTTGACTTCTGAGAAGAGGAGATGTCGGCAGCTGGAGGGAAAGGGGAGAGAGGAGAGAACATAGCCTGCTATGGGGGACACACTGTAAGAAGCAGACAGATTTCTCAGCCCCTGCACTGAGAGTTGTGTTTGCCTGCACTGCTGCCAGCATGGAGAGAACAAGCTGGTTTCTACAGTATGGGAAGGATAGAAGAGGAGAACAAGATCATTTATCCATCCCTCTCTGCTGTATTCTGACACCTGCAAGACTTGGATCATGCATTCCTCTCTTCCAGCACAAGTCATATGGTTCCTACAGAGACTATGACAGGGAGAAAATAATGCATGTCTGAGTGTTCCATCCATCCATCCATGACTGTTGTATAACATATATGAATCCTTCCAACCCCCACCTTACCCTTTTTCCCATTGACTTGAGATGACACCAGGTTGGAGCAACAAAGGCCGTAGCAGCCTACTTTATTTAATAACCAATGAACAAATAAATCCAATAAAATCTGCATGAAATATAAAACTTCTGTTATAAATAACTATCTGGCATTGGTCTGTGTAGGCACTTTTGTAAACCTCTGAAACAAATAACCATCTGGCACTGCGGTCCCTCTCCAAGTGTAATATTAGGCCTCCAACCGACAAGCAGGCTCAGAGACAAACACTGTCCGCAGTGCCCCATAACACTTTCTGTCAAACCTTAGTTGTCCGGAAACCACCATCAGGACCCATCCAGCGATAGTTCCTGAACTTTTCTTCTGCCATATCTCCTTCCCCTGCACAGACCAACACTCGCCTCCGCTACGACATCCACCATTTCAGCACCTGTCATGATGAAAGAATAAAACACACATCCTACCATATGCACAATACACTTTTCCCCAGGCCGTCTGTTATCTCCCATAATGCACCGGGAGCATATAATAACTCTGCTTGGCCCTTCCCCCTCGGCACCCTAGCCCCTCCTCCTGAACTTCCACTCTTCTCCTGTTAACCCAGTCATGCCCACCCTCTGCCTATTTCTTCTGGCATTGCTGCGCAGGGGCGTACCAACAGTGGGGCGGGGGGTGCGGTCCGCCCCAGGTGACACACATTGGGGGGGTGTCAGTGGCGTATCTAATGGGGGTGCAGTCCACACCCGGGTTGGGTGACACTGACACCACTTACAGAGGGTGGGGAGAGCCCTGGCAGCTCTCTATGGCCGTTTTTTTTTCCAGCCAGATCACCCCCGTGCTTCGGCAGCAATGGTCTGGTCTTACTCTTTGCTTTCCTCCTTGCTCCTCCCACCACTGCTGCACTTCCGAGCCAAGCCTGCACAGTTTTCCAGACCTTGCTAGCTGCTGCCCTGGTGTACTTAAAGCTGAGCCAGCTGCCCTCCCTGCCAGTGTCCTCCGAGGTGAGCTTGTGATAAGGGGGTGTGGGTTGGCATGGTGGTCGCTGCCCTCAGTTGCTGTGGAGTGTTTGTTTCTGCCTCCCTAACCTGGTCTAATAAGGGGGAAGGGGGGAGGCTGCTATGTCCACCACTGACTAATGTGCTAACTCACTGCTTTTAGTTTAAAGGGTGATTCAGTGATTGGAGTGCAATCATTTTCAATAAAATTTTACCTGAGTGTCATTTTTTTGATTGGACTTTTTACTTGCATGCTGTTCCATATTTTGCTTGTTGTTTTTCCAATGCGGCTTTAGAAATGCCTTCTGGATTCCTGTGCAACTCCATGCGGTGCAATTTTCAACTCATTCATTTAACTGGGATGAAATCACATTGAATCGCACACACTAGTTTTTCAAAAGCGTACTGCACCAAATTGCATGATACTATGGTACCATGAAATCTGGAGCAGGCAAAAGCACTGCCATTGTGATCTGTGTTAAAGGTGTCCTTAGAAAAATATATATACACCTGCAGGAGGTCACGTATGCAGTGTGGGAAACGCATACAGAACATGGATTTCCTGCACCACCTTCTGGTATAAATGAGCTCTTAAAGTGGTACTAAAGGTTTGTTGTTCAGAGTGACCCTGAACCTCATCTTCTGGGGTCCCTCAGTGGCTCTCGTGGCTCCTCCCCGAATTAGATAACTCCCTAGGACAGTGATGGCGAACCTTGGCACCCCAGATGTTTTGGAACTACATTTCCCATGATGCTCAACTATATTGCAGAGTGCCAGAGCATCATGGGAAATGTAGTTCCAAAACATCTGGGGTGCCAAGGTTTGCCATCACTGCCCTAGGAGAAGCGCTCTCACGTGGGGGTTATTTTACTGACTCACTCTTGATTCATTCATTTGGTGTCCACATACGTCAAGTTTATGACTTGTCCCCACTCCCCAGCACCCACATCATTGGATTTGATTGACAGCAGCGGGAGACAATGGCTGTGCTGCTATCAATCTATCCAATCAAAGCCAGACTCCGTGGAGAGGAGGACAGCGCGTCCCCGCCGAGGAGATGAAGGGGCTCGGGTAAGTAAACGGGGGATTGGGGGTCCGGTGACTGACAGGTGTGTTGTTTTTTTTTTCACCTTAATGCATAAGATGCATTAAGGTGAAAAACCGCAAAGGTTTAAAACCCCTTTAAATATTTCAAATCAGATATCACTCATACATTTTAACAGTATTTATTTTAGTAGTTCCAATGCGCCCATAATTTTATTTTATTTCTGTTCTACAGATGCATAATAGGCTGTAAATGTAATTTTTTTTTTTTTTTTTTTTTTTTTGCAGCAAGGCAGAGCAGGAGTAAAATAAGCCCATTTGTTAATAACCCCAAGCAATGATGTCAGTGGATGTTATAATTACCCCCACAGCATTGGTGTCAATGGGGGCTATGCAATGTAAGACCCCTTTCGCACTGAAAGAGCCACTTCTGCGTCTTCAATGTGAAAGTCCTGAGGGCTTTCACACTGGAACGGTGCGCTGGCAGGGCAGTCCTGCTAGCAGCATCTTTGGAGTGATGTATACACCACTCCTGCCCATTAAAATCAATGGGGAAGCGTTGTAGCAGCGTTTTGCAGTGGTTTTAACCCTTTCTCGGCTGCTAGTGGGGGGTAAAAGCACCCTGCTAGTGGCCGAAAAGCGCCGCTAAAAATAGCGGCATTTTACTGCCGACGCACCCTCCACCCCAGTGTGAAAGGGGCCTAAAGGGGTCCAGAGGTGTGGGGGCTGTGTAATGTGAAGGGGTCCAGAGGTACGGGCTATGTAATGTATAGGGGGTCTTCCTACATTTTACCAGCAGTTATGGATGCAGTGCTGTAGATTTCTTAGGTTGCATATTTTTTTCTGCATTTTCTGAAAATGCACCAAAAGTTTGCATCTTTGGCGCATTTTCAGAAAACAGGAAAATATATATTTTTTGGGGGGATGACACCATGTTTTACTGCACCAGGTGACACCAGCCCTAGTAATGCCACTGGCAGCAGCACAGGCCACAGAGCGTGGAGGCGCTACACATGACGTAATTTTATGTCAATGTGCGGTGTGCCGACTGCCCACCTGGGGGGGGGGGGGGTGCCAGATATAGGATCCGCCCCGGGTGCCAAATAGTCTAGGTACGCCCCTGTTGCTGCGGGCTCACTTTCATCATTGCTGGTGTCACAATATAAGAAGAATGGATTAAAAAATGTAAGGATTTTCTCCTCTGATGGCATTATATTAACCCTATGTTTCCCACACTTTAGTAACAAGCCAGGGCTCTTGTACTCCTGAACCCTGCATTGTGTACATAACGCACCCCTGATTCCTTTCCATTGTGTACATAGCACATGCCTGAACCCTGCATTGTGTGCATAGCCCACTCCTGAACCCTGCATTGTGTACATAGCACACCCCTGATCCCTGCATCATATGTGTAGTGCACTCCTGATCTATGCATTGTGTACGTAAGGCACTCCTGATCTCTGCATTGTGTGCGTAGTGCACTCCTGATCTCTACATTGTGTATGTAGCACACTCCTGTTTTCTTCATTGTGTACGTAGTGCACTCCTGATCTCTGCATTGTGTATGCATCAGATTCCTGAACCTGTCATTATGTGCATAGCATACTCCTGAACCTGTACAAGATAAGGTATTTGAACTGAACGCAGATTACCCTTGGTTCACACATATATGTTTATTAGTGTGTTTCACAAAAACACACTACGATTCATTTAACATGGTTTCCTATTGGACACATTCACATCTATGCATTTTCAGCCACTACATTTTTGGAAAGGGTCAGGAACTTTTTTCCACAGCAGATTGCGTTTTTGGCACAATAGACTTCAATGTTACTGCACCAAAAATGCAAGCGTTTTGCGTTTTTTGGCCAATAAGAAAGTTTTGAGTGCGACTTTGATGCAACTTTACAGTCTCTGGCACTCAAGTCGCATCAGAGTCACATTAAAGTAGTTCAGGGACCTTTGCAAAGTTAGATTTGAAGGGGTTTTATGAACACCAATAGGCTGCGACTTGTCATGCAAATTTATGTGTCCAAAGTTGCATGTTAGGGCAAATGTTAAGGTTTAGGGGTTAGGGTTAAAGCGGAGCTCCCCCCTAAAGTGGAACTTCTGCTCATTGGAACCCTCCTCCCCTCCGGTGCCACAATTGGCACCTTTCAGGGGGGAGGCGGGTGCAGATACCTTTATAGTACAGGTATTTGCACCCACTTCCGGCATAGATAGCCGCAGATTCTGAGGCTCCCCCGCTGTCTGCTGGGAAACACACGGATCCCAGAGACAGCGGGGACCATCCTTATTGCGCAGCGCTACTCGCTACTAGCTGCAAGGTTTCACTTCCTGATTCCCATACCGAAGATGGCGGCGGCAGCACCCGAGAGCCGATCGTGAGATCGGCTTCAGGTGCCGACATTGCGGGCGCACTGGGCGGGTAAGTGTCCTTATTTTAAAAGTCAGCAGCTGCAGTATTTGTAGCTGCTGACTTTTAAAAAACAAAAAACGGCGGAACTCCCGCTTTAAGGGCTAGGGTTAGGATTACATCTTAAGGTTAGGGTTAGGGTTAAGGGCTAGGGTTAGCATTAAATGTTAGGTTTAGCATTCTAACCCTAACATTTAATGCTAAACCTAACATTTAACCACTTAAAGCGGAGTTCCGCTTAAAAAATAAAACAAAAGTCAGCAGCTACAAATATTGCAGCTGCTGACTTTACTAATCAGACACTTACCTGTCCCAGGGTCCAGCGATGCGCGGGATGCTGGGGATCGAAGCCCCGCTCATCTACCCCTTCGCTCGGCGGTGCCGCACACTGTGACTAGCTGCGCAATCATCTGAGACCTGTGACGTGTCCCAGATGATTGCCTAGAGGAAGGGAGGAGAGGTGATCTTCCTTTGGGCACCAAGGTAAGTGACATAAGGAGCCAAGGTGAGTAAGAAGGCATATTACAAGGGACCCCCTAGCAACAGGCATTAAGAGGTGAGTAAAAATAAATAAATGATTAAAAATAATAAATAAATATTATTTATCATTTTTAATGCAGCTGAAAAATGATAAAATAATTTTAGGAGTGGAACTCCACTTTAACCACTTGCTTACTGGGCACTTAAACACCCTTCCTGCCCAGACCAATTTTCAGCTTTTGGTGCTCTCACACTTTGAATGACAATTACTCAGTCATGCAACACTGTACCCAAATGAATTTTGTGTCCTTTTTTTCCCACAAATAGAGCTTTCTTTTGGTGGTATTTGATCACCTCTGGGGTTTTTATTTTTTGCGCTATAAATGAAAAAAGACCGAAAATTTTGAAAAAAAACACATATTTCTTTGTTTCTGTGATAAAATTTTGCAAATTATAATTTTTTTTTCATAAATTTTGGCCACAATTTATACTGCTACATATCTTTGGTAAAAATAACCTAAATTATTGGATATTATTTGGTCTTTGTGAAAGTTAGAGAGTCTACAAGCTGTGGTGCGAATCGCACAAAATTGATCACATCTGATGTACTGGTGGCCTATCTCATTTCTTGTGACCCGAACAAGTCAGGAAAGTACAAATACCCCCCAAATGACCCCTTTTTTGAAAGTAGACATTCCAAGGTATTTACTAAGATGCATGGTGAGGTTTTTGATGTTGTCATCTTTTTCCCACAATTCTTTGCAAAATGAAGATTTTTTTTTTTTTCTCACAAAATTTTTAATGTAATAGGTTATTTCTCTCACATGGCATGTGTATACCACAAATGACACCCCAAAATACGTTCTGCTACTCCTTCTGAGTATTACGATACCAAATGTGTGAGACTTTTACACAGCCTGGCCACATACAGAGGCCCAATATTGAAATAGCACCATCAGGCGTTCTAGGAGCATAAATTACACATTTCATTTCTCAACCACCTATTACAGTTTTGAAGGCCCTGGAGCACCAGGACAATGGAAATGCCCACAAAGTGACCCCATTTTGGAAAGCTAACACCCCAACGTATAATCTATGAGGCATATTGAGTCGTTTGAATGGTTCATTTTTTTTCCAGAAGTTTTGGGAAAATGTGGAAAAAAAATGAAAACGCATTTTTTTTACGCAAAGTTGTCCATTTATAAGATATTTCCAACACATAGCATGTACATAGCAAAAATGACACCCCAAAATACGTTCTACTACTCCTCCTGAGTATAACGATACCAAATGTGTGAGACTTTTACACAGCCTGGCCACATACAGAGGCCCAATATTGAAATAGCACCATCAGGCGTTCTAGGAGCATAAATTACACATTTCATTTCTCAACCACCTATTACAGTTTTGAAGGACCTGGAACACCAGGACAATGGAAATGCCCACAAAGTGACCCCATTTTGGAAAGCTAACACCCCAACGTATAATCTATGAGGCATATTGAGTCGTTTGAATGGTTCATTTTTTTCCAGAAGTTTTGGGAAAATGTGGAAAAAAAATGAAAACGCATTTTTTTTACGCAAAGTTGTCCATTTATAAGATATTTCCAACACATAGCATGTACATAGCAAAAATGACACCCCAAAATACGTTCTACTACTCCTCCTGAGTATAACGATACCAAATGTGTGAGACTTTTACACAGCCTGGCCACATACAGAGGCCCAATATTGAAATAGCACCATCAGGCGTTCTAGGAGCATAAATTACACATTTCATTTCTCAACCACCTATTACAGTTTTGAAGGACCTGGAGCACCAGGACAATGGAAATGCCCACAAAGTGACCCCATTTTGGAAAGCTAACACCCCAACGTATAATCTATGAGGCATATTGAGTCGTTTGAATGGTTCATTTTTTTCCAGAAGTTTTGGGAAAATGTGGAAAAAAAATGAAAACGCATTTTTTTTACGCAAAGTTGTCCATTTATAAGATATTTCCAACACATAGCATGTACATAGCAAAAATGACACCCCAAAATACGTTCTACTACTCCTCCTGAGTATAACGATACCAAATGTGTGAGACTTTTACACAGCCTGGCCACATACAGAGGCCCAATATTGAAATAGCACCATTAGGCGTTCTAGGGGCATAAATTACACATCTCATTTCTCAACCACCTATTACATTTTTGAAGGCCCTGGAGCACCAGGACAATGGAAATGCCCACAAAGTGACCCCATTTTGGAAAGCTAACACCCCAACGTATAATCTATGAGGCATATTGAGTCGTTTGAATGGTTCATTTTTTTTCCAGAAGTTTTGGGAAAATCTGGAAAAAAAATGAAAACGCATTTTTTTACACAAAGTTGTCCATTTATAAGATATTTCCAACACATAGCATGTACATAGCAAAAATGACACCCCAAAATACGTTCTACTACTCCTCCTGAGTATAACGATACCAAATGTGTGAGACTTTTACACAGCCTGGCCACATACAGAGGCCCAATATTGAAATAGCACCATCAGGCGTTCTAGGAGCATAAATTACACATTTCATTTCTCAACCACCTATTACAGTTTTGAAGGACCTGGAACACCAGGACAATGGAAATGCCCACAAAGTGACCCCATTTTGGAAAGCTAACACCCCAACGTATAATCTATGAGGCATATTGAGTCGTTTGAATGGTTCATTTTTTTCCAGAAGTTTTGGGAAAATGTGGAAAAAAAATGAAAACGCATTTTTTTTACGCAAAGTTGTCCATTTATAAGATATTTCCAACACATAGCATGTACATAGCAAAAATGACACCCCAAAATACGTTCTACTACTCCTCCTGAGTATAACGATACCAAATGTGTGAGACTTTTACACAGCCTGGCCACATACAGAGGCCCAATATTGAAATAGCACCATCAGGCGTTCTAGGAGCATAAATTACACATTTCATTTCTCAACCACCTATTACAGTTTTGAAGGACCTGGAGCACCAGGACAATGGAAATGCCCACAAAGTGACCCCATTTTGGAAAGCTAACACCCCAACGTATAATCTATGAGGCATATTGAGTCGTTTGAATGGTTCATTTTTTTCCAGAAGTTTTGGGAAAATGTGGAAAAAAAATGAAAACGCATTTTTTTTACGCAAAGTTGTCCATTTATAAGATATTTCCAACACATAGCATGTACATAGCAAAAATGACACCCCAAAATACGTTCTACTACTCCTCCTGAGTATAACGATACCAAATGTGTGAGACTTTTACACAGCCTGGCCACATACAGAGGCCCAATATTGAAATAGCACCATTAGGCGTTCTAGGGGCATAAATTACACATCTCATTTCTCAACCACCTATTACATTTTTGAAGGCCCTGGAGCACCAGGACAATGGAAATGCCCACAAAGTGACCCCATTTTGGAAAGCTAACACCCCAACGTATAATCTATGAGGCATATTGAGTCGTTTGAATGGTTCATTTTTTTTCCAGAAGTTTTGGGAAAATCTGGAAAAAAAATGAAAACGCATTTTTTTACACAAAGTTGTCCATTTATAAGATATTTCCAACACATAGCATGTACATAGCAAAAATGACACCCCAAAATACGTTCTACTACTCCTCCTGAGTATAACGATACCAAATGTGTGAGACTTTTACACAGCCTGGCCACATACAGAGGCCCAATATTGAAATAGCACCATTAGGCGTTCTAGGGGCATAAATTACACATCTCATTTCTCAACCACCTATTACATTTTTGAAGGCCCTGGAGCACCAGGACAATGGAAATGCCCACAAAGTGACCCCATTTTGGAAAGCTAACACCCCAACGTATAATCTATGAGGCATATTGAGTCGTTTGAATGGTTCATTTTTTTTCCAGAAGTTTTGGGAAAATCTGGAAAAAAAATGAAAACGCATTTTTTTACACAAAGTTGTCCATTTATAAGATATTTCCAACACATAGCATGTACATAGCAAAAATGACACCCCAAAATACGTTCTACTACTCCTCCTGAGTTTAACGATACCAAATATGTGAGACTTTTACACAGCTTGGCCACATACAGAGGCCCAACATGCAAGGAACACCATCAGGTGTTCCAGGGACACATAGCATGCACATACCAAGAATTACACCCCAAAATACATTCTACTGAGAAAAGAGTAAACAAAAGATTACCTGTGGTTTTAGCAGCGCAGTTGTCCACAGGATGATAGCACTGGTCCAGGCAGCAGGCAGGGACTTGGTCAACAAAAGTGAACACAATTTTCCAGGCAACAGGCAGGTATACTGTTCATAGTCATTATTGGCAGCAGGCAGGGATACTGTCCATATACAGTCCAAGGTCAGTGCAGGCAGAGATCGTCAGCATTGCCAAAATATTGGTCCTGGTAGTAGGCAGGAACATGGTCCATCCATGTGCTGTGGTCAGTTCATGCGACAGGCAGAGGCATGATGGTATAGGTCCTACAGGCAGCAGGCAGAAGTAGGGCCTTTTTCAGGACAGAATGGGGATAGGGGTAGAGGCTTCTCCCACCCAAATCTCTTTGAAGCCTCCGAGTCTCCAGACCCTAATCTAGGAATGAGAAAACAAGGGAAATTGTCTTCTTCATCCAAAAAAACTATTCTGGAGCCCCTCACATATGTGAGACCCCTGTTATGAATCCCACTAGTCCACAGAGGGTACAAGATCAGTCCAAGAGGCAGGCAAAAGGCATGGTCAAACAGTCCAGGGTCAGTTCCAGATCAGGCAGAGGTATGTACAGAATCAGTAGGCAGAAGCGTGGTCGAATAACAGTCCAGGGTCAGTTCCAGATCAGGCAGAGGCGTAAACAGAATCAGTAGGCAGAAGCGTGGTCGAATAACAAGCCAGGGTCAGTTCCAGATCAGGCAGAGGTATGTACAAAATCAGTAGGCAGAAGCGTGGTCGAATAACAAGCCAGGGTCAGTTACAGAGCAAGCAGAGGCATAAGGGGTTTGAAGGTAAATGGCAGGAAGTGAGGGTTATGGTTACCATACTTCACTAATAATTCACTAAAGTATGGTAACGGCGGAAACAGTCACCTATGCAGAGGCCTGGTTGGGAAGGGCATTGGGCACAGTGATAAGTGGTGTCTCTTCTCACTCCTCGTTTGCTGCACACCCGACATTTTTTCTGACATCTTCGGCCTGTTGGTTTGGGAGGGATTTTGTCAGGAAAGTGGCGTTCAGAGAGTCTGCTAATTACATCGGATCGAATGTTTTGTGGTGGGCCGTTGGGGTAAATAAGGGCAGTGGTGATTTCCTCCTGGTAGCCAAGGAAGGGTATGGGTCTTTCTGTGGACTTACGATAAATGACATACGTGTTGTATATGGCCAAATTAAAGAAATAAATTGCAATTTTTTTATACCACTTGTATGTTCTTCTCGTGGCAAGATAGGGTTCGAGCATCTGGTCGTTCATGTCGACACCCCCCATGAACATGTTGTATTCATGGATACAAGTGGGTTTTAGTATTGGGCCATCCCTCCTGGTGATCTCAACAAAAGTGTTGTTGTGGATCGAAGAAAGCATGTAGACATCCCTTCTGTCCCTCCACTTCACAGCCAAAATTTCCTCGTTCCGTAAGCTCGCCGCTTCGCCTTTTCTTAGCCTTTTGTTGACGAGGCTTTGAGGAAAGCCCTTCCGGTTCGTTCGTACGGTGCCACATGCTGGAGTTTGCTTTCTATGGAGGTTGCGGAACAGGGGTAAACTTGTATAAAAATTGTCCACATAGAGATGGTAGCCTTTCTCCAGGAGTGGGTTTATGAGTTCCCAAACAACTTTTCCACTCGATCCGATGTATTCGGGGCAATTAGGGGGATGTAGCTGGGTGTCCTTCCCTTCGTATACCATGAAGGAATATGTATACGCTGTGGCTCGATCACACAACTTATACATTTTCACCCCATAGCGGGCCCTTTTGGAGGGAATAAATTGCTTTAGGCCCAGCCTGCCAGAAAATTTGATCAGGGACTCATCCACACATATGTGTTGGTCTGGGGTAAACAACTGGGGGAACATCTGAGAAAAATAATTTATTAGCGGCCGAATTTTGTAAAGTTTATCAAAATTTGGGTCATTCCGGGGAAGGCATTGGGTATTGTCATTAAAGTGTAGGAATCTCATTATCGTTAGATATCTGGTCCGGGACATTATTGAGGAAAAGATGGGCATGTGATAGATGGGGCGGGATGACCAATATGCATGTATTTCATTTTTATTGTTTAGTCCAATACAAAATGTGAGGCCCAAAAAAATTTTAAACTCCTCCACTGTTAGGGCTCTCCACTTGTAGGGACGGGCATAAGAGGACGTTGGGTTGCTTTCAATAAATTGTTGGGCATATAGGTTGGACTGGACAACAATGGATTCAAGCATGTCCTCTGTAAAAATTAGGTGGAAAAAGTCCATCAGGGAAAAATTTTGTGTGTCCACCTGGACTCCTGGGTTGGCAGTGAAAGGGGGAACGTTGGCTTCTCCTGAGTTAGGAGGAAGCCACAAGGGGTTCTGGAGGGAATAGGGAAGGCTGGCATGGGACCTAACCCTTTGGGGCCGAGTTGACACCCCACTTGTACGTGGCCTTTGCCGAGGTACTGTGGTGCTGGTGGATGGCACTGGGTTGCCGGTGGATGGCTCTGCGGTGCTGGTGGATGGTACCGCCTCCTCACCAGTGCGCCTTCGTCTGACGGGCGGACTATCATCTTCCTCCTCTGAGGCTGTCATGGTACCGCTGCTGAGGACAGGCTCGTAGTCCACGTCAGACTCAGAATCTGAATAGGAGGAGGAATCCGAAGCGGAAACCTCCCCGTTGCTCTCGTCGGCTGCAAGGATATCATATGCCTCCTCAGCTGAATACAATCTTTGTGACATTTTTATTGACCACAAATGGCACTGACAGGTGACGCTGATTTGGCAGATGACACTGACAGGAGACGCTGATGTGACAGGTGACACTGACAGGTGACGCTGATTTGGCAGGTGACACTGACAGGTGACGCTGATGTGGCAGGTGACACTGACAGGTGACGCTGATTTGGCAGATGACACTGACAGGTGACGCTGATGTGGCAGGTGACACTGACAGGTGACGCTGATCACAGGTGACACTGACGTGGCAGGTGGCACTGACAACACGTGGCACTGACAAATGGCACTGGAGGCAGATGGCACTGGAGGCAGATGGGGCTGACAGATGTCGCTGACAGATGTCGCTGGCAGATGTCGCTGGCAGATGTCGCTGACAGATGTCGCTGACAGATGGCACTGGCAGATGGTGCTGGCTATTTGCTCTGGCAAATGGGGCTGGCAGATGGCAGTGCGGCTGGCAGATGGCGCTGGCAGGTGGCACTGGCGGCACTGGCACTGGCGCTGGTGGCACTGGCGGCACTGGCGCTGACGGTACTGGCGCTGACGGCACTGGGGCTGACGGCACTGGGGCTGACGGCACTTCGGCTGAAGGATGGCACTGGCGTTGGCAGGTGGCACTGGCAGGTGGCACTGGCACTGGCACTGGCAGGTGGCGCTGGCACTGGTAGGTGGCACTGGGGTGACGGCACTGGGGTGACGGCACTGGGGTGACGGCACTGGGGTGATGGCACTGGGGTTGACGGATGGCACTGGCAGGTGGCACTGGCGCTGGCAGGTGGCGCTGGCACTGGCGCTGGTAGGTGGCACTGGCGGCACTGGCACTGGCGGCACTGGCGCTGACGGCACTGGGCCTGACGGCACTGGGGCTGACGGCACTGGCGCTGACGGCACTGGGGCTGACGGATGGCACTGTCGCTGGCACTGTCGCTGACAGGTGGCGCTGGCAGGTGGCACTGGCGGCACTGGCACTGGGCTGACAGATGGCACTGGGCTGACAAATGGCACTGGGTTGACAAATGGCACTGGGTTGACAAATGGCACTGGCACTGGGGCTCACAATTGGCACTGGGGCTGACAATTGGCACTGGGGCTGACAATTGGCACTGGGACTGACAATTTGCACTGGTACTCAATACGGATACAATGTTTCACTCACAGATCCTCTCTCTCCTCACACGCTGTCTCTGTGTGAGGAGAGAGAGACACGGCAATGGGAGATGATCTCATATGTTTACATTTGAGATCATCTCCTATTGGCAGCTTAGATCGCTCTGTGAACGGCCGCTTTGATTGGCCGTTCACGGCGATCTGTATTCGTCTGTCTCCGGGAGACACGGCGAGTGCAAAACTTCCACGATGCGCGCCCCCAGCGGCGCGCATTGCGGAAGTAAACACCTGGCCGTCCAGGGACGGCCAGGCGAGGGAAGCCGCCCGCCCGAAGGCCGTCATTCGGCTATAGGGCGGGCAGGAAGCGGTTAAGGACTGAGCCTCTTTCTGAGATTTGTTGTTTACAAGTTAAAAACAGTTCTTTTTTCTAGAAAATGACTTAGAACCCCCAAACATTATACATTTTTTTTTCTAACACCCTAGAGAATAAAATGGCAGTCGTTGCAAAACTTTCTGTCACATCGTATTTGTGCAGCGCCCTTACATGAGCACTTTAAAAAAAATAAAAAAATAGAAAGAGAATTAAAAAGAAAAACAGTAAAGTAAGCCCATTTTTTTTTTTATATTGTAAAAGATAATGTTACACCGAGTTAATTGATATCCAACATGTCACGCTTCAAATTTGCACCCTCTCGTGGAACGGTGACAAACTTTTACCCTTAAAAGGTGACGTTTAAAAATTCTACAGGTTGCATGTTTTGAGTTACAGAAGAGGTCTAGGGCTAGAATTATTGCTCTCGCTCTAACCGATCGCGGTGATACCTCACATGTGTGGTTTAAACACAGTTTTTATATGCGGGCGCTACTCATGTATCCATTTGTTTCTGCACGCGAGTTTGTTGGGACGGGGCTCGTTTACATTTTTTTTTCTTATTTATTTTTCCTTTTATTTTTAATTTGTACACAGTTTTTTTTTAATTTTTACTTTTATTCCTATTACAAGGAATGTAAACATCCCTTGTAATAGAAAAAAAACATGACAGGACCTCTTAAATATGAGATCTGGGGTCAAAAAAACCTCAGATCTCATATTTACACTAAAATGAAAAAAAAAATGTTTTTTTTTTTTTAAATGGCCCTTTAAGAGCTGTGGGTGGAAGTAACGTTTTGACTTCGCTTCCGCCCTGCAGTGTCATGGAGATGGATGGAGGCCATCTTCCCTTCGCTCGTCTCCATGCACAGCAAGGCGCAATATCTTCCGCCACTGCCCAAGGCTCTGGTAAGTGGTAGAGGGCACTGGATCGCGGCGGGAGGGGGGCTGCCACCGATAAAATGGATCTTGCGGCGAATCCGACGCAGATACCACTTTTATCTTGTAGCGGACCGCCCAGCTATGGCAGCTAGCTGCTGCCATAACAACAATATCCTCCTTCAAACAGCTGACGTAAACCTGCAGCAGGTAGTCCGTAAGTTGTTAATTTTAATACTAGTCGTTAACCCTAACCCTAACATGCAACTTTGGACATGTAAATATCACATGACAATTCGCAGCCTATTGATTGCAATGCACCCCTTCAAATATATGAGACTTAAAGTCGCAGTGACTTTGAAAAGCTTTTTGTAGTACTTTGATGTGACTTTGAGATGACGGAGTGACAGAGAGTATAAAGTCACATCAAAGATGCATCAAAGTTGTAAAAAAAAAAAAAAATGCAAACCGCACTGCAAAACCGCGTGTTCACAAATGCAATACACGCTGCAAAACCCACCAGAAAAAGCTCTTCAATCGCAATACATATAGTTGTGAACTGAGTTATGTTAAAAAAAAATATATATATATTTTTTTTTTTTAGGACCCCGGAGTAATTTTGTTGAATTACAGCTTTTGCAAACCCAATCCTTTTGACATAGATATTAACATTTACAGTATAACGACTCTGCCTTATTTGGTGAACACCAGTCGAATGAATAGCAGTAAAATGCCAGTCGGTTGACAGCCAGTCAGCTAATATTATGATAAGCTGCAGACAATGGTTTATGGTTAAATGTGAGTGATCTAATACTAGTGCTAGTTCAATGCTCTATGTATTTCACATTTTAAATGGCTGACAATGCAACTTCACATTGCCAGCAGTTTAACTATTTTATGCCCTGTAGTGATCGATATCCTATAACTACTGCCTGAAGCATAATACAACAGATTATTAAATAAAAGAGTTTGTTCAGGAATGCGTGGCTCCACAAAGGGTTAAAGACGCCTGATTGGCTGCAGATGGCTGCAGTTTGCAGTAAATCATCTTGTGTCGTCCTTGCTCCTCCAGCTCATATAATCATAAAAACAGAGGAAAAAGGCACAAAGAAATGTGTGAGACATCAAAATAGATATATTGCTACCTTAAGGCATTGCTCTCATCTCTCTCTCTCTCTTCCTCACTATCTCACAGACTCTCACTCTCTTATGATTTGTTTTTTTAAAACCCTGCTACAATTGATTTCTTGCTTCCAGCTTAGGCTTAATTCTAAAGAAAACAAAAGAATGTTAAAAAAAATGAAATAATAGACGATAACACCTTTTTTTTTCCCTTTCTGTCTTGGAAGCATTGAAAGCACTATAATTGAACAGTACAATCATCACATACTTCTGCTCAAATGCCAGAGGTGTTCCACGGTTTTAAAGCACAAGTACTTCAGACCTGAAAGACTTCAGTGACTGGCATAAGTAAGTAAAAACAGCATGATCCTTGAAGGCCATCTCTGGTTTTAGGCGAACACCCTTGCCTCTCTCCTCCTGTAATTCCCCCTACCGAAAATAAAATAATATATTGCCTTTTTTAGTGGTCTTCCAGGTCCAGTGACATCACAGGTTCTTCCTATTGCTTTCCAGGAGCGGTGGCGGGTGGTCCTGCACCGACCAATCCTCCTATAATATGACATAAAGATGGTTCATCAACAAAAGACGAGGGCGCACCAGCATCCCAGCCAAATAGCAAGTAGACATGTGCGCCGTCAATAAATTAGTTTTGTTTCGTTGTGTTTCGTATTAGCCGTTAATTTGTATTTCGTAATTAGTGTCCAAAATTCAATTTGGATTCGTAGGAAATACTAATTTTCGTTAGGTTCGTTAACTTTTCGTAACAATTACGAACATTCGTTATGATGAATTTATCACTATGAGGGGCTCCCACCATCCCTGTGCTGTGCTAATTATGAGGGGCTCCCACCATCCCTGTGCTGTGCTGACTTCCTGGGTTTTTAATTTCATCATAACGAGTAATCGTAATTAACAAAAATTCTTATTTTGGCCGATTCTGAATTTCCGATCGACTACCAGTACCAGTCTCCCACTCCCATATTAAAAAAGGTCATTTTCCCAACCCTCACTCAGCAGCCGAAGAAAACCTCTGATTGGTCAAAAAAACACCAGTCAAGTTTCCATTGTAACGGAATTTGGATCCGAAATTTGTAAACAAAATTTCGTATTTCGGAATGGCATTATGCATGGATGCCCAACAAATACCACCAAAAGAAAGCTCTATTTGTAGGAACAAAATGATCAAATTTTTGTTTGGGTACAGTGTAGCATTACCGCGCAATTGTCATTTAAAAAGTGACAGCGCTGAAAGCTAGAAATTGGCTTGGGTAGGAAGGGGGCAAAGTGCCCGGTATTGTAGTGGTTAAGCAGCGCACCTTGCTGGATGATTTCCCTGAAACAGAAGTTCTCTCTAAATTCGATTCTAAAAAATCTAAGGACCTGATTATACTTCTCTTTGGGGAATTGAGACCTTTTCTGCAGTCCACCACACTGCGTAGTCATGCCATACCACCCATGACCAAGTTTCTGACTGCCCTGCACTTTCTAGGAAAAACCTCCTATTAGATGGTAGCGGGAGAGGTGGTGGGGGTATTCCAGCCATCTTTCTCACATTTATGATTCAATTACTTTTATTGAAATTTGTAGTAATACAAGAAACAAAAGTATCTTTCTCACATTTGATTGCTAAGGCCCTCCAGGGTTTCAGGCAAATTGCCCCCAAATATATCTAATTGCCTAACACACATCAGGAGTGGGATTAGTTTAAGAATGATTTCTATGTGATAGCTGGGATCCCCAAGGTCATGGGTGTCATAGACTGCACCCATGTGCATTTTTTGCCCCCTCTGTTAAAGAACACATCTACTGTTGTAGCACTGGCTCCCGAAGAGCAAACACTATATGTTTTGCAATTTATTGTTACCCTAAAAAACGTAGTTTGGTTTGGGTCTAATCGTTCTAAATTTTTGACCTCAGCATCAGTCTGACTGGACTAGAAGATGTTCTACCTGGCCATGGGGGGCGCTGTCACTTTTGGCAGGCATGAAACACAGTCTAGTTGGGTGCATTAAGGTTGCTCTCTTTTGGAACCAGCCCAGTGGGAGTGTCCCTCTTGCTGAGCTTTCTGGGAAGGGATACTTAAGGTGCGGATGTCACGTGTTTCGGGGTTCCGGTCAAGAAGCATGTTCTGACTGCATGGTCCTAGTCCTCCTGATTAGCCCCCATGACTTCCACGGCCTGGGGTGTGGATCCACCCAACTTTATGTCTCGGGGCTGGCTAGCCCGAGGCGAGGAAACTGAGGGAAGGATTCGGAGGTGGTCTGGTGCCGTCTTGATTAGTGGAGAGGTCCAGCAACTGTGAAGTTATCCAGGGGAGGACTCTTTGGGAGAAGGCCATGCAAGGGTTGGCTTCTCAACAAGAGCCTGAAAAAGCTGAAGGACCTAAGCGAATTCAATCTCATGTGGTATCACCAAACCGGCTGCAAGATACTGGTACCACACGAGTGTTCTACAGACTTTCAAGTTTCTCTCACGTGTTTTATAGCAAAGCCTGTGGCAGAGACTTATTCCTGACTCGAGCACCCTGTTGGCTGCTAGGCCTGGTGAGAGAAGGACTATCCAATTAAGGTGAGAATCCAGTTGTGAATGGCTATTTTCTGGATTTATGCAAAGTGAGAGACTGTTTTCTACTGAGTTTAACAATAAGAGTGCCTGGGCTTTTCACCTAAACCCTCTGATCCTATGTTGAGAGACTGTGTTGTTAACTACTTTTCGCAAATAAAAATCCCTTCAAGTGGATCTGTCATCAGTCTCTGTAGTTCTTGGGTCATCTACCTCGGGAAACCCCTAGATGTATACGAGATGAAGGAGGTAAGGGTAAGCCCAATAAATTCAGCTGCTCCTTCGGGGGTCAGTTCTATACTGTAATTTGAAGGTGTACCACTCACTAAACATACAGGTTGTCTGCAATACAAATATGTTCATCAGAAATGCGGTCACCAGCTTCCCAGGATTTGTCCATGATGTCCATATATTAATGCAATCACAGCTCTATCACCATTTTGACACTAACAGAAAAACCGGAGGCTGGATCCTTAGTAAGACACTTTTTAATTTTCAATGCATGCCCCATACATCATACATAGAAGTCTATGTTCATATGTTAGGCCGCGTACACACGCGCGGACTGTTCGCCCAACCTTGTTCGGCAAACAGTTTGTCAAACAGTCCGCTCAAAATTTGCATGAGCGGACTTGCCCACACACGAGCGGACTGTTTGACGAACAAGGTTGGGCAAACAGTTCGCTCAACTTTTGAAATGAACGGACTCGCCCACGTAAGGCGGAGGCAAATCCGCCCATTTCGAGCGCGTGTACAGGTAGGCGGGGCCCGCGAAGGAGACGTCGCGGGCTCCGCCGCCTGGAATGGGCTTAAAGGGGAACCCCAACGCCGAAAAAAATCGGCGTGGGGGTTCCCCCCAAGTCCACACCAGACCCTTGTCCGAGCACGCTACCCGGCCGGCCAGGAAAGGGGGGCGAGCGAGCGCGCCCCCCCTCCTGAGCCGTACCAGGCCGCGTGCCCTCAACATGGGGGGTGCCTTGGGGAAGGGGGGGGCCGCGCGGCCCCCCCACCCCAAAGCACCTTGTCCCCATGTTGATGAGGACAAGGGCCTCTTCCCGACAACCCTGGCCGTTGGTTGTCGGGGTCTGCGGGCGGGGGGCTTATCGGAATCCGGGAGCCCCCTTTAAGAAGGGGGCCCCCGGATACCGGCCCCCCACCCTATGTGAATGAGTATGGGGTACAATGTACCCCTACCCATTCACCTGTGAAATAAAGTACAAATAAAAACACAACACAGGGGGAAAAAATATTTTATTGCACAGCCGGGGGTCTTCCGTCTTCGGGGGTCTTCTCGCCGGACTCCTCCGCTATGTGTGTGTAGCTCTTTTGCCAGCGGAGGAGTCCGGCTTTCTTCCTCCCCGCCGCCGGCCTCTTCTCCCGACTTCGGGGGTCTTGTCCCCCTCTTCGGTTCTTCTGCCGGGCCACCGCGCCTGGTCCGGTGGCCCGGTCTTCTGTCGCCGTCTTCCGTTCTTCTGTCGCCGCCTTCGGTTCTTCTGCCGGGCCACCGCGCCTTCTTGTAGCTCTTTTACAGGCGGTGGCCCGGTCTTCTGTCGCCGTCGCCGCCTTCCGTTCGTGTTCTTCTTCTTCTTCTTGTTCTTCTCCAGGCGATGTTGACACGTCGCTCCCTCCGGCCGGAATGCCAGAGCCGCCCTGCGCTGTGACTTATATAGTGACAATGGGGCGGGGTCACATGGTATATGTCACATGGGTTGATGTCACATGGTGACCCCGCCCCCTTACGATGTCATAGTCCCCATGTGACATCAACCCATGTGACCAACCCATGTGACATATACCATGTGACCCCGCCCCATTGTCACTATATAAGTGACCGCACAGCGCGTCCCCGGCATTCCGGCCGGAGAGCTCGTCGAGTCAACATCGCCTGGAGAAGAACAAGAAGAACAAGAAGAAGAACAAGAACGGAAGGCGGCGACGGCGACAGAAGACCGGGCCACCGCCTGTAAAAGAGCTACAAGAAGGCGCGGTGGCCCGGCAGAAGAACCGAAGGCGGCGACAGAAGAACGGAAGACGGCGACAGAAGACCGGGCCACCGGACCAGGCGCGGTGGCCCGGCAGAAGAACCGAAGAGGGGGACAAGACCCCCGAAGTCGGGAGAAGAGGCCGGCGGCGGGGAGGAAGAAAGCCGGACTCCTCCGCTGGCAAAAGAGCTACACACACATAGCGGAGGAGTCCGGCGAGAAGACCCCCGAAGACGGAAGACCCCCGGCTGTGCAATAAAATATTTTTTCCCCCTGTGTTGTGTTTTTATTTGTACTTTATTTCACAGGTGAATGGGTAGGGGTACATTGTACCCCATACTCATTCACATAGGGTGGGGGGCCGGTATCCGGGGGCCCCCTTCTTAAAGGGGGCTCCCGGATTCCGATAAGCCCCCCGCCCGCAGACCCCGACAACCAACGGCCAGGGTTGTCGGGAAGAGGCCCTTGTCCTCATCAACATGGGGACAAGGTGCTTTGGGGTGGGGGGGGCCGCGCGGCCCCCCCTTCCCCAAGGCACCCCCCATGTTGAGGGCACGCGGCCTGGTACGGCTCAGGAGGGGGGGGGCGCGCTCGCTCGCCCCCCTTTCCTGGCCGGCCGGGTAGCGTGCTCGGACAAGGGTCTGGTGTGGACTTGGGGGGAACCCCCACGCCGATTTTTTTCGGCGTTGGGGTTCCCCTTTAAGCCCATTCCAGGCGGCGGAGCCCGCGACGTCTCCTTCGCGGGCCCCGCCTACCTGTACACGCGCTCGAAATGGGCGGACTTTCCGAGCGGGAACAGTCTGCTCATTTCGAAAGTACAGCGGACAAGCCCACACACGGGCGGACTGTTCGCTCAAACACAGTTTCAGCGGACAGTTTTTCGGAATTTCCGAAAGACTTTGTCCGTCCAACTGTCCGCTGAAACTGTCCGCTGAAAGCCCACACACGAGCGGACTGTCCGCCCAAACACTGTTCAGCGGACAAGGTTGGGCGAACAGTCCGCCCGTGTGTACGCGGCCTTACACTCCTGTGTTCACGCCTCACACCTTGCACACAAAATATACATAACAGATTGTTAGCCTTGACTTTTAAAGAAATGGCTAAACCAGACCCTCATCTTGGTGTAACCATTTCCAGCTAAGCCACTTTACAAATGGCCTAAGGCTTTCACATTACAATCATGTTCAGAAATAAAAATCAAAATATAGGAAAGAAATGTTCCTATTATCACCCACTCATCGTGATATATTATTGTTGTTGTAAAAATTGCATTTTCAAACTATATTTAGGTGATTCTGACTATCCTTGTCTGCTCTGGCTGGTAACACCACTCTTGAGGTGCTCAATAGGGATGAGCTTGGTGTTCGAGTCGAACGCATGTTCGACTCGAACACAGGCTGTTCGCCCGTTTGGCGAAGCCAGAACTCTGTGGGCCGCTTGCGCCAAATTCGTGTGGCACTCACGGCCCACAATGCACTGCGCCATCGCAGTGCATTGCTGGCTCATGATTGGCCAAGCATGGACTGTGACCCCGCATGCTTGGCCAATCACAGCGCCAGCAGCAGGAAAAGAGCCATGATTGGCCACAGGCAGGATGCCTGTGGCCAATTATAGCTCAGGCTGTGTGGTACATGCCCCACACTATATAAGGCCTCCAGCGCAGCGGCCTTGTGTAGTGTTCCGGCGTCTGCAGGAGTTAGTGGGTGTTGTCTGTGTACCTTCAGCGCAGTATACACCTGTATCTACATATATTGCTATATTGCTCTTCTCTAATTGAGCCATCAGCCATCTGCAGGAGTCTGTGGGTGTTGTCTGTGGGCCTTGAGTGCAGTATACACCTGTATCTACCTATATTGCTATATTGCTCTTCTCTAATTGAGCCATCAGCCATCTGCAGGAGTTTGTGGGTGTTGTCTGTGTGCCTTGAGCGCAGTATACACCTGTATCTACCTATATAGCTATATTGCTCTTCTCTAATTGAGCCATCAGCCATCTGCAGGAGTTTGGGGGTATTGTCTGTGTGCCTTCAGCGCAGTATACACCTGTATCTACCTATATTGCTCTTCTCTAATTGAGCCATCAGCCATCTGCAGGAGTTTGTTGGTGTTGTCTGTGTGCCTTCAGCGCAGTATACACCTGTATCTACCTATATTGCTCTTCTGTAATTGAGCCATCTGCCATCTGCAGGAGATAGTTGGTGTTGTGTGCCTCCAGCACAGCACAATATACACCTGTATCTACCCTTTATTGCTGGTGTTCTATAATAAAGCCATCTGCAGGAGTTAGTGGGTGTTGTGTGCCTGCAGCACAGCACAGTATACAGCGGTATCTACCCTTTAATTCCTGTTGTTCTACAATAAAGGCATCTGCAGGGGTTAGTGGGTGTTGTGTGCCTCCAGCACAGCACAATATACACCTGTATCTACCCTTTATTGCTGGTGTTCTATAATAAAGGTATCTGCAGGAGTTAGTGGGTGTTGTGTGCCTCCAGCACAGAACAGTATACACCGGTATCTACCCTTTAATTCCTGTTGTTCTATAATAAAGGCATCTGCAGGAGTTAGTAGGTCTTGTGTGCCTCCAGCACAGCACAATATACACCTGTATCTACCCTTTATTGCTGGTGTTCTATAATAAAGGCATCTGCAGGAGTTAGTGGGTGTTGTGTGCCTCCAGCACAATATACACTACCCAATTGCTGGTTTCCCCATCTCCCTTCAGGCCATTACCATGTATGGAAGGCCAACAAGGAGAGGCAGACAGGCACGAGCCAATAAAAGAGGGCAAGCAGGCTCTGTGTCTAGAGACAACAGTGCTGGTCGTGGACGCGGTGCTTCTCCTTATTTTCGGCAGCTGGACGTGTTGAGCCGCATCATGCTGAAGACTTGGTAGAGTGGATGACCAAGCCCTCTTCATCCTCCTCATCCTCTCTTACCCAGGCTCAAGGTACTAGCAAAGCAGCTGCCAATGCACCCTCTTCCCTCGTCTCAATGTCATCATCACTGACTCCTTCCCTAGACCCAACACGTCCTCCTGAGGAGTCCCCTGAACTCTTTGAGCATAGTGTTGGGTACATGCTCCAGGAGGATGCCTAGTGTTTTGTAGGCTCTGATGATGATTCTCAGATAGAGGAAGGCAGTAGCGTGAGCACAGAGAGAGGGGATGCTCAAGAACTACAGAAATCTAGCAGTCATGTTCCACAAGCTGCAACATACTGCCAGGTTTTCTCCAGTGATGAAGAGGTAGGGGATGATGAGGGCACTGACTCCACATGGATGCCTAGTAGGAGAGAGGAGGAGGAGGAGGAGGAGGCACATTTCCAATGAGGCAGGATGCCCTCCGGGGGCCAGCTTAGGGGTAGCCCACCGACTGAATCACACCGCAGGGCGCTGCCTCTGCGCATTATTCTAAAAGTTCTTTGGTGTGGGCCTTTTTTGAGACGAGTGCATCAGATTGCACTGCTGCTATTTGCAACATATGTCTCAAGCATATCTCGCGTGGCCAAAACATCAGCTGCTTGAGCACCACATGCTTAACCAGACATATTTTGATCTGCCATGCAGCTCGTTGGCAAGCTTACCTCAAAGACCTACACCAAAGAAGAAAGCAGACCTCTCCTTGCTCCTCATCAGCTGGGATCTCCAACCCCACTAGACCTTCAGTCCTCTCTGAAACCTGCACTGAGAGGAATGAAGGTGTAGAATTTTGTGTGTCACAGCCAAGTACTTGCGGGCACTCTGCTAGCAGTACACCCACGTCTGATTGTAGCAGGGCAAATTTCCCTGCCCCAGCTGCTGGACCGTAGAAAGAAGTTCACTCCCAGCCATCCACATGCCCAGCGGTTGAATGCCAGCTTGGCTAAATTGCTAGCACTTCAACTGCTACCTTTTCAGTTGGTAGACTCGGCCCCCTTCCGTGAGTTTGTGCAATGTGCGGTTCCTCAGTGGCAGGTCCCCAAACGCCACTTTTTCTCACGGAAGGCGATTCCAGCTCTCTACCGGCATGTGGAAGGCAATGTCCTTGCCTCGCTGGACAGGGCAGTCAGCAGTAAGGTGCATATTACCGCTGACTCATGGTCCAGCAGGCATGGATAGGGATGTTACCTGTCTTTCACTGCCTATTGGGTCACTCCTCTGGCAGCTGGGAAGGATGCAGGACAAGGTGCAGTAGTGTTGGAGGTTGTTCCGCAACCACGCCTCCAATATGCTACTACTGGTTGTGACACACCTCTCTCCTCCACCTCCTCTTCTTTTTGCTCCGTGGCCTCTTCCAGTGCTTTGTCCTCGGAACCAGCAGTGCTCCGTAGGCGTTCAAGGGGCTACGCAAGTATGCAGGCAAAACGATGCCATGCCGTGCTTGCGCTGGTTTGTTTGGGGGACAGGAGCCACACTGGGGCAGATATTTTGTCAGCTCTGCAGGGGCAGGCCGAGAGGTGGTTGACGCCATGTCAGCTTAAGCCAGGATTGGTGGTTTGCGACAATGGCACCAACCTCCGACAGGGACAACTGACCCATGTGCCCTGTGTGGCTCACGTCCTTAACCTGGTGGTGCAACGGTTCTTGGGCAGGTACCCGGGATTAAAGGATGTCCTGAAGCAGGCCAGGAAAATCTGTGTGCATTTCTGCAGATCATTTAATGCCTGTGCTTGGCTGGCTGAGCTCCAAAAGGAGTTGAACCTGCCCAAGAACCGCTTTATATGTGACATGCCCACCAGGTGGAACTCAACGTTGGCCATGCTGCAGCGGCTGCACACGCAGCAGAGGGCCATCAATGAGTACCTGTGCGACTACGGCACCAGGACAGGGTCAGGGGAGCTCAGTTTTTTTCTCACCATGCCAGTGGGGCATGATCAGGGATGCATTCACTGTCCTGTCACCATTTGAGGAGGCCACAAGGATGGTGAGCAGTGACAGTGCATGCATCAGTGACACTGTACTTGTCCACCTGTTGGAGCATACGCTGTGTGGAATAATGGACAGGGCACTTGAGGCAGAACAGAGGCAGGAAGAGGAGGACTTCCTTGCCTCTCAAGGCCCCCTCTATCCAGACAGTGTTCCCGCTGTCCCACCCATCACACAGGAAGAGGAGGAGGAGGAGGAGGAGGATGATTGTGTCAGCATGGAGGTGGAGCCTGGCACTCAGCATCAGCAGCAGCAGTCTTGTAGGGATGATTTACAGTCCCAAGAAACCCGTGGACTTGTACATGGCTGGGAGGAGGTAGCTGCGGATCATGTTGTCCTTAGTGACCCAGAGGACTCCGGACCGAATGCTTCAGCTAACCTTCGCTGCATGGCCTCCCTGATTCTGCAAAGCCTGCGGAAGGACCCTCGTATTCAGTGGATCAAGGAGAGGGACCATTACTGGCTGGCCACTCTCCTTGATCCACGGTACAAGGGTAAGGTTGCCGTCGCAGAGGGAGCAGAGGAAGAGACATTTCCGGGAGGTCTTGCAGAAAGGTCTGTGCAACACGTTCCCAGAGACTGGGAGGTTACAAACTCCTGGTCCTGGACAACGTGTTGCTGAGGCATTGGTCAGAAGGAGCGGTGGAGAAGGTGGCCGTCTGACCGATGCGTTCAGACAATTTTTTAGTCCGCAGCCCCAAGGTATGATCGGTTCCAGCAACCATCGCCAGCGTCTGATTCACATGGTGCAGGAATACCTAGGGGCAAGGTCAGACTTGGACACCTTTCCCACCGAAAATCCTCTGGCTTACTGGGTCTTAAGGATGGATCACTGGCCAGAGCTTGCACAGTATGCAATTGAGCTACTGGCCTGTCCTGCATCCAGCGTTCTTTCGGAACGCACCCTTCAGTGCTGCTGGTGGCTTTGTAACCGATCACATTGTGTGCCTGTCCACCAACTCGGTTGATCGACTGACCTTCATAAAGATGAATAGGTCTTGGATCAGCACCAGCTACCAAGCACCTGAAGCTGATGAAACCGAATAATTTTTTTTGAAATATCACATCCCTTCAAGACTGCCTATGCTGATGCTGAGTGACTGTCCTGTTATGTTGACTGCCTATCCTCTTCCTCCTTCGCTGATATCTTGGAAGAACATTTTTGGTTCTGGGTGATATCACCAGCCCAATTTTTTAGCCCTTGTTTAACAGGGGCGTGTAATTAAAATTTTTGATGCAATGCTTTGCAGCAGGGCTAATTCCTGCACTACAAATAGAGTATATGGGAGAGGTTGCAGTGTCGTGGCACCAGCACCAGTGCCTAAGCCCCAATTTTTCAGCCCCTGTTTAACAGGGGCGTGTAATTACAATTTTTGATGCAATGTTTTGCAGCAGGGCTCATTCCTGCACTCCAACTAGAGTATATGGGAGAGATTGCAGTATATAGGCCCAATTTTTCAGCCCCTGTTTAACAGGGGCATGTAATACAATTTGTGATGCAATGCTTTTCAGCAGGGTTCATTCCTGCACTCCAACTAGAGTATCTGGGAGAGGTTGCAGTGTTGTGGCACCAGCAAGCAGTGCCTAAGGCCCAATTTTTCAGCCCCTGTTTAACAGGGGCATGTAATTACAATTCTTAATATAATATTTCACAGCAGGGCCCATTCCTGCGCCCACCAAGAGTAACTGTGAGGACTTACAGTGTTGTGGCACCAGTACCACTACCACCACCACAACCACCAAAGGCCCTATTTTTCTACCACTGTTCAACAATGGCATGTAATTACAATTCTTGATATAATTATTCACAGCAGGGCTCTCCAGCGTCTACCAAGAGTCACTTTGAGGGCTTACAGTGTTGTGGCAACACCAACACCTTAGACGCATATAGGGCAGGCCCCTACTTTCAAACATCCAACTTACAAGCGTCTCCTACTTGCAAACGGAAGGAGACAACAGGAAGTGAGATGAAAAAAGACGGACGTCAAAACAAATTATACAGGGGTGATAACCCTTCCCTATGTTTTCCAAAAAGCTTAAAAATAGATTTTTTGACTGGAGCTACACTTTAAAAATGTACCAGTTCAAAATTGCAAACAGGTTCTACTTAACACAAGAAACCTACACAGTCCCTGTCTTGTTTGCACCGCCTGTATACTGCTGTTCTGAGTATATAGGGCCTGGGGGCCCCACACCTTTCCTTATTTTAATATGGGTACGGGGTTCCCCTTAATATCCGTACAAGACCCAAAGGAGCTGGTAATGGGCAGGGGGGGGGCTACCCATGCCATTTTTCTCAATGATTTTCATCCATATTGCCGGAACCAGATATTACATTAAAACCGCAAGCAGTTTTAAATGACTTTTTTTTCCGTTAAATGTCATTTTGTGCAGGGACTGTTCTAAACACGGGAAACACGTGGCACTTCACAGGCATTCTATAGACACCCCCCAGGCACAATATTTAAAGGAATATTTCACTTTTTTTTCACTTTAATCGTCATTAAAATCAGTGCTCCCGAAAAAACGGCTGTTTTTAAAAACATTTTAGGCATTGACCCATGTCCCCTGGGGCAGGAGCCAGGTCCCCAAACCCTTTTTAGGACAGTATCTTGCATATTAGACATTAAAATTAGCACATTTTATTTCGAACGTTCAAGTCCCATAGACTTCAATGGGGTTCTAAAGTTCACACAAATTTTTGGTCCGTTCGAAAGTTCTGGTGCGAACTGAACCGGGGGGGTGTTCGGCTCATCCCTAGTGCTCAACATCTGCAGAATCTCACTACAATGCAGCATTTACTAATACAATACACATCATTGACGAACGTTTGGGGTTCTTAAAAGCAGGTTCTGCTGTATCTCACTATGGTGGTTTTCTGTGCTATAGCCCTGAAAAAGTTGGTGATGTGTTTTTGGCCTGCTGAGTCCTTCATAACTTAGCCCATTATGCAGGATTGCTCCTAGATATTGAGGATCAAGACACTGAGGATGACCCTATTCCACCAATCCCTGAATCCTACCATGATGAGTCTAGCCATCAAGTTCGACAGCGCTTCATACACCGCTATTTTTAAAGCTATAGATCAACTCTTACACTGTAAAATCTTACAATGTAGTTTACTCTGTTTTGGAGAAAAGGCTTTGGTTGTTACAATGGAACCCAGGAAGTGGCCCCATATCAGGCTGTCAGGAACCATCTCATTTCAACACAAGCTGATTGTTTCAAAAGCTTCTGTTGAAGCTCTGACCCCTTGCTTGAACATATGTTACATGTACTGGCAATATATACATTTTACACAAAGATCTTTGGCAATATATGAAGTGAAAATTTACATCACATACATTTTCATTAAAACAAATAAATAAAAACATAAAACCAATATGTTGTCCAGCAATATTATTATTAGGCCACACAACCAGTGTTAGAACTGCAGTTGTGCAAACCTACTTTATTTACAAGTCTTGAAGTATATGCAAAAGGAACTTAGGTGTCCCATCCTACTTTGATAAACACTGCTAAACATCTCATCATCTTAATTAGGGATGAGTCGAACACCACCCGGTTCGGTTTGCAGCTGAACATGCGAACAGGCAAAAAATTAGTTCGAGCACGCGAACACCATTAACCACTACAGCCCCGGACCAATAAACACCTTAAGGACCAGAGGTCTTTTTCCAATTTCGCACTGCGCTGCTTTAACTGGTAATTGCGCGGTCATGCAATATTGCACCCAAACAAAATTTGCGTCCTTTTCTTCCCACAAATAGAGCTTTCTTTTAATGGTATTCGATTGCCTCTGCGATTTTTTTTTTGCGATATAAATGGAAAAAGAGCCAAAATTTTGAAAAAAAATGATATTTTCTTCTTTTTGTTATAAGAAAAATAGAATAAACAAAATTTTAGTCATACATTGAGGGCAAAATTTATTCAGCCACATGTCTTTAGTAAAAAAAATGTCAATAAGCGTATATTTTTTGGTTTGCGCAAAAGTTATAGCGTCTACAAACTAGAGTACATTTTCTCGAATTTACACAGCTTTTAATTTATGACTGCCTATCTAATTTCTTGAGGTGCTAAAATGGCAGGGCAGTACAAACCCCCCCAAATGACCCCATTTTGGAAAGTAGACACCCCAAGGAAATTGCTGATGGGTATGTTGAGCCCATTGAATATTTATTTTTTTTGTCCTAAGGGATTGAATAATGACAAAAAAAAAAAAACAATTTTACAAAAAGTTGTCACTAAATGATATATTGCTCACACATGCCATGGTTATATGTGGAATTGCACCCCAAAATATATTCCGCTACTTCTCCCGAGTATGGGGATACCACTTGTGTGGGGCTTTTTGGGAGTCTAGTTGCGCACGGCACCCCGAAAACCAATCACCACCTTCAGGATTTCTAAGGGTGCAAATTTTTGATTTCACTCCTCACTACCTATCACAGTTTCGAAGGCCATAAAATGCCAAAATAGCACAAAACCCCCCAAAATGACCCCATTTTGGAAAGAAGACACCCCAAGCTATTTACTGAGAGGCATGTTGAGTCCAAGGAATATTTTATATTTTGCCACAAGTTGCGGGAATATTACAAACTTTTTTTTTTTTGCACAAAGTTGTCACTAAATGATATATTGCTCACACATGCTATGGGCATATGAAAGAGGACTTGAAGGAAAATTTTTTAATAGAGGCAATTGTTCTGGTGACATTTAACTACTTCCAGTCCACCCACCTGTCACGGTTCATATCATGCCATGCAAACGGCTAGGCGTGGCCATTCCCCAGGTGGCTCAAGGAGGTATTGAACCCATGACTTTCTGTGCACTGTTCCTGCTGTATTGCCTCTGAGTCACACCTCAGCTCATTATTCAGCCTTGTTTCCAGCTATGCCTTGTCCTGCATGCAGCAATGAGGGCTATACTCTGGATCTTGCTTTGCAATTAGCACCTATCACTCCTGGTTCAGCTAAGGCAGTTTTTCTAATCAGTTGGGTATAAAACACTGCCTCACTCTGAGGGCTGTGTCAGTTCATTGTCTCTTGTATTGCCAAAGGTTACTGGTTTCCTGTGTTCTTATTTGCATGTGTCAGTGTTCCAAGACTGACCCCGGCTCCTGACCCTGGCTCTGTTCATCGTTAACTCTGACTTCTGGAATCCCTGACTATGGCTTCACCTCGACAATCCTTTGGTAAGTTCCCTGTAAAGCCCCGTGCACAGATTCACAGCCCAGGTAGCCTTTTATCTTGTTGCTGTGTGTATTTGCAAGGGTGAGCATACGACTCTGCACTATGCACTCCAACCAAAGTAAGCCCTTACACCGCCACACATACTGTGGCAGGGCAGCCCAGCTGCGTAACTGAAGCACCTGTACATCGATCCATCCATTAGCTCCCGGGGGCATGCGCACGCCACGGGAGCTCACCCGAAGGTCTGGTGGACTTGATGTCCGCCGGCCACCAGCAATCGCTGTAGATATGCAGAATGGGGATTTGCATATGTAAACAAGGCGAATCCCCGTTCTGACAAGGGAGGAGAGAGAGATCAGGTGTTTCTAGTGATCAGAAACAGCGATATCTCTCTCTCTCTCTCTCTCTCTTTCTACTCCCAATCAGTCTGTCCCCCTGAGAGTTAGAAACATCTCCCTAGGGAACACTTAACCCTTTGATCACCCCCTAGTGTTAACCCCTTCCATGCCAGTGGTTATATAGTGATCAGTGCATTTTTATAGCATTGATCACTGTATTGGTGTCACTGGTCACCAACTTTAGGTCAGATTTGTCCGTAGAACCGCTAAAAATTGATGATCCCCGCCATTACTAGTAAAAGCAATAAAAAATATATAAAAGTCCCTAAATCTTTACCCTATTTTGTAGACGCTATAACTTTTGGGCAAACCAATCAATATACGCTTATTGCATTTTTATTTTATTTTTTTACCAAAAATACGTAGCAGGATACATATTGACCTAAACCGATGAATACATTTTTTATATATATATTTTTTGGATATGCATTATAGCAGAAAGTTAAAAAATAATATATATTGGTTGATATTCTGTCTCTATCATTTAAAATACACCTATGATAAAAAAATTATAGACCCTTAATTTCTTTGTAATTGGGCAAACTTACAAAATCTGCAGGGGATCAAATAATTATTGTCCCCACTGTAAAGTTATGGGCTGTAGGCACAGGAGTGCCTAGGCACCATGACATACCAGGAAATGTATTACTATTTTCATTAGCAAATGGTACATTTTTCCAGTACTGTTTAGGTACAATCAGCATTTTTAGAAATTCTCTATACCACATCGCAAATCTTTACTTTTTCATTTCAGTGAACCTGTATTTTCAAACTTTTTTTTTTTTGGAGTGGGGATAGGGTGTAAAGTGGATGTAAACCTAAATCATTCAATTGAATCTGTAGTATTTTCTTCTCTCTCTCCAAAGCCCTGAGTCCCAAGTGTTTCTGCTGTTTCGTTGTTCTGCTATCAGCATGATAACTTCTTACAAGTTCTCTGTCAACCAAGATAAAACCAGCCTAAAATTTGTGTCGAAGAAGGTTGCTATAAATAGACTAGCAGAGAGCTTGACTTGTCACAGCAAAACTTTGCAAGTCTCTGCCTATGTGGAGGGGGTGTGTGCCTTTCCTCCAATCAGCTGTCTTGGCTCTATGCCAAGAATTCACTCCCAGTGCTGAACAGGAAGAGAAAATCTCGAACGCAATGTGCACTTTCTAAAGAATATATAAAGCTGAAGACAGTGGATATACATGTAAAATGTATGTAGGGGGATTTGTTTCATCCCTGAGTATCATATGAGGCTATTTACTTTACTGGATATAGGAGAGGGTTTACATCCACTTTAAATACCAAACAGGTTTTTATTGCTCTCTATACCCCCGGTGGGGATATTCTCTCTTTATGTTTGTCCTGGTAACCATTGTCAGTGGGAGATAAAGTGATGACACCCCAAAATACATTCTGCTGCTTCTCCTGAGTACTGGGATACCACATGTGTGGGACTTTTTGGGAGCCTAGCCGCATACGGGACCCCGAAATCCAAGCACCGCCTTCAGGATTTCTAAGGGCATAAATTTTTTATTTTACTCCTCACTACAGTTTTGAAGGCCATAAAATGCCAAGATGGCACAAAACCCCCCAAATGACCCCATTTTGGAAAGTAGACACCCCAAGCTATTTGCTAAGGGCCATGTTGAGACCATTGAATATTTTTTTTTTGTCCCAAGGGATTGAATAATGACAAAAAATAAAAAAAAATTTTTTTTTTACAAAAAGTTGTCACTAAATGATATATTGCTCACACATGCCATGGTTATATGTGGAATTTCACCCCAAAATATATTCCGCTACTTCTCCCGAGTATGGGGATACCACATATGTGGGACTTTTTGGGAGTCTATTCGCGCACGGCACCCCGAAAACCAATCACCACCTTCAGGATTTCTAAGGGTGCACATTTTTGATTTAGCTCCTCACTACCTATCACAGTTTCGAAGACCATAAAATGCCAAAATAGCACAAAACCCCCCAAAATGACCCAATTTTGGAAAGTAGACACCCCAAGCTATTTACTGAGAGGCATGTTGAGTCCATGGAATATTTTATATTTTGCCAAAAGTTGCGGGAATATTACAAACTTTTTTTTTTTGCACAAAGTTGTCACTAAATGATATATTGCTCACACATGCTATGGGCATAAGTCAAATTACACCCCAAAATAAATTCTGCTGCTTCTCCCGAGTACGGAGATACCACATGTGGGGGACTTTTTGGGAGCCTAGCCACGTACGAGACCCCGAAACCAAGCACTGCCTTCCGGATTTAAATATAAAATGCTACCAAAAAAACTGTTAGCGATCGCAGGGATCAGGCCTGACTCTGCGATCGCTGCAGTTATGTGTTTAGTGTTTTGTAAGTGACAGTGATCGATCAATACTGCACTTGGGTGGCCTGGGCAGAGGGGCAAAACGCAGGTGCTAGCAGGTATCTGGGCTGATCCCGCTAACAATGCGTTTTTTTGGAACCCTGAACTGCTGGGGACGCTAGTATAGATCTGATCAGATCAGATATTGATCTGTTCAGATTCTATACCACTACGGGAGGTGTATGCTTTGCGCGTGGGTGTTAGCGGTACTGGCACTAACCTAGCGCTGCCTGGGGCGACGCAGACCCTGACCCTAAAACCTAATTGATATCACCCGCCGGGTGATCAGGGGGTTAAACCTTTATTGGGTAATAAATGGTGGGTGCCCTGATGCTATAAAAAGCAAACTAACCAGAGTCACCCGTAACACTTATACGGTGATCAGTGGTGAAAGGGTTAACTAGGGGCAATCAGGGGGTTCAAATTTTTATTAGGTAGTATATGGGGGTCCCTGGCGCTATATAAAAACCTGACGGGGAACCTAAATAACTAACTGGCTAACCAGCGTCACCAGTGACACTTATACTGTGATTGCTGGTGAAAGGGTTAACTAGGGGCAATCAGGGGGTTAAAACCATTATTAGGTAGTATATTGGGGTACCTATCGCTATAAAAACCTGGCGGTGAACCTAAAAAAATAACTAGCTACCTAGCGACAGTAGCGACACTAATGCAGCGATCAGAAAAATGATCGCTTAGTGACAGTGGCAAAAGGGGGTTAAAGGGTTAACTAGGGGCAATCAGGGGGTTAAAACCATTATTGGGTAGTATATCGGGGTACCTAGCGCTATAAAAATCTGGCGGTGAACCTAAAAAAATAACTAGCTACTTAGCGACAGTAGCGACACTGATGCAGCGATCAGAAAAATTATCGCTTAGTGACACTGGCAAAAGGGGGTGAAAGGGTTAACTAGGGGCAATCAGGATGTTAAAACCATTATTGGGTAGTATATCGGGGTACCTAGCGCTATAAAAACCTGGCGGGGAACCTAAAAAAATAACTAGCTACCTAGCGACAGTAGCGACACTGATGCAGCGATCAGAAAAATGATCGCTTAGTGACACTGGCAAAAGGGGGTGAAAGGGTTAACTAGGGGCAATCAGGATGTTAAAACCATTATTGGGTAGTATATCGGGGTACCTAGCGATATAAAAACCTGGCGGTGAACCTAAAAAAATAACTAGCTACCTAGCGACAGTAGCGACACTAATGCAGCGATCAGAAAAATGATCGCTTAGTGACAGTGGCAAAAGGGGGTTAAGGGGTTAACTAGGGGCAATCAGGGGGTTAAAACCATTATTAGGTAGTATATCGGGGTACCTAGCGCTATAAAAATCTGGCGGTGAACCTAAAAAAATAACTAGCTACCTAGCGACAGTAGCGACACTGATGCAGCGATCAGAAAAATTATCGCTTAGTGACACTGGCAAAAGGGGGTGAAAGGGTTAACTAGGGGCAATCAGGATGTTAAAACCATTATTGGGTAGTATATCGGGGTACCTAGCGCTATAAAAACCTGGCGGGGAACCTAAAAAAATAACTAGCTACCTAGCGACAGTAGCGACACTGATGCAGCGATCAGAAAAATGATCGCTTAGTGACACTGGCAAAAGGGGGTGAAAGGGTTAACTAGGGGCAATCAGGATGTTAAAACCATTATTGGGTAGTATATCGGGGTACCTAGCGATATAAAAACCTGGCGGTGAACCTAAAAAAATAACTAGCTACCTAGCGACAGTAGCGACACTAATGCAGCGATCAGAAAAATGATCGCTTAGTGACAGTGGCAAAAGGGGGTGAAAGGGTTAACTAGGGGCAATCAGGATGTTAAAACCATTATTGGGTAGTATATCGGGGTACTTAGCGCTATAAAAACCTGGCGGTGAACCTAAAAAAATAACTAGCTACCTAGCGTCAGTAGCGACACTGATGCAGCGATCAGGAAAATGATCGCTTAGTGACAGTGGCAAAAGGGGGTGAAAGGGCTAACTAGGGGCAATCAGGATGTTGAAACCATTATTGGGTAGTATATCGGGGTACCTAGCGATATAAAAACCTGGCGGTGAACCTAAAAAAATAACTAGCTACCTAGCGACACTAGCGACACTGATGCAGTGATCAGAAAAATTATCGCTTAGTGACACTGGCAAAAGGGGGTGAAAGGGTTAACTCAAGGGGCAATCAGGGGGTTAAATCTTTATTGGGGGGTGATAGGGGGCTACCCTGGACCTAACACTAACTGCCCTGACAGTTTTTACTTTTACAACTGACACTGAATGCATTGATCAGTAAAGAAATGATCAATGCAATCAGTGACACTGTGACTGGGGGGGGGGGGGGTCGGGGGGCGATCGGGGGGGGATCGGGGGGGTTTGTGTACCTATGTGTACCTATGTGTCAGTGTAGTGTTTTGGTGCACTTACTTTTAGTCTTCTCCTCGTAGTCCGGTCAAAAAGACCGCCCCGAGGAGAATGACATCACTTCCTCCTTCCTGTGTAAACAATACACAGTGGGAGGAAGTTCGTCATTGGCCAGGAGCGATCCAGAGCGATCCAACGGCCATCCCCTCATCACGGATCGCTCCTGGAGGGAAACGGACCGCCGTATCCAGCGGGAGGGGGTCCGATTGGACCCCCCACCCGCTGGAAGGCAGGCATGTACATGTACGTGCTTGTGCCTGCCTGTGCCATTGTAATGACGTACATTGGCAATACGGCGGTCCTTAAGTGGTTAAAGTCTATGGGACACGAACATGAAAAATGCAAATTTTAAAGGCTTATATGCAAGTTGTTTTCATAAAAAATGTTTGGGGACCTGTATCCATGCAAAAAAAAGTTTTAACACCTGAGAGGACAGTCATTACAGCACGTTCCTCCCATGGAGGTGGATCGGTGGTGGCGGGCAGGTTTTTTTTCTTTTATCGGAGGTGATCAGACCTGAAGAGTCTAGTATGGATTTTGGGGGGGACCCCCATGCCTTTAAAAAAAAAATTGGTGCGGGGTTCCCCTTAATATCCATACCTGAAGGGCCTGGTATGGAATTTGGGGGGACCACACGCAATTTTCTTTTTCGATTTTGGTTCAGGATTCCCCTTAATATTCATACCAGACCCAAAGGGCCTGGTAATGGACTGTGGGGGAATCCCATGCCGGTCCTTATGACTTTTATGTGTATTGCCTGGACCAACAATTCAGTACTTTTAAATTACTTTTTTTCCTTTAGAAATTTAATTTTGTGCAGGGACTGTTGTAAACACAGGAAACATGTGCCACTTTACAGGCATACTATAGGCACACCCCAGGTAGGAAATTTAAAGGAACATTTCACTTTTATTGTTTCACTTTAAGCATTATTAAAATCCCTGCTCCCGAAAAACAGCAGGTTTTAAAACTTTTTTTTGCATTGATACATGTTCCCTGGGGCAGGTCCCCAAACACTTTTTATGACAATACCATGCATATAAGCCTTTAAAATTAGCACTTTTGATTTCTCCCATAGACTTTTAAAGGGTGTTCAGCGGCTTTCGAATTTGCCGCAAACACCCCAAATTGTTTGCTATTCGGCGAACAGGTGAACACCCAATGTTCAAGTCGAACTTCCGTTTGACTCGAACATCAGGCTCATCCCTAATCTTAAAGCGGTTGTATACCCGCTGATGAGTTGTTTTTTTTTCCTACCTGCAAAGGAAAAGGCATAATGAGCTAGTATGTACCGCATACTAGCTCATTATGAAATACTTACCTTAGAACGAAGCCCCGACATTTGGTCCAATCCACGCCGAGGGAGATGACATGTTCCCTCTGCGTTTCTTCCGGGTATCGTGGCTCCAGCGCTGTGAGTGGCCGGAGCCGCGATATCGTCACTCCCGCAGCTGGGCCTAGTAACCAATTAGCTGCTAGGTGTTATTGTCAAGCTTCAATGAACAAGCTGAATGTAGAAGCTGATTGGTTAGCATGGCCAGCTGCACCTGATTATATGTGCTCCAGTTTTAGTAAATAGCACCCAATGCCAATTCTCCACATTCAAAAGGTACAAGATATAGCAATTACTTTGCCAAAAAATAAAAATAAAATAAGGACTTGAAAGTGTAACTAAGGACAGAACTGATTTTTTTTTTTCATTTTGGATATAGTAGTGGAATGTTAGAACCACTGTCAGTCTGTTTTCGCTATCTGTGTCCCATTGGTAAGCTTTACCCTCTATTGTTTGGATGACAAGACAAAATGTAGGTTTTTCTAGTCTTTTCACTTTTACTGATAAGGACAGTAGAAATCAAGACAGTAGAAATTGAGAGTGTAAATCCCCATAACCATGAGACAGCAAAAAAAAATAAAAAATTACAGCTGTTCTAACCCCACTCTGCTGTAAAAAAAAAAATACCTACAGTTACTCTTTCAGTGGAATATAAAAGTCACATATAAAAAAGACACATTAGGCACAAAACTGGTGGCTAGAAATTAACTTTCTGAAAAGGTACCAGCAGAGGTAGAGACAAAATCAGAAGGTGGATTAACACCAGAAGATTTGTCAAGCCACTGTCTGTGTAAGTCAAGTTTATTTTTGGTGATACTCTGTTGTACTTGTAAAGAATTCTTGCATACATGCCTTCATGTCCTAATTTCTACTTCAGTGGCCTTTAAACGACCCTCCAAGACTTCACAATGTTCTATCTGTACCTAGTGGAACCTCTCAATCTGCTGTTGCTCAAAAACAAGCTGTTCTTGGTCAAGATTATGTGTGCAACATATTTTACGCACACGTCGTATGTCGGTTGGTGGAGGGAAATGTTATAACCTGAACGGCGAACCCCATTGAAGTTTATGGGAGCCAATCTGGAAACATTAAAAGTGCCTGGAAACATCAAAAGTGCCCATTGTGAAGGTTTATATGCAGGTAATTGACCATAAAAGGGATATGGGGGTCTGAGTGCTGCCCTGGGGGACATGTATAATACAAATTATAACAATAAAAAAAAGTTTTTTCAGGAGCAGTGATTTTAATTATGCTTAAAGTGCAACAAAAAAATGAAAAATTCATTGAAATATAGTGCCTGGGGGATCCCCTTAATGTGCCTGTAAAGTTGCACATCTGTAGCATGATACCGCAAAAAATATAAAAAAACTAGTCAAATACCATTTAACCCTAATACCAGTTAACCCTAACCCTAACCCTAACCCTAACCCTAACCCATGATTACAATTTCCGATACCCGGCTATTGAAAAAGGAAAAAACAGCGTGGGGTCCCCCCCCCAGTCCATATGAGGCCCTTTGGGTCTGATATGAGTTTTAAGGGGAACCTCATGCCAAAAAAAAATGGCATGGCGTCCCCCCCATAATCCATACCAGACACCCTTATCCGAGCATGCAGACACACAGGTCAGGAAAAGGAAGAGGACAAGCGGGTGTCCCCCCCCCGAACCCTACCAGGCCACATGCCCTCAACATGGCAGGGTGGGTGCTTTGAGGCAGGGGGTCTGCCCCTCTGCCTCAAAGCACCTTGTCCCCTTATTTTGAAGGCATGTGGCCTGGCATGGTTCAGGGGCGGCGCTCATTCATCCCCTCCCCTTTCTTGACCTGCCGGGCTGCATGCTTGAATCATTTAAAAAAAACTCAAGTATAGTTACTGTTTCAGATCTGAAGGTTGGACCTGCTATTAAGACCTTTAGGTCACTCCAAATTGAATATAACTTAGAGCCCAAAGATCATTACGCTTACACCCAAAGTTCACAGCTCTTAACTTCTATCTCGGATACGTCTACTGCTATACCTTGGGAGCTATTCCTATATTTTAAAAACCCCAACAATTCTATTAAAGGTATATCTTTGTTTTATGGCTTCCTTCAGCAGAAGAATGTGCTCAGTAAAACCCCCTCTATTAGAACATGGGAAATAGATTTACAGAACTCTTGGACATTGGCCCAATGGAAGTGTGCTATTTTGTCGGTATATAAAGCCACCAGGAGTGCCAACCTGTGAGAGCTATACCAAAAACTTCTGTTGAGATGGTACTTGCTTCCCACTAGGTTGGGTGGTTTTGATTTACGAGAATCTCCGCTCTGTTGGAGACAATGCGGACAAAGAGGCTCACTGAAACATATCTTTTGGACCTGTTCAAAGTTGAAAAACTACTGACTGAAAACTCTGAATCTTATAAGTAGCATAACTAGCTCTCGAATATCACATGAACCTAGTTTTGCAATTCTATCCCTAGGAATAGATACTATCATCCCTTATTACAGAAATGTAGTATCCCACATCCTTTTAAGTGCACGTCTAGAAATAGCAAGGCGTTGGAAAAACCCTGAACCCCTGCACTTTCTAGATGTAGTTAGAACGAATAACCTGCATATCACCTATGAAACCATGTTCTTGGCATCTCAAAACAAATTTGGGCCTAAACACAAAATATGGAAACCATGGATGGATTGGTATGAAAGTAATAGACTTCTGTTGTAGTCCCTCCCTATACTTTGGGAGTAGAATGCAGTGCAAAAGTCACATCCATTTTCTTTTATTTATTTTTTCTTGAGTTTGTCTTTATTTCTGTTTCCTCTTTGTTAATTTTACACTGTCTGGTACAAGAGTCAATGCAACATTTAATCTTAACTGGAATGAGCTCTTAAATGGGATAACTTTAATTGCCGACTGTATTGGATTATAACAATGATGCGGTACTATGGTATATACTGGAAAACTTGTGGTGGGGCCTCGGCCTCTGGACCCAATTTGTTCCCATAGGGGCGTGCGGAGGCGGGGCAACACTATTATACTACTATGTATAGCCCTGTTTGTAGAATATAGGGCTTAATATTGATAATATTGAAACAATAACATTTGTTCTTCTGGTGTGTATTACTCATTACCTTGTTATAGTTGTACCTTTGAATGTGTAATATAAAAACTTTCTAATAAAAAATTTAATGATAAAAAAACTGTAAACATATTAACCTACTTTTTTAAATGATCTTTTCTGGAAACTCCAGCAAGGTAAAATCCAGTTTAGTTCTCTTTGTTTATGATGGTACTGGACAGCTGTGTTTACCATAATTAACAATGTTTGTAGGTGCAGGCAGGTATCATCTTATCAGTTGTACTAGATGTTTAGGATCTGGGATTCCTCATTGTATGTTAATGAGAACTGGACAAAGCCAGTCCCTACTAAGGACACTGAGCTGGTTGAAGAATTATTGCAGTTAGCCATAACATTTTCTCCTCAAAAAACACCTAAAAGGTAATTTGTTTTCAATTTCTTTTAGTTATTCCATGTAAATAGGAATACATAGCAACATATAGTGGGGTTTTCTCAAAATCGACTGTAAGGCCAGGTTCACATTGCTGCGATGCGGGAACGCCGCGAATCCGCAGCGTTTTCCCGCATCGCACGACTCCCGCCGGCAGTTCACACTGCCCTATGCGGATGGCTGGGAGTGTCAATGTTATGTCAATGACACCCCCAGATCCGTCGGCATATCGCAGTGCGATCTGCCAACTCGCACAGGAATCGGATCGCATGGTGTGAACCCTTATGCGATCCGATTCTGTTGCGGACCCAAAAAAGGGTCCCGTGCGAGTTTGCTGCGGGACCGCTGCGAATTCAGCCATACTATCTGTATGGCTGAACTCGCAGCGCTACGGAGATCGGATGTGATTTGCTGTGCGAATCACATCCGGATCTCCCCCCGCAGCGGTGTGAACCGGGCCTCAGGGAGGAAATACAATTTAACCACCTCGTGCCCACGCTATAGCTGAAAGATAGCTACAACACAGGCCTCAATTGCCAGGAGGGAATCAATATTTGTCCTCCCCTTTGCACGCATCCCACGCACCCCCTGTGGGCTCGCATCAGAGAAAATTTGTGATGGCCGTGTCCAATCAAAGATCCTTGTAAATGGCAAATCACAAGGGCCATTTACCACGTGATGTAAAATGTAAACATATGAAATCATCTCTCTTTGATGGCTCTACCTCCTCACACAGAGACCGCATGTGAAGAGAGAGAGCAATCTGTGCTGCAGTGTGAGTAATTTTATCTATTCACCAGGTTATACAGTTCCCAAAACAGTGTCCAAACAGTGCCCAACAGGGTCAGTGTCACAGTGCCCAAGTTATGCAGGGTCAGTGCCCATCAGTGTCACAGTGCCCATCAGTGCCAGTCAGCAGTGTCTTCAGTGTCATAAGTGCCATCAGTGGTACAGTGCCTACAGTGCCACAGTGTCATTGTGTCATCAGTGCCATCAGTCATCAGTGCATATCTGTGTCACCTCATCAGTGCTCATCAGTGCAGGCTTATCAGCACACATCTGTGCAGGCTCATCAGTGCCGCCTTATCAGTGCCCATCTGTGCAGGCTTATCAGCACACGTCTGTGCAGGCTCATCGGTGCCCATCAGCGCAGGCTTATCCGGCACACATCTGTGCAGGCTCATCAGTGCTCACCAGTGCCGCCTCATCAGTGCCCATCAGTGCAGGCTTATCAGCACACATCTGTGCAGGCTCATCAGTGCTGCCTCATCAGTGCCCATCAGTGCAGGCTTACCAGCAAACATATGTGCAGGATCTTCAGCGCTCATCAGTGCTCATCAGTGCAGGCTTATCAGCAAACATCTGTACAGGTTCATCAGTGCCCATCAGTGCAGGCTTATCGGCACAAATCTGTGCAGGTTTATCAGTGCAGGCTTATCAACACATATCTGTGCAGGCTCAACACCAACATGTTTAAAAAATCCTTTTTAGCCGAGGAGGCATACCAAATTGTTAGTCTGGGTGACAAGAGCATAGGGAAATTTCTACTTCTGTCTGATGAAAAAATTACAAGCAGTGGAACACTGACAGACTCAAACAAACAAAGGCATTCTAGTGAGGAGACAGGGGCATCCACCAGCACCCCAGTGCCATCCACCAGCACTGCAGTGCCAATCACCAGCACTGCAGTACCTCGGCAAGAAAGGCCAAATACTAGTGGGGTGTCAACTCAGCCCTAAAGGGTTAGGACCCATGCCAGCCTTCCCTATGCCCTTCAGAACCCCTTGTGGCTTCCTCCTAACTCAGGAGAAACTAACATTCCCCCTTTCACTGCCCAGCCAGGAGTCCAGGTGGACATGGAGTATGTTTCCCTCTATTTCTTTCATTTAATTTTTACAGAGGACATGCTAGCATCAATTGTGGCCCAGTGCAACCTGTATGCACAACAATTTATTTTCAGTAACCCAACGTCCTATTATTCTTGTCCCTATGAGTAGAGAGACCTAACAGTGGAGAAGTTTAAGATTTTTTTGGGCCTCACATTCTGTATGGGACTCACCAAAAATATGAATTACGTTTGTATTGGTCAACCGACCCCATCCACCACATGCCTATATTCTCTGCGGTATTGCCCAGCACCATATATCTTATGATAATGAGGTTGCTACATTATAAGGACAATACCTAGTGCCCTCCCCAAAATTACCCAAATTATGACAAACTTTATAAAATTTGGCCACTTCTAAATTATTTTTCTGAAAAATTCCCCCAGTTGTTTACCCCGGACCAACATATATGCATGGATGAATCACTTGTCAAATTTAGCAGCAGGCTGGGAATCAAGCAATTTATCCCCAGCAAAAGGGCTCGCTATGGGTTGAAAGTGTATAAATTATGTGACCGAGCCACAGGGTACACATATGCCTTCAGCTGCATCCCCCTGATTGCCCAGACTACTTAGCATCAAGCGGGAAAGTCGTTTGGGACCTCATATACCCACTACTGGAGAAAGGTTATCGCCTGTATGTACATAACTTCTACATGAGTCTGCCCCTGTTCTGCAAGCTTCACAACAGGAAGACGCCAGCATGTGGCACTGTGAGAAAGAATAGGAAGGGCTTTCCTTAAAGGCTCGTCATTCGTCAATATGAAGTTAAGAAGGGGGGGGAAGGTGAGTCTGTGAAACAAGGAAATTCTGGCAGAGAAGTGGAGGAACAGAAGGGATGTCTACATGCTGTCTTTAATCCACAATAACACCTACATGGAAATCCCCAGAAGGAATGGCCCCATCCAAAAGCCAACATGTGTCCACGAATCCAATTTGTTCAAGAGGGGAGTCGACTTCAACGACCAAAAGCTCAAATCCTACCTACCTTGCCACTAGACGAGCATACCATTAGTATAAAAAAAGTATCAATTTATTTTTTAGTTTGGCCATATACAACTCCTATATAATCTACCACAACTCCATCAAAAGCCCCCAACCCTTCCTTGGCTACCAGGAGGAAATTATCACTGCCCTTATATTTCCGAACTGCCCACCAGAAAACATTTGATCTGATGTAATTGGTAGACTCTCCGAATGCCATTTTTCTGATAAAATTCCTCCCAGACCAACAGGCCAAAGATGTCAGAAAAAAATGTAGTTTGTGTACCAGTGGAGGAGTTAGAAGAGACACCATACCATACTTCACTACATTACTAGTGAACTATGGTAAACATAATTCTCAGTTCCTGACATTTATCTTCACACCCCTTATGCCACTTCATGCTCTGACTCTGGCCTGTTATTCGACCACGCCTTTGTCTGCCGCTTTTGTACATACCTCTTCCTGCTCCGGAACTGACCCTGGCCTGTTATTCAACCACGATTCTGTGCATAACTCTGCCTGATCTGGTACTGACTCTGGACTGTTTGACCATGTTTTTTGCCTGCCTCTTGGACTGATCTTGTACCCAACTATTGGAGTAGTGGGATTCATAACGCAGGGGTCTCACATATGTGAGGGGCTCCAGAAATGTTTTTCTGGATGAAGAAAACTATTTTTTTTTGTGTTTTCATTATCAGATAAGGGTCTGGAGACCAGAGGCTTCAAAGAGATTTGGGTGGGAGAAGCCTCTACCTTGTTTCCATTCTGTCCTGAACAAGGCCCTACTTATGCCTGCTGCCTGTAGGACTTACTGCCATCATGCCTCTGCCTGCCGCATGAACTGACCACATGCTTTCCCTCCCCCCCCCCCTCCGCTCCCCCCCCTCATTATGTAAGCTTTTTCGATTCCCCACTTCCCTTTTTGCCTTTTTTAAATATTTCCTTTTTTCTCATGGTGTGAATTGAGAGTGGGTGCATGTACCTTGGACCTGGCCCCCGCCTACTATTGACCGGGTGGGGTGAGGCCTTATGCCCATCCCGCGGTCAAAGGGCACACCTGTTTTTGGGTTCCACTCAAATGACGCTGGGTTCATGCTGTTTATTCGTGGACAGGGGGTCACCATATGCTTTTTCCTTTCAGTTTTTCACTTGTTCTTGGGGTTTGCATCTATATGCCATTGTTGACATGTTCTTTTATATTCTTGGTTATTGTTTTAATTAAGCCGAGTGGTCTCCGACGGACCACTGCACCCTCACGTTAGGGTACTTGATCCGAACCGACGTTCGAGTCAACACCCGACCAGGTAGTGGGATGTTTAACCCACGACCCAAAGCAATCTTACGGTTACAGAGTTATATGTTCGCAGCATTGCATGATTCTACTACCTTTTCTGATGTGATACATTACTTCTCTCTTACTTCTCTCTTCTTTCTCCCTCCTCACTGCCTCTATCCCTTTCTTTCCTCTCTGGGTTTGCAGGGTGTGTACTCTGGTTCAAGGTTGATGGCCGCCCAGCGCTGTCCCAATGACAATTAACTGGTTGTCCCTGAATGTTCAGGGCATGAACTCTCCCCATAAAAGGGTGAAGGTCTTTAAATATCTGCGCAAACGACATGTTGACATTGCTTGTTTACAGGAGACGCATTTTTCTGAGACCTCCCATCCTAGATACTTCGATGCTCAGTTCCCTCAGGTATTTTTTACAAATGCTTCAACTAAACAAAGGGGGGTTCTCGTGGCTTTTCGCAAATCAGTTCCATTTAGTTGCACTAGACAGATCGCAGACCCTGAGGGGCGGTACCTATTGCTCCTAGGCACTATTCATGGCACGGAAGTTACAGTACTGACGTACTATGCCCCGAATGTAAATCCGGGGCCTTTCTTGACCCATGTCTGCACCCTGCTTATGTCCCACTGCAAGGGCACCCTCCTCCTCGCGGGTGACTCTAATCTTATATTAAATCCCATACTAGATAAGCAGCCACCCGAGAGAAACGGACAGTCGGCGGGGGCCAAAAAATTAATGTCCTCTTTGCAAACGCTTGACTTGGTTGATCTGTGGAGGGAGTGTCATCCTCAGGGAAGGGACTACACCCATTACTCTCATCCTCATCAGGTTCACTCCAGGATAGATCATATGTTTATGCTCAGGCGTCACCTTCCGTTAGTGGTATCGGCCTCAATCTTGGCTGTTCCTTGGTCAGATCACGATCCTGTGCTAGTTGTCTGTCACTCTATTCTAGATAGGCCTAGATTTTCTCCCTGGGTAATGAATGATTCCCTTCTTTCACATGCGGGGGTGGTTGCGGATATTATTAAGGCTTCGGAGGACTACTTTCGTGAAAACTTGGGCTCGGTGCAGTCTCCGGTGGTCCTTTGGGAGGCTTATAAAGCGGTGTTACGGGGTCGGATAATTGGTCTGGCTTCGGCCCGTAAGAGGGCTAGAGAGATAAAACAGAAAGAGCTTGAGTCCCGATTGGAGTCACTATCTGAGAAGTTTAAACAATTTCCCACCCCGGGCAACCGTAAGTTACTGGAACTAGCCAGATCGGAGCTTGATCTATGTCTCACTGAAGGTGCTGAGCGTATACTACGCTGGTCCCGCCAGCGGTGGTATGTGAGAGCTAATAAGCCAAACCGTATGTTAGCTAACAGACTCCGAACCTTTGCCCCTAAACTGAATCCGATAACCCTGCGAGACCGGAACAATGTCCTATCAGGGAATCCGAAGCATGTTCTGGAGGAATTCGGGTTTCGCCTAGCGAAGCTATACGCGGCTCCGGAGGGAGATGTGGCGCAGGGCACGGCAGACTTCCTGGAAAGTCTCTCGCTCCCGTCCTTAACGGGGGCCCATGTTGCCCTCATGGATGGGGATATTCGGCTTTCCGAAGTTCTACAAGCAATAAAAGAACTTAAGGTTGGGAAACGTCCTGGGCCTGATGGGTACACCACGCTTTATTATAGGAAACTGGCACCGGTAGTAGCTCCCCACTTGGTGGCAATGTACAATTCGGTAAAAAAGGGCTGCCCTCTCTCCCCAGATCTTCTGACAGCAAATGTGGTGATGATTCCTAAACCGGACCGTGACCACTCCTCTTGGGCCAATTTTAGGCCTATCTCGCTCATAAATGTAGACATGAAACTCTTGACAAAAATTTTGGCGACCCGACTAAACTCTTTTCTCCCCCGTTTAATAAAAAAAGACCAGGTTGGCTTCATACCACAGAGACAGGCGGGAGATGCAATTAGACGAATAGTTCAACTCCAACATATAGCCCAGGCTCGCTCTCTGGAATCCATGCTTCTCTCCCTTGATATAAATAAGGCCTTTGACTCCTTATCTTGGCCCTATCTCATGACAGTCCTACGGCATTATGGCTTCGGGACTTCTTTTATGGCTTGGATGTCTGCCCTATATGATTCCCCCCGAGCAAAAGTTAAGTATTACGGATTTGAATCCCCCATTTTTAACATCCGCAGGGGAACCCGCCAGGGGTGTCCGCTGTCACCCCTTCTCTTTGTGTTGGCACTGGAACCTCTGGCGGAGGCAATAAGAGCTCATCCAGATATCAGGGGCATAGAAATAGCAGGTTGCCCCCATAAGATCTCCTTATTCGCTGATGACATTCTTCTTTCTGTCACCTCTCCTAGAACTTCCCTGCCAAACTTGCACTCACTGTTGCAATCCTTTGCAGCTCTCTCAGGACTTCAGATTAACTCATCTAAGTCAAAGGCATTGTCGACTAACCTCTCTGGGGAGCTGCTGGGGGACTTGCAGTCGGCCTTTCCTTACCAGTGGGTTTCCTCTTTGCCTTATTTGGGTATCCGTCTCACATCGACATATCAGGCATTATATCAGGCGAATTATCCCCCACTACTCAAACAATTAACGGATATGTTGTCGGCGTGGTCCTCCTTACCCCTTTCATGGTTCGGGAGAATAACGGCCATTAAAATGGCGTATCTCCCAAAATTACTTTATTATTTTAGGGTTCTCCCCATCCCAATTCCCTCCCACGTCCTCAGTACCCATCAGCGTAAGATCCTGCAATTTATCTTGGGATCTTCTCGCCCTCGTATTAATAAACAAGTCCTGTTCGCCAGCAAAAGTGATGGGGGCCTCTCGGTCCCGAATATAAGGGACTACTACGTGGCTGCTGCCATTGCTCCGCTCTCTCATCTCCACGAGACATATCAACTCCCACTCTGGGCGACTATTGATCTGCTAGAGACTGACCCCGTCCCAATCTCTTCATTACCGTGGCTCCCACCTCTACATCGCCCTAAGATTACAGGGCCTTGTCTGACTCATACGCTACGTGTGTGGGACTCGGTGAAGTACTCGGCGGGGCTGGCTTCTCCCCATCTTCCGCTGTTGCGACTTTTACGTTGTCCACTTTTCCCTCCGGGCTTTGATGACTCAGCGCAATTCAAATGGTGGACCATGAATGGCTTCAGCGACGTACACTCCTTGCTTACTCCCACTAAGATCTTACCATATGCTGTTTTGCGCTCATCACATGACATACCTCTAAGAGAACATTTCAGGTATCTACAGATCCGTCATTTTCTCCAAAGTCTCCTTAAATCTCAGGACGCCCCATACAGGTTGACGCCTTTTGAGAGCATCTGCAGATCCAGACCCCACTCTCCTGGTCTGATATCTATGATATACTCAGCTCTAATATCTAAGAGAAGGCCCCCAGTGCGGTCTTATCATTTGCAGTGGGAGAGAGAGTTGGGGAAGAAGCTGGATCCGGGGGATTGGCAGGTAATGACCCTAGCCTTATCCAACTGCTCGCGCAACGTAGTGATTCTGGAAAATGCTTATAAGGTGTTATACCGGTGGTATTATACCCCGACGCGCCTGGCTCGCTTTGTCCCTACCTGTTCCCCTCTTTGTTTTAGGGAATGTGCCCAAGAGGGCACTATGGCCCATATTTGGTGGACGTGCCCCCGGGTGTGCAGACTATGGGTCAGGGTGTATGCATTGCTCCGTAGCCTACTTAGAGTAAATCTTAAAAAAGACCCGTTTGAGGCACTCCTTGGCAAACCAATTACTGTGCTGTTACGCCCGGAGCGCCAATTGGCGCAACATCTCTTTACTGCAACTAAGTTGACAATAGCCAGAGCATGGAGAACCCCAGCCCTGAGTTTCGAGGCAGTCAAGAATCGACTGAATGATGTTATGGTCAATGAAAAATTGTCTTCTGTTCTTACTGACACTCATGCTAAGTTCCTACGTGTCTGGCAGCCCTGGATCGCATATCATTATTCTCCTAGATTTGATGTCGCTCTATTGTCCATGTAAGGACTGGTGGTGCACACCCTGCGAACCTATTCTCTTCCCCCCATCCCCTCCCTCTTCTTCATCCCCCTTTCCCCCCCCCCCTTTTTTTCTTTCATTGACCCTCACTACTTCTCCCCTGCTTCTCATTCTTCAACATCTCTTAATCTACTCTTGATTCTTAGTATATCTTCCTCTCCTCTTCTTTCTTTTGTCTTACCATTTAACAGTGGATGATTACCATGGGCTGTCAATGCATTATACGACAAGTTTCTGTTACAGTCATGTGAACGCCCGGGTCCACCCGGACACAGTATATGTTGGCATCACTTGGGCAACAGCCTGCTTTACTCATTATTATATTGTAACGCACCTGAACTGTAATTTGTATAAAGCCTATTGTATTGAAATGTACACTTGTTAATTAATAATAATAAAAACTTTTGTAAAAGAAAAAAAAAATTGCCGGCAAAGAGCAATTGTGAAAAAAACAGCGTCCCCCCCAGGTCCATACCAGGCTCTTGGGTTTAGTATGGATTTGGAGGGGACCCCCCATGCCCAAAAAAAATGGCATGGGGCCCCCTCCAAATCCATAACAGACACTTATCCGAGCATGCAGTCCAGCAGGTCAGAAAAGGGAGGGGATGAGAGAGTAACCTCCCTCCTCCTGAACCATAGCAGTCCGCATGCCCTCAACATGGGGGGTGGGTGCTTCGGGGAAGGGTGGCTCTGTGCCCCCACCCCAAAGCACTGTGCCCCCATGTTGATGGGGACAAGGGCCTCTTCCCAACAACCCTGGCCATTGGTTGTCGGGTCTGCGGGTGGAAGGGTTATTGGAATCGGGAAGTCCCCTGTGCCCCAGATCCCAACCTCCCTGACTATGTGAATAGATTTTGGTTACATCATACCCCTACCCATTCACCAAGAAAAAGTAGTGTAGTGTGACAAAAGACAATTGACAGTTTTTGACAAGTCCTTTATTAAAAATGTCTTCTTCTTCCCCGCTTCTTCCTCATCCGGGTTTCTCCCGCTTCTTCCTCTGGTCTTCTGCTTCTCCCACTTCTTCTTCCTGTCTTCTTCTTTCTCCTATCTCCTTTTTTCCAGTGTCCTTCTCCCTCTGCCGCCACTCCCGCCGATGACCCTCCTCCAATCCTGCGTCCCCGCTGATCTGTCTGCGCCGATGTCAAGCATTTCTTAGATAACTATGAGGCGTGGCCATTGGATTACGTCATCCAGAGGCCCCACCTCTTGTGACTTCACAGCCTGGGGCATGATGGGTCCATGACATCATGTGGGGCCTCCAGATGACATCATCTGATGGCCACGCCCCATAGTTATCTAAGAAATGCTTGACATCGGCTCAGAAAGATCAGCGGGATGCAGCATCAGAGGAGGGTTATCGGTGGAATCGGCGGTGGAGGAAGAAGAACACCGGACAAAGATGACAGGAGAAAGAAGAAGACTGGAGGAAGAAGTGGGAGAAGGAGAAGACTGAAGGAAGAAGGAGAAGACCGGAGGAAGAAGCTGGAGAAGCCCAGAGGAGGAAGAAACGGGGAGGAAGAAGACATTTTTAATAATGGACTTGTCAAAAACTGTCTATTGTTGTTTGTCATACTACATTACTTTTTTTAGGTGAATGGGTAGGGGTACGATGTACCCGATATCCATTCACATGGGGGGAGGCCAGGATCTTGGGGCCCCCTTGTTAAAAGGGGCTTGCAGATTCTGATAAGCCCTCCGCCCACAGACCCTGACAACCAATGGCCAGGGTTGTTGTAAAAAGGCCCTTGCCCCCATCAACATGGGGGAAAGGTGCATCCGAATGTCTGAAAGATGCAAAATATTTGGCCAAATTTCGATTCATTACAAAACAGATTGCACATTTGTCTATTAAATACCACCAAAAGCAAGCTCTATTTGTATGAAAAAAAGGACAACAAATTCATATGGGTACAGTGTTGCATGACTGAGTAATTGGCATTCAAAATGTTAGCGCACTGAAAGCTGAAATTTGGTCTGGGCCGGAGGGGCGTTTTAGTGCTCAGTAGGCAAGTGGTTAAGAAGCATTAACTTGTTAAACTGCAAAGCGTACAAACAAAAAATACACATTTCTGCAGGGCAACATGTTCACATATAACATTTATACCATCCCCCAATGTGAAATACGGCATACTTTATAACTACTGTTTATACGCAGCCACTCATACACAGACAATTTTAGAGGAAAACTTTTGTTAGTAGAGGCTGGTTTTGATGTCTGCTACAGAGAGGGAGATGAAATATTTTAACATTTCCCACTGAGGTTTCCGGGAGTGACAGAACTGATGGAGCTTGTCCTATAAAGCCTAGTTTAGTTTATCTGCAGTTGATTACAACATTTATAAAGAGCCAGGCAGTCTTGCTGGCATATTTTTATACAAGAAAAACAAAGGCTAGATTGTGGATTTATTTATTTATTCTATATTCCACTGTGACAAACTGCATATATGATTGTTATGCCGTTTGTGCTTTTCATTTGGTCGATTCAGCGAGCAGTTCGTCAGTAACTGTCACACCTAGGCAAAGCAACCTGGAATTTCATCTCTACCTACTTTTCTCTTTCTTATTCCACAAACTCACCCCCCCCCCCCCCCACCCCCATCCGCTCATGTCATCCCCCTAGCTCCCAAAATAATAAGGAGATATAAATGCATCAAGTTGCCAGTACTGTGAAGGTATAAACTGATTAAAAGCAAGATGCACTGCTGAACAGACATGCCCTTGAAGTGAGAGATGGGGACTGTGAGAGGAACGATGCAAGATGGGAAAAAGGTAAACTCTAAGCAAAACAAACTGATAAAAAAAATATAACAAACAGGAAAAAATGAGAAAGGCGAAAAGGCAGAAAATTAATACAGAGTATATGGATTGAAAGATAAAAATGCTACTGCTTTAAAATATTTTAAAAATGCAGTGCTAAGGTGTTAAACAAATATGTTTGTATTACAAGTATTAAAGAATTTACAAGCCACCAATAACCAAGAACTTTGGGTGATTCATGAAATTTTCTTCTGATGTTAGGTAGGTTCCACATGCCCTTCTAAATCAAGAATGAGCATTCAGCAATTGAAAATAGAATGGATAAGCTTATATTGTGATCTAGAGCCAATTTGCTGCTTGTTCTATGTTTGGTACATGTTTATGCATTGTATAATCAGAGAAAAGAAAATCGTTGGTATTGCCCATTGAAACCAATACAATAACAGAATAATGTTTCTGTAAAATTACTAAATAAGTCAAGGTTTCTATGGTAAGCACGTCTCCTTAGTTTTTTCTCCATTTGTGATGAATTGGCCCAAAGTAATTTAAATGAAATAAGACATAAAAACAGAATACCCTGTCGTGTGTTTTCCTAAAGACCTTTTTTTGTATGTCATTGTGTGGAATGCCCTTTAGTAACCATAATACACTCCTTGGCCTATGACTTTAGGTCAGTTGGCTTAGAAGGGCATGTGAACAGGCTATTGTTTTAATGAAATTGAAATTTTTATTGAAGTTTTGGATAAGTGAATACAGTTCAGATGAAACTGGAAAGTGCAATGGTAAAATTTCCAGGTGACAGGAGGGAAATAAGGGAGCAACTTTCTATCCTGCTGAATAAACTATCACAGTAAAATGATTTGAGTGTACTGTAAGTATTACTAGAAAACTGGTCTCAAGTATCAAGTGATTCCATGCCCACAGCTTATACATTTTTTTTTTACATTAAAATACTGCATCTCTATACCTTTTTGGCTGATCTGCATAACACGGGCATGTGATAAACTGCAGGGAGTGTTCAGATAGGAGGAGATTTCCACTACAGTCTGTGTCCTCATGCTGTTATGGGAGGCAGATCATTCATGAATCAAAATGTGACATCCCACCCACTGTATTATTTTTTAGTTACTGGGCATGGAGGAGGAGGGAGGGACTGGGCTGTCATTTAGGATCTGTATACACACCCAAATGTGTGATGTGAATATCATGTGACCTGAATAGCTCAGCTCAACAAGGAACTGTTCTCTCCAGCAATAGAGACCAAATTCAGCATGTGCAGAGTTACTACCCTCACTGTGTCTCATCTGGCCTTGCCAATAGAGAACCTGCAAGAGGGGAGGATGTGTGCATATAAGATCAAAGAGCCTTTTTAAATACTGCTTCCAGAGCTCCTTAAAGTATTTAATTGGGCGAAAAAGGAGGGGAGATTGCCGACTTCAATGACTGAAGCAACAATAATAGTCTTGCACAAGGAGGGGAAAGATCCATTGAAAACACAGTCCTACCGACCCATTTCCCTTCTTTGTGCGGACGCTAAAATATTAGCCAAAGTATTAGGCATCAGATTGAATAAAATTATTTCCAGGCTGATACATCCCGATCAAACAGGTTTTATCCCGGGCAGATCTACAAGCACAAACATAAGAAGATTATATCTTAATATGCAGGTACCTACAGAGAACGAAGGTAATAAGGCAATAATGGCTTTGGATGTAATCAAAGCCTTCGATAGTTTAGAATGGCCCTATATCTGGCGGGTACTGGGGGAATTTGGGTTTGGCCCTAATCTTATTGCATGGGTAAAAACCCTGTATAACGGCCCTAGTGCTAGAATTAGGGTTAATAATGAATACTCAGATAGGATTTTCCTAGAGAGGGGGACAAGACAGGGGTGCCCCCTGTCACCCCTGATCTTTGCCCTGGCAATAGAACCATTAGCTATTGCAATTAGATCTAATATGAATATGGTCGGTTTTCAAAGGAGGACGAGGGAAGAGAGGATAGCGCTATATGCGGATGATATTCTTCTCTTCCTGGGGGACACAGAGCAGTCCCTCAGACAAGGGATGAAACTTATTATAGATTTCGGGAGGTTCTCAGGCCTGGAGATAAATTGGGAAAAATCAGCTCTTATGCCATTGGATAAAAGTAGGGCCCAAAGCCCAGGGATAGGTGTGCAACTGGAAGTAGTGGAGAACATGAAATACCTGGGGATACACATACAAAGAGATCCTAATAAATATATAAGTGATAATGTGGTTCCATTAATAGCTAAATTTAAAAATAAAATCGAAATCTGGAAAAGACTCCCATTATCGAATGCAGGGAGATGTAATTTGATTAAAATGGTATGGATGCCTCAGTTATTGTATGTGTTACACAATTCCCCGATTTGGGTAGATATAATGTGGTTTAGGAAAATGGAGGTATTATTTCGAGAACTTATATGGAGAGGGGGAGTATCTAGGATTGCTCTACAAACTTTGCAATCACCTACAAGAAAAGGAGGAATGGCAGTTCCACACCCAAGGAGCTACTTTTTAGCTGCTCAATTACAACACTTGGGAATGAGTGAGGAGATGGGTGGGGGAACTAACAGGGCCCTAATACTAATGGAGACACCCCATAAGAATATGGTAGAAGCTCTGGAGGCAAATTAATTTCCCCCCAAAAAAATACCTACAATAAAATTAGTAGTAAAAGTGTGGAAGGCAGTTAAGGCGATTAAAGGCCTGGGAGGCTTAACTCAGTATACCCCACTGTGGGATAACCGGAACCTACAGGAAATGGAAGAAATAGGGGGATATAAAGAATGGGAAGTTAAAGGGATAGATAAGTTGGCCCAGTTATACACAGGGAAAATATTAAAAACATTTAGCGCTTTAAGATCAGAGTTTGATATATCAAAACAATCATTTTATAAATACCTTCAAATTAGACACGCTCTAGGGAAACAATTTAATAGGCAAGGTCCTGTGTGGAATAACTCCCCTATTTTTAGCAGATTAAATGCCCCAGTAAGGACAAAAGGATTTATAGCGGATGTATATCCAGTCATATGTGAAGGAAGTATAGGAAGCCCAGAAAGGTTTAAATGCAGAAGGAAATGGGAGGAGGAATTGGGAATATTTACGGACGAACAGTGGATGAAAATACTGGAGGATGGTTACTCAATCTCAGTCTCGCCTGCCCAGAAGATGTCACACTTAATGATGCTACATAGAGCCTATTATACACCAAAAAGACTGTTTAGCTTTGGACGCAGAGCAGATGACAAATGCCCTAGATGCCAAGAGTCTGGAGACCTCGCACACATGTTCTGGCGATGCCCAAAATTGTTTCGCTACTGGTCAGAGATTGTTATCACCTTGAATGAAACATTTGGTGTAGCGATCAAGGGGGATCCCAGGATATGTGTGCTGGGCCTGGGAGAAGCAATAGGAAGATCGCGACACATAAATAAAGCAATACTGAGATGTCTGTTTCAGGCAAGAAAATTGTTAGCTCAAAGGTGGCAAGCAAAAAATGCCCCTTCAGCAGCGGACTGGCAGCTAGTAATCATGGAAACAATATGGAAAGAGAGGGTGATATATTTAAGGAGAGGAAATTTTAAAGAATTTAAAAAGATGTGGAAACCCTGGTTGGATAGAATGAGATATCCAGAATGAGGCATGGGAGAGGAGGAGGACGGGTAGAGAGAGAGGAAGTAGGAGGGGAAGGAGGAATATCTGAGCAATGAGTGAAAAGAGGGGTTAGATAGAAGAATTATTGACACATCATGGATAGGAAAGTTTTCTAAAGGTTTTATTCTGCTCTATAGTATTACTGTATCTGTAAGGGTGAAACAAGTGATATACGTGTTATAGAGAATGATTCTCTTGCTTTTATTATGTAAAAGAATGTTGAAAATGAATAAAGATTATGAAATTAAAAAAAAAGAGCCTTTTTACACAATACAGAGGATTAACCCCTTAAATTCCACAGTGAGTATAACAAGCATGGTATTCTGCATATACAGACGGATTTTACTGTTGTTGGTTTAGTAACACTTTAAGTAAAAGGGCCCGTGGAAAAAGTAAAAGGGCTTGTGGAAAAAAAGTGAGAAACAAGGAACAGTCTGGAAGAGAACCTGGATAGAAGGAATATGACTTCATAATAAAGAAGGAAGGGGACTCCATAAGACCAATGAAAGTATGTGCAAGGAAGGATCCCCACCTGGGGATGACACTAAATCTACAACCCAACTTAAATAACTGCTTATTGTATCCCTATAACATACATTGTCAATGCTCATTCGCTAGCAAGGATAGATTGTGCATGTGTATATTGTATGCACAATTTGTAATACTCTGTATGGCATGTATTCCTGTCCTAAAATTGTAAGTAGTTTATATATACAGCATTATTGTTTAGTAAAGTGCATTAATACACTACGGGGTGTAAAAAAAAAACCCAAAGCAAAACAGAAACTAGCCTCTATGAGTTTGCTGTTCACCTGCTACTGTTTGTGACATGACATCACTCATATTATAACTGTATCCTTGGTGGATTAGTAGCTATTCTTCTGCACATCTGATACTAGCAGTTCCACTCACCAGCCAGCACTCAGACACTTAGTTTCATATTTTCATAGTTAGTAAGGTTGAATAAAGACACCAGTCCATCCAGTTAAACCTGAGTGAGTGACTACCCCTATCCCTGTACATTGCACACTCACATTGGTCCCTACCCTCAAGGAGCCCACAATCTAAGGTCCCCATTCATATACTAAGGCCACTTTTGGACAGAAGCCAATTAACCTACCTGCATGTCTTTGGAGTGTGGGAGGAAACTGGAGTACCCGGAGGAAACCCACGTAGGCACAGGGAGTGTCGTGGTTGGGATTCGAACCAGCGACCCTTTTTACTGCTAGGTGAGAGTGCTAACCACTACACCACTGTGCCGCCCCCTTGTACCCTTCTATCATCCTTGAAGACTCTGTCTTAGCTTACAAGGTTGCACAATATATAATTGTGCAGTAGACCCCCCTCATCGTGTCATGCTGCTCATACAAGTATGTACCAGTATTTCTCCTCTGTCTGCTGTTACCTTATTGCACTCCACGTGCTGGTGGAAGGCAGGGATGGCCTTCGGGAGGTGGTCTTTTTGGCAAAATAATGGCAGTTGTGATGTATGTATAACTGTGATGTATCCCGGGCCATAAACTTGTGCAAAGGTGAATACCTGAGCTGGAATGAGAGCAGATGCAAAGCCAGAAGTGTTTCCAAGCTGAACTTTAGACATTCAGTGTGGGTTTTTTTGGGACATTTATTTATTCTATTCTAGCTACAGATACGTTAAAAAAGGCCCACAGGGCACAGCTCTGCACCAGTTACAAGTTCGTCTGCTGACCCCCCCCCCCCCCCCAAAAAAAATGAAGACCTTAACAAAATTATACCGAAATAAAATATGCCTTACTCAAAAGGGGGGCAGCAGTTAAACAGCAACTGAAGTTGCTGACACAACCAAAAATCTTGTTCTAAAAAGGACTGTTAGGTCTATGCAATTTAAACACAAGGGGGTACACAATAATATGTAGCCCACCACACTACAATTCACACTAAGTGGCCAGCCACTTTATAAAATCTGTGGCTATTGTCTGTCAAATAATACATTCTAATTTATTTTTAATGACTATAGGTGTCTCGTCTATCCAATTATATTGTGACTAGGGATGAGCTTGGTGTTGGAGTCGAACATATGTTCGACTCGAACATCCCCTGTTTGCACGTTCAGCGAATACTGAACGTTATGGGCCATTCGTGACAAATTCATGTGGCGCTCACGGCCCACAATGCACTGCGCTATCGCAGTGCATTGCTGGCTCATGATTGGTCAAGCATGCACTGTGACCCCGCATGCTTGGCCAATCACAGCACCGGCAGCGAGGAGAGCCATGATTGTCAGGATGCCTGTGACCAATTATAGCTCAGGCTGTGTAGTACACACCCCACACTATATAAAGCCACAAGCCCGGCGGCCTTGTGTAGTGTTCAGGCATCTGCAGGAGTTAGTGGGTGTTGTCTGTGTGCCTTCAGTGCAGTATATACCTGTATCTACATATATTGCTCTTCACTAATTGAGCCATCAGCCATCTGCAGGAGTTAGTGGGTGTTGTCTGTGTGCCTTCAGCGCAGTATACACCTGTATCTACCCTTTGTTGCTGTTGTCTAATTGAGCCATCAGCCATCTTCAGGAGTTAGTAGGTGTTGTCTGTGTGCCTTCAGCACAGTATACACCTGTATCTACCCTTTGTTGCTGTTGTCTAATTGAGCCATCAGCCATCTTCAGGAGTTAGTGGGTGTTGTCTGTGTGCCTTCAGCGCAGTATATACCTGTATCTACATATATTGCTTTTCTCTAATTGAGCCATCAGCCATCTGCAGGAGTTAGTGGGTGTTGTCTGTGTGCCTTCAGAGCAGTATACACCTGTATCTACTTATATTGCTCTTCTCTAATTGAGCCATCTGCAGGAGTTAGTTGGTGTTGTGTGCCTCCAGCACAGTATACACCTGTATCTACCTACAGTGGTGTGAAAAAGTGTTTGCCCCCTTCCTCATTTCCTGTTCCTTTGCATGTTTGTCACACTTAAGTGTTTCGGAACATCAAACCAATTTAAACAATAGTCAAGGACAACACAAGTAAACACAAAATGCAATTTGTAAATGAAGGTGTTTATTATTAAAGGTAAAAAAAAATCCAAACCATCATGGCCCTGTGTGAAAAAGTGATTGCCCCCCTTGTTAAAACATACTATAACTATGGTTGTCCACACCTGAGTTCAATTTCTCTAGCCACACCCAGGCCTGATTATTGCCACACCTGTTCACAATCAAGGCATCACTTAAATAGGAGCTGCTTGACACAGTAAGGTCCACCAGAAGATCCTTAAAAGCTACACATCATGCCGAGACCCAAAGAAATTCAGGAACAATTGAGAAAGAAAGTAATTGAGATCTATCAGTCTGGAAAGGGTTATAAAGCCATTTCCAAAGCTTTGGGAATCCAGCGAACCACAGTGAGAGCCATTAACCACAAATGGCGAAGACATGGAACAGTGGTGAACCTTCCCAGGAGTGGCCGGCCGCCCAAAATTACCCCAAGAGCGCAGCGACGACTCATCCAAGAGGTCACAAAAGACCCCACAACAACGTCCAAGGAACTGCAGGCCTCACTTGCCTCAGTTAAGGTCAGCGTTCATGCCTCCACCATCAGGAAAAGACTGGGCAAAAATGGCCTGCATGGCAGAGTTCCAAGGAGAAAACCACTGCTGAGCAAAAAGAACATCAAAGCTCGTCTCAATTTCTCCACAACACATCTTGATGATCCCCAAGACTTTTGGGACAACATTCTGTGGACCGATGAGACAAAAGTGGAACTCTTTGGAAGGTGTGTGTCCAAGTATATCTGGCGTAGAAGGAACACTGCATTTCATAAAAAGAACATTATACCAACAGTAAAATATGGTGGTGGTAGTGTGATGGTCTGGGGCTGTTTTGCTGCTTCAGGACCTGGAAGACTTGTCGTGATAAAAGGAACTATGAATTCTGCTGTCTACCAAGAGATCCTGAAGGAGAATGTCCGACCATCTGTTCGTGTACTCAAGCTGAAACGAACTTGGGTTCTGCAGCAGGACAATGATCCTAAACACACCAGCAAGTCCACCACCGAATGGCTGAAGAAAAACAAAATGAAGACTTTGGAGTGGCCTAGCCAAAGTCCTGACCTGAATCCTATTGAGATGTTGTGGTATGACCTTAAAAAGGCCGTTCATGCTTGAAAACCCTCTAATGTAACTGAATTAGGACAATTCTGCAAAGATGAGTGGGCCAAAATTCCTACAGGACGCTGTAAAAGCCTCATTGCACGTTATCGCAAACGCTTGGTTGCAGTTGTTGCTGCTAAGGGTGGCCCAACCAGTTATTAGGTTTAGGGGGCAATCACTTTTTCACACGGGGCCATGATGGTTTTGATTTTTTTTCACCTTTAATAATAAACACCTTCATTTACAAATTGCATTTTGTGTTTACTTGTGTTGTCCTTGACTATTGTTTAAATTGGTTTGATGTTCCGAAACACTTAAGTGTGACAAACATGCAAAGGAACAGGAAATGAGGAAGGGGGCAAACACTTTTTCACACCACTGTATATTGCTCTTCTCTAATTGAGCCATCTGCCATCTGCAGGAGTTAGTGGGTGTTGTCTGTGTGCCTTCAGCACAGTATACACCTGTATCTACCTATATTGCTCTTCTCTACTTGAGCCATCTGCCATCTGCAGGAGTTAGTTGGTGTTGTGTGCCTCCAGCACAGCATACACCTGTATCTACCTATATTGCTCTTCTCTAATTGAGCATCTGCAGGAGTAAGTGGGTGTTGTCTGTGTGCCTTCAATGCAGTATACACCTGTATCTACCTATATTGTTCTTCTCTAATTGAGCCATCTGCCCTCTGCAAGAGTTAGTTGGTGTTGTGTGCCTCCAGCGCAGTATACACCTGTATCTACCTATATTGCTCTTCTCTAATTGAGCCATCTGCCATCTGCAGGATTTAGTTGGTGTTGTGTGCCTTCAGCGCAGTATACACCTGTATCTACCTATATTGCTCTTCTCTAATTGAGCCATCTGCCATCTGCAGGAGTTAGTGGGTGTTGTGTGCCTCCAGCACAGCACAATATACACATGTATCTACCCTTTATTGCTGGTGTTCTATAATAAAGGCATCTGCAGGAGTTAGTGAGTGTTGTTTGCCTCCAGAACAGCACAATATACACCTGTATCTACCCTTTATTGCTGATGTTCTATAATTAAGGCATCTGCAGGAGTTAGTTGGTGTTGTGTGCCTCCAGCACAGCACAGTATACACCGGTATCTACACTTTAATTGCTGGTGTTCTATAATAAAGGCATCTGCAGGAGTTAGTGGGAGTTGTGTGCCTCCAGCACAGCACAATATACACCTGTATCTGCCATTTATTGCTGGTGTTCTATAATAAAGGCGTCTGCAGGAGTTAGTAGGTGTTGTGTGTCTCTAGCACAGCACAATATACACCTGTATCTGCCCTTTATTGCTGGTGTTCTATAATAAAGGCATCTGCAGGAGTTAGTGGGTGTTTTGTGCCTCCAGTACAATATACACTACTCAACTGCTGGTTTTCCCATCTCCCTGCAGGCCATTACCATGTCCGGAAGGCCAACAAGGAGAGGCAGACAGGCACGAGCCAAGAAAAGAGGGCAAGCAGGCTCTGTGTCTAGAGACAACAGTGCTGGTGGCATCCTCATCAGCACGTAGCCATGGGACACGCTTGTCCTTATTTTCGGCAGCTGGGCGCGTTGAGCCGCATCATGCCGAAGACTTGGTAGAGTGAATGACCAAGCCCTCTTCATCCTTCTCATCCTCTCTCACCCAGGCTCGGGGTACTAGCAAAGCAGTTGCCAACGCATCCTCTTCCCTCCTCTCAATGTCATCATCAGTGACTCCTTCCCTAGACCCACCACGTCCTCCTGAGGAGTCCCCCAAACTGTTTGAGCACAGTGTTGGGTACATGCTCCAGGAGGATGCCCAGTGTTTTGTTGGCTCTGATGAAGATACTCAGCTAGAGGAAGGCAGTAGCGTGAGCGCAGAGAGAGGGGATGCTCAAGAAGGACAGCAATCTAGCAGTCATGTTCCACAAGCTGCAGCATACTGCCAGGTTTGCTCCAGTGATGAAGAGGTAGGGGATGATGAGGGCACTGACTCCACGTGGGTGCCTGGTAGGAGAGAGGAGGAGGAGGCACATTTCCAACAAGGCAGCATGCCCTCCGGGGGCCAGCTTAGGGGTAGCACACCGACTGAATCACACCGCAGAGCTCCGCCTGTGCAGGGCACTGCCTCTGCGCATTATTCTAAAAGTTCTTTGGTGTAGGCCTTTTCAAACAGGCATCAGCAGCAGCAGCCTTGTAGGGGTGATTTACAGTCCCAAGAAACCCGTGGACTTGTACGTGGCTGGGAGGAGGTAGCTGCGGATCATGTTGTCCTTAGTGACCCAGAGGACTCCGGACTGAATGCCTCAGCTAACCTACAGTGCATGGCCTCCCTGATCTTGCAAAGCCTGCGGAAGGACCCTCGTATTCTTCGGATCAAGGAGAGGGACCATTACTGGCTGGCCACTCTCCTTGATCCATGGTAAAAGGGTAAACTTGTGGACCTTATCTTGCCGTCTCAGAGGGAGCAGAGGATGAGACATCTCTGGGAGGCCTTGCAGAAAGGTCTGTGAAACGCGTTCCCAGAGACTGGGAGTTTACACACTCCTGGTCCTTGACAACGTGTTGCTGAGGCATCAGTTAGAAGGAGCAGTAGAGAAGGTAGTTATCTGACCAGTGTGTTCAGACAATTTTTTAGTCCGCAGCCCCAAAGTATGATCAGTTCCAGCAACCATCGCCAGCGTCTGATTTACATGGTGTAGGCATACCTAGGGGCAAGGTCAGACTTGGACACCTTTCCCACCGAAAATCCTCTGGCTTACTGGGTCTTGAGGATGGATCACTGGCCAGAGCTTGCACAGTATGCAATTGAGCTACTGGCCTGTCCTGCATCCAGCGTTCTTTCGGAACGCACCTTCAGTTCTGCTGGTGGCTTTGTAACCGATCACAGGGTGCACCTGTCCATCGACTGACCTTCATAAAGATGAATCAGTCTTGGATCACCACCAGCTACCAAGCACCTGAAGCTGATGTAACCAAATAATTTTTTTTGAAATATCACATCCCTTCAAGACTGCCTATGCTGATGCTGAGTGACTGTCCTGTTATGTTGACTGTCTATCCTCTTCCTCCTCCGCTGATATCTTGGAAAAACATTTTTGATTCTGGGTGATGCCACCAGCCCAATTTTTCAGCCCCTGTATAACAGGAGTGTGTAATTACAATTTTTGATGAAATGTTTTGCAGCAGGGCTCATTCCTGCACTACAAATAGAGTATATGGGAGAGGTTGCAGTGTCGTGGCACCAGCACCAGTGCCACCAGCCCAATTTTTCAGCCCCTGTTTAACAGGGGCATGTAATTCCAATTTTTGATGCAATGCTTTGCAGCAGGGCTCATTCCTGCACTACAAATAGAGTATACGGGAGAGGTTGCAGTGTCGTGGCACCAGCACCAGTGCCTAAGGCCCAATTTTTCAGCCCCTGCCTACCAAGAGTCACTTTGAGGGCTTACAGTGTTGTGGCAATACCAACACCTTAGGCGCAAATTTCTGCAGAGCATATAGGGCAGGCCCCTACTTTCAAACATCCAACTTACAAACGTCTCCTACTTGCAAACGGAAGGAGACAACAGGAAGTGAAATGAAAAATGACAGACGGCCAAAAAAATTATACAGGGGTGATAACCCTTCCCTATGTTTTCCAAAAAGCTTAAAAATAGATTTTTTGACTGGAGCTATACTTTAAAAATGTACCAGTTGAAAATAACAAACAGATTCTACTTAACACAACAAACCTACACAGTCCCTGTCTTGTTTGCACCACCTGTATACTGCTGTTCTGAGTATATAGGGCCTGGGGGCCCCACGCCTTTCCTTTTTTTAATATGGGTACGGGGTTCCCCTTAATATCCGTACAAGACCCATTTACAAAGGAGAGAAAAGAGTCTTTTGTCTCCTTTGTAAATTTTTGCAAAAGCTTTAATAAATATTACCTGATTCAAAAAAGAAGCAATAAGATGGAAATGGGATGGTAAAGAAAGAAAATGGAAAGAAAGCTATGGTAATTGTTTTTATTATGGTCAGCAAGCTACCATATTTTTATTACTAAATGGGTCTTGATGACTGCCTCCCACCCCTTACAACTACCCCACCCTGTGTTCTTTTTAACCCCCCTCCCTACCACGTACCGAGCGACAGGAGATTCAGTTTTCTGTTCCCTGCCGGCTGGACTGAAAGGAAGTGAGCACTCAATGTGTGCACTTCCTGTCAGTCCAGCTGGAAACAGGAAACTGAATCTCCTGTACCGCACGGACTGCAGGAAGAAGGAAGAGAAGCTTGGTCACGCTACAGGCTGCAACTTATAGGAAGCTGCGACCGGCAGCGTGGCTGGGGCCCCTGGCCAGCTCGGGGGTCCCAAGCATTTGCTTGTTTTGCCTGTCCTGTTGCGGCACGCCTTGTAGGAAGTCCTGATAATAGATAGACAAGCACACAGAGTGTGCCGTAAATCATGGGAGATATGGGCATGCTCAGTGACATCATTCTAAAGAACAAAAAGGATTACAAATATACTTTGCAAGTAAGGAGATATCTACAAGCAGTGTTCATTAGGGTTTTTTTTTATTCTGATTCACATGGGACAAAGTTGTGGGGGAGAGTTTACAACCACTTTAAAACAATATTTTCCTTTGGAAATGTCAGTGTTCAGCCAAATGTATTTTTTTTTTTTTTTGCATGGGTACATGTGTCCCAGTGGCAGTGCTCACACTTTGCCGTTAGCCCAGAAAATGGGCATTTTGATTTGACAAATTTGGTTTTCATTGATTTCAGTGGGGCTCGGGTTTGTCATCTGAACTTCTTCATAGTTCACCGAACACTGCTTGAACTGAACCCAGGATATGTTCATTCCTAGTTAGAATCAGGAACCGGTGATTTTAAATGAAAATCTCCATAGTTTTTGATAAATGCATTACAGCAGCAGCAAATCTGAACTCAAATGATTGCACTGCTTGCCTATTTGTTAGTACTTAACTTAACAAAAAGCTTTGAGCATCACCAGAACATAAAATTAGTACAACACACATTGTACCTAAATAAAGAATGTTTTACATGTTATGAGTAACAGTATTCATTTGTACACTGAGACCTTTATTAGAAAAACACACACGGTAGAGCTAAGTGTCACTGAGTTTGCATTTTTTTTCTCAACCCACGCTATCCTTGTGTACATAAAGAAGTCTGAATTTCCAATTATTTTTTATTTTGTTCCAGTTTCCAGCTTTACATTGCCGAAAAAAAAAATTGAGATTGGTTGCAATTATACAGGGAGACAAGGAAAGGAGATTGTTGTCTCCATCAGAAATAGGACTCCCGGGAGAAACGATACATACTTGTGTCAGTTCTGTTTGCTGACAGCAGATCAGAGGCAAGGGGGAGCAGATCTATATCTGCTATCTATGGCTGCCTTATGCTGCCCTCCCTGGGGTACTTGTTTCTCATTACACCTCAATCAGCTCTGCATGTCATGGACACTTGCCTCCTGCCCTCATGGTTGTCTGATCGCTGTTATGTTAAGTGTCCCTTATCTCCCCAGTGTGCCCGCTTGCTGTCTATTACCCACACATCTCACAGTAGTCTGAGAGTCTCTTGGCTTCCTTGCTTTCATTACAATCCTCACTGTTGCTTCACTTCCATGCTGTGTTCCTCCACTTCCCCATCTCTCTGTAGTGTCTGTAGCTTCCATCTCTCCAGTTCTACTGTCATTTTTTTTATTTTCAGGTGCAGATCTTTTTTTCTGACATCTGGATGTGCTAAGAAAACAGGGAATCTACATCAGAAAGCTGGGTCAACTGCTACTAACACAATGGGTCTCATGTGTGAAATGTCTGAAGGTAGAACTATCGGTAATTTCCCCTGGCAACCAATCACCTTCTCTCTTTCCTTTTCTAACCTGCAACAGGAGCATACAAATCTAATTACAAAGCAAAGAAAGACAGTTTTGCTTTCTGAATATTCACGAATTTGACTCATTGCCTCTAATATGGGAGGTAATAAGCAAAAAATAAAAAACTTGCACAGAAGAAAGTGCACATATACACTAGCTTATACCAGTCAGTCAGCCACTAAGTGCCCATTTTGTACTGCGCTATACTGTACTGCACCAAGAGTGCAAAATTAGTTCTCTACTTGTATTTGCAATGGCATACTTTGTATTTGGGTGTGGTATGCTTTTTAGAAAAAAGTCAGATGGTTTACCTGCAAAATTGCTGTTTATTAAGTTTGGAGACCCCTGATTTAGACACAAAAGAAGTAAATCACTTCAATCACTTCAATCACTGGAGAAATATTATCTTAGACAGTTGTCAGATTTTCCTCTATTCCTCTTTCAGGGATGAATTGCAATTTGGGTTTTTCCCTCACTGTTAGCCTCAGAGTCCATGGCAAATATAGAGAGAATGAATCTCTCTAATAGGTCACCGACAGCAATAAAATTCTTACTGCTCTATCCAAAACTACAAAAAAAAAGTTATGACAATAAATACACTTTATTTACGCCCAGCCTATAGTACAATAGTGTCTACTGCACACAGACGATGACTGATCACTGTCCCAGCCTGTCGCTAGTACCATTTGATCTCTGTGACCAATCACAGCAGATCATTTGACAGTTGTAAACAATGAATGGCTTCCTTTCATGCCATCCATTGTATACAATTGTGTTTCTAGCTGTGATTGGTCACAGTGATAACACGGTACAGACAGGGTCAATCCCAGCCCATCTATACCATGTGATTACAATTGGTAAACATAGTCAAAACATAGCCAGGGTTCAGTAGCCAAATCGATTAGTTAGAACAAGCCAGGAAGTCAGGAAGCCAGAGATCAGTATTGTCAGAGGCAGCAGACAGGATCAGGAACCAGAAGGGACATCAGCCAGGCAAGTCTTCAACAGGAACATAGCAGGGAGGCTCTAGATATGTTAACCAAGGCAAAGAGCATTGAATAAATGAACCAGGCAGTTTAAATAGCCAGAAGGGGGTGGCTGTGGACTTGACTGATGAGCAGGAAATGATCAACAGGTGAGCCACTATGGAACAATGAGTACTGGCAATTAACCGACAGCTAAAACCTGAGCACAGAGAAGGGAGGGCTGAGAGCTCAGCCCTGACACTTCCCTAGAGCAGTATGGTGTTACTATGGTAAGACTGTATTGTGCTGGTCACAGTGTGCTACAAAAAAAGGCATAAAAAAAAGAAAAACATTTTATTAAAAAAAAAAAAAAAATTGAAAAAAATTATACATTTTATTTTTATTTTTTTACATACTGCCACCAGTCAGAGTCCCTGATTACTACCACACCAGATATATGATAATGCTGTACTGCACTGATGTATGTAAAAAAAAAAATTGTGAATTAAAAAAAAAATCACCATGCCTCTTACTAAATATCTTAGACTGTCCACTTTCCAAAAAGTGATAATCTGGAGATATTTGTAATGTCCTGTTATTTTCAGTCCTCAAGAAATGAGATATGGTGTCAGTACATATGACTGATCAATTTTCAGATATATACCATAGTTTGTGGATTTTCCTATGGACTAAATAATAAACACAGATTTGGGTTATATTTGCAAAATAGATGTTAGCAGAATGCATTTTGACCTAAATTTATGAAGAAAGATTATATATTATTTATATACAAACTTTTATAGCAGAAACTTGTTTTTTTTTCCAAACATCATTGAGGTGTATTATGTTAATCAATGTGTTGTCTTTGGAAAACATCTTGATGGGCCCTTTAGCCTAAGATGCTCCTACTGTCTATATTGCAATTTACCCAATACTCAATTGGGGGCTTTAGTTGTGCTGTATTCTGCCAGGTTTCTTTTGGGCCAGCCACAGTGGGCTTGTGACTATAGGAACGCCTGGGCCGCTTCCCCCTGAGGTGCAAGATGCTAATGCATCCAGTTGGGCGCAGAGCCTCTTTATGACGTGACCGGCACATGGTCACTTGTCCTGAATCCATCTGGACTTGGGGCACTGGGGTTTAACCACAAGCCCTCAGGGTGGTGCCTTCTGGGATTATCTTCCGATTTACGCCTCCCCAACTGGCTCCCCTGCTGGCCCTGCTGATCTGGGCTAACTGGCGGAAATATCCCAAGATGGCATTGACATCTTTGCGTGCATGCACGTGATGTCATATCCATCAGGCTGGACTGGCATCGGCACAAAATATGTGTCCTCATCCTGCTGGTGATGTCAGATGCCAGCGGGATGGAAGTGAGATAAAAGTGGCATGCACGTGGAAAGGACACTTGTTCCAAACTTTGTGGGTCACCGGAGATTGGACCAGGTGAGACTCCAAATATGACAGTGTGATGTATGGGAGATGGCAGACTGGTTTCTGCTTTATCTCCTTGCTATTTGATATTGCTTTGATTGAGGTTTTTTTTGCTGAGGTTTTCTCTGCCTCTCTGTTGCTATCTTTCAAAGAGCAGTCAGTGGTTCTAATGTTGGAGGATTTCTTTCTGGAGCCAAAACTATATTTGGGTAAGAGGAGCATTGACTTGATGTTATATCTTAATACAGTAAATAGGAATTGAGGATGTATTATATATGGTCTCTCAAACCTTATTCTTCACAGAGAGTATATACACTCATCTGGGTGGAGACCAGCTGGGGGGCCCCCCTTTCCCTCCTCATTGTGATTGGTCCTTTTGCTCCCAATGCTCACCTAGGCATCTATCTTGCAATTAGGACATCTCCTCCTAGGGAACCACAAGTGATAGACACACACTCAAACATAATTAAGGTAATCTATAGGCTATGACTCTCCTTCTATGCGGATTACCATTTAGACATATACACTTTGTAAACATGGCTATGCTTATGTATCGTACGTAACCAATTTTAGGCCCCTCCTATGATCACTAATACTTTAGGGATTTGGTCCTTCTCTGGGAACCTGACACACGATTGGTTCAGCACATTTTTCTCCTGAGCATTCTGGTAGTCCCATCTCCTCAATATGATTATTGTCTTGTACAAATTGGTGGCTGACCCAATTAAATGTGTATGATATATACTTATATGATGTATAGTATATGCATGTATGTCACTATCATCTACTTAAGGATTTTGTCTTCTCTATCCATAGTACCAACAATATGCAGCATTTATAAGACTCCTGAGGAAGCCTATATGGTAAAACATGTAGAGCAGAAGCTGCTGCACTGCTGTTCAAAAACGCATCTTTTGTGATGGTTTTTATAATTACTTTTTAACTTGATATATAATAAAATTTACATTAATTGATATTTTACCTACTGTGTGAAGTGGTTGTCTTATTACTCTAAAAGAGTAATAAAAAAAACAAAGAATTTGTTTTATAATGATAATAATAATTGTTTTATGTGATAATATCACGTGTCTGATCCCTCAAGGTAGATATTGAATAACGTGAGTAATAATAATAAATTATCTACTGAGTTTGTACTCAAAGTGCCAGTAATGCAATGAACTTCTCATCAAGGTGTGCAAAAAAAACGCAAACAATAATATTCTTATGTCTTATCACAATCCAACATTAAAATAATACCCCTACTGGGTATTTTAGCCAGTGCTGAAATTGATGCAAAAATGTGCAAACAAGCAAAAATAGATTAAACATTAATTAATACAGTGATAAAGTTAAAAAACAATCCAATTTAGTGACTTGATTTTCCTATAAAAGTGTCTATTAAAGAACAAAATCAGCGTGTCAGGCGATATCCGTTGTGCAAATGTCATTAAATTGCTAGCAGTGACTAGCTGGTTATTAAGGATCAGGCCGGCAAGCCTGCCGCCATGTCATCAACAACCGATGACTCAGCTGTCAGCAGGATTACCTGCTGACAGTTGAATGTAAAAAAGAATTCTGCGTTAAAATGTTTTTTTTTTTTAAAACTGTGTGGGGGTTCCCCCCTTCCATACGGATTTGAAGGGGAAACCCATGCCATGGAAGTGTCCTTCCTAAACTCCATACCAGACCCTTATCCATGCATGCAGCCCAGCAGACCAGGAAAGGAAAGGAACGAGCGCCCCCTCCTGAAACATACCAGGCCACATGCCGTCAACATGATGGGGTGCTTTGGGGTAGGGGGCTACCCCCCAAATCACCTTGTCCCCATGTTGACGGGGACAAGGGCCTCCTCCCCAAAACCCTGGCCGGTGATTGTGGGGGTCTGTGGCGAGGGGGCTTATCAGAATCTGGAAGCCCCCTTTAACAAGGCAGATTCCCGACCCCGATTTGAATGAGTATGGGTATACTGTACCCCTACTCATTCACCAAAAAAAGAGTAGTGTAAATAATGACAGGAGGCAGTTTTTGTCATTTATTAAAAGTCCTTTATTAAAACATAAAAATTAAGAAAAAACTGTCCCTGGTGTAGATCCAACATAAATCATGATGAACACTGGTAGCGTAGCCGCCCTGAAAAAAAAAAAAAGAGGTCCACACCTGATCCTAGCTCCTGCTGTATGACCACTACGCCACCTCCCACCACTAAATAAACTAAGGGGTGGGGCCACCCAATTACATCACTTAGTTATCCTGCCCCCTTATGACATCATGGAACGGGCCATTGCCGGCAGCTAATTTGTTCACATCCAGCTGATGAGTCATCCATTGTTAAGGACGTGGCAGCTGGCTTGCCGGGCCTGCTCCCTAACAACCAGCTATTTACTGGTTGTGAAGGATATCGGCGGCTGCCCACTGAAAAAAAAAAGCTGGAAACTGGTGGTGCTTTGCAGCAGTTAGCAACAATTAGGAGCTTGTAGGAGCTGTCAGCTCTTTTTTTCCACTGGCAAATTGTTCCCAAAAATGTGCAAAATGTGTTCCTAGAAGCTGAAGTTTCTAAAACCCTAAAATAGTGTGCATGAACACATAGGATAAGACTAACACTGCTTCTAGAAGCAGAAAAAAAAGACGCTCAATAGCTGTTGCTATATTTTTAGTTACTGGCAAGTAACAATACAGAGATAAGATTGATATCCAGTACAAGTTATCCCCAAAATTCTTTTTTTAAAGAATAAATATTTACTTAAAGGTTTAGAAACATTATTAGCACACCATGGGTCAAACCTTTTATCTGTTACATTGCATTTATGAATAAAAATGGAAACAGCTATTACCACTGTCAGTAAATGTTTCCATTTATCCAGGTCATGGTATAGCAATCAGTTGTAAGTCACATTTATTTTTGTAATGCTGAAGAGGTTTCATCACATATCCAAGTAGCTTCTTCAGCTTAAATGAATGTCAAGAGCATAACTCACTGTTTATCCCCACATAGGCTCCTCAGTCATCTTAATCCAATTACCAGGGTCCCATATATTGTGTCAAGGCAGATGTTGATTGTCCAAGAACAGAGGTGTAAAAGCTAATACAATCCACCATAGTACCACAAGTGTTAATTGTATAAGTTATATGGCTGAAGGTGTGAATTTTTGTCAAATAAACTTTACATGTGAGTGACAGTGTTGAAGGTTCTCGTCGTTATTAAAAGTTGGATGTTCCATAATGTCATACAGTACAGTCTACAGCTCCTGCTCCTCATTTCAGCATCCTGGTTTTGGCTATGGAATTCTCCTTGTTTGTCAGTTCACCTGGAAGATGGTTTATGTGGCCAGACTCTAGGTGAAGATCAAACCCGATATAAGCCAGCCAAGCTTTCAGTCTCATGTTTGTGATAGCATATATAATAACTGAACAAGCTCCCTATTTGTCTTTTCTGCTCTGCTAGATTGTATTACCTTGTTGACGACCTTGGATCAGACATTGACTAATCTCTGAACTCTGCCTGCTTTTTGACTCCGGGCATTGACTCTGACTATTATGAACCTTGCCTGTCTGCCAACCACAAGTACTCTTTGCTAATTTCGTGCATGCCCTGGCATGGTAGCAAGGCACTATAGAATTTTGTGTAAGTTCTGCGGGCAACCCTGCTTGCCTTTTGGGAAATAGGGCTGCTATAGGTGAATAACACAGAAGCTACCTATAGTGTCTGACCCACCTGTGTTAGGGGTAAGCCTGACATTATCACAAGCCTTTAACTTAAGAACATTTCTCTGTGAGGATGGACTCTGCACAGGCTAATTTATTTGCTGAGGATCTTTCCAAACTGACATGCCAAGTCCAGGATCTGTCTTTGCATGTGAATGCACCTCCAGCAGTAATGTAGGAACCAGAGACCAAGGTTAACACGCCTGATAATTTTTATGGTGATACTCGTATGCTTTTGAACTTTACAAAATAGTTGTGTGCTTTAATTTAAGCTAAGCCACACGCTTCTGGTTTTGAAGCACAGTTGGTTGACCTGATTATTACATGGTTGCAGGGGGACCCCTGCAACCATGGTGAAGGCCACATCACTGGACAGTGGGACAGGTAAGTGTCTGTTTATTAAAAGTCAGCAGGTAAACTTTTTGTAGCTACTGACTTTTAATTAAATAAAAAGCCTGGAACGCCGCTTTAAGGTTTCAGTCTTGTGTTGCGCCCAGTCGGCCGAGTCAACCAGGCCCTGGAAAGCTGTTTGTTCCCCTCCATCTTAGGTTTAAAGTGCTTTCAGAAGCACATGACACTAAGACGGTCGGGCACCCAGGGATTACTAAAACATTTTCTTTGGTTTCATGCAGGCTTTGGTGGCCCTTTCTCCATAAGGACTCTTGTTATTATGTTAAGGCTTGCAAAACCTATGTTCGCTATAAGCTCTCAAAAGTCAAGCGCTCTGGGTCCTCCCTACCTTTGCTTGTCCCTAAACGCCCTCTGACACAATTCCAGGCTAACTTGTCCCTAAGTTCTGCTGTCTCTACACTTGCCGATGAAGTCCAGTCTGTCTCTACACCTGCCAATGTGGTTCAGTTTGCCTTTGTACCAATTACTCTGGTCCAGCCCATGCTAGTTGAGCCTCCTGCTTTTCCATATTCAGGATTTTCAAGTAACCTGGCCTCAACCTACTGCAACTACATCTGCTCAAACCTGTCTAAGCTCCTGTACACACGGTTGGAGATTCTGCCAACCAAATCCGTCGGATTTTGTCCGTCGGATTTAGTGCGACGGATTGTGTCCGAAACTCTTGCATACACACGGTCAGACTAAGTTGTCGAAAAATCAGATCTTTCAGAACGTGATGACGTAATTTCGTTACGATGGGACTACATTCAGGCTAGTAGCCAATAGCTTTGATGTAGGAATTTGATCTGAGCATGCGTGGCACTTGGTCCGATCAAAATTCACTACACATGATCGGAGTATGTCCGATCGAACCAGTTGGTCGGGAAATATTTCCAACATGTTGGAAAATTGGGTCCGACGGATATTTGGACAGAATCAGTCCGATGCATACCACACACAGTCGGATTATCCGACGACACGGTCCGATAGGACACATTCCGACGGATTCTCTGACCGTGTGTACAAGGGCCAAGAAGTTCCATCAATCATTTGGAAAGACTGCCTGATTTGGCCAGGTGGGGCCTTCAACCTTTTTTTAAGCCACTCTGCATCCATCTTCTGTTGCAGCTATCCAGCCTGACTCCAATGACATGTCACATGCTAGCCAACCTGACCTCGCCAATCTATGACCTTTGCCCAGTCTGATGCTCTTTTGCCAGTTGTGAAGCTTGTCTGCAAGGGTCCAGGGGCCCCTCCTCAGAGAGGGGTAATGTCAGGAACATGTAGCGTTTTTGCACCCCATTCCCGCATCCCAGTTATGGCTATGGCATTCACCTTGTCTGTCAATTCACTTGCAAAGTGATTGAGGTAGTCACACACTGGGTGGAGACCAAACCTGATTTAAGGCAGCCAGGCTTGCATTGTCATGTTTGTGATAGCTTGTGTAATACCTGATCAAGCTCCCTGTTTGTCTTCCCTGCTCTGCCAGATTGGATTACCTCGTTGATGACCTTGGATCGGATATGAACTATTTTCTGAACTCTGCCTGCCTTTTGACTTTGGACATTGGCCCTGACTATTCTGAAGCTTGTCTGTCTGCCAACAGCAAGCATCCGTTTACTTTGCTCAGTTTGCATGTGCCCTGGCATGGTAGCCAGGCACTATAGGATTGTGTATAACTCCTGAGGGCAACCGAGTACCGGTAGGCCTGCTTGGCTTATCAGAAAGGGAGCTGCTATAGGTGGCTAACACAAAAGCTAGCTATAGTGTCTGACGCACCTGCTTTAAGGGTAAACGTGACAGTCCCATAGCTTTCCATTCCTTCTTTTAACCATAGGACCATTCATGAATTATGTCAGACAGCCCCCCAACCACTTAACTCTGGCCACCCTTTCAAAAATGACATCACCAAATTTAAAAGAAAACTCAACTTGCACTAAAAAAAATAACAAATATAATTGCTACATCAAATGTCATATAACATTATTTACAGTGTGGTATAATGCCCCCTAAAATAAAAATTTTCTACTTGTGTGATTGACCACTGCTTTTCTAAAAAGACACACGTTGAATTAAGCAACAGGCAATGACTTGATATACGTCTAAATAAATTGTAATAAGAAAAGTTGTATACAAACTATATGATTTATGTTTTTTTTTCGAGAATATGATACTGATGTGGGCGCGTACATGCCATGTGTGTGCATGTGTGTGTGAATGGTGTGTTTGTGACTCTTCTGGCATGTATATCTATGCAGGCAGATTCGACATTCTATGACTTCCTACTTGTATGTACTGAAGGTCTGTAATGCTTTTTGTTTCTTTTGTTGTTCTCTTTTGTTTTGTTTTTTGAAAATGGAAATAAAACACCTTAAAAAAAACAACAATATGCAGTGTGTTTTTGATGAGATGCTCTCTATAGCCTGTCTTCTTCTATAGTAAGGCTGCCACTGCAGTTTTTGTCACTTCAACACTGAGGATGCACCAGTTGGTTTCAATGAAGGAAATGTACGATTTAGAAGTCAGTTTGAGAGTGCAGACAGTGAACAGAGAAAGTTAGGAATTTGCAAAAACATCAGCTAAAATCCTTGTAATGTTTACAGTTTATCGAAAGGGTTTTGTGCTTTCTTTTTTGATAAAACTGAAGTTAAACTTTAAGCCACAAACAATTGAAGCTCCTTTTTAAAAAAAGCTTTTAGAGCCACAAGTTTATTTTATTTTACTGCAACGCTTATTACTTTCGGTGGTAGTAAAAATGTTAAAGTGGACGTTGCAGTACGAAACAACTAAACTTCCCAACCTTGTCCAAAATCACAAAGGTTAATAAATTTAATGTTATGGTAACGTTTTTTTTATTTCTTAGGCCTAGCAATTTATAACGGGTGACTACTACATAGGGCTTAGTTGTTGTGAACTGCAAAATTAACACATAGCCCTTTCAACCCGAAAGTGTGTCCCCAATATTTGACTTTTAAGCTTGATGAGCTTGCTTATAAAACCCAAGTAAGGCTACTTTCACACTGAGGAGCTTTAGAGGCGCTACAGCTCTAAATATAGCGCCTGTAAAGCACCGCTCCTGTGTCTCCAGCGTGAAAGCCTGAGGGCTTTCATGCTGGAGCGTTGCGCTTGCAGGACGGTCAAAAAAGTCCTGCAAGCCGCATCTTTGCTAAAGCCCCCCTTCCCATTGTAAACAATGGGGCAGCGCTGCAAACCGGCGCTGCAGCGGGCGGTTTTAACCCTTTTTCGGCCGCTAGTGGGGGTTAAAACTGTCCCGCTAGTGGCCGAATAGCACAGCTAAAATGACGGTAAAGCGGCGCTAAATATAGTGCCACTTTACCACTGGCGCCCGTCTGCTCCAGTGTGAAATTAGCCTAAATGTGTGAATTAAACATAAATATCTGCATTTTATGATCATCAGTTAGGCCCCTTTCACACTGAGGTGGTTTTAAGGCGCTACAGCGCTAAAAATAGCGCCTGAAAAAAAACGGCTCCTTTCACTCCAGTTCTGGAGTGGTGCGCTAGCAGGACAGTGAAAAAAGTCCTGCTAGCAGCATCTTTGGAGCGGTGAAGGAGCAGTGTATTCACTGCTCCTAAACTGCTTCTACCCATTGAAATCAATGGGGCAGCGCAGCTATACCGCGGCCAAAGCACCTCTGCAGCGGCACTTTGCGGGCGGTTTTAACCCTTTTTCTGTCACTAGCGGGGGTTAAAACCGCCCTGCTAGCAGCCGCATACTGCCTCTAAAAAGACGGTAAAGCATCGCTAAAAATAGCGCCGCTTTATCGCCGACGCCCTCACCTCCCCAGTGTGAAAAGGGCCTTAGCAGTTGAAGAAAACAAATGCAATCATAAGTTTTCCCCATCTTTAATAGAACCTAAATACCTAAATTGTCAGTAAATATAATTGTTCACCTTGATCAGCTTGAAAATATATATTTTGCCCATTTACCGTAGTTGTCCTTACTACAGCCAGTACTATGTGGTGTCAGTTTTTAATGAGTTCAGAGCAAAGCTTAACATTTAATCACTCATCCATCCTGTCACAGTGATGAAAAATGATCTGTCATTGTGAAAACAGAAATACTGGTGACATCAGCTTTGTTTTCTGGTAAACTAGTCCAATTGAATTAATTGTCTTCATCATAGCACTCCACACTCGTTCCCTTCCCAGAATTCTCTATTATCACCATCATTTCTTGTTGCCAACAGACAGTCACTCTCAAAGGTCTGATTAATTTAGCTAGAACAGACTGAAAACTGTGTTTGGCTTTGTTATTTTACAGCTCTGCCAACTGTAAAATAGTGAAAGTGTATCTTGTCAATCTAAACATTATGCATTGATGGACAGGATAAGTCATAGTGAATACTATAAAACATTGCAGTTGAATGATGAATCAGTTTGTTCTCATTCAAAATCAAAGCTGCAATTGGAGATTGAAAGTCCATCACTAGTATTAAAAATACTGTAAGTAATCACATTGAAATATAGGCTTCATATTAAAAGTTGTACTTTTCATCAACAAATTTTGAAAATGATGTCAGGTATTGGCTTGATCTCATATCGTTTTTTTTACGCCAGTTTGTCAGCCTATCAACAGTGACCAAGGGGGGCGAGGTCATCCATTTACATCACCGGGTGGCCCCACCCTCAGCTATACAGTATCTCACAAAAATGAGTACACCTCTCACATTTTTGTAAATACTTTATTATATTTTTTCATGTGACAACACTGAAGAAATGACACTTTGCTACAATGTAAAGTAGTGAATGTACAACTTGTATAACAGTACAAATTTGCTGTCCCGTCAAAATAACTAAACACATAGCCATTAATGTCTAAACCCCTGGCAACAAAAGTGGGTACATGCCTAAGTCAAAATGTCCAAATTGGGCCCAAAGTGTCAATATTTTGTGGGGCCATCACTATTTTTCAGCATTTCCTTAAACTCTTGGGCATGGAGTTCACCAGAGTTTCACAGGTTGCCACTGAAGTCCTCTTCCACTCCTCCATGATGACATCATGGAGCTGGTGGATCTTAGAGACCTGAGAGTGATGAGTATTCCCCTGTTGTGATTGTGATGTACTTTGGATTAGCCAACCAGAATAGCCAACAGTTCTTTCATTACTAAGAGTGACAGGCATACTGCTAATTGCTTGTATACAGTACACTGATTTTACAGATTTTGTCAGCTAGCCACCACCCAGTCATGGTAGGAAAAGATGACTCAACATTCAGTTGTGAAATCCTTTTGTTTGAAGGCCAATTGAAAGGTGTTTTCTTGGTCCTTATTTGGACTCAACAAGTAGGAGAACTCTTCTAACTATCAAACTGTGGCTGTGCAAAACCCTATATCTTTATGCATTGTATATGTATTGTTTTGTACTTTAATACACTAAATTGGGACTGATAAATCTTGATGTTTACCTTCTAATTATGAATTGTGCTTCAGTGGAAGAATAATGTATATTACACATTCACTGATTTAAAGTCCATTTGATAGGGAATTGCTAAGGTCCTCTTGGATTATTGAGACAAAGAAATTATGTAGAACCATCTGAATGATATATCTATGTATAAACGTTTATGAGACATGTAACCATACATTCGAGAGTTGTTTCCCTTTTTGGTTTTGACTTTTCTGTTTCAATAGTTTTTATTAGTATTTTGAAAAGAGCAAAAAGTAAGTGATTGCTTTGCAGAGCAGCAAACAATCCTTGCATGCTCTCTACATACAACAAGGAATGGTACATAAGTCAGGGGGAGAAAAAAAACAAAAGAAGATCTTGGTAATCGGGTTATGTGTTCCATAAGGCCATGGGTGAGCACATGGACACCAACAGAAATAAACAGAGAAAACAAGCTTTGAGCCATGGATTGAATATAAAACAACAAGAACATTGTTAACACTGGGAGGTAGCTGTCCAGATGACTGTCCATTAAATTAGAATATGGAACAATAAATCATAAAGATCTTGAGATTGAGAGCTCACTAAAGTGTAATCACTGTAAATAGGCCTACAAAAAGGAAAAGCCTTTATCTGGTAATTATAACTTCCGAAGTATTTCCCATTACCAAGCAATAAAACGGTCCCATGTGAGGGACTCCAATCCCCCAACTGTAAACATTAGCAGCTGAAGCAAGAAAAGAAAAAGAGAGCTGTTAGAGCATGATGCCAAGGTTGGCAAGACTCAGGGGAACAATATAAGAAGTAGGAGGGGAAAGAAAAAAAGAGGCGAATCTGTCCTAGGATCCTCTATTAACTATCCATACAGTCAGCTTCGTTATTCCAGGACCTGCAGATAAGCAAGCCAAGGGGACCATATTTTTCCGAAAGTGGATTGCTTGTCTCATAGGACACTCACCATTTTTCCATTCAACATGAACCATGTTTCCATTTCACTAATGCAATATCTATAACAAGGCTTTTCCACACTGTCGCTATAGCAATTATTTTCTTAATCAATCGTATATTATTAAATTTCAATTTGCATATACAAGTATTAATAATACAATTTCGCTACCAATAAGTAATGAACATATATTTCAAATAATAATATTCCAGGAGTTGGCGTGTAACAGGGACCCTGGTTTTTCACATTGTCTCCAACAAAGTGGTGAGTAGGAGGGAGAGAACTTGGATAGGTGTGTTGGCGTGTAGCACTAGCAATGTAGGAATTTTCGTTGGGATTCCCAGTGTGTAATAAATATTGAATGTTTAAATACATTCTTGGTGGCCTTGTGCCATTGTAGAATGTGGAAGGATTGAGAGAGGTCTTTTTCCCATTACGTCATAGAGTGATATTTTTCCTTTGAGGAGGGGGACAGAAACCTGAGGTAAAAGTATGATGATATTCCTTTTTGATTAGTGGAGTAGTCTTGGATGAAAGATAGAAGATCTGGTCTGATTTTGAGGATGGATTAGATTACGTGTCTGATACGCAGCTACTTATAGAAGTCTTTGGCAGGTTGGAATGCAATTGTAGATCTGAAATATGACCAAAGTGTCGCTCCTTTGTAAAAGGTGTCCAATGGTAGAGATTTCTGACTCCGTCCAGTTGCTGTGAGAGAGGTCTTTAGTGAAATGCTCAAGGGAGCAAAGAGGAAGAGGGTTGTAATTAGAGGAGGTCTGATAAGGTTGTGAAGGTCTACTGAAGTGCCAGAACTTTGCTCCCGGTGTCATGGTAAGGACGGGGAGGGGGGTCCCAATGACAGTGCTCCTAACAGACCTTTTAGCGGGTGGCCCAATGTGGCCTGTGCAATATGTACCCGTTGTTTGTCGGGTAGTGGGTGCCACCATGCTTTAACTTGGTCCAGGATGACTGCATGGTAGTAAAATTTTAAGTTGGGCACTCCCATCCCAGTTGCTGATTTAGGTCTGTATACGATTTTATTCCTGAAGCGGGGTCCTTTCCCAGATAAAGAGGTTCAACATAGATTGCAGACTCTGAAGATAGGATATGGTAAGTGGTATTGGCAGTGTTCTGAAGTAGTAAAGTATCATTGACATCTTCGTGATTGCTGATCTACCTGCCCAAGAAACTTGAAATTTAGAGAAAGAACTTGTTTGTTGCCCTATGTTGCTTAGAGAGATTCATGGTTGGTTTTGAATAGTGAGGAGCCGGAGGAGGTTATTTTAATTCCTAGATACTGTATACATGAATGTTGGCCCAGGTGAAGCCAGAGGATGCTGCTATCCAATCCTTCACATTGTGTTAGGAAGTGCTATAGGGAGCATTTGTAATTTGGAGATGTTTACCTTATACAGGGAAAGGTGGCCGAATTCTTGTAAAAGTGTGGTTACTGCTGGGAGGGAAGTTGTGGGGTTTGTTAGTGAAAGGATCACATCATTCGCATATAGACCTATTTTGCAGTTTGCAGAACCGATTATTATGCCAGAGATTTCAGGATGGCTTCTAATAGCTAGGGCAAGTGGTTCCATGGCCAGGGTGAAAATTATTTGTGATAGGGGACAGCCTTGCCTGGTTCCATTAGTAATATCAAAAGGCTGTGATAAGGTGCCAGATGTGTATACTTTTGTTCTAGGGAAAGAGTATAAGGCAGTAATGGCTGAGTTAATAAACCTGTGAGGCCAAAGGTATGTAGTACTTCCCTGAGATATAGCCAATGAACCTGATCAAGCACCTTCTCCGTGTCCAGGGAGAGGAGCAGAGAAGGCGTGAAGCAGGTTTATAATGCATCTAGTGCCATCAGATGCTTGGCGTCCTTTCACAAAGCCCACCTGATCTGGGCTTATTAGTAGAGGGATAATGTTTTCTAGTTTAGCAGCGATGATTTTTTATGTCTGTGTTGAGGAGAGAGATGGGACGGAAGTGGGCTGGAAGGTGAGGGGGTTTTCCCAGTTTTGGTATGGAGATTATTAATGCCTCCAGGGCTTCTTTAGAGAATGTGGCTTCTTGTGCAGCCGAGTTGTATAAATTTTGTAGGTGTGGGGCTAGGATTGCACTGGATTTCTTATAATACTCATTGCCAAAGCCATCAGGACCTGGGGCTTTATGCATGGGTAGTTTGGAGATCGCCTTGGTAATCTCTTGTATTGCGAATTGGGCGGATAAATCAGTGGGATGTTCTTTGGATATTTTTGGAAGGTGTAATGAGGAGAGAAAGGTGTGAATTTGGGTGGCTGAAGGTGACAGGAAGTCCTGAGTGGAGTTTAGATTGTAGAGTTCATTATAGTATTCTATAAAATAACCTACCGTATTTTCTGGCGTATAAGACGACCTTTTGCATGTAAATAAATTGGCCAAAAAGCAGGGGTCGTCTTATACGCCGGGTCAGCCCCTCGGATGCCGGCTGGGTGTTCGGTAATACTGTATGTAACTTCGGCTACATACAGTATATACCGCTGAGCCAATCCTGGTGAGCGATGTATTCAAATGAATACAAAGCCTGCTCGGATTGGAGTAACGACCTCTGCCAATCCGAGCAGGCTACTCTGTAGCCTGCTCTGATTGGCTTGGAGAGTCAGAGCGGCGCGGGCTGATGATGTTACAGCCTCTGCCAATCCAAGCAGGCTTTGTATTCATTAATAGAATACATCGCTCGCCGTGATTGGCTCCAGCAAATGCAGGAAGAAGGAAGAAATATGAAGCCTCGGAAGCCTCGAAAGCCGGGTCGTCTTATGCGGTAAGTACAGTTTTAAAACCTTTTTTGTCCTGTAAGATTAGGGGGTCGTCTTATATGCCGGGTCGCCTTATACACCGGCAAATACGGTATTTTCTATGTGTAATGGGTTAGTGAGTCTAGTAGGAAGTCTATTCTGCTTTTGCTGGTCCTGTGTTTAATCTGGTTAAAGGTATAAGGTATGTGCCTATTTTGTTGCTTGCCGAATAAAAATTTAATTTGAGTAGTTTTGAGTAGTTTTAAGAGAGATAAAGCATTGTGAGGGATGATGACAAAGATGTTTCAATTGTTTGTCTCTATCTGGGGAATATTGAGTTTTTTTCTGGGATTCCAATGAATTTATAGATTTTGTAAGATTGGTGATGGTTTCTGTCCTCTTACGCTTCTCCTGTGCTCCTAGTTGTATGAAGATGCCTCTCATAAAGGCCCTGTGGGCTGCCCATAGGGTATGAGCCTTGTCCACAGAATTAGCATTTTGTAGAAAAAATGTTTCACGTTCTTTTTTGACATGTTGCTCATGAATGGGATTGTGAATAAGGTGTGAGTTTAGTCTCCACATTTTAGCAGAGGTATTATTTTGGTCTAGGCAGATTATGAGAGAGATTGGGGCATGATCGGACCAAAGGATTGTGCTAATTTTAGCTTCAGAAGTTAAAAGGAAAATGGGTTGTTCCATGAGAAACATGTCAATTCTGTAAAAAGTGTAATCTTTTTCGGAACCATGCATATTTCTCCAGACATCATACATACCTTCCTCCTTAATCAGCGTATGTAGGTCATCGATGCATCTCCTACTGAGGCTAGTGGAATCTATGTCGGGGACTGCATTAAAGTCTCTGCACATTATGAGACCACCACATTGCACTGTGTGAATACTTTTAAAGATGGTGCGAAGAATTTATTTCTGCTTAGTATTGGGAGAGTAAACTGAAACCAAAGTAAGGGGTTGGTTATTAATCTTGACACCCAGAATGATGTATCTGCCATTGGGATCACATTATAGATATTCTTGTGAGAAGATGATGGTGTCTTTTATTGTGATCATCACGCCTTTGGTTTTTGTTTCAGAGTTTTCAAAGAAGCAGTGAGGAAATTTGTGATGGGTAATTCTAGGGGGGTTAAGCGTAGATATATGAGTTTCCTGAGCACAGAATAAATCACATTTCTGTGAGAGGTCTTCCTCCATAACATTGACCTTTTGTATGGACTATTTAAGCCCTTAACATTTAAAGAAGCAATTTTTAATGCTATCTTTACTATTGGAAGCGTTGTGTGGGTTAGGGAAGAGTGACAAAATGGGGTATACCCTAGGGTCAGTTATGCTGCTACTTTAATATGCCACAGCCTATCTGTATTTGAGCTTACCGGTGAAAGCTGCTATGAACCGCTGAGTAACAACATCTGCAATAAAATTTTGTAACAAACTGAAAAATAAACGTAAAGATTATAGACACAATATTGTAGGTACACGTAGTAGAAGATATCAAACTGAGCAATAAAAAAAAAACTCAAACTTAGAGTCCATCAAATGGAGATATTCGGATAGACTACTAACTTGTGAGGGTACGTGAATAACAGAAAGTCAGGCCATGAGGAAGCACCATGTTTGGAATTGCCTATACGTGCTTTGAAAGCCCTTGTATGCTTAGCTCCTTATCCTGGGCCAGGGCCCGCTTTTCCGGCCTGGGAGAGTAAGTTTGGAGATTTGGAATGATATGTGGATTTGGAGTGAAGGGAGATGGGATGCCCCATTGTTGTGGCTGCTTTTTGTATTCTGCTGGTGATTGGAGCACATATTTTCGTCCCTGATGAGGGATTTGAAGTGAGGCAGAGAAGAGCCATTTATAGACTTTTCTTGTGTCTAAGAGACTCTGTTATGGGGGAAAATTGCCTTCGCCGTGCTAGAGTTGGCGCTGAGAGGTCAGCGTAAATATAGATATGTGAGAAGGGTTCCGGGAAGTTTGCTTTATGGGCTACCGCCATAGCTCTGTCTTTAACGTGGAAGAAATTAATTCTTGCCAGAATATCCCGTGGGACTGTATCTGGAAGTGAGCTTGGTTTGACGATTCTGTGGGCTCTGTCTATGGGGATGTTCCAGTGGGAGTAAAGTTTTAAGCAGTTGCAGGAGGTATGGAACAATCTCAGAAGGAGAAATTGTTTCAGGGTTACCTCTAAACTTGAAGTTATTACTCCTGGAACAATTCTCTAAATTGTATTGTGCTCCTGATAACAGTCCACTAATTCATTATGTGTTGTTACAGAGTCTTTTAGCTAAGTTTCTAATTTATCAACACTCTCCTCAAGCTGATCTACTTTTACTTGTAGATTGGTAGATTGGTGATCTTTTTACACAAATCTACTTGCAAATCCTGTTTCAGAGACATGAGCATTTCTTTAAGTGTATTCTCTTTCAATAATTTTTATTGAAGTTAAATCTTTGATAAATACATCATGTATCATCAAAAAATAGGTGTAAAGCAAAAACATAACAGAAAAGACATAAAGTTTAAATAGGGCAGGATTCATCAATCAGTAAAAGACAAGTTATACAAGGTATCTTATACAATTATATCTGGGACTATTATATGACATGAAAGACTTGGAAAGTAAGGATGCACTTCTATTAGATTTACAACCTCTAAAAAAAAAAAAAAAAAAAAAAAACGAAAAGCATTATATGGAAAATAAATTTCCATAAAAACTTCTATAAGGCAGACAGCCTAGGAGTAAGTAAATAAGACCTTCAAGAAATCGCTATAGTCCAGTCTGCTCTCCGTATGTTTGTTATCTATTCATTAAGAGACTTCGTAAAATACAAATATGAAATTTATATTAATAATATATAAATAAGGAAAAAAAATAAGAAATAAAATATATATATATATATAGAGAAAAGGAAAGGAAAAAAAACAAAAACTTAATTAAAGCTTGAGTGGGGGGGGTAGAAGATTCAATTCGTAACGTAGCGGCAACTTCTACGGAAACCCCCGAGATCACCACTCCACCCCAATGGGCTCACACTGTGGAGTGGGATAGCTCGGGGAATTCCCGCCGAAGAAACCCCCACCTCCGCCCCTTCAAACCCCCGGACAGCACCCAGAATTTGTGCTCCCCGGAGGGAAGCGAACGGTCAAACCTTAGAATTCCCAAGTCTATACCAAATAATCTCTTTAGAACTAGTAAACTCCGGTCAGAATCACAAAGATTAATTGAGGATTAATGCAGTAGAATAAGGTAACATCGGATCAATAACTAAATATGAGAAATCCTGCGTAAAGAAAAGCAAAAAAAAGGAAAAAAAGAGAGAGTATTCAGGAGAGAAGAGGGAGGGTAAGGAAGGAAGGGTTGTACAGGATTCAGGGTCCTGGCTCCATCCATGTAAAATTTAAGACAGAAGGTGTCCCTGAAACAATTGTACTTTGATGTGTTGGGCCCATGGATCCCATATCAATTCAAATTGTTGTGTGGTATTCCGTAATTTAGCTACTATTTGTTCCTGAACCATAATCCAGGAGATTTTGTGCCTGGTAGCCCCGAGAGAAACTCTAGAAGTTTTCCAAGCTTTTGCTAAAGAAATCTTGGCTCCCAAGCACATAAAAAAGATTAGTTGTAGAGTATGTTTAGGGGTATTATGCAACCTGCGGTTCAGAAGGATATATGAAGGATCTAGTGGAATTGGGGCTTTCGTGACCTTCCGTACTAGATGAATAAAGTTATTCCAAAAGTTTCGTATGCGGGGACACGTCCACCAAATATGTAACATAGTACCTAAATGACCACATCCTCTGAAACAGAGCGGTGAAATCTCTGGGTACATCTTTGCAAGTCTCACAGGAACATAATACCATTTCGTTAGAATTTTGACATTAGCTTCGATTAAGGAAATATTCAAAATACCTTTAGATGATCGTCTAAAAACTTGAAACCACATTTCCGTATCTAGTTGGATGTCCAAGTCTTCTTCCCAAGAACGAGCATATGTCGGTTTATCATTCCTATCTGCCAGGGACGAGTAGATGAGGGAAATACCTCCTTTGCGGAGGCCTTGTTTTAAGCACCATTGCTCGTAAATCGTAACCTGGCAACTATTTGATTTATCAAGTTCAAGAGATTGTATAAAACGTTTAATCTGAGAGAGTCTCAATTGTTCTGAATCGGGCATCTCTAGTTTGGAGTAGCAGTGGCCCATTGAAATGGGTCCATTTGGTGTAATGAAATGTCCAATTCTGAAAAGGCCCTTGTTCAACCACCATTGAAAATCTTGGATGTTCAGACCAGGAGGAAAATCAGGATTATGAAATAAATGAACGAGAGGTTTCAGTGGGGAAATCAGGTGTTCGTTTTTGTATAGTCTATCACATAGTGCTAGGGATTGAGAAAGCGTGGGAGACAATATGGTAGGTCTTTGCTTTGTTGGTCTCCATAGTAGATGATCTAATGTGTAGTCAGGTACTGCCTGGTTCTCAATAGAAACCCAATCTGGACTATTGGTTTTAGAATATATTGCTGAAAATTGTGCTAGTTGTGCTGCTTGATAATATAAAAAGAGGTTAGGAAGACCTAAGCCACCTTGGTTTTTCCGGCGGAACAGGATGCCACGCGCTAGTCTATGTCCCTGTTTTCCCCAGACAAATCCAACCACTTTTGATTGGAAATTATTGAGGGTCGACTTTTTAATAGGTATGGGGAGGGCTCTAAATAAATACAAAATTCGAGGAAATAAGTTCATCTTAACTGCATTGAGCCTGCCCAGCCAAGACAATCCTTCTTTAGACCATTTAGTAAGATCTGCTTCTAAAGATCTGAAGGCGGGTGGATAATTAGCATTGTATAAGGTACTGAAACATTTGGTGAGAGAAATACCCAAATAGGGAATCCTATCTGAAGCCCAGGAGAAGGGAAAAAAGGGCTTAAGTCGGGAGATAGTTAATGAGGGAACTGAAATATTGAGAGCAACTGACTTTGAGGTATTAACTTGGAGACCTGAAATAGTTCCAAAGTCCCGAAGAAGATGAAGTAAGTTGGGGGTGGAGATTAGGGGCGAGGTCAGAAATATAAGCATATCATCAGCAAAGAGAGCACATTTATGCTCTTCTAAACCACAGCGAACACCTTTAATATTTATATCTGCTCTAATGGCGATGGCTAGGGTTTCTATAGCTATAGTAAAGATTAACGGTGACAAGGGACAACCCTGTCTAGTACCTCTACAGATATCTAATGGTTGAGAGAGATGGCCTAATAGACGTACTTGAGCAGAGGGGGTTGAATATAGGGATTGTATAATGTTCAAAAAACTTGCTCCGAAACCCCATCTGGTGAGAATTTCAAACAGATATGGCCATGAAACAGTATCAAATGCCTTCTGCAAATCCAAAGACAGCAGAAGGCCTTCTTGTGCCGGGCCCCCGTCCCATTGCGATTTCAAGAGTGATATTAAGTCAATTGCCCTTCTCACCTGATCCGTTCCCTGTCTCCACGGGATGAAGCCCACCTGATCCTTATGGATATAGTTAGATATACAACTGGACATTCTGTTGGCTAATATCTTAGTCATAATTTTAAGATCATTATTGATCAGCGAAATGGGTCTGTAATTTCCCACTTCACAAGTATCTTTACCAGGTTTCGGAATAACAGAGATAAATGCGGTATTAGAATCATTCAGGAGGGGGGCTCCATCCCAGGGAGAATTAAAGAACCGGGCCATGTAGGGAGCTAATTTTGATCCAAAAGTCTTATAATATCTAACTGGGAAACCGTCGGGGCCTGGTGCAGATTCTGATTTAAGGGCTTTTATGACGTCAAGTATTTCGGCAGGGGAGAAGGATTCATCCATTAGATCTTTATGAGTTTGATGTATGTATGGTAGATCGAGGTGATCCAGGAACTGCTTCCTAGCTTTGGAATGTGTATGAGTTGTCTCAGTGTAGAGGTTTTTATAAAAATCATGAAATGATTTCAATATTTCTACCGGATTTTGTGTAAGGGTACCCGAAGATTGTCTAATTTTGGGGAAGACCAAGGTGCGAGTTCGAGAACATAATTTACTCGCGAGTTTGGCACCTATTTTATCTTTTTGATAATAGAAGCGAGCTCCTGTCCATCGCAGATGTTTTTCCGCAGAGGTGGTGAGTAAAAGTGCAATGCGTGCCCTATAAAGTTCAGCCAGGCTATCTGGGGTAGGATGTCGTTTGTGACTTTTGCTAAGTGTTCAGAATTCCTCTTTGAGCTCTGCGGAGTGTTCCTTTTTGAGACGGGCTGAGAGTTGAATTATTTTACCCCGCGTGACCGCTTTGTGTGCCGCCCACAGGGAGCCTGGCGAAATTGAATCTGTATTATTGTCTGTAAAGTAGTCCGAAAGGGCTGATTCTAATACCGCACAGTGAGCTTGATTGTTTAGTAGAGACTCATTAAGCCGCCATTGGAACGGTCGTTTATCTCCTCCTCCCCCTCGAATAATTAATAAAACGATGGAATGGTCAGAGAGAGAGGAATCATAAATTTTTGAGGATTGAACCAAAGAGATGAATTGTGGAGGAATAAAGATATGGTCTATTCTGGTTAATGTATTATGAGGGATAGAAAAGTGAGTGTAGTCTTTGGATCGGGGATTCATTTCTCTCCATATGTCTATCAGGCCTGCTGATTGGATGGAATGTGCAACCCTAAGACTGCATTTAGGAGGTCTTTTGGGCATTGGTTTCGTAGGGTTAGATCTGTCTGAGGAAAGGTCAAATGGGATGTTCGAATCTCCCGCCAGGATAATAATTCCCTTCAGATGGGATTTCAGCGTCATGAGAGTCTTTTCAAAAAAATGGTCCTGGCGGGAGTTTGGAGCATAGTAGGAAACAAACGTGTATGTTACTGTATTAATTGTCCCAGAGACCAGGATGTAACGGCCTTCTGGGTCTCTAATCGTTTTGGAATGTTGAAAATGAATTTTGTTGGCAAAGCAAATCGCAACCCCTTGTTTTATTTGAAGCATTAGCCAGATAAAATTGAGAAAAGTTTTTGTGTAGGAAAATGGGGTTATAAGAAATGGGGAAGTGCGTCTCCTGCATCATGATAACATCAGCTTTGTGGGCATGAAATTGTTGCATGATTTTACGCCTTTTCACTGGGGAATTAAGGCCTTGAACATTATTGGACATTATGCGGAGATTAGATTGTACCGGTGAGGTAGAGGTCATAGGAAGAGCATGGAAAAATTCATGCTATGTGCAAAAGGAGTACCTGTCTTTGTAGTGATCCCTGGCAGATAGGAGATGACAGCTGTTCTTCTGAAGATATGCTTGTAAGAAAAAAACGAGGAGAATCCAACCAGGCCCTGATCCTGTACAAGGGAGATGGGAAGGAGGATGTGGTTAGACTGGGAAGGGTAAAAAAGGGAGGATGGAAGGGAGAAAGAAGAAGGTAAGGAGAGAATAGAGTTAGAAAAAGAGGAAATAAAATAGAAGTACATCAGAATATGCATTATATAAAATAACAATTCAAGACAAAAAAAATTTGTAATGTATACAATAAATAAAATAGAAAGGGAAAAAATCCCAAAGCGGCCCAAAAGGGACGCTGTAAACGAACCCCGGTAGGAGAGTAAGTTCTCCTATCGAAGTAAAAAGGGGGGTGCATTGTACCCACCCTGGACAACCCCGCCGCAGAGGTTGATTATCTCATAGGCACTAAAACACATAATCTGAGCCCAGACTAAAATAAACATAGGGGCTATATAAATAATGAGCAACTGCCCCCCTCTTACTCTACGAAATGTGTGACCATGACTTAATGGCAAAAAGAGCCATTATAAGAAAAAAAACCCATCAAATATAAAGCCAAAAGGTCAGTTGGAGAGAGAAATAAATAATAAAATTATAGAGGAAGAGGAGGCTAATACAGGCAATACAGTAAAAGTATATGTCAAAAAGGAAAAATATTATTACATTTTCCACATTAGAAGCAAAAAAGAGAAAGAAAAAAAAAAAGTGAAAAAATAATGTCTTCTGTGGGAAAACACCTGGAGAAGTTACCAGGAAAAACAGGACCTATGGTCAACCCGGCCCGGGTAAAGGTTCGGCCCTGAGGACAAACCGTAAGGAAGTCAATTTTTCAACAAAAATTGGACAGATTAGGTATATATTCAGGTTGGTGGAGATTCCCTCGATCACTTGGGCATCTGTTTCTGCCATATTTGCGTCAAGGGGCTGGTCGGTGAGGGGCGTTTGGACGAAGAGGTTCCTTTCGGTGTAGAAGTCTGAGGGAGTTCCTGGTTGATCAATCCCAATTGAAGCAGAAGTCGTTCTCCATCTTGGAACGTCGAGAAGTGGTATGGTTTATTGTTATATGAGAAATTCAGACGGAGAGGAAAGGCCCATCTGTAAGGGATTTCTCTGCTCGTCAGAACTTGAACTAGTGGTTTAAGTGCTCGTCGTTTTTGGACTGTGTATGGTGACAAATCGGTAAAAATTTGTATGGAATGATCCTGAAATGTCAGAGAATCTGAGGTTCTGGAAACTCTCATTATCTCTCCTTTCACTGAGTAGTAGTGAGGTTTCACTATAATGTCTCTAGGAAGTCCATCTGAGCGAAGAGGTTGCAGAGCCCTGTGAGCCCTGTCTAATTCTAGACGATCCTGTGAAATTGTGGGAATTAAACTTTTGATGAGGTCTTGGATAGCGAGATGAGTGTCCTTGATAGATTCAGGAATGCCTCTGACACGGAAATTATATCTCCTTGACCTATTTTCGAGGTCGTCAATTTTAGCTGTGGCTGTTTCTAAATGATCCTGAAGTTCTTGTATCCTGGCTGTATTTTGGTTAATACGTAGACATGACTGATCCGATTGTAGCTCTATTGCATCAATCCTGGTTCCTAATTGTTGCAGATCAGCATGAATGGAAGCTGTGATCTGTGTAGCAGTTTGAGATAAACCTCTAGACAACATTTGAGAGAATGCGTTCATCATGGATGCAAAGTCAGTGGGAGGAGAAGGCGAATCTCTAGGAACTATGTCCCATGGAGCAAAGCTGATAGGTAACATATGCTGTGTGGAGGGATTACTTTCCCCCCCAATATGTCTCAGGAGGGGGTCAGTGGATGTTGGGGATGGGGCTCCGGGTTGAGTTTCACTCACTGTGCCGTTTGAAGTTGAAGAGAGGTGCTTAGCTGTGTGGTCCTGGTCCGCTATGGAATCCTCATTGCAGGCTGTGTGTTGGGAGGTAACGGCGGCCATCTTGGATCGGCCTGACATCGCTAACGCTGTAGAAAGCGCGGGTTTGGGGTTCCGACGGGACTTAGAGCCGGGCATTCGTGTGAAGCCTGAGGTTTCCCCAATCAGATGCGACCGTTTACCGGCGGAAACGAGGGCTCAGAAGGTCGTGGCGGCGGACGTTAGGCCAGGGTGGCGCGGAGCTCCCGGTCTATGCGGCCATCTTGGACGCTTCCGCGCATGCGCCTTCTTTTTAAGTGTATTCTATGATGCAGGTTGATCAGTGGCAGGGAAAGAGGATAGTGTGTCCAGAGGCTCCTGTCCTAAGTCATAGTTCTCCATAAAATAGTTATATATTTTACTCACATGCCATTTAGATTGTGGGGAGGAAAATGGAGAAGATGCAGGTGTATTCTGTGACTGATTTTCTCCCTGTTCCATGTCCTGGAGCTCTGTGTCAGATGTGCTGGAGAGCGACGCTTTTTCTGTGAGAGAGGGGCATTCCTACACCTTCCAGCGCCATCTTGTGTGTCCTCTCTGCCAGACTCAGGAAAGAAGTCTGTCAGTTTTTTAGGCTGCTGAGCCCCGCTTATGGAGCTTACCTCAGCCGGAGCTCTGGGATCAAGCGCCCATTATCTTGAGTGGCCAGACCACCCACGCTATAGCAATTTTAGCCGCTAGGTAAATAAAGTAGATTGAGGTCTGGCTATGTCCTGGAACATTTTCAACAGGCTTATTTAGAAAATCCCTCGTCCAAAAGCGACAAACCTTAGGGCAAGTCCACCACACATGCAATGGTGTGCCTATCTGGCCACAATCCCTAAAACAGGTGTTTGAGGTGCCTGGATACATTTTTGACAAACGTTCTGGCACTAATTACCATCTGGCTTGAAATATATAGCCTGCTTCAATTAAGGCAACATTAAGGCTACCTTTATGAATTTGCGTGCTCCTGGCTTTAACTTTTGTACATTTTATTCATGTAATAAAATTGGATAAAAGATCTTATATAATTGTGTCTTCCCTAGTACCAGAACAATCTATTTTCTTTTTTTTATGTAACTTGCACAAGTGCACAAGTCCAAAGGGGAACACACAATGCAGAAAGTTGTTACATATATTCTTTATTAGGCAACCCCCTCCCATCTGTCCTGTCTCCTCACAGTTCTGCCTACAATTTTAAAAGGAAGAGCAAAGGGCATGGGGAGAACAGAGCACATAAAAGGGGTATACCTAGGAACATACCACTTCACATGTTGTTTATACTGTACACCTCACTTGCACACCCACACACATTGTGACATCATTTTATAGTTGATCGCATCAGGAACTTCCAGTTACACAACACACAATAAGATTTCTTTCTGGGGCAAGTTCCTGAAAGCAAACTGACGTTGGTGACAGGGCAGGTAGGTTTTATATATACAGTATGTAATGTATATTTACAGGGGATTAATGCAAATTTGTATATTGAAATTAAAGGTAAAGGGTGGGGGCCCTTTCGTGGTCTTTTTTATGAGGTTTGTCCCTTTCTCTGAAAGGGGATGTTAAGTTGAATTAACCCCTTCACGTCCACGCTATAGCCAAAAGATGGCTACAGTGTGGGCCTAAATTGCCGGGAGGGAATCAATGTACGTCCCCCCGTGCATGATCTGCCTGCATGCACCCTGTGGGGCGCGGGGCGTGCTCTGTGATCAGCGAGTCCATGAGACTCAGCTAATCATAGATTGGAGTAAAGGGCCAATCCTGGCCCCTTACCAAGTGATCAGCCAATGATAGCTGATCATTTGATGTAAACAGAGCTGGTAATCGGCTATTTCTTTTACTCACGCTGACAGCTCAAAACTCGATCACCGACTTCTGTCAGAGGGACATCGGTCCTGAACTCAAAGAGCCACTGCTGCCTCATCTGTGCCCAGCAGTGCCACCTACCAGTGCAAATCAGTGCTGCCTATCAGTGCCCATCAGTGCCACCTATCAATGCCCACCAGTACCACCTATCAGTGCCCATCAGTGCTGCCATTCAGTGCCCATTAGTGTCTCATTATCAGTACTGTCTATCAGTGTCACCCATCGATGCCCATCAGTGCCCATCAGTGACACCTATCAGTGATACCTATCAGTGCCACCTATTAGTGCCTTTCAGTCCCACCTATCAGTGCCCTTCAGTGTCGCCCATCAGTGTCCCCTTTTAGTGCCATCTACAGTGCCCTGCAAAAGTATTCCTCCCCTTGGCATTTTTCGTGTTTTATTGCCTCACAACCTGGAATTAATATGGATTGTTTGAGGATTTGCATAATTTAATTTACAGATCATGCCCACAACTTTGAAGATGTGTTTTTTTATTATTGTGAAGCAAACAACTAATAGGACAAAATAACAGAAAATGTCAATGAGCATACCTATTCACCGCCCTAAAGTCAATACTTTGTAGAGCCACCTTTTGCAGCTATCACAGCTCCAAGTCGCTTTGGATAAGCCTCTATGAGCTTGCCACATCTTACCACTGGGATTTATGCCCATTTCTCCTTGCAAAACTGCTTCAACTCCTTCAAGTTGGATGGTTTGCACTTGTGAACAGCAATCTTTAAGTCTGACCACAGATTTTCTATTGGATTGAGGTCTGGGCTTTGACTAGGCCATTCCAACATATTTACATGTTTACCCTTTAACCACTCAAGAGTTGCTTTAGCAGTGTGTTTGAGGTCATTGCCCTGCTGGAAGGTGAATCTCCTAGCCTCAAATCACACAGAGTGGTACAGGTTTTGCTCAAGAATATCCCTGTATTTAACACCATCCATCTTTCCCTTAACTCTGACCAGTTTCCCAGTCACAACTGCTGAATGGTATGGGGATGGTGTTCTTTGGGTGATGTGATGTGTTGGGTTTGCGCCAAACATAGTGTTTTCTTTGATGGCCAAAAAGTTCAATTTTAGTCTTATCAGACCAGAGCACCTTCCTCCATACATTTTGGGAGTCTCCCACATGCCTTTTTCGCAAACTAAAAATTTACCATTTTGTTTTTTGCTGAAAGTATTGGCTTTCTTCTGGCCACTCTGCCATAAAGCCCAACTCTATGTACAGCTAATTGTCATCCTATGTACAGATACTCCAGTCTCTGCTGTGGAACTCTGCAGCTTCTCCAAGGTTACCTTTAGTCTCTGTGCTGCCTCTCTGACTAATGACCTCCTAGCCCGGTTGGTGAGTTTTGGTGTGCAGCCGTTTCTTGGCAGTTTTGCTGTTGTGCCATGTTCTTTACATTTGGTTATGATAGATTTGATGGTGCTCCTAGGGATCATCAAAAATTTGGATATTTTATTATAACCTAACCTTGACTTGTACTTCTCAACAACATTGTCCCTTACTTGTTTGGAGAGTTCCTTGGTCTTCATGGCAGTGTTTGGTTAGTGGCGTCTCTTGCTTAGGCGTTGAAGCCTCTGGGGCCTTTCAAAAAGGTGTGTATATGTAATGACAGATCACGTGACACTTAGATTGCACACAGGTGGACATCGTTTCACTAATCATGTGACTTCTGAAGGTAATTGGTTGCACCTCATCAGTGAACATCAATGCAGCCTATCAGTGCCCACCCATGTAGCCTATCACTGCCTATCACTGCCCATCAGTGCAGCCTCATCAGCACACATCAATAAAGGAGAAAAATTACCTGTTTACAAAATTTTATAACAAAGCGTGAAAACTGTTTGTTTAGCAAAAAATAAAAACCCCAGTAGTGATTAAATACCACCAAAAGAAAGCTCTATTTGTGTGAAAATGATAAAAATTTCATTTTGGGTACAATGTAGCATGACTATGCAATTGTCATTCAAAGTGCAACAGCGCTGAATGCAGAAAATTGGCCTGGGCAGGAAGAGGGTTTAAATGCCCAGTAAGCAAGTGGTTAAATTGGTAGCTCGAGTTTCAGTAGCTGAGCTACAGTATATGGTTATATAAAACTGTTAATACTTATGTTATGAGTGTTGCTTAATTCATTATTAAATTAATTAATTATGCATGTATTAGTTGGCGTTAATACAATAAATAAACAATTTATTTATACCTATAAGAAAGGGCCACAACCTATTCGATCCAAAAGGTTTTAGTCAAGAATGATTCTTTATTAGTGTTAAAAGTTCTGACTACGTGTGTTCACTCCTTCCCACTATCCTCACCCAACAGAGAAGAGTGTTTCTTATTCTCTCTGCTTTTTTCCTGCATGTCATACTCCTTTACCACAATACACAATTCACTTGTGTTAGGGAAGAAGGAGTTAAGATCGTAAGTGTAACTTATTAAATGAAGTGCTCCCCTTCCATAAGTGTGTAATGTTCTCATTCTTCTCATCTGCTGACCTCCATACCACCCTCTGAATCCTGCAATGAAGGTGCCTGCTTATGGCCCCACATATCACTGCAGCGAACACTAGAGCAATCAGTGTGGTTAAGTGAGTACTTCTCTCCGATGATGAACAAGAGAAAGCTACATCAGCTCTTACTATTTCTACAGTTATCTTTTCCCTGCTCTTTGTTTTGCTGCATCCCCCCAGCCAACATTATTGCTCTTTCTATATTTTAACTGCCCAAATGTAGGTTATGGGACTTGAGTCTATAAAACAAAAATGAACAGTAAAAAAAAAATAAGTTTAGTGAATTATTCATGATAATGGGAATAAAATAACTTTAAATATCCACAATGTGAGCATTGTCTATAGTCTATAGCTTGCAGGGTAGTAAAATGGAAATTAAGAGAAAAATTCTATGGTAAATATAAAAAAAAAATGGATAATAGTCCTCATGCTGTACCTACAAAGAACTATTGGAGTCATCCACTGATATTTATGTATAAACATATTACAGTTGTTAGGATTCCACCCAAAAAGAAAAATCTATGTTCCACCCACTGCTGCGATTTTGGAGAGAGCAATATCTTGATTTGTGCCTTTTTGAAAGGGAAGGTTTGAAGCCGAAAGATGAATGCTGGCTAAGTGAGGATTGTCAACAATTTAAGGAAGTGTGTATCAAAACACAAGGGATTGCACATTGGACATGTCATGTTTAGCACAAGTATGCACTCCTGAGCAACGGCATAATATAGCCATAGTAACCCATGCAGCTTTTATAAGTGAAGCAAAGGGGCAGGCGCAGGTTAGGATTTTAAAAAAATGTTGCGATTAGGGATGAGCAACTGTTCCCAGCTTCAGTATGTCTTTGTAAAATCCAAGAATTCTGAACATAAAATTAAATCTTGATAATCGAATCTGGCCATTTTCAAGGCCAATAGGCAAGGGATTCGATTTTAACATATGTGTGGAAAACTTGCTCAGGTGGTTAAAAAAAAAGGCCAATGCACTCAGTTTGAGAGGACCATAAACACTTATGCCATGTAAAGATGATTGGAATTTCTGACAACCAAACTGTGGATTTATTTCCAACAGATGTTGGCTGAAACATGTCTTGCATACACACAGTCGTACAAATGTTTTCGGAAATTCCGATCGGCAAGAACGCACTTACGTACAACACGTACAACGGGACTAGAAAAGGGAAGTTCAATAGCCACCCTCTGGGCTCCTTCTGCTAATCTTGTGTTTATCTCATGTTAGTATAAGTTTGTTGAAAGATGATTTGTGATTTTCAGCCTCATGCTTTTCAGATTATTACTGCTCTTCAGTTTCTGATGTTTCGTATATGTTTTTCAGTGCATTCTTTTATAGTTTGTATCTGTTTTTCAGTGCATTATTGTCCGCTCGTTTCTGATTTTCAGGTCGCTCTTCTCAGGCCTTTCTGATTTTCAGTGCGTTTTGTTAGTTCGTCCTGACTATCCAACCATTTTCGAGCCATGTTGTGGATACATACTCATCGTAGAGTTCGTGCTATGCTGGGGCTTGGTGTTGGGGTGCTTACTTTGACCCAAGCCCAGTCCATGAACAGGGCAAGGAAGAGTTCATGGACGAAGAATTTGTTACTCCAGCGTGACCAATTCTCACACATGCCTTTGTTGCGGGAGATCCGTGAGAATAATCCTGATGATTTCAGGAATTATCTCCGGATGATTGACCCCATTTTTTGGCTTTGCTGTCCCCTTATATTACGAAGCAGGACACCTGCATGTGGCAAGCCATCACTCCCGAGCAGAGGCTCATCGCCACCTTGCGGTACTTGGCAATGGAGAGAAGTCTGCAGGACATCAAGTTCTCAACTGGAATCTCCCCCCAGGCTCTGGGAATCATTATTCCAGAGACCTGTTCTGCCATCATTCAGGTCCTGCAGAAGGATTATATTAGGGTAAGTTTTCTCATTTAACATCACATTCTTTGTATTTAATGTTTGCTAATATATAGTATTTATTTCATCATTCCATAATTACCATGATATGCTGTGAATGTCCTCTTTGTCCTCATGCATGCTGGAAGTTTTTAAAGTTCCTTTTTTTATTGTATTTTTATTACATTTTCAAGAAGAATATTACATACAGAAAACAGGGAAATACATGCCAAGCATGTGATACATCTTATAAGAATGCAAGTTGAAAAGGCATATAACAGATGTTACAACCATAGGTATATCGCCACAATGCTGCTAAATTGACAAGAGCAAAATAGTTAAACTGTATAGACCAGGGAGGGTGGAAGGGGGGGGGGGGGAGCAGGGAACATGCAGCACAAACAAGAATAATAAAAGGAACTATTGCTCTCTGGATCCAGTGTCAGTGGGATCCCAGGGCGCCCAAATTGTGGAACCAGGACGCCCCAGGGAAAGCCCACCTGGGGGGGAGAGTGGGAAGAAATGGAGGGAGCACCACGAAATTTCAAAAAGAACATACTAACAGAATTAAAGAGACATCAAATTTAGCACATATTCTTCTAATCCTAGGTTAGTTTTAAGTCCTAACCGCTCCATAAGAGACAGGCAAAAGGACTGACCCCCTCCTCAGGGCTATGCCCACCACCTCCGGGTCGCGGGCTCCGCCGCACAGCGGAACGGCAGGCAGAGGCAGAAAGCAATATCCATGCGGCATAGGGTCCAAGATTCAAGCCGCCATCCATCCGCAAGCAGGCGGGGGTGGTGGGGGAAGACGCCGCTCAGTGTAACAGCATGGGGAGGAGAGCGAGACGCCGCTCACTCACACACACACAGCCTCCTCCCTCTGCATCCGGTCACGCCCCCCTAGCACATATTCTTAAAGCGGTTGTATAGTAAAAATTGTCACTTTACATTTATTTGTGCATATCAATATTTTAAATCGATTGCTAGTAGCCTTTTTTTTTACCTGTTTCCTTTTGAAGTTTCAGCTGTATTAGCGAGTTGAGACGTGTACCGCGCATGCGCCGGATCCCCGTTCATTCCGGCAAGCAGAGCCTCTGCCGGAAAAATTCTTTGTTTATGTCGGGGCTGCGTCAATTCCTCATGTAGACGTCAGCCCCGACATCCCGCGATGCTTCAGACACATTGCTCCCAAAGAGCAAGAAGGTTAGCACGCGCGGGATTACAGAGACCAGAAAGAACTGTGGGCAGAAATGCAAATACAATAAGACGCGGAAGACCACAAAGGAGATGGCGCGGACTTACTAAAGAGATAAAGCTTTAGAAAATAAACGGAATATATAGTAAGATAAATTATTTACATAAACTTATAGCGATCAATCAATTTAGAATTACATGGTCTTTAGGTACATGTTAATTATTATGATCGCATCGGAGGGTTTACTACCGCTTTAAAGGTGTACTGCACTACTGGGGGAATAGCGAAATGGCACCTGAGTTAAGCTTCGACTGGTCCCACAAGTCCCAAATCTTGGAAAATTTAAGAAGTGTATCATGGACTGTTGCAGTCATGTGTTCCATCCTGTGAATTTGTTCTAATATTTGCAAAACCTGTGCAAGGTTGATTGGGGAGGGAGACAACCATCTCAGAGGTATCGCCCTCTTTGCTGCCAGGCCAAAAAGTCGGCTAACCTTTGGGCATGTCTGGAGATACCAGGGAACAGCAAGCCCAAAAGATAGTGAATCGGGTCTAGAGGGAGAGTAGTTTCAAAGAGCTCTTGTAGATGGGTTTGGATGGAGGACCAGAAAGGCTGAATCATGGGACATTCCCCAAAAATATGGAAGTGAGAGCCAACATCACCTCGGCACCTCCAGAACTCCTGGGAAGCTTTGGGATCCTATCGATGTAAGATCTCCGGGGTCCTATATCGAAAAAGTAGTATCTTATAGGTCATTTCTCTCTGCTCCACACACCTTGAAGACTTGGAAGTGGCCTCCAAAATTTCGTGCCACTGAGGAAGTTGGATAGGTCATCTGATAATATGGGACCATTTCTGCATGTAGGAGTGAGAGGTGTCGGTAAGTGAGGAAGCTTCATGTAGGTATCTGTAGATATCTGAAATGAGGTGAGCTTGGTATGGGCCTTGAGAGCATAATAGTTCAAATGGGGTAGGTTTATTTAAGGTCAAAGTAGGGGATTTAGAGGAAAAATAATGTTTAACTTGGAGAGAGGAGTAAAATAGGTGTTTAGGGATCTGATATTTATGCTGTAGTTCACTTAAAGGTAAAAGTGTGTGGGTGAGTGGATGCACAAGGTTTTTGAGTTGGAAAATTCCTGCTTGTGTCCATGGGAGCATTCGAGTATAGGAAAGGCTATCGGGGACATTGAGGTTAAATAATACATTTAATAGGGGTGGGCATGTAGAAGATAGGGAGAACTGGCATGAGCATTTCTTCCATATGGAAAGAGTAAATAACATTGGGTGTAGGCAAAGGCTACGAAGTTGAGTCATGGAAGTCTCTAGGTTTGTCCAAATCATAGAGCAGGGATGGACTGGTCTGGTGATACTCATTTCAATTTCTGACCAGATGCTGGATGCCATTCGAGAAGACAAAGTAATGATTGATTTGAGGTGGGAGGCAAAGAAATATTTAACAAGGTCTAGGGCCCCCAATCCACCTCTGGACTTAGGGGCCAATACCACTGAACTGGCTATTTGGTGGGCTTTATGGTGCCATATAAAGTTAAGGAAAGATCTCTGAGTGGCTTTGAGCTGTGACATAGGGACGGGGATCGGCAGATTCTCAAATAGATAGAGGAGTCTTGGTAAAATAGACATCTTCAGGACATAGATGTGACCCAAGAGAGAGATGGGATAAGTATCCCATTGTCACAGGAGTCCGTCAATGTCACGGAAGTGTGGGGGGAAGTTGTTTTGATAGAGTGTTGAGTATGAAGGAGTGAGATGTATCCCTATGTATTTAAGAGAATTTGAGCACCAGTGATAGGAATAGTTTTGCTGTAGGGTGGCAAGATCTGAGGGTGGAATAAGTATTGGTAGGCCTCTGTTTTGCTTTTGTTGATTTTGTACACTGAAAGAAAGCTAAATTCTTTAAGCAAGGTATGCACATTTGGGAGAGAGGTGTGGGGTCTGGTGAGAGTCAATAGAATATCGTCTGCAAACAATGATAGCTTATACTCGTTATGCCGCAGGGAGACTCCCCGGACATCAGGGTGTATGCGGATGGCTGCAGCTAGGGGCTCGAGACAGAGGATAAAAAGTAAAGGGGATAATGGACATTCCTGCCTGGCACCGTTACTCAGAGAAAAAGATGTGGATAAATAGGAAGAAAATTGGACTTGTGAGGAGGGTTGGGAATATTGCGCACGCAATGCTGCCACAAAGGGGCCGTTCAAACCATAATTAGAAAGTGTGGCAAACAAAGGACCAGCTGAGCCTATCAAAGGCTTTCTGTGCATCAAGACTCAATATCAGTGCTGGATGCTTTTTTCTGTTCAGTAAAGCTATAAGGTCTATAGTGCATCTCATGTTGTTGCTGGCATGTCTAGTAGTTACAAAGCCTACTTGGTCCTTATGCACGAGTCTAGATATGAATTGTAAGAGTTGATTGGCTAAATTTTTTGTAAATATCTTGTAATCAGAATGGGCCTATAGTTGTCAGGGAGGGAGGGATCTTTACCAGGTTTCGGGATTATGGAAATATGTGCATGAAGGAAGTGAGGGTGGGATACAGTACCTTGAAGCAGGGAAGTAAAAAGAGAAAGAAAGTGTGGGCTTAAAATTGTCAAAAAAAGGGACTTTTGAGTGGGGAGCTTTCTGACTACTTCAGCTAATTCTTCAGGGGTGATTGCAGAATTTAAAGAAGAGAGGTGGTCAGGGGAGAGTGTGGGTAAATGCAGTGAGCTAAATAAGGAGTCAAATTTCTCCTGTGTAAAGTTGTAGTTTGAGTCACTTTGCAAACAGTTATATAGTTTGCAATAAAATTCTCCAAAAACTTTGGACATAGTGAAAGGGCAATAGGTAGGAATACCATCAGTTTGTCTGAGGAAATCTGGGGATGAGAGGAAGGGGCGAGGTTTCAGCTTATTCACTAGCATTCTGTGGGGTTTATTAGAATATTCATCGGCTTTTTTGAACAACAAACCAGTGGTAACGCCAGGAGAGGACAATAGGACACTTGCGGACCGGAACAGAAGTGACGGACTAAATCAGATGACCCCTCTTATTCTACATGCCTGCTTATTTTATGGAAAATGTGAGTGCAAAATCTCTCTGTTTTAGAATGACTTGTGAATAAATTGCTTTTTAAAAAAAATCTACACCCAGAGGCGCCCCCCTTCTTCTTCTTTTGTATCTCTGTAATAATCTAGGAGCCTGGTTTCAGCTCCCTGCGGTGGCAGCCCTGCGTGTTGAATTCCTACTTAAGGAACGAAAGGCATTCTCCTGGGACTTGATAACTATACTATCGCTTCATATACTTTTATACAGACAGCCTCTTTGAGCATATTATTATGTGATGTTTGTGCCTTAACTTGTTGTAGTCTAGAGTAAAGTTTGTGGGGGTGTGAATAGAAGGTGTATTGTCTGTGTGTGGGGTGTTTAACCCTCCAAATGTCTAGGAGATTTTTGGCTCTGATGAGTTTGCGAAAGGATTTGGAGAGGCGGTCAGACGTAGATTAAGTTGTGGATGGGAATAATACCTGTCTATCTTTACTGGGTGACATGGTCATATTGAAATCTCCAAAACTGTATATCCAAATCAAGAACGGCGCTGTCCCCACCTATACAGTTCCACTAGGGTGCATTAATAGTAAAAGTATTCAATCCACTCCAGGCATTGCTGCTCTTTCTGAAATCCACTGGGTGGCAGACAAATCTATAAAGTACAGAGCAAGAGAGAGCGCACACCAGCCCTAGTGCATTAATGTTTATTAAATTCAATAAATAAGTAAAAAGCCAAGTATCACACTCACAAATTGCCGATGTTGTTATGGCATTGAAATCAAGAGCCTCCACGGCTGCCTTTATAATTATGTAGACCATCGTAGGGGGAGTCCGAAAAAAGGTACTAATAAAAGTAACAACAAAAATTATCCGAGACATAAGGTGCTGACCCACCCAATACGAAAGGACGGTAACCCTAATAGTGACCTTTTAGGTAAGAAATACAAAGAAAGCCCCTGCGATTCTCATAAGTCCAATCCTCCTGGGACCCTACGATCTATACCTCTAGATGGTAAGAGTCCTGTAAGACATACACCAAAACTGCCATCAAGTGGACACAAAAATAGTAGGCCTCAGGTCAGGTACAAAGACAGGATAAGAAGCTATACAACAAGGGACAAAGAAGAATATGGAGATAGGAATAAAAATACAAAGAAAAACAAGAGTGGGGAAGAGCACAATATAAGCTAAAAAATAACAAAACCTGGGATTAGCCAAAAAATAATAAAAATTGTTAACCAGGGACCAGAGCAGAGCATAGAAAATAATTTACAGCAGCCAATGCTTGTACTGAATGGCCCTCTGATCCCATGTAGTTATGGGGAAAAGGAAGCAGGATATAATATCAGTATCCCTACCTCTAACGCATTCGATGTATTGAGGTCGCCTCTGTTGATGAATGCTACCATAGATAAGAATGGACCAGTTGGTAGTGGTCATCTTGCCCAGGTAGCAGAAACGGAGGGTAGGATTGAGCAAACTGGGGAGATGATTGGCAATTTTTTAGAGCCCCCCTATCCTCTATCCGAGAAAAGAAAAATATCAGAAGAAGGAGAGGAACTAGAGGAAGGGTTGGAGGGAGTATCAAAGAGAGGGAAGATAGAGAATTAAAGTCCACAGTGAAAATCTTCAATCTTTCATCACACATACTGGCAGAGAGTGAGATCAGTCTTTTGCAAAAAGGCTTAAACTTTGCCCCAAGTAGTAATGCCAATTTATTTGAGTTATTTAAGGATCTACATAAATACATTCGAGACATTACGGTGAGGCGTTTTTATGGTTTGAAAACAGAGGAAAACATAAAGAAAGATGAGAATATGGCTATGGGGAAACCCGCTGATTCTCAGAAATAAGTGTTTCGGAAACAGTCTGCGACCACACTATGAGTAATAAAGCAGTGGAAGATGCCATAAATATCCTTGAAGAACTACTATTGGAGGGGGGAACGGAGATGGAAATGTTTATATCTACACCATATGCTGATGGGATTATTGAATCCACATGCCACCGAAGTCAACGTTTTACCCACACCATGTGAAAAATTTGTTTATTAAAACATTTTGTGCCATGGTGTATACAGATTTTAAGAAAATATGCGAGGCACAGCACGGAAAAATTAACACACATAACCTATCCAAACAAGAAAGAGACGCACTATTGGCATTTAAAGAAAACAGTAATTTGGTAATCCGTACGGCGGATAAAGGAGGTGGTATTGTTATCCAGGATAGGGAGGAATATCTGAAGGAATCATATAGACTCCTATCGTATAGTGCTACCTATGAGATACTCCCATATGAACCCCTGTCAGATTATAAGGAGGAACTCACAAAATTGATGAATCAAGCCCTTACCCAAGGACTATCTGAAGCAGAGTATATGAACCCTAACCAGTCCAAGTTTATATGCCAATGTATCCAGTTTGCATTAGAAAAAAAACTATTTTTGTTTCTAGGATAAATTTTATAGGCAGATAGCGGGCACAGCAATGGGTGCGCATTTTGCACCCTGCTATGCCAACCTTTTTATGGGATACTGGGAGAAATTCTGTATCTGGCAACATAATCCATCTGCCAAACACTTAGTGTATTATGGGAGGTATATCGATTACATACTTATCATCTGGGATGGGTCATTTGAAATAGTTAACGAATTTGTCTCGTATTGTAACAAAAACAGCTTTGGCATCCATTTCACTCATGTAGTGGATGCCAATGTTCTAGTATTTTTGGACCTTGAGCTTAATAATGAAAAAAATGGCAACATCACGTCCAAAACACACTTTAAAGAGACTGCAGGCAACTCCTATTTACATCACAAGAGCTGCCACCATCCCAGATGGAATGAGAATATACCCCATGGTCATTTCTGTAGACTGCGCAAAAACTGCAGTAGTATTAACCTCCCTGGCGGTACGATTATTTCGGATTTTAGGTGCTAAAAGCGGTACCATTATTTTACATGAAAATTTGGCGTTTTATATTGTAGTCCTGCAATTCTTAGGAATAACTCACTTAAATCTGTCCAAACCAGAGTCTAGCAGACATCCCGGGTATAATAAAGTTTGAAAAATGAAATAATAAATTATAATATAATAAATAACTATAAATAATTATACCAAATAATATTATAACAATAATAAAAATTATTCAATAATGTAATCAAATCAAAAACACTGAAATTTGCTCAGTTGCAGAATTGTCACTGTCATTACTTTTCAATATTTGATGACGGATCTCCCCACAAATCGATATCCCTCAATTCTGCGAGTGATTACAATTTATTATCGCTGTTTTCTAGCTGGTCTAAAACCATTTTTGATGTAAAGTGACAGTTTTGGTTGCTATGGACAATCTCCAGTTTCCAGGCATAAAGAATAGTTTTTATTATATAAAACTGCATGCACGACACTGGGCAGACCACTAGGGTCAACGGGGATGTGAAATATTTACATACAGCAATGTAATCTGTAAGATTACATTATACTGTATGTATACTGTTTGTTTCACTTTTTGAATTTGGCGCCGATCTCCGTCCCCGTGCGTCGCAACACTCGCAGGGAACGGAGATCGGCGATGTGATGCATCGAGCGAGACACGTCTCGCTCGTACAGCGGGGAGACAACGCTGGATCCGAGGGAGAAGGTAAGTAAGCCTCCTCCTGGATCCAGCGATGCGGTCCCGAGTCTGGCTCGGGGTTACCGCTTTTGGTATGAAAATTCCACCCCGAGCCAGACTCGGGAATACCGCCAGGGGGGTTGAGGATTATGAAGCTCAGGCGGCCATATTATCCAAACATTTTTTGGAAAAGGGATATGAGGAAAGCCATATAAAAGAAGCAAGGGATCGTTATATGAATGGAATCCCTGATAAGAATAAGAAGGAAAACATATGGGCAAAGGACCAGCGAGATATCCCTTTTATTACTACCTTTAATGACCAACATTGGGTCATTAAAAGAGCAGTAGAAAAGCATTGGCCTATTTTGGGGCAGGACAAAACACTGGGAAAAATCCTCCCCAAAAAACCCCAGGTTGTTTTTAGACAAGCTAAAAACGTTAAGAGCATTATTGCTCCTAGTCATTTAAAAAATACAAAAAGCCATCACCAAAAAATGCGTACCATACCCCAACTCTTTAACATCATAGGTAGTTTTAGATGTAAGAGTAAAAAATGTAAAGCATGTGGATTTATTACACATGGACTAACAACATTTAGTTGTAAGGATGGTCGCAGGTTCCAGATTAAGCAATTTATATGTTGTAGTACGCAGTTCGTGATATATGGGTTGAGGTGCCCATGTGGGTTTCTCTATGTAGGTAGGACAGTACGCAAAATGAGGACCCGTTTTGGTGAGCATAGGAGATTCATAGAAAAGAAAATTGAGAAACATAGTGTACCACGTCATTTCAAACATAAGCATGAAGGTAGCACTAAGGGGCTTGAACTATTTGGCATAGAAGCTATACCAATGTCTATACCAGAAGGCGAACGTTTTGATATACTGTGCAAACTAGAATCTTTTTGGATTTTTACGCTAAACAGCATGGCGCCGGAAGGGCTAAATGAAGAGTTGGAAATTGGTGCCCTCATATGATCATATGATGGATTTACAGTCTACCAAATATAATACATATCTGTATGGATAATGTGTATGTATGCATACCGTATATACTCGAGTATAGGCCGACCCGAATATAAGCCGAGGCCCCCAATTTACCCCCAAAAAAACTGGCAAACTTATTGACTCGTGTATAAGCCGAGGGTGAGACATGCCTGTCCATCCCTGTGTGTGTGTCCGTCCATCCCTGTGTGTCCGTCCATCCCTGTGTGTCCGTCCATCCCTGTGTGTCCGTCCATCCCTGTGTGTCCGTCCATCCATCCCTGTGTGTGTGTGTGTCCATCCATCCATCCATCCATCCCTGTGTGTGTGTGTCTCCATCCATCCATCCATCCATCCCTGTGTGTGTGTGTCTCCATCCATCCATCCATCCATCCATCCCTGTGTGTGTGTGTCTCCATCCATCCATCCATCCATCCCTGTGTGTGTCTCCATCCATGTGTGTGTGTGTGTGTGTGTGTGTGTGTGTGTGTGTGTGTGTGTGTGTGTGTGTGTGTCCAGCCTACCTTTGTCCCGAGCCTCCGTCCCGTGCCTTGCCTCCTTGCCTCCGTCCCGTGCCGTGCCTTGCCTCCTTGCATCCGTCCCGTGTCGTGCCTTGCCTTGCCCCCGTCCCGTCCCGTCCCGTGCCGTGCCGTCCCGTGCCCTCTTCGTCGGCGGCCATTGTAAAGTTCAAAAGCTGCGCCGCCGCCTTCGCCTGTGATAGGCGGAACACTGAATTTCCCAGCAGCCTGTGTTCCGCCTATCACAGACGTCGTATCATCCTCGTCCGTAGTACGAGGATGATACGACGTCCGTGATAGGCGGAACACAGGCTGCTGGGAAATTCAGTGTTCCGCCTATCACAGGCGAAGGCGGAGCCGGAGGCGCGGCTTTTGAATAGAATGGCCGCTGTCTGTCTGCTCGACACGCTGATCGAGCGGGCAGACAGCGATGACTCGAGTATAAGCCGAGGGGGGCACTTTCAGCCTCAAAAAAGAGGCTGAAAATCTCGGCTTATACTCGAGTATATACGGTACATATATAACTAATTAGTTTTTTTTTTTTCATTTAAATAATTAGTAATTTTAGAAATTAATTTTACATTGACCTCTATAATGAATTTTTTATATATTTTTATATATTTATTTACTTTTTATATTCATTTTTAGTAATTGAGCGTTAAAAAAGGTATATTATATACAGAAAATTTACCTTTTTTATATTGTAACTATATTTGTCATATAGCTGCTAGTTCCGAATTATCATCATATATATGTATGTTTATTTTTGAGGATGTCTTGTAATGTGCTCTTTTACTTTAATTCACTTTAGCATGGCATATATATAAAAATGCAAAGCATTTTTTTTAATTAATAATCATTATCGCAAAGTATATTTATGATTATTTGCAAATAAGTGTTTGTTGTTGTTTCCATATTGTTCCTTCTGTTTGATAGATGTGTTTCTGGGCATGTTCCCTCCCCCGGATTTGAAGCTCCCTGTAATTGGCGCTAGTGAGGAGGGTTGGGAGGGTACTTGCATATTTAAATCACAAACAGACCTTAGGGCGACACCTGAAAAAGGAGGCCATGATTCCGAAACATGTAGTCACGGAAACAGTCTGATACACAGCCTAGGAGTTAGCACGCACGCCGAGAGATTCTCCCCCTGGCCGAGAGTGACGTCATCCACAGCCAGCTGGTCCGTGCGCATGAGACGCAGAGAGAGGGATAGTGTATCCATAACAAGCAGGCAAACTGAATGCCTGGTCAGCCCCGCTGCAAGCCACTATAGGGAGCAGGAGAATTGGGAGAAAAGGCAGCCGTGGAGGCTCTTGATTTCAATGCCATAACAACATCGGCAATTTGTGAGTGTGATACTTGGCTTTTTACTTATTTATTGAATTTAATAAACGTTAATGCATTAGGGCTGGTGTGTGCTCTCTCTTGCTCTGTACTTTATATATTGAAATCTCCGCCCATTACCAGAAAGGGTTGGGAGGGTACTTGCATATTTAAATCACAAACAGACCTTAGGGCGACACCTGAAAAAGGAGGCCATGATTCCGAAACATGTAGTCACGGAAACAGTCTGATACACAGCCTAGGAGTTAGCACGCACGCCGAGAGATTCTCCCCCTGGCCGAGAGTGACGTCATCCACAGCCAGCTGGTCCGTGCGCATGAGACGCAGAGAGAGGGATAGTGTATCCATAACAAGCAGGCAAACTGAATGCCTGGTCAGCCCCGCTGCAAGCCACTATAGGGAGCAGGAGAATTGGGAGAAAAGGCAGCCGTGGAGGCTCTTGATTTCAATGCCATAACAACATCGGCAATTTGTGAGTGTGATACTTGGCTTTTTACTTATTTATTGAATTTAATAAACGTTAATGCATTAGGGCTGGTGTGTGCTCTCTCTTGCTCTGTACTTTATATATTGAAATCTCCGCCCATTACCAGAAAGGGTTGTGTAAAACTGTCTAGTGTATCAAACATGTTGGTGAGGAACTGTACCTGACCCGAATTATGAGCATATACATTAACTATAGTGAGGGATTGAGTGAGGAATGAGCAGTCCAGAATAATAAATCTGCACTGGGGGTCCAGGTGAGAGGAATTAACTCTAAAGGGCAGAAGCGTTTATTAAAATTGCTACTCCTGCTCTCCCAGATGGGTAAGAGGCCATGAAGGATATTGCAAAGTGCTTACTAGCAAATTCAGGGGATCCCCCTTGACGGAATTGAGTCTCCTGAACCAAAATTACATCAGCTTTGGAAGCCTTAAACTCTTTCAAAGCCAGCCATCTCTTTTGAATAGAGTTTAAGCCCTTCACATTACAAGTTAAAAACTTTAACACCATAATACTTCAACCTGGTGGGTAAGCATAAGATAAGCTGCAAAATATGTATTAAATGAGAGATTCCATGGTGCAAAGGTCATAAAGTAAGTAAAAGTGAACATAACAACAGTTAATGTCATAGTAGCTTTGAGGCTGAAAAATAACCAATCTACATAGTGTGGCATCTGCAGGTCAGAAAAAAAGACTTGAGAAAAACAAAACAAAAAAAAATAACCAAAATGAAAATTGGAAAAAAAAACAAGAAAAAAAAAAAAGGAGAGGAAAGAGGAAAAAGAAAAATCGTACTGCATTCCAAAGGAAGCCTGGAGGGCCAAGCATCTCCAGGAAACCCAGGTCTAAACCTGGGACTGGAAAGGGGAGCATGAGGGCCACCAAAAATGGAGGGGACAGTCCCCCTTCACCTTCCAAAGCATCAAGGCCTGGACCATAAACTAAAGAACTGTAGGATTTCTCAGTCCAGGGTGTCACAAAAAACAACAGACGATGCACCCGATGGGCAAGGGGCGAACAGGCCCACACCCTTTAAGAGGTGGGTTAGACATGAACATCAGAGAGTCATGAAGAATTGGAAACCAAGGCTACAGCCAGGTATATGCATCTTCAGGTCAGGAATCTGGAAGACGGGCGTCTCTGGGGTGTGAAATTGGATTTGGGTCTTTTCTGCTGCACCTGGGTCCAGATGCGGCCTGGGGCTGTCCGTGGCTTTGGAGTAGCAGGGAGCAGTATAGAATCTTCGCCAGGGAGAGGCGGTAGGCCTAAGTTATGTAGGAAGTTGTCCCTTTCATGAAGGTCACGCAGAGTGTATTGTATGCCTTCATGAGATGCAGAGAGGCGGAATGGAAATCCCCAATGATACATGCCCTTGTGGGTCTGAAGATGAAGTGTCAGCGGGCGTAGATTTCTTTGTCTGACTAGAGTGATAGGCGAGAAATCACTGAGAATCTGGATCTTGGATCCTTTAAAATCCAGCCTAGATTGGTTGTGAGTAGTGATAGTGAGTGCCTCTTTACTATCGTAGTAGTGAAATCTGACAATCACATCCCTCGGGTTGGCTCCATTCGGGGGTTTAGGGGCAAGGGATTTGTGGGCTCTGTCCAGACACCAGTCAATGTCAGGGATGTTGGGGGCCACCACATAGAGCAAGCTTAAGAGATAGGAGCGTAGGTCTCTATCCTCCCCTGCTTCAGGAATACCAGACCCTTTATTAGCTTTTTTTGTCATTCTTTGTACTCGCTCCATTTCCAGTAGATCCTTCCTGAGGACTGGTGCCCAGAACTGGACAGCATATTCCAGATGAGGCCGGACGAAAATGTCTTGTAGAGTGGGAGAATTATCACTTTATTATTTTACCCCCTAGTAAGTAGATTGCATTCATATTTTTGCCACCCAAATGCATTATTTTCCATTTTTCTACAATAAAACCTCATTTGCCATATAGTTGCCCACCTCATTAATTTGTTCAGATCTTCTTGAAAGGTTTCCACATCCTGCGGGGAAGTTATTGCCCTGCTTAGCTTAGTGTCGTCTGCAAATACAGAGATTGAGCTGTTTACCCCATCCTCCTGGCCGTTGATGAACAAATTAAACAGGACTGATACAAGCACAGAACTCTGGGGGACCCCACTTCCCTGACCATTCCGAGTATTCCCCATTTATCACCACCCTCTGAACATGCCCTTGTAGCCTTGTACATTGTTACAGTCAGTTTGGCGGGGTTGCGGGTCATAGAGTGAGACACCCGCTACATTGCAGAAAATAATAAAAAAAAAATGCAGATACTGCACATTAGAGCTCCATGTAAGAAACAGATTTACAAGATTTTTCATAGGTGACATAACAACCACACATGTCTGTGCAGTTGAGATGCCCCACAAATTACATCAATCTTGTTTTTGAAGTGATTGGCAATCTCGCGAGCAGTGAGTGAGTTACTAGGTGGAGGTGATGGTGGAGAAAGTAGAGAGTTAAAAGTAGAGAAGAGACAACGAGGACTGGAGGACAGAGTATTAATGAGAGTCACAAAGTAGGCTTTTTTGGCAGCATAACACAACAAGGACCTTCAGCGCTGCTGTTTGGATGCATGGATGAAGGAATTGTTTTTTAAGAACACGGATTTATATAGGGTGAATATTTTATGGGATTTGGTTTTATGCCACAATTGCTCCAGTGTGTGGCTATGTCTTTTAAGATTTCTGGTGTCATCAGTCTGTCAAGGTTGTAATGGTCAGGGCTGGATAATTTGTGTACTGAGAGGAGCAGGAGAGTCCAGTGTGTATTCAATTTGCATAGCAGAGGATTGTGACCGGCTCTCGATGGAGCCGGTTCACACATCTCCGGAGTCCTGTGCATCTTCTGGTCCATTTCAGATCCAAATTCAATCTAAAATTCAGACTGAAGTCTCTCCATGCGGCAGTGTGAACCCAGCCTAAAAGTGAAAGTAAAAGATTTTATTTTTTTAGGGAGAACAGTAATAGAGGGGAAACGTCCAGTGGAGGCACTAGTTCTATTGACCCTGGGTACACTCTGGGCACTCTGGGATTCCTTCACTGTTTTGCCATCTATGTTCCCAATGGAAAAGCCTTGAAAGGGGTTATAACCCTCCCTAAGTCTATCAAAAATGAAAGAAAATATTTTTTGTCTTTGGTTACACTTTAAAGCTGAACTCTAGGTTTGCAGTTCTGCCTCCGATACCCTACCTTTTAGAACAGTCATGTGACACCAAGAGTCCTTCCTTTTCTCCTCCAGCATAATCATGTGCGAATGCTGTTCAGTGCAGCAGTACTTTAACCGCTTCCTGACCGCCTCACACCGATATACGTCGGCAGAAGGGTGCCTACAGGCAAAATCATGTACCTGTACGTTGCCCTTTAACCACTTTCAGACCGGACCAATTTGCTGGTCAAAGACCAGACCACTTTTTGCGATTCGGCACTGCGTTGCTTTAACTGACAATTGCGCGGTCATGCGACGTGGCTCCCAAACAAAATTGACGTCCTTTTTTTCCCACAAATAGAGCTTTCTTTTGGTGGTATTTGATCACCCCTGCGGTTTTTATTTTTTGCGCTATAAACAAAAATAGAGCGACAATTTTGAAAAAAACCCCATTATTTTTTACTTTTTGTTATAATAAATATCCCCCAAAAATATATAAAAAAACTTTTTTTTCCCTCAATTTAGGCCGATACGTATTCTTCTACATATTTTTGGTAAAAAAATCGCAATAAGCGATAATTGATTGGTTTGCGCAAAAGTTATAGCGTTTGCAAAATAGGGATAGTTTTATAGCATTTTTATTAATAATTTTTTATTATTTTTTTTTACTAGTAATGGCGGCGATCTGCGATTTTTATTGTAACTGCGACATTGTCGGGGACCCATCGGACATTTTTGACACATTTTTGGGACCATTGTCATTTATACAGTAATCACTGCTATATAAATGCAGTGATTCCTGTGTAAATGACACTGGCAGTGAAAGGGTTAACCAGTGGGTGGCAGTGTAGGGGTTAAGTGTTCCTAGGGGTGTGTTACTAACTGTGGGGGGTTGGGCTTTCATTTAGTGTACACTGATCTCTGCTCCAATCACATGGAGCAGAGATCAGTGTCACTAGTTGCTAGGCAGAATGGAAAAATGTTGTTTACACAGCATTTCCTCCATTCGGCCGCTCCGTGAGACGATCGCGGGGATGCCCGCGGCGATCGAGTCCGCGGGTCCCGTGACCGGACTCACGGGGGTCCCGACCAGCGCGGGAGTGCGCCGCCGGCGGCGCGCTCCCGATGGCAGGGCGGCATCGAATATTGGACGTACCTGTACGCCAATATGCCTGCCCGTGCCATTCTGTCGACGTACATCGTCGTGCGCTGGTCGGGAAGTGGTTAAGAGGCGGTGGCGGCACGCTCGCGCGCCTACGGGAAGCTCCGTGCATCCGGTCGCGGGTCATGCGGACTCGATCGCTGTGGGGATGCCCACGATCGCCTCACGGAGTGGAAGAATGGGGAGATGCTAAAGTAAACAAGCATCTCCCTGTTCTGCCTAGCAACAGTGACACTGATCTCTGCTCCCTGTGATTGGAGCAGAGATCAGTGATCTGTAAAACACAGCCATGCCCCCCATAGTTAGCAAAATGCCCCTAGGACACACTTAACCCCTACACTGCCACCTAGTGGTTAACCCCTTCACTGCCAGTGTCATTTACACAGGAATCAGTGCATTTGTATAGAACTGATTACTGTATAAATGACAATGGTCTCAAAAATGTGTCAGAAATGTCCGATGTGTACGCCAAAACGTCGCAGTCATGATAAAAATCGCAGATCACCGCCATTTAAAAAAAATTATATATTCATAAAAATGCCATAAAATTATCCCCTATTTTGTAAATGCTATAACTTTTGCACAAACCAATCAATAATCGCTTATTGTGATTTTGTTTACCAAAAATATGTAGAAAAATACGTATCGGTCTAAACGGAAAAAAAATTGTTATATATATATATATATATATATATATATATATATATATATATATATATATATATATATATATATATAGATATATACACAGTGCCTTGCGAAAGTATTCGGCCCCCTTGAACTTTTCAACCTTTTGCCACATTTCAGGCTTCAAACCTAAAGATTTAAAATTTGAATTTTTTGTGAAGAATCACCAACAAGTGGGACACAATTGTGAAGTGGAACGAAATCTATTGGATAATTTAAACTTTTTTAGCAAATAAAAAACTGAAAAGTGGTGCGTGCAAAATTATTCGGCCCCTTTACTTTCAGTGCAGCAAACTCACTCCAGAAGTTCAGCGAGGATCTCTAAATGATCCAATGTTGTCCTAAATGACTGATGGTGATAAATAGAATCCACCTGTGTGTAATCAAGTCTCTGTATAAATGCACCTGCTCTGTGATAGTCTCAGGGTTCTGTTGAAAGCGCAGAGAGCATCATGAAGACCAAGGAACACACCAGGCAGGTCCGTAATACTGTTGTGGAGAAGTTTAAAGCCGGATTTGGATACAAAAAGATTTCCCAAGCTTTAAACATCCCAAGGAGCACTGTGCAAGCAATCATTTTGAAATGGAAGGAGTATCAGACCACTGCAAATCTACCAAGACCTGGCCGTCCCTCTAAACTTTCAGCTCAGACAAGGAGAAGACTGATCAGAGATGCAGCCAAGAGGCCCATGATCACTCTGGATGAACTGCAGAGAACTACAGCTGAGGTGGGAGAGTGTGTCCATAGGACAACAATCAGTCATACACTGCACAAATCTGGCCTTTATGGAAGAGTGGCAAGAAGAAAGCCATTTCTCAAAGATATCCATAAAAAGTCTCATCTAAAGTTTGCCACAAGCCACCTGGGAGACACACCAAACATGTGGAAGAAGGTGCTCTGGTCAGATGAAACCAAAATCAAACTTTTTGCCCACAATGCAAAACGATATGTTTGGCATAAAAGCAACACAGCTCATCACCCTCAACACACCATCCCCACTGTCAAACATGGTGGTGGCAGCATCATGGTTTGGGCCTGCTTTTCTTCAGCAGGGACAGGAAAGATGGTTAAAATTGAGGGGAAGATGGATGCAGCCAAATACAGGACCATTCTGGATGAAAACCTGTTGGAGTCTGCAAAAGACCTGAAACTGGTACGGAGATTTATCTTCCAACAAGACAATGATCCCAAACATACAGCAAAATCTACAAAGGAATGGTTCACAAATAAACGTATCCAGGTGTTAGAATGGCCAAGTCAAAGTCCAGACCTGAATCCAATCGAGAATCTGTGGAAAGAGCTGAAAACTGCTGTTCACAAACGATCTCCATCCAACCTCACTGAGCTCCAGCTGTTTTGCAAGGAAGAATGGGCAAGAATTTCAGTCTCTCGATGTGCAAAACTGATAGAGACATACCCCAAGCGACTTGCAGCTGTAATCGCAGCAAAAGGTGGCTCTACAAAGTATTAACGCAAGGGGGCCGAATAATTTTGCACGCCCCACTTTTCATATTTTAATTAGTTAAAAAAGTTTCAAAAATCCAATAGATTTCGTTCCACTTCACAATTGTGTTCCACTTGTTGGTGATTCTTCACAAAAAATAAACATTTTATATCTTTATGTTTGAAGCCTGAAATGTGGCAAAAGGTTGAAAAGTTCAAGGGGGGCGAATACTTTCGCAAGGCACTGTATATATATATATATATATATATATATATATATATATATATATATATACATATACACAGTGGGGATCGAAAGTTTGGGCACCCCAGGTAAAAATGTGTATTAATGTGCATAACGGAGCCAAGAAAAGATGGAAAAATCTACAAATGGCATCAAATTACAGATTAGACATTCTTATAATATGTCGAAAAAAGTTAGATTTTATTTCCATCATTTACACTTTCAAAATTACAGAAAACAAAAAAATGGCGTCTGAAAAATTTGGGCACCCTGCAGAATTTATAGCATGCACTGCTCCCTTTGCAAAGCTGAGACCTGCCAGTGTCATGGATTGTTCTCAATCATCATCTGGGAAGACCAGGTGATGTCAATCTCAAAGGTTTTAAATGGTCAGACTCATCTGACCTTGCCCCAACAACCAGCACCATGGGTTCTTCTAAGCAGTTGTCTAGAAAACTGAAACTGAAAATAGTTGACGCTCACAAAGCTGGAGAAGGCTATAAGAAGATAGCAAAGCGTTTTCAGATGTCATTATCCTCTGTTCGGAATGTAATTAAGAAATGGCAGTCATCAGGAACAGTGGAAGTTAAAGCAAGGTCTGTAAGATCAAGAAAAATATCAGACAGAACAGCTCGCAGGATTGTGAGAAAAGCAATTCAAAACCCACGTTTGACTGTACGATCCCTACAGACAGATCTGGCAGACACTGAAGTTGTGGTACACTATTCCACTATAAAGAGATAGTTGTACAAATATGGTCTTCATGGAAGAGTCATCAGAAGAAAACCTCTTCTACGTCCTCGCCACAAAAATCAGCGTTTGAACTTTGCAAATGAACATATAGACAAGCCTGAGGCATTTTGGAAACAAGTTCTGTGGACCGATGAAGTTAAAATAGAACTTTTTGGCCGGAATGAGCAAAGGTACGTTTGGAGAAGAAAGGGCACAGAATTTCATGAAAAGAACCTCTGTCCAACTGTTAAGCATGGGGGTGGATCAATCATGCTTTGGGGTTGTATTGCAGCCAGTGGCACAGGGAACATTTCACGAGAAGGAAAAATGGATTCAATAAAATTTCAGCAAATTTTGGATGGTAACTTGATGCCATCTGTGAAAAAGCTGAAGTTAAAGAGAGGATGGCTTCTACAAATGGATAATGATCCTAAACACACCTCAAAATCCACGGGGGATTACATCAAGAGGCGTAAACTGAAGGTTTTGCCCTGACCTTCACAATCTCCTGACCTCAACATGAAAATCTATGGATAGACCTTAAGGCTGGGTTCACACTGAAGCGATGCAGGAACGCCGCGAATCCGCGGCCAGTTCCCGCATCGCATGCCTCCCGCTGGCAGTTCACACTGCCCTATGCGAACTGCTGGGAATGTCAGTGAAATGTTAATGACACCCCCAGATCAGTTCGCATATCGCAGTGTAATCTGAAAACTCGGACAGGAATCGGATCGCATGGTGTGAACACCCATGCAATCCGATTCTGCTGCGGACCAAAAAAAGGGTCCTGTGCGAGTTTGGAGCGGGTGCGATGGGAATTCAGCCATACTATCTGTATGGCTGAACTCGCATCGCACAGAGATCGGATGTGATTTGCACTGCAGTGCGGTGCGAATCACATCCGGGTCTCCTAGCCGCAGCAGTGTGAACCCAGCCTAAAAGAGCAGTGTGTGACAGACAGCCCAGAAATCACAAAGAACTGGAACACTTTTGTAAGGAAGAATGGGCAAAGATACCTCAAACAAGAATTGAAAGTCTCTTGGCTGGCTACAAAAAGCGTTTACAAGCAGTGATATTGCCAAAGGGGGCAGTACAAGATATTAACTCTGCAGGGTGCCCAAACTTTTGCAGACGCCATTTTTTTGTTTTCTGTAATTTTGTAATTCTGTAATGGAAATAAAATCTAACTTTTTATGACATATTATAAGAATGTCTAATCTGTAATTTGATGACATTTTGAGATTTTTCCATCTTTCCTTAGCTTCGTTATGCACATTAATACAGATTTTTACCTGGGGTGCTCAAACTTTCGATCCCCACTGTATATATATATATATATATATATATATATATATATATATATATATATATATATATATATATCTTTAGGGGATATTTATTATAGAAAAATATAAAAAATAATGCATTTTTTTTCAAAATTGTCGCTCTTTTTTTGTTTATAGAGCAAAAAATAAAAACCGCAGGGTCAAATACCACCAAAAGAAAGCTCTGTTTGTGGGAAAACATTTTTTTGTTTGGGAGCCACGTAATTGTCAGTTAAAGCGACGCAGTGTCGAATCGCAAAAAGTGCTCTGGTCAGGAAGGGGATAAATTCTTCCAGGGCTGAAGTGGTTAAAACCAGGTGGTATGATGACATTGCCCCAAAAAGCCTGGAATCAGAGAAGTGAGCTCAAAGAAGCTATAATTTAATCAAGAAGGATATTAAAATCTAGGACTGTGGGGACAGCTCTGGATTGAAGGTGAACATTGTATTTTTTTTTATTTTCAATGGTCCGTTTTTTGTTTGTTCTGTGGAGTTTTGCTTTTAGTACAGTGCACTTGAATATGATTGGTTGCTATGGGGTACTGCACTTTGACCATCATCATTGTTCTCTTAACCGGTGATCTTTTAAATAAGTCTGACAGTGTCAGTAACATACTGTATGCTGCAAAATCAGTTACACTTCTGCACCAATCTATTTAATGTGCAATACCAGATTCCTTTTTATCAGCCTACATCTAAATCTTTGCCAATGCATCTGACTGGCAATTTACAGTACCACATTCCATTAAAATCTAAAATATACACATTTCTGCCAGTTCACCTCAGTCCTGCCTTCAAGCATTCTTTTCTATATTTAGCTGTCACCAATACTCTTCAGTGTTGAATATGAAAAAATATATTTTATTCATGATGTGCAATTTTTTTCTCACTCTTTGGCAGAATATAATCTTGTCTCTATAAAAGCCATTTCTTGTTTTCTTATTCTTTTGCCAAAGGCAACCGATTCTAATTTCTTCAACTAAGTTATAAGAAAAAAATTACATTTCTATAAAGAAAGTGGGGATGTACACAAAGCTCTGATTAACCAGTTTGATACTGAACATATAGAAACTGCAGTCTACCAATGGAATGGGAAACGAGCCTCTCAGCATTTCCATCAGATAAGAAAAGCAATGCTCATTTTTTGCTGTGAGTAATTAAATAGGATTAAAATGGTAAAAATGTATTTTATCGTGTGTGGATAAATCCAAAGTAACTGTATGTTTTTAAAATTAAATGTACTTTTTCAGGGGCTATAACCTACATATACCATTTGTAACACACTCAGGACCCATTCATGCCAGAACACAGTGTGGGAACATCACGTTCCCTGCGTACTACCCGCACTGTGTTTAAAATGCTGTGGGTGTTAATGTATTCCTTATGACACCCCAAATGCAGATTGCAAAGGCAATGCATTTGCCTGCATCGGATTGCATAATATGCACTAATTTTGGTGTGACCTAGTGCGATTTCAGCCCTTTCAAATTTATGAGCTAAAAATTACACTGCACTGAATTGCAAAGAAACATGTACCATGTATGTGTAAAATATAAATATTATATAAGTTGGTGAAATAAGGGGAAAATAATAATTTGTTGTTACTGGCAAAAAATATACATATTTTAAAAGATATGTCAAGGTGACCCACACCAGGGGATACAAAAGGGCTTGCAGTGTGGGCTTTGAGACTTTGCTTATGGTTCAAGGATATGTTAAATAGAACGTACATGATTTTTGTATGCCTCAGACATAACCATGCATACAGTATATGTTTAAAAAAAAAAAAGCCTTCAAAAACTTTTTTTTAGAATCCTACTCTGTTTTTAAATTAGAAAAACAGCAACAATAATTTTAGGGATGTTTTTCATTGATTACATTTTTTGATTGGGAGATTTCTCCTCCCTTTATAATGTCCTGGTAAAGAGGGTCATTGGATCAGGAATAGAAGGGACATTTCCCCAGTGACAATACAGACCACAGGATGAACCTGACAGGGAGTTCTAAGTTAAAAAAAAAATATTGGCTTGAGTTTCTGTTATAAAATTTTAAAAGTGGAACTCCAGACAAAGTGGATTGAACGACTCACTATATTTGTTTTTTGTAAATTACCTTCATAAACATCTTGCAATGCTTGTAGACTGGTCCATTCCCTATTATAGTATATCATAACACAAATACGTTGGTATGAAATTTGTGTTTGTGTCCTGAGTTGTTGTAGTGCAAGTTGTTGTTTGTCAGAGAGATTAAAGGAAGAGAGAGAAGAAAGGAATGGCCATCGCTCATTCTTGAGATCCCTAATGGAGGAACATCCAGACATTTGGGCATAGGGATAGTTCAGGGAAGTGACATGATTTAGGCTTAAATCTTTTTACCCTGTGTGTGACAGTTTCAGAAATGTCAAGGTCTATCTTACCTTCATCATAAAGAACCATCAAATCTCTCAGAGCTCTGAAGTCTTTCATGGTAAAACCTTTAACTTGTTCTGACATTTCTCTTTCAGTTTTCCTGACTTTGCATTCCAAATCGAACATATACTTGTACGTCAAGTTGTGAGCAAATAAATATAAATCTTTAATTGTTTCCATTACATCAGTCTCATGGGAGGGACAAAACCCTAAGCCCATTCAAAGAACAGAAAGCCAGGTAATCCCAGAACATGCTTATATTGAACGTTGAGAGCCTCTATCTCAAGTTCTAGGGCTTCCATGTCTTTAGCATATTGGTTAACTAGATAGGTCATAAGTTCCCTACTGCATTTAGTAAGAGTACCTTCCTACACCTTTTTAAAGTCCTCTGATGGACTTTTAATTGTGGGAAATATGTTAAGTCATAAACCCAGAGGGTTAATGTCTTCTTTAATATAATGCAAGAAATATTCAATGCGTTTTCCGTTTAAGTAAGATTTTGATTTTACCCAAATATATTGCCAAATCATCATCGCCTTGTCCATTCTTAGTGCAACCAGTTTCAAATTAGGACATGAAACCCGCCCATGCTTGGTCATGAAGATCCATAATAATAATACGTTTTGGAACAGAGAGCAGTCACATAAATATACAAAAAAAGAGATAATTTTTTGGAAAGAAAAAAAAAAGAGGGGGGAAGTAAGAATTGATACAAGATTAAGTAAATAGGTACTTGCAATTAGGTTTGCCTCATGGTGTGTTATCCACCCAAAAGTTAAATGGGAAAAAGTGCCTAATCAACAAAATTTGTTAACGAATTTTACTGATTAGGCACCCTTTTCCATCCTACATCCTGAGATTGCTAGGAAAGCTGTGTACTGCTCACCCAAAAACTTGGGTAATGGTCCATTTTGCTAAAAAAAGAAAAGAAAAAGTTCACTCAAAGATTTAGCAAGCAGATTGATGAAACAAGGTGGGATACTCTATTTTTTAAGGACCTCCCAAACCTATTTATTTTCGTGGCTTTGCGATTTATCGGTTGGCATATGCAAAGAAATCCTGCAATGGGCAATCCTGAAATAAGTTTGGAAACCAAAGTTGGTTGAGTGATCTCATGGGATTATCATACTCTAAACCTTTATATTGAATATATAAATAATGAGTCTGCAGGGGACAACAAATCAATAGAAATTTGCTTAAAAAGCAGTTTTACAGCTTGCTCAATGCATCTATTTAAAACATATTATAATATATTGTTTTACATTCAAGTAATGTGCACAAATAAGATTCTGCTCTTCCTGAGCCAAAAAAATATGTTAATAGGTATGCAAAAATATCCATCATTGTGCTTATTTTAACAGATTTATATAGTGCCAACGTCTTTTGCAGCCCTGTACAATATGAATGCCTGCAGGCAGAATAACAATGTTATAACAAACACAATTGCATGAAACATTAGGAATGATAGTCCATCCTAACAGGAAATGAGATACACAGAATAATGGAGATTTGGTGGCATTAGGCATGTTATAAGTTAAAGTATAACAGAAAAGGATCATTTTTAAAACAAGTACATGGTACAACATACCAGGATTCAGGAATATGATGAGAGTCTTTAAGCATTTTGATGGAGGAAATCGTGGATCATTTGGAGGCGAATCAATATATTATGTCTTCCTAAAGCCATGGGAATGTTGCAAATACTTGTAAAAATTGTAAATATCTGATGACAGGTGGTTTCAGAAAATGGCAGCAGCATGGAGGCACAGGGTGACAAAAGGTCATAAGGGAGAAAAAGAAGGAAACTCATTAGTAAAGTTCTATATGGGTATACTTGTGACTGAAGAGATGATATACAGCAGGGGTATTGAATTAAAATTCAAGGAGGTCACTAGCATTTTCTTCAGGCCGAGGTCCAAATCTCATAGTCTGCTATATATCAGAAAGATTTTACACTTCTACTTTCCTTTTTTTGGCACAAGCCACGCTCTCTGGTACTTTTGTTACTGTTTCCTCCAAATACTCTGGTAATAGTCTGTAAATGTAAATGTCCCCATTAGTGTCCCCCCTTACATCAGGTGCCCCTACCAGAACAGTGCCACCTTAGACCAGCTGTCCCCATCACAGTGCTCCTTTAACATAATATATGCCTATCAGCATGCCCTCTTACCATAAAATGTGCCCATTATAGTTCCCCTTAACATAAGAAGCATCCATCAGCATGCCCCTTATTTTATGTTAAGAGTACCCCTTAACATAATGTGACCATGAGCATGCCCTTTAACATAAAATAAGAGGCATGCTGATGGGCACATTTTATGTTAAGGGGCACAACATAAAATGTACCCATCAGACTGCCTCTTAAGATAAAGTGTGTCCCTTAACATAAAGTGTGCTCATCAGTGTGCTCCTGAAAATCTCTGTAAAGTACACTCAGCATACCTTGAGGGCAGACAGGAAGCAGGAGCTAGCAGAGGTAGCAAGCTGCAGGGGGCAGAGCTATGCTGAGCACCTTGCTGAAGGGGACAGGGTGCACACGACGTCACACCATACATTGCGGGCAGGCAGGGAGTGAGAGCTGGGAGCCAGGAGAGATAGCGAGACACCTGTGGTCCCAGTAACCAGTGACTGTTAAGCAGTGGGGATCTGGCACTTTAGGGTGACCACAATCAGCCATTTAATGACAGATGATATACAGTATAAGAAGGTACCAAACTACTCATAAACTTTATTCATCAAAACAAGAACTTTTGTTGATAGGCAGCCAGTGTAAGAACTAAAAAAGAGGAGCATGGGTCAAGATGTAGGCATCAAGCTGAAGCATTCATAACACACCAGATTGGGGCTTGTATGCATTATATTCAAAGTTGGATATGATTAGAGCACACCTGAGAGCAAAAAGGGAGTTTTCTGGAGATAAGAGATGACCATTTATATTGTAAAATGCTCTTCTCACTGCTGTTTACCAGCCTGTGGGTCAATACATGTTGGTACTGTGAGGGGGTTAGCTCGGAAGCGGGTGTGTATGACAGCTTGGATAAGTTCACTACACAAAAATTAGGCACAGCAAACAGTGAAGATGAAAAACAAAGGTGCGGTTTATTTACACTAATTACAATGGTCCAAAAACAGCAAAACAAAAAGAAACATGAAAATAAATCCTTGCCAACTTGGCGACTTATTAAACACAAGTTCCCTGACTATCAGCTAGGTGCAGCCTTGTGCTGTCCCCAGCACCTATCTCCCTATTAACCACTTGCTTACTGGGCACTTAAACACCATTCTGCCCAGACCAATTTTCAGCTTTCCGTGCTCTCACAATTTGAATGATAATTACTCAGTCATGCAACACTGTACCCAAATGAATTTTTTGTCCTTTTTTTCCCACAAATAGAGCTTTCTTTTGGTGGTATTTGATCACCTCTGGGGTTTTTATTTTTTGCGCTATAAATGAAAAAAGACCGAAAATTTTGAAAAAAAACGCATATTTCTTTGTTTCTATGACAGAATTATGCAAATTATTAATTTTTCTTCATAAATTTTGGTCACAATTTATACTGCTACATGTCTTTGGTAAAAATAACCCAAATTAGTGGATATTATTTGGTCTTTGTGAAAGTTAGAGAGTCTACAAGCTGTGGTGCGAATCGCACAAAATTGATCACACCTGATGTACTGGTGGCCTATCTCGCTTCTTGTGACCCGAACAAGTCAGGAAAGTACAAATACCCCCCAAATGACCCCTTTTTGGAAAGTAGACATTCCAAGGTATTTAGTAAGAGGCGTAGTGAGCTTTTTGATGTTGTCATTTTTTTCCCACAATTCTTTGCAAAATTAAGATTTTTCATTTTTTTTTTTCTCCACAAAATTGTCATTGTAATAGATTATTTCTCTCACGTGGCATGTGTATACCACAAATGACACCCCCCAAAAAATTCTGCTACTCCTCCTGAGTATTACAATACCACATGTGTGGGACTTTTTCACAGCCTGGCCACATAGAGAGGCCCAACATGCAGGTAGCGCCATCATGTGTTCTAGGAACATAAATTACACATCTAACTTGTTGACTATTTATTACACTTTTGAAGCACCAGGACAATGACACGTGACACTGATGACAGATGGCACTGATACGTGGCAATGATGACACTTATACGTGGCACTGTTGACAGGTGGCACTGATGACAGATGGCACTAATATGTGGCACTGATGACAGATGGCACTAATATGTGGCACTGATGACGCGTGGCACTTATACGTGGCACTGATGACACGTGGCACTAATACGTGGCACTGAAGACACGTGGCACTAATATGTGCCACCGATGACAGATGGCACTAATACGGGGCACTAATATGTGCCACCGATGACAGATGGCACTAATACATGACACAGATGACGCGTGACACTGATGACAGATGGCACTGATAAGTGGCATTGATGACACGCGACACTGACAACAGATGGCATGTGACACTGACAGGTGGCACTGATGACAAATGGCACTGATACGTGGCACTGATGACAGATGGCACTATGTGGCACTGACGACACGTGGCACTGACGACACGTGGCACTGGGGGCAGGTGGCACTGGGGGCAGGTAGCACTGGGGGCAGGTAGCACTGGGGTGGATGGCACTGGGGGCAGGTAGCACTGGGGTGGATGGCACTGGGGGCAGGTAGCACTGGGGTGGATGGCACTGGGGGCAGGTAGCACTGGGGCGGATGGCACTGGGGCAGATGGCACTGGGGCAGATGGCACTGGGGCAGATGGCACTGCTGGGGGCGGATGGCACTGCTGGGGGAGGATGGCACTGCTAGGGGAGGATGGCACTTTATTTATTTTTTTTACTTTTTTTTTTTTCACAGGCAGAACGGCTGCCGCTGCAGCCGTTCATCTCTCCCCTCTCGCACTGTCTGTGCGAGGAAGGAGAGCGGCGCTGAGAGATGATCTCATATGTTTACATATGAGATCATCTCCCATTGGACACGCCGATCACGCTGTAAACGGCCGCTGTGATTGGCCGTTTACAGCGATCTGTGTTTGCCTGTCCCCGGGGGACACGGCGAACACAGAACTTCCGCGATGCGCGCCCCCTGCGGCGCGCATTGCGGAAGTAAACATCAGGCCGTCCAGGGACGACCGCCCGGACGAACGCGCCTGCTCTACGGCCATCATTCGGCTATAGGGCGGGCGCGAGGAGGTTAAAGAGGCTTGCCAAACAGACGTTGTCTCACCACACAAACAGGTATCACACTCCCAAGTCTAAACAGGCACAAAACTGGTTCCAGGATGAATCAACTCCCTTTGCATCCAGGGAGTGTTTGTAGAGACCCTAATGAGCCAACTTAATTCAGCTGGGCTCATTACCTCTACCCCTGCAGGACTCTCAGCACTTCCCCCTAGTGGTACAAATCGGCATAGAGACTGAATCTGGGACACACATATTTGCTATCCTGGATGCAACCAGGCGATTTTACCTGCCTGCTGTCTCAGTACTTAAAGCGGAGTTCCACCCAAAAATGGAACTTCCGCTTTAAGCATTCCTCGCCCCCTTACATGCCACATTTGGCATGTAATTTTTTTGGGGGGTTGGGGACTTCATTAGGAGGGGGACTTCCTGTCCCACTTCCTCCTTTCACCCAGGGACCACCAAGGTGACTCCTCCTTTCGCCTTAAGTGGCCCCTCCCTCTAAGTGATCTCCTGGGACACATGACAGGTCCCAGAAGATCGCCTGTCCACTCCGGGAGCGCAGCGCGACTTACGCATGTGACATGCGTGCCCGGCCGGGAAGCCGAAAGCTGTCATGGCCGAGTGCCCAGAGTGGCAATGGAGGCACTGGCGGAGAGAGGAACGACACCACGTTCGGCCGCATCACTGGACCGTAGAACAGGTAAGTGTCTGTTTATTAAAAGTCAGCAACTACACTTTTTGTAGCTGCTGACTTTTAGTAAACATAAAAAGCCTGGAACTCCCCTTTAAACATTGCTTTATACTGTAGAAGGTACAGTCTTTAATACTGTGGAAATTGAGGTAGTTTACAGAAATGGACCTCTGATCTGCTGATCCATTGCAGGAGTTGCACCTCTTGCAGGCCATCCCTTGCAGGTTCACCTGGACACACAGTCCGGGCTCTGCAGCCTAGGAGCAGACAGGTCATGTCTGTTAGAGCTAAATGGTTGGTGAAAACTGTGTTTGTGGATAGGGATGAACCCGTAGTTCGAGTTGAACATAAGTTCGACTCGACCATCGAGTGTTTGCCAGTTTGCCGAATATCGAACATTATGGGGCATTCACTGGAAATTCGAGCACCTGTGGAACGCTAGATATGTGTGATTAGTTTGTGATTTCGTACAAATCCAAAATACAAATTCTTATGCATACGAAATCAGTGCGAAATACGAAATTTCATTTACAAATTTCGGATCCAAATTAATAACGAAAATTCGTAATTGTTAGAAAAAGTTAACAAACCTAAAAGTTAAAACCCCAGAAGTCAGCACAGCACAGGGATGGTGGGAACCCCTCATAATGATAACTTCATCATAATGAAAATTCGTAATTCTTACGAAAAGTTAACACGCCTAAAAGTTAAATCCCCAGGAAATCAGCACAGAGATGGTGGGAACCACTCATAATGGGCACGGCGGGTGTACACTCGAGAACTCAACACAGGCATGGTGGGAATCCCTCATAATGGACACACAGCAGATGTATAGACCTGGGAACTCCGCACAGGGATGGTGGGAACCCTATGGGAATTTCTATGCTTACTAATTTTATACTAAATACGAAATTTCGTTAAGGAATTTTGCATCCAAATTAACAGAAACATGACTGGTGTTCTTCAAACAAAAAGAACGTCAGCACAGCACAGGGATGGTGGGAACCCCTCATAATAGGCACAGCGGGTGTACACTTAGACCTGGGAACTCAATACAGGGATTGTGGGAACCCCTCATAATGGACACAGCAGGTGTACAGACCTGGGCACTCAGCACAGGGATTGTGGGAATCCCTCATAATGGACACAGCAGGTGTACAGACCTGGGAACTGAGCACAGGGATGGTGGGAACCCTATGGGAATTCTATGCTTATGAATTTTATACGAAATACGTTAACGAATTTCAGATCCAAATTCCGTTACAACAGAAAGGTGACTGGCGTTTTGTTCAGCAATCAGAGGAAGTCAGCAGTCAGCACAGCACAGGGATGGTGGGAACACCTCATAATGGGCACAGCAGTTGTACACTCATACCCGGGAACTTAGCACAGGGATGGTGGGAACCCCTCATAATGGATACAGCAAGTGTACAGACCTGGGAACTCAGCACAGGGATGGTGGGAGCTCCTCATAATGATAAATTCATCATAACGAACATTCATAATCATTACAAAAAGTTAACGAACCTAAAAGTTAAAAACCCAGGAAGTCAGCACAGGGATGGTGGGAACCCCTCATCATGATAAATTCATCATAACGAGCATTCGTTATTTTTACGAAAAGTTAAAGAATCTAACGAAAATTCATATTTCGTACGAATCCGAATTGAATTTCAGACACGAATTACGTAATACGAATTTTTTCTTAATACAAAATGGAACGGAACTAAACAAAACAATTTTTTGACAGCGCTCATGTCTACGGAACATGTCATAATGAATGGCGAGACCATCAATGCACTGTGAGATCATGTATGCACAGGTCATGTCTGTTAGAACCAGGGGCGGATTCAGAGCCTAATCTCGGGAGGGGCACTGGCAGAAAATTTTGCGGGCAATTTGTCGGGGCAATGTCTGGTGTTGGCACTTCAATCATCACAGCGCCATGGCTGATATGGTGTCAGGATGATTGAAGTGCATTATTTCTATTATTACATTGTAATATAAAATTAACTAAAATAAAATAAATAACTCACCATAATGCAGAATCAGTGGGAGCCCCGAGCTTGTCACTTGATACTGTCGCCTGCCACCAGATGCAGCTTGTCACGTGTGGCTGCCACCATATGTGGATTGTCACTTGCCACATCCCCTGCCACCAGATGTGGATTGTCACTTGCCAATGTCGCCTGCCACAAGATGTGGATTGTCACTTGCCAATGTTGCCTGCCACAAGATGCGGATTGTCACTTACCAGTAGACATGTGCAGACTGAAATATTTTGTTTCGGAATTTAGTCCGAAAAATAAATTTATTTAGTTACTCCCAAAATTCGTTTTTATTTATTTTGTTTTTCGTTAAAGAATTGCAATCGTCCGAAAATCCAAATGAATTAAGGTCGAATCTGTCATTGAAGGCTTATGGTGTCTGTCGAATGTTTAAAGAAGATTTGACGGAGCAGCAAAACTCACTGTATGATGCTGCAATCATACATTCCCGGTCGAATATTTAAACTACAAGCTATAGTAGGATTCTAATGTTGTACGTCTTCTATGGGGTTTTTTTAAGGCTATTTGCATCATGCACAGGTCAGTAGCATTAGCATTAAGAAAAAGAAAATTGCATGGGGGTCCCCCGAAATTCCATACCAGGGCCTTCGGGTCTGGTATGGATATTAAGGGGAACCCTGTGCCAACAAAAAAAATGGCGTGGGGGTCCCCCTCAAAATCCATACCAGGCCCTTCAGGTCTGAGCCCTTGTACACACGGTCGGACATTCCGACAACAAAATCTGTCGGATTTTGTCCGACGGATTTTGTCCGAAACTTGTGTTGCATACACACGGTCGGACAAAGTTGTTGGAAAATCCAATCGTACGTAACGTGACGACGTTATTTTTCGTTACGACGGGACTACGTTCAGGCTAGTAGCTAAAAGCTTTGGTCTAGGAATTTGATCTGAGCATGCATGGCACTTTGTCCGATCTGAATTCTCTACACACAATCGGACAAAGTCCGATCGGATCACGTTGTCGGAAAGTTTTATAGCCCAGCTCTAAAACGTTGTCCGTCGGATATTCCGTCGGAAACAGTCCGATGGAGCCCACACACAGTCGGATTATCCGACAACATGGTCCGATCGGACATTTTCCGTCAGAATGTCCGACTGTATGTACAAGGGCTGACATGGATTTTAAGGGGAACCCCGCGGCAAAAAATAAATAAAAAAATGGTGTGGGGGGTCCCCCTCAAAATCCATACCAGACCCTTATCCAAGCACACAACCTTCTGAGGAAGAAGATGGAGGAAGAAACTGAAGGATGAAGAAAAGAAGAAGGAAGAAGACCAGAAGAAAGAAGATGAAAGAAGACTTTAATAAAGGATAAAGGTCTTGTCAAAGACCGTCTCCTGTCATTTTTAACACTTTTGTCACTTTTTTGGTGAAATGGTAGGCCCTTACCATTTCACACGGGGGAGGCTGGGATCTGGGGGCCCCCTTGTTAAAGGGGCTTCCATATTCTGATAAGCCATGGGGACAAGGTGCTTTGGGGGACCCCAAAGTATCCTTCCAATGTTGAGGACATGTGGCCTGGTACGGTTCAGGAGCGGGGGCACTCTCTCGTCCCCCCTCTTTTCCTGCGGCCTGCCAGGTTGCGTGCTCGGAAAAGGGTCTGGTATGGATTTTGAGGGGGACCCCATTCCATTTTTATTTTGGCACGGGGTTCCCCTTAAAATCCATGCCAGACCTGAAGGGCCTGGTATGGATTTTGAGGGGGACCCCCACACCATTTTTTTTTTTTTTATTAGTTAGAAGTCCGCAAGCAGACATCTTTAAACACCCACTGGAGTCTTGCTTTTCACAGTTATTTTTAACAGTAAACTCAGCTTATTTAGTGAAATATAAGTTGAGATAACTGTTAAAAATAACTGTGAAAAGCAAGACTCTGGTGGGTGTATAAAGATGTCCACTTGCCGACTTATAACACTAGGCTTACTGTGGACGAGTGCGGGAATACCAAGGGATGGCCATGACTTAACGTCCCTTCAGTCACATATTCAGAAAGGGAGCAGCTTCCTGACAACACCTGCCTGCTCGCTCAGTCCCACGCCCGCCCGCCGGCATGATTGCTCACTCACCGGCCTGCCCGTCCACTCAGTCACAGCCGGCTCATTGACCTGACCTGCATGCTTTTGCCAATCACAGCACGCTCTGCTGTGAGAGCCATGATCGGCCAAAGGCAGGGTGCCTTTAGCCAATCATGGCTCAGGGGGCTGAGTCCATGCCCCACACTATGTAAGGCTGCTTACATGGCAGCCATACATAGTTTTATGAATGAGAGCAGCAAAATTACATTTGTAAAGGAAAAAAATAATTTAATCGCTAACAGCTGTAATGTATTGCCGGATCCTGACAATATAAAGAAAAATCATTGAATAAAATGGCATGGATCCCCCCCCCCCAGTCCATTACCGGGCCCTTTGGGTCTGGTATGGGTATTAAGGGGAACCCTGTGCCAAAATTAAAAAAAAATGGCGCAGGGGTCCTCCCCAAAATCCATACCAAGCCCTTCAGGTCTGGTATGGATTTTAAGGGGAACCCTGAGCCAAAATAAAAAAAATGGCGTAGGGGCCCCCCAAAATCCACACCAGACCCTTATCCGAACATGCAAAAAGGCAGACCACAGGAAAAGGGCGGGGGATGAGAGAGAGCACGCCCCCTCCTGAACCGTATCAGGCCACATGCTCTCAACATGGGGTGGATGCTTTGGGGCCCCCCCATGCACCTTGTCCCCATGTTGAAGGGGAAAAGGGCCTCACCCCCACAAGTCTTGCCTGGTGGTTGTGGGGGTCTGTGGGCGGGGGGCTTATCTGAGTCTGAAAGGTTAACAAGGGGACCCCAGATTCCACCCCCCCCCTATGTGAATGGGTATCGGGTACATTGTACCACTACATATTCACCAAAAAAGTGTCAAAATGGTAAAAATTACAGGAGACAGTTTGGGACAAGTTCTTTTTAAAAAAAAAAAAACTCTGCCTCGATGGGAGGCTCCCGCTGACTGCAGGCTTTTTCCAATAACAGCTGTTATATAGCTGAGGGCTGGGCCACCCGGTAATGTTAACGGGTGATCCCTTCCCTTCTGACGTCATGTGATGTCACATAATGCCAGAGGGGTGTGGGGTCACCCGTTTAAGTCACTGGGTGGCCCCACCCTCAGCTATATAACAGCTGTCATTGGAAAAAGCCTGCAGTCAACGGGAGCCTCCCATCGAGGCAGAGTTTTTACTGGTTCTTTTTTTGTTATTCCTCGGGTCGTCAGATGTTGTGATCAAAGTTAGAGTTATATCGCAGGACACTTTTTTTATTTTTTAATAATGGACTTGTTCCAAACTGTCCCTTGTCATTTTTACCATTTTGACAGTTTTTTTTGTGAATGTTTAGGGGTACAATGTACTGGATACCCATTCACAGGGGGGCCAGGATCTGGGGGTCCACTTGTTAAAGGGGGCTTCTAGATTCCGATAAGCCCCCTGCCCACAGACCCGCACAACCCCCGGCAAGGGTTGTGGGGATGCGGCCCTTGTCCCCATCAACATGGGGACAAGGTGCTTTAGGGGGGACCCCAAAGCATCCCACCCGTGCTGAAGGCATGTGGCCTGGCACAGTTCCTGTGGCCTGCCAGGTTGCGTTGTTTGATAAGGGTCTGGTATGGATTTTGGGAGGGACCCCTATGCCATTTTTTTTACGTTTTGGTGCAGGGTTTTCCTTAATATCCACACCAGACCCTAACGGCCTGGTATGGATTTTGGGGGGTACCCCCACACAATTTTTTTTTTCATTTTGGTTTGAGGTTCCCCTTAATATCCATACCAGACCCAAAGGGCTTGGTAATGGACTGGGGGGAGGACCCCTCCTCTTCTTTTCAATGATTTTTATCTATATTACCGGGATCCAACCATACATTACATTCGCAAGCAGTTTTAAATTACTTTTTCCTTTAGAAATGTCATTTTGCTGTGGTACTGTTCTAAACATGAGAAAGGTGCGCTACTTTACAGGCATACTAAGGACACCCCACAGGCATGATATTTAAAGGAATATTTCATTTTTATGTTTTCACTTTAAGCATTATTAAAATCACTGCTCCTGAAAAAACAGGCGTTTTTAAAAAAACATTTTTGACATTGATAAATGTCCCCCTGGGGCAGGACTCGGGTCCCAAACACTTTTTATGACAATAACTTGCATATAAGCCTTTAAACTTAGCACTTTTCATGTTTGTAACCCATAGACTTTAACAGTCCACGTGTTTATACATTTTTTTTTGCCTGTTAGTAAGTTTTGGTGCGAATCAAACCAGGGGGTGTTCAGCTCATCCCTACTTGTTGAGGCTGAGAAACTTTAGGATTGGACAACCTGATAGTTAGGATTGCCTTTTGTGTAGTTAATGCTGGGACATGGCTAGAATTAATTTTTTACATTTTGACCAATTTTTTTGGAGCACTGTACATCAACTGCCTTAAAAAAAAGTCCTGGATTCTGTCCTAAATGTACATAATATAACTAGATACTAACATTTGTAGGTAAAGTTGATCCAGGGAATATCTGATTGCCTTCGGAAAATCAGGAAGGAATTAATTCCCCTGCTGGAGCAAATTCATTCTTTGCTGCTTTTTTGCCTTCCCCTGGATCAATGTTGGCACCAATGACAAAGTCAGAGGCAGATGGAGTGTGCTAAAGAACAATTTTAGGGACCTAGGAGATAAATTACCTCCAAGGTAGTATTCTCAGGAATACTACCGGTACAACGATCCACACCAGAAAGGCAGAGGGAGACATTAGGGAAGTAAAGTTAGAAAATGAAGGGAAGCCAACCAAACAAGATGATACCACATCCCAAAATTCAAATTTGAAAAGAGAAACAGAGGGGGAGGTAACTAACCTAACCGGGACTTTTACCGGTATCAAACATTTCATATATTAACCAAAAGGTCAAGTAGCAATCACTCAAAGAGATTTTTTAAGAGAGAAAAAATGTTTTTTTCAAAAAGAATTTTTTTATTATACAAAAAATATCAAATTTTTGTTAAAACAACACAATAAATACATAATTATATCCATACAATACATTCGGATCAGGAAAGATCACTAGTAAACTCAGTCAATGTAGTAAGATGCTCGACATGTTTCACTCATAAAACGAGTTTCTTCAGGAGCTTTGGGTATTATTGACAAGGGTAAAACTGCATGGATAAACACATACACAAAGTGATGGTTAAATAATACATGTGCCATTATTTACAATAAACTAATAGAAAAAGACAAACAATTTAATCTGATTGCTACGATAAATATAGATATATATGTGGATGAAATATAGAAGGGGGGGACAATACATTTGGGTTGTTCAATAATCTAGGAGACTGAGGGATCATACACTCACCTACTGTGTGTTCGCACACCTCAAAAAGATCACGTATTGCAATAGAGTATGAAGATCCTCAATAAAAATAGGAAAAATAGGGAAAAAGGACATCCAGGCTGTGGAAGCTTGCAAGGAGGTGCTTCAAATAATAGTTTACATATATGCTAATAAAAGAAAAGAGAAAGATTTCCAATATGGGTTAGGAAATCTTACATATACGCTACAAAAAGTCGCTCTAATTTTGCAACTTCAGAAAGAAGCTGCATGGGTTAAAATTAGTTTTAAATAATATATTGAAAATCAATTACCTGATAAGATCCACACTAGTTCCTTTCCACTGATGTTAGTATCAGAGCCTAGTGATGTTACACTCTCATTACCGGTTTTCTCCCCACTGCCCTTCCATTCTAATCTATGCACAGTTTCTCATAGATTCCCCCAGCGTATTTGGCATATTCTGTGTTTATGGCTTCACACAGATGCAGGTAGGTGCATTTTGGGAAGTTTCCGTTTTGCCAGTACTGTGGGTGGCGATTTGGATTTTCCAAAATGGCCGTCGTGCGCGGGTGACGACGGTTTACGTCACGCCGCGCATGCGCGGCACACCCCTCGGCTCTTTCCGAGACTTAGTGTGGAAATATTTCAGACGCCGCCGAGTTGGGAGGAGGGCTTCATAAGGCAGCAGCTGTCTGCCTTTTTCTTATTCAGTGGAGGACTGGATACTTGCAAGTTTGTTTGTGTTATCAGGTATGTTGATGGATTCTCTGTGATATTTAGCTCAATCCTTATTCTGGACACTGAACCTTTACTCAGCAATACATTGTAACTAATTCTTGGTATTGTCTGCTGGTCTGTTTCTTTCTTGTATGCACACCAGATTCGATAGCCCTATGGGAATATTAAGCCCATTCCTACTTGGTATGAAAGTGGCTAGGAGGATATCTCCCCTGTTTATCCTGGATATCGTGATTTATCTGTGGTAGCTCCTGATCCCTAAATACGGGTTCAGGCTCTCTAGTGTGGATCTTATCAGGTAATTGATTTTCAATATATTATTTAAAACTAATTTTAACCCATGCAGCTTCTTTCTGAAGTTGCAAAATTAGAGCGACTTTTTGTAGCGTATATGTAAGATTTCCTAACCCATATTGGAAATCTTTCTCTTTTCTTTTATTAGCATATATGTAAACTATTATTTGAAGCACCTCCTTGCAAGCTTCCACAGCCTGGATGTCCTTTTTCCCTATTTTTCCTATTTTTATTGAGGATCTTCATACTCTATTGCAATACGTGATCTTTTTGAGGTGTGCGAACACACAGTAGGTGAGTGTATGATCCCTCAGTCTCCTAGATTATTGAACAACCCAAATGTATTGTCCCCCCCTTCTATATTTCATCCACATATATATCTATATTTATCGTAGCAATCAGATTAAATTGTTTGTCTTTTTCTATTAGTTTATTGTAAATAATGGCACATGTATTATTTAACCATCACTTTGTGTATGTGTTTATCCATGCAGTTTTACCCTTGTCAATAATACCCAAAGCTCCTGAAGAAACTCGTTTTATGAGTGAAACATGTCGAGCATCTTACTACATTGACTGAGTTTACTAGTGATCTTTCCTGATCCGAATGTATTGTATGGATATAATTATGTATTTATTGTGTTGTTTTAACAAAAATTTGATATTTTTTGTATAATAAAAAAATTCTTTTTGAAAAAACCATTTTTTCTCTCTTAAAAAATCTCTTTGAGTGATTGCTACTTGACCTTTTGGTTAATATATGAAATGTTTGATACCGGTAAAAGTCCCGTTGAGGTTAGTTACCTCCCCCTCTGTTTCTCTTTTCAAAGAAGTAAACAAGTGGCTGAAGGGCTGGTGTAGCAAGGAGGGGTTTGGATTCCTGGAGGACTGGGCTGACTTCTCAGTCAATAACCGGTACTATAGAAGGGACGGGCTGCACCTAAATGAGGAGGGTGCAGTTACTTTTAATTTCTTGTAAGACGTGATTTCCTGGAAATGATGATGATGATAGGTATTTTTGTTGAGTTTCACTTTTGTCATAGATTGTCTCTGTGTTTCATTGGATAATTTGTATGACGTACGGGAGGGTTGTACCTTCTGAAAGTACGAATAAAGATTAGATTGCTCGGAGAGACCTTGTCATTGTCTTGTGTCCAGTATCTCAATGGGATAATCTCACAGGCCTGTGGGGATTGGAAGTCACACCTTATACAGAGGTATCAAGGGTCTATCTACCCCTAGGCAGTCAACATCCTAACAGAGGGTAGTATTGGGAGCATTAGTGGTAGGTTGACCAAAGCAGCATAGTAGCAAGTTCTAGTTGCAATCTCGGAACACCCAATAAGAGGATAATATGCGACCAGCCTAGACTATATGGCATGTTCACCAGTGCTAGGAGCCTGGCGGAAAAGATGGGTAAACTAGAGATACTTTTGTACGAGGAGGATTTGGTTTTTGTGGGAATTTCAGAGACCTGGTTCAACAGCTCTCACGATTGGCTGGAAAACATTCATGGGTATACCCTTTATCGCAAGGATAGAGAGGGTAAAAAAGGGGGAGGGGTATGCCTATATATCAAGAATAATGTACAAGTGAATGTGAGAGATGACATCATTAAGGGAGCTAGGGAGGAGGTGGAATCCTTATGGGTAGAGCTCCAAAGGGATGAAGCTAAGGGGGAAATAATACTGGGAGTATGCTATAGGCCTCCTAACCTGAGTGAGGAAGGGAAGACTGATCTACTATCACAATTTGGATTAGCAGCAAGGATGGAAAGTGTTGTCATAATGGGGAATTTTACATAATTCTCCCTCTCTACAAGACTCTGGTCCAGCCGCACCTGGAGTATGCTGTCCAGTTCTGGGCACCAGCCCTCAGTAAGGATGTACTGGAAATGGAGCGAGTACAAAGAAGGTCGACAAAGCTAATAAAGGGTCTGGAGGATATTAGTTATGAGGAAAGGTTGCGAGCACTGAACTTATTCTCTCTGGAGAAGAGACGCTTGAGAGGGGATATGATTTCAATATACAAATACCGTACTGGTGACCCCACAATAGGGATAAAACTTTTTCACAAAAAGGGAGTTTAACAAGACTCGTGGCCACTCATTAAAATTAGAAGAAAAGAGGTTTAACCTTAAACTACGTGGAGGGTTCTTTACTGTAAGAGGATGTGTAATTCCCGTCCACAGGCGGTGGTCTCAGCGAGGGGCATTGATAGTTTCAAAAAACTATTAGAGAAGCACCTGAATGACCGCAACTTACAGGGATATACTATGTAATACTGACATATAATCACACACACACATAGGTTGGACTTGATGGACTTTGTGTCTTTTTTCAACCTCACCTACTATGTAACTATGTAACTGTGGGGATAGAATTGTGTATATAGGATTGTATGTTTTTTTTTTTTTTTTAAGGCTATATATATTTTTCCCCATTTTTCGAGCTGGATGGCCTTGACTTTTTTCAACCAGACTAACTATGTAACTGCAAATAGCCTGTAAATAGCACTAGTCAAAACAACACTGTTTGTCACTATACTACTGGACCAGTATCTGTAACTGAAAAGGTTGCTTAACTCAGGGAGCATTATACCCATGTATGTTTAGGCGGGTGGGTGACACTTCCTCCATGTTCCCCTCCTCCTTAGGCATGGTATACACAGGAGGCTTACCATGGCTTACCACGGGGTGGGTTCTTCAGGGCTACCCTAGGCACCTTGGATAGGGTCGCCTAGAATATGGGGTAACTTTACTTGAACAGACGACTAAACTCTAATTAAAAAAAAAAAAGTTAAAAGCTAGCAGCTATACATACTGCAGCTGCTGGCTTTTAACAATAGGACACTTACCTGTCCTGGAGTCGAGCGGTGTCGGTGCCACAGCTGAAGTTTCCATCAGCCATTCCGGGTAAGGGTACCGGGCAGTGTAGCCTCACGGCTTCATGCCGGGAACCCTACTGCACATGCGCGTGGCCCCGCTCCTCTCTCCTACTGAAAGGTGCCAATTGTGGCACTTGAGGGGGAGAGAAGACAAATGAGCAGAAGTTCCACTTTTGGATGGAACTCCGCTTTAACTCTCTTGATGTTAATGTACACCACTACAGGCACTGGTGCATTTAGGAGGGACATGCTGAGGCAATGCCCTCTCCCCCTGTCCAGTGTATCTCCACTACCTCACTCCCATTAATGGAGTAGGGCCCTGCCATGCACCTAGCGAGGACTCCATGCACGCAGTCACGTAACTCTTCCTCTTCTGTACTTCTGCACAGGCTGAGGACCTTTGTGGTGCTGATCTGTTCCCATTGCTATGGGAGACGGACCACTCAACGAGAGAGTGCCGACAACTCCTCCTGCTAGAGGCTATCCCACCTGCCATGTGTACACATTTATGTGAAACTTGGTGTTTTCTGTATTGCATTAACTCTTGTACTGCTGAATACTACTACTGACCCAACTGTAAATTAAGTGTGCTGGTTACTTGTATTACAACCCTTTAGTAACTTCAGACCAGGAAAGGACAACCTTTCAAAATCTTTACTTAAATACTGTGGCATAACAGTAAAACAAAGGCAACAGTCTATCCACTAACTAAACCCTAACTCAGGCTTGTGGCTGCCCCAGCATATCTGCACAGAATGAGGGACAGAGAATGAATCTCATAGTGACTGAGTAAGTATGAACAGCATGTAATACACCATTTATTGATAGTTTATTGGTATTTTTTTTATGATGTGACACTTAATTTATTAGGGTAAAACATTTTTTTTTTACTTCAGAACCACTTTAAGGTCCATTTATCCTTTAAGAATGACTCTTGGTACCATGGGTCTCAAAATTATAGCCCATGGGCCATATCCAGCCTGCTACAAGATTTTATCCAGCCCGTAGATGGTGTGCACACATAGGGGGCCCTGATGTAAGTGGGACTCTGATGCAGACACTGATGTGCACTACTATGCAAAGGTTTTAGGCAGTTGTGAAAAAATGCTGTAAATTAAGAATGTTTTCAAAAATAGAATTGTTAAAAGTTTATTTTTATCAATTACCAAAATGGAAAGAGGATGAACAGAAGAGGATATGTATAAAGCCCTGCAGAACAGACAGTCCACATGGTATTTGCTGCTTAACTGCAGACAGGAAACAGGAACTTTATTATACAGAGAAAGAAACATAGAGTTTCACCATAGATACAGCTACAAGCTTATAAACACTGCCATCTACTGGTTGAAGAATATATTTGTAGTTATACAAAAGTACATGAACTATGTATTCCAACAGACTACCCTTTGGCTTCAAAACAGCATACATTTTTCTAGGTACACTTGCACATAGCTTATGAAGGAACTTGGCAGGTAGGTTGTCACAAACATCTTGAAGAACTAACCAGAGATCTTCTGTGAATCTTGTCTCTTCATGTAATCCCAAACAGACTCAATGATGTTACAATAAGGGCTCTGTGGGGGCCAAACCATCACTTCCAGCACTGTTTGCTCAATTAGGATTTTGTAAATTGATAAAAATAAACAATCAATATATATTTTTGAAAGCATTCTTCCTTTACAGCATTTATTTTCTGCCCTCAACTTTTGCGCAGGACTGTAAGTGACAACCTGATGTAAGGGAGAAGACCCAGATCTAAGGGGGGGGGGGGGCACCAATGAGGACTCTGATGTAAGAGGAGACGTAGCTTAGTTTAACTTAAACTCTTTCTCTTTTGTTGTGAATGAAATCATAATGATTCCGAAAAAGTAAAACATTATCATTCATTTTTTATTAGTTTATTTATAAAAATGTATTATTTTCAGCCCACAAAGATTTGTAAAATACACAACGTGGCCCTCGTACTGAAAAGTTTGGAGACCCCTGGTTTCTAAACTTTCTCTTCAATCTGTATTGCTCAGTACCTGATTGAAGAGGTCTGCACTTGTCTCTGATGTGGAGGGATGGATGAACTGTGTAACTAAGTCACTAGCATTTAATCAGAACACCAGAATATAGTTGTAGTTTCATCTGTGTAATCTGAAAGTTTCTGTATGAAAATTAAAATTTCTATCTCGCCCCCACACCTTCCCTCTCGTCAGCCTCCCTCCCTGATTAAGTGAGTCTGGCGAGGAATAGCTCTGCAGAAGCATAAAAGCAATTTCAATCTGTCCGGCAGCTATCTTGCGAGGTCCTGAGTTAATGATCCGTAGGTTTCCCTCTTAACTCATCCTGCCACCACTACTGATTTTTCTTGATTACTGTAATGAAACGGTCAGGGGATTATTAAACAACCTGCCCGGTATCGTTTCATCTGCTGCCCGCCTGATAACACTGGCTGACATTGATTCATAGAAGCTTCTGATTGGCTGGGAGGAATGCCCACTGATGATGTCTCATCTGCTTTGATTAGCACAATGAGAAAGGGACACTGATAAAGTGGCTGTTTTACCAGATAGCTTAGAGCAGGGGGATGTTTAGTCAGGTAAGTTTTAAAGAAAGCATAATTGTGGCATCCGGTGGTTGATTAAATCCCATACTAGTGTAGCGTCCTACTACTAGTTAGGAAGCTAGGTAATTTTTTTTTTTTTTTTTGGTCCACTGTAGTAAGTGGAGCAGTGATTACTTCCCTCTGCCTCTGAAAGAAGTTTCCAGAGCATAGGGCTGGGAGAACCAGACAATCAGCTGAATATGTATTATGCCCCAGCCAATCCCTGGAAGGAGGCATCCAGAAGGTGGTGGGAGAGGTGATAAATGTGTGGGGGGGGGGCTGAGGATTTTCTTTCAATAAGCGTTGGGAGGGGGTGACAGTCTCCTTGGGGGATTGGGCAGTTGTTGCCCATGGGGGTTAGCCACAGAGACAGGTAGATGCAGTATAGGCCTCATCAGCTGCTGGTCTGGGAGCCTGGAGAAGATTGCTAGAGGATTGCATTTGTTGGAGGGTACTGTACTGACGTTCTGGGTCTGCAGAAGTTGCTTGTTATCTCTCTCACTAATGATCTACCTACAGGTACTGGGTGGCAGACAGCTCCTGGAATACTGTTTAAAGATATTGTTGTGGACTATTAATTGTGCAAGTGCCAAAAGGAAACTAAATGTCAGATGTTGCTATATGGACTGCTGTTTTAGGGTCCTAGATATACAAGCCATTCCCTGCTACCTCCAGAAAAAGCTACTATTATAAAATTAGTGAAAATTTTGTCCTCCCGTTATTGCTATTGATCATTTTTGAGTATCCTGTGACCCTGAACCTCTCTCCTGTGTAAGTTTTTCAGCAATAAATACTAAAAAGACATCCCCTGGGACAGTGTGCATGGGACTTTGAGAAAGATACCGCTGCACATCACCATAAATCCAAAAGTTATTTATTATATAGACATAGACATGGACTGCCACCAGGATGCAGGACACAGCAAAGAATAGACGTGTTTCACACTTAACTCGGGCTTCTTCAAAACCAGATTTTGAAGAAGTCCAAGTTAAAGGGGTTTCAAACCCTTGTGTTTTTTCACCTTAATGCATCCTATGCATTAAGGTGAAAAAACTTCCGACACTAACTGGCCCCTCAGCCCCCCCCCCCCCCGTTTTACTCACCTGAGCCCTTCGTTCCCTCAGTGGAGATGTGCTGTACCTCTCTGCCTGGGGTTCTTGGCTCTTCATTGAAAAGATTGATAGCAATGCAGTAATTGGCTCCCGGTGCTGTCAATCAAATCCAATGATGCGGGCGCCCAGGGGCGGGGCCAAGTCCGGCATTCTGTGTCTATAGACACAAATGTTGGACTCGGGAGCATGCCTGCAAGGTAACCCTCTGGGAGAATACTTCTCCAAGGCGGTTTACCGATGCGAGGAGGAGCCGCAAGAACTGCCGGGGACAGCGACAGCAGAAGACAATGATCAGGGCCACACTGTGCAAAATTAACTGCACAGTGGAGGTAAGTATGAAATGTTTGTTTTAAAAAAATAATTGAGGGTTTACAAACCCTTTAAGTGTGAAACGTGTCACCTCTTCACTGTGTCCTGCATCCTAGTGGCAGTCCATATCTATGTCTAAATAATAAATAGATTTTGGATTTATGGTGGTGTGCAGCCATATCTTTCTCCTCTTCCTTATACTACAGTGGTGAGCCAAGGGCTAGCACCCAGCCCAGTTAATCCATTTGGATCATAATCACCTGAAGCAGCGTTATCTCTCTTTGGATCGGCACGGGACTCTGCTTGTGTGGCTGTAAGCCTCTGTATTATCTAGGGAGAACCTGTCTATTCTCAGTGACCTCTCCGGGGATGAGTGCTACTAGTTTTCAATTTAATGCACTTGATAAATATACAGCCACCCAGGAATATATTGGTAAAGCAGCTACTTTGTATTACTAAGTTTTATTTATCACTATGCTATACAGAAGAGAATGGCAAGGTTATAATGAGAGAGTAGCACTTAACATCTCCTAATTAGGATAATGAATGACATAAGATAAACATAACAAAACTGCAAATTCAGGTGACAACACAAAACTGGCTTTGATCTGGCTAGTTTAAAATTTTAATATATTGCAAATCTATGGCAAGCATTTGGTTTCAGACAAAAGAGACCTGATGCATTAGATTAGAGATAGATGCAAATTGTTGTACTGCTGCCATAGCATGGATGGTTGAATATCTTGGCTGATTTGTTCTGGGCTTGTCAGGACAGCAGCTGATCCTTTCAGATTGTAAAGAAGAGCAATAGGCAAGGAAAGCATAACCAAGTCCCTAAAATAATTTTCTCTATTGCAGTTAAAGCAATACAACTTGGCCAAGCACTTGTCTATCTCTATCCAGTGACTGATTATAAGGAAGAATCATAAACTCACTTATGCCATCAGCCCTGCTTTCTCCTCCTATCAACAATCTCTCTGTGATATAGAGAAAGAAACATGCAATGACATAAGGACTGATTACCTTACAGTGCTGTCTCTCATGGTCTAAATCCTCACATACTCAGATTATAGGTAGCATTTAAAGACAGATTGAGATACTACATTTTTTTTTTTATATATTTTTATTCTAGAGATTTTACATTTACATGGAAATTGACATAGACAGTGAACTAAACAATACAAAAAAAAGAACTATTACCTGCAACTAGTACAGCATATTTCCCATCCTCGGTGTAGGTTCATAAACAAATACCAGAAGCTGATTGAGGACAGAAATATCTAAAGTACACATGTCAACTTCAACTTGGGCAGCACAGTGGTGTAGTGGTTAGCACTCTCACCTAGCAGTAAAAAGGGTCACTGGTTCGAATCCCAACCACTAACTCTACCTGCCTGGAGTTTGCATGTTCTCCCTGTGCCTGTGTGGGTTTCCTCCCCCAATCCAAAGACATGCAGGTAGGTTAATTGGCTTCTGTCCAAAATTGGCCCTAGTATATGAATGGGGACCTTGGATTGTGGGCTCCTTGATGGCAGGGACCAATGTGAGTGTACAATGTAAAGGGATAGGGACAATTGTAGACACTCACTCAGGTTGAACTGGATGGACTGGTGTCTTTATTCAACCTTACTAACTATGAAACTATTAAAATAAGAGCCAAGGGCAAGGAAAATCTACAGGAGAACACATCCAGCACACCATATCATATATAGACAATCTGGAAAACCCTATTGCAATATAAAAGAGAGTAAGAGTGCAAAAGGCAGTAAGAGTGGAATTGATCCACCCACCCTAAACCTTATTGGTAGTCCACTGTTTGAATACATGTCGTCCTGGTAACCCGGCTTAGTGTATTGCTCCTTGGTGACCCTTCAGTTTGTTCTGAGTCTGAGGAGCGGCTGAGGATTTTCAGGTTCCACTTCCTGGGTACAGGTCCTTAGAGCTTTCCTATTGTGGCTGGCAGCCATCTATTTCCCTGTCCTTGCTGGATGCTTGACTGGAGATCGACACACTACATCTGCTTTCAGCCTGCTAACTTTCACTGCCTGGGATTACTGCTTGGCAAGATGTAAGATTTATTTAATAACTTCAATAAACTTGGCATCTTTCTTGGACATTATTGTTTTATGTGGATTTTTTCTTAGCCCAAGACTGTTCTAGAGGTCAGGAGTGTACCATCAGGAGAGTAAATACATGATGACTATGCGAGTTCTAGTATCAGCTGTTAACAGAGCCAACATCTTGCTATTACCATTGTCCTTCTAAAAGAAGTCCTCGGCCCTCTGTTTACTAATACAATTCATTCGATTTTGGTATTGTGACAAGCGGTCATTCCTAGCCTGTTGTAGAGCTAACAGGGATTCCTGGAGCGGTGTCTCAGCATGGGTCCTGAAGGTCCTGTACACTGCTATTTTGATTGACATGAGCTGCCTTCTGCCCTTGTAACCACTTTAAAAGAATACCACACAACCTAAGGGGTGGAGAAGTCCCCATTAAAGGACCAAAAGGTGTCAAAATGAACCAATACTACATGTTCAATGAACCGACTCTGAAAGTCTGAAACACTTACCTCTGCTTCAACAGTCCGATGCCTGCAAGGTCCCTTTTTAAGCAGAGACATCTTCTCCCTGATTTCTTCCAGGTGCCAGTCTCTAGCCATCTTGACTGGCTGGTGCGGGATGATGTCAGTCCCGCACATGAGCAGGAGTGCAGTCATACAGGCACACAGGCACTGTGGCAGAATACAAGCTGAGCTGTTCGTTTGTGTGCAATGCACATTCTACAGATGGCATGTCGTTTTTCATTTTTTTTTGTCAGAATAGACATTGCATCTGCAATAAAGTGCCTATCTGCTCACAGTTTTTTTTTTTTATTGTAAACTGTAGTTCCACTTTAACTGCTTCCTGGCCGCCTCACGCAGATATACTGCGGCAGAAGGGCACGTACATGCAGATTAACGTACCTGTAAGTTGCCCTTTATGAGGTGGCTTGCGCGCGTGCCCACTGGAAAGCTCCGTGACCATGATCGCGGGTCCCGCGGGCTCAATGTCTGTGGGGATATCTGCGATCGTCTCACGGTGTGGAAGAACGGGGGCATGCTAATGTAAACAAGCATCTCCCATTTCTGCCTAATGACACTGTCATTGATCACAGCTCCCTGTAATCGGGAGCGGTGATCAGTGTAGTGTCACACACGTCCCCCCCAACAGCTAGAATCACTCCCTAGGACACTCTTAACCCCTATAGCGCCACCTAGTGGTTAACCCCTTCACTGCCAGTCCCATTTACACAGTAATCAATGCATTTTTAATTGCACTGATCTCTGAATAAATGTGAATGGTCCCAAAATCGCGCTAAAAGTGTCCGATGTGTCTGCCATAATGTCGCAGTCATGAGAAAAATCGCTGATCTAGTAAAAAAAAAATTATCAATAAAAATGCCATAAAACTATCCCCTATTTTGTAGACGCTATACTTTTTGCGCAAACCAATCAATAAACCCTTATTGCGATTTTTTTCACCAAAAATATGTAGAAGAATATGCCTAAACTGAGGGAAAAAAGTTTTTTTATACATTTTGTGGGGATATTTATCATATCAAAAAGTAAAAAATAATGTGTTTTTTTCAAAATTGTCACAATTTTTTTGTTTATAGCGCAAAAAATAAAAACCGCAGAGGTGATCAAATACCATCAAAAGAAAGCTCTATTTGTGGGAAAAAAAGGACGTACATTTTGTTTGGGAGCCACATCGCACGACCATGCAATTGTCAGTTAAAGCGATGCAGTGCCGAATCGCAAAAAGTGCTCTGATCAGGAAAGGGGTAAATTCTTCCCGGGCTGAAGTGGTTAAGGCAGTAGTGGCCTATATAATGGCTTTTCCCAGTTTTTTTTTTTTCAGATTAATAACATTATGATGAAGAAATATGAATATACAATATTCAGTAGTAGTGTTACGTACATTTTTAGTAGATAGATGCTTTATTATTTTACCCCCATGTTGGCCGTCATGTCCTCCAAAATACAAGGTGACAGACTAAGTAAATTTATACATAATTTCAGTGTCTGTGCTAGTTATTGGGAGATTCTTACCCATACCCTCCTCCCCAAAGCTTGCTGTAGCACATTATTATGGCTCTTCATTTTTATTGCTACATATAAAAATGTCTTTTGAGACTGATTTAACTGGGAAATGGATGATCTGTGACACCATGTGGAGAGCAAAAAACCTGGAAGAAAACAGCATTTTATGCAATATACTATCAGCCATTGAGTAATATTCTAAATGTCCACTATCTATGCATATAATCTCATCTGACAAAGTTCAGAATAACCAATGGTCAGGGAAAACTGATGAATCTGTTGAAATATTGCCAGCTTTGGAGGTGAATGTGATCTGTTTACTCCACCATGCATTAACATGTATTTCTGGATAAAAGATTTTTTTTTTAATTTTGGATAGAGTAGGAAAGAATTAAAACTTCTGTCGGTTTAATTTTTGCTAAATAGAAAAAAGATGTGGGTTACTAGATCTCTTTAAAGCGGAGCTCCACCCTAAAGTGGAGCTTCCGCTCATTAGAACCCTCCCCCCCTCCGGCGCCACAATTGGCACCTTTCAGGGGGGAGGGGGGGTGCAGGCACCTGTACAGTACAGGTATCTGCACCCACTTCCGGCGTAGATTCTGCAGAAGGTACCCCCCTTTCCGCAGAATCTACGCCCCTTTCCGAAGGTCCCCCGCTGCCTGCTGGGAAACGCACAGATCCCAGAGACAGTGGGGACCATCCTTATTGCGCAGCGCGACTCGCGCATGCGCAGTAGGGAACCGGGAAATGAAGCTGCAAGGCTCCACTTCCTGATTCCCATACCTAAGATGGTGGCGGCAGCACCCGAGAGACGATCGAGAGATCGGCTTCGGGTGCCGACATCGCGGGCACGCTGGGCGGGTAAGTGTCATTATTTTAAAAGTCAGCAGCTGCAGTATTTGTAGCTGCTGGCTTTAAAAAAAAAAAAAAACGGTCGGAACTCCCGCTTTAAGCAGTAGGTGTTCTCCGTCAGGACATAAGCAGTGTAGAGGGAAAGATTCTCCTTGAATAGCTCTTTCAGTAGTGCTCAAAGGTCTGCTTCTTAACCTAGTACTGGGTGTGCAAGGAGGAAAGTGTGTATATAAGTTCTTGAACTTTCGAAATATATTGGCCTTTTAATAACATAAGAATCTGAACAAAATTGAATCTGGATTATACACGTTCTGCTTTTGGCATTTCTCCACTTCCCTTTGGGATGATTTTCCTTCCCTTTCTGTACCAAAAATGCAAAACAAAAAAGGCTACAAAAATTGCTGTAAATTCTGTTTGAAGACTTGCTTTTACCGTACAATGTATCCCCCATCCAAGGACACAAGAACAAGAGTTTTGTTTGAAAAACAAATTTTTGAAAAGATATTTTAAAATTTTGTCCATTGTATATCTTATAATTCTTGCTGGTTTGGTATACCTGTAATAGCAATTTAGGTCAAATTAAACCTTAACTGGATGATATTTAGTTTGCTAAAGTACTGTGAATTATGAATAAGTGCATTTTTTTCTTATAATAGTCTGTTTTTAACTTTTTCAATTTTTTGCATCTCATTGGAGCTGAAGTGAATTCCACTAGACTTTTTCAGCCACTTTCTGTCTACAAGCACTTGCTCCTGTGTTGGCTTCATATTATTGCACTGCCGATAGTGACCACGGTGGACCATGCCTGCATAATGTGTGTTGGCTCTCATGCCTGTCATGCTCTGAATCAGGGATGCATGTGACAGGATGACAATGCAGAAGCACAACTGCTACCCGATAGCATAATGTTCCTGAACAATGGCCCTTATGGCAGGATCACTAGGTATTTTTTTAATTAAAGCTACAGTTTTAAAAACGCTGAAAATAAGTTTTTCTATTGCATTATTATAATAAATCGATGATAAAGCTTTTTTTATTAAAATAACAAACATTTTATACCTACCAGCTCTGTGCAATGGTTTTGCATTGAGCAGCCCCCACCCTCTTTGGCGAGTGCCCCCATGGAAAGCCACTTCTGAGCCACCCTGTCTGCATTTATTCATACCCCATTTGGCTCCCGCTGCTATCAATCTGCTCAGGGAGAAGGTAGACAGCGGCAAGTGCCATTACGCTTGTGCACATCAATGGATTGGAATGGGCTCATATAAGAATAAGGAGGGCTGGCTGGGGAAGATTCTGCAGCACAGAAGGTTTTTCACCTTAATGCATAGGATGCATTAAGGTGAAAAACCTTAAGACTTAAGAACCACTGTAAAGCTCTAGTTAGATTTCAGTAATTGCGTTCAGGTCTACTTTATTCATTTTAGGGATTGCCTTAGTGTAATGTCATTCATAGGCGACATTAAGCCAGTGACTCACTTGATCATCCTGCTTTAGAATGATGTCAAAAAGTATCTCAGGAACACAATTAATATGGGTAAATCTTCCCAAAATGTTACTTGCTCATGTAATTTACATTTGTGCCCACAGATAAAAAAGTAACTATATACATTGTGAGGCAGTGGCTAGCTGGATTGTGAACGATGTATATGTGTCACTTAAGTTTCTCATCTACACATTGTGAATTGCTCCAAGATTTGTGTTTGCTATGGAAAAATAATATTTAGTTTTCTCTGATCCTAATAAATTCTGGCCTGGCTCCTTGGACCCTGAGACTTTGTAGAACTTTGGGTTAGATAAAGCCTCCATTCTTAGGTCCATATATATTTCAGTTTTCAATTATTTTTATTAAGATATTTTTCACATATTTTTCACAAAACATTCCATAGCATTTCATTTCAAAACCTTACATAAACATACTTATCATACATGTATATAAAACAAAACATATACTAACCACATTAAATTCAACACTCAACATTTGACTCAACACTTGGATTTGTCTCGTGATACCTTTTAGAGTTGTTTACACTTATGCGCAAAGGAAAATTTTGTTTAGCTTCAGTATGTTGTCATTCCTAAAACACATAAGTTCGTTCTGTTATATTCGTTATTTTACGTTAATATATTTTCTGATAATCCGTTATTTCTGTGTCGATATTCATAATACTGAATCTCGAATCATGTCAAATTCATTCGTTATATGCGCTATAATTTTGTTCGTATTCATTGAAATTCGATATTTATGTATGTATATATACTTGTGATAATGTTTCGTAGTTTGGAAAGTCGTTTGTTGAATCTTTTAACACACACAATGACAATGGGGGTTATTTACGAAAGGCAAATCCACTTTACACTGCAAGTGCACTTGGAAGTGCAGTCGCTCTAAATCTAAGGGGTAGATCTGAAATGAGTGGAAGCTTCGCTCATCTTATCATCCAATCATGTGCAAGCTAAAATGCTGTTTTTTATTTTCCTTGCATGTCCCCCTTGGATCTACAGTGACTGCACTTCCAAGTGCACTTGCAGTGCAAAGTGGATTTTCCTTTAGTAAATAACCCCCAATATCTCTTCTCCTCTGCTCAAATATAATACAACACCCTTCTCACTCAGGAATGCAATTTGCCAATAATACAACCTCCAGCACAAAATTATTCAGCTGATTGGACTGTAAGATTTACTTTGAGTTGACCTTTTGTTTCATTAGATCTTTAACAAATTACCGAATCATGTCAAATTCATTAGTTTTATCTGCTATAATTTCTTTCGTATTAGTTGAAATTTAGTATTTTTTTATTCGGAAAAACTGATGCATTCGAATGTCCGAAAGATGCAAAATTCAGCCGAATTTTGATTAGTTATGAAAGGAACAAGCCTATTGTTTTGGATGCTCCTCTGTCTCCCCCACCCATCCTAAAAAAATCCCTTTGTTCCTTTCCTTGCTGACTAAATGCAGGAAAAAACTGCTTCAAATGTTCTTCAGTGTCCATGTCTTTTTGTGGTTTACCAGAGCCCCTATCTGTTAAGCCTATCTTTATATACAGTATATTATATATACATATATATATCTTCAAATATGTACAGTACACATATTTTTTAAAGATAGTTTGTGTTCGATGTGCATGTATTAACTTCACTTTAAATTCGATGAAATAGTTATTTCTTTGCCAAAGGTATGATAAAATAGTATTGGTAGAAAGTGATACAACATTAACACCCACTGGCAACATTATTATTAAAAAATTTGGCATTTCAAGAAGTAATAAAAATGTATCTTTCAGATTTATGTGACATGAAGAAAGTCTAATTCATCCTTATCTAGTAATAGACATTTGCATATTTGCTATAAATGCATTATAGCTGGCAATATGGAAGGCTTAAGGGACTCATCTAACTAATATAGATCCCAATTCTTCCAAGCAGCATTTGTATCTAAATGTTCACATAACACAATACAAGTGATCATTTTAACAAAAGTACAGTTCTTAATGTACAAAAAGCATGGACCCATGTAGACAAACATGATGGTGTCAGTAAACCTTTTTTTACGGCGCTCCATGTTGTGGTGCTTTATCAATACAGCTTTCATAAGTATTTCCACAGGTGGAGGAAAAGGATCTTGCAAACATCTAGCATACCACTAGCCCCCATGTTTGCTTCTCCCTTCTACACAAAGACTATGTCCAAAGTGCCACACTATCTGGTACATGGGAATGCATATACTGCAAGAATTGTTATTCCTTGAATAAAAAAATATTTGCACTAGATCTTTGCGCTTCTTTTTATACTTCTGTTATGCTTTGCGGGTTAGGAGTCAGTATGCAGAAATGGGCATTCCTAGGCATGCTGCATTTACATGAAAACCACCCAGGGTAACATCCGCATGTGATACTGAGCCTTCATTATTGAAAAAAACAGAATTTGATGAATAAGGCTGGCTGGCCTCCAAAAGGAATTTAAAATGCCCAAGAACCACCTGATCTGTGACATGCCCACCAGGTGGAACTCAACGTTGGCCATGCTGCAGTGGCTGCACATGCAGCAGAGGGGCATCAATGAGTACCTGTGCAACTATGGCACCAGGACAGGATCAGGGAGCTTGTTTTTTTCCCCACACCAGTGGGCCATGATTAGGGATGCATGCACTGTCCTGTCACCATTTGAGTCCGCAGCCCCAAGGTATGATCAGTTCCAGCAACCATTACTAGCGTCTGATTTACATGGTGCAGGAATACCTAGGGGCAAGATCAGACTTTGACATCTTTCCCACCGAAAATCCTCTGGGTTACTGGGTCTTGAGGCTGGATCACTAGCCAGAGCTTGCACAGTATGCAATTGAGCTATTGACCTGTACTGCATCCAGTGTTCTTTCAGAATGCACATGAATGCTGGAGGATTTGTAACCAATCACAGGGTGCACCTGTCCACAGACTCAGTTGATCGACTGACCTTCAAAAAAATGAATTCGTCTTGGATCACCACCAGCTACCCAGCACCTGATGCTGAAGTAACAGAATAATTTTTTTGGAAATGTCAGATCCCTTCAAGACTGCCTATGCTGATGCTGAGTGGCTATCTTCTTCCTCCTCAATGATCATGCTGATAGCTTATAAGAAAATGTTTTGTTCTGAGCACCGCCACCAGTGGCTAAAGCCCATTTTCAGCCCCTGTTTAACAGGGGCATGTAATTAAAGTTTTTGATGCAATACTTTGCAGCAGGGCTCATCCCTGCACTCCAACTAGAGTATCTGTGAGGGGTTGCAGTGTTGTGGCACCAGCATCAGTGCCTAGGGCCCAATTTTTCATCCCTGTTTAACAGGGGCTTGTAATTACAGTTTTTGATGCAATATTTTGCAGCAGGGCTCATTCCTGCGCTCCAACTAGAGTATCTGTGAGGGGTTGCAGTGTTGTGGCACCAGCACCAGTGCCTAAGGCCCAATTTTCAGCCCCTGTTTAACAGGGGCATGTAATTACAATTTATGATGCAGTACTTTGCAGCAGGGCTCATTCCTGCACTCCAACTAGAGTTTCTGTGAGGTGTTGCAGTGTTGTGGCACCAGTGCCTAAGACCCAATTTTTCTGCCCCTGTTCAACAGGGACATGTAATTACAATTCTTGATCTAATATTTCACAGCAGGGCCCATTCCTGTGCCCACCAAGAGTAACTGTAAGGGCTTACAGTGTTGTGGCAACATCACCACCAAAGGCCCACTTTTTCTATCACTGTTCAACAATAGCATGTAATTACAATTCTTGATATAATAGTTCACAGCAGGGCGTTCCAGCGCTCACCAAGAGTAACTGTAAGGGCTTACAGTGTTGTAGCAACACCAACACCTAAAGCCCCATGCACACTATCAGTTTTTCTGCTGAGTTTTTACTTCGGGTTTACCAAAACCATGTAGTGCAAGGGCCTGCTGGATTGCATACAAATTTAAACTCCTAAGGTTTTACCTCATATTATATGGATTTGGTAAATCTGAAGGAAAATCTCAGCAGAAAAACTAATAGTGTGTATGGGGCTTAAGAGTATATAGCGCAGGCCCCTACTTTCAAACATCCAACTTACAAATGACTTCTTGCTAACTGAAGGAAACAACAGGAAGTGAGATGAAATCTACCCCTCGGAAGGGAAATTCTCTCCTATAAGAGTTCATATGGGGAAAATGTGTCTCCTCTCCACTGATGCTTTATCACCAATCCTTGTTTCACAAAAAAAAAAAACATTTTCAAAAACCATTTGTCATTAGGACAGAAAGTGAGGTGAAATCTTCTGAAGAGGTGCACAGACAGCAAAACAAATGTTACTGGGGTGATAACCCTTCCCTATGTTTTCCAAAAAGGTTAAAAATAATTTTTTGGGCTGGAGCTACACTTTAAAAATGTACCAGTTCAAAATTACAAACAGATTCTACTTAACAACAAACCTACAGTCCGTGTCTTGTTTCCTTTGCCTGTATACTGGTGTTCAGAGTATATAGGGCCTGGGGGCCCCATGCCTTTCCTTTTTTAATTTGGGTGCAGGGTTCCCCTTAATATCCGTACAAGACCCAAAGGGCCTGGTAATGGACTGGGAGGGGTACCTATCCCGTTTGTCTCACTGATTTTCATCCATATTGCCGGGACCAAACATTACATTAAAGCCACAAGCAGTTTTAAATGACTTTTATTCCTTTAAAAATGTAATTTTGTACAGGGTCTGTTCTAAACACGGGAAACACGTGCCATTTTACAGGCATACTGTAGACACCCCCCAGTGCTCCCAAAAAAACTGCAGTTTTGAAAACTTTTTTTTTGCATTGATACATTTCCCCTGGGGCAGGACCCGGGTCCCCAAACCCTTTTTAGGACAATAACTTGCATATTATCCTTTAAAATGATCACTTTTGATTTTGAATGTTCGAGTCCCATAGACTTTAACAGGGTTCTAAAAGTGCAAACTTTTGGTCCGTTTGCAGGTTCTGGTGCGTTCGCAGGTTCTGGCTCATCCCTATTAAGGAGATGTTAGTATCCATGAGGAGCTCCTTACACTTTGATATGGTATCCTGTGTACACACATTTATTAAAGACTTGCAAGCTGTTTCAAAGTGTCACATATGGAGAATAAAATGGGGAAGTTTGCCACTACTATCAATGCCTTAGTGAATGCAAAGAAAGCAATGAGGATGACATAGACAGCATTAAAGACAAAATGGCGGACATGGTGGACAGGGCCAGGAGAAACAATGTAAAAATACAAGGCATTCCAGAATCTGTCCTGCAGCAAGATCTGCGCAACTATGTTTCCCATCTCTTCCCCACTGTGTTACCAGAATTGTCAGCACTTGATTTCACTGTAGATAGAATGTACCGCCTCCCTAAGCCCACACATCTCCCTGCATTTCTATCATACAAAAGAAAAGTTAATGCCAGTCTCCCACCAAAGAGAGCAGATACCATTACCATACAATGACTTGCAGTTCTATGCTGACTTATCTAAGTACATCCTCCAGAAGCGCAGGAATTTAAAAACTATTACCAAGGCGCTTAGAAATCATAAGCTGAGCTGCAAGTGGGGATTTCCTACGAAGCTGATAGTCACTAAAGATGGCAAAGAGCATATAATGAAATCAGTGGCCAAAGGAGTAGCACTATTGAAATTATGGGGCATCATCCCTGAACCAACTACACAATCACGCCCCAAGGGCAACAATACCATCCAAGAATCTGATTGACACACAGCCAATCATAAGAACGGGCGCTCTCACAAATGACCTGGGCCCGGGTTAAAGACAAATGCACTAATACCCGCTGAGGAGTTTCCTCTGACTTGAACTGTTCTCCTTTTTGTTGGTCTGGAAGACCACCTTTCTCTCCACTAAATATTGAGTGGCTATGCGCCACACCCATCTTTTTCCTACTACTGTTAGCCTCTAGGCTTGTGCAATTCGTTTCGTAACGAATCGAAATTCGGCCGAATTTTGCATCTTTCGGACATTCGGATGGATCCGAATGTCCGAATAAAAAAAATAAAAAATTATAACAAATACGAAAGAAATATAACGAATGAATTCGAATTAATTCGACATGATTCGAAATTATTTCAACCGAATTCGAAATTATTTCAACTGCATTCGAAATGATTTCAACATGATTCAACATTATTTCAACCGCATTTAAAAATATTTTGTGACCCGACTTTGGGGCCATGTATCTCGGGGTCACTTATAGCTAGAAACCCCAAATTTGGTATGCAAACACAATAGTACTAGCACTACAACATATCCAAATTTGAAGTGTCTAGCACCAAGTGACCCCGAGATACATGGCCCTAAACTCGGGTCACAAAATATTTTCGAATGTGGTTGAAATAATGTCGAATCATGTTGAAATCATTTCGAATCCGGTAGAAATATTTTCGAATTTCGTTGAAATATTTTCGAATTTCGTTGAAATATTTTCGAATGTGGCCGATTTTTCGAATTCAGTAGAAAACTAAACGAAATCCGAAAACGAATTTAAGGAAGTTAACGAATATAACTAAACGAAATTAATGAATTAACGAATTAAAACGAAACGAAACTAAACGAATTTTTTCCTTTTGCACATGTCTATAGCCTCTGTTTTGTTCATTCACTGTTCAAATGTTTACCCTTCTTTCACTTTAGCAGTCAAGAGTGATCCTCAGTTTAGTGTACCAACCAGAACCGTACTTGAGAAGTCAACATGGCCATCAGAAAGCTACAGGCTCCACTCTCCTATCGGAAAAAGGATGTGATCCTACTAATAGTAAGTGGTATCTATACAAAATCCACCACACATCACTCATCCAATTCCCAAAATGGCTATTCATTTTTTAACAATTAACGCTAATTGTTGTCTCAACCACCCGGCGAAGAGGGGATCCCTCTGGAAGGAGACTCTCCAAAACAAAGGTGGCATAATATGTGTCCAAGAAACGCACTTTTGTGCAACATCACCACCTAAATGCACCCTATATCTTTTCAGAACATTACCAATCCCACTCCCCAACTCATATTTCAATTCCTTACAACCTATCAGAAATAAATTCCTATGGCGAGGGAAAAGAGAAAGATGCACCTTTTAGTAGATTGATTAAACATAGGAAAGTGGGGGAAATAGGACATGTTCATTTGCAGGATTATTATTTCGCAACCATCCTTGCACAGATTAAACAATGGATGATAGAGGAGTCCAACACCCCATGGAAGGACATAGAGTATGCAAAAATCCCCAAAGGGAATCTTAAAGATTTCCTACTAACTGCTCACCAAAACAAATCACTGCATAAAAAATTAACACCTCCTACATTAGCATCAGTGAGAGCATGCACACATCTTCACAGCTATCAAAACTGGAGTGGCGCAGTGACACCTCTGAAATTGCCCATATCAGCACTCATACACATAATTCCAGATCTTAACCTATCTAGTTGGAAGGAAAAGGGAATAAATTACCTAGACAAAATCATAGATGGCCCATCGGTAAAACCATTCTCCAATCTACAGCAAGATTATCAACTACCTCACACAGAGCATTATAAATATACACAGATAGTCCACTTAATAACAAGGAACCCTCACTTAAAAACAACTCTACCCGAAAATCTGACGCAATTCTATCAAACAAACTCAGACGAATACAAAGGTATATCACTTATATACTCAAGACTCCAGGAAAAAAATATATGTACAAAATCCCAATCCATGTTAGCATGGGAGCAACAGTTAGGGACAGAGTATGCATCTCAGCATTGGGAAAAATCAATTTGCCTTATACACACCTCCACAAAAAGCACTAACTTAGGGCAAATGCAACAAAAGATATCACTAAAATGGTACCTGAGCCCTCATCGTATAGGGAAAATATTTCCAGAAGCCTCCTCTTGTTGCTGGAGAGAATGTGGAAATTGGGGGTACACTAATCCATATAATCTGGTTTTGTCCCAAACTGAGATCATTATGGTCCCAAGTAGAAGCGTTAATGACAGATATCACAGGCACAAAACAATCATTATCTTAAAGGATGGCATTATTGTCCTTAGATTTACATTCTATACCTTCACCCTATAGAGTGGTGATATCCCACATTTTACTGGCTGCTATATTATCTATCCTAAGACATTGGAGAGGAATGACTGTCCCTACTATCTCGGAAATCATACAAACCACACACACTAACGGATCATATGAAGTACTACATGCATCAGCTACAGGAAATTATGAAATGGTGAAAAAACAATGGCATCCATGGAAAGATTGGTACAGCCAGAGAGTTCAAACTGACTGTACTATGATTATGTTTATGTTTGTGGTTATGTTGATATTACTTCTTTACAGCTATGTTGTCATGTTCACATTGTCAGTTCCGTATTATAAACTACTAATAGCTAAAGAGTGGGGGGTTGACAAAATCAACTAGTGGAGTATCCACGGCGACAAATTTGAGTGATCGCAAGTGGGTATTCATTGAAACTAGGGATGAGCCGAACGCCCCCCGGTTCGGTTTGCAACAGAACCTGTGAACGGACCGAAGATTTACGCGAACTTTAGAACCCCATTAAAGTCTATGGGACTCGAACGTTTGAATCAAAAGTGCTAATTTAAAGGCTAATATGCAAGTTATTGTCCTAAAAAGGGTTTGGGGACCCGGCTCCTGCCCCAGGGGACATGTATCAATGCAAAAAAAAGTTTTAAAAACTGCAGTTTTTTCAGGAGCACTGATTTTAATGATGCTTAAAGTGAAAAAAAGTGAAATATTCCTTTAAATATCGTGCCTGGGGGGTGTCTATAGTATGCCTGTGAAGTGGCACGTGTTTCCCATGTTTACAACAGTCCCTGCAAATTACATTTCTAACTGAAAAAAAGTCATTTAAAACTGCTTGCAGTTTTAATGTAATGTCTGGTTCCGGCAATATGGATGAAAATCATTGAGAAAAATGGCATGGGTAGCCCCCCTGCCCATTACCAGCCCCTTTGTGTCTTGTACGGATATTAAGGGGAACCCCGTACCTAAATTAAAAAACGGAAAGGCGTGGGGCCCCCAGGCCCTATATACTCAGAACAGCAGTAAACAGGCGGTGCAAACAAGACAGGGACTGTGTAGGTTTGTTGTTAAGTAGAATCTGTTTGTAATTTTGAACTGGTACATTTTTAAAGTGTAGCTCCAGTCAAAAAATCAATTTTTAAGCTTTTTGGAAAACATAGGGAAGGGTTATCAACCCTGTAACATTTTTTTTCTGTCTGTGCACCTCTTCAAAAGATTTCACCTCACTTTCTGTCCTAATGACAAATGTTTTTTGAAAATTTGAGGTTTTTAGTAAAACAAGGATTGGGATAAAGCATCAGTGGAGAGGAGACACGTTTTTCCCATATCAACTCTTACAGGAGAGAATTTCCCTTCCTAGGGGTAGATTTCATCTCACTTCCTGTTATATCCTTCCGTTTGCAAGTAGGAGACATTTGTATGTTGAATGTACCCTATATGCTCTGCAGAAATTTGGGCCTAAGGCGTTGGTGTTGCCCCAACACTGTAAGCCCTCAAAGTGACTCTTGGTGGGCGCTGGAATGCCCTGCTGTGAACTATTATATCAAGAATTGTAATTACATGACATTGTTGAACAATGGAAGAAAAATTGGGCCTTTGGTTGTGATGGTGCTGGTGCCATAACACTGTAAGTCCTCACAGTTACTCTTGGTGGGCACTGGAAATTGGGCCTGGCACTTGTGCCACAACACTGCAACACCTCACAGAAACTCTAGTTGGAGAGCAGGAATGAGCCCTGCTGCAAAGTATTGCATCAAAAATTGTAATTACACACCCCTGTTAAACAGGGGCAGAAAGATTGGGCCTTAGGCACTGGTGCTACAACACTGCAACACCTCACAGAAACTCTAGCTGGAGAGCAGGAATGAGCCCTTCTGCAAAGTATTGCATCACAAATTGTAATTACATGCCCCTGTTAAACAGGGGCTGAAAATTGGGCCTTAGCAATAGGCGCTGGTGCCACGACACTGAAACCCCTCACAGATACTTTAGTTAGACAGAAGGAATGAGCCCTGCTGCAAAATATTGCATCAAAAATTGTAATTACACGCCCCTGTTAAACAGGGGCAGAAAAATTGTGCCTTAGCAATAGGCGCTGGTGCCACAACACTGCAACACCTCACAGAAACTCTAGTTGGAGCGCAGGAATAAGCCCTGCTGCAAAGTATTGCATCAAAAATTGTAATTATACGCTCCTGTTTAACAGGGGCAGAAAAATTGGGTCTTAGGCACTGGTGCCACAACACTGCAACGCCTCACAGAAACTCTAGTTGGAGAGCAGGAATGAGCCCTGCTGCAAAGTATTGCATCAAAAATTGTAATTACATGCCCCTGTTAAACAGGGGCTGAAAAATTGAGCCTTAGGCACTGGTGCTGGTGCCATGACACTGCAACCCCTCACAGATACTCTAATTTGAGTGCAGGAATGAGCCCTGCTGCAAAGTATTGCATCAAAAATTGTAATTACATGCCCCTGTTAAACATGGGCTGAAAAATTGGGCCTTAGCCACTGGTGGCAGTGCCCAGAACCAAAAATGTTCTTCCAAGCTATCAGCAGGATCATTGAGGAGGAAGAGGATAGTCAGCCAGCATAACAGGATAGTCACTCAGCATAAGCATAGGCAGTCTTGAAGGGATGTGACATTTCAAAAAATATATATTTGGTTATATCAGCTTCAGGTGCTTGGTAGAAGGTGGTGATCCAAGACTGATTCATCTTTATGAAGGTCAGTCGATCAACCGAGTCACTGGACAGGTGCACCCTGTGATTGGTTACAAAGCCTCCAGCAGCACTGAATGTGCGTTCCAAAACAACGCTGGATGCAGGACAGGCCAGTAGTTCAATTGCATACTGTGCAAGCTCTGGCCAGTGATCCATCCTTAAGACCCAATAACCCAGATGATTTTGGAAAGGTGTCCAAGTCTGATCTTGCCCCTAGGTATTCCTGCACCATGTAAATCAGACGCTGGCGATGGTTGCTGGAACCGATCATGCCTTGGGGCTGCGGACTAAAAAATTGTCTGAACACATTGGTCAGACGGCCACCTTCTCCACCGCTCCTTCTGTGACTGACCGAAGCCTCAGCAACACGTTGTCCAGGACCAGGAATTTGGGACCTCCCAGTCTCTGGGAACGCGTTGCACAGACCTTTCTGCAAGGCCTCCCGGAGATGTCTCATCCCTTGCTCCCTCTATGATGGCAAGATAAGGTCCACAACCTTACCCTTGTATTGTGGATCAAGGAGTTGCCAGCCAGTAATGATCCCTCTCCTTGATCGCCATGTAGCATAGGTTAGCTGAGGCAAATGGTCTGGAGTCCTCTGGGTCACTAAGGACAACATGATCCGCAGCCACATCCTCCCAGCCACGTACAAGTCCACGGGTTTCTGGGGACTGTAAATCATCCCTGAAAGACTGCTGCTGATGCTGAGTGCCAGGCTCCACCTCCATGCTGACACAATCCTCCTCCTCCTCCTTGTCCTCTTCCTGTGTGATCTGTGGGCCAGCAGGAACACTGTCTGGATAAAGGGGGCCTTGAGAGGCAAGGAAGTCCTCCTCTTCCTGCCTCTGTTCTGCCTCAAGTGCCTTGTCCATTATTCCACGCAGCGTGTGCTCCACCAGGTGGACAAGAGGTACAGTGTCACTGATGCATGCACTGTCACTGCTCACCATCCTCATGACCTCCTCAAATGGTGACAGGACAGTACATGCACCTCTGATCATGGCCCACTGGCATGGGAAAAAAAAACGAGCTCCCCGGACCCTGTCCTGGTGCCGTAGTCGCACAGGTATTCATTGATGGCCCCCTGTGTAGCCACTGCAGCATGGCCAACATTGAGTTCCACCTGATGGGCACGTCACATATAAGGCGGTTCTTGGGCAGGTTCAATTCCTTTTGGAGCTCAGCCAGCTGAGCACTGGCATTATATGATCGGCAGAAATGCACACAGACTTTCCTGGCCTGCCTCAGGACATCCTGTATGCCTGGGTACCTGCCCAAGAACCACTGCACCACCAAGTTAAGGACGGGAGCCACACTGGGCACATGGGTCAGTTGTCCCTGTCAGAGGGCGGAGAGGAGGTTGGTGCCATTGTCGCAAACCACCATTCCTGGCTTAAGCTGGCATGGCGTCAACCACCTCTCAGCCTGCCCCTGCAGAGCTGACAGAATATCTGCCCCAGTGTGGCTCCTGTCCCCCAAGCACACCAGTGCAAGCACGGCATGGCATCTTTTTGCCTGCGTGCTTGAGTAGCCCCTTGAATGCCTATGGAGCACTGCTGGTTCCGAGGACAAAGCACAGGAAGAGGCCATGGAGGAAGAAGAAGAGGAGGGGGTGGAGGAGAGAGGTGTGTCACAACCAGTGGTAGCATTTTGGAGGCGTGGTGGCGGAACAACCTCCAACACTACTGCACCTTCTCCTGCATTCTTCCCAGCTGCCAGAAGAGTGACCCAATGGGCTGTGGAAGATAGGTAATGTCCCTGTCCATGCCTGCTGGACCATGAGTCAGCGGTAATATGCACCTTCCCGCTTACCGCCCTGTCCAGCGAGGCATGAACATTGCCTTCCACATGCCGGTAGAGAGCCTGAATCACCTTCCGTGAGAAAAAGTGGCGTTTGGGAGCCTGCCACTGAGGAACCGCACATTGCACAAACTCACGGAAGGGGGCCGAGTCTACCAACTGAAAAGGCAGCAGTTGAAGTGCTAGCAATTTAGCCAAGCTAGCATTCAACCGCTGGGCATGTGGATGGCTGAGAGTGAACTTCTTTCCAGCAGCTGGGGCAGGGAAATTTGCTTGCTACAATCGGACATTGGTGTACCGCTAGCAGATTGCCCGCAAGTACTTGGCTGTGGCACACCTAATTCTACACCTTCATTCCTCTCAGTGCAGGTTTCACAGAGGACTGAAGGTATAGTGGGGTTGGAGATCCCAGCTGATGAGGAGCAAGGAGAGGTCTACTTTGTTATTTGGTGTTTGTCTTTAAGGTACGCTTGCCAACGAACTGCGTGGCAGGTCAATATATGTCTGGTCAAGCATGTGGTGCCCAAGCGGCTGATGTTTTGGCTACGCGAGATACGCTTGAGACATATTTTGCAAATAGCAGCGGTGCGATCTGATGCACTCGTCTCAAAGAAGGTCCACACCAAAGAACTTTTGGAATAACGCGCAGAGGCAGTGCCCTGCACAGGCGGAGCTCTGAGGTGTGATTCAGTCAGTGTGCTGCCCTTAAGCTGGCCAATGGAGGGCATCCTGCCTCGTTGGAGATGTGCCTCCTCCTCCTCTCTCCTATCGGACACCCACATGGAGTCAGTGACCTCATCATCCCCTCCCTCCTCATCACTGGAGCAAACCTGGCGGTATGCTGCAGCTGGTGGAACATGACTGCCAGATTGCTGTCCTTCTTGGGCATCCCCTCTCTCTGGGCTCACGCTACTGCCTTCCTCTAGCTGAGTATCATCATCAGAGCCTTCAAAACGCTGGGCATCCTCCTGGAGCATTTACCCAACACTGTGCTCAAACAGTTCAGGGGACTCCTCAGGAGGACACGGTGGGTCTAGGGAAGGAGTGACTGATGCCAGCTGCCGAAAATAAGGACAAGCGTGTCCCAATGTGCTGATGATGATGCACCGCATCCACGACCAGCACTGTTGCCTTTAGACACAGCGTCTGCTTGCCCTCTTTTATTGACTCGTGACTGTCTTCCTCTCCCTGTTGGCCTTCCAGACATACTAATGGCCTGCAGGGAGATGAGAACACCAGCAACTAGGGTAGCTTTCGGTGCACACTGAGCAGATGACACAGTACACCGACTGTAATTACTGTAGCTGCCTGTGGTATATGATCAGCAGAACACCAGCAATTGTGGTAGGTTTAGGTGCACACTGTGCAGATGACACAGTACACTGATTGTAATTACTGGAGCTGCCTGCCTGTGGTATAGGATCAGAAGAATATCAGCAATTGGGGTAACTTTAGCTGTACACTGTGCAGGTGGCACAATACACTGACTGTAATTACTGCAGCTGCCTGCCTGCGGTATAGGATCAGCAGAACACCAGCAATTGGGATAGCTTTAGGTGAACACTGTGCAGATGACACAATACACCAGCTGTAATTACTGGAGCTGCCTGCGGCATAGGATCAGCAGAACACCAGCAATTGTGGAATCTTTCGGTGCAAACTGTGCAGATGACACAGTACACTGACTGTTATTGCTACAGCTGCCTACTGATAGAATCAGCAGAACACCAGCAATTGGGGTATCTTTAGGCGTACACTGTGCAGATGACACAATACACAAACTATAATTACTGGAGCTGCCTGTGGTATAGGATCAGAAGAACACCAACAAGTGGGGTAGCTTTACCTGTACACCGACTGTAATGACTGCAGCTGTCTGCCTGCAGTATAGGATCAGCAGAACACCAGCAATTGGGGTAGCTTTAGGTGCAAACTGTGCAGATGACACAGTACACCGACTGTAATTGCTACAGCTGCTGTCAGGAATCCGTCCGTTCCGTACGATCGACTTTCCGTACGCGCACGCGCACTCGTGCCGCGGGTCGTCGTGGGTACGAGCGTCTTCCAACGCGCGCGGGTGCACGTCAATCGCATGTGCGCGCGGTACACGCACGCACGGACGAGCGTTAGCTCGATTGGCGCCAGTGGCCCTTTTTAAAGGCGCAGCTACAGTGGTTCTGTGCTGTCTCGTCTGCAGCTAGTGCCTGAAAATACCTGCTTACCTGCCTGCTACCTATCTGATATCTGACCCGGCTCCGTTTGACCTTGCTGACCTCTCCTGCTCCGACCCCGGCTTGTTTGACCCTTCTTGGACTGATTTCCTGTTGCCGAACCCCTGCTTGCACCTGATACCTCTGCTGTCTCCTGCCTGTTCCTGTATCTGCTACCTTGCATCCAGAGGTTCCATCCATCCTGATCCAGTGGCCTGCAGCCTTCTGCTTCCCTGCTACAGAGAGTTCCTGCTTCAGAGGATCCTCATCTCCTGACACCTGCTGCTGCACCTGGCTGGACTCTCCTGCCCCACTGCGCTCCGGTCTCCCTGTTCCCATTCCAGTGAGACCAGAACCAGAGCCGTAAGAGAGGTCCCCTTCCACTAAGTCAGACTCAATACCCAAGGTTCTTAACAGTACGAGACAGCCATGTCTGAGTCTGCGGAAGGGGCCTCCGCCATAAAGGAGATTTGCTCTCACCTTGCGGCTCTCACCCAGGCCGTGAAGTCCCTTCAGGATGGCTACACCAGATTGGAGGAGCGGGTCCAGCATCTCTCCATTTCGGGGTCTCCAGACACCACACCTCAGCCTCCTGCTGCCCAGCCTGCAGCTCATTCGGCAGTCATGATGCTCCCACCTGAGCCTAGGGTTCCCATTCCGGAAAGATTTTCTGGGGACCGCTCCAAGTTCCGGGCTTTTCGCAACGCCTGCCAGCTTTACTTTGCCCTCCAGCCCAGGACTTTTTCGCTGGAAGCAACTAAGGTGGGATTTGTCATTTCTCTCCTGCAAGAAGAACGTCAGTCCTGGGCCCACCATCTCCTGGAGAATGACAGTCCCCTTACACAGACTCTCTCCACCTTCTTCGAAGGGATGGCACAGCTTTATGATGATCCCCAACGGGCTGCCACCGCAGAATCCGCATTAACTGCGCTCCAGCAAGGCCGTAGGACGGCTGAGGACTATGTCTCGGACTTTAGACGCTGGAGCGCAGATACCCAGTGGAATGAGTCGGCCCTCAGACACCAATTCCGCATGGGCCTGTCTGAAGGTCTCAAGGACGAGTTAGCTCGCGTTGGCACTCCCGACGCCTTAGAGGACTTGATTGCTTTGGCCATTCAGATAGACCGCAGACTTCGCGAGCGTAGGGCCGAACGCTCTTCCCAACCACTGAGACCTGCCTGGATGACGGCCAGGACCCCATCTTCCACACCTTTCTTCTCTCCTCTCCCTCAACGAGGACCTGCCAGTGTGCCTCCTGCTCCTGAGGAACCTATGCAGCTTGGACTTCTCCGACCTTCCCTGTCTCCTGAAGAGCGAGCCCGCCGCCGTCAGATGAACTTGTGTCTATACTGTGGCGGCTCCGGACATTATGTGGCCAACTGTCCGGTGAAGTCACGTAAGTGCCTCTCTTCAGTGTCTCACAGTACCTGTATCCTTCCCTCCAACTCTCTCCATGTTGCCCTTCTGCTCTCGTTTCAGCTTTCGGGAAGAACGATCCACGTCAACGCCATCCTTGACTCCGGAGCCTGCGGTTGCTTCATTGATTCCGCCTTCACCGACCTACATTCCATTCCACTCAAGCAAAAGACTCATGGACTCGCTATCTTCTTGGCTGATGGTTCCCAGATTAAGTCCGGCCGAGTCACCCAGGAGACCCTTCCTCTACCTACCTCCACCTCTTGCCAACACACGGAACTGTTGATCCTCGATGTAATTTCATCCCCACTCTTTCCTGTGATTCTGGGCATCCCATGGCTGCAGGCCCACAATCCCTCCATTAACTGGACTTCGGGGGAGGTGAAGTTCCTCTCCTCTTACTGCCAGGACCACTGCTTTTCAGGGGCTTCTGAACAATCCGGAACTCTTCTCTGCCTAGACCCAGATCTGGACTCATGTCAATCCGTCCCCGAGCCCTACCATGAGTTTCTGGATGTTTTCAGTAAACGGGGGGCTGATTCCTTACCCCCGCATTGCCCCTACGACTGTCCCATAGAGCTCCTCCCTGGGGCTGAGATCCCGTTTGGACGTGTCTATCCGTTATCCGAGAAGGAACAGGGGGCTCTGAAGACATACATCTCCGAGAATCTCCAAAAGGGGTTCATCCGGCACTCTACATCTCCGGCCGGGGCTGGAATATTTTTTGTTACTAAGAAGGACCAGACCCTTCGACCCTGTGTGGACTATCGGGAGCTGAACAGGGTCACAATTAAAAACCGCTATCCCCTACCCCTGATTCCAGAACTCTTCCAAAAACTAAGGTCGGCCACTATCTTCACTAAGCTAGACTTGAGAGGAGCCTATAATTTGGTCCGCATTCGAGCAGGTGACGAATGGAAGACTGCGTTCCGAACTCGTTTTGGGCACTACGAGTATCTAGTGATGCCTTTCGGGTTATGTAACGCCCCAGCTACCTTTCAGCACTTAATTAATGACGTCTTCCGGGATTTCTTGGATATCTTTGTCATCGTATATCTTGATGACATCCTGATCTTCTCTGGGTCCCTGGAGCAGCACCGGGGACACGTTGGCAGAGTACTACTTCGGCTCCGGCAACATGGACTCTACGCTAAAGCCGAGAAGTGTAAATTCGAACAACAGGAGATCCAATTCCTCGGCCTTGAAATCTCCCCAGCGGGCATCAGGATGGACCCGCAGAAGGTCGCTGCTGTCCTCGAATGGCCAGCCCCCTCTGACAAAAAAGGCATCCAACGCTTTGTGGGCTTCGCCAACTTTTATAGAAAATTCATTAAGGGTTTCTCAGCCATTATCTCGCCCATCACCCAGCTCACCAAACTAAATACGCGCTTCCATTGGGGCCCTGAAGCCCAGGCCGCCTTCAAAAGACTCAAGGACTTGTTCACCTCTGCTCCTATCCTCAGTCACCCGGATCCATCTAGACCTTATATTCTGGAGGTAGACGCCTCTGAGATAGCAGTAGGGGCAGTGGTCTCCCAACGCATAGGTAAAGATGACCTGATGCACCCCGTGGGGTTCTTTTCCCGAAAACTCTCTCCGGCGGAGAGGAATTATGATGTGGGCGACCGGGAATTACTTGCCATCAAGTCTGCTTTGGAGGAGTGGAGATACTTACTCGAGGGGGCGGTACACCCCGTGCTCATCTACACGGACCACAAAAACCTCGAGTACCTCCGTACCGCAAAACGCTTAAAACCTCGGCAGGCTCGCTGGGCCCTCTTTTTCTCCCGGTTCTGTTTCCACATAACCTATCGCCCTGGATCAAGAAACGTCAAGCCAGATGCCCTTTCCCGTATGTTTGACAGCCCCAAGGACATCACACCCCCGGATACCATCCTCCCTGCTAACTCCTTCCTACTCATCCAGCCAGACCTAGTGTCTCTGCTAAGGAGTGCTTCTTCTACATCTTCCTGTTCCCCGGGACTCTCACTAGCGTCCAGAGAAGGCTTGTTTTGGAAGGATAACCTGATCTTCGTCCCTGAAGATGTGAGAATTAAGGTTTTGGGCCTCCTTCATGACCACCCACTCGCTGGGCACTTTGGTGTCCGTAAGACTTTAGAACTGGTGCAGCGCTCCTTCTGGTGGCCAGGCATGAGGGAGTTTTGCAAACAGTATGTAAGTTCCTGCCCTGTATGCAATCGGAATAAAGTTCCCAGAATTCGGGCTTGGGGGCTGCTTAAACCTCTTCCCGCACCCGACCGCCCTTGGCGGATGATCACTATGGATTTCATTGTGGAACTTCCCCCGTCCGAGAACTGCACTGCCATCTTTGTAGTTTGTGATCGTCTGACCAAGATGGCACACTTCTTACCCTTAAAGGGAACCCCTTCCGCGACCGAGACTGCCCATATTTTTATTAAAGAAATAATCAGGCTCCACGGGGTGCCCACCAATATTGTGTCTGATAGAGGGGTTCAATTCACCTCCCATTTCTGGCGAGCCCTATGTGAATCTTTAAAGATTGAATTGGCCCTGTCCTCTGCCTACCACCCACAGACCAATGGGCAAACAGGGCGTACCAATCAAACCCTCGAGCAGTATATTAGGTGCTTTTCTTCTTTTGTCCAAGACGATTGGGTCTCCCTGTTACCACTGGCGGAATTCGCCTACAACAATGCCAGCCATGCCACCACCGGGCAGTCCCCGTTCTTTGCCAATTACGGTTTTAACTTGTCTTTTCTTCCCGATATCCTTACAGAATCTCATGTGCCAGCAGTACAGGATACGGTATCCTTTCTCCAGCAGAATAATCGGACCCTGCAGGAGGTCATAACCAAGGCTCAGGCTGACATCAAGAAGAGCTTTGATCGAGGAAGAAGGGGAGAATTGATCCTTCAAGTCGGGGACCAGGTATGGCTGTCTTCTTCTAATTTAAAATTAGCATGTCCCTCCAGGAAATTGGCACCCAAGTTTCTGGGCCCGTTTCCCGTTAAAAGGAGGATTAACGAGGTGTCTTATGAATTGTCCCTGCCTGATTCCATGAGAATACACCCAGTCTTTCATGTAGCTCTTCTTAAGCCTGCTGTACCTGATCCCTTCCCTGGTAGAGAAACAAGACCACCTGACCCTGTGCTGGTTGATGGCAGCGAAGAATTTGAAGTGGAGGCCATTCTGGATTTCAGAAAACGACGGGGACAAGGTCAGTTTCTAATTAAATGGAAGGGCTATGGCCCGGAGAATAATTCTTGGGAACCTGCTTCCAATGTACATGCTAATAGACTGATCCGAGCCTTCTTTGCTGCACACCCGGAAAAAAGAGCTACTTGGGGCACCCGGAGGTTGCCCCTTGTGGGGGGGCAATGTCAGGAATCCGTCCGTTCCGTACGATCGACTTTCCGTACGCGCACGCGCACTCGTGCCGCGGGTCGTCGTGGGTACGAGCGTCTTCCAACGCGCGCGGGTGCACGTCGATCGTATGTGCGCGCGGTACACGCACGCACGGACGAGCGTTAGCTCGATTGGCGCCAGTGGCCCTTTTTAAAGGCGCAGCTACAGTGGTTCTGTGCTGTCTCGTCTGCAGCTAGTGCCTGAAAATACCTGCTTACCTGCCTGCTACCTATCTGATATCTGACCCGGCTCCGTTTGACCTTGCTGACCTCTCCTGCTCCGACCCCGGCTTGTTTGACCCTTCTTGGACTGATTTCCTGTTGCCGAACCCCTGCTTGCACCTGATACCTCTGCTGTCTCCTGCCTGTTCCTGTATCTGCTACCTTGCATCCAGAGGTTCCATCCATCCTGATCCAGTGGCCTGCAGCCTTCTGCTTCCCTGCTACAGAGAGTTCCTGCTTCAGAGGATCCTCATCTCCTGACACCTGCTGCTGCACCTGGCTGGACTCTCCTGCCCCACTGCGCTCCGGTCTCCCTGTTCCCATTCCAGTGAGACCAGAACCAGAGCCGTAAGAGAGGTCCCCTTCCACTAAGTCAGACTCAATACCCAAGGTTCTTAACAGCTGCCTGCGGATAGAATCAGCAGAACACCAGCAATTGGGGTAGCTTTAGGCATACACTGTGGAGATGACACAATACACAAACTGTAATTAGTGGAGCTGCCTGCAGTATAGGGTCAGCAGAACACCAGCAATTGGGGTAGCTTTAGGTGCAAACTGTACAGATGACACAGTACACCGACTGTAATTGCTACAGCTGCCTGTGGATAGAATTAGCAGAACCAGCTTTAGTCATACACTGTGCAGATGACACAATACACCAATTGTAATTACTGGAGCTGCCTATGGTATAGGATCAGAAGAACACCAGCAATTGGGGTAGCTTTAGCTGTACACTGTGCAGGTGGCACAATACACCGACTGTAATTACTGCAGCTGCCTGCCTGTGGTATAGGATCAGCAGAACACCAGCAACTGGGGTAGCTTTAGGTGCAAACTGTGCAGATGACACAGTACACCGACTGTAATTGCTACAGCTGCCTGCGGATAGAATCAGCAGAACACCAGTAATTGGGGTAGCTTCAGGTGTACACTGTGCAGGTGGCACAATACACTGACTGTAACTGCTACAGCTGCCTGTGGTATAGGACCAGAGGAACACAAGCAATTGCGGTAGCTTTAGGTGTACACTGAGCAGGTGGAACAATACACCAACTGTAATTGCTGCAGCAACTGCCTGCCTGTGGTATAGGATCAGCAGAACACCAGCAATTGGGGTAGCTTCAGGTGTACACTGTACAGGTGGCACAATACACCAACTGTAACTGCTACAGCTGCCTGTGGTATAGGACAATAAGAATACCAGCAATTGGGGTAGCTTCCGGTGTACACTGTGCAGGTGGCACAATGCACTGACTGTAACTGCTACAGCTACCTGTGGTATAGGACCAGAAGAACACCAGCAATTGGGGTAGCTTCCTGTGTACACTGGCGGTGGCACAATGCACCAACTGTAACTGCTACAGCTGCCTGTGGTATAGGACCAGCAGAACACCAGCAATTGTGGTAGCTTCAGGTGTACACTGTGCAGGTGACACAATACGCCAACTGTAATTGCTGCAGCAGCTGCCTGTGGTATAGGATCAGAAGAACACCAGCAATTGGTGTAGCTTTGGGTGTACACTGTGCAGGTGGCACAATACACCAACTGTAATTGCTGCAGCAGCTGCCTGTGGTATAGGATCAGAAGAACACCAGCAATTGTGGTAGCTTTGGATGTAAACTGTGCAGGGGGCACAATAAACAGACTGTAATTGCAATAGCTTAAAAGGAAATTCAGACACTGTCTTTCTGTCTATCTCTCTCTCTCTCTTAGCGACGCAACACACTACCCAAAGGCGCCTCGCAGTCAGCCTTATATAGTGTGGGGCGTGTACTAAACCCCCTGAGCCATAATTGGCCACAGGCTTCCTGCCTGTGGCCAATTATGGCTCTCTTCGCTGACGGTGCTGTGATTGGCCAAGCATGTGGGTCATAGTGCATGCTCGGCCAATCATCAGCCAGCAATGCACTGCGATGCTGCAGTGAATTATGGGCCGCGAGTGTCACTCGAATTTGGCACGAACGGCCCATAATGTTCAGATTTCGCCGAACCAGCGAACAGCCGGTGTTCGAGCCTAACATGGGTTCGACTTGAACACTCATCCCTACTTTTGAGACTGGTGTTGCACATATATGCAGCGCCACAGAGGTGGGCCTTCTTCCATAGCACTGCAAATATGCACACCAATGTTTGTGTTGAAAGGGCACTCCATAGCAAGCTCCCAGTATGGAGACTAATCTGGCACTGACAGCTCCTGGTTTTGTACTAATAATCTTACGATTTGCTATTATAGTGATCTCTCAGGAAAAAAAAAATGCCCCTGTACTCTTATTCTCCCCTGAATAGAGGAACAGATACATTGTATATTTGTCTCCTAGCCAGAAGAAAAGAATGTGAACAAAAAAGATCTGGGTGCAAAAAATAAATAAATAAGTAAAATAAATAAAGTTAAAATAGCTTGAATGGGACTTGATCTAGTATAGTATCAAGGTAAAAACTTCAGGGTCAGTGTGTTTTAGGTAGGTTTAAATAAAGTTTTTTTTTTTGTTTTGTTTTTTTAGTGTCAGTGTTATTGTCAGTGAGTGTGTTTAGGTAATATACAAAAGCAAAATGTGTACTATTGTCTCTTGGCCCTACTACAGGTACAAACAAAAAATAATTTACACATATGTGGTATTGCCACAAATGTAAGCCATAGGAAAATGTATTTTAGAGTTTAAAAAAAATGTAGGAATAGAAGCATATTTGGGATCAGATGGCGCAAAAAATCAGTCCCTGTATAGTCTCTATTGGGTATGGATATTTAACCACTTCAGCCCCGGACCAATTTTCAACCTAAGGACCAGAGGTCTTTTTACAATTTCGCACTGCACTGCTTTAACTGGTAATTGCGCGGTCATGCAATGTTGTACCCAAACAAAATTTGCGTCCTTTTCTTCCCACAAATAGAGCTTTCTTTTGATGGTATTTGATTGCCTCTGCGATTTTTATGTTTTGCGATATAAATGGAAAAAGACCGAAAATTTTGAGAAAAAAAGATATTTTCTACTTTTTGTTATAAGAAAAATCTAATAAACTCAATTTTAGTCATACATTTAGGCCAAAATTTATTCAGCCACATGTCTTTAGTAAAAAAAATGTCAATAAGTGTATATTTATTGGTTTGCACAAAAGTTATAGTGTCTACAAACTAGAGTACATTTTCTGGAATTTACACAGCTTTTAATTTACGACTGCCTATCTCATTTCTTGAGGTGCTCAAATGGCAGGGCAGTACAACCCCCCCCCCCAAATGACCTCATTTTGGAAAGTAGACACCCCAAGGAAATTGCTGAGGGGCATGTTGAGCCCATTGAATATTTTTTTTTTTGTCCCAAGTGATTGAATAATGACACAAAAAAAAAAAGTTTACAAAAAGTTGTCACTAAATGATATATTGCTCACACATGCCATAGTTATATGTGGAATTGCACACCAAAATATATTCTGCTGCTTCTCCTGAGTACAGGGATACCACATATGTGGGACTTTTTGGGACTCTAGCCACGTACGGCACCCCAAAAACCAATCACTGCCTTCAGGATTTCTAAGGGTGCAAATTTTTGATTTCACTCCTCACTACCTATCACAGTTTCGAAGGCCATAAAATGCCAAAATAACACAAACCCCCCCAAATGACCCCATTTTGGAAAGTAGACACCCCAAGGAAATTGCTGAGGGGCATGTTGAGCCCATTGAATATTTTTAATTTTTTTGTCCCAAGTGATTGAATAATGACAAAAAAAAAAAAAAGAAGTTTACAAAAAGTTGTCACTAAATGATATATTGCTCACACATGCCATAGTTATATGTGGAATTGCACCCCAAAATATATTTTGCTGCTTCTCCTGAAGGCCATAAAATGCCAAAATAGCACAACCCCCCCCCCCCAAATGACCCCATTTTGGAAAGTAGACACCCCAAGCTATTTACTGAGAGGCATGTTGAGTCCATGAAATATTTTATATTTTGCCACAAGTTGCAGGAATATTAAATTTTTTTATTTTTTCTTGCACAACGTTGTCACTAAATGATATATTGCTCACACATGCTATGGGCATAAGTCAAATTACACCCCAAAATAAATTCTGCTGCTTCTCCCGAGTACGGGGATACCACATGTGGTGGACTTTTTGGGAGCCTAGCCATGTAGGGGACCCCGAAAATCAAGCACCGCCTTCCAGATTTAAATATAAAACGCTACCAAAAAAAACTGTTAGCGATTGCAGGGATCAGGCCTGACTCTGCGATCGCTGCAGTTATGTGTTTAGTGTTTTGTAAGTGACAGTGATCGATCGATACTGCACTTGGGTGGGCTGGGCGGAGGGGCAAAACGCAGGAGCTAGCAGGTATCTGGGCTGATCCTGCTAACAATGCATTTTTTTGGAACCCTAAACTGCTGGGGACGCTAGTATAGATCTGATCAGATCAGATATTGATCTGTTCAGATTCTATACCACTACGTGAGGTTTATGCTTTGCGCGTAGGTGTTAGCGGTACTGGCACTAACCTAGCGCTGCCTGGGGCGACGCAGACCCTGACCCTAAAACCTAATTGATATCACCCGCTGGGTGATCAGGGGGTTAAACCTTTATTGGGTAATAAATGGTGGGTGCCCTGATGCTATAAAAAGCAAACTAACCAGAGTCACCCGTAACACTTATACGGTAAACACTGGTGAAAGGGTTAACTAGGGGCAATCAGGGGGTTCAAATTTTTATTAGGTAGTATATGGGGGTCCCTGGCGCTATATAAAAACCTGACGGGGAACCTATGTGTGCCTGTGTGTGCCTACGTGTTAGTGTAGTGTTGGTGCACACTTACTTTCACTTCTGTGTTTACTATACACAGTGAGAGGAAGCTTCTCATTCGCCAGGAGCGATCGAGAGGGGATGGCCAGAAACCAACGGCCATCCCCTCATCCCGGATCGCTCCTGAAGTGAAACGGACCGCCGCATCCAGCAGGAAGGGGTGCGATCGGACCCCCCACCCGCTGGAAGGCAAGCACGTACATGTACGTGCTTGTGCCTGTACATGCCATTGTGATGACGTACATTGGCATGCGGCGGTCCTTAAGTGGTTAAAATGTCAATGGCAATTAGGGATGGTGATAGCATTTACAATAGAACAGGGGGAGCACTGTCAGCTGCAGCAATCTTGAGAGGAGAAGCAGGGCTCTCTAAAGAATTCAAAAACACAAAGAGCAGGGAGAAAGTGCGCCAGACTAAATGCAGTATATAAAATAGAGTATTTATTAAAAATAAAAGCATACAGCCAAATGGCTACTCACAAAGGTCAATGAGATTTAGGCATGTAATACAGGGATGAATCCATGTCACAATCCAATCCACGAGGTTTGTAGAGCTGGTGAGATGCTAAACCACACAGGGAGGACGATGATGGACTTGCCTCCGTGTTCCAAATACTGATGTGAGCAAGCACGACACTTTGAAACATACCATCATAAAAAGACTACTGATTTGAATATTTGGATAATCAAATCGATATCTGAAAAATTTACTCTGGCAGAGAGATTCCAACGCCTCTGCAGACAAGAAACTTACTGGATATATTCTTTAAATACCTTGTCACCACATGGATTAAACGAAGAGATAGAAGTCCATATGGTTCTCTAGTACTATCTTTTCATATTGCTCTCTAATTCCAAACGTATCATATTTCATACATTCTCTCCTCCCTCTTCATACTTCATAATATAGTATATTATATTATCTCATATCTTTAACTATCTGTGGTTTCTTTCTGGAGTCCCTGTCCTACTTCCTTCATACCAATACATCTATTGCATATCTATCATTATTCGTCATTATTATTATATTTATTTATTATGTATTATTTTCTACTTCTTTACATATATATATACATATATTTCTTCTTTTCTTCCATTTCCGTTATTATAAATTTTTTATTTATTTTTTTATTTTCACTCTTATTTCTATCATCATTTTTATTTAAAAAAAAAATTATTTCCATTTTTTTTTCATGTATTATTATTTTTATTTTTATTTCTATTAATATTATTATTTTTTAATTTTATTTTTATTTTACCACATATTTTCTATATGTCTTCAGTCCCACCCCTTTTCCCTCCCTCCCTTTCCCCCTCTCTCCCCCTCTCTCCCCCTCCTTCCCCTCCTTCCCCTACTACCCTTTTTCTCCCCTCTATTTATATGCAATGGTTCCGGTCATCACCAACATATAGCTCCATATATATATATATATATATATATATATATATATATATATATACACAGTGGTGTGAAAAAGTGTTTGCCCCCTTCTTCATTTCCTGTTCCTTTGCATGTTTGTCACACTTAAGTGTTTCGGAACATCAAACCAATTTAAACAATAGTCAAGGACAACACAAGTAAACACAAAATGCAATTTGTAAATGAAGGTGTTTATTATTAAAGGTGAAAAAAAAATACAAACCATCATGGCCCTGTGTGAAAAAGTGATTGCCCCCCTTGTTAAAACATACTATAACTGTGGTTGTCCACACCTGAGTTCAATTTCTCTAGCCACACCCAGGCCTGATTATTGCCACACCTGTTCACAATCAAGGCATCACTTAAATAGGAGCTGCTTGACACAGTAAGGTCCACCAGAAGATCCTTAAAAGCTACACATCATGCCGAGACCCAAAGAAATTCAGGAACAATTGAGAAAGAAAGTAATTGAGATCTATCAGTCTGGAAAGGGTTATAAAGCCATTTCCAAAGCTTTGGGAATCCAGCGAACCACAGTGAGAGCCATTATCCACAAATGGCGAAGACATGGAACAGTGGTGAACCTTCCCAGGAGTGGCCGGCCGCCCAAAATTACCCCAAGAGCGCAGCGACGACTCATCCAAGAGGTCACAAAAGACCCCACAACAACGTCCAAGGAACTGCAGGCCTCACTTGCCTCAGTTAAGGTCAGCGTTCATGCCTCCACCATCAGGAAAAGACTGGGCAAAAATGGCCTGCATGGCAGAGTTCCAAGGAGAAAACCACTGCTGAGCAAAAAGAACATCAAAGCTCGTCTCAATTTCTCCACAACACATCTTGATGATCCCCAAGACTTTTGGGACAACATTCTGTGGACCGATGAGACAAAAGTGGAACTCTTTGGAAGGTGTGTGTCCAAGTATATCTGGCGTAGAAGGAACACTGCATTTCATAAAAAGAACATTATAACAACAGTAAAATATGGTGGTGGTAGTGTGATGGTCTGGGGCTGTTTTGCTGCTTCAGGACCTGGAAGACTTGCCGTGATAAAAGGAACTATGAATTCTGCTGTCTACCAAGAGATCCTGAAGGAGAATGTCCGACCATCTGTTTGCGTACTCAAGCTGAAACGAACTTGGGTTCTGCAGCAGGACAATGATCCTAAACACACCAGCAAGTCCACCACCGAATAGCTGAAGAAAAACAAAATGAAGACTTTGGAGTGGCCTAGCCAAAGTCCTGACCTGAATCCTATTGAGATGTTGTGGTATGACCTTAAAAAGGCCGTTCATGCTCGAAAACCCTCTAATGTAACTGAATTAGGACAATTCTGCAAAGATGAGTGGGCCAAAATTCCTCCAGGACGCTGTAAAAGCCTCATTGCACGTTATCGCAAACGCTTGGTTGCAGTTGTTGCTGCTAAGGGTGGCCCAACCAGTTATTAGGTTTAGGGGGCAATCACTTTTTCACACAGGGCCATGATGGTTTGGATTTTTTTTCACCTTTAATAATAAACACCTTCATTTACAAATTGCATTTTGTGTTTACTTGTGTTGTCCTTGACTATTGTTTAAAATTGGCTTGATGTTCCGAAACACTTAAGTGTGACAAACATGCAAAGGAACAGGAAATGAGGAAGGGGGCAAACACTTTTTCACACCACTGTATATATATATATATATATATATATATATATATATATATATATATATATATATATATATATACATATATTTATAGCCCTTCACTAAAGTACATAAAACTATTTATATGGTTTCATATAGCGCTGTCCACATTTCCTATCCTAAATTCTTTCTTATATGCATAACGCTTTAACATTATCTCTAGATGTTATCGGTCATTTTATTCTTATTTTATTTATTTTATTTGTTGTTATTTTTGTAATATATCTGTACAAGCCTGTTGTCCAATGGAATCACAGGTCCGCCCCTCTTTCTGTGTATATATACCTCACTTCCTGTTTAGATTACTAGAACTGAAGAAACAACTGAAGTTGTGAAACGCATCTTCTGATTGGCCCACGCGCCACTTTTCGGATCCCAGAGCTTGCGTTCCATGCTGGAACGCACTTCCGGTTCCGGCCGTTCGACCATCCAGACACTAAACACAGCTGGAAACTGATGAAAATACAGTGGTGCTTGCTCACATCAGTGATTGGAACACGGAGGCAAGTCCATCGTCGTCGTCCCTGTGTGGTTTAACATCTCCCCAGCTCTACAAACCTCTTGGATCGGATTGTGACATGGATTCATCCCTGTCTTACTTACATGCCTAAATCTCATTGACCTTTGTGAGTAGCCATTTGGCTGTATGCTTTTATTTTTAATAAATACTCTATTTTATATACTGCACTTAGTCTGGCTCACTTTCTCCCTGCTCTTTAAAAAAATGTAGGCTTCCTTTATCACCAATGAAAAACAAGCCTGCAACAAAACCATATTGATCCTGTCTAACACTTCATGTTAAAAACAAGGTGTTTAGTCGCACACATTTACAAATATATGTGTAAGCTGCAGTGGCCATATCAAGGCACCCCAGTGTAAAGTGGTTGCAACTCTAAAGTTTTGAGAGTCTCCCAAGTTGGAGCACATATAAAGCAGTGGATAGATTAAGGACATGTTTTCCTGGAGGGAGCCCACCCCTTCTTAAAGTTACAGGGATGCACAGGACACCCAGCAAGGGCACAATGGCAGCTAAAGGTATCCAGTGCATCCCCACAATAATTTACCAGCTATACAACCAAATGGCAACCACCCCAGCCTATAACTAGCCTTTGCAACAAGGAGCACATGGAAGGGCAACACATATCAAAAAACAAACATTCTCAGCTCACTTACCGGCTAGTCTGCAACAAAACCAAATTGACCCTGTCTAATAGTTCACATTAAAAACAAGAGGTTTAGTTGCACACATTTTCAAATATATGTGTAAGCCACAGTGGGCACGTCAAGGCGCCCAATCGGTTTATCACCAAACTGGGCTTTTAGGATAGGTTCACACTGCTGCAATCAGATTTGGATCTGACTTTCAGTACGATTGTGTGATGCAACTTGCATGCTACTTGGACGTGGTTTGCACATTCTAGGTGGCCTGAATCATGCTCGAATACCAGGAATTAGCACCAAAATTGTGCTTCGCCGCATTGATGTGAATGGGCACCATTGAAATCAATTGTCTTCCATTGTCATCCAATTCTGTGCGACTCAAGACACATCCGAAATCACACTATTCTGAACCAGGCCTTACAGAGCTACTGAAATCGGCAACTCAGCCAACCACCATTAAGGTGTATTTAGTCTAATATCAGTCGTGTTATTTAGAATTACATTTTAATTTAGCAATTTAAATGAATCCTGTAACCCTCTGGGTGGAGTTTTAAGGAAGAGCAATTTTCCAGTGACAGAGAATTAGCAAAGTTGATACTAAAAACCATTATTAAAGTAGACAGCAAATTATAAACCACATGATGTACGATAATTTCCTTCTCATTAAAACTTGAAATGAAGATGTGGTGACATTATTCTTCTAGTTGGGAAGAGATTTTTTTCTAACAGATGTGAAAAATGATCACAGAAGAAAGCGCAATTATACTTGCTGTGTATTTATTCTGGTCAACTGCCTCATGGCTTGAAGGATTTGATCATAATTGCAACTGAGCAAGGGCTTTGAGAGGTTACGTTGTCCTAGAACACCTGCCCATTCTTCACTATGCAGACATCAAAAAAGTGCCACTTGCGCGATACCCACTAAATTTTTCCTGTGTATGAAGCTGTGTTAAGACTAAAGGTTCAATGCACACATACAGTAAAATTAGAGAAGCATTAAGATACAAAAATATATTGTGGTAAATATGGGCATTGGTGTTGTCAGTGCAAAGTATTGACAAGTGCCAGCAATCACTAATAATTATAACCTGGACCAGCTTAAACTTTTTTTTCTATTAGAAAATATATTATACTAGAATTATATAAAATCAATTATTATTATTTAGAGTTGCCTTCAATTATTTTAATGTGCCAGAATTTGTTGTGCTACATTTAGCACAACAAATTCTGGCACATTACAATAATTGAAGGCAATTGTAAAGCAACAGCCTGTGCAAAATCATTGCAATACATTTATTGAATTACTAGATACAGTATATACAAATAAACATGAATATGTATGTTCATACATTAAATGGTTGAAATAAGCAATTGGTTGCTTCTTATTTATTACCATCTGCTTTATTACCATATTGATGACAATCATCCTTGATGACTATTTATATATCACCATTATTTCTTGTGCTACTATACATGTAACTGTTCTAAATAAGGGTAAATGCATATATTTAAATCTTTGCTAACAGGTACTTAAACTTTTGTGGACATTGGGCTTCCTATACACAATGAAAAATTGTTTCATCGAAGTACACAAGGGAGTTGATTTACTAAAGGCAACTAGACTGTTCACTTTTGAAAGTGCAGTTGCCCTCTTCAAGTGAAGTTGCCCCAGAGCTTATTAAATAAGTTAAAGCTTTACTTTACAAAGGACAATGCAAGGAAAATAAAAAAAAACAGCATTTTTGCTTGCATATGATTGGATGATGGAATTCAGCAGAACTCTTCCTCACTTACTAAGCTTTGGAGGAATTGCACTTGCACTGAGTGCAACTGCACTTTCAAAAGTGCACAGTAAATTTGACTTTAGTAAATCAACCACAAGGTGTTTGTAACATGCCCTGTCCTTTTGCCCCCTCCACTTTTTCCAGGAATTCCAAAATGACAGCCGGGAATTGCTCTGTAAATACACAAACAGCTATTACATCAATTGCTGTCAAACATTTACCCTTCTAACACAGCGGGGGGTTATTTACTAAAGGAAAATCCACTTTGGACTGCAAGTGCACTTGGAAGTAAAGTCGCTGTAGATCCGAGGGGGACATGCAAGGAAAATAAAAAAACTGCAATTTAGCTTCTACCGACATATTACCTCACTTTTTTCTTTTTTTATGAAGACCCGATCTCTCCTGCCTAATCTCACTTCAATCCAGGTAATTCAGGATTGTTCCACTTTTCTTTTCCTTCATTTCCTCCTTTCCGATGCACTGGTATTCACACATACACACACATACACACACACACACACACACAATTATAAACACACACACACACACACCTTTTTTACACTCATCCATTTCATATTCAATATATTTTTTTTGTATCTGTATCAACTGCACCTGTTTTCAGGCTGCATATAACTTGTGTTTACTTGTCCATTACTTCCTTTTTTATTTTATTTTTATCTTACATTTATATTTATACAGCTACGTTGTTCCACCTCCCAATATGTTTATCTACATGGCTCAGATATTTATGTCACCCTTTCTTTATTTATTTATTTATATTTACAATTGTTTTTCCTTATTATATAATATCCAGCAGACACCAATCATGTGTACAACGTGTATCATATATCTTTGCACGGTGACTGTCGGCCCAACCCAATGGCCGTTTTTCGATCTGGGTCTCCATTTGCCTGCTCCCTGCCTCAGTCCCAGGGAAGATTACTCACACCGGACCACCGTATAACCCCACCCTTGGAGCTGTTCTTAGTCTATGGGCTACTTTGTAAGTAGTAATAGACCCTTTCTAATTTTTCATCGCTAGGATACAATGCATAGCCAGCTATTAAATCCATTAATTATTTTTTTACTCTTTAGTTCAATTAATGCATCCGACTCCTGGTGATTGGCATAAGGCCATGAAACGCGTTGAAACTCTATTTGTATTTATCATGTAAATCATGTTTATACTGTATATATATATATATATATATATAAAATATATATATATAAAAATTATATATATTTGGAAAAATTATTATTATACATGTATACATATATATATATATATACATGTACAGGGTGTAGGGGTCAGGAGTGGATAATGTACAGGGTACAGGGGTTAGGCGTGTGTAATGTACAGAGTGTAAGGGTCAGGAGTGTGTAATGTACAGGGTGCATGGAGTCAGGAGTGGGTAATGTACAGGGTACAGGGGTCAGGAGTGTGTAATGTACAGGGTGCAGGGGTCAAGAGTATGTAATATACAGAGTGCAAGGGTCAGGAGTGTGTAATGTACAGGGTGCAGAGGTCTGGTGTTTTGTAATGCACAGGTTGCAGGGGTCAAGGGTATGTAATTTACAGGGCGCAGGGGTCAGGAGTGTGTAATATACAGGGGTGAGAGTCATTGCACAAGGAGGGGTCCTGTGAGGACCAGAGTGAATGAAGGTGTTCACTGTACATTCTGTTAAAAAGAGGCCCCCCTCCATGACCCATTATACTGCTTTGTAGTCTCTAATGGGGCCTGGAGGGGACGATTCCTAACAGACTCTCTGTTGTACTTTGTGCAAATGGTGAGGGGAAAGCCAGGGACGGGGCAAGGCCAGGGACGGGTCATGGGTGGGGCTTGACAGGTGCATTTGCCGTTGGCCCTGAGTATTGTTACGTAAACGGGTGGCCCTGTCCCCACTGACGCTACGGGGAAGCCATTGGGAAGTCCCGGTGTGTCAGAAGGGTGGAGTAACCTGGGTACATCACTGTGTGGCCCCGACCTCAGTTATATAGGAACTGTCAAAGCGAAAATGCGTCACACGCCAAATGCCTCCCACGGAGGCGGGTCGGTCACGGCTTTGGTTTTTTTTTCTCTTTTTCGGTCCGTCGGAGCGAGAGAAGATGAATGGACTTCATGGGACATTTTTATTTTTTTATATTTTTTAATAAAAGACTTGTCCCAAAGTGTGTCTTGTTCTTTTTTTTTTTACATTTTGACACTTTTTTGTGAAATAGTAAGGAGGGCTTCCAGATCTGGGGGCTTCCAGATTCCGATAAGCCCCTCACCCACAGACCCCTACAACCACCGGGCAAGGGTTGTGGGGATGAGGCTCTTGTCCCCATCAACATGGGGACAAGGTGCTTTGGGGGCTACCCCAAAGCACCCTCCCCATGTTGAGGGCATGTGGCCTGTTATGGTTCAGGGGGGCACTCTGTCATCCCCCTCTTTTCCTGCAGCCTGCCAGGTTGCGTGCTTGGATAAGGGTCTGGTATGGATTTTTGGGGGTATCCCCACTCCATTTTTTATTTTTTTTGGCACAGGGTTCCCCTTAAAATCCATACCAGACCTATGGATTTTGAGGGGGACCCCTATGCCGTTTTTAACCCCTACAATACAGGGCACTTTCACCCCCTTCCTTCCCAGCCCAATTTTCAGCTTTCAGCACTCTCGCATTTTCAATGACAACTGCACACGCTACGCTGTACCCTAATGAAAGTTTTATCATTTTGTTTGCACAAATAGAGCTTTCTTTTGGTGGTATTAATTTGCGACTCCGTTTTTTTTTTTTTTTGCAATATAAGCGAAAAAATAGCGTAAATTTGGAAAAAAATATCTTTTCTTCTATTTTAAAAGAAATCCAATAAAATCAAATTTTGTCATAAATTTAAGCCAACATTTATTCTGCTACATGTTTTTGGTAAAAAAAAATCCGTTAAGTGTATAATAATTGGTTTGTGTGATCACGGACATATGTACAAAAATGATCATGTACAGATGTGTGCAGGTGATGACAGACATATGTGTGCAGATAATCATTGGGACATGTGATTTTAGTGGGACATATGTGGGGAACATGTGTTTTTATGATTTGGGGACATGTGTGTTTTGAGGACATGTGTGTTTACACTGTTTTACACTAGACTGGTGATTAGTGAGTAAAAAGCTGTAAAAAACAGCTCATACTCACTGATCACTAGCCAGCAACGACTTCCGTGTGAGAAGAGGAGAGCCGATTGCCTAGCAACCGGCTGTTTGTTTACATCACATGATTGGACACGACCATCATGTGATCAGGAGAGCCAATCACAGAGCCCTCCAGCCAATCAGAGATGCGACGTGTCCGAGTGACACAAGCGCATTGGAATCGTGCCACTGGGCGGGCACGCGAGTGCGCGATCCCCCTCCTTCTGAAGGACGTTCAGGAACGTCCAGTCAGAAGGATAAGGCTCCCACCCAGCCGTATATATACATTGGCCGGATGGGAAGTAGTTAAAAAAAAAAATGACGCATGGTTCCCTTTAATATCAATACCAGACCTGAAGGGCCTGGTATGGAATTTGGAGAGACCCCCACGCAATTATTATTATTATTTTTTTCATTTTGGTTTGGGGTTCCCCCTAATATTCATACCAGACCCAAAGGGCCTGGTAATGGACTGGGGGGATCCCATGCAGTTTTTTTTAAGGACTTTTAGCTGTATTGCCAGGATCGACAATTCATTATAGCCACAAGTACTTTTAAACTACTTTTTTCCTTTAGAAATGTCATTTTGTGCAGGGACTGTTCTAAACACAGGAAACATGCACCACTTTACAGGTATACTATAGACACTCCCCAGGTATGAAATTTAAAGCAATATTTCACTTTTATTGTTTCACTTTAAGCATTATTAAAATCACCAATCCTGAAAAATGTCAGCTTTAAAAAAATTTCTTTGGGGCAGGAAACACTTTCTATGACAATAACTTGCATATAAGCCTTTAAAAGTCCCATAGACTTTAACAGTGTTTTCCGGCAGCTTTCGAATTTGCCCGAACACTGCATATTGTTCGGTGTTCTGCAGAACATCCAAACAACCAAAGTTCGGCCCAAACTTATGCTCGGGTTGAACTGTTCGCTCATCCCTACTTATTACCAGGGACCAACGTGAGGAGCTGAAGCAAGTCCCAGAGCAGTATTCTCACCAATCGGGGACAATGAAGAATTGGGAAACTTCAGCAGGTGTCAAGCCAGGGACCCAGCCAGAGGAAGTGATACTTGCAGAGCAGTCTTGTGTGCCAAGCCAGGGACCGAGCAGGCCAGTTGGGTGATGCTTAAGGCGTATCTGTGAGTGCCAAGCTAGGGACCCAGCAGGGACATGGGGGGTGATGCTTGAGGAAGATACTCAGTGAGAAGATTGGAAGAACTCCAGTTGCAGTGGATCAGTGGGTCTAGGTGACAGACCTGGAGTTCAGTTGAGTGAATATCTAAAAAGGAGATTGTGGAGGAAGTGAAAGAGTTCATTGCAACCTTTCTTAGAAACTGTTCAATATTGCTATAGGAGACAGCGTGTCCACACATACAGATGTGGTGTCCAGCTGGGTGCCTTTCCCTGCATGGCTGTCTACCTATAGAAGTCTCATAGTCTGCTAATTAACATTGCAACTACTAAAGGGTGTTCTGGCCCTAACCCTCTCTCCCACAGTTCTGTTTATGCGAAAATAAATCTCTTATCATTCAAGAAGTGTCTGCCTTACATTGCACTCACCATGCCTTGCAACCCACTCTACATAGAAGCATGTCAGCTCTCCCTGACAGTGGAGGTCACCATTAGGCCTCTAGGGGTCATGGTCCTTGCTACATTTGGTGCCCAACATGGGGCAAATGCATTATCCTCGTAGCTGTCGCCCATAGCAACAGGCTACAGCTTCATCAGGATTTTGTCTGGTTTTGTGGGAAAGTGGCAAATAACATCTCTACTTCTTATAGACTGAGTTGTTATGCATTCTGACAACGTGGGGGAAGAACCAACAAGTCTCATTGCTCATGGGAGAGTACCGGACTGGTCTTTTGTCACTTCCCACTAGTGCTGCTAGAGTTAAAACAGACTCCATTACAGATTTGGCACGCCAACGAAGAAAAAGTGCAGGTGCTGAAGCTACCAGAAAGTATCTGCATCAATCCATTGGCTCGGGGAGGAGCCCCCCGCTCGGCAGAGGAGGATAAGGAAGTGCTGCCATGTGTGCCTAGTTGTCTGTTGGAGAAGATGATGCAGTTTGGAAGTACTATGGCAGACTGGAAAATGTATGCTCCAAGTGTTGGCTTTGGTCTGAGCAAGTCAAAAAGTGTTCTGACTGACATTGGAGTGCGGTATACACCTAGGGTAGGCTTGCCCTGTATACAGCTGGAGGCTTTGAGGCCTTGGGACTGATCTGCGCGAAGTGTTGCGGTTTAGTCACACATCTGAGGCCTTGGATCATCTGTGAATGCTACGGGGAACCCCTGCTTGAGTTATTCTCACCAGCCCAACCTTTGTGGATACTGCAGGCAGATTGGGACAAAAATGTCACTGTCCCGGCTGGGAGTGATATCAAGAGCCCACCTGCCATCACCTGAGTCATGCGGGAATCTGCTCCTCCTGTCTCAGCGGCTACCCCAGGACCCAGCGCTACGGCCGCTCCTTGTTGCCGTTATGGAGACAACACGGTTGTGCTGGGTAAAGCCAGTGCCAAGTGCAACTACCAAGCTCCACAATAACCAATTCAGGCATTCCCTCTGATGGATTATCTGAACTGTTTTTGGAAACTTTGTCTTGGATGAGAAAGTGGAGTGAAAGTGATGAGAAGAAAGAGTGTGACATGAAGGAGGATGAAGTTCCTCCTGCTACTGCTGCTAGTGTCAAAATTGAGCTGTCTGCCAATGCAGCTCCATAAGTATGCATTACTAGATCTTTCGAAGAGGATTGTTGGGCCCGATGGGTCCCTAAAGTTTGCATTGCCAAGCCAATTCCTGCAACTAAGTCTCTTTGCAAGCCAGATGCTGTTTCTGAGTATCCAGTCCAGCATGCTCCAGATGCACGGGTCCTAGCCGGGCATGGAGACCCTAAAATGCTGCCCAGGCTGTCTAAAATACAGCACATCATTTTCAAAAAGGTAGATGAAGAATATGGATGCCTGTATCCCTAGAGGAAGAGATCTTAGACAATAAAACACAATGGTGGATGAGGCTGTGTGAAGTTTCCTTCGGATCCCTTTGCAGGTGGACTTTCCAAAACTGTCACCCGAGATTGCCAAAAGATACGTCTCAGTGCTGCACACCTGGGGCTATGGCCGTAAAATCAACCTGGACAGTGTGATCATTTGCAGACCTGACAAGAAGAATATTTGACACTATATCACTACCGTTAATACCAGAGGAGAGGATTTGAAGTTGCCAGATCCCAGGTATTACTGGCAAATACTACAGAACTATACATGTTCACCAAATATTGTGGATTACAAATGTGTTCTCTGTGGAGTTAAGGATGCTATGCTGGAAGCCACTTCACCCCTGCACAGAGGTTATTGCTAGTGGAGAATATTCCTGTTGGCTGTACTACTCAGATTGTGCTGGACTGAATGCTGCCAGCAAATACAGGGAGTGCCCACTTAAATCATGCTGGTCAGCACTGTGGAATTGCCAATGTGGTTCCCTCTGAAAAATTACCTGAGATGTTCAGCAGGATGTGCCTTCAATTGATGAGGAAATCTTTTTCAGTCAACGGCTGTCATGCGAACAGACTGAGACTACCCTTGCAAGGGGACCTGTGTTCTGGAGTGTGGTCCCTTGCAGCAATGCCTGGCTGCTTGTTGCCTGATTGCAGCTGTGCCATCCATCCCCCCCAGTATCCCTAAGCCCTTGTACACACGGTCGGAGAATCCGTCGGAATGTGTCCTATCGGACCGTGTCGTTGGATAATCCGACTGTGTGTGGTATGCATCGGACTGATTCCGTCCGAATATCCGTCGGACCCAATTTTCCAACATGTTGGAAATATTTCCCGACCAACTGGTTCGATCAGACATACTCCGATCATGTGTAGCGAATTTTGATCGGACCAAGTGCCACGCATGCTCAGATCAAATTCCTACATCAAAGCTATTGGCTACTAGCCTGAATGTAGTCCCATCGTAACGAAATTACGTCATCTAGACATGTGCGATTCGTTTCGTACGAATCTCAAATTCGTACGAATTTCTCAAAATTCGTACGTTCGGGAGGATCCGAAATACGAATTGCCGTGCGTCCGAATTCTGTACGGAATACGAACTTTTGTTTACGAATTCTGGATTTCGGATCAGTTGTCGTCGAATCGACGACGACTTCAAGCGTTTATTGCGGCGTTTTTTACCGCGATTTGCAGCGTTTTTTACCGCGTTTTTCAGTCATGCTTATTATGACTTGCAGAAGACTTCTGTGATAGAAGTCAATGTAAGTTGCCTGAAGACATCAGTGAAGGACTTTCATCCTCTCTGGGCAGGCTGCCAAGAAAAGAACAAAATGATACAATGTTTCTTCTTCAATGGGCTGAACTCCTGTGTAGAAGTTCTCAGTTTAACCATTTAAAGACTAAATCTTTTTTGACACTTGTTGCTTACAAGTAAAAATCCAGTATTTTCTGCTAGAAAATCACTCAGAAGCCCCAAAAATTATATATATATTTTTTAGCAGAGACCCTAGTGAATAAAATAGCGGTTGTTGCAATATTTTATGTGACGCGGTATTTGCGCAGAGGTCTTTCAAACGCAAGTTAGCCCCTTTTTTTTCCGGTCGACCTCTAGGGAGCACTGACATTAGCAGCGTGACATACAGCAATGACACCTGCACCGTGATAGAGTGATCTGACACCAGCACCGTGATAGAGAGCACTGACATCAGCAGCGTGACATACAGCAATGACACCTGCACCGTGATATACAGCACTGACACCAGCACCGTGATAGAGAGCACTGACATCAGCAGCGTGACATACAGCAATGACACCTGCACCGTGATATACAGCACTGACACCAGCACTGTGATATACAGCACTGACACCTGCACCATGATAGAGTGATCTGACATCAGCACCGTGATAGAGAGCACTGACATCAGCAGCGTGACATAAAGCACTGACACCAGCACCGTGATATACAGCACTGACACCTGCACTGTAAGCAGCCCCAGGAGGAAGTCAGCATAGCACAGGGATGGTGGGAGCCCCTCATAATAAGCAGTCCCAGGAGGAAGTCAGCACAGCACAGGGATGGTGAACTTTACAAACCTACAGGTCATATTTGCAGCCACAAAATAATTACTAGCTGTGCACACATAGTCCCACCACATGGCCAATGACATAACACATGTATGAGGTGAATCTGGGATCGACAACTACAAGCATTCTTTTTTTATATGTGAAATTCTGAAAATGCAGGAATCTTGAGATAATGGAGGCGAGGGAAGGTCAGGGTAGGCAAAGAAAAGGGTGCAGGGGATGATCACCAGCACCATGATATAGAGCACTGACACCTGCACCGTAATAGAGTGATCTGACACCAGCACCGTGACATAACACATGTATGAGGTGAATCTGGGATCGACAACTACAAGCATTCTTTTTTTATATGTGAAATTCTGAAAATTCAGGAATCTTGAGATAATGGAGGCGAGGGAAGGTCAGGGTAGGCAAAGAATCATCTCCTGCACCCTCTTCTTTGCCTACCCTGACCTTTCCTCACCTCCATTATCTCAAGATTCCTGAATTTTCAGAATTTCACATATAAAAAAAGAATGCTTGTAGTTGTCGATCCCAGATTCACCTCATACATGTGTTATGTCACGGTGCTGGTGTCAGATCACTCTATCACGGTGCAGGTGTCATTGCTGTATGTCACGCTGCTAGTGTCAGTGCTTTCTAGAGGTCGACCGAAAAAAAAGGGCTAATTTGCGTTTGAAAGACATCTGCGCAAATACCGCGTCACATAAAATATTGCAACAACTGCTATTTTATTCCCTAGGGTCTCTGCTAAAAAATATATATATAATTTTTGGGGCTTCTGAGTGATTTTCTAGCAGAAAATACTGGATTTTTACTTGTAAGCAACAAGTGTCAGAAAAGATTTAGTCTTTAAATGGTTAAACTGAGAACTTCTACACACAGAGTTCAGCCCATTGAAGAAGAAACATTGTATCATTTTGTTCTTTTCTTGGCAGCCTGCCCAGAGAGGATGAAAGTGCTTCACCGATGTCTTCAGGCAACTTACATTGACTTCTATCACAGAAGTCTTCTGCAAGTCATAATAAGCATAATGAGCAATGTTTTTGCCTTTAAATTCATGGTAAAGAACGTTCGTATGAAAATTCGTATTTCGTACGAAACAGAACAGAATTTCAGACACAAAATACGAATTACGAATTAATTTTATTACGAATCGAAACAGAACAGAACTAAATTAATTTTTTGACGGCGCCCATGTCTAACGTCATCACGTTCTGAAAGATCGGATTTTTCGACAACTTAGTCCGACCGTGTGTATGCAACAGTTTCGGACACAATCCGTCAGACTAAATCCAACGAACAAAATCCGACGGATTTGGTTGGCAAAATCTCCGACCGTGTGTACGTGGGCTAAGAAGTAGGGAATCTGCTGGGAAATATTTTTCACCCAAGTGATAATATAATAATATTGATGGACTCTGGCGATTCAAAGACACTAGGGTGTTACCTAGATAAAATAGGCTATGGTAAGAAAGGGGGGTGAAAGTTCTTACTGTGCACACAGAATAATGGACTGCCCAGTGTCGCATATTGGCCACCAGGTGGTGTGAGAAGTGCCAGCCTGAGTGAGCCCTCATTTATATTATGCGTTCATCTATAGTACATGCTAAGAAAGTTTGTAGGATAATTGTGAAAGGGGTGGAATTCTCGGATGAGAATGGGGCCCATTTTCATTCATGTGTGTATGGTTTAGACATGTTATAGGGTGTATTTACACTGCTATGCTGTTCTCGGCTGAGGACAAGTAGCAACCTTCCTTCACTTATGTACATATTACACTGTATTATCATAGGATGCATTTGCATTGCTGTTTATTTTCTCTTTCAGATGTTCCTGTGCCATTGCATATTCCTTGGACAAGGAGAGACAGTGACCCAACATAGGCAATAATGCTCAATATTCATGCCCTTTCTTACTGTATATATTAGATAGAATATGAGGCTATTGTTGATATGTTTTCCCTTAACTATTGGGTGGTACACCACACAATAAATTGTATATATGATTTCTGATATTTATCTACCCTGTGTGAATTATCATTCACTAATGTATTTGTTGCACATGTTTATTTCATGTGGTATTGCATTGTGCATTGCTTGTTATTATTATTATTCCTTTCCTGTTTCCCCACCCATCCCAGTTTTTGCCAGGACATTCGCTCTCAGGCTTGAGAGCTCAAATTATTTTTTCTGCAAACTACAAGATGTCGTTTTGTAGGCAGGGTGAGGATGTGGCACCCTGATTTTTAGGCAGTGTTTCTAGTAAATTTACCTGCCAAGTATAGATGCCTTGGCCAATTGATAATAGATCAATTGATTCCACCCTAATTCTGGAATTGCTGCACTTCTCTCGTCTGTCATTAGATGGTCAGGTATCTGGTGGTATTAGATAAGACAACGGCACTGCAAGGACAGATTAGGATTAGAAGGGGTATTTCACCCAATGGTCAGGAATCTTCTTGGGTCCCTTGGCCTGCTGGGAGAGCCCACCTGACCTCACCCAGCTTTATTTGTGTGAGGTCAGGTGATCGGGGTTCTGTGCCACCTGGACGGCTGTGTGGGTGGACATGTGTTTTATTGCACCAGGCTGCTAGGCCAGAGCCTGAGGCTTATTCTGGGTACATCTGGCTAATAGATTGTCTGAAGGTCTATCCAGAATCAATAGAGCAGTGCAAGGTTGAGACTGCGGCTTCCAGTCCAACCAAAAGTGATGGTTTTGCCGGCCAGAGAACCTATCATGGTCAGAAGTAGGGGGAAAGCTGTCGCCACTAAGGGACCATCCACTGTATTATCAGAAACCACCGTGAGTACCTGAAGCAAGTACCAGTGCAGTATTCTCACCAACCGGGGATGGTGAAGAAATGGAAAACTTCAACAGGTGTCAAGCCAGGGACCTAGCCAGCGGAGGTGACACTTGCAGAGCAGTCTTGTTTGCCAAACCAGGGACTAAGTAGGCCACTGGAGTGACACTTGAGCAGTATCTGTGAGTTCCAAGCTAGGGACCCAACAGGGATGCGGAGGTGACGCTTGAGGAAGATACTCAGTGAGAAGATTGGAAGAGCTCAGGAGATCCAGTGGATCAGAGGGTCTAGGTGATAGACTGGGAGCACAGTTGAGTGAAGATCTAAAAAGGAGATTGTGGAGGAAGTGAAAGAGTTCATTGCAAACTTTGTTAGAAACTGTTCAAGATTGTTGCTAAAGGAGACAGCGTGTCTACACATGCAGATGTAGTGTCTGGCTGAGTGCCTTTCCCTACATAGTTGTCTACCTATAGAAGTCTCGGAGTCTGCTAATTAACATTACAACTACTAAAGGGTGTCCTGGCCCTAACCCTCTCTCCCACCATTCTGTTTAAGAGAAAATAAATCTCTTTGCATTTAAAAAGTGTCTGACGCCCATTAATCTACATAGGATTGCACCCACCATGCCTCGTAACCCACTCTACACAGAAGGATGTCAGCTCTGCCTGACTCTGGAGGTCACCATTAGACCTCTAGGGGTCGGACCCTTGCTACAAGTCGACTGTATAAATCAAGTAATCATGACAAGCCTATGGCAGTCCACTTTGTGGATGCCCAGCATCAAATCCATGACCTTCAAGGGATGGTAATAGACCATGTTCCTAGACCCCATTGTTAAAAAATAGGGGTAGGTTTTTTCTACAGAGCAGTGTTTCTCAACTCCAATCCTCAAGGCACCCCAACAGGTCATGTTTTTAGACTTTAAATTATTTTTCACAGGTGATTTGATCAGTTTCACTGCCTTATTAATTACCATAGCCATTTCATCTGTTTTTTTGCCCGAGTCAATTCCAAGGCTCTCCTTTTTACCCCTTATTAAGAGTCAAGCATCAGGGTTCAGTGTATACTGGATAAGTGCTAGTATGTTCTTTAGAAGGCCTCAGTGGAACTTGGATATGATGACATTATTCAAAAGTATTTTGTGGGATATGTTTTACATTTTTGATCAGAAGTATTAGTTACCTATGAAAGTAGCAAAATTAAATATTATCCCAGAGCAACCAATTTAAGGGACAAGGTGATCTGTATAATATCATTATAAAATAAGACATTAATAGTTTAGCAGATTGAGATGTAAAAAAGTAACAAGATTCCCTTTATCCGCAAGGAATATAGTATTGCAAAATATAATTGTTTTTATACCGTTGTAAGATGGGAGGTTGGAGAAATGTAGAGCAGACATAGAAATCCGAGTCAAGTCAGAAAAGGTCTGCTGCAGCTCATCCCGGGAACCATCACATGCACAGTCTAACCCCAGCTACTGCCCATGGTGAAAGGGGTAGTCTCTCCTGGACCTGGTTCACAGATGAGCTACCTTTCCATCACCCTCCTAATTCAATTTTATTAAAAATAATATCAGTGAACCTTCTGTCTTGTGCTTGTCTTATAGAAATGTATGTACCCTCTGCATAGACAAAAAAAGGTAAGTACGGTAAGTTCTAGCTAATAATGATCATTTGGCCTTTGCATTATTCACTTACCAAATCAATGTCTTTTCCTTGTATATACATTTTTTACAGTAATTAGTGTATAGGAATGGTTAGTGGTATATACTGTATGTATTTTTGTGAGGGACAATTATAAAGGGTAGAGAAAAAAATCATGGGAAAATGAACAAAAACGTCATTGGCTTAAAAGTCACACAGGTACACTGGGGGGATCTCTGTTTGATCCTTACAGCAAAATGGCAATTAAGTTGAAAATCACAGAAAGAAATAACACATCCTGATCTTCTGTCACACCTAGAAAAATAATTGACATTGAATGCCTAACCAAATTTATCATGTATAGTTACCATCAAAAGGGTCATCTTTGCGTTCCATGACCTCAATACTATTCACAGCACAGTATATATAATCCCAAAAGCCAAAGTCATTCCTGAAAGTGATTATATCACTGTACCAATAATGCTAAACTGCTGTACTCTATGAGAAAAACAAAGAAAAAACATAACAAAGCTTTCTATGATTGCCAAAATCATCCTCTTCTTATCTGCTTTCTGTATGAGCTATTACAGGCGATGCTTAGAATTACATTAAGATAATGACTTCAGAACATCTATTTGATGTATACTGGGAATTGAGCATTAAAGAAAACGTAACATGCATGACTGTGTCCTACTGAATGTGTATCCTTCTAATTGATCTGATTTTATTATCTGTACAGACAAGACCAATTCATATTAAATAATACATTACCAGCTTGTCAGAACAAACAATTACACATGTCAGGAGGAAATTATAATAGAATTTCATTCTACAAAGATGTTATCTGTGGCTCAAGAAATTATGGATTTATACAAAATATATGTAAAAGTTGCTGTCTGTGGAATTTTACTGTGCAATGTGTCTGTGTGCTCAGTAACACTTATATTACAATACAAAAATAGCTTTCAGATCCATGTCAAGTCCATATTAACATGTCTGTTCCTTTAACAGTATTAAATTGAACAATACTAGAAAAATTCCCAGTAATTTGAACGAAAAACTCGATTTACAGTGTTAATTTTTTGGGGGACTGTAATTTTTAGTACAATATAGAAAGTGCACTACATTGTGGCCTCATCATACAAACTGGCTCCCCAGCTGTTGCTGAGCAAAATAAAGGCAGCTTGGAGGGAAAATTTAATTTTTTTGGCTTTACAAATGCAATTACTGCTGCAGCAGATTCTAGACATGGTACAGATCTGCCACTTTACAGGTAGACTAAGGGGACGCCCCAGGAACTATATTGGAAGGATTTTTTAATCTTTATGCTTTCACTTTAAAAATCAAAAAATCACTGCTTTTTTAAAAATGACGTTTTTCATAAACATTTTAAGGATACATGTCACCCAGGGCAGGACCCAGACCCCTATAACCATTGTATGCCCAATTACTTACATATAAGTCTTCAAAATAGGAACTTTTGATTTTTGACATTCAAGTCCCATTGACTTTAATGTGGTTTGGTATTCGGGTCTGAACTTTCACGGTATTCGAAAGTATTGGTGTGAACCAAACAGAGGTCGGTTCAGCCCATCCCTAGTCAGTGATAAGTGCCCCTTACATTGGTTGTCTGTGATATACATAGTGCCCCCTGACATTGGTAGTATATCCCTTACATTTGTAGTCAGGTATAAACGCCCCTGCATTGGTTGTCTGTTATATAGTGCCCCCTTACATTGGTTGTCAGTGATAAGTGTAGGTTCCTTTAGCATGCAGGTGCCTACATCACAGGTTCCATCAGTGTAAGGGGGGTTCAGTTTACACCGTCACCTCTGTCTCAGCTTCCAATGGGAGGGCTATAATGTTTTGCTGTGTTTAGGAGGTGGGTCATAGGGTGTTGGGTTGGGAGGGTATAGAGTACTGGCGAGATTATGGTGTTTTTCTAGGAGGGAGGGAGGAACTAGAATGTTGTAGGAGCTTTCTTGCTTTTTTCAATGCTATTTTATCTTTAATTAATGTAGCGCCCTGCTCAAAATGAGCAGACGCTATTGTTTTTCAAATTTAAGTTGTCTGAAGCTGCAGCTGGGCTCAGGCTAATTATGCCAAAAAGTTAGGGTTTCTGTATCAGTTCAGCTGGGTTGCACTAATTACCACTTGACCATGGGTGTTGCTGTCACCACCGGTAGGTGTAGAAATGCAACAAGCTGGATATATTGAATACCACCTCTTGCCCGGAAATAGCCCAGTGGGAGTGGTTTCCCTGCTGTGCATTCTGGGAGAGGGTATTTAAGGTACCAACGCCATTTTGTGAGGTCTTTTTTCTGGGGTTCGCTATCCCAATCTCATGCCCCTCCTGGCCTGGGGTGTGTCTCGCATGACCCTGCGCCTCGGGGTTGGCTGGCCCAAGGCTTTGCAACTGAGAGAGTAGGCCCAAAACTCTTGGAGCCTTCTGATCCAAGGGTGGTCCTGTGCTGTCTCGCCTGCAGGGAGAGGCAAAGAAAACTGGAGGACCCAGGAGAGGACTTTTCTAGGAGAGGACCGAGCACGAGGCTGGTATCTCTGGAGGAGCCTGGAAACCCAGTTAGAGGACGCAACCCAGATCACTACCCATACAGTACCGCCGGGTCGGCTGAAAGGGAACTGGTACTGTATGGCAGTTCTTTAAATCTCTCAAGAATGCTTTAGTTCAATTGACAAGTCTGTGGCAGAGACTTTGTTTGAACATCTCACCGGCTGCTAGGTCAGTGAGAGAGGCCTATCCGGTGGTTGCTGGATCCAGTCTGTGGAGCTGTTTGTCCTTTGGATCTGACCAATACCTCTAACCCGCAATTAGTAAGTGCCTGAACTCCCCTTAACCCTCTGACCCTCTATTGAAGGACTTTGTGCTTATCCCAAATAAATCTTTGAAAAAGGACTAAGTGTCGGATTTAACATTCTTTGGGCTACTTTCCAACGGGACGCCTGAGACGGAGACGCAAGCAGGTGAGGTAACGGTAAGCCCAAATAAAACCAGCAGCTCCTTCGGGGGTCAGTGCTACATGTGTGGGCTCGTACATTCGGGATTTGCTGTTACCTCTCGCAACTCAAGGAAACTGTTGTTGGAAGTCTACATAATAGAGGGTTCTGGACTGCGCAATACTTTCTTTACAAGGGGTTAATTATGGACCTCGTGGAAGCTGCTTCTTCTACCGCTACTCACTTTCCTGCATCTGCCCAAAAGAAAGTGGGATATGTGAAAGCCTCCCGCGGTCGAGGCCTACCTTAGAGATTGCCTGGACCGGATCCGGAGAAAGTGATCGCTCCAGAGTAGTGATGGACGAACGTTTCGCCCGGCGGTCGTTTCGCGGCGAATTTCCGACTTTCGCCGTCCGCGGGTTCGAACGCCTTTTTCCGTCGTTCGCCCCGGCGGACTTACGTGTTTAATGTATACAAGAACTTTAACCTTTCGTGACACGTTTATCATGTGTTACAGGACAACCAATTGAGACATGACAGCTCATGGACACTTGGACATTCCCCCTAACCTATAAATACACCCGATCCGGTGGCCATTTTACATTCTTTCTTCTGTCACTGTAGGGAAAGGATCCTGTGTGGAGTAGGGACAGAGAAAACGCTAGCTATTTGGTACACAAAAGTTCTTTTCAGGACTGGTATAGGTGTTAGGTCAGCAGCCTGAGTTTCTTTTGTCAGTTTAGATAAAGGGACAGAGCGCTGTATGCTGCTATTTTAGGGACAGCTCAGCCAGATTAGTCTTTCTTCATCATCATCATCATCATCATCATTAGCTGTTACTATCAGGTCCACAAAAGAGCTATTCCAGCTAATCGTTCCAGCCTACTCTTTTTTGCCAATTTGTATAGGGACAGGCAGGAAGCAGTGTGTCAGGCAGTGAGGATAATTTTAAAGACTTGCTGTTACTATTAGTTCCACAAAGGTTCTTTTCAGGACTGGTATCAGTGGTACGGTAATAGGCTTGTACACGTATAATATTCTTTCTTCCAAATATAGAAAGAATATTATACTTGACTGCTGCCCTTCTGCTGCAGTCTGCTAATCATTCACAACTCACTTGTTCCACAAAGCTCTTTATCAGGACTGGTAACTTGGTCTGTCTAGGGTGCTACGGTACATAGGCTTGGGTGCGGTACAGTCTGCTGTTCTGTAAGGACCGCTATCGGTCCACAATACATAGGGTTGCCGTGCACTACTGCTGACCGCTGCCCTATACTGCAGCAGTCCTTCAGCGGTATAGGGACTGACGCACAGTCTGCTAAACACTAATACACAACCTGCTTGGTCCACAAAAGTTCTTATAAGGACTGGTAACTTGGTATAGGGTGCTACGGTACATAGGCCTGAGTGCGTTACAGTCTGCTGTTCTGTAAGGACCGCTATCGGTCCACAATACATAGGGTTGACGTGCACTACTGCTGACCGCTGCCCTATACTGCAGCAGTCCTTCAGCGGTATAGGGACTGACGCACAGTCTGCTAAACACTAACACACAACCTGCTTGGTCCACAAAAGTTTTTATAAGGACTGGTAACTTGGTATAGGGTGCTACGGTACATAGGCCTGAGTGCAGTACAGTCTGCTGTTCTGTAAGGACTGCTATCGGTCCACAATACATAGGGTTGCCGTGCACTACTGCTGACCGCTGCCCTATACTGCAGCAGTCCTTCAGCGGTATAGGGACTGACGCACAGTCTGCTAAACACTAATACACAACCTGCTTGGTCCACAAAAGTTCTTATAAGGACTGGTAACTTGGTATAGGGTGCTACGGTACATAGGCCTGAGTGCGTTACAGTCTGCTGTTCTGTAAGGACCGCTATCGGTCCACAATACATAGGGTTGACGTGCACTACTGCTGACCGCTGCCCTATACTGCAGCAGTCCTTCAGCGGTATAGGGACTGACGCACAGTCTGCTAAACACTAATACACAACCTGCTTGGTCCACAAAAGTTCTTATAAGGACTGGTAACTTGGTATAGGGTGCTACGGTACATAGGCCTGAGTGCGTTACAGTCTGCTGTTCTGTAAGGACCGCTATCGGTCCACAATACATAGGGTTGACGTGCACTACTGCTGACCGCTGCCCTATACTGCAGCAGTCCTTCAGCGGTATAGGGACTGACGCACAGTCTGCTAAACACTAACACACAACCTGCTTGGTCCACAAAAGTTTTTATAAGGACTGGTAACTTGGTATAGGGTGCTACGGTACATAGGCCTGAGTGCAGTACAGTCTGCTGTTCTGTAAGGACTGCTATCGGTCCACAATACATAGGGTTGACGTGCACTACTGCTGACCGCTGCCCTATACTGCAGCAGTCCTTCAGCGGTATAGGGACTGACGCACAGTCTGCTAAACACTAACACACAACCTGCTTGGTCCACAAAAGTTTTTATAAGGACTGGTAACTTGGTATAGGGTGCTACGGTACATAGGCCTGAGTGCAGTACAGTCTGCTGTTCTGTAAGGACCGCTATCGGTCCACAATACATAGGGTTGCCGTGCACTACTGCTGACCGCTGCCCTATACTGCAGCAGTCCTTCAGCGGTATAGGGACTGACGCACAGTCTGCTAAACACTAACACACAACCTGCTTGGTCCACAAAAGTTTTTATAAGGACTGGTAACTTGGTATAGGGTGCTACGGTACATAGGCCTGAGTGCAGTACAGTCTGCTGTTCTGTAAGGACCGCTATCGGTCCACAATACATAGGGTTGACGTGCACTACTGCTGACCGCTGCCCTATACTGCAGCAGTCCTTCAGCGGTATAGGGACTAAGAGTTTTGTCACAGGGTGATTTAAAAAATGACAGGCAGAGGAAGAGGCAGGCCCTTCCGCAGGGGTGGTAGGGGTAGGGCAGGAGCAACAGCCTTGAGCCAAAGTGGGAAGTTGCAGAAGGTGCGTTCAATTACTTTAAAGGACGCACCAGACTTGGTTGAGTGGCTCACTCAGCCTTATTCTTCTGCACCCTCCTCATCCTCTCGATCTGCACCCTCTTCTTCACTCTCTGCTATGTGCACCCCCAAAGACACTACCACCAACAACACCACCACCACCACATACCTTCCGCTTGAGTGCAAATGGGGGCCTTCATGCTCCAGTGTTTTAATAGGGACCCCCGTATAAAAAGCATGAGGGTCAAGGACCAGTACTGGGTGGCAACGTACTTAGATCCCCGGTACAAACACAAAATGGCGGAAATGTTACCGCCGTCGCAGAGGGCTGTCAGAATGCAGCACTTCCAGGCCTTGCTTCGAGAAATGCTGCATTCTGCTTTTGCGTGCGCTGGCAGAGGAGCAATTCCCACTCCCAGAGAAGGATTTGCGGGTACCAATCCAACAGCGCCTGCAAGAAGAGGCCGGTTTGAAGATGTGTTGGTGACTTCGGATATGAGGTCATTCTTTCAGCCGACCCATCGACAGGTGTCATCCGGATCCAGCATCAGGGAACGCCTAGACCGTCAGGTGTCCGACTACATTGGGTTAACGGCCGATGTGGACGCTCTGAGGAGTGATGAACCCCTAGACTACTGGGTGGGCAGGCTTGACCTCTGGCCAGAGCTTGCCCAATTTGCAATCGAACTGTTGGCTTGCCCCTCATCCAGTGTCCTGTCCGAAAGGACGTTCAGCGCAGCAGGGGGGATTGTGACCGATAAGCGTACTCGCCTAGCTCACGACAGTGTTAACTACCTCACATTTCTAAAAATGAATGAGGCATGGATCTCGGAGGAATTCAACACATGTGATCAGTAGACCATGTATATGTCTATAAACAATTTTTGGAATCAAGCACACAGACCTTCTTAATTCATTTGGCTCACTTCCCTGACCCAAAAAAGCACACCGTACTATATGCCCCTACCCTCCTCTTTGAAGAGGTTGAGCGGTGTCATATTTCTACTGGGGCTGCTTATTATGAGGGGTTCCCACCATCCCTGTGCTGTGCTGACTTCCTCCTGGGGGTTCTTATTATGAGGGGCTCCCACCATCCCTGTGCTGTGCTGACTTCCTCCTGGGGGTTCTTATTATGAGGGGATCACACCATCCCTGTGCTGTGCTGACTTCCTCCTGGGGCTGCTTACGGTGCTGCTGTCAGCGCTGTATGTCACGGAGCTGCTGTCAGCGCTGTATGTCACGGAGCTGCTGTCAGCGCTGTATGTCACGGAGCTGCTGTCAGCGCTGTATGTCACGGAGCTGCTGTCAGCGCTGTATGTCACGGAGCTGCTGTCAGCGCTGTATGTCACGGAGCTGCTGTCAGCGCTGTATGTCACGGAGCTGCTGTCAGCGCTGTATGTCACGGTGCTGCTGTCAGCGCTGTATGTCACGGAGCTGCTGTCAGCGCTGTATGTCACGGAGCTGCTGTCAGCGCTGTATGTCACGGAGCTGCTGTCAGCGCTGTATGTCACGGAGCTGCTGTCAGCGCTGTATGTCACGGAGCTGCTGTCAGCGCTGTATGTCACGGAGCTGCTGTCAGTGCTGTATGTCACGGAGCTGCTGTCAGCGCTGTATGTCACGGAGCTGCTGTCAGCGCTGTATGTCACGGAGCTGCTGTCAGCGCTGTATGTCACGGTGCTGCTGTCAGCGCTGTATGTCACGGAGCTGCTGTCAGCGCTGTATGTCACGGAGCTGCTGTCAGCGCTGTATGTCACGGAGCTGCTGTCAGCGCTGTATGTCACGGAGCTGCTGTCAGCGCTGTATGTCACGGAGCTGCTGTCAGCGCTGTATGTCACGGTGCTGATGTCAGTGCTCTGTATTACGGTGCTGCTGTCAGTGCTCTGTATCTCCTGCACCCTCTTGTTTGCCTACCCTGGTCCCTGACCTTCCCTCTCCTCCATTGCCTTCATTAGCTCCATAGTCCTGAATTGTCAGAACAATTTCCCAAATAAAAAAAAAATGCTTGTAGTTATCGATCCCAAATTCACCTCATACATGTATTATGCTATTGTCCAGGTGGTGGGACTACGTGCTACCCCCTAATAATTACCCCGTGGCCGCAAATTCGACCTAAAGGTTTGCGAAATTCGCCTCCCATTGAAGTCAATGGAGCCCGCGGCGAACGGTCGTTTTCGCGAACGTTTGTGTCCGTTCGCGTTTCGCGTTCGCGAAACGTCCCGTCGGAAGTTCGTCCATCACTACTCCAGAGGAATCCACTACAGGAATGGGTGATAACTCTGTGGAAAATATACCTAGTGGGACTGTGTGTAGATATCTACCGGCAGAAGAGTTACATGACTCTGAGATAGACTCTCTGTCAGACATATCTGGGGATGATGACCTGTTTGAAACCATGTCCCAGGAGTTGTTGTGGGCAAATGCTGACAATGTTGCTGCAACGTGTAATGTATCTGGCTGGCTAACCTTAAACTCGGGGAATGCATCGCCTCGGGCGAAAACCCCTGCCACTATGAGTGAGATTTTGCCCAAACATAACAGTTCATTCGGGTCAAAAAAATTGCCCATTTATGCCATTGTACAAAAATCGTCTATTTCATGTGTACCTCCTGGATTGGGAAGTGTCTAATCCCTACCTAGACTTGCCCGATCACAGCGACTGCTGAATAAACGGGTGGCTACAGAGTATGGGCTGGAATTCCCTTATGTTGCTAAAGAGGTCATGCAGGAGATTGAACAGAACAGAGAACGTTGGTACACTGACGATGTTTGGGACTATTTGAAAGTACCAAAACCCTTCAGGAAGCCAGGATGTTCTCCCAGCATGGATGATCGTTTCACTGGGTGTCTTCAACACTGGAGCTACGGGAGACACATTTATGTGGATAAAGTAATCATTTGCCAGCTGGGAAAGGGCAACATTGTGTATTTCATCACAACTGTGGATGCTAAGGGGAAAGCTGTAACTTTGCAAGATCCCCGTTTTTATTGGTGATGGGTCACAGTGACTATTCTTCAGTGCCAGTTCTAAAAAAAATAAAAAAATAAATAAAAAGGATTTCTTAAAATACAAGGACTGTGGGGACTAGCTAGCTAGTGTTAGGTTTCCTAGAAGGAAGCTTCGGGTCAAAGTTATCTACCGGTCGCAGTACTTGTATAAAGGACTTGTATTACAATGCTTTCGCCACTAGATGGTGGAAGTTTGCGCAACAGGTTGGACTCTTGCACTTAGACACACAGTTAAATATATTGGAAAGATTGGTCTCCTGACACTCCTCTATGGTTTAATCCTAAATTGCCACATTTTGGGGAAACTCCAGATCCGGTGATATGGGCCAGAGTAGGCATTAAACAACTGAAGCATGTGGTAGGAGGGGGGAAGCTTTTAACGTTTGATCAGCTTAAGCTTAAATATGATCTTCCAAATTGGTATTTCTTTCGATACCTACAGTTGCGGCACGCTTTTCTCTCTCAGTTCGGTCCTGGAGCTCTGGAGATGGGAGTGTCGCCTCTGGAGAAGGTGCTGCGGACGGAGGACCTGAAAAAGCCTCTTTCCGTTGTGTACAGACTGTTGTTCCCCGACAGACCAAAGCCTGTCCAAAAATGTAGAGATGTTTGGAGTGCCTTAGTACCAGACTTTGAAGGGGAGGATTGGGATGACATGTGGGGATACCCGTTTCAGACCCTAGTATCGGCTAGAGACAGACTTATTCAGTTTAAAATTCTGCATAGAGTATACTACACCCCAGCCAGACTGGCTAGAATTTATGGTACGGGTGCGGGGGGATGCTGGAGTTGTTCAGCTGACCGAGCTGACTTTGATCATGTGTTTTGGCTGTGCCCGCAGATTGTGGAGTTCTGGAAGGGAGTGACACAAGTTATACAATCTGCACTTTCGGTACCGATTCCAGTCACGGTCGCGACATGTTTGCTCGGACTGGTGGAGGAGTTGGCACCTCGAAAGGTGCAGAGGACTCTGATCTCTCTGGTGTTATTTTATGCATGTAAAGCTATCCTGTTATGTTGGAAGAAACCTGCACCTCCTACGGTTTCTTACTGGAAAGGTTTAATTAATGAAGCTTTGCCGTTATACAAAGCCACTTATCTCAGTAGAGGGTGTCCTACTAAGTTTGAGAGGGTGTGGAGGTGCTGGCTTGATGCCGCAGATAATGTGAATTAATTGCTAGGCGGTAGGTGAACTCCTTGAGAGTCAGGAGAGGGACAAGGCGGGGAGCTGCTATACTTGGGTTGGCTTACATCCCCATCTCGGGTATTTAAATCATCAGTAACGGTCTAAATTATGTATGTTATATGTGAGATACTGTCAGTGACCATAGACTGAGCTAAGAAGTTGAACGGAGGGCTACACAAGGAGTTTATTGGGTGGGGGGGAGGGAGAGGGTGGGAAGGGCGGGGGGTGGAGGTTTGGGGTTTTTTGGGGACCTTTTTGTATGTTTGTATGTTATCTATGTGTTGAAAACCCTTCAATAAAAATAAATTTTCAAAAAAAAATATATTGGAAAGAAAGTGTAATTTTCTCTTGAAATACAATGTATATGCTTTTGTTTTCCTGTTTCTGTGTTTTGTTTCAGGAATGCAATGAGATCTTGTATCAAGCTGCTGGAGAGTGGATGGTTTAGATAGTTAGATGTTGGGAGTTATGTGTGATGTAACTTGTCTATGTGTGAAATTGTTCAAATATAATATGTGTTCGCTTTTCCCTTTCTTTTCCCTTCCCTATCCAAGTTTTGAGTTCAGGTACCAGACTTTCAGGACTGAAAGTCTTTATTTTTCCAGATGATGGGGACATCGTCGAATGCAGAGGGGGGAGTATGTAGTGCCCTACTCCTAATGAGCAGAGGCTATTGTTTTTCAAATTTAAGTTGTCTGAAGCTGCAGTTGGGGTCAGGCTAATTATTCCAAAAAGTTAGGGTTTCTGTATCAGTTCAGCTGGGCTGCACTAATTTCCACTTGACCGTGGGTGCTGCTGTCACTGCCGATAAGTGTAGAAATGCAACAAGCTGGATGTATTGAATACCACCTCTTGCTCAGAAATAGCCCAGTGGGAGTGGTTTCCCTGCTGTGCATTCTGGGAGAGGTTATTTAAGGTACCGACACCATTTTGTGAGGTCTTTTTTCTGGGGTTCGCTATTCCGACAATTTCGATAATTATTTATGAGGAAGTAGCCTTTGGGTGGTCTATCGCACTCTCTTTTTTGTTTTTTTCTGTTTTTGTAGGGAGTGATAAGCCCCTACATTTGTTGTCTGTTGTATAGTGCCCCCTTACACTTGTAGTCAGTGATAAGCACCCCTACATTGGTTGTCTGTTTTATAGTGCCCCCTAACATTGATAGTCAGTGGTATAGTGCCATCTTACTTTGGAAATCAGTGGCATGACACTGAGATAATTGGTGTCAGTGGTTACTTACTTTAGTACTCCAAATATTTCATGCATATCGAATAACATGGAAGTATTATTCAATTGTGTTTTATTTGTAAGCAACACACATATCTTAAAAAATACTTCAAGCATAGCTATAGGGTCCTAAATCTCCAAATGTCAAAATATCAATGTTTTTAAAAAGCATATACTGTTCATCACATGTAATGATATTGAATAATTTTATCTTAGATTACTCTTACAATAAATATTGCTCGGCCCCTGCCCCCTGCATACAGATTGCTTGTTTTGTCTGGGAAGTTCAGTTGGCAACAATTATGTTCCTTATGCCTTGGCCGTCAGAGCTTCGGTCTTCTCCTCTTCTGGCTGGAACCTAGGTTCACACTGCTGTAGGTTTGAAACTTCAAGGGTGATTTCAAAGACATTTGTGCGGGTTCTTGCACAGATGTCTATAGAAATTTCACCCGAAGTTGCCAAAGTAGTACAGAAACTACTTTTGAGAATCATTGCAGCACGGCAAAGTCGGCATCACACCTATTCGGACATTGCCATTGCCATCAATAGCTGCCGATTTGCCATGCGAATTGACATGTCAAATTGCATGCCAAATCGCATCAATGTGAACCTGGGCAGAATGTAGAAAGGCTCTCAACGACTTCTCTGAACCATTCATTAAAGTGGTTGTAAACCCTCCCCCACAACTTTGTCCCATGTAAATCAGCATAAAAAACCCTAATGAACACTGCTTGTAGATATCTCCTTACTTGCTTAGTATTGTTGTAATCCTTGTTATTCTGTAGAATGAAGTCACTGAGCATGCCCAGATCTCCCCTGATTTAAGGCACACTCTCTATGTCTTATCTATCTGTTATCAGGACTTCCTACGGCACAACACTGAACTCTGCTAATTACTCAGAGCTTCCTCCTACACACCATGTGACCATGTGACCTCACATACAGTCTAAACTTGGTCATTACTGCAGTCTTATCAGCTGAAGCTGATAAGTCTGACAAAGGGAAACATTAGGCATCGGCACAAGTAAATACTATGAAATAAACAAGTCAGCTATGAACAGGGAAGCAGGGTTGCCATATAAACGTTGGCTTGAGAAGGAGGCTTGGTTAACAGTACAGGAAGTGCTCAATGTAAGGGCGGAAATACACTCCACTGTGGACTCAGAAAACATTACATTACAGTGGCTATAGTCTGCTAATGACTTATTATAATGGACTAAATGAAAAGAAGCATCAGAGTGGGAGAGTTTACTTCCTCTTTAAGTGGTCTTTGTGTTTTTTTCTTTTTTTGTGTAATTGTATGTTGTGTACTGTAATTTTTTTTTAATATCTGTGCTTTTTTCCTGTTTAAAAAAGAAAAAATAAGCTCATGAGGGGTTTATTTTTGGAATAAGAACAGATCTAGAATAGTTAGAGTATATATAAACCCTATTTTCTTTGAGTTACTACCTTTTGTTAAATATACCATGGAAAATATATAACAACTGGCACGAATGGACAGTCCAGAACACAGGTCAACTTCAATGACTAAGCAGATGCAGATGCCCTCCTCTTTCTCCCACATAGTGGATTCTGGTGCATAAGGATAGAGCCACCCTTATTCTTTAGCCACTTTGTGGTGCAAGCAAACCATAGCAGATCTTTGTAGAAGGACAAAAAGTACCCTCCCAGTACTGTGGGACTTTATGGGCAAACTACAATGAACAATATAATAGTTAAGAAGTTTAACAGAGTTTATTGAAATATTAAAAAATTGTATTGGTGCAGACATCACCATGGAAGTGCAAAATACAAAATACAATATACTAAAAACATAAGAGCTGATGGATGACGTAGAAGTTGCTTCTCATGAAGCCCAACGTATTTCGGGAATGTGGAAGTTTATCCCTTCTTCAGGGAAATAGAGAAGATTATTCGTTGAAGACATCGTTGAAGACATTCTATAACACAGCATAGCGTAGATTAAGAACACATGGCAGTGCAAGAAATGAGCACATCTATACACCCTAACAGCTGTAAACAATACATACCAATGCCGTAAATAATGAGAGATATAATTACAAAAAATTATGTAACTGCATCGGGTGAGGTTTCCCTAGAAGCGTGTCGCCCAAAGGAAAATGGGGGAATCTCTGAGGCCCGAAATGTCACTCACAAGGATCCACAAAAGTTGCAGCCGAACCAAACATGAGAGATGGGAGCTTCGGAGAATAGTGGAGGCATATAAGCCTTTAAAATTAGCACTTTTGATTTCTCCCATAGATTTTTAAAGGGTGTTCCGTGGCTTTCGAATTTGCTGCGGACACCCAAAATTGTTCGCTGTTTGGCGAACTGGAGAACAGCCAATGTTTGAATCAAACTCATGTTCGACTCGAACATAAAGCCCATCCCTATCCGTGAGTAATCTGGAGACAGGTGTTTCCTCTTTGCTTACTCCTTACCTACACAGAGGGCCTTCTATCCTAATAGATGCTAATAGATGTTCTATTGTCATTTTTTTTTCTATGCATCCAACTCCTGATGATTGGTTGAAAGCAAAGAAAAGCGTTGAGTTATCAATTGATGGATGCTTCAACAAATCTGTCATATTTCTAATTTTATTATGTACTGACTTTTGTATAAATTGTGCCAATTGTGTATATTATTTTATCTTTTCGTATCAATTGTATCATGTCCAGCGTTTAATCATATTAAATATTTTTATTTGAATATATTATATAAATTCCTTGTGATTACACTATTCAATATATTATTGCATATTGATATTTTTAACTCTATGGACTACTGATTCGATACTGTCCTTTATAAAAATCTAATTTATTTTCTAACAAATAACCACCATCAACTTCTTAGACATGCCTCATTTAAAGTCCTGTCCAATACTTTCTCTTTTTCCATATTAGATAAGCACCTGAACGACCGCAACATACAGGGATATACAATGTAATACTGGCATTTAATCACACACATAGGTTGGACTTGATGTGTCTTTTTTCAACCTCCCCAACTATGTAACTATGTAACATAGGAGTCAAGGGATTTTGACGAAAACATCACTGGTATTCTTCTGTTATGTCTCTGAGCTCCTCTCATCTGAGATGAGCTCTCTGGCACTTTAGATGACTGGTCAGTGTCTCCAGACATGTCCACAAATTCCATCTCCGACTAGATTGGTTCGGTGAGCTTTTGAACGGTACAACAGGAGGCAGAGAAGCAGCAATACACTGATCTTCTCAGTGGAGAGCTGTACAGGGGATGTGTGAGCAGAAGTCTTGGCCATTGCAGCATACACAGGTTGTGCTCCCAGCACAGCCAGAAAACTGACCACGCTGGGATGAATGTTCTCCTAGCATGGTCAGTTGGAAATAGGAGAGCAAGAGGACTGGCAGGATCAACAAGTATTTCACATAAAGGAAGAAATACAACTTTTTAAAACATGGTACAACAGACACATAACCCAAAAAGGAAAATCCATCATCATAGAGTCTGGTTTTTGTCTGCTGACATCCCCAAATTTGTACAACAAAACAGGTTTAACCCCCATAGAAAATTGGGATTTTAATGGCAAGCAAAACACCAATTTATATAAAAACTATAAAACAAATTGTCAGGAAAGAAGAAATAAGCCCAAGCCCATAGTTATGGGCAAACGGAGGATCTCTTTTAGCCAAATCCACAGACAGAGAAAACCTATTAGCCAATCCCATGGACAGAGAATTCCCATTAGCCTGACCCACGTGAATGCAAACATGTGCGCCGGGGTGCACGCTTGCCACTAAGTGGCGCCAAAGGGACTTTATAAACCCCTCAGCTGCAATAGGACTTTGCCTTATGGTCTACAGCATTCTGCTGCCTGGTTCCTGTGTTTTATCCTGTTGCCTTACTCTCCAAGTCAGGCTCCATCTCTAGGTATGTGACAGTACCATAAAGCCATGTCAGAGCCTTAGAGAGGGGCATCTCCCCTGGATGAGATCTTCCGGCACATCACAGCATTGACTCAAGCTGTCAAGGACCTACAAGATGGGTACACTCAACTGGAAAATCGCATCCAGACACCCACTGCACCTGCGACTTCAGCAACTTCTACGACTTCAAGTACTCTAGTTGTGTCATCGGAAGCCACAGCTATGCCCATGGTCCTGATGCCCAGAACCCAGAGTTTCTACCCCTGAGAGATTTTCTGATGATCGCAGCAAATTCCATGCATTCTGCAACGCATGTGAATTATACTTTGCACTACAACCTCGCACCATATTCTTAGAGGCAACAAAGGTGGGGTAACTCCAAGTCAAACCTCAGGCCTGGGCTCACCATCTGCTGGGAAAAAAGATTAAGCCAAACTGTCCACCCTGACTCTTTTTTTTTACACTATGGCGCAACTTTACAATAATCCTCTGCGATCTGCATCACCAGAGGCGACCCCTCACTCTCTTCAGCAAGGTCGCAGGGCAGTGAAAGATTATGTGACAGAGTTCAGGCGCTGGGGTGCTGACACCTGCTGGAATGACGCAGCTTTGCATTACCAGTTTCGCCTGGGTTTGGCTGAACCCCTAAAAGATGAACTGGCTCCTGTAAGGGTAACCAGTTCACTTGAGGGTCTTCTTAATCTTTCTATCCAGATTGATAGCCACCTCAGGGAATGAAGGTGGGAAAGGTCCTCTGGCCAAGCCCATTCCGTATGGATGCTGCCTAAAGCTCCGCCACCAGCAAACATGGCTTCAGCCATTTCTGCCTCATCCACAGCTGAGGAACCTGAGCCAATGCAGTTAGGGCTGCTACGTACTTCTCTAACACCTAAAGAGTGTCAACGCCGCTGGCAGAACAACCTGTGCTTCTATTGAGGAGAAGCGATGCACTATGTGCGGAACTGTCCAGTAAAGGTGCGTAAGTGTCTGACTATCTTACCTGTTAATCTGCTACCAGTGTCTTCTAGTTCCACTCATGTTGCTCTCCTCATCTCATTCCAGCTTCCGGGAAGATCCATTCCAGTCTCCGCTATAATTGATTCTGGAGCCTGCAGCTGCTTTGTTGATCTGACTTTCGCCACGCAGTATCAGATACCTTTGCAGGCCAAAGCCCAGGGACTTTCTGTGTATCTGGCTGATGGTTCCAGCATAAGATCTGGAACAGTGACCCAAGAGACTTTTCCTTTGCCAGTCTTGACCTCACCATTGGGTCACAAGGAACTGTTATGTCTGGACACCATTTATTTCCCTCTGTTTCCAGTCATTTTGGGTATACCCTGGCTACAGGCACATAACCCCAGTATCGACTGGGTGACTGGCAAAGTGGACTTTCAATCATACTGTTATGAATACTGTCTCCCAGGACCTCCAGCTCCACCTTTGGCCTTACTATGCATGGACTCTTACACCAAGTCATTGCAGCAGTTTACCATTAGAGATGGACGAACTTCCGGTGGGACGTTTCGCGAACGCAAACCGCGAACGCGGCCAAAAGTCTGCGAACCGCAAAGTTTGCGGCGGGCCCCATTGACTTCAATGGCAGGCGAACTTTAAAAACCTACAGGTCATAATTTCAGCCACAAAATACTTACCAGCTGTGCACACATAGTCCCACCACATGGCCACTGACATAACACATGTATGAAATGAAACTGGGATCGACAACTACAAGCATTCTTTTTTTTATCTGTGAAATTTTGACAATTCAGGACTCAGGAGCGCATGAAGGCAATGGAGGAGAGGAAAGGTCAGGGTAGGCTATGAAGAGGGTGCAGGAGATGATCACCAGCACCGTAATATGGAGCACTGACACCAGCACCATGATAGAGTGCACTGACACCAGCACCAAGATAGAGAGTACTGACACCAGCACCAAGATAGAGAGCACTGACACCAGCACCGAGATAGAGAGCACTGACACCAGCACTGTGATAGAGTGCACTCACACCTGCACCGTGAGAGCACTGACACCAGCACCGTGATATAGAGCACTGACACCAGCACCGTGAGAGCACTGACACCAGCACCATGAGAGCACTGACACCAGCACCGTGATAGAGTGCACTGAGATCAGCACCGTGATATAGAGCACTGACACCAGCACCGTGATAGAGTGCACTGACACCAGCACCGTGATAGAGTGCACTGACACCAGCACCGTGATAGAGTGCACTGACACCAGCACCGTGATAGAGTGCACTGACACCAGCACCGTGATATAGAGCACTGACACCAGCACCGTGATAGAGTGCACTGACACCAGCACCGTGAGAGCACTGACACCAGCACCGTGATAGAGTGCACTGACACCAGCACCGTGATATAGAGCACTGACACCAGCACCGTGATAGAGTGCACTGACACCAGCACCGTGAGAGCACTGACACCAGTACCATGATAGAGAGCATTGACACCAGCACCGTTAAGAGAGCACTGACAACAGCACCGTGATATAGAGCACTGACACCAGCACTGTGATAAAGAGCACTGACACCAGCACCGTGATATAGAGCACTGACACCAGCACCAGGATAGAGTGCACTGACACCAGCACCGTAATAGAGAGCACTGACACCAGCACCCTATATATTGTACACCTATACCAGTCCTTAAAAGGACCTTTGTGGACCTAGTAGTAATAGCTAGCTAGTGATTAAACTGACTGTCCCTGCTCCACACAGCATCCTGTCCCTACACTGACAAAAGACAGTGGCAATCACCAGCACAGCAATGCACCAGCACCCTATATATTGTACACCTATACCAGTCCTTAAAAGGACCTTTGTGGACCTAGTAGCTAGTGATTTGAAGACTGTCCCTCAGTCCCTACACTGATAAAAGACTGCTGCAGAAACCAGCAGTAATCTGCAGCACAGCCTTGCACCGGCACCCTATATATTGTACACCTATACCAGTCCTTAAAAGGACCTTTGTGGACCTAGTAGCAATACCTAGCTAGTGATTAAACTGACTGTCCCTGCTCCACACAGCATCCTGTCCCTACACCGACAAAAGACAGCTGCAATCACCAGCAGAGCAATGCATTGAACCCTATATACTGTACTACACCTATACCAGTCCTTAAAAGGACCTTTGTGGACCTAGTAGTAATAGCTAGCTAGTGATTAAACTGACTGTCCCTGCTCCATACAGCATCCTGTCCCTACACCGACAAAAGACAGCTGCAATCACCAGCAGGGCAATGCATTGAACCCTATATACTGTACTACACCTATACCAGTCCTTAAAAGGACCTTTGTGGACCTAGTAGTAATAGCTAGCTAGTGATTAAACTGACTGTCCCTGCTCCACACAGCATCCTGTCCCTACACCGACAAAAGACAGCTGCAATCACCAGCAGAGCAATGCATTGAACCAGGGGTCAAGTCCTGGGAAAAAAAGTGTGGGAACTCCCACCCAAGATCCATTCCCCCACCAAAAAAAAAAAAAAAAAAGGTACGCTCATATGCATATATACTTCACAGAAAATACAGTACAACATTTATTGTAAAGTGCCAGTTTACAAAAACAAAATAACGTGTCAAACAAAACAATCAACACAATGGGTGATGATCTTTCCCTCGCAGGGAATTTCTACCACAAATACACCCTGTTCCAAATTCTGTTACACAGCAAATTAGAAAATATCCCACAAACAGGAATAAGTATTGGCAGAATATTGAAGAGTATTGGCAGGGTATTGCAGAGTATTGGCAGGGTATTGCAGAGTATTGGCAGGGTATGTATTGAAGAGTATTGGCAGAGTATTGCAGAGCATCGGCAGGGTATGTATTGGCAGGGTATTGCAGAGTATTGATAGGGTATTGCAGAGTATTGGCAGGGTATGTATTGCAGAGTATTGGCAGGGTATTGCAGAGTATTGATAGGGTATGTATTGTAGAGTATTGATAGGGTATTGGCAGGGTATTGCAGACTATTGGCAGGGTATTGCAGAGTATTGGCAGGGTATTGCAGAGTATTGGCAGGGTATGTATTGGCAGGGTATTGCAGAGTATTGATAGGGTATTGCAGAGTATTGGCAGGGTATTGCAGAGTATTGGCACAGTATTGCAGAGTATTGATAGGTTATTGCAGAGTATTGGCAGGTTATTGCAGAGTATTGACAGGGTATGTATTGTAGAGTATTGGCAGAGTATTGTAGAGTATTGGCAGGGTATGTATTGGCAGGGTATTGCAGAGTATTGATAGGGTATTGCAGAGTATTGGCAGGGTATGTATTGCAGAGTATTGATAGGGTATGTATTGTAGAGTATTGATAGGGTATTGCAGAGTATTGGCAGGGTATTGCAGACTATTGGCAGGGTATGTATTGCAGAGTATTGGCAGGGTATTGCAGAGTATTGATAGGGTATTTATTGCAGAGTATTGGCAGGGTATGTATTGCAGAGTATTGATAGGGTATGTATTGTAGAGTATTGATAGGGTATTGCAGAGTATTGATAGGGTATTGCAGAGTATTGGCAGGGTATTGCAGAGTATTGGCAGGGTATGTATTGCAGAGTATTGGCAGGGTATTGCAGAGTATTGATAGGGTATTTATTGCAGAGTATTGATAGGGTATGTATTGCAGAGTATTGGCAGGGTATTGCAGAGTATTGATAGGGTATGTATTGCAGAGTATTGGCAGGGTATTGCAGAGTATTGGCAGGGTATGTATTGCAGAGCATTGGCAGGGTATTGCAGAGTATTGATAGGGTAGTGCAGAGTATTGGCAGGGTATTGCAGAGTATTGACAGGGTATTGCAGAATATTGGCAGGGTATTGCAGAGTATTGGCAGGGTATTGCAGAGTATTGATAGGGTATTGCAGAGTATTGGCAGGGTATTGCAGAGTATTGATACTGATAGGGTATTGCAGAGTATTGGCAGGGTATCGCAGAGTATTGATAGGGTATTGCAGAGTATTGGCAGGGTATTGCAGAGTATTGCAGAGTATTGATAGGGTATTGCAGAGTATTGGCAGGGTATTGCAGAGTATTGATACTGATAGGGTATTGCAGAGTATTGGCAGGGTATCGCAGAGTATTGATAGGGTATCACAGAGTATTGATAGGGTATCGCAGAGTATTGGCAGGGTATTGCAGAGTATTGATAGGGTATTGCAGAGTATTGATAGGGTATTGCAGAGTATTCGCAGAGTATTGCAGAGTATTGATACTGATAGGGTATTGCAGAGTATTGATGAGTATTGGCAGGGTATTGCAGAGTATTGATGAGTATTGGCAGGGTATTGCAGAGTATTGATGAGTATTGGCAGGGTATTGCAGAGTGCAACTTACACACTAGTGACTAACCTGGTAGAGAAGGAGAAGTAAACTGGAAAAGTGCAGCGTTTGGCCCCAGGAGGCCAGGACTGACTGGCACTGGGTAGAGGGGAGGAGGGGGGGGGACAGTCCGGAACTCCGGATCCAAGCAGGCGCGCAGCGTGTGTCAGCCTGCCCACTGACTCGCGCCAGTGCGTGCCCACGTGCACGGCCAAAGTCATGTGACCGGTTGCTAGATGCGGAGCGGCCCCTGCCTAGCAACCAGTCACTCGGCAGCTGAGGAGCGGCGGCGAACTACGCGCTGCATAGCCTCAGCCCTCAGGCAGCTAATGGGAACGGCGTTCCCGCTGTGGGAATAGTACGGGAACGCCGTTCCCATGCGTTCCCGCAGGACTCGAGCCCTGCATTGAACCCTATATACTGTACTACACCTATACCAGTCCTTAAAAGGACCTTTGTGGACCTAGTAGTAATAGCTAGCTAGCGATTAAACTGACTGTCCCTGCTCCACACAGCGTCCTGTCCCTACACTGACAAAAGACAGCTGTAATCACCAGCACAGCAATGCACCAGCACCCTATATATTGTATACCTATACCAGTCCTTAAAAGGACCTTTGTGGACCTAGTAGCTAGTGATTTGCAGACTGTCCCTCGGTCCCTACACTGATAAAAGACTAGGGTAGCCACGCTCACACCTATTGTGCATCTGCGTTCGCATTTTTAACTCATGTTGATGAGTTTTTTACCTTGCTAGCATTTCGTTCGTTTTTAAACGTTACTTGTATCCTCTTATGACTCGGTGGAGTCATTTTAAGCGCTTGATTATTTGGTTTAAATAAATCCTGTTGAAACTTTATTACACGATTTGGCGCATTTTGTTTTCTTATGGTGATTCGTCGTTTGGAGGCCTGCTGAGAGTATCCGAGCGGATTTGAAGATCACGTGACATCCGAACGATTGGGACGTTCTCCGGCATCCTGTATCGAGACGTCTATGTGGTTCATGATCAAATCTGCGCAGTTTGACCTCCCCTAACAGGGGGTCACTGAGGATCTGGTAAGCCTCCATCTATTAGTGGTGTATAAAGGTGAAGGGTCCACGTAGTCAAGTATTTTAGAATAAACAAGATTAACTACTTCTGCTTTATATTCACATGGGATATTATTTGCATTATTTTGCTGCATCAATTTATTTATGGTTATTTGGATTCACAGTCTGTTTTTGATTCTATTGGACACTTGAGTTTCAGAAGCATCTTATAACAAGGTTTTTTCACAATATTTGTGTATTTGATTTCACAATTTTGTTGTTTTACATTTATATTTATTAGGCCATATTCACATTTATTGGCCAAGCGCTGCACTTTATTTCTTTTGTTTTCTCTGTGCCCAGTATCCTGGTTATGGTGTTTAGCTGCTGATTTATTCGTTTTTACTAAGCGCAGATTTTTTTTATTTTTTACTGATAAAAGACTGCTGCAGAATAGGGCAGCAGTCAGCAGCAGTGCACCACAACCCTATATATTGTACACCTATACCATCCTTACAAGGGCCTTTTTGGACCTAGTAGCTAGTGATTTGCAGATTGTACCTCAGTCCCTACACTGATAAAAGACTGCTGCAGAAACCAGCAGTAATCTGCAGCACAGCCCTTCACCAGCACCCTATATATTGTATACCTATACCAGTCCTTAAAAGGACCTTTGTGGACCTAGTAGTAATAGCTAGCTAGTGATTAAACTGGCTGTCCCTGCTCCACACAGCATCCTGTCCCTACACTGACAAAAGACAGCTGCAATTCCCAGTACAGCAATGCACCAGCCCCCTATATATTGTACACCTATACCAGTCCTTAAAAGGACCTTTGTGGACCTAGTAGTAATAGCTAGCTAGTGATTAAACTGACTGTGCCTGCTCCACACAGCGTTCTGTCCCTACACTGACAAAAGACAGCTGCAATCACCAGCACAGCAATGCACCAGCACCCTCTATATTGTACACCTATACCAGTCCTTAAAAGGACCTTTGTGGACCTAGTAGCTAGTGATTTGCAGACTGTCCCTCAGTCGCTACACTGATAAAAGTCTACTGCAGAATAGGGCAGCAGTCAGCAGCAGTGCACCACCACCCTATATATTGTACACCTATACCAGTCCTTAAAAGGACCTTTGTGGACCTAATAGTAATAGCTAGCTAGTGATTAAACTGACTGTCCCTGCTCCACACAGCATCCTGTCCCTACACTGACAAAAGACAGCTGCAATCACCAGCACAGCAGTGCACTGAACCCTATATACTGTACTACACCTATACCAGTCCTTAAAAGGACTTTTGTGGACCTAATAGCTAGTGATTTGTGTCACTACAGTCTCTCCCTGCTGCACACAGCATCCTGTCTGTACACTGACAAAAGACAGGCTGCTGCAATCACCAGCACAGCAGTGCACTGAACCCTATATACTGTACTACACCTATACCAGTCCTTAAAAGGACTTTTGTGGACCTAATAGCTAGCGATTTGTGTCACTACAGTCTGTCCCTGCTCCACACAGCAACCTCTCCCTACACTGACATAAGAAAGAATGTAAAATGGCCGCCAGATCAGGTCTATTTATATGGTAGTCGGTATGTCCAATTGTCCATGTGCTGAAATGTCTCAATTGGCTGTCCTGTACCCCATGATGGATGTGTCATCATGGGTCAAAGTTCTTTCACACTGTAATCACATATGTCCGCCGGGCAAACAGCGGCAATAGTCAACCGATCGGACGAATCGTGAACACGCAAAATTCGCCACAAACCGACCACCGGGCTAACAGTTCGGCCATCCCTATTTACCATGATTTCTTGGACATATTTAGCAAACACGGAGCTGACACACTTCCACCTCACAGATCCCCAAACAAGTTGCTCTCTGGGGCTGAAATTTAATTTGGAAATATTTTTCCTTTGTCTGAACGTGAACTAGAGACATTGAAGGAGCACATACAGTATCTCACAAAAGTGAGTACACCCCTCACATTTTGTAAATATTTTATTATATCTTTTCATGTGACAACACTGAAAAAATTACACAATGTAAATTAGTGAGTGTGCAGCTTGTATAACAGTGTACATTTGCTGTCTCCTCAAAATAAATCAACACACAGCCATTAATGTCTAAACAGCTGGCAACAAAAATGAGTACATCCCTAAGTGAAAATGTCCAAATTAGGCCCAAAGTGTAAACATTTTGTGCAACCCCCATTATTTTTTAGCACTGCCTTAACCCTCTTGGGCATGGAGTTCACCAGAGCTTCACAGGTTGCCACTGGAGTCCACTTTCATTCCTCCATGAGGACATCACGGAGCTGGTGGATGTTAGAGACCTTGCTCTCCTCCACCTTCCGTTTGAGGATGCCCCACAGATGCTCAATCTCAACCTAAATCATATGGCCAGTCCATCACCTTTACCCTCAGCTTCTTTAGCAAGGTATTGGTCATCTTGGAGGTGTGTTTGGGGTAGTTATGTTGAAATACTGTGTACTGGCCCAGTCTCTGAAGAGAGGGGATCATGCTCTGCTTCAGTATGCCACAGTACATGTTGACATTCATAGTTTCCTCAATGAACTGTAGCTGCCTAGTGCTGGCAGCACTCATGCAGCCCCAGACCATGACACTCCCTCCACAATGCTTGCCTGTAGGCAAGACACACTTGTCTTTGTATTCCTCACCTGGTTGCCACCACACACGCTCTGAACCAAATACGTTTATCTTGGTCTCTTGGTCTCATCAGACCACAAGACATGGTTCCAGTAATCCATGTCCTTAGTTGCTTGTCTTCAGCAAACTGTTTGCGGGCTTTCTTGTGCATCATCTTTAGAAGAGGCTTCCTTCTGGGACGACAGCCATGCGAACCAATTTGATGCAGTGTGTGTGCGTATGGTCTGAGCACTGACAGGTTTACCCCCCATCCCTTCAACCTCTGCAGCAATGCTGGCAGCACTCATACATCTATTTCCTAAAGACAAACACTAAGCACCTGCACTCAACTTCTTTGGTCGATCATGGCGAGGCCTGTTCTAAGTGGAACCTGTTCTGTCAAACAGCTGTATGGTCTTGGCCACCGTGCTACAGCTCAGTTTCAGGGACTTGACAATCTTCTTATGGCCTAGACCAGATCTTTATGTAGAGCAACAATTCTAATTTTCAGATCCTTAGAAAGTTCTTTGCCATGAGCTGCCATGTTGAACTTCCAGTGACCAGTATGAGAGAATAAGAGTGAAAACACCAAATTGGACACACCTGCTCCCCATTCACACATAAGACATTGTAACACGAACAAGTCATGTGACATGCGGGAAGGGAATATGGCTAATTGGGCCCAATTTGGACATTTTCACTTGGGGGTATACTCACTTTTGTTGCCAGCGGTTTAGACATTAATGTGTTTTGAGTTATTTTGAGGGGACAGCAAATTTAGGCATCATGCCCATTGTGACATCATCACCCCCATCATGCCTTGGGTGATGAGGTCACAGGGAGCGTGGCCTCTAACTTACATCATCGGATGGCCCCGCCCCATGCCAATATAAGTCATTGCGCACGGCAGACCCAGCATTACACTGGGAGCTTGTGTCGAGTCAACATCAGAAAAAGAACAGCGGGAGAAGACATAGCAAAAGCGCATAAGATAACGGAGAAAGAGGACATTGAACTGAACTGGAGAGGGGAGAAGAACCGGGGAGGGGTGAAGGAACCAGAGAGGAGAGAACACGTCACCAGAAGAGGGAGAAGAGCCGGAGCTGCCTTAATAAAATAATTAAAAAACCTGTGTAGTGTGTTTATTTTTGACACTTTTTTTTTTAGGTGAATGGGTAGGGGGTATGATGTTAAAGGGGGCTTCCAGGTCATGATAAGTACCTACCCACAGACCCCGAAAATCACCGGACAAGGGTTGTCGGGAAGAGGCCTTTGTCCTCATCAACATGGGGACAAGGTGCTTTGAGGCCCCCCTGCCCCAAAGCAATAACCCCTCCCCCCATGTTGAGGGCATGTGGCCTGGTATGGTCCAGGAGGGGGGGAGCTCGCTCGTCCCCCCCTCTCCTGACCTGCCAGGCTACATGCTCGGATAATGGTCTGATATGGATCTTGGGAGGAACCTCACTCAAAATTGTTGACGGGTTCCCCTTTAAGATTCTCAGCACACAATTCGCACAGAAAGCCGGATCATCTGGATCCAACTTCTGGTGCGACTTCTATTCAAATCTATTCAAATCAATGGTCTCTCATAAGGAACCATTGATTTCGAATAGAGACAGAGAAACGCGGCTGAAAGCTAGCATGGCTAAACGTGCATTGACGGCAATGCAAAACACAAAAAAACAAGTTTTTAATGCCGCTTTTTTCCTGGCGTCGGTACTGGCTTTGCAGCTCATTTTTTAAAACGTCCGTGGGCATAAGACTCAAAATGTATCTTTTAATCCCCAACATAATAAAAAATAAAAATAGACAATTCATATTGAAAAAATCTCTTAATTTCCTTTTAAAGTGTTATTAAACCAACAAAAACCATCACGCAAACATGTCTGAAAATATTTAATTAAAGCCAAAATACCATTATAAATACACTAGTTGAGTTGCAAATTTATATTTACAAAAAATTCTACGGAAGGTGTTATGCTGCCATAGAAAGTGTTAAAAGCTGCAGATCCTTCAAACTGTTTTTATTTCATTATGTACACATGGAACATAGCTAAGCAGTTTATAGATACATTTCACACCCAAAAAAATAAAGCATCACATCTGTTATTGAGATAGCAAGCAGCCCCTCACTGTAACAGCCTCAGCCGCCAGTAAATACTCAGAGCAAGCGATCCGTGGAGGAGGAAGCATTTGATTCAATAGTCCGTCTGCCGCCTACTTCATTTAACAAACAACAGACAAAGAGAACAACTTAATTATAACGATATAGGCAATCACAGCCTATTACACTGGCTTTCAAGAGGATTTTGAAGTGAGCATGAGCATTTGTTGCTAGTCAGTCAAAAGAGTAACATAAAAAGTTTGCCTTGAAGTATAAAAAATCTACATTTATTTTGATTGATTGTGTTTGATTTTTAGTTTGTTGATACGTGATACGTGATATTGTTTATAAATGCTGTGCCTGGACCTATTTATTGTGTTATTCATAGGCATGTACTCAACTCAACCTTTTATTTTTTTAATGCAGGGTAGGTATTGCAGCAGTGATGCTGAATGCAATCAACGCTTCTTGATTCAACTTGACAAGTATATCATCAGATTTTATTGCCCATGTTTTTAGACAGCATACCAGGTCCTTAGAGAGCCTTTTCTAAGGACATAAGCCGCTTACACACGATCGGATTTTCCGACGGGAAATATGTGATGACAGGCTGATGAAAATCTGACCCTTTGTACACTTCATAGGACAATTGTTGTCGGATTTTCCACGGACAAATGTTGGGTGGCAAATTTGAAAATTTTCCATGGACAAATGTTCGTTGTCGGATTTTCCGAGCGTGTGTACACAAGTCCGTCAGACAAAAGTCCACAGTACAAACACGCATGCTCGGAAGCAGGAAGTGGTCGGTCTTGTAAAGCTAGCGTTCGTAATGGAGAATTAACATTTGTGACGTGGCAAATTATGAAATCTCCAAATGCAGCGCACATTCTCTACTTCATTATAATGGGATAATAATGAAGCTGCTTTGCTGGTGATACTGACGGAGTTCTGCCAAACGTATTTATAATTTTTTTTATAGTGATATCAAGAAGAATTTTTTTTGTGTCAAGTTACCACAACACCATTATCCCGTAGTTTAAAAGAGCAAAAGGTACAACTATGTTGGTGTCCTTTGTTAAATTTAAATTGTATTTTTAAAATGTACCTTCCTATTCCCAAACTGTAATTTGAAGTGAAACACATAGCCAAGTATTTTTCAATTTTTTTATTTTTTATTTAATAGGGATCACAAGAAGGTCCTATAAAAATCAAGAGGAAGGCAGCAATGGAGAAACTTTTGGAATTGGTGAACCCTTTGTACCCCAGAGCAGAACTCAATTATGTGCAGAGCAAAATTGTGAACCTGAGGATTACATTTAACAGGCAGCACAATAATATCCTGGACTCCAAGAGATCGAGAGCAGCAGCAGATGACTGGTATGCCCCAGACTGTGTATTTTTGGCAGATCAGACCGAACCGAAGCCATCGCTGTCAATGCTCCCTTCCTCATCGGCTGATGAAATTTTTCTTCTTGTGCATTATTCAAAAAAAATACGCGAATGAATTATACATGTGATCTGCCATTCAAATAAAAATTAAATAACTTAACCAAAAAGTGCTTTTTCAGCATACAAAAATAAATAAACTAAAATCAGAATTTTTGAACAAAAATAAAGCAAATTAGTAATTATATGCATGAAAATCCCAAGCCCAGTGGGGTTGTTGGGGGTCTTGGGACTGAATGTCCGGCATGCTGCTGTGGTGGGTGGGGATGCTGTGGTGGGTGGGGCTTCCAAATCACAGATCTGGGTTCTTGATGTTATTTCTTCCCTCCTCCCCTTGTTGATGACCTGGAGGATTAGTTCCTCACACATACTCCTTTGTACCACATCCATCTCCCTCAATGTATTTGCTGTCAGACAGCCAAATGCCTCAGCTGTATCTGGGGCCATAGCGATGGCCATTGTTGCGTGGCTCAGGAAGGCAGCTGTGGCCTCGTCCAGGTTCTTGCTCTTCCTGGCCCTTTTAGCAAAAGGGCGTAGGGGAGGGATCTGGGACGCCATGTGGCTGCTGGCCATGGGCTCCTCCTGACTGACACTTTCCTGTGTATGAAAATGGGACATAATTATTATTTTTGTAAAAATATTGGTCATCAATCACATACAATTTTGAGCCCATGACTATTGAAAATTGAATTTGAGAAATACAAGAGACTATCATTTTGACCCCAGCGTTTTTCCTTCTTTTCCTAATCATTTTTGGCCACTATTGTCTATTGATATTGAAACCAATTTGTTAAGGCAGAAATTTTGGAATAATAACGCCTAGTTATCATCATTCTATTTTTGGATACAAATAAGTTCAACAATGCTATGCCTGGGTCAAGCTGGGCTCCTCCACATCTTCATCCTGTGTTGAAGGACCGGCGTGGGCCTCAGGAGCTGTAGTCTCATCCAATGTGGAAGGAAGTGTTGACAGTAATGGCCTGGGTTGGGATGGGTCGTACAAAAAACGCAGGCTATTGTAGTACCACGGCCTGGGGACATATATGCCGATGCTCCCGATCTCTGTGATTCCTGGACCTTCTTGTGCTCTCTATTAAACGTACTCCACAGGTTCCCAATTTTGCTCTTCACAAAATTTATGTCTGATCCAGGCTACAGAGGCTTCAACAATTCAAGAAGTTTCTCCATCATTGCCTTCCTATTGATTTTATTTGAGTAATCCTTACTTTCACCTTCCACAGACAGGGCAGCTCCCGATGTTGGTCAATAAATTGAGGCAAAAAATTTGGTGCAGTGAATTTATCCACCATTTTTAAATATTTCTCTGATGCCTGCAAGACAGAACACCAGGCAAACCATAATGTCAGGCTTAACTCATAATCTGGTTCCAATATAGGCCTCAATCTAAGTAGTATAGGCCACTAACACCACGATGCCCCAATTTACAATTGTACCTTTGTTTTATGGCTCCTTTTGCATGTTGGCAATTTCGATCATTTGTTCTCAACTGCCAAATCGTTCCTACGGCAGTTTCATCTATCGCGCATTATGGCTTTATATACACTGCGCATGCGTGAAACTCCTGCCCGTCCTTCTTTCTAGTGTATTCCCCGCATCTTGCCTTTTGAGGCAGTGGAAGAGTAAATGGAGGTGAGACGGCAGGTGTGTGGTGAGAGCAGCAATGAGGAAAACCCAGAGAAAGCCACTTCCAGATCCAGGAGGAGCTATAAGGCCACAAATATGTTGTTTGAAGAAATGGTGGAGATGGTAGACATCTTAGTGAGGACAACTGGAAAGCATTGACCTTACAGAAACCCAAATGCCAGAAAGGCCAAGATCATGTATAAAGTTGTGAGAAGTCTTCACAGGAATTTTGGGGTTAGACAAAACAAGGATCAGTTGAGAAAACGCTGGTCAGACCTTAAATTGAGAGAGGAAGATCAGTATAGAAAGATCAGGAAATTGCTGCAAAAAAGTATTTGTCCTGTGTTGCTATTATTACTTTCGTGCTGGTCCATGTTCTTTCTTTACTGTTCTACAGTTTAACCACTTCCCGACCGCCGCACGATGATGTATGTCGACAGCATGGCACGGGCAGGCATATGGGCGTACATGTACGTCCCTGCCTTCCCACGGGTCGGGGGCCCGATCGGGCCCCCGCCCGGTGCCAGCGGCGGTCGGTATCCGTCCAGGAGCGATCGGTGATGAGGGGGCGGCCATTCATTCATGGCCACCCCCTCGCGATCGCTCCTGACGAATGGGAGTGAAGCATTGCATCACTTCCTCTCCTGTAATGTAAACACAGGAGAGGAAGTGATGTAATCTCTCCTCCGTGTCGGTATTTTTCGTTCCGGCACCGAGGAGAGAGGATCGGTGAGTTGCACAAGCACTACACTACACAGTAGAACATGCCAGGCACACTCACACCCCCCCTTTACCCCCCGATCACCCCCCCAATTACCCCTGCCCCCCCAGTCACAGTGACACCAATGCATTTTTTTTTTTTTTGCATTGGTGTCATTTGTGACTGTAATAACTGTTAGAACTAAAGGGGGCTAACCCTAACTGCCCTAATGTACCCCCCTAACCCCCCCAATAAAGGTTTAACCCCGTGATCACCCCACGTCGCCAGTGTCACTAAGGCTGGGTTCACATTGCAGTGGTTTATGAGAACGGATGTGATTCGCACCGCACTGCAGTGCAAATCACATCCGATCTCTGCGATTCTAGTTCAGCCATTCGCCGCACCCGCCGCACCCGCCGCAAATTCGCACGGGACCCTTTTTTTGGTCCGCAGCAGAATCGGATCGCATGGGTGTTCACACCATGCGATCCGAGTTTGCAGATCGCACTGCGATATGCGAACTGATCTGGGGGTGTCATTAACATTTCACTGACACTCCTAGCAGTTCGCATAGGGCAGTGTGAACTGCCGCCGGGAGGCATGCGATGCGGGAACCCGCCGCGGATTCGTGGCGTTCCCGCATCACTCCAGTGTGAACCCAGCCTAATAAGCGATCATTTTTCTGATCGCTGTATTAGTGTCACAGGTGACGCTAGTTAGGCAGGTAGGTATTTAGGTTCGCCGCAGCTTTTTATAGTGCCAGGGACCCCCATATACTACCGCATAAAGCCCCCTGATTGCCCCCTAGTTAACCCTTTCACCAGTGATCACCATATAACTGTTACAGGTGACGCTGGTTGGTTAGTTATTTTTTTATAGTTTTAGGGCACCCGCCATTTATTACCTAATAAAGGTTTAACCCCCTGATCACACGGCGGGTGTCATTTGTGACTGTAATAACTTTTAGGGCAGTTAGGGTTAGCCCCCTTTAGTTCTAAGGTACCCCCCTAACCCCCCCAATAAAGGTTTAACCCCGTGATCACCCCCCGTCGCCAGTGTCACTAAGGCTGGGTTCACATTGCAGCGGTTTATGAGAACGGATGTGATTCGCACCGCACTGCAGTGCAAATCACATCCGATCTCTGTGCGATTCGAGTTCAGCCATACAGATAGTATGGCTGAATTCGCGTTGCACCCGCCGCACCCGCCGCAAACTCGCACGGGACCCTTTTTTTGGTCCGCAGCAGAATCGGATCGCATGGGTGTTCACACCATGCGATCCGAGTTTGCAGATCGCACTGCGATATGCGAACTGATCTGGGGGTGTCATTAACATTTCACTGACACTCCCAGCAGTTCGCATAGGGCAGTGTGAACTGCCGCCGGGAGGCATGCGATGCGGGAACCCGCCGCGGATTCGTGGCATTCCCGCATCGCTCCAGTGTGAACCCAGCCTAATAAGCGATCGTTTTTCTGATCGCTGTATTAGTGTCACAGGTGACGCTAGTTAGGCAGGTAGGTATTTAGGTTCGCCGCAGCTTTTTATAGCGCCAGGGACCCCCATATACTACCGCATAAAGCCCCCTGATTGCCCCCTAGTTAACCCTTTCACCAGTGATCACCATATAACTGTTACAGGTGACGCTGGTTGGTTAGTTATTTTTTTATAGTTTCAGGGCACCCGCCATTTATTACCTAGTCTCACTAGTGTACCCGTAAATTTAGGGGTGTCTACTTTCCAAAATGGGGTCATTTGGGGGGGGTTTGTGCCATCTTGGCATTTTATGGCCTTCAAAACTGTAACGCCCTTAGAAAGCCTGAAGGCGGTGCTTGGTTCTCGGGGCCCCGTATGCGGCTAGGCTCCCAAAAAGTCCCACATATGTGGTATCCCCGTACTCAGGAGAAGCAGCAGAATTTATTTTGGGGTGTCATTTCACATATACCCATAGCATGTGTGAGCAATATATCATTTAGTGACAACTTTGTGTAAAAAAAAAAAAAAAAAAGTTTGTCATTTTCCCGCAACTTGTGGCAAAATATAAAATATTCCATGGACTCAACATGCCTCTCAGCAAATAGCTTGGGGTGTCTACTTTCTAAAATGGGGTCATTTGTGGGGGTTTTGTGCCATCTTGGCATTTTATGGCCTTCAAAACTGTAATAGGTAGTGAGAAATGAAATCAAAAATTTACGCCCTTAGAAAGCCTGAAGGCGGTGCTTGGTTTTCGGGGCCCCGTACGCGGCTAGGCTCCCAAAAAGTACCACATATGTGGTATCCCCGTACTCAGGAGAAGCAGCAGAATTTATCATTTGTCATTTCACATATGCCCATAGCATGTGTGAGCAATATATCATTTAATGACAACTTTGTGTAAAAAAAAAATAAAAATAAAATTTTTTGTCATTATTCAATCGCTTGAGGCAAAAAAAAAAAAATATTCAATGGGCTCAACATGCCACTTATCAATTTCCTTAGGGGGTCTACTTTCCAAAATGGGGTCATTTGGGGGGGTTTTGTACTGCCTTGCCATTTTAGCACCTCAAGAAATGAGATAGGCAGTCGTAAACTAAAAGCTGCGTAAATACCAGAAAACGTACCTTAGTTTGTAGATGTGACAACTTTTGCGCAAACCAATAAATATACAGTTATTGACTTTTTTTTTACCAAAGACATGTGGCTGAATACATTTTGGCCTAAATGTATGACTAAAATTGAGTTTATTGGATTTTTCTAATAACAAAAAGTAGAAAATATCATTTTTTTTTCAAAATTTGCGGTCTTTTTACGTTTATATCGCAAAAAATAAAAATCGCAGAGTCAGTCAAATACCTTTAAAAGAAAGCTCTATTTGTGGGAAGAAAAGGACGCAAATTTCGTTTGGGTACAACATTGCATGACCGTGCAATTACCAGTTAAAGCAGCGCAGTGCCAAAGTGTAAAAAGACCTCTGGTCATTTACCAGCATAATGGTCCGGTCTGAAAGTGGTTAAAATGCCAAGTTTTATTTTCATGGACATGCTTTTGTTCTGGCCTATTTTGATGTAAATAAGTTCATTTGATTGTTGTCTAGATGTGTTTGTAACTAATGAAATGTCAACTTTATTCAGCGTCAGTAGAGGATACTCAGTAGCTGTTATGCAGCTGTATGCAGAAACACCAATGTGGGACACCATAACACCCTTGTTATAGTGTCCCACGCAGGTGCTCCAGTGGATACTAGGGGTATCTCCATGTGTGAAACTTGCATAAAACCGACAAGTATTCCTGCTTTAGAAAGGAAAAAAGTCATGTATTCAGCTTGGAACTCTGCCAAAATAGACAATTGAAAGACACTTCCAAACAATGTTTCATATTACTATTTCCAGCCTAACATATCTGTCTGCTAAGTATACCTTTTTTGGATTCACCTAGGGGAGAAAAGAAGAGGGACATCTGAGCTGTGTAAGGACATCAGTACCCAGCACCTCCTAAAGATACAGAAAGTCCACTCACCACACACCCTGAAGAAGTTGTTGATGCTGATGTGCAGGAAGTACTGTGTAAAGTTCTCAAAACTGTATCGACCACAGGTTAGTGTTTGAGACCACAGCTTCAAGTAATAGATGGATGCCTGCATATTTCCAATACGTAGTGTGTTTTTTAATTCTTAGGTGATGTGGATGTTGTGGAAGACCAAACCCACTTCAGAAGTGCAAGTGCACAAATACTTATTAGTGAGCTCTTGGTTTGCAATATTGAATAGGAACAAATAAAATAAAACATGCATGATCTCCAAAACAGAGTTATCAACATCATCAATATTTTAGCTAAAATTTAAAAACCAAACATGTTTTATTCTTTTTGTTATGTTGTAAATGTGTTTGTACAGTTTTAAATTGATTAACCTTTGCCCATTTCTCAGAGCGGTTTGCTTCCCCAGCTACAGCACCAAATTGGACACCACACATTATTCAATATGGTGGGGTAGTTTGTACAAAAGTATTGTCATGTACAAAAAGCTTGAAGGTGTGCTTTCACACATTGTACAAATATCCGTGTTTTGTATATTACTATTTCACCCAAAAACACAAATACCTTTAGCAGTTTTTTTAGTTATACATTTACCTGTCATTTTTGTAGTTTTATAAGAAACATTTATAAGAAATGTGGCTGTTAGCCAAGTTACATCTAAAAAAGTAGGAACCATGCCATCCTCTGAATGGTTCAGATACTCACAGCTATGACATTTCCTCCACTCAATCTGGCCTAATAAACCAGAACCCCCCAGGTCCACTGCCTATGAATCATGGTGCTCAGACTTCACGGATAAGAGGGGTGGGATCTCCATCATCTATTCCTCCCTAGCCTTAGCTATGACCAAACCTTCCTATGCTCTCTCATGGGAAAAAGACCTTGATATATCTGGGACCAGGATAAAGGGTTTACCTGTTTCCAATGATCCTTCAAGGTTATATTAAATATCTCCCTGATTGAAGCAAGCCTTAAAATACTGACGCAATGGTACAGGGTTCCCTCCCTCCTCACCAGGATCTTTCCAGATGCTTTCCCGCTGTGTATCCGAAAATGCAACCAAATAGGAACAATGCTTCATATATGGGGGTCTTGCCCATGCATAAGGTGTCCTTGGAATAAAGTATTTTCTTTGATACGCAGAGTGACGACCATACAGGTCCCGTAAACCCCAGACATAGCACTCCTTAACCTCAAAGTGAATAAAGTAGACAAACACACGCAAACACTATTTTTTTTCATCCTGTTGGGCACCAAAATTACAATAGCTGCCCATTAGAAAAAAACTTTGGTCCCAATCACAGTGGTGAAGCATAAAATATCCTGGATCATGATGCAGGAGAAAGTAGTCAGCATTATACAAGACAAAGCCCATATATTTGAACTTACCTGGGAACCCTGGGCCAAATTCTATCATATCCCCTTATACCCAGGCGTTGTCTCCTCTAAATGAATAAGGCTTTGATTACCCTGCTGAATCTCCCTTCTTATCACATCTCTTTTCCTTGCACCCTTCTCTCTCCTATTCCTTTTCTCCTAACTTTTCTCTACACTGATCCAGGACTATGTATATTAGACAAGGCTGATCCTGACCTCCTTGTTATGCATCAGATGTACATGGAACAGCAAAACTGGAGCTAAGTATATCTGGAACTCTTATACACGTGCACAAACTGACTGGACTTTCCAGAAGACTAGGTCCGATGGAATCAGTCCGTCGCAAAATCCGATCGTGTGTGTGCTAATCCAATTGTTTTTCATTTAAAAAATCCGATGGACCTAGAAATAGAACATGTTTCAAATCTGTCAGATGGACTCAATTACTATTGGGAAAAGCGCTCGTCTGTATGCTGGACTTTCGAACAGACTTAGTCCGTTTGTGTGTGGGCAAATCCGTTCGTTCGGAAGGTCTGTTAGAACTCAGCTGAAAGTCCATTGGGAAGACCGTCGGACCTAGTCTGCTGGAAAGTCCGGTCGTGTGCACGCGGCATTACTCTCCAGGCTATCTGAGCTTGCTTCCGCTCCGTTCCTAACAACCAAGTTTCAGTTCTGGATATGTTGGTGATCATTTTATCTGTCTTGATGTACTAATATATCTAAACAATACTTCCTTACACTTCACTCTCTTGAGTGGGGACTTGATTCAATTATTGAGGAAGTTGGGGGGGTTGCCCACCCACAGCATGATCCCTTTAGAGGTGGCTGGGGGAACTTCCTCTCACCCTCCTCTCCATTACTAGTTAAGAGCTCGTGGGCAACAAACCCATACTCATCATCGACCCACTAACAAGCTTATCATTTTGACTTAGGAACATGACAGAATTTGCGTTGTTTGCTGACAAAACGCTTCTTTCTAACCATACATGTATAACCTATGCTGTATCCTAGGAACAAGTCATATATTATCTCACTGTTTGCCAGGCCATGTTGGTCAATTTATATACTTGTTTAACTGCTTAAGGACTGCCTCACGCCGATATACGCCAGCAGAATTGCATGGCTGGGTACAATCATGTACAGGTACGTGATTCTTTAAGTTCCCAGCCGTGGGTCGGGAGCACATGACTGGCGGCCTGCTCCCGACCCAGGTCCTGAGCTTTGTGACCGTGGCCACGCGACCAGCAGACCCGATCGCTGCTGGTGTCCTGCGATCGGGTCACAGAGCTGAAGAACGAGGAGAGGTCTGTGTAAACAAACCTCTCCCTATGCTTCCTAGTGTGGCTGTCACTGATAGTTTGTTCCCATCATACATAACACCTACACTGCCCCCTAGTGGTTAACTCCTTCATTGCCAGTGTCATTTACACAGGAATCAGTGCATTTAAATAGCACTGATTGCTGTATAAATGACAATAGACCCAAAAATGTGTCAAAAATGTCCGATGTGTCTGCCATAATGTCGCAGTCACAATAAAAATCGCAGATAGCTGCCATTACTAGTAAAAAAAAAAAAAAATAATAAAAAAGCTATACAACTATACCCTATTTTGTAAACGCTATAACTTTTTGCGCAAACCAATCAATAATCGCTAATTGCAATTTTTTTACCAAAAATATGTAGAAGAATATGTATCGGCCTAAACTGAGGAAAAAAAAAATTTTTTATATATATTTTTGGGGAATATTTAGTATAGCAAAAATTAAAAAATATTGCATTTTTTTTTTAATTGTTGCTCTATTTTTGTTTATAGCACAAAAAATAAAAACCGCAGAGGTGATCAAATACCACCAAAAGAAAGCTCTATTTGTGTGAAAAAAAGGACGCCAATTTTGTTTGGGAGCCACGTTGCATGACCGCGCAATTGTGATTGCGCAAAAATGATTGAAAATTAAAAAAGTAGGAACCAATTTTTATGTCTGTCCTTGCTTCTTTAGGAATGCTGTATTTTGTTTGTTTGAAAGTACATATATGTACTTTGAACATTTAACAATGCAAATTGGTTTGGGCAACAAAGCCTTATGTAGCTAGTGCAAACATCAATGTAAGCCCTGGTTCACATTGATGTGACTTTGAAATCGCACTACTTCACTTGAAGTTGTGCGATTTCTAAGTAGCAAGGTCAGCGCGATTTCAGGTGCTACTTGATAAACATTTGTGTGGTTTCATGCCCAGATGTCTATTGAAGTTTCACCTGAAATTGCATAAAATAGTGCAGGAACTACTTTTGAAAATGGGGCGGAGCCGCTAAATTTGTGTCATACCGATTGGAACAGTGCCATTGCCTCCAATAAGCTGTGACTTGTCATGTGATTTTATCTCTCAAATTGCATGACAAATCGCTCCAATGTGAACCTAGGCTTTAGTGTTCAAGGTCAGTGATTCTCCACTCCAATTCTCTAGGTGCACCACCAGATCCTGTTTTCTGTATTTTGTCATTAAAAAAACAACTGTGTGAATTACTAACCTTGAAAATGACATCATCATCTGTGATAAAAGCAAAGAATATCGCAAACATGACCTGGGAATGCATCTGGAGAAGGAGAGTTGGGAAACACTGCCCTAAGTAATGCTAATTGTAATCTTTATGTGTTTTTAAGAATTGCAAAGGCAAAATTTGAAGATGCCTGCAAATGGTGTCAAAATATTCTTATTTCCCTCGTGCTTCCATGCCTAAAATGTATGTCTTTCCCTACATCTAATTTGCTAAAGCCACAAAACAGTGTGTCAACATGTGCTAGCTCCCATCATGGGGTATCAATGGACACGTTTTGGGGGTGCAACCCCTTCTTCTTACCTACTTTAGTTATGAGGAAGGGGTTGCACCCCCAAAACGCGTCCATTGATACCCTGTGATGGAAGATAGTACATGTTGACACACTATGTGTTTTGGGGCTTTAGAAACTATTAAACATCTACTAACACAAAATTAGCAGAAAGAGCCCAAAGGGTGGTGTATGACAATTGAACTTCCTTTTTATCAGCTCGTAGTACGTCTAGTACGTCACTAGGTTCGGGATTGTTGGCCGACAATTGTGTGCTGTTTGTATACAAGACAAGTTTGGGCCAAGCCACTTCGGACAAAAGTCTGTGATTTTGTTGGTGGAAAATCTGATCATGTGTACAAGGCTATAGGTACAAAGTCTTGGTAACTAGCTATGTTTTGTAAGGTGACCAATTTTTTGTGAGGTTTGAGGCTTAACCACTTGCTCACTGGGCACTTAAACCCACTTCCTGCCCAGACCAATTTTCAGCTTTCAGCATTGTCACACTTTTAATGACATTTGCGTGGTCATGCAACACTGTATCCAAATTAAATTTTTATCATTTTTTTTTACATAGATAGAGCTTTTGGTGGTATTTAATTGCTGCTGGGTTTTTTATTTTTTGCTAAATAAAACAAAAAAGGACTGAACATTTTTAAAATAAAAACTGTTTCATAGTTTGTTTTAAATTTTGAAAACAGGTAATTTTTCTTCTTCACTGATGTGCACTGATGAGGCTGCACTGATGGACACTGATAGGTGGCACTGATGGGCACTGATAGTCACTGATAAGGCAGCACTAATGGGCACTGATAGGCGGCACTGATAAGCACTGATATGGGGCACCGATAGTTGGCACTGATGGTTGGCAATGAAGGGCACTGATAGGTTGCACTGAAGGGCACTGATAGGTGGCACTGATTAACGACACTGGTAGGTGGTACTGATGGGCACTGATGATCACTGATGGGTGGCACTGATAATCACGGATTGGTGGCACTGATGGGCACTAGTAGGCACTGGTAGGTGACACAGATAAGCATGATCTGTGGCACTGATTATGAGACACTGATGGGCATTGATTGGCAGCACTGGTGGGCATTGATGGGTGGCACTGGTAGGGGGCATTGTGGGTGCTGGTAGGTGGCACTGGAGGGTACTGATAGGTGGCACTGATAGGTGGAACAATGGGCACTGGCAGCTGACACTGGTGGGCACAGACAATGCAGCCGTGGCTTTCTGTGTGAAGGACCGATGTCCCTCTGACAGAAGCCATGATCTGCTTTTTTCTCCCCTCAGGCTGACAGCATGAGGAAAAGAAAAATACTGATTACCGAGCTTCTGTTTACATCACTTGATCATTGGCTGACAGCTGATCATGTGGTGAGGGGACGGGATCAACCCCTTACTCAGATCTTTAAACAGCCGGGTCTCATAGACTTTGTGATCACAGAGTGAGCCGCGCATGACCCACAGACAACGGTTGCTCGAGAGGACATCCATAGACGCCCTCCCAGCAATTAAGGCTCATGCTGTAGCCGGACGGCATGTTGTTAAATTTGGGAAGAAAGGAGTTAGGGTGCTTCCACATGTGAGTGCCTGTTCTGTTTTGACAGATCCCCTCTTAATTTGTTGCAAACCATAACAAATATCACTTTAGTGATTTTCTTCCAGCCTGAAACAGGACCCATGTTCAGTCTATGAGCAGTTGGATATAAACAGGCATGCACCTGTTTACATCCTTTTACCTCTGATTTGTCATATTTAGGTCCAAATAAAATGGAGAAGGACACAAACCTTTTCAGTTTTTTTTTCCCGAAAATGATTTGGCGGTATTCCAATGTTTATATCTGGCTTCCAGTCAGATCTGGCTGAAAAACTGACAGGCGGATCTGATCGGACCATCGGTTTGAAAGGACCCTAATATGTGTAAAATAGAAAATACATGGGAGGATTGTAAACGAGATGGGTTTGATATGATAGATCTTTAATCATAGAGTAGTCAGGGATGGCTCCTGGGCAGCAGCATAGCGAACAGTCACACCCTTTGAGCAAATATCTTTGTACAGTAAATTTTGAGCACACTTGTTTTTAACTTCTGTGAAAAAATTATTTTTAAGAAAATTGTAATATCTTTTTTAATGTATGGAATAAAATGTGTTATATTTTTACATATGTTATAGTGTAGTATCTTGATTCAGGCACCTTAAAAGTCCCCGTTTACAATCCTCCCATGTATTTTCCATCTATTGGGATGTGTTGCCTTGCTCCCCATGTCCTTGGCTGACACTAAAAATCCAATGTGTAAAATAGGATCTGCTCATTTCGCCTGACAAACATCATTATAGCTAAGCTAATTTTCTCCTTTATGTTGAGACTAGAACAAAACTCAAGTCTTTTAAAACATTTTGATTACAAACACCTTGATTAGGCATTTGTTGCGTACGACGGGACTACGTAGAGGCTAGTAGCCAATAGCTTTGGTCTCATAATTTGATCTGAGCATGCATGCCACTTTGTCCGTCGCAATTCTCTATAAATGATTGGAAAAAGTCAGATCGGATTTTATTATTGGAAAATTTTAGATCCTGCTCTCAAATTTTTTCCATCTGAATCTCTGACGGAAAAAGTCCGATAGAGCCCACACACGATCTGATTTTCCGACAATATAATCCGATCGGACCTTTTCCGTCAGAATTTCCTACCGTGTGTACAGGGCATAAGAGTGTCAGCTCTGGTTGGAGCCGTTGTACTAATGATCCAAGGTTAGTACAGTGATCTTCCAAGCTGAGCTGTTGTGTTCTGAAGGGGGACAGCCCGCCCTGCCAGGACATTCCGAGCAGCACTCTCTGCCATTGGCTGAGAGCGCTGATCGGGAATCGGTCAGCTGCTGGTTCGCCAGCATGCACACCTGCACATGGCCCGAATGTTGGCCAGTTTTTATTGAACCGGCTGGTGTCTCCTGACATTCGGCCAAAGTGTACGGGGCTTTATGCTCTGCTGAATAAATTGGGTTACCCGTACTAATAAATGAAATGTTCCCTTACACATTCTAACAAAAATGAATGAGCGACAATGAAAGGTCAACTTTGTGGCCAGCCTGTGGACAATAAAGTACAGTAAATATATTTAGGAAAATATATAATAGTTTTCAATAACGTATACATAGTATTAATATATATTTTTTTAAATAATATGCCTTAACTGGCTTCTGTTGCTGTAGAAACTGTGGAGCAATTCATCCTGAAGTGTCACGGCAGAGGCACTAAAATCACAACTCCTCCCCCCATCTTATTTAGTTCCCAGACACTTTTATAATGAGTTAATCCACAGATCCGCAGTACCTACAACTGCAGATGTCAGTGAGGAAATACATTTTTACCTCTTCTTAAGAATTTAAACTACTTAAAATGTTATAGCCTGGACACAGGTGCATTTTGAAGGGGAATTCAAGTAATTAAAATGCTAATATATATATATATATATATATATATATATATATATATATATATATTTTATGACAGAAAAGACTGTATATTTCTCCTATCATAAATGCTTCTCCCTGCCTGTCATAATTTTCTGCATGCACAGTGAAGTGCATAGTCTTGGCACAATTCTGTATTGGGATGAAAGAAACTCCCATGCACATGTGCAGGAGTTACATCATGCCAGCCTGGCTAATAAAGAGGCTGAAGACTACAAAACTGGAAGAAGGCGACTGGGAGGAGACCGTGAGTGAGTGCTGACATTGCAGCATTGTAGGGGATTACTAGCCAGGTATGGGGGTCATTTATTATTGCGTAATTTACAATTATCGCAAATTAGAGGTAATTAGTGCTAATTGCACTAATTACTGCTAAACCGGTATTCACTATAGCGCTGGTAAAAAAATACTCCCAAAATCAAATTTACTATAGTTCCCTGAAAACAAATAGCACCCAAACCCTTACTCTGCTAAAACCTGGAGAAGGGCACATAGAAATAATGTTGCCCTGATGATAGCATGATATAATTGCCTGGATGGTACTGAAATATGCGGTATATTATTTAAAGATAATCTGCTTTTAAACTGTGTGAAAAAGCGATTTCTGCACTGAAATATCTTTAAAAGTCTGAGAAGAGATAAATTCCCAGTCTCTGTACAAATAGGTGCCAACACAACTAAGCATGCTCAGACCTGCAAATAGCTCTTATTTTAGCTCCGATGTCTTTTTTACAGGGCGCTATAGTAAATACCAAAATAAACGCTGTGTTCTAGAGCATTTTTTGGGAGTGAAAATCGTCGCTATTACAGTCCAATGCAAGTTTTACTCATTGATGGTACAATTGTAACTTCCCCAAATAAATCCTTTAAGGCTTCAGTCCCACTAGGCGGATCAGTTTCCAAGGAGTCCCCCTCTGTCTGCCAGCTCAGTTGGAGATCTCTCTGTTGATCTCCACTGAGCCGGCAGATGGCAGGTCCCTTTCTGCTCACTGAGCGGGGAAGGGCTTGTCGAGCGCAGCTGGTTTCTATGGAGAGATCAGATGAAAACAGACAGCATGTCCGTTTTTATCAGATCCCCCCGATCCAATCCGCTAACGATGGATCCAGATGTAGGGCCATCCGTCTGCTTTTGCCGGATCGGACCGGGTCGGATGTCATCGGTCAATGTCACCGCTGACATCCGTCGCTCCATAGACCAGCATGGAGTGCCCGTTCAGGTCCGCCGTCAAAACTGACAGGCGGACCTGAACAGTCAGACAGTGTGAAAGGGGCCTTAATGTTGAGATGAAATATATCTTTCTCTGAAATAAACTTCCCTTTGCAACATTGTTGCTTCCACTTCAACTATTTTGTTTTTAATAATGCAAGAAAGATTTTTTGGTAGAATATTTTTTTCTCTGTCACTTTCACTTGTTACTCTCCATCTCACAACAATCTTTATCCAAACTCACACAAGATGTCTTTACAAACCACAAACATTACCATTGCTGGTGCAAATTTAAAATGAGTCAAAATTTTTTGTGCTTTTATTGTAATCATAATTTAAGCCCAAAAAATATGATATGTGTATCGACATCAAAAATCAAAATGTAATTCCCAAAAATTTGAGGGTAATATCACTATTCTACACTCACCCACAAAGAAACACGAAATATCACAGAATAAACCAAGACGAATAACTCTTGAGTAATGTAATTCCATCACCTCTGTGTCCAAAAAAATGCAGTATTTATGTGTAAGCGGTTCTCCCATATGGCAGCTCCATGGCTTAGAGGTTAGAACTTCTGCTTAGCATTCCTGAGGGTCTGAGTTCAAATCCCAAACATGCTTCTTCATTTAGAGAAGTTGTCTCATCTCCCAGGTCCTAAAATTATGTCTAAATGTAGTATTTATGTGTAGCAGGGTTTCACCACCACCATTGTAAATCTTGCCAGATACACTATCTAGACAAAAGTATTGGGACACCTGCCTTTACACACATATGAACTTTAATGGCAGCCCAGTCTTAGTCCATAGGGTTAAAAATTGATTTGGCTCACCCTTTGCAGCTAGAACAGAGTCTAGGAGGCTGTCCACAAGGTTTAGTGAGGGTGATTTACTAAGAAGAAGGCACTGCATGAGTTCATACATTAATTGGTGCGCCGGAAAAGTCATTAATTGAACGTGCGAACCAGCGCACATTAAAGTGCAAATAATAATAATAAATACCTGCATATGTAAACTGCAACTGGCGCTAGGTTAACTGCGGTTTTCTCATTGATAATAGTGCACACCCAATAAAATTGGTTAATTTCATCTCATTGGATGTGTCTTGTTAGGCAATTAGTAGGTGTACTCAGTTAATTAACTCTTTTGATGCTAATCTCATTCCTATATCTTTGAAATGTGTTTTTTTCTTTTTTTACCCAAATCTTTCAATACATTACCAAGAAAAGAGAAGTGTTTCTAAAGTCAATACATTTATATTTTCAGATTTTGATCTTTAAAGGTGACCATACACTGCAATCAGGTAGATCTTAAAACAAATTTGATTTAGTGCAAGAGCCTGTTTGATTTCATATATTTTGAATTAATTTCTCAAGTGCATTTCCCTATTACCTATTTTGCTTAAATTTTGAGTTTTACAGAGATTGGCCAATCAGATTGCATAGTGCATGACCATCTTAAGTGCCAAATTTGGAATGTAGATGTGCCATGACCCACTTGTATTTTCCTAACAAAATTTCTTGGGCATTATACAAGGCACATAAAAAAACACAGTTTTTCAAGACACGCTAGAGTGATCAGGAATCTTCAAACTATGGCTCTCCAGCTGCTGGGAAACTACACATATCACGAGGCATTGTAAAACTCTGAAATTCACAGACATAACTAGGCATGATGGGAATTGTAGTTCCTGAAAAACTGGAGGGCGGTAGTTTGAAGACCCCTGTGCTAGACCATTATTATGCCGCCCGAAATGGGAGTGTAGCATCTACCCAACTTCTCTCTGCTGGTGGACACAAGAACCTAATCTATGGATATATCTATATACACACACACACTGAAGTAGGAAGCTATATATATTGGCCCGGAAGTGAATCTGTACACAAGAAGTAGTTGTGTGTTTTGAGGCCAAATCATTTAGACATACACACATGACCCACACAAACACCACCCCATGTAAAAATAAATAAAAATATTATCTTAATTTGCAAATAAGGATCATCTCTTCCTCAGAGAACAGTGAGCGGAGTATGGAGGTGGGAAGAATTTAGCATCAGTTCAAGCAACTTCCTGGAGGGGCGTGATGTCATTCCTGTGTGCTGGCCACTGCTTCCGGGAACCAGATATGCACCACGGACACATACCTCCACACACATAGCAGTTGCACATCTCACATACACAGCGGTCACACATCTAGCTGCAGGAATCCAATTTTTAGAGAAATTTATAGTAAAGCAGATGCAAATTTTCAGGACTGGACTAACAAATGTTTATAGTAAAAGGCAACTTGTGTTTTATTTAAAAAAAGGTCTAAACGGGCCATTGACATGCATCACAGTTAAACATAGGAATGTATCAATTAATATTTGCTTTTCTAACACTGAACCGTCTCTCTGCCAATCAGTAAGTGTGGGTCTTATAAACACCACACGATTGGCTGAAAGGACAGGCACTCCTATTGAACGCCTAGCAGGAGGAAAGAAGAGATGCAGGGAGTAAGCATGGAGGACACATCTCACCACCGTCACCCACTCCTGGTGAATTTACTGGGTCACCAGCTCTAAGTCTCCTGCCACTCAGCATTTCGCCAAGCTTGGTGCCCCTCCCCTCAGTGGGTATGCCCACATTCATGTTGTGTCAAAAAAAGATGGCTGCCACGGGGCAGACATCTCTAAGCCTGGGGCCCCCACAATCTCCTATTGCCCAGGGGGCCCACGAGTTGTCAGTCCGCCCCGGCTCTCTTGCCACACACACACACACCATCAAGGAATCTTGTCTCTTTTCAGGGAAAGGTAAAGAATGCTATCTGCAAGCTTTATATAACATAGGTTTGTGTGCTAATGAAGCAATTGAAAACACATGCACAGTCCATGAAACACAAAAAATGCAAGTTCTCTCAATGTAGAGACAGACTTCAAAGTGGGTACACCTGTTAAGAAGTAGGGAAGGGCGAATGCTTCTGCCCAAGCATAAGTTCGGGCCGAACTTTCGTTGTTCAGTGAACAGCCGAACAAAGGGGTCGTCTGAACCGTTTGTTTGGCCCCCCGAACCAACCACAATGCATTGCGGCGCTGAACAATGCATTGCAAGCCCTGATTGGCTGAAGCAGTGAAAGCATCAGCCAATCAGGGGACAGAGCACTGCCAGAGTCATGATTGGACACTGTCATCATGACTTTATGAAATGATGGCTCATTCCTTCCCCACAGTATAAAAGTATTCTTTCAATGGCAGACATTTTCAGTGTGATTTCAGCATGGGGAGAGATACAACAGGACTCTGTTCAGTGCTATCAGTTATATACTGTGCCAATTTGCTTCAATTGTCACTGTAGAATATTAGTTTAGTGTCAGTCTAGGGATAGTGTAGTGAGGAGGACCATCATTCAGGTTTGCATAGTATGCAGCTAGTATAATGCCATTTACTTCTGTGTGCGTTACTGCCAGTTTAACACCATTTACTTCTCTGGTAGTGAAATTTGGTGTGGGTGGGGTTCATTGATTTGTTTGGCATCACCACACATTTGTTTCTGGCCCATGCGCACATATCACTTCCTGCATTTGTTCTTCTGATGTAAATCAGTAAGGACTATGCAAATATAAGTGAGAGCTTCTTTCTATTAAAATATATATGACTTGTCTCACAGTTGGGTGGCTTTTGCTCAGCTCCATAGTGTAGTGGTATGCCCTACTACCTTTGAAGGTTCAAGCCATGGGTTTGAATCCCACCAATGGTATCAATCACCTTCTGAAAACGTACATTGTATTCATCAGCAATAATTAGCGAATGCACATCAGTTTAGTTTATTCCATCATTTTAACTCTTCAAATGCATGCAATAGTATGTAATTATTTAATAATATTATGGTGTGGAATTCCAAAAATCCAGCTATTCAAAAATCAAGGAAAAAACAGTGTAGGGTAACCCCCCCCCCCCGTGAATACCAGGCCCTTTGAATCTGGTATGGACTTTAAGGGGAACTCCACACCAAAATAAAAATAAATGGACATGGGGTTTCCCCAAAATCCATACCAGGACCTATAGGTCTGATATGCATTTTAAGGAGAACCCTGCGCCAAAATAAAAAAATGGCGTAGCGGTCCCCCCCCCCAAATCCATACCAGACCCTTATCTGAGCTTGCAACCTGGCAGGACAGGAAAGAGGGAAGAGCGATACCAGGCAACATTCCCTCAACATGGGGAGGGTGCTTTGGGGTAGCCCCCCAAAGCACCTTGTCCCCATATTGATGGGGACAAGGGCCTCATCCCCACAACCCTTGCCCAGCGGTTGTGGGGTTCTGAGGGCAGGGGGCTAATCAGAATCTGGAATCCCCTTTAACAAGAGAGCCCCCAGATCCTGGTCCCCCATGTGAATGGGTATTGGGTACATTGTACACCTACCTATTCACCAAAAAAAGCAGTGAAATGTGACAAAAGACATTAGCTGTTTTTGACAATTCCTTTATTAAAAATGTCTTCTTTCCCCAGCTTATTCCTCCGGTCTTCCTTGGGTTTTCTCCTTCTTCTGACAGCTTCTTCTTCCCCTGCTTCTCCATTTTCCTCCACTTCTTTTCCCGGTCTTTTCCATCTTACTCTGGCTTCTTCTTCCCCCTGCTTCATCCTCCAGTCTTTCTCCTCTGCCGCTCCCGCCCCTGACCTGCTAAACATGAAAACATAGAACCTCCTCTGACTCTGCGGCCAGCTAACCTGTCTGCTTCCATAGCGCACATATCATATATAACTATGGGGCTTGGCCACCGAATGACGTCATAAGGAGCCCCAGCAGTCAAGTCACAAGGGGCGGGGTCTTAGATTAACATCATCTGCCCTAGCGCAGCATCAAAGGAGGTCAGTTTTTTGTATGTTCAGCCGGAGCGGTGGAGGAAAAATACCAGAGGATGAAACGGAGAAAGAAGAAGCCGGGGGAAGAAGGAGAAAACCAGAGAAATACCGGAGGAAGAAGCGGGAGAAAGAAGACATTTTTAATAAAGGTATTGTCAAAAACCGGCTATTGTCTTTTGTCACATTTCACTGCTTTTTTTGGTGAATGTGTAGGAATACCCATTCACATAGGAGGAGTGGGATCTGGGGGCCCCCTTGTTAAAGGGGGCTTCCAGTTTCCGATAAGTCCCACGCCCGCAGACCCCACAACCACCAGGCAATGGTTGTGGGGATAAGGCCCTTGTCCCCATCAACATGGGGACAAGTTTCTTTGGGGATGACCCCAAAGCACCCTCCCCATGTTGATGGCATGTGACCTGGTATGGTTCAGGAGGGGGGGGCGCTCGCTGATCCCCTCCCTTTTCTGATCTGCCAGGTTGCGTGCTCGGAAAAGGGTCTGGTATGGATTTGGGGGGAGGCACATCATTTTTTTTTAAATTTTGGCATGGAGTTCCCCTTAATATCCATATCAGACTCAAAGGACCTGGTATGGACTGATGGGGGGAACCCACACTGTTTCTTTCTTTGATTTTTACTCTATATTGCCGGGAACTGGCAAGTCATTACAGCCGCGAACAATTTTAAATAGCATTTTTTCCTTTAGAAATGTAATTTTGCTGCGGTACAGTAATAAAGATGCGCTACTTTACAGGCATACTATAGACACACCCCAGGCACGATATTTAAAGGATTTTTTATTTTTTGTTGTTTCACTTTAACCATTATTAAAATCACTGCTCCTGAAAAAACGGGCATTTCAAAAAAAATGATTTTTCCGGTTCAAGGCCCATTGACTTCCACTATTCCCGCATATGTGATCTGACAAGCATGTTCGCTGGCAATAGCGCTGCTTTGCATTTGCATTAGCGCCCAGTTTCTGAGAGTTGAAGTCTTAATTGGCCTTAATTGGGTGCTATTTTCCAGGACTGCAGGATCATTTATCGGCACTATAGTAAATGACCCCCATGTCTACTAGCACATTATGGCAAAAAGCAGGGGGCCCAAAATGTTCCTTTTGTTGTAGAGGTTTACTTATTTAACTCCATGAGATTATCTGCAAAATATGAAAACTGAAAAACAAATAATTTCTCAGCTTTGCTATTAGTAGACCCCTATATGTTATACCATTGTTTTTTCATATTATTTGTCATAACCATTCTTCTTGAAACCCATTTGTCAACCCATTTAAAACCCATTTAGAAGCCTACTTGATGACGGTTGCAATTGCATAAGTCCACTTTTTAGATCCTGTAAAATGAATTTTAGGATTCCATTTTAGTAGCAATCCAGTTATAGTAGAAATAGAAAGGCTTGCATTTCTCTCCAGTCTCAGAGTAGTTAAATCACAACTTCTCTATCTCCCTCGCTCACTCTTGCTTTCAGTGTGTAGAAGGAAATCACTATCTCTGTAGATTTAAGGAGAGCAGATGGGTCTAATTATACAGTGCCTGTAATTGGATTGATCAGCAGTTAATAAGAAAAGAGAGAAGCAGACTTTGTTTGAGTAAAAATCGTCCCCCGGTGCTCAGGGCCTAATCTCACCCTCCCTCCCTTCTAATCTTCACTCCTTTCCAAAAACAATGTTTTGCTGGCCAGAAGTGTGCTGTTTTAATCTATCATTGAGGAGCCTTGATTAGGAGATGTGCTTGATGGCAATGAAGGATTATAGGGCAATAACTCACACAGATACCACATATGTGCATTCCATATTGTATTAGAAATGTGTATTTCAGTATTATACTCTTTATCTATCTATCTATCTATCTATCTATCTATCTATCTATCTATCTATCTATCTATCTATCTATCTATCTACCATTAACGTATTTGGCCAATAAGCACCCATTCACTCCAATTGCATTGTGACAATGCGCAATAAACATGCATGTCACTGCAAAGCACAGTAATGCACATGGTTAGTTGCACATGTTGGTGCACTATGGTACTGGTTCATTGTGAACAAAACCTCTAACTCACCTTCACAATGCACTTTTCTTGCTTTGGAGTGCACAGCAGCCTATGCATTTTAATGATCAGCCTAATGTAACACACCTCAGCGCAATAATGTGAATGAGCCCTTACATGTAAAATCTACCTATCTGCAGGAGACAACTGAAATCATTGTATGATGAACACATATACTGTCACTGTTTAATTTGCATTTCTATTGATCTTATAGGGCAGGGATCTCCAAACTTTCTGATCAAAGAGCTAGTTTACTGTCCTTCAGGGCTAGACTGTGGCCATTGGGAGTTGAAATTGTCCTGCCATCCGTGGGAATAAAACAGGCGTCTTTGGTGTCCATGGGAGGAATACTGCCCATCATTGGTATCAGGAATAGTGCCCCATCGTTGGTGTCAATGGAAGGAATAGTGTCCCATCGTTAGTGTCAATGGGAGGAAAAGTGCCCCGTTGTTGTTAGTTGGAGGAATAGTGTTCCATTATTGGTATCAGTGGGAGGAATGGTGCCCCATCATTGGTATTAGTGGGGGGAATAGTGCCCTATCATTGGTGACAGTGGGAGGAATAGTGTCTTGTATCAGTGGGAAGAAAATGTTCCAAGGGCTTGATAAAGGCCAGCAAAGGGCCGCATCCAGCCTCCCGGGCTGCAGTTAGGAGACCACTGTTATAGGGAAAGCATTTACTTCTCACATGTGTGAGGATGAGACCAAGATTTTTAGAAACTTGTTTTTATATATGTAGCCTTACAGAGCTTTCTTCTTTCCCCAGGTTTCCCTTCACTATAGAATTACTTACATTGTGAACAAATGCTTCAAGGCGTATTAAACTAAGAAGAATTCATACATGCCTAGAGCCACTCCTAGATTATAAAGAAAATACATTAAATGTGAAAACAAATAAATAAATCTAGTTTGGCATGTAAGAACCACTTCTCTCATTCTTTCTCTTTTTATTTTTTATATAAAAATCAGTTTTCGCACATCAGGTCTATATAGTGTATATATAGATGATTAAAAACATACTGTAAGTTTCAGTCTGCATGGTTACCCTTCTTTAGTGCATACATGAACACTGTTCTTCCCAAGTGTTCCAGAGTACCTATTTAAATAGGACTTTTAGGTAGGCAAAGACATATACACATCTCCCCTCCTGATCATAATATTAAAGAGACAACGAATATATATTTTTATTATAGGTGGACATCTGTGAACTAAATCTATTGGCTTTTTATAGATATCTTTGTAGAGATTCCAACACTGAGAGCTTCCTATTGATATGCCCAGCTCTGCCTCCAACTACCAGGTAGTCTCACTTCTTCTGCTTACTTTTTCTTCTATAACAGATTCTTCAGTGATTAAGATCACAGAGGAATCATCTGGCTGGTAGACCTGGCACCCTAAATGCAGAGATTGTGTAATTCACCTCTCCAGCATGTACACAGACTCAACTACCTATTTTAGATGGACTGATCTAATAATGATTGAATGCAGGATATGGGACATATAAAATGTTACTAAACCCAGTAATATGAAAATAGTTCATCTGCCCCCCACCCACAGTGCCCACAACTTATAAATCTTCTTTTTACATTAAAATATTGCCACTATATACCTTTTTGAATGATCTGTATACCACGGTTACATCATAAACTGATTCAGCAAGGCCTGTGAGAGCGCTGAATCGAGATCAGGCTCAGGTAAGTATGGGGGGGTGGGGGGGGGGGGTGAGGAGGCAATACACATACTGAAATCACTTTTACCTGAAAGCAGGGAAAGCACTGAAAATACTTGACATTTCAAACATCGCCATTTTATGGCGGTGATAGTGTCTCTTAGTAAGACAGTAAGACATGATGTGACATATACTATAAATAGACTTTGGGCTAAGATCCCTTTCATACTGGGGCGGGGGCGGCGACGGTAAAATTATGCTATTTTTAGAAGCACTTTACCGCCAATTTGTGGCGCTTTTCGGCCTCTAGCGGGGCGCTTTTACCCTCTGCTAGCAGCTGAGAAAGGGTAAAAACCACCACTGTAGCAGCGCTATGCTGGCGGTATAGCCGTGCTGCCCCATTGATTTCTGTCCTGCCAGTGCCCCACTCCAGTGTGAAACTGGACACAGCAGCAGGCTCTTTCAGGGTGATTTGCAGGCGCTATTTTTAGTGGGTCTTATATACACATTCATTTTAAATGAGATCTATGTGTACTTATTTCGGAACCCTATAAAACAATCCTTTTTTCTTATCATTAGGGTAGAACCATGCTCTAACAACAGACACACAACTTGATTTACAAAGTGTCAGTATGAAAAAATAAAGATCATAATGAAAGTTTATTTACATGACACAGATTTGTGGCGATAACTTCAGATTAAACAGATGGCAGTCTGTCTTTATGTTGTGGTGATATAACAATGCCAGCATGTCAGTATCACATACTGTATTATTGTCATAAATACAGCAGATTCACAAATCTTCACAAATCCTAAAATCTCATCTGCTCAGACACTCTGAATTGTGGTGTGTTTATTGTGTGACAAAATAAATATTGTGCACTAAATGAGTTATTCTGTCAGGAAATACAACCTCATTACATAAGCTGCTATTGCTCTTAATTAATTTTGAAAAGGGAAGTAAACATACATTTAGAATATCTTGCTCATCACTGTCCACCATGTTGCATTACTGTTACCAGTGACCGCTGGTGGTAAATTTTTAAAACAGTGCACCCACAGCCAACCCCCCCCCCCCGATCGATCGGGTAACCCTCCCCCCCAGTCTGGTCAGTCGAGTCAACAGTGGCACCAGAGCACTTACCCCATCTATGGAGGGCAGCGCCTCATCCGGGCAATGAGCGGTAGCTTCTCCTTCCCCTGCTCCCCTCCTTTGGATCACAGTGGTTTCCCCTTCCCCTGCTCTCCCCTGCAGGCACCACGGTGGCTTCCATCTCTTCCCTCTGCCTCAGCGGCCAATCTGAACATTTCTCCTTTCAGCCAATTGGGAAATGGGTCTCAGATCCACTTCCTGATTGGCAGGGAGGAGAATCATTGTGAATACAGCGAATATTCATTCGCTATTATCCCACAAATCGGTGCTCTGGGCCCTGAGCTCACCCTTTTTGAAGCCTGTTAAAGCCTCTGGCTCAAATCACATGCTTCAAAAAAATAAATAAATCCACCCATTGGAATCCATGTGTCTGGCGCCCTGCATGTAGATTAGGGGGTCAAATGCATGGATGGGGATGGCGGCACCAATGCGCTCCCAATGGACAGGCTGCCACTGATTGTTACTATTATTACTCTGCCTATATGGAACAAACATTAGACATGGGCGCCGTCAATAAATTAGTTTCGTTCCGTTACGGTTCGTATTACAATTAATTCGTACTTCGTATTTCGTGGCCGAAATTAAATTTCAATTTGTACGAAATACGAATTATCGTTGATGAATTTAAAGGAAAAAATATATACCTTAATATGACAGTCAATGCTGATGGCAGTTTGGTTTTTATTCGAAATACGAAATTCCGTTGAAGAATTTCCTATCCGAAATACGAATTTTCATTAGATGTGTTCACTTTTCTGTTCAAATTTCATTACTACGGAAACAACATGTGACTGTTGGTTGACCAATCAGAGGTTTTATTCTGCTGCTGAGGCCTACAGGGCAGGCCCGTTCATGTGACTTCCCTTTGTGGGTTAGTTAGTGTAGTGGAGCAGATCACACAATTACGAACTTTCGACGGGACGTTACGCGGACCGCGAACGCGGCCGATAGTTCGCGAACCGTAACGTTCGCGGCGGGCCCCATTGACTTCAATGGGAGGCGAACTTTGCAAATCTACAGGTCTAATTTGCAGCCACAAAATAATTACTAGCTGTGCAAACATAGTCCCACCACATGGCCAATGACATAACACATGTATGAGGTGAATCTGGGATCGACAACTACAAGCATTCTTTTTTTATATGTGAAATTGTGACAAATCAGGACTGTGGAGCGCATGAAGGCAATGGAGGAGAGGAAAGGTCAGGGTAGGCAAAGAAGAGGGTGCATGAGATGATCACCAGCAGCGTGACATACAGCAATGACACCTGCACCGTGATAGAGTGATCTGACACCAGCACCGTGATAGAGAGCACTGACATCAGCAGCGTGACATACAGCAATGACACCTGCACCGTGATAGAGTGATCTGACACCAGCACCGTGATAGAGAGCACTGACATCAGCAGTGTGACATACAGCAATGACACCTGCAAAGTGATAGAGTGATCTGACACCAGCACCGTTATAGAGAGCACTGACATCAGCAGTGTGACATAAAGCACTGACACCAGCACCGTGATATACAGCACTGACACCAGCACCGTGATAGAGAGCACTGACATCAGCAGCGTGACATAAAGCACTGACACCTGCACCGTAAGCAGGGATGGTGGGAGCCCCTCATAATAAGCAGCCCCAGGAGGAAGTCAGCACAGCACAGGGATGGTGGGAGCCCCTCATATTGAGCATAGCACAGGGATGGTGGGAGCCCCTCATAATATGCACAGCAGAGGTACAGCCCCAGGAGGAAGTCAGCACAGCACAGGGATGGTGGGAGCCCCTCATAATTAGCAGCCCCAGGAGGATGTCAGCATAGCACAGGGATGGTGGGAGCCCCTCATAATAAGCAGCCCCAGGAGGAAGTCAGCACAGCACAGGGATGGTGGGAGCCCCTCATAATGAGCATAGCACAGGGATGGTGGGAGCCCCTCATATATTGTGGACCTATACCAGTCCTAAATGATTAGTAGACTGTACCTCACTCAACCCTATGTACTGTAGTACACTATACCTTACCAGTCCTTATAAGGACCTTTGTGGAACTAGTAGGTTGTGATTAGCAGACTGTACCTCAGTCCCTATACTGATAAAGGACTGCTGCAGTATAGGGCAGCAGTCAGCAGTAGTGCACCTCAACCCTATATATTGTGGACCTATACCAGTCCTTAAGGAATAGCAGACTGTACCTCACTCAACCCTATGTACTGTAGTACACTATACCTTACCAATCCTTATAAGGACCTTTGTGGAACTAGTAGGTTGTGATTAGCAGACTGTACCTCAGTCCCTATACTGATAAAGGACTGCTGCAGTATAGGGCAGCAGTCAGCAGTAGTGCACCTCAACCCTATATATTGTGAACCTATACCAGTCCTTAAGGAATAGCAGACTGTACCTCACTCAGCCCTATGTACTGTAGTACACTATACCTTACCAGTCCTTATAAGGACCTTTGTGGAACTAGTAGGTTGTGATTAGCAGACTGTACCTCAGTCCCTATACTGATAAAGGACTGCTGCAGTATAGGGCAGCAGTCAGCAGTAGTGCACCTCAACCCTATATATTGTGGACCTATACCAGTCCTTAAGGAATAGCAGACTGTACCTCACTCAACCCTATGTACTGTAGTACACTATACCTTACCAATCCTTATAAGGACCTTTGTGGAACTAGTAGGTTGTGATTAGCAGACTGTACCTCAGTCCCTATACTGATAAAGGACTGCTGCAGTATAGGACAGCAGTCAGCAGTAGTGCACCTCAACCCTATATATTGTGGACCTATACCAGTCCTTAAGGAATAGCAGACTGTACCTCACTCAGCCCTATGTACTGTAGTACACTATACCTTACCAGTCCTTATAAGGACCTTTGTGGAACTAGTAGGTTGTGATTAGCAGACTGTACCTCAATCCCTATACTCATAAAGGACTACTGCAGCAGAAGGGCAGCAGTCAAGTATAATATTCTTTCTATATTTGGAAGAAAGAATATTATACGTGTACAAGCCTATTACCATACCAGTCCTGAAAAGAACCTTTGTGGACCTAATAGTAACAGCTACTGATTAAACTGACTGTCCCTCACTGCCACACACAGCTTCCTGCCTGTCCCTATTTAAACTGACAAAACACAGGCTGCTGGAACAATAACTTGAATAGCACTCAAAACTATATCCTGTACTACTTTACCATACCAGTCCTGAAAAGGACTTTTGTGGACCTAATAGCAACAGCTAATGATTAAACTGACTGCCCCTGCTGCACACAGCGTCCTGTCCCTCTCTCTACACTGACAAAAGACAGGCTGCTGCAACAATCACTAGCACAGCAGTGGCTCAAACCTATATCCCAAACTACACCTAACACCTATACCATACCAGTCCTTAAAATTACTTTTGTGGACCTAATAGCTAGCGATTTGGGTCACTGCAGTCTCTCCCTGCTCCACACAGCAACCTCTCCCTATAGTGACATACGAAAGAATGTAAAATGACCGCCGGATCGGCTCTATTTATAAGTTAGGGGGAATGTCCAAGTGTCCATGTGCTGTAATGTGTCAATTGGCTGTCCTGTACCCCATGATGGATGTGTCATCATAGGTCAAAGTTCTTTTACACAGTAAACACGGAAGTCCATCGGGCAAACAGCGTCAATAGTCCGCCGATCGGGCGGACCGCGAACAGCCGAAATTCGCTGCAAAACGACCGACGGGCGAACCGTTTGGCCATCCCTATTTGCGAGTTTATCATCTGTTAGTGTTTAGTTTCTGGTTTTATTCATTTTTTGGTTTGTTTTGAGAGATCATTTTTTTTTTTCATTTCTTGTTTCATTTAGTTAATATTTTGTTCTTTTCTGTTGGTATAATTTTTTTTTGTACATTTGGTGATTTTGGTGTTAGTTTGCTGCAATCAAAATCATATTTTTTTTTGTCTACATTTTTCTAACTTTTAAAGGAAAAATGAGCAGCAAACAAGGCCAAAAAAGCAGTAAGAGTGCTGCTGGGAGAGCTATGAGCTGTGTACATGAGCAGCAGGTAGGACGTTCTGTCTCTGCGCCCTCTGACCTTAGCTCACCTTCCATAAAGCTGAGGGGAATGGGAGTGAAGACTGCTGGTGGTAAAGAGCCTGGCAAACAGCAGACATTTGCACGTCGCCAGCTGTTCCAGGATTTACCTAGAACCAGCAGCACAATTCATAGCAAGTGGCGCTACCACCTCTGCCACTGCTGCTGGTAGCATGCTGCCCATTGGTACCTTTTATGAAAGAGGACAGGCCAAAGGGGTTCCCAGTGCACATACATTTGTGCAGCCAAAGCTGGAGATCCTGGCCATGCAACAGGAAACATGTCAGGAGGCCGAGGCTCATGATGATGTCACCACCACCATTGCTACCAGTGCCATCACCATCAGCACTACAGGGAGCTTGGCAATGGTCAGCAAGGAGACAGAGTTTACTGCTGCTAATGATCACTGTTTCTTTGGCAACGTGAAATAGGTGGAAGCAGGCTTTCCTGACATTGTTGTAGACAAATTAAATTTCCAGCCCTCTACCCATGTTGGCACCACCAACAGCCCAGAAAGTATCTCCCCTCAGTCCCCACTACTTTTTTCTCCTGAAAAGACCCCTGCCCAAGTGCTTTCTAAGCCTCCAGCATCAGAATGGGCCAATGCAACCAAACGGCCTCAATCCATCACAGAACCCAAAATACCTGGGATGTTCAGGTCTCTTCCTCCTGCTCCTGCCGAACCTCAGAAAAAGAGTGTGACCACTGCAGTGGAAGGGATTCCATCAGGCAGTGTCCGAGGTGGTGGCTGCTGTTCCAGCATTTGGCAGCATTTTAAAAGAATTGGTGTCGGTCAGAAGGCCAAATGCAATCACTATGGCAGGGAGGTCAGCCGGGGCCCGAGACATAGGGCATCTTAGTAATAGTGACATGAACCAGCACTTGCGTGTGCACCACCATGCAGTGCTGTTAGGGGAGAAAAGTATTATGGCCACTCCTCCAAACACCAAAAGGGGAACCAATAGTGGCACCGCCACAGCCACCATGAGTGCCAGCACCACCAGCTATAAGGCAGAAAAGAATGCTGTTACCATCCTGCACCCAATCCATACCAGCCAGGCCACCCTGGAAGATTTTGGTGGCTTTCAGAGTAAGGGTATGTCTCGGGCGCAGGTGCGTAAAATAACACGCCTGATTGGCCAGCTCATTGCAGTTGGAGGAGCACCTTTCAACATGGTGGAAGATGAGCCCTTCAAGCAATTGATGCAGGCTGTTGCACCACAGTACTGTGTGCCATCACGTAAGACCTTCAGCCAAATTGTGGTGCCAGCCTTATAAAGGTCTTGTGTTGGGGTGCTCAAGGAGGAGATTGGAAGGGCAGGTGGACAGGCAGTGCACCCGACCACTGACCTGTGGAGTGCGTGTAGTGCCCAGCATGCCTTCCTGTCCCTGACGGCACATTGGTGGCAGACCAAGGTGTCCCATGATGTAGTTCAAACATCTGGATCCTCGTCAGCAGTTGACAAACATGGGCACTGTTCCTTCCTCCTGCACGCTGAGGTGCTTGATGAAAAGCACACAGCGCAAAACATCCTGCAAGCCCTGCAGAAAATGTTGTTGCAGTGGTTTGGACAGGCAGACAGCAACTACCGGATTGGCTATGTTGTCACTGGCGGAGGCAGCAACATGGTCAAGGCTGTAAGGGATGGCAGGTTTGTGGGTGTGCGCTGCTCAGCCCACCTTCTCCACCAGGTGGTAACTGACAGTTTTTGGTTGGTGGAGACCATTTCTGGCGGCGATGGAAGGCTGTCCAAAGTGGTGGACTCTTGTCGGAAGATGGCTGGCCACTTCCATTGGAGTATGAGGGACAGGCACCTCCTTAGGGTGGAACAGAGGAAGGCAGGCCTTCCAGAACACTGCCTAAAACAGCATGTGGGGACTAGGTGGAATTCAACCCTAGCAATGCTGGAACGCATCCTTGAGCAGCAGAAGGCTCTTCATGACATGGCCTGTGATCATAACATTGGCATAGAGAGACCTTTAGGCAGGGAGGACTGGGCCATAATTGGGCAGATTGTGGCAGTCCTCAAACCTTTCCTCTCTGTCACAGAACACCTAAGCTGCGAGGATGCCAGCATTAGTTATGTGCTCCCACTCTTCAACCACCTTCAGAGCAAATTGGAGCGGTTCAAGTCGGCTGAGGAACCTTTGCCTGGTGGTGGCCCTCAACCTGATGTGTTGGCTCTGCTAAACACATTTCTGATGGAGATGGGCAGACGCATGCAGGAGTTGACTGCCTCTTGCCCAGAACTGATGCTGGCTGCCATGTGTGACCCTCGCATCAAGGGCAAAATGGCTGTGCAGTGTAGTGCTCTGACAACATGGCGGGACATACTAATCGACAGGGTGCGTCAGAGGGAAAGGCAGATGGTAAGTCTGGGAGAAGAGGAAGAGGAGGAAGAAGATATTGAAGACCCCCTCTCCCAGGCATCATCTAGTGAAGTGAGCAGAGCTCCTGCCAGCGGAGCATCTTCTGTCTTGGCTGAGGCACTTGACACCCTAATGGGAACCTCCAGCATAGTGCGCCCCAAGAAACCTATATTATCAAAGGAGGTTGTCATGTCCTATTTGTCAGCCCCACCAGTGCACCCCACCACAGATCCAATGTTTTTTGGCAGGAGAAGAGCGAGGAGCGGCCTGCCCTTGCAGATATTGCCAAGGAGCTACTGTCCTGCCCTCCGACAAGTGTCCAGAGTGAGCGGGTGTTTTCTGTGACGGGAAACATCCTGTCACCCCAAAGATCCCAGGTGTCCCCCCAGCTAATGGAGCAGTTAGCATTTTTGAAAATCAATGTGCCAAAGCTGGGGTACCCCTCCCTCACTCTGAACATTCCTTGAACTGACTGTCTGCAGTAGAGATGGCCATTTGGTCTTAGTAGTTGGTCCCTGTCCCTCCACACAATCCCTCCCCTTGCTTCTCATCTACCCATATTTGCTTGTGACATCATCTGGGATGGACTAGAAGAGAGGAAGGGTCACCAGGGAGCAGCAGAGAGAACTTATTACACACGCTTCCTGTGCTACTCTGCATGCTGGCTGGTAAACGCTGTGCCCTGATGTTCCCCAATGTGCCCTGATGTTCCCCAATGTGTCCCAATGTGCTCCAATATGCCCTGATGTACCCCGATGTGCCCTCATGTGCCCCAATATGCCCTGATGTGCCCCAATGTGCCCCGATGTGCCCTGATGTGCCCCAATATGCCCTGATGTGCCCCAATATGCCCTGATGTGCTCCAATTTCCTTGGTTCTTTTGACAAGAAAGATAATCTTTCTGCTTGCCATTTCTTCTGCTAGAAGAGTATCGGAACTAGCGGCTCTGTCTTGTAAAGAGTTGACCATGCATAAGGATGAGGTGTTTTTTTTGTCCTCATCCTGAATTCCTACCAAAAGTAGTAACAGGTTTTTCATTTACACCAAGATATTATTCTTGCTTCTTTCTACCCAGAGCCTCAATCTAGGGAAGAGAAAGCACTTCATTCCCTTAATGTACTAAGAGAGATCAGAGTCTATTTAAAGGTGACCGCTCATGTTTTGTTTGTACTGCCTGAAGGTCCAAAATGTGGACAGGCAGTGTCAAAATCCACTATTTTCCAAATGGATTCGTCAAGTGATTGTTAAAACTTCAGCTTAAAGAAGAAAATTCTTCCTTCTTATGTTACAGCACACTCATCTAGGGCGATTAGTGCCCCTTGGGTGGCGCATCATCAGGCCTCTATGGCTCAGATCTGTAAGGCCGCAACTTCGTCTTCGGTTCATATGTTTATCAGATTTTATCAAATCGATATTTAACCACTTCAATACCAGGCACTTAGACACCTTCCTGCTCAGACCAATTTTCAGCTTTCAGCGCTGTCGCACTTTGAATGACAATTGCGCGGTCATGCTACACTGTACCCAAACAAAATTTTTAGCATTTTTTTCCCACAAATAGAGCTTTATTTTGGTGGTATTTTATCACCTCTGCGATTTTTATTTTTTGCGCAACAAATAAAAAAACAAGTTTTTCTTTGTTTCTGTTAACATTTTTTGTAAATAATTACGTTTCCTTCTTCAATGATGGGCACTGATATGGCTGCACTGACGGGCACTGATAAGGCAGCACTGATGGGCACCAATGAGGTGGTACTGATGAGGTGGCACTGACAGCCACTGATGGGCACTGAGAGGTGGCACTGATGGGCACTGAGAGGTGGCACTGGTATGCAGCACTGATGGGCACTCATAGGTGGCACTACTGGGCACTCATAGGCGGCACTTATGGGCACTTATGGGTGGCACTTATGGATACTTATGGGTGGCACGGATAGGTGGCATGGATGGGCACTGATAGGTGGGCACTTATAGGCATGGATGGGCACTGATAGGTGGCAATGCTGGACACTGATGGGTGGCATTGTTGGGTGATGGGTGGCAATGAAGACACTGATTGGTACATGATGGTGCCAGTCAGTGCCCATTTGTGGGCATTGACTGGCACAGATTGGGCATAATTTGCACATATGGATGGCCAGGCGGTATATACTTGGCCATCCACATGTTGCCCACTTCCCTGGTGGTTCTAGTGGAGTCCCTGGTGGTCTAGTGTGGGCATCTGAGGGGGGGCTGAGCTGATAAACAATCAGCGCAGACCTCCCCCTGTCAAGAGAGCCGCCGATCGGCTCTCCTCTACTCGCGTCTGTCAGACGCAAGTGAGGAAAAGCTGATCACCGGCTTTTCCTGTTGACATCGTGATCAGCCGAGATTGGACACGGCTGATCACGTGGTAAAGAGCCTCCGTCGGAGGCTCTTTACCAAGATCAGTGTAGCGGTGTGTCAGACTGACACACCGCTCCACTGATTGCCCCCATGGGCGCACGACAGCATGTTATCCTGAAGGACGTCATATGACGCCCAGTCAGGATAACAAAACCACCACCCGGCCGTCATTCTGCTATTGCCTTTGGGTGCGGTATACTTGCAAGCTGCAGCATGAGTCCTCTGGCCTCCTGCTTTTGTTTTTTCTCTCCCCCCTTTCAGTTGCCATTGCTATAAGACATCCCACATAGTAATAACTATGGCTCTGTGTCCCCTGATGTAAGAAAAGAAAACAGGATTTTTATAACAGCTTAGCTGTAAAATCCTTTTCTTTGATGTACATCAGGGGGCACAGAGGTCCTTCTCCTTCTTTGAAATACACTTGTATTGCTTGGCTACAAAACTGAGGACTCCCAGTAATGGGAGGGGTTATATAGGGGAGTACATGCCTTAGGGGTGTGCCAGTGTCCAGCACCTGTCAGTCCGATATAACCCACATAGTAATTACTATGGGCCTGTGTCACTGATGTAGATCAAAGAAAAGGATTTTACAGGTAAGCTATTTATAAAAATTCATTTTTTTCACTCAAATAGAGCTTTCTTTTGAAAGTAATTGATCACCACTGTTTTTTTTTTAGTTATTATTTTATGCGATATAAATAAAAAAAAGACCAAAAATTTTGAAAAAAAAGCTATATTTTTTACTTTCTGCTATAAAACATATCCAATAAAAAAAATGAGAAAATCGAATTTTCTCATAAATTTTGTCCAAAATGTATTCTGCTACAGAAATCCCAAGTGTATATTGATCGGTTTGCATGAAAGTTACAGCGCCTACAAACTATGACACAAATGTAGAAAATGTAGGTTCCAAGTCAGAGGTACAGTCCAAAGCCAACCGCAGTGAATGCTGGTCAGGATGGGAGCCTGTCCAGGCTCCAAGTTTAAGAATAGCAGAAAATATGTCAGTGAACCACACATCATGAAGCAGACCCCTGTTAAAGGATGAATGGCAGCCTTAGCCTGGGCTCCAATCAGGTGATGCCCCCAGCATTTTTCGCTCTACACCCCTGAAGCTTAATCATGGTGACTTAATCATGAATAAGCTCCAGGGGTTGAAGCAAAACATGTTGTGAGTGTGGCCTGGCCAGAGTGCAGGCTGAGGCTGCCATTCAACCTTTCACATGTGTACATCTGCTGCATGCGTGCCCCTCACGGACATATTTTCACCTACAAACTATAGTTTATATACTGTAATTTTTATTTTTTTAAACTACTAATGCCAGCGATCAGCAAGTCATAATGGGACAGCGATTGTGCTGCAGGAAATCTGACACTAAGGCCGCGTACACACGGGCGGATTGTCTGCCCAACTTAGTCCGCTGAACAGTGTTTCAGCGGACAATCCACTCGTGTGTGGGCTTCAGCGGACTTTTTCAGCGGACAGTCTGATGAACAAAGTCTTACGGAATTTCCGTAAGACAGTCCGTTCAAACTTGGTTTTGTCCGTCCAAACTTAGTTTCAGCGGACAGTCCGCTCGTGTGTAGGCAAGTTGGACGGACTAAGTATGGCGCATGCTCAGAAAGGATTTACACGGCCCAAGGTTGCATTGCAGTGTATAGGACGTCGTTTTTCTAGTCCCGTCGTACGTGCTGTAGACGTCATCACGCACGCTTTCAGCGGACTGTCTGCTCATCGGAGGAGCTAAGGCACACCAAAAGTCAACCACCTTGTTCCCATGTTCAGGGGGACAAGGGCCTCTTCCACATAACCCTAGGCTGGAGTTATGGGGGGCTGTAGACAGAGGGCTTTATGGAATGTGGAAAGCCCCTTTAAACTTGTGTGTACAAGGTGCTTTGTGGTTGGTATTGGGCTGAGCCCAACATGCCCCAAAGGCAGCCAGCTATGTTGAGTGTCTGTGGCCTTGTATGGTTCAGGAGGGGTTTGGGCGATCACTCTTCTTGACCTTTCCCAGCTGGCCCTGTTGTATGCTCAGAAAAAGGATGTGCTTTGAATTGGTGAAGGCAGCGCACAGCCTCTTGATATTGGAGTGGATTGTGGAGTTCGCCTTTAAAAGCAAAAGCTAGCCCATGGAAATCCAGGGGTTAGAGGGGGGGAGACAAGAGCATTGAAGAATGGAGTGTGGACTTCCCCTTTGCTAGCAAAAGAAAATCATATGCATTAGAGGGGGAAGGTTAAATGCCCTTTTAGGTGGAGCTAGAGGAGCAAGAGTCTTTTAACATAATTTTAACAAGGTGCTTGTCACATGTTGGCAACTTAACATGATAACTTGACCTGTGTGCAAATCTCCTTAAAAAAATACATAGAGGAGAAAAAAAAAAAAAAATTTAAGTTTAGAGGTGTGCCCATTCAACCCATGCAATTGCATTTACATTGCTTGACATTTACTAAGATTTTGGCCACACAGTGAACAAGCGCATTTGAACAAGCGTAAGAGCTGTCTGCGCATGCGCAGTGTGTACGCAGTGCAGTTCTAAATGTACTTGCAGGCACAGCAGGCTTTCTCTGAAAAAATTACTTTCTCATTCTATTTTGTATATTTGTTACTTGGGCAGTTGTTACTAAACTTCCTCACATCACCCCATAATATTGGCACCTCCATCTTCTGTTAATATTGAATTGGAGATGCCGCGCGCCATGTCCATAGTGGTGCACAGATTGCATTCTCCCATGCGTTGAGATCGCTATAGTAAATGGGGGATTCGCACTCATTTCGTAAATATGAAAATGTGCGTTGCTCCTCGCTGTGCGCCTCTACTGATGGAGCATGGATTTTGTAAATCAGCCACAATAAAACTATATGATCAATGCCCATCGTATGCAAATGAAAAATACAAGGTGCAGGCATGGGGGTTTATAATGTCAAAGCTAATTCACCCAGGCTACTGTTTAGGCAGATGAGTTCAGATTTGAGTTCAGATTAACTTCAGCAATCTTGTGCTTTGCTATCTGATCTTCAGTTAAACCAATTTTCAATATTAATCTTAATTATGTGCAAAGTTCATCAAAAATGTACAAAATAAATAATGAATGCAGTGAACTGAACTGCCCTGGGTTCAGTTCGAGCAGGGTTTGGTAAAGTGCAAGGAAGACGAATCTGTCAAATTAAAATGCCCTTTTCATGGCTAAAAGGCAAGGGGTGTGAAAAAAAAAATAGTGAGGGTGGGCATTTCCCTTATGAAATTTTCTTTTTAAAATTCCATTCAGCCAGGAGCGGTGATTTGTAAATGCCTAATATGAAAAATTAAAAATGCCCAATTCCTGAGGGGTGTCCCATACCTGCCTCCGAAGGGTGCATCTCTACAGCAGCATTCACAGTTACAAAGGAAAAAGGAGTTTAAATATGCCAGCAAATGATGTTCATTGACAGCTTCTTAAAAAAAAAAAGAACGGCTCACAGGACCGCCTAAGTTTTGCTGTGTTGATTGGTCAGTTGGGGGACATTTGGAGAGGTCTGTGTGTTGTTTATTCTAAAGGTCCATACACACGATCAGACTTTTTGACAACAAACATACAAATTAGCTGTTTTGGAGCAACATTCGACCGTGTGTACGCTCCATCGGACAAACTTTTTCGGTTTTCATTGGACTTTTGTTGGCTGTGCGAACGGACAAACTTTCTGGCAACAAAAGTCAGATGAAGCAAAGTCTGATCGTGTGTACAGAAAACCATAGGACTTTTGTACAAAGTACAAACAGGCATACTCAATGCAAAAGATCAGACAACAATACAGAAGTTGACCAAAGGTGGCGGTAAAGAGCAGAAAAACCACATGATTTGGTGAAAGTTGGCTGAAAAAGTCCTGCCGTGTGTATGTAATACAAGTTCTCGGCTGACGCCCTTTGTACAAAAATCCACAGGAAAGTTTGTACAAAGTCCGATCATGTGTATGAGGCTTATGAAAGAAAGTATCCAGCAATGACATGTCATTTACTGGCAATTTAAGCTTTAATATTTTCTTTTTTATAAATGTCACTTTTGCTGTAGCACATATTACAGCAATAATGAAAAAAATTTGAGCAGAGTCCCCCCAAAATGTATACAAAACCCTTTGAGTCTGATATAAATAAATAAACCTCATACAAAAAAATGCATGAGGACAGACACTTTTAGATGTTTTAGATGTTTTTCTTGTGGAACACAATGTACAGGAATATGGATAAAAGTAGTCACTAGTGGTGGCCGGTCCACAAGGGGCAAAGGGGCGTGGCCCCCCAAAGCTGTGACCAATAGGAAAGCGATTAAAAGAACAAATTATTTTTAAATAAATGATAAATAGACTAACATTTTTTAACATCTTAAGTAAAAAAAAGTAAAAAAAATGTTAGTCATATCATGATTTATTTAAAAATGAATCATTCTATGTATGTGCAAGTGCACTGTGGGACCAGGGACTAATAGAAGTCTATTAGGTCCGTTGATGTTAACCACTTTCAGACCGGACCATTTTGCTGGTCAAAGACCAGACCACTTTTTTGCGATTCGGCACTGCGTCGCTTTAACTGACAATTGCGCAGTCGTGCGACGTGGCTCCCAAACAAAATTGGCGTCCTTTTTTTCCCACAAATAGAGCTTTCTTTTGGTGGTATTTGATCACCCCTGCGGTTTTTATTTTTTGCGCTATAAACAAAAATAGACAATTTTGAAAAAAACGCATTATTTTTTACTTTTTGTTATAATAAATATCCCCCAAAAATATAAAAAAAAACTTTTTTTCCCCCACAGTTTAGGCCGATACGTATTCTTCTACATATTTTTGGTAAAAAAAAATCAACAAGCACATGATTAGAGCCTGAGGCTTGGTTATACACGTCAGCCCCACAAGGATTTGCCCTCTTAATGACCAGGACATTTTTTGCGATACGGCACTGTGTCGCTTTAACTGACAATTGCTCGGTCGTGCGGCGCTGTACCCAAAACAAAATTTACATCCTTTTTTTCCCACAAATAGAGCTTTCTTTTGGTGGTATTTGATCACCTCTGTGGTTTCTATTTTTTGCGCTATAAACAAACAAAGAGCGACAATTTTGAAAAATATATTCTTTTTCAACTTTTTGCTATAATACATATCCCAAACAAAAATATAAAAAAACAAATGTATTCATCAGTTTAGGAAAATATATATTCTTTTACATATTTTTGCTTAAAAAAAATTGCGATATAGATTGGTTTGCGCAAAATTTATCGTGTCTACAAACTATGGCATAGATTTATGGACTTTTATTTTTATTGTTTTTACTCGTAATGGCGGCAATTTTTAGCGGGACTGCGACATAGCGGTGGACAAATCTGACCCCAAAATGACACTTTTTGGGGACCAGTGACATTATTACATTGTTCAGTGCTATAAAAATGTAAAAATTACACTGGCAGGGAAGGGGTTAACAGTAGGGGACAGTTAAGGGGTTAACTCTATTCCCTGGGTGTGTTCTAACTGTAGGGGGGATAGGCTGGCAGGGACATGACAGAGATCACTGTTCCCGATCACTGGGAACAGTAGATCTCTGTCATGTTTCCTGTCAGAATGGAGATTCGTCTTGTTTACAAAGGCAGATCCCCATTCTACCTCTGTACTAGGTGATCGCGGGTCGCCAGCAGACATCGAGTCCATCTGACCCGCGGGCGTGCTCATACAGCATGCAGTGGGAGCGAGAGTGTGGCGGCGGCGGTGCACACCCACCCGCGATCATGCCAGTGCAAGTCGATGTACAGCTAGTCAGTAGTTCTAGGGCTTATCAAAATCTGGAAGCCCTTTTAATAATAAAGGGGTCCTCAGGTACTGCACCAACCCTGCTATGATGGGTATGGGGTGCAAAAATAAAATACCCTCAAAATGTCTTCTTCCCATGCCCTGTAGTGATCCATCCATCCATCCATGCCCTGTAGTCAACCATCCATCCATGCCCTGTAGTGATCCATCCATCCATGCACTGTAGTTATCCATCCATCCATGTCATGTAGTGATCCATCCATCCATGCCCTGTAGTGATCCATCCATGCCCTGTAGTGATCTATCCATCCATGCACTGTAGTGATCCATCCATCAATGTCCTGTAGTGATCCATCCATCCATGCACTGTAGTGATCCTTCCATCCATGCCCTGTAGTGATCCATCCATCCATGCCCTGGAGTGATCCATCCATCCATGCCCTGGAGTGATCCATCCATCCATGCACTGTAGTGATCCATCCATCAATGCCCTGTAGTGATCCATTCATCCATACCCTGTAGTGATCCATCCATCCATGCCGTGGAGTGATCCATCCATCCATGCACTGTAGTGATCCATCCATACATACCCTGTAGTGATCAATTCATTCATGCCCTGTAGTAATCATCCATCCATCTTCTTTAGTGATCCATCCATCCATGCACTGTAGTGATCATCCATCCATGTCATGTAGTGATCCATCCATCCATGCCCTGTAGTGATCCATCCATGCCCTGTAGTGATCCATCCATCAATGTCCTGTAGTGATCCATCCATCCATGCACTGTAGTGATCCTTCCATCCATGCCCTGTAGTGATCCATCCATCCATGCCCTGGAGTGATCCATCCATCCATGCCCTGGAGTGATCCATCCATCCATGCACTGTAGTGATCCATCCATCAATGCCCTGTAGTGATCCATTCATCCATACCCTGTAGTGATCCATCCATCCATGCCGTGGAGTGATCCATCCATCCATGCACTGTAGTGATCCATCCATACATACCCTGTAGTGATCAATTCATTCATGCCCTGTAGTGATCATCCATCCATCTCCTTTAGTGATCCATCCATCCATGCACTGTAGTGATCATCCATCCAACTCCTTTAGTGATTCTTCCATCCATGCACTGTAGTGATCCATCCATCCATGCACTGTAGTGATCCATCCTTCCTGTCTTCCATGCCTTATATTGATCCATCCTTCCTGTCTTGCATGCACTGTAGTGATCCATCTTTCCTGCCTTCCATGTGCCTTCCATGTGCAGTAGTGATTCATCCTTCCTGTCTTCCAAGTGTAGTAGTGATCCATCCTTCCTGCCTTCCATGTGCAGTAGTAAACCATCCTTCCTGCCTTCCATGTGCAATAGTGATCCATTCTTCCTGCCTTCCATGTGCCGTAGTTATCCTTCCTGCCTTCCACGTTCTGTAGTTATCCATCCTTCCTGTCTTCCATGTGCCATAGCTATCCATCCCTTCTGTCTTCCATGCACTGTAGTGATCCATCCTTCCTGTCTTCCATGCCTTATATTGATCCATCCTTCCTGTCTTGCATGCACTGTAGTGATCCATCTTTCCTGCCTTCCATGTGCCTTCCATGTGCAGTAGTGATTCATCCTTCCTGTCTTCCAAGTGTAGTAGTGATCCATCCTTCCTGCCTTCCATGTGCAGTAGTAAACCATCCTTCCTGCCTTCCATGTGCAATAGTGATCCATTCTTCCTGCCTTCCATGTGCCGTAGTTATCCTTCCTGCCTTCCACGTTCTGTAGTTATCCATCCTTCCTGTCTTCCATGTGCCATAGCTATCCATCCCTTCTGTCTTCCATGCACTGTAGTGATCCATCCTTCCTGCCTTCCATGTACCATAGCGATCCTTCCTTCCTTTCTTCCATGTACCATAGTGATCCTTCTTTCCTTCCTTCTATGTATCATAGTGATCCTTGCTGCCTTCCATGTACTATAGTGTATATGTATCCCTGAGACTTCATCTTGTGGCACAGCAATCAAAGCATATTTTAAACATACAAGGAAGCCCAGGTTTTTTTTTAACCATGGCCCTTAAGCCCCCCCTCCCATTATCATGTTTGGCCACACCCACTTTCTCGCTGAAATGTCCCTTATTCTCAAGTTCGGCAGTTGGGAGGTATGCTAGCTGCAAGGTTGGTTGTACTAAGAGAAGGATTTTATATACTGTATTATAGCTATTCCTTACTGCTTGTTTTTTTTTTTGCAAACTGCAACAATAGAACAAAGGGCAAAATCTCACTGCCATAGCATAGAAAGTTTTGAGGATGTTTTATTTAATTAGTTACTGTAGATAAAAGCAAACATGCTCACAAATAAAACAGGAACATTAAGCAAATATTAAATTGTAAATCCAGACAAAACTCTTTTTTTTGCTTTTGATAAATTGAGGAATAATTAAAAATCCCTGCCAGATTTCTACTGCTATGCGAGGCCCAATTACAGTCACAGTGACAATGGTTTCAAAACACAGGATGTGAGGGAAAGTCTGAAACAGGGTCAAAGACAGCAATAAAAAAAGTTGCCATGGGTTTCAGCTTTCCCCTACTCTGCAGGAAAAAACAATGTTTTATTTTTCTGTCTCAGTGAGGCCCAGAACACAAATGACAGCAGGGAGTGATAGTGGAGGGCCGGGCATGACAGTGTGTCTAAGGAGACACAACAGGGGTTAATTAAGGAATGGTAATGGGAGTGTAGAGAGGGGAGGGGAAACAAGGACGTTTAGTGGGGGGGATTGGCTGTATTTAAAGGAGAGGCGGAGCCAAGAAGTGGCAGTATGAGGAAGAAGAACAAGGAGGAGGCAGTTTTCCCACCCTCCCTCCCTATATGTTATAATATTGTGTATATTTGTTTTGAAGAAGGTCATCATAACAGTATGGGTGGACCTTTCAGGCTGTGGCTGTGTTTCTTGTTGGTCTCTGACGGTGGCAGTAATACGTAGATGATGAAAGGGGTGGGGGGGCTCATCGGTAGTATGTGCCCCTCTGGTGTATTCCAGCAAAAGGTGGATGGAATACTGTAATGGTTGCACTGGGGGAAGGGGGTTGTCTCTGAATGGTTACAGCTGGAGGCCTATCAGGTTGGAAAAGGTCCCGTAGTGAATTGTGGTATATATGGTGGAATGTGGGTCGCCATCAGACACCAACAGACTGGAGTTAAATGTCAAGTTGTGTGATTTATGATTTATATATATATATATATATATATATATATATATATATATATATATATATATATACAGTGGTGTGAAAAAGTGTTTGCCCCCTTCCTCATTTCCTGTTCCTTTGCATGTTTGTCACACTTAAGTGTTTCGGAACATCAAACCAATTTAAACAATAGTCAAGGACAACACAAGTAAACACAAAATGCAATTTGTAAATGAAGGTGTTTATTATTAAAAGTGAAAAAAAATCCAAACCATTATGGCCCTGTGTGAAAAAGTGATTGCCCCCTAAACCTAATAACTGGTTGGGCCACCCTTAGCAGCAACAACTGCAACCAAGCGTTTGCGATAACGTGCAATGAGGCTTTTACAGCGTCCTGGAGGAATTTTGGCCCACTCATCTTTGCAGAATTGTCCTAATTCAGTTACATTAGAGGGTTTTCGAGCATGAACGGCCTTTTTAAGGTCATACCACAACATCTCAATAGGATTCAGGTCAGGACTTTGGCTAGGCCACTCCAAAGTCTTCATTTTGTTTTTCTTCAGCCATTCGGTGGTGGACTTGCTGGTGTGTTTAGGATCATTGTCCTGCTGCAGAACCCAAGTTCGTTTCAGCTTGAGTACACGAACAGATGGTCGGACATTCTCCTTCAGGATCTCTTGGTAGACAGCAGAATTCATAGTTCCTTTTATCACGGCAAGTCTTCCAGGTCCTGAAGCAGCAAAACAGCCCCAGACCATCACACTACCACCACCATATTTTACTGTTGATATAATGTTCTTTTTATGAAATGCAGTGTTCCTTCTACGCCAGATATACTTGGACACACACCTTCCAAAGAGTTCCACTTTTGTCTCATCGGTCCACAGAATGTTGTCCCAAAAGTCTTGGGGATCATCAAGATGTGTTGTGGAGAAATTGAGACGAGCTTTGATGTTCTTTTTGCTCAGCAGTGGTTTTCTCCTTGGAACTCTGCCATGCAGGCCATTTTTGCCCAGTCTTTTCCTGATGGTGGAGGCATGAACGCTGACCTTAACTGAGGCAAGTGAGGCCTGCAGTTCTTGGACGTTGTTGTGGGGTCTTTTGTGACCTCTTGGATGAGTCGTCGCTGCGCTCTTGGGGTAATTTTGGGCGGCCGGCCACTCCTGGGAAGGTTCACCACTGTTCCATGTCTTCGCCATTTGTGGATAATGGTTCTCACTGTGGTTCGCTGGATTCCCAAAGCTTTGGAAATGGCTTTATAACCCTTTCCAGACTGATAGATCTCAATTACTTTCTTTCTCAATTGTTCCTGAATTTCTTTGGGTCTCGGCATGATGTGTAGCTTTTAAGGATCTTCTGGTGGACCTTACTGTGTCAAGCAGCTCCTATTTAAGTGATGCCTTGATTGTGAACAGGTGTGGCAATAATCAGGCCTGGGTGTGGCTAGAGAAATTGAACTCAGGTGTGGACAACCACAGTTATAGTATGTTTTAACAAGGGGGGCAATCACTTTTTCACACAGGGCCATGATGGTTTGGATTTTTTTTCACCTTTAATAATAAACACCTTCATTTACAAATTGCATTTTGTGTTTACTTGTGTTGTCCTTGACTATTGTTTAAATTGGTTTGATGTTCCGAAACACTTAAGTGTGACAAACATGCAAAGGAACAGGAAATGATGAAGGGGGCAAACACTTTTTCACACCACTGTGTATATATATATATATATATATATATATATATATATATATATATATAAATGATGTCCTTTTTTTTCCACAAATAAAGCTTTCTTTTGGTGGTATTTGATCACCCCTGCCTTTTTTTATTTTATTTGCACTATAAACAAAAAAAGAGCGTCAATTTTGAAAAAAAAACACATTTTTTACATTTTGCTATAATAAATATCCCCCACAAATATATATATATATAAAAAAACATTTTTTTTCCTCAGTTTAGGCTGATACGTATTCTACATATTTTTGGTAAAAAAAATCGCAATAAGAGATTATTGGTTTGCGCAAAAGTTATAGCATTTACAAAATAGGGGATAGTTTCATGGCATTTTCATCAATAATTTATTTTTTACTAGTAATGGCGGCAATCAGCGATTTTTATAGTGACTGCGACATTATGACGGACACATCGGAAATTCTTTATACATTTTTGGGACCATTGTCATTTATACAGTAGTCAGTGCTATACAAATGCACTGATTTCTGTGTAAATGACACTGGCAGTGAAGGGGTTAACCACTAGGTGGCAGTGTAGGGGTTAAGTGTGTCCTAGGGGGCGTGTTTCTAACTGTGGGGGGAGGTGGCTGTCTATGACATGTCACTGATCTCTGCTCCAATCTCCGATCTTCCTCCCTGTGAGGCAATCGCAGGTATCCCCAAGGTGATCTAGTCCGCGGGACCCGTGATCAGACTCACTGAGGTTCCGACTGGCTTGCGTGATAGCACTGTGGCAAATTTAAAAGGACGTACCTGTACGCCCATTTGCCTGTCCGTGCCATTCTGCCATTGTACATCGGCGTGCATCGGTCCGCATGTGGTTAATAAAGGCTGTTATGGCCATTTATACTCCAAAGCCAAGGTGTGGTCTCATCATTTTAGGTGGGTAAGAAATGGGGTTGGAGTACAGGTGCATAACAGGTTTAAGAAATGGGGACATTTGGACTACACTGGTTATGTTGCTGCTGGCTATTTTTTCTCATTTCCTGCCTAGTGAAACTGTTAACATCATGACAGTATGGGGAAATCTCTCTAAAGGAATGAACAGCAGGAAAAATCCAGCAGGGGTTCTAATCCTTCCCCCACTCTATGTAAAAATAAAAAAAGATCTGGCTTGACCTACACTTCACAACCTTTACAATTACCGTATTTATCGGCGTATAACACGCACTTTTCCCCCCTTAAACTCGGGGGAAAGTCGTGGGTGCGTGTTATACGCCGATCCCCACTGTCTGCGATCAAAAAAGACCGAGTGCGGCCGAAAAATACAGAGTCCCGCCGAAAAATACCGAGCTGATTGCTCGGCTCCGCTCGTAGTCCCGCCTCACTGCTGTTTCTCTAGCGAGCGCTGCCGAAAAAGACCGAGCCGTCTGTACCGTGTACTCGGCTCGGCTTGCAGTCCCGCCCATACTGGGCGGGACTGCGAGCGGAGCCCAGCCGAATACACAGTACAGACGGCTCGGTCTTTTTTCGGCAGCACTCGCTAGAGAAATAGCAGGGAGGCGGGACTACGAGCGGAGCCGAGCAAGTCGGCTCGGTATTTTTCGGCGGTGCTTGCTCGGTCTGTCTCGGCGGCAGGAAATTTAAACATGGGCAAGGCTGCAAACGGCGCTGGCCAAGCTGCAAATGACACTGCAAAGCTGCAAATGACACTGCAAAGCTGCAAATAGCGCTGGGCAAGCTGCAACTGACACTGATCATTCTGCAATGATGGACAAGGCTGCAGATGCACACTGATAAGGCTGCATTGACTGGCATTTAAATGTAAGGTTTTTTTTTCCCTTAAACTTCCCTCCTAAAACTTTTTTCCTTAAAATGCCCTCCTAAACTTGGGGTGCGTGTTATACGTGCGTGTTATACGCCGGTGCGTGTTATACCCCGATAAATACGGTATTTTTATTAGCTGGCATTAAGACACTGGGCATGGGGATGATTGGAGGACAATCTTTTTCTGCTCCAGCAGCTTTAGGAGAGACACCTGCCAGGACAAGGATGCCACTGGAGAAAGCATGGAATAGTTAAGGAACTTGTAGCGAGGTTTGCAAAAGGTACCAATTGCATTTGTCTTCTCATAATTTAAGTACCCAAATTACTGTGTAGTCAGGTGCTTGGCTAAGAATGGAGAGTGAAAGGAACACTGGCTGCAGCTGCTCTCTGTAGCTGCGGCCCTACAGTGCTGAACTGCAATGTCAGCAGTAGGAAGGAGCTGATGAGCAGGACAAGTTCAATAGAGAGTTAGGCAGCACTGCAATGTGGAAACTGTGGTCCAGAGGAGAGACTCTACTGTAATCAAGAGCTTTTGAACTGCATTTCCCATAGAGGGATTGCTAGAAAGGAAGGGAAAACTCTGTATAGGACACAACTTCCTCTTGCCATGAGGGAGCAGAGACTGTACATCACTGCCCAGTGTGCACCATCATTGCTGCATAGCAGCGGCCTGAGTGGGATCTGGAGTGCTGAATCCAGGTTTGCTGACAGCCAAAGTAACCTCAGTGCACAGCAGAGAGTAGACTAATCACTGTATGTGACCGGAATGGAAGCAATCTGGGACTGGTGAGCTTCTGCTGTGGTGATTTACTATCTGCTGCTAGAGAGACTGAGCCCTTTAAGAACTGATCATAAAGCCATTTGGTAGCCTAGTAGTACCTAGTAGTACCCACAGTACAATTGGGCCCCAATGCTAGCCGAGTATGGACTAATGACTATCCCTTTACAGCTGGTACACAGAGTCCTTCACCTATTGCTTATGCTTATCATAAACATATGCATATCTTAGCCATTCTCCTAGAGTGCACTCTAGACTAGTTATAGTATTATTATTCACATTGCAGGTAATGCTTGCTTGCACTGTTTATTGCTGACTTCTGATTCATGAGTTAATCCCAGTCAGGTGGTACAGAACTCTGTTCTAAGCTACCTTGGCATAGTTATTATAATGTCTAGCCTTCTGTGCATTCATTTATGTCCAAACCATCATTTAATCGAACCTGTAACAATACATTGAGGTAATTTATAACTAAATGGGCTTGTGTCTATTTTCTGGTACTAATTCCAACCAAGTTAAATGTATCTATACTTGCGTTCCTATAAGTGCTTGCAATAACTTTCACTCAACCTGGTGGAGTTGAGGTGCAGAATAGAAAACCCAAATTACCATGCAGCTCCTTTGGGGGGTAGCGCTTCAACCGGTAGATTTATCATGACTGATACACTGCAAGAAAAAAGGCCCAGACTGCTGAGCTAATTGGAGTGGCCCTGAGGATAAAAGTTGTCTGCACCCCTGGGTCAGTACCATCAGGGGGAATAGGCAGCTACTCCCTCTAGCCCTGTGCCAGCTGTTCCTACTCTTTCTCTCCCTTGTTGTGCTTCTCCCTCACTTGTTTCCTTTACAATGTTATGGCACACAGATATATTCTCCCACTTCATCAAACCCATCCTCCTCATAACTTGAACCTATTTGGAAGTAAACTGAAGCTGCAGGAACACGAATGACAATTGCTGCTCCCTGCCTGCTGCTGTGCACTCCCCCTATGCTCCTTGCAATCTATGCTAGTTTGTGGGCAATTGTCAAATTGGGTTGTAGAGGAAGAAGAAGATGCATTTGCAGCTCTTGAGATTATGAGAAAAGCTTGGTTAGCCCTACAAGGAAGAAATATATATATAAAAAAAGAAGATGAAATAAATGGCTCAATTAAAATTGTCACTGGACACACTAGCACTGGTATGGCAGCATTTCACAAAATAGGGACTACCCTTAGCCCTTGTACACACGGTCGGAGATTCCGACGGAATTTGTCAGATTGGACCACTTTGTCGGATAATCCGACTGTGTGTGGTCTTCATCGGACTGTTTCCGTCGGAGTATCCGAAGGACCAAGTTTTCCAACTTGTCTGTAAAATTTTCCGACAACATGATCCGATCGGACCTTGTCCGATCATGTGTAGAGAATTCTGATCGGACAAAGTGCCACGCGTGCTCAGATCAAATTCCTACACTAAAGCTATTGGCTACTAGCCTGAACGTAGTCCCATCGTAATGAAATAACGCCATCACGTTCTGAACGATCGGATTTTCTGACAACTTTGTCGGACCGTGTGTATGCAACAGTTTCGGAAAGTCCGACCGTGTGTACAAGGGCTGAGAAACAGGGAAAGGACTAATAATCCACATACAGTACATACAATCTAAACAAATGTTCAGGAGTCCAAGGTAATTTAATAATAAAATGATGAACACGTTGGCTTTATTCTGCTATGAATAAAAATAAATATTATCAATAAATTACCTTGGACCCTTGTATTTTATTTGGCACTCTCATTGGATTGTATGTACAAAGGAAAATTAGACATGTAATGCCTTCTAAAGGTAAGGAACAACCATTGCTTTGTCCTATGGATGCAGAACCTACTTGCCTCCTACAAAATGCATGTCTCTCAACCTCTGCTTCTCTCTTTAGGCCTCCCAGACATTAAAAATACAGGATTGCATAGGATTTTAGCAGCTATTGCAATATGGGGCAGCTTTGCCTGTGTCAGGAAAAAGTTCACACTGCTGATCCTGAAAAGGTAGTCCTAAAAAGAAGTATATATACACTGTGAATAGAGGGCAGTACGCAAAAATATGTAGCATGCCACCATTCACGATAAAGTATCACAGTATAGCATAGTGAACACAGGGCACTATTTAGCTCATCACACTGCTATTCACTGTAATGTATCAATATGCAATACTGTGTATAGCACTGTATATGGCACTGCTTAGGATTGCATAACAACAATTATTCTCCCTGTCAGCTCTCCTTTTATACTCCAAGTCTCCAAACACTGACAAAAGGCTGCTGAGTATCTTGACTTTTATAGGGAGGGAGCTGGCACATAACAACACCCCCATTATTGGCCCTTCTATGCTACCTGACCAATCCCATGGCATTATTGGTAATTGGTTGTTATAGCAGATAAAGCCCACATTTATTTGCCGTTTTCCCAAACAGTGGACAACTTGGGTTTGCCTGGAACTCATGTTTTATCTGAACCTGAAGTTCATAAACTTTAAGAAAGGTTTATGCAACTGTTTGAAAACCGAACCCAGCCATATTCACTCATCCCTAGCAATCAGAATTCAGCCAAATGCCTGTTAGCCTAAAATAATATAGCCCCATATATTTTAGCTTTACCTGCAAGCTGCACAAAAATGATTTTGTAAAGTCCGCTAGATGCCTCACTTTGGTGTCTTTATGTACAACGTGTATAAGAATGTAACGTAAAAGTCATATTTTCCATTTTATTCAATTTAGGGTTCTGTCAGAAGAAAGGTTAGAAATATGTGAGGCAGACAGTTCTGATTATGATAAAACACAGAGACATGGAGTGTATCTGATATTAATGTCACAAAATAAAAATAACACAATAAAAATATTTTATAGGTGTATTGGTTCTCCCTCTATCTAGGAAAGCATGCACCCTCCCACCCAAATCCCAAGGCACATTTTGATGTGTTAATTTTGTACATATTGATTTTCTGAGGGTATTTGTAGGGTGGCTGGTTGCATTAAGCTCACATTGATTTACCATATAATTAACTCCTCGTTATTTAAGCACTGGTCCTGTAATTTGACTCTTATTAATGCAGTTCCTATTGGAGCACTGTTTAGCCATTTTGCAAGACGGTAACAAGATAGCAATATCAATTTAATTAGATCCTAGGTGAGAAATGAATACAAACATATTTAAAAATTGTAACCATTTGCTGGCCACAGAGATGTATACATCTTTATTAAGAGTAGCAATAAAATATTGTCTCATTGTTCTGAAGACATTTATACATTTTGGGTGTAAGAGCTTAAGAGAAGAGCTATCTCTTGAATCGTTGCAGAATAAAAAAAATATACATAGTATTATTTTCTTATGCCCTGTACACACGGTCGGAAATTCCAACGGAAAAGGTCCGATCGGGTTATGTTGTCGGACAATTCGATTGTGTGTGGGCTCTATCGGACTTTTTCTATAGGAAATTCAGATGAAAAAAGTTTGAGAGCTGGATCTAAAATTTTCTGACAAAAAAATCTGATCAGACTTTTTCCAATTGTTTGTAGAGAATTCCAACGGACAAAGTGCCGCGCATGCTCAGATTAAATTATGAGACCAAAGCTATTGGCTACTAGCTTCTACGTAGTCCCGTCGTACGTAACAAATGTCAACTGGTTCCGATCAATCGGATTTTCCGACAACTTTGTCCGACCGTGTGTATGCACACAAGTTTCAGCCAAAATCCGACAGATTTTTTGGTCGGAATGTCCGACCGTGTGTACAAGGCATAAGTTTCAAATGACCTATGGAATAGCATAAAACACTTGTTTATTTATTACCAATGACCATGAATCAGCTCAATGCAGGAAGTAATGAGTATATACAACATGGAGTTATGGTTTAATTTAGAAGTTATGTTCTTGATAATTTAAAGAGGCTAATTGTTAAGTGTTGTGAGGGGTTAAGTGATAAAGGTTGAGGTGACCCTGTCAAATCTTAAAAAGTGTATTTTCCCAGCTCCCTTTAATAGAACAAGTATTGTACTTAAAGAGGAGCTCCAGTCATTTTTGTAGCTTCTGGCTTTTAATAAAAACACACTCACCTGTACCAGGATCCAGCGATGTGGTCATCTAAACCATCGCTTCTCTCCTTCTCCTCTCCCTGGCATTTCAACTGTGGGCACCCAGCTGTGACAGCTTGTGACTTCACAGTCGGGTGTGCACTGTGCATGCACGAGTAATGCTGCATCTGCTGAATGGTCTGGCAGTCTTCTGGGACCTGTGACATTTCCCAGAAGACTGAAGGGAGGAAGGGGAGAGGAGAACTTCCACTTGAATTGCCTAGGCAATCTGAGCGGAAGTGGGAGTGGGTACCTGTCAAAACTAGGTAACCACTCCCCCCCACCTCCCAAAAAAAAAACGTCATGCCAAATGTGAAAGGGGAGGGGGGATGAGTGCTTAAAGCAGAACTTCCACTTTTGGGTGGAGCTCCGCTTTGACTCTCTGATGTCCTGTATCTAAGTCTAAATAGACTCTTCAACATTTGACACAATTCCTACTTCATTACAGGACAAAGCAGTGGTGTAGGTGATGTAGGTGATGCAGGATGAAGCCACAGAATGCAGCAGTGGACACATGCATCTAAGCCCCCGTACACACAGCCGGAGATTCCGACAACCAAATCCGTCGGATTTTGTCCGACGGATTTTGTCTGAATCTGTTGCATATACACGGTCGGACAAAGTTGTCGGAAAATCTGATCCTTCAGAATGTGATGACGTTATTTTGTTACGATGGGACTACGTTCAGGCTAGTAGCCAATAGCTTTGGTGTAGGAATTTGATCTGAGCATGCGTGCCACTTTGTCCGATCGTAATTCTCTGCACATGATCGGACAAGGCGCGATCGGATCATGTTGTCGGAAAATTTTACCGACAAGTTGGAAAACTTGGTCCGTCGGATACTCCGACGGAAACAGTCCGATGAAGACCACACACAGTTGGATTATCCGACAAAACGGTCCGATCGGACACATTCCGTCGGAATGTCTGACTGTGTGTACAAGGGCTAACACTCCTAGAAGTGCTGAATGCTGAAGATTTTAATGGAGGCTGAGGTGCTGGAAAAGAGGAAGGGTATGAGACATAGGCCACTAAAACCAGAAGGGTTCATGTCAAGTTCAAGTGTAAAGGTGGCCCTACAAGGTTAAAATGTTGCCTGGTTCCTTCTGAATTGGGCAACATTTGAGTTGTAGGAGGCCCTGCCATAACCTTTCTGCTCAACAAAAGTTGATCTTTATATCAACTTATGTTGATGGAACTGGTTGGAAAGTTTTTGTGCAAACATGTCTGCACACAGTCAGACACAGCAAGCGTTGTCTAGATATTCAGCTTAGTACAGCTGGCAGCAGGAATTTCGCTATCCATGCTGTTTAGCGCACATGGAGAAATACATTTCTCTCATTCAGTCCAGGAAAACTAAACTGGAGAAATGTACATGTGTATGGCCGGCTTATGAAGAAGTAGTTCAGTGTTTCAATAGTTTACAAATTAAGGACAATTAGGACAACTGTAGAATTTATCTTAATTCTCAGCACTGGGAATTAATCTATCACTTTGCTTATGCATAGAACTTTGGTAGTAATATCATCAGCCTTCCATTAAATTTGCAAACATTAACCATATTGATGCTACCATGGAAACGAATAAACAGTTGCTTAAGGCTCGGTTCACGCTAGCCCGACTCCAAAGACTTTCAGTGCAATTTTGGAGTCCGACTTTGATACGACTTTGATGTGATTTTTTTACACTCTGTGGCATTGAAGTCATATCAAAGTCGGACCAAAGTAGCACAGGCACCCTTTTTAAAGTCAGACTTGTGTAGAATCAGTTAAGACTGCTCTAATAGGGAAACATTGAATTTCACATGTCATCCGACTTGTCAGATCCTATTTCGCATCAGTGTAAACCGAGCCTAAAATGGAAACTCCTATTTCCAAAATGACAGTCATTTTAAGGGTGGTCATAAAGAAAGCACAACACAAGAGATGGAATATTCTCAAATGCAGCCATTTTTAGGAACAAAACAATAAAATGCTAGTACGGAAGATGATTTGTCTTGTCTTACATACACCTTCAGCCAAAGTCATTTTTCTGTACTGGACAGTTGACGGTTGGGGGTGGGGTGGTTGCGGGGGTTAGAAACTCTGTCAGGATTGTTGTTTAAATTCTTATTCTGAAGATGTTCCCTCCCTTTGTGTCTAGGTGGCTGGTTTGAGGTCCGGTTCACACCTATGCGAGTTGGATGAAGCTTACACTACATCCAATATGCATGACATTTTAAAATAGGTTAATTTGAATGAGGCTGGTTCACATATGTGCATTGCATTCACACTTCTGCATTGCTCAAAAAACGTGTTTTTTTTTTTGGGCATCGCGGTGCGAATTGCAAGCCCATTATCTTCTATGGGAAAACAAGTTACTTTTCTGATGCATTCCGCTGTGAACAGGATAAAATAAAAAACATGACCTGATACTGATTCAATCCTGACCTGATCCTGATCCTGACGTGAAATGCTGAACAACTGATTTTTCTCTTCACAGGGAAACCTGAGCTTCAATTCGCACCACACATGTGTGAACCGGATCTCAGACAGAAAATGAGGGGAAACTCTCCAACGTGGAAGTTGTAGCCTCTGTGAACGAAATTGTAAAAAGAAGTAAAAATCTGACACATTTTTAACCTTTTTTTTTTTTATTCTATACAAAAGTAAACAACAAAATTACATTGGGCTTTAATTCCATACACAGATATTGCAATATAATAAGCTTAGTAAGGCTATATCAAATATTTCAATACACATTACATATCATTTATCTATAAGACACTTTTTAAAACCATTCCCAAATTGGTGTTAAAGTACAAATCGAATACTGTTCTAATATTCAAATAACAGAGCAATGTAGCAATCGCTGAAAGGCTACTAGTTTGCTAAAATACTATACATGAAAGCTAGCTTTTAGATGAAAAAAGTTCCTGTGCAGTAGGATTTCTTTGTCCTTTTTTGTCCAGTTTATATTGCTTTGTTCTTTTGTACTCTCTTTTCTTCACCACGTTTGCTTTACTGTTTTTTTTACTTTATACTTTACTTTAAAAGACATTTGTTGGGAAGAAAAATACCCATCACAAGAGCATCTATTACAAGCATTCATTCAACTCTCAAACTGCATAGGAGTTCAGAGACAGTGAAGCTAAACTTATTCAGCTTTGTTGTGCGATATCACTGGCTTGTAACTAGTGTCCAACCTGGGAGTTAAATAATACTTGCAGGGAAGGCTTTTAGGACAGGTATTTCCTTTAAATAGCCAACCCAAATGGTTTAAAATGTAAGCTTTTCACATTCTATGCTTCATTAATTAAGGTAATTAGATCATTAAGTAAGCAATTAGATAATATAACAACATAATCCTGGAGGGTTTAGAGTCACAAGTATTGTTGAAATGTAATATGAAAATCATTTGCAACCACAAATAATTATCTGCAATATTTAGGGACAATGCAGCCCTAAGACCTCCTGACATGCAGCTTTTGCCCACAAAGTTGGAGATTCAAATAAAACATGCCAAAAGTCTTGATTTCCCTCTGTTACCTTTGCAGCACTTTTTTTCATTCAGCTGCATGACTATTAGGTATAAATATGTTTTTAAGGAAAACTATAATGGTTCTGGGTCAATTTTATTTGTATTGATTTCATTTTGTGTATAGGCCTTTACATTGATCTGTTTTTAATTTTTTTTCTAAATCAGGAAAAAAGTTTATTAGGCTTTAATAAGCCAACATAACATTCAGAGCCAAAATACATGACATTAGTGGAATCACAAAGCGGTCATGTGCTATATACAGCCTATCACAATTAAAGGGACAGTGGGTACTTATACAGCATACATAAAAGAAGAGCATTGCAAAGCCATTTGGCCTGATAGAAAACACATCAGAGTCCTCCCAAATTTAGCATGAGATCCAAGAGAGTAGTTCTACTAGTACCTTTAATCACTGATTTGTTTTTGAAGAAAGAACCGAATAGTAGTTTTTTTCCTTTAAGACAGGCTGCCTGTCATTGAATCCTCAGAAATTGCATTTAGAGGGGGAGAGAGGGAGTGAGGACGAGTCACTTTTCTGATTTATTCAGTTGTGTTTGTACACTTCAACATCATCTACTGAGCTCTGTAAACAAACAAAGCTTTACAACAAAGGAACACTTCCGGTTCCAGTGCCGCATGGACTAGCTGCTCCTCTCCTCGGCTCCCGCAACACAACCCAAAATTAGCTTGAAAAAACAGCCTGAGCCGCCCCATACTCCTGCAGCCTCCTTCAGGTGACATCAGCCACACATGGACCAGTTTGTGGAGAAAACCGTTCCCAAACAGCCCTGACGGTGCAGCCGGCCCTGCCGCAAATCAAGGCCCCAGTCCCAGCCTACCTGGATCTGTCTGCAGCCACGCTGACGCTGGCCATGGAGGTAAGTGGCTGCTTGGCCTCCCACTCCTCTCCACATGCCTCATCACAACACAATGGAGATTACACCACAGGGCACATAGCACAGGCTGTGGTAGCTTTTTTGTCCCCCTTGATAGCTGCATCTGTAGAAAAAGCAGTTAACGTAGGGATGAAACAAATCAGGGCCCAGCTAGGGGAACATACCACTAGACTGAATGATTTAGAGCGCTGCTTATCTAGCGTGGAAGAGGAGCTCTATCAGGCACAGGCCACAGAACAGGCTCAGGATAAAACTAACCAATATATTATACAAAAACTGGATGATTTCGAGAATAGGTTCAGAAGGAGCAACCTGCGATTCGTGGGCATCCTGGAATCCTTGCAATCACCTGCTCTTTCAGAATTCTGCCCCAGGCGCATCCCAGAAGCACTAGGTCTTCCAGGCCCCTGCACAGTGGAACGAGCCCATCACATGGGATCATTCAATACTGAGCGCAAAACACCCTGACCAATAATCGCCAAATACCTGAACTACTCTGACAAGGCCCTTATTTTGCAGAAGTTGCAGACTACCCCATTAAAGTTTAAAAAAAAAAGGAAAGTATTCCAACAGGTCTGCAGGGAACTTTACAAACAACAATTAAAATTCACTCTGCCATTCCCGGCCACCCTCTACCTCAAAACCCCGAATGGCCAACAGTTATCTTTTCAAGATCCCTCTGAAGCAGAAGCATTCCCAAGGTCCCTCCATGCAGGCCCACTCTCCAACACCCCATCCAAAGCTGCACCAGTCAATCACCCCTTAGACCAAAGGAGCCCACAAAAAGACTCCCCAAAATGCTTCAGGCCCTCAGATCCGGGTCACCTCCGTCCCACTCCTCACTAAGACAGCAGTCACAACTCCTGTACATTTCTCTTTTTCCCTCAAGGCCGCATACAATGCAGTGCCTCAGGTTAACTTAGGTTGCATTTTGAACCTCAACATTCCTCCTATCTTCCTTCAGTTTTAAATGCTACAGACACCACCGTTATGGTAGGCCACGTCTCTACTGAAGTGATTTGTGATTTACTATTATGCTAGTGTTATTTTCTTGAAATGTTTTCTAATGTCTTATGCTATCCCTCCTGGCCTTGCTGTATCCAGCCTCTTTTTCTCCTCATACACGACCCGAGCTAACCATACAAAATCATTTCTTTAGAAATGGGCTCTCATACGCCACAACACTTGGGTCCTGTACTGGGAGCTGGCTTACCCAATGTTCCTTCGATTTGATGTATTGTTTTTACTTCAGGTTCCCCCCTCCCCCTCACCTATTGCTACCCCAGGGCACATATATAGCACCAGGCACCAAAATGCCGAACATCTACTGTGAGAACAGTATCTTACTCCCTACCATAGAGACATCTCAACACTATAAACCACATCGTAACAAATCTACAACACAAGTCCAAATCTTATTTTCAACCCCTCCAATATGAAAATCCTCTGACATCTCAAAAGACTCAAAACTGACATTGCCCTAGTCCAGAAAACTCACCTATCTGCTCCTGACTTCCACCGTATAAAAAATCTCTGGAGGAGCACAGTCCTAGGCTCAGATGCTATTGGGTGTAAGGCAGGAGTTCTCCTGCTGATACACAAAAACCTCCCCAACACAGTTATATCCATACATTCAGATAGCCAGGGAAGATTCCTATCAGCCCATATACCATAGACCATAGGGTGCAGGAAACTAATGATATCAAATATTTACACCCCCAACAACCCCGGCAAACATTTCTTTAGTGAATCATCTACATGGCTACTCTGTAACACTCACCTTCCTCATATATGTTGCAAATAATTGAAGAATTCTGGACGGCCGCACTCCAAGATCAATTCAAATGCCTTTATTCTTGAAGCAGAATCACACAAAAGTGGGTCACAACAAAGCTCAATATTAACGCGTTTCACCCTACCAAGAGTGCTTACTCATAGCTGAGTGATATCAAATATTTACACCCCCAACAGCCCCGGCAAACATTTCTTTAGTGAATTATCTACATGGCTACTCTGTAACACATATAATTGGAGGGGATTTCAATGACATCCTACACCAGACTGACAACAGATCCTCCCCCAAATGCCCCAGGTCAGGGTCTGATCCTACCGCTCCTACACACTTTGCTTCCACTATGGAATCCCTCTACCACCAAGACTTATGGCACTTACTATACTTCACCCAGATCACAGAGAATTCACCTTCTACTCCAACCCTCACAATATCTTCACCAGAATCGACTACCTCTTCGGCTCAGACAACTTAATCCCCATGTTATCTGGTGCAGACATCCATGATGTTGCCATATCCGATCACGCACACCGTCTCGGCGACACTTGAAAATCTTGACTTACATCCAAACCTCAAAATATGGCACTTTCCATCATACCTCCACAATAACTCTGACTTCCAACAGTAGATGGAAAAGCATGGACTGAATACGGGATGGCCAGCGCACCACATTCCAATGACCCGAACCTCTTATGGGATGCCAGCAAAGCATACATTAGGGGCAGGATCATCTCCTATGCAACCTCCTTTTATACACAATAGACTCCCTTGACAATAAAAATGAATGGCAGGCAACCAAGAGGGCTTTTGATACCTGGGCAGACACCCTCAACCTGACTAAAAAGGCACACTTGGATGCCACCCTCCACAAGTTTGGTAACAAAGCAAGCAAACTGTTAGCCAGGCTGTGTAAGGGAACATTCTGCCCGACCCACGTTACCTCTCTGCGAGATACCACTGGCAACATCAATACCACACCACAAACAATAAACAGAGCCATGCTACAATGCTACTCCTCACTATACGCTCCAGATCCAATAGACAAGCAGGCAGCATGCTCCTTTCTTGAGAAAATAGATATACCTAAGCTCACACTATCAAAACTAGAGGCTCTTAATGCACCTATTTCTCTCCCCGAAATATCAACCACCATCCGCAACTTAAGCCCCACCAAGGCCCCAGGCCCTGACGGATTCACTAGTGAATTCTACAACACTCTACAAGGTCTACAATGGCATATGGTCCCATACCTACAAACTGGAAATCAGGCCATTATTAAACTCATTTCTAAGAAGAGTAAAGACCTCCAAGGCTCTTAAAAAATCCTATCCAAAATATTCACAAGGTTATGTTAGCCCTGGAGCATGGCAAACACAACCCAGATGGAGACTATGCCATCATCACGTTAGATGTGGAGAAAACCTTCGATAATGTCAGTTTCGAGTGGCTTTCCATGGCATGTCGAAAATGGGGTTCACAGGCCCCTTCTGTCACCTCATCAAGGCCATGTATAGTGCCACGCAGCATGGCTGCTGATGGCAGGCCTCCTATCAGATGAATTTTGCCTCCACAAGGGAACAAGCCAAAGCTGCCTCCAATCCCTGCTCCTCTTTAACATCGCACTAGAACACCTATCAAGGGACCTCTCCCAAATAGCCCCCCTACATGGTATTAACATTGGCAAACATGAATTACGCACTCCCCTCTTTGCTGATGATGTCCTTATATTTACAGAAAACACCTCCTCCGACATATCCAGGATCAAAACATTATTCAACGAATTTAGATCATGTTCGGGCCTCCACATTAATTATGGTAAGAGTGAAATCCTTCCCATAGGGACTCTCTCTAACCCACACTGGGCCCACCACTCCATCTTCTCAGTCACTAAATCCCACATAACCTACCTAGGAATCAAAATAGGGAAATTACCCTCCTCTTTATACCATCTCAACTACCCCCCTCTGATCACAAAAATCTCACAGGAACTAGTTAACTGAATGGATCTGCCCCTCTCGCTCTTGGGAAAATGTCACTTAGTGAAAATGATCAGTTTTGCCCGATTACTGTACCCACTGCAAATTATTCTCTACTTCTTCCTGCATAAAGATATCACATTTCTCAATTTGGCCATCTCTAAATTCCTATGGCAAAACAAAAGACCACATATAGCCTTCAAGAAACGATATCTTCCCAGACGCAAAGGGGGTATTAGTCTTCCGAATGTTAGAACTTACAATTTAGCATGCTTACTGAGAACTGGCCTAGACTGGATATCACAATCCTCCTGCTTCAACTATTCCATGGAATCCGCAATGGCCCACCCGTACTCTCTAGTGGCCCTCCTTCACTGCAAGTGGAAGTCAATCCCACTTTTTTACCAACACAACCTCTTGTTGCGAGACAGCCATAGCTTGGAGCGAAGCCAGGAAAAGCCTCAAACTCTCTCCCTTCATCTCTAGACACCTGCCAATACAAGGGAATCCTAGCTTCCCCCTGGACTGGAACATAAACCATTCATCATCTGGCAAGAAAAAGGCCTAACAAAATTCTCTGCTCTATGCGATCTGGACACAGGTCGACGTCTAACCTTCTCAACCATAGCTGAAACATTCTCACTTCCTCAATCCTATTCTTTCCACTTTGGGCAATGCATCAGCTTCTTAATAGTTGCATGCAGAGAAGATAGTAAGAGATTCAAACCAACCATTACAGACTAATTGCTCATGGAGGGCTCCTATAAAAAATCGGACATCTATAAACCTCTTCTACGTAAGATCACCCCCTCACTGGCATCCTCATCGGCGGCCCACTGGGGAAAATACTTCCCGGATGCAAAATTGGTGGACAAAATCTTACAGGGATTCAACAAAGTACACCAATTAATTCCCAATGAAACATGGACAGAAACTCAACTAAAGAGCATTCATTGCACCCACATACCCTTTCCCTAATCCAAAAAAGAGCAGAGCAATGCCAACTGCCCTCTCTGCCACCAGCCAAGGCCTTAGGCCTTCCTTGACCCACCATTTCTGGGCGTGCTTCTACATATCCACCTTCTGGCATCAGGGCATATCCTATATCCATATCCTATATCCTATATGATGAAACTGCCTAAGGACCCCCTGCTCCTCATTTTTGGACATCGGTGACCCTCAACTACTGCCTTGGTCCCAAAATACAAATACTAATGCAAATACAAACACTTGCCCCCCTTACAAGGACTGGTCTTTGATTTGTCTCCTAATTGCACCAAGAACGATATTGAAAAACTGGACTTTATCTCACTGCCCCAATACCTCCCAAATGAAGTGAGAGCTCCTACTATTCAAAGACAGACTCAACATCGACTTCAAACACGAAAGCTCTAAAGCTCGCTTTTACTCCAAGTGGCAACCCTTCATGCTCTTAGCACTGCCTCCAGAAGACCTAGCCAACTTTGGTCAGTACTCGTTCTCATACTATGGATCTCCCCCTACAAATTCAGGGGAGGTGGTCTCCCCTACCGAACAACCCACAACCAGTGGAACTTAGCTAACCCACAAGCGAAATGGGGTAAATAGGCAGTATTTAGCAGCAAGACAGTTCAAATCGACCGCTCTGGTGCGAGCGTCACTTCCGGTCTCCGTATCCTACGCATTATGTCACTTCCGGTGACTTCAACTGGGATAGAGGAACATAGAACAGGAAGCGCAGTATAAAGGAGGACTGGGCGGGAACGAACCGTCCCACAATCGAATGTTTACGCCCCTTAGTGGAGCGTCAGCGGAATATACACACTTGAAAACTCACAAGGCATTATACATAGCCACTGGTTACATATTTGCTGTATGGCCAACAGCGGTGGACAGCTGTGACATACTATGACATATTAAATGTGCCATAACACACTATGTTAGATCAAATTTTTTAAATCAAATTTTTTAAATCAAATTTTTTAACCATAGCCATTATCTCGGGGGCAAAATATAAGTGTCTCTTATTATGGCGGCGGGCATTTTATTGGAGGTTATGCAGCTAAGTGATATATACTTGTCTCCTCTCATTGAGGCAGCCATTTCTTTGGTTATCTAATGGCCGTATTGGTGTATTAGTATCCATAACCTGTGTAGTCTGACCACAGACTGGGAGAGGGGAAAGAAAATTAGTTCTATAGAGAGAGATTGACCAAACGATTTTATTATAATTGTGGATATTAATTACGCTACTTATATCAAAAATGTAAAAGTGCAATCATTAAAATATAAAAGATATATATAAAAACTATATATAAAAATATATATAAAAATGTATAAAAAAATATATATATATAAAAAGGGAGAGTAAAAAATTGGACAATAATTTTCCTGATAATTTTAATTTCTTGTTGCTTCTTGTACTTAGGATCTATATCATGGATCTCAGAAGTGAGGTTTGCATTACAATAGAGAATATACATATTCCAAGGAAGAGAGGCAATTAAAATATATTATCTTATCTTATTCAAGATCACTGGAGGGGGGGGGGATATCTAATTAGGGGGAGGGAATTTTTTTAAAAATCACTGATAAAACAGTTCAGTTCGAATTCTACATTTAACCCCTTGGGGTAAAATGTATCCAGAGAAAATATCCACTTGGATTCAATCTGGCTCAATGTTCTCACCTTATGCCCACCTCTCCAGTGCTTGACATAAGGTACAATACCCCAAAATTTAAGATCACGGGGATCCTTTTTGTGGTGTGTCGCGAAGTGTTTTTAAACACTGTGCTTGTCAAAGCCCTTAATGATGTTCTGCACGTGTTCCTTAATTCTAACCCTCAACGGTCTTTTTGTGAGGCCTACAATCCGCAGCTACATTCAAGCACATACACGGCTCCTTGTGTGTTGCAACAAATAAAGTCCTCAACCTCATAAGTGTTGCCTGTGCTAGTGGCTGTGCACTGGAAGATCTTCTTCGGCTTACTGGTTCTTGTACAAGCGAAACAACGCTTGCAGGGGTAAAAACCCTTACCCGAAAAGAAAGTATAATTCTTCTTGGGTGGATCTGGGATGCTCTTAACTAGTCTATCCCTCAAAGTATGTCTAACAGAAATGCTGAATGCTGAATCAAGGTCACAGGGAAGACATGTGAAATAGTTAATATATAGAATGTTGGATACTTTTTAGACTTTTTTTTGCTCTATTGTTGCATCATCATTAATAAACATTTCACTTTGTTGTATGCAGTTGTTTAATTTTTACTTAGCAATGTACATTTGTTCCAGAAATGAAGGTGAAATAATCCATAGTGGTAATCTACTTCCATACAGAAAGAAACCACCAGCCAGATGAGCAGGAAGATCAGCTATATATTTAACAAATAACCAAACGCAGTGCTCATCATTCCATAGGTTGCCAAATCAGTACTGTTCGATCCCAGCTATGTTCTTTTTTTCAACACCCGTAGGAGTGAAATGAATTGCTTCAACAAGGCTTGCACTTGAATTAAAGATTTTAGTAATACCCTAAAACATATATAAAATAAACAAAAGTGTCCTTTTCCTGTGAAGAATGTAAAACTATGATTAATAATATAATAAAGATGAAGTAAAAACGCTAACAAAGGAAACAGTGTACGGGCTTATTGGTTCTATTATCATAAGATTTCACTGTCGTCCTCTTGGATTTTACAAAAAGTTCACCAGATTTTTTATGGCATAGTAAGCATCCACTCAATGTTATTTTGGTCTATGTAATTAGCTGACACTTTTCTGGGGTGTACCCCTACTCCTCAAAGACTACCTGCATTACTGAACCTCATACATTAGTATGTAGGAAGTGAAGGAAAGGTAGGTATTGGGACATAGGGTTGTTAGCTCTCAAATAGTAGATGCATTTATACAGAGAGTTTACTCCAAGCCAGAAGTACACTTTAGAGCTTTTCCTGCCCACGTTGATTTAAAAGGAAGCAAAAAGTTCGCAAATGCAGGGGATTCTCACCATCATAACAACAAAAAAATATTGAAGCCTTCTGTCTTTCTATGCAGCTTTACTGCTCAGGCCTCATGCCTTGGTTTTCTAGACTGGCTAGCACTCGTCCCCAGTGCTAGTACACAAACACTGTGCCTCTTCCAGCTCAGTGTCTTTCCTTTACAGCTCCTAGCTGTTCCATTTGTCATAAACCTCTCTCCGACTCAGGCCTCTGGGTTGGAACACCTCTGACCCCTGGGTGAGACCCTGTCTGTTGGCTTCTTTCTGTCAGACTTGGGCCTCTGGTTTGGGGCACCTCTGACCCAGGGTGAGAAATTGTCTCTCAGCTTATTTGCCTGCCCCTCCATGGACAGCACGGTGCAGACCTGCACCTCTTGTCTCCCGTACTGTTTTCTCCAAAACTTGGCCCAGACTGTCTTATCACATAGTGGCACAGCCTTGTCTTGTCACAGTTTATACTGTTGTAGAGGGGAGCACCCTTGCAAACCTCTACTTTGCCCATACCAGTAATAGCAACAATTTCTTTCCACAGTGGGCACCATACCTTCCCTGTGTTCCTCCACTGACCCACCCATAGTTTCTGTGTGTGGTATGTTAAAAAAAATTACAAAACCAAGAAATTCCCTCCCTACTTATTCCCCTTTACTATTGGCTAGGTCATACAAATGGGTGTTCTGATTTGTTAGAGGTAGGGGTGAGTACATTAGCAGCACCCCTACCCCATACACTAGCTCAGACTCTTTCTGTCACAAGTGCGTAAACACTGGAGAAACAATGCAGCACTGTATAATTTGTATTATTATATTGTTTCCTTAGAATTCGCAAATGCATATGGCAACTGAAAGGCCATGAGGCCAGAGGGTGTTGTCTGTGACAAATTATGGAATCCTTATCAACACCAATATAATAGGTCTCCAACAATGTTATATATACTGTATCTCACAAAAGTGAGTACACCCCTCACATTTATGTAAATATTTTATTATATCTTTTCATGTGACAACACTGAAGAAATTACATTTTGCTACAATGTAACATAGCGAGTGTGCATCTTGCATAACAGTTTAAATGTGCTGTCCCCTCAAAATAACTCAACATACAGCCATTAATGTATAAATCACTGACAAGAAAAGTGAGTACACCCCTAAGTGAAGATGTCCAAATTGGACCCAAAGTGTCAATAAGTCCACCTATACAGCTCTCTGTGGTGGTATAGAAATGATGCTGCACTGCTCCTGGATTCAAAGCAGAGTTGCTACTCTCATGTAGGCTTTGACTGCTAGCAAAGAGTAGTATGCGAAGATGTTGAAAGGGGCATATTATTAGCATTGTCACGGCTGATCCTTATGAGGCTTGTGCATCACATGGATTTGGTACCCTTATTAAGACTGTCATCCTGGAACTTTTAGCTCTACTTTAAATGGTGAAAGAAAATGGAAGTAGTCCTGATTAAGGTCTCACTCCAGTCTCCATGTGCCCTTGACAACTGTGACGTTTATGGAAACTATAACCTTTGTTATAGTACATTGAACATAATCAGGTTTATTGAATAAGGCTGTGCAAAGAGATATGATAACACGCACAGCACATTACCCTAAGAAGCAATTTGATTTCAGTTTATTGTAGTCATACCAGTTAAAAAGATTTCCTGTTGTACTGCCTTAGTGAATAAGCCCATATGTATTAATGAGCATGTAGCTTTTGCTTGTGGCTCTACCCTTGAAAAATGAATGCATACGCAATCAGGCCAATCGAGTACTCTGTGTCATCTATGTAATACAAAAATAACTAGTAATATCTTACTTTATGCAGGCGGTCTGGTCACCTGAGGTTGTAACGATATGCCCAGTTACTTTCTGTAATGAGAGAAGGAAGAAACATTTCTGTCTGCCTGCTATGTATTAGAAGTTTCGGTTTCTGCAGCACAGTGGTAAATGGCCGCTTTCAAATGAGTTTTTGAAACAACATCAGCTTTAATTGCCTTTATTTTAATTGAATTGCCCATTGGTTATCATAGCAGCCTCGGATGTATGAAGATTATTATGTGAAACACTTTGCGGTGTCATTATTTGTAACTGGCAACACGCCCTGAATAAGATAAACACTCCACAGGCAGGGAGAAACAGAACATGTTCAGCAAGGCTTCTAAAGTCAGTCAAATCACTGAAAATACACATTTTTTTATGCTGAAGGCTAGTGTGTATATAAAAAAAGAATCCCTGGGTTTTAATACATTCTGATATACTTATCCACAGTGAACCATTTACTAAAATGTCTAGCTTAGCAACAATCCATTATTGTCTACAGAATCATTATTGATAACAGAAATATTCCCTGCAAGTATTAGAGAATCCTCCAAGTGTGAGCAGTTGTATTCAACTGCTGTGAATGTGTCAATGTACGCATCAATGGACTTGGGTACAAAATGTACAAATAATACAAATTCATAGCAAAAATCCCTAAATGCAATATCTTAAAAGAAATAAAATAGAAAGACCCATCTCTTGCTAAGGTACTTGTCACAATCAGGGGTCAGGCTCGGAGACCAGTAGCCATAGCAGTAGGGAGACTCCCATCAACCAGCAGGATAGGTATACAAGCAGGTTATAATAAAAAAAAGAATTGTTACCCCAGCTCTACTTAGCATATAGCTTGTACCTGTGTACCCATGTAACAAATAAAGTACTTTTATTTAAGAGCATCTGAGTTGCCAGCCTTCCTGATTCAAGAATACAAACATGTCACCTTGGAGCATGACCTGGGGTCACCCGAAGTGCAGAGACTAAGTACTAACTGGGGTTCACCAAAGCTCCTGGCGTGACAGTGGAGATGTTTTTTTCTGCTTGTTAATACCAGGGTGGTGGTGAGCAAGCTGGGGTCCAGTAGCGGATATGGCAGGTAAGGATCAAGCAGAAGCATAGTCAGTAAACAAGCCAAGAGTTGGTAACAAGTGGTTATAGGTTGGGATCAGGCAGAAGCGTAGTCAAGGAATAATCCAAAGGTCAGAAACAAGTGGTAGCAAAAATATGGATGGCAGCAGGGAAGACAAGAGCGGGATATTGGATGGAGAGAGCACAATAATCTGGCAAACAGGACGTGCAGAGACATTGCTTAAATTAGGAAGTTAATGGGAGAAGCAAAGAGTTCAAGGTTCAGCGAAAGTCAAGGCACAAGGTAGGGTTGTCCAATGGATCACACAAGGTGCTGTCCAGCACCTCAGGTAGCTCAGCAAAAGGAATTATTGCCAAACACAGCAGAGGTCCCAGGCTCCTGTCCAGGCCCTGACAGTACTTGCATTTGCCTGCTGTTAGGGACTACTTAAGTGCAGCAGACATCTAGGCTTGTTTTATTTTTATTTTTATAAAGTATGGGTGGGTTAGAACTGCTGCCAGGGTTCAATTGCTTTCTATGTGGTCACGGACAATAAAACTAATATATGGATGAATGTATGCAGGTTGTTGGAGCTTCTGTTATTTAAGTCCCATGGTATAAAAAAATGAATTCAGTATGTAGGCAGGTGCCTACAGAAGGGTTCATGATTTTTTTCTATGCTGACTCATGTTCTGCAGTTATCTGGGTCAAGTCTGCTGTCATTTCTGTGAAACTGATGATGTGTGAGGGATGTGGTTAGATTTTCCCACTATTTCTCCACAGATCCACATAAAAAGGGGTTCTTCAGTGCCCCAGGAGAGAGCTGCTGGAAATACTTACAAGATGTAGACCGTAATGCTGCTGGACCCCCAGCTTCGGGAGGGGGGAAATCGGGGTTCCCTGTGGGACTGGGAGCCTGAGAACTATTAAACACCTATCTTGGACTTACTGTCTTTAAGGACGTTTTACCTTTGTGAGAAGCTGCCTGACAAGAATTGTCCCTGTGTGTCTGTGTGGAAAGTTATTGCTAACTGTTTAAAGCAGCCAACCAGCCAGGGAATGGGTGACTTTGCGTAGGTTAATGGTTACCCTGGTAGTGAAGGGATGATGTGCTCCTCTCCTTCACTATCAGCTGGCTCACTGCATTTTGGGCACAGAGTTCCTAGGACCTAGCCTGGGAGTTACGTGAGAGGAGTCCCTGAGAGAGCGAGCACATAGTTACAGAGCACAGTTAATTTCCTGTATCCATTAGTAACTGTGAATATGTCACTGAGGTGAGAAGTGGCAGGTATTGCTGGGTTGGTGGTTGACAGTGCAGGATATACAGCACCAGTTTTTAAATGCTGCACACCTAGGACTTGGTTCACTCTAACTGGCAGTGTTTGTAGTGCTTAGCATTAACAGTCAGTTAGCCATGGGTTAATATAGGGTTAACTATGTTCAGGATGGCTCACTTCTACATCTGGAGTTATGCCTTAATGCCGATTTTGCCATGAAAGCAAACTCCTGCCTAGAACCTAGGCAATTAGCGATTGTAGTACTAGTGTCCCCTACTAGGATGCCTAAGTCCCGACCCACAAGTATTATAGAGCTCGCTAGCCTGAGTTAGGCTGCTTTCATGAAACAATGTACCTGCAAAAGGGTGTCTTGGGTTAAATCCAAATCTTGAAGATGCAATATGATTCATCTTTAACATTTGGAGGAAGTGTTGTTATTACTTTTTGTGTTTATTTTCCCTCACTTCCTATCTCAGGTCACAGTAGTTACCAGAATGTTAAGTGATGGGACATCTCCCTAGAGGAATAGGTGGTAAATCTATCCAACACAAAATACAGTATATCTGTATTAATCTGGATACACACTATACAATTTTCTGTAGATTTTTTCCTTTCGATTTACCAAAACCATGTACTATGAGGTCAAACCTTAAGAGTTTAAATTTGTATGCAATCAGGCAGGCTCTTGCACTACATGCTTTTGGTAATTCGAAAGGAAATCAGACAGCAAAAGTTGTATAGTGTGCATGGGGCTTAAGTCTATAGTGGATGCTATAGGTGGAGACAGATAGTAACATCCCAATATATAGTGCAGATACAAAGCCACCAGCACACCTAAATCGGATGGATGAATTATACAGTATAATATCTGTCAAGCAGATGGCAGTACAACAGACACAAAGTTGTCCAGTTTTCAGAAGTTTTGGAGCCTGTGTCAGTGTTGTCCATGAAGTTCTATTGATTTGCTCTATTTTTTTTTTTTTACCCTGTCCAAAACAAAAAAAAAAAGGAAAAAGAGATAAAATAAGTATATTTCCAATTCAGCACATTATGACCTGGATCTAAGGAGCTGTCAGATTCTGGTTAAAAAAATCTCTGTAAATTCTGTTCAAACACAGTAATGAAAACATATTTGTCACAGGCATATCTAAACAAACTAATTTGATAGTATGCACAGCGTACACCCATTTGGTTGTAGGCTCAGAGTCATCAATCAAAACCTTCCCTCCAATGGCGAGACAAACAGTCAAAGTGCTTGTAAAAGCCTGAATATCAATCAGCACCAGTAACACAGGTCTAAATAAAAAAAAAATGTTTGTATTTTTTTTCAATCAAAAATTGTTTTCATTAGTAGTAAAATGAGCATAAAGTAACATCAATGCTAATAAAGACATGCACCTATGTTGTAAATATTTAGTCAAAGGAATAGATAAGACAAGGTATCTGAAATATAGCACACTGAAGGAATATACAGTACTACATAGACAATTTGTAAGGTATTAAATTTAGTTTTTTCCCAAAACTATAGTTGAGTTTTGGGGTTCATTTCTTGTGGTTTTGGCATCAGTTTGGCTGGGCTGTACTAATGTTCTGCCTGGTCATAGGTGTGGTTAGCACCTGTGAGAGGCATTGGAACGCAGTCTGGTTGGACGCATTGGGTACCAATCTCTCTCTCGGAGCCAATCAGTGGGCGCATTTGTCTCGCTGTGTATTCCAGGAGAGGGTACTTAAGGTGCTGAAGTCACGTGGTTCCAGGTTTCCGGTCCAGAAGTTCATTCTGACTCTGTGGTCCTGGTCTTCCTGACCAGCCTCCAGAGGCCCTCATGGCCTGGGGTGTGGATCCATCCATTTCCGAGCCTCGGAACTGGCTAGCCTGAGGCACAGTAACTGGAAGGAGGATTCTAAAGTGTTCCGGTGCCATCTCGGGTTTTGGAGAGGCCTAGCAACTCAACATGCAACCAGGGGAGGACTCTTCAGAAGAGGGCCACGCACGAGGCTGGCTGCTCGGTAAGACCCTGGAAGTTGAGCTGTGAGGACATTAACCACTTGGCGCCCATACTATGTCTATTGACGTCATGGGCTTTCGGTGGTTATATCTGAATGATGCCTGAGGCCACAGACATCATTCAGATATCAGCGTTTTCAGCCAGCGATTCCCTGCACCATAAGAATGATCATAGCAGCTGTTCTGCTGCTTGATCGTTCTTACAGGCAGCGGGATGGGACCCCCCCTCCCGCCGCCCTTCGGTGCTTGTACCGACTCAACGCTTCCATCGGTGTGTCGGTCACAGGATCCGCCAGCCCCCGCCAGTTACCATAGAGATTTCCGGCGGACCAGATCATCCCCGGAGTCTCTATGATCGTTCGGAGGCCGGGCGCGATGTTATGACGTCACGCCCGGCCTCGGTATTCAAATTAACGGCGCCAATTTGGCAGGGAAGCCAGGATCGTTTTTTTTATTTTTTATTATTCTTCCCAGCCTAGAGGTGACATATGGGGTCTTATTGACCCCATATCTCACTGTAAATATGTCCGATCATGCCATATTCCTATTACAAGGGATGTTTACATTCCTTGTAATAGGAATAAAAGTCATCAATTTTTATTTTATTTTTTTTAAGTGTCAAACTAAAAAAATAAAAATAAAATTAACAATAAAAAAAAAAGTAAAGCGCCCCTGTCCCCGTGAGCTCGCACACAGAAGCGAACGCATACGTAAGTCCCGCCCACATATGAAAATGGTGTTCAAACCACACATGTGAGGTATCGCCACGAACGTTAGAGCGAGAGCAATAATTCTAGCTCTAGACCTCCTCTGTAACCCAAAACATGTAACCAGTAAAAAATGTTTAAGTGTCACCTATGGGGATTTTTAAATACCAAAGTTTGGCGCCATTCCACGAGCGCGTGCAATTTTGAAGCGTGCCATGTTGGGTATCTATTTGCTCGGCATATCCTCCTCTTTCACATTATGCAAAAAAATTGCTAACTTTACTGTTTTTTTTAAGCATCAAACAGTTTTCTTTCTGAAAAAAACATGTTCGAAAAATTGCTGCGCAAATACCGTGGGAGATAAAAAGTTGCAACGACCGCCATTGTATTCTCTAGGGTCTTTGCTAAAAAAACATATATAATGTTTGGGGGTTCTATGTAATTTTCTAGCAAAAAAATTAGGAATTTTACATGTAGGAGAGAAATGTCAGAATTGGCCTGGGCGCGAAGTGGTTAATGGAATCCGCATTTCCTATGGTATCGCCGGACCGGCTGCAAGATACTGGTACCGTAAGAAAGTTGCTACCTCTATCCTTCTGTTTGCAACTAAGTTCCTGTGAGAGACTTTTTGTGTTCATTTAAAGTTTTACAACCAAGTCTGTGGCAGAGACTTTGCTAAGCTAAAATCACTTGGCTGCTAGATCCACAAACAAGGATTTATCCAACAGTTAAAGAATCCAGTTGCGAGTGGCTATTCCCTGGATTATCTATTTGCCATTATCATTTATTAAGTGTCAGCAGTTCCAAAGTACCTGAACTTTTCCACCCCTATACCCTCTATTCCAAACTGAGAGACTGAGTTTCTGTTCAACGTTTTATGCAAATAAAAATCCTTAACGGAAGTCAAGTGTCGGTCTCTTCAGTTATTGGGCCATCAACCTTGGGAACCCCTAGACAAGAACGACGAGTTACAAGGCGGAGGAGGTAAACGGTAAGCCCAAGAAAACCAGCCGCTCCCTCGGGAGTCAGTGCTACACAAGTATAGGGATATTTGCAACTTAGTAGTACTTTTAGTTGAAACAGGTCATAAATGAATATACGGCACTGTAGACTGAGGACCTAAACTCATGAGATCAACTGTTCAGAATCATGGTGGAGCTGTGCCTAATCAAAAAGTAGAATATTCATCCTGTCACATACCCCAAATTTTCTGAAATGTTTCGGGCAATCCCTGTGGTTATAGATCAGTTTCTTTTACAAGAGCATTTTATTAATTTCTGCTTTCCGTTGTTGTAAGGTAGGCACCCCAGCTTGGATCCACACCTTAGCTGTTAGCTTTTTATTCTTAACAGTCAACAATACATTAAGCAACAATGTGTACAGATAAATGTTTAGATCTATGGACTCAGAAGATCCCAGCACCCAAAGCCATGGGTCTAGTTGTTCTGGGGGACTCATGACATCATGCAAAAAGGCGATTAAGTCTGCATCTGTGGGCAGGACCATAGCAGGAATTGTATCCTCCTTGCTGGTCCAACTCCATATAATGTAACATAAACTGAACTAATTTAATTATAAGGCCGCGTACACACGGGCGGACTGTTCGCCCAACTTTGTCCGCTGAACAGTGTTTGGGCGGACAGTCCGCTCGTGTGTGGGCTTTCAGCGGACAGTTTCAGCGAACAGTTGGACGGACAAGGTTTTTCGGAAATTCCGAAAAACTGTCCGCTGAAACCTTGTTTGAGCGAACAGTCCGCCCGTGTGTAGGCTTGTTCGTCAAACAAAGTTGCGCGCATGCTCAGAAAGGATTTTCACGCCGAAAGCTATAATGCAGTGTATAGGACGTCGTATTTTTCGTCCCGTCGTACGTGCCGTTCACGTCATCGCGCACGGTTTCAGCAAACTGTTCGTCCGTCGTGTGTGGCCATGTCCGTCCATGCTAAGTTTGAGCGGACTGTTTGCCGAAACTGTTGGACGGACAAAGTTGGGCGAACAGTCCGCGCGTGTGTACGCGGCCTTAGGAAGCTCTTTGGAAGGAGGATGCATTGGTTGTGAGATAATCCCAGCCTATCCATTACCTACTGAGGGAGTGTTTGGCCACATGATCTAAGTGAGTTTCAAATACAGCCATGACATTCCCCTTTGGTTCTTAAGGAAAGCAAGGATAGGAATCATTTAACTGTCACCCATACCTCAACATTCCACCCAATCAATACAATTTTTTTTATTTTTTGCAAAAAATGTTCTATCTATAAATCGCATATGAAAGAATTTTTTATTTATTTTTTGCAAAATTACAATACTACAATACTGCCAAAAGAAAGTTAGTTGGTAGCTGGGGTTGGGTTAGTTGTTTTGGCTTGATAAATGGAGGTGGAAGCTGACATTTCTATGCAGCATACCACCGCAGTGCAGTAATTAGTGTTCACCCAAAACACTACACGCTACACCCCATCATGATAATTTTAGTACAAGCTAGGTATTTTGCTCACCTCCCAAAAATTACTACAATTAGAGGAAAGCCTAAAATGAGAAGCAGTGGTGTTTTATGTGGAGGTAATAGATTATAGCAGTAGTGGGGATGCACAATCTGGAGGTGGGGCATGTCTACCTTATTTTCCTCTGAAGTTGCTGACCAATGCAGCTGCGGCACACCAAGCAGATAGTTTACTGGCAAACAAAACCTTCAACACCAACACCTTCCATTAAAACAAAATAGAATGCAGTATAGTGCTACAATAAAAAAATAGCTTACAAGTCACTCAACTACCGATTTACTTATACCTTTTTTTATTAGTTTTTAGAAATCTGCTACTTCTGTCTGTCAAAGCAGGCTTAGAATTTTTGATAAAAATGCATGTGCTGCCACTAAAACCACCTTTTTTTAAACTAAAATGAATAAGATTGGGGTACTGCAGCTGTATTACAAATATAAAAAAGCCTGTAATATTGATAGTGCTTAAATGTGGCAACAATGAATTAGAACTCGACAAGGTTGCCCTTCCCTACGCAGCAAAAAGCCATTTATCTAAAACTTTTATTAGAAATCATAAAAAGTATGTAGATGACCATAACAGCTATCCTTATACCCTATAGGGATTACTATTATGGTCATTCACATACTTTATGATTTATAATAAAAGTTTTACATAAGTGGCTTTTTGGTACGTTGGGAAGCGCACCCTCGTCAAGTGCTGCTGCTGTATGTAAACAAACAGAACAAAATATAGTGTAGCACAACCAAAAACAAATAAAACAAGTCCAAATATAACAAAATTCCACCATTGTGCAACTTTCATTGATAGTGACAATGACCACCATGTCTAGCTGGAATGCCAGCTCACCTCCAAAAGTTGACCCCACTACACGCCTGTGATTGTATCTCTCAGGATGCCTCGGAAAAATAACTCCTCCTCCTGGTGTTCCTGGACAAGACAGACCTCCTCCCAGGGTTCTCACTATTTAGACCCCACTGCAGAGTCACACACACTCGTAGTCAGGGGTCAAGTCCTGGGGAAAAAAGTGTGGGAACTCCCACCCAAGATCCACTCCCACACACAAAAAAAAGAAAAAATAGGACCTCGGGGTACATCAAGGCACAGGGCACATCAGGGCACGGGGCATATCAGGGCATGGAACACATCAGGCCACATGGCACATCAGGGCATGGGGCACATTATGGCACATCAGGGCACATTATGGGGCACATCAGGGCACATTATGGGGCACATCAGGGCATGGGGCACATCAGGGCATGGGGCACATCAGGGCATGGGGCACATAGCACATCAGGGCATGGGGCACATCAGGGCACATTATGGCACATTATGGGGCACATCAGGGCACATTATGGGGCACATTGGGGCACATAGCACATCAGGGCACATTATGGGGCACATAGCACATCAGGGCACATAAGGGCATGGGGCACATCAGGGCATGGGGCACATCAGACCACATGGCACATCAGGGTATGGGGGAAACGTTGGCACATTAGGGCACATTATGGGGCACATAGCACATCAGGGCACATAGCACATAAGGGTGCGGGGCACATCAGGCCACATGGCACATCAGGGCATGGGGCACATCAGGGAACATTATGGCACATTATGGGGCACATATCACATCAGGGCATATTATGGGGCACATAGCACATCAGGGCACATAGCACATAAGGGCATGGGGAAACGTTGGCACATGGGGCATATTAGGCCACATGGGACATAAGGGCACAGGGCACATCAGGCCACATGGCACATCAGGGCACATGGCACATCAGAGCATGGGGCACATCAGGGCACATTATGGGGCACAGTGGGGCACAAAGGACATCAGGGCAGGGGGCACATTATGGCATGGGGCACATCAGGGCACATAATGGGGCACATAGGACATCAGGGCAGGGGGCACATTACGGCATGGGGCACATCAGGGCACATAATGGGGCACAGTGGGGCACATAGGACATCAGGGCAGGGGGCACATTACGCCATGGGGCACATCAGGGCACATAATGGGGCACAGTGGGGCACATAGGACATCAGGGCAGGGGGCACATTACGGCATGGGGCACATCAGGGCACATAATGGGGCACAGTGGGGCACATAGGACATCAGGGCAGGGGGCACATTTGGGCATGGGGCACATAGCATACCAGGGGGCACATTATAGGGCACATCTTACTAGCTAGTAGGGATGAGCCGAACACCCCCCTGTTGGGTTCGCACCAGAACCTGCGAACAGACCTAAACTTCGTGTGAACTTTAGAACCCTATTAAAGTCTATGGGACTCGAACGTTCACAATCTAAAGTGCTCATTTTAAAGGGTAATATACAAGTTACTATCCTAAAAAGTGTTTGGGGACCCGGGTCCTGCCCCAGGGGACATGGATCAATGCAAAAAAAAGTTTTAAAAACGGCCGTTTTTTCAGGAGCAGTGATTTTAATAATGATTAAAGTGAAACAATAAAAGTGTAATATTCCTTTAAATTTTGTAACTGGGGGGTATCTATAGTATGCCTGTGAAGGGGCGCATGTTTCTGGTGCTTAGAACTGTCCCTGCACAAAGTGTCATTTGTGCAGGAAAAAAAGTCTTTTAAAATCACTTGCGGCTAAATTGTTGGCTCCCGTAATACAGAGAACACTCAATGAGTGTTCTCGGTATTAGCCGACAATTCATTCATTCATTGATAAAAAAAAAAAAGCGCGGGGGTTCCCCTAAATTCAATTACCAGGCCCTTCAGGTCTGACATGAATATTAAGGGGAACCCTGTGTCAAATTACAAAAAAAAATTGACGTGGGGGTCCCCCAAAATATCCATACCAGACCCTTCAGGTCTGATATGGATATTAAGGGGAACCCCGCATCAAATAAAAAAAAAAATTGACGTGGGGGTCCCCCTAAAAATCCATACCAGACCCTTTATCCGAGCACGCAACCTGGCAGGCCGCAGGAAAAGAGGGGGGGACGAGAGAGCGCCCCCCCTCCCTCCTGAACCATACCAGGCCACATACCCTCAACATTGGGAGGATGCTTTGGGGGTCTGTGACCCCTCAAAGCACCTTGTCCCCATGTTGATGAGGACAAGGGCCTCATCCTCACAACCCTGGCCGGTGGTTGTGAGGGTCTGCGGGCGGGGGGCTTATCAGAATCTGGAAGCCCCCTTTAACAAGGGGACCCCCAGATCCCGCCCCCCCCCTGTTTGAAATGGTAAGGGGGTACAAAAGTACCCCTCCATTTCACAAAGAAAGTGTAAAAATTGTTAAATAAGACAAACACACTTTTGAAAAATTCCTTTATTAAAAAATAAAAAAAATAAAAAAAATATTCCAGCGGTGCTAATCCACTCTTGCTATCCAGCGACGGATCTCCGGGGTCCAGCGATGGATGATCATATCCAGCGACGGGGGATCTCTCAGTCCAGCGCTGTCCATACATCCGTCTTCTGTCTCCTCTCCGGAGACACTGCGGGATCCCAGCGCTGACGTTTCTTATATTAGGAGGATGGGGCCACCCGTCACCTGACCCCGCCCCCTCTGACGCTGGTGAAGGGAGCCAGGGGTTCCCCAGTGACGTGTGGGTGACCCCGCCCCCTCTGATGTAACGGAAACCTGCGTTTCAAACAGGGGGGCGGGATCTGAGGGTCCCCTTGTTAAAGGGGGCTTCCAGATTCTGATAAGCCCCCCGCCCGCAGACCCTCACAACCACCGGCCAGGGTTGTGAGGATGAGGCCCTTGTCCTCATCAACATGGGGACAAGGTGCTTTGAGGGGTCACAGACCCCCAAAGCATCCTCCCAATGTTGAGGGTATGTGGCCTGGTACGGTTCAGGAGGGAGAGGGGCCGCTCTCTCGTCCTCCCTCTTTTCCTGCGGCCTGCCAGGTTGCGTGCTCGGATAAAGGGTCTGGTATGGATTTTTAGGGGGACCCTCACGTCAATTTTTTTTTAAATTTGATGCGGGGTTCCCCTTAATATCCATATCAGATCTGAAGGGTCTGGTATGGGTATTTAGGGGGACCCCCACGTCAATTTTTTTTTACATTTGACACGGGGTTCCCCTTAATATCCATGTCAGACCTGAAGGGCCTGGTAATTGAATTTAGGGGAACCCCCACGCTTTTTTTTTATCAATGAATGAATGAATTGTCGGCTAATACAGAGAACACTCATTGAATGTTCTCTGTATTACGGGGAGCCGACAATTTAGCCGCAAGTGATTTTAAAAGACTTTTTTTCCTGCACAAATGACACTTTGTGCAGGGACAGTTCTAAGCACCAGAAACATGCGCCCCTTTACAGGCATACTATAGATACCCCCCAGCTATGAAATTTAAAGGAATATTACACTTTTATTGTTTCACTTTAATCATTATTAAAATCACTGCTCCTGAAAAAACGGCAGTTTTTAAAACTTTTTTTTGCATTGATCCATGTCCCCTGGGGCAGGACCCAGGTCCCCAAACACTTTTTAGGACAGTAACTTGCATATTACCCTTTAAAATTAGCACTTTAGATTTCTCCCATAGACTTGTATAGGGTGTTCCGGCTTTTCGAATTTGCTGCGAACAGCCCAAATGGCTCACTGTTCGCTGAACAGGTGAACAGGCAATGTTCGAGTCGAACATGAGTTCGACTCGAACTCGAAGCTCATCCCTAATAGCTAGTATGCAGAGTAGCGCAGGAAGCGTTTGGCTGTAGTAAGTTCTCCCTCACTTCTCTCAGCACTGTTCACTCCTTGGCGGCCCCTCCTCTCTTCTCGTCTATCCCCATTGGCTTGTGACATCATCTGGGATAGACCATAGACGAGAAGAGAGGAGATGCCGCCAGGGAGCGAACAGCGCTGAGAGAAGTGAGGGAGAACTTACTACAGCCAAACGCTTCCTGTGCTACTCTGCATACATCTCATTCAGGCGGCTCTAGTCCTGCAAAGGGAATGGCGTTCCCGCTGTGAAAATAGTGCAGGGACGCCATTCCTACGCGTTCCCGCAGGACTCGAGCCCTGCTTGTAGTGTAATATCTCTCAGGAACATGAATCCTCATCACAATGCACCTAGACAGCTCAGACCTCCTCCTGGGATCTCATTCAGTCATGTGTGACCATATAAAACAAAGGCAAATCATAGTGCACTCTGCTAATAACATTTATTAAAACTGTAACTTAGGGATAAAATACTCACATAAAAATGTAAAAAACATGCACATCATTAATGATTTGATATGGAGAAAACGTCCTGAATGGCGGCACCTCACACCTGCATGCATTATGCTCTCTGATGAGCTTCTTCAGTGGATGAGGAGCCATCACAAATGAGAGGAATAAACAAACTTCTACCTTAGTATCAATCATCACACAAGTGCGGACACCTGTACACTCAGCTGAGGGGGATCATCATGGGTGACACTGGATTCTGTGTCACATGACATCATATCCACTTCCTCCCTGCTTGATGTATAATGTGTGGGCACTTCCACTCCACTCCTAAACAGAGAAGTGATATATCCTAGGATTTTCAAACTTTCGGATTTATGAATTTTTACGAATTTTCTAATTTACGGAAAAATTTGTTAAATGGGTTTTCGTCAGTTTGAATATTTCCAAATTAACAAATTTATCGAATTACGTCAGAAAACGAATTGCAACTAAACAAATTGCACATGTCTAATCGTAACTTTTGTTTGACATAATGTCAGTTATTTTTCAAATTGAACATCAAGATTTGCTCCCTTAGACTTCAGTGAGGTTTGGGGAAAAGTTTGGATTTTCCGAATTCTGAGGACGTTTTGCAAAATAACCACTTAGGTTTTACCCCCTTCATGACCAGGGCATTTTTTTGCTATTTGGCAATGTGCTACTTTAACTGGCAATTGTGCGGCCATGCAACACTGTAACCAAATTAACTTTGTATCAGGCCAAAATGTATTCTGCTATGTGTCTTTGGTAGAAACAAAATCCCAATAGGTGTATATTAATTGAAAAACAGCCACATCGCTGCTCCGTGTACAGAGTGTTGTTAGTAAACACAGAACTCTGTACTGTGATTCGAGCCAATCAGCAATGATTTATATCCGGCATCTGCTGACCGACTTGTGCTGTACCAAATGACAGCACAAATCTGGCGACGCACACTAGCACACCCTGCCTGGAAATGCCAGATCACATAACTGTACATGGTCCGGTGCAGAGCGGAAGCCCTGCCGCCGTATATTTACATGGGGCGGCCCTCAAGTGGATAGGCTGCAAATCAAACCTGGGCAGATTTGCTCATCCTTAATCCAGTGGGAGGAGTCACTTCTCCTTCTCATCTGTGTATAATCTAAGCTTGAACTATTGAGCTTATTAGTAAATAGTGAGTGAAAAGGAGTTCATACAAGCTAGCTGGAAACAATACATATAAAACAACAATTGCAATATATGCAATATTTCATGCTTACTTGACTGAGATAATTAAAAAAAAAAACATAAACATACCCATTCATACTGGCTGTACTCATATTTTAAATTTTCATGTCCTGTGTGGAATTAATTATTTCCAGTGCCTTGCAGCATCCTCTCATGTTGGGGATATATAATACATAAAGTATTTATTCTGGTCTTGTTTATAATGGTCAAATAGCTCTAAAATAATAATAATAATAAAAAAAAAATATATATATATATATATATATATATATATATATATATATATATATATATATATATGTATATATATATATATATATATATATATATATATATACCAATTCATTTAGTTGGAAAAATAACGTTTTACCATGATAAATGACAGCCCTTTTTTCACTAGGGGGTGAGAAGAAAAAAGATGGAAGATGTTGGTCATTGGAAAGGTCCCTTATGTTTGTTCAGTTATCAGTAGATATTGGATTGATTCCCAGTTGAAATCAGTATCACTTCATTCATAGCATGCTGAGGATTTTTCAAACTTTGAGTGATAAAGCAGGGTCAGGTAGGAGCAGCAAGTACTTTTAACAAGTCTTATTCTGTCCTTGCTACCTGTGGCCTGAGTGTACTAAGTTAAACCCTCCATCATGTTATAACCAAGACTTATATGAATATATGAAGAATTTATTAAAGAAATACCTTGGAGGAAAGTAAAAAGTAAAATGAGAAAGATGTGAAAATTTTACATTGAGTAAAAACAGCAATACAGAATGAATATATATATATATATTTATGGTTCAGAGCCCTATGGCCGGTACGGATAAGGATGACAAACAGGGTTAACATAAAACTTACCACTTGAAATAGACCTGAAAGTGTGCCTTGGTCTAACGTACGGTATACCAAAATAAGGGGGCATACCCTAGATAAGAGATGAGGATAAATGAAATGAAAATGAAATGCAGTGAAATGAGTACTCTTGTGAAGAGTATGATGCTTGTGAAATGCCCTAGAAAGGGGATGGGAGGGTGGGTATCGCGCACAGGAACCGACAAGGAGCACAGCCAAATGGGCTGGTTAAATACCCTTCCGGGCTCCTCCCATAATTTCAGGCCACCATACTGGCCTTCTTATTTATGGTTCAGAGCCATATGGCCGGTACGGATAAGGATGACAAACAGGGTTAACATAAAACTTACCACTTGAAATAGACCTGAAAGTGTGCCTTGGTCTAACGTACGGTATACCAAAATAAGGGGGCAAAACATACAGGTAGGGATTGTGCTTTATTGATTTGATTTATTTACTCAGTGAGCTTGGCAAAGGCCTGGGCCATCTCCACTTGTGGATTGGGGATATAGCGGGCGAAGCAGTTAGACTTCCATCTGCTCAGTTTTTTGATCACGTGATCCGGGACTCCTTGCCGGGAGGCTGTTGAGGCTGCCCCGATGCGAAATGAGTGTCCGGAGTACTGAGCCGGGTTGAGATGGAGGATGCGTAGTAGAATTCTAACATGTTCCATGAACTGGGCCGTACTTAGGGGCTTAGCCTGGAACGACAGGAGTGGACTAGTGTCTGGTTGATCGGCCAGCAGGGACCACAGACGGGTAAGAGTAGCGACTGGGCACCAGCTGTTATTAGTTTTGTAATAGTGAACATCCGTACCAGAGCCAGTCTGCTGTGTCTTGGAGACTACCAGGTGTAGGGTAAAATGATCTCCGCAATGGACCAGGTGGTGTTTGCGAAGCGTGCGTCCTATGGGGCTGCTACAGGTGAATTCTCCTGGCCGTAAGAAACCATAGAAGGCCAGGTGTATGGCCGCCTGTAAGACTACGCTAAGATGTAGGCCAAAAGGTGACGTGGCCAGGATGTCTGACATTTTTCTAAAAACTTCTCCTGTGATCGGCAGGCTTTGCGTGCTGCCCACCGGCTGCCGCCTTTGGATGCCGCGCAAGACGGTTCGTACCGCATGGCAGGAGAACACCGAGGGCTCAGAAGGGTTTTGGAGCGACGTGAAGTGTTGAATACCGGCCAGATACAACCGGATCGTATTGTGCGACACAGTGAGTTCTGAGTGACAGTAGGTGACAAAGGCCAGGATTTGTTTGATGCGGGATGTCTCTGTATGGTGGCATATCAGAAAACGGTTGAAGGCCCTCCAGGCCGCCTGGTATGCCTTGAGGGTGTTGCGTGAGAGTGATAGATTGATGAGGTCTGTTGCTGCTAGAAGGTGTGGGGTTAGTCCAGGGTTACCTGAGGCCAGGCCGGGATAGGTGCTGATGTTGGCACGGCTCCTGGTACCTGTTCGAAAAATGAAACCAGATTAAACCGTGAGAGAGCATCTGCAGCAGAGTTGTATCTACCAGGGATGAAGGAGCAGTAAACGTTAAATTGGTGTAATAAGGAGAGCTGGACCAACCGACGCAGGAAGGACATTATTGTTAAAGACCTGGACCTGCCTTTATTGATAATCTCTGCCATGGCCAAATTGTCTGTTGAGAACGCCACGGTCTGACCTGACCAGCTGTGACCCCAGACATGCGCTGCTGCTACTATGGGGTATATCTCAAACAGGGAGGGTGTCTCGGAAAACCCAGGTATAGCCAAAATTTGGGGAGGCCAGGGAGCTGAGAGCCATAGGTGGCCAAAAATTGCCGCAAAGCCCGTGGAGGCGGCAGCATCGGTCACCACCTGGGGCGAGAGAGAGGACACCGATGGAATGAACAGGGATACACCATTCCAAGATGACAGAAACTCTTCCCACATGAAGAGATCTGCCATGGCGGCGGTATCAAGGCTGAGGACCTGCTCCGGATCCTGGGTGTGGGATAGTAGCGCTAGTAGGCGGGAAACGAAGGAGCGACCCTGGGGAATGATGCGCATGGCGAAGTTTAACATGCCGAGGAGAGACTGCAACTGCTTCTTGGTGCATGACCGGGAGTGGGTGAAGTCCCTCAGGACGGTCCTGATGCGAGATAGCTTGTCAGTGGGGAGGCTGGCCTGCATGGTATTGGTTTCCAAATTAACCCCAAGAAAAGTAATGGCCTGTGCTGGACCATCGACCTTATGCTCTGCAATAGGGATATTTAGATTACCAAAAACTACCCTCAATCTATCCAAGTCCCCAGGCAGAGAAGTGGGTGGCTCGATCAACAGGAATTCGTCGAGATAATGTATGACCTCCCGACATCGGGCTACGTGTAGTAGAACCCACTTAAGTGCCTGGGCAAAAGTATCGAAGAGCCAGGGACTGCTCTTGGACCCGAAGGTCAGTTTGGTTGCAAAGTAATAGCGATCCCTCCACTTAACACCGTGCCAGCACCAAAGGGACGGGTGGATGGGGAGGAGCTTAAACGCATCCGTGATGTCGGCCTTAGAGAGCCAGGTGCCTGTACCCGTCTTTAGTATGGCGTAGATAGCCATGTCCACTGAGGCATATTTAAGTGAAAACTCCTCGGAGGGGATGAGGGAGTTGAGACTGGGAATAGAAGAGGAATAAGGCGCTGACAAGTCGTAAACCAATCTTAGTTTATTTGAAAACTTTCCTTTAACAAGCCCGATAGGGCTGACTCTCCAGGTGTTGAAGGGGGGCTGGGTGAAAGGGCCTATCATAAAGTCCCGATCTAGCTCGGCTTGCAGGAGCTGGTCTATGGCTGGTTCGTCCAAGGTTGCAGATCGTAGATTCCGGCACTCATGCGTCACATGGGGAAGAGATATGAGACCCGTATGAAAACCTTGGGTAAAGCCTTGCATCAGATAGTTGGACAACATTGGAGTGGGGTGACCTGCCAGGTAGAAACTAAGCCAGGAGACGTTGACCCGGCTTAGTCATTTTTTCTTGAATTGTTTCACCTCACATGTAAGCCTGGGGTGAGCCCTTTGGCACAGGGTACAGATATGGAGCAGCCTGCATTGGCTGAAGTTGCATGACCCGTAATTATAGTTATTACAGATCGCCGCACCACCTACAGTTTTGACTGGACGCCCAAACCTGTCTACCTGCGGTAGGCATGCGGGGGCCTGTTGACCCTGAGCAGCACCCAGGGTTGAAGGGTTCTCTGAGGGGCGAACTGCTGTTGAGATGGCACACCAAGTGGCGGTGTGGGTGGCTGACTGACAAATAGCACAGAGGGGAGAACGTAAGCCCGCGAAGTGGCGGCAGAACAGTTCTGTGTCTACGATGCTCCAGTCAGTTGGTATCTGAAACTGTCTAAACCTAGCGGCTGCTCTGGCAGAAAAGGAGCGATGATAGTCATAAAATCCGAAGCTACCGTATTTGTAGCCCAGATCCACCACTAAGTGGAGGTATTGGTCCAGCTCCTCCCTCCTGTTGGGGGAGGCAGAGCAGAGGACATCCCTCAGCATGCCAAAGGCCAAAGTAAATTCGATAACAGAAAGTTTCCTGTCCAGCCTGGGGTCTTTGGTCTTGAGGACCACCGAGACATCTCCCCATGTGTATGCTTTGTTCTCCGCGAGATCGTGCACGGAGACGAGCAGGGAGGCAAGATTGACGTCCTTGCCCTCCAGGATGTCCTTCCTGACATTGGCCGGAACCAGGTGGGAAGGGTAAACCACGGTCCCGCCTCCTGAGGTACCTGTGGGAGGAACCGCCACTGTCTGTGCCGTTGGTTCGGAAGAAGAGCCGGGCAGGGGAGTTTCCAGGAGCGCTACCCTATTCTGGACCTCGGAGACTGAGGTAGCCAGGGAAGACACTAGCACATGCAGTTGTGTAATGGAAGAGGAGATGGACTCCAGGGAGGCCTGCTGGACACTGGGGCCTGCCATGGCTGGAGGTGGGAAGAGGAGTTTGAAGAGCTCGGCCTTCCGGGCAGTCGCAGGGAAGGGAATGCTTCTATGCCTCAACTCCGCTGTCAGCCTGAGAATGGTCCAAGCCCTGAGGGACCGCAGGCTGCCATCCTCTGAAGCTGGGGATGGGGACAACGGGGCTGTGAGGTCCTCACTGCCGGCTAGAGACATGCTGGAATAGTCCAGGCCTATTCGGATCAGCTTGTGTTTAGGGTTGACTTTCCTTCTGAGCGGAACCTATATGGGGTGACATTAATTACAACACTCGTTGGTGATCTCTGATGGGATACATACCTAATAGAGAGGAGGGGCACTCCTGCTTCCGTGCGCCTCCTCCCCCGTACTCTCATATATATTTCTCTTACCTAAGCAGGCACCGTCCAAACTGGTGCAGGGTGGACCTACTGTGACTCGACTGACCTAAGAACATGAAAGTAAAATTGTTGAGCGTTCCGACCTGTTTAAACAAAATGGCTAAATAGTGACTTGCATGAGGTGACAAGGTGTGTTGTTCCCTATTCCCTTTTCATCGACTTCTTTTTTCTTTCTTTTTTTTTTTTTCCCATCATCATTTATATATATATATTTTTTTTTTTCTCTTCATTTTTTTTTTTTGAGATGAAAATGAAATGAAATGAGACGAACAAACATAAACTAAATGTTGCCTTTGATGAGAACCTGCCATGACAGAGGCACAGCTCGGTCGTGTCGCCGGCAGCGAGCCGGAGTCTGGAGCATGTACTGAAATGAGGCAATTTAGTGAAATGAGGCCAAATGAGCATGGTCCCTTGGCTAGAACCCAAATTTGTAAAACAACTGGGTTTGAACCGAGGTGCAGGAGGTGACAGTGAAATGAGTGAAATGAGTGAATCCGCCATGATAGAGACCCGGATCGCCATGCCGAAATTTTGCAACTGAGCACGAAACGGACTCTGGAGCATGTATTGAAATGAGGCCTGTCCTGGGGCACGCCGAGATGAATTAGAGCATAGGCGTGACTATTCATGTCGGAGCGTGATAGATGAAACGAAATGATACCCATGACAAAGACAGGGGTCAATGGCTGCGCTCAAGAACCCACAGTGACCCTGTTCTCTGGAGCATGTACTAAAATGAGGCCTGTCCTGGGGCAGGCTGAGACGAATTAGTGCACGGGTGTGATTATTCGTGTCGGGGCGTGATAGGTGAAACGAAATGATGCCCATGACAAAGACGGGGATCAAATGGCTGCGCTCAAGAATCAACGGTGAACTCTGTCTCTGGAGCATGTACTGAAATGGGGCGAAGCAGCTGGGCACACCGGAACAAATCGGTGCATGTATCTGCGACAGGATTCGAACCGGAGCGTGATAAGTGACACACCATGACAGAGAACGGAATCAACGACAGGCCCACCGATTCGGTAAAGAATCCATCTCTGGAGCATGCATAGAAATGAGGCCAAACAACTGGGCGTACCGAGGCGAATCGGTGCATCGGTGTAATGTGACAGGATTCGTAACGGGATGTGATAAGTGACCAGAAATGATATGCCATGACGATGACAAGAATCGAAAAACCGAGCCTGAACCTGCAAACGATTCTGTCCCCGGAGCATGTATTGAAATGAGGCCGACAACTGGGGCACACCGGACCGAATCGTTGCATCGGAGATGCGACTAGATTCGAATCGGAGCGCGACTCGTGACCGAAATGAAATTAAATGAAATGATTTGAAATGATCTAAATGTTTGAAATGATCGAAATGATTGAAATGATTGAGCTTCTCCGGTTTGGTTAGAATTTAGAATGTCTGTCTGGGATTTTTCGAAATAATCCGAACGATTCGGACGTAGAGACCAATGATTTGGTCGGTATGCGGAAAGTTAGAAAGGTGAAATGCTCGATGTGATGTCGTGAACGGGTGACCACGATTTCTTATGAAATGAAAGAAATGATTCGAATTGATCGAAATGATTGAAGTAATTGACATTTTTGACATGATTGAAATGATTGAAATGATCGGGATGTTTGAAATGATCGAAATGTTTGAAATTAATGAAATGATTGAAATGACCGAGGTGATCGAAATGATCAAACTGACTGAAATGATCGAAATGTCTGAAATGATCGAAATGATTGAAATGATCGACGTTCTCAGGTTAGTGAGACCTTAGAACGTCTGTTTGGGATTTTTGAAATGACCCGAACGATTCGGACGTAGAGACAGTGATTTGGTCAGTATGCGGAAGGTTTTGAAAATGAAATGCTCGATGTGGTGTCACGGAGGGGTGACCACGATTTCTTTCGAACAAGAGCGTGCAACAATATCGGAAAAATTATGGTGACATTTCAGTGAGTGGTTCGTGAGTTCAACACATCACAGTTTAGTGACATGAAATAACATGAAATGAGAAATGGGAGCCGAAGCCCTACCTGCGACAGCCGGACCAGATGCGTGGTACGACACCGGCAAGTTTTCGAGTATTGCGACACTCAGACAAATACACGAACGCTCACGACGATAAACACAGACTGTAACACGAGAACAAAGACAGGACTTATAACAAACACGGAACTCACGAACACTGCACTCGTTCTATCGAATGGTCTCGAATAGTCGGCCCTAGATCTGTGACGTAGTAACTATCGCGCACAGGAACCGACAAGGAGCACAGCCAAACGGGCTGGTTAAATACCCTTCCGGGCTCCTCCCATAATTTCAGGCCACCATACTGGCCTTCTTATATATATATATATATATATATATATATAATATAATATATATATATATAATATAATATATATATATATATGGAAAGGCCAGTATGGTGGCCTGGAATTATGGGTGGAGCCCGGTGGAGTATATAACCAGCCCGTTCGCCTGGCTCCCTCGTCGGTTCCGGTGCGCGATATCTGATACGTCAGAAATCAAGGGCCGACTATCCACGAGACTTACAGTGAGCCGGGTTCGTGAGTTCCTACGTTTTCGTCCGCCTCGTGTCGACAAAGCCTTGTCGTTCGTCAGCGTCCGTCTGGTTGCCGTCTGAGTCGCTATACTCTAATCGAAATTTTCCGTTGTCGTACAACACGTCTGGGCCGGCTGTCGCAGGTAGGGCTTCGGCACCCTTTTCGTTCATGTGTTATTAAGTCACGTAAACTAGATTCCTGAACTCACGAACCACTCACTCTAGATTACACGAACGCCTTAACTGCGACACTTGTATTCGATACCTCATGTCACTAGCCCTTCTTCGTAGAAGTCGTTGTCACCTTTTCGGTACATGTCGTTCGTGCCAACAGGCACTTCGTTTCGTAGCACGTCATTGCTAAACCGAACGACTCATTTCATTGTGTTCGAATCGATCGAACCGTTTCGAAATCACAGCTGTCTGCTTGTCACGCTAAATTGAGCAGTCCGGGCAATGTCAATCTCAGGTTGTTCAAACCAAAAAAAAAAAAAAAAAATCATTTCATACCGTTTGTACTATGTCCGTCATGTCATTTCTTTTCATGTCAATCATTTCAGTCATTTCAATCATGTCAGTCGGTTATGTCGGATCATTTCATTTCTGCCATTTCTAACCATGTTATCATTTCTGTCACTTACCGCGCTCCGATTCGAATCCCGTCGCATCTCTAATGCACCGATTCGCTTCGAAGTGCCCCAAGATTCGGCCTAATTTCTGTACATGCTCCAGAGACTCCAGACCCTCCAGAGTCACTCGCAGGTTCAAGCATGGTCCTTGATTCTAGTCTTTGTCATGGCATATCATTTCTGTCACTTATTACGCTCCAATTCGAATCCCATCGCATTCCTTATGCATCGATTCGTTCTGGTGCGCCCAGCTGCTACGCCTCATTTCAGTACCCCCCCCCTTTTGCCTGAGCTCCACGTGGCAGGGTCCCCCCCCCTGCCTGAGCTCCACGCGGCGGGGTCCCCTCCCCCCCCCCTGCCTGAGCTCCACGTGGCGGGGTTCACCCCCCGCCTGAGCTCCACGTGGCGGGGTCCCCCCCGCCTGCCTGAGCTCCACGTGACGGGGTCACCCCCCGCCTGAGCTCCACGTGGCAGGCCCCCCCCCCCTGCCTGAGCTCCACGTGGCGGGCTCCACCTCCGCCTGAGCTCCACGTGGCAAGCCCCCCCCCCCCTGCCTGAGCTCCACGTGGCGGGCTCCACCTCCGCCTGAGCTCCACGTGGCAGGCCCCCCCCCCCCCCTGCCTGAGCTCCACGTGGCGGGCTCCACCTCCGCCTGAGCTCCACGTGGCAGCCCCCCCCCCCCCGCCTGAGCTCCACGTGGCGGGGTTCACCCCCCTGCCTGAGCTCCACGTGGCAGGGTCCACCTCCGCTTGAGCCCCACGTTCTATGTGCAATTTGCGTTGGAAACAATAAAAATGGGGGAAGGAAAAGGAAATTTTGCATCTGCGACGCAACCAAGTCACGTCTCTGTCGCCATATGCACGTTATTCTAAATTCGGTTGTCTGCTCGTTTCATTTATGTAGCTCGTTTCAGTTATGTCTTTCATCACATTTCCAGTCTTACCTCCACTATTTAGCTAGACATCTCTCTGCAGGTATAGGAGTCTCATACAAACTCACCTTCATCTCCTCAGATCAGTCGAGTTTTCAGTAGGTCCAACCTGCACCGGGTCGGACGGTGCCTCCTTAGGTAAGAGAATCTTCTGGGAGGGAAACGCTCACAAGCGGTAGTATCCTTCTCTTTAAAAAAAAAAAAAAAAAAATGTTTGCTCAGGAGTCTCCTACGAGTCTTGTAATCCATGTCACCCTCTTAGGTTCCGTATAGGAGAAAAACCCGGACCCAAGGATTAATAGGCTCACCAAGCCTGGATTTTGCCACCATGTCCCAGGCTGGCAGCGAGGACTACACGGCTCCGTTGTCTCCGTCTCTCGTCTCAGAGAGCGGCAGCCAAAGGTCCTTCAGAACATGGACCATTCCCAGGCTGACAGCCGAGTTGAGGCGTAGGGGTGTACCCTTCCCAGCTACAGCCAGAAAGGCCGAGCTTTTCGGGCTCCTCTTTCCTCCCCCAGCCGCGGTTGAGGATAGTGTCCAGCAGGCCTCCCTGGGCTCTATCGCTGCTTCCATCACGCAGCTTCACACGCTGGTGTCATCCCTGACGACCTCAATGTCAGAGGTTCAGAGTCGGGTGGCCCTCCTCGAGACCCGCCCAGTCGTTTCTCCTCCTATACCAGCTTCACAAGCAGTGGAGAACACCAGCGCAGGTACCCCCGGGTGTACACCAGTAGTGTACCCTTCTCATTTAATTTCAGCCAACGTCAGGAAGGACATCCTAGAGGGCAAGGACGTCAATCTGGCTTCACTCCTGATATCCATTCATGAGCTGGCAGAAAACAAAGCTTACACTTGGGGGGACGTGTCGGTGGTCCTCAAAGCCAAAGACCCCAGGCTGGACAGGAAGCTTTCGGTCACCGAGTTCACCTTGGCCTTCGGCATGCTGAGGGATGTCATCTGCTCGGCCTCCCCCGGCAGGAGGGAGGAACTGGATCGTTACCTCCACGTGGTAGTTGACCTGGGGTATAAATACGGCGGTTTTTCATTTTATGACTATCACCGCTCCTTCTCCGCTAAGGCGGCCGCCAGGCTCTCCCAATTTCAGATACCTACGGATTGGAGTGTCATGGACACCGAGTTGTTCTGCCGACACTTCGCAGGGCTGCGGTCTCCCCTTTGTGCCATTTGCCAGTCGGCTACTCACACCGCAACTTGGTGTGCCAGCTCAGTGGCAACCCCGCCCGTAGACGGTCCATCGACCTCAGGTACTGCCCAGGCCCTACCGGCGCCGGTACGCCTGCCGCAGACGGATAAACTGGGGCGCCCGGTCAAGACCTTGGGAGGCGCAGCCATCTGTAACAACTACAACAGTGGGTCGTGCAATTTCAGCCAGTGCAGGCTGCTCCATGTATGCTCACGATGTCATAGAGCTCATCCCAGGCTCATGTGCGAGGTCAAGCAGGCTAGAAAATCTTGACTAAGCCGGGTCAACGTGTCGTGGCTCAGTGTCTACCTCGCCAATCATCCCACCCCCTCACTTGCCACCTACCTAGTTCAGGGCTTTACTCAGGGCTTTCATACAGGACTTATCTCTCTCCCTCACCTTACACACGAGTGCCAGAACCTGCGGTCAGCAGCCACGGACGTACAAGCCATCGACCAGCTATTACAGGCAGAGCTAGACCGGGATTTCATCATAGGCCCTTTCACGAAGCCCCCATTTAACACCTGGCGAGTCAGCCCTATTGGGCTTGTCAAGGGCAAGTTCTCCAATAAACTTAGGTTGGTCTACGATTTGTCAGCGCCTTATTCTTCCTCTGTCCCCAGTCTTAATTCTCTTATCCCCTCTGAGGAGTTCTCCCTTAAATACGCATCCGTAGATACGGCCATCCAGGCCATTCTCAAGTCAGGCACAGGAACATGGCTCTCCAAGGCCGACATCTCGGACGCCTTCAAGCTCCTTCCTATCCATCCATCTCTCTGGTGCTGGCATGGCATCAAATGGAGGGAGCTCTACTATTTTGCCACTAAGCTAACCTTCGGGTCCAAGAGTAGCCCCTGGCTCTTCGACTCGTTTGCGCAGGCTCTCGCATGGATCTTGCTGCACGTAGCCCAGTGCCAGGGAGTCATACACTATTTGGATGACTTTCTGCTGGTCGAGTCACCTGGCTCCCTTCCAGGGGATCTGGATAAACTAAGGGTGGTCTTCAATAACCTTGACGTCCCTATTGCTGAGCACAAGGTGGAGGGCCCTGCGCAGGCAATCACCTTCCTCGGGGTCAGCTTAAACACCAGCACTATGCAGGCCAGCCTCCCCCCGGATAAACTAAGCCGCATCAGGTCGGTCATGAGGGACTTCACCCGCACCAGAACTTGCACCAAGAGGCAGCTACAGTCCCTTCTCGGTATGCTTAATTTTGCTATGCGCATCATCCCTCAAGGTCGCTCTTTCGTATCACGCCTGTTAGTCCTACTGTCTCATTCACAAGACCCGGAGCACGTCCTCAGCCTGGACCCCGCAGCTATAGCAGATCTTGCCATGTGGGAGGAATTCCTGACGTCCTGGAATGGCGTGTCCCTGTTCATTCCCTCCGTGTCCTCCTCGTCACCGCAGGTCGTAACCGACGCAGCGGCCTCCACGGGTTTTGCGGCAATTTTTGGCCACCTCTGGCTCGCAGCCCCTTGGCCTCCTCAGATACTGGCAATTCCGGGCTTCACCGAGACGTCCTCCCTATTCGAGTTGTACCCCATCGTAGCCGCTGCCCACACGTGGGGCCGCAGTTGGTCCGGTCAAACAGTGACCTTTTCAACGGACAATCTCGCCACTGCGGAAATCATTAACAAAGGCAGGTCTAAGTCTCTGGAGATTATGTCCTTCCTGCGGCGACTGGTCCAGCTCTCGTTATTGTTTCAATTTAATGTTCATTGTGCCTTTATCCCCGGTAAATGTAATCGGGCAGCGGACGCCCTCTCCCGCTTTAACTTAGTTTCCTTTTTTGATCAGGTGCCCGGAGCCGGACCAACGTCAGCAGCTATCCCGGACTGGTCTCAACTGACCCTGGATTAACCCCTCACCTAGTAGCCGCGACTCAACTCATCAATCACTCCCTCGCAGACAATACCCGCAAGGCCTACCAAACAGCCTGGAGGGCCTTTAACCGTTTCTTAACATCTCACTCCACAGAGACCTCCCGGGTCAAGCAAGTCCTGGCCTTCATTGCCCATTGCCACTCGGACTTGGCGTTATCCTTTAACACGATCCGGCTATACCTGGCCGGGGTACAACATTTTACGTCCCTCCAGGACCCTGCCGAACCCTCCTTGTTCACTTTTCACGCCATTCGGGCCGTCATGCGTGGCATCCAGAAACGCCAGCCTACGGCCTCCCCCAAACGCCTGCCTATCACAGGAGACGTTTTCAGAAACATGTCTGATATTCTGGCCACTGCACCTTTCGGACTCCACACTAGTATCATTATACAAGCAGCCATACACCTGGCCTTCTACGGCTTCTTACGGCCAGGCGAGTTTACCTCCAGTAGCCCCTCAGCTCGCACGCTATGCAAGCACCACCTGGTCAGGCACGGAGACCATTTCATCCTACATATAGCAGTATCCAAGACGCAGCAGCTTGGCCCAGGTACGGACATACATTTTTATAAAACTAACAACCGCTGGTGCCCGGTCGCCATTCTCACCCGCTTGTTGACCCTTCTGGCCGATCAACCAGGAACTGGCCCGCTTCTGCCATTCCACGGTAAGCCACTGAACGCAGCCCAGTTCATGGAGCATGTCAGGATACTCCTGGGCATCCTTCACCTCAATCCGGCTCACTACTCCGGACATTCATTTCGGATCGGAGCGGCTTCAACTGCCTCCCGCCAAGGGGTCCCGGTCCACGTTATCAAAAAGTTGGGTAGATGGAAGTCCACCTGTTTCGCCCGTTACATACCCAATCCGCAAGTAGAGATGGCCCAGGCCTTTGTCAAGCTCACCCAGTAACAAACTCGAATCAATAAAGGCATTCCCTACCTGTATGTTTTTGCCCCCTTATTTTGGTATACCCTACGTTAGGCCAGGGCACACTTTCAGGTCCGGTTCAAGTAAGCGAGTTTGTGTTAACCTTGTTTGTCATCCTTATCCGTATCGGTCAGAGGGCTCTGGGCCATAAATGGAAAGGCCAGTATGGTGGCCTGGAATTATGGGTGGAGCCCGGTGGAGTATATAACCAGCCCGTTCGCCTGGCTCCCTCGTCGGTTCCGGTGCGCGATACCCACCCACCCATCCCCTGTCAGGGCATTTCTCAAGCATTATACTCCTTGGGCGAGTACTCATTTCACTCCATTTCATTTTCATTTCATTTATTACTCATTTCTCTATCAAGGGTATGCCCCCTTATTTTGGTATACCCTACGTTAGGCCAGGGCACACTTTCAGGTCCGGTTCAAGTAAGCGAGTTTGTGTTAACCTTGTTTGTCATCCTTATCCGTATCGGTCAGAGGGCTCTGGGCCATAAATATATATATATATATATATATATATATATATATATAATATAATATATATATATATATATATATATATATATATATATATATATATATATATACAGACCAGTCAAGTTCCTTCCCCCCCAACTTGCTCTTCCATGCAGGGGAAGATCCAGAGTCTAGTTTCAGGAAGGGCACTGCCAGGAAATAATGTGTACCTGTATGCCATTTCGTGCAATAGCCAGCGAAGGCACATGTGCTGATTGGCCAGAGGAGGAGCCAATCAGCAGGTCCGGCGGAAACGATGTCCAACGGCCACACACAATCGCTCCCCACAGAGATAGAACAGCAGTCTGCCGATGTAAACAAGGCAGACCGCCGTTCTGTCAGAGATGAAAAGAGTGATCTTGTGTTCCTGCTAACCAGAAACATGGATCACTCTGTTTATCTAGTAAATCCATCCCCCAGTTATCAAGCACCCCCTAGGAACTCAGTTAACCCTTTGATCACCCCTGATGTTAACCCCTTCCCAGCAAGTGTCATTAGTACAGTGACAGTGCATATTTTATCACTTATAACTGTATTAGTGTCACCGATCCCCTAAAAGTGTCAGTTATGCCATGTACACACGATCGGACTATCCAGCGGAACTTAGTGTGAGGGCTCCGGCAGATTTTTTCTTCCCAAACTTAGAAAGAAGTCTTGACTCATGAAAAGACCAGGCCAACACTAGTAAAAGAGCTGGAAGAAGATAGCGGAGGACAAGCAGAAGAACCGAAGAGTGGGAGAAGTCAGAAGAAGACCTCCAAAGTCAGTCAAAGACCCCTGAAGTTGGAAGAAGACCCCCGGTCCGCGACAACGACGAACGAGAAAGCCGGGCTCCTCCGCTAGCAAAAAAGTGGCAAAAGATAGCGGAGGAGCCCGGCGAGAAGACCCCTGAAGTTGGAAGAAGACCCCCAAAACTGTCTAATAAACTACTTTAAAAACCTGTGTTGTGTTTTTTTTTATTGACACTATTCCCCTCAGGTGAATGGGTAGGGGTACAATTTACCCCATACTCATTCACATAGGGTGGGGAGCTGGGATCTGGGGGCCCCCCTTATTAAAGCCCCCGCCCGCAGACCCCGACAACCCATGGCCAGGGTTGTCAGGAAGAGGCCCTTGTCCTCATCAACATGGAACAAGGTGCTTTGGGATGGGGGACCCGCATGGTCTCCCCTTCCCAAAAGTACCCCCCATGTTGAGGGCACGTGGCCTGGTACGGTTCAGGAGGAGGAATGCTCGCTCGTCCCCACCCCTTTACTAACAGGCCGGGCTGTGTGCTCGGATAAGTGTCTGGTATGGACTTTGAGAGGACCCCACGCTGTTTTTTCGGCGTAGGGGTTCCCCTTAAAATCCACACCAGGCGACGGGGCTCGTGAGGTGTCAATCTCGCCGATTTAGGCGGCGACATTGACTTCCTTCACTAGTCCCATCTACTTAGAGTCACATTCAAAATTAACGGACTTTACTCCGTGTGTGGGCAAGTCCGTTCATTTGAAAAGTCTGGCAGACCTCCGCCAAAAGTCTGGCGGATTGTCCGCCAGACCTAATCCGCCAGGAAAAGTCCGGTCGTGTGTGGGCATGTGTGGGCAGGTCCGCTCGTTCGGCTGCAAAGTCCGGCGGATAAAAATCACTGATCACCGCCATTACTAGTAAAAAATAAATAAATAAGGCCGCAAATCTATCCCCTATTTTGTAGACATGATAACTTTTGTGCAATCCAATCAGTATGCGCTTATTGGGATTTGATTTTTTACCCAAAATATGTAGTATAATACAAATTGGCCTGAATTGATGAAGACATTTTGTATAGCAGAAAGTAAAAAATATTGCTTTTTTTATTGAAATTGTCAGTCTTTTTTGTTTATATTGCAAAAAAAAAAAAACACAGACGTGATCAAATATACCCAAAAGAAAGCTCCTTTTGTGGGAAAAATTTATTTTACTTGGGTACAGCCTTGCACAACTGCACAATTGTCTGTCAGTTAAAGTAACGCAGTGCTGTATTGCAACAAAAATGTCCTGGTCATGAAGAGAACATTTTCTGGAGCTGATGTGGTTAGGATTGAACAAGACTAAAAGGGCAGCATTTTTATTTTTTTCATAAATAATGGCACACATGTATTTTGCGATTTTACATATTCATTATTAATTTTGTACTCACTTTTATTAAAATATTTTGGTTCTCTGGTGGGGGAAGTAGCTCCCATGCAGGATCAATGGAGATGAGCGGGATCCAGGATTGCACACTGTCTGCAGGCAGCATCACACAGTGACACACAGTCACTGCTTCACCATATAGTCTCACTCAGCTCAGGGGCAGAGAAGGAAGAAGGCTCCGCTCTGAATGTCGGGGCACACCTCCTCCTCAGCAGCGGCTCTGATGTGACTGACGTCACTGGTTGTTAGACACCAGGCAGCACAGGCACTAGCAACCAGTGCAGGGAACACTAGAGGCTAAGCCAGCAGTTCCACCCGCCCCCTCACTCCATCTTCTCCAGGCTCCAGTGTAATGACAGTAGAGTCTCTTTCTCTGTGCCGCTGATGATGCTGATGTGAGAGAGACTCCACACAAAGTTGGGAGCATGAAATTGTCTAAAATGTCTTGGTATGCTGATGCCCTAAGAGATCCCTTCACTGGAACTAAGGGGAAAAGCCCAACCCCTGAAAAACAACCCCACACCATAATCCCCCCTCCACCAAATGATTTGGACCAGTGTGCAAAGCAAGGTCCATAAAGATATGGATGAGTGTATTTGGGGTGGAGGAACTTGACTGGTCTGCACAGTCCTGACCTCAACCCCATAGAACACCTTTGGAATGAATTCGAGTGGAGACTGTGAGGCAGGCCTTCTCATCCAACATCAGTGCCTGAACGCACAAATGCGCTTCTGGAAGAATGGTCAAACATTCCCATAGACATACTCCTAAACCTGATGGGCAGCCTTCCCAGAAGAGTTGAAGCTGTTATAGCTGCAAAGGGTGGGCCAACTCAGTAGTGAACCCTACAGACTAAGGCCTCGTACACGCAAACAGATTGTTGGCCTACAAAACCATGCATTTCTGTCCGAAGGCTGTTGGCTCAAACTTGTCTTGCATACACGCGGCACAAAATTGTCGGCCAACAATCATGAACGTAGTGACATACTACATGGTTTTTTATCGCCACCCTTTGGGCTCCTTCTGCTAATTTTGTGTTAGACGCTTGGTGAGTGTTGATTCGCTCTTTTCATTTTGCGCTTTTCAGTTCGTTTTTGAATGGCTGTTCGTCAACCAGACATGTTGCCGAATCGGAGGAGATAACATGTTATTTATGATTGGCCTTGGAGTTATTGCTTTGACATTATTTTTTTTGGCTGAATAATGATTTGGTTTGGTATATTTTCTATATTTTGGATGCATAGAATGCACTTTTTGGTTAAGTTTTATTGGCAGATAGCATATCTAATTATTATTTTTTTTTTTTTAATGCACAATAAAAAAATCGTGTAGAATAATATTTGGCTATGTCTTTTACTTCAAATGACAGTTTGGGAGTTGACGGTTACATTTAAAAAAATACAATCTAAAATGAACAAGGGACACCAACATAGTTGTATCTTTAATCTTAAAAACTACGGGATAATAGTGTTTTGGTAACTTGCCCAAAAAAAAAAAAAATTATTAAAAAGAATAATATTATTCTTAATATCACTAGAAAAAAAAAGCCTTTGAAAATGTGTATGCAATAACTCCATCAGCAGCAAAGCAGCTTCATTATTATCCCATTAAAGAAGAAGAGAATTGTGCGCTGCATTTGGAGATTTCATAATTTGCCACGTGATGAATGTTAATTCTCCATTATGACCGCTAGTTTACAAGACTGGCTGCTTCTGGCTCGTCCTGGCTTCCAAGCATGCGTGTTTGTACTTTGGAATTTTGTACACACGCTCAGAAAATGTTAAAACCTTCTATCCAACATTTGTCCGTGGAAAATCCAACAATTGTCCATTGGAGCATACAAACGGATATATATATATATATATATATATATATATATATATATATATATATATATATATATATATATATATATATATATATATATATATATATATATATAGTATACTGTATGTGTGTATATATATATATATATTTTTTCCTTTATGTTTTTAGGTATTATACCTAAGGCTGGGTTCACACTGGTGCGATCACAGACATTGCAAAATCCATGCGAACCAATTCCTGTACCAATTCAGAGTTCCTCCTCATCCTCTGTCACCCAGGCTCAGAGTAGTTTGCTTTCAAACACAGCTGCCAAAGTGGCCTATTCCAGCGGCTTCTTCCATAGCCCACCCATCATGCATGGAGGAATCCCCAGAATTATTTGACCACAGTGTCGGGTACATGCTGCTGGAGGATATGAAGCGATTTGAAAGCTCCGATGTTGGTTCCAAGGTTGAGGAAGGGAGTAACTTGAGCCTAGAGAGAGGGGGTGCCCAAGAAGGACTAGAAACTGGTAGTCATGTTCCCCCAACTGCAGCATACCAAGTTTGATCCACATGCTCAGCATCTAAATGCTAGTCTGGCCAAATTGCTAGCACTGCCCCCTTTCGTGAATTTGTGGAATGTGCTGGACCTCAGTGGCAGGTTTCAAAATGTCATTTCTTTTCATGGAAGGCCATTCCAGCTCTCTATCGATATGTGGAAGGCAATGTTTTGGTCTCGTTGGACAGGACGGTCAGCAGTAAGGTGCATATTACCGCTGACTCATGGTCCAGCAGGCATGGTCAGAGACATTACCTTTCCTTTATGGTGCGCTGGGTAACTCTGCTGGCAGCTGGGGAGGATGCAGGACAGGGTTCAATGTTGTTGGAGCTTTTTCTGCCACCACTTCTCCAAAATGCTAGTTGTGAGTCTGCCACAGCTCTCACCTCCACCCCGTCCTCTTCTTCGTCCTCTATGGCCACTTCTGCAGATTTGTCCTCTGAACCAGCGGTGCTTCATAGGTATTCAAGGGGCTATGCAAGCAGTCAGGCTAAAAGATGCCATGCAGTGCTTGAGTTGGTCTGCCTAAGGGACAGGACGGTCAGCAGTAAGGTGCATATTACCGCTGACTCATGGTCCAGCAGGCATGGTCAGAGACATTACCTTTCCTTTATGGTGCGCTGGGTAACTCTGCTGGCAGCTGGGGAGGATGCAGGACAGGGTTCAATGTTGTTGGAGCTTTTTCTGCCACCACTTCTCCAAAATGCTAGTTGTGAGTCTGCCACAGCTCTCACCTCCACCCCGTCCTCTTCTTTGTCCTCTATGGCCACTTCTGCAGATTTGTCCTCTGAACCAGCGGTGCTTCATAGGTATTCAAGGGGCTATGCAAGCAGTCAGGCTAAAAGATGCCATGCAGTGCTTGAGTTGGTCTGCCTAAGGGACAGGAGCCACACTGGGGCAGAGATTCTGCCAGCTCTGTAGGGGCAGGTGGTTGACACCACACCAGCCTCAGCCAGGAATGATTGTAGGTGACAATGCCACCAACCTTCTCTCCTCCCTCTGACAGGGACCTTTGACCCATGTTCCATGTTTCCCACACATCCTAAATTTGGTGGTGCAGCGGTTCTTGAGCAGGTACCCAGGCTTACAGGATCTCCTGAGGCAGGCTAGAAAAGTCTGTGGTAATTTCCACTGGTCATACAATTCCAGTGCTCAGCTTGCTCACATTCAAAAGGAATGCAACCTGCCCACAAACCGCCTCATTTGTGACATGCCCATCAAGTGGAACTCAATGTTGACAATGCTGCAGCGGCTACACACACACACAGCAGAGGGCCATCAATGAGTACCTGTGTGAGTATGGCACCAGGACAGGGTCAGGGGAGCTTGGCTTCTTTTCACCACGCCAGTGGCTACTGATCAAGGATGCATACACTGTCACGTCACCATTTGAGGAGGCCACAAGGATGGTGAGAAGTGACAATGCATGCATCAGTGACACTGTCCCTCTAGTCTTCCTATTGGAGCACACGCTTCGTGAAATCATGGACAGGGTGCTTGAGATAGAACAATGGGAGGAAGCGGAGGACTTCCTTATCTCTCAAGGCCCCCTTTATCCAGATAGCATTCATGTGGGCCCGCCAAACACACAGGAAGAAGAGGAGGAGGAGGAGAATTGTGTCAACATGGATGTAGAGGATAACACTTAGCAGCAGTCTTCAAGGGATGATTTACAGTTCCCAGAAACCCAAGGAGTTGTACGTGGCTGGGGGGAGGTAGTTACAGATCATGTCATCCTTAGTGACCCAGAGGAGACAATCGAATGCCTCTGCAAACTTATGCTGTATGGCCTCCCTGATTCTGCAAAGCCTGCAAAAGGGCCCTAGGATTCTTATCAAGGAGAGGGATCATTACTGGCTGGCAACCCTTCTTGATCCATGTTACAAGGGTAAGGTTGCAGAATTCATTCTGCCTTTCACAGAGGGAGCAGAGGATGAAACATCTTCAGGAGGCCTTGAAGAAAGGTTTGTGCAAAGCATTTCCAGACCCTGGGAGGTCACAATTTCTGGACAACGTGTTGTTGAGGCTTCGTTCAGTCAGAGGAAGAGCGGTGGAGAAGGTGGCCGGTTGACAGATGCCTTTAAACAATTTTTCAGTCCTCAGGCACCAAGGTCTGATCGGTTCAAGCAACCATCGCCAGCGTATGCATTACATGGTGCAGGAATATCTAGGGGCAAGTGCAGACTTGGATATCTTTCCAACAGACCATACACTGGGTTATTGGGACTTAAAGATGGATCATTGGCCAGAACATGCTCAATATGTAATTGAGCTAATCCAGTGTGCTTTCTGAATGCACATTCAGTGCTGCTGGAGGGTTTGTAATGGATCAAAGAGTGCGCCTGTCCACAGACTCCATTGATAGGCTCACATTCATAAAAATGAATCAGTCTTGAATCAGCAGCTACCAAGCACCTGAAGCTGATTTAAGTGATTGAATTTGCTATGGATGTGGGATCCCTTGATGATTGCATGTGCTGACTATCCTATTCCTATCCAATTCCTCCTCAATCTTGATGATGCTAGCTTCCAACAATATTTTTGGTTTAGGGAACCACCACCCAAGGCCCAATTTTTCTGCCCCTGTTTAACAGGGGCATGTAATTGCCATTTTTGATCTAATATTTCACAGAAGGGGCCGTTCCTGCGCCCAACAAGAGTATCTGCGAGGGGTTACAGTGTTGTGGCACCACAACCCAGGGCCCAATTTTTCTGCCGCTGTTTAACAGAGGCATGTAATTACAATTTTTGATCAAATATTTCACAGCAGGGCCTGTTCCTGCTCCCAACAAGAGTATCTGTGAGGGGTTACAGTGTTGTGGCATCACCACCCAAGGCCCAATTTTCCTGCCCCTGTTTAACAGTGGAATGTAATTAACATTTTTGATATATGTCCACGCAGGGCTTGTTCCTGTGCCCAACAAGAGTATCTGTGTGGGGTTACAGTGTTGTGGCAGCACCACCCAAGGCCCAATTTTCCTGCCCCTGTTTAACAGGGGAATGTAATTAACATTTTTGATATATTTCCACGCAGGGCTTATTCCTGTGCCCAACAAGAGTATCTACGAGGGGTTACAGTGTTGTGGCACGACCACCATCCAAGACTCATTTTTCTGCTACTGCTTAATAGGGACACATAATTACAATTCTTGATATAATATTTCACAGCAGGGCCTGTTCCTGCACCCACCAAGAGTAACTGTGAGGACTTACAGTGTTCGGGTACCACCAACACCTAACACTTTTTATTGCAATAACTTGCATCTAAGCCTTTAAAATTGGCACTTTTTATTTTTCACGTACGTGTCCCATAGACTTTAACGGCAAACTGAACCGGGGGGTGTTTGGCTCATCCCTAGTCACCAGTACAGTATTTGTACATTGAAATCATACCCCCTCTTAAGCGTCTATTCTCCAGAGAGAATAAGTTCAGTGCTTGAAGTATTTCTCCGTAGCTGAGATCCTCTACTCCCTTTATTAGCTTTCTTGCCCTTCTATGGACTCTCTCCAGTTCCAGCACATCCTTCCTGAGGACTGGTGTCCAGAACTGGATGGCATACTCCAAGTGTGGCCGGACCAGAGTCTTGTAGAGTGGGAGAATTATTGTTTTATCTCTGGAGTTAATCCCCTTTTTAATGCATGCATTTCTGACTGTTTTTCACTAGTTTTTCATTTGGCTAGGGTCAGTGTCACTACTGGTAGCATTAAGCAATACGCAATACCTGAATCCTATAGAGGTTACACAGGAAGTCCAACTCATCCAGGATGGCACATCAATATGTGCCATTGCCAGAAGGTTTACTGTGTCTCCCCGCACAGTCTCAAGAGCATTGAGGAGATTCCAGGAGACAGGCAGTTACTCTCGTAGGGCCGGACAGGGTCGTAGAAGGTCCTTAAACCATCAGCAGGACCAGTATCTGCTCCTTTGTGCAAGGATGAACAGAATGACCACTTCCAGAGCCCTATAAAATGACCTCCAGCAGGTCACTGGTGTGAATGTCTCTGATCAAACAATCAGAAACAGACTTCATGAGGGTAGCCCGAGGGCCTGACATCTTTTAGTAGGCCTCATGCTCACTGCCTGGCACCATGGAGATTGGCATTTGCCATTGAACACCAGAATTGGCAGGTCCGCCACTGACACCCTGTGCTTTTCACAGATGAGAGCAGGTTCACCCTAAACACATGTGACAGACTTGAAAGGGACTGGAGAAGCTGTAGAGAATGGTATGCTGCCTTTACATCATTCAGCATGACCGGTTTGGTGGTGGGTCAGTGATGATCTGGGGAGACATATCCACCATGGAGGGACGCTCAGACCTCTATGGGCTAGACAATGGCACCCTGATTGCCATTAGGTATTATAATGAAATCTTGGGCCCATTGTCAGACCCTATGCTGGTGCAGTGGGTCCTGGGTCCTCCTGATGCGTGACAATTTCCATCCTCATGTGGTGAAAGTACGCAGCCAGTTCCTGGAGGATGAAAGAATTGATATCATTGATTGGCCCCCCATGCTCAACTGACCTAAATCTAGTAGAACACGTCTGGGACATTATGTTTCAGTCCATCCGACACTGCCAGGTTGTTCAGGAGCTCTGTGATGCCCTGATCCAGATCTGGGAGGAAATATCCCAGGACACCATCCATCGTCTTATTAGGAGCATGCCCAGACATGGGCAGGCATGCATACAGGCATGTGGCATCCTTTCATTCCTAACACATTACCCAGCCTATTTCAGTATAGATATCCAGTGTGATATTTTTCGCCATTGAGATCTCTAATGTGTCTTCAAAGTGCTCCTTTAATTTTTTTGAGCACTATAGAAATATATATATATATATATATATATATATATATATACCCTATGTAGTCTTTTTAACCTTGTCCTCTGAAACATATAACCTGACATTATTGGCCTCCTGCTGCCACTTTGCATTTGTTGCATTTGTCATGTTATATTTCATTTAGTGAAATAATACATATTCATTCTATAATATCAAAGCTACAGCATCTGAACAGAATCACTTTAAGCTGAATGATTTTGAAACACGTTTGCAAACTAAGCAGAGCAGCAACTGGAAAACACATATATCTATGCGCTTGTGTCTTGCATAATAAGAAAAGCATTGCACATTTGTTGCCTGTGTCATTGTAAACTGGCTAATCACCATTCCACTGTGCTTTTTGCTTTTTGATTGTGTGTTAGATAAAGGGGGTGGTGAAGACTGGTATATTGCTCCTTGGTCTTCAGCACGCTACCCACACCTCATCAACAGCTCTCAGGAAATAAATCAAACAAATTTCATCTCCTTGTAATAGCTTTATTTGAGGTATTTATTCATTTTGCAGGACCATTGTTTTAATGTGAGTGGAGGGTGAGGGGGGGGGGCACATTTGCTCAGCCACGGGTGGTAATACAAATTTAACTTCCTGCCACTTAAATCTCCATCCATGAAAGGCCCATTAGTATAATCGCATTTTCTGCTTGCTTTACATCAGCTGAAAGAGTCATTCTGCCGCTTTCAATGACAGGAGAACGGCAGCGGGAACATAAAAACGACCAACTCTGGTGTGTCCGAGGTTAACCCATTCATTGCTGAACTAGTAAATTTAATTAGGCCTGAGAAAACATTAATTTCAGGTCTCTTTTGTAGATGTGAGGATTGAACACCCTTGGATCCGTAGGTGTTGTGGAAGTAGTAGATTACCATGCAGGGGCGTTGTTAGATGGCATAAAGACCAGGGGCTTCAGCCCAAAGTCCAAGGCCAGCCATGGGGGGCAGGGGGGCTGGCCCGGTGGCTCTAGTGGCGCTGTTTTTTTTTTGGCTGGGCGGTGGGTAGGCTCACTTGCTGGTTGCTGCCTGACTTACCAGTGCCCATCAATGCTGACCACTAAATGGACCTACCTGACATACACACACTGAACTACCTACCTGACATACACACACTGACCTACCTACCTGACATACACTAACCTACCTGACATACACTAACCTACCTGACATACACTGACCTACCTGACATACATACACTAACCTATCTACACTGGCCTACCTGACATACATACACTGACCTACCTGACATGCATACACTGACCTACCTGACCCACGCTGACCTACCTGACACATACTGACCTACCTGCCATACACATACTGACCTACCTGACACATACCGACCTACCTGACATACATACACTAACCTACCTGACACACTGACCTACCTGACCCACGCTGACCTACCTGACACATACTGACTTACCTGAAATACACAAATTGACCTACCTGACACACACTGACCTACCTGACATGCATACACTGACCTACCTACACTGATCTACCTGACATACACTGACCCACCTGACATACATACACTGACCTACCTGACCCACACTGACCGACCTACCTGACACACACTGACCTACATACACTGACCTACCTGACATGCATACACTGACCTACCTGACATACATACACTGACCTACCTGACCCACACTGACCTACCTGACACACTCTGACCTACATACACTGACCTACCTGGCATACACACACTGACCTACCTGGGATCGATGTGGCACAGCGGCCGCATTGCAATTCCTGCCTTCTGGAGCCTTCTTCCTGTTCCAGTCACAGCGAGCTGGGAGAGAACTGAGTAAGGATGAGCCGAACACCCCCCGGTTCGGTTCGCACCAGAACCTGTGAACAGACCTAAACTTTGTGTGAACTTTATTAACGTCTATGGGACTCGAACGTTCAAAATCTAAAGTGCTAATTTTAAAGGCTAATATGCAAGTTATTATCCTAAAAAGTGTTTGGGGACCTGGGTCCTGCCCCAGGGGACATGTATCAATGCAAAAAAAAAAGTTTGAAAAATCCATACCATGTAATGGAAACCTGCGTTACATCAGAGGTGGGCATGGTTACCCACACGTCATTGGGGAAGCCAGGCTTTCCCACTTGCGTCAGAGGGGGGCAGGGTCAGGCGACGGGTGGTCCCGCCCTCCTCATATAAGAAATGTCAGGGTGCTGGGATCCCCGCAGTGTCTCCACCAGTGGAGTCAGAGGATGGATGGACTGCGCTGCGCTGGAGGGAGAGATCACCCGTCGCTGGATCAGATCAGCCATCGCTGGAACCCAGAGAGATGATCATCCGTTGCTGGATAGCAAGAGTGGATCGCCACCGCTGGAATCTTTTTTAAATTTTTTTTATTTTTAATAAAGGACTTTTTCAACGGTGTGTGTGTGTCTTTTTTTTTAACATTCTTTTACACTTTCTTTGTGAAATGGTAGGGGTACTTACCATTTCAAACAGGGGGGGCCAGGATCTGGGGGTCCCCTTGTTAAAGGGGGCTTCCAGATTCTGATAAGCCCCTCGCCCGCAGACCCTCACAACCACCGGCCAGGGTTGTGGGGATGAGGCCCTTGTCCTCATCAACATGGGGACAAGGTGCTTTGAGGGTTCACAGACCCCAAAAGCATCCTCCCAATGTTGAGGGCATGTGGCCTGGTACGGTTCAGGAGGGGGGGGCGCTCTCTCATCCCCCCCTCTTTTCCTGCGGCCTGGCAGATTGCGTGCTCAGATAAAGAGTCTGGTATGGATTTTTAGGGGGAACTCCACGTCATTTTTTTTTTTTTACATTTGGCCTGGAGTTCCCCTTAAAATCCATACTAGACCTGAGTGTCTGGTATGGATATTTAGGGGGAACCCCACGTAATTTTTTTTATTATTTGATGCGGGGTTCCCCTTAATATCCATACCAGACCTGAAGGGCCTGGTAAATGAATTTTGGGGGGAACCCCGTGCTTTTTTTTTTATCAATGACTTTCAATGACTGTTCTCTGTATTATGGGGAGCCGACAATTCATTATATGCGCGAGTGAATTTAAATGACTTTTTTTCCTGCAGAAATTACACTTTGTGCAGGGACAGTTCTAAGCACGGTAAACATGCGCCCCTTTACAGACATACTATAGACACCCCCCAGGTACGAAATTTAAAGGAATATTACACTTGTATTGTTTCACTTTAAGCATTATTAAAATCACTGCTCCCGAAAAAACTGTCGTTTTTATGCATTGATACATGTCCCCTGGGGCAGGACCCAGATCCCCAAACACTTTTTAGGACAATAACTTGCATATTAGCCTTTAAAATTTGCACTTTAGATTTCTCCCATAGACTTGTACAGGGTGTTCCGCGGCTTTTCAAATTTGCCACGAACAGCCCAAATTGTTCACTGTTTGCCGAACAGGCGAACAGACAATGTTCGATTTGAATATACCTTCGACTCAAACTCGAAGCTCATCCCTAGGACTGAGGTTGGAGGAGTGCAGGCTCTTGGAGGTGCCGGGGATGCTGCTCAGGGTGGCAGTGTCTTCTCTCTCTCTCTTCCTCTCCCACCTGGGCTCTTCCCGGCTGCCCAGGCCTCCCCCTCCCTGTTTGATCCTGCTGCTCTGCACTCCTCGCAGCCACCAGACCAGCGGCGGGACGCTCCAGTCCAGGAATCGCAGGCCAGGCCCCACAAGCACTAGCGAGGAGGAGGAGGAAGGGCAATCCTCCTTCGCTTTCAATGCTGGGCAGTGTGGTCACAGTGGGCAGGAAGGAAGTTACGGCCGTGACATCACTGGTTGCTAGCCACTAAGCGGCTCTAGCAACCAGTGACCAGGATTAGAGTCAGGTGGAGGCGGGGGGCAGAGCTAGAGCCAGAGCAAGCACTACCACCGCTCAGTCCTCCCCTGTCCCTGGCATTCAGGACCAGGACAAGAGATTCTGGGCTATGGGCCCTAATAGCCACCCCTTAGCGACACCTATGTTACCATGTAAGATTGTAAGCTCTAATGAGCAGGACTCTCTGATTCTTCCTGTATTGAATTGTATTGTAACTGTACTGTCTACCCTCATGTTGTAAAGCACTGCGCAAAATGTTGTTGCTATATAAATCCTATATAATACAAATAATAATAATAATCCTGCATTTATTCTGTTTATGGATAGGAAAGCATTAAACCCTCGGAATTGACCCACTCCAAGAGATAAAAAAAATTCTGTTTCTCAACAACTCTCTACCTTGCTGATAACACTCACCTGACATTTTGCATGTCTGAGCAAAAAAATAAAAATAAAACAAGTTCAGTACATATCTTTAATACATGTATGTTTTACACTTTTAAAAATGTTGCAAGTATACAAAAATACCTATTTATCTGTCAGAAATTCACTACCTCTTGTAAACTAACAACATGCTGCCTCTGCTGCACTGGAATCCCAAGCAGTGTTGTCAGGACTGCCCAGTTCTCTCTTCTAGACTACAAAACATCTCCTATTCTCCTGATGTCCACTACCTAAAGGGGAGGTGTTCTTTAGTCCAGAAGGGAGCACTCAGGCAGACCTGATAACATGGGCTTGGATTTAAATGTGGTGTCGCAGTGTGTTGTCAGCTCAAACCAAAATTTTGGAGCTCACTTCATTTGTAGCAAGATTAACATTTTTTTTATTGTAGCATTTAAAGAGACAAAACATGGGAAATGTGCATGAGGTGCAGAGGTTTACTAAATAGGTTTTAACTATTTTTTGTGTGTCCAGACATTTGTTTAAAAGGGTAACATTAAACAAATATAGCATAAACAACTGCAACGCATGTCATATTGTAAATTAACGTTATTAACCACTTGACAACTGGTCACTTAAACCCCCCTCGTGACCAGACCAATTTTCAGCTTTCAGTGCTCTCACACTTTGAATGACAATTACTCAGTAACACTGTACCCAAATAAACTTTTTGTTTTTTTTCCCCACAAATAGAGCTTTCTTTTGGTGGTATTTGATCACCTCTGGGTTTTTTATTTTTTTGCGCTATAAATGAAAAAGACAGAACATTTTGAAAAAAAAAACGTATTTTTCTTTGTTTCTGTGATAAAATTTAGCAAATTATTAATTTGTCTTCATAAATGGCCACAATTTATACTGCTACATATCTATTTGGATCACTACATATCATATTTGGATCACTCCTTACTGAAGTGGAACTAGTTGTTGCTTAAGGGGACGATTATTTTCTTACGTGTCATAGGACTATTGTTTGTTTTGTGTTTTTCACATTATTTGTTTGATCTACATGGTAAGGTTCACGTGGATCTCTTTACTATTCATCCACATATTTTGTGGGGATCTTTACACATTGTTCACGTGGATTTCTGTATTGTTTATGTATACATATTGCATTTGTGTTATTTTTATTATGCTTGGCTTATGCTATGCCACTGTGCAAATTTTTTTTCACTTTTTTCACAAGTAGGTGATTTTTTTCACTTTTAGCGCTTCATTTTTTGTTTTTTGTATATGTATATATATATATATTAGATATATTACAAGCGTCCTTGAGGTCACTCAATTATATGTTTTTTTAATGTGTCTGTATACAATGGTTTTAACTTTATCCTATTAAAAACGTTCAAATTTTTACAAAATATATGCGTGTACCTATAAAGTCCATATTTCTTTTCCAAGCTCTTCTAAACAATATCGGGACATTGGCACACTGTTATTTGTGTATCCACAGTGATGATATACGTAGTTCACGCTTTTTTGGAGAAGGGCACCAAGAACACAATGGTCACTCTGACAGAGCTCCAGCGCTTCTCTGTGGAGAGAGGAGAACCTTCCAGAAGAACAACCATCTCTGCAGCACTCCACCAATCAGGCCTGATATGGTAGAGTATGGTAGAGTGGCCAGACAGAAGCCACTGCTCAGTAAAAGGCACATGAAAAAAAGACCACTCTCTACGACCCTGTATCGATTATCGGGAGCTAAATAAGATTACCATCAAAAATCGCTACCCGCTACCCTTAGTGCCCGAACTCTTCCAAAGACTGGGGTCCGCTGTTGTGTTCACCAAGTTAGATCTCCGCAGTGCCTACAACTTGATCCACATTCGTGAGGGGGACAAGTGGAAGACTGCCTTCCACACGTGGTTCGGGCACTTCGAATATCTTGTTATGCCCTTTGGTCTGTGTAATGCACCCGCCACTTTAAACTATGTCTTCCGTGACCTGTTAGATTTATTATTTACTTGGATGACATCCTAATCGTCTCTTCCTCAGTCTCTGACCATCGCAGGCACGTCCGAAATGTGTTGACTCGCCTTAGGCAGCATAGACTTTACGCCAAGTTGGAAAAGTGTGAATTTGAGCTCCAATGCATACAGTTCCTTGGCCTGGTTATCTCTGTCGACAGTATCAAGATGGATCCTCGGAAGGTGTCCGCAATTCTGGATTGGCCTGCTCCTACCGATAAAAAGGGTGTCCAGTGTTTTATTGGCTTCGCCAATTTTTACCGGAAGTTCATTAGGGGCTTCTCTGCAATAATCGCCCCCCATCACTGTACTCACCAAGCAAGGAAACCATTTCTGTTGGTCCCCCAAGGCCCAAGTTGCTTTCGAGAAACTGAAGGAACTTTTTACTTCTGCTGCCATCCTAAAGCACCTGGATCCTGCCCTGCCCTTTGTCCTTGAGGTGGATGCTTCGGAAATTGCGGTAGGGGCAGTGCTCTCCCAGCGACAAGGTGCCAAGGCCCTTCTCTTCCCCGTGGCCTTTTACTCTCGCAAGCTCTCCGGGGGACCGGGAACTACTGGCTATAAAGGCAGCTTTGGAGGAGTGGCGTTACTTACTGGAGGGTGCTGCACATCCAATCCTGGTCTATACCGAACATAAGAATTTGGAGTATCTGAGAACGGCTAAGAGATTGAAACCACGGCAGGCGAGGTGGGCACTGTTCTTCTCCAGATTCCACTTCCACATCACGTACAGACCCGGTTCCAAGAACATCAAACCAGATGCTCTCTCCCGTAAGTTTCATAACTCCACGGATACCTTGGTTCCAGATACCATCCTCCCTGCTGGAAATTTCTTGCTTCTCCAGGGGGACCTCCTGTCCCGGATTAGCCAAGCTTCTGTGGGGTGGTCTCCATCGGTTGAGAATGTTGTAAGGTCGCAAGATGGATGTTCCAGTACAAGGATAAAATTCTGGTTCCGGAGGATGTGAGGGTGGCCAGACCACAAACTTGCCGGTCACTTTGGCACTTTGAAGACGGCGGACTTGGTGCAGCGTGCATTCTGGTGGCCGCAGCTAAGTAGTGATTGCAAGAAGTACATAGAGTCCTGCACCACCTGTGCCTGGAGCAAGACTAGCCGGACAAGATCCTGGGGTCTACTAAGACCCTTGCCAGTTCCAGAAAGACCTTGGAAGATGATTTAAATGGATTTCATCGTGGAGTTGCCCCTGGAGGAAGGCTTCTCTACCATCTTTGTGGTGGTCGACAGACTGTCTAAAATGGCCCATTTTCTGCCTATGAAAGGCACACCTTCGGCCTTTGAAACTGCAAAGGTGTTTATTAAAGAAGTGGTGAGGTTGCATGGAGTTCCTTCAAGCATTGTATCCGACCGGGGTGTCCAATTTACCTCCAAGTTTTGGAAGGCCCTGTGGAGTTCCCTTGAAATTGAGTTGGCATTTTCTTCTGCCTATCATCCCCAGACGAATGGGCAGACGGAGAGAACTAATCAGACCTTGGAACAATATCTCCGCTGTTTCTCTGCCTTTTCACTGGGTCTCTCTTCTGCCTCTAGCCGAATTTGCCTATAACAACTCACTGCATTCTGGTAACAAACAGACACCTTTCTTAGCAAATTATGGTTACCATCCATCCTTCGGTTCCTGAGTGTGCCATTCCTGCAGTTTCAGAGACAATTGACTTCTTCTTGACCAACAACAAATTGCTACAGGAGGCTATGGCCAAAACCCAGGATTATATTAAAAGGATGTTTGATAGGAAGAAGCGGGGAAAACTCATCCTTGCACCGGGGAATCAGGTTTGGCTCTCTACAGCTAATCTGAAGATGGCTTGTCCCTCAAGAAAGCTGGGTCCTAAGTTTGTGGGTCCCTTCGCAGTCAGGAGGAAAATTAATGATGTTACTTATGAGTTGGATTTACCCGGTTCCCTAAAGATTCATCCAGTCTTCCATGTATCTTTGTTAAAACCTGTTAACCCCAAATCCTTTCACTGGCCAGAACTCGGGCCCACCTAAACCACGTAATCGTTAATAATGAAGAGGAATTCGAAGCGGAAGCGATACTGGACTGTAGAAAGAGGGGTAACCAAATTCAGTACTTAATCAAGTGGAAGGGGTACGGTCTGGAAGATAACTCCTGGGAACCTGAAAGCAATTTACATGCGGAGGAACTGCTCAGTGCTTTTAAAACTGCCCACTTGGATAGATTGGCCCGGATGGGCATCCGGAGGCTGCCCTTGAGGAGGGGGCACTGTCAGAGAGTTGCCCGTAGCGGACGTGTCACTGGGCGCGCTGCGGGCCGTCGGCGTGTGCTGGTGCGCGCTGGCGCACCTGTGCGCACGGCTGTGCAGGCGCCCGTGGGTGCGCGTGTGTGAGCGGGTGCGCATATGTGTGTGCGCGGGTGCGCATACGCGTGTGCGCCGGTGCGCGTTGGCGCCAATCGGCCTACTTAAGTGTTCCCCCACGGTGTGCTCGGTGCTGTCCGATCTGCAGCTTCCTGTGCCCTGTTACCTGTGACTTTGCTTGTGTTCCTGACCTCCTGTTTACCTGGCTTGTCCCTTGGATTATCCTGTCTGCTGCCTTCCTTTGACCTCGGACTGTCTCTGACTTCACATCTGCCCGCTCCTTTGTACCACGCTGCCCGCCTGTTGCCTACCCTGCTTGCGATCCGGACTTGAACTTGCTCATCCCTATTCTGCACTGTCTGCCTGCTGTCATCTGTGCCTGTGGCTGGACCTGCTCACCATCTCCTGTTTGCATCTGCTCCTGCATCCAGCTGTGAGAGTCTATCTACCTGTCCGAACCCAGCCGTTGGATCTCTTCTCCAGCATCTAACCCGCCAGGCTCTCATACCCGCCTGCGCTCCCGTGCCACCTGTACATCCTACCAGGGGCCGTGAACCAGACCCGTAAGGGAGACCTTCCCCTGCTATCACGGGCTCACCTGTCAGGTACGTAGGCCTGACAGTGGCTGCTCTCTACTCTTTCTTGATGTCCGCCTCCTTGGAGTTGTTCTGCCTCACCTTCAGTTTCCTCCTCTGCTCTATCTGGCACCCAAGTGACATCAGTGACCTCATCATCATCATCATCTCCATCTCCTCCATCTTTATCATTACCACTGGAGACAACTTGGCAATACGCTGTGGCTGGGGGAACATGAATGCCAATTTGTCTACCAGTGTTCCTCCCTCTCTCTGGGCTCATGTTCCTGTCATCCTCAACCTCAGAACCAACATCTGAATCCAGTGATGACTGGGCATCATCAAGGCACATGTGGCTGACGCTGTGGTCAAATAACTCGGCTGACTCCTCAATGGCTGATGTTGGGGCTATAGCAGGAATAGATATGGACAAGGAGGCAAGTTTATTCCACTCTGGCAACCGCACGGGATTGCATACTTGTCTCTGCTTGCGTGACAGAGGATGAGGAGGATGAGGAGGATGAGGAAGGTTTAGTAAGCCAGTCCACCACCTCCACTACATGCTGTGGCTGGATAGCACGGAAAACTCACTAAACAGAGGAATCGATGCCCTGCCTGAGGAGTGACCACCATGTCCACCTTTGCCTGTGGACACATTTATTGCTGGCTCCCTTACAGTGCCAAGGGAACGTCTACCTCTAATTGTTGTCCTTCCAGACATTATTGGGATGGAGGGGGTGGTGCTTATAAGCAAATGTAAAGAAGAAATTGAAATCTGTACATGGATGCACTTTAATCAATGTAAAGAGGTGTTTGGCGCACTTTAATTCAAGTACTCAAGCTACACAGACACACTCCACAGATACACTATAATTTTCTGCAATATAATGCGCCAAACATACAGTGATGCACAGAACTATATGGCGTTAAACTGGCAGTAACATACACAGAACTATATGGTGATAAACTGGTAGTAAGGTATGCAAAATAATATGGCGTTAAACTGTCAGTAACACACAAAAAAACGATATGGCGTTAAACTGGCAGTAACTCACACAGAACTATATGACGTTAAACTGGCAGTAAAGCATGCAAAACTATATGGTGTTAAACTGGCAGTTAAGCACACAGAACTATATGGCGTTAAACTGGCAGTAATGCACGCAAAACTATATGTCATTAAACTGGCAGTAACACACACAGAACTATATGACGTTAAACTGGCAGTAAAGCATGCAAAACTATATTGTGTTAAACTGGCAGTTAAGCACACAGAACTATATGGCGTTAAACTGGCAGTAATGCACGCAAAACTATATGTCATTAAACTGTCAGTAACGCACACAGAACTATATGGCGTTAAACTGGCAGTAACGCACAAAAAATTATCTGGCGGTTAACTGGCATAACGCATGCAATACTATATGGTGTTAAACTGGCAGTAATGCATGCAAAATGATATGACAGTAAACTGGCAGTAACGCACACAGAAGTAAAAGGCGTTAAACTGGCATTAACACAATCAAATAGACGGTGTTCAGCTACACTGAAATGTCCCTACTCTAGCTATACACTAATGTCAAGATTACTGGCACGGTCTCACTACAGTACAGTGAAACTATCTGAGCTGTCCCTACACTAGCTACATACTATGCAAAGCTGAATGATGGTCCTCCTCACTACACTCACACTATCCCTAGACTGACACTAAAATAATATTCTACACTGACAATTGAAGCAAAATAACACAGTATAGCACACTAACTAACTGATAGTACTGAACAGAGCCATGTTCTATCTCTCTCCACGCTGAAATCACACTGAAAATGGCTACCATTGAAAGAATAATTTTATACTGTGGGGCAGGAATGAGCCATGATTGGATAAAGTCATGATGACAGTGTCCAATCATAACTCTGACAGTGCTCTGTGCCCTGATTGACTGAAACGTTCACTGCCTCAGCCAATCAGTAGACATGTGCAGAGTAAAATATTTCGTTTCGGAATTTCGTTTTCGTCTGAAAACTTAATTTATTTAGTTACTCCCGAAATTCGTTTTTATTTATTTCGTTTTTCGTTCAAAAATTGCATTAGTCCGAAAATCCACATGAATCACGGTCGAATCTGTCTTTGAAGGCTTATGGTGTCTGTCGAATGTATAAAGAAGATTCGACGGAGCTAGTATATAGCATACTTTAGAACCCTATTAAAGTCTATGGGACTCCAACGTTCAAAATCTAAATTGCTCATTTTAACCACTTTCAGACCGGACCATTTTGCTGGTAAATGACCAGAGGTCTTTTTACACTTTGGCACTGCGCTGCTTTAACTGGTAATTGCGCGGTCATGCAATGTTGTACCCAAACAAAACTTGCGTCCTTTTCTTCCCACAAATAGAGCTTTCTTTTGATGGTATTTGATTGCCTCTGCGATTTTTATTTTTTGCGATATAAACGTAAAAAGACCGCAAATTTTGAAAAAAAATGATATTTTCTAATTTTTGTTATTATAAAATTCCAATAAACTCAATTTTAGTCATACATTTAGGCCAAAATGTATTCAGCCACATGTCTTTGGTAAAAAAAAAGTCAATAATTGTATATTTATTGGTTTGCGCAAAAGTTGTCACATCTACAAACTAAGGTACGTTTTCTGGAATTTACGCAGCTTTTAGTTTACGACTGCCTATCTCATTTCTTGAGGTGCTAAAATGGCAGGGCAGTACAAAACCCCCCCAAATGACCGAATTTTGGAAAGTAGACCCCCTAAGGAAATTGATAAGAGGCATGTTGAGCCCATTGAATATTTTATTTTTTTGCCTCAAGCGATTGAATAATGACAAAAAAAAATTTTTTTTTTTTTTTTTTACACAAAGTTGTCACTAAATGATATATTGCTCACACATGCTATGGGCGTATGTGAAATGACACCCCAAAATAAATTCTGCTGCTTCTCCTGAGTATGGGGATACCACATATGTGGGACTTTTTGGGAGCCTAGCCGCGTACGGGGCCCCGAAATCCAAGCACCGCCTTCAGGCTTTCTAAGGGCGTAAATTTTTGAGTTCACTTCTCACTACCTATTACAGTTTTGAAGGCCATAAAATGCCAAGATGGCACAAAACCCCCACAAATGACCCCATTTTAGAAAGTAGACACCCCAAGCTATTTGCTGAGAGGCATGTTGAGTTCATGGAATATTTTATATTTTGCCACAAGTTGTGGGAAAATTACAAACTTTTTTTTTTTATTTTTTTTTTTAACAAAGTTGTCACTAAATGATATATTGCTCATGCATGCCATGGGCATATGTGAAATGACACCCCAAAATAAATTCTGCTGCTTCTCCTGAGTACGGGGATACCACATATGTGGGACTTTTTGGGAGCCTAGCCGCGTACGGGGCCCCGAAAACCAAGCACCGCCTTCAGGCTTTCTAAGGGCGTAAATTTTTGAGTTCACTTCTCACTACCTATTACAGTTTTGAAGGCCATAAAATGCCAAGATGGCACAAAACCCCCACAAATGACCCCATTTTAGAAAGTAGACACCCCAAGCTATTTGCTGAGAGGCATGTTGAGTCCATGGAATATTTTATATTTTGCCACAAGTTGCGGGAAAATTACAACCTTTTTTTTTTTTTTTTTTTTTTTTCTTCACAAAGTTGTCACTAAATGATATATTGCTCACGCATGCCATGGGCATATGTGAAATGACACCCCAAAATAAATTCTGCTGCTTCTCCTGAGTACGGGGATACCACATATGTGGGACTTTTTGGGAGCCTAGCCGCGTATGGGGCCCCGAAAACCAAGCACCGCCTTCAGGCTTTCTAAGGGCGTTACAGTTTTGAAGGCCATAAAATGCCAAGATGGCACAAACCCCCCCCAAATGACCCCATTTTGGAAAGTAGACACCCCTAAATTTAGGGGTACACTAGTGAGACTAGGTAATAAATGGCGGGTGCCCTGAAACTATAAAAATATAACTAACCAACCAGCGTCACCTGTAACAGTTATATGGTGATCACTGGTGAAAGGGTTAACTAGGGGGCAATTAGGGGGCTTTATGCGGTAGTATATGGGGGTCCCTGGCGCTATAAAAAGCTGCAGCGAACCTAAATACCTACCTGCCTAACCTCTCACCTGTGACACTAATACAGCGATCAGAAAAACGATCGCTTATTAGGCTGGGTTCACACTGGAGCGATGCGGGAACGCCACGAATGCGCGGCGGGTTCCCGCATCGCATGCCTCCCGGCGGCAGTTCACACTGCCCTATGCGAACTGCTGGGAGTGTCAGTGAAATGTTACTGACACCCCCAGATCAGTTCGCATATCGCAGTGCGATCTGCAAACTCGGATCGCATGGTGTGAACACCCATGCGATCCGATTCTGCTGCGGGCCAAAAAAAGGGTCCCGTGCGAATTTGCGGCGGGTGCGGCGGGTGCGGCGGGTGCGGCGAATGGCTGAACTCGAATCGCACAGAGATCGGATGTGATTTGCACTGCAGTGCGGTGCGAATCACATCCGTTCTCATAAACCGCTGCAATGTGAACCCAGCCTTAGTGACACTGGCGACGGGGGGTGATCACGGGGTTAAACCTTTATTGGGGGGGTTAGGGGGGTACCTTAGAACTAAAGGGGGCTAACCCTAACTGCCCTAACAGTTATTAGTCACAAATGACACCCGCCGGGTGATCAGGGGGTTAAACCTTTATTAGGTAATAAATGGCGGGTGCCCTGAAACTATAAAAAAATAACTAACCAACCAGCGTCACCTGTAACAGTTATATGGTGATCACTGGTGAAAGGGTTAACTAGGGGGCAATCAGGGGGCTTTATGCGGTAGTATATGGGGGTCCCTGGCGCTATAAAAAGCTGCGGCGAACCTAAATACCTACCTGCCTAACTAGCGTCACCTGTGACACTAATAAGGCGATCAGAAAAATTATCGCTTATTAGGCTGGGTTCACACTGGAGCGATGCGGAAACGCCGCGAATCCGCGGCGGGTTCCCGCATCGCATGCCTCCCGGCGGCAGTTCACACTGCCCTATGCGAACTGCTGGGAGTGTCAGTGAAATGTTACTGACACCCCCAGATCAGTTCGCATATCGCAGTGCGATCTGCAAACTCGGATCGCATGGTGTGAACACCCATGCGATCCGATTCTGCTGCGGGCCAAAAAAAGGGTCCCGTGCGAATTTGCGGCGGGTGCGGCGGGTGTGGCGGGTGCGGCGGGTGCGGCGGGTGCGGCGAATGGCTGAACTCGAATTGCACAGAGATCGGATGTGATTTGCACTGCAGTGCGGTGCGAATCACATTCGTTCTCATAAACCGCTGCAATGTGAACCCAGCCTTAGTGACACTGGCGACGGGGGGTGATCACGGGGTTAAACCTTTATTGGGGGGGTTAGGGGGGTACATTAGAACTAAAGGGGGCTAACTCTAACTGCCCTAACAGTTATTACAGTCACAAATGACACCAATGCAAAAAAAAAAAAAAAAAAAATGACATTGGTGTCACTGTGACTGGGGGGCAGGGGTAATTGGGGGGGTGATCGGGGGGTAAAGGGGGGGTGTGAGTGTGCCTGGCATGTTCTACTGTGTGTGTAGAGTGTTGGTGCAACTCACCGATCCGCTCTCCTCCGTGTCGGAACGAAAAATACCGACACGGAGGAGAGAATACATCACTTCCTCTCCTGTGTTTACATTACAGGAGAGGAAGTGATGTCACCGGGGATTTCTATTCGTCGGGAGCGATCGCGAGGGGGTGGCCATGAATGAATGGCCGCCCCCTCGTCCCGGATCGCTCCCGGACGAAAACCGACCGCCGCAGGCACCGGGCGGGGGCCCGATCGGGCCCCCGACCCGCGGGAGGCAAGGGACGTACATGTATGTCCTTATGCCTGCCCGTGCCATTGTACCGACGTACATCGGCGTGCGGCGGTCGGCAACTGGTTAAAGGCTAAATTGCAAGTTACTGTCCTAAAAAGTGTTTGGGGACCTGGGTCCTGCCCCAGGGGACATGGATCAATGCAAAAAAAAGTTTTAAAAACGGCCGTTTTTTCGGGAGCAGTGATTTTAATAATGATTAAAGTGAAACAATAAAAGTGTAATATTCCTTTAAATTTCGTAGGGGGGGGGGGGGGTTGTCTATAGTATGCCTGTGAAGGGGCGCATGTTTCCCGTGCTTAGAACTGTCCCTGCACAAAGTGTCATTTATGCAGGAACAAAAAGTCCTTTAAAATCACTCGCAGCTATTATGAATTGTCGGCTCCCGTAATACAGAGAACACTCATTGAAAGTCATTGATAAAAAAATAAATAAATACATTTTAAAAAAAAGCGTGGGGGTCCCCCAAATTCAATTACCAGGCCCTTCAGGTCTGGTATGGGTATTAAGGGGAACCCTGCCTCAAATTTAAGAAAAAATTTGACGTGGGGTTCCCCCTAAATATCCATAACCAGACCCTTCAGGTCTGGTATGGATATTAAGGGGAACCCCGCGTCAAATTTTAAAAAAAATTGACGTGGGGTTCCCCCTAAAAATCCATACCAGACCCTTTATCCGAGCACGCAACCTGGCAGGCCGCAGGAAAAGAGGTAGGGACAAGAGAGCGCCCCCCCTCCCTCCTGAACCGTACCAGGCCACATGCCCTCAACATTGGGAGGATGCTTTGGGGTTCTGTGACCCCTCAAAGCACCTTGTCCCCATGTTGATGAGGACAAGGGCCTCATCCCCACAACCCTGGCCGGCGGTTGTGGAGGTCTGCGGGCGGGGGGCTTATCAGAATCTGGAAGCCCCCTTTAACAAGGGGACCCCCAGATCCCGGCCCCCCCCCTGTTTGAAATGGTAAGGGGGTACCCCTACCATTTCACAAAGAAAGTGTAAAAAATGGTTAAATAAAACAAACACACTTTTGAAAAATTCCTTTATTATAAATAAAAAAATAAAAAAAAGATTCCAGCGGCGGTAATCCACTCTTGCTATCCAGCGACGGACGATCATCTCTCCAGCGATGTCTCATCTCATCCAGCGCAGCGATCCATCCTTCTTCTGTCACCGTGGAGGAGACACTGCAAGGATTCCGGCGGCTGACGTTTCTTATATACGGAGGGCGGGGCCACCCGTCACCTGACCCCGCCCCCCTCTGACGCAAGGGGAAACCCGGGGTTCCCCGTGACGTATAGGTGACCCCACCCCCCTCTGATGTAACGGAAAACCTGCCTGTGTTACATCAGAGGGGTGCGGGGTTACCCATACGTCACAGGGAACCCCGGGTTTCCCCTTGCGTCAGAGGGGGGCGGGGTCAGGTGACGGGTGGCCCCGCCCTCCGTATATAAGAAACGTCAGCCGCCGGAATGCCTGCAGTGTCTCCTACACGGAGACAGAAGGATGGATTCGCTGCGCTGGATGAGATGAGCCATTGCTGGAGAGATGACCGTCCGTCGCTGGATAGCAAGAGTGGATTACCGCCGCTGGAATCTTTTTTTTATTTTTTTATTTTTAATAAAGCAATTTTTCAAAAGTGTGTTTGTTTTATTTAACCATTTTTTACACTTTCTTTGTGAAATGGTAGGGGTACTTTTGTACCCCCTTACCATTTCAAACGGGGGGGGGGGGGGGCGGGATCTGGGGGTCCCCTTGTTAAAGGGGGCTTCCAGATTCTGATAAGCCCCCCCGCCTGCAGACCTCCACAACCACCGGCCAGGGTTGTGGGGATGAGGCCCTTGTCTTCATCAACATGGGGACAAGGTGCTTTGAGGGGTCACAGACCCCCAAAGCATCCTCCCAATGTTGAGGGCATGTGGCCTGGTACGGTTCAGGAGGGAGGGGGGCCGCTCTCTCGTCCCCCCCTCTTTTCCTGCGGCCTGCCAGGTTGCGTGCTCGGATAAAGGGTCTGGTATGGATTTTTAGGGGGAACCCCACGTCAATTTTTTTTTTAATTTGACGCGGGGTTCCCCTTAATATCCATACCAGACCTGAAGGGTCTGGTTATGGATATTTAGGGGGAACCCCACGTCAATTTTTTTCTTAAATTTGAGGCAGGGTTCCCCTTAATATCCATACCAGACCTGAAGGGCCTGGTAATTGAATTTGGGGGACCCCCACGCTTTTTTATTTTATTTATTTATTTTTTTTTTTTATCAATGACTTTCAATGAGTGTTCTCTGTATTACGGAGCCGACAATTCATTATAGCTGTGAGTGATTTTAAAGGACTTTTTTTCCTGCATAAATGACACTTTGTGCAGGGACAATTCTAAGCACGGGAAACATGCGCCCCTTCACAGGCATACTATAGACAACCCCCCCCCTACGAAATTTAAAGGAATATTACACTTTTATTGTTTCACTTTAATCATTATTAAAATCACTGCTCCCGAAAAAACGGACGTTTTTAAAACTTTTTTTTGCATTGATCCATGTCCCCTGGGGCAGGACCCGGGTCCCCAAACACTTTTTAGGACAGTATCTTGCAGAATCTTTTCTCTCTGTCAAATCTTTTTTCTCTGTCGAATATTTTCTCTATATAATCTTGGACTAATAGCACATTCGAACACAGGTTCTATAGACACAGATTGTTGTCAGAGTCATGTCGAATCTCCTATTCTATATCGAACTGTTGTAACAATGAAAACGAAAATAAAGCATTTATTTATGTCGGATCTTTCGTTTTTCGGATTTTGTGCTTTCGTTATCGTTTGTCAAAACGAAAACGAAAATAGCTGAAATTCGGACGAAAATGCATTCGGACGAAAACGAATGCACATGTCTACCAATCAGTGCTTGCAATGCACTGTTCAGCACCGCAATGCATTGTGGTTGGTTCGGGGGGGTGAGCAAACAGTCAAACGACACGTTTGTTCAGCTGTTCGTCGAATGTCTGAACAGCGAAAGTTCGGCTAGAACTTATGCTCGGGCGGAATCTTTTGCCCATACCTACTGGTAAGCCATTACCTGGGGCAATGAGTTTTGATACTGTAAATGTGTTATACAGTATTTCTCTTTGAACTTAGGTGACAAATAAGTTTCATGTATATTATTTAAATGTGAGTGTTATTTAGGGATGTGGCTCCTCTATAGTCCCATGCAGTCCTTCCCAACTCATGAGATTGATTCTGTGCCTCTACAGTGAAATAACCTTTTAGACTGTCTTACTCAGTACAGAGTGTTTAATGTGGATAATGAAATTGTGGATTGGTACCCAACTGTGCCCCCATCGCCATGCCAACCCTCCTTTGGCCACCCCATAATCTTCGCCCATCGACTTTGAGTCCACTCATGCATCATAGCTTACAAGTCTGCTGTACTCCGCTTGCCTCGTGTCACCCTTTCTGCCCTTACTCCCAATCACTTTTCCACGGGCTTACACCAACCACAGGCATTCTCTTGGTGGGTCACTAATGGTTTTTCACATGTTTGACACTTTATAACCGCCAGATCACTTTGCACGTGGACTTCACCTTGGGAGACCCATGACAGCGTGCACCCGTCACCCATTAGTGACCATAGCCTGTCATCCATCACACGTCTCCCATCAGTGACCGTCAGTGGTGCACCCATCAGTGAATGTGCCCTGTCACCCATCACCGATTCCAATTCTGATTCCAAATCAAATTCGGAATTTGATCTGATTGAGAATAGTGAATCGGCAAATGGTGAGGAGGAAGAATGGGTCCCTCCTAAAAGGACACGGCACTCTGGAAACCAGGCAGCTGGCAGCAACCAGGATTATATTCTCAGGCCCAGTATCAGCGCTTCCGCCAGCAATAGGCCCCAAGAACAAATTCCTAGGCCCAGTACCAGTGCTGTCATCAGCGATAGGCACATGGAACAAATGCCCAGGCCCAGTACCAGTGCTGCCACATCACACCTGAGTACTAGATTGTTTTTATCTGTTTTTGTCTGACACTTTGCTGCAATTCATTGTGGAAAAGACAAATTTATATGCCCAGCAGTGTATTGCCAACAGCCCACAATCATCATATGCCCGTCCGTTTGAGTGGAGAGATCTGAATTTGGAGGAGTTTAAATTGTTTATGGGCCTCACAATAAACATGGGGATTACAAAAAAAAAAGAAAGGACATGCCTATTGGTCCACCAACCCCATCCACCACATTCCCATTTACTCTGCCGTAATGTCTAGGTCCCGATACGAGATAATAATGCACTTTTAATTTTAGTGACAACCCCCCCAACTCCCCGCAATCATCCAAATTATGACAAGTTATATAAAATTCACCCACTGATAAATTTATTTTCCCAACAATTTGCAGAACTCTATGTCCCACATCAGAATATATATGTCTATGAGTCCCTGGTACCCCTTTCAGGCCGGCTAGGAATAAAGCAATATATTCCTAGCAAAAGGGCCAGATAAGGAGTAAAATTGTACAAGCTCTGTGAGAGAACCACAGGATATCTGTATGCGTTCCGCATATATGAAGGAAAAGAGATTCCCAGCTCCAGCCCCCTGAGTGCCCGGCCTACATGGGCACAACTGGAAAGATTGTATGGGACCTGTCATACCCACTTCTGAACAAAGGATATCACATATATCTTGACAACTTCTACACCAGCCTGCCCCTTTTCAAACACTTATACATCGCAAAAACCTTGGCCTACAATACCTCCAGAAAGAATAGTAAGGGCTTCCCACAATCTCTAGCGAACAAAAAGCTACATAGGGGGGAAAGAGCAACACTGAGATGCAACGAAGTGCTGCCCTTGAGGTGGACCGATAAAAGGGACGTGCACATGATGTCCACCATCCATGATGACACTACAATTGAGGTTCAAAGAAGACAAGGTCCCATTGAAAAGCCAACATGTGTCCAAGATTATAATCTCTACATGGGGGGGGGGGGGGGGGTGGATTTCAATGATCAAATATTCAGCCCTATTTGTCAATAAGGAGGTCCCAATTCTGGTACAAGAAGGTAGCAATTTATCTCATGCATTTGGCCATTTATAATTCCTACGTAGTTTCCAAATCCAGGGAAAGCCCCACCCCTTTCCTAAAATTCATAGAAGAAGTTATCACATCCCTCATCTATCAACAAAGACCCCCTCACAAGACCTTCCCTCTGATGCTGTTAGCTGACTTCATGAGAGCCACTACCCCTTCAACATTCCACCATCTGAAGCAAGCCGAAGATGGCAAAAATAATGTTGCATGTGCAGCAAAAGAGGATTTCAAAAATAAACCAGCTACCATCGTCCACGTGTCCCTCTCAACCTGGCATTGGTGAATGCTTCCAACTTCATCATACATCCCTAAAATATTAGCCCATATTTTTAACCATTTCCCCATTTTCATCATCTGTGCTGACCATTTTCCATGCTTCCCCAAATAACCATGCCACTGCCTTCCACATGAACTGACCCTGGCCTGTTTTTTGACTATGCCTCTGCCTACTGTTTTGGACTAATTCCACGTGAACTGACCCTGGCCTGTTTTGTGACTATGCCTCTGTCTACTGTTTGGACTGCTTCCTCGTGAACTGACCCTGGCCTGTTTTATGGACTATGCTTTTGCCTACTGCTTGGACTGATCTGTTTCCATGCTACTGTAGTACACAAGGGTCTCACGTATGTGAGGGGCTCCTGTTTTTCCGGGAATTTCCGGATTAGGGTCTGGAGTCTGGAGACTTCATAGAGATTTGGGTAGGTCGAAGCCTCTACCCCTATGCCCCTGTGAACAGGTCTTACCTGATTACCTGAGGCTCTCAGCCTGCTGCTGACTTACTACCATCATGCCTTTGCCTGTCGCATGAACGGATCACACCGCTAACTGGACTATGCAAATAATTAGCTGTAGCAAGAGGCAGTATGTTTATGAAGGGCTGGAGAGTGGTACAATAATGAGTGTCTGCAGGTAACAGTGTACCAGGACTAATATTATGGCTATGCTGACAATATCCTTGTGCTGACTATAGACAATATTCCTGCCTGCTGCCTGGATAATTACAATTGCTGTCGCTAAGCATGTCCCTTCCTGCTGCCTGGACCAGTGCTCTCCTCTGTGGATGCTACAGGTAATGCTTTTTTTTTTACCCTTTCCGCAATAGAATTTATTTTGGATTGTAATTTTTAGTATGTACATGCTATGTGTTCGAAATATGAAGGGCCTTCAAAAATGATAGGTTGCCAGGAATTTATATATGTCATTTATGCTCCTAGAACGCCTGATGGTGCTACTTGGATTTTGGGCCTCTGTATGTGGCAAGGCTGTGTAAAAGGCTCACACATGTGGTATCACCATACTCAGGAGGAGTAGCAGAATGTATTTTGGGGTGTCATTTTTGCTATTTATTTGCTATGTGTTGGAAATATCTTATAAATGGACAACTTTGTGTAAAAAAAAAAAAATTCCACATATTCCAAAAACTTCTGCAAAAGAATTAACTGTTTAAAAGACTCATTATGCCTCAAAGATTATACGTTGGGGTGTTTGCTTTCCAAAATGGGGTCATTTTGGGGGTAATTCCATTGTCATGGTGCTCCAGGGCCTTCAAAATTGTAATAGGTGATTGAGAAATGAGATGTGTTATTTATGCTTGTAAAACGCCTGAAGAAGCTACTTCAATGTTGGGCCTTTGTATGTGGCCAGGCTGTGTAAAAGTCTCACACATGTGGTATCGCCATACTCAGGAGGGGTAGTAGAATGTATTTTGGGGTGTCATCTTTGCTATGTACGTGTTATATGTTGGAAATATCTGATAAATGGAAAACTTTGTGTAAATAAAAAGCCTTTTGATTTTTTTCCACATTTTCAAAAAACTTCTGGAAAAAAATTAACCATTCAAAAGATTCATTATGCCTCATAGATTATACGTTGGGGTGTTTGCTTTCCAAAATGGGGTCATTTTGGGGGCAATTGCATTGTCCTGGTGCTCCGGGGCCTTCAAAAATGTAATAGGTGGTTGAGAAATGAGATGTGTCATTTATGCTTGTAGAATGCCTGAAGGTGCTACTTCAGTATTGGGCAATTGCATGTGGTCAGGCTGTGTAAAAGTCTCACACATGTGTTATTGCCATACTCGAGAAGAGTAACAGAATGTATTTTGGTGTGTAATTTGTTGTATGCATATGCTTTATGAGAGAAATAACCTATTAATATGACAATTTTGTAAAAAAAAATAAAAAAAAATCTAAATTTTGCAAACAATTGTGGGAAAAATGACAACTTAAAGAAACTCACAATGCTACTTACTTAATACCTTGGAATGTCTACTTTCTAAAAAGGGGTAAGTTGGGGGGTATTTGTACTTCCCTGACTTGTTAGTGTCTCAAGATATGAGATAGGCCTTCAGTACATCAGGTGCGATCAGATGTGATCAATTTTCAGGGAGTGGCACCATAGTTTGTAGACTCTATAACTTTCACAAAGACCAAATAATTTACACTAATTTGGGTTATTTTTACCAAAGATATGTGGCAGTATAAATGTTGGCCAAACTTTATGAATAAAAAAAAAAAAATTTGCTAAATTGTATGACAAAAACAAAGAAAAAGGCATTTTTTTTCACAAAATGTATGGGCTTTTTTATTTATAGAATAAAAAAGAAAAAAAAACACTAGTGATTAAATACCACCAAAAGAAATCTCTATTTGTGTGAAGAAAGGACACAAATTTCATATGGTTACAGTGTTGCATGACTGAGTAATTGTCATTCAAAGTGTGAGAGCGCTGAAAGCTTAAAATTGGTCTGGGCAGGAAGGGGGTGTAAGTGCACTGTTTTGAGGTGTTTTAAAGGTAAAGAGATGAAAGGTTTATGTAAACAAACCCAAATTGCTGATCTTTTCCACTTTATATAGTAAAACAAGTAAAAACCCATAGAAAAGAAAGCTCTATCTCCAAACAAATATATACAAATAGATTTTGATACAGTGTTGCGTGACCAAGTAATGGTAGTCTAAATAACACAGCACTAAAAACATAAAAATGGCCTAGTGGAGGGACGAGGGATGTACAGGCTGGTGCTCAATGGTTAATAACAGTAGCTTAAAAATCTCAAATTTATATTCCTTATGGGTTCTTCAGTTATTCACAAAATTCACTCTGCATCTTGTTTATGTTGTATTACCTGAGATAAGAAAAAGACAGAAACATGTATGATTTTAAGAAAATCTCTAGGGTTTAATGGGCATCTAAAAAGAGTATAAAAAGAAAAGGGGAGCAAGTGGGACTTTAAATGAAGCATGTCAATTGAAAATAACAATTATGAATACATGTGAATAAAATAATTTAGATTTAATTTATAATCAATAACCCCTAGGGGTTGTCCATGATCTGAATGCATACAATGGTAGTACAGTAATATAAATATAGATATACACTCAATATATTTTCATAATAGTTATCAGAGAATCTGGAGTATAGACAAATCAATGGACATACATGAATGCAGTTCATAACAGAAATACATAAATTACTAATCAAAAATCATAAAATCACATGAATGAGTACAAACTCTATAGGACAAAAGTTGATATTGTCAAGGATTAAAATAAGCTTAAGTAGGCATCCTTAGTTTGAGAACCCGACGCGTTTCTTGGCTTCTTGCCAGTCATCAGGGGTGGGATGCATGTTTTTACTAAAAAAGCAAATAAATATGACAAATATTAATATAGGTGGAACCTCAGTTAAATAGAGAGAGTATCAAATTGGTCCACTTAATTGATAAAGTGACTTACAAAATAGCCCAAAAATTGGGCAGAACTTCCAGCAATGGGAACTGTTAGAGCTGAGATATAACCGTCTCATCCGGGGTTGAGGCAGGGTTCAGACCATCCCCCAACAATGTCAGGGGGCAGGCCAGGGGGAACCGAACCAGACACCCTCAACACAGGTCCACTAGGTACTAAATGTATATGTGTGTTACCCAAATCTGCGAAAAAGAAAAGAGAAAAGTGTGATGGGTCACCAAAAAACAAAAAAAACAAAAACAAAAACCCAAAAGCAGGACAAATTCCACGTGAAGTGTTGGATTGAATGTGTTAAATGAATATAGCTAATTACTGAAAAGTGTGTGTGAATGAGATATACACAAATGATTGGGAAATAGGAGAAGACTAAATGTGTGTTAAATAAGTGGGAATGGATGATGGGGAAATACAAAATCATCCAATACAAATGTGTAAAAAAATATGTGCAGTGCTCTGGATGAAACAATGTATGTGCAAAAAGGAGAGAAGAAAAACGAAACAAAAAAACCATGGATAAAACTCTATTACCCATATGTAGAGTTAAGGAGTGATCTCTTCCTAGTGGAGCACAGTGGAAGAGTGAACTGTCTGTCTGTCCCAGCTCATATACCCCAGGCCCTGGGCAGAACCCTGCCAGCGTCATGCATGATGTCTTTTGCAGCTGTGAGAAGATGAGGGAACACTCACAGCTGAGGATAATCCATACCTCAGTGGGTGCCCATCCATCTTAGCTGCAGCATCAGGTGGAAAGACAGAACAAAAAAAAACAAAAAAAAACACACAAACATAGACTCCCACCTTGCAGTGTCTGTTGACACCACTCGAGGGGCCCATTTATGCATGGCGCCGATGCGCTGAGATCGAACCCCCACCACCCCCTGTGATCCACAAAGGGAGGTAGGGAGGGAGCTGAGCGCATCGCAACCCCGGAAAAAATGATCATGGACAACCCCTAGGGGTTATTGATTATAAATTAAATCTAAATTATTTTATTCACATGTATTCATAATTGTTATTTTCAATTGACATGCTTCATTTAAAGTCCCACTTGCTCCCCTTTTCTTTTTATACAATTTACCCGGGATGGAAGCATGCCATTGCTACTTGGTACTGCGGCAGGTCACTTCTCTTAAATCTAAAAAGAGTAATATACTTGGCAAAATTAAGCAACATATTTCTAATTCTGAAACAATAACATACTATAATTTATCAAAAGAATCTTCACTTCAGATGGATGCCTTCAAAAGAAGGCTTGCTATTGTGTTACCCCAAGAAGGAAAGCCAGCATTTTATGCCTTTAATTTAGTGATGGAAACAGAAAACAGCTATGCCCATTTGGAAAGATAAATGTATGTAACTGAATTTGGTTGTGAAGGTCTCCATTAATACATATTACAAGTGATGATGCTAGAAATAAAGAATGTGGCAATGTGCTGACTTACAAAATTGGGAACATGATTCCAGTTGTGAATATCATAAGCAGGTTTCCAAACAAAGGCAAGGACACTTCTGACATGAGTGCAATTAATGATATCCAGTTCTCCTATTTCAAAGCAGAAATGGAAATAGCTAAAAGGTTTACTAAACATTTTTAATTTCTTTAATTGTCTGACATTTGCTTCCAAAAGTGCAATTCAACACTACTTCTCTGGAGTATATGAATAAACCATTGACTTATGATCAGCAGGTCAGCTGCTTAGTCAGCAATTCCACATTACCTTTGTCAAGAAAATAGCTGCAACCCAATCCCCTATTTGGTTCTTCAAAGGTCACTAATTAACAAAAAACACATTCCTGATTTTTTTTTCTTTCGGGGGGGGGGGGGGGGGAGGCAAACAGCAGGCCCCCCTCTTCCCCCCCCCCCAGGACAGTCAGGACACCAAAGCCCTGCACTTACTCCATCTAGGAAGCGGGCAGGCGGACAGCATGTCTGGCAGCTTTCTTCCTCCTCCTGAGGTGTGGATCACAGCGACTTCCCCATTCATCCTTCTCCTCCTAGGTGGCCAATAGGAGCGTCTGACCTTTCAGTCATTCGGGAAACAGGTATCAGACCCGCGCTTCCTGATTGGCGGAGAGGCAGTTCAGTATTAGAAAAGTGAATATTCATTTGCTTTTCTAACACACCTGGGTGGGCTCTAAACACAATGCTCTGCACCACTAGTCCACCCTATGTTGAAGCCTATTGGAGCCTATGGCTCTAATCGGGTGCTTCAAAAAACACCCCTGCTTGCTGTAATTCATGTGATCTGCATCCTGAAAGGGGCCGGATGCATGAATAGGGGGTGGCCAGAGTAGACATGGATAGAATAATGCTATCCATGGATCTATCTATTAATCATACAGGGGGTAGCATGGATAGAGAGAGCGGTGCCTGTGCACCCTTAATGCACAGGCCACCCCTGACACATTCTGTCTTATAGAGAACATTGAGATATGTTAAATGTGCCTCATCAGTACCCTGGAGGATTAACATTTTCTCTTGAACTCTTCCTGAAAATTAGTACTGCACCTTTTGTGCATTGGTTCTAATATTGCTATCACTGCAGTGTCAGTTGTAAGCTGTCTCTGGCTGCTAGTATAACAAGACTTTCAACGAGCTTTGGTGATGTCATTACTGTGCAAATCGGTGTTCTCTTTGCTGGAGAGAAAGCTATACCCACTGTCAAAAAACTCCCTCTCTGCTTCATTCATTCTGTAGATCTTCTTCCCCAACCTCTCCTGCTCCATTAAAAAAAAAAAAAACACTAGTCATAAGATCCCCAGTTATAAGGGGAAACGGTTCTGATATGAGGAAAGTCCTGCTACTACCAAGATGTCTGCCTCCACACAGAGACATGGTACAGAAAAAGCATTGGTAAATTACTAGTGGGGAAAAGATCAGCTCCAGAGAGCCTACAAGCAATACTAGTAACTAGTAATTTGTCATTTGCTTGTACAGGACAGGTCTTATTTAATGTCCTTTTAAAGAGGAAGTAAACCCTGATGAGTTTACTTCCTCTTTCATTCCCTGCAAAGGCAAAGCATAATGGACTACTATGCATCGCATAGTAGTCCATTATGTGTCACTTACCTGACACAGGAGCCAGCGATGTCACCGCTGTCCCCTGTAGTCCGAAGCATCCATCTTCTCGGTGGGTCTCGCGGCTCCGCCGCTGTCATTCGGCGAAGCCGCGATTACGTCACTTCCGTGCATGCGCACGGGAGCCGCCACGTGCGGCATAATCGGCGTTGACGCTGCCGCGCTCAGTGCGCCTGCGCGCCGCTGTCTACGGTGCATGCGCCGTAGACAGCGGTGCCTGTCTTTCGGCAAATATCTCCTAAACCGTGTAGGTTTAGGAGATATTTCTTGGACCTACAGGTAAGCCTTAATCTAGGCTTACCTGTAGGTCAAAGTGTGTTGTAAGGGTTTACAACCACTTTAATGTGATGGGTGGGCTCAATGGTCAATAAAGGGAAGCATTAAAATGTGGGAATAGTAATGTAATGCCCAGCCGTTCGTGAACTTGGTTTCTTTTTCCCAGTTAAAGTGCACACAGCTAGGCACTCAGCATTTTCTCTCAGAAAACTCTTCTCCATCTTGCTAAATTACACAAAATGCCCTACAGGATCTCCCTATGCTGATGAGTGACTATAACTTCTCCCAAAAGACGCTAACATTCACTAAGTTTCATTGCTTGGGTCTTTACTCACAAGGCCACAGGATCATTGGCTGCCTTATTCTTATATCCACTGGGCACTCTTTAGTGAGGGAGACACAGACTCACACCACCATAGGACAGCTAACTACTTTCACTCCAATCTTCTCCTGACACTCTCCAGTGAGTTTCCCCAGACTTAATCTGATTCCAGAACTAGTTTCTGCATATAGACCCCCCAGCTAAAGCTTTAGCTGGTACCTCCGTGTTTTCAAGGTGTTACCTTCCCACCTCTACTGAGGAAGTCCATGCCCAGAGACGTAACACGTATGGGAGGCAGAGCCTTTTAAATGAACATCATACCACAGCCATCTCAAAGGTTTTAACTAATATGTCTGTACCAGCTAGCACTGCTAAATTGCTAATTTATGTGAGTGTACCACTTTTCTCTTTATTTTGGGATTCAAACTTAAGCAAAGAACACTAGATCTTTTGTTTTGTTTTCATTTGGAATCGCCATATGCTATCTTTTCCTGTGATGGTGAGGTGAAAATTGGAGATACGGAGAAACAGATCACTGCATAGATCTAACATTATCACCAGAGGGGAACAGCTGATTATGACCCACTGGTGAAACGGGGGTCATAATGTGAGGCGAGCGTTTAGCTCTCACAGGTAGAAGATTGACACATGCACTTTATGGATTTCTTTAATTTACATCATAGTGGATCAACTCTTGGATGTGATTATTTTTGTTTGGATTTACAATTGGTTCATTGGAGCAGATTTATGGACATTTTGCACTTTATTATACTAAATTAGTTTATGGACATATTGCACTTTATGTATTGTGGTAGTACGGAATCTCCAATCCTGGGACCGGGTTTTGGGAACAGCCACCAGTCTGGCTGGATGATTGCACAGGTGGGTCTTGGGCTTAAAACAAAGCCAACACCATGGTTCTGGGCTCCACCCTCCCGAGGAGTCCAGGCGTGTAAGGGAGAAGAAGTGTGCATGTCTGCACAGGTCGGTCTGTCAGAGTAGACAGAGGGTCCAAGCTTGTGGGCTGAAAGAGAAGCTGTTAAAGAGTGCTGAGGTACTGGGTGTACGGGAACTCTGTTAAAGAGCCAAGAGGGCTGCAGCAGAAGTCTGAGCAGCAGTGCTGCTAAAGAGAGCCAGGTGGCTTGGTATTTTTGGTTCTACATACATTACTGCTGTGGAAAGCTGAAACCCCTGTGTGGGCAACTATTTTGTTATCTGACTTTTCTTTCTTTAATAAAAGTGGGCCTACGAGCCCTTAAACGACATCTGGTGTGGATCCAGCTCACTGGTAAGCTCTACCTTTAAGCTAAAATAACCCCCAAATATTACAAGTGGTGTTCGAATGCGGGCATTAGATGGTGGAATCCGGGTCCTTGCTCCACAGTAAGTTCAAGTCAGGAACTATTGGCTGTGTGTGAAAGTGCAGCCAGGCACAAGGCATTCCGTGTTGCAGGTGGTGTACCTGTGAATGAAAAGTCAAATTTTTTTTTTTTTTTCCTTGCTATGAACTGTGTTTGTGTGTATGAGACAGCACAATCAGTGTGTGCAATGTGCAGGTGAGGAAAGCTTGCATGAAGAGAAAAAGCAACTTGCTTTAAAAGAGACACTTTCATTTTCCTGGACTGTTTAAAGTTGCTCTGGAGTCCTCTAAGTATGGGGCGGTCAAAGCTCTTAAAAGAAGCCAGGTTTGCTGAAATGAGAGACAGAGCTCTGTGGTTGGAGGGGATGTTACCGCCTGAACGAGCCCCATACATACCTGATCAGAGTTTATCAAGGAGAAAAAGGGCTGGGGTTGTCCCTAGCAACCCTGGTGCAATGAGTGCACAGGTGACTGCTGTTATGGAGAGTCCACCAGCATTTGAATCTGCAGTGGATTGGTGCAAGCGGCATTTAGCAGCCCTGGACCAAGCTACAGAGGAAAGGAAGCCAACCCTCAGTGCAAGGGGAAAGCCGCTGGATGTCCATAACTGGAAGAGGGCTGTTGTTGCCCCTGGCAAAGCTGATGCAGTTAAAACCGCTAATGTGAAAAATGTGAATGTGTCACAGCATGAGACGGGATCCAGCAGAGAGAAGCCCATGCTATATGCAAGGAGAGAGGCTGATCAAAGGCTGAGGATGAGAGTGGTTGCCCATAGCAACGCAGAGGAAGCCAGTCGGGCTGTCGCTGTACCATGGGCTATGTCTAATAAGGATCGTGGAAAGCAGCTTAAGGAGGAGCCAATTTTTCATGTTGGAGAGAGCCAGCAAAGTTCTGCTGGGAGAGTGCGGTCTCCCATGGCAACCGGAGTGAAATTTATGCCTGAAAGGAGCTGCAGTAGAGGTTTGGTTCAGCGTCCCCACAAAGAGGCCTGTGCATTCCGGCCAGCTGGGAATCACCAGGAGAGAATCACTTTGGGAAAAAATCGTCCAGTACCATGCCTGGAATGTGGCCAGCTGGGGCATGGCATGTTTTCTTGCCCTAGGTTGTGGAATACGGCTGGAGATAATGTTGCTGAGAAAGTTTTGTCTGTAGGCCCAGATTCCGGTGAAAATATGTTTGCAGTCACCCCTAGCAACAAGAAGTTTCCTGTTTTGCCTGCAGGGGGTGCTAAACGGTGGGAGATTCCTGCTGGAGTTTCATCCCATGGCCCCCCGGAGGAGTTGGCCAGTAAAAGTGCAGCAGAGGACTGGTGCATAAGACGACGTACTCAAATGAAGATGGTGACCCCAACTACTGCGGTGGGTAAGACTGTCTTTAATGAAATGATGGCTGGAACTGCTGATTTCATGTATAAAAGGACTGGTTACGAGACTGTCCATGACGATGTGAGAGTGACCCCAGTTAGTGGGGCCACTGAATGTGCACTTGAGAATGACTTTTCCCTATATAGTGGGAATGCAAGGGTTAAAATCCAAATAGAATCTGTGTTGATGACTAAAAGTGTTGTGTCTAGTGACTATCAGGCTCAAGTTGACCATTGGCTAGGACAGCCTACAAATGCGAATAATGCTATAAGTGTTACTGTTAATGAAAAGTTTGCGGCTGTTGGGAAAACTTTTGCTCTGAAAGAACCTGGGGTTTAGTGATGGCCGAACGGTTCGCCCGGCGGTCGTTTCGCGGCGAATTTCCGACTTTCGCCGTCCGCGGGTTCGAACGCCTTTTTCCGTCGTTCGCCCCGGCGGACTTACGTGTTTAATGTATACAAGAACTTTAACCTTTCGTGACACGTTTATCATGTGTTACAGGACAACCAATTGAGACATGACAGCTCATGGACACTTGGACATTCCCCCTAACCTATAAATACACCCGATCCGGTGGCCATTTTACATTCTTTCTTCTGTCACTGTAGGGAAAGGATCCTGTGTGGAGTAGGGACAGAGAAAACGCTAGCTATTTGGTACACAAAAGTTCTTTTCAGGACTGGTATAGGTGTTAGGTCAGCAGCCTGAGTTTCTTTTGTCAGTTTAGATAAAGGGACAGAGCGCTGTATGCTGCTATTTTAGGGACAGCTCAGCCAGATTAGTCTTTCTTCATCATCATCATCATCATCATCATTAGCTGTTACTATCAGGTCCACAAAAGAGCTGTTCCAGCTAATCGTTCCAGCCTACTCTTTTTTGCCAATTTGTATAGGGACAGGCAGGAAGCAGTGTGTCAGGCAGTGAGGATAATTTTAAAGACTTGCTGTTACTATTAGTTCCACAAAGGTTCTTTTCAGGACTGGTATCAGTGGTACGGTAATAGGCTTGTACACGTATAATATTCTTTCTTCCAAATATAGAAAGAATATTATACTTGACTGCTGCCCTTCTGCTGCAGTCTGCTAATCATTCACAACTCACTTGTTCCACAAAGCTCTTTATCAGGACTGGTAACTTGGTCTGTCTAGGGTGCTACGGTACATAGGCTTGGGTGCGGTACAGTCTGCTGTTCTGTAAGGACCGCTATCGGTCCACAATACATAGGGTTGCCGTGCACTACTGCTGACCGCTGCCCTATACTGCAGCAGTCCTTCAGCGGTATAGGGACTGACGCACAGTCTGCTAAACACTAATACACAACCTGCTTGGTCCACAAAAGTTCTTATAAGGACTGGTAACTTGGTATAGGGTGCTACGGTACATAGGCCTGAGTGCAGTACAGTCTGCTGTTCTGTAAGGACCGCTATCGGTCCACAATACATAGGGTTGCCGTGCACTACTGCTGACCGCTGCCCTATACTGCAGCAGTCCTTCATTGGTATAGGGACTGACGTACAGTCTGCTAATCACTAACACACAACCTGCTTGGTCCACAAAAGTTCTTATAAGGACTGGTAACTTGGTATAGGGTGCTACGGTACATAGGCCTGAGTGCAGTACAGTCTGCTGTTCTGTAAGGACCGCTATCGGTCCACAATACATAGGGTTGCCGTGCACTACTGCTGACCGCTGCCCTATACTGCAGCAGTCCTTCATTGGTATAGGGACTGACGTACAGTCTGCTAATCACTAACACACAACCTGCTTGGTCCACAAAAGTTCTTATAAGGACTGGTAACTTGGTATAGGGTGCTACGGTACATAGGCCTGAGTGCGTTACAGTCTGCTGTTCTGTAAGGACCGCTATCGGTCCACAATACATAGGGTTGCCGTGCACTACTGCTGACCGCTGCCCTATACTGCAGCAGTCCTTCAGCGGTATAGGGACTGACGCACAGTCTGCTAAACACTAACACACAACCTGCTTGGTCCACAAAAGTTTTTATAAGGACTGGTAACTTGGTATAGGGTGCTACGGTACATAGGCCTGAGTGCAGTACAGTCTGCTGTTCTGTAAGGACCGCTATCGGTCCACAATACATAGGGTTGCCGTGCACTACTGCTGACCGCTGCCCTATACTGCAGCAGTCCTTCATTGGTATAGGGACTGACGTACAGTCTGCTAATCACTAACACACAACCTGCTTGGTCCACAAAAGTTCTTATAAGGACTGGTAACTTGGTATAGGGTGCTACGGTACATAGGCCTGAGTGCGTTACAGTCTGCTGTTCTGTAAGGACCGCTATCGGTCCACAATACATAGGGTTGCCGTGCACTACTGCTGACCGCTGCCCTATACTGCAGCAGTCCTTCATTGGTATAGGGACTGACGTACAGTCTGCTAATCACTAACACACAACCTGCTTGTTCCACAAAAGTTCTTATAAGGACTGGTAACTTGGTATAGGGTGCTACGGTACATAGGCTTGAGTGCGGTACAGTCTGCTGTTCTGTAAGGACCGCTATCGGTCCACAATAGATAGGGTTGACGTGCACCACTGCTGACCGCTGCCCTATACTGCAGCAGTCCTTCAGCGGTATAGGGACTGACGTACAGTCTGCTAAACACTAATACACAACCTGCTTGGTCCACAAAAGTTCTTATAAGGACTGGTAACTTGGTATAGGGTGCTACGGTACATAGGCTTGAGTGCGGTACAGTCTGCTGTTCTGTAAGGACCGCTATCGGTCCACAATAGATAGGGTTGACGTGCACCACTGCTGACCGCTGCCCTATACTGCAGCAGTCCTTCAGCGGTATAGGGACTGACGTACAGTCTGCTAAACACTAATACACAACCTGCTTGGTCCACAAAAGTTCTTATAAGGACTGGTAACTTGGTATAGGGTGCTACGGTACATAGGCTTGAGTGCGGTACAGTCTGCTGTTCTGTAAGGACCGCTATCGGTCCACAATAGATAGGGTTGACGTGCACCACTGCTGACCGCTGCCCTATACTGCAGCAGTCCTTCAGCGGTATAGGGACTGACGTACAGTCTGCTAAACACTAATACACAACCTGCTTGGTCCACAAAAGTTCTTATAAGGACTGGTAACTTGGTATAGGGTGCTACGGTACATAGGCTTGAGTGCGGTACAGTCTGCTGTTCTGTAAGGACCGCTATCGGTCCACAATAGATAGGGTTGACGTGCACCACTGCTGACCGCTCACCTATACTGCAGCAGTCCTTCAGCGGTATAGGGACTGACGTACAGTCTGCTAATCACTAACACACAACCTGCTTGTTCCACAAAAGTTCTTATAAGGACTGGTAACTTGGTATAGGGTGCTACGGTACATAGGCTTGAGTGCGGTACAGTCTGCTGTTCTGTAAGGACCGCTATCGGTCCACAATAGATAGGGTTGACGTGCACCACTGCTGACCGCTGCCCTATACTGCAGCAGTCCTTCAGCGGTATAGGGACTGACGTACAGTCTGCTAAACACTAATACACAACCTGCTTGGTCCACAAAAGTTCTTATAAGGACTGGTAACTTGGTATAGGGTGCTACGGTACATAGGCTTGAGTGCGGTACAGTCTGCTGTTCTGTAAGGACCGCTATCGGTCCACAATAGATAGGGTTGACGTGCACCACTGCTGACCGCTGCCCTATACTGCAGCAGTCCTTCAGCGGTATAGGGACTGACGTACAGTCTGCTAAACACTAATACACAACCTGCTTGGTCCACAAAAGTTCTTATAAGGACTGGTAACTTGGTATAGGGTGCTACGGTACATAGGCTTGAGTGCGGTACAGTCTGCTGTTCTGTAAGGACCGCTATCGGTCCACAATAGATAGGGTTGACGTGCACCACTGCTGACCGCTCACCTATACTGCAGCAGTCCTTCAGCGGTATAGGGACTAAGAGTTTTGTCACAGGGTCATTTAAAAAATGACATGCAGAGGAAGAGGCAGGCCCTTCCGCAGGGGTGGTAGGGGTAGGGCAGGAGCAACAGGCTTGAGCCAAAGTGGGAAGTTGCAGAAGGTGCGTTCAATTACTTTAAAGGATGCACCAGACTTGGTTGAGTGGCTCGCTCAGCCTTACTCTTCTGCACCCTCCTCATCCTCTCGATCTGCACCCTCTTCTTCACTCTCTGCTATGTGCACCCCCAAAGACACTACCACCAACAACACGACCACCACCACCACCACCACATACCTTCCGCTTGAGTCACTGGAATTATTTTCCGATCCATATCAAGAGGACATTTCTGATGCGCAGCCACTCTTGGTATTGGATCAGGAAGAGGAGGTAGCAACAAGCGCTACTCAGCAGTCTGACGCCAGTACCCAGATCAGCCCAAGGAGGAGGTTGGTCCCCGGTGTTGCTGCCTACTCTACTTATAGCGGTGGGGAAGGTGACGTTGATGATGACGTGTCTAGTGATGTCACGTGGGTGCCCACAAGAGAGGAAGAGGAGGGGAGTTCAGAGGGAGATATGGACCAGCAGATAGGGAGGAGAAGCAGCAATGACTTACATTGCACAGCAGGGACAAAGCAGACTGCAAATGTATCAGGAGCGAGTCATCGACCATGTACGGTCACATCTGGCGCTCCCAGGACACCGGCACATGGCTCCGCAGTGTGGGCTTTTTTTAACGTGTCCGCTGCTGACAATAGCGTTGCCATCTGCAATCTTTGCAGTCAACGCGTTAGTCGCGGTAAGCCCAATACTCACCTAGGGACGACCGCCTTAAGAAGGCACATGAGCAGCCATCACCGAGCCCAGTGGGAGCAACGGAACACACAAAGCCACACTGCAGGCTCTCACCGTCCAGCCTCGTCTTCTACTTCTCCTTCTCCTCTCTCCTCACAATTGTCCTCCACTCCACCTTCCATCACGCCAAGCTCACATTTTTCTGCAAAAAGGCAGGCTTCCGTGGGCCTAATGTTTGAGCGTAAAAAAATGATGACGCCGGATAACCCTCTTGCCCAACGGTTGGCGGCTGGCTTGTCAGAACTCATAGCCCGCCAACTACTGCCATATAAACTGGTGGACTCGGAGGCCTTTCGCAAATTTGTGGCCATTGGAACACCACAATGGAAGGTCCCAGGAAGGAAGTATTTCTCAGAGAAGGGCATCCCAGAGCTATATGGCCATGTTCAGCGGCAAGTGAATGTATCTCTGGCACACAGTGTCGGTGCCAAGATACATCTGACCACAGACACGTGGTCTAGCAAACACGGGCAGGGAAGGTATATCAGTTTTACTGCCCACTGGGTGAACCTTCTGACGGCCGTCAAGCATGTAACCCGTGGCACCCGTGTAGATTTGGTTTTACCGCCACGGATTGCATGCAGGCCTGACTCTTCTTCTCCTCCTCCTACTCCATCCTCCTCCCTCTCCTCCTCAGCTGCCTCCTCCTTTTCCGCTGCTAGCGTCTCTTCCACTGCACCGCCCAAGCTCCCCAGAACCTATTCCACATGCCAGGTGAGACGTTGCCATGCCGTGCTGCGTCTGTTGTGCCTGGAAGCAAAGAGCCACACTGGCCCGGCACTCCTTTCAGCTTTGCGTTCACAGGCAGATGAGTGGCTAACACCGCTCAATTTGACAGTTGGTAAAGTGGTGTGTGACAACGGTGCCAATCTGCTTAGCGCATTGAAACAGGGCAAAATCACGCACGTGCCGTGCATGGCACACGTCTTAAACTTGGTCGTGCAGCGATTCCTTGTCAAATACCCTGGGGTCCAGGACATCTTGCGGCAGGCAAGGAAAATCTCGGCCCATTTCAGAAGATCTTACACGGCCATGGCTCGCCTTGCTGACATTCAGCGGCGACACCATCTGCCGGTCAGACGTCTTATTTGCGATTGCCCGACGCGATGGAACTCAACCTTCTATATGCTTGATAGGCTGCTCCAGCAGAAACGTGCAGTTAACGTCTACCTGTATGAACTCTGCGAAAGAAACGGTTCTGGGGAGCTGGGTTTTTTTTCACCGCGCCAGTGGCTGCTCATGCGCGACACATGCAGACTTCTGCGGCCATTTGAGGAGATCACCAAACTGGTCAGTCGCAGCCATGGCGCCATCAGTGACATGGTACCTTATGCCTTCTTTCTGGAGCGTGCATTGCGTCGTGTCATTGATCAGGCTGTGGAGGAGCAGGAGCGGGAAGATGAGGAAGTCGCAATGCTGGATGAATTCCCAGGGGGGGCTACTCTATCTGAGACAAGTCAACAACAGGAGTCTGATGAGGAGTCAGAGGAGGATGGTGCCGGGGCGGATGAGCAGGAGCAAGAAGAGCATGCTTTAAACCTTTCTGGGATCCCTGTTGTGCGAGGATGGGGAGAGGAGAATGAAGAGGACGACATTATCCTGGATGATGAGCAGGAGCCAGGCCACCACACCGCTTCCACTTTAGTGCAAATGGGGGCCTTCATGCTCCAGTGTTTTAATAGGGACCCCCGTATAAAAAGCATGAGGGTCAAGGACCAGTACTGGGTGGCAACGTACTTAGACCCCCGGTACAAACACAAAATGGCGGAAATGTTACCGCCGTCGCAGAGGGCTGTCAGAATGCAGCACTTCCAGGCCTTGCTTCGAGAAATGCTGCATTCTGCTTTTGCGTGCGCTGGCAGAGGAGCAATTCCCACTCCCAGAGAAGGATTTGCGGGTACCAATCCAACAGCGCCTGCAAGAAGAGGCCGGTTTGAAGATGTGTTGGTGACTTCGGATATGAGGTCATTCTTTCAGCCGACCCATCGACAGGTGTCATCCGGATCCAGCATCAGGGAACGCCTAGACCGTCAGGTGTCCGACTACATTGGGTTAACGGCCGATGTGGACGCTCTGAGGAGTGATGAACCCCTAGACTACTGGGTGGGCAGGCTTGACCTCTGGCCAGAGCTTGCCCAATTTGCAATCGAACTGTTGGCTTGCCCCTCATCCAGTGTCCTGTCCGAAAGGACGTTCAGCGCAGCAGGGGGGATTGTGACCGATAAGCGTACTCGCCTAGCTCACCACAGTGTTAACTACCTCACATTTCTAAAAATGAATGAGGCATGGATCTCGGAGGAATTCAACACATGTGATCAGTAGACCATGTATATGTCTATAAACAATTTTTGGAATCAAGCACACAGACCTTCTTAATTCATTTGGCTCACTTCCCTGACCCAAAAAAGCACACCGTACTATATGCCCCTACCCTCCTCTTTGAAGAGGTTGAGCGGTGTCATATTTCTACTGGGGCTGCTTATTATGAGGGGTTCCCACCATCCCTGTGCTGTGCTGACTTCCTCCTGGGTGTTCTTATTATGAGGGGCTCCCACCATCCCTGTGCTGTGCTGACTTCCTCCTGGGGGTTCTTATTATGAGGGGATCACACCATCCCTGTGCTGTGCTGACTTCCTCCTGGGGCTGCTTACGGTGCTGCTGTCAGCGCTGTATGTCACGGAGCTGCTGTCAGCGCTGTATGTCACGGAGCTGCTGTCAGCGCTGTATGTCACGGAGCTGCTGTCAGCGCTGTATGTCACGGAGCTGCTGTCAGCGCTGTATGTCACGGAGCTGCTGTCAGCGCTGTATGTCACGGAGCTGCTGTCAGCGCTGTATGTCACGGAGCTGCTGTCAGCGCTGTATGTCACGGAGCTGCTGTCAGCGCTGTATGTCACGGAGCTGCTGTCAGCGCTGTATGTCACGGAGCTGCTGTCAGCGCTGTATGTCACGGTGCTGCTGTCAGCGCTGTATGTCACGGAGCTGCTGTCAGCGCTGTATGTCACGGAGCTGCTGTCAGTGCTGTATGTCACGGAGCTGCTGTCAGCGCTGTATGTCACGGAGCTGCTGTCAGCGCTGTATGTCACGGAGCTGCTGTCAGCGCTGTATGTCACGGTGCTGCTGTCAGCGCTGTATGTCACGGAGCTGCTGTCAGCGCTGTATGTCACGGAGCTGCTGTCAGCGCTGTATGTCACGGAGCTGCTGTCAGCGCTGTATGTCACGGAGCTGCTGTCAGCGCTGTATGTCACGGAGCTGCTGTCAGCGCTGTATGTCACGGTGCTGATGTCAGTGCTCTGTATTACGGTGCTGCTGTCAGTGCTCTGTATCTCCTGCACCCTCTTGTTTGCCTACCCTGGTCCCTGACCTTCCCTCTCCTCCATTGCCTTCATTAGCTCCATAGTCCTGAATTGTCAGAACAATTTCCCAAATAAAAAAAAAATGCTTGTAGTTATCGATCCCAAATTCACCTCATACATGTATTATGCTATTGTCCAGGTGGTGGGACTACGTGCTACCCCCTAATAATTACCCCGTGGCCGCAAATTCGACCTAAAGGTTTGCGAAATTCGCCTCCCATTGAAGTCAATGGAGCCCGCGGCGAACGGTCGTTTTCGCGAACGTTTGTGTCCGTTCGCGTTTCGCGTTCGCGAAACGTCCCGTCGGAAGTTCGTCCATCACTACTGGGGTTATCAAAAATGGGCCGTTGCCTGTAGCAACTGGTGGTAAGACAGCACAGTTGTCCACAGGAATCTCCAGGGAACTTCATGTGTTGGAGTCAGAGGTTGCCCTGGACAACTGCGATGTCACTCTGGTGGGACAGAATGGAACTGTACCGTGTAATGGTAATGTGTTAGTGCAAGCTGCTAGTACTAAAAATGTGCAGGTAAATGGTAGATTAACACAACCTGTGAAAAATGCAAAAGTGTGTGAGGCTTATGAAATGCAAGCAGAGAAAGGTGGTGAATATGGTGTATTGCAACCTGTGCTACCACAGTCTGACATGATTTACAATGACTGGTATAATGAGTCTGCAACTAAGCCAGTCTGTTCTTATGTGTCTCCTTGGGCAGATGGATCCGTGCTGAGGAGTACCGCAGAAGGGAGCGCACATACAACAGATTGGAATAGTTGGAGCAAAAATCTTATCTCCCTGATAGATGAGGCTTTTATGCACAAAGATAAGGTGGACACAGTTTCTGCTGGGCCAGCAGGAGGGGCTGCAGAACAGCTTGTACCTGAGGGCGCGGTGGCTGCTGCAGGGGTTAACCCTGGTGAGCAGGATGAACCAAATAAGGGCACAGCAGAGACATTGTCTGTGACCCACAAAACTGAGGTTGACATGGAGTGTCAACGTGACGTCACTGGTAATGTGCTGGAGCAGTTCACTGATGCTGAGCCTGAGAAGTTGTGTATGAGTCCAGCACCTGGCAGCGCTCTGGTGGAGCACCAGGCTGTGTTTACCTCCAGCCGGGAGGAGGTTCCATTAACCATTGCAACTTTTCAAGTCTCAGCAAGTGAGTCTCTCTGCATCCCCAGTGTCATGAAAATCCCCAGGAAGGACTTAGGTCTGGAGTCAAGGGCCTGGTTATTTACCAAAGCATTAAAAGAGATGCTTGAACTTTGGGATGTACAGCCAATCTATACTAGTGTGTCTCCTCCACAGTCTGATGGGCTGGTACTGCGCAGTACCACTAGGTGGAGCACTGTATGGCAGGCTGTACAGAGCAAAGCAAAACAGGACAGGAATGGTTTATTCCTAAATTTGCTACTTTTGTTAAAAGTTGCCGCTACGTATGCTGCTAGATTAGCTCCAGAAGAAATATTTGAGACAGACTTTGGAGAAGTTGAAAATAAGCCTAAAATGTCTGTGGTTACACCTCCTAACAGCCAGATGGGAAGCATTTCTGCTGCTATGGTCCAGTGTGGTGCTGGTCAGTTGGTGAAGGGCGTGTATACTGCACCAGTAGAAAAACCACATGAGGTGGAAGGGCCATGTGTGGACCTGAAAGCAGCAGAGATCCTGACCAGGGCTCAAACAAAGGTGGTTAAAGAGACTGGGGTCCACAGTCCAGTGGTTGGTTTAGGTGACAAACCTAATAAGGTCCCCGGGACAGGGGAATGGACAAGGAGCGTGGTAAAAATTGTATGTGGATCAGACGAGAGCTTGCCTGTTCCGGTGGATAAAAATACAGATAGCATCAGAACGGGTCAAGTGGTAGGACAGCTGCCTGCAGAGTGGGTGAACCCAGGGGAGGTGGCGTCCTGTGAGGTTCCAGTGGGTGATGGCGGCCCTCTGGTATGTGTGCCCTCTGCAGACATTGCCCTAGCAAATTTTGAAAAAAAAGGCATTGGCAACATGTGCAACATTGAGAGGTCTAATGTTGGTTTGAATATGTCTGTCAATGATGAACCAAATAATGTGTTAATGGTACATGATAATGTGGTGTCCAAAGGTACAGGTAAACCTGGTAATCAATTAGTAAATGCTGAGTCAGGTACCAGAAATAAGAGGTGGGTTTCCGTTCTAAACACTATAGAAATAGGCCCCCTACAGTCTCAGAACAGTACTGCTGAGAGAGTTTTGGGGAAACCTGGGAACCTGAAGCGTGGAGGCAGAAGGGTTGGTAGGAAGACCAACGGGAACCCATTAAGATTTCAGGAGAGGAAGTGCTTATGGAAATGCACTCGGAAGAAAAGTTGGGAAGGTCGCATCAAAGCTCATAGCAGAGTGACAGTAAGGCTTAGAGGGAGACACCAAAGGAGGCATTGGGTGGAGTTCCCCGTTAGGAGAAGTGAGGTTGGACAGGAGGGTACTTCTGTAAATGGTATCTGGCACAGAGGTGCCAAAAGTAACTTGGGTGTTCCGCCCTCTGGGTCGAAACAAAGGGGGGGGATATGTGGTAGTACGGAATCTCCAATCCTGGGACCGGGTTTTGGGAACAGCCACCAGTCTGGCTGGATGATTGCACAGGTGGGTCTTGGGCTTAAAACAAAGCCAACACCATGGTTCTGGGCTCCACCCTCCCGAGGAGTCCAGGCGTGTAAGGGAGAAGAAGTGTGCATGTCTGCACAGGTCGGTCTGTCAGAGTAGACAGAGGGTCCAAGCTTGTGGGCTGAAAGAGAAGCTGTTAAAGAGTGCTGAGGTACTGGGTGTACGGGAACTCTGTTAAAGAGCCAAGAGGGCTGCAGCAGAAGTCTGAGCAGCAGTGCTGCTAAAGAGAGCCAGGTGGCTTGGTATTTTTGGTTCTACATACATTACTGCTGTGGAAAGCTGAAACCCCTGTGTGGGCAACTATTTTGTTATCTGACTTTTCTTTCTTTAATAAAAGTGGGCCTACGAGCCCTTAAACGACATCTGGTGTGGATCCAGCTCACTGGTAAGCTCTACCTTTAAGCTAAAATAACCCCCAAATATTACAGTATATATTCGTTTTCATTGAATGTATTTTTGCACTTCAGAGAGTTTATATATGTTGGATTTAACTTACTTATTTTAAGAAGTATTTACATGAATTGTACTATATAAAGCAAGTGGTGATGCACTAATTTTTGGTTCTATGTGGATTAAGTGTAGTGAAAGCCTTTTTTGTGTCAGCTGCAACTGGAAATATTAGATATATTATTAATCTGCTTGCAATAATAGGGTTGTGCTAATTGTATATTAATTGTTGATGGTACCTCCAGTGATCCTGCTCTAGGGACAGAACCTCTGCACAGATGTCTCCTTCAGCAGAGATGGATCCAGAAACTTCCCAACCTGCCTCAGGCTTCAGACTATTTCTGGACTCTACAGCCTCCTACTGGCCATCAATCCCCAGGGATTGGCTGGATTCTGCATAAATATTCAGGTTAACCACTCTGTTTTTTTCTCCCACTATGATTCTAAAATCTCTTAGAATACTGGGGAAAATAATCAGAGCAGCAGCTTGTAGGACACTGAAGAGGCTAGAACAATCAACCCCAGCTTTACTCATTACAAAGGAGCTAATACATCATTTACCTATCAATCTACACTAACTGGGAGGGTGCTACAGTAGCAGGGCCGGATTAACATAGGGGCTATTGGAGCTGCAGCTCCAGGCCCCTTTCTCAAGATAGGCCCATTTGCCCAAAAAAAAAAAAAAAAAAAAAAGATCGACTTCGAGGATTGTAGCTCGGCAATCAGGAGTCACAGATCATCCTGTCAGAAGCTACATACAAAGCGGCCAGTTTAAATACAAGCTGGAACACTCTGCAGCAGACTGAGAGGATGAACTCTCAGTGCTTATAATAATTATTTGTATATTACTTATGATAATTAACCCCTTGCCACCCAGGCCCATTCTGAGACTTCTCTCCTACATTTAAAAATCATCATTTTTTTTATGCTAGAAAATTACTCAGAACCCTCAAGCATTATATATTGTTTTAGCAGACACCCTATGGAATAAAATGGTGGTCTTTGCAACTTTTTATGTTACACGATATTAACCAGTGCCTACCCAGGGACTGACTAGTATCTCTCCCCAGCCTGTCCCCATGCTGACCTGTAAATGGGGCAATCACTCCCGCAGTGTTATTGTGTTCTGCCAGTGAATACAATGATTAGTGTTGCTAACTATAGCTGACAGCACTGATTGTTTTGGGAAAAACTTGACAGGCTGGTTGTACTCAAGTCGGTTAATAGGTTGACTTGTGTAAAACCAGCTAGCCCATACATAGATCGACTATGGCTGGTCTCTGCTTAATTGGTGTAATTTCAATCCATGTATGGCCTGCTTAACCACTATGCAGTCCCTAAACATCCTTCCACAAAACTTTACATTTTTCCTTCCCAGATTACTTCATCCTCCTCTCCTATACATAGTGCCCACTGTCATACTCTCTGAACTTCTCTCCTATACATAGTGCCCACTGTCATACTCTCCACACTTCTCTCCTGTACATAGTGCCCACCGTCATACCCTCCACACTCCTCTCCTGTACCTACTACTCACTATCATACCCTCCATACTCCTCTCCTATACATAGTGCCCACCATCATACCCTCCCTCCACACTCCTCTCCTGTAATTACTGCTTACTGTCCTACTCTCCACACTTCTCTCCTGTACATAGTGCCCACTGTCATACCCTCCGCACTCCTGTACATATTGCTCACTGTCATACCCTCCACACTCTTCTCTTAAACATAGTGCCCAATGTCATACCCTCTACACTTCTCTGCTGTGCATACTGCCCACTGTCATACCCTTCACTCTCCTCTCCTGTACATAGTGCCTTCTGCCATAACCTCTGCACTCCTCTCATGTACATAGTGCCCACTGTTAGACCCTCCACATTCCTCTCCCTCACCTGCACATGCTTCCCACTTTTATACCATCCATACTCCTCCCCTATGCCTCTTAACCCACAAAAACTGTTCTTTAAAATTATACTGAATATCTTCAATGTTACCAGCTCTAGAATGGGCACACTTTTGTTAGTTCAACTAAAGGAAATCTCACAGTTCTCACATTTGTTCTGCCCCATTATTAGTAATTTAATTTTGTAATTACTATTGTGATGTATAGAGGAACACGGGGATGTTAGCTACTCTAAATATAGCACTTGTAAAAAAAAAGCGTCCCTGAAAATATTTTTGAAATGTTGACTATGCACTAGGCACTGCCCAAGGGCCACAGGGTCAGTAGGGAGCCCCATTAGAGGCTCCTGTGATATTAAAGCGGTAGTAAACTTTTCTAACATTACTACTTTTTAGAGGCCCTGGGGTAGGTTATGCCATAATGTACAAGTATGCACAGCATATTAGCACATTAGGGTACACTTAAATTGTCAGACTGAGCCCTCCAGTACTGTGCTGTGATCAATCCGGCGGGGCCCGGGCACTTCCATCTTTACCCGGGCATCCTTCTGGGTTCTGTGCCTTGGTCACTTGCCTTGGCCAGGCTGCGTTGATGTCATTCCCACACATCCTCATGTGCATCTTCTTTCTCTCATCCCCCTTTCTATCTCATCCTCCCTCCCTTACCCCTCACATGTCTTTCATCCCCTTTCTCTCTCGCTCTCATCCTCCCTCTCTCTCTTTTATTTAATTTGTTATAACAAAAAATAGTTAGCATTTTTATTTATTGTTTCTAAAAGGGCCCAGCAAAATCCTCAGCACCAGGCCCATGATGTTCTTAATCTGGCCCTGTACAGTAGGGTCCTTCTAAACATACAGGAAGTGTTGGAATTTGAATATAACTTGAATAATATTCATACTTATTATTACTATTATTATTATATACATATAGGTTTGCTTTTTTTCTCTGAAAATAGTAATTATTTTAACATGTAATTTTCACTATAATTTGCAGTCATCATATGCTCTCTTTACATTTCCCAGAATAGTAGCCAACTTACTGTTCTTTAAATGTCATGACATTGTGAAAGGTGACCTTTTCAGGTTTATAGACCTGTACCAATATATTGGCATGCAATGATGCTGTCTCTTTTGGATCATATATTTTACATTTTTGCTGTTCAATAAGCAAAAATACTTTTGCTAATATCTCTTATTTTGCATAACAAAAAAACAGGATTGACTGAAGTGTCAGACATGCACAGTAGTATTGGTGTTTTGTTATATGTCAGCAATGCAATAGGTCCAAGTAATATAAGTAATATTTCCTGGCGATTTTGCTAACTACAATAATAGTACTAAGCTTCAGGCAGATATCTGTTTTGTTTTTTTGCATGCCACATCTGCAGAAACTGATGAGAAAAAATATGACTATAAACTATTATTGAGGTTTACGTCTAGGTCGGTCTTACATTCTACAGAAGCAAACCAGCAGGGCTGCAAGACCAGGGCCATAGATGATCGTCAGGCCTTTAGTATCACTAAAGACACCAGAGGAAAGACATGTAAACACTTCAGTAGTTTAGTTCAAGGTTTTTTGCAATCAGATATAATACTAGTCCCTAAGCAATAAGCTGCCTAGGGCATTCTTTTCTTGGCCTTTTAATTAGAACTTTATTGCATAGACTTTCAAGTTGAGGATGACAACCAGTAGCTCATGGATTGGATTGATTGCAACAAGTGTAGATCCAGACAAATAAAAATAATAATAATAAAAAAAAAAAAATATATATATATATATATATATATATATATATATATATATATATATATATATGTGTACATACAGGTAACGCTACTTAAAATGGTCTCCTGTGATTTGGAAGAGATTAGAAGTGAAGTGATTAGCTATGTGCTTGGCTCTCTGTTTTTGTTTTATGACAAACTGTGTCACTGCTAATGACCAGATCGGAATCGCTGCTGTCCCTTAACAACGCCTTTGAGCGGTTCATGTGGACAGAGCGACAGACAGGTGACAGCAGCTGCCTTCGGCTGTTTGTATTCACCTGCAGGGAGATTTTTCTTATTCAACCCCTAAAAAGCGATAGAGAGAGACAGAAAGATAGTCTTGTCAGAAAATACCCTATATCTCTATACTGCATATATATACTTTTTTTACCTCGCACTGAAGGACTTAGTGAAATGTATGTGACTCAAATTATATGATTAGCAATTCATTACGGAAGGTGTTATTTCACATTGAAGAAAACCTGTCAAAAAGCTGTGCATTTGAAGCTGAGAATATAATAAAAAATGTACATGCACAGGTTATCCTAAGTGAAAATTGAAAGGCAAAATGGATGGTAGATACAGCGATGTAGTATGTAGCTAAACGTACCTGTAGCTGAACGTACATGAAAAAAAATACTTTTCAAACAGAAGTAGAGCTTCCCAATCACCCCTCCCACTGTCTGAACTCCCCAATTGGTCCCTATTGTGATGAGCTGCTTCATTGACAAACAAAAAGACTAATGCCGCGTACACACGATCAGACTATCAGACAATCCGCCCGTGTGTGGGCTCCGGCGGAATTTTTTTCCAAAAAGTCCGGCGGACTTAGAAAGAAGTTCTGACTCAAAAATTGTCCGCTGGCCTGCGAGTCTGGCGGACAATCCGGCCATCTGTGTGCTAGTCCGCTGGACTTTTGAAATTAACGGACTTGCCCACACACGGAGGAAAGTCCATAAATTTTGAACGCTGCTCCAGGTAGACGGGACTAGTGAAAGAAGTCAAAGGGCAAAAAAAAATGGCGTGGGGATCCCCCCAAGTCCATATCAGGCCCTTATCTGAGCACGCAGCCTGGCCGGTCAGGAAAGGGGGTAGGGACAAGCGAGCGCCCCCCCTCCTGAGCCGTACCAGGCCGCGTGCCCTCAACATGTTGATGAGGACAAGGGCCTCTTTCCTAGCCGTTGGTTGTCGGGGTCTGCGGGCGGGGGCTTATCGGAATCCGGGAGCCCCCTTTAATAAGGGGGCCCCCAGATACCGGGGGTCAATGAGTATGGGGTACCACAGTCCCAGCATCCCATGGGACTGTGACATCATAAGGGGTGGGGACATCACGCAGTGACCCCGCCCATTGTCCCTATATAAGTCGCTGCACAACGCGTCCCTGCCATTACGGCCAGAGACAGCGTCCAGTCAACTTCTCAAGGAAGAAGAAGAGAAAATAAGAAGAAAAGAGAGGGCAGCAGTGGCAGTGGCGACGGCGACTACGACAGAAGACCGGGCCACCGCTAGTAAAAGAGCTGGAAGAAGGAGTGGTAGGCTGGCAAGAAGAACTGAAGAGGGGGACAAGACCTCCGAAGTCGGAAGAGGCGGTGGCGACAGAAGACCCGGCCACCACTAGTAAAAGAGCTATAGGAAGAAAGCAGAGGCCCGCAAGAAGAACCGAAGAGGGGGACAAGACCCCTGAAGAGGGAGACAAGACCCCCGAAGTCAGAAGAAGACCCCTGGACAGCAGCGGCGATGAAGAAGAAAGCCAGGCTCCTCCGCTAGTAAAAGAGCTAGCAGAAGATAGAGGAGGAGTCCGGCGAGAAAACCCCCCAAGACGGAAGAAGACCCCTGGAGCTGTGCAATAAATTATTTTAAAACCTTGTGTTGTGTTTTGTTTACATTTTTTTCACCAGGTGAATGGGTAGGGGTACATTGTACCCCATACTCATTCACATAGGGTGGGGGGCCGGTATCTGGGGGCCCCCTTATTAAAGGGGGCTCCCGGATTCTGATAAGCCCCCCGCTTGCAGACCCCGTCAACCATCGGCCAGGGTTGTCGGGAAGAGGCCCTTGTCCTCATCCAAGCTGCATGCTCGGATAAGGGTCTGATATGGACTTTGGGGGGGACCCCACTTCGTTTTTTTCGGCGCAGGGCTTCCCCTTTAGTCCATACCAGGTGACGGGGCTAGCGAGGTGTCAATCTCGCCGCCGAAGGAGAATGCACTTGAACAGACTTTCCTTCGCGTGTGGGCAAGTCCGTCCATTTCAAAAGTCCGGCGGACTCCCGCCATAGTCCAGCAGTTTGTCTGCCGCACCTAGTCCGCCAGAAAAGTCAGATCGCTCGTTCGAAAAGTACGGGGGACCTCCGCTTCAAAGTCCAGCGGTTTGTCCGCCAGGCTAAGTCCGCCAGATAGTCCGATCGTGTGTACGCGGTATTAGGAAGGAATGTCTTCCTTTTTCCACACTGAACTGGGTAGTGAATGCCTAGAGGTTTACAGATACGTTAGCAGCCAATTATTGTGTGTGACTCTGGGTGTGGTTGCCACCATCCTTATTAATTATATCTGAAAAAACAGAATAGCTTTTTCTATGATTTTGAAGACAACTTCTAACCAAAAAAATAAGATCTAATAACATTTATTTTCTCGATTTAAAAGGTTTGGACCACATATATCACATGTTACATAGTATAAAATATTGTACAAAATTGGGTTACAACATCAAGAAGCGTGATCCAAATGGTATCCTTCACAGTTGAGGATTTAGCTTGCAGTTATTGGATTACTGATTGGCCCACGCAGCTTAGGGACTCCCAACATGTTTTAAAATGCGGGTATTTATAAAAATATCACTCTGGAATAGAAATTATATTTTACTAAAAGTCCCTCCACCAGTGCTTTATGGAAAAAAGGAAAGCCCAGGTCCTTGTAAGTAGACTCCCAAGTAATCGGGACCCCCGTAAGTGCATGCAGAGACCACCACTATTTCAGGCTGTTAAGACATATACAGTGATACTAAATGATAATAAATTCAAATGTCTCCCATTCGACAACTATGGTACTATGTTTGGGTGGGGGGGGGGGGGGGGGGGACAGAGCGAACTAAATAGAAATTGTGGTGCGTTGACCAGGAATCTGGAGACTGTGCTATGGGTATCTGGAGCCCAACCCCTCTCCTTTTATTAAAATGGTGTAGAATAACCTCTGTGACCACCACTGAAGTGACTGTCACCCAATGTTTTATAACCGTACCACATGCCAAGGACACAGCACTGGTGTAAAATGCTAGCTCTCTAAGCCATTTGAAGGTCCTTAATCACCTTAAGAGTGTAGTTACCGACCAAATGTTGCTGTACAGTGGGTTACAGGAGACTGATAGCAAGCTACCAATACATTTGGGGATTTACAATAATTATATTGAAAACTACATTAAAAGTGATTCTAATGGCATTTTATTTAAATAACAAACATGTTATGCTTGCCACTCTGTGGTTTTGCACATAGCAACCCCGGTTCTCTTCTTCTAGGGTCCCCCACTAGTGCTCCTGGTGATGCTTGCTCTGGAGGCACTCACACGTGCCCATTTCTGAGACGGCTCTGTGTGTCCATTGACCCACAGAGAGCCTCTCCTCACTGGCTGTGATTGACAGCAGCAGGAGCCAATGGCTCCCACTGCTGCCTCTCTGTCCAATGAAGAGAGAGCTGAGAGAACTGATGCTCTTTTGCACATCGCTGGATTGATATAGGGCTCGGGTACATATTTAGGGGCTAAGGGAGGTGTATGCAGATGATTTTGTTACCTTAATGCATTAAGGTAAAAAATCTTGTACCTTTAGAACCACATTAAGGATTTCCTAGTAAAAACACACAGCTTGATTATTTTATAAGCCTGAATGTCAGCAGAGATCAGTCATACACCATGATAACATTTTGTAAATGGAGCATTTATTCGGTGAGACAGAGGATGGCATGTATTTACCATTTCAATCTACTTTAAGTTTTCTGTGAATACAAGAGTACTTTTTTCAGTGGAGAAGTAGGGGAGTAAAGTCAGTAGTGTAGCTAAAGCCCAACTCCATCTTGGGCAAAAATCCAAATGGTTCACAGTACTCCATTTTGTTGTGTTGCCCTCAGCAGACCCTCATTGATCAAGCTTCACTCTTCTTTCGAAGTACCTGACACCTAGGGGTTTATTTACTAAAACTGGAATGTGGAAAATTTGGTGCAGCTCTGCAGAGAAGCCAATCAGCTTCCAGTTTTTATTGTCAAAGCTTAATTGAAGAAGCTGAAGTTAGAAGCTGATTGGCTACCATGCACAGCTGTACCAGATTTTGCACTCTCTCGTTTTAGTAAATAAACAACTGAGTGTCATTACCCGCTTGAACTTCAGAAGATTTACCCCCCTTCATGGCCAGGGTATTTTTTGGCAATACAGACTGCGTTACTTCAACTGACAATTGCGCAATTGTGCGAAGCTGTACCCAAATAAAATGTATGACCTTTTTTTCCCACAAATAGAGCTTTCTTTTGGTGGTGTTTGATTACTTCTGTTTTTTTTTTTTTGCGCTATAAACAAAAAAAGACTGACAATTTTGAAAGAAAAAATATGTTTTACTTTCTACTATAAAATCTATCCAATAAAAAAAATTGAAAAAATCAAATCTCTTCCTATATTTAGGCCAATATGTATTCTGCTACATATTTTTCTTAAAAAAAAAAATCCCAATAAGCGTATATTGATTGGTTTGTGCACAAGATATAGCATCTACAAACTATGGGATACTTAAGTTTTTTAAATTTATTATTTTTCCTAGTAATGGCAGCGATCGGCAACTTATAGCAGGACAGCGCTATTGTGGCAGATATTCTGACACTAAGGGAAAGATATACTAAAATAGGTTCACGCAGAACCTGGTGTAGCTCTGCATAGAAACCAATCAGCTTCCAGGGATTTATTGTCAAAGCTTAATTTAACAAGGTGAAGTTAGAAGCTGATTGGCTACTATGCCCAGCTGCACCTGATTCTGTGTGTACTAGTTATAGTAAATCCCCCCCCCAACTGACACTTTTGACACTTTTTGGGGACCAGTGGCACTAATACAGTGATCAGTGCTTAAAATATGCACTGTCACTGTACTAATGACACTGCCTTCCCAGTGTTTATCTGTACTGTGGGAGGTGCTTTTACTAGGAGAAGAGATAGAATTTATTTTCTGTTTCCCAGGGACACAAATTCCATGCCTTCTCTCCTGACAATTGGCAGGTCTAGGCGGACATCAAGTCCGCGGTACCCGCCGATCGGCTCCCATTGTGTGTAAACACAATGGCAAAAAACCCTACCCTGCATTGTCAGATCATGAATATATACATTATCTGGCACAGAGGTGTCACCCTGTAGCAGTAAAAATGCTATAGGGTTGACCAAAAGTGGTTAAACTTACTTTCTGTGAGTCCTGGTCAGGGATGATGCCTTGACACTGGACTAATAATAAAATAATTATTCAAGAAGTCTACCACTGGGGGGGGGGGAGGAACGACAAGGGTGATGTGGGTGAAGGGTGATTAACCACTTAAGTACCAAGCTTATTTTTACACTTGGTCTTTACAAGTTAAAATCATTTTTATTTGCTAGAAAATTACTTAGAACCCCCAAACATTAGATTTTATTTTTTAGACACCCTAGAGAATAAAATGGTAGTCGTTGCAATACTTTATGTCACACTGTATTTGCACAGAGGTCTTACAAATGCAATTTTTTTTTTATAAAAATACAGTTTTTTTAATAAAAAAAAAGTAAAGTTGGCCCAATTTTTTCATATAGTATGAAAGATAATGTTACGTTGAGTAAATTGATACCCAACATGTCACGCTTCAAAATTGCGCCCGCTCGTGGAATGGCGACAAACTTTGACACTTAAAAATCTCTCTAGGCAACGTTTAAAAATGTCTACAGGTTACCATTTTTTAGTTTAGTTTAGTTTTTTAGTTACAGGGGAGGTCTTTTGCTATAATTATTGCTCTCGCTCTAACAATCGTGGCCATATCTCACATGTGTGGGTTTAACACCATTTACATATGCAGGTGTGACTTACATATGCATTTGCTTCTGCGTGTGAGCAGGGAGGGAATAGAATAGGCCACCCGTCACCTGACCATGACCCCCTCTGACGCTAGTGGGGAAGCCTGGCTTCCCCAAAGACATATGGGCGACCCCCTCTGATGTAACCCAGGTTTCCGTTACATCAGAGGGGGCGGGGGTCACCCACACGTCATTGGGTAAGCCAGGCTTCCCCACTAGCGTCAGAGGGGGGTGGGGTCAGGTAACGGGTGGCCATGCCCTCCTCATATAAGAAATGTCAGGCTGCCGGGATCCAGCAGTGTCTCCACCAGTGGAGACAGAGGAAGGATGGATGGACTGCGCTGCGCTGGACTGGAGGGAGAGATCCCCGTCGCTGGATCAGATCAGCCATCGCTGGACCCCGGAGAGATGATCATCCATCGCTGGATAGCAAGAGTGGATTACCACCGCTGGAATCTTTTTTTATTTTTTTTTATTTTTAATAAAGGACTTTTTCAAAAGTGTGTTTGTCTTTTTTAACATTCTTTTACACTTTCTTTGTGAAATGGTAGGGGTACTTTTGTACCCCCTTACCATTTCAAACAGGGGAGCGGGTTCTGGTGGTCCCCTTGTTAAAGGGGGCTTCCAGATTTTGATAAGCCCCATGCCCGCAGACCCCCACAACCACCTGCCAGGGTTGTGGGGATGAGGCCCTTGTCCTCATCAACATGGGGACATGGTGCTTTGGGGGGGACCCCAAAGCATCCTCCCAATGTTGAGGGCATGTGGCCTGGTATGGTTCAGAAGGGGGGCCGCTCTCTCGTCCCCACCTCTTTTCCTGTGGACTGCCAGGTTGCGTGTTCAGATAAAGGGTCCGGTATGGATTTTTAGGGGGAACCCCACGTCATTTTTTTTATCAATGACTTTCAATGAGTGTCATCTGTATTACGGGGAGCCGACAATTCATTATAGCCACGAGTGATTTTAAATTACTTTTTTTTCCTGCAGAAATTACACTTTGTGCAGGGACAGTTCTAAGCATGGGAAACATGCGCCCCTTTACAGGCATACTATAGACACCCCTCGGGTATGAAATTTAAAGGAATATTACACTTTTATTGTTTCACTTTAAGCATTATTAAAATCACTGCTCCCAAAAAAACGGCAGCTTTTAAAACTTTTTTTGCATTGATACATGTCCCCTGGGGCAGGACCCAGGTCCCCAAACACTTTATAGGACAGTAACTTGCATATTAGCCTTTAAAATTAGCACTTTAGATTTCTCCTATAGACTTGTACAGGGTGTTCCGCAGCTTTTTGAATTTGCAACGAACAGCCCAAATTGTTCACTGTTCGCCGAACAGGCGAACAGGCAATGTTCGAGTCGAACATGAGTTCGACTCGAACTCAAAGCTCATCCCTACTGACATAAATCCACGGTGGGTGGTCCGGAAGTGGTTAAGCTATCTTACTATCTATCTATCTATCTATCTATCTATCTATCTATCTATCTATCTATCTATCTATCTATCTATCTATGAAATATTATTACAACCAAAATAGTTCCATCTCTTTCTTCTCCTGTAACTCAAAGGTTAATTACAGAAAAGCCTCTGTTGTCTGTTGAGAAACTATTCAAGCAGGCATGCTTGAAAAATGTTGGAATAAAAAAGATGAGTCTCCAAGCCCTTCTCTATTCTTTCATTCTCTCTCAATCATCACACAGTAATAAATATACATATACAGTATATTATTGTCCTTGCCAGGTGGAATGAGAAGTAGATCAGATTGAGAATGAATGAGAACTGGAAAAATGTCACGAGAATGGACATGTTGAGATTCTCATCTGAATACAAATGCAGCTTGTTTTCTACAATATTTTCAATGTAGCCTTTATTGTCCAGCCTGGATACAAAGTTATAGAAAGCAATTGAAGAAACTGTAAAGTTATAGAAAGGATTGAAGGAAAAAAAAATCTCTAAAAACTGCAAAAATAAAAAGAATAATGTTAATTGATAGACATTTAGCATGATATGCATGAGTTTTTTTTTATATTATTTTGATCACCAAAACCAGATCATTATCTATGATAGAGTGAAAGAAAAACATGTGTTTGGATCACTGGGCAAGGCTGCTTGCAGCACAGGGAAGTATTTTGCTTTAGGCTTAGTTCAGTGTTAGGATTTAGAAGTAATGCCCTGTATACATGACTGGTTTTCCCGTTGGAATAAACTCTGAAGGTTTTTCCGACAGAATTCTGACGAAATTACGCTCAAGCTGTCATTCGCAGACATAATCACACCAAATTCCAACCGTCAAGAACGCTGTGTCATACAACAAGCACGACGGGACTAGAGAACGGGAGTTCAATAGCCAGTAGCCAATAGCTTCCGTCTAGTACTTGCTTCAGAGCATGCGTCGTTTTTGATACGTCGGTACAGCATACAGACAATCGGTTTTCCCGATAGGAATTGGTTAAGTCGGAAAAATATAGAACATGTTCACTTTCTAGGTCCATCAGAAATTTTGACGTAAAAAGTCAGATGGGGCATACACATGGTCGGAATATATGATGAAAAGCTCCCGTCTGACTTTTTCTGTCGGAAATTCCGCTAGTGTGTACACGGAATTAGAGTTGATTTGTGTTATGTTCACAGATTCAGGAAAATTGTTTTTTTAGGATTAACGTTAGGGTTTTAGGAGCCAAAAAATCTGAAACCCCTAAACAAAAAGCTGGGAAATGGTAGCATACTTTGTGAGTTCATTTTTTTAGGCTAGGGTCACATCTACGTATTGTAGGAATGCATGCAAAAATCATGCACATTCCCGCCACACACAAAAAATACACACATCACAATGGCAGATTAATTCTAATCTTTTACCTATTATTTTATCTATTACCTTATCTATTATTTTATCTATTACCTTTTGTACCACCACCCCCTCCCTTTAGAATGTAAGATCTACGATCTCCCTTCTGTATTGAACTGTACTGTAATTGTGCTGTCCCCCTTCTACATTGTAAAGCGCTGCGTAAACTGTTGGTGCCATATAAATCATTATTAATAATAATAATAATAATAATAATAATCTTGCCAATACTTGTGGTTTTAGCAAAGTATCATCTTAATGCAGCACAATAAAAAAAAGGGGGTCATGCAGTTTGTATGATTTTTGAAAGCATATGGCAGCCCGTTGAAAATTATGCGCTGCCATAATTGCGATGTGTGAAATCATGCACAATCGTGCAAAAGCATGTGCACCTGCATACAGTAGGTATAAACAAAGCAGTATTAAAGACTTGATTTTCTTAATATTTCACTGGTGGTTCTGCGTCTCTCTAGCTTCCTGCCTGTCCTTTCTGCCATCACTCTCAGTCTCTGGAGGCATAGCCTTGGAATACTGCAATATAAGCTGACTTCCTGACAGGGCTAGGACAAGAGAGGGGGTACAAGTGGGGCACATGCTCTGGGCACAGAGTTCTCATGTTAGAGAGGGCATAGCACTCCTAGGGTACATGCAACAGGTTATGATGCTATGACAGCCCACTGCAGCGCCACTGCAGAAGCAATCCAGCCCCTTGGAGTTTACTAGCCTGGACATACTCACCTTTAGGCCCCTCCCTAAGCCAGCACCATCCATAGTCTTGTGTATCCTTGAAGTAGAATGGTCCTGCCCAGAAGGCTCTGGTGAGCAGACAGGAAAGTAAGACACAGAGGGGATTGAAGGGGAGAGATGTTTGGGGTGCAAAGGTTATCAGAGAGAGTGGGGTGCAAAAGTGAACCATGAGGCAGGTTTGGGGTGTGGAGGTGAGTAGAGAGGGGATTTAGGAGGAAAGTGGTGTTTGGGGCACAGAAGTGAGTAGAGAGAGAGGACACAGAGGGGAGCAGAGCAGTATTGAGGTGCAGAGGTTGGCAGAAAGAGTGGGGTGCAGAAGTGAGCACACAGGGAAACAGAGGTTAGCAGAGTGAAGGGGTTGCGGTGCCGATCAGAGTAGTGGGCTGGGATGTAAAGGGAGGAAGGATTGGGTTCAAAGGTTAGATGAGTGAGGGTAGGGTACACACGAGCTGAGAGGGTGGTTGGGGTACAAAGGTGAGTGTAGAGGTAAGCAGAGAGAAAGTTTGGGATATGAAGATGATCAGAGAGGGAGGTGTGGGCAACATAGGCTAGAAGAGAGGGAATGGTTTAGGATGCAGATTTTACCAGAGAGAGGGGGTTTCGGGTGTAAAGGTGAGACGAGGGGGTTGCAGAGATGAGCAGAGAGGGCTAAAGTTTGAGGAAGAGGTTGGCAGAGGAGGAGGAGTTGTGGTGTAATCGTTAGCAGAGAGAGCGAGTTGGGATGTAGAGGTTAGAAGAGAGGGGGGTTTGGGGCACAGAGATGAGAAGAGAGGTGTGAGGTGCAGAAGTTATCAGAGGGGGGGTTGGGGTTCAGAAGTTAAAGAGAGGGGTTTGGGGTGCAGCCATTAGCAGAAAGGGAGGTTGGGATTTGAAGTGAGAATGAAGAGGAAATGTTTGTTGATCAGACAGGGTAGTTTGGGATGCAGAGCTGAGCAGAGAGTGGAAGGAAGATTTTTTTCTTGTGGGGTGGTTTTTGTGGGGTCTACTGGAGGGGGGTTGCTTTTGGACTGTTTACTGGGGAAGATTCTTGCTTTAGTTTAGGTTCACACTGTATATATATATAGGAAAAAATGACGGGACTCATGCTTCAATGCGATTTCTTTTTTTAATCCAATGTAAAACAGTTACATGATGTACACAGCAGCCACTGTACAGTTGCGAGCAAGAAACTGCTCTTCGTCAGGCTATATCTGGCTTATGTAACCTCCCACTGAACACACTAACATACATATACAAAAATCAAGGGTGTGCCTCACAGATGTCTGACCCTAATCACCAATCAATATAATGAAGAGCACCAGAATTAACCTTTAGAACAAAAATGTATCAATCAATTAAGATCACCATACATTGCATATAGAAGACAATCATTCCCATTCATTAATCATCATGGGTATCCTCCATACAAGGTGCATCATATGCTGTAATCAAACAATCTTCCATAGTTCCAAAAAGGCTTTCAGGTATCTATTTGTCCCCACCAATTCCTAAAAGGGAAAAACAATTATATTTAAATAAAACTAATCCCTATCTGTGCATCAGAGAAAAAGATGTAGATCATAATCTTTATTCATTCCATTGGGGCTCAGCGTCTGTAATCTATTAATCCACCTGATCTCCCTTTTTTTAAGCTTCACAATCATGTCACCCCTCTTCTGTCCTGAGTTACTTCCTCCAGAATCATAAATCGTAATTCAGAGTCAGTATGTCCTTTGTCCAAAAAATGTTTGGATACAGGTGGACCCGGCTGTTTATGCCAGATCGAACTGCGATGCTGTGCTATCCTGTCTTTAATCTTCTGTGTTGTTTCCCCAACGTATATCAGCCCACATGAGCACAAAAGGATATAAACAACATAAGAAGATTGGCATGTATAGAAACCATTAATTGTTACTTTGTCACCACATGTAAGGTGTATAAAGTGGTCACCTTTAAGAAGTAAACTACATTGTATACAATTTAAACAAGGGTAAAAACCCTTCCTTTTACTCCCAAGAAATGTAATTTTAGGTGATTCCTTATTACTCCTAAATTCAGATTTAACAAGCCAGTCCCTTAGGGTCCTATTACGTCGGTAAGCCCTCATATGGGTTTGTTGAAAAATCTCAATATGAGGGTATATGAGGGTATGATCTCTTTAGAAGGGGCCAGTGTTTCTTATAATATTGAAAACTTTCTCACTAACTATTAAATTGGAAACTAAAAGGTAATCTCGGTTTCTCTGTCCTACGATAACACTGACCAGCGGTGGTCTCTTCCTTCATTACTGTATTAAGCTCATGCCATCAAACTATCGGGGTAACCACATTCCCTACATTTCTGGCACATCTCATCTAATCTTACTCTCCTGACCAACTCATTACTAACTATGCGTTTAACCCTTAGTAGCTGACTTCTCACAATTGATTTAAAAACATGAGGTGGATGATAGCTATCAAACAGCAAAAGTTGATTTCTGTCTGTTGGTTTAACATACAAATCAGACTCAATATGGCCCTGATCGATGTATATCCGAATATCCAAAAATGGGATATAATCCCTGCCAACATTGATTTTAAATTGGATACCCGGAAAACATTCATTCAGTATTTCATCAAAGAGCATCAGGGATTCAATGCTGCACCACCATATGACAAAGACATCATCTATATACCGCCACCAGGTGGCGCAGTGTTGCACAAATAGCTCATTCTCAAAAATATATTTGCATTCCAGCTCATTCATAAATGAGCACGCATATGGCGGAGCAACATTGGAGCCAATCACAATTCCGTTTTGCAGTGATGTAAAATTGATCTTTAAACAAAAAAATGTTGTTAAACAGCAGAATATAAAATAATCCCTCAAATAGCACTATCTGAGCCTTTATTTTCTATTTTAAACTAAATGGGTTATTTTAAAAGGTGAGGATTCACATATACTTTAACAGACTGGCCCAAGTAACTCTAACACATACTGGTGGTCTGCACCTGCAGCAATTTCTTGAGTAGGAAATAAAATAAAAAAATAATAAAAATAATAAAAAATAATAATAAAAAAATAAATAGAAGGGTGATTCTGATGAACACATTAGGGATTTGGCATCCTGGGTGTTCATTAACTAAACACATATTGAAAATATGCTTCTTTCAGAAAAGGGAAGTTGGACTTTAAGTTGTGTTGTAAAGTTTCTAGATTGCAGGAACTGTAAATTATGAGTGGTGGAATGATTTTTTCCTCTTTAAAAAGGATATTCTTTTTCAAATAGAGTCCTCTATTGTTCAAAATATGCATTCATTGGTTCTGGCTAGTGATCCTAGAGTTTCCTTGTACATATACACCATCCTTTCTCTTTGCATCGTATCACTGAATAAGCCTGAATAATGGATTTTCCATTCCTAAGAGTCACACTGAAAATATTAAAATGAAAATAATAATGGATTTTTGCAAGTTTTACTTTTTGAAACTGTACATATTTATAGCTGATGTTATATATCTTAAAAATAATTATATACAGTAATGCTTTTACAAATAAACAATACAGGATAAATCCATGATATTTTAGAAACACATTGAATTTTACATTAAGAAAGCCCAAAACAGACCTTATGATTTATGATTTTATGTTTATCTACTTGTTAGACAATTGCTTACTTTGTAAGGGGACAGAACTGCACAGAGTTTCCCCTGCAATCTGAAAGTAAATATGCAAAAAATAATGTCATTATAATATGCAATATTTACCATAATAAAACATGTGTTTACCATTTTATTTGTTTAACAATTATTTCTACTGTATAAATAAGCATATAATAAAAAATAATAAGCAAATAAAGGCTCTATGCACACTAGCTTAAAAAAAAAAAAAAAACGCCAGTGCTCTTGGCAGAAAAAGTGCTAATTTTGAGCACTTTTTGTACAAGCATTTAAGAGTGTTTCGATTTTTTTTTTCTGCCAGAAAATCACTCTAAAAAATGCAAAACAGAAGAGTTTTTTTTTTCTGCCTCTAAACTGAGCTTAAAAAAATGCCTCTAATGCAACTACATAATGTGCAGGGACACAAACGATAACATTAGTTCTACAGGCAAAAAGTTAAACAACTCTAGAATCATTTTTTTTTTTTAAGCTAGCGTATGTGGAGCCAAATAAAATATATTAAAGCAGGGGTAAATCACCAGTCAAAATCCAAAATACTGGGCCCCCCTGGAACTTTTTGCCATAATGTACATGCATGCACAGCATATTTGCACGTTATGGCACACTTATGCATCAAAGTGATCCCATCCAGCTGTGCAATCTCTATACTATTTATTTGCATCAATTATATTGTACATTTACAGCAAAACAGATTCCAACCTGCCGATTTAAAAAAAGGGAAGATGGGACCAATTTGTAATTTACAATATTTGCCTACCTAACATTTGACTTGTGGTGCTACAATTACACACATGCTACATCCTTCTGACTGAGAAATATAAAATCAGAACTGAGAGGCATGCGTTACAGTCTTTTGTTCTGGTCCACTTAGTCAGCCGGGTGCTATAGATAACATTATTATATTTTACCTTTGTAATGTTGCAATTTTAAAAATAAAAAATAATCTCGTTTTAAGAAGGTAAAAATGTTTTGCTTTTTTTAAGTACTGTTCTCTAAATAAATAATCAGTCTATAACTTTTTATACTAATTAATTTGGCATGTATAGACTATATTCATTGCCTAGTGGTGATGATAGTGAAATATCCACATGATGTACATTAAAAGATAGCTCAATTACAACACTGTGTGCCAAAATATGGTGCCTAGCGGCAAAGCGTCCACAGAACGTACATTAAAAGATACTTCATTTACGTTCAGACATATGCTCTTTAGCAGCTGTATGTTCATAGCTAGCTCATTAAATATGTTCACCCGTATTCCACAATCCTGCATATTTGCTCATTTGGCAGATTTTCTGTTTCTATCAAAGTAATAGTGATTGTGATTTCAGCATATTTACAATTTTTTTTTTAAATACAAAAATGAACAATAAATCAGTATTCACAATACAAATTTACAAATTCACAAAATATTGGTGGATTAATGTTTTGGAGCTTGTGGAAAGGTGCAATATCCCTAACTGTTATACAGTCATAAAGTTTGGATTTTCTTTCTAATCTTGCAAATAGGTACTTGAAAAAATATTTTTTGAAACTATTATCACTTATAATATATCAATAGTAGACAGTATAGCTGAAATTATTATTATTCTATTAATGGTTTTGATGAGAAACAGAAGAATGTGAGGAGTCTGAATAGTCAGTGCTCTGGCTCCAAGTGCCCTCCAAACACCCAGATATAGATAGATGAAGGGAGCTGACAACTTGCACATCCATACTAAAGTCTTTATTTAGCTACAGAATAGTAATAGTAAAAACAGCTGACACTTTTCAGCAGTTAGCCCTAATCATAGATGTGAACCTTCAAGAGTGACCCTACTCGATTTGGTCCTTTGTTTGAGGTTGACAAGCCTGTTGTAAGAAATAAAATAGAAAAGACCTTTTAGACAATATGGACAAGCTTTTCAGTTTGGTGATGCAACAATCAAGTACAATTTTACCAAAAAAGCTCAAGCTGCTTGGATTTAGAGTATTGAACAACATAAAAAAAAATAGGAGGAAGCATACAGACAAATGGAGTGATCTATTTTCTCAGGGAGTTCTGTTATCATATAACTATATCATCAGGGCACATCCTCAGAATAGATCAAAATGTTCATAAGGTATCCTGCTGCAATTTTTTTTCACAGAATGCAAATGCTATCACAGGAATACAAAACAGTAACTTACCTTTGAAATTTGTAGATCATTCTGCAGGAAAATATTAGTCACTTAGCAGCCAATGTGTGGAACCATAACCTGCAATGGGTAGACATAGTTATATAGACATAGACAGATCAAAATGGTCAAAATATTTTACCAGTGCTTTTTGTTCTGCAAGGGAATAAAAATGAAATGCAACAGAGGAGGTACTGGCAAATATATGTTTTGTATTCTTAAATTTATATATATATTTAAAGTCCTACAGTGCTTTTCAATGACCTATAGACATTAACACAGATACGGGATAAAAGTGCTATCTTTACCAAATTCAAGATGTGAAAAGATGTACAGAGAGTTAATTATAGGGTAATATGTCCAGAGGTAATAGGAAATCTAGTCATACAACTACATACACAAGCAATCAATCCTAAACTTTCCATTTACTGAAGCATATAACAAAATAATAATTCATATACCACATACAATTATTAATACTTTGTTTTAAATCATTGAATCTAATTTGTTCTGATGTTGGTGTATGCTTCTGTGGTGGTCACGATGGGGTCAACACTTAGGTATAGCACATGGCAAATGCTGCTTACTAGACAACCATTGTTTGCAACTCTGTGGGGGTGATTTACTAAAACTGGAAAATGCAAAACCTGGTGCAGCTCTGCAGAGAAACCAATCAGCTTCCAGCTTTTTGTAGTCAAAAATTAATTTAAAAGCTTCTTTAGAAGCTAATTGGCTACAACGCACAGCTGCACCAGATTTGGTAAATCAACCCCTGTGTGTGCTTCTCAATAGCATACTTGTGTGATATCACTTCCTGCCTCCCCCCATTTCCTCTCAAATCACGTCTGGTTCAACAAGCTTTTTAAGGCTAGCTAGGCAAGTTTATTAGCTTTTAAATAGAGGATTCCCAGTTAATAACTGATATTTCAATAACCCTTTCCTATAGATGGCAGCAAAAATTATATTCCATTACCTATAAAATAGAATCACTAAAATGCATATAATGTAGCTACACAGTATAGTACATATATTTTTACACAGACATGGACAGACATTTACACAGACTATCTCTTTAAAAGACACATTTATAGTAGGAATACACGATAAGAATGTCGGCCGAAAATTTCAGTTTTTGTACTCATTGATGCTCAATAAGTAATACCTGATATCTATATTGTGAACTAAAAAGTTTGATTGAAAAAATGTGTCGTATCATTTGACAAGGAACGATATTCTATTCGTTGGTGTGACGGTCGTCAGTAAGAAATCTCTTGAACATTAGCATGCATGAGTGGAAATAGTCGACGACCCGGAAGCATTGTTCAAGAATGACTTTGTATAAACACAAATTAACTGTTTGGTCCACATCCTTTGCTTTCTAGTTGTCTTTTTGCAAAATTTATGTATGCCAAAAACACCAAGTCCAATAATGCAAATTTTTGAACTCTGGGCCTCATCCATATTGAATCTAAACCATATATTCGTGAACACACACACTGAGCATACGCTATGAACGCACGTAGATGCTTCCACTACAAAATCTGCAGATATTTTTGTTCCAATGCCAGTCACTTCAATTGATTGTGTAGGAACGTTCGTGCTGGGTGGAAAGGTGTGGCTACAAGGTCACATGCACACTACATCACTTCCACTTGTGCGTGACACATCAACACTATGTATTAAATCAATTGCTCTTTTAACAATTTTTTTCGATGGGTTAATGTTGGTAATGATTTCGACCAACGAACGCTGTTTCGTTGGTCGGCTGTCGAGCGATTGCCCGATTTTCTAACTGTGTATTTCAGCCATTAATCTCAATAAATAATCTCTCTAATTTAGAAGGAAACATTTGCACCTGTAATATTAAGTGGAGGTCACGTTAAATTATTACTATTATTATTATTATTATTATACAGGTTTTATATAGCGCCAACAGTTTGCTCAGCGCTTTACAACATGATAAATGATACAGACCCCTTTGATTGACTGCATGAAAAAGCGTAAAGATGAAAGAGCATGTAAAACAGCATGGGGGAGCAGCCAATTGACAACACTATATAAAAAGTTTTTTGGTGCAAACTGCTGGACCAGGTGAATTGATTCACTCATCTCTAGTTTGTTACTTCATACAGTGCCTCTTCTCTTCACTATGTGACTGACATGCACAGCTACTTCCATCTCCTCTCTCTACCCCTCCATCTCTGATACATGTCCAGATAGATGTGTCAGTTCACAGCCAGGAATAAATGTGTTTCCAATATCTTGTTTCTTTGAGGGAAAAAAGGCATCAAAATGCAGCCGGTTTAAAGTCCATCATTGCTCCAAGAGTCTTATGAATAATTGAATAAACAACAAGCTTACCAAAAGGCTCAGCAGAGGAGTGAGCTGAGGGAATGCATAGTGTCCCCGTAGTTCGTGTTTAACCAAGTCTGTAACTTCCCAATTAACCACATCTCCCAGAAGACTTTGTTTTGACAAGATTTACAAACTAGTCTGAATAATAAAGCACGCTTTCCATACAGTTTAATGGGTTTCTTTTTTCAAATTACAAGCAGCCACTTAATCTGTCGTTTGTTAAGTTCTCACTGTACATTAACCCTTTTGAGACAGTGTAGAATTTTCACCTTTGTTAATTCCAGTCCTCTTATTCTGCTTTCCTCTGCCTTCTTTAGTACTCATTATTTATAAAAGGATTGTCGTATATTTTAACCAATTCAATACTGGACACTTTCATCCCCTTCCTGTCCAGGCCAATTTTCAGCTTTCAGCATGGTCAGATTTTAAATAGAAAATTGTGCGGTCATGCAACACTGTATCCATATGACATATTTTTATAGGTTTTTAGACAGATAGAGCTTTCTTTTGGTGGTATTTAACCACTTGCTGACCAGCTCACACAGATATATTGCAGCAGGTCGGGTCTCCTGCATGAGTAGATGTACCTGTACGTGGATCCGTGCAAGGAGGATAGCGGGCCCGTGTGCACCCGCTGAGTGCTGCAGGTCCCACTGACTCATTGCGAATGCTGTGTACAGAGGCAGAACGGAGAACTGTAAACAAGACGATTCCTCGTTCTGCGTAACAACATGACAGACATTTGTATATGTGTAGTGAAGCAGCGCTAATTACAGAAATAAAGTACTAGTGGGCAAAGATACCAGAGATACTTCCCAAAGTGTATCTTATCAAAAGCATTCATATGAATAAGTTCAATGAAAATAATCCAATAATGTCCAATAAATATAATCCAATACTAAAGTGCATCACATCATAATAACATTCAGATTAAATCAATTCATTGAAAATGGTTCAATGTTAAAGTGCTCCAATAATAAAGTGCATCCAAAAAAGTCTAATGATTCAGAGAGATAGTCAGTCTTTTGTTCAGGATTTTAAATCAATAAGTTCCTGTGCAAACAAGCAAAAAAGAGGGGGACAGGGACAGGTGAGGGCATCCAATTTATAGATGCAAGGTATTAATGTATAAAAAAAATCTCTTTCTGAATTCTCCCCCAGTAGTGCTAGCCTCTCACCCTAAGGATAGACCCCAACGGGTCTAGTGATGTATCAATAAACGTCAAGGCGGTTTCTTTATCCTCCTTAGTGTATCTAAGACAGGGAATTACTGCAGCTTTTCCTTCAGTTTCAATGCTCTTTTTCCTAAAAGGAAGTATCTCCAGGTCCACAGGATCAAGAGCAAAGGCAGAAAAGAAGATTCTCCATAGTGTGGTAAATTTAAAAAGGTTCTTGCATTTATTTAAAAAATCATTACAGTTAAAACGGCATCACAAGCCAAACAGAAAAAAACGTCAAAAAAATAAGGACTTCCGGTCCCGGCCATAACCGGAATTGACGCACTAAGCTCCTCTTGATGCATTGCGTCACAACACACGGGATCGAGAACAGAGATCTCTGTCATGTCCCAGTGAGCGCATCCCCCCTACAGTTAGAACACACCCAGGGAACACATGTAACCTCTTGATCACCCCCTAGTGTTAGCCCCTTTCCTGCTAGTGTAATTTTTACCCTTACAAGTGCATTTTTATAGCAACGATCAATGTAATAATGTCACTAGTCCCCAAAAGTGTCATTTGGGATCAGATTTGTCCGATACAATGTCGCAGTCCCGCTAAAAATCACAGATCGCCCCCATTATCAGCAAAAACAATAAAAAATAAATAAAAGTCCCTAAATCTATCCCATAGTAGGTAGACGAGATGATTTTTGAGCAAACCAATCAATATACCCCTATTGCGTTCTTTTTTTACCAAAAATTTGTATAAGACTATATATCAGCACAAACTGATAAATACATTTTTTTATAGATTTTTTTGGATATGTGTTATAGCAGAAAGTAAAAAAAAATGTTTTTTTTTTTTTTTTTATTGTTTTTTTTGTTTATAGTGCAAAAAATAAAAAAAACGCAGCAGTGATCAAATTCCACCAAAAGAAAACTCTATTTGTGGGTAAAAAATTGTAAGGCCGCGTACACACGGGCGGACTGTTCGCCCAACCTTGTTCGGCAAACAGTTTCATCAAACAGTCCGCTCAAAATTTGCATGAGCGGACTTGCCCACACACGAGCGGACTGTTTGACGAACAAGGTTGGGCAAACAGTTCGCTCAACTTTTGAAATGAACGGACTCGCCCACGTAAGGCGGAGGCAAATCCGCCCATTTCGAGCGCGTGTACAGGTAGGCGGGGCCCGCGAAGGAGACGTCGCGGGCTCCGCCGCCTGGAATGGGCTTAAAGGGGAACCCCAACGCCGAAAAAAATCGGCGTGGGGGTTCCCCCCAAGTCCAGACCAGACCCTTGTCCGAGCACGCTACCCGGCCGGCCAGGAAAGGGGGGCGAGCGAGCGCGCCCCCCCCTCCTGAGCCGTACCAGGCCGCGTGCCCTCAACATGGGGGGTGCCTTGGGGAAGGGGGGGCCGCGCGGCCCCCCCACCCCAAAGCACCTTGTCCCCATGTTGATGAGGACAAGGGCCTCTTCCCGACAACCCTGGCCGTTGGTTGTCGGGGTCTGCGGGCGGGGGGCTTATCGGAATCCGGGAGCCCCCTTTAAGAAGGGGGCCCCGGATACCGGCCTCCCACCCTATGTGAATGAGTATGGGGTACAATGTACCCCTACCCATTCACCTGTGAACTAAAGTACAATAAAAAACACAACACAGAGAAAAAATATTTTATTGCACAGCTCCGGGGGTCTTCGGGGGTCTTCTCGCCGGACTCCTCCGCTATGTGTGTGTAGCTCTTTTGCTAGCGGAGGAGTCCGGCTTTCTTCCTCCCCGCCGCCGGCCTCTTCTCCCGACTTCGGGGGTCTTGTCCCCCTCTTCGGTTCTTCTGCCGGGCCACCGCGCCTGGTCCGGTGGCCCGGTCTTCTGTCGCCGTCTTCCGTTCTTCTGTCGCCGCCTTCGGTTCTTCTGCCGGGCCACCGCGCCTTCTTGTAGCTCTTTTACAGGCGGTGGCCCGGTCTTCTGTCGCCGCCGCCGCCGCCGCCGCCGCCTTCCGTTCTTGTTCTTCTTGTTCTTCTTCTTCTCCTGGAGATGTTGACTCGACGAGCTCTCCGGCCGGAATGCCAGAGCCGCGCTGTGCGGTCACTTATATAGTGACAATGGGGCGGTGTCACATGGTATATGTCACATGGGTTGGTCACATGGTGACCCCGCCCCCTTACGATGTCATAGTCCCCATGTGACATCAACCCATGTGACCAACCCATGTGACATATACCATGTGACACCGCCCCATTGTCACTATATAAGTGGCAGCGGAGCGTGTCCCTGGCATTCCGGCCGGAGAGCTCGTCGAGTCAACATCTCCAGGAGAAGAAGAAGAACAAGAAGAACAAGAACGGAAGGCGGCGGCGACGACAGCGGCGACAGAAGACCGGGCCACCGCCTGTAAAAGAGCTACAAGAAGGCGCGGTGGCCCGGCAGAAGAACCGAAGGCGGCGACAGAAGAACGGAAGACGGCGACAGAAGACCGGGCCACCGGACCAGGCGCGGTGGCCCGGCAGAAGAACCGAAGAGGGGGACAAGACCCCCGAAGTCGGGAGAAGAGGCCGGCGGCGGGGAGGAAGAAAGCCGGACTCCTCCGCTAGCAAAAGAGCTACACACACATAGCGGAGGAGTCCGGCGAGAAGACCCCCGAAGACCCCCGGAGCTGTGCAATAAAATATTTTTTCTCTGTGTTGTGTTTTTTATTGTACTTTAGTTCACAGGTGAATGGGTAGGGGTACATTGTACCCCATACTCATTCACATAGGGTGGGAGGCCGGTATCCGGGGCCCCCTTCTTAAAGGGGGCTCCCGGATTCCGATAAGCCCCCCGCCCGCAGACCCCGACAACCAACGGCCAGGGTTGTCGGGAAGAGGCCCTTGTCCTCATCAACATGGGGACAAGGTGCTTTGGGGTGGGGGGGCCGCGCGGCCCCCCCTTCCCCAAGGCACCCCCCATGTTGAGGGCACGCGGCCTGGTACGGCTCAGGAGGGGGGGGCGCGCTCATTCGCCCCCCTTTCCTGGCCGGCCGGGTAGCGTGCTCGGACAAGGGTCTGGTCTGGACTTGGGGGGAACCCCCACGCCGATTTTTTTCGGCGTTGGGGTTCCCCTTTAAGCCCATTCCAGGCGGCGGAGCCCGCGACGTCTCCTTCGCGGGCCCCGCCTACCTGTACACGCGCTCGAAATGGGCGGACTTTCCGAGCGGGAACAGTCCGCTCATTACGAAAGTACAGCGGACAAGCCCACACACGGGCGGACTGTTCGCTCAAACACAGTTTCAGCGGACAGTTTTTCGGAATTTCCGAAAGACTTTGTCCGTCCAACTGTCCGCTGAAACTGTCCGCTGAAAGCCCACACACGAGCGGACTGTCCGCCCAAACACTGTTCAGCGGACAAGGTTGGGCGAACAGTCCGCCCGTGTGTACGCGGCCTTAGTCAATTTTGTTTGTGTACAGTGTCAGCTAAAGCGAAGTAGTGCTGTATCACAAAAAATGGACTGGTCAATAATGAAGCAAATCCTTCCGGAGCTGATGTGTTTAATCACCGATGGCTTTTTTTGCTAAATAAACTAAAAAAGACCAAACATTTTGAAAAGAAAATACCTTTCTCTTTGTTTCTGTTATACAATTTTGCAAATAAACAATTTTTCTTCTTCACTGATGTGTATTGATGAGGCTGCACTGATGGGCACTGATAGGCTGCATTTATGGGCACTGATGAGGCTGCACTAAAGGGCACTGATTGGCACTAATGAAGCTGCACTGATGGATACTAATGATGCGGCACTGGTGGACACTGATAAGCTGCACTGATGAGGCTACACTGATAAGGCAGCACTGATGGGCACTGATATGCTGCACTAATAGACACTGATACGATGTACTGATGGACACTGATATGCTGCACTGATGGGGCTGCACTGATCATCAGGGCACTGATGATGAGTGCCTTGATTATCAGTGTAAATATCCTCTGTAACTGGAAAGTTAGCTATCAGCTTTCCTTTCCTCGGGCACTGACAGCACTGAGGAATGGAAATGCAGGTAACCAGCATTTGGTTACATGTGTTCAGCTGTGATTGTCATCGGCTCTTTACCCTGATCGGTGTTGCGATGTGCACGAAGGACACCGCTCACCAGCCATCGCCAGGGACCATGATCATTCAAATGTTTACATATTCTAGCCAAGCAGTATTAAGCTATAAACAAGCACACCTGATCTCTGTAGCTACAGGTATTGAGTGGCAAGTCCTCCTCAAATGTAAAATGAGATGGCCAAACCAAACCAAACCAAACCAAACTAAACCTCATCACCCTCTCTTCCCTCTTCTTCTCCCCACCCTTTTACCACCTCTCTTCATCAAGATACCTCATTCATTTGACTATCCCCTCCCCTTCCCCGACCCCCCATTCCCTGTCATAGCCATATTTAGTTTTTTCAGAGGATATCCATCGATATCACTAAAAACTCTACTGCTGAAATATTTCATATACTCCATATAGACATCTCACCCAACATATACCAGAGACACTTAAGACGATTCACCCCTAAGTACAGATGCTAGAATTTCAAGATAGTACTGATTAACAGCACTGAACCTCCTCATTAACCATGAATGTATGTTATTTCCTACCGTACACGTGTATCTACCGCAACACAGAAGACTATGCTGGCGAAGTATCACCAAACACATTAGGCACATCTCACATAAGGCCTTATTGTGAGACCTGCAATGGCAAGAGTACTAAAGGGTAACTTGAAATGGTAGTTGATTGTCTATATATATTCTGTTTACCACTGTTGATATAAGATCCAAGTTAAAAATAACTCTGTATAATGTTACATGTCAATTTATTTGCCCTTTTCAATAAAATATTTGAAACAACAAAAAAACATTATGGGCTCCCCCTCTATATCCATACCAGACTATTTTCCAAGCATGCAGCCTGACTGGCCAGGAACAGGAGGGAAAGCAAGTGTGCACACCATCCTCCTGAACCATACCAGATCACATATTTCCAAAACTCGGAGGTTGCCTTGCCAGGAGTGACCTTGAAAGGTAATTGGTCCCCATGTTAATGGGGACAAGGGCCTTATCCTCATATATCTGTCCTGGTGGATGCAGGGGTCTGTGGGGGAATAAAAATCCGAAAGCACCTAAAAAGTCATGGTTGCAGAGTACCCCTTGTTGCTTATTTTCAAGAAAGTCAAATAGAAAATTAAACACCCACACCTTAGAAAAAAAACAAAACATCAATCACATCATCCTGTGATGTAGATTCAAGGTCAAACATGATGAACAGAGCCTTAAGCAATGGCATGCCAGTGATCTTCTGCCAATGCTACCGTGGTTGCTGGAATTTAAAAAGAGTGCTAGGAAGCAGTTATTCAACAGGTGTATTGGTGGGAGGAAATCATTATGGCATGTTACAGCAGGGTAGATGCTTATCATGATTGATGTTGAATCTACATTTCTAGATGATGTAATTGAAAACATGGGTACTTTCAGACTTTGTGCCCCTTACACCCCCTGCAATGTATCCTCCCAATGTTTACAGCACGTTGCCTGGAATGATTCAGGAGCCTGCCAGCCAAGCCAACCAGACTGCATGCCTGTTTTTTTTTTCATTTTTTTTTTGTTTTTGCCTAGGATCTCCTGCAAAATATTTTTTTTCTTTAGGGAACAGAATAAATTTTTTGTAAACAATGTGTACTGTCACTTTATGAAACAAAACGGTGTGGGGTCCACCTCAAAATCACAAACAAAAGTAAGCTGTCGGGGATCTGTCATTTAACAGCAAACATTTTTATCTTAGTTTTTTTTAAATGTCTCTTAGCCCTTGTACACACGGTCGGACATTCCGACGGAAAATGTCCGATCAGACTGTGTTGTCGGATAATCCGACCATATGTGGGCTACAACAGACTGACAAAGTTTTAGAGCTGGGCTATAAAATTTTCCGACAACATGATCTGATCGGACTTTGTCCGATTGTTTGTAGAGAATTACGATCGGACAAAGTGCCACGCATGCTCAGATCAAATTCCTAGACCAAAGCTATTGGCTACTAGCCTGAACGTAGTCTCATCGTAATGAAATAACGTCATCACGTTACGAACGATCGGATTTTTCGACAACTTTGTCCGACCGTGTGTATGCAACACCAGTTTCGGACAAAATCTGTCGGACAAAATCCGAATGTCCGACCGTGTGTACAAGGGCTTACAGTATGCACAGCATATGATACAGGTGTGCCACTTCACATGCAGGTAAGGGCAAAAACATGTTACGAAGTTTTGTAAATGAGTTAGAAAGGGTTGGAACCCTCAACTAACACCACCTTAAAATGCCTGGTCCCACAGGAATCTTTTTTTTTGGGCGTTTTTCCTTTTTTCATTCCTTGTAACTTTTTCTTTTCTATTTCCTTTGTATTTTTAAATTCAAGGAAACCTCGAACAAGGAAATATAAGTAGACACACCCAGCTTTTCCAATAGATATTGGTACTTGTTACCACTTCTCAATTCTTGCACTGCTTTATACTTGTTTCTTCATTATCACTTCCTTACACCTTCTCTTCTCTCTTTTGCTGTACACTCACAATTAATTTATATTTTTCTACACTGTTCTTTATTTCTACTTTATGGTTTCTTTAACCATTTCCTTTACAAGGTTCAATCAGCGATACAACAACCATCTCTTATTATTTTTACTTTCTCCATCTAGACTGCAATAAACCCAATGTCCAATGTTTCTCTAAGTGTTGATTGGGTGTTACATAACTTCTGACTCTTGTAATATATCACAGTCTAGTAATAAGGCTTATTCCAGACTGCAGAATCTAATGGTGTTCTATAAATACAGAATCATGTCAGTAATAATAATCTCACAAAATGCCTTTTCACCTTTCTCAGTTAGCTACAGTTGCAATTTGCCACTTTATCTGCCAATCCAGTAAGCCAGTGCCCACTCCCTCTGAAGCAGATTAATTAGCAGAGACAGTGGTGGGGGTATGTGAAGGGACATTATTTTGCTATTCATTAACCAGATCATCAGGGATGTATGTATGGAATGTTTTTCAGTCAAAACATATTAAGGACCATACTCAGAAGATAAGGAAAAGCTAATTACACTGTTAAAGAAGCAATTAAATAGAGGTAGCAGGTTAGAATAAGTAAGGAGTTTTGTGGATTAAAACAATAAGGATATTTTAAATAATGTAGTTAAATACAGGGCTAGCTGTATTATCATAAGCTTTTACCCATGGGGCGATTCCATAAGTGATAACCCTACTCCTGAGCCGGAAGCACAGTTTGGAGCCTAAGTTTAAGCATTTTTTTCATTTCCCAAGGAGAAGTGGGGGGAAAGAGAGTTGGCTTCTTTCATGAAAGCTCTCAGCTGTAAAAATAATTCTGTAAATCACAAAATGATTAGAATAATTGACTTTGCTGTAACTATTAAATATGACTACATTTATTTGATAAGACCTTCAATTTAAGGTATGAAAATCAAGTATCATAGAATGAGTATATGTTTGAAATAAAAACATATCTTGAAAAATTCACAGACATAATTGTTACATTTCAGTATTAAACTTTAGCTCATTGTAATCTTCAAAAAACACAGTGTGATAGAGTGTGTGTCCCACATAGCATGTATCCAAGTCCATTGTATATGTCAGATAAAATAAGAATATACAGTGCCCTGCAAAAGTATTCACCCCCTGGGCATTTTTTGTGTTTTGTTGCCTTACAACCTGGAATTAACATGGATTGTTTATGGATTTGCATCATTTAATTTACAGAACATGCCCACAACTTTGAAGATTTTTTTTTTATTGTGGAGCAAACAACAAATAGGACAAAATAACAGAAAAAAAGTCAATGTGCATAACTATTCACCCCCCTAAAGTCAATACTTTGTAAAGCCACCTTTTGCGGCTATCACAGCTCCAAGTCACTTTGGATAAGTCTCTATGAGCTTGCCACATCTTACCACTGGGATTTTTGCCCATTCCTCCTTGCAAAACTACTCCAGCTTCTTCAAGTTGAATGGTTTGTGATTGTGAACAGCAATCGTTAAGTCTGACCACAGATTTTCTATTCGATTGAGGACTGGGCTTTGACTAGGCCATTCCAACACATTTACATGTTTCCCCTTAAACCACTCAAGTGTTGCTTTAGCAGTGTGTTTGGGGTCATTGTCCTGTTGGAAGGTGAACCTCCGTCCTAGCCTCAAATCACACACAGAGTCATACAGGTTTTGCTCAAGAATATCCCAACATTTAGCACCATCTAGCTTTCCCTCAACTCTGATCGGTTTCCCAGTCCTGACTGGTGTTCTTTGGGTGATGTGATGTGTTGGGTTTGCGCCAGACATAGTGTTTTCTTTGATGGCCAAAAAGTTACATTTTAGTCTCATTAGACCAGAGCAGCTTCCTCCATACATTTTGGGAGTCTCCCACATGCCTTTTCATAAATGCCATTTTGTTTTTTGCTGAAAGTAATGGCTTTCTTCTGGCCACTCTGCCATAAAGACTAAATCTATGGAGCATACAGCTTATTGTCATCCTATGTTCCAGTCTCTGCTGTGGAACTCTGCAGGTCCTTCAGGGTTACCTTAGGTCTCTGTGCTGCCTCTCTGATTAATGCCCTCCTTGCCCGGTCTGTGAGTTTTGGTGTGCGACCATCTCTTGACAGGTTTTCTGCTGTGCCATGTTCTTTCCATTTGGTTATGATAGATTTTGGTGCTCCTAGGGATTATCAAAGATTTGGATGTTTTTATATAACCTAACCCTGACTTGTACTTCTCAACAACATTGTCCCTTACTTGTTTATATACGCACATGGCAATTATCAGTTTTTTATTTCTGAAAAATTGTTTTATGTATATATTTTTCTAATTTCATTTCACCAGCTTAGACGATTGTGTTCTGATCCATCACATATGATTCAGATTGAAAAAACATTGAGCTAAAGGCTGTAATGTAACAAAATAGGTAAAAAGCCAAGGGGGTGAATACTTTTGCAAGGCATTGTATGTGTATCAGTTGGTACTATACCAATACTATATTGGTACTATAGCAAAATATTTTTTTTTCTCTTTTGTCCCCTAGATTCTAAGCCCATAACTTTATTGAACCAGATTGGTTCATGCATATATATATATATATACCGTATTTATGGGCGTATAACACGCACTTTTTTCCCCTTAAAATCAGGGCAAAATTTTGGGTGCGTGTTATACGCGATTTGTGATCGATTTTTGGGCTCTGGGCGGCTTTCAGCCGCCTTCGACCCTTCTCACGGCTTTTGGCCACCTTCAGCCCTTCTCGGCGGCTTTCGGCCACATTCGGCCCTTCACGGTGGCCGAAAACCGCCAAGAAGGGCCAAGAGGGGCCGAAAGCCGCCAAGTACAGCCGAAGGCGGGCAAGAGCCGCCGAGAAGGGCCGAAGGTGGCCAAGAGCCCCCGAGTACTGCCGAAAGCCGTCGAGAACTACCGGGCGCCATTTTAAAAAATAAAAGCCAACATCACTGAGGGGACAACGATGCACGAGGCTGCAATGACGGACGGGCTGCATGACGGACAGGCTGCATGACGGACAGGCTGCAATGACAAGGCTGCAATGATGGACAGGCTGCATGACAAGGCTGCCATGATGGACAGGCTGCATGACAAGGCTGCAAATGACACTGACAAGGCTTCAGATGGACACTGATAAGACTGCATTGATGGGCATTTAAATGTAAGTTTTTTTTCCTTAAATTTCCCTCCTAAAAGTTTTTTTCCTTAAAATTCCCTCCTAAACTTGGGGTGCGTGTTATACGTCTGCGGGTGTTATACGCCGATAAATACGGTACTTATATCATATACTACTTTACTTCTATGCTGTTATGACAGCATATATTGATACATATGCATTTATGTTTCAGTTGACATTGTTAACCTCCCTAGCGGTAATCCCGAGTCTGGCTCGGGCTGGGATTTCGGTACCATAAGCGGTAAGCCCGAGTCAGACTCGGGATCGCATTGCTGGATACAGGGAGGACACAGGGAGAAGTTACTTACCCCTCCCCTGGATCCAGCGATGTCCTCCGCGCTGTGTGTGCGAGCTGTCCTCCGCTCGATTCACACAGTGCCCGAATGCCGCCTAGCTCCGTTCCCTGTGACGTTTCGGCGCACTGGAGCGGAATTTGGCGCCAAATTCAAAAAAGTAAAAACGCACACAGTACAGTAATAGTACTTAGTTCAGCTAATCCTTCCTCATTGCTGAGCTTCTCCATGCCTCTTATCAGTTTGGTTGCCCTTCTCTGCACTTTCTCCAGTTCCTGGATATCTTTTTTGAGAACTGGTGCCCAAAACTGAACTGCATATTCCAGATGAGGTCTTACTAATGATTTGTAAAGGGGTAAAATGATATCTTCCTCCCTCTGCAGTCCAACCCTCTCCTAATACAAGAGAAGACATTGCTCACATTTGAAACCACAGCTTGACATTGCATGCTATTATTAAGTTTATGATCTACCAGAACACCCAGAGCCTTCTCCACCATTGAGTCCGTCAGTTGAATCCCCCCTCCCCTGTATAGTATGTGTGATGCATGCATATTTTTACCCTCCGTGCATACCTTTACATTTGTCAACATTAAACTTTATTTGCCAAACAGGTGCCCAATTAAACAGTACATTAAAGTTGGTTTGTAAATTGGAGATTCCACTGCATAGCTTGGTGTCATCTGCAAATTACTGAAATTATACTTTTAATCTCAGACCCTATATCATTTAAAAAAAAGTAAGGGTCTCAACACTGAGCCTTGGGGTACACCACTAATAACCTTAGACCAATCAGAGTAGGAATCATTAACTTGTATTGCTCTCTATTTACCATGGGTGAGATTCATCCTTTCTATTTGTCTTTATGGCTATTGTCTCTGAAACCAAAAATGATGGAAAATCCAACATTTTACAGTTTTCCCCCCAAGCAGGAATAGAAGGGAAGTTTAGAAATATTGTAGCAGCAGTTATAGTCTTGAAACGGATTAAACGCATATCTAAACCCAAGAAAAAAATATGTTGCAGCTCACCAGTCTTTAGATGTGGGGGCTACATTTTTTAGATACTTATATTTATAATATACATTGCAATAGAGCATAAGCTCCACTGATCAACTTCCCTTCAACCACCCTGTTGTCCAATTTGGAATACTCTTGTTTTCAGAAGCATTTGTGGAATTTAGGCAAATCAAATAGATTTTAAGGTCCTACGACTAAGAGATCAAATGCTGCTTATAAATCATGTATTAGAATGATTAACAATTAATATATATGTAGTGATGTGATAATGTCTTTGCCCATTTACCAAGTGTATACTCTTTTTATGCAGTGTTTGTTTGCCCTTTTTCAATATGGCTGCTTTGCTCTCTCTCTCTCACCAAGGATGAGGTCATCAAGAAGAATAGAGGTTTTGTGGATAAGTGGGTGGAGAGAGGAACATGTGGTAGAAAGAGAAGAGTGAATTCCTGCTAAGTGAGAGCAGACTGTGTAAGTGATGCAGCTTCACCTCACTGGGACCTACATAGAGACTATTAATGGTTTCATGTTCTTTTTGGAAAATACCTTATGTTGGATGGTTCACTGAATGTTTTCTTCTTCAATACATGGACTTTCAGATACAATGCTGTGTGGATTAGTGTCTATGTGGAGATATATTTCTCAATTGGGAATTCACTTGCTATTCACAAGCCCCAATTGAGTGGAGGCACTGCGCTTGTTTGAGATCCTGTCCTGATCACACTGATTATGAAGACTCTGCTCAAAAAATACTATATAGGTGATGCCATCATACCTCAGTAGCAGCAGAGAGAGAAAAGAATAGCCCTACATATATATATATATATATATATATATATATATATATATATATGTGTGTGTGTGTGTGTGTGTGTGTGTGTGTGTGTGTGTGTTATTAAACAGATTTTGTTTTTCAGGATTTTTCCTCTACAGCCCCAGAGGCATATAACCACCAAAAGGTTGTTTATTACAAAAAGCCACCACATTAAATGGGTTGATGGTGAAGTGATGTTTCAGAGTCAATCAAGATCCCATTCATGAGGCGACATTTATGGGCCAACGCTATCTATCCTGTCACTGTAGCACCCACCAATTGACAATTGACTAGGTCTGTTTAGTATCACTCTATTCTTCTGAGGCAGAGAAATTTAACCACTTGGGTACCGCGCTATTGCCGAATGACGGCATTAGCGCGGACCTAGATTTCCAGGACTACGTCTATTGACGTCGTCCTGGTTACGAGCGGCCTGCGCGCCCCCTGAGGGGCGCGCGCGGCGCGCTCTGTGATCGGCGAGTCCGTGAGACTCGCCTGATCACCGATCCGTGTAAGGGGTCGATCCCGACCCCTTATCACGTGATCAGCTGTCAGCCAATGACAGCTGATCATGTGATAGAACGGAGCCGGTAATCGGCTATTATTCCTCCTCGCGCTGACAGCGCGAGGAGAAAAAAAAAAGCCGATCACCGGCGGCCGTGATCGGGACATCAGTCCCGATCACGGCCAGCAATGAAAGGCACCACATGCCACCTGCCAGTGCCCACCTGCCTCCCGCAGTGCCATCCTGAAAAATAACAAAGTAAAAGTAAGTGCCCCCCGTCTGTGCCCATAATGCCCACAGTGCCACCCACAGTGCCACCCACAGTGCCACCCCACAGTGCCACCCCACAGTGCCACCCACAGTGCCACCCACAGTGCCACCCACAGTGCCACCCAATCTGCCTCAAAGGTGCTGCACCCCAGTGCCGCCCATCAGTGCCCAGCAGTGCCGCCCATCAGTGCCCAGCAGTGCCGCCCATCAGTGCCCAGCAGTGCCACCTATCAGAGCCACCTATCAGTGCCACCTATCAGTGCCCATCAGTCCCATCTATCTGTGGTACCTATCAGTGCCCATCCGTGCCACCCATCCGTGCCACTTATCCGTGCCACCCATCCGTGCCATCTTATCTGTGCCCATCTTTGCCCATCAGTGCCGCCTTATCTGTGCCCATCGGTGCCGCCTTATCTGTGCCTATTAGTGCCGCCTTAACTATGCCTATCAGTGCCCACAAGTGCAGCCTATCAGTGCCCACCAATGCAGCCTATCAGTGCCCACCAATGCAGCCCATCAGTGCCCACCAATGCAGCCTATCAGTGCCGCCTTATCAGCGCACTTCAATGAAGGAGAAAAATGACCCGTTTGCAAAATTTTATAACAAACTATTAAAACATGATTTTTTTTTTTTTTTGCATCTTTTTTTGTTTGTTTAGCAAAAAATAAAACTCCGAGCTGTAACTAAATACCACCAAAAGAAAGCTCTATTTGTGGGAAAAAAATGATAGAAATTTCATTTGGGTACAGTGTTGTATGCCCGCGCAATTGTCATTCAAAGTGCATCAGCGCTGAAAGCTGAAAATTGGTCTGGGACTGAGGGGGGTTTAAGTGCCCAGTAAGCAAGTGGTTAAAGAAAAGGCTTGACCACTCTTAGCACACCTCGCAATGATGATTAGAGGAATAAGATATGTTGCAGGTTGGTTCTAGATGTACAAACCCACCATCAGGTAACTGTAAGTACCAAGCACCAGCTAAATTGCTATGATGACAATAATGAAGGTCCAACCTCTTTGCTGGTACCAGTCTTGTACATTTGATTGTATATATTTATGTTATGTATTGTTTTACTGCCAGTATATGACCAGTGTTCAGATTTGTACTTTCTAAGTTATTTGTGTCAACCAAGGCCACCCAGCCCTGGCTTTGAGCAATGGCTTTAAAGTTCTGTTTCTCAGAAGTTGTTTGGGTCAATTACATTTTTCTGCATGTGTCATAAGGGGAAAGGGGACAGGGGAGAGGTTGGGACTTTGTATGAAGCATGCAGTCTCCAGGGGCAACCAACTATCAATAATAGAATTTTTAAAAGAAAATATACATTAAGACCATGTTCCATAAAATCACATAAATAAGTGGTAGTGGTACTGTAACCTCTGGAAAGAGTCTAGAAATGCCAAGGCATATATATATGGTACATCATCCCAGGGAGGACCTACTATCAATCATAGTGATGTAATTCTAATTATTGGTATACAGTAAACAACAATTTTTAATAGTGGTAGCATAGCCCCTAAATTCATGCATATATACGTACACATCAATCATTTACATGTCAAACGGTATTTACAATAATGGAAATTCTATTAATCCGCTGATCCACCATATAATTCTAAAAAAAGGAAAAACCTCTAGGTATGGTATCTCCATTTTACATCAAGGTTAAATATAAAAAAATTAATATAAATAGTATATAAATCCAGACACAGCTTCGAATAACTCATATAAGTACAAACACAGCTTCAATTAGCTCGACGCGTTTCGTGGTTTGATGGAACCACTCATCAGGAGCAAGCATGTGATGACATCTGGAATGAGATACATATTTTACAAATATTGACATGTAGTAAAAAAGATGATAAACAACTTTAAGGGGAGAGGCTAGTCCCATGATAATACTTACAAACTGGTCTGCTGTGTGTATAAGGCATGGCTTTAAACGCTGGACAATCGGAAACCCAACGGCATTGTCCGGCACGGGAACTGAGGGGGCGTGTATAGAAAAGGAGACCCGAACACAAAACCCTGCCAAGGAGGGACGTATTCCCTGGGGTAACAATGCTGTGTAGAAAAAATGGGAGTATGTGAAACCGGTGTCTAATTATCAAATAAGAAAAATTAATTGTTAATTGTTAATAGTTTTGCTCCTGCCTGGGAACTGCGACGCACGCTGCTGGTAACAAAACCCACCCCCCCCTGTCTAGGCTGGGGCGGGTGGGTGCCGTGCACTGTATGTCGACGTCACGCTAGACTCGCTCGTGTGTATGTGTTCTTGCTTAGAGCACTGGTGCATAGCTTGTCTGAATCCATCTGCGTGCTGTGAGGAGGTTAAACGCCAAACACAGAGCATTGTTTGTTGCCTGGGTGATGGCGCACCCCTCCTCTTTCTGCACGCTGCGTGACGTTGGGGGCGTGGTATGGTTGCACCTGCATATATAGCCTTGTCTTTGTCTGCCTTTCGCCCTGGTCACAGCCCTGTACACACACTGCGTTCTATGGAATTGAAGCTGTTCATTCCCTATTTAAGGTATTATCAGTAGGGCTGGTTCTATCACTTATTTCACTCCCTTGTATATTCTTTTATGCTTTATTATTATCCCCTCTTACGTTTTTACTCCATATGTTTGGCCACTAACCATATTATACTTGCATACTTAATATTTAATTTTTTATTTTTTGTCACCACCTTGGGACATAATTTATTGGGGTATCTTTATATTATTACTCTCACTATTCCCACGAGCTATATATTAATTTTTCTTATTTGATAATTAGACACCGGTTTCACATACTCCCATTTTTTCTACACAGCATTGTTACCCCAAGGAATACGTCCCTCCTTGGCAAGGTTTTGTGTTCGGGTCTCCTTTTCTATACACGCCCCCTCAGTTCCCGTGCCGGACAATGCTGGTGGGTTTCCGATTGTCCAGCGTTTAAAGCCATGCCTTATACACACAGCAGACCAGTTTGTAAGTATTATCATGGGACTAGCCTCTCCCCTTAAAGTTATTTATCAGCTTTTTTACTACATGTCAATATTTGTAAAATATGTATCTCATTCCAGATGTCATCACATGCTTGCTCCTGATGAGTGGTTCCATCAAACCACGAAACGCGTCAAGCTAATTGAAGCTGTGTTTGTACTTATATGAGTTATTCGAAGCTGTGTATGGATTTATATACTATTTATATATTATTTTTTTTATATTTAACCTTGATGTAAAATGGAGATACCATACCTAGAGGTTTTTCCTTTTTTTTAGAATTATATGGTGGATCAGCGGATTAATAGAATTTCCATTATTGTAAATACCGTTTGACATGTAAATAATTGATGTGTACGTATATATGCATGAATTTAGGGGCTATGCTACCACTATTAAAAATTGTTTTTTACTGCATCAATCATGTTTACTGTATACCAATAATTAGAATTACATCACTATGATTGATAGTAGGTCCTCCCTGGGATGATGTACCATATATATATGCCTTGGCATTTCTAGACTCTTTCCAGAGGTTACAGTACCACTACCACTTATTTATGTGATTTTATGGAACATGGTCTTAATGTATATTTTCTTTTAAAAATTCTATTATTGATAGTTGGTTGCCCCCGGAGACTGCATGCTTCATACAAAGTCCCAACCTCTCCCCTGTCCCCTTTCCCCTTATGACAGTCTCAATAGACAGGGATGGAGCTATATGACCTAAATGGTCTTTACCTCATATAAAGTCCCAAATAGATACTACATTTTTCAACAATTTTTCTGCATGTGTTTTTTTTTTTATCTGATATTTAATATTTTGCACAGTATATATAAAATCCTTATTTTACAAATAAACATTAAATGTTGAACTGGATGGACTGGTGTCCTTATTCAACCTTACTAACTATGTAACTATGTAATACGGAGTGCGCCTATGGCACAGGATTCACAGATCTGTATGAGCTTTCTAAAGAGAGAGCACAATGGAAACTGTCTGATTTGAGACTCTCTCTCTCTAACTCAAAACCTGTAAAGCAGGGAAGAATCAGCTATGTGTGTATTTCAACCAAGTCTATAATCAGAGCTTCAGCTGTTCAGCACTGTAAACAAACAGGTTGAGTTAAACACTCAACCTGCAGGCTGAAAAATACGTGTAAAGAAACATTAATATGACACATTTGACTCTTCTTTTGCATTTAATTTTTTTTTTGTTCTAAGAAAATAATATGAATAAGTACTACATTCTCGGTAAATGTTGTGAAGAATATTTTTAAGTGCATAAGCTAAATTAAGACAGTAGGTTTCTGCGCATCATAGACTATTGGAATAAATGTTGCTGTGCCATATGCATGTGGGAGATCCTAAAATATAACAGTCTGGCTAGGTTCCTTTGTGAGCAGGTCTCCCTCCCACCGAGGATTCCCTGTAAGGGGTTCTTTCTAGGACAGGTGTTAGAAAATGCTGCAGCTTTAGATATTTTGCCAGTTTGTGTGGTTTGGGGAGAATGGTAAGTGGGGGTATGGATAATGTTGATAATGCAGTTTTGCATCTGTTATCCAACTGCTGTGAGGGAGATAATAATTAAATAGTATTAACCTTTTCAGATGGGAAAAAAAGACATATCTAATTCGAAAAGCTGGACTGGCTGGATTACTGAAGGAGTTAAGAAGCATTACACAGATCAAACTGATATTATTAAAATGATTACTACGCATAACAAACGGTAGTTAAAAATACACTACTATGCTATTTTTTCTTACAGATGACACAGCTACCTATTGCACTTTAAATGAACACATGTTCCAAATTCACAAACCGTGCTTAGGGAAAGGATAAAGGAACTAATGTAACAGTAAACTAAGCAAATTTCAATAGTCTGACCTCACGCTGTAGCTGCAAAAACATTGTATGCATGTAGTGATAGTAGCAGAGGAACTAGCATATCTCTAGCCAGGAGATTTATCACAATCACTAAGATGTCACCTTGTTTGCCTCTGGCAGAGGAGCTGGCATTGTCTCATACATCTATCTATCTATCTATCTATCTATCTATCTATCTAACTACAGTATCACCCCTCACATTTTTGTAAATATTTTATTATAACTTTTCATGTGACAACATTGAAGATATTACACTTTGCTACAATGTAAAGAAGTGAATGTACAGCTTGTATAACAGTGTATATTTGCTGTTCCCTCAAAATAACTCAACACACAGCCATCAATGTCTAAACCGATGGCAGCAAAAGTGATTAAACCCCTTTGAAAATGTACAAAAAAAAATTCAAATTGGGCCCAAAGTGTCAATATTTTGTGTGGTCATCATTATTTTCCAGCACTGCCTTACCCCATATGGGCATAGCATTCACCAGAGCTTCACAGGTTGCCACTGGAGTCCTCTTCCACTCCTCCATGATGACATCATGGAGCTGATGGATGTTAGAGACCTTGCACTTCTCCACCTTCTGTTTGAGGATGCCACACAGATGCTTAATAGGATTTAGGTCTGGGGACATGCTTGGCCAGTCCATCACCGTTACCCTCAGCTTCTTTAGCAAGGCAGTGGTTGTCTTGGAGGTGTGTTTGAGGTCGTTATCATGTTGGAATACTTCCCTGCAGCCCAGTCCCTGAAGGGAGGGGGTCATGCTTTGCTTCAGTATTGTCACAGTACATGTTGGCATTCATGGTTCCCTCAATGAACTGTAGCTCCCCAGTGCCAGTAGCACTCATTCAGCCCCAGAACCTGACACTACCACCACCATGCTTGACTGTAGGCAAGACACACTTGTCTTTGTACTCCTCACTTGGTTGCCGCCACACACACTTGACACCATCTGAACCAAATACTTTTATCTTGGTCTCATCAGACCACAGGACATAGTTCCAGTAATCCATGCACTTAGTCTGCTTGTCTTCAGCAAACTGTTTGTGGGCCTTCTTGTGTATCATCTTTAGAAGAGACTTCTTTCTGGGATGATAGCCATGCAGACCAATTTGATGCAGTGTGTGTCGTATGGTCTGAGCACTGACAGGTTGACCCCCCATCAACCTCTGCAGCAATGCTGGCAGCACTCATATGTCTATTTCCCTCTATGTCTTTTTCCCTCTAAGACAACCTCTGGATATGACGCTGAGGGCGTGCACTCAATTTCTTTGGTCGACCAGGCGAGGCCTGTTCTGAGTGGAACCTGTCCTGTTAAACCACTGTATGGTCTTGGCCACCGTGCTGCAGCTTAGTGTCAGGGTCTTGGCAATCTTCTTATAGCCTACACCATCTTTATGTAGAGCAAAAATAATTTTTTTCAGATCCTCAGAGAGTTTGCCATGAGGTGCCATTTTGAACTCCTAGTCATCAGTATGAGAGAGTGAGAGCGATAACACCAAACTTAACACACCTGGTCCCCACTCACACCGGAGGCCTTTAAACACTAATGAGTCACATGACACCGGAGACGGAAAATGGCTAACTTGTCAGTGGTTTAGACATTAATGGCTGTGTGTTGAGTAATTTTGAGGGGACAGCAAATGTACACTGTTATACAAGCTGTACACTCATTACTTTACATTGTAGCAAAGTGTAATTTCTTCAGTGTTGTCAGATGAAAAGATAAAATAAAATATTTACAAAAATGTGAGGAGTGTACTCACTTTTGTGAGATACTGTATATATATATATATATATATATATATATATATATATATATATAAAAATTCAACAATGATTTTGCATCTTGGGTGGAGCGGGCAGCTCATTATCTCACTAAATATTTACCATATTTAATCGGCATATAACACGCGCAGGTGTATAACACGCGCAGGCGTATAACATGCACCCCAAGTTTAGGAGGGAATTTTAAGGAAAAAAACGTTTTAAGGAAAAAAACTTGCAGCCTTATCAGTGTCCATCTGCAGCCTTGTCCAGTGTCATTTGCAGCCTTGTCAGTATCATTTGCAGTCTTGCCCAGTGACATTGCAGCCTTGCTAAGTGACATTGCAGCCTTGTCAGTGTCACTGCAGTTTAAATATGGCACTGCTGAGATACACAGAGATACACAGAGCCGTCCTGTGTATCTCGCCTCCTCTTGCAGGGACTGGGCGTGACTGTGAACGGAACTGAGCGGCACCGATATACATACATAGTCTCAGCTCCTCTCAGCTCCTCTCAGCTCCGCTCACAGTCATGCCCAGTCCCTGTGTTATGTCCATCATAGGGCGGGACTGGGCGGGACTGTGAGCAGAGCCGAGACTGAATGTAATGTATGTATATCGGCGCCGCTTGCTCCTCCGTTCAAAAAAAAAAGCGGGGGATCGCCGGGGATTGGCGTATAACACACACCCACTATTTTCCCCTGATTTTAAGGGGAAAAAACTGCATGTTATACGCCGATAAATATGGTATGTGTCTGCAGGACTCTGGCCTGGACAGCTTCTACTCTGCTTTTGCACAGCATTGAAAGACTAAAGTTGCTTTTTTATGTATATTTTCATGTCATCTGCCTACATTTGCTCTTTATATATTCCCAAGGGAAGCCTAAAGGAGAGGTATAAAAAGTCCTATTTATACTGTGGGAAAAAAAATGATGTGGTGCTCAAAATAGTGACAAAAATTGTTAGTGACAAAAAATATAAATGTGAAAATAGGTAAATATACCAGAAGCAACAATATCATATAAATGAATATAACAATAATATGTTTCGTATGAACAAAATGAACTCAAGGTGAGTGTTCCAAAAGTGAATGAATCAAAAACATGCAAAAGTTTTTGAATAAACAAGATAATGCAGCTCAAAGGTAAATCTTGTGTAGGGAAATGTCTCTCACACTCCTACCGGTGTAGTCAAACTGAATCTTATGTATAACCAAAGGATAAGGTGGCACGCTTACCAGACTTAGTGGGCTCCTATACTATACAGCATAGGAGTCAAAAGGGCATTCATGAGGAATAACCTCAACAGGATTCAGTATGCGAAGTTGATGATCTCCAAATGGTCCACTTCTGATATTGAAAGAGGGGATCCACCGTCAGAAAATGAACTCCGTAAGGTGTAGTGATCCACATCAAAGGTGAATTTGGTGATCCATGAAGATGGGTATAAAAACATAAAAAACACACATAGTGTAACACTGTATAGTGGGTTTATTGTAAAAACATAAAGTTGACAATCCAAAAAAGTTCCAGACAAGACTGGTAACCTATGGTTGTAAAAAAGCAATGTGCAGTCATTTCAGGAGCGTCCTTTGGCACGTTTAATCCGATTAGACATCATCTGTGGTATGAGGCTAATGTATAACCACTGCAGTATGTATAGGCATCTTCACCATTGAGGAATTATGTCAAAAATTGCGATTGGGGACACCTGGATCAAAGTTATTCCAATATGGGCCTGGCGTGTGTTCCATTTTCAAATCTCAGAATGATTTGACAAGAGCAGACGGATGACTCAATGGGGGCCAAGCCTCGCATGAGCCACCGAATTATAACAGAGCATCAGTGTGCTTGCCACACCTCGCTTTCAACTCCCATTGTGATTTGGTCAGAGCACACACATGACACAATGTAGACCAAGCCTCATTTTGAGCATCAGTGTGCCTACCACACCTCAATTCCCATTGTAAATAGGTCAGGGCACACACGTGACACGACCCAAGCCTTATCTTGAGCAGCGGTGTGAGACAAGCAAACAGATGACCAAATGCGGGCCAAGCCTCATTTTGAGCCACCATATGGCAATAAAGCATCAGTGTGCCTGCCACACCTCGGTTTCAATTTCCATTGTGATTTACCCAGAGCACACACATGAAACAGCGTGGCTCAGGCCTCATCTTGAGAAGCGGTGTGACAACAAAGCACACCCTCATCCTCACTTATGAAGGATATAACAATCTTAAATGAAAAAATTAAAAGGAAAATTTTACAGGTGTACGCTGCAAATCTCTGCATATAAAAAAGAGATGATAGTGATAATAAAAAATAGGTGAATTGAGACCAGAGGGAGTATGCGATCCTACAAATAAAAACCAACACCCCCTTACTGTACAAAAATAATGCAAACTAGTTACTGAACAAAACATATTTTACTTCACAATTGCAATGTCCCACCAATAATGATAAGAATTCTGCCACCCACCACCATAACTGGATGGCAAAAATAATGTATATTTTATATTTTATATAGATCTAAGATGGTTAAATAATGATAAAATAAATATAGATCAAAAATATCAAAATAATTTGTCAACAAGACATGCAACATGAATCCCAGATTGAAAGCGGGCAAAATATTACTGTATGACTGGATATCTCATGGAATGTATTTGTAGTATGCCCTGTACTGAAATGTATTCATAAACCATGTGTGTGCATTAACCACTTAATTCAACAAGTGATATCCACGATGAAAGCAGAGGAATACTTCCCTACCTGGGTGACAGACAGAAATTCTTCCTCAGGGAAGCCACTCTCTGAAAACACAACATTTTTTGTTTCAGAGAGTGGCTTCCCTGAGGAAGAATTTATATGCACTATTTGAAACGCATCGGATTTTTCAACTACGTACCATTTAGAGCCATGTTATGTTATATGTCTCTTTATAGAATTGTAGTTTGAAATTGCCACTTTCCAATTGTCATATATGTGTAAAACCTATGTATTTCATTCTATGATTGTTTGTATTCTTCGTACAACCATCATTTTTAGTTTTTTTGTAATAATAAACAATATTCTGTATATATATATATATATAGCTATATATATCTATATATATATATAGATATATATATGATTTTTGGTTACACATTGCCTTTAAAATCCCAATGTTTGAGATATTCAACTAATATGTATGTCAAGGGATGATGGCAATTACATGCCGTTCATCATTAGTCTAATCAATTATTATACTTCAATGCAAGCTTGCATGTACAAATAAGCCTCTATATATGAAGACATGTTGGGCTAACCCTTCCACTAATAGCACAGACACATTTGGGGTTGATTTACTAAAGGCCAATAGGTTTTTCTCATTGCAAGATAATTTTCCCCAGAGCTTAGTAAACGAGGCGAAGCTCTGTAGACTTGCATCATCCAAATATGTGCAAGCAAAAATGCTGCTTTTGTTTAATTTCCTTGCATGTGATTGGTAATTCTTTGCAAAGTGAAATTTCACCACATTTCCCAAGCCATGGGAACACATTTCTTGCAAAATGCACCTTCCCTTGCAAAGTGAACAGTCAATTTACGTTTAGTGAATTAAACCTGTTCTGCCAGGAGTTGGAGGTGCTCACGTGTTGTAAAGAAATTGGAACTATTTGTATTTTGGGATGGTTAAAACTCCTGTTTTATTTGTTATCTGTGTACCATTGGGGGGATTTCCTTCCACTTCCTCTTCTGTAGGAAATGAGAGGGAATCTCTCCAATATGAGAGAAATCCCCTCCTAGATTGCTGTCACAAGAACAAGTGTCCCAGTTGGAAGATTTCCCCCCTTTTCCCGTTTTGATGACAAATTTAAATGTTGTATTTCCCACCACCTTAAAGCTAAAGCCAAAACATTTTTTCCAGTTTTGGATAGCGTGGATATGGATTAGAACACTGATCAGGTTTTTATTAAAAGAAAATCCCAAATAAAAGGTTGTCCCCAGAATAGTAATAGCAGGGAAATCTTCCAATAGGGATACTAGTTCTGTGACCTGGGGGTCCCTAAGGAATTGCAGCGATTTTCTCTCACTTCCTGTTTGGCTGTGGGACAGGAAGTGAAGAGAAATCTCCACAACTGTACATAGATGGCAAAAAAATAAATCTGACAGGGGCTATAACTCTCCCTTGCTCTATCCAAAATGAAAAAAAAAAGTTTTGCCTACAGTTCTACTTTAAGTCCAGGTGATATTGGTCACTGGGACAAATAATGAGGACAAATCTCAATAGCAGGAACACAGACAAAAAACAATAAATATGTAATATACTTTATAACAGTCATAAGAAAGAATTGATTGGCAGGGCGATTGCCTCAATTGTGGTTGAGATTCTCTTTAGCTTGCATTGTTGTCTCGGTTCCAAATGGTAATAGGGGTACTTTTAACTTTTTTTTTGCAATTTGAGAGAGAAACATGAAAAAAAAGTTACATTTTATAAAAAATAATTCCTAGACTGACAATATACTGGATTGCTGAGGAATTTCATTTTAAATAAAATTCTCTGTCTTGGCGCACACAGTAAATTACTATGTTAAAATTGTTTGTTATCTATACTGCACAGAATGCTTTATAACATGTTTCAGTTTTCTGTGGAAATACTGGGCAGATTCGAATATGATGCTATTGAAGAAAGATAAAAAAAATCCCATTAAAGTTGTGTAAAACTGGCAATAATTTCTCACTTCTGTCAGTGCCACTCCCCTTTGTTCTATCCCCACAATTTTTAAGCCCCCTACCCATTTTGAAGGCAATGGCCAGGACATAGGTTCCTGCTTTGACTTGCTAATCTAATGGCACAGCTGTTGTATCAAAGGTCTCGTATCTGTCACTGAGTTTGAAATCCCTTTCGGCCGTCTCAAAAGTAGCTGTCACTTTCCATCCGTCTCTCTTTCTCTCACCTCTATACAGCTGAGCTTTTCAGTATGACATGAGATGGTGACAGCAGCCTGCAAGTTATGTCAAAGGGTTTACACATAATTTTTGACTCTTTATTTATTTGTGGGTTTACAGGGAAATCATGTTTTCTGCATTTAAAGTATGGGTTTATAACATTTCATAAAGCATTAATTTAAAGCAAATTGTTCAATAAAATGGAAAATCTGACTTCTTTGTTATTATTTTTTAATACCATACCTACATACCAGAAAATCTTACATGATTCTATTGTAACAAATAGTCCTTAGCCCAGTTGGGAAGCATCATTAGTAGGGAGGGTGTGAATCTAATCATTTATGGCCAAAGTCTGGAATATGTCGCTGTCTTGGTTTGAGATTTATAGGCAGATTGGTTGGTTGTAGTATTACTAATATCATCATATAACATGCATTATTATGTATATCCTGCCAACAGAGTAACACCAGGAAGCAAAGCATACAGGGAAATGTAGTTCCAGGACTCAAGTTTGATATTAAGATTTAACTGTATGGATCTACAAAAGACCAGCATGCTTTGAGAACAGGAAATGATAGACTCCATTTTAATTTCCTGAGAATTCAGACAGCATGAGTCAGAGTAAGAGATCAGATTTGAGGGAGAGATGCTGTCTCTTAGGTGATTTCACTGTGTGATTTAGGCCTCCGCCACCAGTCGAGACATCCAGTCTGAGAGATGGGCATTCCAAGTGCACATCCAGGTGCACCTGCACTGATGGTGAAGCGTTCCAGTGTCAAGTGACCAGTCGGGTCGCCAGGAGAGCCTGTTTGTTCCAGGGCCTTCATTTTGGGCCTTGACTGCAGGATTGGGTGAGGACGCTTTTGCCCATTTGCAGGAAACAGGAACACTGCACCACAGAAGAAGATAAATTGACACTGTATACAAACATCATTGCTGTCATCTTGCTGACACTTATAGTGCCACAGGGCTAAAGGATAAGGCGATCCATTTCCAGGGACACTGTATCCAGACACCATTGTTCTTTCACCTTGCTCAGAAAAATCCTGTCTTCTTCACTTGATAATCCAGGCAACTTGTGTTGTTTGACCGTGCTATGCAGGAGTTTAGGTGCACCAACGAAAGTGGCTAGCTGAAGATACAAAGTTATCCGTTGTTCAAAAGGACTGAAGATACTAGTGCCATACAGACCTACACACACACATATTCAGGACTCTGTATATGCAGTGGGCATGTGGGAAAGTTTATCTAGGAAGCTAACCACTTCAGCCCCAGAAGAATTTACCCCTTTCCTGACCAGAGCACTTTTTGTGATTCAGCACTGCGTCGCTTTAACTGACAATTGCATGGTCATGGGACGTTGTACCCAAACAAAATGGACATCCTTTTTTTCCCACAAATATAGCTTTCTTTTGGTGGTATTTGACTGCCTCTGCGGTTTTTATTTTTTTCGCTATAAACAAAAAAATAGCAACAATTTTGAAAAAAATTCACTTTTTGCTATAATAAATATCTCCCAAAAATATATAAAAATTTTTTTTTTTCCTCAGTTTAGGCCGATATGTATTCTTCTACATATTTTTGGTAAAAAAAAAAAAATCACAATAAGCGTATATTGATTGGTTTGCGCAAAAGTTATAGAGTCTACAAAATAGGGGATAGATTTTTTTTTTGATTTTTTTTTTTACTAGTAATGGCGTCAATCTGCGATATTTATCATGACTGTGACATTATGGCAGACACATCAGACAATTTTGACACATTTTTGGAACCTCTGACATACTAATACAGAGATCAGTGTGATTAAAAATTTATTGATTACTGTAAAAATGTCACTGGCAGTGAAGGGGTTAACACTAGGGGGCAGTGAAGGAGTTAACTGTGTTCCCTGGGAGGTGATTCTAACTGAAGGGGGAGGGGACTAACTAGAGCAAGACAGATCATGGTTCCTAGCTAACAGGAACACACGATCTGTCACTCTTGTCAGAACAGAATAGTGAAGTGTGTGTCTACACACACTCGTCCCTGTTCTGTATCTCCTGTGCAGCGGGCACACGCGCCTGCTACCCGGACCCTGCAAGGCCACGTACAGTAACGCGTTTTCGCGCAGGAGAGCCAACCTGCCACAGTAGAGGGATAAGTGAGAACAGGGTGGGGATACCACCACAGACACTTCAACCGACTACCCACAGGCTTCTTTACTATTTGTCACAATACCCCCATCTTGCCCTCTCTAAAGATGGACATTTCCCCTGGCCCCTCTCCAGATAGTACAGGAGGACAACAAGTCACAGATGAGTGTACACCAGCCACTTATCCAGCACTCAGTGGAGAGCCTCCCTCCCGGTACTGCTCAGGGTTCACAGTAGCAGGTGGAGGAGTGTTTTGCAAATGGTATGCGGAAAGCCCGGAAGAGGTTCACAGCCTGCCACCCATAGCAACGGTCCTCTGCTCACCCTTTCCAATTGTAACAGTGGATGGACAGGTGGGGTGGAGGAAGGGTACCGCCTACCTCCTGTGAATACTAGGAATGGAGGTAGCAGTCATTGGTCAAAAAATTATACTGGATCTATACTAATCCAATCTGTGCTGTGAGTGAATGGAGCAGTACCTGTCAATAAACCCAGCACTGTAGAGGACATGCGGCCCCAAGCAGGCCTGGTGACAGCATGTGGGAGGGGAGGAGGAGTTGGGGAGGGGAATCCCATGGAAAGCTGACGCAACGGCCCTGCTCCATAACAACTAATAATTGCCGACAGCTGAAAAAAACCGAGCCAGAAAGTTTTTGGGTATCAGTGCATTTCCATGAGTACCGATATCCGTAGAAATGCTTAGTATCGGCACCTCGACAATACTGGTATCAGTATCGGTGCAACCCTACTCTACATGCTGCTGTGTGGAAAGATTTGGGAATGGTGAGTAATCAGATAAGCCCAAAGTAAGCTACACACTGGATCAGCCCAGTTCAGGAAAGACTATAAAGCTATCTTTCTCGGAACTGGAATGATCATGTGAAGCTCAGAAGTAGATCTTTGTCATTGTCCTTCACTTTCTTACCACAAGATTTATCTCCTTTGTGCAACAAAATGCAAAACTATATCTAACATGCCATTTTGCACTCCTTAACCAGTTCCCAACCAGCGCACGCCTATGTACGTCGGCAGAATGGCACGGGCAGGCATATTGGCATACAGGTACGTCCAATCTTTAATGCCGTCCTGCCATCGTGAGCGCGCCAGCAACGGCACGCTCGCATGCGGGTCGCCACGATCAGCTCACTGGGCGGTTGAACAAAGAGATGCCGTTGTAAACAGCATCTCCCGTTCTGCCTAGCAACAAGTGATGCTGATCTCTGCTCCATGTGATTGGAGCAGAGATCAGTGTTCACTAAATGAAAGCCCAGCCCCCCACAGTTAGTAACACACCCCTAGGAACACTTAACCCCTACACTGCCACCCACTGGCTAACCCCTTCACTGCCAGTGTCATTTACACAGGAATCACTGCATTTGTATAGCAGTGATTGCTGTATAAATGACAATGGTCCCAAAAATGTGTGAAAAATGTCCGATGTGTCTGCCATAATGTCGCAGTCACAATAAAAATTGCTGATCGCCACCATTACTGGTAAAAAAAAATATTAATCAAAATGCCATAAAACTATCCCCTATTTTGTAAACGCTATAACTTTTGCGCAAACCAATCAATAATCGCATATTGCAATTTTTTTACCAAAAATATGTAGAAGAATACGTATCGGCCTAAACTAAGGGAAACAATGTTTTTTATATATATTTTTGGGGGATATTTATTATAACAAAAAGTAAAAAATAATGCATTTTTTTCAATATTGTTGCTATTTTTTAGTTTATAGCGCAAAAAATAAAAAAATGCAGGGGTGATCAAATACCCCCAAAAGAAAGCTCTATTTGTGGGAAAAATAGGACGTCGATTATGTTTGGGAGCCACGTCGCATGACGGCGCAATTGTCAGTTAAAGCAACACAGTGCCGAATTGCAAAAAGTGGTCTGGTCTTTAGCCAGCAAAATGATCCGGGGCTGAAGTGGTTAAACATGCAAAAAAAAATATTAGCATCCTTTACAAGCAGACCAGCAGCTACTTTTGCCATCATCATCTAAGTGATCATTGTGATAAGAATTAAAAAGGCTGAACATCAAAAACATGCCTCGCTATGTTGACTTCCTGAATTTGGTGATTTGGTGATCCAAAAATTCATTAAAAAAACATCAAGGCCTGCAGCAAATTTTGCTAATGACGTACTGTGGTTGTTCATGCTTTTGCAACCCACACCACAAAAACTTGACATTGGGTTGCAAACTCAGCACAACCCAAACTTTATGTTACAATCAGCAATGACCAACCAAAGTTAAGGGAGGCAAGCCATGCAAGCAGAAGTGAAGGGGCCCACAAGGATCATCCTTATCTTAATTATATGCAGGAAAAGTAGAAAATATAGTCAATTTCTGTTCACAAAAATGTTTTATTTTCTGTAATTTTTCTGATGTTTGATGTCTTTGAAAGGTTTGCTTCAGTGTATGCCACGGCATTTTAATAGAGTCATGGCACTTGCCAAATTAAATAGGTCTCTTGAATCAATTAATAAAAGGACTGCAGCATTCTTAGGGTAGACAGGATGGAGAGGTTGGTTTCTCACCACTTCATCACTATTTTATTCATGATGCACCACAGCATATTCTTTGTGCTGATAATAAATCCTTGTGTTCTATTTTGTTTAGCATGCTGTTATTATTCTTATGTTTTGTTGCAGTACACTAAGTTTTTTCCTGCACATTATTAATATTTAATTTCTTGAATCTCACTGAAAACATGTTGATGCATATTATGTGTCTGTGTGTGTTTGTTGCGAAGGGATGGGTTAAAAAACAATCTGCCTCAGGTGTCAAGTAGGCTAGGTATGCCTATGAAGAGATCTCACAGGCCAATGCCTAAAGCAACAGGTTTAGAGGAGGAGCACCAATCCTCAATATTTACATGATGTGATATTCTTTGTTTCTTTCTTCTGTCTATCCATGGACATCTATGACTAAATTCAACAAGGATATTGTAATGAGAAAAATCTGAAAGATTTGTGTAGTTCAGAAAACATGAAACCTTCACTTTCTATAAAAGGGTTCTATCATTTAAAGTATAACTAAAGGCAAAACATATTTCTTTTTGTTTTGGACAGAGAGGAGATGGATTAGAACATCTGTCGGTTTTTCTTTCTGTCTGTGATCCCATTAGGGAGAATCACCCTCTATATTAGTTCTGTTTAACCATTATCATTGAAAGTGAAAGAAAATCCTAAATTTTGAGTTGCCCCCAGAAAAGTAAGAGAGGGTAAATCTTCCAATGGGGGCACTAGTTCTGGTGACCAGAGGATCCCCCCAAAAATTCCCTTAATTTGCAGTGATTTTCTATCACTTCCTGTTTTGGCCATGGGACAGGAAGTGGAGATAAATCTCCTTATGGCAGAAAAAAAAATCTGACAGGGGTAATAACCGTCCCTTACGCTATCCAAAATGAAAAAGCTTTGTCTAGAGTTCCACTTATGATTCAAAGGGTTCGGGTACCAAAATAATGTCTGATTTTGGAGATATTACTATGTTTAGACTTGAAGCATGGAAGAATAATGTAATAAAGTAATGTACCATAGTATTAAGATTGCTTTAGTAAGGCATTTATAGCAGGATGCTCATAAGAGCCACATGAAAAATTACATCAAATAAGCAAGAAAAAAACAAAACAAAACCAAAAAAGAAAAAAAACAAAACATCTAAGTATGGTTTAGTTTGCCCAGAAGAAAAAGAAATACAAAATAGAGTCTCTTTAATTTCAAACCATAACTATCAGTTATTAAATGTAATTGTTTCTGAATTAGGGGGGGGGGGGGGTGAATTAGTGGAGTTTCAATCTGCCCAAAGAGTTTGAGAGGGTTGCTTTGTGGTACCAATCCATGTATTGAAAAGTTGTCATTAGTTGTGATATATCTGAAGTTGAGAGTGTTCACGCTATAAAAGTTTCCATCTTGTAAAGAAATGACTGGCTGGGCCAAAGGACTATTGTGTCTAACCTTTCGATATACAATAGAGCCTTTAGATCATTTTTGATTGTCGTTATCGTTGGTAGAGTAGATGATATCCAAGTTTTTAGCATCGCTTTACGAGCAGCTAAAAGGCATTACATAGCCCACTTGGGGGATGTAAGAGTTGCAAGATGTTTCAGATATGTCAGATTTTTTGATGTAGCCAAATCGGCAAGTTGTCTTGTTTTTGGTAACACATACTGATGTGATTTCAAAGATTTATCTCAGTATTTGATCCCAAAATAGTACGATTTTCCAACATTCCCAAAACCGTTGTAGTAAAGTTTGACGGAATGAACCACACCAGGGACAGGCATGCGCCGTAGACAGCGGTGCCTGTTTTCGGGCAAATATCTCTTAAACCATATAGGTTTAGGAGATATTTCTTGGACCTACAGGTAAGCCTTAATCTAGACTTACCTGTAGGTCAAAGTGGTTTGTAAGGGTTTACAACCACTTTAAGTGTGTCACAATGCCGTGCTTATTACTTCATTAGGGTAGCTGAAACTCTGTCCTCTTGTCCATTTGATACTTCAATATTAGGACAATGATGGCACGGGGAATGAGAAAACACATCCAATAATGCTCTGCCTGAGGAGAGCCGCAATATCCCCCCAGCCGCCCACCCAAATTGTAACAATACAGCTGAACAGGGTTATATTTATACCACAGCTGTGATGTTTTGCTTTGTAGCTGCATACTTTTTAACTCAGGGTGCAGAGTTTGAGTTCAATGGGGTAGCACCATAACCACAACCCAAATGCACAGCTTACAGTTGCAATGCAGTCCTGAATATGTAAAATTGTTATTGGACAATTAAAAAAAAAAGTAAAACAAAAAAGCAGGCATGCGGGAGGTGACAGTAGTGCTTCCCTAATACTTGTTAGCCACTGTTATACAACCCTCCAAAAAGGGATTTGTGATGGCGAGTCTTTCCACAAACAGTAGGACATCCATGGGTCTCCACACGATAATAAGAGACAAGAGGTAGTTGCTCCAGGATGTAGCATGGACTAACCTGTAAATTAATTAGTAAGAGGTTCATAAAAGAGCGGATTAATTTGATGAGATGAATCTGCAATCCATGGAAAATACCTGCTTATAATGAATCAACCAAGCTAGCTATATAATCCTAGCCAGGATTGTAATAGAAAACATGACACTGCCAGGATTGTCAAAAGATATAAGGCACATTTAGGAGGTGTCCAATCACACCAACAAAATTTAAATATTAGCCTCTAAATGCATTTATGAATGCTTAATGAGTGAATGTTTTAACCACTTGCTGACCAGCTCATGCCGATATACGTTGGGAAATCGTCGCACAGGTACATCTTTCGAAGGCACGTGCGTATGCCTGTGGCATGGTGGGGGACCCGATGTGCATGGCCGGCTGGTGTGATCGCAGGAACAAGGGCTAGAACGGGAATTTGTGTGTGTAAACACACAAATCCCTGTTCTGTCAGGGGAGAGGAGACATATAGTTTGTTCCTAGTAAGCAGGTTTGTTCCTAGTAAGTAGGAACAATGATATGTCTCCTCCCCCAGTCAGTCCTATTCCCATACAGTTAGAAACACTAACTAGGAAACACATTTATCCCCTGGATCGCCCCCTAGTGTTAACCCACCTCCTTGCCAGTGACGTAGTGACAGTGACACAGTAATGAGTGCATTTTTATAGCTCTGATCGCTTTATGAATGTCAATGGTCCAAAAAATGTGTCAAAAGTGTCCAATCTGTCCTTTGCAATGTCGCAGTACTGCTAAAAATCATAGATCACCACCATTACTAGTAAAAATTATAATAATAAAAATGCCATACAAATGCCATTAATATTTCCCATAGTTTGTAGACGCTATAACTTTCGCGCAAACCAATCAATATACGCTTATTGCATTTTTTTTGACCAAAAATATGTAGAAGAATTTATATTGGCATAAAATGATGAAGTAATTTGTTTTTTAAAAACCTTTTTGGGGCTATTTATTATAGCAAAAAATTAAAATTATTGTGTTTTTTATTTTCTAAATTGTCGCTATTTTTTTGTTTATAGTGCAAAAAATAAAAACCACACAGGTAATCAAATACCACCAGAAGAAAGCTCTATTTGTGGGAAAAAAGGGCATCAATTTTTTTTTTGTGTACAATGTCGCACAACCGTGCGATTGTCAGTTGAAGTGAAAAAATGGTCTGGTCATTAAGCAGCCAAATCTTCCGGTCTGTAAGTGGTTAAGCTTGATGAATTCCAAGATCATAATTTCTTTGAATGGAACCATATTCCACATTTATAATACAATGACTGCACAAGCAAGCTCCAAAAGGGTTATAAAATAAATCAGATGCATAAACAGAAAGCACAAGAAGAAAGGAATATGTATGCCTACATATTGTAGAAGATGCTCATGTGAGCAATGTGAATTTTTCATATTGTGTCAGTTCGGCACAACACATCAATTCTTTTTGTCATCCTTTTGTTTACAAATTCTTTGGAAACACTGACAGGAAGCACCGGTGGCAGTTTCGGTCTTTTAAAGCATCACGGAAAAACGAATCCTTCTAAACAATTTAAATTTAAAATCCTCCAGTTTCACTAAAATAGGTTAAATCAATTAAAATAAATATAAAAATATAATGTTTACTCTAAAGCCATCACAAAGTTAACTCACCTCAAAAGAACTGTGAAAATCTCGGCACACCAATTCTCTCATTGTTCTGTAACTGTCTCGAAAAATGTGCCACGCGGTGGGTTTATGCTTTTTTTGTGTCCTTTACTTCCATAAAAAAGCTGACTTAAATATTATTATTCATTACCAGACAAGGTCAGGAGATTGATTTTCCCAATATTGTCTAAGTTATTGATATTGCAGCAAAATCTATCAGCAATGAGAAATATTGTTGATGGTGAAAAGTGGTCCTGTCCTGTGTCCTTCAGAATTAGTGGATCATTGTAATAGCTTATTTGATCAATCAAATAAATGGGCAATGGTCGCTTGAAAAATATCCAAAGAAACTACATTTTTATTGAATTTTAGATCAGTGAAAGATTAATTCTAATTGGTGTAAAATGTGCAAAGATTTTGTAGTCCATTCAGGGATCTTCTAATATGCCATGAAACAAACTTTTATGCTGATCTGGTAGGTTAATGAGTTCACAGCTTCTCCAACCACTCATAACCTCAAAGCAGTCAGTTTTCAAGAGAATTGTTAAAGCCGTTGTAAACTGCTGAAAAAAAAAACCCCTACAAGATAAAGGCATAACTTCCTAGTATGCCTAGCATACTAGCATATTATAAAATACTCACCTTAGAAGGAGGCCCTCTCAGTGGCGCACAGTCACCGATGTGAAGGCTGACATCTCCCATCCCTTCTTCCAGGATCGCAAACTCTGTTAGTGCCTGGAACTGCAATGACGTCACTGCCTTGCAGGTACGTGGGAGTCCTCAGTTCCGGCAAGAAGCTCTGATGTTTCGGCACAGTATGCTGGACCTTCAGAGCACTTGCACCGCTAACATCAGTGGCTGCATACAGGATGAATATCTCTTAAACAGTGCATGTTTAGGAGATATTCATTTTACCTACAGGTTAACCTTATTATAGGCTTACCTGTAGATAAAAATAACATAGTGAGTTTACAACCTCTTTAAATAAAAACCTGTCCTGGAGAATAGCCTACAAGAACAAAGGTTACCATTGATGTACCTCCTTCTGAAAATGCTGGCTGTGCTTTCTGAATCAGTAATTTTTGCTGCACATTATTAATACTGAAGTTATTTTTCTGTCTCTTATTAATATTTAATTTCTTGAATATTACTAAAAAATTATTTGATTCATATTATGTGTCTGTGTGTGTTTGTTGAGAAGACGGGAAGGGGATTAAAAAATAATCTGCCTTGGGTGTCAAGTAGGCTAGGTATACCTAGGAAGACCACTCAAAGCCAATGCCTAAAGCAACAGGTTTAGAGGAGGAGCACCAATCCTCAATATTTACAATAATGTGATTTTCTTTGTTCCCCTCTCCTGTCTATCCGTGGACATTCGTGCCTAAATTCAACAAGAATAATATACTGTAATGAGAAAGGGGGCAAATTATGTTTTTTAAAAGACTGAGAAAAATTTGTGTAGTTCAGAAAGCATGAAACAAATCTGGAAAATCTGGAGTAAAGTCAAAGCTCCTAGTCTACATACTTGTGCTGGGCCAAGGATTACAAATGTACTGAAACCTTTAGATCAATTTACAACTAGGTAACTAGCTAGTAGTAGTTAGTCCCATTCTTGCGGACTTATTTTGTAATGTTGAAGACAATTTGTAGAAATTCAAGCACTTTTTTTAGATCTCATTAGGCAATATTCTTAAAGTGATATGAAAGTTTTTTGTTCATGGAAATTGCAATTGCAGTGTGTGTATTCAAAGAGCGGCCCCTTACCTCCTCTTTTTTCCACTGTCGCTCTCCGCTTCTTATCCTCTCTGTGCACCCCCTCAGCAAACCATGTGCTTTAGGGGCACCTGTGTGGGCGTGCTCCCATGCCAGATTGCTGCTGTTTGTGTCTCCTGTGAGAAGAGGAAGAGAGGAGAGTGGGGGCTGCACATGGGACAGTTCTGGATCAGTGGAGGAGTCAGGTAAATGTATTGAGGGGGGACAGACAGTAGAGTGTCTTTTACCTTAATACATAAATTGCATTAAGATTAAAACAAACATTTAGACTCCTTTCACACTGACGCGGTTTTCAGGCATTGTAGCGCTAGAAATGGAGCCTTTAAAGTGCCTAAAAACCACCTACCAGTCATTGCAGCGTGACTTTTCACACTTGCGGGACATTAGGAAAAGTCCTGCAAGCAACATCTTTGGGGCAGTTTGGGAGGGCTGTATTTAGCGCTGGGGGGGGGGCACCTTTCCCCTCTTTTTCACATTTTTATTCCCCTTCACCCATCTTCCTTTTTCCTTTACATCTTTTCCCCTTTTTTCCATTCCTTTTCTTTTCCCTTGCCCTTTTGCCTCCTCCATTCTCTTTTGCTTTCCTTTTTACTTTTCTATTCCTCCTTTCCTGTGCAGCTTTTTTGTCATTTCCTTTCTTTTTTTTGTCCCCTTCTCCCACTCCACCCCCCTTCCCTTTTCTTTGCCTTTTCTTCCCTTTCTTCTTCCTTCCTTGCTGTTTTCCTTCATATTTATTCTGTCTCCTCTTTCTCTTGTGTGTCAGTCACTTTGGCTATTTCTATCTTTTTGAGGCAACCATTTGACCATTTGGCTTATCATACTTTTTCATCTGCATATATAGGGACCCACCCATTCCTCCAGGTGGAGGTGGGGTGGAGTTTTTGCACGGGCTCCCAGGCCTCATATTTTCCCGCCGAGCCGGTATCCTCTGATTACAGTTTCTGGGTGAGTGAGAGATATGCCTTCATGAAACATTATGGTCTCTCTCTCTCACTCTCACTCTCATTCTCACTCTCACTCTCACTCTCACTCATAAAGCATTGCTATATGTCCCAATGACTTGAAAATGTAACTGTATTTGCCCAATGCTTTACAAATATATTTAAGTATATATTAATAGCATGTTATCATAAATATTTATGTAAAGATTCATGCATTAATGTCTATATACATTGTGTATTCAATTTTTATCTATGTAATTATATAATCTATACAGTATTAACTGATGTTTCATCTGTAGAATTCACACAACACCATATGGTGCTATCTTCAAGGCCCTGACGAAGCGACACTGTCTGCGAAACGCGTAGGCCCCATTTCTATTAATTGTTGAGGATCTGCACACCCTGAATTCAAACCTAATAGTATAAACTGTAATGTACTTTTTTTCAACAGTTTTTATTGTAAATAAAATTGTCTACTTTTTCATAAGTTTATTATTGCATTTCATTTGTTCATACTCCTCAAAGGCACAATTAGAGTCCCATCCAGTTCTGTTTTTTTGACACATAGTTTGAAATTGTGCGATTTCAAAGTCAGATTCGGCTTTTGCAGCTGCAGATTTATTTTTTTTTTTTTAATGACCATAGTTCCTCTTTAATTTCATCAACTTTTTGTCTCAAAGCATCAATGATGAAGTGGGTCTGTCTCACCTGCTCTTCTAGCAACATTTTTTAAAGATTTTCCCGCTATTACTTTTCTGGGGACAACCCAAATTATTATTTTTTTTTATTTCACTGTCAATGATAATGGTAAACTAGACAAATAGAGAGGGTGAATCTCCCCACCAGGGTGTAGACAGCAATAAAGCCTGACAGGTATTCTAATCCCCACCCCATCCAAGCCCAAAAAAAATGTTTTTCCTTTAGTTATACTTTAGGTATTGTGGAAAAAAGCCCTTTAACCACTTAATAACCGGCCTATAGCCAAATGACGGCTATAGGCCGGTTTGTTATTTGTGGGGGGCCGTCATATGACGTCCTCCCGGAGAATCGGTCGTGCGCGCCCCCTCGGGCGCGCACACCGGAACATCCGGAACAACACGGATCGCGGTAAAGGACCAATAGCAGCGGTCCTTTACCACGTGATCGCTCCGTCCAATGACGGAGCGATCACAAAATATAAACAAAGAACGTCACAGGTCACGCAAAGTTCACTTCTCTCCTCTCCTCACACCGATGCAGCGTGAGAGGAGAGGAGAGCTACATACGTATATGTGAGTGAAAAAAACAGTGCCCAGCAGTGCCCCAGCAGTGCCCAGCAGTGCCCAGCAGTGCCCTAGCAGTGCCCCAGCAGTACCCAGCAGTGCCCAGCAGTGCCCCAGCAGTGCCACAACAGGGATCAGCAGTGCCACAACAGTGCCATCTGTCACCTCTGTGCCATCTGTCACCTCTGTGCCACCTGTGCCACACCTGTGCCACCCCTGTGCCACCAGATCCACACCAGATCCACACCAGATCCACACCAGTGCCACTACAGTGCACACCAGTGCCATACCAGTGCCACACCAGTGCCACCTGTGCCCATCAGTGCCACCTGTGCCCATCAGTGCCACCTGTGCCCATCAGTGCCACATCAGTGCCGCCTGTGCCCCACCAGTGCCGCCTGTGCCCCGCCAGTGCCGCCTGTGCCCCGCCAGTGCCGCCTGTGCCCCGCCAGTGCCGCCTGTGCCCGCCAGTGCCATCTGTGTGCTAGTCAGTGCCACCAGAGCCACACCAGTGAAACCAAAGCCACTATAGTGACATCAGTGCCGCCTGTGCCCACCAGTGCCGCCTGTGCCCACCAGTGCCGCCTGTGCCCACCAGTGCCATCTGTGTGCCCACCAGTGCCATCTGTGTGCTAATCAGTGCCACCAGAGCCACACCAGTGCAACCAAAGCCACTATAGTGCCCAGTGCCGCCTGTGTCCACCAGTGCCGCCTGTGTCCACCAGTGCCACCTGTGCCCACCAGTGCAGCCTCACCAGCCACCAGTATGGCAAAAAAATATTTTACTAGCGAGGAGGCCTACCAGCTTTTAAGTATAACCGATGAGAGCAGCGCGGAGCTCTCTGATTCTCTGTCCAATTCGGATTCTGCCTATGAACCCGTTACAAGCAGCGGGTCTGATACTGAATCAGAAGAAGAATATGTGCCCGTGAAAAGAATGCGTTCTGGCGTGGAGCAGCAGCCTACTACCAGCAGCGCAGTGCCGTCCACCTCGAGAGCAGTGCCGTCCACCTCGAGAGCAGTGCCGTCCACCCCGAGAGCAGTGCCGTCCACCCCGAGAGCAGTCCCGAGAGCAGTGCCGTCCACCTCGAATAGGGGCCATGCCAGCCTTCCCTATGCCCTTCAACACCCCCTGTGGCTGCCCTCTAATTCCGGAGAAGCAAATATCCCCCCCTTCACCGCCCAGCCAGGTGTCCAGGTGAACACCGATGATTTTTCAATGCTAGATTTTTTTAATTTGGCTTTCACTGAAGACTTACTATCATCCATTGTGGCCCAGTGCAACCTCTACGCACAGCAGCACATAGTAAGCAACCCTGGCTCTAGTTATGCCCGTCCCTTTCAGTGGAGAGAACTAACTGTAGAGGAATTCAAAATTTTCTTAGGCCTAACATTTTCTATGGGACTTTCAAAAAAAAAACAATTGTACTCCTATTGGTCTACCAAACCTGTCCACCACATGCCACTCTTCTCATCCCTTATGCCAAGATCACGATACGTAATGATTATGCGGTTCCTCCACTACAATGACAACACCCAGTGCCTTCCCCGAAATGACCCAGCTTTTGACAAACTATTTAAAATTCGGCCACTTCTAAATTATTTCTCTGAAAAATTTCCCCAATTATATACCCCCGATCAGAACATTTCCGTGGATGAGTCCCTTGTAAAATTCTCAGGCAGGCTTGGCATCAAACAGTTTATCCCCAGCAAAAGGGCCCGATATGGGGTTAAAATGTACAAACTTTGTGACCGAGCCACGGGATACATCTACTCCTTCCTTGTGTACGAAGGAAAGGACTCCCAACTGCACCCCCCTGAATGCCCAGAGTACATTGGAGCCAGCGGAAGAGTGGTCTGGCATCTTGTCTATCCACTCCTTGGAAAGGGATACCACCTTTATGTGGATAATTTTTATACAAGCTTGCCCCTCTTCCGCAATCTTCACCGGAGAGACACCCCAGCATGTGGTACAGTGAGAGCCAATAGAAAGGGCTTCCCGCAAAAACTAGTCAATGAAAGGCTACAACGAGGGGAGACTGCATCTTTGCGGAACCAGGAGCTATTGGCTGTCAAGTGGAGGGACAAACGAAACGTCCACATGCTGACGACAATACATAATGACACCTACATAGAAGTCTCCAGAAGAAACGGCCCAATCCAGAAACCAGCCTGCATCTATGATTATAATTTGTTTATGGGAGGAGTGGACTTTAACGATCAGATGATTGAACCATACCTTCCCACAAGAAAATCCCGCCACTGGTATAAAAAAGTGTCCATTTATCTTTTCAGTTTGGCCATGTATAACACTTATGTCCTTTACCAAAAATCTACAGAGAACCCCGTATCCTATTTGTACTACCAAGAAGAAGTTATTTCCGCCCTTTTGTACCCTGAAGGCCCACCAGAAACTATTCGCTCTGATTGTGTGAGCAGACTCCACGAACGCCACTTTCCTGACAAAATCCCCCCCAGTGAAACAGGCTGCAGACGTCAGAAAAAATGCCGGGTGTGCTCCAGAAGAGGAATTAGAAGAGACACCACATTTTATTGCCCCGATTGTCCTTCCCAACCAGGCCTCTGTATAGGTGAATGCTTCCGCCGTTACCATACTTCTCTACATTATTAGGGAAGTATGGTAAAGGTAATTCTCATTTCCTGTCATTTTCCTCCACACCCTTTATGCCACTGCACTGAACTGTACATACCTCTGCCTTCTCCGACACCGACCCTGGCCTGTTATACGACCAAGCTTTTGCCTAACGCTAAACATACCTCTGCCTTCTCTGGAACTGACCCTGGCCTGTTATACGACCAAGCTTTTGCCTAACGCTAAACATACCTCTGCCTTCTCCGGAACTGACCCTGGCCTGTTATACGACCACGCTTCTGCCTAACGCTAAACTGTACCTGCCTCTGCCTTCTCTGGAACTGACCATGGACTGTTTGACCACGTTTTTTGCCTGCCTCTTGGATTGATCTTTTACCCTGCTATGCTAGTGGGAACAAAAGGGGTCTCACATATGTGAGGGGCTCCAGAATAGTTTTTCTGGATGAAGAAAACTAATTTTTTAGTTTTCTTATTCCCGAATTAGGGACTGGAGACTCAGAGGCTTCAAAGAGATTTGGGCGGGAGAAGCCTCTACCCCTTTCCCCATTATTTCATAGCCTGCTACTTGGACCATGTTCCTGCTTACTACCAGGATGGACAATATTCCTGCCTGCTACCTGGACAATTCCATTTACTGTCGCTGACCATGTCCCTGACTGCTGCCTGGATCAGGGCTCTCCTGCGGACAATTGGACTACTAAAACCACAGGTAATTTTTTGTTTACCCCTTACTTGGTATGTATGTGCTATGTTAGAAATATGAAGGGCCTTCAAAAATGTGATAGATTGTAAGGAAATTGGATGCGCAAGTTATGTTCCTAGAACACCTGATGATGCTTCTAAGATGTTGGGCCTCTATGTGGCCAGGCTATGTAAAAGTCTCACACATGTGGTATCGCCATACTCAGGAGTAGTAGCAGAATATATTTTGGGGTGTCATTTTTGCTATGTACATGCTATGTGTTGGAAATATCTTATAAATGGACAACTTTTTGTAAAAAAAATGCATTTTCATTTTTTTCCCACATTTTCCAAAAACTTTGGGAAAAAAATGAAACATTCAAAGGACCCATTATGCCTCATAGATTATACGTTGGGGTGTTTGCTTTCCAAAATAGGGTCACTTTGTGGGCGTTTCCATTGTCCTGGTGCTCCAGGGCCTTCAAAAGTGTAATAGGTGGTTGAGAGATTAGATGGGTAATTTATGCTCCTAGAACGCCTGAAGTTGCTACTTCAATGTTGGGCCTGTGTATGTGGCCAGGCTGTGTAAAAGTCTCACACATGTGGTATCGCCATACTCAGGAGGAGTAGCAGAATATATTTTGGGGTGTCATTTTTGCTATGTACATGCTATGTGTTGGAAATATCTTATAAATGGACAACTTTTTGTAAAAAAAATGCATTTTCATTTTTTTCCCACATTTTCCAAAAACTTTGGGAAAAAAATGAACCATTCAAAGGACTCATTATGCCTCATAGATTATACGTTGGGGTGTTTGCTTTCCAAAATGGGGTCACTTTGTGGGCGTTTCCATTGTCCTGGTGCTCCAGGGCCTTCAAAAGTGTAATAGGTGGTTGAGAGATTAGATGGGTAATTTATGCTCCTAGAACGCCTGAAGTTGCTACTTCAATGTTGGGCCTGTGTATGTGGCCAGGCTGTGTAAAAGTCTCACACATGTGGTATCGCCATACTCAGGAGGAGTAGCAGAATATATTTTGGGGTGTCATTTTTGCTATGTACATGCTATGTGTTGGAAATATCTTAGAAATGGACAACTTTTTGTAAAAAAAATGCATTTTCATTTTTTTCCCACATTTTCCAAAAACTTTGGGAAAAAAATGAATCATTCAAAAGACTCATTTTGCCTCATAGATTATACGTTGGGGTGTTTGCTTTCCAAAATAGGGTCACTTTGTGGGCGTTTCCATTGTCCTGGTGCTCCAGGGCCTTCAAAAGTGTAATAGGTGGTTGAGAGATTAGATGGGTAATTTATGCTCCTAGAACGCCTGAAGTTGCTACTTCAATGTTGGGCCTGTGTATGTGGCCAGGCTGTGTAAAAGTCTCACACATGTGGTATCGCCATACTCAGGAGGAGTAGCAGAATATATTTTGGGGTGTCATTTTTGCTATGTACATGCTATGTGTTGGAAATATCTTAGAAATGGACAACTTTTTGTAAAAAAAATGCATTTTCATTTTTTTCCCACATTTTCCAAAAACTTTGGGAAAAAAATGAATCATTCAAAGGACTCATTATGCCTCATAGATTATACGTTGGGGTGTTTGCTTTCCAAAATGGGGTCACTTTGTGGGCGTTTCCATTGTCCTGGTGCTCCAGGGCCTTCAAAAGTGTAATAGGTGGTTGAGAGATTAGATGGGTAATTTATGCTCCTCGAACGCCTGAAGTTGCTACTTCAATGTTGGGTGTGTGTATGTGGCCAGGCTGTGTAAAAGTCTCACACATGTGGTATTGCCGTACTCAGGAGGAGCAGCAGAATTTATTTTGGGGTTTCATTTGTTGAATGTACATGCTGTGTGAGAGAAATAACCTGTTATAATGACAATTTGGTGTGAAAAAAAAATTAAATTTAAAAAAATCTTCATTTTGCAAAGAATTGTGGGAAAAAATGACAAGTTCAAAAAACTAACGGTGCCATGTACTAAATACCTTGGAATGTCTACTTTCCAAAATGGGGTCATTTGGGGGGTTTTTGTACTTTACTGGCTTGTTAGGGTCTCAAGAAATGACATAGGCTCTCAGTACATCAGGTGTGATCAAATTGATACATTTTCAGCGATTGGCACCATAGCTTGTACACCCTATAACTTTCACAGAGAATAAAAAATTTCCACTAATTTGGATTATTTTTACTAAAGATATTTAGCAGTATACATTTTTGGCCAAAATTATGAAGAAAAATTACTTATTTACAAAAAAATTAATAGAAATGAAGAAAAAAGCATTTTTTTACAAAATTTTCGGTATTTTTTCATTTATAGCACAAAAAATAAAAATCCCAGAGGCGACCAAATACCACCAAAAGAAAGCTCTATTTGTGTGAAAAAAAGGACGAAAATTTCATATGGGTACAGTGTTGCATGACTGAGTAACTGTCATTCAAATTGTGAGAGCACTGAAAGCTGAAAATTGGTCTGGTTATTAAGGGTGTTTAAGTGCCCAGTTGTCAAGTGGTTAATTTATTTTTTGATTGTCAACAATCACCAATTCCCAAAATATACAGAAATTACTACTCATTAGGGACCTTAAAAAAGAAATCCCCAAAATGCAAAAGCTGCACAGTTTGAACGGAAAAAAAAACAGACAGACGCTGTCATCATGAAAATTAAAATGTTATCTGGCATTATTATTTCCTGTATCTGTCTTATTCACACCCGCCTGTGAAAATGTCAAATATGCAATTAAGTTGCTTCTTCGATGGAACCTCTGAGTTTTTTCCTTTTTCTGTCCCTGTAAAACAAGTAAACAGTCAATTAGAGTGTTACCTGCCTCTGTATGTGCCTACCACTAATTATCCACGCTTTGCATGTTGCTTTCTTGGGAGGCAAAGAGTGATGGTGAGGTTATCTCCAGCTAATTAAGTAGGTGAATGCCCCCGTTGCTAGAAATACCCTGGATTTTGGCAGAAAAATTAATAGAAAACATTGTCCACTGTCTTTGCTGCAAAGTGGTGATATGAAAAAAATGATGATGGCTAATGACTATTTATCACCAGACAGTGAAGGGTAGGTTTTGTATTAATTTTTTTAAAATCACCTGATGTTGTAAAGGTCACAGAAGAACTATATTTGAGGTAAATAGCAGGTGTAATAATTGTTCATCCATAATGTGCAAGGTGTGCACAGGAATTACCACTCTATTGCTTTTCATATTCTTTACTTTAATATATTTTATCACAGAAAATCAATATAGAAATTTCAAAAACAACACCTTAATGTTTGTCCTGAATTGTTGTTGCCTAAGAACTACTAAATATAAATTTATGCTAGCTGGCTTAGAAAGGCCAATAAAGGAGCTTTTGGGTAAGCCAGCCCCCTGCATACAGAAAGATCAGTGTAAGTGTTATAGACACTGGCAGGTCCATTAAAGTAGCTGTAAACCCGTACTGAATATCTTGTAGATCAGGGGTAGGCAACCCTCGGCACTGGTGCCGCAAGCGACATGCAAAGCCTCTTTTGCCGACACTCGACTCCCCCCCATCAGCAGAGCAGCGCAGGGAAGTGTCAGTGAGAAACGAATGCATTTCAATTTCAGAATTCCCCATTCCGCACCTGCACTGAGGGGGAGGCACTGTGCCCCCACACATTGTAAAAGATGGGAAACATTGTTTGGTTCTCTAACTTTGCTGTAGCTGTGATCATCAGCTTTAGTGATGGGGAAGAGATTGGGTGCCGTTCTGCTGGGGGGGGGGGGCAGTTTCCAGGAGGAGGAGGACTGTCATGGCCACTGCTAAAGCCAATCACAGTCCTGCTAGCCCTATCCACCATCTGGAAGAAGATGAGCCACTTGGCTGCCAATACCAATCTCAGAAAGAAGGGATTTCACTGTGATTGAGAAAACCACAATCAGGTGACAGTTTGTGGAATTACTGTTGACCTTTCTGGGAACTTTGTTAAAATTATTCCTGAACCTTTTCATCACTTACTACTGAACCTCTGCACTGTGTCACTTTAAGCCACAGCCAGTATTCAATTGTGTGCAATTAAAATCACACCCTACCACTTTTTCTCAGCTGCGGGGGCCCAGCTTATGATCCTGCACACAGGCCTACTGCTTTCAGAAAATGCCCCTGACCTAAGTTCATCATTGATCATACATTCCATATGCTCGTATGTGACATCACATACATCACATACAAGCACGTGAGCTGCATGCGAGAGGTGAATCAGCAGGACGAGTGTGCTAGGACAGGTAGATGTGTCTCATCTCTGCTTCCTTTCACCACTCTGCATGTCACGCATATCATAGATGAGAAGAGGGTACAGCAGAAGAGCAGATAAGCAGGAGGGAATAGCAGTGGGGAAAATGAGCAGGAGGGGTTCAGAGGTGGAACAGAAGAGCAGGAGGGTACATCAGTGGGGCAGATGTGCAGGGAGGTACAGTGGTGGAAGAGATGAGAAGGGGGTTCAGCAGTGGGACAGAAGAGCAGTGGGGTACAGTGATGGGCCAGATGAGCAGGGGGGTTCAGTGTTGGGCCAGATGAACAGGGGGGGTCAGTGTTGGAGCAGTGGGGCAGATGTGAAAGCAGGTGTATTGGTGGGGCAGATGGACAGGGGGGTTACAGCAGTGGGGCAAGAGAGCAAGGGGAACAGTGGTGAGACAGGAGAGCAGGGAGAACAGAGGTGGGGCAGAGCAGGGGGTACAGAGGTGAGACAGATGTGCAGGAGGTACATTAGTGGGGCAGATGAGAAAGCGGGTTACAGTGGTGCAGTAGATGAGCAGATGGGTTAAATGTTAGGACAGATGGAAGGTGATTCAGTAGTGAGACAGAAGAGGATGGCGATAGGGCAGTGGAGCAGATGAGCAAGGGGGTTACACTGGTGGGGCAGATGTGCAGGAGGTACAGTGGTGGGAGGGATAAGAAGGGGGTTCAGTTATGGGACAGAAAAGCAGGGGAGTGCAGTGATGGGGCAGATTAGCAGGGGGTTACAGTGGTGGAACAGATGAGCAGGGGGGGTTCTGTGTTGGGCCAGATGAGAAGAGGGTTACATTGGTGGGAAAAATAAGCAGGGGGGTTCAGTGTTTGGGGTAGAGAAGAAAGGAGGTACAATGGTGGGACAGATGAGCAGGGGGTTACAGTGGTGGGGCAGAAGAGCAGGGGGAACAGAGGTGGGACAGATGTGCAGGAGGTACAGTCATGAGGCAGATGAGAAAGGGGGTTACAATGGTGGTGCAGATGAGCAAATAAGTCAGTGTTAGGACAGATGAGAAGATGGTTCAGTGGTGGAGCAAATGTGCATGGAGGTACAGTGGTGGGGCAGATGAGAAAGGAGGAACATTGGCGGGGCTGATGTACAGGGGGTTACAGTTGTGGGACAGATGAGCAGGGGTTACAGTGGTAAGACAGAAGAGCAGGGTGATACAGTGGTGGGGCAGATGTACAGGGGGTTACAGTGGTGGGACAGATGAGCAGGGGGGTACAGTGGTGTGGCAGTTGTGCAGGGTAGTACAGTGGTGGGGCAAATGTGCAGGGGGTTACAGTGGTGGGGCAGATTTGCAGGGGGGACACTAAAGTGAGGTGTGAGGGTGCATGAATTGGGGCTCATCTGAGGTGTGGAGTTACAGGTATTGGGGCTGTTCTGAGGCATGAGAGTGCAGGATGTTAATTTCTCACTACTAAAGTAGTTTACAGCATTTACTTTATAAAAAAATCCTTTTCGTGATTGAGAGTGTACAGTTGACATTTTTTTGTTATAAAATCAGCACATTCAATTTCTTTGAAAACATTTTTCGGTACACGGTGCTCAAAAGGTCGTCTACCCCTGTTGTAGATAGTAAAATGCTCTGAATCTTTTAGAATTTTTTTTAGGTGTGGGGAAAAAGAGTTTTTACCCCTATCTTCTTTTGTTATACCTTAAAGCTGCTGATCTTCTGCAGCCTCTTTACAGCCTATCACTGTCCTCATGCACTGCAGTAATAACAGGCTGCATGTGTTTTTTCATAGGGCATATTTTCTAATTGTTGTTGCAGTTTTTATTTTCACAGGCCTTTTTTTTAAATGAACAAACATCCAGTAACAGATGAAAACCCAGAGGTGCGCCAATTTAGCTGGAAATGTAAAGATAGCCTTAAGGACCAATATTTGTCTGCAACAATTGACTGACAGCTAGCTTTTCAATTGTTAACACCTTAGCTATGTTTTTTTCTATACATTGGAGTCTTCAGAAAACACCCCTTTTTAAATCAATGACCACAAAGCTTCTAATTCACTCCCTGGTCATCTCTCGCCTCGATTACTGCAACTACTTCTTCATTGGCTATCCCCTATTCAGTCCATCATTAACCACTTCAGCCCTGAGCTTCTTTTAAAAACATGTTGTTTTCAAGTTAAAATTATTTTTTTGCTAGAAAATTACTTATAACCCCCAAACTTTATTTATTTTTTCAGACACCCTAGAGAATAAAATGGCAGTCATTGCAATACTTTATGTCACACCGATATGTATTTCAATATCTAGTAGCAAATGGAATCACAGAGTGATGGTACTAATCAATATAACCGAAAATAAGCAACACATAGATACACTAAAAACCGTATAACCCTAAAAACCTTATAAGGAAATAAGGAATAAGGCATAAGGAAATCCAGCACAATAACTTTAGACATAAAATAAATAGCTTTTCCTAAATACCCTCATCCAATCCTTTTCAAGGAAAAGAAGAAGAAGAAAAAAATATTCCTTCTCTCCGCCATGACCCCATTGTATCACCAGCCTAGATACATACAGTAACCCCACAATCCTGTGAGTTACCAAAAACACTCCTATGGTAGCTAACTCCCCAATCCATTCAACACAGTTGGAATTGTGAAATCTGTCAGGGATGACAGCCCTGGCCACTATCAAAAAATTATGGCACACATATTTTTAAACCACTTTGATCGGACCCAGGATCATACAGTAGATAACAAAAGTGTTTGTGGATTTGATTGTATACTTGTACCTATTACTCTATAATATATATTCTAGAATCCCTAGGGGTATTTGACTCAAATATGGGTTATATTGTCCACTGAATTATGACACCTCCAGCATATATTAGAAAGAGTCCGAATAATAAGGTGAAGAACATCTGGGCATCTACACCAACGGGTAAGAATTTTGAAAATCTCTTCCTGAGCTGTACGACTCAAGCAACAGAGAATGTATTAGAGAGAGTTAAGTCTCCCAAACCTCAATATTGAATTTTGTGTCTAATTCTCTTTCTAAAATAGCTGTATAAACTGAGAGATTAGGGTGGTTAAAAGCAGACAATACTGAATAAGTTTGGGAAACTGAGTGTGGTGAGAGGGAGTCACATAGCAATAATTAGCATATTGAAGATGTCAAAGACTGTCTGCTTAAGGTCATCCTGGCTGATGGCTTCTGAGATTCCTTTTAGCTTTTGACGACAGTGCTCTGTGTTATCTAGCTTGGTCCAAAAGCTTTTATATGGTAATGCTGCATTTGTGTCCCCTCCTGCAGCTCTGTGATAGCCAAGGCCTGGGGGGTACTGGTGGAAACCCTTGAGGCACTCGCCAGGTGGATGAACATTGCCTTGACATAAGATGTATCATTTTTGGATGAATAGTTTTTGGAGTTCCCATGGAAATGCTGAGGTTTCCTGCTCATCTTCAAACAAAGAGAAGTCATAGCACCCATGTAACTTTCTCATGGAGCCAGAATGGTCTAAGCCCTTGCAATCCAATGCCATGTTTTCAGTGTGGCCCATAGACTGCAAGGTGAAGGAGCACAGGGGAAAAAAACTCTGATGGACCTTGGCTGTAGACTGCTTCTGTCTTTTAAAGTGATATTAAAGGCTTCCTTTATTTTTTTTTTTATAATTGATGTTAAACCTTATTTACTGATCTACACATTTCTTTACTTTCTTTGTTAAAGTGATATTAAACTAAATTTAGCTTTTTGTGTTTTGTTTTCTTGAATAGCAAACATGTCATACTTGCTCTGTGCAGTGGTTTTGCACAGAGCAGCCAGCATCCTCCTCTTTTCGGATTCCTTGCCAGCGCTTCTGGCCCTCCCTCCTGCTGTGTTCCCCAGGGCAAACAGCTTGCAATGAGGACACCCAAGCAGGCTCATTCTCAAGATGTGGCTCTATGTGTCTATTCACACGCAGATCTGCTTCTCAGTCCCTCTCTCTCCCCATTGGCTCACTGAGGGGCGAAAGTTCCCGGACAGCTGAGGGTCACGTGCACATACCTGGATTGATATGAGGCTCAGGTAAGTATTGGGGGGGGGGGGGCTGCTTCACAGAGAAATTTTTTTATGCATGAAGGTAAAAACCTTGAGCCTTTACACCACTTTAGGCTTCTTCATGGCACCTCAACTTATGGTAGGCTGATGTAAGCAAAGGTGGGGGCTAATGCAGAGTTGCCCTGATGGTAATACAAGGAGCTCTCAGCGTGCATATCTGTACAAGGCAATAGGCTAGTCCTGCCCCTATTTTTTTGGCAATTTTACATAGAGTAGGTAATAGACCCCTGCCATTTTTAAAAGAAATGTACCTTCATATCCTGTCCCAGAGACAATGCAGAAAGCAAGAGCTCTTCAAAGAGAAGCTATATTCTTTTTTGGACAGCTGTGGCCATAACGTGTTTCCTCCCCTCTATTCCTGTTCCAGTGACAACAGAAAAACAAAGTGAATTTCTTTTAACTTATTTCTTATACTGCAACAAGAACAAGAACCAATTTTCCCACTGGGAACACAGACAGCAATAAAAACCCTACAGGAGTTCTAACCCTTCTACATTCTATAAGGCATACTTTTAAAATAAATCTCTATAATTTTTTTACACTTCACAAGTGTTAGATTATGTTCTACTGTTTTTAAACCATTTTTATTATTTTTCTGTTTTGTATGGTGGTTAAACTAGCGTAGGCTGAGTCTCTTGGTTAGCTAACATTGGGTGTTGAATGATATAAAACAGCAGTCACAGCTACAGCAGGAGGTAGACTATGATAACTGACGTTGTTTCTTCAAAATTCTGTTTACTTAGGAGCCCATTGTCTAAAATAAAAGATATATGAAGTGGTTAGTAAACAAAATACATTAATAGCCTCCACAGAAAACTATTTACTTTCTAACGTTATTATCCTTGGTACTGATGATTCATATACTTTTGTATGGTTGTTTGTTCACAGATATATTTATTTTCAATTTTTTGAAGACATATTTACTTATTTGGTCCATTGCTATACATGAATATGACAAGTCCTCCTTTTGAGAGATTCAAACTTGTACCTAGCCCATTGCCCACGTAAAGGTATACTTGGTCCAGGGAATTCGCTGTCATGCAATCTCAGTAGCTGTTGTCTCCATTCTACGTCAGACACAAAAAATGATTTGCAGGTAACACCCGCTCTGGCATTGCCCAGTTTCTGTCAGTGTGCATCCGATTCTAAAGCCATCACTTTCCTGCTTTCTAATTGCCCCTCTTATGGCTTTCAGCTTTACTGAGACGCTGACAGACAGCTACACAAAGCAAAGAGCTCTCGCTGTGGCTGCAACACATCTAAGTGATGGGAGCTGTCACTAAGAGGCAGGCATGTAGACAAGGAGCACCAACTGGTGTGCAGAGCAATGAACCAGCAAGGAAAGTCACTCCTCCTTTCCTTCCTACCTGTCACCTGCCTGGACATAACAAGCTTGTCTCTCTGACAGACGCCGTCTCACCTGGGTGGACCCCAAATTCCATCTAATCTGAATTTCTCTGTCCTTCACTAATTCATTTAGGAAGACTAAAACACTACTTCTCTTGCATTGAAAGGGTTACAGGATTTTGGAGACTTTGTTCTGCAGTTTCCAAACGCACCTTCTTTAATCTGCACATTTATTCATTCTAGCCAGTGACAGGCAATGAATAATACCAGTGAAGCAAATACACATTTTTATTGTTAATGCATGCAGCGCTGGACAAGAATTTATTAGAGAAGTGTCCATGTAACAAAGTGTTTGTAGAGCGGCAGCCTTAAAAATCAGGGCTCAGTTGATGTTGTGTTATGAGATGTGATAAGTTATAGAAATCCAATTAATTCCAAAAAGAAAAGGGATATCTAGCAAGTAGCCTTAAAATGGTCACATATGCAGTAATGCTTGAACTACATATCAACACTATGGTTAACTATGGTTACATAACCAACACTATGGTTCACACAAGAACTCCCAAACAGAGAAATAATTCTGACCCAAACAGTGAACCCTATTAAAGTCTATGGGACCCAAACTTGAAAAACCAAAAGTCCCAATTTTGAAGGCTTATATGCAAGTAATTGGCCATAAAAAGGGTATGGGGGTCTGGGTACTGCCCTGGGGGACATGTATCAGTGCACATTTTTTTCTAAAAGATAATTTTTACAGGAACAGTAATTTTAATGATGCTTAAAGTGCAAAAAGAAGAAAAAGTCCTTTGAATATAGTGTCTGGGGAGCCCCCTTAGTCTGCCTGTAAAAAAAAAAATAGTTTTTGACAATTCCTTTATTAAAAAAAAAAAAAAACTGTTTCCCGATGCGAATCCAATTGACAATCCCATTGTCAATAATGATGCCCACTGCCCTACCGGTCCAAAAAAAAAAAAAACTCACCGCAGTCAACTCTGGGGGAACCTCTGGGGGAATATAGGGTGGAAAAGGACCTGGGGGGGAACCTCTGGGGGTCCTAGTAGACTCAGCAATAGCATACAATGCCAAGCTGCTGCTAACAAAGCAAACAGAAAATAGGGGGATCAACTCCAGAGATAAAACAATAATTCTCCTGCTCTACAAGACTCTGGTCTGGCCACACCTAGAGTATGCTGTCCAGTTCTGGGCATCAGTCCTCGGGAAGAATGTACTGGAGCAAGTACAAATAAGGGCAAAAAAGCTAATAAAGGGTCTGGAGGATGTTAGTTATGAGGAAAGGTTAGGAGGGGATATGATTTAAATTTACAAATACCGTAATGGTGACCCCACAATAGGGATAAAACTTTTTTGTGGAAGGGAGTTTAACAAGACATGTGGCCACTCATTAAAATCAGGAGGAAAAGAAGTTTAACCTTAAACTACATAGAGGGTTCTTTATGTAAGAGCGGCAAGGATGTTCAATCAGCGGGGAGCCTCGATAGTTTCAAAAAACGAATAGATAAGCACCTGAGCGGCCACAACCTACAGGGATATACAATGTAATACTGACATATAATCACACACATAGTTGGACTTGCTGGACTTGTGTCTTTTTTTAATCTCACCAACTATGTAACTATGTAACTAAGGCAAACTGCTGGATGGCTGGCTTGCCGTTTGACAGTTCTTATATAGGTAAGGGTGGGGCCATCTGGTGGCACTGCCCCCTTGTGATGTCCCTGACCCTGCATTCACTAGTATGGTTCGTCATTTTTTATTTAATTTTTTTATTGCTGGCAATGCTTTTTTTTATTTTTATTCAGCTGTCAGAGGGGAAGCCCATTGACGGCTAATGACCCAAGCCCAGCTTCCTGCTCCTTAGCTATTCACTGTGCCCTGATTGGGCAAAGCTTTGAATGCAGTGTGCAGTGCATTGTAGGACGTTCGGCGGGGTGAACACCAGCCAAACAACCTGCACATTTGGGTGTTTGCTGAACTTGCAAACAGGCGATGTTCGATCCAAACCTTTGCTTGGCCCAAACCGTTCACCCAACTCTATGTGTAGGATATAATCATAAATATTGTTAGGGTCAGAAAATAAGTTACTCCATGTCATTTTCATTCCCACCTCACCTCTTTCTTTCTTTCGTAAAATCATATATTAATTTCTATATTGTACTTCAATTATTATAGCCTACTAGGGATGGGCTGAATGGACCCCTGTTTGGTTTGCACCAGAACTTACAAACACCGCAAAAGTTCAGACCTGAATAACAAACCCCATTAAAGTCAATGGGACCCCAACATCAAAAGTGCCCATTTTGAAGTGTTTTATGCAAGTAATTGGGCATACAATGGTTATAGGAGTCCGGGTCCTGCCCTGGGGGACATGTATCAATAAAGAGTTTGTGAAAAACTTAATTTTTAAATGAGCTGTGATTTTTTTGATTTTTAAAGTGAAAGCATAAAAATGAAAAATTCCTTCCAATATAGTGCCAGGGGGGTCCCCTTAGTCTACTTGTAAAGTGGCAGATCCGTACCATATCTAGAATCTGCTGCAGCAATAATTGCATTTATAAAGTCAAAATAAAATGTGCACTGGGAACAAGATTAGAGATTTTTTTGGATATATTCTATTGTCACTTTGACTTTAGATAGAAGTAAAAGGTGCAGAAAAATTGGTCTTTGGCTGCCTTTCCACCGTAAATCTATAGAGGTACTCTTGATGAAAGCAAGAATTGGTCTTGTAAAAAATTGCAATGATATGCACCTGTCAAATAGGTGCTGAAAAATTGGTCTTTGGGTGTTATTTATGCCAATGAAACCTATAGCAAAACATACTTCCAGATTAATTGATTGAACACCCTCAAAGCTAGGTAGCCTCAAAGTCCTGCAGAGATTCCACATTCCAAAAAGACTTAATCAGTGACATTGGCATCAGGGGCATCATAGCTGGTAATCCAGGATTGATTCATTTTTATAAAAGTCAAACAGTCCACGGAGTCTGTGGACAGACATGTTCTACCAACATCTGAATCCAGTAATGGCTGGGCATCATCAAGTAGCAAGTGGCTGACGCTATGGTCAAATAACTCAGCTGACTCCTCCATGGCTGATGTTGGGGCTATGGCAGGAATAGACATGGAAAAGGAGGCACGTTTATCCCCTCTGGCAACTGCAGGGGACTGCACACTTGTCTCTGCTTGCGTGACAGAGGTTTAGTAAGCCAGTCCACCACCTCCTCTGCATGTTGTGGCTGGATAGCACAGGAAAACTCACTAAACAGAGGAAATGATGCCCTGCCTGAGGATTGACCACCACTTCTGCCTCTCCTTGTTGTTCTCCCAGACATTATAGGGAGAGAGAGGGCAGTGCTTATAAGCAAATGTAAAAAAGAAGTGGAAATTTGAGTACTCACACTAAACAAACACACTCCACATATACACTATAATATACTGCAATATAATGCCCCAAACGTACAGTGACACACAGAACTATATGGCATTAAACTTACAGTATGACACACAGAAGTAAATGATGTTAAACTTGCAGTAATGCACACAGAAGTAAATGGTGTTAAACTGGCAGTAACACACAAAACTATATGGTGTTAAACTGGCAGTAACGCACACAGAACTATATGCCATTAAACTAGCAGTAACACACAAAAAACAATATGGCGTTAAACTGGCAGTAACGCACACAGAAATAAATGGCGTTAAACTGGAAGTAACGCAATCAAATATACGGTGTTAAACCATCACTACACTGATGTTATCTGAACTGTCCCTACTCTAGCTATCCACTAATGTAAAGATTACTGACACGGTCTCACTACACTACAGTGAAACTATCTGAGCTGTCCCTACTCTAGCTGCACACTATGCAAAGCTTTATGATGGTCCTCCTCACTATACGCACACTATCCCTAAACTGACACTTCAGCCAATCAGGGCTTACAATGCACTGTTCAGTGCCACAATGCATTGTGGTCGGTTCAGGGAGGGAGGCGAACAAACAGTCGAATGACCTGTTTGTTCGGATGTTCGCCGATTATCCCAACGAAAGTTCAGCCCGAACTTATGCTTGGGTCAAACCGTTTGCCCATCCCTATAGCCTACTCCTATTAATCTGAAAGTTTGTGAAGTTTGTAAAATTACTTTGTGAATATCCCCATGCATTTAGTTCCTTGATTTCTGTGATATGTAGTCACCTTGTTCTGTGAGCAGGCACTGCTGTGTCACACATTTCACAGAGCCTGCCTTCTGAATTAGAGAGGTGCTGAGAGGTGGAGTCTCAGGAGGTGGAGTCAGTACAGGTATCACTGCTTGCAGGCAGCAATGTACCATGGGATTTATAGTCTTTAGAAATGGAACATAAACAGCAGAGGAGATGCTGCAAAGCATGCAGGGAATCCAAAAAGATGTGGAAAGAGCAGGCAGGAAGCTCTCATAACATGAAAGGAGATTTTTTTCAAATACGTTTATATTCTATTGCCAAAAATAACTATTGTATGTATTGTTATTACAATGCTGATGTTATAAAATGAAAGTATATGCTGCGACTATTAGACATGTGCAGAGTAAAATATTTCGTTTCGGAATTTCGTTTTCGTCCGAAAACTTAATTTATTTAGTTACTCCCAAAATTTGTTTTTATTTATTTCGTTTTTCGTTCAAAAATTGCATTCGTCCGAAAATCCACATGAATTACGGTCGAATCTGTCTTGGAAGGCTTATGGTGTCTGTCGAATGTATAAAGAAGATTCGACGGAGCTAACTATATAGCATACTTTAGAACCCTATTAAAGTCTATGGGACTCCAACGTTCAAAATCTAAAGTGCTAATTTTAAAGGCTAATTTGCAAGTTACTGTCCTAAAAAGTGTTTGGGGACCCGGGTCCTGCCCCAGGGGACATGTATCAATGCAAAAAAAAGTTTTAAAAACGGCCATTTTTTCGGGAGCAGTGATTTTAATAATGATTAAAGTGAAACAATATAAATGTATATATTCCTTTAAATTTCGTAGGGGGGGGGGGGGGGTTGTCTATAGTATGCCTGTGAAGGGGCGCATGTTTCCCGTGCTTAGAATTGTCCCTGCACAAAGTGTCATTTATGCAGGAAAAAAAGTCCTTTAAAATCACAGCTATTATGAATTGTCGGCTCCATAATACAGAGAACACTCATTGAAAGTCATTGATAAAAAAATAAATAAATAAATAAATAAAAAGCGTGGGGGTCCCCCAAATTCAATTACCAGGCCCTTCAGGTCTGGTATGGATATTAAGGGGAACCCTGCCTCAAATTTAAGAAAAAATTTGACGTGGGGTTCCCCCTAAATATCCATAACCAGACCCTTCAGGTCTGGTGTGGATATTAAGGGGAACCCCGCATCAAATTAAAAAAAAAATTGACGTGGGGTTCCCCCTAAAAATCCATACCAGACCCTTTATCCGAGCATGCAAACCTGGCAGGCCGCAGGAAAAGAGGGGGGGACGAGAGAGCGGCCCCCCTCCCTCCTGAACCGTACCAGGCCACATGCCCTCAACATTGGGAGGATGCTTTGGGGGTCCGTGACCCCTCAAAGCACCTTGTCCCCATGTTGATGAGGACAAGGGCCTCATCCCCACAACCCTGGCCGGTGGTTGTGGAGGTCTGCGGGCAGGGGGCTTATCAGAATCTGGAAGCCCCCTTTAACAAGGGGACCCCCAGATCCCGCCCCCCCCCTGTTTGAAATGGTAAGGGGGTACAAAAGTACCCCTACCATTTCACAAAGAAAGTGTAAAAAATGGTTAAATAAAACAAACACACTTTTGAAAAATTCCTTTATTAAAAAAATAAAAATAAAAAAAAGATTCCAGCGGCGGTAATCCACTCTTGCTATCCAGCGACGGACGGTCATCTCTCCAGCGATGTCTCATCTCATCCAGCGCAGCAAATACATCCTTCTTCTGTCTCCTCCACAGAGACACTGCAGGCTTTCCGGCGGCTGACGTTTCTTATATACGGAGGGCGGGGCCACCCGTCACCTGACCCCGCCCCCCTCTGACGCAAGGGGAAACCCGGGGTTCCCCGTGACGTATGGGTGACCCCTCCCCCCTCTGATGTAACGGAAACCTGCCTGTGTTACATCAGAGGGGTGCGGGTCATTTTTTACACTTTCTTTGTGAAATGGTAGGGGTACTTTTGTACCCCCTTACCATTTCAAACAGGGGGGGGCCGGGATCTGGGGGTCCCCTTGTTAAAGGGGGCTTCCAGATTCTGATAAGCCCCCCGCCCGCAGACCTCCACAACCACCGGCCAGGGTTGTGGGGATGAGGCCCTTGTCCTCATCAACATGGGGACAAGGTGCTTTGAGGGGTCACAGACCCCCAAAGCATCCTCCCAATGTTGAGGGCATGTGGCCTGGTACGGTTCAGGAGGGAGGGGGGGCCGCTCTCTCGCCCCCCCTCTTTTCCTGCGGCCTGCCAGGTTGCGTGCTCGGATAAAGGGTCTGGTATGGATTTTTAGGGGGAAACCCACGTCAATTTTTTTTTAAATTTGATGCGGGGTTCCCCTTAATATCCATACCAGACCTGAAGGGTCTGGTTATGGATATTTAGGGGGAACCCCACGTCAAATTTTTTCTTAAATTTGAGGCAGGGTTCCCCTTAATATCCATACCAGACCTGAAGGGCCTGGTAATTGAATTTGGGGGACCCCCACGCTTTTTTATTTATTTATTTATTTATTTTTTTATCAATGACTTTCAATGAGTGTTCTCTGTATTACGGAGCCGACAATTCATAATAGCTGCGAGTGATTTTAAAGGACTTTTTTTCCTGCATAAATGACACTTTGTGCAGGGACAATTCTAAGCACGGTAAACATGCGCCCCTTCACAGGCATACTATGGACAACCCCCTACGAAATTTAAAGGAATATTACACTTTTATTGTTTCACTTTAATCATTATTAAAATCACTGCTCCCGAAAAAACGGCCGTTTTTAAAACTTTTTTTTGCATTGATACATGTCCCCTGGGGCAGGACCCGGGTCCCCAAACACTTTTTAGGACAGTAACTTGCAGAATCTTTTCTCTCTGTCAAATCTTTTTTCTCTGTCGAATATTTTCTCTATATAATCTTGGACTAATAGAGGTAAGGTTAACCACTTTCAGACCGGACCATTTTGCTGGTAAATGACCAGAGGTCTTTTTACACTTTGGCACTGCGCTGCTTTAAATGGTAATTGCGCGGTCATGCAATGTTGTACCCAAACGAAATTTGCGTCCTTTTCTTCCCATAAATAGAGCTTTCTTTTAAAGGTATTTGACTGACTCTGCGATTTTTATTTTTTGCGATATAAACGTAAAAAGACGGCAAATTTTGAAAAAAAATTATATTTTCTACTTTTTGTTATTAGAAAAATCCGATAAACTCAATTTTAGTCATACATTTAGGCCAAAATGTATTCAGCCACATGTCTTTGGTAAAAAAAAAGTCAATAACTGTATATTTATTGGTTTGCGCAAAAGTTGTCACATCTACAAACTAAGGTACGTTTTCTGGAATTTACGCAGGTTTTAGTTTACGACTGCCTATCTCATTTCTTGAGGTGCTAAAATGGCAGGGCAGTACAAAACCCCCCCAAATGACCCCATTTTGGAAAGTAGACCCCCTAAGGAAATTTATAAGTGGCATGTTGAGCCCATTGAATATTTTATTTTTTTGCCTCAAGCGATTGAATAATGACAAAAATTTTTTTTTTTTTTTTTACACAAAGTTGTCACTAAATGATATATTGCTCACACATGCTATGGGCATATGTGAAATGACACCCCAAAATAAATTCTGCTGCTTCTCCTGAGTACGGGGATACCACATATGTGGGACTTTTTGGGAGCCTAGCCGCGTACGGGGCCCCGAAAACCAAGCACCGCCTTCAGGCTTTCTAAGGGCGTAAATTTTTGATTTCACTTCTCACTACCTATTACAGTTTTGAAGGCCATAAAATGCCAAGATGGCACAAAATCCCCACAAATGACCCCATTTTAGAAAGTAGACACCCCAAGCTATTTGCTGAGAGGCATGTTGAGTCCATGGAATATTTTATATTTTGCCACAAGTTGCGGGAAAATTACAAACTTTAATTTTTTTAAAAATTTTTTTCACAAAGTTGTCACTAAATGATATATTGCTCACGCATGCCATGGGCATATGTGAAATGACACCCCAAAATAAATTCTGCTGCTTCTCCTGAGTACGGGGATACCACATGTGTGGGATTTTTTTGGAGCCTAGCCGCGTACGGGGCCCCGAAATCCAAGAACCGCCTTCAGGTTTTCTAAGGGCGTAAATATTTGACTTCACTCCTCACTACCTATTACAGTTTTGAAGGCCATAAAATGCCAAGATGGCACAAAACCCCCACAAATGACCCCATTTTAGAAAGTAGACACCCCAAGCTATTTGCTGAGAGGCATGTTGAGTCCATGGAATATTTTATATTTTGCCACAAGTTGCGGGAAAATTACAAACTTTTTTTTTTTCACAAAGTTGTCACTAAATGATATATTGCTCACGCATGCCATGGGCATATGTGAAATGACACCCCAAAATAAATTCTGCTGCTTCTCCTGAGTACGGGGATACCACATATGTGGGACTTTTTGGGAGCCTAGCCACGTACGGGGCCCCGAAAACCAAGCACCGCCTTCAGGCTTTCTAAGTGCGTTACAGTTTTGAAGGCCATAAAATGCCAAGATGGCACAAACCCCCCCCCCCAAATGACCCCATTTTGGCAAGTAGACACCCCTAAATTTAGGGGTACACTAGTGAGACTAGGTAATAAATGGCGGGTGCCCTGAAACTATAAAAAAATAACTAACCAACCAGCGTCACCTGTAACAGTTATATGGTGATCACTGGTGAAAGGGTTAACTAGGGGGCAATCAGGGGGCTTTATGCGGTAGTATATGGGGGTCCCTGGCGCTATAAAAAGCTGCGGCGAACCTAAATACCTACCTGCCTAACTAGCGTCACCTGTGACACTAATACAGCGATCAGAAAAACGATCGCTTATTAGGCTGGGTTCACACTGGAGCGATGCGGGAACGCCACGAATCCGCGGCGGGTTCCCGCATAGCATGCCTCCCGGCGGCAGTTCACACTGCCCTATGCGAACTGCTGGGAGTGTCAGTGAAATGTTAATGACACCCCCAGATCAGTTCGCATATCGCAGTGCGATCTGCAAACTCGGATCGCATGGTGTGAACACCCATGCGATCCGATTCTGCTGCGGACCAAAAAAAGGGTCCCGTGCGAGTTTGCGGCGGGTGCGGCGGGTGCAACGCGAATTCAGCCATACTATCTGTATGGCTGAACTCGAATCGCACAGAGATCGGATGTGATTTGCACTGCAGTGCGGTGCGAATCACATCCGTTCTCATAAACCGCTGCAATGTGAACCCAGCCTTAGTGACACTGGCGACGGGGGGTGATCACGGGGTTAAACCTTTATTGGGTGGGTTAGGGGGGTACCTTAGAACTAAAGGGGGCTAACCCTAACTGCCCTAACAGTTATTACAGTCACAAATGACACCCGCCGGGTGATCAGGGGGTTAAACCTTTATTAGGTAATAAATGGCGGGTGCCCTGAAACTATAAAAAAATAACTAACCAACCAGCGTCACCTGTAACAGTTATATGGTGATCACTGGTGAAAGGGTTAACTAGGGGGCAATCAGGGGGCTTTATGCGGTAGTAGATGGGGGTCCCTGGCGCTATAAAAAGCTGCGGCGAACCTAAATACCTACCTGCCTAACTAGCGTCACCTGTGACACTAATACAGCGATCAGAAAAACGATCGCTTATTAGGCTGGGTTCACACTGGAGCGATGCGGGAACGCCACAAATCCGCGCCGGGTTCCCGCATCGCATGCCTCCCGGCGGCAGTTCACACTGCCCTATGCGAACTGCTGGGAGTGTCAGTGAAATGTTAATGACACCCCCAGATCAGTTCGCATATCGCAGTGCGATCTGCAAACTCGGATCGCATGGTGTGAACACCCATGCGATCCGATTCTGCTGCGGACCAAAAAAAGGGTCCCGTGCGAATTTGCGGCGGGTGCGGCGAATGGCTGAACTCGAATCGCAGAGATCGGATGTGATTTGCACTGCAGTGCGGTGTGAATCACATCCGTTCTCATAAACCGCTGCAATGTGAACCCAGCCTTAGTGACACTGGCGACGGGGGGTGATCACGGGGTTAAACCTTTAACTTCCTTAATCACTTCCTCTCACTTCCTCTCCTGTGTTTACATTACAGGAGAGGAAGTGATGTCACGAAGGATTTCCATTCGTCGGGAGCGATCGCGAGGGGGTGGCCATGAATGAATGGCCGCCCCCTCATCCCGGATCGCTCCCGAACGAATACCGACCGCCGCAGGCACCGGGGGGGGGGGGCCCGATCGGGCCCCCCACCCGCGGGAAGGCAGGGACGTACAGGTACGCCCATATGCCTGCCCGTGCCATTCTGTCGACGTACATCGTCGTGCGGCGGTCGGCAAGTGGTTAAGCACATTCGACCACAGGTTCTATAGACACAGATTGTTGTCAGAGTCATGTCGAATCTCCTATTCTATATCAAACTTTTGTAACAATGAAAACGAAAATAAAGCATTTATTTATGTCGGATCTTTCGTTTTTCGGATTTTGTGCTTTCGTTATCGTTTGTCAAAACGAAAATAGCTGAAATTCGGACGAAAATGCATTCGGACGAAAACGAATGCACATGTCTAGCGACTATAGAACTTTAACAATTTTACTTCAGTTTGCATTATATTATACGAGATGGCTAGGCTTCTGGGCTGGTCTGATGACTTTCATTTTATTCTTTCAAGGTGAAGTCTGTCTGCTGTGGCTGATCTGTAAATTGGTGACGGACCCTTTGACAGGGAAATCAACATCCAATAATTAAGTACTTTGACCCTTATATGAAGCTGTCACTGAGAACTTGTACTATTATTATTTAAAACAGAAAGCTGCATTTAGCAGGCCATTCTCTTTAGTATCGTTTATCCTTTATGGGGGTAATGTCAGCTAATTTGTGAGTGGATAGTGTTTCCCTTGAATGGTGCTTGAGTCTTAAAGACTAAAGGTTCTAATCACATGGCCAAATCATATCTCATGAAAAACTGCGGCCAGGAGTCCAGGTGTGTGCAGACAGTCATGGCCGTGAAGCCTGTACAAAGTAATGACAGGCTGATAGCATCCGTAATCGTCCGTACCTGTACACTGGTGTTCACGTGTATTGGCAAATGAAGCGATTACCTGCAGCTAGGAACAGATGATCGCCAAGCAGCTTGTATCAATAGAGATCACCCACCCCAAATTGCAAGTAATGGCTCCATGTTTGATTTCTTCTAAACACCAGCAGACAGCTATGGCAACTGTCAGCCTGTCACTGCTATGTATGGCTTCCCAGCTGCAGATATCTGTGCACATTTAGGCTCCCAACTGCAGTTTTCTCAAAGATACTTGCTGCGCGAATGAGGCCTAAGATTGTTGGTTATACACTTTTAAACGGTGATGGTTCATGACTTAACCACAGCACCCCGGAAGAATTTACCCCCTTCCTGACCAGAGCACTTTGTGCGTTTCGCACTGCGTCGCTTTAACTGACAATTCCGCGGTCATGCGACGTGGCTCCCAAACAAGATTGATGCCCTTTTTTTTTCCCCACAAATAGAGCTTTCTTTTGGTGGTATTTGATCACCCCTGCGGTTTTTATTTTTTACGCTATAAACAAAATTTTAATGACAATTTTGAAAAAAAAATGCATTATTTTTTACATTTTGCTATAATAAATATCCCCCAAAAATATATATAAAAAAAGTTTTTTTCCTCAGTTTAGGCTGATATGTATTCTTCTACATTCTACTACATATTTTTGGTATAAAAAAATTGCAATAAACGTTTATTGATTGGTTTGCGCAAAAGTTTTATGAAATTTTTTTCATTTTATTATTATTATTTTTTTACTATTAATGGCGGTGATCAGTGACTGCATGACTGCAACATTATCGCAAAGACATCGGACATTTTTGACACATTTGTGGGACCATTGTCATTTATACAGCAATCAGTGCTATACAAATGGGGTTAACCACTAGGGGCAGTGTATGGGTTAAGTGTGCCCTGGGGAGTGTTTCTAACTATGGGGGGGTGTGGCTATGTGGGACACGTCACTGATCTCTGCTCCTGATCACAGGGAGCAGAGATCAGTGACACTGTTACTAGGCAGAACGGGGAGATGCTTGTTTACATTAGCATCTCCCCGTTCTTCCTCCCTGTGAGACAATCGCGACCTGCCGCCTCTTGAAGGGCAACATACAGGTACGTTAGTTTATCTGTACAAGCCTTTCTGCCATCGAATATCAATGTGAGGCAGTCGACAAGTGGTTAATGAAAGTTTAAATTCAAGAGGAACTTCATTTAACCCCCATGTTTTTTATTTAAGCACCCGTTGTTAAGAATTGCCCTGGCTTCAAATACTTATCTGTCCAGCACATCCAGTATTTTCCTGCTGTAATCTGCTGCAGTTTCCACACTTCCATCTTGGTCCTCTTGGCCAGCTGTCTCTTTGAGGTTCATATAGTTAAGGGTATAGCACAGGATTTGAAAGGTCCTTATTGGTATTGCTATCTTAAAGTATTGATGTTTATGTAAATAATCTGGTTGCTGGGTAGGTGGCTTCTACACGCCAGAGGATTTCCAGGGTCTCCTTGGCTTCCAGGTCTTTGGTCTAGGTATAGATCTTTGGCGACTTTCTCCTCCAAGTTTAGACAGCCCCGCCCTCTGATTATGTGTGCAGCTCCACCCACAGCCACTATATGTTCTACGAATGCAACCTTCTGGGATATGTGAAGGGGTAGTCCCATTGTTGTGCCCTGTAGTCCACCTGCATATAAAAAGGGTCTATTTATAAATATTTTCACACAAGATTCAAATGACTCCTAGGATTCACACATTGTACTAGTTTAATCCAATGGGAAAGTGTGTAGCAGAAATGGTGTAAATCTTGCTTAAAAACATTTATAAATAGACCTTGTATTATAGGCATTAAATATAAAAGTTTGGGGTTGAGTAGCTCAAGTGTAGCACCCACTAGCGAGTACACTCCACATCAGAAATGTTAATTTAAGGGCTTGTTGGCTCACTTGTATTAAAGAGAATTCAAAGTTCCAGAAAAAAAAAAAATCAAAGGGTTTACCTCACAGTGGGCTTTCACCATCAACACCAAATAATGATAGATTCAGCATCCTGGCTTACACATGCAGACCCTTTTCTTACTGACACTGTTCACATAGCTAGCAGTCCCTTGCTGCTCTGGTCCCAGGCTTGGGTCTCTCTTTATCCCAGTGCACACATGCACTCCTCTTGTTTTTCCCTTGCACACCTGGACTCCTTGGGAGGGTTGAGCCCATAATTTATGTTTATGTTTATCCCTCTTACACTCATGGCCCTGAGCCCGGGTGCATCTTTTTTAGATTAGTGGATTCACTGGCCGCACTTTTGCGTTTGGCGCCTCTTGCTGAAGCGACTTTTTGTCTATCAGCTGAAGATGCCGAACATATGATGGACTGACGAGCCTATCCACCAGCTCATCTTCACACTGCCCTCTGCTGTCGGGTCTCCTTGTCTACTTGCGGAAGTGGCTGGCCAGACTTGAAGCATCAGAGATCCATCCGTCCTGCAGAGGGCTGAATCTGCATGCGATTGTGACTCCGCTTGCAAGGGAGCCCACTCCTTGGTAAGGACCCTCACTTACAGATTTATTTCTTCAAACAGCTGAAAGTTGATGGGCATCTGTATTTGCTTTTGAATTGGCCTGAAGTGTTTTAATTTTTTAAATCTTTATTATAATGTCTTTTCACCATTGTTTTGCTCACTGAATTATATACTGTATGTACACTTTTTTTTGATTAATTTCAATTTGGACATTTTAATATTTATACACTGTAACATTTGATTATATGAAATGTATCTTTTGCAGCTCAGCAATTTATTTATAATTTACTTTTACCATAGTGATATTTTGATGGTGTTTGCTGCAGCTCTTTATTTTTATTTTATTTTTAGTTTAGTTTGCTCTTATCTAGCCCAGAATTTCTCTGTTTTGGAACCCATAATCCTGGTCCTGTCATGACAAAAGCCCAGAACTAGGGATGAGCTTCGTGTTCGAGTCGAACGTACGTTCGACTCGAACACTGGCTGTTCGGCCGTTCGGCGAATTCCGAACGTTTGGGCCGTTCGCGTCAAAATTCGAGTGACGCGCGCGCGGACCACAATGCACTGCGGTGGCGCAGTGCATTGCTGCCCCATGATTGGCCAAGCATGCACTGTGACCCCGCATGCTTGGCCAATCGCAGCGCCGGCAGCGAGGAGAGCCATGATTGGCCACAGGCATCCTGCCTGTGGCCAATCATAGCTCAGGCTGTGTAGTGCACGCCCCACACTATATAAGGCCGCCTTTGAGGCGGCCTCCTGTAGTGTGTTACTTAGCATCTGAAGCAGTGGGTGTTCTGTGTACCTTCAACACAGTACACACCAATCGTTTTTGGCTGATTTCCTATCTTGCTGCTGTGTAGTGGTTGTTGTCTGTGCCCTGACTGCAGTATACACCACTATATTCACCTCACCTATATAGCTAGTGATCTAGCTTTAACCACTTAACAACTGCCCATTGCCGATTAACGGCTTCAGGGGGGTTGTTTAACTCTGAGAGGCCGTTAATTAACGGCCTCCCAGAATTCTGCTCTCGCGTGCCCCGAGGTGTGCACACTCGAGAGCATCCGTGACCACCGGGTTGCATCACGGATCACGGTAAACGGCCGCTCATAGCGGCCGTTTACCACGTGATTGCTCCGTCAAATGATGGAGTGATCACTTGGAAACAAACCGGCGTCATGTTATGACGCCTGTTCCTCCCTCCCCTCTCTGTACCGATCGGTACAGCGGAGGGGAAAGAGATCGGTGTCAGCAGCGATGTGGGCTGCATCTGCAGTGCCCACATCGCTGCTCACCAAATTTAACCCCTCAATTCCCTGCCAATACTCTGCAATACCAGTGCATACTCTGCAGTACCCTGCCATTACTCTGCAGTACCCCGCCATTACTCTGCAGTGCAGTACCCTGCCATTACTCTGCAGTAACCCCCATTACTCTGCAGTACCCCCCAATACTCTGCAGTACCCGCCATTACTCTGCAGTACCCGCCATTACTCTGCAGTACCCCCCATTACTCTGCAGTACCCCCCAATACTCTGCAGTACCCGCCATTACTCTGCAGTACCCGCCATTACTCTGCAGTACCCGCCATTACTCTGCAGTACCCGCCATTACTCTGCAGTACCCCCAATACTCTGCAGTACCCTGCCATTACTCTGTAGTACCCTGCCATTACTCTGTAGTGCAGTACCCTGCCATTACTCTGCAGTAACCCCCATTACTCTGCAGTAACCCCCATTACTCTGCAGTACCCCCCAATACTCTGCAGTACCCGCCATTACTCTGCAGTACCCGCCATTACTCTGCAGTACCCGCCATTACTCTGCAGTACCCGCCATTACTCTTGTCAAGATATGAAGACATATGTAACACATATCTGTATATAACCCAGAGTTCCCCTTCAATATAAGAATGTATTTCTTTATATGATGTTTTTTAATTCTTCTTGGGTATTCTCAATATTGCAACACATATCTTGTTATTCACTTGTTATTGTTATTGTTATTACTTGTTATTTGCTTCACATGAGATTATTCCCAGAAATGATGTTCAAATGTTTTTATGGAAAATACCTGTTGATAACATAACTTACCAAAAAGTCAGAATGACCTTTAAAATTGTTATTGTTTTATGGCGAAAATGACCATGTGAAATATGAAATAGATTATCCTGGAATGTATTGTGTATTTTCTATTTTCACTCTTTCCCACACATAGACTGTAATGTTATAATTTTCTTATAAAAACGCTGTTACAAATTGTAATATCATCACTTTCATCACTTTCCCTTTGGAAAGGAAGTGACGTGATCCTCTGTATGGAGATTGATTTTCTGAGTAAATATACATTGATGAATGCAACTTCGTAGAGGTCTTTTAATTCAAGGCTGTACATAACATTTGGTGACCCTGACGTTCTTCTTGTCTGCATCCCCACCTCCGGCTCTCAACCCGCAACAGGAGGGACAACAAAGAGGCCTCAGGTGAGAAAAATTTTATTTCTCATTATTATAAAGTACTATCTTTCTGTGCGGTTTTGAGGAGCCGGGTGGGGCTTGTAGAATACAGAAGGTAACACGTTCCTTTTTGATTTCAATGCATTCTGTCTATGTATGATTACTGAGAATAATAATGGTACCAATTATAGCTGATGCATGCAAATGTACGTACTTGTGTTTCTTTTTGTTGCCCTCAGAAATGACAATGTATATAGTTGTGTTATTAAGGGATGTGTAAGAGGCAGGTGCCACAATTTCTATGAGTGAATAGAAGGTGGTGAATGTTGAATTTTTTGTGTGATTTTTTGAGAAACGTTTGTGGTCCTAAGGCGGATAGGTTTGCCTTCAGCGGATAGCCACAAATGGGTGAATGACCTGCTGTATGTTCTCTGGAATAGGGAGTTGAGAGAGACTAGCCTATTACCACTCAGAAAGGAGACGTCCTTCTGAGAGTAGAACAAAGTGAGATATCTCAATATATGTACTGGGCTGCTGGTACACAGCCGTAAGAAGTAAAAAGTAGAGCTCTCAGTCCCGGAGCTCTAAACTATTGTCATTTCTGAAAGGGGTAACAGGAAAAACATAAAGAAAATGGGAAATTTGCTTGGAAAAAATATTTTACCGGTAATGAATACTTTTGGGTTAACAAAAAAAAGGGCAAAGAAATTATTAAAAATAGCAAAGAAAACAGGGTTAAATGTATCAAAGTTGCATCCAAGCGCTCCTATCATCAAGATGATGGTAAGTGGAGAGCCGGATGCTTTAAAGCATCATGTAAAGTGGTGTAAAATTACAAAAAGGGAATACAAAAAGGACCCGTCTAAATGGTGGCCTCCACAAGGTGCATTTGACACCCCAACAATTGATGCGTTATTTAATTTACTTTTCAAAATGTCTGATTGTGGGGGGATTGAATGTTTGGCTGCTTGGGAAGAAGAGTCCCGAAAGAATCTAAAGCCACCCCCTTATAAAATGTGTACTGAAAAAACTGCTCTGCATCTGGAAGATGAAGAGGAGCTTCCCAATGCTTGGGCATCCCCGTATGAGTTTGCAAGAAGGGATTTAGAAGTAGCATCTAGAGCAGCATCTGCCCCTATAGGTGAAGTTGATCCTGTAGAGGAAAGGGAAGAAGACACGGGAGAACAAAGTGCTCCCTACCCGCCTTTTCAGGTTACCCCTCAGCAGCAGCAAGCTGTTTCCAGCTTCTCACAGGAGGGAAGGAGTCGAAGGCTAGAGGGAGCCCAAGGGACTTCCCAGCGGAGGAGTAGTTTGGGATCTTCATTAGATAGAAGTGAGGGGGTAATATTTGATAAAGATGGACAAATTTGGCAGTACACTCCATCAAGGCCAAATGCTTTAGCAAAATTCACAAAGGTAGATCAATCACATAGCCCCCTAAGACAGATAAATCAAAAGTATAGCCCAGTAACTACAAGGCAAAAGGCAGCAAAACAGAAAACAACTCTGGGGGTACTGCATACTCCAGAAAGAAAAAGAGAAACAAGAGAGTTGCTTAGGTCTCTATTAAAAGAAAAGCCACTAGAGCAGATGCCCCTAAGGGAAGTAGCCCTGCCAGGAGGGATAGTGGGAGATCACTATGTAGCTAATATGGCCCAGGTTTATGTCCGAGTGGAAGCCTAGTGAAATAAGAGCTATTGTAGCAGAATTGCCCAACATGGAAAAATGCCCTAAGAAATGGTATAGAAAAATGATGTGGATGGAAAGGACTCAGCAAGCCACATATATAGATATGTGGATCTTGATTGATTGTGCAATACCTGAGAAGTATGTGGATGTCTGGAAGGTTTTTGCTCAAAAGAAGGGTGCCTGTCAGGAGGGAGTATTGAAGGTAGAAGAAGATGGGGCGGAAGCATATGAAAAAGCTGTTGATAGATTGAATGAGATTTTGAAAGACTGGGTTACAACTACAATTGATAAGGGACAAGATATGCGAGTGTTAATGGATGTTGTTCAAAAGAAAGGTGAGGATGTATTAGATTATTGGAATAGGTTCAAGGATGCTATACAGAAGCACACAGATTGGATGGTTGATGATGAAGCTGATATGAAACGTCCTGAGTTAGTGAATGTGTTGGTAGGAGGAATGTTGCCTGAAATAAGAGAAGAAATAGAGCTTAGAACTGTAGGATGGAGAAAGAAGGCTGCCCCAGATTTGGTTGATATAGCACAAGCAGCCTATGAGGTGCTCCAAAAGAGAAAGGATAAAATAGAGAAGAAAGAGAAATCTAAAATAATGAATGTGCAAACTCCCGAAGTCAGAGAAAAGATCTCTGAGCCCAAAGGAATACCAGTTTCTACGGTGCAGGTATCACCTCAGGGTATGCCTGTAGCTGATCCTCCCTATCCACCCTCAGGTGTAGTATACATTTCTAATTATGGTGTTCCCCAAAATAGACTAACTAATTGGAAACAAAATGAAATGCCCCGCAGGAATCCTAAAATACAATCCAGATATCAACAGATCATTCCAAATATACCTAGACCTGCAGCTCCCCAGCTTCGTGCTCCACCCACCTGCTTTAAGTGTGGTGTGGGGGGTCACCTGGCACGGGATTGCTGGAGGCGCTAGGATGAGGCGGAATGTGGTGATAATACGGAGGACCAAACAGTGTACCAGGCATTGGCAGCTATTGAAATTGATTCAGGTGAAGAGCCGATGATCATGATAAATATCAATGGCGTTAACCTGTATAGCTTAATTGACACAGGTGCTTCGAGATCCCTTTTGAATGTCCTTGACCTTGACCTCCCGCTCTCTAATGAGAAAGTCTCATTGGTGGGGGTGAGTAATAATGTTATCTCAGCAGAGGTTACTAAACCTGTGCGAGTAACTTTGGGTGGACATTCAACAGAGCATTCCTTCGTATTGTCTCCACATTCCCCCTGTAATTTAGTAGGTAGAGATTTGCTGTCAAAAATGGGAGTGACCATTGCTTTATCCCCAGGGAAAACTATAGTGGATATACCCAGTGGAATGGAGCAGGAGGCTGCTGATCTCCTGTTCATGCCCTTATCAGTGAGGGAAATGGAAAAGGAGGGGGGGATACCAGAGGGAGTAAAGCAACAAATTAACCCCTCCATTTGGGTGACTGGCGCTAACACGCCTGGCCTCATGCAAGTTTCTCCGGTAAGACTAAAAAGAGACCCAACACTGCCAGTACCTAGACTACCTCAATACCCCTTATCCCCAGATTCAGTAGAAGGTATAAGGCCAGTGATAGAAGAGCTACTACAGGAGGGGGTACTCACCCCCTGTAGGAGCCAGGCTAACACTCCTATTTATCCAGTACCAAAACCCATGAAAGCTGGTGAGGGGAGTTGCAGGTGGAGGTTGGTACATGATTTACGTGCAGTTAATAAAGTGATTGTTCCATCTGTACCAGTGGTACCTAATCCTTCAACAATTTTGGCAACGATACCTCCCTCTGCTACTCATTTCACAGTAATTGATTTAGCTTCAGCATTCTTCAGTGTCCCTGTTCATCCAGAGGACCAATGGCTTCTAGCTTTCACGTTTGAGAAAAAACAGCTAACCTGGACACGGTTACCTATGGGATATCATGACTCCCCTAGCTGTTTTTCTCAGGCATTAAAGGACAAACTGGATGGGTGGCAGCCGCTCCATGGGTCCATCCTAATACAGTATGTGGATGATCTTCTATTGGCCTCATCGGATGAGGAAGCCTGTACTGAAGATTCTATATCCCTAATGAACTTTTTGGCCACTATTGGACAAAAAGTAGATGCTACGAAAGTGCAATGGGTTAAAACGAAAGTGCAATACCTAGGTCACTGCATCTCTCATGGCATAAAACACCTCACCGATAAAAGGAAACAGGTAATTGCTAAACAAAAAATGCCTGTAACCTTAAAACAATTAAGAGCATTTTTAGGACTAGTGGGCTATTGTAGACAATTTTTACCACAATATTCCACTATAATAGGTCCATTACAAGACTTGTTGAAAGGTCATACGAAAAGCAATTACAAATTTACCACAGAAGAGTTAACTCCAGCAGTTAAGGAAGCGTTTAAACAGATAAAGCAATCCTTGCTAACTGTACCGAGTCTGGGTTTGCCTGATTATAGCAAGGATTTTTATCTGTTTTGTACGGAGGTTAATGGACACGCCAATGGGGTTCTAACTCAACATTTCTGTGCCAGGCATCGCCCGGTAGGGTATTACAGTTACCCACTGGACAGTGTAGCCAGAGGTTTGCCTGGTTGCCTAAAATCAGTAGCGGCGGCTGCCCTGCTGGTAGAAAAAACTACTGACATTGTACTTGGAAATGACTTATACTTAATGTGTCCGCATGACTTGGAAGCTATGTTAAACAGTGCTTATACTAAACATTTTTCTGTCCAGAGAATAACCCACTATCACTTGATTTTGCTGTCAGCTTCTAATCTAAAAATTCAACGTTGCCAGACCTTGAATCCGGCCACCTTCTTGCCAGAAGATGACTCCGAGGAGATTGAGGACTCATACTTGGCACATGATTGTGCTACCTCAATTGATGAAGTGACCAAACCCAGACCCGACCTATTGGATGAACCCATCTCAGGCCTGCCTCTGTGTGCTGACCTATTTGTAGATGGCTCATCCCTTAGAAGACCTGATAGATTGAATCGAGCTGCCTGTGCAGTAGTGAACGGAGAAGGTAAACTATTGCATGCTGAAGTCTTGCAAAATTCTAAATCAGCACAGGCAGCTGAACTTACTGCTATTTGTGTGGCTTTAGAGCTTGCTGAAGGTGACACTGTGAACATTTATAGTGATTCAGCTTATGCTGTGGGTATCTTGCACAGTTTTGCACAACTTTGGCAGGAAAGAGGTTATCTTACAGCTGCAGGAACTCCTATCCAACACAAAGAATTGATTGTTAGACTACTTACTGCAGTACAGTTACCCTTCAAAGTTGCAGTAATCAAGTGCAAAGCCCACACCAGAGCGGAGGATAGTGTGTCTATTGGGAATGCTTTAGCTGACGAACAGGCTAGAACTGTTATACATTCCTATGATGCATCTAACCTGGTTTCTAGTTTCACATTAATGGATCTACAAGTTGATCTAGCGGTACTATCAGCCTTACAAGACAGCTCGCCTCACAAATCTTCTTGGATCGCTAAAGGAGCGATCTGTGTAGAGGATGGATTATGGCGTTTCCATGGGAAATTAGTTGCCCCTCCGACTCTTTTTCCTTCTCTGTTTGCTTTGAGCCATGGGCCTTGCCATGTCTCAACAGGAGGGATGTGTCGGACGGTAAAAAAACATTGGTGGGCTCCAGGTTTCCACACATATGCTGTTAAGCAGGTTCAGGAATGTGTAACATGTCAAATGCATAATATTGGTAAACCAGTTCCCACTCCTATGAAGCATATTCCACATACTGAGGAGCCATTTCAAATTGTGCAGCTCCCCCAGGTTATTACTTTATATGTGGGAAGAAAGCATATAATTGGATCCCTTTAAATTCTATGGGGGTTTGTTATTTTGGGAGAGTAATACCTGCCACTTGGTATATGAGTAACGATGAGTTTAAGGAGTCCCAAATCCGTAAAATCCCCATACATCTTTTAAAAAGAGATTTAGATTCTCAGTCAGAACCTGGGGGGGAGGAAGAGAATCATGATGAGGTTGAAGATCCTGACATGAACAAGGAGGGTGAGACTAACATTGAGGTACCCCTAGTTAATGTTGAGGAAAATACTAATAACATTTATAATAGGGACCTTGGCACTAATATAGAGTCCCATGACAGGGAGATAAAGCCAATATTCTCCATACCATGGGTAAATAGATGTTGTATCAAAAAGGCATTCAGTTTCATCATTGATTTAGCTGACTTGATCGATAATATTACAGCATTGTATGATATGAACTTTGTGATGCTTGCCACTGAACTAAAAATGGTTAAAAAGGAGATGTTGCAGCACCGGCTGGTGCTGGATTATCTTACAGCGAGCCAGGGAGGAATATGCACCATAGTGGGAACAGGCTGTTGTAACTACATTGGAAATGATACTAAAGCAGAAGATGCTATCATTTCACATGTAGACCAGGTACAACAGCTTAAGCTCAATTTTCGGAAAGAGCATACTGAAACTGCTTGGGTTGAAGGAAGCTGGGAAAACTGGACTTCCTGGCTTAATCCTGCCAACTGGTTTTCAGGCATTGGAGGTTGGTTTGCTGGTATATTACATGGTATCCTATATATTGTTTGTATCATAGTACTTATAATCCTTATAATCAAATGTGCACCTATGTTATTCAAATGTTGTTTTAAAGTAACTACCACTTCTTGTTGCGCTATTTGGAAAGCTTGTACTAACACTGGTTCTTTTGAGCCCCAAAGGTCAAGAGTTAGAACTGCTCATGAGATGGTGGCTCGTATACCTGGAGGTCAACCCAGAGCCATAGAGGAAGTTTAAAGAGGAATACCCACCAAGGAATTATAAACATAGGAGGGATGTCAAGATATGAAGACATATGTAACACATATCTGTATATAACCCAGAGTTCCCCTTCAATATAAGAATGTATTTCTTTATATGATGTTTTTTAATTCTTCTTGGGTATTCTCAATATTGCAACACATATCTTGTTATTCACTTGTTATTGTTATTGTTATTACTTGTTATTTGCTTCACATGAGATTATTCCCAGAAATGATGTTCAAATGTTTTTATGGAAAATACCTGTTGATAACATAACTTACCAAAAAGTCAGAATGACCTTTAAAATTGTTATTGTGTTATGGCGAAAATGACCATGTGAAATATGAAATAGATTATCCTGGAATGTATTGTGTATTTTCTATTTTCACTCTTTCCCACACATAGACTGTAATGTTATAATTTTCTTATAAAAACGCTGTTACAAATTGTAATATCATCACTTTCATCACTTTCCCTTTGGAAAGGAAGTGACGTGATCCTCTGTATGGAGATTGATTTTCTGAGTAAATATACATTGATGAATGCAACTTCGTAGAGGTCTTTTAATTCAAGGCTGTACATAACACTCTGCAGTACCCTGCCATTACTCTGTAGTACCCCCCAATACTCTGCAGTACCCTGCTATTACTCTGTAGTACCCCGCCAATACTCTGTAATACCCTGCCATAAATTGCCATACCCAGCCATACTCAGAGATACCCAGCCATACTCGGTGATACCCTGAAATACCCAGTCATAGACGCCCCCCACCCCTCACCGCCCTCCGGTGCTTCTACCAACTCGCCAGTACGATCAAAGCCAGAATCTTTTTTTTATTTTTTATTTCAGGCTTCCCAGCCTAGAGGTGAGATGTGGGGTCATATTGACCCCCCAGATTTCACTGTAAAGAGGACCTGTCACCCCATATTCCTATTACAAGGGATGTTTACATTTCTTGTAATAGGAATAAAAGTGATCAAAAATATATTTTTGGGGAAAAAAATGTCAAACTAAAATAAATAAAGTAAAATGAACAATAAAAAAATAAAATAAAAATTAAAGCGCCCATGTCCCCATGTGCTCGCATGTACCACACACGTGAGGTATCGCCGAGAATGTTAGAGCGAGAGCAATAATTCTAGTCCTAGACCTCCTCTGCAACTCAAAACATGTAACCAGTAAAAAAAAAATTAAAGCGTCGCCTATGGGGATTTTTTAAGTTGGCGCCATTCCACGGGCATGTGCAATTTTGAAGAGTGACATGTTTGATATCCATTTACTCAGCATAACTTCATCTTTCACTTTATGCAAACATTGGGCTAACAAGTGGTTAATAATAGAGCTTGCAGTCAGTAGTGTTAGGAGATAGTGCGTGCTGTCTGCGTGCTCTGTACCCAGTACATACCGCTATAATATAGGGCAGGCCCCTACTTTCAAACATCCAACTTACAAACATCTCCTACTTGCAAACGCAAGGAGACAGCAGCAAGTGAGATGAAAAAAGATGGACGACAAAACAAATTATACAGGGGTGATAACCCTTCCCTATGTTTTCCAAAAAGCTTAAAGATAGTTTTTTTGACTGGAGCTACACTTTAAAAATGTACCGGTTGAAAATGACAAACAGATTCAACTTAACACAACAAACCTACACAGTCCCTGTCTTGTTTGCACCGCCTGTATACTGCTGTTCTGAGTATATAGGGCCTGGGGGCCACACGCATTTCCTTTTTTTAATATGGGTACGGGGTTCCCCTTAATATGCGTACAAGACCCAAATAGGCTGGTAATGGGCAGGGAGGGCTACCCATGCCATTTTTCTCAATGATTTTCATCCATATTGCAGGAACCAGATATAACATTAAAACCGCAAGCAGTTTTAAATGGTGTTATTTCCGTTTAATGTCATTTTGTGCAGGGACTGTTCTAAACACGGGAAACACGTGGCACTTCACAGGCATACTACAGACACCCCCCAGGCACCATATTTAAAGGAATATTTCACTTTTTTTTTTTCACTTTAATCGTCATTAAAATCAGTGCTCCCGCCAAAACGGCAGTTTTTAAAACTTTTTTTTGCAGTGACCCATGTCCCCTGAGGCAGGAGGCAGGTCCCCAAACCCTTTTTAGGACACTATCTTGCATATTAGCCGTTAAAATTAGCACTTTCCAATTCGAACGTTCGAGTCCCATAGACTTCAATGGGGTTCTAACGTTCGTACCGAACGCGGGGGTCGTTCGCAAGTTCTGGTGCGAACCGAACCGGGGGGTGTTCGGCTCATCCCTACCCAGAACCCACTTGCACAATTAGTGTCCTGGCTATTCCTAAGCCCTGTTCCCAGGAGGAGGAAGGTCCACTGTACTGCAAACTTCCAAAGGCGACCCTCCACCCGAGAGTCGGATGGGGCAAACCTTCATGAGGAAACAGATTTGCTTACAGGCTTGTTCGGCTTGTGAAACCAGGGGTGCTGGTTTCACATAAAAAAGAAAAAATTCCAAGGACCATTAGCAGAGTGAGGGGTTATAGCCAGTAGGACTGCCCCCTGGGCGGTATTGTACAGCTTTGCTGTTTTTATGTGTTCTGCTTAGTCTTCTCCTGAAGGTGGTGATATAACCCTAAGGTCAAGATTAAAGTTGCTGTGTCCGTCAATGAACGAAAGAGAAAGTGAGTATACCCCTAAGTGGAAAAAGTCCAAATTGGGCCCAATTAGCCATTTTCCCTCCCCGGTGTCATATGACTCGTTAGTGTTACAAGGTCTCAGGTGTGAATGAGGAGCAGGTGTGTTAAATTTGGTGTTATCGCTCTCACTCTCTCATACTGGTCACTGGAAGTTCAACATGGCAAAGGACTCTCTGAGGATCTGAAAAAAGGAATTGTTGCTCTACATGAAGATGGTCTAGGCTATAAGATGATTACCAAGGCCCTGGAACTGAGCTGCAGCACGGTACAACAGAACAGGTTCCACTCAGACCAGGCCTCGCCATGGTTGACCAAAGAAGTTGAGTGCACGCGCTCAGCGTCATATACAGAGGTTGTTTTTGGGAAATAGATGTATGAGTGCTGTCAGCATTGCTGCTGAGGTTGAACGGGTGGGGGGGGGGGGGAAATCAGCCTATCAGTGCTCAGACCATACACCGCATCAAATTGGTCTGCATGGCTGTCATCCCAGAAGGAAGCCTCTTTTAAAGATGATGCACAAGAAATCCTGCAAACAGTTTACTGAAGATAAGCAGACTAAGGACATGTATTATTGGAACCATTTCCAGTGGTCTGATGAGACCAAGATAAATGTATTTGGTTCAGATGGTTTGAAGCGTGTGTGGTGACAACCAGGTGTGGAGTACAAAGACAAGTGTGTCTTGCCTACAATAAAGCATTGTGGTGGGAGTGTCATGGTCTTGGGCTGCATAAGTGCTGCCGACACTGGGGAGCTACAGTTCATTGCGGAACCATGAATGGCAACATGTACTGTGACATACTGAAGCAGAGCATGATCCCTTCCCTTCAGAGCCTGGGCCACAGGGCAGTATTCCAACATGATAATAACCCCAAACACACCTCCAAGATGACCACTACCCTTGTTAAAGAAGCTGAGGGTAAAGGTGATGGACTGGCCAAGCATGTCTCCAGACCTAAACCCTATTGAGCATCTGTGGGGCATCCTCAAATAGAAGGTCTCTAACATCCACCAGCTCCGTGATGTTTTCATGGAGGAGTGGAAGAGTGAAAAAGATATATTTATTTTATATATATATATATATATATATATATATATATATATATATAAAATATTAGATTATCTAACACCTTTTCAGTTATCTTTCTTCTTTTTTTCCAAGGATTTAATTAGATTTTTATAGTACAAAGAAGTAAAGCAGCATGGTCATGTATCGTCGGGTATAACATTTCCAGAGGGGGGCGGGGTCACCCGTGTACGTCACCGCGTGGCCCCGCCCTCAGTTATAAAAGAACTGTCACCTGAGAGGATGGTCATTATGGTGGGTGCCTCCCATGGATGCAGATCGTGTCGGCATGCAAGTTTTTCTTTATTTCTGTCCGGCGGCGGAGCGAGAGAAAGAGATGAATGGACTTCGTGGGACATTTTTATTTTTTAATTTTTTAATAAAGGACTTGTCCCAAGATGTGTCTTGTGTTTTTTTTTTACATTTTGACACTTTTTTGTGAAATTGTACAACTACCATGTACCTGTTACCATTTCAAACAGAGGGGGGCTGGGACCTAGGGGTGCCCTTGTTGACGGGGGCTTTCAGATTCCGATAAGCCCCCCGCCCCACCCACAGTTGGGGGTGCTTTGGGCTACCCCAAAGCACCCTCCACATGTTGAGGACATGTGGCCTGGTACGGTTCAGGAGGTGGGGGCACTCTCTCATTCCCCCCTCTTTGCCTGTGGCCTGCCAGTTTGCAAGCTCAGATAAGGGTCTGGTGTGGATTTTTGAGGGGACCTCCACGCCATTTTTTTTTATTTTGGCTCGGGGTTCCCCTTAAAATCCATACCAGACCCTTCAGGATTTTGAGAGGGACCCCTATGCCAATTAAAAAAAAAAAATTGGCACAGGGTTCCCCTTAATATCCATACCAGACCCAAAGGACCTGGTATGGATTTTTGGAGGGACACCCATGCCGTTTTTTTCAATACTTTTATCTGTATTGCTGAGACCCGACAATTCATTATAGCCGTGTGTAGTTTTAAATGACTTTTTTTCCCTTTAGAAATGTCATTTTGTGCAGGCACTGTTCTAAACACGGGAAAAATGCGGCACTTTACAGGCATACTATATTCACCCCAGGTACGAAATGTAACCACTTGAGTGCCACGCTATGATGGCACATTATGGCCACAGCGTGGACCTGAATTTCCGGGAGGCCGTCATAGGACATTCTCCCCTTTGCGTGCTCCCCGCACCCCCTGCAGTGTGCATGTGGCATGCGCCATGATCACTGAGTCACCAAGACTCAAGTGATCACGATCCGAGTAAGGGGCGATCCCGGCCCCTTGACAGCTGATCACTTGTGTAGACAAAAGCTCGATAATTTTTCGAATTTTTCTTTTTTTCTCCTCACGCTGACAGCACCGGCTTATGCTCAAGGGACATCAGTCCCGAAGAGGCAGGAGGCACATCTGCCTCCACCTCTGTGCCTGCAAGTGCCACCTTCCATTGCCCACAGTGCCCACCACTGCCACCTATCAATTCCCACAAGTGCCACCTATCAATGCCCACCAGTGGTGCCAATCAGTGCCACCTAGTAGTACTGCCTTTCAGTTTAACTTATCAGTGCCCATCACTGCCACCCATCAGTGTCCATCACTGCCACCTATCAGTGACACTTCTCAGTGCCCACCCATGCCACCTATCAATGCCCTTCATTGCCACCCATCAGTGCCACCTATCAGTGCCCACCAGTGCCACCCTATCGTGCCCACAAGTGCCGCCCTATCGGCGCCCATCAGTGCAGCCCATTGGTGCCCATCAGTGCAGTCTCATCAGCATACATCAATGAAGGAGAAAAATAACCCATTTGCAAAATTTTATAACAAAATATAAAAAAATATAATTAAAAAACAAATTTGGTCTTGGATACAGTGTTGTATGACCGCACAATTGTCATTCAAAGTGTGTCAGCGCTGAAAGCTGAAACTTGATCTTGACAGGAGGGGGGCTTAAGTGCCCAGTAAGCAAGTGGTTAAAGGAATATTTCACTTTTATAATTTCACTTTAAGCATTATTAAAATCCCTGCTCCCAAAAAAACAGCCGTTTTTAAAACGTTTTTTTGCATTGATACATGTCCCCTAGGGCAGGACCCCAATCCCCAAATACTTTTTATGACAATACCATGCATATAAGCCTTTAAAATTAGCACTTTTGATTTCTCCCATAGACAATATATTATAGCCGCAAGTAGTTTTAAATGACTTTTTTTCCTTTAGAAATGTAATTTTGTGCAGGGACTGTTCTAAACACGGGAAAAATGAGCCACTTTACAGGCATACTTTCAACACACCCCAGGTACGAAATTTAAAGGAATATTTCACTTTTATTGTTTCACTTTAAGCATTATTAAAATCACTGCTCCCGAAAAAAACTGCCATTTTGAAAACTTGTTTTGCATTGATACATGTCCCCTGGGGAAGGACCCAGGTCCTCAAACACTTTTTATGACAATACCAAGCATATAAGCCTTTGAAATTAACACTTTTCATTTTTCCCATAGACTTTTAAAGGGTGTTCGCTATTGTTAGCTATTCGGCGAACACTCGATGTTCAAGTCGAACTTGCGTTCAACCCTACTTCCTAGATACTAACTCTATGTGGCGCGCCAGGGGCGGGGCCGAGTGATACAGTGTGCGGCTATGGCCGCCTCTAGCTCGCATGAACGTGAGGAAGCTCGCATGAACATGAGAAGTACTTGTGGGGGGGGGGAGCCAAGACAGCTGCTGAGGGACCCCAGAAGACCAGGTTCGGGGCCACTCTGTGCCAAATGAGCTGCACAGTGGAGGTAAGTATAACATGTTTGTTTTAAAAAAAAAAAAAAAAAATCCCTTTAACCACTTGCTTACTGGGCACTTAAACCCCCCTCAGTCCCAGACCAATTTTCAGCTTTCAGCGCTGATGCACTTTGAATGACAATTGTGCGGGCATACAACACTGTACCCAAATGAAATTTCTATCATTTTTTTCCCACAAATAGAGCTTTCTTTTGGTGGTATTTAGTTACAGCTCAGAGTTTTATTTTTTGCTAAACAAACAAAAAAAGATGCAAAAAAAAAAAAAAAAAAATCATGTTTTAATAGTTTGTTATAAAATTTTGCAAACGGGTAATTTTTCTCCTTCATTGAAGTGCGCTGATAAGGCGGCACTGATAGGCTGCATTGGTGGGCACTGATGGGCTGCATTGGTGGGCACTGATAGGCTGCATTGGTGGGCACTGATAGGCTGCACTGGTGGGCACTGATAGGCATAGTTAAGGCGGCACTAATAGGCACAGATAAGGCGGCACCGATGGGCACAGATAAGGCGGCACTGATGGGCAAAGATGGGCACAGATAAGATGGCACGGATGGGTGGCACGGATAAGTGGCACGGATGGGTGGCACGGATGGGCACTGATAGGTACCACAGATAGATGGGACTGATGGGCACTGATAGGTGGCTCTGATAGGTGGCACTGCTGGGCACTGATGGGCGGCACTGCTGGGCACTGATGGGCGGCACTGCTGGGCACTGATGGGCGGCACTGGGGTGCAGCACCTTTGAGGCAGATTGGGTGGCACTGTGGGTGGCACTGTGGGTGGCACTGTGGGGTGGCACTGTGGGTGGCACTGTGGGTGGCACTGTGGGGTGGCCCTGTGGGCATTATGGGCACAGACGGGGGGCACTTACTTTTACTTTGTTATTTTTCAGGATGGCACTGCGGGAGGCAGGTGGGCACTGGCAGGTGGCATGTGGTGCCTTTCATTGCTGGCCGTGATCGGGACTGATGTCCCGATCACGGCCGCCGGTGATCGGCTTTTTTTTTTTCTCCTCGCGCTGTCAGCGCGAGGAGGAATAATAGCCGATTACCGGCTCCGTTCTATCACATGATCAGCTGTCATTGGCTGACAGCTGATCACGTGATAAGGGGTCGGGATCGACCCCTTACACGGATCGGTGATCAGGCGAGTCTCACGGACTCGCCGATCACAGAGCGCGCCGCGCGCGCCCCTCAGGGGGCGCGCAGGCCGCTCGTAACCAGGACGACGTCAATAGACGTAGTCCTGGAAATCTAGGTCCGCGCTAATGCCGTCATTCGGCAATAGCGCGGTACCCAAGTGGTTAAGCCATGTTGTATGTCCATTTATTAATGCCGATTATCATTTAAGGTAAAATTCATAGGCCTCACATTTCCACATCAGGTTGAGTGCACAAGCATATTTGACAGTTATCTTTCACAGCATGCCAAGAATGTACCTGTTTTTTTAAACTGTTAATTTGATAAGTTTAGTTCCGCTTTAAGAATGAGGAACAAATAAAAGTGTCATATGCCGGCAGTTTGTTTAACCCTTTTACTATATACAAATCTATCTCTATTATATATTACCCTTTGAGATAATATCAGATGATTAAAAAAATAAGCAACTAAAGTTATCTCACAATGGCTTTGGGAGCTCAAGCTAAAAGAAGAGGAGGCGTAATATGTAATGCAAAGAGTTTGGGCTTCTATTTTGAATATTATCCCTAATGGAATTTGAGGGGAAATGCAGTTAGAAATTGCACATAGATCGTGTTAGGCCTTTAACATACCCATTCAATAACCTACATATATAAACTAGCTTATTAAATGCCCAATGTGTTATCATCATAATACACCATATCTATATCACTTATTATTGGCACGTCCACAGATTTACTTAGTCCCAAACGTTGGCCTACTTGACTCAGTTAACTGGACTTGTATGTCCTCCTCTATCCTTGACGTTATTTCTAGCAGATTTTTCTGTAGGAAGAACAACCCCTCCTTCAAATAGAATTGAACATCTTGCTTTGTTGGTAATGTAAAAATTGGATTATTCTAGTTTTCCCCTATTGTATAAGTGTATGATTTTTGATAAAATTTAAAAAGAAGCGGTTTTACATCAAGAGTACCTTGCAAAATAGTTTTTTTTTTTGTTTTGAACCCTGTAACTGCACAATACCTTGGACATTGACACAACATAGATAAGTGTTGTTTAGACTGACATAATATAGAGAGTTTAAAAGGCTCTTTGGGCCCTTTATATATATTTTTTTTTTAAGTTGAAATTTGGAATGCAATATGAGGATTTGTTGAATTATATCTTACTGATACAAGAAGTCCAATTGGCAATGTATATAAAGTATACAAATTTTTTTTATGTTTTTTTTTTTGCCATGGGGGGGTCTTCTTTTTTCTCATATATGATTATAGATTTGCCCTTATTATAGGTCAGAGGTATTCTGGATCTCAAGAGATGTGTGCAATTTGTGTATCATAAAATATAAAAAATATATTTGAAAAAATAAAATTCCCTATGATGAGACATACGGACCAAGAAATAAAGATGAGACCCCCCCCCCCCCCCCAACATTTGAGGCCACGTAAAGAGCAAGTAAAACACAAAGTTTAATTCAAGCTAACACATTTTAAGCAGTTTCAGCTAATGTTTTATGTTTTTTTGGGGGAAAAAATATTTAAACTATATGAATAAGAGCTTACCATCTTAAGCACACCAGGGAGTGTTATGTGTTGTTTGTTACAACCCCTATAATTTTCATATAAAGGGGGTAAATAACAGATCTACTGGCTGGATCAACACGTTTTAAATCTATGTTAAAGGGGGGAAACCAGGAAAACAAAAACTGCATTATATTTGCCATTTTTATTTTATTTTGCCCATAGTTGCACTTTATATATAGTCACTGTAGAGATGTATGTCCCTGTTAAATATGGTACACACCTTGTATATGTGAACGTAATATGTGAACATGCGTAATTATATCTAATATAAGCTCTTTTAGCATTAAACAGTATTGGAAAAATATTGTAACTGTTGGTTATCCTAGGGTGTCACCTAATAAAAATAAAATCTCAACCCAGCCACATGAAAGGACTGATCTTTGTGAGATGGAAGTGATTTGTTACCTGGTAAATATATGCATATAGTAGCTTTGCGTAGTTTACTTTCCTGAAGTGGCTGCAATTATTTTGAAGATGGCCACGTTGGTTTCAGCAACATCTATATTTTATATTCTGTTTGTACTAAACAGGTTACAGTACATCCCATAAAAATCTACTTACCATGTAAAGTTCTGCAATCTCCCAGAGGGGATCTTAAAAGCAGCTATTAAAGCATATGCACATTTCTTTAAAAACTTATATAAGCTTTAACATGTTAATGGAATTTTAAAAACGATTTTCACTTTTTTTTTTTTAATCTTCAACTTTTATCAAAATATTTCCTGGTCACCCTGCCATGGCACTGTTCTAAAGTAAAATATTTGAATGATCCATTTTAGTGATTTTTGTTAAAACATTCACAAAAATCTCATGTAAGGTATACAATTAAATGTTTAAAGTAATTTCAATCATTAAAATCTATTAAATTAATACTTGATAAACCTGACACAAAGGTCACTAAAATGATAACGCTCTAAGATTTATAACTGGTGCAACTGTGCATGTTAGCAATTCAGCTTCTAACTACAGCTTGTTCAATTAAGCTTTGACAATAAAACCTGGAAGCTGATTGGTTTCTATGCAGAGCTGCACCAGATTTTGCACTCTCCATTCTTAGTAAATCAAACCGTTCTCTCAATCTTCCGTGTTGGCACCCTTTCCCACACTCTTCCCAATGGTGTATACAAATGGCCATGGCAGCACACATTGCACAAGCACATTTCACTGTGGTCACTAGAAACAAATGGGCCCTGAGAAATGCAGAAGTTGCAGGAGTGCATGCATCAGTGGCGGCTGGTGCTCAAAACCCCCCCCCCCCCCATCAAGTGCAGCCTCACTGTGCCATCAAACGCCGCCACTGCGCCATCAAACTCTGCCACCGCGCCCCTCAATTGCCGCCTCCGCACCCCTCAATTGCCGCCACCGCGCCCCTCAATTGCCGCCACCGCGCCCCTCAATTGCCGCCACCGCGCCCCTCAATTGCCGCCACCGCGCCCCTCAATTGCCGCCACCGTGCCCCTCAATTACCGCCACCGTGCCCCTCAATTGCTGCCACTGTGCCCCTCCAAACACAGCCACGGTGCCATAAAAAATGCTGCCAGTGTGCCCCCCGCACGGCGTCTGTGCTTACCCTGTCTCAGTGGGACAGTTCCTCTATGCTCCTCGATGTCTTCTCCCATCCTCTGCTATGACTGGACACAGCGCCTGTCATGTCAGCCAATCAGGTGAGGGGTAACAGATCCGAGCATCTGATTTGACAGAGAGGCAGTTTAGTGTTAGGAAAGCGAATATTCATTCGCTTTTCTAACACATCTGAGTGATGTGCGCTCACAGGTCACCTTTTTGAAGCCCATTAGTGCCTATGGCTCCAATTAGCTGCTCCAAACCCCCCCCCCCCCCCCGTTGTATTTCAGGTGGGCGACACCCAAAAAGGGGCTGGGCTCCTGAATAGGGGGGTGGCAGCTGCGGCCATAGATAGATAAATTCATGCATTGCATGAATCTATTGGTGCTAGAAGGGGTGGCAGAAGAGAGGGGGCGGTGCCCGTGCGCCCTTATAGACACACCGCCACTGACCCCGGTATCTTCTTCAGGATAAAAGTGGTATCTCTAGCAGTATTACTGCAAAAAAAAATTATCAGTGTCGGGAGAGGGCCACCCCCCTCCCCCAGCTCTCCGGTACCCTCCACCTCTTACCGGAGTTGACGGTAGCGGCAGAGGCAATGGGATCCTCTCCATAGCCTGACATGGAGACGAGTGAGGGGAAGATGGCCCCCAACCATCTCAATCTCATTGCAGGGCAAAAGCGATGTCAAAACGTCACTTCCACTCAATGTTCTTAAAGGGACTTTTTTTAATGCATTTTAGTGGAAATATGAGATCTGAGGTCTTTTTGACTCCAGATCTCATATTTAAGAGGTCCCGTCATGCTTTTTTTTCCATTACAAGGGATGTTTACATCTGTTAAGACTACCCTGTGCACAGGTCTGAACATAGAGCAGATAGCTATATAACCTCACACAGCTGTCACTGACTGTGGATCCCTCTCCGATTGAGTTTAGGGCCACCAACCCTATATATATATATATATATATATATATATATATAATTTTTTTTTTTTAACCCTTGGGGAAAATCCTATCCTGCCCCTGAGTGCAGTTCTTCTCTGTGCCCAAACTTCTACCTGCTGTACTTACATTTCTGTTTAATTATGGGAATCATATTATCAGTAGAAACACTGTTATCTAATATATACTTATATTTTTTTGCCACAACGTAATAAGCCATGTAAGTACACTGTAATAAAACAACAAAATTTTCTTTGTAGAAGAGGTGATCCTAGCAGTGGATTGTCATCTTGAGCACCAAAGGTTGAATGCCTATATGCTGTAGTGATAGAAGGCAGCTGTGTGTGTGTGATACTCTTATGTAGGGAACTTTGAGCTTGACTTATTTTTTGCATTGAATCATGTTCTGATTTTCATATGATGGAAATATTTTTTAATATGCAGATGAACTATATGTGAAAATGCGTAATAACACATACACATTTTCAAATACAGTGTAAAATTACAAAAGATGGGGCTTCTGGACTTTTTAGGCACCATGTATAAAATAACAATCATAGAATAAAGATAAAAATCAACATTTTATTAAGAACATATTTTTTCATTGTACTAAACAGAGATTGCTAAAAGAGCATCTAATCACAGCAGGACTCATATCCTCCATAATATACAGACTATACCGCCATTTCACAATTTCACTTTTGAAAATAGATGGTAAACATTTAATACATAATCTTCAGAAATATGATTATTCTACTCGCGATATTAAGTGTACTGCTTGAGAAGGAGAAAGCTCTACACGTTTTGCGTGTTTTAACACGCTTGTTCTGGAGCGAGAGATGTGTGACTAGTAAACTGACAAAGAAACAAAAAAATATTAATCATACAAAAATATTATACAACATCATATCCCTAACAGAATAGGAACTAAACAACATAAGTCAACATATGATGTATTGCAGATTAATAACAGGAATGGGGATCACACTGTCAAAACCAGGGGGGGTGGGGACAACAGCGTATATATAGGTCACCATGGGGACATGTAAAAACATAATACATTTCAATAGTAACAAGAGGTAAAAAAAGGAAAAACAGAAACTCACTCAAAAAAGTGGGTTCAAAACGAGGGACCCCACAAGGCTGATTCCCAATCCTATAGAAGACTGCTGCAGTTTCAATGTTCAAATGGTTTATAGCACCTAAAACGCATGTATCAATGCCTCCAGTTCAGGAGAAAGGTTTTTTATTTTATCTTGGCTGTATAAATCAGTAGTTGTCTCAAAGCGTGTGGAACATCCGATTCGGACAAGAAAGTTTCCCTGTGTAGTTGCACCAGAGCCAGATAATCTGTAACAGTGGTATAATAAGGTTAAAAAACTTGGAGGCTCTCTCCAGGTATTAAAGGAAAAAAATAAAGATGTGGCCAGACGCTTACCTCTCCAGTCCTCTAAAGGTTTCAGCCCAGTGTTTGTTTCCCAGATCAACTGTGCAAAGTAAGTGCAGAGCATGCTGGTTAATAAACTGTTTTAATTATCTCATCATTCAACAGCTGTGCCGAGCTTCTCACAAGGCATTGCTGGTAAGAATACATGCCCCACCTTGTGGTCACCAATCAAATTGCATTCGACGTGACATTATTCAAGTCGGCCGAATGGACACTGTGCAGATTCGCTGTCCACGTCGCACGCAAGCGCACAACATGCTAGGTCGAAAAATCCGCAGAGCGTCCTATGATTGGCCGGCGAAGAGACACAGGAGACCGCTCCCCCTCCCCGCAGGCCAGCAGAAGCCTAGGTAACGCACCTTCCCCAGCGTGTAATACACGTCAGGGAGCCAGGCAACCATAGCCCAACAGGGAAAACAAGGGACCGGAGTCCAAAGCATCCCCCCAGACAATCAAATGGCTGACACGGGAACAAATGTTTCCCAGTCAGTCACGGCGCAAGCGGCCGCATGGTGCCAAAACGCTGTGTCCCCACCCCAAGTCGGACAGCGACCACCAACCCCGACCCTCTGCAATCACCATAAACAAAAAAAAAAAACAAAAAAAAAAAAGGAGGGATGAAACTATATAATAACATAACAATATCATAATTATAAGATCTAAAATCAATCATCAAATCAATACTCCTGAATGGAATATTAATACTAACCCTGAACTACTAGGGTATTCAAATCAAATTTGATTGTTGTTTTTTTATTATTTTTATTTTCACTTTTACTGAATTAACATCACAGCAGGTGGCAATGTTCATGCATGGACAGTTGGGAAACTGGTAATGTGAGAAGATTTTACATCTCTATAGTTATTATTCAAATGGCAAAAATAGGTTAGCCAATTCCAAAACTACACCTAGCTGTCTACTTATGTATTTACCTGAAAAAGCAGACAAGGAGGTCACTATAGAAAGGGTTTATAAGACTGGGTCTCGTTGATACCTGGAGGCTGTGTTGCATTTAGATGTTCTATCCATATAGTCTCCTTACGCAAAATTGTTCTATCCCAGTCCCCTCCCCGGGGGGTTTCGAGGGATTACAGCCAGAGCTATAAATGATACCACTGAAGTGTCAAATTTGTGCTATAGGTCTAAATGCCTACTTACTGGAGGTAACCATCTTGCCTTCTGAAGAGTAGTAAACATGATCCTTTATCCGCACATGAAGCATCTGATGGTCTTGCCAATGTAGAATACACCGCATTGGCAGAGCATCAGATACACTACCCCCTGTGTATTGCAGTCAGCATGAAATTTGGGGATAAACAGTTCCCCATTAGGAAGATAGAATCAAGTGCCCACATTAATCCAAGGACAAAATGCACAATTGCCACATGTCGTTATCCCCCAAGGTTTGCGATCCATTCCCAGATTGACAGAATAGTGACTGGAAGTTAATTTATCTCGTAACGAGTACGAACGTCTAAACATGATATCCGGTCGGCAAATATTTGGCCAGAATGGGGTCTCTATAAAGTAATGACCAATGGTCAGTAAGAATGTTTTGTATTTCCTGATGTTTTGAATACCTTGTGATGTATCTAACAGTTACCTTGTCACTGGCAGTTTTGGTTTTATACAATACATCATTCCGAGGTTGGCGAAGCGCTTTATTGAAAGCACTCTGCATCAATGTCTTACTATAGCCTCTGGCTTTTAGTCGATCGCGGAGAAGGTTAGCCTGTAACTTAAAATCGGTAGTAAATGTACAGTTTCGTCTGAGTCTTAAATATTGTGCATACGGAATACTTCGTAATAGAATAGAAGTTGGATGGGCACTAGCAGCATGTAGGAGCGTATTGCCCGCTGTATCTTTTCTAAATAATGTAGACGAGATATGGCCAGTGTCGTCCTTGTTGATCACAAGGTCTAAAAAGGTGACACTGGATAAGTCACTAGAAACTGTAAATTTCAAGTTAAATGCATTATTATTGAGGTTATCAATAAATGAAATTAGGGAAGTTAAAGTCCCCGACCATATGATGAAAATATCATCAATAAAGCGTAACCAGCATAGCACCTGGTCCATAAATGTAGTTAATGCATCATCGGAAAAAATTGCTCGTTCCCATTGCTCGTTGATCCTGTTCACGAAGGAAGGTCCGTATAGTCCCGATGCCCTGCTCGTGAGGGATGCTAGAATACAAAGCTTCTACATCCAAAGTCACGAGCAGAGCATCGGGAGGCACGACCATACCCTCAATGTGTTTTAGAAGGTCTGCTGTGTCTTTTATAAAAGATGGTAAAGCCATGACATGTGGCATCAAAATGGAGTCGATTAAACGACTCACCTTCTCAGTGAGAGAGCCTATACCTGACACTATGGGTCTACCCGGAGGTTTAGTTGGATGTTTATGTAGCTTAGATAATGCATAGAACATCGCCAGACGTGGATTTTTTACATTCAGATAGTTATAGAGATCCTGATTAATGAGGCCTTGTTGATAGTCCCCTCCAATAATGGCCAAATATTCCTTCCTATAGTTTTCAATCTTACCGACATTAATGCGTTCATACCAGTCACGGTTACGTAAGATATTCATTACCATTGTCTCATAGGACTGTTTGGTCATTAAAACAACATTGCCACCCTTATCGGAGGCCTTCATTTCCAAATCTGAATCTCTCTTGAGGGTTTGGATAGCTTGCAACTGAGAGGGTGATAAATTATTGGGTTTTGGATCAACAGTAAGGCTTTTGATTTCACTAATGGTACCCATTAAAAAGGCCCAGATATTTGGATTCGTTATTAGGTCTGGGAAACGCTGTGACTTAAGTTTGAACTGATTTGATGTAAGGCATCTAGAAGAATCAATTAATTGACCAGTAGATTCAGTATTTAGCTCGCTTTCTTCAAGAAGTAGCATTAAGTCTCTAAGGGCTCGAAAGTCCTCCATGGTGTAGTTTTTTACTTGCTCAGAAATATTCTTATCTTGCAAAGATCGTTGTCGATCCTCATCAAATAAAAGTGTATAAGTCAAATTTCGGGAAAACAGGTAAAGATCTTTTATAACTTCGTATTTGTCCATCTCCATTGATGGACAGAAACTGAGGCCTAGTCGGAGGACATCAATCTCATCCTTATTTAAAGTGTATGGTGTGAGGTTAATAACATCTAGATCAGATCTTATGTTGGAAGGGGAGTGTTGGAGGGTGTGTGAAAATTTAGGGTAGAAGTAGATATGCAGGGAGCAACATGTGCATCCAAAGTGCTCTGACGTGTACAAGATTGTAATTGAGAAGATGGAGTGGCAATGCCAAGTGAGTTACCCATCGGTATATGATCACTCACATTTGAGCCTGCATTTGTTGAAATCAGCCGATTCCCACTATTTTCTATTGAAGTGTTTGGAACTAGTGAAGTGTGGGTTTGTGTTTGTGTATTCAAAATTTGGATAGCTTGCAGGGCAGTAGCCCCCAAATACTTGCCCTGTGGGCCAGTGATGCCACCTTGTGGCTGTTGGTGGTCTTGTGAAGGTCTGCGTGATACGAGAGTGGTGTCCGTGATCGGGGGACATCTCTTGAAGGGAGTATGGGAACCCCCTCCAAAATCCCGTTTACGTGCGCCAGTGTGATTATGACATCCTTGCAGGTTCCCTTTCCGGGATGTGGTCTGTGAAGGAAATAATGTTGAATCTGACTCTGTGTCCTCATCTGTAGTAGAATAAACATTGCTTCTAACTCTAACATTACGAGCAGTTGGTCTAGGGTAGCTAGATTGATTAGTAGAATGCCACCTGTAGGCAAAGTTCTCAGTAAAGACCAATCTATCTTTAATCAATTTCTGTTTTTAAAAAATAATATCCTTAGTAATTTTTGTCACAAAGTCTTTCACCTCTTGCCACCTTTTTAAATAGAGTGTGTGGGTTTGTATTCTTTCATTCGTTGATTGCAATAACAGAATATCCTGATCCAACGAGTTTAATTCTCGTTGATAGTGTGAGATTAATAGTGTCATTAGATTTAGGCTACAGGATGTAAGGATACTTTCCCACGCAGCCCAAAATTCAGGTGTAACATTTTGAAACGAGGGGTAGACCTGTACACTTAAGCCCAAAGGGCTAATGTTTTCTCGAACATATTTGTTTAGAAACTCTATATGCCAATATAAGTTTGCTTTCTTTTTTAATAACCGCTTCATTTTTGCCATATACTGATTGATATCAGATTCTTGCTCTGAGTCAACATTGCAAGCAGTCTGTATTTCTGAAATGTAACCCGTCCAGGCTGTCCCTACAAAATCCATCATTACTGCCAAAAAAAAAACCAGTAAACTCAATAAGCTGATGATTGATGTACGATTATAAAAAAAAAAAAAAAAAAAAAAAAAAAAAGACAAAAGATGGGGCTTCTGGACTTTTTAGGCACCATGTATAAAATAACAATCATAGAATAAAGATAAAAATCAACATTTTATTAAGAACATATTTTTTCATTGTACTAGACAACAGAGATTGCTAAAAGAGCATCTAATCACAGCAGGACTCATATCCTCCATAATATACAGACTATACCGCCATTTCACAATTTCACTTTTGAAAATAGATGGTAAACATTTAATACATAATCTTCAGAAATATGATTATTCTACTCGCGGTATTAAGTGTACTGCAGGACAGTCTCAGCGGACAGTCCACTCGTGTGTGGGCTTTCAGCGGACAGTTTCAGCGAACAGTCCGCTGAACAAGGTTTTTCGGAAATTCCGAAAAACTGTCCCCTTGTTTCAGCGGACAGTCCCCGCGTGTGTAGGCTTGTTCGTCAAACAAAGTTGCGCGCATGCTCAGAAAGGATTTTCACGCCGAAAGTTATAATGCAGTGTATAGGACGTCGTATTTTTCGTCCCGTCGTACGTGCCGTTCACGTCATCGCGCACGGTTTCAGCAAACTGTTCGTCCGTCGTGTGTGGCCATGTCCGTCCATGCTAATTTTGAGCGGACTGTTTGCCGAAACTGTTTGACGGACAAAGTTGGGCGAACAGTCCCCGCGTGTGTACGAGTAGGCCCAGCAAAGCTGTGTGTAGTGTGAGTTCTGTTATGTGATTGTGGGTAACATAGATTGATGGTGCTACTTACTGCTAAGCCTGCAGTTATACAGAGAATGTCCCAACGTTCCAGCTATTATTATTATCTGAAAACATATAGGCGCCATACAGTATATTGTAATGTGTACATTAATTAGACACACCCAAGAACTATACCAATAAATACCTGACAAGCGTGGATTCAATTTATGTCTTAACATTTTTTAACTCTCTTACTTACAGTGTATTTTTTTTTCTGTCCCTGTTACTATTGAAGTGTTTCTCTTACTTTCTGTCTGATATCACATTGGCAGCAGGACAAAATGTGATAGAAGATCTCTATAACAATGTTGACATCCCATTATTATTGTCTCCTTTACTTTCAGTATTTCATTTATTAGACAAATGAAGACCATAAATATACATATGCAAACAAACAACTATATGATTTTGCTTCATATAAGCATGTGTGGAATATATACCCTACATTTGTGTCAGTTTACTAAACCAAAACACAAGAAATCTTTTAAGTAACCCGAATTATTTGCAAATTTTTCATAAAATAGGTCATTATCAATTCAATTGTATGGATCATTAGAATTTGCCACATTACATGACTTGGCCATCAATAATAATAATAAAAAAAAACACAACACCCCAAACCAGCAAAATTAACAGTATTTATTTTTATCTGCCCAATCATGGTGAATGTTTGCTTATTTGCACAGCAAAGCCACTAGCAGAATCTTTAGCATCCTATATACATCACTGCTGTGTCCCTAGAATGCACTATTTAAATAGTGGATGGTGGGTCAAACCACCATAATGGAACCACTAACTATAATGATAAATAAAAGCTTGCAATGGTTAGCTTTTTCATGTGAAAAAATATCTATTCAAATTAAGCATTTTGATCAAAAAATTGTTATGAAGTCAAATAATTGTATACATGTTTGTAATTTTTTTACTCTATCCCTTTCCAATCTACTCGCCTATGTTTCCTTGTATTTGCTTTATACTACTGTATTGCAAGGGTATGGCTATATCCTTAGCAGACCATGCAACTGCTGAGGTCTTGTTGTTATACAGAGGGTCAAGAAGGTAGCAATAGTTGGATAAAATGAATGTATTTAGAGTTTGAACAAACTTCCTACAATTTCTGTGCCAGATGTGTCAGCTGAGGAATTGTGTTTGAGACGGAGATTTGAGGGACCAGGGGCCTGCTTACCATATAATTATCTTGAAATGTAGTAAAAAAAAAAATCTAAATTAATTCTTGATTTTATACCATATTAACCCCTTCACATTGACCATATGCAAGTATGCAGCTACACTGGACTGGGCTTTTTTCCATAGGGCCGCATATTTGCATATACCCCTTTGTGCTGGGAGCGCGCCGCATGCTGCAAGCATCTAAGGATCGGGGAACCGAAACGTCCAATTCTGAGTCACCTGGTGCGAAAGCTGTTACTGTTACAGTGAACAGTCACTGTGGTCCGCTCCGGTGTCTTCTGTCTCTGTGAATGGATGAGACAGATACACTGTATCTTTCTCTGTCTTTAAAGAGCTAGAAAAAAATTAAAAAATTTAAAAAATAAAAATATTAAAAAAATAAACAAATGTAAAAAAATGCCTAGATCAAAGTATGATCTAGGTCAGCCCCAGGGTTAGTGTGTGGGTCAGGGTGAAAGGTCAAGGTCAAAGGGTCAGGTATTTTTTTGGACAGGATTTTTTTTAATTAGTATCAGTGTGTTTTAGGTAAGATTAAAAAAAAAAAAGTTAAATGCGCACTATTGTTTCTGGGCTGTACTAGTAGTACAAACAAAAACTAGCATACACATATGCGGTATCATTGCGATCGTCAGGAGCAGGAGAATTTATTTTGGGTTGTTATTTGGTGGTAGATTATTGCAGTTTCAAGATATAGAGAGTTACATTTAAAAAATATTATTTTTTTTACTATTTTAGTTTTCCTTAGATAAAAAATGCAGGAGATATCCATAAATATTTACTACCAAATGAAAGCCCAATTTGTCCTGAAAAAAAAACAAAAAAACAAGGTATAATCCACCAGGATGCACAAAGTAGTTGTGATGATATGTGTGATTTTAGTAACATATTTCAAAGTTGAAAAATTGGGCTTAGGCATTAAGATTTGTTTTACCCTTAGGTGCAAAGGGCTTAAAAGGAGAATTAAAAGAAGATACAAGTACTAATATCACTGAACAATATAAAAATATTCCTCACTGATCCCAGCGCTCCAAAGGAAAGGAAGTTATCAAAATCTCATCCAATTGTAAGCTGCTATCATAAATTAAATCATAAATCATATAAATATATAGTATAAATCATTCCTTAACCCTTCACATAAACTATATAAAAGAAGATACACTTTCATATAATGATGATCATTTAATAGCAATATAATATTCAGAGAAAGCCACTGGTTTCTTACGGAAGCAACACTAACATCATGCTTTGCTTTCTGCTTTCTGTTTCCGGTAAACATACTAAAATCTATTAAACATTTTCAGGCTCTCCTTTGGCTATGAAATCCATTTACATGGAGATTCTAAACATCAAACATAAAGCATGGTCCTAAGGGTGTAAAGTCAATGAGACCACAGTGATCTTGACATAAGATTTTACCCATAATCACTGACGTTTCTAAGGTTGGATAAAGAAAATCAGCTATTAGGATAATGGGTTTTTGTGACTATATGTACTACAGTTGAGTGGACTCCATCCTTCACTGAATTTCTGAGGAGTAATCGGCCCTTTCTATTACAAGGTATATGTCAGCAATGTGATGTTTGTGAGAGCATTGTTGCATGAGCCTACCTGGTTTTTAGAAGTAGTATGTCAGAACAAGCTGTAAGCCATTTTGGATAGCAGAGAGAAGTAATACATCTGTAAGAGCTGTTGCCTGACACTCGAGAAGCTGTAGGAAGCTGTATTAATCAGGCTTTCTATTTTTCTATGCTTCTTCTCATATTTTCCTTGCAATAGCTACGGTTTTCTTTCTTTATTGGCTTGAAGCCCTTTCCGCCTTTTGGCAAGTTTGCTGCTGAAGTTTACAGAAAGTCTGTGCCTAGCCAATTATGATGCACATAACACCACAGCAACCTTTTCCCAGCTCTTTTCACATCAGCTGAGAAAGCCTATGATTTTAATTGTTTATTTTGACAATCTTTGTATGTCAAGGAATAACACATAACTGCACCCAGCTGTGAACCCTGCGGAGAACCGTTTCCAATTTGTTTTATTTATAAGCATTTTTTCGGTGAGTGCGTAGTTAGCTGTGTTTATGTATATGCATTAGTTTTATGAACTTCTGTGTTGTCATCAGACTTGGCAATGATTGAACATCTAGTGTTTATTGTAGCTGAGCTGTCTAGAGAGTTCAAGAAATAATGATACGTAAATTCAGGCTTGGTGCACTATGTAATGCAGACAGCCCAACCCTCTTCGACTGTTGTGGAAGTAAAAATTACATGCAGCAAGGTATGATGGAACCTGTAATATGATTATTATTAACAACAGCGTAATTATGTTTTTAATTATCATATATAGTAGTAGTAGCAGTGGTAGTGATTGTACTAATAATTTTTTTCATATTTATTGAAGAAGAAAATAGCCACAATATAGGGCAATTGACATGAAAAGTCAAAATTCACATGACATCCCAAAAAGGTACATGCCATACTTGTAAGGAAAGGACGGAACCAACATGGTCTACAAAAGCAAGGGGGAAATAGCTTACGAAGCAACATTGAAGTTTGGAAGTTAACGCACTACAATGAACAAATATACTAAAAGAGTAGATATATCGTGCTAGGACAGTCATGATGCCTTTGTTGTTTAAAAATAACAAAAGCCTCCACAAACACAGAAATAATGTGTAGATGTGTAAAATGTAAGCTCTACGAGCAGGGCCCTCCTGTACCTTTTGTATTGTACTGTAATTGTGTTGTCCCCCCTATACATTGTAAAGCGCTGCGTAAACTGTTGGCGCTATATAAATCGTTAATAATAATAATAATAATAATAAAAATGAGGTCAGATTGCTCTTTACAGCACAGTGAACAAGGTAGAGAAAGCTCCATATACATAGCCTTGAAAACTAAGAAGTTGCTACGCCAACCTTGTGGGGTAGAAACAAGGTTCACAGTAGATGCAACTGGAAATAAGCCCCATCACTGCAATGCTCCACCCTTATACCACTGTTGCAAATTAGTATAACCCCTCCCCCCCTTATCTTTAGATATATTCATAATTGCCATAAACTTTCCTGTTGCCTACAGAGCCTTCTTTGTAATGTGACATTGGGGTGATTAGCTCAATTGGTAGATGCATTTTTTAGTCCACATCAGTCAGGCGTGTAGGGTTAAGGGCCTGGTAGCCCACGTTTATTAGAAGAAAACAAAATATTAGTCCATCCAGTAATCCCACGCAGGGGTCCAAGCTTAAATTAAATACAGCAAAATCAGAACGAAAATGCTAGCCCACCTGGCTACTTGCCCCGTCCAACAAACTGCTTGGACGCACACAGCTTCCAACCCTTCGACACACAGCACACGGCTCCTTGGACGCACACAGCTTTGAGTCCTTCACACAGCTTTGGACATGCACAGCTTCAAGCAGCAAGCTGCTCACACACCACCATCCTACACAAATCCCCTCGTTATATGGGCTGTGTGCAGCTGGGCACACACCCTGCTCGCTAGCCTCAAGACCCGGACACAGGGTTGGAGATCCCATCCCACCCATAACTCTCAGGGATCTCCAAACTACAGAATCCCATCTGGAGCTAGCAAAACCTGGAGAAAACTGACAGAGCAGTTTTCTCCATTTAAACTCTACACTCTGTAGTCCTGCAGTCCGCAGATATGCAAACTCTGTGTCTCCTTTACCTCTAATTTCATAGGGACAGAGCCTCGCTCTGTCACATATCCCCCCCCCTTTGTTTCGATCCGGAGGGAGGAACACCAGCACCCATCATGATGGTTGGGACACCTCTGTGCTGGCTGTCAGCCACGTAGGCCCAACCCTTTTTCCGGGTGCGCTTCCAGGAACATTCCCCCCTGGATCTTAACAGGTTCCTATATTGTCCTATACTCAGCCTTCCTCTTCTTTTGGGGTCCCTGGGCTTATTCACTTTTCTTGGGGGAACTCTGCCTTCCTTGAGCCCTCCTTTCAACTTACAAATACCCATTTTACCCTTCACCATCGGTATTTCAGGTTCAAAACAGTTTTTCTTGGTACGAATCTGCAACCAAATCATTGTTTACAGAACGAACTCTTAACAGATCACAGCTTTCCATATCATCAGTGCTTTCCAATTCAGTGTTTGTTAGAAGAAGACCTGAGGAGGGACTACGTCCGACGGGACCATAGCACAGCTCCACCTCACCCATTGTCAAACACTCCATGGGTACCTGTTCTAACAAACTACCCTGACCCAAGCATAAACCATTTTTTCCAGGTGTACACATTACATTGTTACGGCAACCAACATTAACACTTTCTCCCATAGTGTCTCCGGGCACCTTAACTTGTACCCCTGGGCCAGTGACAGAAAGCATCTCTGCTACTGCTGAGTCCATTCTGGGCCCTTCCTTCTCATGAGGCCTAGCGGGTAAGGCAGTATCTGCGCCCTCTACTGACCACTGCTCCGCCGCACCTCGGACCACACCAGCAGAGATTTTTCTAGTCACCGCCCCAGACGGAGAGACCTCTGATATCTCAAGCAGTTCTCTCGCGTGCCTTCCATACCAATCAATAACTAGAAGTACGCTCACAGAGAATCTGGAGATCCTGTGCCAAATGGTTAACCATTGGTCCCACCAATTCCACTGTTGGTCATGGTTTCCCAGCACTGCCTGTACCACCTGGCTCCACCCATTGGTGCTACGCAGCACCACCTGGTCCAACTGCCGTGGAGATACCCAAGTATACAGCGAGTTCATTTTTACCAACTCTAGCATTTCCAGTAAGGTTTCGGTCATCTCTAAACATCCCATGTCTAAACACCAGAACTTTCTAGGGTCTTCTACCCTGTCCAAGACATGGAGGGGCTCAGTGACTGCAGGTTGAGAGGGTGAGACATTTGAAGAGACCTCATCCTCCTTGGAGGTACTCATCATCACGGCCTGTTGTTCTCCTGGAGAGCTGTCAGACACATGTCTCACACTTATCCATTCTGCACCAGTGTTGGTGAGCCTCTGCAGGTCATTACAAGTCACACTATCACTTTGATACTCAATATCATTTAGCTGTGGAGCTGTGGACAACACATCTGCGATGCCAGTGCCCTGAACTGTTTCTTCAGAGGGGAGGGCAGCAACCTTTGCAGGGACCAGGACGCCCTCAACCACCAGCGGCTCTGCGATCCCCCTGTCTGGCATAGCAGTTGTGTCCACACCCTTGTTACTTAAGTTAGCCTTACCCAGCATGGCTAGCAATTGTTTGGCCCAGCTGTCCCAGTCCATTGTGGTTCCACCATGGGTGTTCCACAGCGTTGCATCACCTGCTGTAGAAAGCCGCACAGAAACCTGGGATTCATTAGCTTTAACTGCACATTCCTCACTTCTATATACATCATTTTGTAACACCACACATTTATCAACGTTGCATTGGGGTGATGCTTCACCTAAAGCTTGGTGCAGCACACCATTTTGAACACCTTTTTCTGGTGGCACTACAGACACATTCAGCTTTGTACCCTCAACTTTTGCAGGCTGAATTAACCCCTTGCCTACTGGGCTACACGTAGGGTTGTGGGGCTGCGCCCACACTCTCTCACTGCGTGGCCCAGTCGTAACATTACAGGAAACACATTTTTCAGCATTATAATCACCAATCACATCACATTGGCCAACACTATTGTCAGCATGACCATCAATATTCTCATTATGTGTTGACATAGCTACTGCTTTTGTGGGTTGTCTATGAGCCACCATAACCTCTGAGCAACTCTTCACAGCACCCGCTCTCTGTAAAGGGGCACTTTTGCCTATTTGGGCAGCTCCATAGCTGACCTGGGAAACTCTCTGCTCTAACACTGCAAGCTCCTTGGAAGTTTCCCTGGGCAACCCTGCAGCAGCTGTCACTAGGGAACATGGTACCAGCACTGTTTTGGTCACCCCTAGCTCAATTTTCCCAGCCATCTGCTGGATCATAGCAGGCATATGCAGAGTCCCCATGTCCTTTTCAGTCTTTAGCCCTGCGTCTAGTTGGGCTTAACGCTGCGCCTCCCCACTGCTCTGGGTAGCACAATGCAGAAAGTCTATGTCCATTTGTACTGCGGATCTCCCCACTGGACATACTCCCACTTCACTGGGTTCAGCATCATAAACTGAAACAGTCTTACCAGTTCCTGCAGCTGATGTCATAGCCTTCACTTGAGTGCGTTGTCTCACTGGTGTGGTGTCTCTATAGGCTGACTCCCCCATGTGGCCATGGAGCAAAACTGCAGCCTTTCTGAACCCACTGACGCCCCCTGTAGGTAACACAAGATCCTTGTTGATAGGGGTAACTGCAGACTTGCGCTCCAAAGCTGGTTGGCTATAACTCATGCAGGATTCAGGCTGATGTACTCTCCTTTCGGGACTGACCCCTTTGCCTAAGCGGCCATGACAGAAAACTTTACGTTTCTCTGGATTTCCAAAACCTAGGTCTTCCGGCGACACTTCTCCCGTCCTGGAGCATTGCTGGCGGCCCGTGATACGATGGAACTCTCCTCTAAGAAGGATTTCCTCTTTAAACTTGCTGTAGTCATCCTGGTCCCCATCCATCAAATGGTAAACCGACCGGAACTCTATCCGCAATAAGGTTTGCAGCAGTTTTGGCCACCGGTCCCTAGGCCATTTTCTCTTTACAGCAACTTTTTCAAATCTTACAAGGAAGTCTCCCACCTCCTCTGTAGGCAGCATGGGTTGCACATAGTCAGAGGCCAAGATCTCAGCCCCTTGCAGTGCACCCGACTCTTTGCGATTCCGCTTGAACCATTCATTCGCTGTCTCACATGTCACTGGCCCCTTTTTACTGGTCCTACAAGGTGGAGACATCTTCTCAGGCCATGCTGAGCTCACTTCTTGGCATCTCCTCCATGACTGGCTCTCACTCGTTGCCATTGGATACCACTTCTGAGGACACAGCTGATCACAATCATTAGTAGATGAGCTCCAGAATTCATCAACCTCCCATCCAGCTTGGTTATTCCACAAACATTCCTGTGACAAGGGGCAATGGGCAACAGCATGTCCCCACTCACTACAACTAATGCAGCGCAGAGGCCTCCTTGCGTCATGCTGTGGCACCTTTGGGCTCAGGCTGCCAGGAACAACATCCTCTTTCACTTCTCCTTTAACTCGGGGTGACATGATCAATTTACCCCAGATCACAGCGATGTCAGACTCAGACAAATTCTCTGGTGTGACTGGGGCATGTGGTGAAATACCCTCTAGCCACAATAGCCGCTCCCTGGCTTTAGCAAGGATTGCTTCCTTTTTTTTGCTTTGACCGTCCCATCCTTGCAATCACATGCACACAGCAGCTTGTAACAGTTCTCACCAGAGAAAGAAAAAAAAAAATAATCTGATGTTTGATTCTTCCTTCACAGGTACACAACCCGCATGCAACACAGTCCATCAAATAAACGTATACGCAATGCTGTTCGCCTGGCTGCCACACACAGCTAGCAGTAGTTCCTGATGCGACTCACCATGGAGCAATGACCCGGATTCCACCATCTACATGCCCGCATTCGAGCACCACTTGTGACATTGGGGTGATTAGCTCAATTGGTAGATGCATTTTTTAGTCCACATCAGTCAGGCGTGTAGGGTTAAGGGCCTGGTAGCCCACGTTTATTAGAAGAAAACAAAATATTAGTCCATCCAGTAATCCCACGCAGGGGTCCAAGCTTAAATTAAATACAGCAAAATCAGAACGAAAATGCTAGCCCACCTGGCTACTTGCCCCGTCCAACAAACTGCTTGGACGCACACAGCTTCCAACCCTTCGACACACAGCACACGGCTCCTTGGACGCACACAGCTTTGAGTCCTTCACACAGCTTTGGACATGCACAGCTTCAAGCAGCAAGCTGCTCACACACCACCATCCTACACAAATCCCCTCGTTATATGGGCTGTGTGCAGCTGGGCACACACCCTGCTCGCTAGCCTCAAGACCCGGACACAGGGTTGGAGATCCCGTCCCACCCATAACTCTCAGGGATCTCCAAACTACAGAATCCCATCTGGAGCTAGCAAAACCTGGAGAAAACTGACAGAGCAGTTTTCTCCATTTAAACTCTACACTCTGTAGTCCTGCAGTCCGCAGATATGCAAACTCTGTGTCTCCTTTACCTCTAATTTCATAGGGACAGAGCCTCGCTCTGTCACAGTAAACATAGAATTGCAGTGTCCCTCTTAATTTGTGTGTCACAACAGGGGATAAATTAATTTGCTTGGATTTGATTGGCAGGGGGCTCATTGAATCCTGCATGAAGTCTGCAAAACTTGAAGGTCCCTTTAATGCAGCCTTGATAGCGACTTAGGAAAAATACCAGTATTTTCAATTACATTTTATTGAGATGTCTTTAAGCTGCATATAGTGTTATAGAACCATATGATTTTCACATACAGCATGATTGTATTCTGGCATCACAGTTTAATTGTGTTATTTTTTTTTGTTTTTTGTTTTTTTATTATTTTACGCTTAGCTTAGACATTTAGGGTTAGTTCACCTTTTCAGAAAAAATGAAAAGGTTAACTAAATAAAACCCCACAACCCAATGGTGGCCACACAAAATATTGACACTTTGGGCCCAATTTCACCTAGGGGTGTACTCACTTTTGTTGGCAGCAGTTTAGACAGTAATGTCTGTGTGTTGAGTTATTTTGAGAGGACAGCAAATGTACACAGTTATACAAGCTGTATGCTCGCTACTTTACATTGTAGCAAAGTGTCATTTCTTCAGTGTTGTCACATGAAAAGATATAATCAAATATTTACAAAAATGTGAGGGGTGTACTCACTTTTGTGAGATACTTTATATAATTATACATTAATCTGAAATTCACATCTACAGTACTAAGAATAACAATGAGGTGTAAAAGGAAGTTACTCATAATAACAAATAAACTGGTTATTAATGAATTTGATCACATCAAATTAAAATCTGTTCACCATGGACAACGACATTTTTCATATTACCAGTGGTGTTTGCACCTTACCTTACTTAATAAGCCCTCATAAATAATTAAAATATTAAAATATTTTCACCTACACCATACCATTTAATGTGTTATGTTCTATAGCTTGACAATAGAAGGAACAGTCAGCTCCAAGCACGTAGCCCTGATTGACAAGATTCCAGCCCTGCCTAGGTCCAATCACACGCCGGTGACATCACTTCCTGTTCCATGGTCCATGCTGGTCTGTGTGGAGCTGCTTGGTTCCTTTGCTCCTTGAGAAACACTGTGATCTATTCCAGCCAGCTTCTCAATTCTTTCCAGGTATGCAGAACAGCGGTGGGACCTACAGAGCCACGTGGAATGCCAGGACTGCACTTTACTTTGACGAGCGTGCATCTTCTATCATCTTGTGAGTGTTTTTAATATTATCCTATTAAAGTCACCATTTTAATACTACACTCAGGTCGGCGCCTCCCCCTCTCCTGTTTTTTCCTTATGTGGCTAGATATTAGGTTAGGGTTATTATACATACAGTACGTATGCCCTAATGTCTAATACTTAATACAACACCCATTTTTTTTTGTAAATATTTCAACAAATGACAATTGCAGAATCTTTTTTGATGACTATGTGTTTCTATTTTCTATTGATATTGTATTCAGGAATCCAGGTAACTCAAAATGTATTCCCTACAAATCACAAAAGTGAACAGTGTACAGTAGTACATCTACAATAAAGATAAAGTATTTTGTATTAGGGTGTCAGCATCAATCACCACGTGCTGAGTAGACACTTTGCTGCCATACAGTTCTATTCAGCTCTGTACAGAATGTAGAAAAAAAAACAGAACCTGGGAATAGAATCATCTGAAGCAGTATCATAATACAACTCATTCCGCATGATAAATAGAAGAGATGAGAAGAAAGAACTAAATGTCACTGTTCCTGATAATACATGTCACATCCATTAGAAAGCTAGTACGGTGATTTTTATCACCATAACAAGTGCAGCATTTGATATGATTTGAAAAGAATTTTCAGCTGTTTTACATATAGGCTGTCTCTGGGCTTACATGCCCCCTGGCTATCCACCTTGTATCTGGCATTCTCATAATGAAAGATAGTAAAAATCAGGACCATGGACAGCTCACACGTTTACTGGCAGCCATTCATCTGCAACTTCATATGTTTTCATATATTCCAGAGATATGGGTAACTTTTCATATTAGCACATAGACCTGCTGCGGAGCCCTGTACAGACTATTTAATGGAAAAAACATGATAACATTTGGTAAAATTAGCCAGTGATGCAAAGCATAATGTGATATTTAGCACTATAAAAAGGAATTTACAATAATGTATAAGTGTAAATTATATGTATATTAGGATGACCTAGTTCTCTGATCATAAAATGCAAAAGTCTGCAGGCGGAGTATATTGTTAATAATGTCTCGGAACTTCAAGGTGAATCCTAATATCATTAACAATTTATTGAAGGTACATCAATCCTTATGATACACAAATGCTAGCCCACAGAAAAAATGATAGGCAAAGTGTGAAAGTCATTAATGGATGCAGGCTATGACAGATGGACAGCAACTAATACACATAGACTGTTAGGGATAGATTGACATACAATATTGGGCAAAGGTTTTAGAGACTTGTGAAAAAATGCTTTAAACTGAGAATGCTTTCAAAGATAAAATTAATGACTGTATTTAGCAATTAACAAGATACAGAATTCATAAACAGGAAAAAACCCTATATCAAATTAATATATGGTGTCTCCACCCTTTGCCTTTAAAACAGCATCAGTTCTTCTAAGTGCACTTGCACACATTTTTTTAAGAGACTTAGGAGGTAGGTTGTTTCAAACATCTGTAGAAGAGCTAACCACAGTTCTGTGCATTTAGGCTGTCTCAGCTTCTTATCTCCCTTCAAGTAATCCCAGACAGAGTGAGAGATATTGAGATCAGGTTTCTGTGGCGGCCATACTATCTTTTTCCAGATATCATCCTTCAGCTTTTCACTGACTTCTGACTACACTGTTTAAGATAATTGTCCTGCTGCCGAGTGAACTTGGGACCGATCAAATGCTTCCCAGCTGATTCTGCATGATACAGAAGTTATCTAATTTTCCAGCATTGAAGAGACCATTAATTCTGGCCAAATGTCCAACTCCTCTAACCTAAAAAGGAACCTCCAACATGCTTCATTGCAAACACTCAACCCTGTATCACACTCCACTGAAAATTTTCTCCACTGAAAATTTTCTCCACTGAAAATTTTCTGCAGACCAGTTGGGTTTTTTCTTGTTTTTACATTGGAGGTATGGCTTTTTAGCTCCAGGTCTTCCATCAAGACCACTTCTGACAAGACTTCTCCTGACTGTAGATGGCTGTACCAGGGTCCCACTGGTTTCTGTCAGGTCTAAGCTGATGGTGTCATATTCCTATTGTAGAGGGAAGTCAACAACATGTGTCTTTCATCTGCTGTACAAAGTATCCTCGTCAGCTATCCCATTTTCGGTACTTAAGATTGTTTACTACTTTGTGCTTCTGGAGAAGAGTTTGGACAGCACATCTGGAATCACCTGTTTTCCTTGGAATTTATGACTGTGAGGGACCTTGTTGATATATTAAAGAGTAAACTTCAATCTTTGAGTTTTACCTATAGGTAAGCCTTATTATTATAGGTTTACCTATAGGTAGTGTAAACATCTCCTAAATGTGCACCATTTAGAAAATATTTACTGTACTTGCAGGCAGTGACACCACTGACGCATATGCTCTAAAGGAACAGCCACCCGTACTGTTCCTTCAGAGCCCTGTGCTGTGACCCACACACGCAGGAGTGACGTCATCGTGGCTCCAGCAAGTCACAGAGCTGGAGTCCGTGAACGCAGAAGCAAGACGGGTGGAGATGGAAGCTGTCTCCAGCCATGACATTGCATCACTGGAAGGCTTCGTTTTCAGGTAAGTTCCACAGGTAAGGAACCACATAATGTGCTAGTATGTATCGCATGGAATGGCAACAAATATAAAACACAGGAACCTTTGGCGACAAGAGACAACGAACTGACCAAGCCCTCAGAGTGAGACAGGGTTTTATATCCAGCTAATTAGGTAACCTGCCACAGCTGATCCAAGAGTGACAGGTACAAACAGAATTGCCCACAGTACTTTATGCTAAACTAGGCATGGCTGGAAAGCAGGCTGAATAGAACTGAGGTGTGGCTCAGAGGTAAAGAAACAGGAGCAAGAACAAACAGTCACTATTTCAATACCACCCAGAGCCAGCTGGGGCGCTACCACGCCAGGCCATCCAAAAGACACGGTAGGGACCATGACAGATTTGCACATGTGTTTTTCCCTTTTCCGTGAACTTTTGTCCATGTAATGTGTAACGCCTTATGGACATCAGCTCTTTGGTCTGAAAAGATACCAATACTTTCCTTATAGATTGGTGTTCGAGGAGTCTTTATAGGACCATCGTCAAACCACCATTATCAGTCTAGAGAACATCTTTGTTCCCTCATATTGGTGCTAATTTGAGGAATTGTGTGGATAAGTGGGGGCCTACCCGTGGTGACTTGGTCTGTTCATGGTCGCTACCTCGCCATTGGTCTGACAGTTAATATCCATTATGTGTGCAATGGGTATGTTTTTTACATGACTGCCACGCTGTATGTTGTATTTTTCAATTGTTTGCAAATGACGATGTGAACCTGTTTGTATTATTCATGGATGTATTTTGAATTTTCTGTTATATAGTATGATCCTCTTCCTGACAAGTTCCCCTGACAAAGGGATACAACTGGCCACGAAACGTGTCGGGTTGTCCGGATAGATATGAGAATCTACCAACACTATTATAATTTCTTTTATCTGGTTGAATATTGTTGAAATTATTTATGTATTTATATATGTATTTTCTTAAATAAAAAATATTTTTTATTATATCTATATATTGTTGCCCTTAAAGTCCCATCCCTGGGGGGTTTCTCCTTCTTGTCTATTGCATTTCGGGATGTAGGCAACCCTTGGTATAATTGGGTGGATATCTTCTTTTATGTGTATATACTACAGTTTGCTTTCTGGATTAGTACATGGATATGCCAGCAATCTGCTTTCTTGAGGACCCAGGGAAGAGCCTTTTTTCCTGCTTTCAGTGGCTCTTCAAGCATTGTTAACCACACAGGGTCTAATTGCTGTGCTTAGTCTTGCTATTGTGTAAGGTTTATAATAATGAATGATCTTCAGCGACCTCAGCTTTTTGGTAGAGAGTGGTTTTCTTATCATCTAGCTTTGTTCCTCCTACACAGCGGATTCTGTTTAAATTATTGATTGTATTTTAGCTTACATGTTAACTTGTTGATCATTAGCACCTGTTGGTATAATTATTTAAACATGCACTGAACCATATGTCAGCAAAATCCTCAACTGTGTGCAAATGTACCTAGGAGAATTCCTGCTGGCAAAGGGTGGGCACACCAAGTATAAATTATTTTTTTCTGCCTATGCACTTTGTAGGTTGTTATCTGATAAAAACAAAAAAAAACTATACATTTTAATCATTTTGAAAGCATTCTCACTTTCCAACATTGTTTTTCAAGTAACTAAGAGTCCTTTCACACTGGGTCACTTTAAAACTGCCCAAAAAAAGCTGAGCACTTTTGGGACGCTTTTGTTTGCCGCTTTTCAATCGCTTTTGAGGCATTAGCGGTGTGCTTTTTTGAGGCGGTTCCAATTCATTTCAATAGAGAGGAGAACTTTTAACCTCCCTGGCAGTATGATTATTTCTGATTTTTGGTGCTGAAAGCGGTACAATTATTTTGCATGGAAATTTGGCGTTTTATATTGTAGGCCTGTAATTCTTAGGAATAACTTACTTAAATCTGTCCATACCAGAGTCTAGTAAACATCCCAGGTATGATAAAATTTGAAAAACAAAATCATAAATTAAAATAGAATAAATACCTACCGTATATACTCGAGTATAGGCCGACCCGAATATAAGCCGAGGCCCCCAATTTACCCCCAAAAAAACTGGCAAACTTATTGACTCGTGTATAAGCCGAGGGTGAGACATGCCTGTCCATCCCTGTGTGTGTGTCCGTCCATCCCTGTGTGTCCGTCCATCCCTGTGTGTCCGTCCATCCCTGTGTGTCCGTCCATCCATCCCTGTGTGTGTGTGTGTCCATCCATCCATCCATCCCTGTGTGTGTGTGTCTCCATCCATCCATCCATCCATCCCTGTGTGTGTGTGTCTCCATCCATCCATCCCTGTGTGTGTGTGTCTCCATCCATCCATCCATCCCTGTGTGTGTGTGTCTCCATCCATCCGTGTGTGTGTGTGTGTGTGTGTGTGTGTGTGTGTGTGTGTGTGTGTGTGTGTCCAGCCTACCTGTGTCCCGAGCCTTTGTCCCGAGCCTCCGTCCCGTGCCTTGCCTCCTTGCCTCCGTCCCGTGCCGTGCCTTGCCTCCGTCCCGTGTCGTGCCTTGCCTTGCCTCCGTCCCGTCCCGTCCCGTGCCGTGCCTTGCCTTGCCTCCGTCCCGTGCCCTCTTCGTCGGCGCCTCGGCGGCCATTGTAAAATTCAAAAGCCGCGCCTCCGCCTTCGCCTGTGATAGGCGGAACACTGAATTTCCCAGCAGCCTGTGTTCCGCCTATCACGGACATCGTATCATCCTCGTCCGTAGTACGAGGATGATACGATGTCCGTGATAGGCGGAACACAGGCTGCTGGGAAATTCAGTGTTCCGCCTATCACAGGCGAAGGCGGAGCCGGAGGCGCGGCTTTTGAATTATAGAATGGCCGCTGTCTGTCTGCTCGACACGCTGATCGAGCGGGCAGACAGCGATGACTCGAGTATAAGCCGAGGGGGGCACTTTCAGCCTCAAAAAAGAGGCTGAAAATCTCGGCTTATACTCGAGTATATACGGTATAAAGAATTATACCAAATAATAATATAATAATAATAAAAATTATTCAATAATGTAATCAAATCAAAAACACTGAAATTTGCTCAGTTGCAGAATTGTTACTGTCATTACTTTTCAGTATTTGATGCCGGATCTCCCCACAAATCATTATCGGTCAATTCTGCAAGTTATTCTACTTTATTATCGCTGTTTTCTAGCTGGTCTAAAACCACTTTTGATGTAAAGGGACAGTTTTGGTTGCTATGGACAATCTCCAGTTTCCAGGCAGAAAGAACAGTTTTTATAATATAAAACTACATCTAGGGCACTGGGCAGACCACTAGGGACAAAAGGGATGTGAAATAGTTACATACAGTAATGTAATCTATAAGATTACATTATACTGTATTTATTGTATGTGTTTCACTTTTTGAATTTGGGAATTCAAAAAGTGAAACACACAGGGAACGGAGCTCGGCTCCGAGATAGATTGAGCAGAGGACGAGCCGCTCACACTGCGGGGGGGGGGGGGGGGGGCATCGCTGGATTCAGGGGACAAGGTAAGCATACTCATCCTGGATCCAGCGAAGCGATCCCGAGTCTGGCTCAGGGTTACCGCTAATGGTACTGAATTTTCACCCCGAGCCAGACTCGGGAATACCGCCAGGGGGGTTAAGTAGCTTTTTTTGGCACTCTAAACATGCTCCAAATATGCCGCTTGCATGAGGTTTTTGACCTCCCCACCAACGCACCGCCCCAATGTGAAAGTATTCATTGATTTTATTGCAAATAGGTTTTCGTGAGCTTTTCAGGTGCTTTTTTTTTTTAGCCCCTAAGCACTTGAAAAGAGCCTCAGTGTGAAAGGGCTCTAAAACTGTTGCACAGTACTGTACCTGGGCAATTTCAAAATAAAATAAGGTTAGTTTTGAATCATCTTTATTTCCTATTTTTTTTTATGCATCGCTTCACATCAGTCATTCATCTTTATCACACTCACACAAGACTGACTTATAGGCCTCATGCACACAGAGCGTTTTTACTACTGCTTTTAGCAGCATCATGTGTTTTTTTACAGCTTCAAAACACCTCTCTATGTTGTTCTAAGCCCCCGTACACACGGTCGGACATTCCGACCACAATATCCGTCGGATTTTTTCCGACGGATTTTGTCTGAAACTGGTGTTGCATACACATAGTCGGACAGAGTTGTCGGAAAATCCAATCATTCGGAACGTGATGATGTTCGTTACGACGGGACTACGTTCAGGATAGTAGCCAATAGCCTTGGTCTCGTAATTTGATCTGAGCATGCGTGGCACTTTACAAACGATTGGACAAAGTCCGATCGGATCATGTTGTTGGAAAATTTTATATCCAGCTCTCAAACTTTGTTGGTCGGACATTCCGATAGAAAAAGTCAGATGGAGCCCACACACGGTCGGATTATCCGACAACATGGTCCGATCTGACATTTTCCATTGGAATGTCCGACCATGTGTACAAGGGCTTATGCGTACAAGGGCGTACACGAGCGGAATGTCCAACAGAAAAAGTCAGATGGAAGCTTTTCATCGTATATTCCGATTGTGTGTATGCCTCATCGGACCTAGAAATAGAACATGTTTTAAATCTTTCCGACAGAACCAATTCCTATCGGGAAAACAGTTTGTCTGTATGTTATTCTGACAGACCAAAAATTATGCATGTTCTGAAGCAAGTATGAGGCAGAGGCTATTGCTATTGGACTTCCTTTTTCTAGTCCCGTCGTACGTGCTGTACGTCACCGCATTCTTAACAATCAGAGTTTATTCCAACAGGAAACCAGTCGTGTGTACGTGGGATATGTGTCCATGCATGCATAGGCTTTTAGGAGCATTTAGAAGCTTAGGCTTTCAGAAGCTGTAAAAATAAAAAATAAAACAGGGCCAGTGCATTCTAGAGTAGCAGACAGCTCCTAAACTCTACCAAACTCTCCTAAACCCTTCTAAATGCTGTTGTTCAGCTGCGTTTCTTTTTTGTTTTTTGTTTTCATTCGGAGGCTGCTGCATCCTTAGCAACCAGTAATTAGCTGGTTGTTAAGGAGCAGGCCAGGAAGCCAGCCACCGTGTCCTTAACAACGGATGAGTCATCAGCTGAATGTAGAAAAAAAACATTACTGGCAATACAAAAATGTCAAAAAAAATGGCACAGGGCCCTCCCTCCAATCCTTACCAGGTCCTTTGGGTTGTCAAGAACGCCGGAAGTCCTGCTTAATACTGCAGCTACTAAATGTAGCTTACACACTAGGCTAACACAGCTAGACTCCAGAAAAAAAAAAGACAGAGAAAGGAAAAGTAGCACACTGATCAGCCTATCTCTCTGTCACTTTGCTCTCATCTTCTATCAGCACGCAGATAGTAAATGCAGCAGAACTGATTGACACCTCTTTGTAACTTTCTCTAAGCTCTGCTGTATAGGAACTGGAAGAATTTGATACCAAACCATATGTAGCTACTCACACTGCTTCTTTAAAAATACATCTATTAATGGATACAGAGCTACATTAGACTTATAACTGGGGAAAACAGGAGTAGAGATTTGTGTGTACAAAGAACCATTTTGATAGCTAAATGTACTGTTATTATAAAAATATTTGCAGGAAATTAGTACACTTGTACACATATAGGGGCAATTTGCTGATGTGTTGATCTATAATATACTCTAAACTGATATAACTCTGTGGAATTTGGATCAACAGACTGTATAATGTTCACTGTATCTACAGTGCATAAAAGCCCAGTTCCAGACAAATGTAATTGGTGGCTGTGAAAAAAAGTTATGACTTCTGTCAGATTAACTCCTTGATGCTGACCTCACACAAATATGCAACCCCAATAGACTGGCCTTTTTTTCATATTTTCATATCTCTCATAATAACGATTAGCACCCGGAACACTCGATTCCTGGTCATCTGATCGCTGTGAGAGCCTCTGATTGGCTACCACAGTGATCAGTCACTGTGAAGACCATCCCCATGTTTTTTCACTCTGTGATTAGAGGAGAGAGATGCAATGGGGGTTATTTACGAAAGGCAAATCCACTTTGCACTGAAAGTGCACTTGGAAGTGCAGTCACTCTAAATCTAAGGGGTAGATCTGAAATGAGTGGAAGCTCTGCTGATTTTATCATCCAATCATGTGCAAGCTAAAATGTTGTTTTTTTATTTTCCTTGCATGTCCCCCTCGGATCTACAGCGACTTTACTTCCAAGTGCACTTTCAGTGCACTTGCAGTGCAAAGTGGATTTTCCTTTAGTAAATAACCCCCAATGTGTCTTTCTCTTTCCTTGCAGATGGAGAAAAACAAGTCTACAATAATAATAAAGAATAAAATGTAAAAAAAATACAAAAAAATACCTAGATCAAGGTTTGATCTAGGTCAGTGTCAGTGTTTGGGCTAAGGTCAGAGTTGAAGGTCAGGGTCAGTATTTTGCTGGACAGGATTTACTTTTAATTTTTTTATTAGTATCAATTGTAGTTTTGTGTCAGTTTGTTTTAGGTAGAATAAAAAAAGCAAAATACGCACTATTGTTTCTGGGCTGTACTACAGGTACAAAAAACAACTAATATGTGGGTGGTATCACTGTGATCATCAGGAGAAGGAGAATTTATTTTGAGTTGTTCTATGGTGGAAGGTTATGTTAGTAGCAAGAAAAATACAGCTAAATTAAAAAAATATATATACATTTGTTTTTACTTTTTTGGACAAGCTTTCCTTTGATAATAAAAAATAGTCAGGAGATATCCATTACCATTTGCCATCAAGTGAAAGCCCAATTTGTCCTGAAAGAAGAAAAAAAAAGTAAAAAGGTATAGTCCACCTGGATGCACAAAGTAGTTGTGATGATATGTATTGTTTTGCTTACAAATGTCAAAGTTGCAAAATTGTACTTAGGCATTAAGATTTGTTTTACCCTTATAGTACATACTACATACATACACACTACACAGATAAAAATGTATAACTCTACCTATGTCCTACAAATCAATATTCAAAATTTGGAAAAGGGCTGAGGCACTCTGGACTTTTATGGTACAACATGAACTCACAACTCTAAATTCTTGTTAAAATCGTCATATTTATTACACCAATCTAATGTTAAAAAGTAATTTCACATATGTTATTGTCAAATAATGAACAACAAGACACAGAACATTAAAACATATATTCCCCTTCAAGGATTGGATATTTATGATATAATATCCTCCCAACCATGGGAGATCTATATTAACAATAATCCTACTCAACATGTTTCGCGAGTAACCCCTTTCTCCGGGAGTTTTAATAGAAGGAATATTGACCTGTAGAAAAATAAACATAGTGATAATATACAAAATATATATATTCGAGATATAGACAATCATAAATGAATAAACACGCATGTGCGTCTGCAGAAAGGAAACTGCAGCGCAAACTGCCATCAAATAGAAACATAAGACATCATCATCATTGTTTTACCGTTTGACGCAAAGGGGTTAATATTGTTATTTGTGATTCCCCTCGAAAGTATTCTCATCACTTTTCATCCTTGTGACAACAGAACAAAGAATTTTTGGAAACAGGAAGACAGTAAATAAGTAATACACACGCAGCTTCTAACTAGAAAAAGTGTATTTCTATACCTACTGGGCAGAGTTCCTTTCCATTTCTGTCCCTTTTCACCAGCACAAGAAGTGAGAGGAAATCACGCATACAGCAATAAAAACTGACAAAGGTTTTAAACCTTCCAGGTTTTATAATAAAAAAAAACACACTTGGTATAGCGAGGCTATTAAGATTTGGAAGCAAGCGATAATACATAGTAATTATTCAACAGTAATATTTCAGCACTGTTATAAATGACAGTTGAAAACTAGCTGGATGTTATAATATACATTATCGCTGCTGCTTTAATGGCAACATTCATTGTAAATAAGAAATACAAGAAACACACACACACACACACACACACACACACACACACATATATATATATATACACATACAGTATCTCACAAAAGTGAGTACACCTCTCACAATTTTCTAAATATTTTATTATATTATTATTATAAGTATATATTATACTTTGCTATAATGTAAAGTAGTGAGTGTACAACGTATATAACAGTGTAAATTTGCTGTCCCATCAAAATAACTTAACACACAGCCATTCATGTTTAAACTGCTGGCATCAAAAGTAAGTACACCCCTAAGTGAAAATGTCCAAATTGGGCCCAAAGTGTCAATAGTTTGTGTGGTCACCATTATTTTCTAGCACTGACTCAACCCTCTTGGGCATGGAGTTCACCAGAGCTTCACAGGTTGCCACTGGAGTCCTCTTTCACTCCTCCTTGATGACATCACAGAGCTGGTGAATATTAGAGACCTTGAGCTCCTCCAGCTTCCATTTGAGTATGCCCCACAGATGCTCAATAGGGTTTAGGTCTGGAGACATGCTTGGCCAGTCCATCACCTTTACCCTCAGCTTCTTTAGCAAGGCAGTGGTCATCTTGGAGGTATGTTTGGGGTCGTCATCATGTTGAAATACTGCCCTGCAGCCCAGTCTCCGAAGGGAGGGGATCATGTTCTGTTTCAGTATGTCACAGTACATGTTGGCATTCATGGTTCCCTCAATGAACTGTAGCTCCCCAGAGCTGGCAGCACTTATGCAGCCCCAAATCATGACACTCCCACCACCATGTTTGACTGTAGGCAAGACACACTTGTCTTTGTACTCCTCACCTGGTTGCCGCCACACACGCTTGACACCATCTGAACCAAATACGTTTACAGGACATGATTCCAGTAATCCATGTCTTTAGTCTGCTTGTCTTCAGCAAACTGTTTGCAGGCTTTCTTGTGCATCATCTTAGAAGAGGTTTCCTTCTGGGACGACAGCCATGCAGACCAATTTGATGCAGTGTGTGGCGTATGGTCTGAGCATTGACAGGCTGACCCCCCCCCACCGCCCCTTCAACCTCTGCACCAATGCTGGCAGCACTTCTACTGTATGTGTATTTCCAGAAGACAACCTCTGGATATGAGTTTCAGGGTCTTGCCAATCTTCTAATAGCCTAAGCCATCTTTATGTAGAACAACAATTCTTTTTTTTTCAGATCCTCAGAGAGTTCTTTGCCATGAGGTGCCATGTTGAACTTTTAGTGACCAGTATGAAAGAGTGAGAGTGATGACACCAAATTGAACACACCTGCTTCCCATTCACACCTTGTAACACTAACGAGTCACATGACACCAGGGAGGGAAAATGACTAATTGGACCCAATTTGGACATTTTCCCTTAGGGATGTACTCACTTTTGTTGCCAGCGGTTTAGACATTAATGGCTGTGTGTTGAGTTTTTTGAGGGGACAGCAAATTTACACTGTTATACATGCTGTGCACTTACTACTTTACATTATAGCATATAGTGTAATTTCTTCAAATAATAAAATATTTACAAAAATGTGAGCGGTGTACTCACTTTTGTGAGATACTGTATATATACTGTATATATATTAGTGGGAACTGAACTAAAAAAAAAAGTCCAAAGAAGATTTGTGGAAATTAATTTTACTCAAACTGAACAATCTAAGGATATACAGTAACATATGCTTTCAGGTAAGTCATTGTCCTTGTTTACTCCTAGCTGCCCTGTTTTTGGTATTAACAAGTTCTCTTCTACACTCAACAACCCTGCATCACTCTATTTTCCTCTACTGTCCCTCTTTTAAGTTTGAGGTATAGATCAGGGGTGGACTGACAACTGATGGGGCCCCTGGGCAATAAGAGACCATGGGGCCCCCAGATTTAACCGATTTGGAACCACCCCACTTATATGTACTGCGGAGGGTGGCCCTTCAGCACAAAATCATGTACCTGTAGTATGTGATTTTGATTTCTGGGTCTGGGGCGCACGCATGTGGCGCCGGCGAACAGCTCTCGCTGTGATTGGACACAGCGGAAGCCAATAAGTTGGACTGATCATTCCTGAGGCAGACCGAATGGCAGTCTGCCTATGTAAACTAGGCAGATCGCCATTCTATGATAGGTGAAGACAGAGATATTGTGTTTCTGCTACGCAAGAACACGGGTTTATCTTTTTACAGTACAAGCACCTCCCCCACAGTTAGAAAGCACTCCCTAGGGACATATTTAACTCTTTGAATGCCTGTGATGTTAACCCCTTCCCAGCCAGTGTCATTAGTACAGTTACAGTGCATAATTTCTAGCACTGATCACTGTATTGGTGTTACTGGTCCCAAAAAAGTGTCACTTAGTGTCTGATTTGTCCACCACAATGTTGCAGTCCCGATATAAGTTGCAGATCGCCACCATTACCAGTAAAAAAAAAAAATCCATAAATATATCTCATTGTTTGTAGAGGCTATAAATTTTGTGCAAACCAATCAATATATGCTTATTGGGATCTTTTTTAACAACAATATGTAGCAGAATACATACTGGCCTAAATTGATGAAGACAATTTTTTTTCATCTTTTCATCTTGTTTTATTTCTTTTTTTTTTTTCAAAATTGGCTGCCTTTTTTGTTTATAGCACAAAAAATAAAAACCACAGAGGGGATCAAATACCGCCAAAAGAAAGTTCTATTTGTGGGAAAGAAAGTACATTCATTTTATTTGTGTACAGCGTGGCACGACTGGGGGTCTGACGGGGTGGGGGGGAGACTCTTTGGTGAAATCTATGGGGTTTAAATTAGCCCCTAAAGTCTAATTTTTGAAAGGGACAGAGGAGACATCCCTAATCCCTTTCTCTGTAGCAAAAAGCTGCACTGCAGATGAATGAACAGGAGACAGAGGTTCTTGCCCATTCATGAACTGAAGCTGCTGTCGGTGGGAGAGGAAAGGTGGGGACTACTCTGGAGGTACTCCAGAATCCCCTTTACATCTTCCAGAGTGCTCTCTTAGTAATACTGTAGTAAGGGGGTACTCTAGAGGAAATAAGGGGGCACTCTGGAGGATGTAAAGAGGCACTGTAGAAGCACTAAAGGACATCCTGAAGGTACTAAGAAAGTACCTTCAGCGTGCCCCCTACACCCTTCTGTAGAGTACCCCTTAGTGCCCCCTTATATCCTGCTCCTCCAGAGTGCCCCTGTTTAAATTGTGATGACATGCCAGGCTACTGCTGAGCAACACAGGTGCTCTTAATGTGCCCCCTCTCCTATTGTGGTGTTTGAGGGAGCTCAGGAAGATTTACAGCACCGGGTATGTAGAGAATGCAGGAGGCATGCTGGGTGGAATGCTGAGAAGGAGCCAGTGCAGTGACAGTGCTTAACCTTCGTTATCAAGCCTGAGCAAAGGAGGGGGTGGGGGGGGGGGAACACGGGAAGGATCACAGATTTAATGTTCGTGGAGTGGCCGGAAGACCAGCAGAGAAAGTAGCTGGCTGGAGCAAACTTCATCAAGTATAGGGATAGGAGGGGGGAGGAAGGATCACAGAGGCATCTGTGCTGTGGCTGCAGGGCTACAACAGACAGTGACAGGCTGGGTCGGTAAGAGAGCCGAGTGTATACTCTTGGCTCTTTTTCTTGTTGTGCCCAAAGGAGTGCGGGAAAGAGTGGAGAGTCAGAGGTGTCCGAGAAACCTGCAGAACGGCCGGTATATGCCGACAGACCATGTGTCTGCTTCTAATGTTGGTAACACAGTCATGGGCAGGCCCTTACTGGCCCCAGGCCCTTGGTCAGTGCCCGTCAGTCTGCCCCTGGTATAGATCATTTTGCAAAGGGACTTCATGTTGCTCCTTACGTTATTATAAAGTCTACACTGTGAATTTGTTTTCAACATAGTGATACCTATATATAATCATATGCTGGCCTTAAAATGATTGTAAAGTCTTGTTTTTGTTTTAGTTAAAAATAACAAACTTGTCATACTTACCTCCTCTGTGCAGTGGTTTTGCACAGAGAAGCTGGGATCCTCCTATTCTCGGATCCAGCAGCTTGCTATGGGGGCACCCGAGCCAAGTCACAGCTCTCTGTGTCCATTCAGCCCTGCCCTGTCTCTCTCCTGATTGGCTAACTGACATTGATTGACAGCTGCGGGAGCCAGTGGCACCGCTGCTGTGTCTCAGCCAATCAGGAGGGAAAGTCTCAGACAGCCGAGAGACTCGTGGACATCACTGGACAGAGATGAGGCTCAGGTGAGTATTAGGGGGTGCTGGGGGGGGGGGGGTTGCTACACACAGAAGGCTTTTTATCTTAATGCATAGAATGCATTAAGATTAAAAACCTTCTGCCTTTAATTCTCTAAATGATGCAAGTGAATTGCATCGGAATTTTGGTTGTGACCAACATTTCCAGCTGAACTCTGGGAAAAATGCAAAAATACCCAGTGGGGCTCCCAGTGTCACCAATGTCACATTTATGGATCATGACCTTGTTTTACCATGTCCCATGTGAGTGTGTTTTATCCTTATTCTTAGGAATAAATTAGTTATACTGCGCTTAGTGGCACCTGTTTTTTTCCTTTTTATTTCTTTATGTCCCTCCAGAGTTTGCTTCTGTCTTCACTGAGTGCAGCCTGGGTGTCTGTATGGACTTTATTTAGTGTCCTTATTCTGTGTTAGCTGGTTATTGAATAAGTATGAGCTGGAAGCTTCTTGTTTCAGCAATTAGCTTTACTTTCATGGAGAAATACATTACATGCATTTTATCATAGAACAGGAAGAGAACAGAAATTAGTGCATACTTAGATACAGATGTTACTTCCTCTCATATCATAGAATACATGAACTATACACTATAATAGTAAAGCACCACCTGCTGGCATAGATAGGTATAATGCATATGCATATATAGTCAGTTTATAAGCAACTTTGCTGTTGTACTTTTCCAACACCCCTTCTCAACAGCAACAAATTAATAAATATTTAAATAGTGAAATGAAAATAAAGTTAAAATAATCAAATACATAAATATCTGAATAATAAGTGGATATGGATCAAAATAATAAATATTGCAATAATAAGTGAATATATATTAATCGAATAAATTAAACAGTGATTGAAATAAAAAATGTTAAATTGATAAATATTTAAATAATGAGTGAATATATATTAATCAAATTAATAAATAGTACTAAAATATGACAGTGATTAAATAAATAATATTAAATTATAACAGTGATAAAACACAATAAAGGAAACACTAACGTAACCAAAAAAGTCCCCAAAGCCAAAAGTGCAATAGTCCACTCAAAAGTATGTTGAATGAGAAGAGTGATTCCTTAGGTAGATATCGATACACGGTGCAATCCTCCTTCACCAACACAATGTGCTGATCACCAGTACAAATGCACACTTACCAGAAGAAAGCATGTAAAGGCTCACAACATATGCCACTTAATCTGCCGGATGGATCACAAACTTGCCACCAAATATGACTAGAGCTTCTCCCGGAAGACTTTCAAATGCGCAACCTGGCAGGCCACAGGAAAAGAGGGGGGGACGAGAGAGCGCCCCCCCCCCCTCCTGAACCGTACCAGGCCACATGCCCTCAACATTGCATATTAGCATATTAACTTGCATATTAGCCTTTAAAATTAGTACTTTAGATTTCTCCCATAGACTTGTACAGGGTGTTCCGGCTTTTCAAATTTGCAGCGGACAGACCTAATTGTTCACTGTTCGCTGAACAGGCGAACAGGCAATGTTCGAGTCGAACATGAGTTCGACACGAACTCGAAGCTCATCCTTAGTTGTGAGCCTTAACATGTTTTCTTCTGGTAAGCGTGCATTTGTACTGGTGATCAGCACATTGTGTTGGTGAAGGAGGATTGCATGGTGTTTCCATATCTACCTAAGGAGTCACTCTTCTCATTCAACATACTTTTGAGTGGACTATTGCACTTTTGGCTTTGGGCACTTTTTTGGTTACGTTACTGTTTCCTTTATTGTGTTTTATCACTGGCATAATTTAATATTATTTATTTAATCACTGTCATATTTTAGTACTATTTATTTATTTGATTAATATATATTCACTTATTATTATTTAAATATTTAGCGTAAAACTGGCAAAGAAAAAGACACAAATACTCAAAAACAGAAGCAAAAAAACAGCGTTACTGCCAGCTGGCAAGCGAGTGCCCATTCGCTAAGAAATCACGTGACTACGTCAGCACGTCTAAGTGTGAGTATTTGTATCTTTTTTTACGAATAAAGTTGTTTGCTAGTTTTACACTATGGGAACTTTTTTTACTTATATTTTATGAGTTGTCTGCGCATTTGAAAGTCTTCCGGGAGAAGCTCTAGTCATATTTGGTGGCAAGTTTGTGATCCATCCGGCAGATTAAGTAGTAGTGATGGACGAACTTCCGATGGGACGTTTCGCAAACGCGGACTGGGAACGCGGCGGATAGTTCGCGAACCGTAACGTTCGCGGCGGGCCCCATTGACTTCAATGGGAGGCGAACTTGCAAACCTACAGGTCAAATTTGCAGCCACAAAATAATTACTAGCTGTGCAAACATAGTCCCACCACATGGCCAATGACATAACACATGTATGAGGTGAATCTGGGATTGACAACTACAAGCATTCTTTTTTTATATGTGAAATTGTTGTAACAATTCAGGACTGTGGAGCGCATGAAGGCAATGGAGGAGAGGGAAGGTCAGGGTAGGCAAAGAAGAGGGTGCAGGAGATGATCACCAGCAGCGTGACATACAGCAATGACACCTGCACCATGATAGAGTCATCTGACACCAGCACCGTGATAGAGAGCACTGACATCAGCAGCGTGACATACAGCAATGACACCTGCACCGTGATAGAGTGATCTGACACCAGCACCGTGTTAGAGAGCACTGACATCAGCAGCGTAACATAAAGCACTGACACCAGCACCGTGATATACAGCACTGACACCAGCACCGTGATATACAGCACTGACACCTGCAGCGTGACATACAGCAATGGCACCTGCACCGTGATAGAGTGATCTGACACCAGCACCGTGATAGAGAGCACTGACATCAGCAGCGTGACATAAAGCACTGACACCAGCACCGTGATATACAGCACTGACACCAGCACCGTGATATACAGCACTGACATCAGCAGCGTGACATACAGCAATGACACCTGCACCGTGATAGAGTGATCTGACATCAGCACCGTGATAGAGAGCACTGACATTAGCAGCGTGACATAAAGCACTGACACCAGCACCGTGATACACAGCACTGACACCAGCACCGTGATATACAGCACTGACATCAGCAGCGTGGCATACAGCAATGACACCTGCACCGTGATAGAGTGATCTGTCACCAGCACCGTGATAGAGAGCACTGACATCAGCAGCATGACATAAAGCACCGACACCAGCACCATGATATACAGCACTGACACCAGCACCATGATGGAGAGCACTGACATCAGCAGCGTGACATACAGCAATGACACCTGCACCATGATAGAGTGATCTGACACCAGCACCGTGATAGAGAGCACTGACATCAGCAGCGTGACATAAAGCACTGACACCAGCACCATGATATACAGCACTGACACCAGCACCGTGATAGAGAGCACTGACATCAGCAGCGTGACATAAAGCACTCACACCAGCACCGTGATATACAGCACTGACAACAGCAACGTGATATACAGCACTGATACCTGCACTGTAAGCAGCCCCAGGAGGAAGTCAGCATATCACAGGGATGGTGGGAGCACCTCATAATAAACATAGCACAGGGATGGTGGGAGCTCCTCATAATATGCACAGCAGAGGTACAGCCCCAGGAGGAAGTCAGCACAGCACAGGGATGGTGGGAGCCCCTCATAATAAGCAGCCCCAGGAGGAAGTCAGCACAGCACAGGGATGGTGGGAGCCCCTCATAATAAGCAGCCACAGGAGGATGTCAGCATAGCACAGGGATGATGGGAGCCCCTCATAATGAGCATAGCACAGGGCTGGTGGGAGCCCCTCATAATATGCACAGCAGAGGTACAGCCCCAGGAGGAAGTCAGCACAGGGATGGTGGGAGCCCCTCGTAATAAGCAGCCCCAGGAGGATGTCAGCATAGCACAGGGATGGTGCCCCTCATAATAAGCAGCCCCAGAAGGAAGTCAGCACAGGGATGGTGGGAGCCCCTCAAAATGAGCATAGCACAGGGATGGTGGGAGCCCCTCATAATATGCACAGCAGAGGTACAGCCCCAGGAGGAAGTCAGCACAGCACAGGGATGGTGGGAGCCCCTCATAATGAGCATAGCACAGGGATGGTGGGAGCCCCTCATAATATGCACAGCAGAGGTACAGCCCCAGGAGGAAGTCGGCACAGCACAGGGATGGTGGGAGCCCCTCATAATAAGCAGCCCCAGTAGAAATATGACACCGCTCAACCTCTTCAAAGAGGAGGGTACGGGCATATAGTACGGTGTGCTTTTTTTGGACAAGGAAGTGAGCCAAATGAAGAAAGAAGGTCTGTGTGCTCGATTAAAAAAATCGTTTATAGACATATACATGGTCTACTGGTCACATGTGTTGAATTCCTCCGAGATCCATGCCTCATTCATTTTTAGAAATGTGAGGTAGTTAACACTGTCGTGAGCTAGGCGAGTACGCTTATCGGTCATGATCCCCCCTGCTGCGCTGAACTCCTTTCTGACAGGACACTGGACGAGGGGCAAGCCAACAGTTCGATTGCAAATTGGGCAAGCTCTGGCCAGAGGCCAAGCCTGCCCACCCAGTAGTCCAGGGGTTCATCACTCCTCAGAGCGTCCACATCGGCCGTTAACCCGATGTAGTCGGACACCTGACGGTCTAGGCGTTCCCTGATGCTGGATCCGGATGACACCTGTTGATGGGTCAGCTGAAAGAATCACCTCATATCAGAAGTCACCAACACATCTTCAAACCGGCCTCTTCTTGCAGGTGCTGTTGGATTGGTACCCGCAACTCCTTCTCTGGGAGTGGGAATTGCTTCTCTGCCAGCGCACGCAAAAGCAGAATGCAGCATTTCGCGAAGCAAGGCCTGGAAGTGCTCCATTCTGACAGCCCTCTGTGACGGCGGTAACATTTCCGCCATTTTGTGTTTGTACCGGGGGTCTAAGTACGTTGCCACCCAGTACTGGTCCTTGACCCTTATGCTTTTTATACGGGGGTCCCTGTTAAAACACTGGAGCATGAAGGCCCCCATTTGCACTAAACTGGAAGCAGTGTGGTGGCCTGGCTCCTGCTCATCATCCAGGATAATGTCGTCCTCTTCATTCTCCTCTCCCCATCCACGCACAACAACAGGGATCCCAGAAAGGTTTAAAGCATGCTCTTCTTGCTCCTCCTCATCCGCCCCAGCACCATCCTCCTCTGACTCCTCTTCAGACTCCTGTTGTTCACTTGTCTCAGATAGAGTAGCCCCCCCTGGGAATTTATCCAGCATTGCGACTTCCTCATCTTCCCGCTCCTGCTCCTTCACAGCTTTATCAATGACACGACGCAATGCACGCTCCATAAAGAAGGCATAAGGTACCATGTCACTGATGGCGCCATGGCTGTGACTGACCAGTTTGGTGATCTCCTCAAATGGCTGCAGAAGTCTGCATGCGTCGCGCATGAGCAGCCACTGGCGCGGTGAAAAAAAAACAAGCTCCCCAGAACCTGTTCTGCCGCAGAGTTCATACAGGTAGACGTTAACTGCACATTTCTGCTGGAGCAGCCTATCAAGCATATAGAAGGTTGAGTTCCATTGCGTCGGGCAATCGCAAATAAGACGTCTGACCGGCAGATTGTGTCGCCGCTGAATGTCAGCAAGGCAAGCCATGGCCGTGTAAGATCTTCTGAAATGGGCAGAGATTTTCCTTGCCTGCCGCAAGATGTCCTGGACCCCAGGGTATTTGACAACGAATCGCTGCACGACCAAGTTTAAGATGTGTGCCATGCATGGCACGTGCATCATTTTGCCCTGTTTCAATGCGCTAAGCAGATTGGCACCGTTGTCACACACCACTTTACCAACTGTCAAATTGAGCGGTGTTAGCCACTGATCTGCCTGTGAACGCAAAGCTGAAAGGAGTGCCGGGCCAGTGTGGCTCTTGGCTTCCAGGCACAACAGATGCAGCACGGCATGGCAACGTCTCACCTGGCATGTTGAATAGGTTCTGGGGAGCTTGGGCGGAGCAGCGGAAGAGACGCTAGCAACAGAAAAGGAGGAGTCAGCCGAGGGGGAGAGGGAGGAGGATGGAGTAGGAGGAGGAGAAGAAGAGCCAGGCCTGCATGCAATCCGTGGCGGTAAAACCAAATCTACACGGGTGCCACGGGTTACATGCTTGACGGTCATCAGAAGGTTCACCCAGTGGGCAGTAAAAGTGATATACCTTCCCTGCCCGTGTTTGCTAGACCACGTGTCTGTGTGCCAGAGATACATTCACTTGCCGCTAAACATGGCCATATAGCTCTGGGATGCCCTTCTCTGAGAAATACTTCCTTCCTGGGACCTTCCATTGTGGTGTTCCCATGGCCACAAATTTGCGAAAGGCCTCCGAGTCCACCAGTTTATATGGCAGTAGTTGGCGGGCTATGAATTCTGACAAGCCAGCCGTCAACCGTTGGGCAAGAGGGTTATCCGGCGTCATCATTTTTTTTTACGCTCGAACATTAGGCCCACAGAAGCCTGCCTTTTTGCAGAAAAATGTGAGCTTGGCGTGATGGAAGGTGGAGTGGAGGACAATTGTGAGGAGAGAGGAGAAGGAGAAGTAGAAGACGAGGCTGGACGGTGAGAGCCTGGAGTGTGGCTTTATGTGTTCCGTTCCTCCCACTGGGCTCGGTGATGGCTGCTCATGTGCCTTCTTAAGGCGGTCGTCCCTAGGTGAGTGTTGGGCTTACCGCGACTAATGCGTTGACTGCAAAGATTGCAGATGGCAACACTATTGTCAGCAGCGGACACGTTAAAAAAGCCCACACTGCGGAGCCATGTGCCGGTGTCCTGGGAGCGCCAGATGTGACCGTTCATGATCAATGACTCGCTCCTGATACATTAGCAGTCTGCTTTGTCCCTCCTGTGCAATGTAAGTTATTCCTGCTTCTCCTCCCTATCTGCTGGTCCATATCTCCCTCTGAACTCCCCTCCTCTTCCTCTCTTGTGGGCACCCACGTGACATCACTAAACACGTCATCATCGACGTCACCTTCCCCACCGCTATAAGTAGAGATCTCGGAGTAGGCAGCAACACCGGGGACCAACCTCCTCCTTGGGCTAATCTGGGTACTGTCGTCAGACTGCTGAGTGGTGGCTGTTGCTACCTCCTCTTCCTGATCCAATACCAAGAGTGGCTGCGCATCAGAAATGTCTTGATATGGATCGGAAAATAATTCCTGTGACTCAAGCAGAAGGTATGTGGTGGTGGTGGTGGTGTTGTTGGTGGTAGTGTCTTTGGGGGTGCACATAGCAGAGAGTGAAGAAGAGGGTGCAGATCGAGAGGATAAGGAGGGTGCAGAAGAGTAAGGCTGAGTGAGCCACTCAACCAAGTCTGGTGCGTCCTTTAAATGAATTGAATGCACCTTCTGCAACTTCCCACTTTGGCTCAAACCTGTTGCTCCTGCCCTACCACCCCTGCGGAAGGGCCTGCCTCTTCTTCTGCCTGTCATTTTTTAAATGACCCTGTGACAAAACTCTCAGTCCCTATACTGATAAAGGACTGCTGCAGTATAGGGCAGCAGTCAGCAGTAGTGCACCTCAACCCTATGTATTGTGGACCTATACCAGTCCTTACGGAATAGCAGACTGTACCTCACTCAACCCTATGTACTGTAGTACCCTATACCTTACCAGTCCTTATAAGGACCTTTGTGGAACAAGTAGGTTGTGAATGATTAGCAGACTCTACCTCAGTCCCTATACTGATAAAGGACTACTGCAGCAGAAGGGCAGCAGTCAGCAGTAGTGCACCTCAACCCTATGTTTTGTGGACCTATACCAGTCCTTAAGGAATAGCAGACTGTACCTCACTCAACCCTATGTACTGTAGTACCCTATACTTTACCAGTCCTTATAAGGACCTTTGTGGAACAAGTATGTTGTGAATGATTAGCAGACTGTACCTCAGTCCCTATACTGATAAAGGACTATTGCAGCAGAAGGGCAGCGGTCAGCAGTAGTGCACCTCAACCCTATGTATTGTGGACCTATACTAGTCCTTAAGGAATAGCAGACTGTACCTCACCCAACCCTATGTACTGTAGTACCCTATACCTTACCAGTCCTTATAAGGACCTTTGTGGAACAAGTAGGTTGTGAATGATTAGCAGACTGTACCTCAGTCCCTATACTGATAAAGGACTACTGCAGCAGAAGGGCAGCAGTCAGCAGTAGTGCACCTCAACCCTATGTATTGTGGACCTATACCAGTCCTTACGGAATAGCAGACTGTACCTCACCCAACCCTATGTACTGTAGTACCCTATACCTTACCAGTCCTTATAAGGACCTTTTTGGAACAAGTAGGTTGTGAATGATTAGCAGACTGTACCTCAGTCCCTATACTGATAAAGGACTACTGCAGCAGAAGGGCAGCAGTCAGCAGTAGTGCACCTCAACCCTATGTATTGTGGACCTATACCAGTCCTTACGGAATAGCAGACTGTACCTCACTCAACCCTATGTACTGTAGTACCCTATACCTTACCAGTCCTTATAAGGACCTTTGTGGAACAAGTAGGTTGTGAATGATTAGCAGACTGTACCTCAGTCCATATACTGATAAAGGACTACTGCAGCAGAAGGGCAGCAGTCAAGTATAATATTCTTTCTATATTTGGAAGAAAGAATATTATAAGTGTACAAGCCTATTACCATACCAGTCCTGAAAAGAACCTTTGTTGACCTAATAGTAACAGCTACTGATTAAACTGACTGTCCCTCACTGCCTCACACACAGCTTCCTGCCTGTCCCTATTTAAACTGACAAAACAGAGGCTGCTGGAACAATAACTTGAATAGCACTTTTGTGGACCTAATAGTAACAGCTAATGATTAAACTGACTGTCCCTGCAGCACACAGCGTCCTGTCCTCTCTCTACACTGACAAAAGACAGGCTGCTGCAAAAATCAGTAGCACAGCAGTGCCTCAAACCTATATCCTGAACTACACCTAACACCTATACCAGTCCTGAAAATAACTTTTGTGGACCAAATAGCTAGCGATTTGGGTCACTGCAGTCTCTCCCTGCCCCACACAGCAACCTCTCCCTATAGTGACAGAAGAAAGAATGTAAAATGGTCGCCGGATCGGGTCTATTTATAAGTTAGGGGGAATGTCCAAGTGTCCATGTGCTGTAATGTCTCAATTGGCTGTCCTGTACCCCATGATGGATGTGTTTTTATAGGTCAAAGTTCTTTTACACAGTAAACGCGGAAGTCCGCTGGGCGAATGGCGGCAATAGTCCGCCGATCGGGCGGACGGCGAACAGCCGAAATTCACCGCGAAACGACCGCTGGGCGAACCGTTCGGTCATCCCTATTAAGTAGCATATGTTGTGAGCCTTTACATGCTTTCTTCTGGTAAGCGTGCATTTGTACTGGTGATCAGCACATTGTGTTGGTGAAGGAGGATTGCACGGTGTATCGATATCTACCTAAGGAGTCACTCTTCTCATTCAACATACTTTTGAGTGGACTATTGCACTTTTGGCTTTGGGGACTTTTTTGGTTACGTTAGTGTTTCCTTTATTGTGTTTTATCACTGTCATAATTTAATATTATTTATTTAATCACTGTCATATTTTAGTACTATTTATTAATTTGATTAATATATATTCACTTATTATTTAAATATTTATCAATTTAACATTTTGTATTTCAATCACTGTTTAGTTTATTTGATTAATATATATTCACTTATTATTGCAATATTTATTATTTTGATCCATATCCACTTTTTATTCAGATATTTATGTATTTGATTATTTTAACTTTATTTTCATTTCACTATTTAAATATTTATTAATTTGTATATTTTTCTATTTTTCACCCTTATCATTTTTCATCATTTCTTTATTTTCAACCCTGATGACAATGGTCATCAGGATGATGGTCCCCAGTGGGGACACAGACAGCAATAAAACCTGACAGGTTCTAACTCTTTCCCACTCCAAAAATACAAAAAATGGCTTTAGATACACTATATTTGTTTTAGCCAGTCTTATGATTCACAGACCCCCTATTTGTGGTGAGTCAGGGAAATGTAAATTGCAAAACCAGCAGAATGCATTTGTCCAAAGCAATCAGACAGTCTAATGTTTATACTACACTCACACAAGTCTTATTATATACAGTAAATACTATATAACCAAAAGTATTGGGACACCTGCCTTAACACGCACACAAACTTTAATGGCATCCCAGTCTTATGGCCTTTATACACGGTTGGACTTTCTGATGGAAAATGTGCAATCAGACTGTGTTGTCGGAAATTCTGATTGTGTGTGGGCGCCATCATTTTTTTTTTTCATCAGAATTTCAAAGTTTGAGATCTGGATCTAAAATTTTCCGACAACAAAATCCGATCGTTTAAATTACGATCGTGTGTATATAATTCCAATGCACAAAGTGCCATGCATGCTCAGAATAAATTACGAGACATAAGCTATTTGCTACTTGCCTCTTTATAGTCACGTCGTACGTGGTTTATGTCACCTTGTTCTGAACGATCGGATTTTCCGACAACTTTGTGCGACCATGTGTATGCAAGACAAGTTTGGCCCAAAATCCACCTAAAAAATCAGACGGATTTTGTCGTCGGAATGTCCGACCATGTGTACAGGGCATAAGTCTGTAGGGTTCAATATTGAGTTGGCTCACTCTTTGCAGCTATAACAGCTTCAACTCTTCTGGGAAGGTTGTCCACAAGGTTTAGAAGTGTGTCTAAGGGAATGTTTGACCATTCTTCCAGAAGTGCATTTGTGAGGTCAGGCACTGATGTTGGATGAGAAGGCCTGGCTCGCAGTCTCTACTCAAATTCATCCCAAAGGTGTTGTATCGGGTTGAGGTCAGGATTCTGAACAGGCCAGTCAAGTTCCTCCACCCCAAACTCACTCATCCATGCCTTTTTGGACCTTGCTTTGTGCATTGGTTCAAATCATTTGGTGGAGGTGGGGTTATGGTGTGGGGTTGTTTTTTAGGACTTGGGCATGTCCCTTAGTTCTAGTGAAAGAAACTCTTAAGGCGTCAGCATGCCAAGACATTTTGGACAATTTCATGCTCCCAACCTTGTGGGAACAGTTTGGGCATGGCCCCTTCTTGTTCCAACATGATTGCACACCAGTGCACAAACAAGGTCCAGTGGCAAGTGCCTGACTCTAGATACAGCAAAAGAGCCCCAGACCATCAGGCTTCCTCCTCTATGTTTGACACATGACAGTTGGTGTCACACACCAAGGAACCGTCCTTTCACCTACTTGATGGATTACAAAAACCCTGCGCGATAGACCAAAGATATAAAATTTTGATTCATCGGTCCATAAGACGTTCTACCAGTCTTTAGTAGTCTACTGGCAGTGCTTCATGGCCTAGACTCTTTTTCTTATTTTTCCATCTTAGCAATGTCATTTTAACAGCCCCTTGACCTGTCAAACATGAAGCTCAAAGTCTTCTCTTCACAGTTGAAATTGAGGCTTGCATACTTTGATCAGCATTGAGCTGTGCTTGAAGAGGTTGACCGGTGAGTCATCTGTCATGCATGCTGTTGACTCTGAGAAACTGATCAGAAACAGACCTCCTCCTGTCAGAGTTTCATCCAGTTTCCAAGTGCCCTTTGATGGTGTTGGAAACTGGACTCACTGACACCTTGACTTTCTTTACAACTTCTCTAAAGGAAAGACCTACAATTTTAAGAGTTATAATGGTCTGTCTGTCTTCATTTGTTAATGGCCTTTTTGTTGACATTATGAGAGCAGTATACTACTTGCCAGCTCTCCTTTATGGGTAGTTTACACCCGATTACCATCTGATCCAATCTGCCAGGCGGTTGGGGAATGGAGCCCCATTCTTCAGTTTTTAGCAGACAGGATAGGATCGGATGTTGGCGGGTGTCAACGGACATATGTCTGATGACACCGCCACTCTATAAAGGAGACTGAAGAGTTCAATTGAGTCCACCTGTCAGTTTTTCAGGACCAGTGAAAGAACCCTTAGCATAAAATTTCAAGTCTTAAAATAGAAATTCAGGGTTTTTTTGTTTTTTGTTTTTTTTTCAAAATCATTCTTATCGATTTGGATGCAGCATCAGTCCAATCAGCTCTAAGACTGAACACCAAGCGATCAAACACTACTCATTTCTTAGAGCTCTGTTAGCAGAGAGTTGTCACCAGCTCTTTGCTCTGTCCCTCCCCCCCACGCTCACTGGATTGCTGGGCTGTGGAGGGGGCAGGAGCGTCTGGCTCAGGCTTTCAGTGGCTCGCTGAGAGGCTGAGCCAGGTGCACAGTCCAGGGTTGTGGGCAGATCCTGACTTTATTCTTGTGATCTTGCCCTAGCCTGGACTGGCTCTCTGATGTAAGCCGACAGGAGGCTAAAATTGGATCACAGGGGTGTAGAACTAATTGGACTCCTGTGATCCATAGGAGAAGTACAGCCAAAGAGCTTTGGATGTACTTCTCCTTTAATTTACAGTATTTGTTAACCTAAACTTATTTTTTTCACCTCTGCCAGTTTACTGCTTACCTTTGTACCATTTCAAGTTGTTCACTGCACTTGAACTGTTTAAATAAAAAATAAAAAAAAAATGGAAAAATTGGGGTGTTCTAAAACTTTTGACCGGTATTGTATAAAGAGGGCTATAAAGATCCTCAGGTTTATGAAAATACTGTTCTCTGGAGTTCTTACTTAAAGTGGCTGTAAAGTCAGGTTTTTTTGTCCTAATGCATTCTATTCTAAAAATCTTCTGTGTGTAGCAGCCCCCCTTAGCCCCCTAATACTTACCTGAGCCCCAGCTCAATGCCCGGGACTCTCTCTTCTGATTGGCTGAGAGAGCAGTGTCATTGGCTCCCATTGCTGTCAACCAAACTCAGTGAGCCAATGAGGAGAGAGAGGGAACGGGGCCAAACCATGGCTCTGTGTCTGAATGAGAATATTTGTCAGCACACTGCGGATCATCAAGTAGAATTCAAATGTTTGTTTATTGAAGCATGATCACATCACAAATTAGGTAGTGCAACGCAGGACCCCTTCATTAGGCATATGAAGACATGCCTGATAAAGGGGTCCTGTGTGATTCCAAAACATTGCACTACCTATTTTGTGATGTGATCATGCTTCAATGAAAAATCATTTGGATTCTCCTTGATGATCTGTGGTGTGCTGGCAAATATCCTCATTGTGGCTTTCTGATTCAGTCTCCAGCTGATGATTGCTACAGCATCCACAACTTATAGAGTTTTATCCAGGAATGTGTGCAATGGAAATATGTGTAACCAGGCAGTGGGTAAAGCAAATAGAATTCTAGGATGCATCACCAGAAGTATCACCAGCATGAGGAAAAAGGTCCTGATATATATTTTTAGTGAGACCTCATTTAGAATACTGTGTCCAGTTCTGCAGACTTCACTTACAGAAAGATATCGATAAAATAGAAAGAGTCCAGAGATGGGGAACAAAAATGGTGAAAGGTGTGGGGGATAAAACATATCGAGAGCGACTTCAGGAACTTACTATGTACAGTCTGGAGGAAAGAAGGGGAAAGGGGAAAGGGGGACATGAGTGAAACCTTCAAGGGGATGAATAAGGTTCAGGAAGGCAGTCTTTTCAATATCAAACCAAAATCAAAAACATGGGGACATGACCTCAAACTAACTGGAGGAAAGTTCAAAATGAATCTTGGAAAGTATTATTTTACTGAAAGGGGTAGTTTATGATTGGAATAAACTACCAACAGAGGTAGTGAGACAGTCAACAGTAAATGGCTACAAACTTGTTTGGGATAAACATAAATCCATAGTCAGACAACAAGGTTAATGAAAAAATAAATAAAATGGGCAGACTTGGTGGACTACTCAGTCTGTTTCTGCCATCACTTTTGTACAGTGGCGGCCCGCCCATAGGGGGCGCCCGGGCGCCGCCCCCCCTCTCCCTAGGTGTAAAAAAAAAAAAAAGTAAAAAAAAAGTAAAAAAAAAAAACGGGCCCTTTAAGACATTTAAAAAAAAAAAAAATGTCATTTAACAATTTAACATAGTGTACTGTGGCGCCGGTCACAGTGCACTATGAGAAGCGCCACGTCCATGCAATCACAAGATTGCATTCATGGCGCTTCATTTGCGGGTTAAAAACCCGCCTTGCGGCGCACAGCAGAACGCCGACTAGCTTCCGCCCGTAAAATCACTGTGATTCTACAGGCGGGAGCATTGTCACTCTTAGACAAGCAGTCACTTCCGGCTTTCGGCTGCTTCACGAAACCCGGAAGTGACGTAGGCAGCTCCGTTCCTTAGCCCGAGCGGAGCTGCCAGACAGTGAGAGGTGAGTCACCGCATAAAGGCTTTCTAGCCTCTACTTTGTGGAGAATGTTCGTGCATTTAGCTGAATGAATGCAAAAAGCTTTCACAGCCAGAAAGGTTTCCCCAGGCCAGGCGACTTTTGCCGTGGCCAATCAGAGAATGAGCTCTGAAGGGGGAACTCCACGCCAAATTTCTGAAAAAAAAATTGACGTGGGTTCCCCCTCCGAGAGCATACCAGGCCCTTAGGTCTGGTATGGATTCCAAGGGGAACCCCCTACGCCGAAAAAACGGCGTGGGGTTCCCCCCCAGATCCACACCAGACCCTTATCCGAGCACGCTACCCGGCCGGCCAGGAAAGGGGGTGGGGACGAGCGGGCGCCCCCCCCCCCTCCTGAGCCGTACCAGGCCGCGTGCCCTCAACATGGGGGGGTGCCTTGGGGGAGGGGGGGCGTGCGGCCCCCCCACCCCAAAGCACCTTGTCCCCATGTTGATGAGGACAAGGGCCTCTTCCCGACAACCCTGGCCGTTGGTTGTCGGGGTCTGCGGGCGGGGGGCTTATCGGAATCCGGGAGCCCCCTTTAATAAGGGGGCCCCCGGATACCGGCCCCCCACCCTATGTGAATGAGTATGGGGTACAATGTACCCCTACCCATTCACCTGTGAAAAAAAGTACAAAAAAAAACACAACACAGGGTTAAAATATTTTATTGCACAGCTCCGGGGGTCTTCCGTCTTCGGGGGTCTTCTCGCCGGACTCCTCCGCTATCTTCTTGTAGCTCTTTTACTAGCGGAGGAGTCCGGCTTTCTTCCTCGCTGCCGGCCTCTTCTCCTGACTTCGGGGGTCTTGTCCCCCTCTTCGGTTCTTCTGCCGGGCCACCGCGCCTTCTTATAGCTCTTTTACAGGCGGTGGCCCGGTCTTCTGCTGCCGCCGCCGCCGCCCGTTCTTCTTCTTCTTCTTCTTCTTCTTCTTCTTCTCCTTCTTCTCCAGGAGATGTTGCCTCGCCGATCTCCCTGGCCGGAATGCCAGGGACGCGCTGTGCTGCCACTTATATAGGGACAATGGGGCGGTGTCACATGGGTTGATGTCACATGGGTTGGTCACATGGGTTGATGTCACAGTCGCCATGTGACATCAACCCATGTGACCAACCCATGTGACATCAACCCATGTGACACCGCCCCATTGTCCCTATATAAGTGGCAGCACAGCGCGTCCCTGGCATTCCGGCCAGGGAGATCGTCGAGGCAACATCTCCTGGAGAAGGAGAAGAAGAAGAAGAAGAAGAAGAAGAAGAACGGGCGGCGGCGGCGGCAGCAGAAGACCGGGCCACCGCCTGTAAAAGAGCTATAAGAAGGCGCGGTGGCCCGGCAGAAGAACCAAAGAGGGGGACAAGACCCCCGAAGTCGGGAGAAGAGGCCGGCGGCGAGGAAGAAAGCCGGGCTCCTCCGCTAGTAAAAGAGCTACAAGAAGATAGCGGAGGAGTCCGGCGAGAAGACCCCCGAAGACGGAAGACCCCCGGAGCTGTGCAATAAAATATTTTAACCCTGTGTTGTGTTTTTTTTTTGTACTTTTTTTCACAGGTGAATGGGTAGGGGTACATTGTACCCCATACTCATTCACATAGGGTGGGGGGCCGGTATCCGGGGGCCCCCTTATTAAAGGGGGCTCCTGGATTCCGATAAGCCCCCCGCCCGCAGACCCCGACAACCAACGGCCAGGGTTGTCGGGAAGAGGCCCTTGTCCTCATCAACATGGGGACAAGGTGCTTTGGGGTGGGGGGGGGCGGCACGCCCCCCTCCCCCAAGGCACCCCCCCATGTTGAGGGCACGCGGCCTGGTACGGCTCAGGAGGGGGGGGGCCGCCCGCTCGTCCCCACCCCCTTTCCTGGCCGGCCGGGTAGCGTGCTCGGATAAGGGTCTGGTGTGGATCTGGGGGGGAACCCCACTCCGTTTTTTCGGCGTAGGGGGTTCCTCTTGGAATCCATACCAGACCTAAGGGCCTGGTATGCTCTCGGAGGGGGAACCCACGTCAAAAAAATTTTCCGATTACATAAGGGGCGTGTTTTATGAGAAGTGGGAGGGGCCAAGATGGTGGGCGGGGTCATGATGGGCGGGGTCTAGCGCCCCCCCATCCAAAAACGTCACCAGCCGCCACTGCTTTTGTATGTTGCTAATATGGAGTATTCTGTGTCTGAATGGACACACAAAACATCAGCACAGCTCGGGTGCCCCCATAGCAAGCTGCTTGCTATAGGGACACTCGGCAGGAGGGAGGGGCCAGGAGTGTCGGCGAGGGACCCAAGAAGAGGAGGATCTGGACTGCTTTGTGCAAAACCATTGTAGAAAGCAGGTAAGTATGACATTGTTATTTTTAAATGAAAAGAACAAATACTTTAGTATGACTTTGACCTCTTCCCGCCCACGCTATAGCCGAAACACGGCCAATGAAAGCTGATCATGTGATGTAGACAGAAGCCGGTAAGCTGCTTTTTTTCCCCTCATGCTAACAGCATGAGGAGAATAAAAAAGTTGATTACCCGCTTGTGTAAATAGGACATCGATCCCAAACACAGAAACCCACTGCTGCTAAGCACTGCCCACCAGTGCCACCTACCAGTGCATATTAGTACTGCTAAGCAGTGCTCACCAGTGCCACCCACCACTGCCCACTAGTGCCACAGATAAATACCCACCAGTACCTCCTATCAGTGCTGTCAATCAGTGCCCATCAGTGCCTCATAGCATCAGTGCCACCTATCAGTGCTGCCTATCAGTGTCACCTACTAGTGCCTATCAGTGACGCCTACCAATGCCCTTCAGGATTGCCTATCAGTGCCCATCAGTGTCACCTATCTGTGCCACATATCAGTTCCCATCAGTGCCACCTATCAGTGCAACTTCACCAGTGCCTCCTGATCAGTGCCTACCAGTGCCGTCTCATCAGTGCCCACCAGTGCTACCTATTAGTGTCCATCAGTGCTGTCTTATAAAAGCCTATCAGTGCAGCATATCAGTGTCCATCAGTGCAGCCTCATCAGTGCACATCAGTGAAGGAGAAGAATTACCTGTTTGTAAAACTTTATAACAATCTATGAAAACAGTATTTGTATTTTTTTCAAAATTTTCGGTGTTTTTTTGTTTGTTTAGCAAAAAATAAAATCCCCAGTAGTGATTAAATACCACCAAAAGAAAGCTCTATTTGTGTGAAAAAATGATAGAAATTGAATTTGTGTACAGAGTAGCATGATCGCAAAATTGTCATTCAAAAGTGACAGCGCTGAAAGCTGAAAATTGGCCTGGGCAGGAAGGGGGTTTAAGTGCCCAGTAAGTAAGCAAATGGTTAACTAAGAGGAACTAATACAACCAGGGTTCTATGGAGCCTCATGCTGCGTACACATGACCGGACTTTCCGGCAGACTAGGTCCGACGATCTTCCTGACGGACTTTTGGCGGAGCTCCGACGGACTCTCCGAACCAACGGACTTGGACACACACGACCGGACTAAGTCCGTTCGAAAGTCTGTTCATTTTGAATGTGATGACGTAAGACGTGACTAACAAAGGAAGTTCAATAGCCAGTAGCCAATAGCTTCCCTTGCAGAGTATTTGGTCCGTTGGACCAGCATACAGACGAACACACAACTATTCTATCTATCTATCCTATTATAACTAACTATCCTATTCCCAATAGGAATTGAGTCCATAGGACAGATTTGAAACATCTTCTATTTCTAGGTCCTGATTTTTTTAATGAAAAACAATTTGACCAGCCCACACACGATCGGATTGTCCGACGGACTGATTCCATCGGACCTAGTCTGCTGGAAAGTCCGGTTGTGTGTACGCAGCATTAGGGTTCCTTCAGAGGTTGCTAGGGGTTCCATGAACAATGAGCAACCACCACCAATAAATGTTTTATCTATCTATAAGACGATTATTATTCCCAATGCAAGGAACATTCTTCCCAATGACCACCACACTAAGAGCTGTAGATATAGTAATTATTGGCAAGGGTTCCCTGAGACCTGAAAGTTATTTCTTCCACATTAAAGAGTTTGATAAACGCTGAGCTAATATATGTAATGTGAGTGACAAAGGAAAGTAGTCTCCATCTAATTTAGGTTAACATATTCTAGGTGTGAACATTTCAAAATGTGATTCCTCTAAATTCCTCTTGTTGTCTCCCTATTTCCACATTGCTAAAGAGCACGAGGCTTTGCCGCTAACCGGTGCATGTGGTTGTGTTTAAATGATAAGAGATATTTACAGGATAATGTCGAAGCTTCCTGCAATGTTCGTAGGTGGGTGACTGCTACTGATTACTCACACTGACAAGTAGCACAACACAATACATTACTATGTGTAACAGGTTCCTTGCAGATCCCTCTGGCAGGGAAAGGATTAAGATGCAACCAGAGAGCTGGCGATGTCTGATTGACATCTGGCTGCAGGGTAGAATTATAGGTGGCAAGCTTGCTTGGGGAGGCCCCTTAGCACTGTTTAAATAAGTAGCCTATTTCTTTTGGGGGTAATCTATAATAATGCAGCTCATGGTAGAAATATCCAAACAATATCACAACAATATTTTAACCCTTAATATCTGTTGCATTAGAATGTACAGTTACATCACAGTACATAAGGAACATTCTGTTGCGCTGCCCAGAATTTATAAGATATGATGGCAAATGACTCAGAAATAGAATACTGTAGACTGATAAGGATTATCTATGTAACCTACCGACATAGGTCATATATCTTCAATGGTGTCTTGACATAAGGAATAAAAGACATGCATTAAACAAAGCAAGACATTCGATAATTCATGTAACATTTACATCCCATTTACATGCCAGCATTAAATGGCTCTTACATATTAATGTATGCTCATACAATTTGATGCTTTGTATGGTGTACAGCTGCAGCAGATGATCTCAGGTTATCAGCATTACAAAAAAGTCAGTGTGGCCCATTGGAAATGAAAGCAGTATTAAACCCAAAACCAAAAATGTAACATATATCAGCTTACCAATCATTAGATGTGGCGGTTTCATTCATTTTCTCTTTTTTGGCTTTTTTTCCCTTCTGTTTTCACCTGGTGATCGACCCACTAACACACCACCTGTATTAGAGTACCTCCACACTGAAGTAATGAGCACAGGAGGCACAGCAGACCGCAGCATTGTCAGTCTAGAGGGGATGGTAGTGTTAAAAGTACTAGAAGATTTAGATACACTAACATATTATGCCATATTCCAGCTCACACTTTATAATCAGTTTGTGAAAACTGTTTTTTTTTTCCTTTTGGGATGAAGGTGTCACATGAATACATAAAGGCCAATCATTGTGTTAAATATTTTGTCTCAGTGCGAGGGATCTTTCTTGCATATATATGGTGGGGATGCCGCCTGATCTCTACTTTTTGGCAAAAGGTCTTTGTTTTCTTAAAATGCAATGTGTATAGCCAACATCCATGCTTCTCCTGAAATTGCCCTTGTGTCAATGATCCCTGAGTCCTTCTCTAGCATCAAGAAGGAAATCTTATGGCATTGCCTATTGGCCGCACGTGTTGGCATCTCTAGGCATTGGAAGTCTACAATCCCTCGTCATATTCTCGAAAGGGCCCGGATTACTCACTGACATAATGGTCCTGGAGACTTTGGTGGCAGAAGATGGCACAGATCCTGAGACCACCTGTACTATTTGGACTTGATGGAGGGTCTATAGTGATTCTGACATCTTCTGGGCACTAGTTTGCCAGTGAGCTGGCTGCTCTTGCCTTGGTACAGGAGCTGGATTCTCCCTGGAGGACCTGTAAATACTCTCAGTGCAGTTCGTTTCCTTCTGGCTATTCTCCTTTTTCCTTACTTTTCTACATATCTTATTAGCTGGTCGTAATTGTTTGTCCGTTTCTGAGAGATAGCAGCTTAGCTGCATAACTATTTTTTTTTCTTTTCTTCTCCTTAGTTTTCTTTGGTGATATTTAATCTAGTTCAATTTTTATTATGCTCTTATTGTGCCTCACCTATTAACGATTGTGGTTACTATACTATTACGGATACGAGCATGTGTTTTTTGTACTTTTCCTGCAGGAACATTTGAGTTTCTCATTGTTTCTCCTGCCTGTATTTTTTCTCCCTAGCATTTAGCTGGATCATATTGTAATGTTCTATACGATTTAATGATATAGAATTTTATTTATTTTATTTATTACATTTTATTATTATTATTATGATGATGATTATTATTATTATTCTAATTTTATTAATTTTATTTCTCCATTTCTTGTAAAATACTGAATATTTTTTCAAAATAAACAGTTGTTTGACTAAGAAAATGGTTTGTCTTATCCCTGTAAACTGATACATCTAGAAGAGAGCTTTTTCTGTTGCAAAATAACATACTTACTGGCTAGATCACCAAATGAACATAGAAGAAGGGCCTAAAAAAGTAAACAAATGCAACCATCACATTTAAAAATTGGTAAGCTGCAGTATAATAAATGTTTGTTTTTGGGTTTAATACTTCTTTAACTAATTCCCCACTTTTCTGCTATAAATGCAAGAATACGTACAGCATTGTGGATGCAGGTGACGAGTGGAGGAAGGATCCTCATTCATGGGATCTATTTCAACAGAGTGTTGAAAAATGGGACATATTTACCTATGTAATCTGTACATTTGCAGAGGAAGATGAGCATTATAAAAAAACAAACACAGATCACGTTGCCTCATGGTTCTGGGTGGCAAACAAGTCATTTTATTGGCACTGAAATGAATGCATCTGTGAGACAAATTTGGCACTTAAAGGATAACTCCAAAAATATAGCAAAAAAAAAATAAAATAAAAAAACAACACATACAACTGCTACGAGGTGGTATCAAAAGGCTTTGTGACTAGTTTTGCAACACGCCAACAGATGGCAGCACAAGGTTGGACGCACAGTCACACCGACCTCCATATATAGCCAAAAAGTGTGCCAAAAGACATTAGGGGTTATTTACGTAAGGCAAATCCACTTTGCACTACAAGTGCAAACTACAAGTGCAAAGTGCATGTGAATCACAGAAGGTCCTTGAAACGCTTTGAAAAGAAGACTTCCAGGACACATTCCAGAAGTGGCAGAAAAGCTGGGAGTGCTGTCTTGCTGTGCAAGGGGACTATTTTGGAAAGTGATAGTGTGTAAATGTAGATAAATAAAGTACTTTCTTGTAAACAGACCTACAGTGCCTTGAAAAAGTATTCATACCCCTTAAAATTTATTTTTCGGGGATTTTATTTGATAGACCAACACAAAGTGACATAATTGTGAAATGCAAGGAAAAATGTATATGGTTATAAGCTGAGCGGGAAATTTTGAGTCAAGTCTTCTTGCTAAGTCCGCCGGACTTTTGGGAAGAAAAAGTCCACTGGAGCCCACACATGATCGATTTGTCTGCCAGATAGTCTGTGTGTACGTGGCATTAGTGTCTTCAAGAGACTTGAGACTGGGGCAGATGTTTCCCTTCCAGCAGGACAACAACCTTAAACATACAGTCAGAGCTACAATAAAATGGTTTACATCAGGCATGGCCAAAGTCTGGCCCATGGGCCAATCAAGGTCCGCTTTCTGGTTTCGACGGCCCGCCTGGTAATTTGGACATTTACATTTTTGTGGCCCCAACAAACCCCCAAGGGCCGGGGGCAACAAAAGAAATACATGCTGGCTGCCTTGGAGGGGACAGGGAGGAAGCGGGATGAGTGCCGTACATATAGGTGAATTATCTGTTTGCATGACAGCCTCTGTAATAGGAAGTCCCGTCTACTGCGCTGCCATTGGATGACTGTTCTGTCCATCATAGGAGGCAGGACTTTGTATTAAAGAGGCCGCCAAAAAAACAGATTCACCTCTATGTAATCTGTTGGCGCTTGTCCCACCCCCTCCCTGCCCCATCCCAGGCTGCAGATGGGCATCAATCAGGCTGCACTGATGGCAATGATGAGTCTGCATTCCTGGTAATGGGGGTGCTGCATTCCTGGTAATGGGGGTGCTGCATTCCTGGCAATGGTAAGGCATGGCAATGGTAAGGCTGCATTCATGGCAATGGTGGGGCTGAATTTATGACAAAGGTAATAATAATATTAGATTTTATTTATAATGCACTTTATATCAAAATATCTCAAAGTGCTACATGTTAAAATAAACAATTTATACAATAAAACAAACATCTAAAAAGAACAAAAAGCTTTGATAAAAATAAATATCTTAAGACCTTTTTTTAAAACAGTCAGTGGATTGAGGGGCCCTCAAGGTATCAGGTAGGGCATTCCACAGTCACGTTGCAGCTACACAAAAAGCCCTGTCTCCCATTGTCCTAAGTCTAGTTCTAGGTATTTGAAGAAGGTTTGAGTGATTAGAGCGAAGGGAACACAATTTGTTTTGTAGTTTAAGAATTTCTTTGAGGTAGGGATGGGCATGTCCATGTAAACATTGGTGTATGAGAAGAGAAACCTTGTACTCAATCCTGGTGAAGACAGGAAGCCAATGGAGTGAATGGAGAATGGGAGTAATATGCTCATGTTCCCACGCTCTCAACAGGATTGTCTTGCTGCAGAGTTTTGGATGTACTGAAGCCTCTGCAGATTCTTTCTAGGAATCCCAATGAGAAGTGCGTTACAATAGTCCAGTCTGGAGGAGACAAAGGCATGAACCAGCCTCTCAGCATCTGGGAGGGAAAGAATGGAACGAAGGTGGGTCTGCATTCATGGCAACGGAGGGACTGCAGATGGGCACTGATTAGGCTGCATTCATGGGCACTGACTCTTATTTTGCTTTGCAGTTCTTTATTTAAAATGTAAGTTTTTTCCTGAAACTTTCCTCTTAAAGTGAAGGTGTGTGCTATACGGCGATAAATACGGTATAGCCAAATAACACACCCAAGCTCATCTCTTCACCACACACAGCCACAAAGACAAGGGAATTCTTGTGAGGCAGTGTATTGGTGCTCAGGCGAACACATATAGACCAAATTTTAATGGTTCAAAGAATGTCAGGCAAAATGGTCGACCCTCATGCACGTTCATGTCATCAAATCTGGTCCTCTTTCAAAAAAGTTGGGACACCCCTGGTTTAGATCAAAGCATCTTGATGTGTTAGAAGGGCCCAGTCAAAGTCCAGACCTAAATCCAGTTGAGTATCTGCTCCCACTGTAATTTTCTGTAAAATTCAATGCAATATGGCAACCTGGAGGTGTTCTGTACACCATCAGTATAAGCCAAAAAAGTGCAATTTTCTGTGATTGGAATTTCAGTTTTGGTGAGATTCTCCCCAAGAGTTAAATACTTCTAAAGAAATGGCAGCACTGCATGCTTTTTCATAATAACACTGACAGTGCACCAGCTGATAATAATGAACCAAATCCTCCTTTTCAGAATCAATCTGTAAAGCACATGGTGAAACAAACAGCTTTTTTTTTATCAGAGCAGAAAAAGATATGTGTCTGCAACAATGTTTGTTAAAATCCCTGCAATGTACACTGATCACCCAGAGGGGATTGCTTTTTTTTCCCCAGAAAAAGTGGAATTACACTTTAACTTTTAGTTTCTGTATTACACCTGTGTTTTTAATATCTTGAAATATAGGATTGACATGCCTATATTAATTCTGTACAACTGACATAGAAAGTAAAAAGGGTGACGTGATGTACATTAAATAAAGATGTGGCATTAAAGAAAGGGTATAGAGTAAATTACACATATACACCAAGCAATACCATCACTCCTTGGCAAGAATAGTCCTTCGGGAATGAACCAGTGTCCTGACACGAGAAGTCATGGTGTTAACTGGCTATTTGTCCTGAAACTATTTAAAGTAATGTGGATTTGTGCAGTCCCTCATATATTTTCCATATGTTTAACATATTGTAAACGTCCACAGAGTACAGCTCTCCTGCTGTCCCCTCCCTGTCTTGATATTTACCGCACTGACAAGTCTGAATAATAACCCATTTTGTGAGCCCTCCCAATGCCCCTTCACTCCCCAGAGCTTTCAGCCCTCATCTTTATTCATGAATTCACTCCAAGCGTGACCTCTGTGTTTCTCCAAGCCATGTCTATTTCCCGGGAGGAAGTTGGGGCCTTTTAAAAAATGGGAAAAGCTCCTTCTTGCACGGAATTGATTGAATGAAGTCTAATATAAATGCCCCTCTTGGTGCACAGATTATAAGAGACAACTTTATAAGTTAACCCTTTGCATATTTAAGAGATTGAAAGGTCTAAAATGCCTAAATTGAAAGTTGCTTTATGAAAGTGTGCTGAGAATGTACTGTAGTATTAGTTCATGTTTACGCACAGGAAAAGTTTGTTCCTTTGCTGTGCATCCTGGTTGTTGGCATATGTCAGCTCAGCAGCAGAAGCAGCAGAGGTTTTACCCACTGCTGAGTGTAAATCTGACAAGCTGACTGTTGGCTGTCAGGTGGAAGTTATCAGACAGCTATACCCTCCACAGACATCCCCACCATGCTTCCCAGACTCTGCGCTCCTACCTATGGACCCAGAAATGGTATGGTGGGTGCCAATATATAGATGAGTGGGAGACCAGCAAATGTCCATTTACTGGTCTCCCCTACTGAGTAAAAACCCAGAAGTGACATCTATTTAATCACTTCCATGTACAGCTGTCACTTTCCCTTGCTGCTGTGTGAAAGAAGCTAATAAACCACGATCTGCACTCAATTAGCTTCAATGGAGAGGAGAGACATGAGATTGCAGGCTGGTCTCTCCTCACCTCAATCTTCTCTTCTTGCCCCCACCCACGACCTGCCGTCAGTCATAGCAGGGGCCCCCACTTGAGGTACATGCTCTCTAGCTGGAGCTGGTGTGGGTGCTGGAGATGCTACAACAAGGCAGCAAGTTCATTAAGAGGAGGTGAAAGTGGAGCATAGGGGAATGAGGAGGGGGAGGGGAGATGTGGACAGACTGAGAACATTCTACAGTCCAGGACAGAGGGCTGGGGGACTTCTACACATTGAAGGGGGCTGAGACTTCCCTGGACTCCCCCTGTACTGGCAACATCCCATGTGTTGGGGAGTGACAGGAGCTAGCATGGAGGAGGGAGAGGGATGAGTCCTGGACTGGCTGGGACTTGTAATGTTACATAGTAGGTGAGGTTGAAAAAAGACACAAGTCCGTCAAGTCCAACCTATGTGTGTGATTAAATGTCAGTATTACATTGTACATCCCTGTATGTTGTGGTCATTCAGGTGTTATCTAATAGTTTTTTGAAACTATGGATGCCCCTGCTTAGACCACCGCCTGTGTAAGGGAATTCCACATCCTTAACGCTCTTACAGTAAAGTACCCAGAACGCAGTTTTAAGGTTAAACCACTTTTCTTCTTATTTTACTGAGTGGCCACATGTCTTACAAAACTCCCTTCTGCAAAAAAGTTTTATCCCTATTGTGGGTTCACCACTATGGTATTTATAAATTGAAATCATATGCCCTCTCAAGTGTCTCTTCTCCAGAGAGAATAAGTTCAGTGCTCACAACCTTTCCTCATAACTAATATCCTCCAGACAGCTTATTAGCTTTGTTGCCCTTCTTTGTACTTGCTCTATTTACAGTACAATTTGCAGGCAGCAGGGGGGCCCCTGTGTGAGATGAGATGAAGGGACTCCAACACTGGCGTAGTGTCAGGGTCACAATGGCGACCCCGCCCATGCTCCAGATGACCGTGTGGGCTCCCTGTCACTTTCAGTTTTATACATGGACTGGTGGGGTGGAGAGGGAAGCATATATAAAACTGACCCCCTGTATTTTCCCCCCTGCAGCCACTGAAAGCTTGCTTCTCCTCCCCCTTCCACTGGAATCTAGATGCTGCAGGGGGAGAATACAGGGGATTGGTTCTTCTACATGACTCACCTGCCCTTTGTCCCTCTTGCCCAGGTTCATTGAAAACTACAAGCTGTCTGCCACAATGGAAGATGGTACTTGTAGTTCATTCATTTACAGAATGAATAACGCTGCTGTGTGGTCAGAGCCCCATACAGCCACCCTGTTTTAAAATTGCAACAGCGGATGTGGAAAGAAGAACCCCCATCTGCTGTCAGCGTGGAAGGAGTGTGGGGACTTCTGGGAGCATTTTACACAATACACTCTAAATATGGGTATAACATGTAACATGCTCCTAAAGGTAACCTTATTCTTTAAAAGTCGTTATGGAGTGTGAACAAATTTTTTATGGAATTTCACAACAGGGGGTGTCCCAGCAAAGTGTGTGATGGGCAAATAGTACAATTTTCATGATGTTCCGGTTCTCTACCAAACATCATATGTGCAGTACAGTAGAAGTTCATTAAGGGAGGCTCTGCCAAGAGCAGGGGTTTTTGATGACAGATCTTTAAACATAAAGTATAGTGTATTTCTAGTGGGACATTCTTTAAGAATTAATAAAAACAAATATTCCTGAAGAAAAAAAATGATGTAGAAAACATCAAAAAGTCCATATATATCAAGGCCCATAAGGTACTGGGATAGACCTAGTGCTATAGGGTCCCAGAGATATTCAGACTATAGGCAGCCAGCTGTCAGAAGAAACGAGTACTCTGAAAAAACAGATACAAAAGAAGAGAAGCTGCACCAATCTGAGTGTAGTATTAAAAATCAACAGGTTTAATGAGTGGTAATAAACTCACAAAACAATGGAAGATAAGGCACATTATGAGCAGTAAACCTCCCTGAACAAAGCCCGTCATTGACACACCTCCTATCTTCTCCCCAATGACATTGTGACAGCTCGCCCTGTGCCTCCCCTGCAGCCTTGGAACTTTGGAAACCATCAGCGTGGCCAGGACTGGTTACCACATGGATTGCAGTGATCCAGATGGGCATTGTTCAGCGAAGTTTACTATTTACAATGTGCCACTATTTTGTGAGTTTATTACCACTCATTAAACCTGTTGATTTTTAATGCCACACCCAGATTGGCACCACTTCTCTTTTCTTATATTTAATTATTGTGTATTTTTATTATTATTAGTAGTAGTAGTTGTAGTATTATTGTGCATTATTTTTAATGTAACAATACAGAAGAAAAAGAACACAACAAATGAAAAAAAATATATAAATGGTAAATAAAAAAATCAATAAAATCAGCAAAAAAATGAAAGCTAAATGGAGAAAGAGAGAAAGAAGTTGATTGAGGACTGACACCAACACCACCCACCTTACTGTATACATTTGGATGCTAGAGCCAGGGCAAGTGTTACCTATAGGCAAGGTAGGTGCTGTCGGCCTGCATGTATTTCCGGGGGGCCCAAGGCAGCTGGGCTGCTCCTCGGGCTGGCGCTGCTCACCCAGCCTCTCCACGGCTGGCCGCCCGCTGATCCTGACTCTTCTTTGTTCACCAGCCTCAACATCAGACTGCTGTAGGCAGAAGATCTGCTCTGCTCCTGTCGATTTTATGAACTCCTGCCTAGGTCAGGCAACCATACTGCTGGGATTCTAAGCTTAGGGAAAAGGAAGAGCAGCTCTTATGCCCTGTACAAGCAACCATTTTTCCTGTCGGAATAGACTCTGAAGGTTTTTCCGGCGGAGTTCCGACTGTCTTGCGTACACACGATCACACCAAAGTCCGACCGTCAAGAGCGCAGTGATGTACAACAAATACGATGGGACTAGAAAAAGGAAGTTCAATAGCCAGTAGCCAATAGCTTCCGTCTTGTACTTGCTTCAGAGCATGCATCGTTTTTGGTCCGTTGGAACAGCATACAGACGAACAGTTGCTCCAAGGCTCAGGAAACCAAGCTGCAGGCATTCTCACAATGGGAAAACAAGCTCAATTAACCCTGGTGAGATGGTGTGACAATGACCAGTTTGTGAACATCTTGATATCCAGGACGCAATCTCCATTGTCCTTGTGTTCTACATAGGGGTGGGAACTAGATGGCAGCTGACTTTGGGGGAGGGTCTGGAGGACCCCATCGCCATTATATTGGCACAGATGTTTCTGCAGACACCAGGGCCTGGTCAACTGCTAGCAGATAAACTGAGTTGCATATATTATCCTAGCCTGTCTATATACTACCCTACCCTGTTCATATACTACTCTAGCCTGTCTATATACTACCTTAGCCTGTCCATATACTATCCTAGCCTGTCTATATACTACCCTAGCCTGTCCATATACTACCCTAGCCTGTCTATATACTACCCTAGTGTCAGAAACCATGAATCAGACCGAGACAGAAGTACAGTTAAATCACACTTGTTTAATAATAAAAGTAAATAGAACAAACGTGTCAGGGGATTAACAGAAATCCACCTTGCCAGTGTTGGCGCTTCCCTGTGTGCCTGCGGGGTAGAGCTGCACAACGGCGCACGTGGGTGCATGATTCGGCGGGTCTGCGCATACGGATACGCAATTTAGCGGGTTCGCTCACACGGTGCACTATGCGGCGCAAAGGCATGGGCACGTGCGCACAGTTGTGGGCATGTGCGCACAGTTGTGCACACAGCGTGATTCCCGCTGGCAGGCCTAAAAAAGGCAGCTCTGCTTCCTGTATCATTGCTGGTTTGTATTTTCAGCTTCAGTTTTCCTGTACCTTGCTTGTGTTCCTGTGCCTACCTGTTGTGACCCGGATTGACCTGACTACTCTTGAATCTCTCCTGCACCCGACCCTCAGTGTCAGGTACTCACCAAAGCCGAAGTGCTGAGAGCGGCTTCCCTTGCAGCTGGGTGCACAGTACCCCTGAGGATGGAACAGCGGGTACAGGGCACAGAGAGGCACGGGTTGCCAGCAGGTGACTGGAATGCAGCAGGTCCACTGAAGGAAGAGATGCCCGTGCAGAAGATCTTGGAACTGGTAGAGGTAAACGCCTGCCAGGGGTTCCAATACCTGGAGTGAAGGCCGAGGGTCAAACACAGGTACAGTCCGTGAGACAAAGGATATTCCAGAAGCAGGCCGAGGGTCAAGCACAGGTATCAGTCCGTGAGACAAGGGATATTCCAGAAACAGGCCGAGGGTCAAGCACAGGTATCAGTCCGTGAGCCAGCAAGGCTAAGTGCAGAAAGTCCGTTTAAACAAGCCAGGGGTCAGATCAGGAGAGAAGCAGAGTGGTCTTCAAACAAGCCGGGTCACAACAGGAAGTGGTCAACAGGAACAGGAAACAGGAAACAGGAACACAGGAACACAGGTGAGCTGAGGAGACAAACCAGCAAAGACACAGAGCACATTGATGCCTTTTATAGGACTGTCAGGCCAATCAGGTAAGGCCCATAGCCGTGTGCATAGGCTTGCACATGCGTGTACGACATTGTGTCGTACGACGCATATGCATGCGTCGTTGTGCAGCTCTTCCCCGCAGGCGCACGGGGAAGTGCTGACGTTGAAGTCTGGTGATTCTCTGACAGTGCCCCCCCCCAAGGGGCAGCATCCGGATGCCCAATCTGGCTGGTAGCTTGGGGTGTCTCCGGTAAAAATCCCGTATCAGGCGAGGAGCGTGGATGTTGCTGGAGGGTTCCCAAGAACTGTCTTCAGGGGGATACCCTTTCCATTTTACCAGATATTGGGTCTGTCTTCCCCTTTTTCGACAGTCCATTATGGCTTCAACCTCGAATTCTTCCTCGCCTTCGACTTGGACGGGTGGAGGTGGTGCCACTTGTCTACCGGTGAAGGAGCTTGGAATCACTGGTTTTAATAGGGATACATGGAACACCGGGTGAATTTTGTACGAACTAGGTAGCGCCAGTTCAAAAGCTACTGGGTTTACCACCCTTTTGATTGCAAAGGGGCCAATGAACTTGGGACCGAGCTTCCGTGACGGGTATGGCAATCTCAGGTTGGCAGAAGATAGCCAAACCTTATCCCCGATCTTGAAACTTGGGCAACTTCTTCTTCCTCTATTGTAGTATACCTCATAGTCTCTTTGAGCCTTCTTCATGGCCTCCTGAATCTGTAGGAAATTGTCCTGAATTGACTTTACCCGTTCTTGGACTGCAGGAGCGGAGACTTCAGGGACGGAATCTGGCAAGAAAGAAGGGTGGTAGCCATAGTTCGCCCAAAATGGAGTTTGGTTGGTGGCGGAATGTACAGAATTATTATACGCAAATTCCGCGCAGGGCAGGAGAGAGGACCAATTGTCTTGAGAGCAGGAGCAGAAGCAACGAAGGTATTGTTCTAGTGTCTGATTTGTTCTTTCTGTTTGCCCATTGCTTTGCGGGTGGTATGCGGAGGATAGTGAGGACTTGATTTCTAGTGCTTTGCAGAGGTCTTTCCAAAATTTGGAGGTGAATTGGATTCCCCTATCAGACACGATGTTGAAAGGGACGCCATGTAGCCTCACGACTTCCTTGATAAAGATACTTGCTGTAGCTGAAGCAGAAGGGGTGCCATACATAGGTAAAAAATGTGCCATCTTCGAGAGACGATCTACCACTACTAGGATTGTAGTGAACTGGTCAGAAGGTGGTAAGTCAACAATAAAATCCATAGAGATCTCTCTCCACGGGCGTTCAGGAACAGGTAAGGACCTCAAAAGTCCCCAGGCCTTGGTGTTTGCCCCCTTGTTACGCTGGCAAGTGATACAGGATTGGACATAGTTCTTGCAGTCCCTTCTCCAACCCGGCCACCAGTACGAACGACTGATTAGATCGGCAGTCTTCTGGATCCCAAAATGTCCTGCCATCTTGAAAGGTTTGCAAAATCTGAGGTCTTACTGAAGGAGGAATGAATACCTTGTTGTGTGCCCATAGCAAACCGTGTTTCCTTTCCAGGGAGGATACTGTAGTTTTGGAGAGTTGGTTAGTGGCTTGTTTGATGGCAGTTTCTAGATCGGGCTGGATAATTTGGAGGAAGTTGTGTGGAGACAGAATAGTTGTGGGTTCGGGTGGTTCTTCGGCTTCTGGAAACATTCGGGAGAGTGCGTCTGCTTTCCCATTTTTGGAACCGGGACGGAAGGTGATATGGAAATTGAACCTGGAGAAAAAGAGAGCCCAGCGTGCTTGTCGGGGTCGGAGGCGTTTAGCAGCTCTGAGGTACTCCAGGTTCCTGTGATCTGTAAAGATCATGATGGGTTGAGACGCACCCTCCAGCAGGTACCTCCATTCTTCCAGTGCAAACTTTATAGCAAGAAGTTCTCGATCTCCGACATCGTAATTCCTCTCCGGAGGACTGAGTTTCCGAGAGGCGAAGGCAACTGGATGAAGGAGAGCCTTCGGCCCACTTCTTTGGGAGAGGATAGCACCTAATGCGAATTCAGAGGCGTCCACCTCCAACACATAGGGAAGGCTTGGATCTGGATGTAGGAGGATAGGAGCTGATATAAAGAGTCTTTTTAATTCATCGAAGGCTTCCTGTGCTTGTGGAGACCATCGAAATTTGACCTGCTGGCGGGTTAGTTGGGTGATGGGGGAAATAATCATGGAGAAGCCCTGGATGAACCTGCGATAGAAATTGGCAAAGCCAACGAATCGCTGTACAGACCTTTTGTCTGAAGGTGCCGGCCATTCTTGAATGGCTTTGATCTTCTTTGGATCCATTGAGATTCCTCCTGTGGAGATGATAAATCCAAGGAACTGGATGGTGTCTCTCTCAAATTCACACTTTTCTCCCTTTAGGTAGAGCCCATGTTCTCTGAGGACAAGGAGGACCTTCCTGACGTGAGTACGGTGCAGTTCTAAGGAATTGGAAAAAATCAAAATATCGTCAAGATATACTATCACGAAGTTGTCTAGATACTCACGGAAAATATCGTTGACCAGATGCTGGAATGTGGCCGGGGCATTGCAGAGCCCGAAGGGCATCACTAGATATTCAAAATGCCCGAATCTTGACCTGAAAGCCGTCTTCCACTCATCCCCATCACGGATTCGGACTAAGTTATATGCTCCCCGAAGATCTAGTTTAGTAAATATCTTGGCAGTTCTTAGGCGTTGAAAAAGTTCAGGGATGAGTGGAAGCGGGTACCTGTTCTTAATGGTAATTTTATTAAGTTCCCTGTAGTCCACGCAAGGCCTGAGAGAACCGTCCTTTTTTTCGACAAAAAAGATGCCTGCACCAGCTGGAGAAGAGGATGGTCGGATGAATCCCTTTTCCAGGTTTTCATCTATGTAAGAGCGTAGGGCTTCTAGTTCAGTCTCTGATAATGGAAAGATCCGACCAAATGGAATTTCGGAACCGGGTAGAAAGTCTATCGGGCAATCATAGGGCCGATGGGGTGGCAGAGTATCAGCCTTCTTCTTGTCAAAGATGTCCAAAAAATTATGATAGGCTGAAGGGACATGTTGCAGGTTATCAGGTATGGTCTGTATGGTTAGGCAGGAGGTGGACTTGTGGGAGGTCGGCAGGTGACAGTGCTGTGAACAGTAGGCAGATGAAAAGAGTACTTCTTTCTTGTTCCAGTTGATCTGTGGGTCGTGGGCTTGTAACCAAGGGAAACCCAGAATGATTGGGAACATAGGAGAGTGGATAACGTCAAAGCGAAGAAATTCGCAGTGACCAGAGTCTGTGGATGTCAAGATTGGTACTGTTTCCTGGGTCACAGGACCGGAGCAGGGTAGGGAGCCATCGGCCAGATGAATCTGAAGGTGTTGTTTTTTAGAGCAGAGGGGAACGTGCAGGCTCCGAGCTAGGGTTATGTCCATAAAGCAACTGCAGGCCCCGGAGTCAATGATGGCTCCCAGCCGAACCTCCTCTTCCGCCACCTGTAATGAAACCGGGAGGACAGGGTGAGACCGGGTGGAAACCGCAATCTGGGACTTCACAGCAACACGAGGTTGGCACTTACTGGGTCTCACAGGGCAGCTGCGTAGGAAATGGCCCGCTTCACCACAATATAGACAAAGGTTGGCTTGACGCCGATGGAGTCTCTCGTCAGGGGTGAGTGGAGCCCGGACCAAGCCCAGCTGCATGGGTTCGCCATCAGTAGAGGAGGTGGGAGCTGGAACAGGTGCGGGTACCGGGGGTACCCGGGGTAGCATCCAGATGGGTCTAGGTGACTGGAGGCGTTCGGAGCGACGCTCCCATAGACGTCGATCAAGTTTGGTAGCCAACTGGACCAGATCTTCCAGGGATGTAGGGGTGTCTACTCGGGCTAGTTCATCTTTTAAGGTCTCAGACAGGCCCAGACGGAACTGATACTTAAGGGCAGCCTCATTCCAGTTAGTGTCCCCAGACCATTTCCGAAATTCCACAATGTAGTCCTCTACTGGTCTCTTTCCCTGGGTAAGGGAATGCAGGATGGCTTCAGCCGTAGCGGTGCGCTGGGGATCGTCATATAGTTGTGACATAGCTTCAAAAAAAGTCTCTACTGAATCAAGAAGGGGGCTCTTCTGTTCTAGGAGGTTATGGGCCCAGGACTGTGGCTCATCGGATAGCAGGGAAATGATGAAACCCACCTTTACCGACTCAGAATGGAAGGTCCTGGGCTGCAAAGCCAAATACAGGAGGCATGCGTTTTTAAATGACCTAAACTTCTTCCGGCTGCCCGAAAAACGCTCAGGAGTAGGGACCCTGGGTTCCGGAAGGGTCATGGCTACCGCAGGTGTAGCATCGCCTTGGGCTTGCGAAGCAGAAGGTCTGCTGGATGAAGAATCTGGTAGACTGGGAGCGACTGCCAAGTGCTGAAGGCGACCCTCAATCTGGAAGTAGCCATCTTGGAGTCGCTGTACGGCCTGGGTGAGGGCTGCAACCTGCTGGCAGAGAGCCTCTAAAGGTGAGCCAGCCCTGTCGGCTTCTGACATGGCTGGTTTGTACTGTCAGGTACTCACCAAAGCCGAAGTGCTGAGAGCGGCTTCCCTTGCAGCTGGGTGCACAGTACCCCTGAGGATGGAACAGCGGGTACAGGGCACAGAGAGGCATGGGTTGCCAGCAGGTGACTGGAATGCAGCAGGTCCACTGAAGGAAGAGATGCCCGTGCAGAAGATCTTGGAACTGGTAGAGGTAAACGCCTGCCAGGGGTTCCAATACCTGGAGTGAAGGCCGAGGGTCAAACACAGGTACAGTCCGTGAGACAAAGGATATTCCAGAAGCAGGCCGAGGGTCAAGCACAGGTATCAGTCCGTGAGACAAGGGATATTCCAGAAACAGGCCGAGGGTCAAGCACAGGTATCAGTCCGTGAGCCAGCAAGGCTAAGTGCAGAAAGTCCGTTTAAACAAGCCAGGGGTCAGATCAGGAGAGAAGCAGAGTGGTCTTCAAACAAGCCGGGTCACAACAGGAAGTGGTCAACAGGAACAGGAAACAGGAAACAGGAACACAGGAACACAGGTGAGCTGAGGAGACAAACCAGCAAAGACACAGAGCACATTGATGCCTTTTATAGGACTGTCAGGCCAATCAGGTAAGGCCCATAGCCGTGTGCATAGGCTTGCACATGCGTGTACGACATTGTGTCGTACGACGCATATGCATGCGTCGTTGTGCAGCTCTTCCCCGCAGGCGCACGGGGAAGTGCCGACGTTGAAGTCTGGTGATTCTCTGACACTCAGCTTGCCTTAAGAATTTCTCTGCCTGCTTGATTCCTGTGTTTGACCCTTGGCTACCTCCAGGGCCTGCTTCTGCCTGCTCCTTGTGTTTGATGCTCAGTCTGCTGCTTGACTACCATGTATGAACCCGGCTTGTTTCAAGACTTCATCTCTGTTGGACTTTCTTGTGTGTGACCACCAGCCTCCTCATCTGATCCTGCTTCAGGATCCATCTCCAGTTCCAGGTGTTTGAGCCCCAGCCAGGCCTGCTTAAGCCCAGTGTCAAGTCCGCCCTGCACGGGTCTCTCCTCCACCAGAAGACAATCCAGCAAGCCTCACTTACCTGCTGGCGACACATGCCTCTCCGTGCCCAGTACCCACTGTTCCACCTTCAGGGGTACCGTGCACCCAGCTACAAGGGGAGCCACTCTCAACAACTCAGCCCTGGTGAGTACCTGATAAAACATAGTCAAAACATAGCCAAAGTTTGGTAACCGGAACAAGCCAGAAAGTCAGGAAGCCAGGGAACAGCATAGTGGTACAGCAAGCAGGATCTGGAGCCAGATGAATGCTAGCCAACCAAGTCTTTAACCGGAAGGCAGGAGATAGTCTCTGTGATGTTGACCAAGGCAAAAGCAGAGATCATCTGAGCTGGACGACTTAAGTAGGCAGGGCTGACGAGCAGGCTATCATCAAAAGTTGAGTCACTGTGGAGAGATAGGAGCCGGCAATTAGCAGACAGCTGGGAGGCCAGCTCAGAGAAGGATGGGCTGAGCCCAGCCCTGACACCTAGACTCCCTAGCCTGTCCATATACTACCCTAGCCTGTCCATATACTACCCTAGCTTGTCCATATACTACACTAGCCTGTTTATTTACTACCCTAGCCTGTCCATATACTAACCTAGCCTGTCTATTTACTACCCTAACCTGTCCATATACTACTCTAGCCTGTCTATAACCTACCCTAACCTGTCCATATACTACCCTAGCCTGTCCATATACTACCCTAGTCTGTCTATATACTACCATAACCTGTTTATATAATAGCCTAGCCTGTCTATTTACTACCCTAGCCTGTCCATATACTACCCAAGCCTGTCCATATACTACCCTGCCCTGTCTATATACTACCCTAGCTTGTCCATATGCTACCCTAGCCTGCCCATATAATACCCTAGCCTATCTATTTACTACCCTAGCCTGTCTATTTACTAACCTAGCCTGTCCATATACTAACCTAGCCTGTCTATTTACTAACCTAGCCTGTCTATTTACTACCCTAACCTGTCCATATACTACCCTAGCCTGTCTATAAACTACCCTAGCCTGTCCATATACTACCCTAGCCTGTTTATATACTACTCTAACCTGTCCATATACTACCCTAGCCTGTCCATATACTACCATAAACTGTTTATATAATAGCCTAGCCTGTCTATTTACTACCCTAGCCTGTCTATTTACTACCCTAGCCTGTCTATATACTACCCTAGCCTGTCCATATACCTGCGGACCACAGTTGGCGTGAGGAAGCAAGCTGGTGCTGCCACTATTTGTCTTCACACCACGTCCAGAGGCACAGTTGCAGACCTGCAGACCACGGCTGAAGAAATAGGTGGAAAAATCTCCACCACCTCCACTGTATACATGGGCAGGGCAAAGGGGGTGCAGTCAGGGGTGGAGCAGCAAAATTAGGTTCTGCCTAGGATGTTAAAAATACTTGCGCCAGCCCTGGCTGGAGTTAACATTCCTTAGCAAAATACGCTTCATAGTAAAGTCATCCTTTGTATACTGTATCCTGTTAACAAAAATGCATGCACATCACAGGTGCATAGTAAATACAGTAAGGATACGATCTGGTCGACTACTCACGAATCATGATAAGTGCATTGACATATCCATGTAATACACCAGGCTCAATGCTTATATAACATATACTGTACTATGGCGCTGACTGTACAATGTTATAATGTTTGTCTAAGCGGCAAAATGGTGCGATGTGTATATATATATATATATATATATATATATATATATATATATATATATATATATACACACACACACACACACACACACACACACTCACACTCACACACACACACAAATTTATGTTACTGTGAACTTCTTGTATTTGTCATGTTTATGTCATCCCTGCCACAGAAATAATGGTAAGAAAGGACAATACAATTTATTTCTGTTATTGGTTGGACAAGATAACAGATTTCACGATCCTTCAGCCTCAACACTATGAGCATCATTTGGACAGGACCATTTTTTAGTTGTCTGCATCTTTTCCTTCTGACCATTGATTTTCTCATTCAGACAGATGAACGATAGCCATGATCCACCAGGAGATGAATAGTTACAGATAAAAACACATTAAAGCTCACTACATTTTTTTAAACGTGCCCTGCAAATTATTGACACAGATTCTAGAAGATATTAGCCAATGTTTAAGTGTCCTGAATCTCTTGGAGTAAAATAATTACTCTCCATTTATCTGCTTTTTGTCTGTTTGTGTAAGCCTAATACATTTTAATTTGCTCTGGTGACGATGATATAAACAATATTCACACTTGCGAGCAGATGACTGAATTTAAAGGAACAATGATATGTATGAATACAGTGATATATATATATATATATATATATATATATATATATATATATATATATATATATATATATACACATATATATATATATATATATATATATATACACAGTGTATTTAACATTTCAAATAGCCAGAGTATTTGAAATTATACCACCTGAAAAAAACTGGGGTAATCACAGTCTTAATGACCCCAGTAATTATTATTAATTAATAATAAAAATAATAATTATTATTATTCAGGATTTATAAAGTGCCAACAATTTGCTCAGTGCTTTACAACATGGGGGAAGACAATACAGTTACAATACAATTCAATACAGGATAAGTGGACCCTGCTCGTTAGAGTTTACAATATGGCAATATACCCTTTTCTATCCTATTTGACGGTATTATTTTAAATTTAATAACAGATTCGTTTAAAAGTTTAAAGAGCTTGTATTGTGTGTTGTAAATATTATTTTGATTTGAATAGCTGATTAGCAGATTTAGAGTTGAATAGCTGTTTAGCAAATTATAATCAAAGCTGAGTAAGTGACTCATGTTCAAAAGCATGACTGAAGAAAAAGTTAACTTTATGGAAGTAAAAACCTTGCATAAACACCTTCCTTGCAAACTAAAAATCATCTAGCATCCTGATACACATCTAAAACTCCATAAAGTCTGTAGCCATTGGATACAATACCCCTTGCCAACCCTTAAAGGATAAGTTCGCCTTTGGCAACATGTTACAGGTTCTACCCATTTATAAAAGAAAAAAGAATGTTGGGACTTTATATGAGGCAACGATTATTATAGTACATATGTCTCCCCCCCTATTACTTGTAAAGGAAGGGGAAATGGGGGGAAAAGGGGATAATGGGACTTTATATGAAAGACATCACTGGGGTAAAATGAATCAATCAATATTAGTATATACAATATTTATTAGTACAGATGAGCATAGTGCAAGGTAATATAATATTAACTCAATAAGTAACATACAGAATTATAATAAACATGATTGGTAAATCACATAATATTACAAATAATTGCATAATGATATAATTGCAAAAAAATTGCATGATATACTGTATTACTGTGAAACACAGAACAAAGAGGCTCCATTCACATCTGTGCATTTCCTTGCATTGCAGAAATGCACTGCACCAAAAATTGCAGTAAAAAACGCACCAAGCTCTACTCTGAAAAAAGTTCTGAAGCTTCTTTGGTGCGATTGCTGTGTGTAGGGCAGCCCATTCAGGTGGATGGACTGCCCTATGTGTGGTGAGTGAAAATGCTCCAAAACGCCTCCCCCCCTCGCTAAAAAAAGAAAAAAAAACACATGTGGGAATGCAAGTTTCCGCTATACAGAGTTGTGAACAGAGCTTGACAGCTGAGGGTTTCTGTTTACTCCCTTCTATTACTTGCATAGATATGGCCATACAAGATGCAATCTGATTGTGTATTTAGTGAGAAGGGTGATCACTGATTGATTGCATTTAATTTAAAAAACGTGCACCTAATGCATGTACTTTGCGATTGGCCGAAAAGAGAAGATTGACCACCGAGGAGGAGAGAGGGGACAGAAGCCACTGTGATGAGCTGCAGGAGAACAGCAGGAGAACGGGAGGCCACGAGCAGGGGAAGCCACCGCTGCCGAGCAGGGGAAGCCACTGCTGCAGAGCAGGGGAAGCAGCCTGTGATGGGGTAAGTGCTACCTACTGACCGACCCAAGGAGGCAACCCCCTCCCCCAAAAAAATTTACACTGGCCGCCACCGGTTTCTGCTAATAAATCTAAGGGGATATGCAGTTGTATGGAAAAATTAATGGTTACAAGGCCACCTCTAGTTTTATAAGTTTCGGTTTTGAGTGAAAAAAAACTGTGGTCAGTGTATCTTGGATCGCTCCAATGCCACGTTTGCAATATTCAGTTAATAAAATTATCTGAGTTCTGATCATATGGAGTATCGGTGTGTATGGCCATCTAAAAAGTGATAAAAAGTGATAAATATTTAGTTACCTTCAGATGGCAGATAGTGCTTCGTATTATCCTTTCTGATATGGAATGTAAGCAGGCCCTCAATGTCATCATGTACCAGGTCCTGCATTATGCCCTGTACACACGGTCGGACTTTCCGATGGAAAATGTACAATCGGACTGTGTTGTCGGAAATTCCGATCATGTGTTGGCTCCATATGACTTTTTCTGTCTAAATTTCCGACACACAAACTTTGAGGTTGAATATCTGGATTTAAAATTTTCCGACAACAAAATCCGATCATTTAAATTCCAATCATGTGTAGACAACTGTGACGCACAAAGTGCCACACATGCTCAGAATAAATTACGAGACAAAAACTATTGGCTACTGGCCTCTTTATAGTCCCTTAGTACGTGGTGTACGTCACCTCGTTCTGAATGATCGGGTTTTCAGACAACTTTGTGCGACCGTGTGTATGCAAGACAAGTTTGGGCCAAAATCCGTCGGATAAAATCTGCCGGATTTTGTCGTCAGAATGTCTGACCGTGTGTACAAGGCAATATACATGATGAGGCCAGAGTGGGGGCTGCCATACAACCAGCAAACAGGAGCAGCCAATCATCTGTCAGGGAGGGAGCTTTTAGTATCTCGTAATAAGGTAAATCATGTATCCTTTGGGAGGACCCTAGAATAGAAGAGCTTTACATCCAGCACATTTTTTAATGTTTTGCAAATGCTTCCTTAAAGTGATTTTCTTCAGAATTGCATTTACAGGCTTAAATAAAAGTGCCTATCTGTGTGGTGCTTCTCAACTGCAGTTGCTACAGAGAGCTACAGAATGCTGATATTTCGAAGTTCTCTGCCACAAGTAGCATTCTGTATAAATAACAAGAGTAAAGGGTCACAGCTCAAATTCATGATGAAAAACAATGATAAAAGACAATGAGGTTTGTGATGCCATATGCAAAACGCTATTTGTACCTTGGCCTAAGGTCCTTTCAAACTTTAGAAGTAGTTGGCTTGTAGATTGTCAGGATAAGTGGGGTGACTAGACCCCTGGAAGACTGTGAAATGGAATCCATTTTGGCCAATTTTCCAAGTGGTCCTGGTATTGGCTGCTGCTGCCTTCTTTTTATTATAGACACAGATATGCTTTTAGTTTGTTACCATGTATATTGTTCCTTCCTTCAGCTGTTCATTTTTTTACATCTTTCCGCACCATTGTAAGATTATATTTAGATTTTTATGACATTTTGGCGCATGTCTTGCTTGTGCAGTTGCTGCACTTCTCTGGTTACTTTTCTGATTCCTTGTCATAACAGTTTGGTTATCATGCTAAATCCACTGTTTTAAAGAGAAAATAGCTTTATATCCTGTATGTATTCTATTTATAACCAAATTTCCTCATGTGCAAAAAAAAAAAAAACATGTTTCATATTAAAGCAACTTGCTTCATGTAATATATCATATTTCAGACAAAGCTACAATACACCTTGTCCAAATCTGTAATACAGAAAGTAGGAAGTGAAGATTTTTCTAATCCACAAAATATCTAGTTTTACAATGGGAAGCCCGCATGTCTTCTACCATGTTCTTCTCAATGGTTCATGAGGTGTAATTTAGTATTTGATGGCCTATCTGGGAATATCACTTACCAGTAAATCACATTCATTATTTCTTTACTTTCTCTAAGGATCTTATTCCTGTCTATCACAGCTATTCTCTGTGTGACATTTGTGGCAATACATTTTCTACTCATATTTAGGATTAAAGACAAAAAGAAGAATTCGTAAGCTTTTCAGATAGTGTGTTCTGTGGTAGCAGTACAAATTCTGAATAGACCCTCTGGACACTACTGTACACCCTTTCCAGCAAACTATGCAATCAAAATTAGGGATATTTAGTTCACACATATTGCAATACATGCTTAAGCTGGCCAACTACGTCAAAATCAGACATCCCAACCTGCAAAAACTAATTTCAGGGAGGTGGCAAACTCATTTCAGGGAGGTGACGCTCCACGCCAGCGCCGACCCCCCCGCCAAAGAAATGCAGCCTTACCAGTGCCGCAGTTATACTGCGTCAGATTGGCTCTCCTGGGCAAGCCATCGTAGCTGTATGTCAGCTCTGTAAGACGCTGTAGAAGGCGCGCTGACGGAGGCATGCAGGAATGTCCGCAGAGTGTCCCCAGAGCAGATGCAAGTACCTGGCAGGCACGATGATCGTTGGGCACCCGTGGTTGCTCGTGACCGACGGGCACCCGAAATCGATATATATATAATATTAGACTGTATACATATATATATATATATATATATATATATATATATATATACACAGTGCCTTGTGAAAGTATTCGGCCCCCTTGAACTTTTCAACCTTTTGCCACATTTCAGGCTTCAAACATAAAGATATAAAATTGTTACTTTTTGTGAAGAATCACAACAAGTGGGACACAATTGTGAAGTGGAACGAAATCTATTGGATATTTTAAACTTTTTTAGCAAATAAAAAACTGAAAAGTGGTGCGTGCAAAATTATTCAGCCCCCTTGCGTTAATACTTTGTTGAGCTTTGTATACTTTGTATAATTTGGGGGTGGAGTCACAACTCAGTGTGTGCTGCCATGAAGATGCATCAAGAAAGGAAAATTACGGAAAGGTGAGTATACAATTTTCCATTTTTGTGTCAGTTGGTAATTCCAAGTATACCTATGATATGTGTTAGATATCTTATTAACTGTCAGCTTTGTGTGAAAAGAAAAAAAACAAAAAATTTTTTTTTCCTGATTTTTCTAAATACTTTTGGTAAAAAATTACATTTTCAAAAACCCATTATGACTTTCAGAACATACCTTGGAGTGTTTGATTTTCAAAATGGGGACATTTTGTAGGTGTTTCTACTGTCCTGGTGGGTGCTCCAGGGCCTCCAAAAATGTGTTGGGTAGTCAGGAAATTAGATGCATAATTTATGCTCCTTGAAAGCCCAAGTGGTATCCCCATACCCAGGAGACATAGCAGAATGTGTTTTGGGGTGTAATTATAAATATTATTATGCTGTGTGTGTGAGAAATAATGTTAAAATGACAACTTTGTGACAAGAAAAACACATTTTATTAAATTTCTTCATTTTCCAAAAAAAGTGACAAAAAGTGTCAACTTTAAAAAAAATTATATTACTCTTACTAAATACATTGGACTGTTTACTTTACAAAAGGGGTCATTTGGGTGGTAATTGTACTGTCCTGTCATTTTAGGGCCTTATGAGATAGGTAGTCAGTACAATTATTACATTTTCAACTATATATACCATAGTTTGTAGACTCTATAACTTTCTCATACGCTAAATGATATCTACTGATATTGATTCTTTTTACCAAAGCATCAGAATACATTTTGGCCCAAATTATAAAGAAATATTATTTATTTGCAAAATGTTTTAACAGAAACAAAGAAGGTTTTTTTTTTTTTTTAAAAAGTTACAGCGGGAGTCCGCCGTTTTTTTTTTTTTTTTAAAGCCAGCAGCTACAAATACTGCAGCTGCTGACTTTTAAAATAATGACACTTACCCGCCCAGCACGCCCGCGATGTCGGCACCTGAAGCCGATCTCTCGATCATCTCTCGGGTGCTGCCGCCGCCATCTTGGGTATGGGAATCAGGAAGTGGAGCCTTGCTGCTTCATTTTCCGGTTCCCTACTGCGCATGCGCGAGTCGCGCTGCGCAATAAGGATGGTCCCCGCTGTCTCTGGGATCCGTGTGTTTCCCATCAGACAGCGGGGGACTTTCGGAAAGGGGCGTAGATTCTGCGGAAAGGGGCGTACCTTCTGCAGATATCTATGCCGGAAGTGGGTGCAGATACCTGTACTGTACAGGTATCTGCACCCCCCTCCCCCCTGAAAGGTGCCAATTGTGGCACCGGAGGGGGGGGAGGATTCCAATGAGCGGAAGCTCCACTTTAGGGTGGACCTCCGCTTTAAGTATTTTTCCACTTATTTAGCAAAAAAAAAAAAGTGATGATAAAATACCACCAAAAGAAAACTATCAGTCTCAAATACAAATGTAATTTGGGTACAGTCTTGCATAACTGAGTAATTGTCATTCAAAATTTGAGAGCACTGAAAGCTGAAAATTGGTCTGGGCAGGAAGGGGATAAAAGTGTTCGATATTGAAGTGGATAAAGTTTTATTCTATCCATGACCTCCGTGATTACTAATTTATGTAAAAGTCAATTAGCCCATCCCAGGTAACTGATTAAAATAGAGATATATTTTGGTAACAAAATATGTATTCTTTCTTTGCTCTATCAGCTTTTTGTCTTGGTGCGCACTGGTAGAAGAGGTGTTAAAAGATGCGTCATGTGTGATAAGTGGGCCTGTTCCTGACCACTCCTTGGAGACCTCATCCGCTTGCATTTTCATGTGACACTGTCCCAGCATGCATTGTGAGCAAACTTCAAGCTGCTTGTGTTTTATGGAGCTGTCCTGACTAATCACCTAACTAGAGCACAGTCTGGAGACCTCAGTCTGCTCTGAGTGCTCCCTGGTAACAGATTTATCCTGCTGCTTAAGGCAGGAAGAGCTCATTTTTTCCTCTCCTATAAAAATGAAATACCTCACTGAGACTCTGTAAGCAGAAGCTCATGTTTCTTATATAAAGAAAATCTGCGTCTCTTTTATCTGTATCACACCCTGACAATTTCTCATTCCCTCCCTGTTTATACTTACTGCCCCCTCTGTTCTTCTATGTCTTCCTTTTTATGACCTTCTTTCCTAAATCAACCTTGCTGATAATAGAGAATATGTAATATAGCCCATTGCTTCAAGTTCTAGGGATTAGTTTCTAAGAAAACTTACAGTCCATCAGCTTTGTACTTTTGTCTACCTGTACATACAACACCTACAAACCTGGTAAAAAAAAAAAAAAACCCTGCAAAGTGTCTTCTCTACTTTTAGGGCTAAGTTACATGGATCATTTTAATCTCATTCTACTAAAGATTTAAGGTTTACGTAATCCCTAACAATTAACGTCTCCTTTTTGCTCCCTTTTGGTCTGTTAAAAGATGAGTACATTTTAAAACAGGGATCTCCAAATTTTTTAGTATTAGGGCCACATCCAATATTTTACAAATATTTGCAGGACAAAAAAAAAAAAAAAAAAAAAAAAAAAATATATATATATATATATATATATATATATATATATATATTTTTTTTTAACAAATCAAATACAAATAAATCAGAGTCCCCTTACATCAGAGGCCCCCCTACATTGCAGTCACCATCAGAGCCCCCTCTTACTAGGGATGGTCACAATGTCCGAATTGATTGTAAGTTTGTCTTAAACATTGGGTGTTTGTTTGTTCTCAAAACAACCGAACATATGGGGTGGTCGCGGCAAATTCGAGTGTCGCGGAGCATCCCATAATGCACTGGGAAATCACAGTGCATTGACGGCTGCTGATTAAACAAAGCATGCACCTGACCTGCATGCTTTGGCCAATAACGAGATCTGCAGGGTGCCTTTGGCCAATCATGGCTCAGAGAGCGAAGTCCCACACTATATAAGGCTGCTTACACGGCAGCCATATGTAGTGTGATACATGGAAGAGATTGAGAGAATTTGAGCTAAATTAGGCAGGTTAGTAAGTGGCTTGCAAGAAGTTTAGTATATCTATATATATATATATATATATATATATATATATATATATATATATATATATATATATAATTTTATACAGTGTAGACTATATATACAGTTATACAGTTATATATACCGTACAAACAATACATGCTCATCTCCAAATGGATGAGACGGCAACCCCATGGACAGTGAATCTTATAACCAGTGAAGCCTATGGCAAGTGATATCGGAAGACGACTGACAGCGGCTCGGAGGCTTGGATTTACAAATGAATTGTATGTTTGGCATAAGGAACTTACAAATGTACTATGCCTGTGCCGAATGATGTCAGGACATGAGTGACAACAAATCGGAGGCAGGTTTTTTATGAAAGGGATGTAGGATAGGAAGCATAACGAATTGCAAGATTGCACATGAAAAGGTTTGAATACTACCTGCGACAGTGAGTAAGAACTGCCGTCAAAGACCACGAACGGAGAAGCCGTAATGCACTTGCGATCGAATGCACAGACTCATGAACATGAGGTGAGCTGGGAAGAGTTGGCCCAGTGATATGTAGTATCGCGCACTGAACCGACAAAGAGCATGGGCAAGTGGGCTGCTTAAATATCCTCCGGGCTCCTCCCATAAATTCAGGCCATACTGGCCTTCTTATATTACTAGAGGCGATTCAGTTCGCATTGTGCGCTATACAAGTATTTCATTCATTCATTCATTCATTCATATATATATATATATATATATATATATATATATATATATATATATATATATATATATATATTACAGTGCATTTATTGTAGACTATATATACAGTGCAGGCAGTCTAGTATATATATATTGTGAGGGGTTAGCTCGGCAGCGGGTGTGTGTGACCCCCTGGATGGGTTCACAACACAAAATCAGGCACAGCAGACAGTATTGTAGGTGCAAAAAAACAAAAAGATGCGGTTTATTTATGCTACATGCAGTGATACATATAACAGCCAAACAAAAATAAAACATGAAAATAAATCCTGGTCAGCTTGACCTCTAACTACACACTTAGATTCCCTGTCTAACAACTGAGTGCGGCCTTGTGCTGCACCAGTCCCTGTTGTAGAGAATTGCCACACAGGCATTAACTCACCGCACAGAACAAGTGTCACACTCCCCAGTCTATACAACACAAAACTGGTTCCAGGATGGAGCATCTCCCTAAGCATGCTGAGGTTTTTTTGTAGAGGTCTTAATGAGCCCACTTACTTCAGAGCTGGGCTCATTAACTCTTCCCTTCTAGTTGTACAAGTCTGCATAAAGCCTGAATCTAGGGCACACATATTTCCCATCCTGGATACAACCAGGTGATTTTACCTGCGTGCTGCCACAATATATATATATATATATATATATATATATATATATATATATATATATATATATATATATATATATATATATATATATATATATATATTAGACTGCCTGCCTGCCTTCTACAATGACTGCACTATATATATATATATATATATATATATATATATATATATATATATATATATATATATTGTGAGGGGGTTCGCTCGGTAGCGGGTGTGTGTGACCCCCTGGATGGGTTCACAACACAAAGTCAGGCACAGCAGACAGCGGTGTAGGTGCAAAAAACAAAAGATCCGGTTTATTTAGGCTACATGCAGTGATACATATAACAGCCAAACAAAATAAAACAAGAAAATAAATCCTGGTCAGCTTGACCTCTAACTACACACGTAGACTCCCTGTCTAACAACTGGGTGCAGCCTTGTGCTGCCCCAGTCCCTGTCTCTATTGTAGGGGTTTGCCACACAGGCGTTAACTCACCGCACAGAACAGATCTCAGACTCCCCAGTCTATACACACAAAACTGGTTCCAGGATGGAGCATCTCCCTATGCATGCTGGGGTTTTTTGTAGAGGTCTTAATGAGCCCACTTACTACAGCTGGGCTCATTAACTCTTCCCCTCTAATTGTAAAAGTCTGCATAAAGCCTGAATCTAGGACACACATATTTCCCATCCTGAATACAACCAGGTAATTTTACCTGCGTGCTGCCACATACCCCCCCCCCTCTTGTTTCAACCTTGGGGTTGTAACACAAGCAGCCAGACACGCATGTATCCGAGACAAAGCATCCACATTCCCCATTTTAACACCAGGGCGATGCTTAACTGTAAAGTTAAATTCCTGTAGGGCCAGGAACCACCTATTTACCCTTCTATTGGTCTCCTTGTTTTGAGCCATCCACTTTAAAGGAGCGTGATCAGTCACCAGGTCAAAGTGCCTACCTAGCAGATAGTACCGAAGGGAATCTAGAGCCCACTTCACTGCTAAACATTCCTTCTCAATCGTGGAGTAATTTACCTCATGGGACTTTAACTTCCTGCTGAGGTAAATGACTGGGTGCTCTTCCCTGTTCCAGACCTGGGATAACACTGCTCCTAACCCAACGTCTGATGCATCAGTTTGTACAACAAAGTCCTTAGAGAAGTCTGGTGAGTACAACACTGGCTGGCTACATAAGGCTGTTTTTAAGGACTGAAATGCTTCCTCAGCCTCTGGGGACCATTTAACCATAACCGACTCTTTCCCTTTTGTCAGGTTGGTGAGGGGCACAGCCTGAGAAGCAAAATGGGGAATGAATCGTCGATAATAGCCAGCGATTCCCAGAAAGGCTTGTACCTGTTTCTTGCTGTTGGGACGTGGCCAACTCTATATGGCCTCGACTTTATTGACTTGGGGTTTTATCACCCCCCTCCCAATAGTGTACCCAAGATATTTGGCCTCCTCCTGTCCAATGGTACACTTCTTTGGATTGGCCGTAAACCCAGCTTCCCGGATAGAGTCTAGGACTGCTTGTACTTTTGGCAAATGTGAGACCCAGTCTGTGCTATGGATAATCACATCATCCAGGTAAGCTGCAGCATATTTATGATGGGGCCTCAGAATCTTATCCATTTTCCGCTGGAATGTTGCCGGTGCATTCTGTAACCCAAACGGCATTCTCTTATATTGGAATGCCCCATCTGGGGTTACAAACGCAGTTTTCTCCTTGGCCGACTCGGCCAGGGGAATTTGCCAATACCCTTTGGTGAGATCAAGAGTTGTCATATATCGGGCTGTTCCCAGCCGGTCAACCAACTCATCTATACGTGGCATGGGGTAGGTGTCAAATTTTGTAACTTTATTTAATTGTCTAAAATCGTTACAAAACCGCCAGCTCCCATCAGGTTTGGGCACTAGTACAATAGGACTGGACCAGTCACTCTGGGACTCCTCTATCACACCCAATTCCAGCATCCTTTGAACCTCCCCACGTATTGCCTCCCGTCGGGCCTCTGGTATTCTATAAGGTTTTAGTTTTACCCTTTCTCCTGGCGGGGTGATAATGTCATGCTCTACACCAGATGTTTGTCCCGGAAGCTCAGAGAAAATCTCTTTGTTACGAAGTACAAATTCTTGTACAAACCTCCTGTTGTTGGGGTTTCGATAAGGTGTCTGCTATCCCAACCTCAGGAACTAAGCAATCAGGCTGTACTTGTGACAAAGTCTCTGCGACTAGGGATTCCCTATCCCTCCAGGCTTTCAGCAGATTGACGTGATAGATCTGCGCCGGCTTTCGCCTTCCTGGCTGTCTAACCCTGTAGTTCACCTCACTAATTTTTTCAATTACTTCATATGAACCTTGCCATTTGGCCAGAAATTTGCTTTCAACCGTAGGGACTAGCACCAAGACCCTATCCCCCGGGGAAAAAGTACGTGTCTTGGCCCCACGGTTGTACACTCTCTGCTGTGCTAACTGCGCTTGGGTTAAATGTTCCTTTACAATTGGCATTACCTGTGCAATTCTATCTTGCATCAGGGCGACATGCTCAATCACACTCCTGTGAGGAGAACTCTCATTTTCCCAAGTTTCCTTGGCGATATCCAGCAGCCCTCTTGGGTGTCTCCCATAGAGCAACTCAAAGGGTGAGAAACCCGTAGAGGATTGGGGTACCTCCCTAATGGCAAACATCAGATAGGGTATTAGACAATCCCAATTCTTTCCATCTCTATCCACCACCTTCTTTACCATTTGTTTTAGGGTTTTGTTGAATCTTTCAACCAACCCATCTGTTTGGGGGTGATACACAGATGTACGCAATTGCTTCACTTTGTACAACTTGCATAATTCTTTCATAACCCGGGACATAAAGGGTGTACCTTGGTCCGTAAGCAGTTCCTTACAAATACCCACGCGGCTAAAAACAAGGGATAGCTCTTTGGCTATGGTTTTGGCCGAGGTATTTCGGAGAGGAATTGCTTCCGGATAACGGGTGGCATAGTCCAATATAACCAAAATGTACTGATGCCCCCTAGCAGACTTCATTATCGGACCTACCAAATCCATTGCGATCCTCTCAAAGGGGACCTCAATGATAGGAAGAGGTACCAGTGGGTTACGGAAATGTGGCATAGGTGCCGACTTCTGACACACAGGGCAGGAGGAACAATACTTTTCTATTTCCTTCATGACCCCAGGCCAATAGAATCTCTGCAATACCCTCTCTCTGGTTTTCTCTGTCCCCAGATGACCTCCCAGAATGTGTCCATGAGCCAATTCTAACACCAACTTCCTGTAAGGTTTGGGCACTACAAGTTGCTCAATGGTTTCTTCTGCCCTTTGAGCCACTCGATATAGCAGGTCCCTTTCCATAGTGAAGTAAGGATAAGGGCAAGTCTTATCTGGGTTCACTAACTCGCCATCTATTTTCACCACATTTTCCCGTGCCTTTATTAGGGTGGGGTCTTTTAACTGTTCTGTGGCAAAATTTTCCCTGTGAACCTCAAGATCCGAAAACTCCACAGACGGCATGTTTTCATCTGAGGATGTTGGCTCCTCCCCAGTTTCTCGAGTTTCCCCCGCCAATACCGACAAGGGAAATTCAGGAGAGTCCTCACCACTCCCAGAGGAATTCTGGTCATCTTCCTGGTTTATAGGGGCACCAATGGGGGCCTCGGGACAATCCCAGAGTTCCCAGAATTTTGGAAAATCCCTTCCCACAATAGCATCATGTGGTAACTGAGACACTAACCCCACCTGATGAGAGAGGTTACCTTTGGGGGTCTCAAAAAACACTGAAGTTACAGGATACTCTCGGGTGTCCCCATGCACACAAATAACAGCCACCCTGTTCTTCCCAGAGACCTCTGTAGTAACTAATTCAGCTTTTATCAATGTTACCAGGCTACCTGAATCTAGCAACACATCAACATGTCTACCATTAATACACATTTTACATAAATGTTTCTCAGGTCCCCGAATGGCAGTGCATGCAACTGTCGCAAACAGCGACCGACGTCTCTCCCTTATAAAGTCACATTGCATAGGCTCATCCACAACTGGGCAATTGGCTGCAATATGTCCCTCTTGCCGGCAGCGGTAGCAAATAATTTTTTTCGCTGCCTCTTGCAGCATGGGCTTCCTGGGCTGCTCCCGCCAGACCTTAGGTAGAACTCCCACCCTCTCACTCTCTCCACCCTCACTCCTTGGAGTCATCTTACCCGCCACTGGGGATGATCTGGTCTTAGGAGGGAAAGTCCGTGAGTCCCTGGAAGAGGTGGTCAAGTTCTCTGTAGCCAAGTACCTCTCAACCAGATCCACAAGTTTATCTGCATTTTCTGGGTCTCCATGGCTTACCCATTTTTGGATGGCAGTAGGAAGAGCTCTCAGGAAACGATCCATAACCACACGTTCCACAATGTTTGGTGCGGTCAAAATCTCTGGCTGCAGCCACTTACTGATCAGGTGAATGAGATCATACATTTGAGACCTGGGAGGTTTTCCAACCTGAAAAGTCCAGTTATGCACACGCTGAGCCCGGACTGCCAGGGTGACACCCAGCCGTGCCAATATTTCTGCTTTTAGCACCACATAGTCTTTTGCTTGGTCAGGCTCTAGGTCATAATAAGCTTTCTGCGATTCCCCAGTTAACAGAGGGGCCACCAGTCCAGCCCATTGCTCCTTAGGCCACTTTTCCCTTTCAGCAGTCCTTTCAAATGTGGTCAAAAACACCTCCGGATCATCCTCTCCAGTCATTTTTGTCAGTAAACGGCTCACACCAAAGGTTGCGGTATTATTGTACCCACTTGCTTCATTGGTCTGCGGACGTTGCTGTATCAATGTCTCTATTTGCTGTTGAAAATTCTGCTCTTGCTTCTGCAACAGGTCTATGAAGCGGGCTTCAGATCGCTGCTGGGCTTGTTGCTGAGCTTCCAAACTCTGCTGCAAAGTTGCATTTGTCTGCTGCTGATTTGCATTTGCCTGCTGCTGGGCTTCCAAACTCTGCTGCAAAGTTGCATTTGTCTGCTGCTGATTTGCATTTGCCTGCTGCTGGGCTTGTTGTTGAGCTGCAAGGCTCTTTTGTAAAGCTGCATTTGTTTGCTGCTGGTTTGCATTTGCTAGAGCCAGCTGTCTCAGTATCTCCTCCATGCTGGCCTTAACAACAAAAAAAACAAAAAAAAAACTAAAAACTGCCCGCATTCTCCACCAACTGTGAGGGGGTTCGCTCGGTAGCGGGTGTGTGTGACCCCCTGGATGGGTTCACAACACAAAGTCAGGCACAGCAGACAGCGGTGTAGGTGCAAAAAATAAAAGATCCGGTTTATTTAGGCTACATGCAGTGATACATATAACAGCCAAACAAAATAAAACAAGAAAATAAATCCTGATCAGCTTGACCTCTAACTACACACGTAGACTCCCTGTCTAACAACTGGGTGCAGCCTTGTGCTGCCCCAGTCCCTGTCTCTATTGTAGGGGTTTGCCACACAGGCGTTAACTCACCGTACAGAACAGATCTCAGACTCCCCAGTCTATACACACAAAACTGGTTCCAGGATGGAGCATCTCCCTATGCATGCTGGGGTTTTTTGTAGAGGTCTTAATGAGCCCACTTACTACAGCTGGGCTCATTAACTCTTCCCCTCTAATTGTAAAAGTCTGCATAAAGCCTGAATCTAGGACACACATATTTCCCATCCTGAATACAACCAGGTAATTTTACCTGCGTGCTGCCACAATATATATATATATATATATATATATATATATATATATATATATATATATATTTATGTTTGGAGCCCTCCGCTCTGAGAGATATGAAAGAACACATAAACACGTCACAAGACTAACAACATAAAATAGGCCTGAAGTGTGCCCTTGGCCTGCTGTAAGGTAAGCCCCGGTGAGCTGGGCGGTGGGCCATGGTCTGCTGGGCAATATGCCAAGAGAAGGCCGTAAAAAGACTTGGTTAGGGAGGTAATTATTAATTTATGTACAATAAGACACTACAGGGCAAAGTTGCTGAAGGCTCATGACATTTACACTTGTGGATTGGGGATGTATCGAGTAAAGCAGGTGGATTCCCGCCTGCCCATCTTTTGATCATGTGGTCTGGGACCCCATTTCGTGAGGCTGCTGACGCTGCTCCAATGTGAAAGAATGTCCAAGGAAATGGCCAGGGTCCAGGCCTAATTTGCTCAAAAGGATCTTGACATGACTAATGAACTGGTTGCTGCCTGGGGTACTAATCGGGAATGGTAGTAATGGGCTGTCCTGCGAAGGATCAGAAAGGTGAGCCAAAAACTGATCTAGAATGGACACGGGGCACCAGGCTTTGGGAGTTTGGAAAGATTTTATGTCAACCCCTGGACCGGACTGTTGTGTTTTGGACACCGTGAGGTGCAAGATGAAGTAAGTCTGATGGTGTGTGAGGTGGCATCTACGTAACACTTTACAACTGGGACGGTGACTGAATTCACTGGGGCGTAAGAAGCTGTAGAAAGCCAGGTAGATGGCTGCTTGAACGACCAGGCTGAATTTAACCAAAAGGGGAATGTGACAGGATGAAAGACACGTCTCAGAATATGGCACTGGTGATGGGTAGCCATTTGATACTGATTTGGGGTCATTGCCTGTGAATACCACACAACATGGTCTTGACCGTATGGGCGGCAAACAAGACGGTTTGTTAGGATCTCGTAAGGGGATGAAATACTGGATGTCAGCTGAGTAGAGTCTAAGGTATTGTGTGACAATGCCAACTGTGTGTGGCGGCATTATATAAAGGCCAGAATGTGATGGAGATCTCCTGGTATTGCTCTGGGGTTTGAGGCAAGTAACCTGTCATAGATCCTATAAGCTGTACGGTAGGCCTTCAGGGTGTTGTGAGATAATGAAAGATTAATAAGGCAGGTAGCATCGTGAAAGTGTTGTTTGAATCCGAGGTTAGCTACGACCAGTGTGGGATAAGAGACGTGGTCGGGTCGGTTCCAGGTTCCTGCAAAAATAATGAAGCAAAGTTAACGGGTAGTGAGTCGGCCAGATTATTGCATTTGTCTGGGATGTAGACGCATAGGACGTTAGATTGGTGCTGTGGGGTTAATGCCACCAGCCTGCACAGGAAGGCCATGATGGCCAGCGACTAGGACCTCCTTTATTTATAATACTGGCTGTGGCTTGGTTGTCTGTGGCGAACATCACTGTTTGTCCTGCCCAGTTGTTGCACCAGACTTGAGCTGCTGAGACAATGGGGTAGAGGTCGAACAAAGAGGAGGACTAACTGAACCCAGGAATCAAGAGGATTTCTGACGGCCATGGCCCTATAAACCCAAGTTGGCCAAAAATTGAGGCGAGGACCTGTGGAGGCTGTGGTGTCCATGACAACCTGAGGTGAAGAGAGAGATGCTGAGGGAATGAACATTGGCACGCCATTCCAATTTGTGAGAAATGTGTCTCCCATAGGCAGATCCTCTATAGCTGGCACATCTTAATTTAAGGATTTAGTCAGGGTCTTGTACCTGGGAGAGAAACACTAAAAGGTGGGAGATAAAGGATCACCTTGAGTCTGGCTGCTGCCTTGGCTGAAAATGAGCGGTGATAGTCAAAGGATGGGCACCCTGCGTACTTGTGACCTGCTGCATGCAGATACGGGTCCAATTCTACCCTCCTGTTGGGGTTGCCCTGCCTAGCATGTCTCTGACTGTCCCCAAGGCCGGCACAAACTCTGTGACAGAAAGCTTGCGATTAAGTAAAGGGTCTCTGGCCTTCAGGATGACGGAGATGTCTCCCTGCGAATATGACTTGTTCTAGGCCAAGTTGTGTACTTCTATGAGGAGGGATGCTAAGTTAACGTCATTGCCGTCCAAGATGTCCTCCTAGATGCCCTGCTAGGACAAGGTGTGCAGGGAAGACAGTGGTGCAGATGTTGTGTGTACCTGTAAGTGAAGGTATGGGAATGATGGTGGTGACTGGAGCTGGTAGGGGCACGGCTGGGCATACCTCCAGAGCTGTCACTCTGCTTGGACTTCAGCGACTGCTGTTGACAGTCTGGTCACTCAGGAGTGCAGCTGAGTAGTCGCAAAGAAGATAGACTGAAGTGGTGCCTGGAAGGGCTGCCACTGACGGTGGAAACAGTAGCCTAAAGCTTGGTTTTCTGGCTGCGGCAGGGTAAGATTTACTCCTGCGACACCGTTCTGCTATGAGGTTTTTTTGTTTTTGTTTTTAAATATTTTTTATATTTTTTAGTTTTTTGTTTTTTTATTTAATGGTCCAAGCTCTTGTGAGACTGTAAACCGCCACTTGTTGAGCCCGCAAAGGGTGATGGCAGGGCTGAGGCAAAGTCCTCACTATCTGCCTGCGACATGGCGTCAGCTAAAAGCAAGGGGGGGGGAGTGCGTATGTTTGAGGTAAGTTGCAAAGGTAGGAGGGGATAGTTGCGTTTGGGTAGATAAGATGAAAGGCGGAAGGAAAACAAGAAGAACAGGACAAGGAACGACAGCCATAGTGACAGTTGGTTTGCGCTCGAGCACTGCTGAGTGTGACTTTAGAAAACTCAAAAGAATGCGTGACAACCAAGGTGAGCCAGGAGGTGACTGGCTAGGTAACCGATAGCTCAGGTGTCCATCTGTGCTCGGCACAGACTAATGAACCAGAGTGCCCCAGGGCGGACTGGGGTAGGTAGCTGAAGTTTGGTATACTAAGTAGGAATGTTGCGATCTGTAGTTAATTGACGTGGGTTCAGTCTACTAACGCTTGCACTGCCAGCAAGTATGGAGATTAGGCGTATTGAAGGCTTTTGCTTCGAAAACAGAGTGAAGTGCACAGAAGTATGTGACAGTTGCTAACGCCTCAGGAGCAGGTCAAATTCTGTATGTGAAGTAAAAATATGTAGTGAAAGAGTGTTTAAGAGAAAGGGGGAATCCCATTGAACTACACACCTGACTTTATGCCCTAGTTGTGAAGTCGACTGGTTGGGGTCGAGAACTGAGTTGACCGGGAGCCTGTAGTAAGGTGACATGAGAATTTCGTTTTGAAAAGGGGGATTACAAAGAGCTGTTTGGGGCAAAGCTGGCCCCCTGGTGAAGATGCAAGCCCTCGACAATGTTTTTTTTTTTTTGGGAGATACTGTCCAAACCTGGTGCAGGGTGGACTAACTGGTGTTCTAACTGGCCTAAAAAGGGGAAAGTGACAGAGAAAATGATGAGCAGCCGTGTTGCTACTGGAGACGATGAGTGGCAGTTTGAGGCACTTGCTGAAATGCTTGCAGCGATTGCAAGGAAGCGGCCTTATTTGAATTATAAATTGAATTATGAGGTGAGAATGAATGAATGAATGAATGAATGAGGTGAGCAGCTGTGTTGCTACTGGAGATAAGTGGCCGTATTAAGCCTTTGCAGAGATGCTTGCAGCGAGTGCAAGAAAGCAGCTTTATTTGAATCTATAAATTTAATTATAAGTGTGTAGGAATGAGGAGAGCAGCCGTGTTGCTACTGGAGATGAATGAATGAAATACTTATGAATGAAATACTTATATAGCGCACAATGCGAACTGAATCGCCTCTAGGCGCTGTGGCGAGCTTTGATCATCTGCTAAAAGAGGAAGGTCTTGAGTTTTTTCCTAAAAGCCAGGTGATTTTCTTCCAGGCGGATGTTGATTGGTAGAGCATTCCATAGCCGAGGCCCTTGGACAGCGAATCTCCGATCACCCTTGGATTTATACCGGGCTTTGGGCACGAGGAGGAGGTTTTTGTTGGCTGATCGAAGACTGCGGTTTGGTGTGTAATGATTTATTTTCTCCATTAGGTATTGCGGAGCTTCTCTATGCACGCATTTGTGGGTGAGGCAAAGGGTCTTGAACGTGATCCGATTTTTTACGGTTAGCCAATGTAAGCTCCTCAGTGAAGGAGAAATGGATTCCCAGGGTTTTTTTCCTGTTATCAGCCTTGCCGCCGGGTTTTGGATCAGTTGTAATCGCGCAAGTTGATATTGTGGTAATCCTATGTAAAGCGAGTTTGCGTAGTCCAGTCGTGAATTAATGATTGTTCCAACTACCACTGCTTTGTCATTCTTTGGGATAAAAGGGATGAGTCTGCGAAGCATGCGCAGCAGATGGTGAGATCGACTGACTACAGATCCTATTTGCGCATTCATTGACATTTGTGCGTCTAAAATAACCCCGAGACTCTTCGCTTTGGTCTTTGGGGAGATAGTCTGCCCAAAGACGGTTGGTGGAGACCAGGAGGTTTTGGTTGCGGGCTTATGATTTGGGTGTAAGATAAGAAGCTCTGTCTTTGATTGGTTCAGCTGGAGGGAGTTGGTGGTCATCCAGTCCTCTATTGATTTGAGGCAGTTTTCAAGTTGTTGTTGGTGATCTTTTTTCCCATTGATCCGGAAATAAAGTTGCGTGTCGTCAGCGTAAGAGTGGAAGCAGAGATCTGAGCATCTGATGATTTGAAGGAGTGGGTGAATGTAAATGTTGAAGAGAACGGGTGACAACGGAGAGCCTTGAGGGACTCCGCAGGTGACTGCCCGAGTTTCGGAGAGGAATTTTCCTAGTTTCACTGTCTGTGACCGATTTCCTAGGAAGGACGCGAGCCAATGGAGATCTATGTCTTGGACTCCGGCTACTTCTGTGAGGCGGACGAGTAGAGTATTGTGATCTACTGTATCAAACGCTGCACTTAGGTCTAGCAGTACGAGGAGACACGGCTCTCCGTCATCTGCTGCTTCGAGGGCGTCATCCCAAATCTTGAGGAGAGCTGTTTCTGTTCCATGACCCGGGCGGAAGCCTGATTGCAGCGGGTCCAGGAGTTTGTGAGTATCCAGGTGAAGTTGTAGCTGATGTACTACAGCTTTCTCCATGATCTTAGAAATGGTGTTGAGGCTTGTAATCGGCCTACGGTTGTTTGGATCCTGAGGGTCCAGGTTTGGTTTCTTGAGTAGAGGTTTGACGATGCCTTGTTTGAGGATGCTGGGAACAATCCCTTCGTGGAATGATCGGTTTATGAGGTGGGTTATGGTTGGAGCCACGATGTCGGAGCATTCTTTCAGTAGTTTTGTGGGGATGATGTCAATAGGTGAGGTACTGTCACGCAGTTTATTAATGATGTTTTTTGCGGTGTCTACGGTAATTGAGGATAGTGAAAATTTTGGCGGTTGCGGTATATAGGTGCAGACATCCTCTTTATGTATTTGCTGGCTGAGGTTGGATGTTTTCTTCTGACAAATTGTTTCCCTGATGGTTTTGACTTTATCGATGAAAAAATCCGACAGTTTGTCACAGTAATCCTGGGATTCGTTTTCTGGGGGTTCTAGGCACACCGGATTTATTGATTGATTAACCAGTTTAAACAGTTCCCGTGGTTGGTTTGCGGCCGTTGAGATTGTATATGAGAAGTGGTCCTTTTTGGCTTTGAAGATTGCTTTCCGATAATTCTCTGTCAGACCTTTGTAGTTAAATAGGTTTTCCTCGGTGGGATTTCTTCTCCATGTTCTTTCCGCTCTTCTGCGTTCTTGCTTTAGTACGGAGAGGGAGCTATTAAACCATCCAGCATTTTTCTTCCTGATGAGAGCCCTGCGTTTTGGTGCTACCGAGTCTGCTGATTGCAGTAATGCCTTGTTCAGGGAGTTGAGTGTTTCCTCCGTAGAGTGGTTTAAGGTTATTGTAGATTTTTTTTTTTTTTTTTTTTTGGACAGAGTGGTTTTGAAGGCTTCGGAGTACAGTTTTTTATGCGATCTGGTCCAGTGCGTTGTTACAGGTTTCCGTTTTGCGTTGGTGATGTTGGTAGCGATTTTGAATTTGATGGCGTGGTGATCCGTCCATGGCAGAGTTATGTTGTCGAGTATGTTGACGTCGATGTTCTGTTTGAAAATGAGGTCCAGGGTGTGTCCTGACCCATGCGTGGGAGTCTTTATCAGTTGCTGTAGACCCAGTTCTTCTAGTTGATTGATGCAGGCAGTCGCGATGGTGTCTTTAGGCTCGTTTGCCCAAAGGTTGAAATCTCCGAGTGCCAGGAAATTTTTGAATTTTAGGGTGTGCATTGCAAAGGATTCCGTGAGGGGTGAAAAAAGATTGGACTTTGGTCCCGGTGGTCTGTAGCACAGTAGAATATGAGTGGTGTCATGGGGTGTTGGTTGAAAATGTAGCGTCAGGGTTTCCATAAAAGACACTGGGTTCTGAGATGATGGTTTAGTGAGATCCAGGTGACCTTTAAAGATCACTGCTAGGCCTCCTCCTTTTTTCCCTATCCGGTGTTCGGTTAGGATCCTGTAGTTTTCCGGCACCAATTCGGTGAGGATGGTGTTGCAGTCAGAGGTTAACCAGCTTTCGGTGATGAAGAGGCAGTCTACATTGTTCTCGATGATGAAGTCGTGTACTTCCAGTCTATGTTTGACTGCAGACCTGGCGTTAATCAAGGCGCAATCTAATTGTAGTGGTCGAGTAGATGTCTTCCTGTGGTTGGGAGCTGGTTGTCGTCCGGTTTTTAATAGTTGTTCTCTTTGAAGTATTTTTTGTATGGAAGATGGCAATGTGGTGTTGATGTTCCTTAGTCTGTGCAGAACTTCAGCTGAGTATTTGAAGTAGCACATGGTTTGTGGATGCTGTTGAATGTACTATGGGCCTAAGATGATGATCCTGATCAGGGTATTGATCCTGAGGTGGGGCTAGGTATCAGACTTGCCGCCGTGCTTGAGGCTATTAGCGCACAAGTTGATCAGGGGATGCCTATATGGATGCGGAAGGAGTTGTTGTATTCGGTTGCTGGCTGTTCCAGCTGCCTTTACTTAAGGTTGAGGTCTCCGCTTAGAAAAGAAGTCTGGCTGTGATCTGGAATAGTCGTCCTAGGATAGCGTAAAAAATGGAAAGGAGGCCGGAGGTAGGGGTATGCTAACCTATGGTTGTTCCAGAGGAAGGCGAAAAACCCCCTGACAGTAGCAGCCAAATGCACCAGTGGGGCAAAAATTCCTTCCTGACCCCCGTAGGCGGTCGGACGGAGTCCCTGGAACAATCACTGGGGGGGGGGGGAGTGGAGGTGCGAGCTTACCTGGCTGCGGTTGTCCCCTTTAAACACTCTGGTTCCGGTGAATCTGGCTTGCTGTCAGCCTGACATTTCTGGAAAACTGTCTGGTTGCCCCTTGCGGTGGGATCTTTAAAATGGAGGGGAGGATGGAGGTAGGATAGAGGTTAGAGACTCCTGTCTTAACTCCTGTTTTCAACTCCTGGTTGTTAACTCTCCACTTGTGTTCAGAAAATCCACATGCAAGCCACAATCAGGGAGCAAGCTCAAGGGGGAGTTTGTATAACTACCTTTATACACCTGTGAACAATTAACCCCTCCCCTAATTTGGCAGGAAGAAAGAGGGGGAAAAAAATGCTGTTTAAAAAGTGTCAGAAAAAAAGGTCTTTTAAAAACTGCTAGCAAATGTATCAAATAAAGGAGGGGAGAAAATAAAACACCCCCAAAAACAACACTTGCAAGCAGAAGCAGTCAAGCAGAAGCAGTCAAAGCACAACTCCTGGTTGTTAACTCTCCACTTTAGTTCAAAAAATCCACTTGTGTTCAGAAAATCCACATGCAAGCCACAATCAGGGAGCAAGCTCAAGGGGGAGTTTGTATAACTACCTTTATACACCTGAGTGGCCGTATTGAGCCATTGCATTGATGCTTGCAGTGATTGCAAGGAAGCAGCTTTATTTGAAAGGTGAAAGCAACGTTTTGCAGAATTATAAGTGTGTAGGAATGAGGTGAACAGCAGTGTTGCTACTGGAGACAATTGGCATTTTTGAGCCAAATGCAGAAAGACTTGCAGTGATTGCAAGAACGCAGCCTCGTTGAAAGGTGAAATAATGGGATTTTTATATACAGCTTACCTGTAAAATCCTTTTCTTGAGAGTACATCATGGGACACAGGAGCTTCATTACATAGTGGGTTATATAGGCACCTCTGGTGATTGGACACTGGTTAACCCCAATTAAGGAGAATTCCTCCCCTATATAACCCCTCCCATATGGGAGGCACCTCAGTTTTGTAGCAAAGCAATAAGAAACCATGTAAAACCCAAGGGGGGCGGGAGCCCTGTGTCCCGTGATGTACTCTCAAGAAAAGGATTTTACAGGTAAGCTGTATATAAAAATCCCATTTTCTTGATCATACATCACGGGACACAGGAGCTTCATTACATAGTGGGATGTCCCATAGCAATGCTCAGATTGAGGGGAGGGAGACACAGATCATAATTATAGACCGCCAGGGACCGGAGGACCTAAACTGCAGCCTGTAGTACACTGCGCCCGAAGGCGATATCCTCTTGCCCTCTGACATCCACCTGATAAAATCTGGTGAATGTGTGGACTGATGACCAAGTTGCAGCCTTACAGATCTGAGCCAGGGAGGCCTGGTGATGCACTGCCCAAGAAGCACTTACAGCCCCAGTAGAGTGCGCTTTCACTTGAAAAGGAGGAATCTTCCCCTTTACACTATAGGCCTGAGAAATAACCTGTCTAATCCACCTTGAGAGAGTGGATTTTGACACCGCCTGGCCCTTCCTAGGCCTTCCGGCAAAATAAACAAGCAATCAGTTTTCCTTATCTGAGCAGTTGCCCGAAGATATATACTGATTGCTCTAACCACATCCAAAGTGTGCAAAGATTCTTCTTCTGCGGACTGTGGGTCCGGAAAAAAGAATGGTAGGATTACATCTTGATTCAAATGGAATCCCGAAACCACCTTAGGTAGAAAGGACCTGTTGGGACGCATGACCACCCGGTCCTTATGAATAATTAGATACGGCTCCTTGCTGGAAAGAGCTGCTAGCTCTGATACTCTTCTAGCCATAGATATGGCTACCAAGAAGACCAATTTTTTAGTCAGGAGAACTAATGAAGCCAGATGCAAAGGTTCAAATGGTTGCCCCTGCAAAGCCAAGAGAACCAAATTCAGATCCCATTGGCATACCGGAGGTCTGGCGGTCTCATCCGCATGGCCCCCTGGATGAAAGCCTGCACCAGGGAATGCGATGCAAGTGGCTTCTGAAAAAATACTGACAGGGCCGAAATCTGCACCTTGATAGTGCTTATGGCCAAATTCATTTCCAGGCCTGACTGGAGAAAAGCCAAGATCCTGCTAATGACATACTTTCTAGGATGCCATTTCCTGAGTTCACACCAGGAAACATATGCCCTCCAGAATTTGTAATAAATAAGCCTGGAGGCCGGCTTTCTGGCATTGACCAGAGTAGAAAGGACTGGCCCTGAAAGGCCACGGTCTCTCAGAATGTGGGTCTCAGAGATATGCATCCTTGATATCTATTGATGCCATAAACTCTCCCCCTTGCAGGGAGGAGATCACAGTGCGGATTGACTGCATTCGGAAGGACCGGCTGCGTAAAAACCGGTACAGATCCTTCAGATCTAGGATAGGTCTGACACTTCCATTTGGCTTTGGAACAGTGAAGAGATTTGAGTAAAACCCTGAACCCTGTTCTTTTGGGTCCACTTCTAATATCACCCCCTGGGATAGTAAGTGATCTAAGGCCAGAAATAGCGTTTTTTGCTTTACTGGATCCCTGGGGATCCTTGACCTTAGAAAGCGAGAAGGTGCAATCTCCTGAAACTCTAGCCTGTAGCCCAGAGATACCGAAGAGATCACCCACTTGTCCCGGATCTCTTCCCGCCAGGCTCCTGCAAACTGCAGGAGCCTTCCCCCCGCTCGGCCGAGACAGGCGCCCCTTCACAAGGAAGCTTTTGGGCTCTGCTTGGCAGGCTTTCGCCCCCACGTCTTTTTCTGTCCCTGGGCCTGGCCCTGAGCCTTTCCTGTAGAGGAGGGTTGAGAAGGCCGTCGCCACTGCTTAGAGCTTGATGCTCCGGGAGAGAGAGCACGCCTGAATGAAGGGCGCTTGCTCCTTTTGACTGGAAGGAGAGTAGATTTACCCCCTGAAATTTTTTGGACGAATTTATCCAATTCTTCTCCAAACAAACGTTCCCTTTTAAACAGGAACCCAATCAAATGCTTTTTGCATGACAGCTCAGCTGCTCAATTCTTTAGCCATATGGCCCTTCGCATGTGTACCAACATGAGGGACAAATGTGATGCTTGTTGGACAGAATCCAAAATCGCATCAATCATGAAACACAGAATATGAGGCATCTCTGCATACTTCTCTACTTCCTCGCTGGGAAGGAGCCCAAGCATCTGCTTAACCTGTTCCTTGAGGAACTGGCACAACCCCACGGCTGCGACTGTAGGTTGCACTACAGCGCTAGCCATGGAAAAGGAGGCTTTTAATAAGGTTTCCAGCTTCTTATCAGTTGGCTCTTTAAATACCTGCACATTATCCAAAGGACAAGTCAGGTTTTTATTCACGCAAGAAACAGCCGCATCAACAGATGGGACCCCCCACTTCTTGGTGAAACTTTCCTCCAGAGGATAATGCATAGAAAACCTTTTAGGAGGAGCAAACAGTTTATCGGGATGTCCCCAATCCTCATACAACAATTCATCCATTAAGGGATGAATTTGAAAGGAATAGGCAGTCTGTGGGGCTTTCCTGACTCCCAGGGAAGAAACAGAGGACGTAGCGACTTCAGCAGCAGGCATTCTGAATGTGGTACGCACCAATTCAGTATAATACTGCACCTGTTTTCTGAGCACCTGGGAGAAGGGGACTCTCTCCTCTTCCTCTGAATCATCCGACTGCTCCTGATCCCTGTCCCAAGACAGGGATCTCTCCTCATTTTCAGAAGAATCATATGGGAGAGGAATTTCAGCAGAGGGAGGGGATCTACCCCTTTTCCTGCTATCTTTCAGGGAAGCAGAAATAAAATTCATTATTCTCCCTTCAAAACCCTCCAATGTAGCCCTAAGGGAGTCCTCAGTGACATAAACCGGTGCTGGGACATTAGGAGAGGCTGCAAAACCTGACAGGGGCACTGACTCGTCTTGAGAGGCTGGCTCCAGTCTTGCAGGGGGGGAGGGAAACTTACAGGCACTTTTAGAACCCCTGGACCTAGGCGGTGATTTACCAGCACCTTTGCTACCTCCCCCTGAGACCCTCTTATGAGGAGACATAGTCCTAAGCTACAAAGCAGAGGTACTATTACAAGTGCAATCACTGTTGTGCTTAAAGTCTCACAATAAATATATATGCTTAAACTGCACAACCTGATGCTGAGTAGGTGTCTAAGGTTTGCCTGGATCCAATCCCCTCGGATGCTTACTGCCCACAGCTCCTGTGTCTCTCACTTACAGTCCCCTGACGCTCTGGGCTTTTTAACTGCCGCCTGGCACCTGCGCAGTACAGCGCCGTGCACACTGACGTGCACGGCTCACAACCACACTCCCCCCTCTTCCATTAGGCCGGGAACGTGCCCGGCGCATGTGCATGCGCGCGCACGCGTGCACGAGGACCGCGGGATCCAGGGGGGAAAGGAGAACTTCACCGGAGCTGCGTGGGACCCCCAGACTACGTGGGACCCCTGTTTTACCTTGATGTGGCAGGGACTGCAGTGGAGACGTCAGACAGCTGGAGAACCAGGCTTCACTGAGCGTGTGTACTGAAAGGCATGTAAGTATGCATCAGGCTGCTCTTACTCCCTCTAGTGGTGGAAACCAGGTAAGACATACAACTACTCAAAATGAAGAAATCCATCATATAATTATATATATATAGGATTAACTTCCCTTACCTGTCCTCGCCGCAGGAATTGCTGAAACAGACAAATTCCAGCCTTCACCCATCACGGCGGGCAGTGTTAGCCAACCTTCAGGTTTATCTGGGGCTCTTTCTCGGAAGAGCCTCCTACCTGGACCATGTAAAAGACTCTGCCAGAAACTTTTGTGCGCTCTGTATAAACAGTACACCAAGTCTGGTTTTCCCAGAGCCCAGTCTTCCAATAGGAGAGGACTTACAGGCCAAACCTCGTTTCTTCGGCTGACGAGGCCCAGGTACCATACCATCTTGGGAGTCAAATATCGGCCCGAGGTATGGTTGTTGTAGCCCTTAGGCCCCCGCAGGGACCTGCACAGAGCTAAAGTTTTTACGTGACCAACCACCATAGACATTTGCGAAAAAACTGAGGTGGCTGCCATATGGGAGGGGTTATATAGGGGAGGAATTCTCCTTAATTGGGGTTAACCAGTGTCCAATCACCAGAGGTGCCTATATAACCCACTATGTAATGAAGCTCCTGTGTCCCGTGATGTATGATCAAGAAAAAAGGTTATAGAGGAAATGTGATTATGTAGGAATGACCGTGCGCAACACTGAGCAAATTGGTGGAGGGAATTGTGTATGATCATGTATGGATGAACGGAGAAAGTGAAACGTAAGTACTGCTGAATTCATACGGTCGATGTGACTAGTTTGAACCGGGCTATAGCTATGGAATAGACTGCGAAAGATTTGACTCATTTGAGTCGGTGATGCAACAGGATTCGGCTCGGTTGTTAGAGTTGCGTTTGGCAAGGACTCGAATCGTTGCGCCGATGCTGCGACTAGACTCAAATCCTCTGTAGATGCGACTGAGAGGCTCATATATGGGATCCCACCGTGTCGCTGATGATATGGCTGGGTTGGGATTGATTGAATTGTGATGGTGGTTGAAGGGGCTTGTGATTGCCGAGGATCCGAAGCATAGAAGCGAAGTTGCAACTAGATTCGAATTGGCCGTAGATGCGAGGTGACTACAGGGCTCGTATGTCAGATCTGAACGTATTGCCAATGATATGGCTGGGTTCGAATCGACTAAATGGTGATGGCGGTTGGAGGGGCTTGTGATTGCCGAGGATCCGAAACATAGAACCGAAGTTGCGATTAGATTCGAATCGGCCGTAGTTGCGAGGTGACTAAGGGGCTCGAATGTCGGATCTGACCGCATCAACCGTGAAGTGAACGTTTCGTAGGGGTTGCAACTGGCACGAGTAAACCCGCGTTGGGTAGAAAGCATGAAATACATGAAAGATGACATAGAAAGACTTACGGTGGCGTAAGTGCGACTTTTGCAAAACGAACACGATAAACAAACATGATAACGTAACTATTCGAGTTTAGAGGAGCGGTAACAACAAAGTCCTACCTGCGACAGCGAGTGTGTAGCGGTTCAAGTGTGGGACAATCGATGAAGATATACGACCGATCTAGAAAGTACAACTACGTGGACACGCAGTGAGTTGGCAGAGTCAGCCTCTGCAATGCATTTGACATGAATCAGCTTAACAAAAGTATTAGATGAATCCGATATAAATTGGTAGTAAGGAGTATCTGATATGAATTGGTTGTTAGAGTGTATGCCATTCCTTACTGTGAAACCGAACACCTATCAACCACCCATCCTCCCAGGCTAGTCAAGTGCAGGAAAGGCATCAGGTGGGTTTAATTACACCTCAAACAGCCACAGAAACCCATACAAACAATACCTGTTTATCTCAAAAAGAATGAGATGGCAACCCCATGGACAGTGAATTTTATAACCAGTGAAGCCTATTTGGAGAACGACTGCGACTCGGAGGCTTGGATCTATCAATGAATCGTATGTTTGGTAGAAGGAACTTACAAATGTACTACGCCTGTGCCGAAAGATGTCGGGACATGAGTGTCAATAACTCAGAGGTAGGATTTGCGAAAGGGGTGCAGGATAGTAAGCATGATAACATGATATCAAAAGATTCGGATACTACTTATCTGCGACCATGAGCGGGAACCGCCGACGAAGACCACGAATGAAGAAGCCGAAGTGCACCTGCGATTGGATAGTCGACCGTGAGAGAGCTGAGAAGAGTCGGCCCCTTGATGTGCAGTACCTTGCACTGAAACTGACACAGACCGTTGTGGTCTGATTAAATACGCTCCAGGCTCCTCCCATAATTACAGGCCACCATACTGGCCCTCATATATATATATATATATATATATATATATATATATATATATATATATATATATATATATATATATATATAGCACAGTCAGTGTATAGTATATAATACAGTGAATTGAAGTGGTTAAGGGGAACACTATGACAGAATTAAGAAAATAAACGGCATGGGGTTAGTTATAGTTTTTAAGGGGAGCTCTACACCAAAATAAAAAAAAAGCGTGGTGTGGCGAGCGCCCCCCCCCAACCATACCAGGCTGTTTGCCCTCAACATAGGGGGGGTGCTTTGGGGTCTCCCCCTAAGCACCTTGTACCCATGTTGATGAGGACAAGAGCCTCTTCCCTACAACCCTGGCCCCTAGATCCCACCCATGTGATTGGGTATCGGGTTCATTTTACCCCTATCCATTCACCAAAAAAAAGTGTCAAAAAGTAAAAACCACAAGAGACAATTTCAGATAATTCCTTTATTAAAAAAGAAAAAAAACAAAAACAAAGTGTCCATCCATCTTCAATCACGCCACCCGACACATCTGAAAAATTGAAAAAAATGAAAAAGCTCCGCCTCTTGCCTATATAAAAGCTGTCAAAGGGAAAAGACAGCAGTCAGCAGGAGCCCTCCCATGGAGGCAGCGTTTTTTCTTTTTTTTTCTATTTTTCAGGTTGCATGATTGACGATGGATGTACATAGCAGGACACTTATTTTTTCTTTTTTAATAAAGGAATTGTCTAAAACTTGTGTTTTTCACTTTTTGACACTTTTTTTGATGAATGGGTAGGGGTACAATGTTCTGGGATCTGGGGATTCCCTTGTTAAAGAGGGCTTCCTGATTCCGATAAGCCCCCCGCCCACAGACCCCAACAACCAATGGACCCTCCCCATGTTGAGGTCATATTATCTGGTATGGTTCGGGGGGCATTTGCTCGTTTCCTCTATCCTGCATGATCAGATAATGGACTGGTGTGGATTATGGGGGGGACCCCATGCCAATATTTTTTTACATTTTGCCGTGTAGTTCCCCTTAAGATCCATACCAGGCCCTTCGGTATGGTATAGACTGGGGGGGGGGGGGGGGGCAGCACGCCATTTTTTTTCCTTGATTTTTTATCTATATTGCTGGGAGTCTGCAATACATTACAGCTGTGAGCAAGTTAAAATTATTTTTTTTCCTTTAGAAATGTCATTTTGCTGCTGCCTTGTTCTACATATCGCACAGATGCACTACTTTACAAGCAGATTAACCACTTGCCGACCGCCTAACGCCGATGTACGTCGGCAGAATGGCACGGGCAGGCATAAGCACGTACATGTACGTGATTTGCCTCCCGCGGGTCGGGGGCCCGATCGGGCCCCCGCCCGGTGCCTGCGGCGGTCGGTTTTCGTTCGGGAGCGATCCCGGACGAGGGGACGGCCATTCATTCATGGCCACCCCCTCGCGATCGCTCCCGACGAATAGAAATCCCCGGTGACATCACTTCCTCTCCTGTAATGTAAACACAGGAGAGGAAGTGATGTATTCTCTCCTCCGTGTCGGTATTTTTCGTTCCGACACGGAGGAGAGCGGATCAGTGAGTTGCACCAACACATCCCACACACAGTAGAACATGCCAGGCACACTCACACCCCCCCTTTACCCCCCGATCACCCCCCCAATTACCCCTGCCCCCCAGTCACAGTGACACCAATGTCATTTTTTTTTTTTTTTTTTTTTTTTTTTGCATTGGTGTCATTTGTGACTGTAATAACTGTTAGGGCAGTTAGAGTTAGCCCCCTTTAGTTCTAATGTACCCCCCTAACCCCCCCAATAAAGGTTTAACCCCGTGATCACCCCCCGTCGCCAGTGTCACTAAGGCTGGGTTCACATTGCAGCGGTTTATGAGAACGAATGTGATTCGCACCGCACTGCAGTGCAAATCACATCCGATCTCTGTGCGATTCGAGTTCAGCCATTCGCCGCACCCGCCGCACCCGCCACACCCGCCGCACCCGCCGCAAATTCGCACGGGACCCTTTTTTTGGCCCGCAGCAGAATCGGATCGCATGGGTGTTCACACCATGCGATCCGAGTTTGCAGATCGCACTGCGATATGCGAACTGATCTGGGGGTGTCAGTAACATTTCACTGACACTCCCAGCAGTTCGCATAGGGCAGTGTGAACTGCCGCCGGGAGGCATGCGATGCGGGAACCCGCCGCGGATTCGCGGCGTTTCCGCATCGCTCCAGTGTGAACCCAGCCTAATAAGCGATCATTTTTCTGATCGCCGTATTAGTGTCCCAGGTGACGCTAGTTAGGCAGGTAGGTATTTAGGTTCGCCGCAGCTTTTTATAGCGCCAGGGACCCCCATATACTACCGCATAAAGCCCCCTGATTGCCCCCTAGTTAACCCTTTCACCAGTGATCACCATATAACTGTTACAGGTGACGCTGGTTGGTTAGTTATTTTTTTATAGTTTCAGGGCACCCGCCATTTATTACCTAATAAAGGTTTAACCCCCTGATCACCCGGCGGGTGTCATTTGTGACTAATAACTGTTAGGGCAGTTAGGGTTAGCCCCCTTTAGTTCTAAGGTACCCCCCTAACCCCCCCAATAAAGGTTTAACCCCGTGATCACCCCCCGTCGCCAGTGTCACTAAGGCTGGGTTCAGATTGCAGCGGTTTGAGAACGGATGTGATTCGCACTGCAGTGCAAATCACATCCGATCTCTGTGCGATTCGAGTTCAGCCATTCGCCGCACCCGCCACACCCGCCGCACCCGCCGCAAATTCGCACGGGACCCTTTTTTTGGCCCGCAGCAGAATCGGATCGCATGGGTGTTCACACCATGCGATCCGAGTTTGCAGATCGCACTGCGATATGCGAACTGATCTGGGGGTGTCAGTAACATTTCACTGACACTCCCAGCAGTTCGCATAGGGCAGTGTGAACTGCCGCCGGGAGGCATGCGATGCGGGAACCCGCCGCGCATTCGTGGCGTTCCCGCATCGCTCCAGTGTGAACCCAGCCTAATAAGCGATCGTTTTTCTGATCGCTGTATTAGTGTCACAGGTGACGCTAGTTAGGCAAGTAGGTATTTAGGTTCGCCGCAGCTTTTTATAGCGCCAGGGACCCCCATATACTACCGCATAAAGCCCCCTGATTGCCCCCTAGTTAACCCTTTCACCAGTGATCACCATATAACTGTTACAGGTGACGCTGGTTGGTTAGTTATTTTTTTATAGTTTCAGGGCACCCGCCATTTATTACCTAGTCTCACTAGTGTACCCCTAAATTTAGGGGTGTCTACTTTCCAAAATGGGGTCATTTGGGGGGGGTTTGTGCCATCTTGGCATTTTATGGCCTTCAAAACTGTAACGCCCTTAGAAAGCCTGAAGGCGGTGCTTGGTTTTCGGGGCCCCGTACGCGGCTAGGCTCCCAAAAAGTCCCACATATGTGGTATCCCCGTACTCAGGAGAAGCAGCAGAATTTATTTTGGGGTGTCATTTCACATATGCCCATGGCATGCGTGAGCAATATATCATTTAGTGACAACTTTGTGAAAAAAAAAAAAAAAAAAAAAAAGTTTGTAATTTTCCCGCAACTTGTGGCAAAATATAAAATATTCCATGGACTCAACATGCCTCTCAGCAAATAGCTTGGGGTGTCTACTTTCTAAAATGGGGTCATTTGTGGGGGTTTTGTGCCATCTTGGCATTTTATGGCCTTCAAAACTGTAATAGGTAGTGAGGAGTGAAGTCAAATATTTACGCCCTTAGAAAGCCTGAAGGCGGTGCTTGGTTTTCGGGGCCCCGTACGCGGCTAGGCTCCCAAAAAGTCCCACATATGTGGTATCCCCGTACTCAGGAGAAGCAGCAGAATTTATTTTGGGGTGTCATTTCACATATGCCCATGGCATGTGTGAGCAATATATCATTTAGTGACAACTTTGTGAAAAAAAAAAAAAAAAGTTTGTAATTTTCCCGCAACTTGTGGCAAAATATAAAATATTCCATGAACTCAACATGCCTCTCAGCAAATAGCTTGGGGTGTCTACTTTCTAAAATGGGGTCATTTGTGGGGGTTTTGTGCCATCTTGGCATTTTATGGCCTTCAAAACTGTAATAGGTAGTGAGAAGTGAACTCAAAAATTTACGCCCTTAGAAAGCCTGAAGGCGGTGCTTGGTTTTCGGGGCCCCGTACGCGGCTAGGCTCCCAAAAAGTCCCACATATGTGGTATCCCCGTACTCAGGAGAAGCAGCAGAATTTATTTTGGGGTGTCATTTCACATACGCCCATAGCATGTGTGAGCAATATATCATTTAGTGACAACTTTGTGTAAAAAAAAAAAAAAAATTTTTTTTTTGTCATTATTCAATCGCTTGAGGCAAAAAAATAAAATATTCAATGGGCTCAACATGCCTCTTATCAATTTCCTTAGGGGGTCTACTTTCCAAAATGGGGTCATTTGGGGGGGTTTTGTACTGCCCTGCCATTTTAGCACCTCAAGAAATGAGATAGGCAGTCGTAAACTAAAAGCTGCGTAAATTCCAGAAAACGTACCTTAGTTTGTAGATGTGACAACTTTTGCGCAAACCAATAAATATACAATTATTGACTTTTTTTTTACCAAAGACATGTGGCTGAATACATTTTGGCCTAAATGTATGACTAAAATTGAGTTTATTGGATTTTTCTAATAACAAAAAGTAGAAAATATCATTTTTTTTCAAAATTTGCGGTCTTTTTACGTTTATATCGCAAAAAATAAAAATCGCAGAGGCAATCAAATACCATCAAAAGAAAGCTCTATTTGTGGGAAGAAAAGGACGCAAATTTTGTTTGGGTACAACATTGCATGACCGCGCAATTACCAGTTAAAGCAGCGCAGTGCCAAAGTGTAAAAAGACCTCTGGTCATTTACCAGCAAAATGGTCCGGTCTGAAAGTGGTTAAGGGGGCCCCCAGGCACGATATTTAAAGGAATATTTAATCTTTATTGTTTGATTTTAAGCATTATTAAATCACTGCTCCTGAAAAAAACGGTTGTTTTAAAAACGTATTCTACCCATAGCTTGTAGACCCTTAGTTTAAAACTATTTGTAGGTATTCTTTTTGCCCCCTCCCCCTGACCTAACCTATTCTACCCTTCCCCTTCACAGATGAATACTTAACTGGTTTCAAAGGTCGCAATTCCTTAATTTGTTTGACAGTCTCCAGTGTCCATGAGCATAAAGCCCTATACACACTATCAGATTATCTGCTGAGTTTTTCCTTCAGATTTACCAAAACCATGTAGTAGAAGGGCCTGCCTGATTGCATACACATTGAAACTCCTAAGGTTTGTCCTCATATTATATGGTTTTGGTAAATCTGAAGGAAAAAGTCAGCAGATAATCTGATAGTGTGTATGGGGCTTTAGTGACCATAGACTGTTATGGGGCTGTAAGGTGGAGGCATGCCCAGGACAGTGAAGACTTGCGCTGGATAAGTAGAGCTGCCACACACTGGCTAAAGAACTACAAGCGGGACGGAGGAAATCCTCCGTGCCATTGCATTCTGACAGTTACATCTACCACAGTAAGAACACAATGAGCAGCATTACTGTGTTGATGGTACAGGCAGAATCACAAGCTTCATTTATCTGAAAGTGATTCAGAAGATGCCATTCTGGATGTCCCTGGTGTGGTGGGCCAACGGAAGGTATATTTTTCACCCAAGTGTCAAAAACTTCTATTTGCTTGCGAATGTGAACAGGGGCGTAACTATAGGGGGTGCAGCAGTCGCGACTGCAACTGGGCCCTGTGATGCAGGGGGCCCATGCAGCCCCCTCTACATATGGCCGGCAGCAGCATAGGCAGCTAGGGGTACCAGTGCACCATGCACACGGGTGGCTGGTGGTGGAGGGTGACAAGCAGAGCTCCATGCTTGACTATCTCACTGGCTGCTCTTTAGTTGTGCATTCCCCGCATGATCTGTGTCCTCAGCCGGCTCCTCAGAGAACCCCTCTCCTGCTCCCTGCATTGCCACTCAGTCTGATGTCTGTTCTCCCAGCCAGAGTCCCGCCCCCCCCCCGAGTCTGGCCCACACTGCACTGCATACTTCTCCCGGGTAAACAAACTTTAAGCACACAGATGCAGTGCAGCCCTATGAGAGCCCCCCAGAGGACACTGCAGGCTTGTCTGCCAGCCCTCCTCCTCCCCCGTCATACACAGATGATGAAAGGTCTTTCTGGGAGATATGCCGATCGCCCGTCCAGCACACTGGATGGAGCCCAGGCCAACATGGATGAGTGCGTGGCCTACAACTTGGTCATGGTGAGTGAGAGGACCCCACCCCCCACACACTATTACATACCCCCTCCATCTCCCCCTGGGGACAGGGACCCCTTCTCACCTAGGGGCAGTAACTTCATCTGCCCTGGAGAAAAGGACCTCATCTCTTCTGGGGACGGGGACCCCATCCTGCCTAGGGACAGTCCCCCAATGGGGTACCTAAAAATGTAAAAAAAATAATAAAAAAAAATACTGATACCAGTGGTGGAACTACAGGGCTCACAAAGGTCATACCTGTGACCACGCCCTGGAGTTCCACCACAGGACTCGGAGGGAAGGGCCTTGGCTGGGGTTCAGGGGGGCCCTTCATGGTTTCTTGCATCGGGGCCCTGAAGGTTCTATCCACTGAATGTGAAACACACTGCAGCACACTAAAGTTTTTGTTTTGTGTTGTAACCTGTTCCTACATACTGTATAGTCCAAAAAAAAAAGGATTGAATCTGTTTGGCAACACATGGCTTACACCTAGAATAGGAATAGAGGGGAAAAGTTCCAATCAAGATATTTATTGTGGTGATAACTGTCTCACTGAAGCCTGGGTTCACACTGAAGGCGGGTTTGAAATTGTGCGAATTTAGCTGACCTCGCCGTAGAGTTGGATTGCACCGATTCGGATGGTGCCGTTGCCAGCAATAGACGGCGATTTGACTTGCGATTTAAAATGTCAAAATGCATGCCAAAACTACCTGATGTGAATGTGGGCTTAGAGAGATTTCTTCTGCTTCATAATGTGTCCTCTCTTCTTTAACCCTTTCTTTCGCCGCTAGCGGGGGTTAAAAGCCTCCGACTAGCGGCCGAAAAGTGCCCCTAAAACGACGGTAAAGCACCGCTAAAACGAGCAGTGAATTACTGCCAATGTGGCAGTGTGAAAGAAGAGTGGCCAAAAATGCTGCCAAGAGGCAGCAGAAACTATGCAAAACTTTTAGGTTGTAATGTCACCTTAATTCTCTATGTTTTTTCTATAATAAAGCCTATTTTGTGTCTCCCTCTCAGCATAGCAAAATGTGTGCCTATGTTTTGGAGATGAAAAAGGGAGAGAGGTTGAGTCAGGGCCAGGTGGAGGGGTAGACAGAAAAGGCAGCTACTTTGGGCACTTCTTCAGCTTTCAGTACAAAAAGGGAAAGTCCGCAACCTATTCTTATGGGGGTACTTTGGCCTCTTCTCCTTGAGTGCTAAAGAGCCTTGGTGTTTCATTGGGTTGAATAGTTTAACACAAGTATATATATAGGAAAAGTTCCCTGTGTGGTTTTGAATTGCAGCAACAACATACAATATTTAGAAAAATATATAATTTTATTAAAAAAAAAATAATTACATCATAAAGAAATTTTTTGAAGTTAAAACATGAGCTCTGTGGGTAAGGTTAATACATGTACATAAAAGTTACAGCCATTGAGTACAAAAAAGGAAAAACATAGCATGATATAAGTATGTAAATCATACTAAAAATTCCAGCGCGTTTCGACTTTTTACGGTAGATGTCTTCTTCAGGGGAGGTGAGTAATTATTTTTTCTAAATAAAATTATATATTTTTCTAAATATTGTATCTTGATGCTGCAATTCAAAACACCATAGGAAAAGTTTCCTATATATGCCTTATTAGGGGCGTGCAACATCCTTTCTCTCACTAAGAGTATCGGTTTAAATCTTTCTAGTTTAACACAAGTGAACTGGGAAGGGCTGATACCACTTAGGTTATGCAGGGGCCGATTTACCATTTTCTTTTCATTTCCCTGTGTTCAAAATAAGCAACAGTATAACCCAATCGTATCTGAACTCCTGTGTCTCTTATAGACTCTGAAATAGATTTCACATATTTTTCCCCAATTATTTTCCCTAAGTAAGTAATGTATATAAATTAAACCAACTGTAGATTTAAGCTCAGAAATAAGTACAGACACTGCTGGCATTGAACACTGACAAATATGCTTTTTGATTGTTAAAAGATTTAAATAATTTCTTGCATTGAAAATAACAATTTTTTTAATGTAAAATGTCTAAGAAAGACATAGCAGTCCCGAAACCTCCATGCACAATTCTGTTTAGCTTGGTAAAAAGTTAGCTTTTTAGCAATTTCTTCCACATTAGGTAAAACATGTTTTTGATATCATGAAGTATCACATCCTGTCTCTCAGAAACATGACAAGGTTACATGGAAATCCTGTCTCATAATGATTGCATTTCAGTATGTTGAGTTTTTGTCACAAGCTATCCTAAAATCTTGCCTCAATAAGCCTTTCTTGCTTATTACCTGTCAGTTGGATCAAATGTATTAATTTTTTTTTTCTTCCAAAGAAAGTAAAAATAGGAGTTCTGCAGTAAAGCCTTATAGACCAAATAAAATTAATGTTTTACTGATGAATTAACCACATTCACTTAATACAGTAAAATAAAATCTGATTGCTTAAATGGTTAGTGGATTGTTACAGTCAAGAGACTCTGGGGATGATTTATTAAAGGTGTAGAGAATGTTTACTTGGCAAAGTGAACTAGCATTCTGGCAATATTCCATTCAACAGAAAAGCTTGAGCAACTCTGTGTAGTAGAGATGCATGAGACACATAGAGATGCATGAGACACTGGGTGTAATCTACTAAAGGCAAATAGACTGTTTGCTTTGCAAGGGAACTTGCACTTTGCATGGGAGTTTTTCCCCAGAGAAAATAAAAACAGCATTTTTTGCTTGCACATAATCGGTTGAGGGAAGTCAGTAGAGCTTCGCTACATTCACTAGGTTTTGGGGAAAATTCCATTGCAAAGTTCAACCTCTATGGCCAGGGCTGCTGATAGGGCAGTACAACCAGCCCTGTTGTACCGGGCCTGGCCAGCAGGGGGGGCCCGAGCAGCTTTAAATTTCTAGCAAAAAAAATAATAATATATATATATAAAAAGCTAAATAACTATATTAACCAGCACCCACTTGATTACTAAGGTATATAAGGAATATATATTCATTTCCTGGGCCCCATCAGGTTACCAGAGGGGCCCAGGAGGTGAAAGCAGAAGAGGGACTTTTTTTCCATTTTTGGGTGCAGGGATACAATTGCATGCTGCTCTCAGTATACCTGCACAAACTAAAGTTCTTCCTGCTCACTGTGTGCCTCTCTGGCGGATGGATATTACTGTTATACGGCTCCCTTCATTCAGTAAGTGCTGCAGCCTGAGGGACTTATCACTGAGGTGGCTGAGACAGACAGAGCAGCAGGAGTAATCTGGACAATGGCAGTGGTATACAGGCAAGCAGTCCACTGCACTTACACACACACACACTGACAGGTCACACTATTGTATAATGTGCAGTCCACAGACTCTGTGTGCTCATGGTTATTATCATTATGATGATCAGGGCACAGCAGGTGCTGTATGGCTCTGTCAGTGTAACATGACTGTGTGGTGCTGACTTTCCTGATATATGGCTGTACTGTGTGTTACAGACTATAACTCAGCACAGCCATAACAAAGTCAGCACCACACAGTCATGTTACACTGACAGAGCCATACATCATGAGCACATAGTGAGATGCTACTGTTACACATGTGATGGGGGGGAAGGGGCAGTAAAAGCACACAGCCAAGCTGCATTTTTACCACCCCCAAACCACACCCCTTTGATAACCTTTCACCCAAGCTTTGCAATTAGGTCCTTTTTCATGCAGACCTGATTGAAAGCTCCATGTAGGTTTACAGGTATGAACTGACTTGTGTGCCTTTAGATCCACCTTCCTCCGTGTCCATTCAGGTAGGAAAAAAAAAAAATTGGAAAAGAGTATCCTTTTCTATTTTTCCAGACCTAAATGTGACAGATCAGAGGTAGCCTGATGTAAATGGACACAAGTCTGTGGTTTATGGGGACACAAACTGAAAGGGCACAGATGTAAAAAAACGGACATCTCTCCCATTCAGATATGAATGGTGGGGCGCTGTAAATGTTACATGTTCCAGCTCCTGCCTCCAGACACCCCCCCCCCCCACCCTGACAGCGTGGAGGCAGGGGCGGAATGAGGGGTGGGGTTGTGGGCGGAGCAAGGGTGGGTTGTGGGCGGGGTCAAGGGGGCCCTTTCAGGTAGGCTGTATGGGGCCCCATGATTTCTAACAGCGGCCCTGTCTATGGCAAAGGGAAAAGTCGATTTGCTTTTATTAAATAGCCCACTGTGTGTAGTGGAAAACCATGAGCTACTGAACAGCCACAATGTAAAATAGAGAGGGATGAGTACATAATTTAAAGGAGATGCATGAGGCACTGCATATAGTAGAGAGGCATGAGGTACTGTCAGCAATAGAGTGGAAATGGGGATAATTTACTAAAGGCAGATAGGCTGTTCACTTTGTAAGGGAAGTTGCACCTTGCAAGGGAATTTTCTCCAGAACTTAGTGAATGTGGTCAATTTTATTTTGCAAAGAATACTCAATCACATCAAAGGAAAAAAAATAAGGAGAAAAATAAAACAGCATTTTTGCTTGTCCATTATTATTGGATGATGAAGTCAGCAGAGCTTCACTTCATTCACTAAGCGCTAAGAAAATTTCTCTTGCAAAGTGAACTGTCTATATGACTTTAGTAAATTAACCCCAATGCCTTAACATGTACCAAAGACTAGGGATAAGTACAGGAAACAGGGTAAGTAATTAATTGATGAAATGTAAAAATACTAGGTTTATAAAACATGATTGAGTTGTTCACCTCTCCATGGAACACAGATATCCCTAAGACATCATGTACACACAGCCTACTTTGACCACCGGCCAGGGGAAAATGCAAAATGCAGCAAAATTGTGGCGCGGTTTTGCTACAGTTTGCCTTTTCCAGCGACATGCAGTCAATACGTTCCTATCTTGAATGCGATTCTTCCACATTCAGGAGAGGGAGGTTGAAGCTCCCCTAAGACCCCTTTCACCACTGAGGTGCTTTTCAGGCATTTTAGCGTTAAAAATAGTGCCTGCAAAGCACCTGAAAAGCGCCTCTCATGCCTCCCTAGTGTGAAAGCCCAAGTGCTTTTCCACTGGGGCGGTGTGCTTGCAGGGCAGGAAAAAAAGGCCTGCAAGCAGCATCTTTGGGGCTGCTTGGCAGTGCTGTATACAGCTCTCCTAGGCCGCCCCTGCCAATTGAAAAGCGTTACGGAAGCGCCGCAACCCGGGTGCTTTTAACTCTTTCTTCGACCGCTACAGGGGGTTAAAAGCGCCCCACTAATGGCAGAAAAGCGACACTAAAATGACTGAAAAGCGCTGCTAAAACTGGCAGTGCTTTACCGCTAACGGAGCCACCGCCACAGTGTAAAAGAGGTCCAACTGTAGCAGCTCCTAAATGCTGGTAAAAGCCCTATACAGCAGTGTTTCTCAACTCCAATCCTCAAGGCGACCCAACAGGTCATGTTTTCAGGATTTCCCACAGCAGAAACAGCTGCGGTAATTACTAAGGCAGTGAACCCGATCAAATCACCTGTGCAAAATAATGGAAATCCTGAAAACATGACCTGTTGGGGCGCCTTGAGGACTGGAGTTGAGAAACACTGGCCTACAGTATGTGTACATGGAACATAGGCTTTTATGGAGTTAAATTTAGGAGTTTTGGCAAAAAAAAAAAAAAAATGCCAAAAGCTCTTAAAATCAAGTTTAGGGGCTGTAGTGTATATGAAGACTACCGTATATACTCGAGTATAAGCCGAGATTTTCAGCCTCTTTTTTGAGGCTGAAAGTGCCCCCCTCGGCTTATACTCGAGTCATCGCTGTCTGCCCGCTCGATCAGCGTGTCGAGCAGACAGACAGCGGCCATTCTGATTCAAAAGCCGCGCCTCCGGCTCCGCCTTCGCCTGTGATAGGCGGAACACTGAATTTCCCAGCAGCCTGTGTTCCGCCTATCACGGACGTCGTATCATCCTCGTACTACGGACGAGGATGATACGACGTCTGTGATAGGCGGAACACAGGCTGCTGGGAAATTCAGTGTTCCGCCTATCACAGGCGAAGGAGGAGGCGCGGCTTTTGAATTTTACAATGGCCGCCGACGAAGAGGGCACGGGACGGAGGCAAGGCAAGGCACGGCACGGGACGGGACGGGACGGGACGAAGGCAAGGCACGACACGGGACGGAGGCTCGGGACAAAGGCTCGGGACACAGGTAGGCTGGACACACACACACACACACACACACACACACACACACACACACACACACACACACACACACACACACGGATGGATGGATGGATACACACACACACAGGGATGGATGGATGGATGGAGACACACACACACAGGGATGGATGGATGGATGGATGGAGACACACACACACAGGGATGGATGGATGGATGGATGGAGACACACACACACAGGGATGGATGGATGGATGGACACACACAGGGATGGATGGACGGACACACAGGGATGGACGGACACACAGGGACGGACGGACACACAGGGATGGACGGACACACACACAGGGATGGACAGGCATGTCTCACCCTCGGCTTATACACGAGTCAATAAGTTTGCCAGTTTTTTTGGGGGTAAATTGGGGGCCTTGGCTTATATTCGGGTCGGCCTATACTCGAGTATATACGGTACATGATTTTAGTCTTGTAGTCCTAATGTTATCTATTTAATGAAATTTAAAAGGAAAAGAGAGAAAACCAGTGGACAAGTAGCAATTAACTGCTAACTGCTAACTGACATATCAGCATGGATGTCACACCATTTCCTTAAACTAAACCTCTCTAAAACTGAGCTATTATTAATCCCCCCCTGCACATGCCCCCTCCATGACTTTTCCATCAAAATCAACAATGCAACCATCAGGCCCTCCCCTCACGCCAGGGTACTAGGTGTAACCCTAGACTCTGACTTGTCATTTCAGCCCCAAGTCCAATCGTTGTCAAAAGTTTGTAGATTTCACCTCCGTAACATCTCTAAAATTCGCCCCTTTTTAACAAATGAAACTACCAAGCTCCTCATTCACTCCCTTGTTATATCTCGCCTTGACTATTGCAACTCCCTTCTCATTGGCCTGCCTCTCCATAGGCTATCTCCTCTTCAGTCTATCATGAATGCTGCTGCCAGACTTATCCACCTTACCAACCGCTCAGTGTCTGCCAACCCTCTCCTCCAATCCCTACACTGGCTCCCAATCACCCAGCGAATTAAATTCAAAATATTAACCCCCACATACAAAGCCATTCACAACTGTGCCCCGAGCTACATCACCAATCTTGTCTCTAAATATCACCCAAACCGTCCCCTCCGTTCTTCTCAAGACCTCCTACTCTCAAGCTCTCTCGTCTCCTCCTCCCACACTCGTCTCCAGGATTTCTCCAGAGCCTCTCCAATCCTCTGGAACTCACTACCTCCACCGGTCCGGCTATCCCCTACTCTTGCTACCTTCAGGCGATCCCTGAAAACTCATCTATTCAGGGAAGCCTATCACGTCTCAAACTAATCTCCTACCACTTCCATCAACTCATTCCCGACAGTTATAACCTTCTGTACCACCTGCCCCAACCTTTTAGATTGTAAGCTCTTCTGAGCAGGGCCCTCTTAATCCTCTTGTATTTAATTGTATTGTAACTGTATTGTCCCTTTTATATTGTAAAGCGCTGCGTAAATTGCTGGCGCTATATAAATCCTGAATAATAATAATAACAATTAGATTGCAGGAACATAAATTTACAGTATAAAATGTACCTATGAAAAAAGAAAAGAAAAGAGAACGGTTAGGTATATAGGAAAGTTTGGGTTAGGTAGAAAAAAATGAAAAGCTTTCTATTTATTTATTATGGTTCCATGTATTTCTTCGAAAGGAAATGTAATGACTAGATTTAAAATGAGGGGTCCTTGAAGAAGGCAATGGCAAGAGCACATGGTTATCAGTTACTAGAAAAATTTTGGATGACAAAACTATGTTCAAAAATACTGTTTGAGGCTTAATAAAATGGTAGCCTTTTTTTTTGCTCTGATGTGTTTATATACTTTGTCTTGTTTCTCTCCAGATCATTTTCTTATTTTTCCTTTTACAGAATCTAACAGGAGACGATACTTCTAAAGAAAAGCTTCAGTAGCTGTATTTAGTCTAAATTAGTATGTCTCCTGTGAATCTTCCCTGCCATGTGGGTTCTGATGTATTATTACTTCATCAAAGCCTGATCCTATGTATCTATTAATGTTAATTAATATGCAATTAGGCATTTGTGGCCTAATCAATACCTATGAATTAAGTGAACACTTACGTGATTAGGAAAATTACATACTTTACATCTCTTCTGATGCTGGTCCCTAAAGAATATTAGAAAAGATACAAATATTTTAATTATGCTTCATTTGACAGTTATGATAAAAAGTATTTAAAAGAGTCTAATTCAAATGTCAGCTACATGCAGAGCCATTATATCCCTCTTGAATTATTTTGTAATTTTACTGCCCACGTATTATGTGCTTCCTAGACAGATGCTAACCTGACTCCACTTGTTAATGCGGACCTTCAGTCATTTTTTTCATCTTTCCATCTATTAAATCTTCTACCCTTCTTATTTTAACTTTGGGTAGTAAAACATTTTTTTCTGCCAGTAAATACCTTATACAGCCCATTTCCTGTTTCTTGTCTGGTAAAAAGCCTAGGCTTATGACATCATGCACAGCTCTCTCTTTCACTGTCATAAAAGTTTGCCAGGAAGGGAGGGGGGTGAGTCATAAGAGGGCCAATGACAGCTGCAGGGCTGCAGAGCTGATATGCCCCTGTGTGTCTGTGTAAATCCAGGAAATTAACAGGCAGCAGCTTCAGCTGCCCACAGTTAAAATGGCTGCAGCCAGAATCAGTGGAGGGAGATTTCTGCAGCATATTTGGCAAGTACAGAATCACAGTATATATAAAATAATATGCAAAGTGGTTGGAGGGATGCTTCAGAATGGCAAAGATGTTTTTATTACAAATTATGTGACCAGGCTGCAGTTCCTCTTTAAAGCTTTGAGAGATGGAAGTGATGGTACCACATTCCTATGGATATTACAGCTCAGGATAAAGCAAGACTATAACATTTGAAGTGGCAGGGAAAGGATAAGGAGGAATTTTTTTCACTAATCATATTTGTATAATTTTAACATTTAAAGTACTTGTCTGGATAAAAACAAAAAAAACATTCAGTACATCTTTGCAATACCTGCACTAAAATTTCAAGCTGCATTGTCAACCCTGCCCAGTTCTCTCTTGCCGGGTTACAGAACATCTCCTGTTCTCCTCTTCTCTATAACCTAAGTGCAGGTGCTTTGTGGTCTGGTAGGGGAAAACTGGTCAAGGCTGGCAACACTGCTTAAGATTTTACTGCGGGAGTTTTAAAGAGACAAAACACAGGAAAATGAGCAGGTATTGCACAGATGTACTGAATAGTTTTTTTTTGTCTAGACTTTTACCCTGAAAATGCTGACTCACAATGCTGCAACTATATGCATCTAGTAGAGTTGCAGGAAAGTTATAGTGAAATGATAAATCAGAAACAAAAACAAAAGAAAAAGCACAAACAAAAAGGAGAAAAGAGCAAGTGGGAAGGAAGAAAATAGGGAGAGATCTATTATCATTTCACTATCTCTATTCAAACTTCTTATTTTACGCTTGTCACCTTATCACCTCATTTTACACTCTTTTCAAACACACTCATTAGATACGTCACATATGGTTTTTCCATTCAGGTTTCCCATATGGATGCTCTCATCCTACACCAATTGCACCCACCCACCCTGGATATGCCTGTGGCGGTTGTCACCATCCCCGCAGGTTACCCCAGTGTTGCTCTGCGGCTCTTTTGCGACCCTGGACGCTGTTCTACTGGATCGCTGATGCAGACGTGAGTTTGGACGCACAATCTTAAATTAATTCTATATAACTACAGTGGTGTGAAAAAGTGTTTGCCCCCTTCCTCATTTCCTGTTCCTTTGCATGTTTGTCACACTTAAGTGTTTCGGAACATCAAACCAATTTAAACAATAGTCAAGGACAACAGAAGTAAACACAAAATGCAATTTGTAAATGAAGGTGTTTATTATTAAAGGTGAAAAAAATCCAAACCATCATGGCCCTGTGTGAAAAAGTGATTGCCCCCTAAACCTAATAACTGGTTGGGCCACCCTTAGCAGCAACAACTGCAACCAAGCGTTTGCGATAACGTGCAATGAGGCTTTTACAGCGTCCTGGAGGAATTTTGGCCCACTCATCTTTGCAGAATTGTCCTAATTCAGTTACATTAGAGGGTTTTCGAGCATGAACGACCTCTTTAAGGTCATACCACAACATCTCAATAGGATTCAGGTCAGGACTTTGGCTAGGCCACTCCAAAGTCTTCATTTTTGTTTTTCTTCAGCCATTCGGTGGTGGACTTGCTGGTGTGTTTAGGATCATTGTCCTGCTGCAGAACCCAAGTTCGTTTCAGCTTGAGTACACGAACAGATGGTCGGACATTCTCCTTCAGGATCTCTTGGTAGACAGCAGAATTCATAGTTCCTTTTATCACGGCAAGTCTTCCAGGTTCTGAAGCAGCAAAACAGCCCCAGACCATCACACTACCACCACCATATTTTACTGTTGGTATAATGTTCTTTTTATGAAATGCAGTGTTCCTTCTACGCCAGATATACTTGGACACACACCTTCCAAAGAGTTTCACTTTTGTCTCATCGGTCCACAGAATGTTGTCCCAAAAGTCTTGGGGATCATCAAGATGTGTTGTGGAGAAATTGAGACGAGCTTTGATGTTCTTTTTGCTCAGCAGTGGTTTTCTCCTTGGAACTCTGCCATGCAGGCCATTTTTGCCCAGTCTTTTCCTGATGGTGGAGGCATGAATGCTGACCTTAACTGAGGCAAGTGGGGCCTGCAGTTCCTTGGACGTTGTTGTGGGGTCTTTTGAGACCTCTTGGATGAGTCGTCGCTGCGCTCTTGGGGTAATTTTGGGCGGCCGGCCACTCCTGGGAAGGTTCACCACTGTTCCATGTCTTCGCCATTTGTGGATAATGGCTCTCACTGTGGTTCGCTGGATTCCCAAAGCTTTGGAAATGGCTTTATAACCCTTTCCAGACTGATAGATCTCAATTACTTTCTTTCTCAATTGTTCCTGAATTTCTTTGGGTCTCGGCATGATGTGTAGCTTTTAAGGATCTTCTGGTGGACCTTACTGTGTCAAGCAGCTCCTATTTAAGTGATGCCTTGATTGTGAACAGGTGTGGCAATAATCAGGCCTGGGTGTGGCTAGAGAAATTGAACTCAGGTGTGGACAACCACAGTTATAGTATGTTTTAACAAGGGGGGCAATCACTTTTTCACACAGGGCCATGATGGTTTGGATTTTTTTTCACCTTTAATAATAAACACCTTCATTTACAAATTGCATTTTGTGTTTACTTGTGTTGTCCTTGACTATTGTTTAAATTGGTTTGATGTTCCGAAACACTTAAGTGTGACAAACATGCAAAGGAACAGGAAATGAGGCAAACACTTTTTCACACCACTGTAAATTATTCTTTAAATTTTTCTTATCTCCTGTTTATCCATTATTAATTTTTTCTCCTTTTCTTTTATAATTTTTTTAGAATTATTCCATGATGTATGCTCCTTATGAGCGGTTGCAACACCGCAAAACACATAGAGCCCTTAAATTATCACGATTTCTTCCTAATCATGGAATATTACGATTTTAATGACTCTATCTACATCCACAAATATTTTTTATGGCAAATAATTATTTTTATCATTACTTTTTGTTTTATCTTACCAAGGTTTTTTGGCTATTTTGGGCTCAACTACAGCATCAAATGTATGCATATGTATTATTGTTATCTTTGTTTTACATGGATATTGGAATATGACTCATTGTGCAATTTATGTATATCTAATCCATGGTTTATCATATAGAGGCTTGATGCCCATAGCATTTTCAGAGGTCTGATGCCCAAAAATGTTTTTTAACATACCATGGATTATATCAAATAAATAATTTTTTTTAGTCATTTGATCTAATCCTGTACTGCTGTGTGCTTCATTTAAAGTCCCAGTTTTCTCTCTTTTTCGTTTTAAACCATTGATCGGGATGGAGATGGGCATCCCTTTGGTGCCTGACTCATTTAAAGTCCCAAATGTACTTTCTTTATTTGATTACAGATATTTGTTGTCAAACAACGTGTACATTAATGCAGCTTATATGGAGCAATGCCAGATATGAAAAGGGTATCTTGTCGTGTGGATGGTTATACATTTATCCCAACATATTTCGCCACGGTGGGCTTCCTTGGGGGCTATATTAAGGTGGCAAAACACGTATCACTAAATATATAAAAAGAACATACATTTAGGACATAGTATTTAAATGTCATGCTCAAAACAAAGGTCAAAAACATTGCCTGCAAAGACCAACCACACAGTCACTCACCCACTACACACGAAGTATATACTTACTAAAAAAGCTATTAAGTTTTAGGTAGATCAGGGGTGCTGTGTGTAATTAGAACTAATTTGTTAGTGGCCAACACCAAAGAAAGTGGAAAAATGTTGAAAAAACATTTAATGAATATAGTTGGGCTTTGGTGTGATATAACATTTATATATATGAGAATAATATGTCTATATACTCTGCATTCAGTGTAGCCTATGTCTACAGTGCATTCAGTGGTGTATAGTTTCTAATACAGTGCAGGCGGTGTACACTGTATCTAATATAGTGTGTACAGTTTCTAATACCCTTCAGGCAGTGTACACATTATACAATACAGTGCAGCCGTTGTACAGTTTCTAATACAGTGCAGGTGGTGTACACAGTATCTATTACAGTGTGTACAGTTTCAAATACACTTCAGGAGGTGTACACAGTATATAATACAGTGCAGCTGTTGTACAGTTGCTAAAACAGTGCAGGCGGTGTACACAGTATCCAATACAGTGTGTACGGTTTCCAAAACACTTCTGGTGGTGTACACAGTATATGTCACGTACCTGGTGAAGGAGCCCAGAATGCAGGGAGCGGCTTTTCGTAGCCTCTGACTCGAGAACCCCGGGAAGTGGAGACAGGAACTCTAGAGTTCAGAGGGCACAAGTGCCAAGTGGGTGTAGGACTGGTCCGGACCTCTGAAGGAGTGTAGGTAACACAGAACCGCAGGATAAGCAGGCAGCAGATGATACACAGGAACTTGGCAGAGGCACTAGAACAGCTGGCAGGGAGGAGATGTCCTGAAACACAGAAGATGCCGGAGACTGGAACAACCAGTAGCCAGACTGGAGTGGTAGGTTGCAGCAGGAACACAGCAGTCAAGCAGGAACAGCGGATTGCCAGGGATAGTCAAGGTACAAGCCGGGTTGGTAACAGGCGGGCAGCAGACAGTTCCAAGGGAGAGGCAAAAGCGTAGTCAGACAGGCCAAAGGTCGGAGGCTGGCAGCAAACAGACGTCGTCAGGAACAGGCCGGGTAAACAGGGATCATGGTAAAAAGAGTAGCAGGAAGCAGGAACACCGAACACGCTGTAGACTGGACAGCAAGGAGGCACAGTGACAGGTTCCTTAAGTAGCCCTTTGGGCGCCAAAAACGGTTGCACGGTGTGTCTGCGCGCCCCCGCATGTAACCGTGCGCCCGTTCGTGACCCCGCGCACCCGCGTGCGTCCGTTTGTACCATCGCGCACCCGCGTGCGCCCGTTCGTACCAACGCGTACCCGCGTCCGTTCGCGCCAACGCGCGCCCATGGATACCGATTAGTTCTTAACATGGGGATTCTGCGGGCAGGTCTCCCATATGACACTGGATTACCGGAATGACCATGACAGTATATAATACAGTGTAGCCATTGTAAAATTGCTAATACAGTGCAGGCGGTGTACACGTCAGGCTGTGTATTGATATATATATATATATATATATTGTGAGGGGGTTAGCTCGGTAGCGGGTGTGTGTGACCCCCTGGATGGGTTCACAACACAAAGTCAGGCACAGCAGACAGCGGTGTAGGTGCAAAAAAACAAAAGATCCGGTTTATTTAGGCTACATGCAGTGATACATATAACAGCCAAACAAAATAAAACAAGAAAATAAATCCTGGTCAGCTTGACCTCTAACTACACACGTAGACTCCCTGTCTAACAACTGGGTGCAGCCTTGTGCTGTACCAGTCCCTGCCTTTGTTGTAAAGGTTTTGCCACACAGGCGTTAACTCACCGCACAGTACAGGTGACACACTCCCCAGTCTATACAACACAAAACTGGTTCCAGGATGGAGCATCTCCCTATGCATGCTGGGGTTTTTTGTAGAGGCCTTAATGAGCCCACTTACTACAGCTGGGCTCATTAACTCTTCCCCTCTAATTGTAAAAGTCTGCATAAAGCCTGAATCTAGGACACACATATTTACCATCCTGGATACAACCAGGTGATTTTACCTGCGTGCTGCCACATACCCCCCCTCTTGTTTCAACCTTGGGGTTGTAACACAAGCAGCCAGACACGCATGTATCCGAGACAAAGCATCCACATTCCCCATTTTAACACCAGGGCGATGCTTAACTGTAAAGTTAAATTCCTGTAGGGCCAGGAACCACCTATTTACCCTTCTATTGGTCTCCTTGTTTTGAGCCATCCACTTTAAAGGAGCGTGATCAGTCACCAGGTCAAAGTGCCTACCTAGCAGATAGTACCGAAGGGAATCTAGAGCCCACTTCACTGCTAAACATTCCTTCTCAATCGTGGAGTAATTTACCTCATGGGACTTTAACTTCCTGCTGAGGTAAATGACTGGGTGCTCTTCCCCGTTCCAGACCTGGGATAACACTGCTCCTAACCCAACGTCTGATGCATCAGTTTGTACAACAAAGTCCTTAGAGAAGTCTGGTGAGTACAACACTGGCTGGCTACATAAGGCTGTTTTTAAGGACTGAAATGCTTCCTCAGCCTCTGGGGACCATTTAACCATAACCGACTCTTTCCCTTTTGTCAGGTTGGTGAGGGGCACAGCCTGAGAAGCAAAATGGGGAATGAATCGTCGATAATAGCCAGCGATTCCCAGAAGGGCTCGTACCTGTTTCTTGCTGTTGGGACGTGGCCAACTCTGTATGGCCTCGACTTTATTGACTTGGGGTTTTATCACCCCCCTCCCAATAGTGTACCCAAGATATTTGGCCTCCTCCTGTCTAATGGTACACTTCTTTGGATTGGCCGTAAACCCAGCTTCCCGGATAGAGTCTAGGACTGCTTGTACTTTTGGCAAATGTGAGACCCAGTCTGTGCTATGGATAATCACATCATCCAGGTAAGCTGCAGCATATTTCTGATGGGGCCTCAGAATCTTAGGCCGCGTACACACGCGCGGACTGTTTGCCCAACCTTGTTCGTCAAACAGTTTCGGCAAACAGTCCGCTCAAAATTTGCATGAGCGGACTTGCCCACACACGAGCGGACTGTTTGACGAACAAGGTTGGGCAAACAGTTCGCTCAACTTTTGAAATGAACGGACTCGCCCACGTAAGGAGGAGGCAAATCCGCCCATTTCGAGCGCGTGTACAGGTAGGCGGGGCCCGCGAAGGAGACTTCGCGGGCTCCGCCGCCTGGAATGGGCTTAAAGGGGAACCCCAACGCCGAAAAAAATCGGCGTGGGGGTTCCCCCAAAGTCCACACCATACCCTTGTCCGAGCACGCTACCCGGCCGGCCAGGAAAGGGGGGCGAGCGAGCGCGCCCCCCCTCCTGAGCCGTACCAGGCCGCGTGCCCTCAACATGGGGGGTGCCTTGGGGAAGGGGGGGCCGCGCGGCCCCCCCACCCCAAAGCACCTTGTCCCCATGTTGATGAGGACAAGGGCCTCTTCCCGACAACCCTGGCCGTTGGTTGTCGGGGTCTGCGGGCGGGGGGCTTATCGGAATCCGGGAGCCCCCTTTAAGAAGGGGGCCCCCGGATACCGGCCCCCCCACCCTATGTGAATGAGTATGGGGTACAATGTACCCCTACCCATTCACCTGTGAAATAAAGTACCAAAAAAAACACAACACAGGGGGAAAAAATATTTTATTGCACAGCTCCGGGGGTCTTCCGTCTTCGGGGGTCTTCTCGCCGGACTCCTCCGCTATCTGTGTGTAGCTCTTTTACTAGCGGAGGAATCCGGCTTTCTTCCTCCCCGCCGCCGGCCTCTTCTCCCGACTTCGGGGGTCTTGTCCCCCTCTTCGGTTCTTCTGCCGGGCCACCGCGCCTTCTTGTAGCTCTTTTACAGGCGGTGGCCCGGTCTTCTGTCGCCGCTGTCGTCGTCGCCGCCGCCGCCGCCGCCTTCCGTTCTTGTTCTTCTTCTTGTTCTTCTTCTTCTTCTCCTGGAGATGTTGACTCGACGATCTCTCCGGCCGGAATGCCAGGGACACGCTCCGCTGCCACTTATATAGTGACAATGGGGCGGTGTCACATGGTATATGTCACATGGGTTGGTCACATGGGTTGATGTCACATGGGGACTATGACATCGTAAGGGGGCGGGGTCACCATGTGACCAACCCATGTGACATATACCATGTGACACCGCCCCATTGTCACTATATAAGTGACCGCACAGCGCGGCCCTGGTATTCCGGCCGGAGAGAGCGTCGAGTCAACATCTCCAGGAGAAGAAGAAGAAGAAGAACAAGAAGAAGAACAAGAACGGAAGGCGGCGGCGGCGGCGACGACGACAGCGGCAACAGAAGACCGGGCCACCGCCTGTAAAAGAGCTACAAGAAGGCGCGGTGGCCCGGCAGAAGAACCGAAGAGGGGGACAAGACCCCCGAAGTCGGGAGAAGAGGCCGGCGGCGGGGAGGAAGAAAGCCGGACTCCTCCGCTAGTAAAAGAGCTACACACAGATAGCGGAGGAGTCCGGCGAGAAGACCCCCGAAGACGGAAGACCCCCGGAGCTGTGCAATAAAATATTTTTTCCCCCTGTGTTGTGTTTTTTTTGGTACTTTATTTCACAGGTGAATGGGTAGGGGTACATTGTACCCCATACTCATTCACATAGGGTGGGGGGCCGGTATCCGGGGGCCCCCTTCTTAAAGGGGGCTCCCGGATTCCGATAAGCCCCCCGCCCGCAGACCCCGACAACCAACGACCAGGGTTGTCGGGAAGAGGCCCTTGTCCTCATCAACATGGGGACAAGGTGCTTTGGGGTGGGGGGGCCGCGCGGCCCCCCCTTCCCCAAGGCACCCCCCCATGTTGAGGGCACGCGGCCTGGTACGGCTCAGGAGGGGGGGCGCGCTCGCTCGCCCCCCTTTCCTGGCCGGCCGGGTAGCGTGCTCGGACAAGGGTCTGGTGTGGACTTTGGGGGAACCCCCACGCCGATTTTTTTCGGCGTTGGGGTTCCCCTTTAAGCCCATTCCAGGCGGCGGAGCCCGCGACGTCTCCTTCGCGGGCCCCGCCTACCTGTACACGCGCTCGAAATGGGCGGACTTTCCGAGCGGGAACAGTCCGCTCATTTCGAAAGTACAGCGGACAAGCCCACACACGGGCGGACTGTTCGCTCAAACAAGGTTTCAGCGGACAGTTTTTCGGAATTTCCGAAAGACTTTGTCCGTCCAACTGTCCGCTGAAACTGTCCGCTGAAAGCCCACACACGAGCGGACTGTCCGCCCAAACACTGTTCAGCGGACAAGGTTGGGCGAACAGTCCGCCCGTGTGTACGCGGCCTTATCCATTTTCCGCTGGAATGTTGCCGGTGCATTCTGTAACCCAAACGGCATTCTCTTATATTGGAATGCCCCATCTGGGGTTACAAACGCAGTTTTCTCCTTGGCCGACTCGGACAGGGGAATTTGCCAATAGCCTTTGGTGAGATCAAGAGTTGTCATATATCGGGCTGTTCCCAGCCGGTCAATCAACTCATCTATACGTGGCATGGGGTAGGTGTCAAATTTTGTAACTTTATTTAATTGTCTAAAATCATTACAAAACCGCCAGCTCCCATCATGTTTGGGCACTAGTACGATAGGACTGGACCAGTCACTCTGGGACTCCTCTATCACACCCAATTCCAGCATCCTTTGAACCTCCCCACGTATTGCCTCCCGTCGGGCCTCTGGTATTCTATAAGGTTTTAGTTTTACCCTTTCTCCTGGCGGGGTGATAATGTCATGCTCTACGCCAGATGTTTGTCCCGGAAGCTCAGAGAAAATCTCTTTGTTACGAAGTACAAACTCTTTAACCTCCTGTTGTTGGGGTTTCGATAAGGTGTCTGCTATTCCAACCTCAGGAACTAAGCAATCAGGCTGTACTTGTGACAAAGTCTCTGCGACTAGGGATTCCCTATCCCTCCAGGCTTTCAGCAGATTGACGTGATAGATCTGCTCCGGCTTTCGCCTTCCTGGCTGTCTAACCCTGTAGTTCACCTCACTAATTTTTTCAATTACTTCATATGGACCTTGCCATTTGGCCAGAAATTTGCTTTCAACCGTAGGGACTAGCACCAAGACCCTATCCCCCGGGGAAAAAGTACGGGTCTTGGCCCCACGGTTGTACACTCTCTGCTGTGCTAACTGCGCTTGGGTTAAATGTTCCTTTACAATTGGCATTACCTGTGCAATTCTATCTTGCATCAGGGCGACATGCTCAATCACACTCCTGTGAGGAGAACTCTCATTTTCCCAAGTTTCCTTGGCGATATCCAGCAGCCCTCTTGGGTGTCTCCCATAGAGCAACTCGAAGGGTGAGAAACCCGTAGAGGATTGGGGTACCTCCCTAATGGCAAACATCAGATAGGGTATTAGACAATCCCAATTCTTTCCATCTCTATCCACCACCTTCTTTAACATTTGTTTTAGGGTTTTGTTGAATCTTTCAACCAACCCATCTGTTTGGGGGTGATACACAGATGTACGCAATTGTTTCACTTTGTACAACTTGCATAATTCTTTCATAACCCGAGACATAAAGGGTGTACCTTGGTCCGTAAGCAGTTCCTTACAAATACCCACGCGGCTAAAAACAAGGGATAGCTCTTTGGCTATGGTTTTGGCCGAGGTATTTCGGAGAGGAATTGCTTCCGGATAACGGGTGGCATAGTCCAATATAACCAAAATGTACTGATGCCCCCTAGCAGACTTCATTATCGGACCTACCAAATCCATTGCGATCCTCTCAAAGGGGACCTCAATGATAGGAAGAGGTACCAGTGGGTTACGGAAATGTGGCATAGGTGCCGACTTCTGACACACAGGGCAGGAGGAACAATACTTTTCTATTTCCTTCATGACCCCAGGCCAATAGAATCTCTGCAATACCCTCTCTCTGGTTTTCTCTGTCCCCAGATGACCACCCAGAATGTGTCCATGAGCCAATTCTAACACCAACTTCCTGTAAGGTTTGGGCACTACAAGTTGCTCAATGGTTTCTTCTGCCCTTTGAGCCACTCGATATAGCAGGTCCTTTTCCATAGTGAAGTAAGGATAAGGGCAAGTCTTATCTGGGTTCACTAACTCGCCATCTATTTTCACCACATTTTCCCGTGCCTTTATTAGGGTGGGGTCTTTTAACTGTTCTGTGGCAAAATTTTCCCTGTGAACCTCAAGATCCAAAAACTCCACAGACGGCATGTTTTCATCTGAGGATGTTGGCTCCTCCCCAGTTTCTCGAGTTTCCCCCGCCAATACCGACAAGGGAAATTCAGGAGAGTCCTCACCACTCCCAGAGGAATTCTGGTCATCTTCCTGGTTTATAGGGGCACCAATGGGGGCCTCAGGACAATCCCAGAGTTCCCAGAATTTTGGAAAATCCCTTCCCACAATAGCATCATGTGGTAAGTGAGACACTAACCCCACCTGATGAGAGAGGTTACCTTTGGGGGTCTCAAAAAACACTGAAGTTACAGGATACTCTCGGGTGTTCCCATGCACACAAATAACAGCCACCCTGTTCTTCCCAGAGACCTCTGTAGTAACTAATTCAGCTTTTATCAATGTTACCAGGCTACCTGAATCTAGCAACACATCAACATGTCTACCATTAATACACATTTTACATAAATGTTTCTCAGGTCCCCGAATGGCAGTGCATGCAACTGTCGCAAACAGCGACTGACGTCTCTCCCTTATAAAGTCACATTGCATAGGCTCATCCACAACTGGGCAATTGGCTGCAATATGTCCCTCTTGGCGGCAGCGGTAGCAAATAATCTTTTTCGCTGCCTCTTGCAGCATGGGCTTCCTGGGCTGCTCCCGCCAGACCTTAGGTAGAACTCCCACCCTCTCACTCTCTCCACCCTCACCCCTTGGAGTCATCTTACCCGCCACTGGGGATGATCTGGTCTTAGGGGGGAAAGTCCGTGAGTCCCTGGAAGAGGTGGTCAAGTTCTCTGTAGCCAAGTACCTCTCAACCAGATCCACAAGTTTATCTGCATTTTCTGGGTCTCCATGGCTTACCCATTTTTGGATGGCAGTAGGAAGAGCTCTCAGGAAACGATCCATAACCACACGTTCCACAATGTTTGGTGCGGTCAAAATCTCTGGCTGCAGCCACTTCCTGCTCAGGTGAATGAGATCATACATTTGAGACCTGGGAGGTTTTCCAACCTGAAAAGTCCAGTTATGCACACGCTGAGCCCGGACTGCCAGGGTGACACCCAGCCGTGCCAATATTTCTGCTTTTAGCACCACATAGTCTTTTGCTTGTTCAGGCTCTAGGTCATAATAAGCTTTCTGCGATTTCCCAGTTAACAGAGGGGCCACCAGTCCAGCCCATTGCTCCTTAGGCCACTTTTCCCTTTCAGCAGTCCTTTCAAATGTGGTCAAAAACACCTCCGGATCATCCTCTCCAGTCATTTTTGTCAGTAAACGGCTCACACCAAAGGATGCGGTATTATTGTACCCACTTGCTTCATTGGTCTGCGGACGTTGCTGTATCAATGTCTCTATTTGCTGTTGAAAATTCTGCTCTTGCTTCTGCAACAGGTCTATGAAGCGGGCTTCAGATCGCTGCTGGGCTTGTTGCTGAGCTTCCAAACTCTGCTGCAAAGTTGCATTTGTCTGCTGCTGATTTGCATTTGCCTGCTGCTGGGCGGCAAGGCTCTGTTGTTGAGCTGCAAGGCTCTTTTGTAAACCTGCATTTGTTTGCTGCTGGTTTGCATTTGCTAGAGCCAGCTGTCTCAGTATCTCCTCCATGCTGGCCTTAACAACAAAAAAAAAAACTGCCCGCATTCTCTACCAACTGTGAGGGGGTTAGCTCGGTAGCGGGTGTGTGTGACCCCCTGGATGGGTTCACAACACAAAGTCAGGCACAGCAGACAGCGGTGTAGGTGCAAAAAAACAAAAGATCCGGTTTATTTAGGCTACATGCAGTGATACATATAACAGCCAAACAAAATAAAACAAGAAAATAAATCCTGGTCAGCTTGACCTCTAACTACACACGTAGACTCCCTGTCTAACAACTGGGTGCAGCCTTGTGCTGTACCAGTCCCTGCCTTTGTTGTAAAGGTTTTGCCACACAGGCGTTAACTCACCGCACAGTACAGGTGACACACTCCCCAGTCTATACAACACAAAACTGGTTCCAGGATGGAGCATCTCCCTATGCATGCTGGGGTTTTTTGTAGAGGCCTTAATGAGCCCACTTACTACAGCTGGGCTCATTAACTCTTCCCCTCTAATTGTAAAAGTCTGCATAAAGCCTGAATCTAGGACACACATATTTACCATCCTGGATACAACCAGGTGATTTTACCTGCGTGCTGCCACAATATATATATATATATATATATATACCCTGCATTCAGTGGAGCCTATATATACAGTGAATTCGGTGGTGTATACTTTCTAATACACTTTATGCGGTGTACACAGTATCTGATACAGTGTGTACAGTTTCTACTACACTTCTGGTGGTGTACTCAGTATACAATACAGTGCATTTTCTAATACAGTGCAGGCTGTGTACACAGTATCTAATACAGTGTGTGCAGTTCCTAATAGACTTCTGGTAGTGTACACAGTATACAATACAGGGTAGCCACTGTACAGTTTCTAATACAGTGCAGGCAGTGTACACAGTATCTAATACAGTGTGTGCAGTTTCTAATACACTTCTGGTGGTGTACACAGTATACAATACAGTGCAACTGGTGTACAGTTTCTAACACAGTGCAGGTGGTGTACACATCATCTAATGCAGTGTGTACAGTTTCTAATACACTTATATATATATATATATATACTCTGCATTCAGTGTAGCATAGTTTCTAATACACTTCAGGCAGTGTACACAGTATCTAATACAGTGTAGTGTGGTAATGCAAAACAAAAAATATATAATGTCCAGAAGGCAACCAAGGAGAGGCAGATGCTCAAAGACCACTAAAAGAGGGCAAGCAGCCTCTGTTTCTACAGTGAACAGTGGTGGTCGTGGACATGGTTCATCCTCTGCAGGTAGCCATGGGGCATGCTAGTCCCTTTTTTCTGCTGCTGGCCATGTTATTGAGCCACAGTTCAAGCAACCATTTCCAGAGTCTACATTATATGGTGCAGGAATATCTAGGGGCAAGAGCAGATTGGGGACCTTTCCAACAGCATCTACTGGGTTACTGGGTCTTGAGGATGGACCACTGGCCAGAACTTTCTCAATATGCAATCAAGCTACTGGCCTGCCCTGCATCCAGCATGCTTTCTGAACACAGAGCCTCCAGTGCTACTGGAGGGTTTGTAACAGATTAAAGAGGGTGTTTGTCCTCAGACTCCATTGATAGGCATGTTATTATAATTTTTGATATAATAATTCACAGCAGGGCCCATTCCTGCGTCCAACAAGAGTCTGTGAGACACAATGTTGTGGCACCACCACCCTAGGACCAATATTTCTGCCCCTGTTTAACAGGGGCATGTAATTAAAATTTTTGATATAATATTTCACAGTAGGGCTCATCCTTGCGCCCAACAAGAGTATCTGTAAGGGGTTACAGTGTTGTAGCAACACCACCATCACACAAGGCCTAATTTTTCTGCCCCTGTTTAACAGGGGCATGTAAGCACAATTTTTTATAGAAAATAGAATGCATTAAGGTGAAAAACACTGAGGGGTTACAGCCCCTTTAATGTCTAAATCACTGGCAATAAAGGTGAGTACACCCCTAAGTGAAAATGTTCAAATTGGGCCCAAAGTGTCAATATTTTGTTTGGCCACCAATATTTTCCAGCACTGCCTTAACTCTCTTGGACATGAAGTTAACCAGAGCTTCACAGGTTGCCACTGGAGTCTTCTTCCACTCCTTCACGATGACATCATGGAGCTGGCAGATGTTAGAGACCTTAGGCAATGGTCATCTTGGAGGTATGTTTGGGGTTGTTATCATGTTGGAATACTGCCCTGCAGCCCAGTCTCCGAAGGGAGGGGATCATGCTCTGCTTCAGTATGTCACAGTATATGTTGGCATTCATGGTTCCCTCAATGAACTGTAGCTCCCCAGTGCAGCCCCAGACCATGACACTCCCACCACAATGCTTGACTGTAGTTAAGACACACTTGTCTTTGTACTCCTCACCTGGTTGTTGCCACACATCTGAACCAAATAAGTTTAACTTGGTCTCATCAGACCACAGGACACGGTTCCAGTAATTCATGTCCTTCCTTAGTCTGCTTGTCTTCAGCAAACTGTTGGTGTGCTTTCTTGTGCCTCATATTTAGAACAGGCTTCCTTCTGCAATGACAACTATGCAGACAAATTTGATGCAGTGTGTGGCATATGGTCTGAACACTGACAGCCTGAACCCCACCCCTTCAACCTCTGCAGCAATCCTGGCAGCACTCCTACTTCTATTTTGCAAAGACAACTTCTGGATTTGACACTGAGCACGTGCACTGCACTTTTTCGGCCGACCATGGCGAGGCCTGTTCTGAGTGAAACCTTTTCTGTTAAACCACTGTATGGTCTTGGCCACCGTGATGCAGCTCAGGTCTTGACAATCATTTTATTGCCTATGCCAACTTTATGTAGAGCAACAATTATTTTTTTCAGATCCTTAGAGATTTCTTTGCCATGAGGTGCCATGTTGAACTTCCAGGGAGCAGTATGAATGAGAGTGATAACACCAAATGTACCACACCTGCTCCCCATTCACACCTGAGACCTTGTAACACTAACAAGTCACATGACACAGAGGAAGAAAAATGGCTAATTGGGCCCAATTTGGACATTTTAATTTAGGAGTAAACTCACTTTTGTTGCCAGTGGTTTAGACATTAATGGCTCTGTGTTGAGTTATTTTGAGGGGGCAGAAAATGTACACTGTTATACAAGCTGTACACTCACTACTTTACATTGCAGCAAAGTGTAATTTCTTCAGTGTTGTCACATGAAAAGATATAATAAAATGTTTACAAAAATGTGAGGGGTGTACTCCCTTTTGTGAGATACTTTACATAAATAAGGTTTATAAGTAGATGTTGATATTAAATAGTTGTGTAAACAATAAATATATTGTGATGTATCTCTATATCTTAACAATATGTATAATGTGATCTGTGTATAATAAATGGATACATTGTTGACTATCAACATATTATTTCATCAATATAGCAACCAATAACAAGTCACATTTAGTCTAGGTTCACACTAATTAGACTTTGAAATCGCACAACTTCACTTGACTTCATGTCTTCCTTCTGAAGAAGTCCATGCCTCTGGAGTAACGCGCATAGGAGCCTTGAGTCTCACGTCATCTCACAGCCATCATACCATTGAGCCAAGGGTCAGCATATGTGTTTGATGCGTGCATTTTAGCTAGCACTGGTGGCAGTGCTCTATTTTGTAAGTGCAATATTCTTCTTTTATTTGTTAAACCTTATAAATAGAGAGCATTAGATTGTGTGTGCTTCCCTTTTCTTCCCATATACATCAGGTGTTCTTGAGTGCCTGAGGTCCTGTGTACCCTTCCTATGGGAAAAGAGAAGTGAGTATCTACCAATAGTCAATCAGAGTCATTATCCCTGAGGGGAACAAAGCTTACTTTGACCTTCTGGTAATATATGTGTCATGGCTTTGAGATGAGCGGCCAGTTTCTATAGTGGTGGAACATGGAGCACTTCTATTATTTGGATCACAGTATCACAGTGGTGATTTCATATAATGATTGGACTTTAATTTACACTATTTTTGAATTATCATATTTGTTGCACATTATAATTGTTTTAGATGTTTATAGAACTTTTTATGAATGTATATTTTGGTGCTGATATTTAGTACAACTTGTGTCAGCTGGCATCCTTATTATCATTATTTTTATTTCATATATTTGAGCACAGGATTTGTGTGTATATTGTGGTTGTGCTAATGGATTTTAGTATTATAATTATGAGCATCTGCAGAACTTTTTTCAGGGGGGGGGGCATAATTTTAAGGCCACCCATGCTCCACACCTTTTTGACAATGTCATGAAGGGGAGGGGCTTAGTCAGTACACAGAAAGCACAGGCCAGGGTCCCCCATATAGATCCCCCTTTAGAGCAGGACAGGTCCCTCATAGAATAGATCCCCTTTACTTAGTCTTCTCACTCTTACCTTTTTTCACCTCACTGTACCCATCAATGCAGCCTCACCAGTCCCCATCAAATTCAGCCTACCAGTGCCATTCACATGCAGCCTGCCAGTGCCCATCACATGCAGCCTCATCAGTGCCCATCAAATGCAGATCCATCAGTGCCCACCAAATGCAGGCTTATTAGTACCCACCAAATGCAGCCTCACTGTGCCCATTAAATGCAGCCTCACTGTGCTCATCAATACAGCCTAATTGTGCCTATCAATATTGCCTCGCTGTGCCCATCAAATGCAGCCTCACTTTGCCCATCAATGCTGCCTCACTGTGCTCATCAAATGCAGCCACTGTGCCCATTAATGCAACTTCACTGTGGCCATCAATGCAGCCTCAATGTGCCCATCAAACGCAGCCTCACTGTGCCCATCAAATGCAGCCTCACTGTGCCCATCACTGCAGCCTCACTGTGCCCATCAATGCAGACTCACCAGTGCCCATAAAATGCAGCCTCACTGTGTCTATCAAATGCAGTCACTGTGCCCACCAACTGCAGCCTCACTGTGCCCATCAATGCAGCCTCACTGTGCCCATCAAATGCAGACTCAACAGTGCCCATCAAATGCAGCCTCATTGTGCCCATCAAATGCAGCCTCACTGTTCCCATCATTGCTGCTTTATTGTGCCCATCAATGCAGCCTCACTGTGCCCATCAAATGCAGTCACTGTGCCCATCAATGCAGCCTTACTGTGCCCATTAAATGCAGTCTCACCAATGCCAATCAAATGCAGCCTCACTGTGCCCATCAATGCAGACTCACTGTGCCCATCAAATGCAGCCACACTGTGCCAATCAAATGCAGCCTCACTGTGCCCATCAAATTCAGCCTCACCAGTGGGCTCTAATTAGGGAAGTTGCAGGGTCTTCATCCCTTTAAATGTGATTTTTCTTTGAGAATGTTTTACCTAAAGTTCTATTTTTGTTGCAGGGGATGCCAAAAATCTGATTTGTATCTTAGTGCAGACTTCTGGGAAAAGCACTAAGTCAATTACACAAGTGGGACATGACAAAGCTGACGGGGGTGGCGGGGAGGGGGGAGAATTCTGTACACCATCTGTTTATGGAATGCCTCCAGGTAGCAATATTGCATTTTACAAAAAATGAGAGCTCTGCAGATTGAAAAGGAAATGTCATTTTTTAAGACCAATTACAATATGGCTTCTGTCGCAATTGTATGCGCTATGTTTTATTTTATTTTTATTTGCTAAAGTGGAGTTACCCTTTAAGCTCCAAATACGGGAAAGCTTCTTCACAGTAAGAGCTGAGAAAATGTGGAGTAGACTTACACAAGAACTAGTTCTGGCCATCTCAGTATATTGTTTTTTTTAAAAAAGGCTTGTATTATTTCCTAAATGCACAAAATATAAAAAATATTTATAGCTATTAGCACCAGGGGTCGTTGATCCAGAATATATCCAATTGCCTCCAGGAGAATCAGAATTTTTTTTCCCCTCGCTGGAGCAAATTGGATCATGCTTTACTGGAGGTTTTTGTGCCTTCCTCTGGATCAAGTACAGCTTTACTGCATATGCAAAGATCTTCTACAGTGGGGAAAATAATTGATTCCCTGCAGATTTTGTAAGTATGCCCACTTACAAAGAAATGAAGGGTCTATAATTGTTATTATTATATTTGACTATGACCATAAGAACACCATCAGTAAAGTCAAGCAAAGAGGTGAACACATTATGCTTTGGAGCTGTTTCTCTGCTAAAGGTAAAGCTGACTTTGCCACATTAAGGGGGCCAATGGATGGGGCCACGTAACGTAAAATCTTGGATGAGAACCTTCATCCCTCAGCCAGAACACTGAAGATGGATTGTGGATGGGTCTTCCAGCATGAAAATAACCCAAAACATACCATCATGGCAACAAAGGAGTGTCTCAAGAAGAAGCACATTAAGTTCATGGCGTGGCCTAGCCAGTCTCCAGAACTTAAACCTACAGAAAATGTATGGAGGGAGCTGAAACTTTGAGTTGCCAATTGACAGCCAAGAAACCTAAAGGATTGAGAGAAGATCTTTAAAGAAGAGCGGAACAAAATGCCTGTGTGCAAGCCTGGTAACCAACTACAAGACATCATAAATCTGTGCTTGCCAACAAGGGAATAGTCATGTTTTGCTTGGTGATCAAATACATTATTCTACCTATTGAATTCAATATATAAAATTTGTATCATGTGTTTTTTTCTCAAATTTTAGTTTATATTCTGTGTCTATCATTTAACCACTTGCCAACCGTGCTATAGCCGAATGACGGCTACAGTGTGGACAGTTAGTTCTGAGAGGCAATCATATGATGCCCTCCTGTGACCACTGAGCCAATCAGCAGATCCTTACCATGTGTCCAATCACAGCCGATCACAGATGTAAATAGATCTTGGATATCAGCACTCATTTCTTCATGCTGAGAGCATGAGGAGAGGAGAAGAGAGGCGAAACCTGGCTTCTCCAAAAGGGACATCTACACTGATAACAGGACACTGATTATCAGTGTCCTGATTATTAGTGCAGTCCAAACAGTGCCCACCAGTGCTGCCAATCATTGCCCACCAGTGCTGCCAATAAGTGCCTACCAGTGCTGCCAATTCTTGCCCATCAGTGCCTCCACATCAGTGTCCCCTATCAGTGCTGCTTACCAGTGTTGCCCATCAGTGCTACCTATCAGTGCCCATCAGTGCTACCTATCAGTGCAGCCTCATCAGTGCCCACATGTGCCTCCTCATCAGTGCCCACCAGTGCCCACTCATCAGTGTCCATCAGTTCAACCTATCAGTGCCCATCAATGCCCATCAGCGCTGCCCCATCAGTGCCCATCAGTGCAGCCTCATCAGCACACATCAGGGAAGGAAACAAATTACCTATTTCCAAAATGTTATAACAAACTGAAAAAGTTTTTTTTTTCTCAAAATTTGGGGATTTATTTGTTTGTTTAGCAAAAAAAAAAAAAAAAAAACAGTGGTGATTAAATACCACCAAAAGAAAACTCTATTTGTGTGAAAAAATGATAAACATTTTGTTTGGGTACAGTGTTGCATAACCGAGCAGTTGTCATTCAAAGTGTACTAAAAGCTGAAAATTGGCCTGGTCATGGTCAGGAAGGAGGTAAAGGTGCCCAGTAGGCAAGTGGTTATAATACACCTTCATTTTTTTGTAAGTGGGCAAACTTACAAAATCTGAAGGTGATCAAATAATTATTTTTCCCACTGTATTTTAGAAACTGCAGTTAAAAATTCTTTGCAGAGTTATAACAACAAAATAGGATATATGCTATGTTTTGTTAATCAATAAATCGTAGTAGTGTTTTTGTGTGTTATTGTTGACTTCATTTTTTTATGTTTTGAGATTTTATTACCTATGTTAAAGCTTTTGATTACACACATATTGTAATAAATGGAAAACTGTCCTTTGCACACTTATCTACTGCATTTTAAAGCTTTAATTATTTCTTATATATATATATTGTTCTGCTACATACTTATTATTTTTTTTGTAAGTAAATTACGTCTATTTCTTGTATCTCCAACGCTATCAAACATGTCATCTTTTGTAGCTAGAAATATTCATAATTTCAAAGGAACAACTAATTCTTTCTTTAGAAGTGTAGCGCCAGTACTCCTGATGAGTATGCGCTATGTCTGTAAATTTAGTTTTTGCCCAAAACTATAGTTAAGTTTTGGGGTTAATTGTTATAAATTATGCTTTGGCATTAGTTTGGCTGGGCTGTATTAAGGTTCTGCCTGGTCATAGGTGGGGTTTGCACCTGTGAGAGGAATTAGAATGCAGTCTGGGTACCAATCTCTCTCTCTGAGCCAATCAGTGGGTGCGTTTGTTCAGCTGTGTATTCCGGGAGAGGGTACTTAAGGTGCTGAAGTGACATGGTTCTGGGTTTCGGTCCAGAAGTTGTTGCTAACTCCGTGGTCCTGGTCCTCCTGACCAGCCCCCAGAGGCCCTCATGGCCTGGGGTGCAGATCCATCCACTTTCGAGCCTCGGAACTGGATAGTTGAAGGCGCAGTAACTGGAAGGAGGATTCTAATGCCGTGTACACATGACAGGACTTAAGTCCGGCAGACTTTCGACAGAGTTCTGATGGAGTTCTGACAGAGTTCTGACTGACTTTCCGAATGAACGGACTTGGCCACACACAATCACACCAAAGTCCGACGGATTCGAACGTGATGACGTATGACTGGACTAGAATAAGGAAGTTCATAGCCAGTAGCCAATAGCTGCCCTAGCGTCGGTTTTAGTCCGTCAGACTAGCACACACACGAGTGGATTTCTGGGTCCGGCAGAGTTCTGTCGGAAAAATTTGAAACATGTTCCATTTCTAAAGTCTGTCAGACTTTTGCAAATCAAAAGTCCGCTGCAGCCCACACACGTTCGAATAGTCTGCCGGAATCATTCCGTCAGACTTTTGATGTTGAAAAGTCTGGTCGTGTGTACGGGGCATAAGGTGATTCGGTGCCGTCTCGGGTTTGGAGAGGCCCAGCAACTCTACATGCAACCAGGGGAGGACTCTTCAGTAAGAGCACCACGGAGGAGGCTGGCTGCTTGGTAAGAGCCTGGAAGCTATGGAAGGAGTTGCTATGGACATTGATTGAATCCACATTGATTGAATCCACATTTCTTACTGTATCACCAGACCGGCTGCAAGACTCTGGTACAGTAAGAAAAGTTCCTACTTCTATCCTTCCGGTTACAACTAAATGTTCACCCAAGTCTGTGTGAGAGACTTTGCAAGGCTATAATTACTTGTTGGCTGCTAGAGCCAAGGTCAAGGATGTATCCAACAGTTAAAGAATCCAGTTGCGAGTGGCTATTCCCTGGATTGTGTACAGAGAGAGACTTTTATTGAAGTTAGCAGTTCCAAGCACCTGAGCTAAACTTTATTCTGATACCCACTATTTCCAACTTAGAGACTGAGTTTGTTCAACTGTTTTATGCAAAATAAAAATCCTAACAAGGAATCCAAGTGTCGATCTCTACAGTTACTGGGTCATCAACCCTGTGAACCCCTAGACAAGGACAATGAATTACAAGCTGGTGGAGGTAATCGGTAAGCCCAGAAAAATTTAGCTACTCCTTCGGAGGTAAGTGCTACAGAAGTTTTCTAAAAAGAAAACTGATAGTGGATATAACACTGGGAAAGAACACTACAAAGCCATTTCCTTATATAAAAAAATAACAAGTGCAAGAAACAAGTATATGTGCAGCGGTTAAAAGGCACTGTCATTTTTAGACATAGGGTAGAAGAGTACTAACATTGGAGTTTATCCCAGCTAAGAAGCTGTCATTGTTAGCTGGAAGGTTTCCCAGGTTTGAATAACATGATAAACTATAGGCTGTGACTTTCAGTCAATGTACAACATTATTATCCTCTTTCCCATTCAAGTAGGTATTATATATCCCTCTCAGTCTTGAGTAGACTCCAGCCATACTTCAACTGTTGTAAGTGAAAGCCAAATTTGTGATGGTGGTAGTAGTAGGACAAGGCATTTTTTCAAATCTTTTAAAGTCATAGTTGAGGGGGATAATGAGATATACAGGCATACCCCACCTTTAAGTACACAATGGGGTTTATTTACTAAAGCTGAAAAGTGCAAAATCAGGCTCACTTCTACACAGAAACCAATGAGCTTCCATGTTTTATTACCAAAGCTTAATTGAACAAGCTGGGTTTCTATGCAGAAGTGAGCCTGATATTTCACTTTCCAGCTTTAGTAAATAAACCCCATTGTGTACTTAAAAGTGGGGTATGCCTGTATTGTATTTGTAAGGTGATAATGAGTCACTACACACATATACATACTCTATATAGCACTTTAAACTGAATACAGACTGAGTGCTCTCAATGTTTCTGCATCAATATAACTGCTGCTTCAAATCCACCCTAACCACTTCAGCCTTTATGTTATTTTTTTCCCACAAATAGAGCTTTCTTTTGGTAGTATTTGATCACCTCTGCGGTTTTTATTTTTTGCACTATAAACAAAAAAGCCGACAATTTTGAAAACAAAACAAAACAATATTTTTTACTTTCTGCTATAACCTACATCCAATAAAAAAAAAGAAATTTCTTCACCAATTTAGGCCAATATGTATTCTGCTTTTTTTTCTTTTTAAGTCTCTTATCAAAATTATGGCCTGATCCTAATCTTTACAACCCTGCCCTCTTGGTCCTCTTGTAGTTTGATTGTGGTCTGAAAATGTCTTAATGAGGTGGTCACTCAAGGAGTTTGGAGGAAAAGGGGAAAAAGGAGATGGGATGTAGGTTGTTAAGAATGATGGGGTCCAAGGAAGGCTTTCTAAGTATGGGGGTGATTAGCCCATGTTTTAGAGAGTTGGGGAAGATTCCAGAAGAAAGGGAGAGATTGAAGATGTGGGTTAGAGAGTGTAGGATAGACTCAGAGGATGACTGCAGTATTTGAGAGGGAATAGGGTCCAGGTAGTTAGGTGGGCATTAGAAATATATTGGGCAACCTTTTTTTTTTATAGTAGCAGGGTTAAACAAGGGACGTGTTGATTGTACCTGTGTTTAATGGGGGGATGTCTGTAGAGTGGAGATTTCATCACAAATTGAATAAATCTTATTTTTGAGGTGACTGGCAATCTCCTGGGCAGTGAGTGAGTGAGTTAGTGGGTGGAACAAGTGGAGGACAAAGTAGAGCTTTAAATGTAAAGGAAGAGTTGACAGGGGACTGGATAAGCTGGTAATGAGACTGGTAAAATAGGTCTGCTTGGCAAGTTGTGGATAGCTTTGTAAGTTGTTGCTAGTATTTTGAATTAAATCCATTGGGTGAGTGGCAGCCAATGGAGGGATTGGCAGAGAGGGATAGCAGACACTAAATGGTTGGTAAGTGAATGAGTCTGGCAATAGCATTTATCATAGACCGAAATAGGGGATAACCTATGTAAAGGTAAGCCAAAAACCGGCGGACTTATGGCGCTGTTCGCCCGGTGGACATATGCATTTACATTGTGAAAGAACTTTGATCCATGATGACACATCCATCATGGGGTACAGGACAGCCAATTGAGACATTTCAGCACATGGACAATTGGACATTCCCCCTACCTTATAAAGAGACCTGATCTGGCGGCCATTTTACATTCTGTCTTTTGTCAGTGTAGGGAAAGGCTGCTGTTTGGAGCAGGGACAGACTGTAGTGACACAAATCGCTAGCTATTAGGTCCACAAAAGACCTTTTAAGGACTGGTATAGGTGCACAGTATATAGGGTTCTGGTGCACTGCTGTGCTGGTGATTGCTGAGTGCACTGCTGACTGATTCTGCAGCTGTCTTTTGTCAGTGTAGGGACAAGACGCTGTGTGGAGCAGGGACAGTCAGTTTAATCACTAGTTATTACTATTAGGTCCACAAAGGTCCTTTTAAGGACTGGTATAGGTGTACAGTATATAGGTGAGCGGGTAAATGGAATCGCCATTTATTTATAAACAATTTTGTCATGATTATCAAAAACATGTATTCTGATTAAGCAAGTGTATTTGTTTCAAATACACAGGATGTGTTTTCATAGCTGTCTTGAGAGTGTCCAAATGCCATTCACACCTCCAGCTGTGAGGGGTATTTTCCCAGAGAATCTGGAAGTGACACCTAGGTGCGAAGTGACCATCCCTTTGTGAATATAAATATAATTACAACTTGATCAGACCTTCAAAGAAGACTCACAAGATCTCCACCCCCCTTTTAGAATTGTATAAATGTTTTAAGGCTCCCAGCCTCAGGTAGAGCAATGACTTCACCATGTACTGTATGTACTGTATATGCTTGCTCCCCTGCCTATGGCTAAAACCATAGGCTTGAATATTAAATACATCTTTTATAATGTGGTTCAGCAGTCAACATGTTATTGGAATCCCCGAAACTCTATGGGTTCCCCAGCATAGGGTTCTGGTGATTGCTGAGTGCACTGCTGGCCGATTCTGCAGCTGTCTTTTGTGAGTGTAGGGACTGAGGGACAGTCTGCAAATCACTAGCTACTAGGTCCACAAATGTCCTTTTAAGGACTGCTATAGGTGTACAGTATATAGGGTTGTACACATAATCTACTTTCTTTCAAATATAGAAAGAATATTATACTTGAATGCTACCCGATTCTGCAGCTGTCTTTTATCAGTATAGGACCTGAGGGACAGTCTGCAAATCACTAGCTACTAGGTCCACAAAGGTACTTTTAAGGACTGGTATAGGTGTAAAATATATAGGGTTGTGGTGCACTGCTGCTGACTGCTGTGCTGCTGATTGCTGCCTGATTCTGCAGCAGTCTTTTATCAGTGTAGGGACTGAGGGACAGTCTGCAAATCACTAGCTACTAGGTCCACAAAGGTCCTTTTAAGGACTGGTATAGGTGTGCAGTATATAGGGTTGTACACATAATCTACTTTCTTTCAAATGTAGAAAGAATATTTTACTTGACTGCTGCCGGATTCTGCAGCTGTCTTTTATCAGTGTAGGGACTGGGGGACAGTCTTTATCATGGTGCTGGTGCTCTCTATCATGGTGCTGGTGTCAGTGCTCTCTATCACGGTGCTGGTGTCAGTGCTCTCTATCACGGTGCTGGTGTCAGTGCTCTCTATCACGGTGCTGGTGTGGTGTCAGTGCTCTCTATTGCCCATTTCAGAAGATCTTACACGGCCATGGCTTGCCTTGCTGACATTCACCGGCGACACAATCTGCCGGTCAGACGTCTTATGCCCGATGTGATAGAACTCAACCTTCTATATGCTTGATAGGCTGCTCCAGCAGAAACATGCAGTTAACGACTACCTGTATGAACTCTGCGGCAGAACAGGTTCTGGGAGCTTGGTTATTTTCACTGCGCCAGTGGCTGCTCATGCGCGACGCATACAGACTTCTGCGGCCATTTGATGAGATCACCAAACTGGTCAGTCGCAGCCATGGCGCCATCAGTGACATGGTACCTTATGCCTTCTTTATGGAGCGTACATTGCGTCGTGTCATTGATCAAGCCGTGGAGGAGCAGCAGTGAGAAGATGAGGAAGTCGCAATGCTGGATGAATTCCTGGGGGGCTACTCTATCTGAGACAAGTCATCAACAGGAGTCTGAAGAGGAGTCAGAGGAGGATGGTGCCAGGGCAGATGAGGAGGAGCAAGAAAAGCATGCTTTAAACCTTGGGATCCCTGTTGTTGTGCGTGGATGGGAACAGGAGAACAAGGAGGACGACATTATCTTGGATGATGAGCAGGAGCCAGGCCACCACACCGCTTCCAGTTTAGTGCAAATGGGGGCCTTCATGCTCCAGCGTTTTAACAGGGACCCCTGTATAAAAAGCATAAGGGTCAAGGACCAGTACTGGGTGGCAACGTACTTAGACCCCCGGTACAAACACAAAATGGCGGAAATGTTACCACCGTCACAGAGGGCTGTCAGAATGGAGCACTTACAGACCTTGCTTCGACAACTGCTGCATTCTGCTTTTGCGTGCGCTGGCAGAGGAGGAATTCCCACTCCCAGAGAAAGAGTTGCGGGTACCAATCCAACAGCGTCTGCAAGAAGAGGGCGGTTTGAACATGTTTTGGTGACTTCTGAAATTAGGTCATTCTTTCAGCCGACCCATCGACAGGTGTCATCTGGATCCAGCATCAGGGAACGCCTAGACCAACAGGTGTCTGACTACATTGGGTTAACGGCCGATGTGGGCACTCTGAGGAGTGATGAACCCCTGGACTACTGGGTTGGCAGGCTTGACCTCTGGCCAGAACTTGCCCAATTAGCAATGGAACTGTTGGCTTGCCCCTCGTCCAGTGTCCTGTCCAAAAGGACGTTCAGCGCAGCAGGGGGGATCGTGACCGATAAGCGCACTCGCCTAGCTCACGAGAGTGTTGACTACCTGACATTTATAAAAATGAATGAGGCATGGATCTCAGAGGAATTAAACACATGTGACCAGTAGACCATGTATATGCATAACTCTATAAACGATTTATTTAATCGAGCACACAACCTTTTTTCTACCTTTGGCTCACTTCCTTGTACAAAAAAAGCACACCGTACTATATGCCCATACCCTCCTGTTTGAAGAGGTTGAGCGGTGTCATATTTTTGGGTCCCGCAGCGAGTTGCTGGTATCAGTGCTGCTGCCAGTGCTCTCTATCTCGGTGCTGGTGTCAGTGCTCTCTCTCTATCTCGGTGCTGGTGTGGTGTCAGTGCTCTCGATCTCGGTGCTGGTGTGGTCTCAGTGCTCTCTATCTCGGTGCTGGTGTCAGCGCTCTCTATCACGGTGCTGGTGTCAGGGCTCTCTCTCTATCTCAGTGCTGATGTGGTGTCAGTGCTCTCGATCTCAGTGCTGGTGTGGTATCAGTGCTCTCTATCTCGTGCTGGTGTCAACGCTCTCTATCACGGTGCTGGTGTCAGTGCTCTCTATCACGATGCTGGTGTGGTGTCAGTGCTCTCTATCTTGGTGCTGGTGTGGTTTCAGTGCTCTCTATCACGGTGCTGGTGTGGTGTCAGTGCCCTCTAACTCAGTGCTGGTGTCAGTGCTCTCTATCACGGTGCTGGTGGGGTAACTCGGTGCTGGTGTCAGTGCTCTCTATCACGGTGATGGTGTGGTATCAGTGCTCTCTATCTCGGTGCTGGTGTGGTCTCAGTGCTCTCTATCACAGTGCTGATGTGGTGTCAGTGCTCTCTAACTCGGTGCTGGTGTCAGTGCTCTCTAACTCGGTGCTGGTGTCAGTGCTCTCTATCTTGGTGCTGGTGTCAGTGCTCTCTATCACGGTGCTGGTGTGGTGTCAGTGCTCTCTATTTTGATGCTGGTGTGGTCTCAGTGCTCTCTATCATGGTGCTGGTGTGGTGTCAGTGCTCTCCAATTCGGTGCTGGTGTCAGTGCTCTCTATCTCGGTGCTGGTGTCAGTGCTCTCTATCTTGGTGCCGATGTCAGTGCTCTCTATCTGGGTGCTGGTGTCAGTGCTCTCTATCTCGGTGCTGGTGTCAGTGCTCTCTATCACGGTGCTGGTGTGGTGTCAGTGCTCTCAATCTCGGTTCTGGTGTGGTCTCAGTGCTCTCTATCTCAGTGCTGGTGTCAGTGCTCTCTATCACGGTGCTGGTGTCAGTGCTCGCTATCATGGTGCTGGTGTCAGTGCTCTCTATCACGGTGCTGGTGTGGTCTCAGTGCTCTCTATCACGGTGCTGGTGTGGTGTCAGTGCTCTCTATCTCGGTGCTGGTGTCAGTGCTCTCTATCACTGTACTGGGATCAGTGCTCTCTATCACGGTTCAGGTGATCATCTCCTGCACCATCTTCATAGCCTGCCCTGACCTTTCCTCCCCTCCGTGGCCTTCATGCCCTCCTGAATTGTCAAAATTTCACAGATAAAAAAAGAATGCTTGTCGTTGTCGATCCCAGATTCATTTAATACTTTTGTTATGTCAGTGTCCATGTGGTGGGACTATGTGTGCACATCTAGTAAGTATTTTGTGGCTGAAAATATGACCTGTAGGTTTTTAAGGTTCGCCTGCCATTAAAGTCAATGGGGCCCGCCGTGAACTTTGCAGTTCGCAAACTTTTGCCCGCGTTCACGGTTCGCGTTTGCAAAACGTCCCATCGGAAGTTCCTCCTTCACTACCAGGGAGTATATTAGGAGCTTTGTAGTGTCATTGGTTAGGAAGGAGCATTTTTTGGAGATGTTGCCAAGGTGAAGGTGGCAGGCTTTGGAAAGTGATTGAATGTGGGGCTGAAAGAAGGGTTCAGAGTCCAGGACTACACCTAGTACCCTGGCATGCTGGAATGGGTTGATGGTGGTGCCATTGATCTTGACAGGGGAAGTCAGGGGAAGGGACACATGGGGCAGGAAATATTATGAGCTTGGTTCTGGACATGTTGAGTTTGAGGAAGTGGTATGACATCCAGACTCATATGTCGGTCAGTAAATTAGTTATTAGGAGACTGGAGTAGTTAGTTGAGGGGTAGAGAGATCGATTTGGGTGTCATCAGCGTAGAAATTATATTGAAAGCCATAGAAGACTATCAGCTGACCCAGGGAGGAGGTATAGATTGAGAATTGGGGAGGCCACTAACCTAGTTTCAAAATACTAACCAAATCCTTCTCTTCATTCCTCCCTAGACCTTCTGTTCTCTAGTTCCCTTGTCACCTCCTCCCATACTCACCTCCAGGACTACCAAGCCTCTCCCATCTTTTTGAATTCCCTACCCCAATCAGTCTATCTCCTACGCTATCCACTTAGGCGATCCCTGAAAACATTTCTCTTCAGAGAGGCCTATCCTGCCTCCACCTAAAAACTCTACTTTTATTTGCTCCATCAGCTCATCCCCAAAAGCCATTACCTTTTGTATCACTTGACCCCCCCTTCTAGATTATAAGCTCTAAAGAGCAGGGCCCTCTGATTCTTCCTGTATTGAATTGTATTGTAACCGTTCTGTCTGCCCTCGTGTTGTAAATCGATGAGCAAACTATTGGCGCTTTATAAATCCTGTTAAATAATAATGCTGATCTGGAGTGCAGTGATCACCCATTCTGACATCTTGTATAGCCGCCTCACCTTTCTGGGGCTTAAAAATCCCCTCGGCTCAATCTCCAAAACCTCGTCAGGAGGTACGTTTAATAGCATTCTATCTGGTCAACACTGTCACATGAGTAGCACCAACTAACCAGAACCCACGTAGCATGGCCTGTCACCACAGGCAAAGAGGAAAGAAAGCCACAGGATTTCAAATCCTGTGACTGGTAAAGCGGTGATATGATCTGTCGGAATGGATAATTGTCACTCTCCAGGTTAGCGGGCCAGGGTGCAATGGGGATAGGGTCCAGTGTAAGTTCACCTTACAGATTTTCTGTAAAGGCGAACTTACTTCCTGAAACCTTTCCCCACTCCCCCCCTTACGGACACTGGCCGAGGTGCTACACCCCTTTCTTTTCTTTTCTTTTCTTTCCTTTTCTTTTCCCTTTCTTTACTTTTCTTTTCTCCTCTTCTCTTTTCTTTTCCTTCCTTTTTTCTCTCTCTCTCTCTCTTTCCTTCCCTCCTCCCATCACCCCCCCCTTTTCTTCCTCTCCCCCTCAAACCCTGTTGCTCCGTCTCCCTCATAGTTGGTCCTTCTCACCCGCATATCTATAAACCGGCGTCATGGACGCGCGCTGGTCGCCGTTCATGTCACCTCCTCTAACGCCAATATTCCCACGAAGTGACATCTGCACTTAATCTAGCATATCTTTTGGAACGGGCACTTTCCCCCCTATTTCTAGCTGGGTACACCCAGGAGATGTCTCCTGGCTTTTCATAAGTTTTGCCTTGGCTTGTATTGTACGCTGTACCTGTTTAAATTGTACATATCTGTACCTGCCTATGTTGTAACCTTAATAAAATCTTTATGGAAAAAAAAAAAAAGGCGAACTTACACTTTTAGGTAAAAATGCTCTTGTCGCTCCCTTTTATAATGCGTCCTAACCAAGATGTGTATATACTGTCCAGCCAATGAACATTCTTTGTGCTATTGTCACTCAAATAATATACTCTAAATTTTATTGCAAGACAAAACCTGCAGTACCTTGTCTCTTAAAAATTTCTGCCTATTCAAGTGTTCACATACTGTCCTTATTTTAGCCAATTTCTATGCATATTCAGTACAGGAAACCTCCCAATACCTCTCCGACAATTGCTCCTTCCTCTCCTTTTTTATCATATCTGTAAAGTGCTACCATGCTTTTTAGCAGCTTATGAATTTGGGCTGGTACTGGTTATTTTAACCACTTAAGCATTCAATTTTGGGGCGTGGCACCTAGTACTGCAAGAGTATCCACAGTACCACGCTGTGGTGATACGCTTTTTCATTCAAGGTTTTCTTCTAGGATTGCCCTGTATTTGGCTCCATACATTTTCCCATCAACTCTAACCAGCTTCCCTGTCCCTGCTGGAGAAAATCTTCCCCACAAACATGATGTTGCCACCACCATGTTTAATGGGAGGATAGTGTGTTCAGGGTGATGTGCAGTGTTAGTTTTCCACCTCACATAGCATTTTGCTTTAGGCCAAAAAGTTCAATTTTGGTCTCATCTGACTAGAGCCACTTCTTCCACATGTTTGCTGTGTCTTCCAAATGGCTTCTTGCAAACTACAAACGGGACTTCTTATGGCCTTCTTTCATCAGTGGCTTTCTTCTTGCCACTCTTCCATAAAGGCCAGATTTGTGGAAGGCAACAACTAATTGTTGTACTGTGGACCGATTCTCCTACCTAAGCTATGGATCTCTGCAGCTCCTCCAAAGTTACCATGGGCTTCTTGGCTGCTTCTCTGATTAATGCTCTCCTTGCCCAGCCTGTCAGTTTAGGTAGACAGCCATGTCTTGGTAGGTTTGCAGTTGTGCCATACTCGGCTCCACTAAATTTTAGGTAGGGGTATCAGAGTAAAGGGGGCTGAATACAAATGCACGGCATATTTTTCAGTTATTTATTTGTAAAAAATGTTAAAACCATTTAACATTTTCCTTCCACTTCACAATTATGTGCCCTTTGTGTTGGTCTATCACATAATATCCCAATACAATACATTTACGTTTTTGGTTGTAACATAACAAAATGTGGAAAATGTCAGGTGGTATGAATACTTTTTCAAGGCACTGTACATTTAACACTACACTCCCACCCCAGACTGACAACGGTGCTGTCTGCTGAACCTCTTTTTCTAATTTCTCTAGAGTTGTGTCCCACTAGTACTGGAGGTGTGTTCCTGTGCAGATTTCCTGGTGAAAACAGAGGGCAAAAGGCCAAAAAAAAAAGAAAACTGATGCAGCCACCACATTTAATGAATGGTATGGTGCAATATTTTGCATTTTTGGTTTTGGGTTTAATACCAATTTCAGCTTTAAGATAATATTTCAAAACTCATCTATGATACGTTCAAGTTTCTGAAATATCAACAAATATCTGAAATATAATTACATAATAGTTTTCTGAATCTTCTCCTTCAATTGACAGTTTACTGGGTTTCAGCCAATGTCAAGTTCTGGTCGGTGAAGCTACAAAAAGGAAGGCAATGATTAGCTTTTCTGCAGTCCACTCTATAGCGCCATTGAAGATATAAAATATATGTATTTTTCTTGCAATTTTATAAATGATACTTATCAAGACTGAGAAAATACAGACTTCTCTGGAAATTGATTCAGAAAACATAGAACACTTTTTGAGAAGAGTTGCACCTTAAATGTGGTGAATATCTAAGCAAAAGCTCTATTTATTCCAATCTTTGTGTTCAGAATTTAGTGTAGACACAGAAATCACACAAGGGATCTTTGTTCTACATAGACAAGATTTGCAGAGCTACAGTAATTACAGGGATATAATAGGGGCAATTTGATGGCAGAAAGAGAGCCTTGGAGTCTCCTCGCATATGATGTACTGTGAATAAAGATGGATAGCTTACATTTCTTACAGTTTAAGTCTTGAAGGATATTCACTTATTTTCCAGCTTTGTTTATCTTGTTGTAATCTTCTTTTTCTGCCCTCCTTTTTAACCTGTCATCTTTCACAATACAGCTGATTTTGGGTTGCTAAGCAACTGATTGTCTGAAAGTTTAACTATTCCTAAGTCTCCATGCCAACAGTACAGTATGTGTGTAGTACTGATTGGCCTGGACTACAGGCTATCAAGGCAATGCCTCTAAGGACAAGCCATGGTTTTATCTCTATAGGGAGTAGATGGTATGTTTGCTAAACTTATTTTAGCCACAAAGAGTCACATATGCGATTATAATCAATAATCAATAATCAATAAACGTTATTCTGTGCATGTTTATTATTATATGAACAGTGTTGCCATTTTGAGGTAGGCAGTCAATATATTTATGCTATTTGCCTATTCCACTAAAGTTTTATATTTTTTTATGCAAAGGGATGTATTCCATAGTGCTTCTCTTTTTTTGCATTATACGCACGGAGGGAAATGAGTGAAGAAAAGCTGCAAACAGAGAAAGTGTGCTAACCAGTTTCCAGCGCTACAAGAAGTGAAGTGGATATTTCCTTTAGACCTGCCCTCCCACACACACAGCTCACTTTCCAGTATTTACAATGTCACCAGCAGGGGTGTTGCTAGGTGGGAAGGTACATTTGATAACCCCTCCCACATTTTAAAGTAAGTCTAGCCCAAGCTCCACCCAATGCCCTCCCACCCCTGCTCAATGCGGGCTGGGCTGCTGCCTGTTTCAGTGAGGTCCGGTGGGCCTCAGTAACAGAACACTGAGTCTGGGCTAAGGGCACACTTGAGCTGGCTGTGGAGTGTGTGCTACTGCTGCTGTGGCCTGTTGCTGTGCTGTCCTGTGGGCGGTGAACCACAGCAGAGCAGATGCAGAAGGGAGGGTTTTAAAACAGACCCAGAAGCCGGAACCAGAACTGGATGAAGGCCACACTTAAGCCAGTGTAACCCCCGCCCCCCCCCCCCCCCCCAATAATTTATTAATTTGGTTTCTGCCATTCTCATTCTGGAACTGCCTAGTGATGAGCGGTGATGTGAGCATGGCTGGACTGGGAATAAAAATCGTCCCTGGAAATAAGGGGAAAGTAATACAAGGTGTAAGCTATAGGCCCCCTAACCAGAGGGGGGAGGGGGAGGCGGACTTCCTATCACAGCTTGAAATGGCAGCAATTTTGGGGAATGTTATTATAATGGGGGATTTTAACTATCCAAATATAGACTGGGCAGAAGGAACTGTGCATTCATCTAAGGCTCACCATTTCCTACATTTCATGGGGCAGATAGTGAATGCACCAACAAGAAACAATTCGTTACTAGACCTACTGATTATTAACAAAACAGACCTGATCACAGATGTAGAAATAAAAGTTGAGGAAACAGTGACCATCAATTTGTTTCAGTATAAATCACAGATATAGGAAACACAAGGGTAATACAAATACACTGCATTTCAAATGAGCCAATGTCCCTAAACAGAGTTCTTTGCTAGATGAATGGGATAAAATTCTAGGAACAAAGAACACAGAGGAAAAATGGGAGTGGTTTAAGAGCATACTAAATAAAAGTGTTGCCCAGCGCATTCCAACGAGAAATACATTTAAAAGAGCTAAAAAAAATCCTGGGTGGCTAAACTCCAACGTAAAAATGCATATAAAAGCAAAATGCCTTCAAAAAATGCAAGGCTGAGGGGTCATTGTCAGCATTCCAATTTTACAAACAATGTAATAAGAAATGTAGGAGTGCAATCAGGGTGGCTAAGATAGAACACAAAAGGCACATGGAGGAGAGTAAAAAAATATAAAATAAATAATAATTTAACTATACAAACATATTGGCCCATAAAGGATCATGAAGGGAATTTGGCTACAAAGGACAGAGAAAAGACAAAGGAAATGTATAAATATAAACATTGTCTTCTCCTCTGATCTGAATAAAGATGTAAAGATAGATAATGCATAGATAAACTTTATGAATTATAATAATTTAGGATTCTTGTCAGAGCTCAATTGTAAATGGTTCCTTCAAGCTCTAGCTTTTGGCCTATCTTAGCTTTGATGGAATAATCTCATGAAGATCTTGATCAGAAATTAATTTTCATGTTGTACTGTATATGCATGGATAGAATGTATGAAACCTCCAATTCTCCAGTCAAATATAATGACTGCTAGAGTTCTTTAACAACAGTAAAACCAAAAGATTGTGTGCAAATAAGATGGTGTAACAGAAGGAATGTCTTCTACTGCATTATGGATAAGATGTATTTTGTTGTGTTCTATACCGTAAAAATATATTTGTGTTTGCAGATTACATGTAGAGAATGTTGTACATGTCAATGTTATGTATATTGCAGTACTTGGTGTAGGACCCTAAGCTCATTAGCAAATACATTAAAGATGTCTACATGGTGTATGTCACTGCAGTAAAATGCATGTTATGTCACCAGAGTTACAACTCTGCTGACACTGCAAAAAACTGTTGTGCTATCAGAGTTATGATTAGTGTTCTGTCATAGGAGCCAGATTTAGCATCATTCAGATTTAATGTGTGTCAATTTCAGTGCCATATTACATAAGCTGTACCCCAGTGCCCAGATACAGTAACATGTCATACGACCGGTTTCACTTGTATATGCCAAATTCAGTGCTATGTTACACATAACAGATTTTGTGTTGTGCATCACCACATTATAAGTGCCAAAAACTGTGCCATAAACCAGATTTGGCAGCATGAACCAGATCCTATATTGTATATGCTAGTGCCTTGTCACAAGGAACCAGATTCAGCAATATGTTTTGTGAACAGGATTCCATACTGTACATGGAAGATACAGTGTTATGTTATCAGTAACAGACTCAGCATCATGTTACTTGGGCAAGATTTCATGAATTACAGTTACAGTGTCATAGAGTTTACAGGTGCCGTATTACCAGTACCATTTTGTACGTGCCAGAAAAATACCATGTTATATATACTAGAATCAGCACTATGTTAAATGAACCAGATTCTCTACAGTAATTCTTAGGAACAGTGCCATGTTACACAAACCAGAAGATTCAGCACAGTGTTACATGAACTAGCTCCCATATTCTACATCTCAGATACGGTGCCATGTTAAAACCCAACTCCAGGATAAAAGCACTCCTCCCCCTTTCTTTGATCACTGGGTTAAAAAAAAAGTACTTTATAAATCCTTATTTATTTTACTATAGGCCGCAGTCATTCGATCATTAAGCACCAGGTTCTTCTCTCTGTTTACTTTCTGGATGGATCCTTCTTCTGGGATTCCATGTCACTGTCTGCATGAAGTGGACAGTTCTCATTGGCCGGTTAGTGGAGTGGTCTTCTCAGAATCCAGAAAAGGGCCAAAGACAGGCCAAGGGGAGTGGAGGAAACTGGCTGGACAGGGTTATAGTGTAGCACTGGATTAGCGATCTCTATATTGAAAACAGCAAGGGACCTGGATGGTGAGTATACCTGACTTCTTCAAATAAGGAGAATTTTAATACATAAAGGTGAAGTTTAGTAATTTTTTTGGATGATACAATTCCATACACATTAGCTTTGTGTAATGCTGTGTTCCCGATTACCTGCAGGCATCTACTACTGCTAAAAATCATGTCTGCAGTGTCATCTTCACAGCTGGTAGATGTTTGAGTGGCTGTCTTCGGTGCTGTGAAAGTTAACAGCAGCCACTGCTACAGAGAACAATTGCAACGTTCACTCTTCCACTTTTATTACACTCCCACAATCAGGGCTGGACTTACTATTGGGCTTGACTGAGCTCAAGTTCATGGGCCCCGCCCAATAGAGGCCCACAGGCCCCGCCGAGATACATAACCGAGTGTATTTGACTCGGCTGCGCTCACGGTCACGCCCAGTCCCGCCCTATGATGGACATAACACAGGGACTGGGCATGACTGTGAGCCGAGCCGAGTACACTCGGCTACTCTCGGCTCCACTCTGGACTGCGAGAGGACCGGAGAGCCTCTGTATTATTTGGCAACCCATCGCAGTTTGCTACGAAAGTGACGTTCCATCGCTGCCATCTTGCTACACTCCACATTCATCCACAGTAAGGATACACTAAGAAGGGGTAAAGCGGACATGTTGTTACACCCACCAGAGTTTTGTATTTTAGACATATTTATAACATTAAAGTTAGTATATAAACAGAAGGGGTGACCTTTTATCTAACCCCCAGGCCATAGCGGACACGTTTGCGGACTTTTACACGGACCTGTACAACGTCGGACATACCTCATAACCCTCTGACCCCTGGTTTGGCAGTACCTAGAAAACACTGAACTGCCCCAATTACAGGACACGGACCTCCAGGAACCGAATGCTCTTATCACTGCTGAAGAATTGTCAGCAACCGTGAAAGCCCTTCCGGCCCACAAATCTCCTGGGCTGGACGGGCTCCCTTACGAGTACTATAAGGCATTTCTGCCTCTCTTGAGCCCGCACATGACCAAACTGTTCAATGCTTTTCTCCAACAAACCCCTATCCCGACCGAGATGCTGGGTTCTTTCATATCCCTTATCCCGAAACCGGATAAGGACCTGGCCTCTTGTGCCAGCTATAGGCCTATAGCCCTGTTGAACGCGGATTTAAAAATATTTACGAAAATCCTAGCAAACCACTTACCGTATATACTCGAGTATAAGCCGAGATTTTCAGCCTCTTTTTTGAGGCTGAAAGTGCCCCCCTCGGCTTATACTCGAGTCATCGCTGTCTGCCCGCTCGATCAGCGTGTCGAGCAGACAGACAGCGGCCATTCTAGAATTCAAAAGCCGCGCCTCCGGCTCCGCCTTCGCCTGTGATAGGCGGAACACTGAATTTCCCAGCAGCCTGTGTTCCGCCTATCACGGGCATCGTCTCATCCTCGTACTACGGACGAGGATGAGACGATGCCCGTGATAGGCGGAACACAGGCTGCTGGGAAATTGAGTGTTCCGCCTATCACGGACATCCGATAGGCGGAACAGCAGTCAGTGGGAAATTGAGTGTTCCGCCTATCACCGACGGAGGCGCGGCTTTTGAATCCTAGAATGGCCGCCGACGAAGAGCTGAAGGACGGAGGCTCGGCTCGGGACGGGACGGGCCGGGCCGGGCCGGGACGGGACGCAGGCTGGACGGGACGCAGGCTGGACGGGACGCAGGCTGGACGGGACGCAGGCTGGACGGACACAGGCAGGCTGGACACAGGTAGGCTGCACGGACACACACACACACACACACACACACACACACACACACACACACACACACACATGCATGGACACACACACACACACACACGGATGCATGGACACACACACAGGGATGGATGGACCCACAGGGATGGACGGACACACAGGGATGGACAGGCATGTCTCACCCTCGGCTTATACACGAGTCAATAATTTTTTCCAGTTTTTTGGGGGTAAATTGGGGGCCTCGGCTTATATTCGGGTCGGCCTATACTCGAGTATATACGGTAAATGCAATCCTTTCCTCCTTAATACAAAAGGATCAGGTGGGCTTTGTCCCTATGAGGCAAGCGGGAGATAATACTAGGAAAATTATTGACCTTGTCGCTGTAGCTAACAGAGATAACCTGGCATCTCTGGTCCTGAGTCTAGATGCAGAAAAGGCGTTTGACCGCCTGAGCTCGCCCTTTATGTCAGCTACTTTGTGCCATATGGGCTTTAGGGGACCATTCCTACGTGCGGTACAGCACCTCTATACCACCCCCTCTTCACAAGCAAAAACCCCTTTTGCCATGTCATCAACTTTCCCCATTGCTAATGGCACCCGCCAGGGCTGTCCGCTCTCCCCTCTGCTGTTTGCACTGTGTGTGGAGCCCCTGGCGGCAGCCTTTAGGAGCAACCCGGATGTTTGGGGGATCCTGGTCAGGGACAGGGAATTTAAAATATCATTATTTGCTGACGATATCATCCTCACCCTGACCCAGCCTAGGATTTCCCTGCCTAATCTCCATGCCAAACTGGATCGCTATGGGGCGCTTTCGGGATATAAAACTAACACGTCTAAATTGGGGGCCCTTTCGATTAATATGGTGACGGTTGAGACTGCCTACTTGCAGTCCACATTCCCTTACAAGTGGGAGAGTTCTTCCCTTAAATACTTGGGGGTCTCTATTACTCCGTCGTTCCACACCATACATCAGGCCAATTTTCCCCCCTTTATCGGGCGATTAGGGGACTTGTTCACAAGTGGAAGGCTTATCACATATCGCTTCTGGAGCGGATTATGTCCATTAAAATGGTGGTTCTCCCTAAACTCCTTTACCTGTTTCAGACGCTGCCCATCCCGGTCCCATACGTGCACCTACATACACTTCAGAGGGACATGTTGAAGTTCGTCTGAAACTTTAAAAAACACCGGGTACCCAGCTCCGTTATGACTGCCCTGCACTCAGATGGCAGCTTGTCATTTCCTGACTTGGTTTGGTACTACCAAACGGCCCAGCTACGGGCAATAGTTTCATGGTTCCCTCAGAGGTCCTACAATAAGTGGTCGGAGATAGAAAAAATTTGGCTAGCCCCGGTACACCCGAATAGTCTTCTGTGGGCAATGACCGTGGAGATGAACCCAGGCCGGCTATTGGGGCCGATGGCTCAGCTTCGCCAGCTTTGGTGAAAGCTTTCCCGTGACTGTAGACTTCATTCAGAGTTTTCCCTGATGAACTCCTTTCTCTGCAACCCTAAGTTGCCGGCTAGTTTAACCCATCAGATGTCCTAGCCCTGGGCCTCGCAAAGTTTATTCCACTTGGGACACTTGGTGGATCCCAGGACGCGGAGATTGTTGACATTCTCGGAGCTACAGGCCAAGCACGAACTCCCCCGACAGACGTTCTATAGCTACTTACAAATTAGACATTTTTCCCAGACTATAGCCCCATGCCTCCAATTTTCCCCACCCTCCCCATTTAAACAGATAATACTTGAGAGACGGAACCGCAGAGGATTGATCTCAGACATATACCGTATTCTCAATGCACACCACTTTCAAACGAAAGGCAAACATGCTTACATGAAGTGCTGGGAGAGGGAGCTAGGTAAGGAGCTTTCACTGGAGGCATGGCAGGGGGTGTTGAGACAGGCAGCCAAAACTTCGTTATGTACCCTCTACAAGGAGAACTCTTATAAAATTCTCCTCTTCTAGTACCAGACTCCAGCCATACTCCATAAAATATATCCTTCCACCTCTGACCGTTGCTGGCGCTGCCAGCGGGACAGGGGCTCCCTATTTCACATTTACTGGACTTGCCCTCTGATTGCCCCATTCTGGAAATTGACCCGACAGCTTCTCATTCGCCTGTTTGAGGTACCCATACCGCCGACCCCCAAATTTTTCTTATTCGGTCTTTCCCAACCGAAGATAGCTAAACCATGTAGGAAGCTCCTTAGGCATGTCCTGACGGCAGCCTGTTGCCTGATAGCTCTTAACTGGAAGAACCAATTGCCCCCGACTGCAGAGGCCCTATATTCCAGGATCAAGGACGTGGAACTCATGGAAAAAATGACTGCTAGAATACGGGACAGGTTGGAGGACCACGACCTCGTCTGGGAGAGGTGGCAACTGCGGGAGGACTAATGGCGAACCGGTACTGGAATGGAGCCACAGACCTCTGACTATCTACTACCTTGCTCTTCTCTATTCTTTTCTTTTCTTTTCCCTCTGTTTACACGTTTAGTTTAGCACACTGGTCATGTATCTGAATCTATCTGGATATATGGGTAATTACATGGTCGACTGATCCATGCTGTTGTCTGTTATGCAGTGCACCGTCGGGCAGTTTGCATAGGATTGTTGAATATATCCATGAATCGATGCTACATACTGTTTGTTTGATCTAGACCTTGCAATGTATTGAAGGTACACTGTTTTTGTTGTATAACTGTACTGTTTACCTTCTTAAAAAAAAAAAACAATAAATAAAACGTAAATTATAAAAAAAAGTTAGTATATAGTGAAATACAGTACTTACAACTCCATCTGACTATTTAAATGTTGAATTTTAAAAGCAGCAAACTTCTGTCAGATTAGCAAAACTTTGAGATGAGCAGGGTTGCCGATGCTTTTAAAATTCAAGATCTAAGTAGTCAGACGGAGTTCAAAGTCTGACTTTACTGTTATAAATACATGTAAAATACAAAACTCCGGTGGGTGTAACAACATGTCCATTTTGCCCCTTCTTACTGTATCCTTACTGTGGATGAGTGTGGGGTGTACCAAGATGGCGGCGACGGAACATCACTTCCATAGAAAACTGCGACGGGTCATCGAATATGTTATAATGTATATGTAGCACTGATCTTTTTGCCTACTAATGCTTTAATATGTAAACCTATGGACAGTGTTATAACTTAGTATGTGGCACCATCTAGCGGCTAAAAACAGGGAATGGACTCAGATTATTTTCCTTTTCTATAGCACCGAACAAGGGACAGGAAGTGACTATTGTTTACTTTTTATTTTGACCTACCTACCCAGAATGCCAGGTGACCTACCCATGATCAGCCTGTATTGAAATGCATGCTGGGTAGGCTATAAAAAGCCATGCGCGGCCATTTTCTTTCTCTTCCGGACGAATGGCCTGCCTGTAAGGACCTGTGAAGAGGTCTCCAGAGAGCGCGGCCTACAGCCACTGCGTAGGATCTTGCAGAGCAGAGCGGTGTGACGGAGACGGCCGGTTAGAAGCAAGACAGAGTGCACCGGAGCTGAACTGTACTTTCTTCAGATCCAGTTTGGTGAGAGGGCTGTCGCCCACAGTTTATTACGCACTTGCACAAACTTAGACTTTTTCACAGTGTTGCTGGGACCTTTAGTCCCACGGAGGAAGATCTAATAAAGACTGGGTTTAGGCAGGCCTAAAGCCTACCTTTTGCCACACTTTAACACTGTGTCACGCTAGAGGCAATTACAAGTGGATTACCTCACAAGAACAGTTTCAGCATTCCATTCAAGTTAACCCTTACTACTCCACTGTTGGATTACAAATTGTTATAAACACTAATATCTAGAAGAAGAAAGAAGATCAAAGACTGCATCTAGTATTACAAGGCCTTGCACCTTTATTAAAGTAGGGGGAGCTCCCTTGTAGTTGTGTTGTGCCATATTTATCTACTGTCTGAACCTTCTGTACTGTTATGTCATGTTGATGTGACAGTGCAACTGCTGTAATTATTACTTTAAACATAACCATAGTAAAGATACATTTTTGGTTAAGTGCTTTGGTGTGGAGTCTTGCTCTTTTTCCAGCAGGTGGAACCATTGGATGCCCAGGTAATAACAAAGGTATACTGTTATTATATTGTATATTGTGGGGTTATCCTTCACCATTAGCTTCACACCAACTTTGCACCACAGCTGTGTTAGGGGACTGAGCCAAGTCAGTGGGGGTTCACTAGTAGAGTGCAGGCCCAAACAAATTCAGCAGCTCCTTCGGGGGTCAGTGCTACATATAGAAGGTAGGGCGCCTGAAAGTGACTCAAGCCCAGGGGCCCCCACCACCCTAAGTCTTGCCCTGCCCACAATACATCATGTTCTGTGAATGGAGCAAGAGCAGTTGAATGACTGGATTTCCTCTGCCCATTCCCAGAACCTGATGGATTGTGGTAGTATGGTAATATGAGTTCTGTGGATAGCGGAGAAGGCAGAAGGGGTCGAGTTTTCTCAATAGAAGCGACTACTGATAGCCTACACCAGGAATATGCAATTAGTGGACCTCAAGCTGTAGCAGAACTACAAGTCCCATGAGGCATAGCAAGACTCTGACAGCCACAAGCATGACAGGCAGAGGCATGATGGGATTTGTAGTTTTTGCAACAGCTGTAGGTCCGCTAATTGCATATCAGAGGAGGGTAATATGGCGCTCGCTGGGAATCCCAAAAATATATTGTATTATAATAATATTATATTGTATATAATATTATTGTATGTATTTGTATTTATATAGCCAAAGTATATCGGTTTTTGTGTGAGTTTTGGGTATATCCACACACCAGTATCCTCGATGAGAAGTTCAGGGTCTTTGTAGATCATCAAGGTGGTCCATGAGGGGGATCAGCAGTACAGGCTGTACCCTAAAGGGCTGCCAGTCTTAAAGCAAGAAGTAGCTCTAGGAAACAATGGAATAGAGAAAGAGACGGCGCCCTCTAAGTGCAGCAATAAAGTTGCTCAAATTTATTAAAAATGGTTAAAAAACACTCACATTAAATTAGTGGTGTACAGGCACATCAGAGATGTAATGTTTCATCCGTATGTCCATGGGGGTGACTCGCAGGGCTGTAAGGCAAGGTTTCAGGCATCTGACTTTCTGACCGATGGTTGGTGTTTTGGTCTATTCCATGTATTTCCTCGGAATGGTCAGAGCAGTCGGGGTAGTGCTGGTAGCTGTGGTGCCTTTGGTCCGATGTTCAAGGAGTCGGTGTCCTCAGGAGACGGGCTGGGCAAAGCGGCGCTTCGGGGCATGCATGCTCCTTCATAAGGCTTTATTAATTGCATTAATTGCATATACCTGGCCTGCACAGTGCCAGAAGACATTCACTCAGGGCAGGATTTAGCGGCTGTGGAGAAAACTCTGCAGGATGATCTTTTAGCAAAAGCAGCAGCCTGCAGCTAGTGGGATACAAATCATTACACATGCCTAATGGTGCTGTATGGCAAAAAAAATAAAAAAATTTACTTTTACACACCTTACATTATGGGTTAGGGGGAGTGGAAGGGTGGGAATGGATAAACAGATTTTACCAGCTTTAAACAAAACTAAAAATAAACCAGATTTAATGTCGTGCATGCCCAATACAGTGCCAAACATTATACTCTATATGAAAGACACCTTGTCATACTATTGCCAACTAATTTAGGGTTATTTTATATTAGCCAGATTCCATATTGTATTTTCCAGGCACAGTGCCATTTTACCAAAATAACAGAATTAATTTTGTATATTCCATTTAAAGTGCTATGTTTCTCCGGATTCAATGCTATGTTATATGAAACAAAACCCTATTTTACATACCAGATACATTGCCATGTTATAGAAAATAGATTCAATGTAATGTTACATGAATCAAATTCATATTTTAGATTCTAGTTAAAATGTCATTCTACAGGAACCAGCTTCCAAAATGTACATACCAGATACAGTGTTGTGTTATAGGAGGCAGTATCAGCACCATACTATATGAACCAGCTTCCATATTGTACATGTCAAATGCAGCACCATGGTGAACAAACCAGATCCTCACCATGTTACATGAACCATATTGCATATTGCACATATTAAACACAGTGACATATTACAGGAACCAGATTCCAAAATTGTATAGGCCAGATGCAGTACCATGTTATTTGTCCAAGATTCAGTGCTGCTACATGAACCAGATTCTCTATTGTACAGTACAATCCATATACAATGCCATGTCACACAAACCAGATTCAATTCTACAGTACATGAACCAGATTATGTACTGTACATGGAACTGCAAATAACACCCCCTAAGAATACCACACACATAGTTACATAGTAGGTGAGGTTGAAAAAAGACACAAGTCCATCAAGTCCAACCAATGTGTGTGATTATATGTCAGTATTACATTGTATGTCCCTGTATGCTGTGGTCGTTCAGGTGCTTATCTAATCGTTTTTTTTAAACTATTGATGCTTCCCGCTGAAACCACCGACTGTGGAAGGGAATTCCACATCCTTGCCGCTCTTACGGTAAAGAACCCTCTATGCAGTTTAAGGTTAAAACTCTTTTCCTCTAATTTTAACGAGTGACCACGTGTCTTATTAAACTCCCTTCCGTGGAAAAGTTTTATCCCTAATGTGGGTTCACCAGTGCAGTATTTGTAAATTGAAATCATATCCCCTCTCAAGCGTCTCTTCTCCAGAAAGAATAGGTTCAGTGCTCACAACCTTTCTTCATAACTAATATCCTCCAGTCCCCTTATTAGCTTTGTTGCCCTTCTTTGTACTCGCTCCATTTCCAGTACATCCTTCCTGAGGACTGAAGCCCAGAACTGGACAGCATACTCCAGGTGAGATCAGACCAAAGTCTTGTAGAATGGGAGAATTGTCGTTCTAACTCTGGAGTTAATCTCCTTTTTAATGCATGCCAATATTCTGTTTGTTTTGTTAGCAGCAGCTTGGCATTGCATGCCATTGCTGAGCCTATCATCTACTAGGACCCCCAGGTCCTTTTCCATCCTTGATTCCTCCAGAGGTTCTCCCCCCAGGTCCTTTTCCATCCTTGTTTCCCCCAGAGGTTCTCCCCCCAGTTAGTAGATTGCATTCATATTTTTTCCACCCAAATGCATTATTTTACATTTTTCTACATTAAACCTCATTTGCCATGTAGTTGCCCACCCCATTCATTTGTTTGGATCTTCTTACAAGGTTTCCTCATCCTGTGGAGAAGTTATTGCCCTGCTTAGCTTAGTATCATCTGCAAATACAGAGATTGAACTGTTTACCCCATCCTCCAGGTCGTTCATGAACAAATTAAATAGGATTAGTCCCAGCAGAGAACCCTGGGGGACCCCACTTTCCACCCCTGACCATTCTGAGTACTCCCCATTTATCACCACCCTCTGAACTCTTTCTTGTAGCCAGTTTTCAATCCATGTACTCACCCTATGGTCCATGCCAACAGACCTTACTTTGTACAGTTAATGTTTATGGGGAACTATATCAAATGCTTTTGCAAAATCCAGATATACCACGTCTATGGGCCTTCCTTTATCTAAATGGCAGCTCCCTTCCTCATAGAAGGTTAATAGCTTGGTTTGGCAAGAACTATTCTTCATGAATCCATGTTAATTACTGCTAATGATACAATTTTCATTACTAAAATCTTGTATATAGTGCCTTATCATCCCCTCCAAGAGCTTGCATACTATTGATGTTAGGCTAACTGGTCTGTAATTCCCAGACATATATTTTGGCCCTTTTTTAAAATAATGGTACTACATTGGCTTTTCTCCAATCAGCTGGTACCATTCCAGTCAGTAGACTTTCAGTAAAAATTAGGAACAATGGTCTGGCAATTACTTGACTGAGTTCCCTAAGGACCCTCGGATGTAAGCTATCTGGTCACGGAGACTTATTAATATTAGGTTTTCCAAGTCTATTTCTAAAGCTGTCCTCTGTTATCCCTGAGGGTGCTTCCTGTGATGTGTCATGAGGATAAACCCTAAAATTTTGGTTACTGAAGCCCCAGATTCCCCCGTATAGACTTAGGAGAAGAATAAATGCAATACCTTTGCCATCTCCCCATCCTTTGTAACCAGATTTCCTTCATCATTCTTTATGGGTCTAATATGGTCTGTCCTCCCTTTTTTACTGTTTATATACGTAAATAATTTATCAGGATTTTTTTTGCTCTCCTCCCCTATGTGTCCATGCGACGTAGTTTAGACCCGCCGTATATTGTCCTCTCAGTGTTCCGAGATTGCAAATAGGACTTGCTACTATACTTACCTCGGGTCTATGTGCTTTAGTCAACTGACCACTAATGCCTCCAATACTACCCTCTGGAATATGTTCCGCACTGACTATCCCTACCACTGGACCCTCCCCCGTCGCCTAGTTTAAAAGCCACTCTAACTTTTCGGCCATCTTAACTCTCAGCAGATCTGCACCCTCCTCAATTAGGTGCAGTCTGTCACTTCTATAGAACTGGTAACCAACTGTTCGGCCTAGTTCTCCAGCAACCTAAACCCCTCCTTACTACACCAGCCAACTCTTACTCTCAGATCTACACCATTGGGAGCTTGTCTCTTTTATGTTTTTACATGTCACTTGCCCCGTGTGTGCATTGATTGATTTGAGAAACGTATATTTGGATCTCCTTGGTGTCTGCGCTTTGGCCTGCTGAATTTCCCTGATGACGGTGGGTGGCGAAGGACCTCATACAGCCGGTTTTTCCAAGTGATTCATGCCTGTAAGATCTGGTGTCACTGACATACAGGTCCACCAACTCTGGTAAGAGTATTTTATCATATTTCCGTTTGTTTGAATTCCACTACTCCTTAAAGTAAAGTTGACTGCTGGGTCCCCCTGTACAGGTTTAATTTCCGAGTTCCGGTGGCCCACCATCCACCTAGATGGACTTCTAGTGGACTCTTTCTTTTCACTATTTGATTTCACATTTTTTAGCGCTACATTTTTTCTTCTTCTACTCTTTTTCAGTGCATGCACCTCTTTGTCTCCACCCACCTCTGTGCTGGCCCCTGCTGGCACCTGCCGGGTACATTCCATGCTCTCCTTTAGTATGGAGAATCTTTTCAGTGCTGACAGTTGTTTCCCTAGATTCAGAACCTGGGCTTCCAGGGAAACAATGTGCTTACATTTTGCACAGCAGTATTCGCCCTCGATCAGATGATCAAGGAAGCCATGCATGCCGCAAGGTGTACACTGAGACGCATCTCCACACACACTGGGCATCACAGCTACTAATTTAATGGGGATTGGGGATTATACCCTGTCCAAATGAACTAACAACTAACTTCCTGACACTAATACTAAACAATACACAGGTACTCAACAATACAATACACAGGTACTCACAGCCCTCATGTACTCACAGTCCACGTGCACTCGCAGCCCACGTTTACTCACAGTCTACATGCAGTCGCAGCCCAGGTGTACTCACAGTCCGCGTGCATTTGCAGCCCATGTGTACTCTCAGCCCCCGTGCACTCGCGGCCCACATGCACTCACAGCCCACATGTACCCACAGTACATGTGCACTCGCTGCCCAACGTACTCGCAGCCCACATGTACTCAAAGCCTATGTGCATTCACAATCCACGTGCACTCACAGTCCATGTGTACTCACAGCCCACATGTACTCACAGTCCACGTGCATTTGCAGCACTCGTGTATTCACTGCCCATGTGCACTCACAATACACAGGTACACACAATACTCAGGTACTAGTGATCCACACACACTACTTAGATACACACAAGATTCAGGTCCTAACAATACACAGGTACTCCCAACATTCACAATATTTAGGTACTCCCAGTACTCAGGTACTCCCAATACTCAGGTACACTCAATACTCAGGTACACACAATACTCAGGTACTCCCAATACACAGGTACACTCAATACTCAGGTACACACAATACTCAGTCAGACACAATACTCAAGTACTCCCAATGCTCAGGTACACACAATACTCAGGTACTCGCAACACTCAGGTATACACAATACTCAGGTACACACGATATTCAGGTACACACAATACTCTGGTACTGCCAAAACTCAGGTATACACAATAATCAGTTACTCCCAATACTCAGGTACACATAATACTCAGGTACTCACAATACTCAGGTACGCACAATATTCATGTACTCATAATACTTAGGAATGCACAATACTCAGGTACTCACAATATTCATATACTCCCAATACTCAGGTACACACTATACTCAGGTACTCCCAATACTCAGGTACACACAATACTCAGGTACTCCCAATACACAGGTACACTAAATACTCAGGTACACACAATACTCAGTCAGACACAATACTCAAGTACTCCCAATGCTCAGGTACACACAATACTCAGGTACTCGCAACACTCAGGTATACACAATACTCAGGTACACACGATATTCAGGTACACACAATACTCTGGTACTGCCAAAACTCAGGTATACACAATAATCAGTTACTCCCAATACTCAGGTACACACAATACTCAGGTACTCACAATACTCAGGTACGCACAATATTCAGGTACTCATAATACTTAGGAATGCACAATACTCAGGTACTCACAATATTCATATACTCCCAATACTCAGGTACACACTATACTCAGGTACTCCCAATACTCAGGTACACACAATACTCAGGTACTCACAATACTCAGGTACACACAATACTCAAGTACTCCCAATGCTCAGGTACACACAATACTCAGGTACTCACAATAATCAGGTACACACGATATCCAGGTACGCACAATACTCTGGTACTCCCAAAACTCAGGTATACACAATACTCAAGTACACACAATAATCAGTTACTCCCAATACTCAGGTACACACAATACTCAGGTACTCCCAATACTCAGGTACACACAATACTCAGGTACTCACAATACTCAGGTATACACAATACTCAGGAACACACAATATGCAGGTACACACAATACTCAAGTACTCCCAATACTCAGGTACACACAATAATCAGGTACACACAATACTCAAGTACTCCCAATACTCAGGTACACACAATAATCAGGTACTCACAATACTCAGGTGCGCACAATATTCAGGTACTCATAATACTTAGGAATGCACAATACTCAGGTACACACAATACTCATATACTCCCAATACTCAGGTACACACAATACTCAGGTACACACAATACTCAGGTACTCCCAATACACAGGTACACTCAATACTCAGGTACACACAATACTCAGTCAGACACAATACTCAAGTACTCCCAATGCTCAGGTACACACAATACTCAGGTACTCGCAACACTCAGGTATACACAATACTCAGGTACACACGATATTCAGGTACACACAATACTCTGGTACTGCCAAAACTCAGGTATACACAATAATCAGTTACTCCCAATACTCAGGTACACACAATACTCAGGTACTCACAATACTCAGGTACGCACAATATTCATGTACTCATAATACTTAGGAATGCACAATACTCAGGTACTCACAATATTCATATACTCCCAATACTCAGGTACACACTATACTCAGGTACTCCCAATACTCAGGTACACACAATACTCAGGTACTCCCAATACACAGGTACACTCAATACTCAGGTACACACAATACTCAGTCAGACACAATACTCAAGTACTCCCAATGCTCAGGTACACACAATACTCAGGTACTCGCAACACTCAGGTATACACAATACTCAGGTACACACGATATTCAGGTACACACAATACTCTGGTACTGCCAAAACTCAGGTATACACAATAATCAGTTACTCCCAATACTCAGGTACACACAATACTCAGGTACTCACAATACTCAGGTACGCACAATATTCAGGTACTCATAATACTTAGGAATGCACAATACTCAGGTACTCACAATATTCATATACTCCCAATACTCAGGTACACACTATACTCAGATACTCCCAATTAGGGATGAGCTTCGTGTTCGTGTCGAACGTACGTTCGACTCGAACATTGGCTGTTCGGCCGTTCGGCGAATTCCGAACGTTTGGGCCGTTCGCGTCAAAATTCGAGTGACGCGCGCGCGGACCACAATGCACTGCGGTGGCGCAGTGCATTGCTGCCCCATGATTGGCCAAGCATGCACTGTGACCCCGCATGCTTGGCCAATCGCAGCGCCGGCAGCGAGGAGAGCCATGATTGGCCACAGGCATCCTGCCTGTGGCCAATCATAGCTCAGGCTGTGTAGTGCACGCCCCACACTATATAAGGCCGCCTTTGAGGCGGCTTCGTGTAGTGTGTTACTTAGCATCTGAAGCAGTGGGTGTTCTGTGTACCTTCAACACAGTACACACCAATCGTTTTTGGCTGATTTCCTATCTTACTGCTGTGTAGTGGTTGTTATCTGTGCCCTGACTGCAGTATACACCACTATATTCACCTCACCTATATAGCTAGTGATCTAGCTTTAACCACTTAACAACTGCCCATTGCCGATTAACGGCTTCAGGGGGGTTGTTTAACTCTGAGAGGCCGTTAATTAACGGCCTCCCAGAATTCTGCTCTCGCGTGCCCCGAGGTGTGCGCACTCGAGAGCATCCGTGACCGCCGGGTCGCATCACGGATCACGGTAAACGGCCGCTTATAGCGGCCGTTTACCACGTGATTGCTCCGTCAAATGACGGAGTGATCACTTGGAAACAAACCGGCGTCATGTTATGACGCCTGTTCCTCCCTCCCCTCTCTGTACCGATCGGTACAGCGGAGGGGAAAGAGATCGGTGTCAGCAGCGATGTGGGCTGCATCTGCAGTGCCCACATCGCTGCTCACCGAATTTAACCCCTCAATTCCCTGCCAATACTCTGCAATACCAGTGCATACTCTGCAGTACCCTGCCATTACTCTGCAGTACCCCGCCATTACTCTGCAGTGCAGTACCCTGCCATTACTCTGCAGTGCAGTACCCTGCCATTACTCTGCAGTACCCCCCATTACTCTGCAGTAACCCCCATTACTCTGCAGTACCCCCCAATACTCTGCAGTACCCGCCATTACTCTGCAGTACCCCCAATACTCTGCAGTACCCTGCCATTACTCTGCAGTGCAGTACCCTGCCATTACTCTGCAGTACCCCCCATTACTCTGCAGTAACCCCCATTACTCTGCAGTACCCCCCCAATACTCTGCAGTACCCGCCATTACTCTGCAGTACCCCCAATACTCTGCAGTACCCTGCCATTACTCTGTAGTACCCCCCAATACTCTGCAGTACCCTGCTATTACTCTGTAGTACCCCGCCAATACCCCGCCAATACTCTGTAATACCCTGCCATAAATTGCCATACCCAGCCATACTCAGAGATACCCAGCCATACTCGGTGATACCCTGAAATAACCAGCCATAGACGCCCCCCACCACTCACCGCCCTCCGGTGCTTCTACCAACTCGCCAGTACGATCAAAGCCAGAATCTTTTTTTTATTTTTTATTTCAGGCTTCCCAGCCTAGAGGTGAGATGTGGGGTCATATTGACCCCCCAGATTTCACTGTAAAGAGGACCTGTCACCCCATATTCCTATTACAAGGGATGTTTACATTTCTTGTAATAGGAATAAAAGTGATCAAAAATATATTTTTGGGAAAAAAAATGTCAAACTAAAATAAATAAAGTAAAATGAACAATAAAAAAATAACATAAAAATTAAAGTGCCCATGTCCCCATGTGCTCGCATGTGCCACACATGTGAGGGATCGCCGAGAATGTTAGAGCGAGAGCAATAATTCTAGTCCTAGACCTCCTCTGCAACTCAAAACATGTAACCAGTAAAAAAAAAATTAAAGCGTCGCCTATGGGGATTTTTTTAAGTAGCGACGTTTGGCGCCATTCCACGGGCATGTGCAATTTTGAAGAGTGACATGTTTGATATCTATTTACTCAGCATAACTTCATCTTTCACTTTATGCAAACATTGGGCTAACAAGTGGTTAATAATAGAGCTTGCAGTCAGTAGTGTTAGGAGATAGTGCATGCTGTCTGCGTGCTCTGTACCCAGTACATACCGCTATAATATAGGGCAGGCCCCTACTTTCAAACATCCAACTTACAAACATCTCCTACTTGCAAACGCAAGGAGACAGCAGCAAGTGAGATGAAAAAAGATGGACGACAAAACAAATTATACAGGGGTGATAACCCTTCCCTATGTTTTCCAAAAAGCTTAAAGATAGTTTTTTTGACTGGAGCTACACTTTAAAAATGTACCGGTTGAAAATGACAAACAGATTCAACTTAACACAACAAACCTACACAGTCCCTGTCTTGTTTGCACCGCCTGTATACTGCTGTTCTGAGTATATAGGGCCTGGGGGCCACACGCATTTCCTTTTTTTAATATGGGTACGGGGTTCCCCTTAATATGCGTACAAGACCCAAATAGGCTGGTAATGGGCAGGGAGGGCTACCCATGCCATGTTTCTCAATGATTTTCAACCATATTGCAGGAACCTGATATAACATTAAAACCGCAAGCAGTTTTAAATGGTGTTATTTCCGTTTAATGTCATTTTGTGCAGGGACTGTTCTAAACACGGGAAACACGTGGCACTTCACAGGCATACTACAGACACCCCCCAGGCACCATATTTAAAGGAATATTTCACTTTTTTTTTTCACTTTAATCGTCATTAAAATCAGTGCTCCCGCCAAAACGGCAGTTTTTAAAACTTTTTTTTGCAGTGACCCATGTCCCCTGAGGCAGGAGGCAGGTCCCCAAACCCTTTTTAGGACACTATCTTGCATATTAGCCGTTAAAATTAGCACTTTCCAATTCGAACGTTCGAGTCCCATAGACTTCAATGGGGTTCTAACGTTCGTACCGAACGCGGGGGTCGTTCGCAAGTTCTGGTGCGAACCGAACCGGGGGGTGTTCGGCTCATCCCTACTCCCAATACTCAGGTACACACAATACTCAGGTACTCACAATACTCAGGTACACACAATACTCAAGTACTCCCAATGCTCAGGTACACACAATACTCAGGTACTCACAATAATCAGGTACACACGATATCCAGGTACGCACAATACTCTGGTACTCCCAAAACTCAGGTATACACAATACTCAAGTACACACAATAATCAGTTACTCCCAATACTCAGGTACACACAATACTCAGGTACTCCCAATACTCAGGTACACACAATACTCAGGTACTCACAATACTCAGGTATACACAATACTCAGGAACACACAATATGCAGGTACACACAATACTCAAGTACTCCCAATACTCAGGTACACACAATAATCAGGTACACACAATACTCAAGTACTCCCAATACTCAGGTACACACAATAATCAGGTACTCACAATACTCAGGTGCGCACAATATTCAGGTACTCATAATACTTAGGATTGCACAATACTCAGGTACACACAATACTCATATACTCCCAATACTCAGGTACACACAATACTCAGGTACACACAATACTCAGGTACTCACAATACTCAGGTACACACAATATTCAGATACTCACAATACTCAGGTACACACAATACTCAGGTACTCCCAATACTCAAGTACACACAATACTCAGGTACACACAAGACTCAGGTACTCACAATACTCAGGTATATACAATACTCAGATACTCACACATAACCCTGTGCAAAATTTAAATAAATCACCAGACACAAACTCGGGATAAGAGTTAGCTGAATCATAATTTATTGGTTTAGGTCAATTTGACAAAACTCATTATTGTTATTGTGTAGCTTTAAACAATTAAAATAGTACCACTGCCCCCCAAACCTGTATCAATCAGATCAGCATGTGAATAAACTGGTGCAAGACAGGCAGGATCGACTTGTCAGGCTCTAGTAGACTTCAACAAAACAGTGTCTGTCTGGACACAGACACCAACTCCCAGTTGCGCGAATGTGAATTAAATGAGTAAAAGATGGCGTCAGCTCTTGTTCTCCCATCTGCAGAAAACTCCTTAGGTACGTTTCGCCCTTTTCGGGGGGTTAATCATAGAGGCAACTCATGCAACTGGGAATCAGTATCTGTGTGCAGATAGACACCATTTTGTTGAAGTCTTTGTTTTTGTTAACAAACTGAAAACTGTTTTCTATAATAAAACAATCAAGCATGAATCATTAATACTTGGCTAGAAAGGCCAAAGCATCCTCTGAAACACTGATATTAGGTTTTGAAATACTCACCAGCCTGGTACCCACCAATGCCATTGCCCTCTCTATGCAATTTTGCTTCCCAGGGTTAAAGATATCAAGGTCCACGCTAGATAGGTAGAGAACATATCGCCTGGAAAGACCTTGCATTTCACCTTCTAGCTCAGAATGATTATAAAAAAATGCAAACTGATGGCATTCATTTCTTTCCTAAGCTATTGATGTATTTTCAATTTTTTTTAACAGTGGTCACAAAGACAAAGGTAGCTTCTATGTGTACCACCTCTAATTAGAACTACACACCGTGCATATCACTACATAGGGTGTGCCTAAGATGTCCTGTTTAAAAAGATTAGGTTTGACCATAGCTTTGTTGTAACCTTTTAGCAACTGTTTTACCAAGAAGTAACTGTTGCAATGTCAGATATTCTGAAGCGTAAGAAAAAAAGATATCAATGCTAACCTTTTCAGAATGGAGGAATAAAAATAGGACCTTTGAATCAACAGGCAAAAAGAATAAGGCTAAAGCTTCAGTGGAATGAATCATGGTAAAACCCAAGTTTTTTTCAAAATTGACACTATTCCTTTCAAGCAACTGTGTACTCCTGCCATGTTCCCAGTTCTAAAGGACATTTAACAGTTTGTGTCACGATGCTCAGATGAAATCCCAAAGGTAATTTGGACAGTAAAAACCTTCCCAGTCTGCACTCAGCTCCAACTTCCTGAACAGCTCTATCTGCAAACTTGAGAGAGCATCCACTGTAATGATTAATTTTCCAGTCACATACATAGCCTTTAGCCAAATAATCTTTAAAAGCATAAAAAACAAGACGCAGCAATAAATTGAGGACATATGGAGATTTTTAGGATAAATAGTTAAGAAGTTAAGATAAGTAGGATAAGCAAATACAACTCCCTTATTGTCAGACAGCAAAAATACTATTTTGTTGCTTAAGAATTCAACCCAAATAGCCACAGACACAACTAAAGGAAAGTTCTAACAACAGTTTTAGTCAGCTTCCTATTGAACCAAGACTGATGCCAGGGCTCACAACACCAGTGACCTCTCCAGAAGAAGCCAAAGCCAATAGAACCAACAAGACTGTCCTGCCATGTAGAGCTACCATTAAAGTAATTTATTAACTGGCACCATACAGACAAATCCTCTCTCAGGTAACTATCTAATCTAATTTGTGAAAAGGGAGAATTAAGACATAATGTGAGATACAGTATTTGTGAAAAAACTCTGCCCATGATGTGTGTAGCAAAAATTATAGATCCAAACAAAGACTGTGGCTCTTAAGGCAACACTTTCTTTTTTTTTTAAGAGTCCACAAAGGATTTGGGGATTTTTGTTTTGGTCTGTTTTTCTGGAAGTCTAAATTCCATTTTTACTGAATCTACGATGACATCAAGGGGTTGATTTATTTAAACTGAAGAGTGCAAAATCTGGTGGGTCAATAGGGTCAGCATGTGGTAATCAATCAATAGGGTTTAGGTCTAGAGACATGCTTGGCCAGTCCCTCGCCTTTACCCACAGCTTCTTTAGCAAGGCAGTGGTTGTCTTGGAGCTGTGTTTGGGGTCGTTATCTTTGTTAGAATACTGCCCTGCGGCCCAGTCTCCGAAGGGAGGGAATCATGCTCTGCTTCAGTATGTCACAGTACATGTTGGCAGTCATAGTTTCCTCAATTACCTTTAGCTCCCAGCCCCAGACCATCCCACCACCATGCTTAAATGTAGGCAAGACACACTTGTCTTTGTACTCCTCATCTGGTTGCCACCACACGCTTGACGCCATCTGAACCAAATAAGTTTATGTTGGACTCATCAGACCACAGGACATGGTTCCAGTAATCCATGTCCTTGGTCTGCTTGTCTTCAGCAACTGTTTCATCTGTAGAAGATGCTGACCAATTTGAAGCAGTGTGCGGCGTATGGTCTGAGCACTCACAGGCTGACCCCCCCCCCACCCCTTCAACCTCTGCAGAAATGCTGGCAACACTCATACATCTATTTTCCAAGGACAACCTCTGCATATGACGCTGAACACTTGAACTCAACTTCTTTGGTCGACTTTGGTGAGGCCTGTTCTGAGTGGAACCTGTCCTGTTAAACCACTGTATGGTCTTGGCCACTGTGCTACAGCTCAGTTTCAGGGTCTAGGCAATCTTCTTATAGCCTAGGCCATCTTCATGTAGAGCAACAATTATTTTTTCAGATCCTCAGAGAGTTCTGCCATGAGGTGCCATGTTGGATTTTCAGTGAACAGTATGAGAGAGTGAGAGCAAAGTGACATTTCTTCAGTGTTGTCACATGAAAAGATATAATAAAATATTTACAAAAATGTGAGGGGTGTACTCACTTTTGTGAGATACTGTAACCAGGAGGATGGATAGCTGAAGGCACAAAAGCTGAAGAGGGTACTAGGTTTGTAGCTAGGACAGATGCATAGCAAAATTCTCAGGCGGCCCCCAAACAGTTGCAGCAAATGATACAGTGAGTGAAAATATGGTCTGTCTGCCTGGGAGCCTTCAGCCTATCTACCAAGCTATGAAACTTTGGGTGGCTCTGTCGATTTCCAGGTTGTGTTGCTGTTGCCAAATAATATTATTTCCTCTGCTTAAGGAGAAAGAAGATAATGTTTTATAGTAGCTGAACACTGAACTATATCCCTATTCAGGGATACTTTTATTATTATTATTATTATTTTTATACCCGATTTATATAGCGCCAACAGTTTATGTAGCGCTTTGCAATGTATAGGGGGGAAAACACAATTACAGTACAATACAAAAGGTACAGGAGGGCCCTGCTCGTAGAGCTTACATTCTAAAGGGTAGGGTGGTGGTACAAAAGGTAATAGCTGCAGAGAAAGATTTCATGGGGGTGGCTCGGGGACAGTTGTTAGGTGGGTGTGGGATAGGCTTCCCTGAATAAATTAGTTTTCAGGGATCTCCTAAAGGTGGACAGGGTAGGGGCTGATCGGACAGACTGAGGCAGGGAGTTCCAGAGGATGGGAGAGGGTCTGGAGAAGTCTTGAAGGCGAGCATGAGAGGAGGTAACAAGGAAGCTAGAAAGCAGGAGGTCCTGGGAGGAGTGGAGGGGACGATTTGGGCGATATCTGCCGATGAGGTTGGTGATGTAGATGGGGGGCGACGTTGTGGATGGCTTTGTATGTTATGGTTAGCATTTAGAATTTTGCACGGTGGGGTAGGGGAAGCCAGTGAAGGGATTGGCAGAGAGGGGTGGCAGTCACAGATCGATTAGTGAGGTGTATTAGTCTAGCAGCAGGATTCATAATAGACTGAAGGGGGGATAGCCTGCTTAAGGGTAGGCCATTAAGGAGAGAGTTGCAGTAGTCAAGGAGGGAAATAATCAAGGAGTGAACGAGTTGCTTTGTGGTGTCATTAGTCAGGAAGGGTCGAATTCTGGAAATATCGCGGAGATGAAGACGGCAGGATTTAGCCAGTGATTGGATATGGGGGCTGAAGGAGAGGTCAGAGTCAAGGATTATACCCAGGACCCTGGCATGTGTGGAGGAACCAATGGTTGTGTTGTTGATATTAATGGTGAAGTCACACGGGGGGGGGGGGGGATAGTGAAGGAGGAAATATAACAAGCTCAGTTTTAGAAAGATTGAGTTTGAGGATGTGGTGTGACATCCATACTGATATGTCATTCAGGAAGTTTGAGATCTGTGAGGAGATCAAGGGGGTGAGTTGAGGAGTGGAGAGATAGATCTGGGTATCGTCAGCATAGAAACCATGGGAGGTTATCAACTGGACCAGGAAAGAGGTATAGAGTGAGAACCTTGGGGTACCCCAACAGAAAGAGGAAAGGGAGCGGAAGAGATGGAGTTGTAAGTGACACTGAAATTGCGTTGAGATAGGTAGCAGGAAAACCAGGATAAAGCAGAATCGCGGAGGCCAAGGGAGTGTAATTTGCTGAGGAGGTGGTCAACTGTGTCAAAGGCAGCAGAGAGGTCTAAAAGTATGAGTATGGAGTAGTGCCCATTGGTTTTAGCAGTTAGTAGGTCATTGGTGAGTTTTAGTATGGCAGTTTCAGTAGAATGTTGTGGGTGGAAGCCAGACTGTAGGGGGTCGAGAAGGTTATTGTCCATGAGGTAGCAACTCATTTGGTCATGGACAAGGCGTTTGATGAGCTTGGAGGCAAACGGGAACAGGGAGATGGGTCTTAAGTTGTTCAAACAGGTGGGTCTAGTGAGGGTTTTTTGAGTATGGGGGTAACCAGTGCATGTTTGAGCAGGGAAGGAAAGGTGCCGGAGGAGAGGGAGAGGTTGAAGATGTGGTTTAGGGAGTTCAGGATAGAGTGGGAAGGTGGTAGCAGTAATTGTGAGGGGACAGGGTCCAGAGAACAGGTAGTGAGGTGGGCCATGGAGAGGAGTTTATTAACTTCATCTGTGGTAACTGGGCAAAAAGAGGAGAGTATTGAGCGTGGTGTTGGACCTGTTGTGTTGGGTAGGGGGTGCGATTTTGTCATAAAGGCCATCAGTAGCAGAGTGAAGAAGGGAAGGGTTGAGATTGCGAAGGTTTCTGCGGGTAGTGGTTTGTAAGTTGGCAGCATGGGATGTAGCAGACAAGGAGAGAGTGAAACAGATAAGGTTGTGATCAAAGAGAGGAAAGGGTGTGTTAGAGAGATTGCAGGGAGTGCAGCGATGGGAGAATACAAGGTTGAGAGTGTTACCGTTGGAGTGAGTGGTGGTTTGTGTCCATTGTGTTAGGTTAAAAGAGGAGGTTAGGTTGAGAGCAGTTTAGAAGTAGCAGCAGTATTAACATTGATTGGAATGTTAAAGTCACCTAGGATGATGGCAGGCACTTCAGATAATAGAAAATAGGGTAGCCATGCAGAGAAGTCATCCAGAAACCGTGACACTGGTCCAGGAGGTCGATAAATAACTACGACCCTCAGACAAACTGGAGAGAAAAGACGAATGCCCTGCATTTCGAAAGAGCAGGGGGAAAGAGAGGGAGGGAGGTGTGGGAAGTACCTGAAAGGTGCATTGTGTACTAGTAATAGATTGATAAAAAAGTGCAATGCTTCAAAGTGAATAAGTCCAAATATGTGACAAAACTAAAAGTGCTATGAAATGCAAATTACCATTAAATCCTTTACCTAGAAAATATTAAAACAGCCTATAATATATTACATCTCAGACATTATTTTTGTGAAAGACAAAATATCATATGTTGCTCTGTATTTCTGGATGGAAGGTATGCCTGTACCTCTTCTGGTAAGAGACTGTAAAATCAAAAAAAGTGAAGGAGAGGAGGAGTCCATCCGTGGATTATACAACACTAAAAGTGTTTTTGGACCTTCTTGTTAAAATAAAAGGTCATTGAATCTGGTGAGCGCATTTCACAGTATGGGAGTGTATAGAAATATGGAGAAGGAGGAGGTGCACTATAGTTCCTGATACTTTAAAGTAACTGGTGAGTTGCCAGTTTTCATTTTGCTCTTTTCTTATTGCACAAAGTACATTGGAGTTCACAGTTAAAAGTTTTTGAGCACTATTTATGTGTTTGGTATTTTGCACAGTATTCATTTTACGGTTCTAAATATTTGCACATGATGGTATTTGGTTGCACAAATGGTTTACATTATATTATAAGTTATACGGTATCTCACATAAGTCAGTACACCCCTCGCATTTTTGTAAATATTTTATTCTATCTTTTCATATGACAACACTGAAGAAATGACACTTTGCTACAATGTAAAGTAGTGAGTGTACAGCTTGTATAACAGTGTACATTTGCTGTCTCCTCAAAATAAGTCAACACACAGCCATTAATGTCTAAACCGCTGGCAACAAAAGTGAGTACACCCGTAAGTGAAAATGTCCAAATTGGGCCCAATTAGCTATTTTCCCTCCCCAGTGTCACATGACTGGGCGGCACAGTGGTGTAGTGGTTAGCACTCTCACTTAGCAGTCAAAAGGGTCGCTGGTTTTAATCCCAACCATGACACTACCTGCCTGGAGTTTTCATGTTCTCCCTGTGCCTGCGTGGGCTTCCTCCAGGTACTCCAGTTTCCTCCCACACTCCAAAGACATGCAGATAGGTTAATTGGCTTCTGTCTCAAAAATTGGCCCTAGTATATGAATGGGGACCTTGGATTGTTGGATTCTTGAGGGTAGGGACTGATGTGAGTGTGCAATGTACAGGGATGGGGACAATTGTAGACACTCACTCAGGTTGGACTGGTGTCTTTATTCAACCTTACTAACTATGTAACTATGACTGGTTAGTGTTACAAGGTCTCAGTTGTGAATGGGGAGCAGGTGTGTTAAATTTGGTGTTATCACTCTCACTCTCTCATACTGGTCACTGAAAGTTCAACATGGCACCTCATGGCAATGAACTTTCTGTGGATCTGAAAAAAAGAGTTGTTGTTGTACACAAAGATGGCCTAGGCTATAAGAAGATTGCCAAAACCCTGAAACAGAGTTGCAGCATGGTGGCCAAGACCATACAGCCGTCCCCACGAATAAGTCTTTTTAAGACGAAGCGTACATCGGGTGGCAGACGTGTTCTGACGTCATCGCGATACAGCGTAGGTTGGACAGGTGATTGCATGCCGGCCAGCATTTTTTATGGGTGTTTTTACTGCTTTCTATGTAAGTGTATTTCTTTACATTTATTAAAGTTGTTATATGGAATTATGCTATGGTGAGTCTTCTTTCCATTTCCCTCTGATCCTGAGTACTACCTTTCTGCTTCACGTACTGCTGTTGACAGTCCCGACCTGTTTTATTCAATAAGGGAGCCTACTGTGATCATGGTCTGAAGAGGTGCTGTGGAAATGGACTATGGGCATGAAATCGCATGCCTTTTGCCAAGAGGGTTAAGGCAGTGCTGGTAAAAAAAAATTGGTGGGCACACAAAGTATTGACACTTTGGGCCCAATTTGGACATTTTCACTTAGGGGTGTACTAACTTTTGTTGCCAGCGGTTTAGACATTAATGGCTGTGTGTTGAGTTATTTTGAGCGGACAGCATATATACACTGTTATACAATCTTTACACTCACTACTACATTGTAGCAAGGAGTAATTTCTTCAGTGTTGTCACATGAAAAGATATAATAAAATATTTACAAAAATGTGAGATACTATATGTTAGAAGCACTTGATATTAGCACAAGCATTTTTAGGTTAAGCAATATATGGTCATTTGTCTTTGTCTTTCTGTTATATTATACTGTATGTTATAAGCTGCATTATTATTTTTGGGTAAAGGAGTATATCGAGTTGCTGTTGCTGCTGCTGCTTGATGCACAGGTGCTACTAGGGGACACAGTGCTGAAAGGTAAGCACTAGATTCAGTGGGAGGAGACAATGATTTTCCTAGAATTCAATATGCCTCCATTCGCAGACCAGCTGCTCCAGTCTACTGTCTAGTACCAACTCACTTTGTGCGGCAGTCTTTTCTCCCTAGTGTGCTGGATATTGTCGCTGCTGTTGGACTTTCTGGTGCTGCTTCTCCTCCTTGGCTGAGGTCCAGGCAGCCCTGCAGAAATGTATTGCTGCTGGCTTCTTCTTCTTCTGTCTGTTAAATGAATTGCTGCCACAGTTCCACAGGGACAGTATCATCCAGCAAGGATTTGTGAGACCCTTCATTAGATAAAGAGGTGCAACCAAAGCTTGAGAGGGGACGCTATGGCTGAAAACAGGTCACATAATGGTTATGCAAGAGAAAGCATTAGGGTACACGCATGCCTAGCCGAGCCAAGGAGGGCCGTAAGGAATGTAAGGACAAGCAGCAGACAATGTTTTGGGCATAAGGCTTTTGAGGCTAAACACTGCAGGCCACCCTCTAACTGTTAATGAATTGTGAACCACAGGCACCCTTTACTGCTGGACTGTTCCTCTTATGTTTGGGATCTGAAATGTTGCACCTCCAGTACAGACAACTAAGCTCTAATATAAGGTAAAACCTTGAGCTCTCACCAACTGACTGCTAGAAGCAGGAGAGGTGTAACTGACCAAACAGCAGCAAGGACTAACCACGTTAGCTTGTTTCTCTTGTAAAAGGAGTATGCTGAACGGCAGGAAAACAGTACAGAGTGTGAGCATGTGCAACTCTTCAACTGGGGACAAAGCACTTAATACCTAAGCATTTCACCCTATTTCTTTGGAAACCATAAACCATAAAAACAGGGTAATAATGGTGCCCAAAGGTTCTTTTAAATTAAGTAGCTCCTGGTGCTCAGCCCACACGACCTACCTATTAATGAGACTGGGTCGTGACTTTGGATGTGGAAAGAAACTAACACAGTATACAGGGGCCCGGATTGTGCCACAAGCAAAGGTCAAGCCGCTAAAGCTATTACTAAGCATATGTCAATCTGGATATCTGCATATGAGACCAGCTCAAGCAATGTGTAGATGAAGTTTTGAGTAAAGAAAAAAATTATCTTGAAGAAAATAATGTAATGAATCATGCTAGGAGACAGAGGGGTTATATTAGACTGGTCACTGTTTTTTCATATGCCAGTGTCCAAATACTCCTATACTGTACATGGCAGTATAACCCAATTGTCTCTGAATTATTTGTCTCTCAATAAATGAGAAATAAAAAATATGTATCATATGATTAATGTTGGAGTAATATAAAAAAAACGACTTTTTCAGAACTATTTCAAGCTCATTATAACAAAATTTATACTTGAAAGTATTACTGCAGTTTTTGCAATAGTAATTAATGGTTTTATAAATAGTGGTGTGCATTTACAATATAGTATAATAATACTGTCTAGAGTAATATATAATGCAGGATTAATCTACTGCTTTATTACATTTAAGTAATTGCTTTCCTTGTGTCTAACTGTAATATGTTCACCTCTTGTTCCTAAATCAAATCAACCTACTTTCTCTGTTTCTTGTAAAGATGCTTTATTATTATTTTTTGACTTATTACTTTTATCAGACTATGGCAGGGAACATCAATGTGGCTGCCAAGGTAATATATAAGGCTGGGCAGGTTTTGTTTCAGGATAGCAAACCTACCAGCTATGTTAAAATACTTTATTACAATGAATTTCATATGTATAATCTTTGGTAACCATTCTTACTATTCACATTTACAAATTTAACTTGCTAATGACCAGACTGTTTTGCGGTCTGTTGATCACAGATAGTAATTTAGCTGTGTGCTGGATGTCTGTTTCTTCAAATGGTATGATTAAACAGCCTCGTTAAAAAAAGGGTACCACTGTATAAAGTATTGAATAATTGGTTCTGCATTGGAAAATGCAGGTCTCAAAATTGTTACCACCACCGCAACCACTTTTGCACACTCATCACTTACAGCGGCTGCAGCCTGCATTATTGTTTTTATCAATGATTTAGTCATTCCTTACTATAACAGGCCAATTTCCAACATTCACAGCACCATAAATGTGCTGCAAGTGAGAAATGTAAACCTATATTTCTCATTTTCCGTCATCCCTGTTCCCTTTTTTAGGATGTTTGAAAATATGAATTGCAGTTGGCTACAGACAGAGCTGTGGCATGAAAATAATTTGTTTGCTGGAGATTTCATAACTGAGAAGAAGAATAAATTACATGAACATGAACACACGGTGGAGCATAGATTCCTTAATGACTCTAAACAATGCAACAAAGTAACCTTTGCAGCCTTTATAATCTATTATTGCTCAAAATTGGCAACCCAGCATAGCACTTTAAGAGATCCAAAAATCATCTGGGTACAACTCTTTTTATCTATCGTATTTATGTGTTTATTTATAGTATATATTCTAGGGGTTCCTCCTGAACATGTAGTTTGTGGGAAGTCAGTTTAAAAGTATGTCATACCTGGTATGATGATATTACTCTGTGTTATATAGTCCAAGTCCATCTCTATGTTTAATATTATATAGCTATAAGCTGGCCATACACTAGTAGATTTTCAAATAATAATCAAAATTCCTAGGCTGTGACTTGCCAAAAGTCTTTCAAAAGCAATTCAAAATGTTGTTTTCTTTCAATGTTTCATTTTGGAATGAATGGACTTTTTTGGAATGAAAAGCGCAATCACCATTAGAAATTTGTTGGTTCAAGAAAAACAACTTCCATCCTGCTGCTTTAAAAGTTCCTGCCACTGAGGTCAAAAACGAACCATGATTGGACTTCACCAGCACTTAGAAAATTGCATGCACGTTATTAAAATGAACATTTTCAAATGTTATTCTACTTATGTATGGTCAGCTTTAGAATTCCTACATTATTGAAAAATTATTTTGCCCATTTGGATGCCATTCCTTCTTTATAAAATGTTTTTACTTGATAACTGCTAGTTAGTGCTTGGTGACTTCTTATTAAAGTTTGCCCTGAAATTACCAACTTTTCCATTCACCAACAAAAGACCTGCTGGCAGAGTGGTCTGAGCATGTTGGTGGGCATGGGCTTTGCCAGCTTTGCCTTGGTAATCCCAGTACCCTGGCTGCCAATTGGACTCTGGTCAAAATGTGTATAATTCCAGCCATAGAAGCTGAACTACTATGGAGCTTACTGAAAAAGCACATATACTGTATATATTGATGGTGTGAAAAATACACCATAGGTAACCAATCAAGATTCAGTTCACTGTAATCATAAAGCTTAAATGTAGTCAAAACATTTTTTTCATTTGCATTTGGATAAAGCGAGGAAGTATTATAACATCTGTTATAGTCTGTGTCCCAGATGAGGACTTTTTTTGCAAATCTCATGGGGGACTTCACATGTGCTATCTAAAACTTTAAAAAATATATCTGGCTGAAGTTTTTTTTTAAGGTACATTTACTTATTGGTTGTTATGGACTATAGCAATTTGCATGCCATTGTTTCTCTTTGTGCTTTAGTAACCAGAGTATTATGGCATAATACTGACGATTGTGGGTTCCTTGTTATTAAAGTTTATCAAGTTCGTCATTATCCAGGAAAAAAAAAACTTGGTTCCCTTGTCAATTAATTATATAAAGTAGAAATACATTTCATGAAGTGGTCTCTTGCCAAGATGTGCACACATTACACATTATGGTGTACTGATTTCTCAGTGTGACCTCCTGCATTAACCGCTTCCTGACCGCCTCACACAGATATACTATGGCAGAAGGGCAAATACAGGCAGATTAATGTACCTGTACATTGTCGTTTAAGAGGTGGCTTGCGGGTCGGGCGCTCCATGACTCGATGTCCGCGGGCTTTCCCACGATCGTCTGTGTAAACAAACATCTGCCTAATGACACTGATCACTGCTCCCTGTAATCGAGAGCAGTGATCAGTGATGTGTCACACACAGCCCCTCCCTCCCACAGTTAGAATCACTCCCTAGGACACACTTAACCCCTACAGCAGCACCTAGTGATTAACGCCTTTACTGCCAGTGACATTTTTAAAGTAATCAATGCAATTTTTTAGCATTGATTGCTGTATTAATGCCAATGGTCCCAAAAATGTGTGAAAATTGTCCAATGTGTCCGCCATAATGTCACAGTCATGATAAAAATCGCTGATCGCCGCCATTACTAGTAAAAAAAAAATTATCAATAAAAATGCCATAAAACTATACCATATTTTTTAGATGCTATAAATTTTGCACAAACCAATCAATAAATGCTTATTGCGAATTTTTCGACAAAAAATATGTAGAAGAATACATATCGGCCTAAACTGAGGAGAAAACATTTTTTTTATATATTTTTTGGGGATATTTATTATAGCAAAGACACTTTTTTTAATTATAGGGCAAAAAATCGAAACTGCAAAGGTGAACAAATACCACCAAAAGAAAGCTCTATTTGTGGGAAAAAAGGACATCAATTTTGTTTGGGAGCCACGTCGCATGACTGCACAATTGTCAGTTAAAGTGACATAGTGCCGAATCACAAAAGGTGCTCTGGTCAGGAAGGGGCTAAATTCTTCTGGGGCTGAAGTGGTTAATGACTATTGGCTAAGGTCCAAACTCCGATGTAGAAGAGTCCATTTCATACTCATACCCAGGGTTGCCAATAAGGAAGTCTGGGTCAGCAGGGGGCCCAGGCAGCTGACAAGCATGGTGAATCAGAAGATGGGCAGGGAGAGTGATCAGTGTGGCGGGGGGCAATTACTGGAACCAATTTCTTGTAGCAGCTGAAAGTTGGCTTTTCCTACTCTTCCTCCCGTTGGTAATTCCCTCTTTCCCTCGCCGCACTGATCAACCCACCTATCCACCATCCAATTCTTCCAGGCTGGCCTTTTCCCCCTGCAGTGCTGCCGGCTTCCCCTCCTGCTGCTGCTGCGGGCACACAGGAAGATTGTTTCAGGATAGAGGGGCAGTAGATATGATATACAGTGCCTTGCGAAAGTATTCGGCCCCCTTGAACTTTTAAACCTTTTGCCACATTTCATGCTTCAAACATAAAGATATAAAATTTTAATTTTTAGTGAAGAATCACCAACAAGTAGGACACAATTGTGAAGTGGAACAAAATCTATTGGATATTTTAAACTTTTTTAGCAAATAAAAAACTGAAAAGTGGTGCGTGCAAAATTATTCGGCCCCTTTACTTTCAGTGCAGCAAACTCACTCCAGAAGTTCAGCGAGGATCTCTGAATGATTCAATGTTGTCCTAAATGACTGATGGTGATAAATAGAATCCACCTGTGTGTAATCAAGTCTCTGTATAAATGCACCTGCTCTGTGATAGTCTCAGGGTTCTGTTGAAAGCGCAGAGAGCATCATGAAGACCAAGGAACACACCAGGCAGGTCCGTAATACTGTTGTGGAGAAGTTTAAAGCCGGATTTGGATACAAAAAGATTTCCCAAGCTTTAAACATCCCAAGGAGCACTGTGCAAGCAATCATTTTGAAATGGAAGGAGTATCAGACCACTGCAAATCTACCAAGACCTGGCCGTCCCTCTAAACTTTCAGCTCAGACAAGGAGAAGACTGATCAGAGATGCAGCCAAGAGGCCCATGATCACTCTGGATGAACTGCAGAGAACTACAGCTGAGGTAGGAGAGTCTGTCCATAGGACAACAATCAGTCGTACACTGCACAAATCTGGCCTTTATGGAAGAGTGGCAAGAAGAAAGCCATTTCTCAAAGATATCCATAAAAAGTCTCGTCTAAAGTTTGCCACAAGCCACCTGGGAGACACACCAAACATGTGGAAGAAGGTGCTCTGGTCAGATGAAACCAAAATCGAAATTTTTGCCCACAATACAAAACGATATGTTTGGTGTAAAAGCAACACAGCTCATCACCCTCAAAACACCATCCCCACTGTCAAACATGGTGGTGGCAGCATCATGGTTTGGACCTGCTTTTCTTCAGCAGGGACAGGGAAGATGGTTAAAATTGAGAGGAAGATGGATGCAGCCAAATACAGGACCATTCTGGATGAAAACCTGTTGGAGTCTGCAAAAGACCTGAAACTGGGACGGAGATTTATCTTCCAACAAGACAATGATCCCAAACATACAGCAAAATCTACAAAGGAATGGTTCACAAATAAAGGTATCCAGGTGTTAGAATGGCCAAGTCAAAATCCAGACCTGAATCCAATCGAGAATCTGTGGAAAGAGCTGAAAACTGCTGTTCACAAACGCTCTCCATCCAACCTCACTGAGCTCGAGCTGTTTTGCAAGGAATAATGGGCAAGAATTTCAGTCTCTCGATGTGCAAAACTGATAGAGACATACCCCAAGCGACTTGCAGCTGTAATCACAGCAAAAGGTGGCTCTACAAAGTATTAACTCAAGGGGGCCGAATAATTTTGCACGCCCCACTTTTCATTTTTTTATTAGTTAAAAAAGTTTAAAATATCCAATAGATTTCGTTCCACTTCACAATTGTGTCCCACTTGTTGGTGATTCTTCACAAAAAATAAAAATTGTATATCTTTATGTTTGAAGCCTGAAATGTGGCAAAAGGTTGAAAAGTCCAAGGGGGCTGAATACTTTCGCAAGGTACTGTATATATATGGGTAACTTCCATTTATGAATGAACACTGTAAGTAATCGGAACTGCTCAATTACTGTGGTCATTTATATTCATAAACTGTTTAATATGCTTTAGTTTGTGCATGAACAGGAAGGCTCAAAGTTCATTCAGTTCATTTCTTTGCCCCCCAACAGCATTGTGAAAGAATAAAAATAAAACATTTAAAATTGTACAAAATTATAACAAAGTAAAAAATAAAATAAAACAAGGACTCTTTCACATGGGTTATCTGGACCATACAGTGTGAATAATTAGACAGAAAGAGTTGAAAAGGTCGAACTGGGGGTGGGCCCACATCCCATTGGAATGAATATTGGAAAGAAAGTTTTTCCCCCGTTTGTGGGACTTTAACCACTTGCTTACTGGGCACTTAAACCCCCCTCAGTCCCAGACCAATTTTCAGCTTTCAGCGCTGATGCACTTTGAGTGACAATTACGCGGTCATACAACACTGTACCCAAATGAAATTTTTATCATTTTTTTCCCACAAATAGAGCTTTCTTTTGGTGGTATTTAGTTACAGCTCGGAGTTTTATTTTTTGCTAAACAAACAAAAAAAGATGCAAAAAAAAAAAAAATCATGTTTTAATAGTTTGTTATAAAATTTTGCAAACGGGTCATTTTTCTCCTTCATTGAAGTGCGCTGATTAGGCGGCACTGATAGGCTGCATTGGTGGGCACTGATGGGCTGCATTGGTGGGCACTGATGGGCTGCATTGGTGGGCACTGATAGGCTGCACTGGTGGGCACTGATAGGCATAGTTAAGGCGGCACTAATAGGCACAGATAAGGCGGCACCGATGGGCACAGATAAGGCGGCACTGATGGGCAAAGATGGGCACAGATAAGATGGCACGGATGGGTGGCACGGATAAGTGGCACGGATGGGTGGCACGGATGGGCACTGATAGGTACCACAGATAGATGGGACTGATGGGCACTGATGGGCACTGATGGGCGGCACTGCTGGGCACTGATGGGCGGCACTGGGGTGCAGCACCTTTGAGGCAGATTTTGGGTGGCACTGTGGGTGGCACTGTGGGTGGCACTGTGGGCACTGCTGGGTGGCACTGTGGGCACTGCTGGGTGGCACTGTGGGCACTATGGGCACTGCTGGGTGGCACTGACAGGGGGGCACTTACTTTATTTCAGGATGGCACTGCGGGTGGCAGGTGGGCACTGGCAGGGGGCAGGTGTCCGTTTAAATTGCTGGCCGTGATCGGGACTGATGTCCCGAACATGGCCGCCGGCGAACGGCTTTTTTTTTTTCTCCTCGCGCTGTCAGCGCGAGGAGGAATACTAGCCGATTACCGGCTCCGTTTTATCACATGATCAGCTGTCATTGGCTGACAGCTGATCACGTGATAAGGGGTCGGGATCGACCCCTTACACGGATCGGTGATCAGGCGAGTCTCATGGACTCGCCGATCACAGAGCGCGCCGCGCGCGCCCCTCAGGGGGCGCGCAGGCCGCTCGTAACCGGGACTACGTCAATAGACGTAGTCCCGGAAATGTGGGTCCGCGCTGTTGCCGTCATTTTGCAATAGCGCGGATCCCAAGTGGTTAATGGCCCTGGTAATTGAGGGTAATCAAACACCATGTATTAATAATACAGTATAGTGTGAAAAAGTATAGAGAGTATTGAAATATTATAAAAAAAATATTTTATTTATACAAATATAAAAAACATAGATGTATACATGTAAACAAAAAATGGTGGCTGATATGCAGGAATGTCAACATGGCAGAGCAAAGGACATTAAAACTCATAGGGCCCAGACTCCCATGTGGGATAATGGAGTCCAGGGACTCAATGAAAAAAGAAAACGCTCTAGGTGAGTGAGTCTCTAATTAATTCCCACACACACTAGTCAGGTGCTAAACAAGAGGGAGAGGTGAGAGAAGTAAATAAAGAGTAAAATATAAAAATAGGTTCAGAGCAAGTGTAAGGCTCAAAACAGTAAGCTCTTGTACACACGGTCGGACATTCCGACAACAAAATCCGTCAAAGTTTGTTCCGACGGATTTTGTCCGAAACTTGTGTTGCATACACATGGTCGGACAAAGTTGTCGAAAAATCCGATCGTACGTAACATGACAATGTTATTTCGTTAGGACGGGACTACGTTCAGGCTAGTAGCCAATAGCTTTGGTCTAGGAATTTGATCTGAGCATGTGTGGCACTTTGTCCGATCGGGATTCTCTACACACAATCGGACAAAGTCCGATCAGATCATGTTGTTGAAAGTTTTATAGCCCAGCTCAATTTGTCAACCAGGAGAGGAATGGCTAATTGGGACACGTTTCTGGGGCAAGCCACACCTCTTTCCTTTAGCCAATGTCTATTCAGGTGCTAGCCTAGCTCGCATGCTGTGTAACTTAAGAAAATGATTCTGGATGGCTGCAATTCCAATAATCCTTTTATTGAAGCTTCATATGACAAGTGGTTGACAGATGGAGCAGGGGACAATATGAAGCTTCAATAAAAGACATTTTTGGAAGTGCAGCCATCCGGAATCATTTCCTAGTGTGAATGAGTGGTTTGTTTTTTCAGCTGGAGATGCCTGTTTCTCTATGAGTACACAGCAGCTGTACGAACACAGCCACAGGTGTTAATTTGACAGGTGTGCAGGTGTGGGTCACCCAATGAACACTGTATGTGTTTCTGGTTGTACATCTGCACCCACATGCATCAGATGGTGGACAGGAATATGTGGGTAGTGAAAATATGCCTCGTACATACGATCAGATAATCAGATGATAAAAATCGCTTTCGGATTCATCGCACAAAAGTCTGATCATTAGTAGACAGCTTTCGACAGCCGATCACGACAGTTCGTCCAACAATACCTAAAGGGACAAACATGAAAACATTGCTCGGACGATAGCACAGCAAATGACAATCCTTTAACCAGTACAGAATGCTTCTGCTAAAAATCAAAAAAACAAACACCACGCATGATCTGAAACATGAAAATTACCTGCAAGGAGATGGGAGAAAAATACGTAAATAACCAAAAGGCATGGCAGACACAGGGGTCACACGTATTGGAAATCATTTCTGATACATAGCTACACATACAGGAAGGTTTCCCAGAATCGTTACGAAAAAACTTTGAACATTTTGTAGAGTGCAAAATGCACTGTTGAATTCGATATTAGTATTATGCAACAAAATGTGAACGATAAGTCGTACAATTATCTGTATCGTGTGTACAAGGCATTAGGCTGCCTGCACGCAGCTTCGGCCACATAAAAAAAGGCTGAATCACACTGCACAGGCCACAACACGCATGAGCAAGGCTCTGTGATTTCTAATAGAAGCCCTGCTCATACCCTTTAGCCTTTGTACACACGGTCGGACATTGTGCCAACCAAATCCGTTGGATTTTGTCCGACGGATTTTGTCCGACGGATTTTGTCCGATGGATTTTGTCCGAAACTGTTGCATACACACGGTCGGACCAAGTTGTCGGAAAATCCGATCGTTCAGAAGGTGATGACATTATTTCGTTACGACGGGACTAGGTTCAGGCTAGTAGCCAATAGCTTTGGTGTAGGAATTTGATCTGAGCATGCGTGGCACTTTGTCCGATCAAAATTCTCTACACATGATCGGAGTATGTCTGATCGGACCAGTTTGTCGGAAAATATTTCCAACAAGTTGGAAAATTGGGTCCGACAGATATTCCGATGGAAACAGTCCGATGCATACCACACACAGTCGGATTATCCGACAAAACGGTCCCATAGGACACATTCCGTCGGAATCTCCGACCATGTGTACAAGGGCTTAAAGGTCAACATAGAAGATTAGATGTATGGCAAGCAGTGACATCACATACAACTTGTAACAGTCCCATATGTCAAGATCTATCACATTTGTACATTGGTAAAGGGACCCTTTTCTTACCCCAAACCAGTGGCTATGCATCCATTAAGGGCGCATAAGTGCCGCCCCCTCTCTCCAGCCACCCTCTCTGTGTACTATGGATAGATTCATGCATTTCATGAATCTATCCACCCTCGCTGCCGCCACCACTTATTCAGGCCTCCATACCCTTTTCGGGCACCAGGCGCCTGAATTACAGAGGCGGGGGGTGTTTTTGAAGCACCTGATTAGAGCCATAGGCTCTAATAGGCTTCAAAAAAAGTCCACTGCGAGAGCAAACTATTGCGCTTGTAGTGCACCCAGGTATGTTAGCAAAGCAAATGAAAATTTGCTTTGCAAACACAGAACCGTCTCTCAGCCAATCAGGAGGCGTGGATGTAATACTGTGCACCTGATTGACTGAAGGCAGGGGTTATCCTATTGGCTGCCTAGCAAAACAGGAAGAAGACACGCACAGAGGACACAGCATCCATCACCACACTACCCAACCCATAGCTCGCCGCCTGATCCAATGCCTGACCCACCACCATGATAGGGTAAGTGCTGGGCAAACAGCAGGAGGGGGGCACTGTGGTTGCATATTATGGGCACAAAGACTGCAATTGATGGAGCACAGTTGGCTGCATTCGCTGGGCACAGAGTCTGCATATGATAGGCACAGTTGGCTGAATTTGCTGGGCACAGAGTCTGCATATGATGGGCACAGTTGGCTGCATTTGCTGGGCACAGAGTCCGCATATGATGGGCACAGTTGGCTGCATATGATGGGCATGGTTGGCTGCATATTATGGGCACAGTTTGCTACATATGATGGGCACAGGTGGCTGCATTTGCTGGGCACAGAGTCTGCACATGATGGGCACAGTGGATGCATATGATGGGTACAGTTGGCTGCATAAGATGGGCAAAGTGGCTGCATATGATGGGCAGATTTGCTGTATTTGCTGGGCACAGTTGGCTGCATATGATGGGCACAGTGGCTGCATTTGATGGCACAGTGGCTGCAAATGATGGGCACAGTGGCTGCATTTGATGGCACAGTGACAGCATATGATGGGCACAGTGACTGCATATGATGTTTTTTATTCAGTATTTTTCAGTTCATTTGCCCCCCCCCCCCCAAAAAAAAAAATTGAGTACCAGCTACCACTGCCCCAAACTGCATGAACTGTCCAGTGTACATTGCAAGAAATCTTCAGTGATCATGGAGCACATGTTTTTGGCAAAAGGAACTTTGCATGTCTCTTTCACAAAAAAAGAAAATAAATACCGGTAGCTTCTTGCAGTTTTCACACAGGGACTTTAGTTCCGCTTTCATTGCTCCTCCGAATAACTGCATAAGTTACCTCCTCTTTAGCACCTCGGTGATCATGTCTGCATATTTGATGGGAGTCATTGATTGTTTTCTTTCGTGTTTTACTTGTTTTACAACTGATATTGTACCTGAATAAGAGATCAAATAGCTACATCTGATTCATGTTTATTCTCAAGAGCCACAAAATTATGTAGGAAGAAGACAAGACAACCCTTAGCAAATTGAAGTGTGGCAATAATAGATTAAGGCAGATGTGAGAGTAGGCGTGCACTGTAACTGTTTTTTTAATTTTTTTTAATGCTTTTTTTTTCTATACTTCTTTGTCTCCAGGCAACTATTGGTGGATGGTGCCCAAAATCTCATTACTGGTCTAATTTGATAACTAATCACTTTCCTGTCATGATTTTAATCTAATTCCCATTTTAAACTCCTTAAAGCCTCCTTACCAACCTCCACTCATAAGGTTAATGTTAGCAGCAGTCAAAGCCACTCTTATTTTATGGAAAATAAATGAAGATCCACACTATATAATGTATCATGATTATGTGCCTGCCAAATATACAGCCAATAGTTTAAAAATATTAAAACTTTAAATGTGTTTTTTTTTTTCAGCAGAGCTTCATAGATGAAACTTTTCTAATTGCATATTGTTTATTACGTATTTGTTTTTTAAGTATTTGTTTATTAAGTATTTTTACCTGATTTGAAACATTCATATGCATAAGAACAAAACTGCTAGACAAACATTTGTTTTTTAGATCAAATGTTTCTATTCTGGAATATTCTGATCTTTTATGCTTATGCTTTAAAAGCTTTAAGATGCCATAGTAGTGCACTTGCATCAGTAACGTTGCGTACTTTATTATTTGCACTAACAGTTACATTTTCAGGAAAAGCTTTCAGAGTGTTCCTTTCTTCTCAGTCCAAGCAGTACTGCATTACTCAGCAGAAGGGAAAACCTTAAAAGATTAAAGTAAATCCACTCAAAACAGAAATGACAGATTCTGGCAGATGTTGACGAGGTAAACTAGATTTAAAGGGGTTGTGAAGTCACATATATCCAATACTTGTATCCGTTCTTCTTTATATAGCTAAGTAATGGGTGTCAGTATTTTTTAAACTCTAATCTCAAATACCTTCTTTCACAGAGCCGTGCTTCAGTCACATGATCTCCCTCTGCTTTCCTTTGCCAATCTCAGGAGAGCATCGGGAGGGGCTGAGATTACCCACTGACATTAGCCAGCCAGCAGAGGGAGGTCACGTGACCACAGAGCAGCGCTGTGAAAGAAGATATTTGTGATTACATTTTTTTTTTAAATGGACAACCAATACTTTATTTAAAACAGAGAGCATACAAGTATCCAGGATATGTATTGCAGCGGAATAGAGGTAGGAGGAGAGGGGAGATTCGGGGAGCAAATTGGCTCTCACACACAGACTAGAGCTGACAGGCTGGGAGGGAGGTGGAGAGGGGAGAGGGGGAGACACTCAGAACACACCAGGATGACAGAGGCACGTAAACTGACCACAGTATCATGGATCAGCAGCCATGATTACGGTGGTCAGTTCACACAGGGGACGCACAAACGCATGGATCAACCAGGTACTTTAGAACATAGAAAGGGACAAATTACACCGCAATAGCACTTTGCTATTACTTATGCTTTAAAAGAACAGAAGCATTTTTTTTTTTTTTAGGGTACAAACACTTTAACGTTTTTTTTATACAGTAGTTCTCTGCAACACTAGTTGGATGATGTATGTGTTTGAGCTGCAAAACCTGGTTTATTATCTCTCCCTGCTAAGTTCTTAATTTGTTTTATTTTATAAATAACACAGCAGGAATGGCAGAAACATCCAAATTTCAAGGTGAATTTAAAAAGTAACTATACGTTTCCTTGCTGGAGTCTCAATGAAATGTAAGAAGCCAGGAAGTAACTCAACCCAGACGACTCTAGATGTGGCTAAACCTATAACTCTTGGGCTACTTCTTTAAAGGGAATTTGTAAAGAAGCAAACATTTTTGTGATTACGCTCTGATTAAAGCAGCCATTCACTAATTTATACCACATACTTTCCAAAACTGAGATGAAATTTTGCTTTTGCAAAAACTGTGAGCCCTTGTACACACGGTCGGACATTCTGACAACCAAATCCGTTGGATTTTGTCCGACGGATTTTGCCCGAAACTGTTGCATACACACGGTCGGACAAAGTTGTCGGAAAATCCGTTTGTACATAACGTGATGACGTTATTTCGTTACGGCGGGACTACATTCAGGCTAGTAGCCAATAGCTTTGGTCTAGGAATTTGATCTGAGCATGCGTGGCACTTTGTCCATCGGAGTAGGCTACGCATGATCGGAGTATGTCCGATCGGAGCATTTTGTCTGAAAATTTTACTGGCAAGTTGGAAAATTTGGTTCGTCGGATATTCCGACGGAAACAGTCCGATGGAGACCACACACAGTCGGAATATCCGACAAAACGGTCCGATAGGACACATTCCGTTGGAATCTCCGACCATGTGTACAAGGGCTTAGATTTTTGTGAAATTTCACCATGCTCGTGAAACACATCGGATTCATTGTAGAAGTTAAAATGAAGGTGTTTTAAAATGCGCAATGGGCTTTAAATGTCTCCTGAGGGTTACAGAAGCCTCCTTTTAGCTACCCTGAACCTGTTCTCTTAACAAAAAATGCCCCCCCCCCCATTAACCTCACTATTTTACATTTTTTTCACAGGAAGAAAAACAGATAGCACAAATAAATATACAAAAAAAAATAAGAGTGCAAAACAAATACACAGAGCACTACATTAACTAAAGGCAAAACTTTTATTTTTTTACTTTGGATAGAGTAAGGTAAGTTATAACCCCAGTTGTTTTTTTTTGCCATCCGTGTCCCACTGCGGAGACCTTCATTTCTGGTCCCATAACCACAACAGGAAATGAGAGGAAATCCCTGCAAATTAAAGTAATCTCTTTTCCAACTAACCCTCTACCCCCCCCCCCCCCTCGGTTCACCAGAACTAGTACGCCTTCGAAAGACTTCCCTTCTATTACTTTTCATGGGTCAACCCAAAATTTGGGCTTTTACTTTACTTTCACCTTCGATGAAAATGGTAAACAGGACAAATAGAGGTGGATCTCCATAATGGGGGCACAGACAGCAATAAAACATAACAGGTTTTCCAATCCATCTCTACTCCAAAACTAAAACTAAACTAGTTATAATTTAACTAAATTCAAACTAAATCCAAAACATAATAACATCTACATAGAGGAAAAAATACAGCAGATATTTTTATTTTTTTAAGCAGCTTTCACCTAAGCAGCACAATGTGTTTGTTTTGGCAAAATTTTGACAGCAAAGTATTTTGTTTAAGCTTTCACGACATTTGTAATAGTTCCCCTCTCCCTGGAAGCTGAGAAGCAGATCTATAAACAGATTTATTGTTGAAGCAGTAGTTAAAGCCCGACTGGAGCTTCAAGTAAAAATGAAGCTTTGCCTTCCCTAACAACCGTACAGATACAAAATGCACATTTTATATATATATAATATACAATACCAAGGTGGGACACCTCTGCTGTGTGGTTGATTTCCTTAAAAAGGATTACATCTTATGTGGCACTCCTTTCTTCCACCAGACATGTATCAAAAAATTGGAGATGCAATCTCAGTTTCAGTTAAATTTCTTTTACTTCAAATCTTCATGCATATAAAGGTTTACAAGCCAAGCGACTGTGCCGTTTCAGACAGACACATACCCTTCATCAAACGATTTGATATATATATATATATATATATATATATATATATATACACATTTATTTGAAATATGCTTGAATGTATGTCTTGAAATATGCTTTAATTTTTAAACTCCACCTCCACTTAGCCCCTCCCTACTGCTTCAAAAGCTAAAGTGGTTGTTACCCAAAGAGGTAAAATCACTGCCAGCCCCTCTCTTGTATACAGAGATAACACACGCTTTAAGTGTTTAAAATTGTGTCTCTAAATACCTTTTTTCTGTTATCTTCAGGCTGGTCACATGACTCCCGACCGCTCTGCTACTCCAATCCCCCGACTATTGAGGGAGGGGCTGAGATCTCCCTCTGACGTCAGCTAGGAGGATATATGACCGCCGTGCTGACCGCTTAGCCCCTCCTGCTGTAGCCCTGGACCGGAGGAGCAGAGCAGCCGGCAATCATGTGACCAGCCTGAAGATAACAGAAAAAAGTTATTTAGAGACATCGTTTTAAAAAACAATAACAACGTGTGTTAATGCTGTATACAAGAGAGGGACTGGCAGTGACATTTTACTTTTTTTTATACTAATAGCAATGGGGGGGGGGGGGGGGCAGACACAGCTCACATAGATACAGAGCTGACAGGCAGGGAGGGGAGGGGGAGAAGATAAGGGGGGAGAGGACAAGGGAGGACAGGAGAGCTGCAGATGATGGAAGCATGTAAACTGACCACAGTGTCAGCGGTCATGATAAACCGTGGTCAGTTTACAGAGGGGAGGGCAGAACAAGGCAGGATCAGCCAGGTTTTTTACAGCTTCCAGAGGGGCAGGTTAGATATCACAAGCACTGTGCTGTTTAACCTGCTATAAGGGAAGAGGATTTATCTTTCTTTTTTTTTTTTTAGGGTTACAAACACTAAATTCTTGCTTATTCCTGACCTGTTGTGTCCATAAAAATATATGGATCATGGAAGGGTGTCATCACTACTCTCAGAGGTGTAACTAGTGAAGGCAGGACAACAGCTGTCTATGGAATGTTCACATGCATTGTGGTAAGTCAGCCCTATCATTCTGAATGAGCTGTCAATGTACCACAATTATTTATTTTTTTCTATCACACATACACTATATTTTCCAGCACACCACAATACACAGATGGTTCACAACTGCATTGTGGTTTTTACTAAAATGTAAGTTTGTTGCAACCCACTGAGGACATACATTTGCAACACAAAAATGTGAATTAGATCTAAAATTAATCCCACAAAGCATTACCTAGGTCCTAAACAATACGAGAAAGAAAAGAGGGTATGAAACCAAAGCACAGAAATGCTTTTGGAAGTCCTAAGATTGCAAGCAGAATAATATTTTGCTGTTTTACATAAAAGCAATTCTAAGGCAATGTCAGCAACATACTATATTCATGAAAGGAAATATAAGAATTTAAACACTGAACACAGAAAATAGCAAAAGTGCGAAAGGGGCCTAAAGTGTAATTGTTTTCCATTGCCAGTATCATCTGAATTTAGCGTGCGTGTGTTTGTGTGTGTGTGTATATATATTTGCTTTAATTTTTAAATGTATATGTTGTTTGTGTATTATGCTAATTTTTTCCTAGGATGTATGTTAAGCAGTTATGAACTTGAATATTTTTGTACATGTTTCTCTCCTTCAGTCTACCAGTTATTTGTCATTTAGTCCTACTCATTTATAAGCCATTTCTTTTTTACATGAATCCTGGATTTGTCAGAGCTCCAAGTGGATTGCGTCACTGTTTTACATCTATATCTACTCCTTATACCCAATTCGTATATACCGAATTGTAGAAACATGTTTACATACACCTCTCATTGGATTGCCAGTGCATGATTTTGATCATATTTAACCACCTCAATACCAGGCACTTAAACACCTTGCTCAGACCAATTTTGAGCTTTCAGCGCTGTCACATTTTGAATGACAATTGCGCGGTCATGCTACACTGTACCCAAATGAAATCATTTTTTTCCCCACAAATAGAGCTTTCTTTTGGTGGTATTTGATCATCTCTACGGTTTTTATTTTTTGCTAAACAAATAAAAAAAAGACCGAAAATTTTGAAAAAAAATATGTTTTTTCAAAACGTTGTAAATAAGTAAATTTTTCCCTTCACTAATGGGGCTGCACTGATAAGGGGGCACTGATGAGGTGGCACCAATGAAGTGGCACTGATGAGGTGGCATTGATGGGCACTGATGTGTGGCACTGATAGGCGGCACTGATGGGCACTGATAGGTGGCACTGATGGGCGACACGGATGGGCACTGATAGGTGGCACAAATTGGCACTGATAGCTGGCACGGATTGGCATGGATAGGCGGAATGAATGGGCATGTATAGGCGGCACAGATGGGCATAGATAGGCAGCACAGATGGGCATGGATGAACTCTGATAGGCGGCATGCATGGGCACTGATAGGTGGCACAGATGGGCACTGATAGGCGGCATTGTATTGCATTGTTTTGTACTGATGGATGCCAATCAGTGCCAAACAATAATGCATGCCAATCAGTGATGCCCATTGTGGGCACAACTGGCATCCATTGTGGGCACTGATTGGCATTAGTGATGGACGAACTTCCGACGGGACGTTTCGCGAACGCGAAACGCGAACGGACACAAACGTTCGCGAAAACGACCGTTCGCCGCGGGCTCCATTGACTTCAATGGGAGGCGAATTTCGCAAACCTTTAGGTCGAATTTGCGGCCACGGGGTAATTATTAGGGGGTAGCACGTAGTCCCACCACCTGGACAATAGCATAATACATGTATGAGGTGAATTTGGGATCGATAACTACAAGCATTTTTTTTTTATTTGGGAAATTGTTCTGACAATTCAGGACTATGGAGCTAATGAAGGCAATGGAGGAGAGGGAAGGTCAGGGACCAGGGTAGGCAAACAAGAGGGTGCAGGAGATACAGAGCACTGACAGCAGCACCGTAATACAGAGCACTGACATCAGCACCGTGACATACAGCGCTGACAGCAGCTCCGTGACATACAGCGCTGACAGCAGCTCCGTGACATACAGCGCTGACAGCAGCTCCGTGACATACAGCGCTGACAGCAGCTCCGTGACATACAGCGCTGACAGCAGCTCCGTGACATACAGCGCTGACAGCAGCACCGTGACATACAGCGCTGACAGCAGCTCCGTGACATACAGCGCTGACAGCAGCTCCGTGACATACAGCGCTGACAGCAGCTCCGTGACATACAGCACTGACAGCAGCTCCGTGACATACAGCGCTGACAGCAGCTCCGTGACATACAGCGCTGACAGCAGCACCGTGACATACAGCGCTGACAGCAGCTCCGTGACATACAGCGCTGACAGCAGCTCCGTGACATACAGCGCTGACAGCAGCTCCGTGACATACAGCGCTGACAGCAGCTCCGTGACATACAGCGCTGACAGCAGCTCCGTGACATACAGCGCTGACAGCAGCTCCGTGACATACAGCGCTGACAGCAGCTCCGTGACATACAGCGCTGACAGCAGCTCCGTGACATACAGCGCTGACAGCAGCTCCGTGACATACAGCGCTGACAGCAGCTCCGTGACATACAGCGCTGACAGCAGCTCCGTGACATACAGCGCTGACAGCAGCTCCGTGACATACAGCGCTGACAGCAGCTCCGTGACATACAGCGCTGACAGCAGCTCCGTGACATACAGCGCTGACAGCAGCACCGTAAGCAGCCCCAGGAGGAAGTCAGCACAGCACAGGGATGGTGTGATCCCCTCATAATAAGAACCCCCAGGAGGAAGTCAGCACAGCACAGGGATGGTGGGAGCCCCTCATAATAAGAACACCCAGGAGGAAGTCAGCACAGCACAGGGATGGTGGGAACCCCTCATAATAAGCAGCCCCAGTAGAAATATGACACCGCTCAACCTCTTCAAAGAGGAGGGTAGGGGCATATAGTACGGTGTGCTTTTTTGGGTCAGGGAAGTGAGCCAAATGAATTAAGAAGGTCTGTGTGCTTGATTCCAAAAATTGTTTATAGACATATACATGGTCTACTGATCACATGTGTTGAATTCCTCCGAGATCCATGCCTCATTCATTTTTAGAAATGTGAGGTAGTTAACACTGTGGTGAGCTAGGCGAGTACGCTTATCGGTCACAATCCCCCCTGCTGCGCTGAACGTCCTTTCGGACAGGACACTGGATGAGGGGCAAGCCAACAGTTCGATTGCAAATTGGGCAAGCTCTGGCCAGAGGTCAAGCCTGCCCACCCAGTAGTCTAGGGGTTCATCACTCCTCAGAGCGTCCACATCGGCCGTTAACCCAATGTAGTCGGACACCTGACGGTCTAGGCGTTCCCTGATGCTGGATCCGGATGACACCTGTCGATGGGTCGGCTGAAAGAATGACCTCATATCCGAAGTCACCAACACATCTTCAAACCGGCCTCTTCTTGCAGGCGCTGTTGGATTGGTACCCGCAAATCCTTCTCTGGGAGTGGGAATTGCTCCTCTGCCAGCGCACGCAAAAGCAGAATGCAGCATTTCTCGAAGCAAGGCCTGGAAGTGCTGCATTCTGACAGCCCTCTGCGACGGCGGTAACATTTCCGCCATTTTGTGTTTGTACCGGGGGTCTAAGTACGTTGCCACCCAGTACTGGTCCTTGACCCTCATGCTTTTTATACGGGGGTCCCTATTAAAACACTGGAGCATGAAGGCCCCCATTTGCACTAAAGTGGAAGCGGTGTGGTGGCCTGGCTCCTGCTCATCATCCAGGATAATGTCGTCCTCTTCATTCTCCTCTCCCCATCCTCGCACAACAGGGATCCCAGAAAGGTTTAAAGCATGCTCTTCTTGCTCCTGCTCATCCGCCCCGGCACCATCCTCCTCTGACTCCTCATCAGACTCCTGTTGTTGACTTGTCTCAGATAGAGTAGCCCCCCCTGGGAATTCATCCAGCATTGCGACTTCCTCATCTTCCCGCTCCTGCTCCTCCACAGCCTGATCAATGACACGACGCAATGCACGCTCCAGAAAGAAGGCATAAGGTACCATGTCACTGATGGCGCCATGGCTGCGACTGACCAGTTTGGTGATCTCCTCAAATGGCCGCAGAAGTCTGCATGTGTCGCGCATGAGCAGCCACTGGCGCGGTGAAAAAAAACCCAGCTCCCCAGAACCGTTTCTTTCGCAGAGTTCATACAGGTAGACGTTAACTGCACGTTTCTGCTGGAGCAGCCTATCAAGCATATAGAAGGTTGAGTTCCATCGCGTCGGGCAATCGCAAATAAGACGTCTGACCGGCAGATGGTGTCGCCGCTGAATGTCAGCAAGGCGAGCCATGGCCGTGTAAGATCTTCTGAAATGGGCCGAGATTTTCCTTGCCTGCCGCAAGATGTCCTGGACCCCAGGGTATTTGACAAGGAATCGCTGCACGACCAAGTTTAAGACGTGTGCCATGCACGGCACGTGCGTGATTTTGCCCTGTTTCAATGCGCTAAGCAGATTGGCACCGTTGTCACACACCACTTTACCAACTGTCAAATTGAGCGGTGTTAGCCACTCATCTGCCTGTGAACGCAAAGCTGAAAGGAGTGCCGGGCCAGTGTGGCTCTTTGCTTCCAGGCACAACAGACGCAGCACGGCATGGCAACGTCTCACCTGGCATGTGGAATAGGTTCTGGGGAGCTTGGGCGGTGCAGTGGAAGAGACGCTAGCAGCGGAAAAGGAGGAGGCAGCTGAGGAGGAGAGGGAGGAGGATGGAGTAGGAGGAGGAGAAGAAGAGTCAGGCCTGCATGCAATCCGTGGCGGTAAAACCAAATCTACACGGGTGCCACGGGTTACATGCTTGACGGCCGTCAGAAGGTTCACCCAGTGGGCAGTAAAACTGATATACCTTCCCTGCCCGTGTTTGCTAGACCACGTGTCTGTGGTCAGATGTATCTTGGCACCGACACTGTGTGCCAGAGATACATTCACTTGCCGCTGAACATATAGCTCTGGGATGCCCTTCTCTGAGAAATACTTCCTTCCTGGGACCTTCCATTGTGGTGTTCCAATGGCCACAAATTTGCGAAAGGCCTCCGAGTCCACCAGTTTATATGGCAGTAGTTGGCGGGCTATGAGTTCTGACAAGCCAGCCGCCAACCGTTGGGCAAGAGGGTTATCCGGCGTCATCATTTTTTTACGCTCAAACATTAGGCCCACGGAAGCCTGCCTTTTTGCAGAAAAATGTGAGCTTGGCGTGATGGAAGGTGGAGTGGAGGACAATTGTGAGGAGAGAGGAGAAGGAGAAGTAGAAGACGAGGCTGGACGGTGAGAGCCTGCAGTGTGGCTTTGTGTGTTCCGTTGCTCCCACTGGGCTCGGTGATGGCTGCTCATGTGCCTTCTTAAGGCGGTCGTCCCTAGGTGAGTATTGGGCTTACCGCGACTAACGCGTTGACTGCAAAGATTGCAGATGGCAACGCTATTGTCAGCAGCGGACACGTTAAAAAAAGCCCACACTGCGGAGCCATGTGCCGGTGTCCTGGGAGCGCCAGATGTGACCGTACATGGTCGATGACTCGCTCCTGATACATTTGCAGTCTGCTTTGTCCCTGCTGTGCAATGTAAGTCATTGCTGCTTCTCCTCCCTATCTGCTGGTCCATATCTCCCTCTGAACTCCCCTCCTCTTCCTCTCTTGTGGGCACCCACGTGACATCACTAGACACGTCATCATCAACGTCACCTTCCCCACCGCTATAAGTAGAGTAGGCAGCAACACCGGGGACCAACCTCCTCCTTGGGCTGATCTGGGTACTGGCGTCAGACTGCTGAGTAGCGCTTGTTGCTACCTCCTCTTCCTGATCCAATACCAAGAGTGGCTGCGCATCAGAAATGTCCTCTTGATATGGATCGGAAAATAATTCCAGTGACTCAAGCGGAAGGTATGTGGTGGTGGTGGTGGTGGTCGTGTTGTTGGTGGTAGTGTCTTTGGGGGTGCACATAGCAGAGAGTGAAGAAGAGGGTGCAGATCGAGAGGATGAGGAGGGTGCAGAAGAGTAAGGCTGAGCGAGCCACTCAACCAAGTCTGGTGCATCCTTTAAAGTAATTGAACGCACCTTCTGCAACTTCCCACTTTGGCTCAAGCCTGTTGCTCCTGCCCTACCCCTACCACCCCTGCGGAAGGGCCTGCCTCTTCCTCTGCATGTCATTTTTTAAATGACCCTGTGACAAAACTCTTAGTCCCTATACCGCTGAAGGACTGCTGCAGTATAGGTGAGCGGTCAGCAGTGGTGCACGTCAACCCTATCTATTGTGGACCTATAGCGGTCCTTACAGAACAGCAGACTGTACCGCACTCAAGCCTATGTACCGTAGCACCCTATACCAAGTTACCAGTCCTTATAAGAACTTTTGTGGACCAAGCAGGTTGTGTATTAGTGTTTAGCAGACTGTACGTCAGTCCCTATACCGCTGAAGGACTGCTGCAGTATAGGGCAGCGGTCAGCAGTGGTGCACGTCAACCCTATCTATTGTGGACCGATAGCGGTCCTTACAGAACAGCAGACTGTACCGCACTCAAGCCTATGTACCGTAGCACCCTATACCAAGTTACCAGTCCTTATAAGAACTTTTGTGGACCAAGCAGGTTGTGTATTAGTGTTTAGCAGACTGTACGTCAGTCCCTATACCGCTGAAGGACTGCTGCAGTATAGGGCAGCGGTCAGCAGTGGTGCACGTCAACCCTATCTATTGTGGACCGATAGCGGTCCTTACAGAACAGCAGACTGTATCGCACTCAAGCCTATGTACCGTAGCACCCTATACCAAGTTACCAGTCCTTATAAGAACTTTTGTGGACCAAGCAGGTTGTGTATTAGTGTTTAGCAGACTGTACGTCAGTCCCTATACCGCTGAAGGACTGCTGCAGTATAGGGCAGCGGTCAGCAGTGGTGCACGTCAACCCTATCTATTGTGGACCGATAGCGGTCCTTACAGAACAGCAGACTGTACCGCACTCAAGCCTATGTACCGTAGCACCCTATACCAAGTTACCAGTCCTTATAAGAACTTTTGTGGACCAAGCAGGTTGTGTATTAGTGTTTAGCAGACTGTACGTCAGTCCCTATACCGCTGAAGGACTGCTGCAGTATAGGGCAGCGGTCAGCAGTGGTGCACGTCAACCCTATCTATTGTGGACCGATAGCGGTCCTTACAGAACAGCAGACTGTACCGCACTCAAGCCTATGTACCGTAGCACCCTATACCAAGTTACCAGTCCTTATAAGAACTTTTGTGGACCAAGCAGGTTGTGTGTTAGTGTTTAGCAGACTGTGCGTCAGTCCCTATACCGCTGAAGGACTGCTGCAGTATAGGGCAGCGGTCAGCAGTAGTGCACGTCAACCCTATGTATTGTGGACCGATAGCGGTCCTTACAGAACAGCAGACTGTAACGCACTCAGGCCTATGTACCGTAGCACCCTATACCAAGTTACCAGTCCTTATAAGAACTTTTGTGGACCAAGCAGGTTGTGTATTAGTGTTTAGCAGACTGTGCGTCAGTCCCTATACCGCTGAAGGACTGCTGCAGTATAGGGCAGCGGTCAGCAGTAGTGCACGTCAACCCTATGTATTGTGGACCGATAGCGGTCCTTACAGAACAGCAGACTGTAACGCACTCAGGCCTATGTACCGTAGCACCCTATACCAAGTTACCAGTCCTTATAAGAACTTTTGTGGACCAAGCAGGTTGTGTATTAGTGTTTAGCAGACTGTGCGTCAGTCCCTATACCGCTGAAGGACTGCTGCAGTATAGGGCAGCGGTCAGCAGTAGTGCACGTCAACCCTATGTATTGTGGACCGATAGCGGTCCTTACAGAACAGCAGACTGTAACGCACTCAGGCCTATGTACCGTAGCACCCTATACCAAGTTACCAGTCCTTATAAGAACTTTTGTGGACCAAGCAGGTTGTGTATTAGTGTTTAGCAGACTGTGCGTCAGTCCCTATACCGCTGAAGGACTGCTGCAGTATAGGGCAGCGGTCAGCAGTAGTGCACGTCAACCCTATGTATTGTGGACCGATAGCGGTCCTTACAGAACAGCAGACTGTAACGCACTCAGGCCTATGTACCGTAGCACCCTATACCAAGTTACCAGTCCTTATAAGAACTTTTGTGGACCAAGCAGGTTGTGTATTAGTGTTTAGCAGACTGTGCGTCAGTCCCTATACCGCTGAAGGACTGCTGCAGTATAGGGCAGCGGTCAGCAGTAGTGCACGGCAACCCTATGTATTGTGGACCGATAGCGGTCCTTACAGAACAGCAGACTGTACCGCACCCAAGCCTATGTACCGTAGCACCCTAGACAGACCAAGTTACCAGTCCTGATAAAGAGCTTTGTGGAACAAGTGAGTTGTGAATGATTAGCAGACTGCAGCAGAAGGGCAGCAGTCAAGTATAATATTCTTTCTATATTTGGAAGAAAGAATATTATACGTGTACAAGCCTATTACCGTACCACTGATACCAGTCCTGAAAAGAACCTTTGTGGAACTAATAGTAACAGCAAGTCTTTAAAATTATCCTCACTGCCTGACACACTGCTTCCTGCCTGTCCCTATACAAATTGGCAAAAAAGAGTAGGCTGGAACGATTAGCTGGAATAGCTCTTTTGTGGACCTGATAGTAACAGCTAATGATGATGATGATGATGATGATGAAGAAAGACTAATCTGGCTGAGCTGTCCCTAAAATAGCAGCATACAGCGCTCTGTCCCTTTATCTAAACTGACAAAAGAAACTCAGGCTGCTGACCTAACACCTATACCAGTCCTGAAAAGAACTTTTGTGTACCAAATAGCTAGCGTTTTCTCTGTCCCTACTCCACACAGGATCCTTTCCCTACAGTGACAGAAGAAAGAATGTAAAATGGCCACCGGATCGGGTGTATTTATAGGTTAGGGGGAATGTCCAAGTGTCCATGAGCTGTCATGTCTCAATTGGTTGTCCTGTAACACATGATAAACGTGTCACGAAAGGTTAAAGTTCTTGTATACATTAAACACGTAAGTCCGCCGGGGCGAACGACGGAAAAAGGCGTTCGAACCCGCGGACGGCGAAAGTCGGAAATTCGCCGCGAAACGACCGCCGGGCGAACCGTTCGGCCATCACTAATTGGCATTCCTGGTGGTCTAGGGGGGCATACCTGGTGGTCCAGTGTGGGCATCCTCGGGCGATGATAATCGATCAGCACAGACCCCCCCTGTCAGAGCAGCAGCCAATCGGCTCTCCTCTACTCGCGCCTGACAGACGCGAGTGAGGAAAAGAAGATCACGGGCTCTTCCTATTTACACTGTGATCAGCCGTTATTGGACACGGCTGATCACGTGGTAAAGAGTCTCCGTCTGAGACTCTTTACCGAGATCGTAGTTGTGGGGTGTCAGACTGACACCCCGCAATAACGATCACCGTGATGCGCGCCCCCGGGGGTGCACTGCGGCTCAAAATCCTGAGGACGTCATATAACGCCCAGTCAGAATTTTGAAACCACTTTGCAGCCGTCATTTGCCTATAGGGCGGGCGGCAAGTGGTTAAGCAGGTTAGCCATACACTATATCCACTATATTTTTTAGAGGCTATACAAAGATATATGTATGGTATTTAAAGAACCATGTGAATGGTTTGAATATATTCCACGTTGAAAAATCTAGGCATGTGATAATAGGCACATCTGAGGGCCAGACACACTTTTATAGCCCCTAGGGGAGTTTAAAAATGTCCTATGATCTGTAGTTCCACTGTTGAAAATAACAATCAATTTTCATGTATACAGAAAAGTGTGTTATAAGAGTATAAATTCACTAGAGCAACTTACATACTTTGGGATATCAATTTGTTATCGTTTGAGCAGCTTTAGTGGACTTTTATGGAGTTGACTTATTGGTATGGAGTACTTCAGTACTATTCATGATCAATTATTGCATTTTCAGTATTATTATTGTACTTTTATACCTGCAATTATCTGTATTATATTTCTAGTAGAGGTTTATCAAATTGGCAGTTAGCTCCAGTAGATCTTTTTCTCCTTATTTTCCATTTCCATACAATTTTGTTTCTACCTACTTGCTTATGAAGTTAACAACATGCTTTACCTGTTTATTGAAGGAGTTTAAGGTACGTATATACCTTTGTTTATTTGCTACTTAGCGGTCAATCAAGTCAGGTGGGATATGGCCAACCACATGAACTCTAGAGAGTCTTATATTATTATTTCTTTTGTAGACTGCCTGTGTCAGTGACTTTATACACAGTGTTTCTTATAATGCATTACTTAGCACTTTTTGTTTATTTCCTCAGGGTTTTGCTAATCACTTGTTGTGTTGCTTGGGATTTTAACTCAGTACTTGTTTCCAATTTTCCTTTGATTTGCACCTATTAGCAGATTTAACAATAGACTTTTAACAATTGACTTGCATGATCATTTCCAGTGTAAACGAATGTATCATCAAGTAAAAATAGTACAAATATTAGGAAATATGAAGAATTGTGTATGAAATGATGTTAATACATGAGTAGGTAATTTATTCATTTCTTTATTTATTTGCTAAAAAATGAAAATATCTTAAATGTTTTAATGAAACTCGCACAGTGGTAAGTCTGGTTTGTGAAGAAAAGAGAACACATTCTACAGAAATTAAATATATACAAGCACAGAAAACATGCCACCGGGTGGATTATAATAAGAAAAAGTCAAGGGACCAGAGGAAAAGAAATGAAAATCCAAGGGTGTTGCTAGTGCATTGACAGTGTACATTAATGTAGATATTAGTTTGAGAGTGTGTGCAGCTTTTTTTTTTTTTACAGTTCCAAGAAAACATATGTGACAAAAGCTTTTCATGCCAATGTCACAGCAGTGGTATTTGTTTACATGAAAGAATTGCTGTAAGATATCTGCAAAATCCAAATCAGAAAAAATACACTTGGTGACACAATGAACAGGGGAGAGTATTTTGTATCAAATAAAATCAAAAAATTGAATGTAGTAAATAAGCGCACATATTTTTTGAAGATTCCTTTTATTAAAAAAAAAAAAAAAGTAACTAAAAAAATGTAAATTCATCATCAATGGAATCTTCTAGCTACAAGATCATCATCAATCACAATGAATGATTCCTGTCAAAATGGGCAAATACAAAAATTCCCCAATGTGTCTGATCCCTTACCTTGTGCAAATGACAGCTTTTGGTCCCCGCCTTGGAATGTAAGTAAAGGGGTGGAGTCTCTGGGCTGTAATTGACCAAATACTGGCACGACCATGTTTGGCTTAACCCTCTTGGCCATGGAGTCCACCATAGCTTCACAGGTTGCCTCTGGAGTCCTCTTCCACTCCTCCATGATGACATCACAGAGCTGGGGGATGTTAGAGACCTTGCGCTCCTCCACCTTCTGTTTGAGGATCTCCCACAGATTCTCAATAGTGTTTAGGTCTGGAGACGTGCTTGGCCAGTCCATCACCTTTACATTCAGCTTCTTTAGCAAGGCAGTGGTCATCTTGAGAGTGTGTTTGGGGTTGTTATCATGTTGGAATACTGCCCTGTGGCCCAGTCTCTAAAGGGAGGGGATCATGCTCTGCTTCAGTATGTCACAGTACATGTTGGCATTCATGGTTCCCTCAATGAACTGTAGCTCCCCAGTCCCGGCAGCACTCATGCAGTCCCAGACAATGACACTCCCACCCCCATGCTTGTCTGTAGGCAAGACACACTTGTCTTTGTACTCCTCACCTGGTTGCCACCACACACGCTTGACACCATCTGAACCAAATAAGTTTATCTTGGTCTCATCAGACCACAGGACATGGTTCTAGTAATCCAGGTCCTTAGTCTGCTTGTCTTCAGCAAACTGTTTGCAGGCTTTCTTGTGCATCATCTTTAGAAGAGGCTTCCTTCTGGGACAACAGCTATGCAGACCAATTTGCTGCAGTGTGCGGCGTATGGTTTGAGCACTGACAGGCTGACTCCCCACCCCTTCAACCTTTGCAACAATGCTGCTGGCAGTACTCATATGTCTATTTCCCAAAGACAATCTCTGGATATGATACATACACTCAACTTATTTGATCATGACGAGGCCTGTTCTGAGTGGAACCTGTTCTGTTAAACTACTGTATAGTCTTGGCCACCGTGCTGCAGCTCAGTTTCAGGGTCTTGGCAATCTTCTTATAGCATAGGCCATCTTTATGTAGAGCAACAATTCTCATGTTCAGATCCACAGAGAGTTCTTTGCAATGAGGTGCCATGTTGAACCTCCAGTGACCAGTATGAGAAAGTGAGAGCTATAACACCAAATGTAACACACTTGCTCACCATTCACACCTGAGACCTTGTAACACTAATGAGTCACATGACACCGGGGAGGGAAAATGGCTAATTGGGTCCAGTTTGGACATTTTCACTTAGGGGTGTCCTCACTTTTTTTCACTACTTTACATTGCAGCAAAGTGTCATTTCATATGGTAGCCCAAGATCAACGCTACCTGTTTGTAAAGTGACAGTCTTTATTGGAATATGCAAACAGTCCAAAACAAAATAGCTTACTTCAGCAAAAAGAACACAAATCAGGACATAACTGATCAATGGCACAGAATAAGATAATGGTGCACTGCCACCATATCAGTCCCAAACTGAGTTTTTTGGGGGTTACCCGTCTGCTCCAGGGGTCCTAAAGAGGAGGATTTACCAGTCAGCAGTCATGGTTCAATCTAAAGCTTAGATACTCACTCAGGGGTGTTCAAATCTCTCACCCCAACCCTGGCATCCTGTACAATATACAGTATCTGACAAAAGTGAGTACACCCCTCACATTTTTGTAAATATGTTATTATATATTTTCAACACTGAAGAAATTACACTTTGCTCCAAAGTAAAGTAGTGAGTGTATAGCTTGTATAACAGTGTACATTTTTTGTCCCCTCAAAATAACTCAACACACAGTAATTAATATCTAAACCGCTTGCAACAAAAGTGAGTACACCCCTATTGGGCCCAATTAGCTATTTTCCCTCCCCGGTGTCATGTGACTGGTTAGGTTTACAAGGTCTCAGATGTGAATGGGGAGTAGGTGCTTAACTATTTGCAGACCGGGTAACGCTGATATACAGCGGCAACGTGGTTCATTTCTGCGAATGGGTAATCTGTACCTTTAAGGGAGATAGCAGGCAGGCGCATGGCAGGGAACCCAATGCACGTGGCCAGCGGGCGTGATCACCGCTGGTCACATGTGATCGCATGCACGAGAGCAGTTACAGAGATTTAGGAGAGAAGAGACATATTGTCTCTAAGTAGGAACAACGATATGTCTCCTCCTACAGTCAGTCCTATCCCCTCTCAGTTAGAACGCACGCATTTAACCCTTTGATCACCCCTAGTGTTAACCCCTTCCCTGCCAGTGACATTTACACAGTAATCAGTGCATTTTTATAGCAGTGATCACTGTATAAATGTCTATGGTCCCAAAAATGTGTCAAAAGTGTCTGATCTGTCCACCGCAATGTCGCAGCGCCGCTAAAAATCACAGATCACTGCCATTACTAGTAAAAAAAAAATAATAATAAAAATGTCATAAAAATACCATAAACCTTTCCCATAGTTTGTAGATGCTATAACTTTTGTGCAAACCAATAAATATATGCTTATTGCATTTTTTTTTAGCAAAAATATCTGGAAGAATATATATTGGCCTAAACTGAGTAAGAAATGTGTTTTTTAAAAACAGATTTGGGGATATTTATTATGGCAAAAAGTAAAAAATAATGTTTGTTTGTTTTTTCAAAATTGTCACTCTTTTTTTGTTTATAGCGCAAAAAATATAAATCGCAAGGGTGATCAAATACCAGCAAAAGAAAGCTCTATTTGTGGAAAAAAAAAAGGATGTAAATTTTGTTTGGGTACAGCATTGCACAACCGCGCAATTATCAGTTAAAGCGACACAGTGCTGTATCGCAAAAATGGCTTGGTCAGTAAGCAGTAGTGATGGGCGAACGGTTCGCCCGGCGGTCTTTCGCTGCGAATTCCGGCTGTTCGCGGTCCGCCCGTTCGGCGGACTATTGGCGTCGTTCGCCCGGCGGACTTCCGTGTTTACTGTGTAAAAGAACTTTGACCTATGATGACACATCCATCATGGGGTACAGGACAGCCAATTGCGACATTACAGCACATGGACACTTGGACATTCCCCCTAACTTATAAATACACCCTATCCGGCGCCATTTTACATTCTTTCTTCTGTCACTATAGGGAGAGGTTGCTGTGTGGAACAGGGAGAGATTACAGTGACCCAAATCGCAAGCTATTTGGTACACAAAAGTTCTTTTCAGGACTGGTATAGGTGTTAGGTGTAGTTCAGGATAGGCAGTGCTGTACTAGTGATTGTTGCAGCAGCCTGAGTGTCTTTTGTCAGTTTAGAGAAAGGGACAGGACGGAGTGTGCTGCAGGGACAGACAGTTTAGTCATTAGCTGTTACTATCAGGTCCACAAAAGTGCTATTTCAATTATTGTTCTAGTAGCCTCTGTTTTGTCAGTTTATATAGGGACAGGCAGGAAGCAGTGTGTGAGGCAGTGAGGGTCAGTTTAATCAGTAGCTGTTACTATTAGTTCCACAAAGGTTCTTTTCAGGACTGGTATCAGTGGTATGGTAATAGGCTTGTACACGTATAATATTCTTTCTTCCAAATATAGAAAGAATATTATACTTGACTGCTGCCCTTCTGCTGCAGTCTGCTAATCATTCACAACCCACTTGTTCCACAAAGCTCCTTATAAGGACTGGTAACTTGGTCTGTCTAGGGTGCTACAGTACATAGGGTTGAGTGAGGTACAGTCTGCCATTCCATAAGGACTGGTATATGTCCACAGTACATAGGGTTGAGGTGCACTACTGCTGAACGCTGCCCTATACTGCAGCAGTCCTTCATCAGTATAGGGACTGACGTACAGTCTGCTAATCACTCACACACAATCTATTTGGTCCACAAAGGTCCTTATAAGGACTGGTAAGGTATAGGGTGCTACAGTACATAGGGTTGAGTGAGGTACAGTCTGCCATTCTATAAGGACTGGTATCGGTCCACAATACATAGGGTTGAGGTGTACTACTGCTGACCGCTGCCCTATACTGCAGCAGTCCTTCATCGGTATAGGGACTGACGTATAGTCTGCTAATCACTCACACACAACCTACTTGGTCCACAAAGGTCCTTATAAGGACTGGTAAGGTATAGGGTGCTACAGTACATAGGGTTGAGTGAGGTACAGTCTGCCATTCTATAAGGACTGGTATATGTCCACAGTACATAGGGTTGAGGTGCACTACTGCTGAACGCTGCCCTATACTGCAGCAGTCCTACATCGGTATAGGGACTGACATACAGTCTGCTAATCACTCACACACAACCTACTTGGTCCACAAAGGTCCTTATAAGGACTGGTAATGTATAGGGTACTACAGTACATAGGGTTGAGTGAGGTACAGTCTGCCATTCTATAAGGACTGGTATCGGTCCACAATACATAGGGTTGAGGTGCACTACTGCTGACCGCTGCCCTATACTGCAGCAGTCCTTCATCGGTATAGGGACTGACGTACAGTCTGCTAATCACTCACACACAACCTACTTGGTCCACAAAGGTCCTTATAAGGACTGGTAAGGTATAGGGTGCTACAGTACATAGGGTTGAGTGAGGTACAGTCTTCCATTCTATAAGGACTGGTATCGGTCCACAATACATAGGGTTGAGGTGCACTACTGCTGACCGCTGCCCTATACTGCAGCAGTCCTTCATCGGTATAGGGACTGACGTACAGTCTGCTAATCACTCACACACAACCTATTTGGTCCACAAAGGTCCTTATAAGGACTGGTAAGGTATAGGGTGCTACAGTACATAGGGTTGAGTGAGGTACAGTCTGCCATTCTATAAGGACTGGTATCGGTCCACAATACCTAGGGTTGAGGTGCACTACTGCTGACCGCTGCCCTATACTGCAGCAGTCCTTCATCGGTCTAGGGACTGACGTACAGTCTGCTAATCACTCACACACAACCTACTTGGTCCACAAAGGTCCTTATAAGGACTGGTAAGGTATAGGGTGCTACAGTACATAGGGTTGAGTGAGGTACAGTCTGCCATTCTATAAGGACTGGTATCAGTCCACAATACATAGGGTTGAGGTGCACTACTGCTGACAGCTGCCCTATACTGCAGCAGTCCTTCATCGGTATAGGGACTGAGAGTTTTGTCACAGGGTCATTTAAAAAATGACAGGCAGAGGAAGAGGCAGGCCCTTCCACAGGGGTGGTAGGGGTAGGGCAGGAGCAACAGGCTTGAGCCAAAGTGGGAAGTTGCAGAAGGTGCGTTCAATTACTTTAAAGGATGCACCAGACTTAGTTGAGTGGCTCGCTTAGCCTTACTCTTCTGCACCCTCCTCATCCTCTCGATCTGCGCCCTCTTCTTCACTCTCTGCTATGTGCACCCCCAAAGACACTACCACCAACAACACCACCACCACCACATACCTTCCGCTTGAGTCACAGGAATTATTTTCCAATCCATATCAAGACATTTCTGATGCGCAGCCACTCTTGGTATTGGATCAGGAAGAGGAGGCAGCAACAACCACTACTCAGCAGTCTGACGACAGTACCCAGATCAGCCCAAGGAGGAGGTTGGTCCCCGGTGTTGCTGCCTACTCCGAGACCTCTACTTATAGCGGTGGGGAAGGTGACGTTGATGATGACGTGTCTAGTGATGTCACGTGGGTGCCAACAAGAGAGGAAGAGGAGGGGAGTTCAGAGGGAGATATGGACCAGCAGATAGGGAGAAGAAGCAGGAATAACTTACATTGCACAGGAGGGACAAAGCAGACTGCAAATGTATCAGGAGCGAGTCATCGACCATGTACGGTAACATCTGGCGCTCCCAGGACACCGGCACATGGCTCCGCAGTGGGGGCTTTTTTTAACGTGTCCGCTGCTGACAATAGCGTTGCCATCTGCAATCTTTGCAGTCAACGCATTAGTCGCGGTAAGCCCAACACTCACCTAGGGACGACCGCCTTAAGAAGGCACATGAGCAGCCATCACCGAGCCGAGTGGGAGCAACGGAACACACAAAGCCACACTGCAGGCTCTCACCGTCCAGTCTCGTCTTCTACTTCTCCTTCTCCTCTCTCCTCACAATTGTCCTCCACTCCACCTTCCATCACGCCAAGCTCACATTTTTCTGCAAAAAAGGCAGGCTTCCGTGGGCCTAATGTTCGAGCGTAAAAAAATGAACGCCGGATAACCCTCTTGCCCAACGGTTGGCGGCTGGCTTGTCAGAACTCATAGCCCGCCAACTACTGCCATATAAACTGGTGGACTCAGAGGCCTTTCAAAAATTTGTGGCCATTGGAACACCACAATGGAAGGTCCCAGGAAGGAAGTATTTCTCAGAGAAGGGCATCCCAGAGCTATATGGCCATGTTCAGCGGCAAGTGAATGTATCTCTGGCACACAGTGTCAGTGCCAAGATACATCTGACCACAGACACGTGGTCTAGCAAACACGGGCAGGGAAGGTATATCACTTTAACTGCCCACTGGGTGAACCTTCTGACGGCCGTCAAGCATGTAACCCGTGGCACCCGTGTAGATTTGGTTTTACCACCACGGATTGCATGCAGGGCTGACTCTTATTCTCCTCCTACTCCATCCTCCTCCCTCTCCTCCACAGCTGACTCCTCCTTTTCCGCTGCTAGCGTCTCTTCCGCTGCGCCGCCCAAGCTCCCCAGAACCTATTCGACATGCCAGGTGAGACGTTGCCATGCCATGCTGCGTCTGTTGTGCCTGGTAGCCAAGAGCCACACTGGCCCGGCACTCCTTTCAGCTTTGCGTTCACAGGCAGATCTGTGGCTAACACCGCTCAATTTGACAGTTGGTAAAGTGGTGTGTGACAACGGTGCCAATCTGCTTAGCGCATTGAAACAGGGCAAAATCACACACGTGCCATGCATGGCACACGTCTTAAACTTGGTCGTGCAGCGATTCCTTGTCAAATACCCTGGGGTCCAGGACATCTTGCGGCAGGCAAGGAAAATCTCGGCCCATTTCAGAAGATCTTACACGGCCATGGCTCACCTTGCTGACATTCAGCGGCGACACAATCAGCCGGTCAGACGTCTTATTTGCGATTGCCCGACGCGATGGAACTCAACCTTCTATATGCTTGATAGGCTGCTCCAGCAGAAACGTGCAGTTAACGTCTACCTGTATGAACTCTGCGGCAGAACCGGTTCTGGGGAGCTGGGGTTTTTCTCACCATGCCAGTGGCTGCTCATGCGCGACGCATGCAGACTTCTGCGCCATTTGAGGAGATCACCAAACTGGTCAGTCGCAGCCATGGCGCCATCAGTGACATGGTACTTTATGCCTTCTTTATGGAGCGTGCATTGCGTCGTGTCATTGATCAAGCTGTGGAGGAGCAGGAGCGGGAAGATGAGGAAGTCGCAATACTGGATGAATTCCCAGGGGGGGCTACTGTATCTGAGAAAAGTCAACAACAGGAGTCTGAAGAGGAGTCAGAGGAGGATGGTGCCAGGGCGGATGAGGAGGAGCAAGAAGAGCATGCTTTAAACCTTTCTGGGATCCCTGTTGTGCGTGGATGGGGAGAGGAGAATGAGGAGGACGACATTATCCTGGATGATGAGCAGGAGCCAGGCCACCACACCGCTTCCACTTTAGTGCAAATGGGGGCCTTCATGCTCCAGTGTTTTAATAGGGACCCCCGTATAAAAAGCATAAGGGTCAAGGACCAGTACTGGGTGGCAACGTACTTAGACCCCCGGTACAAACACAAAATGGCGGAAATGTTACCGCCGTCACAGAGGGCTGTCAGAATGGAGCACTTCCAGGCCATGCTTCGAGAAATGCTGCATTCTGCTTTTGCGTGCGCTGGCAGAGGAGCAATTCCCACTCCCAGAGAAGGAGTTGCGGGTACCAATCCAACAGCGCCTGCAAGAAGAGGCCGGTTTGAAGACGTGTTGGTGACTTCGGATATGAGGTCATTCTGTCAGCCGACCCATCGACAGGTGTCACCCGGATCCAGCATCAGGGAATGCCTAGACCGTCAGGTGTCCGACTACATCGGTTTAACGGCCGATGTGGACGCTCTGAGGAGTGATGAACCCCTGGACTACTGGGTGGGCAGGCTTGACCTCTGGCCAGAGCTTGCCCAATTTGCAATCAAACTGTTGGCTTGCCCCTCATCCAGTGTCCTGTCCGAAAGGACTTTCAGCGCAGCAGGGGGGATCATGACCGATAAGCGTACTCGCCTAGCTCACGACAGTGTTAAATACCTCACATTTCTAAAAATGAATGAGGCATGGATCTCGGAGGAATTCAACACATGGGACCAGTAGACCATGTATATGTCTATAAACGATTTTTTTAATCGAGCACACAGACCTTCTTTCTTAATTTGGCTCACTTCCTTGTCCAAAAAAAGCACACCGTACTATATGCCCGTACCCTCCTGTTTGAAGAGGTTGAGCAGTGTCATATTTCTACTGGGGCTGCTTATTATGAGGGGCTCCCACCATCCCTGTGCTGTACTGACTTCCTCCTGGGGCTGCTTATTATGAGGGGCTCCCACCATCCCTGTGCTGTGCTGACTTCCTCCTGGGGCTGTACCTCTGCTGTGCATATTATGAGGGGCTCCCACCATCCCTGTGCTATGCTCATTATGAGGGGCTCCCACCATCCCTGTGCTGTGCTGACTTCCTCCTGGGGCTGCTTATTATAAGGGGCTCCCACCATCCCTGTGCTATGCTGACATCCTCCTGGGGCTGCTTATTATGAGGGGCTCCCACCATCCCTGTGCTGTGCTAACTTCCTCCTGGGGCTGCTTATTATGAGGGGCTCCCACCATCCCTGTGCTGTGCTGACTTCCTCCTGGGGCTGTACCTCTGCTGTGCATATTATGAGGGGCTCCCACCATCCCTGTGCTATGCTCATTATGAGGGGCTCCCACCATCCCTGTGCTGTGCTGACTTCCTCCTGGGGCTGCTTATTATGAGGGGCTCCCACCATCCCTGTGCTATGCTGACATCCTCCTGGGGCTGCTTATTATGAGGGGCTCCCACCATCCCTGTGCTGTGCTGACTTCCTCCTGGGGCTGTACCTCTGCTGTGCATATTATGAGGGGCTCCCGCCATCCCTGTGCTATGCTCATTATGAGGGGCTCCCACCATCCCTGTGCTGTGCCGACTTCCTCCTGTGGCTGCTTATTATGAGGGGCTCCCACCATCCCTGTGCTATGCTGACATACTCCTGGGGCTACTTATTATGAGGGGCTTCCACCATCCCTGTGCTGTGCTGACTTCCTCCTGGGGCTGTACCTCTGCTGTGCATATTATGAGGGGCTCCCCCCATCCCTGTGATACGCTCATTATGAGGGGCTCCCACCATCCCTGTGGTATGCTGACTTCCTCCTGGGGCTGCTTACGGTGCAGGTGTCAGTGCTCTCTATCACGGTGCTGGTGTCAGTGCTGTATATCACGGTGCTGGTGTCAGTGCTTTATGTCACGCTGCTGATGTCAGTGCTCTCTATCACGGTGCTGGTGTCAGATCACTCTATCACGGTGCAGGTGTCATTGCTGTATGTCACGCTGCTGATGTCAGTGCTCTCTATCACAGTGCTGGTGTCAGTGCTGTATATCACGGTGCTGGTGTCAGTGCTTTATGTCACGCTGCTGATGTCAGTGCTCTCTATCATGGTGCTGGTGTCAGATCACTCTATCACGGGTGCAGGTGTCATTGCTGTATGTCACGCTGCAGGTGTCAGTGCTGTATATCACGGTGCTGGTGTCAGTGCTGTATATCACATTGCTGGTGTCAGTGCTTTATGTCACGCTGCTGATGTCAGTGCTCTCTATCACAGTGCTGGTGTCAGATCACTCTATCACGGTGCAGGTGTCATTGCTGTATGTCACGCTGCTGATGTCAGTGCTCTCTATCACGGTGCTGGTGACAGATCACTCTATCAGGGTGCAGGTGTCATTGCTGTATGTCACGCTGCTGGTGATCATCTCCCATTTCTCCCTGGCTCTGCCCCCTTCTCTCTCTCTCCCCCTCTTTCTCTCTCCCCCTCTTTTTCTCTCTCTCACACTAGCTCCCTTCCCCCTCTCTCTCTCTCTCTGTCCCCTCTCTCTGCCCCCCTCTCTCTCCCTGCCCCCTCTCTCCCTGCCCCCTCTATGGCAGCAGGTGATGGTGACAAGTGGCACGCTGCATCTGGTGGCAGTTGACGGTGGCATGTGACACATCTGGTGGCAGTTGACGGTTGCATGTGACACACTTCATCTGGTGGCAAGTGACACATTACATCTGCTGGCAGGTGACGGTGGCAAGTGACACGCAGCATCTGGTGACAGGCGACGGTGGAAAGGGACCCACTGCATCTGGTGCCAGGCAGCGGTGTCAAATGACATGCTACATCTGGTCGCAGGCAATGGTAACATGCTGCATCTGATGGAAAGTGACAAGCTGCATCTGGTGGCAGGTGATGGTGACAAATGACATGCTGCATCTGGTGGCAAGTGACAAGCTCAGGGTTCCCACTGATTCTGCATTATGGTGAGTTGAACTATTTCATTACATATTACAATGTAGTAATAGAAATAATGTGATTTGATCATCCTGACACCATATTATGCATGGCGTCGGGATGTTTTCAGTGCTAGCACCAGCCATTCACCCAAAAAATCACCCACACCACTGAATTCTCCATCAACCCTGAGACTACATTCCCCCCGGTCCTTGGAAAATTTGTCCCTGAATGGCAGTCTGGAAATGTGGTCACCCTACCGGGGGGGGCAGGGTCACAATTTTCTGATGCCCCATACAAAGGCTGCATCGCTTCCCTCAGAACCATCCCAAACTCAATAAGTAGCAATATCGCTCAATTGCGTATAGTTTTATATACCGTTTTTGTGCACGTTTGCAAAATTAAAGTGGGTCTGGGTGAAGTCCAGGGCCACATTTTTGTCCCAGTCCAGCCCTGATTAAATATAGGGTATATCATTATAGTTGCAGAGTAGTTTTATTTTATTTTTATTTATTTTTTTTGCTATTTCTTGTAGAAATGCTGGTATCATTTATTTTCATATAGAATAGTAAGCTGTTTTCTTCCTTATGTTTCCCTGTCTCTGCTGCACAATTCCCCTATGACTGAATCTTTGCTCAGATCAGCACATTTTCTGTCAGAAATACAGTATATTGTCTTTGTATATTATGTTCCTGGAAAGTTTATAAGTCACCTAGGAGTCTTCTCCACAGAATCTGTATACCTCCTAGTCTGGGTCTAGTGCATGTTACAGGCAGATAAATCACACTGGTTGGAGTCAGCGGTGTCTAGGATACAGGTAGTAGCACACTGGATGCTGGAATGTGGCTCATTCTGTTGATTCTACAGATGACAAACTTTTACAGGCTTCCTTACATCACTGCTGCCTCACTGAGAATTAACAACAGCTCATTGTAGATTCCAAAAAGGAATAATCAATGTATCCCCCCCCCCAAAAAAAAATAAAAAATTGTGTATCATAAATGCTATTTTTGTTTTATGAAATACTTCCATCATTTGTTCTTCTCAATACTAGAGATCTCCTCCAGCCTGCATGTACTGGATTGCTGGATGGTATTTTCCAGGGTGGACTTCCTGATACAGTGAACCATGCCTGCATAAGGGGTCTTGAAATTAGTCTCCATTGGAAGCCAAAGTCAATGGGTGACAATGCAGGAGCCCGGTTGGAATAGAGGGACAGATGGGAGTCACCGCCCCCCCTCTCCACCTCATCCAATGAGAGATTTTTCCAAATGGCATGGGTGGCTGACCTCCTTTGTTCAGTAAGCATAAGTGTAGCCGTTCAGCACAGAACCTGGAAGCAAGTGGCGATCACTGGAGTAGCAGTGATTTCCAATTTCCAGGGGCATTGGCCAAGTATTTAAATAGTTACATTGATCCAACTTTGTAATTTTTTATAAAATATCCAAACCTGGAATTCTTTTTTATACATTTTGATAATGGCTTTTGAATAACATTAACATTTTAATGTTTATATGAGGCTTTAGTACTTGAGGGGCCCCACCATAGCCATAGCTGTAGCTGAAAAGCATGAGCTCGGTAAGAGGGTTATTAACCCATTTCATGCACTGTATAGCAGACACTGAGATCCTAGTCTACTACTACCTTACTTCACCACTTTCCTGTGTTGTAGACTGCCTTCACGGTACTACCTCAACCACGTAGAACTACCTTCCTGACTCAGTATTATGTTTGGAAACTTTTCCTCCACTGTTTTCTTTGTTGAACTCCAAATAGCTCTAAATAGCTTTGTCATTGGTTTGAGCTATCCAGAAAGATAGTTTCTTAAAGCTACAATTGTTATATTGACTTTAAGCAATTGAGAAACTTTGAGCTTCACTGCTGTGCACCATTGTAAGGACCCCAACCAAGCCAGCTAGGTTAAATCTTTTATTCATCGCTCTCACAGTCTTTATTGCCCAGGGTTTACAAATAGTTCAGAATGTGTGCAGTGAAGTCCTGCAGGCAGACATGAACATAACTGGGTCCCTACACAGTTCTAATGGTGGCGTAATCTCCAGAGGGACATTCTCTGGGTGCCACTATTGCACCCATTGTAGCTTTGTTATAGTTTAAGCTGATCTTATTTTATACAGAAGCCCAAGCTGGGTGGTGCTCTGCTCGGCTTGCAAAGAAACAATGCTGCAGCCATAGGCATGCCCAGGGGGTGCGTGGGTTAACACCCATCTCTGCAACCAGCTCTGTCACTGGGTCTGTAAGGTCTGCCTTTGACTTTCTTCCCCCGGTTGCTGTATTCCTCTAGTGCCCGAAACACAGCACACTGTAGCTTGCAGCCAGTGGGTACTCTGTGCAGTATCTCCCCGGAGTGACTAGGTGAAGGAACTGCTCCCAGTCCTCCCTCTACATACTACCCAATAGATTGCTGCCCTTAACGTATTTTTGTTTTAAAAAAAATTAGTGTTTGATTACATTAATATGTTCTATTTATTTAAAAAAAATCATGCATACATGTGTGTTTGAGCTTAGGGGTGCACACCTTAATCCAATAGACTACGCACATCTATAGCTGTAGCCTGTTGCTGCAAATTGCTGGATTACCTGCAAACTCAGTATAACATTGGCTGTTACAAAGTTTTACAGGAACATTCCTGCAGCACAATGCCAGAGGATCACCGCTAGTGCCTGAAATTATACACGCTGGAGTGAGCATGGTGGGGTAGGAGCAGTGAAGTGAAGTCCAAGATCGTTAATTTTTTTGGGCTTACTACTTACCTTTCATTGAATGTGATGAAATAATCGTACTATTAACATGTATGATTCTTTCATCTAAAGCCCTGTACACGCGATTGGACTTTCCGATGGGAAATGTTCGATGTCAGCCTGTTGTCGGTAAATCCGACCGTGTGTATGCTCCATCGGACAATTGTTGTCGGACTTTCTGCCAACAAATGTTGGCTAGCAAGTTTTCAAATTTTCCACCAACAAATGTCTGTTGTCAGATTTTCCGAGCGTGTGTACACAAGTCTGTCAGACAAAAGTCCAAAGTACAAACACGCATGCTCGGAAGCAAGGATAAGCTAGAAGCGGTCGGTCTTGTAAACTAGTGTTCATAATGAAGATTTAACATTCGTGACGTGGCAAATTATGAAATCTCGAAATGCAGCGCACATTCTCTTCTTTTTTAATGGGATAATAATGAAGCTGCTTTGCTGGTGATACTGATGGAGTTATTGTAAATTAATTTTCAAAGGCTTTTTTTTCTAGTGATATTAAGAATAATATTATTGTTTTTTTTTCCTTTTTGGGGCAAGTTAGCACAACACCATTATCCCGTAGTTTTTAAGATCAAAGATACAACTATGTTGGTGCCCCTTGTCAATTTTACATTATATTTTTTTAAATGTAACTGCCTACTTCCAAACTATCATTTGAAGTAAAACACATAGCCAGGTATTATTCTACACAATTTTTTATTGTGCATTAAAAAAATGAAAAAAAATAAAATTAGACATGCTATCTGCCAATAGAACTTAATTAAAAAATGCATTCTGTGCATCCAAATATATAGAAAATATACCAAATCAAATCATTATTCAAAAAATGTCAAAGCAATAACTCCATGACCAATAATAAATAACATGTTATCTCCTCCGATTCTGCAACATGTCTGGTTGACGAATGGTCATTCAGAAACAAACTGAATAGCACGACATGAAAAGTGTGAAATGAAAAGTGCGAATCAACACTCACCAAACTTCTACTAATACGAAATTAGCAGAAGGAGCCCAAAGGGTGGTGCTAAAAAGCTGAAAAACAACATAGTACATCACTACGTTCACAATTGTGTGGCTGTGTGTATGCAAGACAAGTTTGGGCCAGTGCCCTTCGGACAAAAACCACGGTTTTGTTGACCAACAATCCGATCGTGTGTATGAGGCAGTAGTCACACCGAACTAAAAAGCACGAAAACAAAAGCACGAACTGAAAAGCACTAAATGAGAAACACGAAAGGAAAAGCATGAATCAACACTCACCAAACTTCTGCTAACACAAAATTAGCAGAAGAAGCCCAAAGGGTGGTGCTAAAGAGCTGAAAAACCACATAGTACGTCTAATACGTCACTACGTTTGTAATTGTTGGCCAACATTTGTGTGACCATGTCAAGTTTTGCCAACTTCCTTCGGACAAAATTCCACGGTTCTGTTGGCCAACAATCCAATCGTGTGTACGAGGCTTTAATGTGAATGTTAACATGTATAGCAGAAAATGGCAGTGGAATTACCATACAGTGACAGAGCTGGCTAAAAAAAAAAATGGGCACTTGTCAAAATTACACATATTCCCCTATGAATGCTAAGTTCGGGAAATCGATTGCTACCTGTAGAAAAAAAAAAGAACCATTGCATCAGACTCCAATCTCTAACATTGGGAAACACTCAATTGGTATCTGTAACCACCTTAGATCACATCCACCTGCACTGCAAGCAAAAACCCAACATTTTGATTTGTGATATAGTGGAAATTGCCAGGGTTCTTATTGGGTGGCTTCCCAGTAACCTTCTTCAGTGCTGTTTAAACATTAGAAAACAGCAGGATTCTGCTGCTCACGCATTCTATAATTAATAAGTTACGATTCATCTATGACAAGTATGCCCCAGGGGCTCCACACTTTCAGCTCGATTACACTTATCCAGTTAGTGCAGGGCACCCTGCTGATTACTGATGGATCCGTTATCAGCACTTAACAATATCACTACAGTTCTTCTCATCATTAGCTTAAAACTACATCTCTTAGTAGTAGTCAATGTTCTTCTCTAACCAGAGTAATAGCCCTAAACATTTACTTCTTTTTCTTCTGTCATAAAATCATTATATATGTGATTGTTTCACCCTAAGCTCATCATATAGATTTCCATTAATACATCTATCTGCCTCCATATTGTAATCTATGCATATATTTGTCAGTGTCGCCATGCTGTGTATACAGAGAAGAGAGATATGGTAATGTATCTCTCCCCTACAGTTCTTCAATATTATTACTAGTAATAATGCTCATGATATACATTTACGTCAGCAATAAATTTCAGCTTGACCGACTAGAAGCGTTTACTGCTTACAGACATATTTAGCATATATTTAAAGTGGAACGCCAGCCAAAAATAACAAGATGAAAAGAAATAGCCCATTATAGAGGTTGTACAGCCTGTACAACCACTTTTATCTACAGGTAAGCCTATATTAAGGCTGTAGGTGCTTGAAATATCTCCTAAACCTCCACGGTTTAGGAAATATTTACTAAAAAGCAGAGCGCCAATGCCATCGGCACATGCACACTTTAGAAAGGGCACATCATGCTGTTTCTAATAGGAGTCATGCTGTGATTTGCGGTTCCTGTACGCATGCGCGGGAGTGACGTCACGCGACTCCGGCCAGTCACAGAGCCAGAGTTTGCGGCCCTGGAAGGAGGAGGGGCGAAGATGGATGCTACCTGCTAGTGGGGACAATGAGACATTGCGGTCTTTGGTTTCAGGTAAGTGACATAATGGGCTACTATGCGATGCATAGTAGCCCATTATGCTTTACCTTTGCAGGGAAATAAAGAGGAAGTAAAACCCACCAGATAAAATAACAAAACCAGATTTTGATGCAATATTCACTTTCAATTCAGAAATTTTCCTTGCAATACTCTTTTTCTACAACTAGATTTTCTTAGTCTCATGTCTAGCCTCCTTCAACCCATTTCCTCTAAGCCCTTTCTCTTGCCATCAGTTGTACATGAACTGATTGGCTCCTTGTACTGCTTCTTCCTTTCACTCTCCAGCCCTGCTGTACAGGGGCTGCATGAAACTGATACCAGATCAAGTTCAAGAACTTACACTGCTTGCATTTAAAAAAATAAATTGAATGATAATCACTATGTTATGAAAGGTATTGGGACCCTTGCCTTTACACATTCATGAACTTTAATGGCATCCTAATCTAATGCCTTGTACACACAGTCGGAAAATCCAACGGAAAAAGTCCGATCTGATTATGTTGTCGGAAAATCTGATCGTGTGTGGGCTCTATTGGACTTTTTCTGTCGGAACTTCCGACAACAAAATGCGATCGCACTTTTTTCGATCATGTGTAGAGAATTCTGACGCACAAAGTGGAATTTGGAGACGAATGTTATTGGCTACTGGCCTCTATGCAGTCCCATTGTACGTGTATAATGTCACCTTGTTCCGAACGATCGGATTTTCTGACAACTTTGTGCGACAGTGTGTATGCAAGACAATCCGTCTGAAAAAATCAGATGGATTTTGTGGCTGGAATGTCCGACCTTGTTTATGGGGCATTAGTCTGTAGGGTTCAATATTAAGTTGGCCCACCCTTTGCAGCTATAACAGCTTCAATTCTGCTGGGAAAGCTGTCTACAAGGTTTAGGAGTGTGTCTATGGGAATATTTGACCATTCTTCCAGAAGCGCATTTGTGAGATCAGGCAATGATGTTGGACAAGAAGGCCTGGCTCGCAGTCTCGCTCTAATTCATCCCAAAGGGGTTCTATCAGGGTGAGATCAGGACTCTGTGCAGGCCAGTCAATTTCCTCCACCCCAAAACTCGCTCATCCATGTCATCCATAGGCAGGATGATGTCATGCGCCACGCAATCAACGACATGTAAAAAAAGGCCGGACATGCACTACAACCTGGAACACATGTCAGAATGGAAATGCAGCATGGCCACGGAAGCTGGAATGCAAGGCCAAGCCTGATCCTTGGCCATCATAAGACTCCGGTCAGAGGGTACAGCTGGAGTCCTGCACATCAGGAGACATGCGCAGCAATCAAGGGGGAGAGCCAATGGGTGACATCCCAACACCCAAGGCACATCCACAGCAACTCCTCCATTCCAGGGCATTTAACATAGAAGGGGAAGGGTGCATGTTTACAAAACATTGTGCCTAAAAAAGTACATATTTCAATGAAAACAAATATATAAGAGCAAGATATTGCATAAAGAGATTCAAGTGGTAAATGATCAATCAAAATTGGCACATATATTAGAAAATATACAGAAATTGGAAAAATGATTGTTACAAAAACTGTAATGTTGGATGTTGACAGACCACATCGCACACCCCACCTTTAAATATTAATATTAACAGAAGTAGGTAAACTGATATAGAGGACCCTTTGATAATGGCTGATTGGACGAAACGCATTGGGCGAAGATTCTAGTGCTGATATCACACGGCTGTGCGATCCCGGTTTGGCAGCAGCTTTCTAAGTGAGTCATTTTATTTTTGTGCTTGTCTGTTTGGCTTTTTTCCTCCTTTTTTATGAGTAGATATTTTATTAACAATAGAGACATAGGTTTGGAAATAATGGTAACAATAACATAGGGCAGTACAGAAACAAGCTGGCATAAAAGACAGTTAAAATCCAATGAGCGATGGGCATTCCTATGTAAGTATTCTTCATTTGGGAGGTTGTGGAAATAGAGACAACCACTGGAATAATGTTGCAACCATTTTTTTTTTGTTTATTATATTTTTAATCATTTTCAATATACAAAATACACATAAAATGATCTTAACTCCTTCATACAACAACATACTCACCCAATTCCCTTCCCTCATGCAGTCAGTTGTGTTTTTTTCTTCTGGAAAGTAGGTTATATGGTTTTCAATGGCCTAGTTCACGCTTGTGCTTGCAGTTGCAGTGCATTCCATTTCCAGAAAAAAAAAAATAGAACATGCTGCATTTTTACTGCACTGGAATGCTGTAAAATGCATCAAAAACACACTGGAATGCACAGGAACGCACCTAAACACACAAAAGAATGCACTTGAACACACATGTCCTTATTTAAGTTGAATAAAAAAGAGGGTGGGGGGATGCACCGGACTGCATCAAAAACGCACTGGACCACATCAAAAACATGCATGCAGAAAAGCATCTGGAACACATCTGAACTGCGTTCTATGGTGTGAACCAGTTGCCCCACCCAACAACTGCTCCGCCCCCAAACACGCCCTCGTAAATTATCTCATGAAATGACACTGTTAAATGTTTTTTGCAGAATTAAGTTACAAAAATAAATATTAACAACAACAACTTTAACAATATTATCATAAAGCATATTTCATTGATCTGACTGCGATAAATAAAACAAGAATAAAATAGGCTACAAAAGGCACTGTACACATTATTAATGTTAACCACTTGAAGACAACGACTTTTTCTGACACTTGTTGCTTACAAGTTAAAATAATTTTTTTTTTTGCTAGAAAATTACTTAGAATGAAACATTACACATATTTTTTTTAGCAGAGACCCTAGAGAATAAAATGGCAGTCATTGCAATATTTTATACCACACTGTATTTGCGAAGCAGTCTTTTAAATGCACTTTTTTGGAAAACATAAACTTTCATAAATTAAAAAAAATCAAAACAGTAAAGTTAGCCCATATTTTTTGTATAATGTGAAAGATAATGTTACTTGGAGCAAATAGATACCTAACATGTCATGCTTTAAAATTGCACACTCATGGAATGGCGGCAAATTGCGGTACTCCATAGACAAAGCTTAAAACAATTGTAATGGTTACTAGTGTAGCACTATAGAGGAGGTCTTGTGCGAGCATTATTGCTCTTGCTCTAACGATTGTTGCGATACCACACAAGTGGGGTTTTAACACTGTTTACATTTGCCTGTGCAACTTACATATGCGTTCGCTTTTATTGCTGTAAAAAGGAATGTAAACATCCCTTGAGACAGTAATAGTCATGTGTCAGGTATTTTGTTTTGGAGGGATCTGGGGTCTATACTCACCCAAATCCCTCCTTTGCAATTAAAAGCATTCAAAAGGTCAAGTTTCGCTGTTTTGAATACTGACATTTTTTTTAAATCTGGGACCTTTAAGTAAACCGGACCTGATGTCGTTACTAGATCCGAAACCCGATGAAAGCGGATTCTGGCTTTGTTCGGGTCTCCGGCCAGCTACAGGAAGTGCCGGCTGGTCACTCGGGCCTCTGGGGCAGTGGAAGGCTGCGGGAGGGGGAGGGGGGTGGTACCGAGGGAATGCAGCTACTGGCATCTCCTCGGTACAACCACTTGAAGTAGAATGATGTACAGGTACGTGATTTTGCGGCAAGTGGTTAAGTAAATATTTTAATGCTATTTTAACCTCCCTGGCGGTATTCCCGAGTCCGGCTCGGGGTGGAATTTCAATACCATTAGCGGCAACCCCGAGCCAGATCAGGATCGCAACGCTGGATACAGGGAAAGTTACTTACCTTGTCCCCTGGATCCTGCGATGTCTCCCCGCTGTGTGTGTGAGCTGTCTCCTCGCTCGATTCACACAGTGCCAAGTTCCGCCGGGCTCTGTTTCCTGCGAGCGTTGCGACGCACGGGCACGGAGAACTCTGCCAAATTCAAAAAAGTAAAAACACAGTACATATACATTACACTGTAATCTTACAGATTACAGTACTGTATAAAAAAATTACACATCCCCTTTGTCCCTAGTGGTCTGTCCAGTGCCCTGCATGCACTTTTATATTATAAATACTGTTTTTTTCTGCCTGGAAACTGGAGATTGTCCATAGCAACCAAAAAGTGTCCCTTTATGTCAAAAATGGTTTTAGACCAACTAGAAAGCAGCGATAATAAATTCGAATAACTTGCAGAATTGAACGATAATGATTTGTGGGGAGATCCGTCATCAAACACTAAATCTAATGACAGCGACAATTCTGCAACTTAGCAAATTTCAGTGTTTTTGATTTGATTACATTATTAAATAAATTTTATTATTATTATATTATTATGTGGTATAATTATTTCTAGTTATTTGTTATAATTTATGATTCATTTTTCAAACTTTATCATACCCGGGATGTCTGCTAGACTATGGTTTGGACAGATTTAAGTGAGTTATTCCTAAGAATTACAGGACTACAATGTAAAAAGCCAAATTTCCATGCAAAATAATTGTACCACTTTCAGCACCAAAAATCAGAAATAATCATACTGCCAAGGGAGGTTAAATATAGCATTAAAAAACTAAAACCAATGATTGTCACTTTCATGGATTTAGGATGCAGAGAGACTTACAGCGGAGCACAGCACTGGACAGGGGAGCGGGAGTTGCCAAAGTTAACTTTCCTTATTAACAAACTGGTGATTAGTTGCTAGGCAGGCCAAGCAACCAACCAATCACTAGCTTGTAGGAAAAGTAAACGTATGCCAGACCCTGCTAAGATAATGACAGGAGGCGAAAGCTGGGAGGAGAATCTGCTCCTGTTTAACCCTGCCTTTATGCAGCGCCCACCCCCTCCCCTCCGATGCAGCTTCACATTTGCCCTCAGCTTATTTACACTCCCCTAATGCGAAAATATTGCAGAACTCTAAACAGTGAATTTTTTTTTAGATTTGGATTGAGAAATCAGTGTTTTGAGCCGCTGTCAAGAGTTAATGGTTGTCTGTGTCTTTATAAGGCGCCATTAACACAGGGCATTTGCCCAACTCTCCTAAATGCCTTTCCTCCTGGCAGCAGCATTTTGGCAAAAAAAAAAAAACAGTTGTTTAAAGTAAATGCATGCAAATGCATCTAGTTTTGTTTAGGCTTGTCAAGTGCTTGAGTGTAAATTCGTTTCATTGGCCAGAATAATCATTTATATTCTAACCATTGAAATGAATTAACCCCCAAATGCTTGATGTGCCTAGTGTTAACAGGCGTTTAGACACTTTTAGATGCCTTTACACACGTTTAACCGCATCAAGCATTTTGTTCTTCTGATTTCCCCAACTGTAGCAAATTTGGATCATGCTTTGCTAGAGTTTTTCACATTCCTCTGGATCAACTGTGGATGAAGTATTGTGTATAGGGATGAGCTTCGAGTTCGAGTCAAACTCATGTTTGACTCGAACATTGCCTGTTCGCCTGTTCAGCAAACAGTGAACAATTTGGGGTGTTCGCGGCACATTCGAAAAGAACACCCTGTACAAGTCTATGGGAGAAATCTAAAGTGCTAATTTTAAAGGCTAATATGCAAGTTACTGTCCTAAAAAGTGTTTGGGGACCTGGGTCCTTCCCCAGGGGACATGGATCAATGCAAATAAAAGTTTAAAAACTGCAGTTTTTTCAGGAGCAGTGATTTTAATAATGATTAAAGTGAAACAATAAAAGTGTAATATTCCTTTAAATTTCGTACCTGGGGGGTGTCTATAGTATGCCTGTGAAGGGGCGCATGTTTCCCGTGCTTAGAACTGTCCCTGCACAAAGTGTCATTTCTGTAGAAAAAAAATTCATTTAAAAGCACTCGCGGCTATAATGAATTGTTGACTCCCCGTAATACAGAGAACAGTCATTGAAAGTCATTGATAAAAAAAAAAGCGTGGAGTTCCCCCAAATTCAATTACCAGGCCCTTCAGGTCTGGCATGGATATTAAGGGGAACCCCACATCAAATGAAAAAAAAATTGACGTGGGGGTCCCCCTAAAAATCCATACCAGACCCTTTATCCGAGCACGCAACCTGGCAGGCCGTAGGAAAAGAGGGGGGGACGAGAGAGCGCCCCCCCTCCTGAACCGTACCAGGCCACAGGCCCTCAACATTGGGAGGATGCTTTGGGGGTCTGTGACCTCTCAAAGCATCATGTCCCCATGTTGATGGGGACAAGGGCCTCATCCCCACAACCCTGGCCGGTGGTTGTGGGGGTCTGCGGGCAGGGGGCTTATCAGAATCTGGAAGCCCCTTTAACAAGGGGACCCCAGATCCCAGCCCCCCTGTTTGAAGTGGTAAGGGGGTACACATAGTACCCCTACCATTTCACAAAGAAAGTGTAAAAAATGTGGCCTGGTACGGTTTAGAAGGGGGGGCACTCTCTCGTCCCCCCTCTTTTCCTGCAGCCTGCCAGGTTGCGTGCTCGAATAAAGGGTCTGGTATGGATTTTTAGGGGGACCCCACGTCAATTTTTTTTTTAATTTGACACGGGGTTCCCCTTAATATCCATACTAGACCTGAAGGTTCTGGTATGGATATTAAGGGGGAACCCTACGTCAATTCTTTTTAAATTTGACGTGGGGTTCCCCTTAATATCCATACCAGACCTGAAGAGCCTGGTAATTGAATTTGGGGGAACCCCACGCTTTTTTATTTTTTTTATCAATGACTTTCAATGAGTGTTCTCTGTATTACGGGAGCCGACAATTCATTATAGCCGCGTGTGATTTTAAATGAATTTTTTTTATGCAGAAATTACACTTTGTGCAGGGACAGTTCTAAGCACGGGAAACATGCTCCCCGTCACAGGCATACTATAGACACCCCCCAGGTACGAAATTTAAAGGAATATTACACTTTTATTGTTTCACTTTAATCATTATTAAAATCACTGCTCCCGAAAAAACTGACATTTTTAAAACTTTTTTTTGCATTGATCCATGTCCCCTGGGGCAGAACCCAGGTCCCCAAACACTTTTTAGGACAGTAACTTGCATATTAGCCTTTAAAATTAGCACTTTAGATTTTGAACGTTCGAGTCCCATAGACTTTAATAGGGTACTAAAGTTTACACAAAGTTTAGGTCTGTTCGCAGGTTCTGGTGCGAACCGAACCGGGGGTGTTCAGCTCATTTATATGGGATTGTATTTATTTATTTTTTTGGTTGAACTAGATGGGTTTGTGTCTTTTTTCATCCTGACTATTGCCTCATACACATGATCGGATTGTTGGCCAACAAAACCGTGGATTTTGTCCGAAGGGCATTGGCCCAAACTTGTCTTGCATACACACGGCCAACAATTATGAGCATAGTGATGTACAACATTGTTTTTCAACTCTTTAGCGCCACCCTTTGGGCTCCTTCTGCTAATTTCATGTTAGTAGAAGTTTGGTGAGTGATGATTCATACTTTTCATTTCGCACTTTTCATTTTCATTCAGTTCGTTTCTGAGCGGCCGTTGTCAACCAGACATGTTGCGGAATCGGAGGAGATAATGTGTTATTTATTATTGTATAATAATAATAATAATTGTATAATAATAATTATTGGCCTTGGAGTTATTGCTTTGACGTAATTTTTTTGGTTGAATAATGATTTGATTTGCTATATTTTCTATATTTTTGGATGCATAGAATGTACTTTTTGGTTAAGTTCTATTGGCAGTAGGGATGAGCTTCGTGTTCGAGTCGAACATAAGTTCGACTCGAACATCGGCTGTTCGCCCGTTCGGCGAATTCCGAACGTTATGGGCCGTTCGCGCCAAATTCGCGTGGCGCTCACAGCCCACAATGCACTGTGATGGCGCAGTGCATTGCTGGCTCATGATTGGCCAAGCATGCACTGTGACCCCGCATGCTTGCCAATCACAGCGCCGGCAGCGAGGAGAGCCATGATTGGCCACAGGCAGGATGCCTGTGGCCAATCATAGCTCAGGCTGTGTAGTACACGCCCCACACTATATAAGGCCGTCAGCGCGGCGGCCTTGTGTAGTGTGTTGGCGTCTGAAGCAGTTAGTGGGTGTTCTGTGTACCTTCAACACAGTATACACCAGTCGTTATCAGCCGATTTTTCGATCTTGCTCTTCTGTAGTGGTTGTTGTCTGCGTGCCCTGACCGCAGTATACACCGCTATATTCACCTCACCTATATAGCTAGCGATATATCTATCTTTTATAGTAGAGCTTGTAGTCAGTGTTAGGAGCGTGTACGTGCTGTCTGCGTGCTCTGTACCCAGTACACACCGCTATATCCACCTACATAGCTCTTCTCTATTTGAGCCATCTGCCATCTGCAGGAGTTATTGGAAGTTGGTTGTGCCTCCAGCACAACACAGTATACATCTGTATTTACCCTTTATTGCTGGTGTTCTATAATAAAGGCATCTGCAGGAGTTAGTGGGTGTTGTGTGCCTCCAGCACAATATACACTACCCAATTGCTGTTTTTCCCAACTCCCTTCAGACCATTACCATGTCTGGAAGGCCAGCAAGGAGAGGCAGACAGGTGCGAGCCGATAAAAGAGGGCAAGCAGGCTCTGTGTCTAGAGAAAACAGTGCTGGTCGTGGACGCGGTGCATCGTCATAATCAGCACGTGGCCATGGGACACGCTTGTCCTTCTTTTCGGCAGCTGGACATGTTGAGCCGCAACATGCCAACGACTTGGTAGAGTGGATGACCAAGCCCTCTTCATCCTCCTCATCCTCTCTCACCCAGTCTCAGGGTACTAGCAAAGCAGCTGCCAACGCATCGTCTTCCCTCCTCTCAATGTCATCATCAGTGACTCCTTCCCTAGACCCACCACGTCCTCCTGAGGAGTCTCCTGAACTCTTTGAGCACAGTGTTGGGTACATGATCCAGGAGGATGCCCAGTGTTTTGTAGGCTCTGATGATGATACTCAGCTAGAGGAAGGCAGTAGTGTGAAGGCAGAGAGAGGGGATGCTCAAGAAGGACAGCAATCTGGCAGTCATGTTCCACAAGCTGCAGCATACTGCCAGGTTTGCTACAGCCATGAAGAGGAGGGGATGATGAGGGCACTGACTCCACGTGGGTGCCTGGTAGGAGAGAGGAGGAGGAGGCACATGTCCAACGAGGCAGGATGCCCTCCGGGGGCCAGCTTAGGGGCAGCACACCGACTGAATCACACCGCAGAGCTCCGCCTGTGCAGGGCGCTATTCTAAAAGTTCTTTGGTGTGGGCCTTTTTTGAGACGAGTGCATCAGATCATACCGCTGCTATTTGCAACATATGTCTCAAGCGTATCTCGCGTGGCCAAAACATCAGCCGCTTGGGCACCACATGCTTGACCAGACATATGTTGACCTGCCATGCAGCTCGTTGGCAAGCGTACCTCAAAGACCCACACCAAAGAACAAAGTGGACCTCTCCTTGCTCCTCATCAGCTGACATCTCCAACCCCACTAGACCTTCAGTCCTCTCTGAAACCTGCTCTGAGAGGAATGAAGGTGTAGAATTAGGTGTGTCACAGCCAAGTGCTTCCGGGCACTCTGCTAGCAGTACACCCACGTCCGATTATAGCAGGCAAATGTCCCTGCCCCAGCTGCTGGACCGGCAAAAGAAGTTCACTCCCACCATCCACATGCCCAGCGGTTGAATGCTAGCTTGGCTAAATTGCTAGCACTTCAACTGCTGCCTTTTCAGTTGGTAGACTCGGCTCCCTTCCGTGAGTTTGTATAATGTGCAGTTCCTCAGTGGCAGGTCCCCAAACGCCACTTTTTCTCACGGAAGGCGATTCCGGCTCTCTACCGGCATGTGGAAGGCAATGTCCTTGCCTCGCTGGACAGGGCGGTCAGCGGTAAGGTGCATATTACCGCTGACTCATGGTCCAGCAGGCATGGACAGGGAAGTTACCTGTCTTTCACGGCCCATTGGGTCACTCTTCTGGCAGCTGGGAAGGATGCAGGACAAGGTGCAGTAGTGTTGGAGGTTGTTCCGCCACCACGCCTCCAAAATGCTACTATTGGTTGTGACACACCTCTCTCCTCCACCCCCTCCTCTTCTTCCTCCATGGCCTCTTCCAGTGCTCTGTCCTCAGAACCAGCGGTGCTCCGTAGGCGTTCCAGGGGCTACGTAGGTACGCAGGCAAAACTATGCCATGCCGTGCTTGCGCTGGTTTGTTTGGGGGACAGGAGCCACACTGGGGCGGATGTTTTGTCAGCTCTGCAGGGGCAGGCCGAGAGGTGGTTGACGCCACGCCAGCTTAAGCCAGGAATGGTGGTTTGCGACAATGGCACCAACCTCCTCTCCGCCCTCCGACAGGGACAACTGACCCATGTGCCCTGTGTAGCTCACGTCCTTAACCTGGTGGTGCAGCGGTTCTTGGGCAGGTACCCAGGCTTACAGGATGTCCTGAAGCAGGTCAGGAAAGTCTGTGTGCATTTCCGCCGATCATTTAATGCCTGTGCTCGGCTGGCTGAGCTCCAAAAGGAGTTGAACCTGCCCAAGAACCGCCTTATATGTGATATGCCCACCAGGTGGAACTCAACGTTGGCCATGCTGCAGCGGCTGCACACGCAGCAGAGGGCCATCAATGAGTACCTGTGTGACTACGGCACCAGGACAGGGTCAGGGGAGCTTGGTTTTTTCTCACCACGCCAGTGGGGCATGATCAGGGATGAATGCACTGTCCTGTCACCGTTTGAGGAGGCCACAAGGATGGTGAGCAGTGACAGTGCATGCATCAGTGACACTGTACCTCTTGTCCACCTCTTGGAGCATACGCTGCGTGGAATAATTGACAGGGCACTTGAGGCAGAACAGAGGCAGGAAGAGGAGGACTTCCTTGCCTCTCAAGGCCCCCTTTATCCAGACAGTGTTCCTGCTGTACCACCCATCACACAGGAAGAGGATGAGGAGGAGGAAGAGGAGGAGGAGGATGATTGTGTCAGCATGGAGGTGGAGGCTGGCACTCCCAAGAAACCCGTGGACTTGTACGTGGCTGGGAGGAGGTAGCTGCGGATCATGTTGTCCTTAGTGACCCAGAGGACTCCAGACCGAATGCCTCAGCTAACCTACGCTGCATGGCCTCCCTGATCCTGCAAAGCCTGCGGAAGGATCCTCGTATTCTTTGGATCAAGGAGAGGGACCATTACTGGCTGGCCACTCTCCTTGATCCACGGTACAAGGGTAAGGTTGCCGACCTTATCTTGCCATCGCAGAGGGAGCAGAGGATGAGACATCTCCAGGAGGCCTTGCAGAAAAGTCTGTGCAACGCGTTCCCAGAGACTGGGAGGTTACAAACTCCTGGTCCTGTACAACGTGTTGCTGAGGCATCGGTCAGAGGGAGCGGTGGAGAAGGTGGCCGTCTGACTGATGCTTTCAGACAATTTTTTAGTCCGCAGTCCCAAGGTATGATCCGTTCCAGCAACCATCGCCAGCGTCTGATTTACATGGTGCAGGAATACCTAGGGGCAAGGTCAGACTTGGACACCTTTCCCACCGAAAATGCTCTGGCTTACTGGGCCTGGAGGATGGATCACTGGCCAGAGCTTGCACAGTATGCAATTGAGCTACTGGCCTGTCCTGCATCCAGCGTTCTTTCGGAACGCACCTTCAGTGCTGCTGGTGGCTTTGTTACCGATCACAGGGTGCGCCTGTCCACCGAATCAGTTGATTGACTGACCTTCATCAAGATGAATCAGTTTTGGATCACCCACAGCTACCAAGCACCTGAAGCTGATGTAACAGAATACTTTTTTTGGAAATATCACATCCCTTCAAGACTGCCTATGTTGATGCTGAGTGACTGTCCTGTTATGTTGATTGTCTATCCTCTTCCTCCTCCGCTGATATGTTGGAAGAACATTTCTGGTTCTGGGTGATGCCATCAGCCCAATTTTTCTGCCCCTGTTTAACAGGGGCGTTTAACTACAATTTTTGATGCAATGCTTTGCAGCAGGGCTAATTCCTGCAATAAAACTAGAGTATATGGGAGCGGTTGCAGTGTGGTGGCACCAGCACCAGTGCCTAAGGCCCAATTTTTCTGCCCCTGTTTAACAGGAGCGTTTAATTAAAATTTTTGATGCAATGCTTTGCAGCAGGGCTAATTCCTGCAATAAAACTAGAGTATATGGGAGAGGTTGCAGTGTGGTGGCACCAGCACCAGTGCCTAAGGCCCAATTTTTCTGCCCCTGTTTAACAGGGACATGTAATTACAATTCTTGATATAATATTTCACAGGAGGGCCCGTTCCTGTGCCCACCCAGAGTAACTGTGAGGACTTATAGTGTTGTGGCACCAGCACCACAACCACCAAAGGTCAATTTTTCTACCACTGTTCAACAATGGCATGTAATTACAATTCTTGATATAATCGTTCACAGCAGGGCGCTCCAGCGCCCACCAAGAGTCACTTTGAGGGCTTACAATGTTGTGGCAAAACCAACACCTTGTTCCGCCATTTCTGCAGAGCATATAGGGCAGGCCCCTACTTTCAAACATCCAACTTACAAACATCGCCTACTTGCAAACGGAAGGAGACAACAGCAAGTGAGATGAAAAAAGATGGACGACAAAAGAAATTATACAGGGGTGATAACCCTTCCCTATGTTTTCCAAAAAGCTTAAAAATAGTTTTTTTGACTGGAGCTACACTTTAAAAATGTACCAGTTGAAAATTACAAACAGATTCAACTTAACACAACAAACCTACACAGTCCCTGTCTTGTTTGCACCGCCTGTATACTGCTGTTCTGAGTATATAGGGCCTGGGGGCCACACGCATTTCCTTTTTTTAATATGGGTACGGGGTTCCCGTTAATCTGCGCACAAGACCCAAAGAGGCTGGTAATGGGCAGGGAGGGCTACCCATGCCATTTTTCTCAATGATTTTCAACCATATTGTAGGAACCAGATATAACATTAAAACCGCAAGCAGTTTTAAATGATGTTATTTCCGTTTATTGTCATTTTGTACAAGGACTGTTCTAAACACGGGAAACACGTGGCACTTCACAGGCATACTACAGACACCCCCCAGGCACCATATTTAAAGGAATATTTCACTTTTTTTTTTCACTTTAATCGTCATTAAAATCAGTGCTCCCGTCATTTTTAAAAACATTTTAGGCATTGACCCATGTCCCCTGGGGCAGGAGCCAGGTCCCCAAACCCTTTTTAGGACAGTATCTTGCATATTAGCCGTTAAAATTAGCACTTTTAATTTCGAACGTTCGAGTCCCATAGACTTCAATGGGGTTCTGAAGTTCGTACGAATTTGGGGTCCATTCGAAAGTTCTGGTGCGAACCGAACCAGGGGGTGTTCGGCTCATCCCTAATTGGCAGATAGCATGTCTAATTTTATTTGTTTTCTTTTTTTGATGCACAATAAAAAATTGTGTAGAATAATATTTGGCTATGTGTTCTATTTCAAATGACATTTTGGGAGTAGGCAGTTACATTTTAAAAAATACAATGTAAAATTAACAAGGGACGCCAACATAGTTGTTTCTTTGATATTAAAAACTACGGGATAATGGTGTTGTGGTAACATGCCCCCCCCCAAAAAGAAAAAAAAAGCATAATGATATTATTCTTGATATCACTAGAAAAAAAGAAAAAAAAAAGCCTTTTAAAATGTGTTTGCAATAACTCCATCAGTATCACCAGAAAAGCAGCTTAATTATTATCCCATTAAAGAAGAAGAGAATTGTCACAAATGATTATTCTCAATTACAAACGCTGGTTTACAAGACTGACAGCTTCTAGCTCACCCTTGCTTCAAAGCATGCGTGTTTGTACTTTGGACTTTTGTCTGACAGACTTGTGTACACAGGCTCGGAAAATCCGACAACACACATTTGTTCGCTGCAATTTTTAAAACATGCGATCCAACATTTGTCCGCGGTAGGTTGGCCAACAATTGTCCGATGGAGCATACACACGGTTGGATTTTCTGCCAACAACCTGTCATCACACATTTCTCCTTTGAAAATCCGATCGTGTGTATGAGGCTTTACTATATCACTATAAAGGTCCGTACACACGATCGGACTTTTTGACAACAAACATGCAAATTAGCTGTTTTGCGGCAACATTCGACCGTGTGTACGCTGCATCAGACAAACTTTTTAGCTTTTCATGGGACTTTTGTTGGCTGTGCAAATGGACAAACTTTTTGACAACATAAGTCCGGTGGAGTAAAGTCCGATCGTGTGAACACAAAACCATCGGACTTTTGTACAAAGTACAAACACGCTTACTCAAAACCAATGCAAAAGATCAGACAACAATACAGAAGTTGACCAAAGGTGGTGCTGGAGTAATTGAACGTCTTCTTTTGAAGTGTCGTCAGTACGTTGAAACGTCACTACGTTTGTGTTTGTTGCCTAAAAAGCCAGATCATGTGTATGCAATACAAACTTACGGCCAATGCCCTTTGTACAAAAGTCCATGGGAAAGTTTGCACAAAGTCCGATCGTGTGTATGCAATACAAACTTACGGCCAACGCCCTTTGTACAAAAGTCCACGGGAAAGTTTGTACAAGGTCAGATCGTATGTATGGGGCTTAACACTGCTGCTCCTGGAAGCACTGGAATTTTTTTGTCTGCCCCTAAATGCCTCTAATCGCCTATGTGTGCACGGACACATAGGCTAACATGGAAGGGTATTTAGTTGCAGAAAAAAAAAAGATGTCTTTAGTTGCAGAAAAAAAAAAGATGCCAGATGACCCTAAAAGCAGTGTGCTTAACACTCAGCGTGCATTAGGCCTTAGGATATTTTCCCTTCAGTTCCTGTGTAATAAAGCTGTTTCCCTGTAATATACACCACATGTATAATCTATATAACTTTGCACGTATTCTAATGATTACACTCAACAACAACATTGATTTGTAAATGATCTCCATAGTAACAGCTCTACGAGACAGTTCAGTTAGTCAGAGATTGTATCTTTCCCTTGAAATATCTAATTATCACATCCTATTGACCTTTGCTTCTGGTGTTTGGTTAGAGTTTATTAATAAAGAAGACAGCTTGCCCCTATGCTGTGCAGCACAACGTGACGCACACCTAGAATATATGTCACGTACCTTTAGATGACAGGCGTTTATCTGTGTACACTGCTCACTGGAAAAGGTGAAGAAGGGGTTAATCTGAAACAGTATATTATTTTTCAGTCACATCTTTTTGCAACACCGTTATATTTCATCAAGTTATTTTTCATTTCTAGAGTAAAGAACCTGCTGAGATCAGCATTTTTTTTTAGTAACTGGATTACTGCTGTCACTCCCTGGAGACATTGCACTGCTCGTTCTGTATTGACCAGGGAATATTACTGCAGGCTCATTTCACAAACATTGTTTTCTGCTAATACCATTTAAAGCAAGATTTATCAATATGTTTAAAAAATATATATATATACACACTGTACATTTTTCTCCAACGCAGACAAAGCAGAGTTTTTAGCATTCGTCTCTCAGCCTTGAATGTGAATTAGAACATGGAAATGGAAGATGCATCAGCTGTCCAAAGCTCTGATGGAAATAAGCAAAGGATCATAAATAATGAATGGTACTCTCCATTTTCACAGAGGACCTTAGCCTACTTAGAGCTTCCAAATTCCACTATATGGTAAGTAAATAGGATTCAGTCACTTTTAAAACCCAGTATTATTGCAGGGCTGGACCAACAGCAAAGTTATTGCCCTAGGCTAGATATAACGCAAATGGCCTTCACTATAACCTGTCTTTAAGGCTGGGTTCACATTGAATTGGATGTGGTTTTCTCCGTATCCAATTTGCATAACAGGAGAATGTGACCGGCTCTCTGGAGCGCAGAACAGGGATGCACAGCGTTCCTGTGCGATCCACGGCTGGTTTAGGAGTAAACCGAGCCTAAAGTGTATGTAAACTAACAATGAACTTCTCTTATTTGCTCCTGCTTGGTCTGATAATTATATTATCAATGGAAGTGTTCTGTCATATCTGTTCAATAAGTGCAAAAAATACCCGCTGATCCTGACAGGAATCTTATGAGCTTAAAACTTCCTATGTTCTTTGGTTCTGCTGACTGCTATCAGTTAGCATTGTTCCTACCTATCCATGTGGAGTAGAAAATACTCCTATATGTTATGGAGAAGAGAAGAAGCATGCTCACTGCAGTACAGTGTACACTCTTGGCTCATTTCACAGCCTCTGTTATAGAGGAGTGCGCCTTGACTCTCCTTTTTTTCAGATGTGAGCTTGGACTCTTTTAACTCCTTTTCCAGAAATCCCTTGGGTTTCCAAAATCCCTTGGGTTCCCACACAAGGACTCCCGAATACACCTAGGAAATATGAGTTATATAAATATAAGTGGCACATATCTATGTATATATGAGTCTGAGCGGGCTGCACACCCCAATTAAAGTCTTTGAAAAAAAAAGTGGAAGGATCCCCACTGGGCTTTTTAGCAGCAAATAGGAGTCAAATATTTTGTATAAATCACAAGGCGGCTGCCTAGAGCGCCAGGTTAGGAGGGATGGCAAAATCCAGATCCCCAGCCACTCGCTGGGGATTCGAATTTGTAAAACAGGGCCGATGTCACCATCCATAAGACAGCATAGGCACCAGGCTAGTGGATGGTAAAATGTGCCTGTGAAGACATCCCTGGACTCTGTGCATGGACAATTCCACCTCTCCATCCCCCGTTCCGCCATCCTGCTTTTTTAAAGCTCTCTGGGACCACTCTATCCCCAGCCTGCAATGCCACCCTAGCAGCGGCAGTGAGAAGAGGAGGGGAGAGAAACACAGCAGCTGGTCAGAAGTGCTGGATGATACATGGAAGTGGCCCGGGGCAGATGAGGTGGAAGTCCTGCAAGTTAGGTCCGGGCTTGCTGTGATTTCCCCTCCCTCTTCATGAACTGTCTGGGATCTGTGGTGGGAGGACAGGCAGCAGTGCTGCTCTGCTCGACGTGAGGCCAGCACCACCATTGAATTGTATTGTGTAAAGAGGCAAACAGGTGTGTGGGGGGAGGTATAGAGGGGAACAGATTTGGGGGAGAGGGGGGTACAGAGGGGAACTAGTGTTTGTGTGGGGGGGTACAGAGGGGAACAGATTTGGTGGGGAGGGGGTACAGAGGGGAACTAATGTGTGTGTGGGGGAGTACAGAGGGGGACATATTTGGGGGAGAGGGGGTACAGAGGGGAACTAGTGTGTGTGTGTTTGGGGGGGTACAGAGGGGAACAGATTTGGTGGGGAGGGAGTACAGAGGGGAAGTAATGTGTGTGGGGGGTACAGAGGGGAACAGATTTGAGGGGGGTACAGAGGAGAACTAATATGTGTGTGGGAGGGGGGTACAGTGGGGAACAGATTTAGTGGGGAGGGGGTACAGAGGGGAACTAATGTGCGTGTGGGGGGGTTCAGAGGGGAGCAGATTTGGGGGAGGGGGGATACAGAGGGGAACTAGTGTGTGTGGGGGGGTACAGAGGGGAACAGATTTGGTGGGGAGGGGGTACAGAGGGGAACTAATGTGTGTGGGGGGTACAGAGGGGAACAGATTTGGGGGAGGGGGGATACAGAGGGGAACTAGTGTGTGTGGGGGGGTACAGAGGGGAACAGATTTGGTGGGGAGGGGGTACAGAGGGGAACTAATGTGTGTGTGGGGGGGGGGGGGTACAGAGGGGAACAGATTTGGTGGGGAGGGGCTACAGAGGGGAACTAATGTGTGTGTGGGAGGGTACAGAGGAGAACAGATTTGGTGGGGAAGGGGTACAGAGGGGAACTAATGTGTGTGTGGGGGGTACAGAGGGGAACGGATTTGAGGGGGGTACAGAGGAGAACTAATATGTGTGTGGGTGAGGGCTATAGTGGCGAACAGATTTGGGGGGTACAGAGGGGAACTAATGAGGGGGAGGTACAGAGGAGAACAGATGGGGGGGTGGTATTTGAGGTGCCGAGGTTTAAGTTCAGCTTTGTAAATAAATGCAGATATTTTTGCAGTTAAAAAAAAAGTGCATTTATTATTTTTACTAGGAGCCCGTAAAGCATTGTCAGTGTATCTGCCTGCTCGTACAGACAGGGAGTTGCATAGTTCGCCTATCCATATACTACCCCAGCATGTCCGTATAGTACCCTAGCCGGTCCGTATAGTACCCTAGCCTGTCCGTATACTACCCTAACCTGTCCATATATTACCCTAGCCTGTCCATATAGTACCCTAGCCTGTCTGTATACTACACTAATCTGTCCGTATAGTACCCTAGCCAGTTTGTATACTACCTTAGCCTTTCCATAATGAACCCTAGCCTGTCCATATACTACCTAGCCTGTCCATATAGTACCCTAGCCTGTCTGTATAGTACCCTGGACGTGTTTTGGGGGTGCAACCCCTTCCTCTCACCTGCTTTAGTTTGAAGGAAGGGGTTGCACCCACAAAATGCATACATTGATATCCTATGATGGGAGATAGCACATGTTGACACATTTGGGGTTATTTACTAAAGGAAAATCCAATTTGCACTGAAAGTGCACTTGGAAGTAAAGTCGCTGTAGATCCGAGGGGGACATGCAGGAAAAATAAAAAACAGCATTTTAGCTTGCACATGATTGGATGATAAAATCCGCAGAGCTTCCACTCATTTCAGATCTACCCCTTAGATTTAGAGCGATTGCACTTCCAAGTGCACTTGCAGTACAAAGTGGATTTGTCTTTCATAAATAACCCCCATTGTGTGCATCTTCAAAATTTGGTTTGCAATTCATTTAAAACTGTAAAAACATGTACAACATAACAACAACTTTAACCTCCCTGGTGGTATGATTATGTCGGATTTTAGGTGCTGAAAGCAGTACAATTATTTTGCATGGAAATTTGGCGTTTATATTATAGGCCTGTAATTCTTAGCCCTTGTACACACTGTCAGAAAATCTGATGGAAAATGTCCGATCAGACCGTGTTGTCAGATAATCTGACAGTGTGTAGGCTCCATCTGACTTTTTCCATCGGAATGTCCGACCAACAAAGTTTGAGAGCTGGATATAAAATTTTCCGACAACATGATCCGATCCGACTTTGTTTAATCGTTTGTAGAGAATTCCGATCAGACAAAGTGCCACACATGCTCGGATCAGAATACGAGACCAAAGCTATTGGCTACTAGCCTGAACGTAGTCCCATCGTAACGACTGAATGTCATCACGTTCTGTACAATAGGATTTTCCGGCAACTTTGTCCAACCGTATGTATGCAACACCACTTCCGGACCACTTCCGGACTAAATCCGTCAGAATGTATCCGAATGGATTTTATTGTCGGAATGTCTGAATGTCAAGGGCTTAGGAATAACTGACTTAAATCTGTCCAAACCAGAGTCTAGTAAACATCCCGGGTATGATAAAGTTTGAAAAACAAAATCATAAATTAAAATATAATAAATAAGTATAAATAATTATACCAAATAATAATATAATAATAATACAAATTATTCAATAATGTAATCAAATCAAAAACACAGAAATTTGCTCAGTTGCAGAGTTGTCACTGTCATTACTTTTCAGTATTTGATGATGGATCTCCCCACAAATCGCTATCGCTCAATTCTGCTAGTGATTCTAATTTATTATCGCTGTTTTCTAGCTAGTCCAAAACCACTTTTGATGTAAAGGGACGGTTTTGGTTGCTATGGACAATCTCCAGTTTCCAGACAGAAAGAACCGTTTTTATAATATAAAAATGCATGCAGGACACTGGAGAAGCCACTGGGGACAAAAGGGATGTGAAATAATTAAATATAGTAATGTAATCTGTAAGATTACATTATACTGTATGTAATGTGTGTGTTTCACTTTTTGAATTTCGCTCAGTCCTCCGTCCCCGTGCATTGCAACGCTCGCAGGGAACGGAGCTTGGCTCCGTGATAGAGCGAGCGTAGGACGAGCCGCTCGCACTGCAGGGAGACATCGCTGGATCCAGGGGACAAGGTAAGCATACTCATCCTGGATTCAGCGATGCGATCCCAAGTCTGGCTCGGGGTTACCGCTAATGTTACTGAATTTTCACCCCGAGCTAGACTCGGGAATACCGCCAGGGGGGTTAAAATGTTTTTTTTTGTTTCGATTTTGCCTAAAATATCAGTGATGTTGCTCAGTCTTTTTTGAACATCATGGATGCTTTGTTTCATCTTTTCAAAATTACAATTGCACACCATGATCTCACTGATCATTATTTGTGCACTTGCACTGCTGAAGTGAGTTTCTTCTTCCACAACATCCACATCACCTAAAAAAAACACCATGTATTATAAATATGTAGGCATCCATCTATTACCTGAAGCTGTGGTCTCAGACACTGACCTGTTGTTGACACCATTTCTACCACTTCACCCAGCACTTCCTGCACCTCTGCATCCACATCTTCATGGTGAGTTCCCTTTCTTCATTTGGTGTGGGGTTACTGGTGTCCTCAGATGTCCCTATTCTTTTCTCCCCTATGTGAATACAAAAAAAAGGTATACTTAGCAGACAGATATGTTAGGCTAGAAATAGTAATATGAAACATTGCTTGGAAGTGTCGTCCAATTGTCTGTTTTGGCAGAGTTCCAAGCTGAAGACATGATTTTTTCACTTTCAAAAGCTGGAATACTTACCTGTTTTGTGCAAGTTTTACACATGGAGAGACCCCTGGTATCCACTGGAGCACCTGCATGGGACACCATAACAAGGTTGTTATGGTGTCCCACACTAGTTCTCCTGCGCCCAGATGTGTAAATAGCTGCTGAGTGTCCTTTCCTGACACTGAAGAAAGTTGTCAATTCATTATAGTTTCAAACACATCTAGACAACAATGTAATAAACTTATTTTAATCCAAATAGGCCTGAACAAATGTAGAAAATCCGTCATCAAATACTGAAAAGTAATGACAGTGACAATTCTGCAACTGAGCAAATTTCAGTGTTTTTGATTTGATTACATTATTGAATAATTTGTATTATTATTATAATATTATTTGGTATAATTATTTATAGTTATTTATTATATTTTAATTTATGTTTTTGTACACACTGTCTGACAAATTCCGACAACAAAATCCATGCGGATAAATTCTGACAAAGTGGATTGGCCTTTTTTAAATAAGCCCCGGTGTGTCAACATGTGCTAGCTCCCAACATGGGGGATCAATGAACGTGTTTCGGTGGTGCAACCCGTTCCTCTGATCTACTTTAGTTTAGAGGAAGGGGTTGCATCCACAAAACACATACATTGATATTTTGGCCCCCCAAAAAAAGCCTCTTGCACTCTGTCTGAATTTATTGTTGTGAAGTAAAAATGTGAAAGTAACACCAAAATAAATTATGTGTTGAAGGTGTGTTAGAAGGTATGTTGGACCCCCAATATTTGATTGGTTTTGTTAATAATTGTAAGTACTTTAGCATACTTTTTTCAGTAGGGGGTCAAACACACAAGTGTTAGCAATATAATCAAGATCCATCATCACTGTATTATGTTGATTGGAGGCTTCACAACCTCACACTTATCAACACAGTGGTAACTACATGCCTAACACTTTGAACGACCATAGGGGGTCTAACACACATTCAGCACATAATTTATTTTGGTGATACTTTCACATTTGTAATTCACATCACTGCATTACATATTGAGTGGAGGCTTCACAACCTCACACTTATCAACACAGTGGTAACTACACGCTTAACACTTTGTACATCCACAGGGGGTCTAACACACCTTCAGCACATCATTTATTTTGATGTTACTTTCATGTTTGTAATTGACATTTTTATATTTTTATGTTTTCTTTTTTTTTTTTCACTTCGCCTCCTGCCAATGACTGTAGGGCTTGCAGAAAGTTTTCATAGCAGAGGGGCAAACACATCTGTTGTTTGAAACACAACAGGGCTCACCACAATTGCTGGTGTCACAACTTCACATACCCTAACATCCAGCTAACAACACACTACAATGTGTTTTTTTAACCGTAAAAAATCGGATCACGTTCAAGACCCTTTGCCTCACCCACAAATGCGTGCATAGAGAAGCTCCGCAATACCTAATGGAGAAAATAAATCATTACACACCAAACCGCAGTCTTCGATCAGCCAACAAAAACCTCCTCCTCGTGCCCAAAGCCCGGTATAAATCCAAGGGTGATCGGAGATTCGCTGTCCAAGGGCCTCGGCTATGGAATGCTCTACCAATCAACATCCGCCTGGAAGAAAATCACCTGGCTTTTAGGAAAAAACTCAAGACCTTCCTCTTTTAGCAGATGATCAAAGCTCGCCACAGCGCCTAGAGGCGATTCAGTTCGCATTGTGCGCTATACAAGTATTTCATTCATTCATTCAATACACCACTGATACTTCATCACAGAGGGTGTAACACACTTTAGTACACAATCTACTCTAATTTTTTTCCCCCTTTTTTTCTGCTATCTCCATTTCCTTACAACTGGGGCATTATAACTATCCAACACTCCCCCTTTTCCCTGCTGCAACCCCACTACCAGACAGAGGGTGTAACACAGAAGTATCGAACATTTTTCAATTTTCTCGATTTTTACTTTTTCACTTTAGATAAGATTCCGTTTATTAATATTTTTACCAATTGGAGGTTTAGCGCCTTATCTACACTTCTTCATCCATTCCTTTTGCTCCACTTCGGTGGTAGTAATATGTATGGGCAGCAACTCCTTCTTAGACCATAAAGTTCGTTCTTTCATACATCTCCAGCATCACATACTCCATGGCGCAGTATCATACACCATCTCACATTCATAATTGTTGGCCAACATTTGTGTGACTGTGTGTATGCAAGACAAGTCGGAGCCAGCACCCTTCGAAACAAAAATCCACGGTGTTGTTGTCAGAAAGTCTGATCGTATGTGCTGCGCATCAGGCTACTTTCACACTGAGGCATTTTTCAGGTGCTAAATAGCTAAATATAGCACCTGTAAAGCGCTTGAAAAATGCCTCCCCTGCCCTCCGTGTGAAAGCCTGAGTACTTTCACACTGGGGCGGTGCGCTTGCATTATGGGAAAAAAAAGTCCTGCAAGCAGCATCTTTGGGGCATTGTGGGAGGGATGTAAATCAATGGGTAGTGCTGCCAAAGCACCCGCAAAGTGCTTTGGCAGTGGCGCTTTTAACCCTTTTTGACTGCTAGCGGGGGTTAAAAGCACCCCGCTAGTGGGCAAAAATCGGCGATAACACGACGGTAAAGCACCGCCAAAACTAGCGCTGCTTTACTGCCAACACCCCCACACCTCAGTGTGAGGAGCTGAAGATTTGAATTACCAAATGTCAGCATCGAAACCTTAACCACTAGCCAACCAGCCGCCGCAGTTATACTGCGGCAGGTTGGCTTGGCTGTGCAAATCGCCGTAGCTGTACGTTGCTCCTTTAAGATGTGACAGCAGGTGCACGCATGTGCCCGGCACATGTCCCCGGAGTTGATGCGCATGCCCAGCGGGCACGATGCCTACCGGCCACCCGAGACTGCTCGTGACAGAGCAAGAACCGGGATCTGTGTGTGTAAACACATAGATCCCAGTTCTCTCAGCGGAGAGGAGAGAGATCGTTTGTTCATATGAACACCGATCTCTCTCCTCCCCTAGTCAGTCCCATCCCCTCACAGTTATAACACACCTAAGGAACACACATTTAACCTCTTGATCACCCCCCTAGTGTTAACCCCTTCCCTGCCAATGGCATTTATACAGTAATCAATGGCTATTTTTTGCTCTGATCGCTGTATAAATGTCAATTGTCCCAAAATAGTGTCAATCGGACCGCTGCAATATTGCAGTCCTTATAAAAAATTGCTGATCGTCGCTATTACTAGTGAAAAAAAATAATAATAAAAATGTCAGAAATCTATCCCCTATTTTGTAGATGCTATAACTTTGGCGCAAACCAATCAATAATCGCTTATTGTGATTTTTTTACCAAAAATATGTAGAAGAATACATATTGGCCTAAACTGAGGACATTTTTTTTTTAAATTGGAGATATTTATTATAGCAAAAACTACAAAATACTGGGGTTTTGTTTTCAAAATTTACGCTCTTCTTTTTGTTAATAGCACAAAAAATAAAACCCGCAGAGGTGATCAAATACTATCAAAAGAAAGCTCTATTTGTGGGAAAAAAGGATGTCAATTTTGTTTGGGTAACACTTTGCACAACCGCGCAACTGTCAGTTAAAGTGACGCAGTGCCGAATCGCAAAAAATGGCCTGGTCAGGAAGGGGGCAAAGCTTTCCGGGGCTGAAGTGGTTAAAGCGAAACTTCGTTTTTTTTTTATCTTTCCATCTATTAAATCGTCTGCTCTTTTTTTTTTTTTTTCTTTGGATAGTAAAACATTTTTTTCTGCCAGTAAATACCTTATACAGCTCACTTCCTAATTCTAGTCTGGTAAAAAGCCTAGGCTTATGACATCATGTACAACTCTCTCTCTCTCACTCTGGTGAGAGTTTTCCAGGAGGGGAGGGGGGATGAGTCATAAGAGGGCCAATGAGAGCTGTGGGGCTGCACAGCTGGAGGTGTGCCTCGGTGTGTCTGTGTAAATCCAGGAAGTGAACAGGCAGCAGCTTCAGCTGCCCACAGTTAAAGTGATTGCAGCCAGACTCAATGGAGGGAGATTTCTGCAGCATATTTTGCAAGTACAGAATCACAGTATATATAAAATAATATGCAAAGCGGTTGGAGAGAAGCTTCAGAATGGCAAAGATGTTTTTATTACAAATTATGTGAGCAGACTGTTCCTCTTTAATGACTTGGAGAGGATCTGCAAAGAGGAGTGCTAAAATTTTGAGAAAAAAGGCAGACAAATATCCAGTGAAAACAGAAATTCCTTGCAATAAGGGAAAAGAGGTTTAGTCTCTGAATACAGAAAGGGTTCTTTATTGTAAGAGCTTTAAAAATGTGGAATGGCCTTCCAAAGGAACTGTCATTCATTGATTCAAAATTATTAGGCCCCTTTCACATGATAAGCCCATTCGAATCTACCTGTCCCTTTTTCAAGCGGATCCGAGCGGGCCATCCATTGACACCTATGGGCAGGTGGATGTCAGCGGAGTTTCCGTCTGGTGGATCGGATCGGGTCGGATGAGATCTGATGAAAATGGATATGCATATTCCATAGGAATCAGCGGGGCTCAGACAGGTCCCTCCCCGCTCAGTGAACAAAGACGGACCTGTCATCCGCAGGCTCAGTGGAGATCAACGTAGTGATCTCCCGCTAAGCTGGCGGACTCCACTGAGCGGATCCGCTCCATGTGAAAGGAGCCTTAAGGCTGGGTGTGTTCCCAACAGCACAAAATACAAATATCTCCCAGAAAGGAATTACATTGCACAATGCTGATATAAGAAGTTATCAGATTGGCTTCTAATATCAGGAAATATGTTTTTTTCCTTCTTGCAGCAAATTGTAACACTCTTTATAAGGTGGTTCTTACTTATACTTGCCATACAGAGTTACATTTCTTTCAAAGGTTTGTACATAATTCTAAAAATCATCAGAGCTTTTGATTAGCTTTCAAATAATGTAAAGCAAAGTTTAATATTAAATTAACTAAACTTAATTAACAAGTATATTGCCTGTTTAGAAATGTATTTATATATACTTTTATACGTTATATTATTGTGTGTATATATATATATATATATATAGATCAATGCAAAAAAAAGTTTTAAAAACAGCCGTTTTTTCAGGAGCAGTGATTTTAATAATGATTAAAGTGAAACAATAAAAGTGTAATATTCCTTTAAATTTCATACCTGGGGGGTGTCTATAGTATGCCTGTGAAGGGGCGCATGTTTCCTGTGCTTAGAATTGTCCCTGTACAAAGTGTAATTTCGCAAAGAAAAAAATTATTTTAAAATCACTTTCCATTGTCGGCTCCCGTAATACAGAGTACACTCAATGAGTGTTCTCTGTATTAGCCGACAATTCATTCATTGATTAAAAAAAAAAGCGTGGGGGTTCACCTAAATTCAATTACCAGGCCCTTCAGGTCTGCTTTGGATATTAAGGGGAACCCCGTGTCAAATTAAAAAAAAATTGGACATGGGGGTCCCCCTAGAAATCCATACCAGACCCTTTATCCGAGCACGCAACCTGGCAGGCCGCAGGAAAAGAGGGGGGGACGAGAGAGTGCCCCCCCTCCTGAGCCGCACCAGGCCACATGCCCTCAACATTGGGAGGATGCTTTGGGGGGTCTGTGACCCCTCAAAGCACCATGTCCCCATGTTCATGGGGACAAGGGCCTCATCCCCACAACCCTGGCCGGTGGTTGTGGGGGTCTGCGGGCGGGGGGCTTATCAGAATCTGGTAAGGGGAAAACCTGCGATACATCAGAGGGGGGCGGGGTCACCCATACGTCACTGGGGAACCCCATGGCTTCCCTCTCCAGCATCAGATAATATAAGAAACGTCAGCGCTGGGATCCCCGCAGTGTCTCCGCAGTGGAGACAGAAGAGGGATGCATACATGGACAGCGCTGGACTGAGAGATCCCCCGTCGCTGGATCAGATCAGCCATCGATGGACCCCGGAGAGATGATCATCCGTCGCTGGATAGCAAGAGAGGATTAGCACCCCTGGAATCTTTTTTTTATTTTTTTTATTTTTGATAAAGGAATTTTTCAAAAGTGTGTTTGTCTTATTTAACCATTTTTACACTTTCTTTGTGAAATGGTAGGGGTATTTTGTAGCCCCTTACCATTTCAAACAGGGGGGGGCCGGGATTTGGGGGTCCCCTTGTTAAAGGGGGCTTCCAGATTCTGATAAGCCCCCCGCCCGCAGACCCCCACAACCACTGGCCAGGGTTGTGGGGATGAGGCCCTTGTCCCCATCAACATGGGGACATGGTGCTTTGAGGGGTCACAGACCCCCAAAACATCCTCCCAATGTTGAGGGCATGTGGCCTGGTACGGTTCAGGAGGGGGGGCGCTCTCTCTTCCCCCCTCTTTTCCTGCGTCCTGCCAGGTAGCGTGCTCGGATAAAGGGTCTGGTATGGATTTTTAGGGGGACCCCCACGTCAATTTTTTTTTAATTTGATGCGGGGTTCCCCTTAATATCCATACCAGACCTGAAGGGTGTGGTATGGATATTTAGGGGGACGCCCACGTCAATTTTTTTTTCATTTGACACGGGGTTCCCCTTAATATCCATACCAGACCTGAAGGGCCTGGTAATTGAATTTAGGGGAACCCCCACGCTTTTTTTTAAAAAAATTTTTATCAATGAATGAATTGTCAATGAGTGTTCTCTGTATTACGGGAGCCGACAATGGAAAGTGATTTTAAAATACTTTTTTTCCTTGCGAAATGACACTTTGTGCAGGGACAGTTCTAAGCACGGGAAACATGTGCCCCTTCACAGGTATACTATAGACACCCCCCGGTATGAAATTTAAAGGAATATTACATTTTTATTGTTTTACTTTAATCATTATTAAAATCACTGCTCCTGAAAAAACGGCTGTTTTTAAAACTTTTTTTTGCATTGATCCATGCTCTCTGGGGCAGGACCCGGGTCCCCAAACAGTAAGGACAGTAACTTGCATATTAGCCTTTAAAATTAGCACTTTAGATTTCTCCCATATACTTGTACAGGGTGTTATGGCTTTTCAAATTTGCCGCGAACAGCCCAAATTGTTCACTGTTGCCTGAACAAGCGAACAGGCAATGTTCGAGTCGAACATGAGTTTGACTCGAACTCGAAGCTCATCCCTACTCTGGATCAACTATTCAGAATGCAGTATGTTTCTTTCTCCTTTTTTTTTGATTGAACTTGATGATGTGTACATGGATGTGAGTAACACGTAGCATTCTGGTCAGTATTGTGAACTATCAGCAGCTATTATCCAATTGTATTTACATACAAGCATTTTTTTGTTATTTTAATAGCCTGCTTGATAGAATAAAGACTGAAAAACGAAAGCATAATCTATGTCCAAAGTAAGTCCGCTTTATTCTAAGGGTCTGATCAGGCCGCTTGTCAGTTTTTCAGGCAGACCCGATTGGACGCTCCATTCACCTCTATGGACTGACGGGTGTAAACGGATTTGTATGCCACTGTACCTCCAGTCCAATCCAGTCCGCTGAAATAAAAAAACAGAAGGAGATCCATTCTCCTCTGTCAAGGTTGATCGGAGGGCAGTCGGGTGTAAATGGACAGCTGAGGCCATTTGCTCCTGACCGCCCAAAGAGCAGAGCGCGGTCTATCTGGATGACTCATTTGCCTGCTCTGCTCAGCAGCCAATCAGTGGACAGATCCCCTGCTGATCACAACAGTGTCCACCCCATGTGAAAGGGGCCAAGGGCTTCAGAAGAGTCAGGATTTCACCACTATCTGCATAAAGTAGGGCATGTACACAGACATAATGCTCTGAACCCAAACTAAATCAGAGCATTACATCTGTTTGCGTATGCCACTTTACACAAATAGCGGTGCATAGCTGGGTACCACTGCCTTCACTAAACTGCCCAAGTGCATGTAGCCTAATGCCTCGTACACACCATCAGACATTCCAACAACAAAACCGTGGATTATTTTCCAAAGGATGCTGGCTCAAACTTGTCTTGCATACACACAAATGTTGTCAGAAATTCCGATCGGCAAGAACGTGGTGACGTACAACACATACAATGAGCCCAGAAAAATGAAGTTCAATAGCCAGTGCGGCTCTTCTGCTTGATTCCGAGCATGCATGGACTTTTGTGTGTCGGAATTGTGTACACACGATCAGAATTTATGACAAAAAATCTTGTTGTCAGAAAATATGAGAACCAGCTCTTAAACATTTGTTGTCGGAAATTCTGCCAGCCACTGTTCTATGGAGCATACACATGGTCGGATTTTCCGACAGCAAGCACACATCGAACATTACCCGTTGGAAAATCCGACCGTGTGTACGAGGCATAACAGTTTTTCTGTGTGCCAACTGAAAATTAAAAGAAACGTATGAAATAGAAAGCCTGACTTTTTTGTTAAACGTTTAGAAAAACGTATAGCCCAGCAGTAAACAAGGGTATAATCAAAGCCATAGCAGGACATGCGACTGCTATGGGGTGCAGAAGCACAGGGTGCCTTAAAACGTAATGCCTAGTACACACGGTCTGATTTTTTGATGAGAAATGTTCCATGTGAGCTTGTGCTCGGAAATTCCGACTGTGTATGCTCCATCGGATATTTGCTGTTGGAATTTCCGACAACAAATGTTTGAGAGCAGGTTCTCAAATTTTCCAGCAACAACCTTTGTTATCGGAAATTCCAAGTGTGTGTATACAATTCTGACGCACAAAAGTCCATGCATGCTCTGAATCCAGTAGAAGAGCCGCACTGGCTATTGAACTTTCTTTTTATAGTACCGACGTACGTGTTGTACATCAGCATGTTCTGGCCAATCGGAATTTTCAAAAACATTCCCCTCTGGGTGATCTATATACATTACAAGGATTTTAACAAACTTTGTGGCAGATTCCTTTTGTTATTCTGAAGATATCCATGTCTTTGTCTGTACCCGTGTGGGAAAGTGAGTATCATGGGAGTGGTTTCATAATTATCAACCAACTGCGCACCTGCAGGGCTCTAATGAGGAAATCTGCTGGGCCTGCATCCCTTTAGACATGATTTCCTATTGGGAGTATCTCACCAAAAATGGCATTGTTGTTGCAGGGGACGCCTGATATCTGACTTGTATCTTAGTATAGACTTCTGAGAAAATTGGTGAGCCAATCACACAAGCAGGAAATTATGTTTCTGTGCGACATTCTGTACACATTCTGTGTACAGAACATCTCCAGGTAGCCATATTTCATTGTATTTTCAGAGAATTACAGAGCCGCAGATTGAAAAGGAAAGGTCATTTTTAATAACATTCAATTCCAATATGACTTGTGTCGCAATTGTATACGCTATATTATTTTTTCTTAATTTGCTATTTTTTTCCGCACAAAAGTGGAGTTACACTGTCTGGCTTCACATAAACATTTCTTTATAAGTACTGTTCAAAACAATATTCTATATCACCAAAGAAATGGCTTCACAGATGGAGATTATAGAGGTGGAATGCCCCCTAATGGCTTTGCTATGGGGTCAAAAGAGACACAGTTGTGACCCTGACAGTAAATTACTGTGTTTATGCACAGTAACATCTTTTATTTTTTTATTTAATGCCTTTGTGGGAGATTGAGTATCTAATATGCTGAAGCTTACTGTAAACCCCACACCGTCACAAAAATTATTTCTGTCACTGCAGCCTGAAACGCGAAAGTTATATTTGCAGAACAGATTTCTTTAGATTTATGTTAGAACATCAGAAAAAAAAAGAATGTTTTGGCCAAGCAGAAAACTGAACCTCCAATGTCCATAAAATGTCCAGTTTTGATCACTATTAGGTTCTGCCTCAGATTCACCCTGGGAAGAAATTACCTTGCTTCGTGTCTATACTTGTGGGTTGTGTGACATCGGCAATGGCATGAAAATCATGGCACTAACTAGCTGTAGGAAATGGATAACAGACACCATAAGGATAAATGGGAGGGCATGCAAGACAACATGAAAACTAATATGAGCTGAAAACCAATCTTTGTAGGCTGGTGTTAGACAAAAGTATGATCCATGTTGAACTCCTTTCCACAAACTGGTTCATTGTTCTCTTCTGAGGAAGCATGTTATAAAACAGCGTGAGAATGGTTCTGCATATGTGATACATAAGGACAAAAGTGAAGGTATACATTTCTACAGTACATGTGATTTATAGCTACCACCACCCAGAATCAAGCTAATGCATACAGGGTACACAAGTATTTATATTTAGTGGAGATTTTCAGCTGCCTTCAGTAGTCTGGACTTTTCAGAATAAATAAAAATATCTGAAATATTCAGAAATACTACAGTATTATGCACGACTCGTGTTTTTACACAAATCTCTGAGTACAGTTTGGATTTTTTGAAATAGCACAGAATGTATGGAATCACAAGCATACCATTACACTGAATTGAAGTAAAGAAAGTAAAGATATGCATGAAAGATAAAAAAACGAGACAGAGATCAAAGAGCATTACACCTTTTAATAGCTATCGGGGTATTCCAAGGTGAACACATGCAAAAATATGGATTCCTTGAATGAACTCTGGGACATTTATTTGTAAAATGAAGAGAGGATTTAATTGTTAGACTACGTCTCATAGAATTGTGCAATATGAAAGTGACTAAAAGATGGAGCGTGAAGAAGGAAGGTGTGAAAAGGGGGAAGTTCCTGAAAGTAGGAGGGAAGGGAGTATGGACGAAGAAGTCTGTGGTGTTAACAATTGTGAGCCGCAAGGTCCAGCTATAAAGAAAGAAGTGAGCAATTGAGATTTAAGTGGCTATTGTAGTCCACTTAAGGTTTCCAGGTCATGAGAAATTTAGCATGTATGTTATTGAGTATTGCAGTGAGTTTCTCATGAGCCCTAATGCCCATCATTATTTGTTCCACTTCTGCAAATGTCGATAGTAGGTTATTCCCATGCCTTTGCCAACGTTTGCCTGGCCACCAGAAAATTACATTCATTTCTGTTCACATTTTTGTTCAATGAGGGCTTCCCATGGATTGTGAGTAAGGTTAGTATTCAGAACAGACCTGAGCATATTGTATACACATATCCAGAAGTGAGTAGCCTAAGGCAGGGCCACCAAATATGTAAAAAGGTACCCTGCTCTCTACAACCTCAGAAGAATGCGGAGGAAGCACTAGGGACAAATTTGGCTATATGATCTGGAGTCATGTATCAGCAGGAGAGCATGTTGTAAGCATTTTCTTGAGCACATTTCGAGGTGGTTGTCCAAAATGTTCTATTCTGCCTGTTCAAGAGCTTCTCCAAAGTCTTTTTCCTACAGTTTGGATTTGAGCTGCCATGTGTGTACTCTGTCCTAATTTACATCACGTCATGCTTGTCTATAGGAAGACTTTCTAAAATGAGAAAGGTATGGTATAATTTTTCAGGGTCCTCTCTTAGATGTCTGCAGACCCCTATTTGTCCAAAGCATTGTATGGCATTGCTTGTAATAAACATTGTAATAGTGTAATTAAATTGTATTGTTTGATTTTTTATAAATAAGGTGTTAATTAGCATGCAAGGCTGGCCAGTAACTAGAGCTAAATTACTGTTTAGAATACTAGCATCTGCTGGAGCAAACCCTTAGTGGCATGTAACGGTTCAGAACATTCACACTATCTGCCTTACCTCCATGGTGCTGTTTTCATAATTTGCCAGTTTAAAGATGCTGTTTTTCACTTTTCTCCAGCTGCTTGCTCAAAATAAGTGCAAAATCTTTTTAGCAGATGTAAAATATTACACCCCTGTTCTCCTACTCTTCTCAATACCATTAAATCAAACATGGTAACAGAAAATACAGAACATGAAAAGAAAAAAGAAAAATCTGCCCCAAAATCTCACATCTGCCAGTCACATGTCTCTGATCTTTTGATCCCTGCTGAACAAGAATATCAACTCTGATCCTCCACTTCCGTGGGAGCTGCTATTACTGATTTTCTCTGAAAATCTTATTTGCCTGTGATGCTGGCACTTTTTCTTTAATGCTTTCTCTGGCTTTCGTCATCGGCATACTTGTTTAGGTGAGTGATTGGGCAGCAATGCAGCTTCCCAATCACATAACCTCTATGACTGGTCACAGTGGTCACATGGTCACTGGTCAGGAGTAGTGGCAGCCGGGGGTAATTTTTTTTGGGGGGGAGGCAAACAGTAGCACCCCCCCTGTCAGTCGGCGGGCGAGTCTGGTGCACTTACCCCATCTATGCAGCCTTTCACCTGTGGCTTTTCTTTAGCTCTGCAGTGGCAACATCTTTCCCTTCCTCTGCTCTCCACAGGCTTCGGCGGCTTCTGTTTTCTCCCTCCTCCTCGGCGGCCAATCGGGAGTCTTCTCTTTTCGGCCAATTGGGAAACAGGTGGGCTCATGGCGCAAAGCTCTGCGCCTATTGCTCTAATCAGGTGCCTCAAAAAGATACCCCCTTGCTGTAATTCAGGCATCCTGAAAGGCATGAATAGTGGGTGGCCTCAATGGCTGTGGATAGATTCATGCTATGCATGAATCTATCCATTATTTATATAGGGGTGGGTGTGGATAGAGGGGGCGGTGTCCGGGCGCCCCTAATGGATGGGCCGCCACTGGTCCGGAGCCTGTCCCACTGACTCCCAATCAGAAATTCTGATGGAAACCTTTTGGAGACAGCTTGTTCAGTGTGCTGGGAGTATACTGTGAGCACATGCTCAGCAAACAACCTCAGACTTTCGTGGACGCATATGTGCATCAGATCAGTATTAAAGCCCTCTTTTCCTGCTGAAGCATATTTGCATTACACTGTCAAGGGAAGGTTAAAATCTATCCGTCTAGAACTAAATGTCCATCTAAGCCCACCCTGTCCACAGGATGACCTCTCTGCTGTACAATTTCACTGCAGAACAAACATAATGATTATGATTTTTGTAGGACAAAAACTTCTGTGAATGCTATTAACAGACAGCATCATTATTGTCATGTTTTACTTTGCCCATAGTTCCACTCAAGTCTAACTTTTTTGTGTGGGATATGAAAAGACATATAAATAAAATCTATTTCATGGTTCTACACCTGTCTTTGACTCCGTTAAAGATTTTTTTTTTCACTTCCTGTCCTTGTGACCCCAGGCCAATTGGTAAAGCTTGCCATTGATGATGAAAAATGTGTCCAGTTCAGCAGTGACCGGCAGAATTTCGATCCATCTATGGCTGTACCTGTTCAAGAGGAGTCGATCTAATGATCATCTCAGCTTGTACAGGACTGTTGGTAAATTTTAATTCAATCAGCGTTTGTAGCCAATCAGCTGCAGTGCTGATCAGTGTATTCTGACAACGGAGGAGTCCCCACTGTCCAAATACAATAGCACAGCAGGGAGGATTCCCTCATCCACCTTAAATGTGTGAATAGGGGAATCCGTATTTTTTTTATTTTTTTGATCAAGCGGCTGGCTGATATAAAAAATAAAATAAAAAGATCCATCTACGGTCAGCTTAAGGGGAAAGGGTTTAACAAAGACATGAAGACAGCAACATTAATATAACCCAACCCAAGTTCTAACCTTTTTTTCTTTTATTAAAATGTGTTTTTTGTTGCTATCTCAATCCCCATTGAAGAAAGTTCCAGTCAGTATATCTGACAAGCCAAGCCATTATAAAAATGTTTAGCTGCAGGTGAAATCTAAAATAGTAGCATTGAGTCCTGTGGAAATGAGCTGAACATCACGCGAGATCCCAGCGAATATCTATATAGGGCTCAGATTTTGATATATTGAGTTTTCAATGTTTTCTCCCTAATTGACCTATATGTTAAAAAGTTTTAAAATTGTCTTGTTAGTAAAAAGAATAAGGAACTGAATTATTTTGTTGAACCTGGAAAATGTCTGGATACTTTACTAGCCAAGATGACATGGAATCTATAAAAATATATATAATAGAAGAGCAGTAAATAAACTTACGCTGCCGAGCATCCAAACTCCGCAGCACAATCTGTCTGTGTGATGAATCAGTGTATGATAATGCTGCTCTGATAAAGTGCAGCTGGCCAGATAGATCCTCTCTGTAACAAATGCATTCGCTTTGCAGAATGAAGGGCATTGAATTAGTAATGTGCATGACCCCATTGGTCTTCTAGGAGCTCCTCTGATGTCTGAAAGCAGCCCATCATGTCAATAAGGTACTTCTTGGAATAGGAATAGGTAGCTATTTATTTACTAAGTGACTGAGTTCCCTTTCATGCTCTTTTTTTATAGAGCATTGTGGGGTGCCAAATTGTTTATTGTGGAAGCTGCTGATGAATATCAGGTCCGGTTTAGGTGGTTGTTCCCCTTTGGTGACTCTCCAGAGGGTGACGCCAGCTCATTGTTTAACCCTTTCATGTCTAAGCCTATTTTTGGAATTTGGTGTTTACAAGTTAAAATCCATATTTTTTGCTAGAAAATTACTTGCAACCCCCAAACATTTTATATATTTTTTTAGCAGAGACTCTAGAGAATAAAACGGCGATTGTTGCAATATTTTATGTCACACGGTATTTGCGCAGCGGTGTTTTAAACGCAACTTTTTGGGAAAAGGGACACTTTCATTAATAAAAAAAAAAAACAGTAAAACTAGCCCAATTTTTTTGTGTAATGTGAAAGATAATGTTACGCCGAGTAAATAGATACCAAACATGTCACACTTTATAATTGCACGCACTTGTAGATTGACGACAAAGTACGGTACCTAAAAATCTCAATAGGCGACGCTTTAAAAAAAATTTACGGTTACCAGGTTAGCGTTACAGAGGAGGTGTAGTGCTAGAATTATTGCTCTCGCTCTGACGATCGTGGCGATACCTCACATGTATGATTTGAACACCGTTTACATACGCGGGCGCGACTTCCATATGTGTTTTCTTTGCTTCGCCAGCTCGCGGGGACGGCGGGCGATTTAAAAAAAAAAAATTTTATTTTTTTTTTATTTATTTTAAAATGACTAAATTGTTTAAAAAAAAAAAAAAATGTATCACTTTTATTGCTGTCACAAGGAATGTAAACATCCCTTGTGACAGTAATAGGTGGTGACAGGTCCTCTTTATGGAGGGATCGGGGGTCAAAAAGACCCCCCACCCTTCCTTTACTCTTCAATGTATTCAGATCGCCGAAAACTGCGATTCTGAATACCGGATATTTTTTTAAAACCGGCGACATTGGCAGCCGAGTAAACGGGAAGTGACGTCATGACGTTGCTTCCGTGTTTACGATGAGGAGACTGGAACGAAGCCGATTACGGCTTCGTTCCAGTTCCTCCCCAGCAGCCGGAGGCGTCGGATCACAAATCGGTGCTCCCGATCGAGCGGTGAGCACCGGTAACAGCGGAGGGAGGCGGCAGGAGGGGGGGCATCATCCCGGTATAACCCCCGGAAGCCGAGTATGCATATCTGCGTACGCTCGGCGGGAAAGGGTTAAAGTGGTGTTGCCACCAAAAAATAAAATAAAAATAATTGGAAAAAATATTATTTTTTTTACTCACCTCTAAATACCTGTTGCTAGGGGGTCCCTCGTAGTCTGCCTTCTTCCTTGCCCGGGCTGGTGACATCACTTCCCCTCGCGCCGCACAGTCATTTGGGACCTGTCATGTGTCCCAGGTGATTGTGCGGCGTATCACGGCGCCCTGCAAATTGGGTGCCTGGCTGTGAAGCCACAGCCGGGTGCTCACGGTACGAATGATGGCGCCGCGAGCGGAACGGGGAACGAGGGGGGGCTTTGTTCCACCGCATCGCTGGACCCTGGGACAGGTAAGTGTCCGATTATTAAAAGTCAGCAGCTGCAGTATTTGTAGCTGCTGACTTAAACATTTTTTTTTTGGGGCACCCCACTTTAAGGATGCAAGCAAGAAAGCACCAAATGGGCGTGTAGGGTTCAGAAAGGTTTTTTTCATTAGAAGTCAAATTTTGTAAAAATGAAATGCATTGCAGGATTCAAAGGGTCTCCCTTCACCAGGGCTACAAAAGATTACATGAAAAGCAAACACTGTATTCAGATGCACTCAAGGTTAAAGGATATGTAAAGTGTCATTTAAAAAAACAAACATGACATACTTACCTCCTCTGTGCAGTTGATTTTGCATAGAGTGGCCCCGCTCCTCCTCTTCTGAGGTCCCTCAGCAGCGCTCCTGGCTCCTCCTCTTCTCATATGCCCCATTGGAGAGCCGCTTTCCCTCGTGGGGCACTCATGTGGGTGTGCTCCCGAGTCCAGCTGCTGCATCCATTGACACCGATAGCAGGACTCGGTCCCACCCCCAGCTCCCACATCATTGGATTTGATTGACAGCAGCGGGAGCCAATGGTTGTACTGCTATCAGATCTATCCAATCAGGAACCGAGACGAGGCTGGAGCTGGTGTGCTCGCCCCCGTCGCTGGAAAGACCGGGTTCAGGTCTCTGGGGGGCAGCTGCATCACAGAATTTTTTCATCTTAATACATAGACTGCATTAGGCCCCTTTCAGACCTGCGGATCCGTATTTAGCCGCTTGCTCAGCGGGGATCGCTCCGGTGATCCCCTCTGAACTGGAGGATGACAAGTCCGTCTCTGCACACTGTGCAGGGACGGACCTGTCAGAGAGGCCGCTCTCCTCTGGGGGGGGTCAGATGATTACGGACCGCCTGTTCGTTTTCATTCGATCTGCCAGTTGGATGGAAAATAGGACATCCATCCGTCTGGATTTTTCAGAGCGGATCGAATCGGGGCAGATCAGATGTCAGCGGACATGTCACCATTGACATCCGTCGCTCCATAGAGATGTATCAAAGAACTGACAAGGGGCCTTAAGGTGAAAAACCTTGAGGGTGTACAACCATTTAATATACGGTATGTATTCAGTATGTCATATGCACTATACTGCTAGATACACGCAATAACTTTAAAGTGGAACTAATATTCAGAACAAATTCACCCATCCATCCATGTCTTCATGCCTTATAAAAAAAAAAAAACACCCCCTAGCATTTCTAGCTGCAGCTACCATGAGTAAGGGCAAATGATTAATGTAGCATTTACTTCCTGGAACCCATCTGCCCTTAGATCAAGCATGCAGGTAGAAGAGTGTGCTTAGCTGAAAAACCCTCTCCTCCCCTTCTCCAGATAAAAGGGAAAAAATGCAAATGAAGACTCCTGGGATGTATGACATTATTTGGGCCTAGCCAGAAACCAGAAAGCAACTGAAGAAATGTAGCAGTTTTTCAGCAACTAAAAAAAAAAGGTTAAAGGATGAGTCCGCCTTAACAGTAAAGTCTCTACATCTACAGACATCCATGATCTAACACTAACTTATCTAGCCCTGTAAAGAAGAAATCGCTATACTTACCTTTTTCTTTAAGCCAATCCCGATCCCATGCTGAGCTGTCAGCTGCGGCTTCACTGTGGAAACAACCCACACAGTTTAAAATAGAAATAAAAGGTAAAACATTTGTGTATAGATATGGAACAAAACATTAAAAATACCTTTTTCCCCTTTTTTTAAGTGAATCTTCCCAGTGAATGGCTTGTGGGGGGGGGGGGGGCGGTATATCAGCTTGAGCACGTTTGATCATTGGTGGAGAGCAGTCTGAGTTTCTGAGTTCCCAGCAGAGCTAGAGAACTGACCATGCTGTGCTCTATTCCTAATGTGGTCAGATTTTGATAGGAAAGCACAGGGACTGGCAGAAAAGGGGATTTCACGTGAAGAAAGCAATACAAAGAGAACAGGATACTTTTACATGGTACAGCAGGCGCATATAAAGAATATGAAATATTGGATTTACATATTCTTTGAAACAAGAAAATATGTTATACTTTCCTATCTATTTACTAATGCTAGCAGCATAAGGATTAAAAATTTGTTAAAGTGGATGTAAACCCGATTCATGAAACTTGAGCTGGGCACATATATCTGCAGTGTTTTCTTATCTCTTACCATCTCGTACCATGGCTTTCCCCTACTCCGCTCTTCTGTTATCAGCATGATAACTTCTGACAAGTTCTCCGACAACTGTAACAAAACCGGCCTGAATTTTGTGTCAGAGTGTGTGTTATAAATAGATTAGCAGAGCGCTCATCTATTCACAGCACAGCTCTGCAAGTGTCTGCCTATGCAGAGGGTGGAGTGTCCCTTTCCTCCAATCAGCTGTCTCCCAGTGTATCCACACCCACAGGTGAAGGGAGATTTGTTTTATCTCTGCGCATCATCTGTGACTGTTCACTTCACTAGGTATATATAAGGTTTTACATCCACTATAATGTTGATTGAGAGAGTTTAGTTCTGCTGTGCATGTATCATATGAATACAGTACTCATTTTACTTTTCATGTAATCTTTTGTAGCCCCGATGAACGGAAACCCATTGAAACTCTGAAATGCATTTACTAAAAAGACTTCTGCACTTGGCAACCTGTTTGGTGCTTCCCTTCTTGCATCTTTAACGTGTTCTATTCCTTCAGTCATTTAGTGTATTCAGGTGGTGGCTGGTGGTAAAAAATATTTTGGGTGGGGGGAGGCAGCAAACAGTGCACCCACGCCACCCCCCCTCCCGGTCAGTCAGGTAACCCCCCCCCCCCCCCGCAGTCGGGTCATCACAGCAGCACCGGAGAACTCCTCAGCATCACAGGAATCTCGGGCAGCTTCTCCTTCCCTTGCCTTCTGCTTCCTCCCTCTCTCAGAACACTTCTTCTTTCAGCCAATCTAGAAACGGGTCTCGGACCAACCTCCTGATTGTCCGGGAGGAGAATCAGTGTGAAAATAGTGAATATTCATTCGCTATTGTCACACAACTGGGTGGGCTCAGAGCGCAGTGCCCTGTGCCCCGAGCCCACCTTTTTTTTAGCCTATTAGAGCCTCTGGCTCTAATCAAATGCGTCAAACAAACCCCCCCCCATTGGAATCCATGTGTCTGGCGCCCTGCATGTAGATTAGGGGGTTGGACGCATGGACGGGGGGTGGCGCCCGTGCGCTCCCTAATGGATGAGTCAACACTGGTGTATTCCATAAGGTGTGAAAAGGGGGGGATGCACAGTAAAGTAAAGGGAACTTAATCATCCAATTACATTCAGGGGAATTTTATGTTAAATAGCATTTTTTCTTGTCTATGATTGGCTGCTTCAAATAAACAGAGTTTTACTGAACTGAAAGTCAGTTTATTTCACACCACTGTGAATAAGGTCCACTTATTACCAATAAAATCCACCAAATTTGAACATGCACTTGCAAAGGTCAGGTCACGGCTTCTTCACGTCAATACAAACAGTTCACATTCTATACACTGAAACATAATTAAAGGGTAACTATGGGGGCAAGAATTCAGTCACCACTGCCGGTTTGTGTTCAAGGGTTTGAACCAAAAATAACCTCTAAAGGGACTTTGTTGGCAACCAAAAAATATACAAAGATTAAGAATACATTTTTTTTTAAAAGATACAAAAGTCAACATATTTATTTGCACATAATAAAAATCTGCCACACGGAAATTTTGCATATTAAAAGAGGGTCTTGAACAGAATATACATGTCCATAAAAATATCTAGATCAAGGGTGAGAGTGTGAGTGTGTGACACCACTCCATCTCCATCCTGGTGTCACCACCCATTAACACATCCAGAGAAGTCTGCAAAGTCTCATCTTCAGTCAATCTTTTATTAAGCAGTGACAGTGCCAAAGCCTGCAACTTTAAACAATTAGTCTATCCTAATGGGTCCCTTGAAAGAGAAATGTAATCCTTTAACTCTATTTTCCATTTTCCCACTCAAGGGACGAGTTATGCTATACTAGATAAAGGAAAATAGAAAAGCAGAAGTATGATCACATAGTGTAGAGACTTCTTTGTGGTGTGTTACCTGTGGGCGCTTTCAACACCCCATTGAGAACATCCACTCATTTTACATTTTTAACCACTTGCTTACTGGGCACTTAAACCCCCCTCAGTCCCAGACCAATTTTCAGCTTTCAGCGCTGATGCACTTTGAATGACAATTGCGCGGGCATACAACACTGTATCCAAATGAAATTTTTATCATTTTTTTCCCACAAATAGAGCTTTCTTTTGGTGGTATTTAATCACAGCTGGGAGTTTTATTTTTTGCTAAACAAACAAAAAAAGATGCAAAAAAAAAAAAATCATGTTTAATAGTTTGTTATAAAATTTTGCAAACAGGTCATTTTTCTCCTTTATTGAAGTGTGCTGATGAGGCGGCACTGATAGGCTGCACTGGTGGGCACTGATAGGCTGCACTGGTGGGCACTGATAGGCTGCATTGGTGGGCACTGATAGGCTGCACTGGTGGGCACTGATAGGCATAGTTAAGGCGGCACTAATAGGCACAGATAAGGCGGCACCGATGGGCACAGATAAGGCGGCACTGATGGACAAAGACGGGCACAGATAAGATGGCACGGATGGGTGGCACAGATGGGTGGCATGGATGGGTGGCACTAAGGGGCACTGATAGGTACCACTGATAGATGGGACTGATGGGCACTGATAGGTGGCAATGATAGGTGGCTCTGATAGGTGGCACTGCTGGGCACTGATGGGCGGCACTGCTGGGCACGGATATGTGGCACTGGGGTGCAGCACATTTGTTGAGGCAGACTGTGGGCACTGCTGGGTGGCACTGTGGGCACTGCTGGGTGGCACTGCTGGGTGGCACTGTGGGCACTGCTGGGTGGCACTGTGGGCACTGCTGGGTGGCACTATGGGCACTGCTGGGTGGCACTGACAGGGGGGACACATTTTTTATTCAGGCAGGCAAAGCAGGGGGCAGGTGGGCACTGGCAGGGGGCAGGTGGGCACTGGCAGGGCTGGCCGTGATCGGGACTTATGTCCCGATCACGGCCGCCGACGATTGGCTTTTTTTTTTCTCCTCGCGCTGTCAGCGCGAGGAGGAATAATAGCCTATTACCGGCTCCGTTATATCACATGATCAGCTGTCATTGGCTGACAGCTGATCACGTGATAAGGGGTCGGGATCGACCCCTTGCACGGATCGGTGATCAGGCGAGTCTCGTAGACTCGCCGATCACAGAGCGCACTGCGCACGCCCCTCAGGGGGGGTGCAGGCCGCTCGTGCACGGGACGACGTCAATAGACGTAGTCCCGGAAAAGGAGATCCGCGCTGTAGCCATCATTCGGCTATAGCGCGGGTCTCAAGTGGTTAAAAATGTTCATTGGCTGTAACATATAAAAAAGGGAAATGCGTCCTTTTTGATTGTCCTTATGAACCAGAGGAAACTACTATATATGTTGCTGTCATTGATTGGATGAAAAAGTTTCTCACTAAAAATTTTCATCCAATTAAAAAGTTTGGCTGAATAAACCAGGTGGACATATTTAAAGTAAAACTAAAGGAACAACTTTTTTTTTTTAGTTCAGGATAGAGTGCAGAAGGATTAGACCACCTGTCAGGTTGTATTGCTGTCTGTGCCCCCCATTAAGGAGATTAGGCCTCTCTATTTGTCCTATTTACCATTATCATTGAAAGTAAAAGTGAAAGAAAATCCCAAATTTTGGGTTGTCCCAAGAAAAGTAATATAGGGGAAATCTTCCAATGGGGGACACTATTTCTGGTAACCTGCAAATTCCCTCAAGTTGCAGGGATTTCCTCTTACTTCCTGTTCGACTATAGGACAGGAAGTGAAGGGAAATCTCTGCAATGGAACATGGAGGAAAAAAAATCTGACAGGGGTTATTAACCCTCCCTTGCTCTAAAATGAAAAAAAAAGAAAAAAAAAGGTTGGCCTATAGTTTTACTTTAAGCTATATTTTTCAGCAATTAACCTCTCTTTCTTCTCAACAGGTAAGGGCAATCGCAAGTAGGCAGGTATGAATTTTCGATTGTTATGGGGGGGGGGGGAACAGGCAGTTCCCCCAATAACAGAGATCACTTTACAGATGTAGCACCCTCCTAGATAGGTACTAGGGTTAGGTACGTTTAGTTATAGGTCACTGTATCCAGTGGAGCTGCATTTCATTGTTAGGTCAATTTCATTTTGACTCACTATAATCAGTGTGGCATCATTGATTAATCAGGCCTGTTCTATGTTTCAGTGGTTGGAAAATTGACTGCTTCCCCTGGTTAGTCCAGAAATGTTCTGGAAGTTAGCGGCAGGAAGAATCGAAACGGCAGCTGAATTTTCATACAGCCCTAGCCATTCTGTGGGGAGAAGTGTCCAGATGGTGACTGGGAGCAGCCTTAGGAGGAGATCACAGCATGAGGGGGGAGCTACTAGCTCCATAGGCTTTGCTACCATGTGCCTGCGTGTGTCAAGGCCTCAGTTGGGCTGACTGAAGGACTATGCTACTGAGAATTGCTATAGTTGTCTAAGGAACTGTCATCTGAGGATCTGGTCTGGTACCACTGGGTAAAAGTGTCTGGAGGATATTGGAAGGAGGCAACCAACTTTCCAAGGACATTTGTGAGTACAGAGATTCTAGAGACTGTGTGCAGAGGACATTGTGTTCTGTGTCCTGAAGAGCTCAGTCTATTTAATTATTAGTGAAAGGACTTTACTTAGACTGTCCAGAGAGGAAGATTAATCTCCTCAAGTTGCCAGAAAACAAAAATAAAATTGCCTAGTGCATTACCAAAAATATTTAATCAAAAAATTAAACAATGGATACTTATAAGATTCCAAATAATCATAGGCCATAAAACCACAATGCTGAAAGTGGTTGTAAACCCTTACAAACCACTTTGACCTACAGGTAAGCCTAGATTAACCCCCCTGGCAGTATTCCCGAGTCTGGCTCGGGGTGAAAGTTTAACACCAAAAGCGGTAACCCCAAGCCAGACTCGGGACCGCACCTCCTCTATGCAGGAGGAGGTTACTTACCTTCTCCCTTGGATCCAGCGATGTCCCTCCGCTGTACGAGCGGCTCATCCTCCACTCGATTCATCACGGAGCCGATCTCCGTTCCCTGCGAGCGTTGCGACGCACGGGGATGGAGAACGGCGCCACATTCAAAAAGTGAAACACACACATTGCTGTATGTAATTATTTCACATCCCCTTTGTCCCTAGTGGTCTGTCCAGTGTCCTGCATGCAGTTTATATTATAAAAACTGTTCTTTATGCCTGGAAACTGGAGATTGTCCATAGCAACCAAAACTGTCCCTTTACATCAAAAATGATTTTAGACCAGCTAGAAAACAGCAATAATAAATTAGAATCACTCGTAGAATTAAGCGCTAGCAATTTGTGGGGAGATCCGTCATCAAATACTGAAAAGTAATGACGGTGACAATTTTGCAACTGAGCAAATTTCAGTGTTTTTGATTTGATTACATTATTGAATAATTTTTATTATTGTTATATTATTATTTGGTATAATTATTTATAGTTATTTATTATATTATAATTTATGATTTCATTTTTCAAACTTTATCATACCCGGAATGTCTGCTAGACTCTGGTTTGGACAGATTTAAGTGAGTTATTCCTAAGAATTACAGGACTACAATATAAAACGCCAAATTTTCATGCAAAATAATTGTACCGCTTTTAGCACCTAAAACCCGAAATAATCGTACCGCCAGGGAGGTTAAGGCTTACCTGTAGGTCCAAGAAATATCTCCTAAACCTGCACGGTTTAGGAGATATTTGGCAAAAGACAGGCACCGCTGTCTACGGTGCATGCGCCGTAGACAGCGGCGCGCAGGCGCACTGAGCGTGCCGCTGTTAACGGTGATGTGCCGCGAGTGGCGGCTCCTGCGCGCGTGCGCGGGAGTGACGTCATCGCGGCTCCGTCAAATGATAGCGCCGGAGCAGCGAGACCCACCAAGAAGATGGAGGCTCCGTACACAAGGCGACAGCGGTGACTTCGCTGGCTCCTGTGTCAGGTAAGTGACACATAATGGACTACTATGCGATGCATAGTAGTCCCTTATGCTTTACCATTGCAGGGATCAAAGAGGAAGTAAACCCATCAGGGTTTACTTCCTCTTGAACAGGGTGGACACGAATGTGCTGTACAGACATACCCCACTTTTAAGTACACAATGGGGTTTATTTACTAAAGCTGGAAAGTGCAAAAGCAGGCTCACTTCTGCTTAGAAACCAATGAGCTCCTAACCCCAGCTTGTTCAATTAAGCTTTGGAAGCAAATTGGTTTCTATGCAGAAGTGAGCCTGATTTTGCACTTTCCAGCTTTAGTAAATAAACCCCATTGTGTACTTAAAAGTGGGGTATGCTTGTATTCACATCATGGGGTATACAACTGATGTGTTTCGGGGGTGCACCCCCTTCTCTCAGAGCAAAGCAAAGCACTCAGATTCTACACGAAGCCCTTGTACACATTCCAACAACAAAATCCGTCAGATTTTTTCCAACGGATTTTGTCCGAAACTGGTGTTGCATACACACGGTCGGACAAAGTTGTAGGAAAATCCGATCGTTCGGAACTTGATGACGTTCGTTCGTTAAGATGGAACTATGTTGAGGCTAGTAGCCAATAGCTTTGGTCTCGTAATTTGATCTGAGCATGCGTGGCACTTTGTCCAATCGGAATTCTCTACAAACGATTGAACAAAGTCGGATCGGATCATGTTGTCGGAAAATTTTATGTCCAGCTCTCAAGCTTTGTTGGTCGGACATTCCGATGGAAAAAGTCAGATGGAGCCCACACACTGTTGGATTATCCGACAACACGGTCTGATCGGACATTTTCCATCAGATTTTCCGACCGTGTGTACAAGGGCTAAGAATTACAGGCCTATAATATAAACGCCAAATTTCCATGCAAAATAATTGTACTGCTTTCAGCACCTAAAATCTGACATAATCATACCACCAGGGAGGTTAAAGTTGTTGTTATGTTGTACATGTTTTTACAGTTTTAAATGAATTGCAAAGCCAAATTTTGAAGATGCACACAATGGGGGTTATTTATGAAAGACAAATCCACTTTGCACTGCAAGTGCACTTGGAAGTGCAATCCCGCTAAATCTAAGGGGTAGATCTGAAATGAGTGGAAGCTCTGCTGATTTTATCATGTGCAAGCTAAAATGCTGTTTTTTATTTTTCCTGCATGTCCCCCTCGGATCTACAGCGACTTTACTTCCAAGTGCACTTTCAGTGCACTTTTAAGTGCACTTGCAGTGCAAAGTGGATTTTCCTTTAGTAAATAACCCCAAATGTGTCAACATGTGCTATCTCCCATCATAGGATATCAATGTATGCATTTTGTGGGTGCAACCCCTTCCTTCAAACTAAAGCAGGTGAGAGGAAGGGGTTGCACCCCCAAAACACGTCCAGGGTACTATACAGACAGGCTAGGGTACTATACGGACAGGCTAGGTAGTATATGGACAGGCTAGGGTTCATTATGGAAAGGTAGTATACAAACTGGCTAGGGTACTATACGGACAGATTAGTGTAGTATACGGACAGGCTAGGGTACTATACGAACAGGCTAGGGTACTATACGGACAGGTTAGGGTAGTATACGGACAGGCTAGGGTACTATACGGACAGGTTAGGGTAGTATACGGACAGGCTAGGGTACTATATGGGCTGGCTAGTCCTTTGGAATTCTCTACAAATGATCAGACAAAGTCTGATCGGATCATGTTGTCGGAAAATTTTATATCCAGCTCTCAAACTTTGTTGGTCAGACATTCCGACAGAAAAAGTCTGATGTAGCCCACACAAGATCGGATTATCTGACAACATGGTCCGATCGGACATTTTCCGTCTGAATTTCCGACCTTGTGTACAGGGGCTAAGAAAGACCTCATAGCGCTGGAAGTTTCCTTTTGTATGTTCCTCAAGTTGCCACTACAAAGCCCAGTCCGTTGGTTTCTTATGCAAGGACTTGGCTCACAGTTTTACAAGAGAAAGTTCAGTGTCCTCAAATCATTGCTAGGATGTCCTACCAATACCCACTACCTATCCAAGTTCTTCAATAAAGCATCAGGAAAAGCATACCCTTAGAATAGTTAGTCAGCCTGAAGGGTGACTGCAACTGTGTGTTTTGCTGTGAGAAAACTACTGGAAAAAGGATCCAGGCAAACTTCTTAGTGGCTCCTATGGGGTGGGGGGGGGAGGGGGGGGGGGCTCTACACAGAGTTTGAGGACTTTGACCTTGAAATGCATTTTCACCTGCAAGAAATGCTTAGGAAACAATACCTTGTAATTTGCCAGACTTAAAAATAAAAAGCATTAGAATTCAAACTGGCGGTACTTGTAAATACTGCATTCAATTTGTGTTTAGAGAAAACTCTGGGTGCAGATTTTTTTCAAAAGTTTATTCACAATTTCTTAGTAACAATAAAATTTGCACTCACATTTTCCGAAGTTAAAACGACCATTAAAAAAACAAGAGGGGTCATCTGATTCAATCCGTCATCTTAGTAGTCCGGTCCGCATGTGTCATCTTGCATTTCTCAGAGCGTTTCCACTTCCACGCTCAAGAAACGCATCGCATATACATGGCGTCATAGCTCCGCGTCCCGCTTGCCTGAGCATACCAAGCCTCGTTCCGAGATTACATCCTCTGCGTCCACTACAAGCCGGCATTTTTTAAACATCTTACAAGTGGAAACGCTCTGAGAAATGCAAGATGACAGATGCGGAACGGACTACTAAGAAGACGGATTGAATCAAATGAATCAGATGACCCCTCTTGTTTTTTTTTTTAATGCTCGTTTTAACTTCGGAAAATGTGAGTGCAAATTTTATTGTTACTAAGAAATTGTGAATAAACTTTTGAAAAAAATCTGCACCCAGGGGCGCCCCCTCTTTTTTCTCTTTGTACTCTTCAGCAATTTAGGTGCCTGGTTTCAGCTCCCTGGTGGTGGCACTGGCAGCCGTGCATGTGGAATTTCCCTCATAAATAAACGAAGACATTTCCCTCTGGACCTGACTGTTTAGATACAGAATCAATCTGTATTCATCATTTCCCGTTTTTTATGTAGACAGCCTTCCCCCTCCTTGCTGGGGCATATTATTATATGATTTTTGCACCTTAACTTGTCTTGCAGAGACGGTACTGACACCAATCACTAGCTATTAGGTCCACAAAAGTCCTTTTAAGGACTGGTATAGGTGTAGTACAGTATATAGGGTTCAGTGCACTGCTGTGCTGGTGATTGCAGCTGTCTTTTGTCAGTGTAGGGACAGAACGCTGTGTGCAGCAGGGACAGTCAGTTTAATCACTAGCTAGCTATTACTATTAGGTCCACAAAGGTCCTTTTAAGGACTGGTATAGGTGTACAATATATAGGGTTGTGGTGCACTGCTGCTGACTGCTGCCCTATTCTGTAGCAGTCTTTTATCAGTGTAGGGACTAAGGGACAGTCTGCAAATCACTAGCTACTAGGTCCACAAAGGTCCTTTTAAGGACTGGTATAGGTGTAGTACAGTATATAGGGTTCAGTGCACTGCTGTGCTGGTGATTGCAGCTGTCTTTTGTCAGTGTAGGGACAGGACGCTATGTGGAGCAGGGACAGTCAGTTTAATCACTAGCTAGCTATTACTACTAGGTCCACAAAGGTCCTTTTAACGACTGGTATAGGTGTAGTACAGAATATAGGGTTCAGTACACTGCTGTGCTGGTGATTGCAGCTGTCTTTTGTCAGTGTAGGGACAGGACGCAGTGTGGAGCAGGGACAGTCAGTTTAATCACTAGCTAGCTATTACTACTAGGTCCACAAAGGTCCTTTTAAGGACTGGTATAGGTGTAGTACAATATATAGGGTTCAGTGCACTGCTGTGTTGGTGATTGCAGCTGTCTTTTTTCAGTGTAGGGACAGGACGCTGTGTGGAGCAGGGATAGTCAGTTTAATCACTAGCTAGCTATTACTACTAGGTCCACAAAGGTCATTTTAAGGACTGGTATAGGTGTACAATATATAGGGTGCTGGTGCATTGCTGTGCTGCAGATTACTGCTCGTTTCTGCAGCTGTCTTTTATCAGTGTAGGGACTGAGGGACAGTCTGCAAATCACTAGTTACTAGGTCCACAAAGGTCCTTTTAAGGACTGGTATAGGTGTACTATTTGGTGTGCAGTATATAGGTGTGTAATACACGTATAAAATACTTGCACATATAGAAAGCATAGTATAGTGCATTTCCACTGTGCAGCATTGTGACTGCTGAGCGTTTCTGCAGTGATACTACAAAGAGTGACAAACGCAATAAAAAAAAAGTATTATAACTGGTGTGATAGACCAGTGGCCCCCAAAAATGACAGATTGAAGCGGGGTGTTATATACCTTCTTCCACATACATACTGCACTTCTCTAGAGACTTTTGTCACAGGGTCATTTAAAAAATGGCAGGCAGAGGAAGAGGCAGGCTTGAGCCAAACTGGCAAATTGCAGAAGGTGTGTGCGATTACGTCAAAGGATGCACCAGACTTGGTTGAGTGGCTCACTCAGCCTTACTCTTCTGCACCCTCCCCATCCTCACGATCTGCACCCTCTTCTTCACTCTCTGCTGTGTGCACCCCCAAAGACACTACCACCAACACTACCGCCGCCACCATATACCTTCCGCTTGAGTCACAGGAATTATTTTCCGATCCATATCAAGACATTTCCGATGCACAGCCACACTTGGCATTGGATCAGGAAGAAGAGGTAGCAACAACCGCCACTCAGCAGTCTGACGACAGTACCCAGATCAGCCCGAGGAGGATGGTTGGTCCCCGCTATTGCTGCCTACTCCAAGATCTCTAATTATAGCGGTGGGGAAGGTGACGTTGATGATAACGTGTCTAGTGATGTCACGTGGGTGCCTACAAGAGAGGAAGAGGAGGGGAGTTCAGAGGGAGATATAGACCAGTAGATAGGGAGGAGAAGCAGGAAGAAGTTACATTGCACAGAAGGGACAAAGCAGACTGCTAATGTATCAGGAGCGAGGCATTAACCATGTACGGTCACATCTTGCGCTCCCAGGACGCCGGCACATGGTTCCGCAGTGTGGGCTTTTTTTAACGTGCTGACAATAGTGTTGCCATCTGCAATCTTTGCAGTCAACGCATAAGTCGCGGTAAGCCCAACACTCACCTAGGGACGACCGCCTTAAGAAGGCACATGAGCTGCCATCACGAGCCCAGTGGGAGCAACAGAACACACAAAACCACACTCCAGGCTCTCACCGTCAAGCCTCATCTTCTACTTCTCCTTCTCCTCTCTCGTCACAATTGTCCTCCACTCCACCTTCCATCACGCCATCCTCACGTTTTTCTGCAAAAAGGCAGGCTTCCATGGGCCAAATGTTTGAGCGTAAAAAAAATGATGACACCGGATAACCCTCTTGCCCAACGTTTGATGGCTGGCTTGTCAGAACTGATAGCCCGCCAACTACTGCTATATAAACTGGTGGACTCTGAGGCCTTTTCGAAAATTTGTGGCCATTGGAACACCACAATGGAAGGTCCCAGGAAGGAAGTATTTCTCACAGCAGGGCATCCCAGAGCTATATGGCCATGTTCAGCAGCAAGTGAATGTATCTCTGGCACACAGTGTCGGTGCCAAGATACATCTGACCACAGACACGTGGTCTAGCAAACACGGGCAGGGAAGGTATATCACTTTTACTGCCCACTGGGTGAACCTTCTGACGGCCGTCAAGCAAGTAACCCGTGGCACCCATGTAGATTTGGTTTTAGCACCACGGATTGCATGCAGGCCTGGCTCTTCTTCTCCTCCTTCTACTCCATCCGCCTCCCTCTCCTCCTCGGCTGACTCCTCCTTTTCCGCTGCTAGCGTCTCTTCCGCTGCGCCACCCAAGCTCCCCAGAACCTATTCGACATGCCAGGTGAGACATTGCCATGCTGTGCTGCATCTGTTGTGCCTGGAAGCCAAGAGCCACACTGGCTCTGCACTCCTTTCAGCTTTGCGTTCACAGGCAAATCAGTGGCTAACACTGCTCAATTTGACAGTTGGTAAAGTGGTGTGTGACAACGGTGCCAATCTGTTTAGCGCATTGAAATAGGGCAAAATTACGCACCTGCCATGCATGGCACACGTCTTAAACTTGGTCATGCAGCAATTCGTTGTCAAATACCCTGGGGTCCAGGACATCTTGTGGCAGGCAAGGAAAATCTCAGCCCATTTCAGAAGATCTTACACGGCCATGGCTCGCCTTGCTGACATTCAGCGGCGACACAATCTGCCGGTCAGACGTCTTATTTCCGATTGCCGACGCGATGGAACTCAACCTTCTATATGCTTGATAGGCTGCTCCAGCAGAAACGTGCAGTTGACGTCTACCTGTACGAACTCTGCGGCAGAACAGGTTCTGGGGAGCTTGTTTTTTTTTCACCGCGCCAGTGGCTGCTCATGCGCGACTTCTTTGATGAGATCACCAAACTGGTCAGTCGCAGCCATGGCGCCATTAGTGACATGGTACCTTATGCCTTCTTTATGGAGCGTGCATTGCGTCGTGTCATTGATCAAGCCGTGGAGGAGCAGGAAGATGCGGAAGTCACAATGCTGGATGAATTCCTAGGGGGGGCTACTCTATCTGAGACAAGTCAACAACAGGAGTCTGAAGAGGAGTCAGAGGAGGATGGTGCCGGGGCAGATGAGGAGGAGCAAGAAGAGCATGCTTTAAACCTTTCTGGGATCCCTGTTGTTGTGCATGGATGGGGAGAGGAGAACAAGGAGGACGACATTATCCTGGATGATGAGCAGGAGCCAGGCCACCACACTGCTTCCAGTTTAGTGCAAATGGGGGCCTTTATGCTCCAGTGTTTTAAGAGAAAAAGCAGAAGGGTCAAGGACCAGTACTGGGTGGCAACGTACTTAGACCCCCGGTACAAACACAAAATGGCGGAAATGTTACCGCCGTCACAGAGGGCTGTCAGAATGGAACACTTCCAGGCCTTGCTTCGAGAAATGCTACATTCTGCTTTTGTGTGCGCTGGCAGAGGAGCAATTCCCACTCCCAGAGAGAGTTGCGGGTACCAATCCAACAGCGCCTGCAAGAAGAGGGCGGTTTGAAGATGTGTTGGTGAATTCTGATATGAGGTCATTCTTTCAGCTGACCCATCGACAGGTCTCACCCGGATCCATCATCAGGGAACGCCTAGACCGACAGGTGTCCGACTACATCGGGTTAACGGCCGATGTGGACGCTCTGAGGAGTGATGAACCCCTGGACTACTAATTGGGCAGGCTTGACCTCTGGCCAGAGCTTGCCCAATTTGCAATGGAACTGTTGGCTTGCCCCTCGTCCAGTGTCCTGTCTGAAAGGACGTTTAGCGCAGCAGGGGGGGATCGTGACCGATAAGCACACTCGCCTAGCTCACGACAGTGTTGACTACCTCACATTTATAAAAATGAATGAGGCATGGATCTCGGAGGAATTCAACACATGTGACCAGTAGACCATGTATATATCTATAAACGATTTATTTAATCGAGCACACAGACCTTTTTTCTACATTTGGCTCACTTCCTTGTACAAAAAAAGAACACCGTACTATATGCCCGTGCACTCTATCATGGTGCTGGTGTCAGTGCACTCTATCACAGTGCTGGTGTCAGTGCTTTCACGGTGCTGGTGTCAGTGCTCTCCCTCTATCTCGATGCTAGTGTCAGTGCTCTCTATCACGGTGCTGGTGTCAGTGCTCTCTATCTCGGTGCTGGTGTCAGTGCTCTCTATCGCGGTGCTGGTGTCAGTGCTCTCTATCACGGTGCTGGTGTCAGTGCACTCTATCACAGTGCTGGTGTCAGTGCACTCTATCATGGTGCTGGTGTCAGTGCTCTATATCACGGTGCTGGTGTCAGTGCACTCTATCACGGTGCTGGTGTCAGTGCTCTATATCACAGTGCTGGTGTCAGTGCACTCTATCACGGTGCTGGTGTCGGTGCACTCTATCATGAGTGCTGGTGTCAGTGCTCTATATCACGGGGCTGGTGATCATCTCCTGCACCCTCTTCATAGCCTACCCTGACCTTTCCTCTCCTCCATTGCCTTCATGCGCTCCTGAGTCCTGAATTGTCAAAATTTCACAGATAAAAAAAGAATGCTTGTAGTTGTCGATCCCAGATTCACTTCATACATGTGTTATGTCAGTGGCCATGTGGCGGGACTACGTGTGCACAGCTAGTAAGTATTTTGTGGCTGAAAATATGACCTGTAGGTTTTTAAAGTTCGCCTGCCATTGAAGTCAATGGGGCCCGCCGCGAACTTTGCGGTTCGCAAACTTTTGGCCGCGTTCGCGAAACGTCCCGTCGGAAGTTCATCCATCTCTACTGGTGTAAACAGTGCCATTGTACTAAAAAGTGAAGACATAAATACATAATATAAAGTGAACACCTCCAAATCTAAGAACCTACAGATCATTTTGACCATCAGAAGAAGCTATATATATATATATATATATATATATATATATATATATATATATATATATATATATATATATTATACATATATTTTATTTATATATATATTATACATATTATACATATACTTTTTTTTTAGCTTAGGGAGAAGTTGTATATATATATTTTTTTTGATTTTGTTTTATATGGGGAGAGAGATGAATGATTCGCTAAATTAATTAATTAATCAGAAAAAACAAATATAAATGGTAGGCAATCTTTATTTGTTGTAATTAATAATTTCATATGCAGTATAATGGCCAAGAGATAGTTTTGGGGAGAATGGAAAAAAAAAGGATCTTCAACAGCCCTCCTACCCCCCCTTCGCTCGCCCCTTCCTTCTTTATACCGTCTATTCTTCCAGTAACTTCAAGTAACTTTCCGTTCTTCTAAACAGCAGCCATTCCTGCCATCTTCTTTGATGTCTCTCCTCTGTTTCCTCTATCTTATGTATTGATTCCTCAATATTTCTTATTCTTTCTACCCTTTCCACCCGCTCTTTCATTAATGGAATCTCCTGAGTTTTCCACCTTCGAGGTATTAGCGCCTTCGCTGAGTTCAGTAAGTGAGGGATTAAGGAACTTCCATATTGCCTCTCCCCCTTCTCTGATTTATGGAACAAGCAAACCCATGGGGGTTTCTCCATCCTTACTCCTGTTACCTTAAAAATAGCTTAAATTATTTTATCCCAGTAGGTTTGTATTTTAGGGCATTCCCACCGCAAGTGTGAGAATGTTCCCAATACAGGGCAACCTCTCCAACATGTTGAGGGGTTTTCTCCACTAAATTTATTCACTCTTTGTGGAGTTGTATACCAACTTGCTAAAAGCTTGTAAGGCATTTCTCTTGTTTGCATATCCTTAGCCACCGAATAAGTTCGCCTTATAATCTTGTTCCTATGTTCGTCGATATTTAAAGGGCCTATCTCTCTTTGCCACTTTGCTAGATAAGTAGGGTAATCATAATCAGCCTCCCGTAGCAAAATTTTATATATTTTTGATATCCTTTTTTCAAGGCTTTGAGAGGACTCCAATAATTTCTCAAAAGGTCTGAGCTGTCCCATTCCCCACAGTGGCTGTGGTAAAGACTGGGCAAAATAGTGTAATTGGGTGTATTTCTATTTGTCAAGTGCTTTATGGCCCCATTCCCCTATAATTTCCCCAAATGTGGGTAATCTATCACCTTCCATCACGTCCTGTAATCTTAAATTCTCTCTATTAGCCCACCTACTAAAATACATATACTCCTCTTTCCCTGGTCTAAAAAAATTTGTGTCAAGTAGCGGTATTAATGGTGAGTTGTGTTCCCATTTATGTCTTTTATTTATTGCATCCCAGATCCTTAGTGAATTTTTTGTCAATATACTTGTGCTAGATCATAATTCTCGATATTTTGCCGGTATCCATATTAATTCCCCTATTCTTTTCCTACTTAAATTAAATTCTAATTCTACCCAACCCTTATCCTTTTTATTGTGGGTCCAATCTATTATTCTGGATATAACAATAGCCTCATTATATTATAATATTTTTTTAAATCAGGTGCTGCTAGGCCCCAGAACCTGGATCTCTGTATAGTAAAAAGAATAGCAAAAGAGGCGCCAATTTTAGGAACTGCAACCATTTTTTACACAGTCCCCCCATTTTCGGGGGCTCAAATGTAATTAAACAAATAAATATAATCATAAATAAAATGTTAATTTTTAATATTTTGTTGAGAATCCTTTACTGGTAATGACTGCCTGAAGTCTGGAACCCATGGACATTACCAAAGACTGGATTTCCTCCTTTATGATGCTTTGCCAGGCTCTGACTGCAGCTGTCTTCAGTTTTTCTTTGTTTGTGGGTCTTCCTACGTTTAGTTTTGCCTTCAGCAAGTGAAATGCATGCTCAAGTGGGTTTAGATCAGGTGATTGACTTGGCCATTGCAGAATATTCCACTTCTTTTCCTTCAAAAGCTCCTGGGTTGCTTTTGCAGTGTGTATTGGATCACTGTCCATCTGTACTGTGAAGTGCTGTCCAATAATCTTTGCTGCATTTGGCTGAATCTGGGCTGACAGTACATCTCTAAACATCTATCTGGCTGCTTCTGTCTTCTGTCACATCATCAATAAACACCAATGACCAAGTGCCACTGGAAACTATGCATATCCATGCCATCCCACTGCCTCCACCATGTTTTACAGATGATGTTGTGTGCTTGTGATCACAAACTGTTCCAAGCCTTTTCCACTATTTTTTCTTCCCAGCATTCTGGTACAGATTAATATTAGTTTCATCCATTAAAGAATGCTTATCCAGAACTGGTCTGGCTTATTTAGATGTTTTTTTACAAAGTCAAATCTGGTTTTTCTATTCTTCAGGCTTATGAATGATTTGCACCTTGTAGTGAACCTCTGTATTTGCACTTGTGAAGTCTTCTTTTGATTGTAGACTTTGACAATAATACACCCACCCCCTGGGGAGTGTCCTTCACTTGTCTGGATGTTGTGAATGGGGTTTTCTTTACCATAGATAGGATCCTGCGATCATCCACCACTGTTGTCTTCTGTGGACGTCCAGAACTTTTTATGTTTCTGAGCTCACCAGTGCATTCTTCTTTCCTCAGAAAGTACCAAACTTTTGATTTTGCATCTCCTTAGGTTGCTGTTATCTATCTGATGGATTTGTTTCATTTTTGAAGCCTTACAATGGCCTGTTTCACTTGCATGGACAGCCCCTTTGAATGCATGATGTAGGTTCACAGCAAATGCAAATACCACACTTAGAATCGACTCCAGACCTTTTATCTGATTAATTGATGAAGAAATAACGAAGGAGTAGCACACACCTGGCCACGAAACAGCTTTTAAATGTAATTGTCCAATTACTTTGGCCCCTTAAAAAAGGAGGGATGGCTATTCTGAAGAGCTGTAATTCCTAAACCCTTCCTCCGATTTAGATGTACATACCCTCAAATTAAACCTGAGAGTGTTCACTTTCAACCTGTATACATTATATAATAATAGCCTAAATATATTTTGGTGAATATCTGAAAAAAACTAAAATTGTGTCTGTCCAAATATATATGGACCTAACTGTAAATTTGTATATAATTCTTTAAAGCCCAGCTCTGGGAAAATGTAAAATCATCACACAACATAGTGGGGCTGAGCCCACACAGCAAGGGCTAACTATTCATTTCGTCTAAGGGAAAGGAGAAACATTTTCAATTACTGAATATTCCACTCCAAAAACATGACATGACAATATGAGTACATACATGGTAAATAGGCATAACAATCACATATTATTGACCAGATATTCACAAAAACAATCATAGCAACTTGAAGATGACATATTGAGGTATCAGACAATTGTCCATAGTAAATAATCACTTAAAAAGCAGCATGGTGGGATAGTTTGGTAGTGAATTAAATAAAACCCTCTAAAAAGAAAATGGTGCATCAAAATCGGCTCATTTCGTGGCTTCCTACCACATCAGCTGCCTAAAATGTTCTTCCTGGGAGCTGAGGAAGCGGCCCACAGGAGATCCAGACTCACACAATGATCCCCAGAACAAAGGAAACCAGTAGTCAAAAGGAAAACACATTTGGGCTCAAATGCTGCAAAAGTGAACAAATCAGGCAGACCATGAGTACATGAAGGTGCACTGTATAATTGAAAAGCATTAAACAGCAAATGGAGCCCAACAAGAAAGTCCAGCCAGGTAATTACCTAAAGCTGTAACAGAAAACCATGATCCACAGATCTGTGCAGTCTGCTGTGGAGGTGCTGTCAAGAGAACTAGCAGAGTGAAATGGGGATCCTTATATGCTCAGCGTCACGCTGGCAGGCAAAAAAGGGAAAGGCCCTCCTGCCGGAGCGACCTAAGCCGCCCATGACAGTTAGACGCATCTCCCCATGTGCTGGCCACGATAGAAATTCCACTTATGCCAGCAACAGGATGCCCAGAGTGGGCATCGTATGCATGGCGCGGGGAGGCGTGGTGCCAATGCGCAGTGGGCTGGCCCACCCCAATCCCCTACACCAACCAATGGTGGATGGGAGGGAAGAGGGAGGGCCCACTAAGCCCCTCGCAGCTCCCTATTAATGAACAAAGACCAGCCCACCAGAAAAAGATCACAAAGGTCAGACAAACATGACTGTATATAAAAAGTTGCTACGTGCGATACAACTATTAAATCAGTATTAACGTGGGTCTTTATTAAAAAAAAAAAAAAAAAAAAAAAATTAAATGCATAATGGACACAAAAGTTCACCTTGAACTGCATAGGAAGAAAATATAAGATCACAGACTCCATGAAAGCCGCTAGTATACCTCCATCCCTAATCAACCCCCTCCTTTTTGATCCATATTTACTCATTTTACAAAAATCGTAGTGCAGATGTGGGAACTGCAGAAAAAATTGCATGGTCAAAATGAGCACATTTTTCTGCAAGCACCTTTTTCTGCGGGAAATGCAGACATAGCAGCCCATTGAAATTTATGGGCTGCTGTCAGGTAGGATGGAATGATGCAATCTCTGGGAGGTTTTCAGTCATAATTCGGGAGGTACATAAATGACCTACACCTATAGCAAGGGTGGTATTAAACTTGTAGGTTTAAAGTCAAAGTTGCACTGTTTGCTTTTATCTATAGACACCCCTTATCTCCATAGGCAGTTTTTGGGTAAAGGTGAATTAACCCTTTAAAAGGTAAACCCTTTTCTCCTTCTATACTTGCACAGTGTATGAACTACCCAAGCCTGCTCTAAGACTCCTTTCACACTGGGTCGTTTTGCAGGCGCTATTGCGCTAAAAATAGCACCTGCAAACCAACCTGAAACAGCCGTGGCTGTGTCTCCAGTGTGAAAGCCCCGAGTGCTTTCACACTGGAGCCGTGCTCTAGCAGGACGATAAAAAAAAAGTCTTGCTGACATCATATCCTTTGAAGGAAGATATTATGAAGCAAGCCCACCTTGTCCGCAATGTGACCCATAGAGATCACCCAGTTCAGCTGTTCCCGGACCTGTCCTGGATCACCCTGCAAAAGCATTGACTACTCCAACCACTGCTACGAATCCTCCAAGATGAGAATATTCCGTACCGCTGGGGGTTCCCCTTTAGCCTCACGGCCAGGCATCAAGGCAAGATGGCGATCTTGAAATACCTGGAGGACTTAGAGCCATTTTGCGACACCCTGGAGCTTAGAACCCCCCAGCTGCCGGACTGGGAACTTATCGCCCCCCCCCTCCACCACCTACAGTGTGGCAGAAGGTCCCCCCACCCAAGCGCCTCCGCGGTCCGGAGAAGTCGCCCAGAGGCAGAGGCTCCCAGCAGCGAAGACCGTGAATATGCCTTCCTTGGGATTGACCATTTTCCTGAGAGGACATGTGCTTCTTGTTATTTCTTTTCTTCATTTTTTTCCTGGGCGTTTTGCTGCCCTCCCAACTGGAGCAACCATGGTGATCGGCCACAAGTGATATTGTCTATGGCAACTCTGCCACTGATGTGTTGAACATTATGAGCTAGTCTCGGAGGAGACTTTAGAGAGACATTGTCCACGTATCCCTTCCCACCACCACTGCTGGACTCCTAGTGCAAGCGGTCTATAAGGTCTCGCATGTTTGACTTAGGATTCCCCTGGGCCCCTCTGGCCCACCCTACCCGAGTGGGGCCAGAGGGTCACAGGGGAAGCCTGTTAGACCTAGGCCAGTTGGCCTCTACAGGTCCACTACTGATGATACTGTTTATGTTTGGTTTTACCATCCTCACTGTTTTTCTTTTTTTCCTAGCTTTTGCTCGTCCCTCCCCTACATGTGAAGGCGCTTGGCTCTACAACAATGGCTGCCTACCCACCCGGATTACCTCCCGTGCGGTGCCTGCTGCACGTCCTGGCTGTCGGGCACACCTCTGACCACCCCAGATGAGTATATACACCCCCCACCCGGGTACTCATGACTAAGATTTTATCCTTAAATGTCCATGGTTTAAACTCCAACCGTAAAAGGCAGCTGGCATTGGGGGAGTTCAGGCAGTCGGGAGCGAGTGTCATACTGGTGCAGGAAATTCACTTCGATCGGGAGGGCATGTTTATGTTCGCCTCCCGGTATTACCCACAGATTTACTATGCATCGGGTCCCCATAAACGAGCAGGAGTAGCCATCCTGATTAAACAAGGGTCCCCTTGTACTCGTCCCATTACGCCGATCCCGAGGCCATTTTCTTATTCTTCGGGGACTCTGGCTGGACAAGGAGGTTACATTCTGTGCAGTCTATGCCCCAAATGATAAGAAAACCGGTTTTCTGAGCAGGGTACTGAACCACCTCTTCTGAGTAGAACATGGGGTATTGGTGGTAGGAGGGGACTTTAACCTTGCCCACTTGTTGCTGTCGGATCGCCAGGGGTTGACGCACTGCTCGAGCTCTTAGGGACTCGAAACAGTTTCGCCAACTTACTAGAAAGTATGCCCTCTTTGATGCCTGGTGGACCCTCCATCCGGGCGATCGGCAGTACACGTTTTACTCTGCCCCCCACCGCACCCACTCCCGCATAGACTACCTATTTGTCAATAGTACCGCCTTGCGTATGACCCAAACGGCGCAGATACTACCGATCTCCTGGTCGGACCATGCCCCAGTGGAAATTACCCTGGACCTGGGCTCTCCCGCACACAGGCCCTATAACTGGCGTCTAAATGCATTTCTGCTTCAACACTCCCCCTCCAAACCTGAATTGCTGATTACTCTGAGAAACTATCTCGAAGAAAATGATACTGGGGAGGTGCCCATGTCCACCTTGTGGGAGGCCCATAAGGCGGTGATGAGGGGCAGATGTCTGGCCCTCTCTTCCGCCTTGAAGAGGGATGTGAAGGCCATGCAGATGCAAATGGAGAGGGAGCTTAGAACCCTTGAGGAGCAATTGCAAACCGCACCCACCATTACTCTCCTGAAGAAACTTACATCCCTCAGAGCAACTTTAGGCGACCTTGCCCTGGGTCGTGTTGAGAGGGCCATAATCAAATTAAAGCAAATGTTCTATGATAAGGGTAATAAGGCCCATACACTTTTAGCCAGAAAGCTAAGGAACAACACTTTAATGTCAACCCCACACCAGATTCAGGACAGCTCAGGCTGTTTGGTCTCTCACCCTAAAGACACAGCCCAATCTTTTGCGGATCTCTATAGGGCCCTTTACAATAATCATGACATCCCGTCCAATCCCCCCTCGCCCGACCTTACTGGGCGACTTCAGCAGTACCTAGACCATAGTGGAATAGCGAGGCTTCCAGCTGCAGATCTAGACTCCCTAAATTCCCTGATCACCCAGGAGGAAATAGAGAAGACCATCAAATCCCTACCTAATCTTAAAGCCCCGGGCCCGGACAGTTTTCCTTATGAGTATTATAAGGAATTTCTCCCGTCCCTGCTCCCCGCAATGTGTCAGTTGTTTAATGCCTTCCTACAGGATACCCCGATCCCGAGAGACATGCAGAGCTCCTTTATCACAGTAATCCCCAAACCAGGGAAGGACCCTGCCATGTGTGCCAGCTATAGGCCGATAGCCCTGCTGAACTCGGACCTTAAAATATTTACTAAACTCCTGTCCACTCCCGTCCCTAATCCACAAAGACCAGGTAGGCTTTGTCCCCCTATGCCAAGCAGGGGACAACACCAAGAAGATAATTGACCTGGTGGAGGTGGTGAATAGGGAGGGCGGCCAGGCTCTGCTATTGGGTTTAGACGCGGAGAAGGCGTTTGATCGTCTGGGGTGGCCCTTCCTTTTCGCCACACTGCACCACATAGGGATCAGGGGACCCTTCTTCAGGGCTATCCAACATCTGTACTTGCACCCCACCTCCCAGGTCAAGACCCCCTTTGCCCTCTCTGCCCCACTACCAGTAATGAATGGCACTAGACAGGGATGTCCGCTATCGCCCCTGCTTTTTGCACTTTGTGTCGAGCCCGTGGCAGGCACAATCCGGAAAAACCCGGACATTAAAGGCATAATGGTGAGGGACAGAGAGTTTAAAATTTTCCTGTTTGCGGACGACATTATTCTCTCGCTAACACAACCTAGAACATCCCTTCCTATTCTTCACGCGAAACTGGAACACTTTGGAGTTTTATCGGGCTATAAAATAAATACTTCTAAGTCGGAAGCCCTCCCCATTAACATTCCGGTAGGGGAAGTAGCATATCTTTCAACCAATTTCCCTTACAGCTGGAGAACTAAGGCACTAAAATACTTGGGAATTAATATCACCCCGCAGTATTCCACCCTGTATCAAGAAAACTTTCCTCCCCTCCTTCATAACATAAGAACCCTCCTCCAACAGTGGAAAAAACACCATATCTCATTACTCGGGAGGATCGCGTCCGTTAGGATGATGATCCTCCCGAATTTATTATACCTCTTCCAGACCCTACCCATACCAGTCCCCTATGGCCAACTAAGTCAACTACAAGCTGACTTACTGAACTACACCTGGAACTACAGGAGGCATAGCATCCCACGTTCTGTATTGCAGGCGGCCCGCCTGGATGGTAGCCTGGCCTTCCCTACCCTCATTAAGTACTATCAGGCAGCACAACTGAGGGTGATAACTTCTTGGTTCACACTCCGTTCATATAATAAATGGACCGAGATAGAGACGTTATGGCTAGCCCCAATACATCCCAACAATTTATTGTGGAATGCGAAAGCGGAGGTGGAACCGGCACAACTTCTAGGCCCGATGGCACTGCTCTGGAAGCTCTGGCGCTCATTGTCACGTCAACATAAGCTTTCATCGGAGAGCTCGCTCCTGACCTCCTTGGCCTGTAACCCCAAAATACCAGACAGTCTGACCCATCGGATGTCCTCCCCCTGCATCACCAGAAATCTTTTCCATTACGGACATCTGGTCGATCCTTGCACCCATAAACTGCGTTCCTTTGCCGAACTACAGTCCAAATTTGATCTTCCGAAGCAGGTTTTCTATGGGTATGTCCAAATCAGACATTACGCCTTAACATTTGCGCCGAGTCTGCAATTCTCCACACCAACCCCCTTTGAAAACCTCATCCTAGCAGGATCCTATGCACGCTCTACAAAGAAAATATTTATAAGATACTTTATTTCTGGTACATGACTCCTGACGTGCTCCATGCCATCCACCCGACCAGTTCCGACCATTTCTGGAGATGCCTGGGAGCCAGTGGTACACTGTACCATGTCTACTGGGCATGCCCCTTGATAGTACCTTACTGGGAGTCGGTTCGGCTACTCCTGAATCACCTCCTTAAAAGGGGGAGATCCCCATCACCCCTACATTTTTCCTGCTGGGGCTGTCGCCTTTGAAAATCCCAACCCCACATGGGAAAATAGTCAGGCATATCCTCACGGCAGCTCACGGCCTAGTAGCATTGCACTGGAAGAGTCGCTTCCCTCCTCCAGAGGGAGCACTGTATGCTAGGGTTTAGTGATGGACGAACTTCCGACGGGACGTTTCGCGAACGCGAAACGCGAACGGACACAAACGTTCGCGAAAACGACCGTTCGCCGCGGGCTCCATTGACTTCAATGGGAGGCGAATTTCGCAAACCTTTAGGTCGAATTTGCGGCCACGGGGTAATTATTAGGGGGTAGCACGTAGTCCCACCACCTGGACAATAGCATAATACATGTATGAGGTGAATTTGGGATCGATAACTACAAGCATTTTTTTTTTATTTGGGAAATTGTTCTGACAATTCAGGACTATGGAGCTAATGAAGGCAATGGAGGAGAGGGAAGGTCAGGGACCAGGGTAGGCAAACAAGAGGGTGCAGGAGATACAGAGCACTGACAGCAGCACCGTAATACAGAGCACTGACATCAGCACCGTGACATACAGCGCTGACAGCAGCTCCGTGACATACAGCGCTGACAGCAGCTCCGTGACATACAGCGCTGACAGCAGCTCCGTGACATACAGCGCTGACAGCAGCTCCGTGACATACAGCGCTGACAGCAGCTCCGTGACATACAGCGCTGACAGCAGCACCGTGACATACAGCGCTGACAGCAGCTCCGTGACATACAGCGCTGACAGCAGCTCCGTGACATACAGCGCTGACAGCAGCTCCGTGACATACAGCACTGACAGCAGCTCCGTGACATACAGCGCTGACAGCAGCTCCGTGACATACAGCGCTGACAGCAGCACCGTGACATACAGCGCTGACAGCAGCTCCGTGACATACAGCGCTGACAGCAGCTCCGTGACATACAGCGCTGACAGCAGCTCCGTGACATACAGCGCTGACAGCAGCTCCGTGACATACAGCGCTGACAGCAGCTCCGTGACATACAGCGCTGACAGCAGCTCCGTGACATACAGCGCTGACAGCAGCTCCGTGACATACAGCGCTGACAGCAGCTCCGTGACATACAGCGCTGACAGCAGCTCCGTGACATACAGCGCTGACAGCAGCACCGTAAGCAGCCCCAGGAGGAAGTCAGCACAGCACAGGGATGGTGTGATCCCCTCATAATAAGAACCCCCAGGAGGAAGTCAGCACAGCACAGGGATGGTGGGAGCCCCTCATAATAAGAACACCCAGGAGGAAGTCAGCACAGCACAGGGATGGTGGGAACCCCTCATAATAAGCAGCCCCAGTAGAAATATGACACCGCTCAACCTCTTCAAAGAGGAGGGTAGGGGCATATAGTACGGTGTGCTTTTTTGGGTCAGGGAAGTGAGCCAAATGAATTAAGAAGGTCTGTGTGCTTGATTCCAAAAATTGTTTATAGACATATACATGGTCTACTGATCACATGTGTTGAATTCCTCCGAGATCCATGCCTCATTCATTTTTAGAAATGTGAGGTAGTTAACACTGTGGTGAGCTAGGCGAGTACGCTTATCGGTCACAATCCCCCCTGCTGCGCTGAACGTCCTTTCGGACAGGACACTGGATGAGGGGCAAGCCAACAGTTCGATTGCAAATTGGGCAAGCTCTGGCCAGAGGTCAAGCCTGCCCACCCAGTAGTCTAGGGGTTCATCACTCCTCAGAGCGTCCACATCGGCCGTTAACCCAATGTAGTCGGACACCTGACGGTCTAGGCGTTCCCTGATGCTGGATCCGGATGACACCTGTCGATGGGTCGGCTGAAAGAATGACCTCATATCCGAAGTCACCAACACATCTTCAAACCGGCCTCTTCTTGCAGGCGCTGTTGGATTGGTACCCGCAAATCCTTCTCTGGGAGTGGGAATTGCTCCTCTGCCAGCGCACGCAAAAGCAGAATGCAGCATTTCTCGAAGCAAGGCCTGGAAGTGCTGCATTCTGACAGCCCTCTGCGACGGCGGTAACATTTCCGCCATTTTGTGTTTGTACCGGGGGTCTAAGTACGTTGCCACCCAGTACTGGTCCTTGACCCTCATGCTTTTTATACGGGGGTCCCTATTAAAACACTGGAGCATGAAGGCCCCCATTTGCACTAAAGTGGAAGCGGTGTGGTGGCCTGGCTCCTGCTCATCATCCAGGATAATGTCGTCCTCTTCATTCTCCTCTCCCCATCCTCGCACAACAGGGATCCCAGAAAGGTTTAAAGCATGCTCTTCTTGCTCCTGCTCATCCGCCCCGGCACCATCCTCCTCTGACTCCTCATCAGACTCCTGTTGTTGACTTGTCTCAGATAGAGTAGCCCCCCCTGGGAATTCATCCAGCATTGCGACTTCCTCATCTTCCCGCTCCTGCTCCTCCACAGCCTGATCAATGACACGACGCAATGCACGCTCCAGAAAGAAGGCATAAGGTACCATGTCACTGATGGCGCCATGGCTGCGACTGACCAGTTTGGTGATCTCCTCAAATGGCCGCAGAAGTCTGCATGTGTCGCGCATGAGCAGCCACTGGCGCGGTGAAAAAAAACCCAGCTCCCCAGAACCGTTTCTTTCGCAGAGTTCATACAGGTAGACGTTAACTGCACGTTTCTGCTGGAGCAGCCTATCAAGCATATAGAAGGTTGAGTTCCATCGCGTCGGGCAATCGCAAATAAGACGTCTGACCGGCAGATGGTGTCGCCGCTGAATGTCAGCAAGGCGAGCCATGGCCGTGTAAGATCTTCTGAAATGGGCCGAGATTTTCCTTGCCTGCCGCAAGATGTCCTGGACCCCAGGGTATTTGACAAGGAATCGCTGCACGACCAAGTTTAAGACGTGTGCCATGCACGGCACGTGCGTGATTTTGCCCTGTTTCAATGCGCTAAGCAGATTGGCACCGTTGTCACACACCACTTTACCAACTGTCAAATTGAGCGGTGTTAGCCACTCATCTGCCTGTGAACGCAAAGCTGAAAGGAGTGCCGGGCCAGTGTGGCTCTTTGCTTCCAGGCACAACAGACGCAGCACGGCATGGCAACGTCTCACCTGGCATGTGGAATAGGTTCTGGGGAGCTTGGGCGGTGCAGTGGAAGAGACGCTAGCAGCGGAAAAGGAGGAGGCAGCTGAGGAGGAGAGGGAGGAGGATGGAGTAGGAGGAGGAGAAGAAGAGTCAGGCCTGCATGCAATCCGTGGCGGTAAAACCAAATCTACACGGGTGCCACGGGTTACATGCTTGACGGCCGTCAGAAGGTTCACCCAGTGGGCAGTAAAACTGATATACCTTCCCTGCCCGTGTTTGCTAGACCACGTGTCTGTGGTCAGATGTATCTTGGCACCGACACTGTGTGCCAGAGATACATTCACTTGCCGCTGAACATGGCCATATAGCTCTGGGATGCCCTTCTCTGAGAAATACTTCCTTCCTGGGACCTTCCATTGTGGTGTTCCAATGGCCACAAATTTGCGAAAGGCCTCCGAGTCCACCAGTTTATATGGCAGTAGTTGGCGGGCTATGAGTTCTGACAAGCCAGCCGCCAACCGTTGGGCAAGAGGGTTATCCGGCGTCATCATTTTTTTACGCTCAAACATTAGGCCCACGGAAGCCTGCCTTTTTGCAGAAAAATGTGAGCTTGGCGTGATGGAAGGTGGAGTGGAGGACAATTGTGAGGAGAGAGGAGAAGGAGAAGTAGAAGACGAGGCTGGACGGTGAGAGCCTGCAGTGTGGCTTTGTGTGTTCCGTTGCTCCCACTGGGCTCGGTGATGGCTGCTCATGTGCCTTCTTAAGGCGGTCGTCCCTAGGTGAGTATTGGGCTTACCGCGACTAACGCGTTGACTGCAAAGATTGCAGATGGCAACGCTATTGTCAGCAGCGGACACGTTAAAAAAAGCCCACACTGCGGAGCCATGTGCCGGTGTCCTGGGAGCGCCAGATGTGACCGTACATGGTCGATGACTCGCTCCTGATACATTTGCAGTCTGCTTTGTCCCTGCTGTGCAATGTAAGTCATTGCTGCTTCTCCTCCCTATCTGCTGGTCCATATCTCCCTCTGAACTCCCCTCCTCTTCCTCTCTTGTGGGCACCCACGTGACATCACTAGACACGTCATCATCAACGTCACCTTCCCCACCGCTATAAGTAGAGTAGGCAGCAACACCGGGGACCAACCTCCTCCTTGGGCTGATCTGGGTACTGGCGTCAGACTGCTGAGTAGCGCTTGTTGCTACCTCCTCTTCCTGATCCAATACCAAGAGTGGCTGCGCATCAGAAATGTCCTCTTGATATGGATCGGAAAATAATTCCAGTGACTCAAGCGGAAGGTATGTGGTGGTGGTGGTGGTGGTCGTGTTGTTGGTGGTAGTGTCTTTGGGGGTGCACATAGCAGAGAGTGAAGAAGAGGGTGCAGATCGAGAGGATGAGGAGGGTGCAGAAGAGTAAGGCTGAGCGAGCCACTCAACCAAGTCTGGTGCATCCTTTAAAGTAATTGAACGCACCTTCTGCAACTTCCCACTTTGGCTCAAGCCTGTTGCTCCTGCCCTACCCCTACCACCCCTGCGGAAGGGCCTGCCTCTTCCTCTGCATGTCATTTTTTAAATGACCCTGTGACAAAACTCTTAGTCCCTATACCGCTGAAGGACTGCTGCAGTATAGGTGAGCGGTCAGCAGTGGTGCACGTCAACCCTATCTATTGTGGACCTATAGCGGTCCTTACAGAACAGCAGACTGTACCGCACTCAAGCCTATGTACCGTAGCACCCTATACCAAGTTACCAGTCCTTATAAGAACTTTTGTGGACCAAGCAGGTTGTGTATTAGTGTTTAGCAGACTGTACGTCAGTCCCTATACCGCTGAAGGACTGCTGCAGTATAGGGCAGCGGTCAGCAGTGGTGCACGTCAACCCTATCTATTGTGGACCGATAGCGGTCCTTACAGAACAGCAGACTGTACCGCACTCAAGCCTATGTACCGTAGCACCCTATACCAAGTTACCAGTCCTTATAAGAACTTTTGTGGACCAAGCAGGTTGTGTGTTAGTGTTTAGCAGACTGTGCGTCAGTCCCTATACCGCTGAAGGACTGCTGCAGTATAGGGCAGCGGTCAGCAGTAGTGCACGGCAACCCTATGTATTGTGGACCGATAGCGGTCCTTACAGAACAGCAGACTGTAACGCACTCAGGCCTATGTACCGTAGCACCCTATACCAAGTTACCAGTCCTTATAAGAACTTTTGTGGACCAAGCAGGTTGTGTGTTAGTGATTAGCAGACTGTACGTCAGTCCCTATACCAATGAAGGACTGCTGCAGTATAGGGCAGCGGTCAGCAGTAGTGCACGGCAACCCTATGTATTGTGGACCGATAGCGGTCCTTACAGAACAGCAGACTGTAACGCACTCAGGCCTATGTACCGTAGCACCCTATACCAAGTTACCAGTCCTTATAAAAACTTTTGTGGACCAAGCAGGTTGTGTGTTAGTGTTTAGCAGACTGTGCGTCAGTCCCTATACCGCTGAAGGACTGCTGCAGTATAGGGCAGCGGTCAGCAGTGGTGCACGTCAACCCTATCTATTGTGGACCGATAGCGGTCCTTACAGAACAGCAGACTGTACCGCACTCAAGCCTATGTACCGTAGCACCCTATACCAAGTTACCAGTCCTTATAAGAACTTTTGTGGAACAAGCAGGTTGTGTGTTAGTGATTAGCAGACTGTACGTCAGTCCCTATACCAATGAAGGACTGCTGCAGTATAGGGCAGCGGTCAGCAGTAGTGCACGGCAACCCTATGTATTGTGGACCGATAGCGGTCCTTACAGAACAGCAGACTGTACTGCACTCAGGCCTATGTACCGTAGCACCCTATACCAAGTTACCAGTCCTTATAAAAACTTTTGTGGACCAAGCAGGTTGTGTGTTAGTGTTTAGCAGACTGTGCGTCAGTCCCTATACCGCTGAAGGACTGCTGCAGTATAGGGCAGCGGTCAGCAGTAGTGCACGGCAACCCTATGTATTGTGGACCGATAGCGGTCCTTACAGAACAGCAGACTGTACTGCACTCAGGCCTATGTACCGTAGCACCCTATACCAAGTTACCAGTCCTTATAAGAACTTTTGTGGACCAAGCAGGTTGTGTGTTAGTGATTAGCAGACTGTACGTCAGTCCCTATACCAATGAAGGACTGCTGCAGTATAGGGCAGCGGTCAGCAGTAGTGCACGGCAACCCTATGTATTGTGGACCGATAGCGGTCCTTACAGAACAGCAGACTGTAACGCACTCAGGCCTATGTACCGTAGCACCCTATACCAAGTTACCAGTCCTTATAAAAACTTTTGTGGACCAAGCAGGTTGTGTGTTAGTGTTTAGCAGACTGTGCGTCAGTCCCTATACCGCTGAAGGACTGCTGCAGTATAGGGCAGCGGTCAGCAGTAGTGCACGGCAACCCTATGTATTGTGGACCGATAGCGGTCCTTACAGAACAGCAGACTGTAACGCACTCAGGCCTATGTACCGTAGCACCCTATACCAAGTTACCAGTCCTTATAAGAACTTTTGTGGACCAAGCAGGTTGTGTGTTAGTGATTAGCAGACTGTACGTCAGTCCCTATACCAATGAAGGACTGCTGCAGTATAGGGCAGCGGTCAGCAGTAGTGCACGGCAACCCTATGTATTGTGGACCGATAGCGGTCCTTACAGAACAGCAGACTGTAACGCACTCAGGCCTATGTACCGTAGCACCCTATACCAAGTTACCAGTCCTTATAAGAACTTTTGTGGAACAAGCAGGTTGTGTGTTAGTGATTAGCAGACTGTACGTCAGTCCCTATACCAATGAAGGACTGCTGCAGTATAGGGCAGCGGTCAGCAGTAGTGCACGGCAACCCTATGTATTGTGGACCGATAGCGGTCCTTACAGAACAGCAGACTGTAACGCACTCAGGCCTATGTACCGTAGCACCCTATACCAAGTTACCAGTCCTTATAAGAACTTTTGTGGACCAAGCAGGTTGTGTGTTAGTGATTAGCAGACTGTACGTCAGTCCCTATACCAATGAAGGACTGCTGCAGTATAGGGCAGCGGTCAGCAGTAGTGCACGGCAACCCTATGTATTGTGGACCGATAGCGGTCCTTACAGAACAGCAGACTGTACTGCACTCAGGCCTATGTACCGTAGCACCCTATACCAAGTTACCAGTCCTTATAAAAACTTTTGTGGACCAAGCAGGTTGTGTGTTAGTGTTTAGCAGACTGTGCGTCAGTCCCTATACCGCTGAAGGACTGCTGCAGTATAGGGCAGCGGTCAGCAGTAGTGCACGGCAACCCTATGTATTGTGGACCGATAGCGGTCCTTACAGAACAGCAGACTGTAACGCACTCAGGCCTATGTACCGTAGCACCCTATACCAAGTTACCAGTCCTTATAAGAACTTTTGTGGACCAAGCAGGTTGTGTGTTAGTGATTAGCAGACTGTACGTCAGTCCCTATACCAATGAAGGACTGCTGCAGTATAGGGCAGCGGTCAGCAGTAGTGCACGGCAACCCTATGTATTGTGGACCGATAGCGGTCCTTACAGAACAGCAGACTGTACCGCACCCAAGCCTATGTACCGTAGCACCCTAGACAGACCAAGTTACCAGTCCTGATAAAGAGCTTTGTGGAACAAGTGAGTTGTGAATGATTAGCAGACTGCAGCAGAAGGGCAGCAGTCAAGTATAATATTCTTTCTATATTTGGAAGAAAGAATATTATACGTGTACAAGCCTATTACCGTACCACTGATACCAGTCCTGAAAAGAACCTTTGTGGAACTAATAGTAACAGCAAGTCTTTAAAATTATCCTCACTGCCTGACACACTGCTTCCTGCCTGTCCCTATACAAATTGGCAAAAAAGAGTAGGCTGGAACGATTAGCTGGAACAGCTCTTTTGTGGACCTGATAGTAACAGCTAATGATGATGATGATGATGATGATGAAGAAAGACTAATCTGGCTGAGCTGTCCCTAAAATAGCAGCATACAGCGCTCTGTCCCTTTATCTAAACTGACAAAAGAAACTCAGGCTGCTGACCTAACACCTATACCAGTCCTGAAAAGAACTTTTGTGTACCAAATAGCTAGCGTTTTCTCTGTCCCTACTCCACACAGGATCCTTTCCCTACAGTGACAGAAGAAAGAATGTAAAATGGCCACCGGATCGGGTGTATTTATAGGTTAGGGGGAATGTCCAAGTGTCCATGAGCTGTCATGTCTCAATTGGTTGTCCTGTAACACATGATAAACGTGTCACGAAAGGTTAAAGTTCTTGTATACATTAAACACGTAAGTCCGCCGGGGCGAACGACGGAAAAAGGCGTTCGAACCCGCGGACGGCGAAAGTCGGAAATTCGCCGCGAAACGACCGCCGGGCGAACCGTTCGGCCATCACTACTAGGGTTAAAGAAGTAGAGATAATGGAGAGCGGGACTGCCTGGACGCGTACAACCTGGTTTGGGAACTATGGCACCGCCGGGAGGAACCTACCGGTCTGGAATCAGGTACTTGTTGAGATTGGCCGAGCCTTCCTTTCCCCCCCCCTCTTGTTTTCCCCCCATCACCCCCTTTTTTCCCCTCCCTCTTCCCTTTTTCTTTTCTCCCTTTCATTGGGTGCCCGTTAGGGACCTATGTACCCACCCACTACACCAGCTGGATGGTCTGTTCAACAGCATTTGCATTAGTTGTTTATATAACCTGATTTGAACAGTCTTGAGAAGTATACAATAAAACATGGAAAGCAGATAGATAGTGCACACGAACTAGGGACACTTGCATAACCATGTAATTTCAAGGTGAAAGTTTTTTTTTCTTTGTATTGTTGGTCGAAAGACCATTGCACTTCAACTGTATGTGAAATATCTTTCAATAAAAAGTTATTGATAAAAAAAAAGTCCTGCTATTAGAATCTTTGGAGCAGTAAAAGACTGGTGTATACACCACTCCTCCACCACTCCTGCCCATTCAAATAAATGGGGCAGCGTGGCTATACCACCAGCAAAGCGCTGCTGCAGCAGCGATTTGCAGTGGTTTTAACCCTTTCTCAGCCACTAGCAGTGGGATAAAACCACCCCACTAGTGGCCGAATACTGCCGCTAAAACGACATTAAAGCAGCACTAAAAATAGCACCGTTGTACTGCCGACGCAGCTCCTGCCCCAGTATGAAAGGGGCCTAAGACCCCTTTCACACTGGGTCATTTTGCAGGCGCTATTGTGCTTGAAATAGCGCCTGCAAACCGACCTGAAACAGGCACTCCTGTGTCTCCAGTGTGAAAGCCCCGAGGGCTTTCACACTGGAGTGGTGCGCTAGCGGTGCACTTCACACTGGAGCAGTGCGCTAGCAGGACAGTAAAAAAAGAAGCATCTTCGGAGTGGTGAAGGAGCGGTGAAGGAGCGGTGAAGGAGCGGTGTATACACCGCTCCTCCACCGCTCCTGCCCATTGAAATCAATGGGGCACCATGGCTATACGGCTGGCAAAGCGCCTCTACAGAGGTGCTTTGCGTGGTTTTTAACCCTTTCTCGGCCACTAGCGGGGATAAAACTGCAACACTAGTGGCCGAATATCGCCGCAAATCCGACTGTAAAACGGCGATAAAAATAGCAGCGCATTACTGCTGACGCACCTCCCACCCTAGTGTGACAGGGGCCTAAGGTGCTGCACAATCCATATGGTTCCAATATTATATTGGATTTTCTCATATTGATCTTCCCAGCAGTAAGCTCTGAAAAACGAGTCATATGTACTTTTGTAAGTATGTGAGCAGAATTATATGGTGACCAACAGGTTAAGCTATCCAGGCATTTTATAAAACTCTTCCTTCATCGAGCACTGATCAAAGTAAAGCTGAGCAATAGGGGGTCAAGTGATGTTCTCTGTCTATGATACTACAGAATGCACGTATGGTAGACCGCAGAAATTACAGCAAAGTAATTAATGATTCTTGCAATAGGAAGAGAAAGATCAATACACACAGGGAGACCAGGGGCTATGGGTAGCAGAACTACACTAAGAATGAAATAGTAGGCAAATAATTGAATTACATTCCCTTCAAATGTATTAACAAAATTATGTTAAGAGGTGTAGGAGGAGGGACAAGAGAGAGGAAGGCAGCAAATATACTATATACACCCACCTCCCTGTGTTCTCACCCCATCCTTAAATATCCCTGTCTAACAAGACTTGGACTAGGACTTGTTGCTGGCAGGAATCAGAGACACAAAGAAGAGATCCTACTGAGACAAAATGTGGTGGAGGTTCTCAACATTTTCAAAGCAGGTGAAGAAGAACCCTGGAGTAAGTCCTGCATTTACTATTGTTATAGATTTTTTTTATATATATTTCTAATAGCTGCAAAGTTAGTAGTCAGTGGCACTACATAATGTACATCTGCTGTAAACTTTTTAAGATATATAAAAAGAAAAAGTAGGTTAGAAAATTGTCACAGTTACTTTATTTGCAGTGTCCTGGATAAAATGAGTCATATATTCAGCTGTAAATCCTCATCTGAATGATGATGCTCCAGTCACTCTTACAAGTGGGAATAACTAATTGTAATAGATGTAACCATGCCCAGACTGCTGCTTCTTATCACAGCACTCTTCTTTAGAAGGAAAACTTTTAGTGTATTCAAAGTACCTTGTGATGAGAGACATGAAGGAGGTGCTATTGCTGGCATAACTTTAAAAGAGTGAGGCTAGTGAGTCAGACCCAGAACAAGTATGCACCCAGTGAAGGCTGAATAGTCTAAACTGTCATCCTGCCTACTTGTTCCAAATCACAGGAGGGGTGAAACGAATGTTAACTCCTTTTACAATTAGACAACTCTTGCATTTATCATCTAACAGGTTAATTCTATAGTAAATAACTTATATCTGAAAGCAACTTCAAAGTTTTGTACGCAAGATGGATAACGCGTAGAGACTGCATTTACTTAGTAATTTCATATTTCCCTTGCAGAGGGTGAAAATCATTTCTTTAACTGATTTAAGTTTCATTATCTGCATGTTGTCAGAACTCCTTTCCTAGTTACTGCACACAGTTATGGAAATCGGTTGTAGCGTCTGATCATTTTTTAAACTGGTTGTGAGTGAATAGGTTCCAATGTTTATTGGCAATGGGCTTCGCACCCCTTTTCATTGATTGTTAACAGAGAGGTGCCCAGTTATCCTGGTGATCAGTGTAACTTTACATTGGTGGTCAGTGGTTAAGTGCCACCAGTGTATTGGAAGTTAGTGGTGAAGTGTTCCTTACATTGGTTGCCAAAAGTGAAGTTTATCCTTACATTGATGGTCAGTGGGAGAAGTCACCCTTAAATTGAAGGTAATTAGTGAAGCCACCTTACATTGATGATTAGTGGTAAGGTTTTCCTTTACATTGATGATCAGTTAGAGAAGTGCCCAATTACATTGGTGGTCAGTGGTAAGTGCCACTAGTGTATTGGAAGTTAGTGGTGAAGTGCTCCTTACATTGGTGGCCAAAAGTGAAGTTCATCCTTACATTGATGGTCAGTGGGAGAAGTCACCCTTAAATTGAAGGTAAGCAGTGAAGCCACCTTACATTGACGATTAGTGGTAAGGTTTTCCTTTACATTGATAATCAATTGGAGAAGTGCCCCATTACATTTGAAGTAGGTGGAGAAGTGCCCCCTTACATTGACAGTAAGTAAAGAAATACCCCGTTACATTGTTGGCTAGTTTTTTTGGCCCCTTAAATTGGCGATTAGTGTAGAAATGCCATTTTACATTGGTGATCAGGTTAGTGCACTCTAACATTGGTAGCTGCAGAGAAGTGCCATCTTTTGTTGGTGGTCTGTGAGAAAAGTGCCTCTTTACATTGATAGTCAGCCGTGTCTGGTGGCAAAATGGTAGCTTAATAGATCATTGGTGTCAGTTGATCTTACTTATTTCTAGATCTGGCTAACCCAGCAAGAGAACCTGGTTGTGTGCCCCAGGTGCCAGGGTCTAGTGATGGCCATGATGATATTCCTTCCTCATCCATACATGGCTCATTAGCTGCCATGTCCCTGTTCCTTCTTTTTATATATGTGTTTACAGAAGTATAAGTAAACCAGTAATTGACATCCTACTCCATTATTAGTCACATCTGGAGTATTACAGGTTCCTTGTGATGAGAGAAGTTTGTGAGCTGCTATTGCTGGCATAACTTTAAAAGAGTGAGGCTAGTGAGTCACAGATCCAGAACAAGTATGCACCCAGTGAAGGCTAAATAGTCTAAATTGTCATCCTGCCTACTCGTTCCAAATCACAGATGGGGTGAAACTCGTGTTAATATCTTTTACATATAGACAGCAACATCTCTTGTATTTCTCACATAGCAGGTTCATTCTATAGTAAATAACTTGTATCTGAAACAACACCAAAGTTTTGTATGCAAGATGGATAACGTGTAGAAACTGCATTTACTTTAATTTCATATTACCTTTGCAGAGGGTAAAAAAATGTTTTTAAACTGATTTAAGTTTCAATATCTGCATGTTGTCAGAGCTTCCTCCCTGGTTACTGCAAATAGTTATGCAAATCAGTTGTAGTGTGAGATTATTTTTTTAAACCTTGAAATTTTAAAATGTATGCAGAGGCAGAGAATTATTGTCAAAGTGATACCTTTTAGTAGCTAAGATATTAAAAACACAAGGTTTTTATAACACTGGGTTCCTTCTTTGTCTATATTGAGAGATAAAAGCTAAATTGGCAGAGTACAAAATAATATTAATTCCAAGCAAATATTTGAACAGTGTGGATAGGATAATAAAAGATGACATGTAAATTAGCTGTTAATACGTTTGCTCACAAAATATGATAAATCACAGCAAATAATAATACAACAATGTTTTATTCCATGTGTAGTACAAGCGGAAATATTTATTATATGTGATGAACAGCCATGGGGTGTTAAAATAGTACAGCTCATTAAAAAGGAGTCATTATACAATCTAATTCTCTACAAGTCTAAACCCCTGTACATACGGTCGGAGATTTCGACAACCAAATCCGTCTGATTTTCTCAGTCGGATTTTGTCCGTCGGATCTTGTCCGAAACTGTTGCATACACACGGTCGGACTAAGTTGTCGAAAAATCCGATCTTTCAGAACGTGATGACGTAATTTCTTTTTTTACGATGGGACTACATTCAGGCTAGTAGCCAATAGCTTTGATGTAGGAATTTGATCTGAGCATGCGTGGCACTTTGTCCGATCAAAATTCTCTACACATGATCAGAGTATGTCCGATCGAACCAGTTGGTGGGAAAATATTTCCAACAAGTTGGAAAATTGGGTCCGACGGATATTCTGAAGGAATCAGTCCAATGCATACCACACACAGTCGGATTATCCGAAAAACCGGTCTGATAGGACACATTCCGTCTGAATCTCCGACCGTGTGTACAAGGGCTAAATTTTTTTTTAACATTTTGACAGTCCATGTACTGGTGAGAGTAACATTAGAGAGAAAAAAAGAACCCCTATATAGTATTTCTAGCCTTGTGATTCCAACACAATATACGGGGCATTGTAAGGATTGAGAAAGCTGTAATAGTTAGTGTACATGGCCACAGCACGCACGTTGATTTACCGTGCAGCTCTGCATAGAAACCAATCAGCTTCCAGGTTTTGTTGTCAAAGCTTAAAGCAGAGTTCCACCCGCCTCTTTAAAAATTAAAAGTCAGCAGCTACACATAGCTTAACATTAGAACACTTACTTGTCCTGGAGTCCAGCAATGTCGGCACCGCAGCTGATGTTTACATAGGCTGTCGGGTGCTGCTGCCGCCATTGCCGGTAGCCTTGCGACATCATGGCTGTGTCCCTACTGCGCATGCGCACTGCACTCTCTCACTGGCCTGGCAGAGGGGGAGTGAGGAGGAGAAGGGGCCCAGATATGTGACCTACTTTGTCATGGCCTGGTCTACTGTAAGTGGGGACTGGGTACCTGTCAAAAACAGGTACTTGCTTTAAGACGCCTTTCACACTGAGGCACTTTTCAGGCTTTTTCACGCTAAAAAAAAAGCATCTGAAAAGCTCACGTAAACCTATTTCCATTAAGATCAATGAATGCTTTCACACTAGGGCAGTGGGCTGGCAGTGAGGTGAAAAAATGCCCCTCTCTATTGAAATGAATGGAACGCTCTTCATAAATGTCTGAAAAGCTCTTCAAAAGAGTTTAAATGTTTTATTGGCAGTTTAGAAGCGCCTCAGTGTGAAAGGGGCCTAACTGAACAAGCTTAAGTTAAAAGCTGATTGGCTACCATGCACAGCTGCACCAGATTTTGAACTCTCCAGCTTTAGTATATCAACCCCTTTGGATGGTGGGAGTGACTTAAAGTTAAATAGCCTACTTGTGTATATTTTGCACACATATTGCGCAGTCCTTGTGCTGTCATAAGTGAGAATCTCACAGACAAATATAAACCTCAGGACAAAAGAGCATTTTTACACATTGATACTCTCTATCTTCCTGCATACAGAATAATAACACATACTATTCTTCTCTCTGCATACAGAATATAAACAAAGAACTAACACTTTTTTTAGTCTGCCTTAAAGAAGAACTTCAGTAAAATAGTTATGGACCACTTATAGTAACCAACTGAGAAAACAATTACTTTAGTCTTAGAATATATATATATATATATATATATATATATATATATATAGTATATTTTACATCCCAGCTTATATAGTGCACAAGCCTGGAAATATGTAATGTACAGCACAACTTACAAAATAAAGCAGTACGGGTTACATACAGCAGGGCTTAGGGAGGTCAGTGGTCAAAGGTATGCCTAGGGAATGCACTGTGCTGAAAAGTTAGAGTAATGTCTTCTTACAGGTGATTATTGGAGAAATAACTTTTACATAAGTGGTCAATGGGAATTGTCTCCCTTACATTATACCTAAGTTCCTACTTAAAGTATATTAGTTGTCACTGTTTAATTGGGCAGCTGTGTAGCAAATGAGATTTAATGTTGATAAATATAAAGTTATGTACTTGGGGGGCTAAAAATATGCATTATGCATACTAGGGGGAGTACAACTGTGTACCTCCCAATGTGCATTGCATCCTAGCACGTTACGTTAACCACTTCCCACCCTCCGTATGCAGAATGACAGCCAGGAAGTGGTTCTGTTATCCTGACTAGGTGTCATGTGATGTCCAGCATGTTAACATACCAGCATGCATGTTAGTCTGACACCCTGCATCTCGGATCATGATAAGAAGCCTCTGTCAGAGGCTTCTTACCATGTGATCAGCTGTGACCAATCACAGCTGATCATCACGTGAACCAGGAAGTGTCGGTAAACAGCATTTCTTGGTTCACGCTGACAGGGAGAGACGATCGGAGGCTCTCCCTGTGAGGGGGGGGGGGGTCTGTGCTGATAATCAGCACATTGATTATCAGCACAGCCCCCTCATATGTGCCACACAGGACCCAAAGTGCCAATCAGTGCCCATAACAGTGATAATCAGTGCCCACCACAGCGCCAGTCAGTGCCCATCTCAGTTGCAGAAGTAAAACCTGTCAGTATTGGTGCTGCCCATCACCTGTCAGTGCCAATCAGTACCGCCTATCTGCAAATCAGTGCCACCTGTCACATTTTATAACTGAAATGAAGAAAAACATTTTTTTAATTCTTTTTTCGTTTGTTTAGCAAAAAATAAAAACCACAGAGGTGATCAAATATGACCAAAAGAAAGCTCTATTTGTGGGAACAAAATTATAAAAAATTTCTTTGAGTACAGTGTAGCATGGCCGCGCAATTGTCATTCAAAATGCGACAGCGCTGAAAGCTCAAAATTGCCCTGGGTGGGAAGGGGCGAAAGTGTCTGATATTGAAGTGGTTAAATTTACCTTAAAACTAAGCTCTTCCAGCATCGAGATGTCTGAGCGGCAGATGCTCCCATCTTCACTCGTCTTGCTTTCAGGTTTGTGGACTTCGGCTCTGTGACTGGCCAGAGCTGTGATGACGTCACTTCGGCACATGCACATGGGAGCTGCCGTTTACGGCACAGGGCTCTGAAGGAATGGCATAGGTGGCCATTCCTTCAGAGCGCATGCGCCAGTAAGAACACTGGCTGCATTTACAGTAAGTATCTTCTAAACAGTGCCCGTTTAGGAGATACATACACTACCTATAGGTAAGACTTATTAAAGGCTTGCTTATAGGTAAAAGTTAGTGATTTTAAAGGAGAATTGTAGAAAAAAAATTATTGATTAAACTCTCAAGTGCCTTTTTTACCACTACTATTCCTTTATATTGGCTTTTGGAAAATTTACAAATGCAGCAATTTGCAAATTGGGTGAAAGCTTTAGCAGTGTAAAACATTTTTTGATAGATAAAAAATGCATTTTATATACAACTATATAGATTAGACCAAAATGAGGGACAAATGAGGAGGAAAGTGGGACAATCCCTCAAAATCAGGGACAGTTGGGAGCTATGCAACCTTGGGGAATCAATGGTGGAGAAGGATGTGGGTGTTCTGGTAGATCATAAGCTTAAAAATAGCATTCAATGCCAAGCTGCACTTTCCAAATCAAGCAAAATACTTACATACAGTTTTGGGCACAAGTTCATGAAAAGGATATCGGGGAAATGGAGAAAGTGCAGAGAATGGCAACCAAACTGATAAGAGGCATGGAGAAGCTCAGCTATGAGGAAAGATTAGAGGAACTAAATTGATTCTTTCTTGAGTAGAGGAGATTAAGGGGGTATAATCTAAGTACATAAGTGGTCCATATAGTGAACTTGGTGTACAGTTATTCACTTTGAGGCCATCAACAGAGGACAAAGGGCACTTTTTATGTCACTTTTTATGTCTGGGGGAAAAGAGATGTATCCTCCAAATATGGAAAGGCATCTTCAGAGTAAGAGCTGTGAAAATGTGGAATAGGCTCCCACAAGAGGTGGTTCTGGCCAGATCAGTAGATTGTTTTAAAAAAAGGCCTGGATTCTTTCCTAAATGCACAAAATATGAATTAATACTAATATTTATACGTGCATTTGGTAAGTTAATCCAGGAAATAACTGATTGCCTCTTAAGGGTTCAGGGAGGAATTTCTGTCCCCACTGATGCACATTGGATAATGCTTTATTGCTTTATTGTGTGTGTGTGTGTTTTCTCTGTGGGCTGAACTGGATGGTCTTTTTTCAACCAGTCATTATATGTGACTATATATATTAGTGGCTAGTGAACAAATTTCCTTTGTGTTGCTAGTGTAGTACCCCATATATTGGTGGTGAGTAAACAAGTTCCAACTTTTATTGGTAGTGAGTTTAGCGCCCCTTTTCATTGATTGTGGACTTATAGTGGTGATCATTGGTAAAGTGTAACTGTATTGGAATTCAGGGTGAAGTGCTCCTTACATTGGTGGCCAAAGGTAAAGTTTTCCTTACATTGATGGTCAGTGGGAGAATTGACCCTTACGTTTGAGGTAAGTAGTAAAGTGCCACCTTACATTGATGGTTAGTGGTAAGGTTTTCCTATACACTGATGATCAGTTGGAGAAGTGCCCCATTGCAATGGCAGTAAGTGGAGAAGTGCCCCCTTACATTGACAGTAAGTGGAAAGTGCCTTCTTACAGTGACAGTAAGTGGAAAGTGCCCCCTTACATTGGCAGTAAGTGAAGTGCCCCCTTACATTGGCAGTAAGTTGAGAAGTGCCTCTTTGGTGGCTGCAGTAAAATACCATCTTTCGTTGGTGGTCTGTAAAAAAAGTGCCTCTTTACATTGATAGTCAGCGGTGTCTGGTGGTAAAATGATAGCTTAATAGAGCATTGGTGTCAATTCACCTTACTGGTTTCTAGATCTGGCTAACCAGCGAGAGAACCTGGTTGCGTGCCCCAGGGTCTAGTGTTGGCAATGATAATATTCCTTCTTCATTCATACATGGTTCATTATTATTATTATTATTATTATTCAGGATTTATATAGCTCCAGCAATTTACGCAGCGCTTTACAATATCATTATCTGCCGTGTCCCTGTTCCTTCTTTTTATGTACGAGTTTACAGAAATGTAAGTCAACCAGTGATTGACATTCTACTCCATTATTAGTCACATCTGGAGCAGAAAGATCTGCAAGTTTATAAAGAATTTATAAGGCAGTTTTGTAAGGCTGGTTTTGCTGTTTTTTTCCTCAAATGTATTTAGCATCTATTATTGTCATTGCAAAGTATTGGTATAGCAATGCTATGTTGTTTGTTCTGCAAGTTAATGTTGATGGAGATACCCAGCAAATGTTTTAGAAGATGAAAGTAAACCTTTATGTTAGTACTGGTGTGCTTTGGAATTCTCATGTTTAACACTATGGGGTGAAAGGTCTTTCATTTGGAGGCTGTCCAGAAGCAGAGCACACTTCCCAGGACCTCGCTTCCTCCCCAGATTCATCCCCGGTAGCTGATTATACACAGTTTTTCCATTAAACTCATTAATGTTCCTCAGAGTTATCACAGAATAACAACCTATATAGGTTCATTATCATTGCAGCGATCCTTAGCTCCCTGGTTCCTCTCTGTGCAGTCTTCATTTGAACAATCAACAAAGAAGGCAGTGACACCACCTGAATGACATCCCCACCTCTACCATGGGAATATATGTGGAACACATCATTTAGAAGGGATGCAAGGAATTAATTTCATATCTGGTCCTGTGGCTGTAAAGGCAAGACTGCAAGTAGGGAAGATTTCCTTTCTAAAGGGACAGAATTATAGACCCAGCAAGGATCAAATCCCATCCAATTTACCCAAAATGTAAATATGTGGTGTACAGTTCTGCTTTAGCATTAATGCATATTCGTGTGCACAAACGTTTAATATTTGGGAATGAACACTTTAGTTAATCCATATTTTATGATCTTTTCTTTCTCCTGGTATTAAAAAAAACATTAAAATAACTAAAGGGATGATAACCAGTCACAATTTTTTATACATATGTTCAGTATTATTGTAGAAGGGAATCAAATATTTATCTAGCCATAGAACATCCCAGGCGCTACATGTGTACAATTACTAGAAAATAGGTGATTCTGAAACTGCGATCCACTGTACTGAAGAGTAGGTAAGAGATGTAAAGAGGTTTGACATTGCCTATTTTGTTCCTCCCTGTGTTTCAAGTTTATGTATGGCCAAAACTTTTGGGTAGATCAAGGAATAATCAGAAACCCTGTTGGGTTGTGTTTGTCATCTGTGTTCCTGCTGAAATAACCGCCTGCATAGTGGAGATTTACTAAAGCTTGAGATTGACAATTCTGATGCAGTTCTGCACAGAAACCAATCAGCTTCCAGGTTTTATTGTCAACCCTTAATGGAACATGCTGAAGTTAGAAGCTGATTGGCCACCATGGACAGCTGCAGCAGATTATGAGTGCTCCAGTTTTATTAAATCTCCCCCTCTGTGTCCTGGTGTTTTTTTTTAAAGCAGAGCTCCAGTAGTTTTTGTGTTTATTAAAAGTCTGGATCTTTGTATTAATTTAAAAGTCAGCAGCTACAAATAGTGTAAACACACATTCACCTGTCCCAGGATCCAGCGATGGGATCACCTGAACCATTGCTTGTCTCCCTCTCATCTCCCTGGCACAGGCATTTCAACTGTGGGCACCTGGCTGTGATAGGTTGCAGCTTTACAGCCAGGTGCGAGTCACACTTCGTCTGCTTAATGGTCCGGCAGTCTTCTGGGATCAGTGACGTGTCCCAGAGGACTGCAGTGAGGGAGGGGGAGAGGAGAACTTCTGCTGGGATTGCTGAGGTACCTGCTCCCTCCAATTTAAAAACAACTAAGTTTCCCGCTCCCTCCACTAAGAACAAGTGGTGAGAGGAAATTTTCATAATTTTTCAGGTATTTCCTCTCATTTTCTGCTGCATTTCCAGGACAGGAAGTAAAGCAAATCTTTTCAAGGGGGACACAGAAGGTAAAGATAAAACCTAACAAAGCTTTTATCCATTTCTTCTCTATACAAACAAAAAAGTTTTGGCTATACTACACTTTAAGGCATGGGTCGGCAACCTACAGCCCGCGAAATGTCCGGCCTGTCAGTGCACTTAATGAATTCATGTGCACCCGGCCCGAAGACATTTTAACCCCAGTCAGCTTTCTTATGATAACACCCAATGCGGCTAAGAAGCTGCTTGGCTGTTTCCCCAAGTAGCGGGAGGGGACGTTCCCCCCCCCTCCGGCCCCTGCCTTCCGCGGCTCGCCCAGGCTCTCCCATCCCACTGGGAGGCCCGAGTGACCAGCCGTCACGTCTGGCGACTGGCCGTAGAGCCAAACGAAGCCAGAATTGGCTTCGACCGGGTCTCGGATCTTGTAACCCGGAAGCGATGTCATGACCTGTCTGTATATTACTGTCAGAAGGGATGTTTACATTCCTTCTGACAGCAATAAAAGTGATCAGAATTATTTTTTTAAAGGGAAGTGCAAAAAAGAATTAAAAAAATAAATAAAAATTAAAGCACCCCATCCCTTCATACTCACAGAACCGAACGCATATGTAAGTCGCGAATGCAAATGTAAACAGTGTTCAAACCACATGTGAGGTATTGCCCTGATCGTTCGTGCAAGAGCAATAATTCTAGCACTAGACCTCCTCTGTAACTCTAAACTGGTAACTTGTAGACATTTTTAAGGCGTCGCCTACGGAGATTTTTAAGTACAATAGTTGGTCGCTATTCCATGAGTGTACGCAAATTTAAAGCATAACATGGGCTGTGTAATGTAAAGGGGTCCAGATTATTATCTTAATTTATTAGCAGGTGAATGGTGCCCTAAATGCATTCACATACATTGAATCCATCCCTTAAGTGGAAAAAAGGTTGCTGACCCCTGCTTTAACCGCTTAAGGACCGCCTCACTCCGATATACGTTGGCAGAATAGCACGGCTGAGCACAAGCACGTACAGGTACGTTGCCCTTTAAGTGCCCAGTTGTGGGACACTCGCGACCCGGTCCTGAGCTCCGTGACTATGGCCGTGGGACCCACGGACCCGATCACCGCCGGTGTCCCGTGATCGGGTCACTGAGCTGAAGAACGAGGAGAGGTAAGTGTAAACAAACCTCTCCTCGTTCTTCCTAGTGAGGCTGTCACTGATCGTCTGTTCCCTGTTATAGGGAAAGACGATCAGTGACGTCACACACCAAGCCACGCCCCCTACAGTAAAAAAAATCCCACACACACACACTTAACCCCTACACTGCCCCCTAGTGGTTAACCCCTTCACAGCCAGTGACATTTTTACAGTAATCAGTGCATTTTTAATCATACTGATTGCTGTATTAATGCCAATGGTCCCAAAAATGTGTCTAAATTGTCCGACGTGTCCACCATAATGTCGCAGTCACAATAAAAATCACTGATCGCCGCCATTACCAGTAACAAAAAAATTATTAATAAAAATGCCATAAAACTATCCCCTATTTTGTAGACGCTATAACTTTTGCGCAAACCAATCAATAAACCCTTATTGCGATTCTTTTTACCAAAAATATGTAGAAGAATACGTATCGGCCTAAACTGAGGAAAAAAAAATTTTTTATATATTTTTTGGGAATATTTATTATAGCAAAAAGTAAAAAATATTGCATTTTTTTCAAAATTGTCGCTCTATTTGTGTTTATAGCGCAAAAAATAAAAACACCGCAGAGGTGATCAAATACCACCAAAAGAAAGCTCTATTTGTGGGAAAAAATTACTCCAATTTTGTTTGAGAGCCACGTCGCACGACCGCGCAATTGTCAGTTAAAGTGACGCAGTGCCGAATCGCAAAAAGGGGCTTGGTCCTTTAGCTGCAAAATGGTCCGGGGCTTAAGTGGTTAAGGTGTCTATTTACTGTATAAAAAAAATTATTGGACAAATGTAACAAACATGTGCCTAGCTGTGATGAATTCTGACCATAATTTACGGGTGATTTCCTATAAGGGCCAGCTCCATCTAGTGGCCATATTATGATATTTTTTCTGATTGCGGCATTTCAGAAAAAATACCGCTTTCTGGCCACTATATGAAACTGTTGATCATAGGAAATAACTGTATTAATCGTAATACAGTCAGAAATTATCACAGCTAGGAAAATGCTGTTCACACTCATTTTGTATAATTAGATCCCTAAAACAATGGTTTCTCTTTATTTAAGTAAGAAGATATCTCACCAAAACAATGGGATATCCCCTCTAAGCCCTTGTAAACACGGTCGGAGATTCCGACGGAATGTGTCCGAATCGGACCGTTTTGTCGGATATTCCAACTGTGTGTGGTCTACATCGGACTGTTTCCGTCGGAGTATCCGACGGACCAAGTTTTCCAACTTGTTGGTAAAATTTTCTGACAAAATGCTCCGATCGGACATACTCCGATCATGTGTAGAGAATTCCGATCGGACAAAGTGCCACGCATGCCCAGATCAAATTCCTACACCATAGCTATTGGCTACTAGCGTGAACGTAGTCCCGTCGTAACAAAATAACGTAATCACGTCGGATTTTCTGACAACTTTGTCCGACCGTGTGTATGCAACAGTTTCGGACAAGATCCGTCGGACAAAATCAGACGGATTTGGTTGTCGGAATCTCCGACCGTGTGTACAAGGGCTTAGACAGTTGTCACCAGAAGAGTTTTACCCATTGGAAGCTTTACAATCGCCACCTGTTACTGTGACAGCTCAAAATGTTTAGATGTTCCTCACTTTCTATCTCAGTGGGGACACAGACAACAACAAAAACCTGACAGAGGGTCTATCCCTCCCCTTTTCAATTCAAAACTAAAAAATAAAGTTTTGGCTGGACTTACACTTTAAATTGTAGCTCATAAATCCTTAACCTAATGCTATTGCATCTTCAGGGTGCCACTTAGAGACATATTCTGCAATGCTGAAAGGAAAGAACACATTTTAACTTAGTTTCCTAGTACAACCTAACCTCCCAGTACTGATATAGTAAAAGTCAACAAAGATAGAAGAGTGCAAATACTACAGTAGCTCTGAAACACTTTCAAAATACAATGTACAGGTACATTTTTACTTTTCTGGATGCGCTGATATGCTAAGCCATAGCAGCAGAATAGTCTGTTTAGTTCCATTATGCCTGTACAGTGGCTTAAAGTTTCCATTGTGCTCGATCAAGAATGCTCACATTTTGCTTGTTAACCCGTGGGAAATACAAAAACTGTTTTATGCCGTGTCTGTAAACATTGCCTAGCACAGTTATAAACTGTTGGAAAATGAGTCTCACAAATGCAAGCAATATTTTATCATTTCAAACAAAACCAAAGAAAATTCCCAGCTCGACTTACCAACCAGCCTGCAACCAACCAAATTATCCTGTCTATCAGTATGCATTAAAAACAGGAGTTTAAGTGGTTGTAAACGTGTGTTTTTGTTTTTTCTAAGGCCGGGTTCACACCACAGCGATGCGGGAACGCTGCGAATCCGCTGCGTTTTCCCGCATCGCATGCCTCCCGCCGGCAGTTCACACTGCCCTATGCGAACGACTGGGAGTGTCAATGAAATGTTAATGACACCCCCAGATCCGTCCGCATATCGCAGTGCGATCTGCACACTCGCACAGGAATCGGATCGCATGGTGTGAGCACCCATGCGATCCGATTCTGCTGCGGACCAAAAAAAGGGTCCCGTGCGAGTTTGCTGCGGGAGCGATGCGAATTCAGCCATACTATCTGTATGGCTGAACTCGCATCGCTACGGAGATCGGATGTGATTTGCACTGCAGTGCGGTGCGAATCACATCCGGATCTCCCCCCGCAGCAGTGTGAATCCAGCCTTAATAACAAACATGCCCATACTTACCTGCTCTGTGCAATGGTTTTGCACAGAGCTGCCCTGAATCTCTTCTTCTGGGCTCCCCGTCGTCGATCCAGGCCCCTCCTCTTCATCGGTGCCCTCAGGGAAAGCCACTTTCCATGGGGGGGGGCACCCATGCGAGTTCGCTCCCGAGTACATCTGCTGTATCCATTGACACAGACAACGGGACTAGCCCCACCCCCCTGATCCCGTGTCACAGCTTTTGATTGACAGCAGCGGGAGCCAATGGCTGGAGCAGCGCTCGTGCACATCGCTGGATCAGATCAGGCCCAGGTAAGAAAAAGGGAGGGTTGGGGGCGCTGCAGCACAGAAAGTTTTTCACCTTAATACATAAAATGCACTAAGGTGAAAAATCTTAAGGCTTTAAACCACTTTTAGTTTGCACACATTTGCAAATACACGCATAAGCTGCAGAGCCACTTCACGACACCCCAGGATTATCTATAGTCCTGACTCTAAATTTTGAGAGCCTCCATAATAGAAGCACATGCATTATAATGAATAGGCAGAGGGCAGTTGAGTCTGGAGGGAGCCCACCCCTCATAAAAGGCACAGGGGCACACTGAACACCCAACATATAGCACTTTGACAGCAAAGGTTTCCAGTGCCTCCCCTCACCAGTATTCCAACAGTACAAACAAATGGCCCCTGTCCTCACATATAACTGGCCTTTGCAGCAAGGAGCACATGGAAAGGTGAGAAAATTCCCAGCTCAACTCACCGACCAGCCTGCAACAAACTGAATTATCCAATTTTATCATTTCCAGTAGGTTAACATGAACACCATCAAAAGCCCTTACAGGCTTGAAGCAAAACTCCTATTTTCATGCATTTATTCTTTAATAAATCTCTCAGATGTCTTATAAAATAGGAACACAGTGTTCCCCACAGAAGTCTACTCCACTGGAACAGGGAACTGAGGCTACAATTCGCACAGGCTCACCAAAATTGGACTATAGAAGATTGGAAAAACATTGCCTGGTCCGATGAGTCTCGATTTCAGCTGAGACATTCAGATGGTAGGGTCAGAATTTGGTGTAAACAACATGAAAGCATGGATCTATCCAACCTTGTATCAACGGTTCAGGCTGGTGGTGTAATGGTGTGGGGGGTATTTTCTTGGCCCACTTTGGGCCCCTTAGTACCAATTGAGCATCATTTAAATGTCACGGCCTACCTGAGTATTCTTGCTGACCATGTCCATCCCTTTATGACTACAGTGTACCCATCTTCTGATGGCTACTTGCAGCAGAATAATGCATCATCTCACAAAGCCCAAATCATCTCATCACTGATTTCTTGAACATGACAATGAGTTTAATGTACTCCAATGGCCTCCACAGTCACCAGATCTCAATCCAATAGAGCCCCTTTGGGATGTGGCGGAACGGGAGATTCGCATCATGGATGTGCAGCCGACAGATCTGTTGTCAATATGGATCAAAATCTCTAAGAAATGTTTCCAACACCTTGTTGAATCTATGCCACGAAGAATGAAGGCAGTTCTGAAGGCAAAAGGGGTTCCAACCAGGTACTATCAAGGTGTACGTAATAAAGGGGCTGTAAATGTATTTTTATCCTTTTGCCAACCGCCCCACATACATTTACTTCAGGGCAGTGGCTCCTCTACACTCTGTACGTGATTCTGCATTGGCGGGTCTGGGGCACGCACATGCCACCAGTGACCAGCTCCCACTGTGATTGGACACAGCAGGAGCCAATCAGTGATGTCTGCCAGGACACACCGTTCTTATGAGGCACAGGCCAGATGGTAATCTGCAAACAAGGAAAATCTGTAAACAAGGCAGATCGCTGTTCTGTGATAAGAGAAGGCAGTGATCTTGTGTTTCTGCTCAGCAGAAACACAGATCTCTGCCTTCCCACAGCACAAGCATCCCCCACACAGTTAGAAAGCACTCCCTAGTAACACATTTAACCCTTTGATCCCCCCCAATGTTAACCCCTTCCCTGCCAATGTCATTAGTATAGTGACAGTGCATATTTTTTTAGCACTGATCATTGTATTGGTGGCACTGGTTCCCAAAAAGTGTCAAAGGTGTCAGGAGTGTGATTTGTCCTCTGCAATATGGCAGTCCCGCTATAAGTCGCTGATCACCGCCATTACTGGTAAAAAAATAACTAAATAGATAAAAATTCCAAATATAACTATTTTCCCCTGTGGAGGAACCCTGGTTAAGGAACCCTGCTTTAAAGTTGTTTATGTGTGATAGTTGACAAAGCCGTTGCTATATCTTTGGACAGGTGTGTGTTTTCTTGTTAGAGAATAGCCATTGTCATTCTCTGATGTTCTTGTAAGTGTCACTCTGATATCCATCGGTCAAACCTTCGGTTTGCAGCAAATGATATATATATATATATATATATATATAAAGTCTCAGAAAAACCTGGAAAAATGACTGAAGCAAATATATATATATATTTCACTATTAGTACTATAGACTGAGAACTTTGCAAGTGCAGTTGCTCTAGAGCTTAGTAAATGAGGGGTAGCTCAGCTGACTTCCATCATCATGTGCAAAAAAAAAACATTTATTTATTTTCCTTGCATGTGATTGTGTATTCTCTGTAAAGTAAACCTTTAACTCATTTACTAAGCTCTGGAGCAACCTGTAAACTTGCACAGTCTATTTGCCTTAAAGTAGGCACAACTTTTTTTTTTACATTTTGGATAGAGTAAGGGAGGATTATAACCCCTGATAGTCTGTGTCCCATTGGAAGATTTTATACTTTTCTGGGGACAGCTCAAAATTAGGGATTTTCTTTTACTTTCAATGATAATGGTAAACAGGACAAGTATAGGGCGAATCTCCCTGATGGGGGCACATACAACATTAAGTCCACACTATCCAAAACTTAAAAATGGTTCTCCTTTAGTTATACTTTAACCACTTGCTTACTGGGCACTTAAACCCCCCTCAGTCCCAGACCAATTTTCAGCTTTCAGCGCTGATGCACTTTGAATGACAATTGCGCGGGCATACAACACTGTACCCAAATGAAATTTTTATCATTTTTTTCCCACAAATAGAGCTTTCTTTTGGTGGTATTTAATTACAGCTCGGAGTTTTATTTTTTGCTAAACAAACAAAAAAACATGCAAAAAAAAATAAAAAATCATGTTTAATAGTTTGTTATAAAATTTTGCAAACGGGTCATTTTTCTCCTTCATTGAAGTGCGCTGATTAGGCGGCACTGATAGGCTGCACTGGTGGGCACTGATGGGCTGCATTGGTGGGCACTGATAGGCTGCATTGGTGGGCACTGATAGGCTGCACTGGTGGGCACTGATAGGCATAGTTAAGGCGGCACTAATAGGCACAGATAAGGCGGCACCGATGGGCACAGATAAGGTGGCACTGATGGGCAAAGATGGGCACAGATAAGATGGCACGGATGGGTGGTACGGATGGGTGGCACGGATGGGTACCACTGATAGATGGGACTGATGGGCACTGATAGGTGGCACTGCTGGGCACTGATGGGCGGCACTGCTGGGCACTGGTAGATGACACTGATGGGCACGGATATGTGGCATTGGGGTGAAGCACCTTTGAGGCAGATTGTGGGCACTGCTGGGTGGCACTGCTGGGTGGCACTGACGGGGGGCACTTACTTTTAATACATGTGGCACTGCAGGGGGCAGGTGGGCACTGGCAGGGGGCAGGTGGGCACTAGCAGGGCTGGCCGTGATCGGGACTGATGTCCCGATCACGGCCGCCGGTGATCAGCTTTTTTTTTTCTCCTCGCGCTGACAGCTGATCACGTGATAAGGGGTGATAAGGGGTCGGGATCGACCCCTTGCACGGATCGGTGATCAGGCGAGTCTCATGGACTCACCGATCACAGAGCACGCCCCCCTCAGGGGGCGCGCAGGCCGCTCGTGCACGGGACGACGTCAATAGACGTAGTCCCGGAAAAGGATATCCGCGCTGTAGCCGTCATTTGGCTATAGCGCAGATCTCAAGTGGTTAAGTAAATCAACCCCAATAATTTTCATATTTAGGTTTCTATGCATTACTGCTGAGAGGACAGATCCAAAAAGGCAGAGACTACTCAAAATTGGTTATTATTTATTTACATTCCTTAAATATCTCATACCTGAACCACTACTTAATTACCACATGCATTTAATTATTTATTTCCTTCTGTGAATTGACTTTAATCCCTTTTCATGCGGTATTTACTGACAGTTTTAAACATTTTGCGGTAAATATCACAAAACGGTATAGTGAATTGACAATTTCAGGATCGCATGCAATATATAGGGGAAGTGTGTCTGGACACCTAAATCTCACATGTGAGATGCTTTTGTGAATGGAGCCCATTGCATTTTGTCTAGGATGGACTCTAGGAAAACTTTAATGCAAACTCTGACTATGGCTGCTTCTGATTGGGGTGCTAGAAGAAATTTTGGGGGTACTTTAGCAAGCACCCTCCTGGTGCTACCACTAAAAGCACCAGACCCAGTGTCAGCCGGTGTTTTTTTTGTTTTTTGTTTGTGGGGGGGGGGGGGGTTGCAAACAACCACAACCCCGCCCTTCGCTGTCTGCCGATCCACTGGGACTTACCCCATCTAGGCGGCGGGCACATCAGGCAGCGTCGAAGATTGGACAATGGCAGGCACATCGGGCAACGGCGGAGATTGAGCAACAGTGGGCACATCGGGCAGCAGCGGGGATCGGGGCATCAGCGGGCACATTGGGCAGTGGCGGACATCAGGCTATGATGGGCATCGGCTCCTGTGTCTTCTACTCCTCCCCTCCTCCTAAATGTCCAATAGGATCTCTGAGTGCTGCGTGAAGGTCATTTGCTCATTTAAGACTATTGTCCAAAAGGATCGCCTGTCCTTTCAGCCAATCAGGTGAGACCTGCTTCCATCTTGGCTAGGAGGAAGATCAGTGTTATATTAATTTGCTGTTGTAACACCTGGGTGGGCTCATAGTGCGATGCTCCGCGACCCGAACCAAACCTATTTTGAAGCCTATTAGAGCCTCTGGCACCCCCGCTGCTGTAATTCATGCACCTGGCATCTTGAAAGGGACCGGACACATAAATTAGGGGGTAGCTTCATGTGGATCATAGAGCATTAATTAGGATGTGGTGGCCGTGGATACAGAGGGCGACACCCCTAATGGACGGGCCACCACTGACCAGACCCAAAGGTCCAGTTCTCATTTTATCATTTGTTTGACTCATGCATCTCTCTACTGTGTGTTTGTTGCACAACTTGCCTGTCTGACCTTGACTCAACTTCACTTGCCCCAGCTATTTCTATGAACCCCAAATCAGATTCCCATTTGCCCTTCTATTCTAAAGCATAGTTTTTGCATCTTCTGCTATAAACTCCGTAAACACTACATTTTTGGCACCATCTATGTCTGGTTGATTCAATTATCTATTTCACCTAGATCAACCGATGTTTAACTGTTTGACATTGTATGGGCATCTTTAGTTTGATGTCAGCCTGTTTGTACATCTTGTTAATCTGCAGACTGTGGCCTGCCGCCTACATTCTCTGAATAATTTTAGCACCCACACATTCAAAGCTTACTTGAAAAGTACCTGCTAAGGGTGAAGAGCACTAAAGAAGTGGTCATAGGGTCTGAGCAAGAAGATCATGTAGTTTTTCCCTTCTGAAAATCTAAGACTATAAAATAGTTTTAGATATCTATTAATTTTCAATATATATGCACAGGTGTAAATCCAGCTGCGTCCAGCAATTTGTGCCCATGCATGTGTTAAGGACAACATGCTGTATACCCACCTACTGCCATTAATTACGATGGGCAACTGTATGTTGCAGCTGTATTTCCCAGGTGCAGCAATATACCTGCAATGTACACTGTATGGCCTCATGCGTCTGTGTACATGAGGTCTCATTGGCCCTTGTAAACCTGCTAGCCATGGGCAAAGACCATGCAGTGCATTATGGTTTTGAAAATTTTTCCCAGGCAAATCTGCAAAGAAACTCACCGGAACCACAAATCTTGATACCACATGGTTCAGCTCAAATCCTTGGTAGCAGCAAACCCAAACCTCATCCGTATTAACAATGTGACAGCGAAGGTACACAACTGGAATACAGGAGAAAAAAAACATTGTCAATGTATAACAGGAAGTGCCCAGTGCAGGATAAAACCCTGTGGATGCCCCAAAGCCAAGGCGATCCGACTGTAAGTGGGAGTAGGTAGCCATCAAAACCAGGAATCTGCCCCCCATGTAAATGAGGAGGGGGTGGGATGCAAATAAGCGGAACTTCCCCTTTTGGGTGAAGTTTCACTTTATGTTCTCAATATTTTCTGCATAGAGCCCTTTAAGGTAAAGTTTTCATTTCTTTGAGTTTCTTTTTCTTTCTATCTTTTGTAAACAATTTAAGAAAGCTTCACTGTCATTTTCTTTCAAGATCAAATCAATGTTATTTTGATCCATTATCACGGGGCCCTTAAATGGCATTTGGCCCATTAGGCCAGTGTCTACTCTGCTCATTTGAAAAGCACTAGAAGTACCTGAACCAGGACCTTCTCATGAAAGCTTCATATATAAAAATATTGAAAATTACTTTTAAAATTAACATATTAAATAAGACATGTGAAATTATAGTGACTGAATTTATAAAATAGTTCAAGTGAAAAGAAGTAAAAAAAAAATAAATGGTATAAAGTAAGACATCTTATGAAACAGAACAAACCAGAGCTGGGAAAAGAATGGCAGCCAAGCTTAGACTTCCAGATGATTACTTAGCTAGGTACTCCACCTGCCCTAAATCAAATTCTACCCTCCCCATTTGTTGTTATTATTTCCAGGGTGCGTTTGCGAGTGGTATTCCGTGTGCAATTGGTCCATTTTAAATGAGGCAATCAGCAGCACGACACAGCCTGGCAGGGGACTCTAGCTTACTTAAGGTCAAGTGCTTGTGTATAGTATCCGATTGAGGGCAAAGCTCTCTGTCCCCTGGGATAAACACAGGCAAAGTAGACCTAGAGACAGCAACAAAAGCCATTATTCTGAGAAATAGAGAAACAAAACTCCTATTAGAGAGCCAAGGATGCAGGAGATTGACCCATCGAGTGCTGGAGAGACTGGAGATGGTAAAGCACGGCTAAGATTACAATACGATTTTGTGTCAGCTTTCATTTAAAAAGCCATTAATCTTGAAACAAGATCAGAAAAGATATATATCAAAATATAAAGCCCAAACTTCATGCACATAAAGCCCAATACATGATTTTACTGCATAACTACACGATTATACAAATTTGTAGTCCTATTGTTCTAATGCCAGATTTGTTTACTGCAGGTACAAAATTTATTAAAGAGAACCTCCATTCAGGACATCCGAAATAAAATAAAGGCATCATTATAACTATCGTGAAATAGCAAAAAAAAAAAAAAAAAAAAAGACATTTTTAGAGTTACATGCAGGCTTTTGTTTTACTGATTACCTCTTCATTTTTATCCTTAGTGTTCTTATCATGGTGGCCATTTTCATTAAAGTGGAAGTAAAGTTCACTTTTAACTTGTGTCTACAGGTAAGTCTATAATAAGGCTTATCTGTATGTATAGTAAATATCTCCTAAACTTGCACTGTTTAGGAGATATTCACACATCATGCAGCCATGACGTCACCATCGCATTCACGCTGAAGAGATGGCATACCCATGCCATACCTTCAGAGCTGTGTGCCATTCATACAGCTGGAGTCCATAAACCCGGATGGAAGACGTGGTGGAGATAGGAGCACAGGGAACAGTGACAGGACTGCTCCGCGCTGGAGGGATCCGTGTCCAGGTAGGTCTGTCATAATGTGGTAGCATGCGAAGATTGGTGTTTTTCAAATGGTTTTGATTTTTCGAAATGGTGCCGTTGACATCCAGGTAAATCAGAAGTGATGTCAGGTCAACACTTTCAGGTTACCATAGCCGAGAGCCGAGCAAAGCCAATATATTGTCTCTGCTTGTAAAAAGAAAATCCAGCCACTAGGAATCACATTTACAAGAGAGCCGATCACCAGCTCTAAAAAAACTGTACTTTTTTTCCCCACATATAGAGCTTTCTTTTGATGGTATTTGATCACCTCTGCGGTTTTTATTTTTTGCGCTATAAACAAAAAAAGAGCATACATTTAGAAAAAAAAAACACAATATTTTTTACTTTTTGCTATAATAAATATCCCCGAATTTAAAAAAATATATATATTTTTTTCCTCAGTTTAGGCTGATATGTAATTTTCTACATATTTTTGGTAAAAAAAAAAAATCACAATAATCATATACAGTGTCTTGCGAAAGTATTCGGCCCCCTTAAACTTTTCAACCTTTTGCTACATTTCAGGCTTCAAACATAAAGATATAAAATTTTAATTTTTTGTGAAGAATCACCAACAAGTGGGACACAATTGTGAAGTGGAACAAAATCTATTGGATAATTTAAACTTTTTTAGCAAATAAAAAACTGAAAAGTGGTGTGTGCAAAATTATTCGGCCCCTTTACTTTCAGTGCAGCAAACTCACTCCAGAAGTTCAGCGAGGATCTCTGAATGATCCAATGTTGTCCTAAATGACTGATGGTGATAAATAGAATCCACCTGTGTGTAATCAAGTCTCTGTATAAATGCACCTGCTCTGTGATAGTCTCAGGGTTCTGTTGAAAGCGCAGAGAGCATCATGAAGACCAAGGAACACACCAGGCAGGTCCGTAATACTGTTGTGGAGAAGTTTAAAGCCGGATTTGGATACAAAAAGATTTCCCAAGCTTTAAACATCCCAAGGAGCACTGTGCAAACGATCATTTTGAAATGGAAGGAGTATCAGACCACTGCAAATCTACCAAGACCTGGCCGTCCCTCTAAACTTTCAGCTCAGACAAGGAGAAGACTGATCAGAGATGCAGCCAAGAGGCCCATGATCACTCTGGATGAACTGTAGAGAACTACAGCTGAGGTGGGAAGAGTCTGTCCATAGGACAACAATCAGTCGCACACTGCACAAATCTGGCCTTTATGGAAGAGTGGCAAGAAGAAAGCCATTTCTCAAAGATATCCATAAAAAGTCTCGTCTAAAGTTTGCCACAAGCCACCTGGGAGACACACCAAACATGTGGAAGTGTCAGGTCACCTAGAGCCCAGGTGACAGATGCACCCCGTAGGGTTAGGGGTGCACCGCAAGGTTGTGGACCCTACGGTTGACTGCTGCAGATGGGGGACAAATCCCACTGGGGTTAGAGCGTGAGATTCCCTGGGGCGCGGAGTCTAAGAGCCAGCAGGTGTTCACCAGAGCCTCGAGTGGTGAGGATGGACTTGGCTGCAACTGGCTCCAGGTCGCGACCCCCAGGGTCCCCCAGCTCACACCCACAGTAGGCAACAGGAGGATAGGGATGATGAGGGACAAGCCAAGGTCGGGGCCGCAAGCAGACAAGAATAGTCGGGTACACGCCAAAAGGTCAGGGTCACAGGCAAACAGGGATAGTCAAAACACGCCAAGGTCGGTAATGGAAAACAGTAGCAGAGCACACGGCAGGAAACAGGACGCTAATACACAATGGATACACAATGGTTGATCAGCACTGAGGCCTGCAGTGCACAGGTTAATATAAGGCTCCCTGATAGGCCTGGGGTGGAGCCATGCTTAGAGGAGAGGTTATAAAAACCACCAGGTGGAAGAGGCTGGCTTCTTAGTCTGAAGACATGAGGGAAGGTAAGCAAACACAGGAAGATCACTGCATAACCATGACAGGAAGAAGGTGCTCTGGTCAGATGAAACCAAAATCAAACTTTTTGCCCACAATGCAAAACAATATGTTTGGCGTAAAAGCAACACAGCTCATCACCCTCAACACATCATCCCCACTGTCAAACATGGTGGTGGCAGCATCATGGTTTGGGCCTGCTTTTCTTCAGCGGGGACAGGGAAGATGGTTAAAATTGAGGGGAAGATGGATGCAGCCAAATACAGGACCATTCTGGATGAAAACCTGTTGGAGTCTGCAAAAGACCTGAAACTGGGACGGAGATTTATCTTCCAACAAGTCTCTGTATAAATGCACCTGCTCTGTGATAGTCTCAGGGTTCTGTTGAAAGCGCAGAGAGCATCATGAAGACCAAGGAACACACCAGGCAGGTCCGTAATACTGTTGTGGAGAAGTTTAAAGCCGGATTTGGATACAAAAAGATTTCCCAAGCTTTTAACATCCCAAGGAGCACTGTGCAAGCGATCATTTTGAAATGGAAGGAGTATCAGACCACTGCAAATCTACCAAGACCTCTAAACTTTCAGCTCAGACAAGGAGAAGACTGATCAGAGATGAAGCCAAGAGGCCCATGATCACTCTGGATGAACTGCAGAGAACTACAGCTGAGGTGGGAGAGTCTGTCCATAGGACAACAATCAGTCATACACTGCACAAATCTGGTCTTTATGGAAGAGTGGCAAGAAGAAAGCCATTTCTCAAAGATATCCATAAAAAGTCTCGTCTAAAGTTTGCCACAAGCCACCTGGGAGACACACCAAACATGTGGAAGAAGGTGCTCTAGTCAGATGAAACCAAAATCGAACTTTTTGCCCACAATGCAAAACGATATGTTTGGTGTAAAAGCAACACAGCTCATCCCCCTCAACACACCATCCCCACTGTCAAACATGGTGGTGGCAGCATCATGGTTTAAGCCTGCTTTTCTTCAGCAGGGACAGGGAAGATGGTTAAAATTGAGGGGAAGATGGATGCAGCCAAATACAGGACCATTCTGGATGAAAACCTGTTGGAGTCTGCAAAAGACCTGAAACTGGGACGGAGATTTATCTTCCAACAAGACAATGATCCCAAACATACAGAAAAATCTACAAAGGAATGGTTCACAAATAAACGTATCCAGGTGTTAGAATGGCCAAGTCAAAGTCCAGACCTGAATCCAATCGAGAATCTGTGGAAAGAGCTGAAAACTGCTGTTCACAAACGCTCTCCATCCAACCTCACTGAGCTCGAGCTGTTTTGCAAGGAAGAATGGGCAAGAATTTCAGTCTCTCGATGTGCAAAACTGATAGAGACATACCCCAAGCGACTTGCAACTGTAATCGCAGCAAAAGGTGGCTCTACAAAGTATTAACGCAAGGGGGCCGAATAATTTTGCACGCCCCACTTTTCATTTTTTTATTAGTTAAAAAAGTTTCAAAAATCCAATAGATTTCGTTCCACTTCACAATTGTGTCCCACTTGTTGGTGATTCTTCACAAAAAATAAAAATTTTATATCTTTATGTTATGTTTATCCTATGTTTGAAGCCTGAAATGTGGCAAAAGGTTGAAAAGTTCAAGGGGGCCCGAATACTTTCGCAAGGCACCATATAGATTGGTTTGCGCAAAAGTTATAGTGTCTACAAAATAGGGGATAGTTTATGGCTTTTTTTTTTTTTTACTAGTAGTGGTGGTGATCTGTGATTTTTATTGGGACTGCAACATTGCAGTGGACAGATCGGACACTTTTGACACTTTTTTGGGACCACTGACATCTATATAGCGACCAGAGCTCAAAAATAGCCACTGATTATTGTATAAATGTCACTGGCAGGGAAGGGGTTAACACTAGGGTGATCAAGGGGGTTAACTGTGTTACCTCAGGCCGCGTACACACGGGCGGACTATCCGTCCAACTAAGTCCATCAGACAATCCGACAGACAGTCCGTCCTACTTTTGAATGAACGGACTTGACCACACACGACGAACAGACAGTCCGCTGAAAGCTTGCGCGATGACGTGTACGGCACGTACGACGGGACTAGAAATACGACGTCCAATACACTGCAATGCAACCTTCGGCCGTGTGAATCCTTTCTGAGCATGCGCCATACTTAGTCCGTCGAACTAGCCTACTCACGAGCGGACTGTCCGCTGAAACCAAGTTTGGACGGACAATATTACGGAAATTCCGAAACACTTAGTCCGCCAGACTGTCCGCTGAAAAAGTCAGCTGAAGCCCACACACGAGCGGATTGTCCGCTGAAACACGTTTCAGCGGACCAAGTCCGTCAGACAGTCCGCCCGTGTGTACGCGGCCTCAGTGTGCTCTTATTGTGGGGGGGGGGGGGTGGGATTGCCTGAAGGAGGACACTGATCAGTATTCCTATATACTAGACATGGGCGCCGTCAATAAATTAGTTTAGTTTCGTTCCGTTACGGTTCAAATTAGAATTAATTTGTACTTCGTAATTTGTGTCCGAAATTCAATTTTGATTCGTACGAAATACGAATTGTCGTTCGGTTCGTTAACTTGTCGTAACAATTACGAACATTCTTTACTATGAATTTAAAGGCAAAAATATATATACCTCAATATAACAGTCGATGCTGATGGAAGTTTGGCTTTTATCCGAAATATGAAATTTCGTTAAAGAATTTCCGATCCGAAATATGAATTTTCATTAGATTTGTTCACTTTTCGGTCCAAATTTCATTACTACGGAAACAACATGTGACTGTTGGTTGACCAATCAGAGCTTTTCTTCTGATGCTGAGGCCTACAGGGCAGGCCTGATCATGTGACTTCCCTTTGTGGGTTAGTTAGTGTAGTGGAGCAGATCATTTAGGTAATATGTTGTTATTTTCTGTTGGTATAATATTTTTTTGGGGACATTTGGTGATTTTGGTGTTAGTTTGCTGGAATCAAAATCATATTTTTTTGTCTACATTTTAGTTCAAACATCTGGATCCTCGTCAGCAGTTGACAAACAGTGGCACCGCTCCTTCCTCCTGCACGCTGAGGCCATTGATGAAAAGCACACAGCGCAAAACATCCTGCAAGCCCTGCAGAAAATGTTGTTGCAGTGGTTTGGACAGGCAGATAGCAACTACCGGATTAGCTATGTTGTCACTGATGGAGGCAACAACATGGTCAAGGCTGTAAGGGATGGCAGCTTTGTGGGTGTGCGCTGCTCAGCCCACCTTCTCCACCAGGTGGTAACTGACAGTTTTCGGTTGGTGGAGGCCATTTCTGGCAGCGATGGAAGGCTGTCCAAAGTGGTGGACTCTTGTCAGAAGATGGCTGGTCACTTCCATCAGAGTGTGAGGGACAGCCACCTCCTCAGGGTGGAACAGAGGAAGGCAGGCCTTCCAGAACACTGCCTAAAACAGGAAGTGGGGACTAGGTGGAATTCAACCCTTGTCATGGCCTGTGATCATAACATTGGCATAGAGAGACCTTTAGGCAGGGAGGACTGGGCCATAATTGGGCAGATTATGGCAGTCCTCAAACCTTTCCTCTCTGTCAGAACACCTAAGCCGCGAGGATGCCAGCATTGATTATGTGCTCCCACTCTTCAACCACCTTAAGATTTGGATCGGTTCAAGTCGGCTGAGGAACCTTTGCCTGGTAGTGGCCCTCAACCTGATGTGTTGGCTCTGCTAAACACATTTCTGATGGAAATGGGCAGGCGCACGCAGGAGTTGACTGCCTCTTGCCCAGAACTGATGCTGGCTGCAATGTGTGACCCTCGCATAAAGGGCAAAATAGCTGTGCAGTGTAGTGCTGTGACAACATGGCGGGGCAGACTAATCGACAGGGTGCGTCTGAGGGAAAGGCAGATGGTAAGGCTGGGAAAGGAGGAAGAGGAGGAAGAAGATATTGAACACCCCCTCTCCCATGCATCATCTAGTGAAGTGAGCAGAGCTTATGCCAGCGGAGCATCTTCTGTCTTGGCTGAGGCACTTGACAGCCTAATGGGAACCTCCAGCATAGTGTGCCCCAAGAAACCCATATCTGCAAAGGAGGTTGTCATGTCCTATTTGTCAGCCCCACCAGTGCACCCCACCACAGATCCAATGTTTTTTTTGGCAGGAGAAGAGCGAGGAGTGGCCTGCCCTAGCAGATATTGCCAACGAGCTACTGTCCTGCTCTCCGACAAGTGTCCAGCGTGAGCGGGTGTTTTCTGTGACGGGAAACATCCTGCCACCCCAAAGATCCCAGTTGTCCCCCCAGCTAAAGGAGAAGTTAGCATTTTTGAAAATCAATTTGCCAAAGCTCGGGTATCCTTGCCTCACTCTGAACATTCTTTGAACTGACTGTCTGCAGCAGAGATGGCCATTTGGTCTTAGTTGGTCCCTGTCCCTCCACACAATCCCTCCCCTCGCTTCTCATTTACCTCTATTTGCTTGTGACATCATCTGGGATGGACAAGAAGAGAGGAGGGGCCGCCAGGAAGCAGCGGAGAGAGAGAACTTATTACACACGCTTCCTGCGCTACTCTGCATGCTGGCTGGTAAACGCTGTGCCCTGATGTTCCCCAATGTGCCCTAATGTCCCCAATGTGTCCCAATGTGCTCCAATACGCCCTGATGTGCCCCAATGTGCCTCAATATGCCCTGATGTGCCCTGATGTGCTCCAATGTGCCCTGATGTGCCTCAATATGCCCTGATGTGCCCCCACCATTCTTCTAATTTACATATATGACTGCTAGAACAGATAAAAAGACATTTAGGGAAATTGATCAAAATTGGAGCGAACAGAATCTGGAGCAGTTGCCCATGGCAACCAAGCGTGGTAACACCAAACAATTTCCAGTGACCCCGCACATCCCCGGTGACCCCGTACAGTGCGGGGGATCAAAACTGGAGCTGGCAAAAACTGGAGCAGCTGTGCATGGCAGCCATGTGCTCATTATGAGGGGCTCCCATCATCCCTGTGCTGTGATGCCTTCCTTCCTCCTGGGGCTGTACCCCTGCTGTGCTCAGTATGTCAGCACAGCACAGGGATGGGGGAAGCCCCTCTTAATGGGCACAGCAGGGGTACAGCCCCAGCAGCAAGTCAGCATAGCACAGGGATGGTGGGAGCCCCTCATAATAAGCATAATGAGTCGACGACGACGATTGATCCGAAATTCGTAAACAAAAGTTTTGTATTTCGTACAAAATTGGGACGCATGGCAATTGGTATTTTGGATCCTCCCAAATGTACGAATTTAGGGAAATTCATACGAATTTGTAATTCGTACAAAACTAATCGCACATGTCTACTATATACTAGGAACACACGATCGGTTTCCTCTCCCCTGTCAGAACGTGGATTTGTGTGTTTACACACACAGATCCTCATTCTGGCTCTGTCAGGAGCGATCACGCATGCGCATCGGCTGCTCAGTACCACGGCGGGCGCGCTCCCCTTATACTCCTTAAAGCTGCATACAGGTACAGTGAGTGATTTGTGCAGGGGAGCCATTCTGCCACCATTAAACAACGGTGGGCGGTCGGCAATTGGTTAAATACCGCATAAAAAGGCATTAAAGTCAATTCACAAAGGCAAATAAGTAAATGCATGTGGTTATTAAGTACTGGTCAAAGCTTGCAATAACCATGCGGTAACTATGGCAATGGCCAAAGTGATTGATTTAAAAAATAGGTGGGAAAGTGCTAGAGCAGGTGTCAGTTATATTTTAGTCAGGAGTTGTTTCTGGGGCCTGACAGACCACATATTAAATAGGATTGCGCAATGCAAAGGAGGAGGATGAGGAGGAGAAGATCTCAAGTGGTCCTTTTAAAGAAAAGAACCTTTAAGGAGTGAACACTGCTGGATCAATTCTTTGATGCTGATACCCTGCAGAAGTTCAGGTTATTAAGCCAGTGGTTCTCAACCTCAGTCCTCAAGTACCCCCAATGGGCCATGTTTTGGGATCTTCCCTTAGATAAAATAGCTCTTATCAATAAAATGTCATTGATATTGATTTAAAGCAGCTGTGCAAAGTAAAGGAAAACCTGAAAACATGGCCCGTTGGGGGTACTTGAGGACTGAGGTTGAGAACCACTGATCTAAGCAACTTTTCATGGAGCTCTATACCCAACTCATAGGGTACCTTGAGCCCTCAACACAGAGAAGCCATGCCATACCAGCCATGACTAATGCTGGCCATACACTATACGAAAAATCGGACAAACCCATTTTCGAAAAACGAACATTCGGCCATGAGCGCAAACGATAGTGCTATCATGTAATGACCGATAAATCGCTCAGTGGACATAAGTGCATTTTTTTTTTTTTTTTACATATACCTAGTACAGACAGTTCAGACGGGAGAATTTAGTCGAAACCCTAGCTTCAGCTGTGTGAGGTGACAGATCCAGTCTACCATGCATAGGATACAGCACTCTGGATTATTGTATTTTGCTTTCTGCTTTACAGAAGTAAGGTAAGGGGGCCATTCCACCTGGTGTGTTGTGGGCACTTTGAAGATACAGGATCACTTAGTCACATATCCAAGTCACTCAATTCCATTTCTTCACGGACTTGATTTCCAATTTTGCTTTTTGCACTGTGTGCTTCACGGACTGTTTATTTATCTGTGATTGCTGTTATTGCACTTGTTTATGCACTTTATATATTCACATACATGGATGTTTATATTTGCACTTAAAGCGGGAGTCCGCCGGGACTCCACGTTTTTTTTTTTTTAAAAGCCAGCAGCTACAAATACTGCAGCTGCTGACTTTTAAAATAGTGACACTTACCTGTCCAGCGCGCCCGAGATGTCGGCACCCGAAGCTGATCTCTCGATCGTCTCTCGGGTGCTGCCGCCGCCATCTTGGGTATGGGAATCAGGAAGTGGAGCCTTTCGGCTTCATTTCCCGGTTCCCTACTGCGCATGCGCGAGTCGCGCTGCGCAATAAGGATGGACCCGCTGCCTCTGGGATCTGTATGTTTCCCAGCAGGCAGCGGGGGGACTTTCGGAAAGGGGCGTAATCTACGCCCCTTTCCGCAGAGAGCTATCCTGGAAGTGGGTGCAGATACCTGTACTGTACAGGTATCTGCACCCCCCTCCCCCCTGAAAGGTGCCAATTGTGGCGCCGGAGGGGTGGAGGGTTCCGATGAGCGGAAGGTCCACTTTAGGGTGGACCTCCCCTTTAATGGCTTGATTAGCACAGTGGATTTTATGATTGCACTTTATTTATTTACCACATCCATGTGTTTAGTTCTTAATTCATTTATTTTAATAGGCCACTTTATTTTATAGTGTTGCTCTGTGTTTTTTATTTGGAGTGCAACACCATATATTGATTTTTTTCTTACTATTTAATTGGGTGGGGTTTGCACCCCTGTCGGTGGTTTGCTGCCACCAATTTTATTTCATTTTCATTTGTTCATTCTCCCAGTAGCGCGGGAATACCATATTATTTTATATCTCTATTTTCAAATTGTTGTACCACTGAGCATGCGGGACAGGAAGACAGGGACACTTTATTATACTGTGTGACCTAAAAACTGATCTACAATTATCTGTTAGAAAAATAAATTGCAATTACAAAACATGCTGTTATTTTTTTTTTCATGGTATTTACTTGAGTGGTATCTATATAGATAACCGAAATAGTTAAAATAAAAATGTAATTATAAAAGTTTTTTCCTAAAAATAAATAAAAGCAGAACAATGGTCAGCATGACAGGAGAGATTATGAGTACTTGTATTATCACCTATGGTTCTGCAAGATTGTTATTCATAGCTGTGACATCATAGCCCTGACTAATACAATTACTATGGGTTACACAGCTGGAAGCAAATTAATATTAGTTCTCCCACTGACAAGTGGAATCGCTTAGAACAAAACCTTAATTTTAAAAGGATACATCCACTTAACGAGGCTTCCAGTGCATGTCTTTCTATCTTAAGTGCCTTTCCTTTTCAAAAATGTTTAAAAGAAAAATACATAAAATCTAAATTTTAATGTAGTACAATTTTTAACCGAATGTTGGTCATCTATTCTGTGTGTGTAAAAAAAAAAAAATAACAGCATAATGTGTTCTTCACATTAGAAAGTATTATTTTACAAAATACCTTTTAGTTCTACCTTTTCGGGGCTTAATCATAGAGGCCCCTACAATTTAGACCAGAGTATGGTGAAACAAGTCTGAAGGGTTTTCTACAGGTGAAGAACAGAAGCTGAGCCATCCTTTACCCATTCTATTCACACTCATGCAACAGGGTGGTTGTATGCAAACAACCGCCATTTTGTTTTTAGTTGATGTCTACTGGAGCCTGACAAGCCGATCCTGTCTGTCATGCACCAGTCTTTCCACATTCTAATCCGACCAATATACAGGGGTTGGACAATATTGTTACCTAATATGGCGTTGAACCACCTTTGGCATCCAAGACGGCCTGAATTCTTATGGGAATTGCAAATATAAGTTTTGGATGGTGATAAGAGAGTCTGATACCACTCTTCATGCAAAAATCTGGGTCACAATCCTTTTATCTCTTTCAGTCAGTTGACCATGTCGACTGTGCTTATGCGTAGCAGACAGTTTTACCAGAAACTATATATGCCGTCATAACCTTTGATATTGTACCTTGCGACACCGTAAATAAATTGGCAACTTCAGTCACCGAGGTACCAGCTAAACGGGTACCAACAATTTGCCCTCTTTGAAACACAGCAAGCTCTGACATGACTCCGTATTACTAGCAGCGCACACAGCGAATGATGAAAGTAAGTCTTCGCATCTGCTAGGAAAAAGAATGTTACATCACTTCTGCTTTAAACGTGAAACATTGTTACTTCCATACCTGCAAATCATGTAATGCTTCCATATTTTTGTCCAACCCCTGTAGGCTTGAAGGGCATTTAAAACAAAAACATTTCCTCCCCCCTCCTCCTACCTATCTGGTGTACCCTGTATAAAAGGATCTGTATATTTACATTTTTTAATCTTGTTTGGTCACATGATTCAGCTGCTCGCCTGTGTAAGGCAGTGCTTGACAACGGCTGTGAATTCCCATAGCCGTGGTTTCACCTATAGGCTCCCATGACTTAGCCATTGTCAGAGCTCCCTCCTCTCCCCTGCAGCAGACACAATGGAGCTGGAGCCACAGGGACATGTGACATGTGACATTAAAAAAATAGGTAAGTACACATGCAACAGCATTTCTGTATTGACAGCCCTGATATGATGCAGGCATATCTTAAAATGGTTGTAAACCCCACTTGGTCATTTTTACCGACAGGTAAGCCTATAATAACGGACTTCCTGTAGGTAAAATGAATATCTCCTAAACGTGCACCGTTTAGAAGATATTCACCCTACATGCAGCAAGTGACATCACTGGCGCAAGCTCTCTAAAGGTCAGGCATACCTTGCCGCTCCTACTTGCATGTGGTGGAGTGACGTCATCAAGGCTCCAGCCAATCGCATAGCCGGAGCTCGCGAACCCATAAAAAAGATAGGGCGAACATGTCAACCCTCTCAGCAGTGATTCTACAGCACAGGAGGGCTCTGTTCCAAGGTGAGTATTTCATAATGTGTTAGTATGTGATGCATACAAACACATTTTGCAAATATTCTTTTTTAAACATCTGCAGTTTACTACCTCTTTAAAACTATGTACAGTGCCTTGCGAAAGTATTCAGCCCCCTTGAACTTTTAAACCTTTTGCCACATTTCAGGCTTCAAACATAAAGATATAAAATTTTAATTTTTTGTGAAGAATCACCAACAAGTGGGACACAATTGTGAAGTGGAACGAAATCTATTGGATAATTTAAACTTTAAAAATTATTCGGCCCCTTTACTTTCAGTGCAGCAAACTCACTCCAGAAGTTCAGCGAGGATCTCTGAATGATCCAATGTTGTCCTAAATGACTGATGGTGATAAATAGAATCCACCTGTGTGTAATCAAGTCTCTGTATAAATGCACCTGCTCTGTGATAGTCTCAGGGTTCTGTTGAAAGCGCAGAGAGCATCATGAAGACCAAGGAACACACCAGGCAGGTCCGTAATACTGTTGTGGAGAAGTTTAAAGCCGGATTTGGATACAAAAAGATTTCCCAAGCTTTAAACATCCCAAGGAGCACTGTGCAAACGATCATTTTGAAATGGAAGGAGTATCAGACCACTGCAAATCTACCAAGACCTGGCCGTCCCTCTAAACTTTCAGCTCAGACAAGGAGAAGACTGATCAGAGATGCAGCCAAGAGGCCCATGATCACTCTGGATGAACTGTAGAGAACTACAGCTGAGGTGGGAAGAGTCTGTCCATAGGACAACAATCAGTCGCACACTGCACAAATCTGGCCTTTATGGAAGAGTGGCAAGAAGAAAGCCATTTCTCAAAGATATCCATAAAAAGTCTCGTCTAAAGTTTGCCACAAGCCACCTGGGAGACACACCAAACATGTGGAAGTGTCAGGTCACCTAGAGCCCAGGTGACAGATGCACCCCGTAGGGTTAGGGGTGCACCGCAAGGTTGTGGACCCTACGGTTGACTGCTGCAGATGGGGGACAAATCCCACTGGGGTTAGAGCGTGAGATTCCCTGGGGCGCGGAGTCTAAGAGCCAGCAGGTGTTCACCAGAGCCTCGAGTGGTGAGGATGGACTTGGCTGCAACTGGCTCCAGGTCGCGACCCCCAGGGTCCCCCAGCTCACACCCACAGTAGGCAACAGGAGGATAGGGATGATGAGGGACAAGCCAAGGTCGGGGCCGCAAGCAGACAAGAATAGTCGGGTACACACCAAAAGGTCAGGGTCACAGGCAAACAGGGATAGTCAAAACACGCCAAGGTCGGTAATGGAAAACAGCAGCAGAGCACACGGCAGGAAACAGGACGCTAATACACAATGGATACACAATGGTTGATCAGCACTGAGGCCTGCAGTGCACAGGTTAATATAGGGCTCCCTGATAGGCCTGGGGTGGAGCCATGCTTAGAGGAGAGGTTATAAAAACCACCAGGTGGAAGAGGCTGGCTTCTTAGTCTGAAGACATGAGGGAAGGTAAGCAAACACAGGAAGATCACTGCATAACCATGACAGGAAGAAGGTGCTCTGGTCAGATGAAACCAAAATCAAACTTTTTGCCCACAATGCAAAACAATATGTTTGGCGTAAAAGCAACACAGCTCATCACCCTCAACACATCATCCCCACTGTCAAACATGGTGGTGGCAGCATCATGGTTTGGGCCTGCTTTTCTTCAGCAGGGACAGGGAAGATGGTTAAAATTGAGGGGAAGATGGATGCAGCCAAATACAGGACCATTCTGGATGAAAACCTGTTGGAGTCTGCAAAAGACCTGAAACTGGGACGGAGATTTATCTTCCAACAAGACAATGATCCCAAACATACAGCAAAATCTACAAAGGAATGGTTCACAAATAAACGTATCCAGGTGTTAGAATGGCCAAGTCAAAGTCCAGACCTGAATCCAATCGAGAATCTGTGGAAAGAGCTGAAAACTGCTGTTCACAAATGTTCTCCATCCAACCTCACTGAGCTCGAGCTGTTTTGCAAGGAAGAATGGGCAAGAATTTCAGTCTCTCGATGTGCAAAACTGATAGAGACATACCCCAAGCAACTTGCAGCTGTAATCGCAGCAAAAGGTGGCTCTATAAAGTATTAACACAAGGGGGCCGAATAATTTTGCACGCCCCACTTTTCATTTTTTTATTAGTTAAAAAAGTTTCAAAAATCCAATAGATTTCGTTCCACTTCGCAATTGTGTCCCACTTGTTGGTGATTCTTCACAAAAAATAAAAATTTTATATCTTTATGTTTGAAGCCTGAAATGTGGCAAAAGGTTGAAAAGTTCAAGGGGGCCGAATACTTTCGTAAGGCACTGTACTTAAGATTGCATTGTACATGTACAGTGATTCTTATTTATGTTAAATTACCATCATTTTATGAATTTCTGTTTAGAGGACATCTATGCTTTTAGTAAAGCTGCCCTTTAAATGTTACCACATGAGTGGCAGCCATCTACCCTAATACTTACCTTTTACCCTGCTACTGAGTTCTAAACTATGTGGCACTACACAGCTTTTGCAGTAAAAAAATAAATAAATATCCCAGCTGCTTTTAGCAACAACTGCCTATATGCACCCCTTGGTCCATTAAGTCCTATAGTTGGTCTGCACTGGTTTGAATGGGTGCAGCTTGCGTGAGCAGTAAGAGCTGGGCACGCCCAGGACTTATTCTGCAAAGGCTGTGTGGCACCAGGTAAGGCCACTTGGTGAAGAACTCAGAACTTTTAATTAAAAGTGACAATGCCCTTTAAATTTCTGTTTAGATTGACAGTGGGAGTGATTGTACTGGTGGCTGGAACATGAAAGAAGGGGCAGAGTAGGGATGATTGACACAAAATCTCCTCTGCCATTTGCTTTTCCTGCTTCCTACTGTCTTATTAAATGAAGTGACATTAGGTAAGGTATTTAGACAGCACAATAAAGATAAACAGGAGAAATCACCAGTTACACTCCATTCAATAGTATTTTGTTATAGTTGGCTGGAATGACTGAAACAGATGGTACCATTCCATAAATGCAAGACAAGATATGTCATCTGTACATAAGAAATTGCTCAGCAGGCTTTTAATTTAGTCATAATGACAGACATGAAGAGTTTTGAGGGCCACACGGAGCCCGTTTTATTAGGCAATAGTCAACTGATAAAAGGGACTCTCTATGGCCATAAATTGTTGCATATCTTTCATTGTGACTACACAATAAGCTCTCGCTGAGCAATTTCTGATATACAGATGGCATATCTGGTCCAGAACAACAGAAGTCACACAAAGTTTAAACACGTGCCAGGAGGCAGAGTTGAGAGCCCTTAAAAAAAATAGTTATAGTCTGGGAAAATGATAATTTAGTTTCAGGGTAACTATCGTTGACGAATCATGTGGAGAGCTACACAAATTTCACTTGTATTTGGCTTTGAGAGATCCATGCTGGAAACAAACAAAACAATAGTTTTCACAGCAAAGTTACGTTAATGGCAGATACTTTGTTATGAGTGCATTAAAATCCAGTACGTTTCTATACATAATACAGCTATCAGTTTAATTGATCTCTTGATAAAGTCAAAGATTCCTGGTGAATCAAGATGGTCATCCTCATCAAACAGGCCTTTCTCACCTTGAATAGGTGACTGATAATGTTTTAAACAGGCATTACATAAATTATATTTGTTGTTACCAATAGTAACATATTGCCTAATATTATACTTTCTATTTTTATTACAGCTGGTGCCAATGCTTGGTTTCACAGGACTGGGAGTTATTAATGTTACTGTCTACTTGGTGAAGAACATTCTGTTCAACCGAGAATTAAGGTATAAACCACACTATACTAAAATACAGTATATACCTAAGAAATAGCAGTAGAAATATTAGGTATTTGAAATGTCAGATAGCAGAGATGTTGCAAGACATCCAAAAATGGTCACCTGTTGAAAGTGTAAGCATTTGTTCCCTTCTATATCAGGGTGCAGTGTCTAAATTTTTTAAAATAAGTAACAAGGTCACTTTTGCAGGAGCAAAAAATGTATTGGCTAGAGATACTTTTTAAAGTGATTGTGAGGGATTTTTTTATTTCTTTTTTCTAAATAACAAACATGTTATACTTACCTGATCTACGCAATGGTTTTGCGAAGAGCAGCCCTGATCCTCCTCTTCTGCGGTCCTCTGCCAGCGCTCCTAGCTCCTCCTGCCTTCTGAGTGCCCCCATAGAAAGGCGCTTTCTAGGAGTGCACTCACATGCCTCGGTCCTGAGCCACACTGTGTGCGCCTATTGACAAATACAGTGTGGCTCGGCCCCACCCCTTCTGCTACCTCATCACTGGAATTGATTGACAGCAGCAGTGATCTCTATAATGATAACAACTAATGACTGAGTGATTCATTCACCTACAAAATGTACCCCCGGGGCACCGCAGTACATACAGTATACCAGGGGTTTCTAAACAAAGGGCCAGTTTACTGTCCTTTAGACTTGGGGGGGGGGGGGGGTAGGGGCAGACTGTGGGCACTGGGAGTAGAAAAGGTTAGGGGGAATGCACAATGCCCCATTTTTGGTGTCAGTGGGAGGAATAGTGTCCCATTGTTGGTATCATTGGGAGGAATTGTGCCCCACCTTTGGTGTCATTGGGAGGAATTCTACCCCTTCGTTGGTGTCAGTGGGGGGGGGGGGGGGTAGGATTTTTCCCCATTGTTGGTGTAGTGCCCTCCTAGATAGGTAGATAGGTGCTAGAGTGAGTGTATATAGTTTTTGTTTTTTCTGCTTAAAAGTGAGACAGCTAGGCAAATTTATGCCCTGTCAGCTTATCAGAGAGCTGTGATTGAATAGCAGAGTCTGCTCAGTGCTCTGGTGCTGCTCATGCTGTCTTGATTGGTTTCACACTGGTCTACAGTGAGGGTAAAAGTATTTGACCTCCCTTGCTGATTTTGTACGTTTGCCCACTGACAAGGAAATGATCAGTCTATAATTTTAATGGTAGGTTTATTTTAACAGTGACAGACAGAATAACAACACAAATATCCAGAAAAACGCATTTCAAAAAGGTTATAAATTAATTTGTATTTTAATGAGTGAAATAAGTATTTGAGCCCTTCGCAAAACATTACTTAGTACTTAGTGGCAAAACCCTTGTTGGCAATCCCAGAGGTCAGACGTTTGCACACATCTCTGGAGGGATTCCCACTCCTCTTTGCAGATCCTCTCCAAGCCATTAAGGTTTTGAGGCTGACTTTTGGTAGCTCGAACCTTCAGCTACCTCCACATATTTTCTATTGGATTAAGGTCTGGAGACTGGCTAGGCTACTCCAGGAGCTTAATGTGCTTCTTCTTGAGCCACTCCTTTGTTGCCTTGACCATGTGTTTTGGGTCATTGTCATGCTGGAATACCCATCCACGACCCATTTTCAATGCCCTGATTGAGGGAAGTTGGTTCTCACCTAAGATTAGAAGGTACATGGCCCCGTCAAACATCCCTTTGATGCAGTCAAGTTGTCCTGTCCCCTTAGCAGAAAAACACCCACAAAGCATCATGTTTCCACCTCCATGTTTGTCGGTGGGGATGGTGTTCTTGGGGTCATAGGCAGCCTTCCTCCTCCTCCTCCAAACACGGCGAGTTGAGTTGATGCCAAAGAGCTTGATTTTGGTTTCATCTAACCATAACACTTTCACTCAGTTCTCCTCCGAATCATTCAGATGTTCATTAGCAAGCTTCAGATGGGCCTGTACATGTGCTTTCTTGAGCAGGGCACCTTGCAGGCGTTGCAGGATTTCAGTCCTTCATGGCCTAGTGTGTTACCAATTGTTGAGATCATTAACAAGATTCTCCCGTGTAGTTATGGGCTGATTCCTCGCCATTCTTATGATCATTGAAACTCCATGAGGTGAGATCTTGCATGGAGCCCCAGACCAAGGGAGATTGACAGTTATTTTGTGTTTCCTCCATTTGCAAATAATGGCACCAACTGTCGTCACCCTCTCACCAAGCTGCTTGGCGATGGTCTTGTAGGCCATTCCAGCCTTGTGTAGGTCTACAATCTTGTCCCTAACATCTTTGGACAGCTCTTTGGTTTTGGCCATGGTGGAGAGTTTGGAATCTGACTGACTGATTGCTTCTATGGACAGGTCTTTTATATACAGGTAGCAAGCTGAGATTAGGATCACTCCTAATCACACTTTAAGAGAGTGCTCCTGGGAGCCAGAAATCTTGCTGAGTGATAGGGGATCAACTACTTATTTCACTCATTAAAATGCAATCAATTTATAAAACTTTTTTGAAATGTGTTTTTCTGGATATTTTTGTGGTTATTCTCTCTCACTGTTAAAATAAACCTACCATTAAAATTTTAGACTGAGCATTTCTTTGTCAGTGGGCAAACGTTCAAAATCAGCAGGGGATCAAATACTTTTTTCCCCTCACTGTAGTAGCTATGGGAGGTACGGGGCAGTGGGAGGAAACCTTGCAGATGAGCGCATGGATGTCTTTACAGCCCTAGCCAATTAGAAGGGGTAAATTGTATTTATATTTGATGAGCACATGGGTTATGAATCTTCCTCTAGATAGAGATCCAGGTGGGGAGGAGGCTGCTGCCTCTCCCCAGTGCAGGCTGCAATGCGGCTCAGGTGGATGGCCTGAGGGCCTGAAGCTGAAACCCATGGTTCTTGTGAGAGCTAAAACGAAGGAGGATGTCCACAGATCCTGCTTGGCATCATGGAGGAAGGTGACCTGGCCAGGGCCTTGTGAGTACAGACCCCCTAAAAGGATCCTAAATACTGTTGTTGCTAAAATCTCCTCTTGGTGCTAGAAGTCAGCATACTGGGTGTATGCTAAAGGGGACACTGGCTAGTGTTTTGAAGAAGCAAAGTCCACTAAATTCCTTCTGCTACAAAAGGACTTGCTCTATTCTGTACAGCCTGTTGCATAGTTCTACTGACAGTCTGCTACACCGTTCTATTAAGAGGTTGGCCTCACTTGTGAATAGTTCATTTGGAGTATCCTACTAAATCCCTTCTCCTATCCAAGTTCTCCAAATAAAACAAAAAAACACATCCCCTAGACTGTTTATTAGAGACAACGAGAGGGAGAGTGTGTGCACCTGGCTGTGGGAAAATACCCTGTGACTGGCTGTGGATTAATCAGTGGGAGGCTTGGGCACCTATAGCGGCTCCTGCAGGGGTAGTGTTACACTGGTATCAGTGGATTAAAATAGTGCCCCAAGGGTTGGATAAAAGCAAGCAAAGGGCCACATTTGGTCTCCGAGCCACAGTTTGGAGATCACTGCTGTATACCATGCATTTTGGTGTACTGCATGTTCAAAGAAGGAGTTGTGTATGTTTTTTCATCTGTTGTGGTGCGTTGGGAGCCCATTCATAAATGAACGCACAACGCATGCCACAACACACATTTACCCAACAGAACACTTAGGTGTGAATAGGCCCTCAAGTCTCATGTAAAAATAAAAGCGATCTATAAAATTCTTGTTAATCATTTGTAGTTCTCTTCTCTTAATGGCAAGCATATGCTACTGCAGGAGTTCCTTATCTATTATCTTTACACAAATGTTCATATAATAGCATGCAGATGGTGGTCGAAATGTGGTCTCTAAGTACTTTCAGCTCCTTGCCAGGATGCGTGCTTGTTTGTATCATGATCACATCGACTCTACCTGCTGCACAAGGTGCTGTGTAATACTGATTGGTTTTGATTCTATCAGCAACAAAGAACTGGCATCAAAAGGAACTACCCAGGTAATCTTAACAAAAACAATCACAGTTTTGAAAGCTCACAGAATGAGCCTATGAATGTCCCCTATCTGTTCCATTACTGGAAAGAAAAAATAATAATGATTTTATTTGACTCATACTTTTTTTGTCTTGCTGTTTTTCCGCAGTTGGGTAAAGAAGGAAGAGCCAGAACCATGGTATAAATGAGGTCCAGACCTCTGAAGGAGAGGTGAAGACCTTTAAGTGTTTTTATAATGAAAACAGGTAGAATGGATTGAATTCTAAATGACTGTTCTTGTACCTGCTGTAGTGTGAGATTACTCAGCAGATCTGCAATAGGTGTAATTTGCACACCCACCTCTTAAAAGCATGGCACTTTCTGTTACTTGTCCCAGTGAAGACACAATGCAGAAATGAGGAAATGACCAGGGATTTCATACTGTATATCCTTTCCACATCCCTATGTATATAGCGATATACAAGGCGATCATACAGACATGAATTAAACGCAGCATGCACATGATAATACAAAATATATAGTATATATAATCATATCACCACTATACCCATACAGAGTATAAACAAGTTATCAGAATCACTTGGAAGCCACTGTAAGTGAAGGACACTGAAGACTCTGAAAAGTACTGCATTATGATAGATTATTTCTAACCCAAAGCACTTTGTTGCAAAAAGGTGTCAACCTGTTCCTTCGCTGGTGAAGGAGATTCTGTAGCATTTGAGCCAGGGACAAGGCCATGTGTTAGGCATAGATAAACAGTAGCAGGACAATGGCCTCTGGCACCCAATGCAAAGATACCAAAATGCCCCCCCCCCCCATCTTCCCCATCATTACAATCCCAAGCTGAGACAGGTCACTCTGCATGGCCAGTACAGGGTACATAAATGACAAATACTACCCACTGTTACCTGTTTATTGTATTTTAGATTTAATATCGCTCAGATATGATGTGGGTTAAATGAGAGTTCTTTGACCAGGTGTGAAAACACAATAACACATTTTTGTTGGTGAGTAGTAGAAAGTCTAAACTAATACACAGCAATCTATCTATAGCGTATACAAAGGAAGAAAATCTTCAGTTAAAATAAAAGAATACAGAGTATATTCCTTAAAACATTAATCTACAAACAGTAGGACATAAAAGACATAAGACAAACATATTTACTTACAAGTACAAGGCAGACATTTCCCATAGTTACCATTCCCACAAAGTTCCATTCTGGTGGCTAGTGTAACATACAGTGTGTGCTTCCCTCCCATCTAGTCTGTGTATATGATTACAGGATGATGCCTCATTGGTTGGCATGGCGTGGCTCTGATTGGTGGGCCTCCCTATTCCTGGTTAAGAATTGGCTACATCTCCAATTCCTATACTTTGAATAAGTCAGCCCTTCTATAATGCAAATCCTTGTTACTACTCTGAGCGGGAGATTTAACTTGACCCTTTTCAGGGAAGTTAAGTATTGATGACGGGCTAGCCACTCTCATTGAATATCTAAACATGGATCCTTTGAAGTGAAAATGTGTAGAACAAAGAGGTCCCAATGTTTAGACACACAAGCTTAGGCACCAAATGGTCTGTATACCAGGGCCTTTTGGGATGCTATGTCACACCCCCTACAAATATACAATGCTAAAAGAAATATATTCACTATTACAATATTTTACAGCTATTAATGGAGATTTCACATAAACTCATAAGGCAAAACCCCTGACCCTAGGACTGCCTTCTTCTGTCCATGGAAAGTTGGCATTGCCTCATTGCCAGCCAGTGTGGTTTAATCATATTGAGCATGGTGAAACACAGCCATGTTTTCATTACAGCTGACCTTGCATCAAAATACAAGGTCCACTTTACGGACAGCATCCCACACCCAAAATACAAAATGCCTAATTAAAGATGGAAAAAAATATATAAAAAAGTGCTTACAGGCCTAGCTTTCACCTACTTCCCAGAGTCGCTGATGACGGCATTGGCCCCATTGCTGCTAGGACATTGCTGGAGCACATTCCCATGACAATCCCATGACAATCTGATCCTCTGGCAGTGGTGAGACACAGTTATGTCACTGACTCCTCCAGGAAGCGTGGGGAACCAAGGGACCGAGAAAAGTTTTTTTTTTTCACAAAGTCATACATTTTTCAATGTTGACTATTGGTATTTTGAATTCAGGTCAGCTGTAATGAGAACCTGGCTTTGTTTCACCACACTCACTGTGATTAAACTATGCTGATTTAATATGGGGAAACATGAGGAGTCGAACAGACACTACAACACTCAGCACAATCATCCTCAAGTATCCTTCTGCCTTCCTGTCTATGATGTTCTTGAACGACCCCGCGTCTTCAAAAGACAGATCCGATTTCTTCGCCACCTTGGACAGGGCAGCATCAAGCCTCTGACATTTTGCCCACAGGGAGGTGACTTCCTTGAATAGGAATCTCCTTTTCAGGCTTTTTTCCAGTTCCCTCCCTTCCTGTAGTATGGTGTCCTTTAGAGCTGTATGCACAGGAAAGGTTCTGGACTGTCTTGTCTGCAAACCTGCGTAGAGTTAGTCGTGGATGGAAAAAAAAAACACTATCTTTTTCTTCCAGTTCTAAAGTGTTATAAATCAGTGTAAGCAGGTCATCTGTTTCATCTGAGTGAAATAAGTGAACCTTTAAACACAGCTTTCCCTTCCCTTTCTTTCTGTCTCCACTTAACACATTTTCCATCTCTTCCAAAGTACCCTGCTGCTATACCACAGCCACTGGAATAGCCAGGGATGCTTAACTAGAGCCTGATGTGCAAGGTATAGAGACATCAGCAGAGCCTGAATCCTGCAGCGATGACCTGAACGTTTGAAAAGTTTTCACCATTTCAACTTTCATAGTATCTGCGAGGAAAGGAATATTCATGTGCACAGACACACAAACCTTTAGAAGTCCTGCGCATGGCCAGTTAGTAGGCGCGCGCACACGTGCATATGCATGCATTGGTGCCAGAAGGGCTATTTAAACAGCACTAGTGCAGTGTGTAAGTGCTGTTTGGTCTATTACATTCCTATTATCAGTTCCTGTTGTTCTCCTGTTGCCGATTTGATGCAGCCTCTGACTCCGTCTGAAGGCCACCTGCACCAACCTTTATGACTAAGCACCGTGTTCGGTGTGAAACATGTCAGCGGCTGTGCAGTTAGTCTGTTTACCAGCCTAGATGCTATGATTTTAATTACATTTTTGAAATAAAGTTGAATAATTCGGAGTGCGGCTATCCAGCTACATCTTTTCTACTTCAGTTCCTGTTGCAAACAGAGCCAGCACCCTGTGGGATTGTGGAGACAGCTGTTTTGGGAGAAGTCATTACCTTAGAGCGGTAATTCTTTGTATCTGCACCAACCTTTAGCCTGTCCCTGGATTATGCTTCTGCCTGCTCATCTGATCTGCCGTTACCAACCCGGACTTGATTCCTGATGATTCTCCTGCTTGCCGTTTGTACCTGCTCTGCTTGCTAGTTGCCGACCTGCACCATCTGACACTGCCTTGTGCCCATCCTGCACCTGTATCTGTCTTTCTGCACTCTTCTCTGGCTCCTGTTCTGCCAGTGTTGCCAGTCCTGTCTTCCCTGTGTTCCAAACGTACATCAGCACCTGCCAGCGAGAGACTTACCAGGCACTCATGGCACTCTGCGCTCCAGCGCTCCCTGTCACCTTACCAGGGACTCCAGAGCCAGAGCTGTAAGAGAGGCCTTCCTCAATGCTTCAGGCTCCACCACCAGATATGTTACAATATCCAGAAGTTTCTTAAACATAGAGCTTGCTTTTTTCTTAGCTGTGGCATCTATGCAATTCTGACATAGGGTTTCCTCAAGGAGGATGACAGCTTTTATTTACATGAAGCATGTCTCTTTTTGTGGCTTCTTCAGGGCCAGCTAAATCTTTTTCCTTGTGACTCTTACCCTGTAAGGGACAAGCAACATACAGTGCCTTAGAGAGCTGCCAAGTGTTAAAGAGAAGAGGAAGGCAAAGAAGCCACCCGGTGTAAAATCTATACCTGCTACCTTCAAGCTGAGGTACCAACATCACTTTCCTACCTTAAGGCCTGGATCTTCCTGCATCCCCGCTGCAGCAGCCACCTCCATCGTGCCATGCAGGGTATCAGGGTAATGCAGAGTCCTTATGTGTCCTGGGTCCTGCCCAGCACAGCCCTTGTCCGTACTTGCGAGTCCCAGCCCAGCACATGTGGATTGGAATGCTGGTCCTTAGTCCCAGAGCCTGTAGTTCCTCCCCCTTGGCTTCCCTGATGTTTACCTGAGACCCAAAAGCAAGATGGCTGCCATCCACATCCAGCACATCACTTCCTCCAGGAAGTCATCATTACCCAATCGGAAGCGACGTCTTGCCTTGCATTCTCAGCCCCGCCACTGCCATACTGAGCCACAATGACAGCCAGGGAAAGGAAAAACATTCTCCCTAGCCAGGTATTCACCCTTTGCAATCCCCACACAGACCAGGTTTGCCTCCCACTGTGGCTACCTTCATGGACAGAAAAAAAGTAGGGAAGAGGGGGTCCCCCTAATCCTCCCCATAGCACCAAAGTCCTGGGAGAGCCCAGGCCAAATAAAGAACCCCTGCCCCCAGAGACATTGCCCTGGTATAGAAAGTTCCATGGCCAGGAGACCCCTGACGCCTAGTACGTGGGGTCTAAGAGAAAAAAAATAAAAAAATCTCTTCTCTATGCTCATCCTGTCTGGCTGGAGGAAACACAAAATATTGACAAACCCTAGGCTCACGCCTGTTTTTGAACCAATGTGGATTTGTGTTCCATGTGTTAGGTGGGAGGAGGCTCTCTCATTAAGTCATCCTAGAAGATGACTTGGGAAATATGCTTTAAAGTGATGAAACAAGAAAGTGTTAATTGTGTGTGTCATATACACCCATCCAGTGATTTAAGATACTCCGATGCTCCTTCAATTTCAAAGAGGCTATGGATATATTTTACTTCCCTTTACCTAGGATGGGACACCTGCCTGTTATTTTATTTGTCTAATCGATCTTGTATGTGCTGATGTCTTGATTTTCATGCCTTGCAGCTGTCACTATATTTAGTTAAGTACTGAATAATACAAGATTACTGCCTATTCTAAAAACAATACTCATGTAATGTAGCCAAGTGCATCTGAGTAACACCACACCTTCACAAAACAAAGCAATTACCAGGCAATCTAAAGGTGGGAATGTCAATGACCGTAGGCAGTGATATGGTTAACCTGGCTTCTAAATAACAATTCTTTTTTATATACCAGTCACTAGAGCAGATTCTAATTTAGTGTGTAAATCTTTAACAAACATGCATTAATTGGGGCCCACCTGTCTCTAAATGGTTCATAAAATCCCTGTAGTAACTAGTCACAAAAATGAATTACTATTAGCACCATTTGTAAGCGGTCACATCAAATTAAATTTGAGACAGACAGTGCATTACCTATAACAACTTTTTTTAAATAAATTTTAAAGGAAAAAAATATTTTTTCATATTTTATCCCAAAATAATAATACATGCAAGAGCATCAGTATAGCCATCCAGGACCATGTCCATTTTGAGGAGCCAAGAGTTTATCCATCAACATCTGTGCTGTTTTTCTATTGGTTTTATAGGGTAAAAAAGGGTTATAAGTAAGAATATGCTGAATGTATAGTAATGGGCATAATCAAAATTGTAATATTCTTATTATTTTTTCTCCACAGATTTCCTGGATCTGAAAATGCCTTTTGCAAGGTGGACTCGTGCTGCTTCTGCATAGGATATTATTTCAGTGTCACTGACGGGGCACCTGTATTATATAAAATCAACGTAATCTCCTCTTTCTTTCTTTGGGAAATTAGTATGAATGTGGACAAACCAGGAGTAAAATAAGTATATATATATATATATATATATATATATACACACACACACACACACTGTATATATGTCCATACACACCTCAAAAGCCTTTTGAACTGATTTAGACAGCCTATATGTTAAAATATTTGTTTTAGGGTACAAGATAACTATGCAAGAAATTCTCAATGTACAGTTTCTAGGGCACAGCTTGGCTGAGTAAATTTACTACAGAAACAGGGTCACTGTAACCAAAGCTCCTTTACTCCAGTTAAAGAGATCCTGTCGCCAGACCATTCATTTCATAAAATCTTTCTATATGTTCATTTACCATATTGTAGGTGCGTTATTTACCTGTAAAAGCTTCCCTGAGGACATTTAAAGGCCCAAAAACGATTGCTGGGTGACGTCATTTTCGATATCATGCCAGCAGCTCCAGCTACCTCTCAAGTGACACTCTACAGCAGGGTTTCTCATGGAAGTCTAGGGTTCCTCCAGAGGTTGCTAGGGGTTCCTTAAGCAATGTGCAATATTTGCCTCTTAGATAAGTTCCCACTTGACACCATTGATAATTCTAGTTATCTGTAAGAGGGGATTCTTCCCAATGACCACAAGTGTAAGGAGCATTCTTTCTACTGACCATCACACTAATGTATCATGTGTTATAGACATATAGAAGTTTATTTCAAGGGTTCCTCTGTGTTTAAAAGGTTGAGAAAGGCTGCTTTGCAGTAATCCCTTTTACTTCTTCCCTCAGAGGTGTATGGAGGTGAATGGAAGGGTGGAGGACTTTGGCAAGCACAGTCAGTTAATTAGACACTATCAGAAAAGGAAAGGCAAGAAATGCAAGGAGGGAGGGGGCTGCACTAGGGAATTGGCTAGTCAAATGTTCTAGCAAATGCAAAGACAAATTGCAAGTGAACATTATTTATGGATAGAAAAACACTGCAAGCAGGCATTTAAAATACTTAATTATTCTGTGCTTTTACCTGCATTTTTTTAAGTTGGTGAATGGGCCTGTTTAATACCTACTTATAAAATAACTAAAGCAAACGTAAATGTATTCAGATTATTTTTACTTTGAGACAATTATGGCTATTTCACAGCAGTGTTTAGCACAGTGGATCGGATTCAGAGGTAGGTGGAGCAGTGGCTGCCCGGTTTGCAGTAGGGGATACTGCTGCCTCCTGGATGTCTGTTTTTGGGATGGCCACAACTATGAACAAAGCAATTGCAATGTGCACCCACTGACCTGTCAAACTCTACAAGCTAAATAAAATTTGGGACAAATACAATCCCATCCAGTTGCAATAGTAGAATTTGGGTGGGCAGTCTGGAGACAGAAAAACTGCTCAACTGCCTGTTTTTACCACCCCCTGACCTCTCGTGTGAAAGGAGATTTAGGGCTCCACTGCAGTGGTCAGACTAAAACTGTAAACATATTTACATGAGAGAACACATGGAAGACCTTAGCAAAGTTCTTTCATTGTCAAATCACAATGCTAAAAAGGAGGACCAAAGAAACCCTATCATGAGAGAATGATAGAAGTTGCCATTTCTAACAATACTCATTTCATGCTGATACTTTGGCTTCAATGTTTTCTGAGTCACTGACCTGGGACACAAATAAAGGTAATGATTTCTGACACTCATGTATGGTATGTATGTTCCAAATATGGTGCCCAAAAAATATTGACACCAGACACAGCTGGTCAACTAGTATATTTTAGAAGCATGCCAGCAGTGGCAGCCCCTGTATAATGACAGGATCGCTTACATTGGAACCGAGTTTAAAAAGTGAAGATATGGTATGTTACTTGGGCCTGAGTAGTACCCTGAAGTTTACCTTTTGCCCTGAATTCCTCCTAATATAAAGCAGTGCACTTCCTAGTGTGTGAGGGTGGCTAGGCACTCATGTGCCCACACCTTTATTGCTCTACAATGCCTTGAAAAACTATTCATACCCCTTGAAATTTTCCTACATTTTGTCATGTTACAACCAAAAAACATAAATGTATTTTATTGGGATATGGTTTTCAATTTTTTTTACAAATAAATATCTGAAAGATGTTGTGTGCATTTGTATTCAGCCCCTTTACTCTTATACCCCTAACAAAAATCTAGTGGAACCAATTGCTTTCAGAAGACACCTAATTAGTAAATAGAGTCCACCGGTGTGTAATTTAATCTCAGTATAAATACAGCTGTTCTGTGAAGCCCTCGGAGGTTTGTTAGAGAACATTAGTGAACAAACAGCATCATGAAGTCCAAGGGACACACCAGACAAGTCAGGGATAAAGTTATGGAGATGTTTAAAGCAGGGTTAGGTTATAAAAAAATTATCCCAAGCTTTGAACGTCTCATGGAGCACTGTTCAATACATCATTTGAAAATGGAAAGAGAATGGCACAACTGCAAACCTACCAAGATCTGGCCATCCACCTAAACTGACAGACGGGCAAGGAGAGCATTAATCATAGAAGGCGCCAAGAGGGCCATGGTGACTCTGGAGGAGCTGCAGAGATCCACAGCTCAGTTGGGAGAATCTGTCCACAGGACAACTATTAGCCATGCATTCCACAAATCTGACCTTTATGGAAGAGTTGCAAGAAGAAAGCCATTGTTGAAAGAAAGCCATGATAAGTCCCATTTGCAGTTTGCGAGAAGCCATGTGGGAGACATGGCGAACATGTGGAAGAAGGTGCTCTGGTCAGATGAGACGAAAATTTAACTTTTTGGCCCAAAAGCAAAATGCTATGTGTGGCATAAAACTAACACTACACATCACCCTGAACATACCATCCCCACCATGAAGCATGGTGGTGGCAGCATCCTGTTGTATGGATGCTTTTCGTCAGCAGGGACAGGAAAGTTAGTCAGAGTTGATGGGAAAATTGATGGAGACAAATACAGGGCAATCTTAGACGAAAACCTGTTAGAGTCTGCAAAAGACTTGAGACTGGGGTGGAGGGTTACCTTCCAGCAGGACAATGACCCTAAACATAGTCAGAGCTACAATGGAATAGTTTAGAACAAAGCATATTCATGTGTTAGAATAGCCCAGTCAAAGTCCAGACCTAAATCCAATTTAGAATCCATGGCAAGACTTGAAAATTGCTGTTCACAGACGCTCTCCATCCAATCTGAGAGAGCTTGAGCTATTTTGCAAAGAAGAATGGGCAAAAATGTCACTCTCTAGATGTGCAAAGCTGGTAGAGACATCCCCAAAAAGACTTGCAGGTGTAATTTCAGCAAAAGGTGATTCTACAAAGTATTGACTCGGGGGGGGCTGAATACAAATGCACGCCACACTTTCACATATTTATTTGTAAAAAAAAAATAAAAAATTTAAAACCATTTATCGTTTTCCTTCCACTTCACAATTATGTGCTACTTTGTGTTGGTCTATCACATAAAATCACAATAAAATACATTTACAAGGGGTATGAATTATTTTTCAAGGTACTGTATATCTGCAATGTGAGATCTCAGACACCACTGCTTCTGACTGCTAGTCTTAGGAGTTGCGTTGGATTTGGTGATACCACTACTGTGCTTCTCACTGCTTTCCTTGCTGGCTCAGACAGGACGAAACATAACTCTACAGTGTAGAGTAAGGCATTGTGAGTAATGGTGAAAGGCCAGCTGCAGGGAAGACCACAGGTAATTCTAACGACTAGTCCTCGACATGCCTTTTCTTGGGACACAACTTACAGAATTCAGTTTTTGTTTAAGAAAGTAGAACATAAACAGTTAGTTTTCCCCGTAGTTCCTCATGGATTCGTGCTATTAACATGGTTCCAGAAGTAGAAAGATAATAAACTGTGCACTTGGAGGATACGTGCAGCTGTTAGCCCTTGTACACACGGTCGGACATTCCGATGGACAATGTCCGATAGGACCGTGTTGTCGGATAATCCGACAGTGTGTGGGCTCCATCGGACTGTTTCCGTCGGAGTATCCGACGGACCAAGTTTTCCAGCTGGGCTATAAAATTTTCCGACAACATGATCCGATCGGACTTTGTCCGATCATGTGTAGAGAATTCTGATCGGACAAAGTGCCACGCATGCTCAGATCAAATTCCTAGCCCAAAGCTATTGGCTACTAGCCTGAATGTAGTCCCGTCCTAACGAAATAACGTCATCGTGTTAAGTACGATCGGATTTTCTGACAACTTTGTCCGACTGTGTGCATGCAATAGTTTCGGACAAAACCCGTCGGACAAAATCCGATGGATTGGTTGTCGGAATGTCCGACCATGTGTGCAAGGGCTAAGAGTTATTTAGAATGAGTATGCAAGGAATATACCTGACACCTTGAGTCTATGTACAACTGTGTTTACCCAAGTATCCCTGCTCAGTATAGAAAAGATCACCTTCAAAGCTAGGGCAAAAAAACATGAAAGTACTATAAAGACACATATAATTTACCTATACTGTACCTGTACTGTATGTACTACTTAGAACACCTTGGACATTCATGGAATGTGTATATAACGGCTTTATGCAAAATCATATATTATATCAGCAAAAATTGATTTTGTTCATAGAACACATTGGACATGTATAGGATGTGAATACAAAGGGTTGATTCAAATTCCTGCCTAAGATCAGCAAAAACTATAAGTAATAGGATTTAAATTGCAGTGGCTCATTTGCATTGTAAAGTAGTCCAGAGACGCCCAATGAATGACGTGACTTGACCTGATTCAACTGGTCACCAGATCTGAACAGCATTATGACATGGAATGGTCGGCACCTTCTACAGTTAAAATGCCTTTTTTATTTATTCATATCAAACTTGGTGAGATGACAGTAAGGCTTGGAAAAGGTTAGAGATCTCAAAACACTGCAGCTGCTATATAGTTGCTGTTGTGATCATGGTTATGAATTTTAATATGGAGAAATAGAAAAGCTCTTTGACTGGTCATGCTAGCCATTCCATACTATGGCTCATTTGTATATAATACCTGAAAGTAGAGCAGATAGTTTAAGGTTTTCCCATGAATGAAGACTGGGGTATATTCTTCCAATACATGCTGCCTGTGGATCTACTCATTCTGGTGGCTGACTTTATTATTGTTATGCTAAATATATATAAAATGCAAATACTGTCTGTTTTTCTCTTGAGGATTTCCTAATAAAGCTTCTTAAAAACAATATTTTGCCTTCATATTTCCAACATGCCCAATTTAATGACACCATTTCAGCTTCAGAGGATTAAAGTTCTGACATACAGAGGGTCTTTGATGTAAGGAAAGCTTTCCCATACATTTCTAAGCGTAGGAGGTCAGAACTTCCTGCTTTCCATGACTACACATCACATCTGTGATGTCAACTCAAGCCAAAGCATAATAATCAATGGAACAGGCCACTGCAAAACTACCTCCGAACGTCTTGAGAAGAAAAAATACACCTTTAGCATTTAGTATATACTGGCTTCTCAAAACAACAAATATATTAATTAGAGGTTGGATAAAAAAAAAATTGTAGGGTAACATGTTTGATAGTCCATTGAAAAAGGTCTATACATGAAAACAATAAAACAAAAGGGTCAGTACATCAGACCAAAGTACTAAAGGGTGGACACTTTATAAGGATAAAGGTATACTTGGTACACAATTGTGGAGAACATGGCAAGCACAAATATTGTATTTGATGAACAGGTCAGAAATTGTCCACCAGTTATGAATTTTGTTATAGTGCATTTTGCCAAAGACAAGCATCTTAGAAGTGTGGCTGTCAGATGGATTAATAATCATCTCTGCTGCTGTTTATGCCCCACTTCTTTATAGGACAAAAATAAAATATGAGGATAAAAATGTATATATATATATATATATATATATATATATATATTTCATCCTTTGCACTTCTGAATTACTGCTAAAAAGTTGCAGTTGCCAAAGAACCTTAAAGTAGATCTGCACCACAAACAAAAAAACAAATTCAATGCAATTTACAATGCAAATATGGTTTTCCCCGTGGTGTCAGAGGGGGCTGGGTCACCCATTTAGGTAAACGGGTTACCCCGCCCCTTCTGACACCAGGGGAAAGCCATAGGGAAGTCTCCGTGCATCAGAGGGGGGCAGGGTCACCGGGTGGCCCTGTCCGCCGTTATATAAGAGCTGTCGCCTGAACAGAAGCGTCACACAACGGGAGACTGCCATTGAGGTGGATCATCCGGAGGAAGAAGAAGCCGGATGAAGATGACAGATGAGAAGATCGGAGGAAGAAGCAGAGGAAGATAGAGGAAGAAGCGAGGAAGAAGAAGATGGAGGAAGAAGAGGAAAAACGAAGAAAGAACAGAAGAAGATGGAAGAAGAAGCAGGGAAAGAAGAAGACATTAATAAAGGAATTGTCAAAAACCGGCTATTGTCTTTTTTAACATTGTTGACACTTTTTTGGTGAAATGGTAGGGGTACAAATGTACCCCACTACCAAGTCACACGGGGCAGGATCTGGGGGTTCCCTTGTTAAAGGGGGCTTCCAGATTCTGATAAGCCCCCACCCACAGACCCCCACAACCACCGGGCAAGGGTTGTGGGAATGAGGCCCTTCTCCCCATCAAACTGGGGACAAGGTGCTTTGGGAGGCTACCCCAAAGCACCCTCCCCATGTTGAGGGCATGTGGCCTGGTACGGTTCTCTCATCCCCCCTCTTTTCCTGTGGCCTACCAGGTTGCGTGCTCGGATAAGGGTGTGGTATGGATTTTTGGGGGGACCCCATGCCATTTTAAAAACAAATCGTGGCGCGGGGGTTCTCCTTAAAATCCATACCAGACCCTTCGGTCTGGTGTGGATTTTAAGGGGGGCCCTCACTCCATTTTTTTTTATCTTTGCCGCGGGGTTCCCCTTAATATCCATACCAGACCTGAAGGGCCTGGTATGGAATTTAGGGGGACCCCCACAACATTTTTTTTACATTTTGATTCAGGGTTCCCCTGTGGGGGAATCCCGTGCCGTTGTTTTCAAACACTTTTTATTAAAATAATTTGCATATTAACCTTGAAAATAAGCACTTTTGATTTCTCCCATAGACTTTTAAAGGGTGTTTCCGCGGCTTTCGGATTTGCCGCGAACACCCCAAATTGTTTGCTATTCGGTGAACAGCCAGTGCTCAAGTCAAATTCATGTTCGACCCAAACATAAAGCCCATCCCTAATGCAAACTACTCACTAGGGGGAAAACCCCTGGGGTAAATAAAGGATGGAGACAGATGTGGGGGATTCCTAATAGATGACAGATTGAGTAATAGCATGCAATGTCAAGCTGCAGCTACCAAAGCCGGCAAATATTAGAATGCATAAAAAAAGGGATATACTCCAGAGATCGAACGATAATCCTACCACTTTATAAAACTCTGGTTAGGCCACATCTTGCATATTCTGTCCAGTTCTGGTCACCAGTCCTCAGAATGGCTGTGCTGGAACTGGACAGAGTCCAAAGAAGGGCAACAAAACTAATAAGGGGACTGGAGGACCTCAATTAGTGGAATGACTGCAAGCACTAAAATTATTATTTTCGCTTTGGAAACCGCAGCTTGGCATTGGATGTTATTATTGAGCTTATGATCTACCAAAACCCCAGATCCTTCACTACGGATCCCCCCAGTTGTACTCTCCCTAGTATGTATGATGCATGCATATTATTAGCCCCCAAGTGCATAACTTTACATTTATCAATATTAAACCTCATCTGCCACTTAGTCGCCCAATTAAACAGTGCATTGAGGTCGGCTTGTAAATTGGAGACATCCTGTAAGGACATTATTCCACTGCATAGTTTGGTGTCATCTGCAAAGATTGAAATGGTACTTTTAATCCCAGACCCTATATCATTTATAAAGCTATTGAAAAGTAAGGGTCCCAACACTGGACTTTGGGGTACACCACTGATAACCTTAGACCATTCAGAGTAAGAATCATTAAACACTAGTCTCTGAATTTGGTCTTTTAGCCAGTTTTCTATCCATTTACAAACTGATATTTCCAAGCATGTAGACCTTAGCTTACACATTAGCCCTTGTACACACAGTCGGACATTCCGACAACAAAATCCGTCTGATTTTTTCTGACGGATTTTGTCCGAAACTGGTGTTGCATACACATGGTTGGACAAAGTTGTCGGAAAATCAGATCGGAACATGATGACATTCGTTGGTTACAACGGGACTACGTTCAAGCTAGTAGCCAATGGCTTTGGTCTTGTAATTTGATCTGAGCATGCGTGGCACTTTGTCCAATCTGAATTCTCTACAAACGATCGGACAAAGTCCGTTGGATCATGTTGTCGGAAAATTTTATATCCAACACGGTCCGATCAGACATTTTCCGTCGGAATTTCCAACCGTGTGTGCAAGGGCTTAGTCGTGTGTGGGGAACTGTATCGAACGCTTTTGCAAAATCCAAGTATACCACATTCACAGCCACCCCTCTGTCCAAGGTTTTAGTTACCTCTTTATAAAAGGAAATCTGATTTGTTTGAGTACTTGCACTCTATGGTATCCCCTCTGAGAATCCTTTTCCCAATGAAAATTCTTTTTTTTTATTTTAAATGGAAATACCTTGTATATTCTTCTTTCTCCTGCACTTCCTGGCACGTCCGCCCAGGCAATTATGTCCCCAGGTGATTCACGAGAGCTCCTGTGATGGCAGTGTCATATATCCCAGGAGTCCTTGGGACTTGCTTAGTGACAAAATCTTGTGTTATTTATTTCCAGATCGTTGCTACGGCAACGTGTCAGGAGGATGGATCGCTTCGCTGTGACATTACTGCGCAGGTGCAAGATTGGGAGGTGCATGCTGGGAATCCAGCTGCACCTAGTCCCAAAAATAGATACCAGAGGGCTTCAGATGCCCACACTGGGCAAGTCCCCTGCCAGCTTCCGAGATCAAAGTAGTCTTTATTTTAAAATGAAATTAACCGGAATACACTATAGGCACTAGCTAAATGTGCCAGTTGAACAAATGACAGCGGCATTTAAAAAAAAATTTGACTTGGGGGACTGGAACTCCACTTTAAACTCTCCGGTATCTTCCCGAATATAGAAGCTAAACTAATAGGACTATAGTTACTTGGTAAAGACTTTGTTCCCTTTTTACATATAGGCACCACATTGGCCCTACATCAATCCAGTGGTACTATTCCTGTCAGTAATGAGTCCCTAAAAATTAGAAACAATGGCTTTGAAATTACAGAGCTCAATTATTTTAGGATCCGTGGGTGGATACCATCTGATCCAGGTGCTTTATCAACCTTAATTCTGTCTAAATATTTCTGGACCATATAACTTTTGAGCCAATGTGGATCATTTGGGGCTGTGTCAATACCATCCCCATTATGGACATGAGCTCCCCCATGCTCCTTTTTTATACACAGAACTGAAGAATGTATTTAATAAATTTGCCTTCTCTTTGTCCCCAGTCACCCACTCTAGATTATTTTGTGAAGGGCCTACATGCTCAGACCTGACCTTTTTACTATTAATATATTTGAATAATTTTTTGGGGGTTTGTCCTATCTTTTGCAATTTGTCGATAAACTGGACCATAAAATTGTCCTGTAATAGGTTTATAATTTTTTTGCCCTTTAACTGTTCGAGCAGTGCCATTACTCCAGTCAATTTCCGGGTAGTTAAAATCCCCCATTATTATCACTGTTTCAACCCTTGTAGCCCTTTCCGTCTGTGAAAGAAGCTGAGTCTCCACCTCCTCATTAACAATGGGTGGTCTATAACGAACTCCAATGATTAACTTTGAACTACACACATCTATATGCAGTTCCACCCATAATGCTTCAGCCACATCAAACTCTCCACTAAAGCACTATAATTTCCAATGGTTGTTTGCAACGTGGAAACTTTCTTTTCACCTGCCATAACCCTCCCCCCATCTATCCCCATTCCACCCTTCATTAATGTCTGACCCCTAACTGACCTGTCTTCCCGATTGAATTCTAGTTCACCATCCCCCCTCAATCCTAGTTACTCCTCCAACTTTCCCATAAATCTCTCCCCCAGCACAGCAGCCCCCCTTCCATTCAAGTGCAAACCATCTTTAGCATATAGGTTGCACCCCAATGAAAAGTTTGCCCAGTGCTCTAGAAACAAAATCCCTTCCTTCTTACACCAGATCTTAAGCCATGCATTCAGCTTATTAATTACCCTCTGCCTTTCTTGTGTTGTGCATAGCACAGGCAATATTTCAGAGAATATCACTTTGGAGGTCCTTCCCTTCAACTTGCAGCCTAGTTCTTTAAATTGATTCTTAATCATATTCTGTCATTGGTTCCAACATAGACCAAGAATCCGCCACAGAGACCACTTTTATCTTGTAGTGGACCGCTGGCCGAACACGAGGATACCGAGCTCATGGCAGCTAGCTGCTGCCATAACGATATCTGTCCTCAAAGTAAGGACATATATCGGCATGCAGTGGTCTGGAAGTGGTTAACTCTCTACTTTAGTTCAAAATTCCACTTATTTCCACAATTTCCAGATGCAAGCCAGCTTTAGCTGGGAGCCAGCCCAGTTTTTACTTCCTCGGAAGAGCGTGTCACATTGATGAAAGCATTTTATATATGTAAGTTACTTCTTTTGAATAAACTACCTTTTAAATAAGTACTTCACTATGGCGGTTTTTACTATTACATATGATACTTGTTGGAGATGAGGAATTTCTGCCTGAAGCATCACTGTTTGGTGAGTTTGAGAGTATAGGTCTCTACCTAAGGTGAGCTGCTAGGTTGCACGGTGATGGAGAAGTTTCTCACAGGACTGAGATCTCATCATGAAAGAAGCTGTTTTGATTTGTGTCATTATGTCACTATTAATGGACTTTAAAAAAGCGCTATTCCCTTTAGTTGATCCCTTTATGGAATAGCTTTTACCAGTTATAACACTGGAAATTGATTATACCACTTAGGAGCACTATGAATTATAGCTTTTGGCCACTTACCACTATTAATATCTTTTTTTCATTTATACAAATATTCATTTATATAAATATTGTTTATAGCACTGAAAATCATACATAATAATTGCCATTATTTGTTGGGTGATATTTACAGCATTGGTATATGGTTCACAACAAAGTAGGTACTTAAAGTGGTTGTTAGCCCACTTTTATTAAATATAACAGCAGTTCAAATCGACAAACTTGAGTTCCAAAAGTCTCAAGAAGCTGAGTTGTACTATAGTCAGAGTCCAGACACCAATTCCACTGAAAAGCTCTGGCAGAGTTTGAAGTAGGCTATTCAAGCAATACATCATCCCCCCCAAAAAGTATAACCTCCTAAGTGCTAGGCAGGTCAAATCATCTGCTAAAATAAGTTTTGGCTGTCACGATGATCAATCTATAGGGTACTAAACGATATGGTCAACATTGACTCTCCTCTGTTCTATGTGAAATACAAGATGGAGTACTCTTTCAGTGTTCTTTTTATTTTTACATTACGGATTTGGCCGATAGGCCCCTTGCTCCCGTAGCATTGCTATAACTTGAACTGTATGGTTTCATATATTCTCAATAAAGTCCTTGTAAAAAAAAAAAGTATTTAGCTGGGATTACTGCCAATAAAGTAGCTACTAAATATACAAGCTCACATTGTTGCTCCATAAGTTACAGTAATGATATATATTTTATGAATAAATATTATAAACAATGTATAATTGGTTGTTTGTTAAATAAGGGTTCAACAACCTTTTGTATAGATGACGGTCAATATGTGAAAACATTTAAAAATGACATCCCTGCTCTGCCAAGGTAAGAAGGTTACAACAAACCAGGACTGGTATAGGATTTGAATTTATTCTATGCAACAAGGCATATTAAGTGAATTCTGTATTTCCACTGAGATGTACAATGCAGTCTGTATCCCCAGTGGATAGCAGCGTACAACAGTAAGAAAGTGAGCAAGGTTGGCCAACTGTATACCTCCCCGAGGAGAGCCATGATAATGCGAAAGCATAAGTGATTCGCAGTCTGGGACAGGTCCAATCTGCCCTAGGCAACATATGGTAGCTCCCATCTCAGCAGCAAGGCGTTCATTCTAGTGAATAAATACACTTCATCCCCTATGTGTCACGAAGCAGAAGACATCCTATTCCCCTATGATAAGACATTCAGAGAACAAATTGTACTTCCCAGGATACACTAAAACAATTTGCGGCTGATATAAGACACTTGTTTTTACTTCATTAAAAGGAAGTAGAAAAAACACAGCAATAGATGTCGTTCCTGGGCCTGAGAACTAGCCAGCTAGACGTGAGCAATGCAAAAGACGCTCAAATAGCATACACAAACAATGAATAGACTTCATCACTCAAGTTCTTAATTGCTTGTATCCTGGTTGTGCGCATTCTTTATTTGTTGTAATCACAGGACAGATCATTACTAAGGTTCTTCTTAATTGTTTTCCTTGCGCTTCTGACTTTATATAACAAATCAACTCAATATAAACTTTATTAGTGAATCATCTTGCTTAGTACTGAGAGGGTTACAGAAAGATTGTTAAATGTCTCTAGAATTCCAGAGACCTTTAAGACCTCTGAGCAGCTGTCCATGTCTGGAGCACAAACCTCAGGCCAGGAGGAGTCTAAATACACTCTCAGCACAGGAGAGGCTTGTGACACTGAGCAGATGGTGAAGATCCTTGAAACGTGCCTCCTTGCATGCTACTAGCGCTAACGAGGGACAGTGCTGCTTCTCATGCTTCTTTTAAACATCCTTCCTAGACTATAGGGTTACCTCAAAAATCATGTCTGGCCAAAACAGTCACTTGACCACTCTACATATTGCAGGCCAATTAAAATAAGCTTCAGATAACTGTTGATTTTTTTATTTTTATTTTTAATTACTGATGTACAGGCATGTAAAATGTTACCTGCTCTGATGGTTATTGGAACAAGCTTGTATCTTATTTAATTAGGCAAAGAAGAAATTGTTTAATTACTCCCACAAATCAGTAAAACAAGCTGCCATTTTTGACACCCCATTGGATTTCAGATCCCAGGTTATGGGTAGCTGGTTTTCTCATTTGTGTACTAGCGGAAACATCTGAAGCGGCGGCAGCAGATTGATTGTTATAAGAAACTTGCAGCCTCATTGATGACAGTGACTGACAACACTGTGTAGTTACTCTGAAATGGTTACATTCCATCAACTGGATGAGAGGTGCACAAACTGCAGTTTACAACCACAAGTCTGTTCTTGGTGTCAATTTAAAGAGTTATCAATTACAAAATTAAAAAAATATAGTGACTGCAAGGAGAGACTTACTAAAGTTGATCGTTTATAAAGAAAAAATGCACATACTGTATATTTGCAGGAAAAAAATAGCATTTATTTAATTTTTTTTCACAGGAGCCTGCAAAGCGTTTTTGCACCCGCAATCAGTGAATTGTCAATGGAATGCTCCTGCAAACTCTTCCTTCGGCTCTATGGCCAGAGTTATGAGCTTTCAGCTGGAGAGTTGTTCGAAGTGTCAATGGACTTAGTGCAATGCTTACTGTAATCGTGTTTCATTGAGAACTACAAGCCCATCTGCTGCAGTGGCAGAGGAGCCTTGTGGTTCATTCACAGATCTCAGCTCCAATTTGCACCATGTTACACCCAAGAAACAGGTGTTGTACAAAATCTGGAGCTGACCTTTAAGAAGTCTCAAGAAAGTTGCCATTTGAATCAAGGTTTGGGCATCATTAAGGTGTATGCCAAAGCACAAAAAAAGCATAGTTCCTACTCATTATATACGTACACACTTTCTCAATGTTTTTGCCCCTTAAACAGGCTAACCTGCTGATGTGCTAGAAATATGGTTTGCCCTACCTTCCTCTTTGATATGACAATACACTAATTTTGGCTTTAAATTCCACGGCTGGTGTTGTCAGACCTGCCTACTTCATTTAGGGTTTATTATTAAGAACCCAAACTTTGCATTATCATCTTCATAACCCTTCCTTGTGCACAAGCAGGCAAGCTATGACTGGTATGTGTTTTGGCACACCAGAACGCATGGTAACAAAATACATTGGGGTTGACTAAAGGCAAATAGTCTGTGCACTTCAAGTGCAGTTATGGTAGATCTGAGGGGAAGCTCTGGAATGAGGAAAAGCTCTGCTGATTTTTATTATCCAATCACGTGCAAGTTGAAATGCTGTCTTTTTTTTTTTCCTTGCATGTTCGCCTCCGATCTAGAGCAACTGTACTTGCAGGGAAGAGACTATTTGCACAACCCCAGTGTGTTCTGGTGAAGTGTGCAGGTGCAAAGACTTGTTTGGTGCGATTTTAGTGTGTTGGACAAGCAATTTGAATCAATGGGTTGCCCTAATACCGTTTGCACTGTCATAGCTGCTCAGTAGCTGTGAATGGAACCGTATGACAGCTTCACACTGTCCCATTGAACTTTTGCTAAAGTGCAACTCTTGAATATTGCATCTTTGGTGCACTTTCTGAAGCCACATCAAAACCATAAGTCCCCGTTCACACTTGTGCAATGCGATTGTGATGCAATTTTTTTCATTGCGTGTTTGGTTATTACCAGCAGAATTGTATTGCAAATTCAATGTGAATTTAATGCGCTTAGAATGTAAATAAGGCACAGAAGCATTTTGTGCTCAGGCCAATCGAAAAGGCAAGAAAAAAATGGGTGTTAACTTCCTGTGCTCTTCCCTGTTTTCTTTTGTGGGGAGAGTATTGTTGAGGAGTGTGGTTTCTTTGTGAGTAGTCAGTGAGGATTTTGATTTTTGGTCATTATGTTTGGTCATATGCCATTGATCATGGTAGCAGTTGTAAGGCCGCGTACACACGCGCGGACTGTTTGCCCAACCTTGTTCGTCTAAGGCCGCGTACACACGGGCGGACTGTTCGCCCAACCTTGTCCGCTGAACAGTGTTTGGGCGGACAGTCCGCTCGTGTGTGGGCTTTCAGCGGACAGTTTCAGCGGACAGTTGGACGGACAAAGTCTTTCGGAAATTCCGAAAAACTGTCCGCTGAAACTGTGTTTGAGCGAACAGTCCGCCCGTGTGTGGGCCTGTCCGCTGTACTTTCGAAATGAGCGGACTGTTCCCGCTCGGAAAGTCCGCCCATTTCGAGCGCGTGTACAGGTAGGCGGGGCCCGCGAAGGAGACGTCGCGGGCTCCGCCGCCTGGAATGGACTTAAAGGGGAACCCCAACGCCGAAAAAAATCGGCGTGGGGGTTCCCCCAAAGTCCACACCAGACCCTTGTCCGAGCACGCTACCCGGCCGGCCAGGAAAGGGGGGCGAGCGAGCGCGCCCCCCCTCCTGAGCCGTACCAGGCCGCGTGCCCTCAACATGGGGGGTGCCTTGGGGAAGGGGGGGCCACGCGGCCCCCCCACCCCAAAGCACCTTGTCCCCATGTTGATGAGGACAAGGGCCTCTTCCCGACAACCCTGGCCATTGGTTGTCGGGGTCTGCGGGCGGGGGGCTTATCGGAATCCGGGAGCCCCCTTTAAGAAGGGGGCCCCCGGATACCGGCCCCCCACCCTATGTGAATGTGTATGGGGTACAATGTACCCCTACCCATTCACCTGTGAAATAAAGTACAAAAAAAAACACAACACAGGGAAAAAATATTTTATTGCACAGCTCCGGGGGTCTTCCGTCTTCGGGGGTCTTCTCGCCGGACTCCTCCACTATCTGTGTGTAGCTCTTTTACTAGCGGAGGAGTCCGGCTTTCTTCCTCCCCGCCGCCGGCCTCTTCTCCCGACTTCGGGGGTCTTGTCCCCCTCTTCGGTTCTTCTGCCGGGCCACCGCGCCTTCTTGTAGCTCTTTTGCAGGCGGTGGCCCGGTCTTCTGTCGCCGCTGCCTTCCGTTCTTCTGCCGCCGCCTTCGGTTCTTCTGCCGGGCCACCGCGCCTTCTTGTAGCTCTTTTACAGGCGGTGGCCCGGTCTTCTGTCGCCGCCGCCGCCGCCTTCCGTTCTTGTTCTTCTTGTTCTTCTTCTTCTTCTTCTTCTTCTCCAGGAGATGTTGACACGTCGCTCTCTCCGGCCGGAATGCCAGAGCCGCGCTGTGCGGTCACTTATATAGTGACAATGGGGCGGTGTCACATGGTATATGTCACATGGGTTGGTCACATGGGTTGATGTCACATGGGGACTATGACATCGTAAGGGGGCGGGGTCACCATGTGACCAACCCATGTGACATATACCATGTGACACCGCCCCATTGTCACTATATAAGTGGCAGCGGAGCGTGTCCCTGGCATTCCGGCCGGAGAGCTCGTCGAGTCAACATCTCCAGGAGAAGAAGAAGAAGAACAAGAAGAAGAACAAGAACGGAAGGCGGCGGCGACGACAGCGGCGACAGAAGACCGGGCCACCGCCTGTAAAAGAGCTACAAGAAGGCGCGGTGGCCCGGCAGAAGAACCGAAGAGGGGGACAAGACCCCCGAAGTCGGGAGAAGAGGCCGGCGGCGGGGAGGAAGAAAGCCGGACTCCTCCGCTAGTAAAAGAGCTACACGAAGATAGCGGAGGAGTCCGGCGAGAAGACCCCCGAAGACGGAAGACCCCCGGAGCTGTGCAATAAAATATTTTTTCCCTGTGTTGTGTTTTTTTTTGTACTTTATTTCACAGGTGAATGGGTAGGGGTACATTGTACCCCATACTCATTCACATAGGGTGGGGGGCCGGTATCCGGGGGCCCCCTTCTTAAAGGGGGCTCCCGGATTCCGATATGCCCCCCGCCCGCAGACCCCGACAACCAATGGCCAGGGTTGTCGGGAAGAGGCCCTTGTCCTCATCAACATGGGGACAAGGTGCTTTGGGGTGGGGGGGCCGCGTGGCCCCCCCTTCCCCAAGGCACCCCCCATGTTGAGGGCACGCGGCCTGGTACGGCTCAGAAGGGGGGGGCGCGCTCGCTCGCCCCCCTTTCCTGGCCGGCCGGGTAGCGTGCTCGGACAAGGGTCTGGTGTGGACTTTGGGGGAACCCCCACGCCGATTTTTTTCGGCGTTGGGGTTCCCCTTTAAGTCCATTCCAGGCGGCGGAGCCCGCGACGTCTCCTTCGCGGGCCCCACCTACCTGTACACGCGCTCGAAATGGGCGGATTTGCCTCCTCCTTACGTGGGCGAGTCCGTTCATTTCAAAAGTTGAGCGAACTGTTTGGCAAACAGTTCGCTGAAACAGTCCGCTCGTGTGTGGGCAAGTCCGCTCATGCAAATTTTGAGCGGACTGTTTGCCGAAACTGTTTGACGAACAAGGTTGGGCAAACAGTCCGCGCGTGTGTACGCGGCCAAACAGTTTCGGCAAACAGTCCGCTCAAAATTTGCATGAGCGGACTTGCCCACACACGAGCGGACTGTTTCAACGAACTGTTTGCCAAACAGTCCGCTCAACTTTTGAAATGAACGGACTCGCCCACGTAAGGCGGAGGCAAATCCGCCCATTTCGAGCGCGTGTACAGGTAGGCGGGGCCCGCGAAGGAGACGTCGCGGGCTCCGCCGCCTGGAATGGGCTTAAAGGGGAACCCCAACGCCGGAAAAAATCGGCGTGGGGGTTCCCCCAAAGTCCACACCAGACCCTTGTCCGAGCACGCTACCCGGCCCGCCAGGAAAGGGGGGCGAGCGAGCGCGCCCCCCCTCCTGAGCCGTACCAGGCCGCGTGCCCTCAACATGGGGGGGTGCCTTGGGGAAGGGGGGCCGCGCGGCCCCCCCACCCCAAAGCACCTTGTCCCCATGTTGATGAGGACAAGGGCCTCTTCCCGACAACCCTGGCCGTTGGTTGTCGGGGTCTGCGGGCGGGGGGCTTATCGGAATCCGGGAGCCCCCTTTAAGAAGGGGGCCCCCGGATACCGGCCCCCCACCCTATGTGAATGAGTATGGGGTACAATGTACCCCTACCCATTCACCTGTGAAATAAAGTACAAAAAATACACAACACAGGGGAAAAAATATTTTATTGCACAGCTTCGGGGGTCTTCCGTCTTCGGGGGTCTTCTCGCCGGACTCCTCCGCTATGTGTGTGTAGCTCTTTTACTAGCGGAGGAGTCCGGCTTTCTTCCTCCCCGCCGCCGGCCTCTTCTCCCGACTTCGGGGGTCTTGTCCCCCTCTTCGGTTCTTCTGCCGGGCCACCGCGCCTTCTTGTAGCTCTTTTACAGGCGGTGGCCCGGTCTTCTGTCGCCGCTGCCTTCCGTTCTTCTGTCGCCGCCTTCGGTTCTTCTGCCGGGCCACCGCGCCTTCTTGTAGCTCTTTTACAGGCGGTGGCCCGGTCTTCTGTCGCCGCTGTCGCTGTCGCCGCCTTCCGTTCTTGTTCTTCTTCTTGTTCTTCTTCTTCTTCTCCAGGCGATGTTGACACGTCGCTCCCTCCGGCCGGAATGCCAGAGCCACGCTGTGCGGTCACTTATATAGTGACAATGGGGCGGGGTCACATGGTATATGTCACATGGGTTGGTCACATGGGTTGATGTCACATGGGGACTATGACATCGTAAGGGGGCGGGGTCACCATGTGACCAACCCATGTGACATATACCATGTGACACCGCCCCATTGTCACTATATAAGTGGCAGCGGAGCGTGTCCCTGGCATTCCGGCCGGAGGGAGCGACGTGTCAACATCGCCTGGAGAAGAAGAAGAAGAACAAGAAGAAGAACAAGAACGGAAGGCGGCGACAGCGACAGCGGCGACAGAAGACCGGGCCACCGCCTGTAAAAGAGCTACAAGAAGGCGCGGTGGCCCGGCAGAAGAACCGAAGGCGGCGACAGAAGAACGGAAGGCAGCGGCGACAGAAGACCGGGCCACCGCCTGTAAAAGAGCTACAAGAAGGCGCGGTGGCCCGGCAGAAGAACCGAAGAGGGGGACAAGACCCCCGAAGTCGGGAGAAGAGGCCGGCGGCGGGGAGGAAGAAAGCCGGACTCCTCCGCTAGTAAAAGAGCTACACACACATAGCGGAGGAGTCCGGCGAGAAGACCCCCGAAGACGGAAGACCCCCGGAGCTGTGCAATAAAATATTTTTTCCCCTGTGTTGTGTTTTTTTTTGTACTTTATTTCACAGGTGAATGGGTAGGGGTACATTGTACCCCATACTCATTCACATAGGGTGGGGGGCCGGTATCCGGGGGCCCCCTTCTTAAAGGGGGCTCCCGGATTCCGATAAGCCCCCCGCCCGCAGACCCCGACAACCAACGGCCAGGGTTGTCGGGAAGAGGCCCTTGTCCTCATCAACATGGGGACAAGGTGCATTGGGGTGGGGGGGCCGCGCGGCCCCCCCTTCCCCAAGGCACCCCCCCATGTTGAGGGCATGCGGCCTGAAACGGCTCAGGAGGGGGGGCGCGCTCGCTCGCCCCCCTTTCCTGGCCGGCCGGGTAGCGTGCTCGGACAAGGGTCTGGTGTGGACTTTGGGGGAACCCCCACGCCGATTTTTTTCGGCGTTGGGGTTCCCCTTTAAGCCCATTCCAGGCGGCGGAGCCCGCGACGTCTCCTTCGCGGGCCCCGCCTACCTGTACACGCGCTCGAAATGGGCGGACTTTCCGAGCGGGAACAGTCCGCTCATTTCGAAAGTACAGCGGACAGGCCCACACACGGGCGGACTGTTCGCTCAAACACAGTTTCAGCGGACAGTTTTTCGGAATTTCCTAAAGACTTTGTCCGTCCAACTGTCCGCTGAAACTGTCCGCTGAAAGCCCACACACGAGCGGACTGTCCGCCCAAACACTGTTCAGCGGACAAGGTTGGGCGAACAGTCCGCCCGTGTGTACGCGGCCTTACTGCTACTTCTGCAGTGCTGATGGACAAAGCCAGGAGGAAGAGGAGGAGGAAGAGACCGATGAGTACAAGAAGATATTGGGTCCATCCAATTATTCAAAATAGGGAAGAGAGAGGCCAGTTCAGGATCCTCTACAATGATCTCAGGCAGCATGAGGAGAAGTTCTTAAACTATTCCCGCATGTCAGTAAATATGTTTAAATATGTTAGTACCTTTGCCCCTCTTCCTTCTCCTCCTCCCTCCTTTTTCTATCTATCACTGACATACATCCCACTGACCACCAATCCCACTGACCACCAATGTAAGGGCATGCATCCCACTGACTACCAATCCCACTGACCACCAACCCCACTGACCACCAATGTAAGGGCATGCATCCCACTGACTACCAATTCCACTGACCACCAATGTAAGGGCTTGCATTCCACTGACCACCAATGTAAGGGTATGCATCCCACTGACCACCAATGTAAGGGCATGCATCCCACTGACCACCAATCCAAGGGCATGCATCCCACTGACCACCAATCCCACTGACCACCAATCACACTTTCCATCTCTTTTCTTCTTTTACTAGAACTCTTGCCTCTTACCATTCAATTTGATTTTATGTATGGGGTTTAGCCTGTCACTTACATTGGTTTTGTGGTTTTATTTCTTAGCTTCGATTAATTACTTTGGCTGCTTGGTACACATTTGGAATATCAGAACACCACCTTTCGGAATAGTGTGGAGCCACTGGAAAGGTTGCTTGTTAAGGTAAATTTCATAGATATATTTTGTGAAATGTTGTGCTATGCACCATAGTAAGCTATAGTAAGGAATGCAAAGAATGCAGACAGATATCACAACAAAATTGTCTTCCAAAAAAGTATTTTTTATTTTTTTTTCAAAAACTTTAGTTTGTGATTACATATTTTGCATGATCTATTGTGGAAACAATCTAACTTCCTCTGACTCTCTAACCTCCTCTGACTCTCTAACTCCCTCTGGCTCTCCAACTCCCTCTGGCTCTCCAACTCCCTCTGGCTCTCCAACTCCCTCTGGCTCTCCAACTCCCTCTGGCTCTCCAACTCCCTCTGGCTCTCCAACTCCCTCTGGCTCTCCAACTCCCTCTGGCTCTCCAACTCCCTCTAACTCTCCTACTTCCTCTAACTCTCCAACTTCCTCTAACTCTCCAACTTCCTCTAACTCTCCAACTTCCTCTAACTCTCCAACTTCCTCTAACTCTCCAACTTCCTCTAACTCTCCAACTTCCTCTAACTCTCCAACTTCCTCTGACTGTCTTAACTTCCTCTATCTAGCTTTAACTTAAAGTGGCATTTTCAACGACGGAGCTGCCGTGCGTGTCGGCTCCTGTGCGCATGCAGCGGAGCTACGAGACCCCACCGAGAAGATGGATGCGCCGGAACAACAGGGGACAGCGGTGACATCGCTGGCTCCTGTGTCAGGTAAGTGACACATAATGGACTACTATGCGATGCATAGTAGTCCATTATGCTTTGCCTTTGCAGGGAATGAAAGAGGAAGTAAACTCATCAGGGTTTACTTCCTCTTTAACTGAACTTGAATTCTAACTTACAAAACTTTAGTAACTGAAACTCTATCTCTCCACCTCATCCTCCCTGTCATCTCCCACTCTCTTAACCTCCCTCCCTCACATCTTCATCTCCACTTTCCCCCTAATCTTTTTTCTCTCCATCTCTATTTCCCTGAGCCAGTCAAAATATGATAGCATTTTGGAATAAACTATTCAAAATGACAAAAATAATTTAACAAAAATATAACACTAACACAGAAAGTATGGATTTTCAACATGAAGTTGGTAGTGGCATTAGCAGGTAGTAATCTACAAATTCAAAAAACTTGGTGAACTATGTTCATCAGGCTTGGTTAAATCATGCCATTGTAGTGTTGCTGTTGAAGAGCTTGGTGGTGTTAGCTGGAAGGCTTCACCTTGTGTTGAGGGATATTTCCTCAATGCCACAGGTGGGGATATCTCGGTATCTGGTGGTAAACTTGGGGGCCCATATTGTCTTGGTGTAGGCATGATTGGGGCAACTTCAAGTGATCGATTGCGCTATGGATAATTACTTGCCATTATCAGTTTGTGCTGTTCCATTAGTCTTGCTACAGGTGGAAAACTGATTTGGCATGGATTGTATTTGTTTGTAGAGCTGTGGTGGTCGGTTTTGTGTTGGGACAAGGTCAAGTGGTCTCATATCCATTTGTCTGGTAATATCCGTGGTTTTACTTGGGGGTGAAATTACTGAGGCAACTGGTGAAGGAATGGAATATGGGATTCGTGATTTGGGGGTCTCATACATGCTAGAGGGTTCCACAAAACTAGAGTGAGAAGGGTTTGATGCAGTGTTTGAGGCAGAATAAATGGGAGTAAATACTTGGGTACTAGGACTCTCATGCTTAGGCACAGAAACATGGAGTGGCAAATGAAGGAATGGATGCAATGTTGCACTGCAATCCTCATATTAAAGTAATGGTCTGGCAAGACCTCTTTGAGAAGAAGCACCAAACTAATGGCAAACATAGTGTGAGGGCATCGATTTGATCAGTGATCCCTGACACTATTTGTAGTAATTTATTGGTCTAGTTATCATCAATACTGGGAGCATGCTCCTCCTCCCCCTCCTCCCAACTTGCTTCCGTACTGCAATACAAAAAATTTAAATTGGAACTCTATTATGAAATAAAAAGTATAAAACTGATAGGGGGAGAAGTAAAGGTTAGGGGTAGGACAGGTTCATTATTTAGAAATGGTAGAGTGACCGATTCATGTATGATAACTTACTTCCTCAATTCTAGAACTGGCTTCAAAAATCCATGTATCTGGAGAAGGCATAGGGACACTTTGGGGGGCACCAGACCCACTCCTTCCTTCACGCTGCAGTCTCTGGTGTCTCTGAATTGTGTCCTTGAGGCTCCGCCACCTAGTGCGTATGAGTCCTTCTGTAATAAAAACAAACAGAACTAATTCATTTTCTATTTTTTTTAGGTACCTGGCAACTGGAAATTAATTTGCCAGCTTACACTATGAGTTCAAATTGAGGAAATCTATGGTGAGCACAATTGTGCGGGACACCTGTATTGCCATCTGGGAGGTCCTAAGAGATGTGGTCATGAGAAAACCAAACAAAGAGGAATGGAACGCCAAAGCTGAGTTGTTTCGGGAGCGCTGCAACTTCCCTAACTGTGTTGGTGCCATAGAGGGCAAGTACATCACAATTGTGGTGCCAGTCGATAGTGGGACAACATTTTTTAATTATAAAAAATATTTTCTTTTGTTCTTCTGGCAGTGGCTGATGCAAACCATTCGTTCACCTACATAGACATTGGTTCTTATGGGAGCAGTTCTGACTCCAGCATTCTTTCCCACTCAAGTTTTGGAAGAATGATTCAGGAGAACACACTATCATCATATGGATGATATGGAAGGGGCAATTATAGAGGGGCCAGCATCCATGAGCAATTTAATGACTTCCTTATGAGTCCTGTCAGTCAGGTATCATGGCAGCTTGCCATGCCATTGAATAAAGACCAATAACTTTTTCCCTGTCATGCTGCATCATCTACTATCTGTTACTTTTTTCAATAAATGTGATAAAGTTTTATTGTTCAACAGTGCGTCCATCTATTGTCAACATACTGAGCATGCAATATCATTCCACAACATTACATTGGTGGTCAGTGGGATTGGTGGTCAGTGGGAATCATGACCTTACATTGGTGGTCAGTGGGAGGCATGCCCTTACATCAGTGGTCAGTGGGATGCATGCCTTTACATTGGTGGTCAGTGGAATTGGTGGTCAGTGGAATTGGTGGTCAGTGGGACGCATGCTCTTACATTGGTGGTCAGTGGGATGAATAAATAGAAATATACTTACGTTTATGTTTGCGGACCTGAGGTCTGAAGTCATCCCAGTCTGCATACAGATTTTTACAATGTCAACATACTGAGCATGCAATATCATTCCACAACATTACATTGGTGGTCAGTGGAATTGGTGGTCAGTGGGATGCATGCCCTTACATTGGTGGTCAGTGGGATGCATGCCCTTACATCAGTGGTCAGAGGGATGCATGCCCTAACATTGGTGGTCAGTGGGATGCATGCTCTTACATTGGTGGTCAGTGGGATGCATGCCCTTACATTCGTGGTGAGTGGGATTGGTGGTCAGTGGGATGCATGCCCTTACATTGGTGGTCCGTGGGATTGGTGTTCAGTGGAATTGGTGGTCAGTGGGATGCATGCTCTTACATTGGTGGTCAGTGGGATGAATAAATAGAAATATACTTACGTTTATGTTTGCAAACCTGAGGTGTGATGTCATCCCAGTCTGCATACAGATTTTTACAAATTTCATCCCAGCCTCTGCTCTTCCAGGCATTATTTTTGTATTCTTCAATCTGGCTGTCCCATATATATGGCCTGTCACGGACAAGTCTGATGAGCTCCTCATTATCAATGCTGTTCCGACGCCTGGGGGCCATCATGACTGTTTACAGATGGACATGAGGCAGGAAACAGGAAGTGAGGAGGCAGAACTGGAAGAAGGAGCTGGAGGTGAAGAATTTGCACATATCTGAACCAACAATGCGCTTCCAGAATGATTTACATTAATGTCTATGGAGACTAAATTTGCAACGCAACGCTGTAAATTCGCACAAGACCCTTTTTTATATCGTATCGCATTCAGAGAGGAATCGCAACGCATATATGTGAACAACCGTCATTGAAAACAATTACTTTTGGATGACATGTGAATCTAGTTTTTGTTTAACGCATCACATTCTTATCAACTCGCATAAGTGTGAACCGGCACTAAGACATCATAGATGTCTATGGGAAAGCGCAAGCAACCCACAGGTTAGCTGTGCTTTGCCCAAAGCAGAGTGAGGAACGCATCGGGACAGTGTGAAGCTGCTTTTTAGTTGAAGAGTTAAACGTGCAGTTGGCGTTCTTACCTAGCAAAGGATTTGTATCTCTGTCCATCCAATTCTGAAATTTACACAACCTGGCCAAAAAGGATAGTAAGCCTAATGACCTCACATTTTTCTGTTGCAGTTAAGCAACCCAACTAGGTCACCCCTCTTTCCCAGCCTATGACTGAACACTGAATGCAGGAGACTCAAGTACCAACTCAAGTAGCAGGCCCAAGTACTGCCCTTCCTTTTCTATGTCTACTGTGTAGAGCTTTAAAAAAAGAGATGATGAAATAAAGTCACACTAATAAATATGCAACTACATTTTTTTATTAGTATCTGCTTAGAGACCATCTTAAAGTAGTTGTAAACCCTTACAAACCACTTTGACCTACGGGTAAGCCTAGATTAAGGCTTACCTGTAGGTCCAAGAAATATCTCCTAAACGGTTTAGGAGATATTTATAAAAAGACAGCCACCGCTGTCTACAGTGCATGCACCATAGACAGCGGCTATGCATACTAGCTCATTATGCCTTTGCCTTGCAGGTTGCATTTTTTTTTTTTAAATAGCCTTTACTTCCTCTTTAAAGCCATTCATAGTATTTTCAGGACAGGTTAGTTTGCAATTTGGTTTATTGGATCTACTGACTGTAATGAAGATGCATGCAGTGACTTTGTATGCATGCAAAATCCATAAGCTTTACAAATGCATTAAACGGCTTTAAGCAAGAGACTAGACTGTGGTTCTGCTGTCTGAACAGATGCTGCAGTTTAAAAGTCAGTCTCCGGAATGCATTCTAAACATACACCTTCATTACATCACCTGAACTATCATGAATTTGTCTTTCACAATTGAAAGAACTAGCATGTAATTAAGACTTTAGCTCTGACATGCCATGCATATGAGAAGGAAGAAAACAAATCATGCACCAAAGTGATATTAAAAAACAAAGACGTGTCCTGGTACTAGCAGTTTATTTTACCATGAGAATTTGGAAAAGACCACAATTATCCTGTATAAAGTAGTGTGATCTCCTTTTAGGAAAGAAGACCCATTAGGCCTGGCAGCGCAATATACTGCTGTCCCCCTTCAGCAAAAGGGGTTAATAACACAGAACTGTGCATGTCACCCCAGGCGGTGAGCAGATGGGAACATTACACCAATACCCAGTCTCATTTCATTACATTTACTCCGTTTGTTTGTTAATCGATTCTAATTTGACCGCCGGGATCGTTTAAAAAAACAAAACGCGAGGAGTCTACTTCCCAAGCTGTTGCCTGCTCCTTTCAGGGACAAAACGCAGCCACCGCCTCGGGGCAAATACAATTTCATCTAAACAAATTGAATTTGCTTTACGATAATAGTTCGCTGGCTGTGATGGTAAGTTATGGCTGTGAGCCCTGAATGAGGAGGAGAGCGAAACACGGCGTCACGGGCTAGGGCACTGCATAAGATAGACGTCTCTAAAAACTACCAAGAGTAAGATAAACCATGCTGTGTTAAGGATGCATCATACCACTATTCAGTGCTTCCACTTAGACTTTAGCAGCATTTTCCCCGAATTTCGCATACTCTAGAGAATGTTCACAGGGAAGGTAGGGATGCGAAACAGTTAATGGACTGACTTAAGTGATCTCTCACTAACTGACACTTTAAGCCCTCATGCACACGGCTGCCTGGGCTGTTTGACATCAAATTCAGGAGTCAAAGTGGCGCGTACATCTGCCCATAGAAATCAGCGGCTCTACACAGATATACGCTTCCATTTGAGTAAACATGCATGTGTATAGGTTGCCTGCATCCAGGGTTGTATGTCTGTACATATGTGCATGTTTATACAAATACTGGTGTACACCCTCATGCGGCCATAACTTTCGAAAGATGGATATTCGCAAGCACCTGTGACTGAGGCCGCGTACACACGGGCGGATTGTCTGGCCAACTAAATTCGTCAGACAATCCGACAGAGTCCGTTCAAAATTTGCATGAACGGACTTGACCACACACGTTGAGCAGACAGTCCGCTGAAAGCGTGCGCGATGACGTGTACAGCACGTACGACGGGACTAGAAAAACGACGTCCTATACACTGCAATGCAACCTTCGGCCGTGTAAATCCTTTCTGAGCATGCGCCATACTTAGTCCGTCCAACTTGCCTACACACGAGCGGACTGTCCGCTGAAACCAAGTTTGGACGGACAAAACCAAGTTTGAACGGACAAAATTTCGGAAATTCCGTAAGACTTTGTTCGTCAGACAGTCCGCTGAAAAAGTCCGCTGAAGCCCACACACGAGCGGATTGTCCGCTGAAACACGGTTCAGCGGACTAAGTTGGACAGACAATCCGCCCGTGTGTACGCGGCCTCACAGGCAAGAAAAATACACCCACATTTTAGGTCAGACAGCTCAAGCCAGCCGTGCACGAGGCCTTAGCGAGACTACAGTGAGGGGGACAAAAAAAAAGTATTTGATCCCCTGCTGATTTTGTACGTTTGCCCACTGACAAAGAAATTAACAGTCTATCATTTTACCCCCTTCATGACTAAGCCTATTTTGGCATTTGGTGTTTACAAGTTAAAATCCATATTTTTTGCTAGAAAATTACTTGGAACCCCCAAACATTATATATATTTTTTAGCAGAGACTCTAGAGAATAAAACGGTGATTGTTGCAATATTTTATGTCACATGGTATTTGCGCAGCGGTGTTTTAGACGCAACTTTTTGGGAAAAGGGACACTTTCATGAATTAAAAGAAAACGAAACAGTAAAATTAGCCCAATTTTGTTTGTATAATGTGAAAGATAATGTTACGCCGAGTAAATAGATACCAAACATGTCACACTTCATAATTGCACGCACTCGTGGAATGACGACAAACTACGGTACATAAAAATCTCAATAGGCGACACTTTAAAAAAAAATTCCAGTTACCCGGTTAGATATACAGAGGAGTTCTAGTGCTAGAATTATTGCTCTCGCTCTGACGATCGCGACGATACCTCACATGTGTGATTTGAACACCGTTTACATATGCGGGCGCGACTTCCATATGCGTTTTCTTTGCTTCGCGAACTTGTGGGTGGGACGGTGGGTGCTTTAAAAAAAAAAATGTTTTAAATTTATTTTAAAATTAATAAATTGTTTTAAAAAAATAATAATTTTTGATCACTTTTATTGCTATCACAAGGAATGTAAACATCCCTTGTGACAGTAATAGGTGGTGACAGGTACTCTTTACCCTCCTTTACACTTCAAACTATTTTCGGCAATTCTGAATAGTGTATTTTTTTTTAAATCCGGCGCCATTGGCAGCCGAGTAAACGGGAAGTCATGACGTCGCTTCCGTGTTTACCATTAGGAGACTGGAATGAAGCCACTTACAGCTTCATTCCAGTCCCTGCCCAGCCGCCGGAGGAATCGGATTTGCGATCGGTGCTCCCGATCGAACGGGAGCACTGGTAAGAGCGGCGGGAGGCAGTGGGGGGGGGGGGGCGTCCCCTCCCGCTCCTCTGGCATAACAGCTGAGCTGCTTTTAGCCGCATCATTTGTTATGGCTGGAAAGCCAATCGCCCGCTCGGAAAAACGGTACCGGGATGATGCCTGCAAAGAGCTTGATTTTAATCTTATCAGACCACAATACTTTCACCCAGTTCTCCCTTGACTCATACAGATGTCCATTAGCAAACTTCAGAAAGGCCTTTACATGTGCTTTCTTGAGCAGGGGGACCCTGCACAATTTCAGTCCTTTACGGTGTAGTGCGTTACCAAATGTTTTCTTGATGATTATGGTACCACCTGCGTTTGTGTTTCTTCCATTTGCGAATTAGCTCACAAACTGTTATCACCTTCTCACCAAGCTGCTTGGCGATGGTCTTGTATCCCATTCCAGCCTTGTGTAGGTCTAAAATCTTGTCCCCGACATCCTTGGACAGCTCTTTGGTCTTGGCCATGGTGGAGAGATTGGAATCTGATTGATGGCTTCTGTGGACAGGTGTCTTTTATACAGGTAACAAGCTGAGATTAGGAGCCCTCTTTTAAAGGGGGTGCTCCAAATCTCAGCTTGTTACCCACATAGAATACACCTGGGAGCCAAAGATGTTGCTGATTGATAGGGAATTAAATACTTTTCAATTATTAAAGTGCAAATCAATTTATAACTATTGAAATGCATTTTTACAGATATTTTTGTTGTTATTCTGTCTCTCACTGTTAAAATAAACCTACCATAAAAATTATAGGCTGATCATTTCTTTATCAGTGGGCAAATGTACAAAATTAGCAAGGGATCAAATACTCTTTTCCCTCACTGTATACTCAAAATAAAAAATCACATTAGGATGCAGGCTGATAACAGTAGTTTCTTTTGTTTTTCTCGGTCAGAAAAATGTTACCTTTTGAACTTAGTAGATCTCAGATATTTCCCCTTCCTGTAATAACATGACAACCTTGTTCATTCTGCAGTAAAACTGCACAGTAACATTGTCACTGTGGGGAACAACGCTGTATCCTGGCCTAGGGCAGCACTTTGCTGGGGGGGCAGCACGGAAAGCGTCCCCGCCGGCTTGCACTACACTGTTAGTGTAGCGCCAGTCTTATGGGGCGGACTGGGCTGAGAGGCAAATTAGTCTAGCACCCCCATAAAGCAGCCTCATTGTTTCTGGTATGCAGGCGGCATTCCACAACTTTGGGGGGGGGGGGGCGCTGCTTCTAATTTTGACTGTCCTATCATCCTGGACCACATACCTTCCTCCCTGTGCCATATGTTTTCTGCTGCACCATTTAGAATAAGGGAGGGTTATAGGCCCTGTCAGTTTATTTTTTTACCATCCCTGTTGCATTTCAGAGATTTCCCTTCACTTCCTGACCCATAGCCAAACAGGAAGTGAGAGAAAATCTATGCAAATTAAGGATTTCTTTGCCCCGCTGGCCCTCAGAACTAGTGTCCTCACTCAAAAATTTCAAGGCGGCTCTTAAACAGCAAGGGGTGTGGCCTTGACAGGAAGGGGTGGGTCATTTCTAAATTAGGGGGTGCACGAGTTTAGTCAGGCCTAGGGCAGCACAAAACCTAAATACACTACTGGTGGGGAAGTGTAGTTTTTGATGGACATGTAGTTTTAAATTAACTTTACATAAAATAAAATAAAAACACATTAAAGCCTAAGTCAAGATAACACTCCACTTTTGAACTATAATGTTTACCTGTAGGTACGTGCACGGTTTAGGAGATAGTCACACAACATGCAGTCAGTGATGTCAATGGCGCATGTGCACTGAAGGGATGGCATACCGTGCCAGACCATCAAAGCTATGTGCCATAGCCCTTGCCTCCCACGCACATGTGCGGGAGGGACGTTACCGCAGACTCGGACATTCATACAGCCAGAGGCCACAAACCCAGAAGACCAGGTGAAGAGGGTGGTGCTGAGGAGCCATGACACTGCTGCACTGGAGGGCTTCATGTACAGGTAAGTCTTTTATAATTTGCTAGTATGCATTGCATACTGGTACATTGTGACTTAAAGTGGTTGTAAAGGCACAACCAGTGGTGTCGGGAGGGTGGGCTGGAGCCCCAATGTGCCCCCAAAAAGCTGCGGGTCTCAAAATCCCTATATGCATTATTAGCCCTGAGCCGCTGCAACAGGGAATGATCTACCGCCAGCACGGCTGAGTGACGTACTAAAAGTCCAGCACCTGGCTCCTATGACGGATGTCCCACTCATCCAATACCGAGACCGCGGGTCGTGTGACGTCCATCATAGACGCTGCCGGGTGCAGGAGGAGAATGACACTGCGGCCACACTGGGAGATCCCCACTGAGCTGCTCGCTCTATATAAATGTGCAGGCGGCTCTTCTATCCTGGCTCTGGCTGCCTAGTGCCTACAGGGCTGTCTGAGTGGTGGTGAATGCTGGGGCCCCGGGATGAGTGTACTCGCACACTACAGGTAAGGCTGAGCACCTATCATCCTCGCTGAGCCCGCCCCCCGACCAGCACGCCCCCCCCCCGCTTTACCTCCGGGCTGAACCCGCTGGTCTTTTTCCCACCCAGCAACACCCCTGGGCACAATGTTATTTACCTTCATGCATTCTATGTATGAAGGCAAAACACCTTCTGTGTGCAGCAGTCCCCCCCCCCCCCCCCCTTCGATTCAGCGATGTGCAGGAGAGTCCTGCCTCGCTGGGGGCTCACACTCCTGATTGGCTATTGGCAGCAGCAGGGGGCTGAACCGCAGCTGTGTGTGTGTGAATGGACATACACAGCAGCATCTCGGTTGCCCCCATAGCAAGCTGCTTGCTGTTGGGGTACCCGATAGGAGGGAGGAGCCAGGAGCGCCAGCGTGGGACTCTCGAAGAGGAGGATGCAGGCAGCTCTGTGCTGCAAATCCACTGCATAGAGCAGGTAAGCATAACATGTTTATTATTTTGATGAAAAAAAATATTAAAGCTTTACAATCACTTTAGATCTGCAGGGGAGGCCCTATTGTTTTTTTGTTTTTGTTTTTCTGATGGTTTAAGCCATATGAATAAAAGATGACCGTTGTAAGCACCTCCACCAGCATAATATGTTGTGTTTTTTTTTTATACTTCCACTTTTGCAAATTGTTAAATGCATGGTTGAAATATATTTATGTTTATTGTTTTACTGGTCAAAAGATTTATAACTCTGGCCAGCCATGTTTGTGATATATAACCTCTTCTAGCCAGCAATATCTATCTGCTGCATTATGGGCAGGGCCAGATTAACAGCATCATGGGCCTGGTGCTGAGGATTTTGGTGGGCCTTTTTTACGGAAACAAAATGAAAATGCAAAAATGTTTTGCTAAAACAAATTAAATATACTTTCACCAGTAATATCGGCCGTGCAGCCTTTGAGCAGCAGGAACACCCCCAATACCACCTGCTATGCGGTCTCTCAACAGCAGCAACATAGGAGACCACATTTCCAAACTGCCATTCAGGGAGATCCCCCCCTTCCCAAAAAAAAAAAAGAGGGGGGATGTAGTCTCGGGTTGATGGGGAAATAGGTGGCGGGGGGTGATTTTTCAGGCAAATGGCACTTAGCACTTAAAATCATCCTGACGCTATGCTTGATATGGCATCGGGATGATCAAATTCCATTATTTCTATTACTACATTGTAATATATAGTGAAATAGTTCAACTCACCATGATGCATTATCAGTGGGAACCTGAGCTTGTCACTTCCCACCAGATGCAGTGTGTCGCTTGCCACCATTGCCTGCTGCCAGATGCCACCCGCAGCCTGCCACCAGATACAGTGTGCCACTTGCCACCAGATACAATGTGCCACTTGCCATCAGCATGCCACCAGATACAGTGTGCCACTTGCCACCAGCAGCCTGTCACCAGATACAGTGTGCCACTGGCAGCCTGCCACCAGATACAGTGTGCCACTTGCCACCAGATACAGTGTGCCACCAGATACAGTGCCACTAGCAGCCTGCCACCAGATACAGTGTGCCACTTGCCACCAGATACAGTGTGCCACTTGCCACCAGCAACCTGACACCAGATACGGTGTGCCACTTGTCACAAGCAGCATGCCAGATAGTGTGCCACTTGCTACCAGCAGCATGCCACCAGATTAAAGCGGGATTCCACCCTAAAGTGGAACCTCCGCTGATCGGAACCCTCCCCCCATCCGGTGTCACAATTGACACCTTTCAGGGGGGAGGGGGGTATTTTCACCCACTTCCGGGCATAGACTCCCACGGGAGTCTACGCCATTTCCTGCCCTGCCGCGCTGTCTGCTGGGACACACACGGGTCCCAGTGACAGCGCGGAGATTTCCTATTGCGCGGCGCAGCTCGCGCAGTAGGGAACCGGGAAGTGAAGCCGATTCGCTTTACTTCCTGATTCCCTCACCTAGAATGGTGGCGGCAGCAGCCGAGGCACGAGCGGTCGATCGGCCTCGGCATCGCTGGAACCCGGGACAGGTGAGTGTCCATTTATTAAAAGTCAGCAGCTGTAGTATTTATAGCTGCTGGCTTTTAATATTTTTTTTTGGGCGGAATCCCTCTTTAAGTGTGCCACTTGCCACCAGCAGTCTGCCACCAGATACAGTGTACCACTTGTCACAAGCAGCCTGCCACCAGATAGTGTGCCACTTGCCACCAGCAGCATGCCACTTGCCACCAGCAACCTGCCACCAGATACGGTGTGCCACTTGTCACAAGCAGCATGCCAGATAGTGTGCCACTTGCTACCAGCAGCATGCCACCAGATACAGTGTGCCACTTGCCAACAGCAGCCTGCCACCAGTTACAGTGTGCCACTTGCCACAAGCAGCCTGCCACCAGTTACAGTGTGCCACTTGTCACAAGCAGCATGCCAGATAGTGTGCCACTTGCTACCAGCAGCATGCCACCAGATACAGTGTGCCACTTGCCAACAGCAGCCTGCCACCAGTTACAGTGTGCCACTTGCCACAAGCAGCCTGCCACCAGTTACAGTGTGCCACTTGCCACAAGCAGCCTGCCAGATATAGTGTGCCACTTGCCACAAGCAGCATGCCAGATACAGTGTGCCACTTGCCACCAGCAGCATGCCAGATACAGTGTGACACTTGCCACCAGCAGCATGTCACCAGATACAGTGTGCCACTTGCCACAAGCAGCCTTCCACCAGATACAGTGTGCCACTTGCCACAAGCCGCCTTCCACCAGATACAGTGTGCCACTTGCCACAAGCCGCCTGCCTCCAGATACAGTGTGCCACTTGCCACAAGCAGCCTGCCACCAGATACAGTGTGCTACTTGCCACAAGCAGCCTGCCACCAGATACAGTGTGCTACTTGCCATCAGCAGCCTGCCACCAGCAGCAGTGTACCACCAGATACAGTGTGCCACTTGCCACAAGCAGCATGCCAGATACAGTGTACCACTTGACACAAGCAACATGCCACCAGATACAGTGTGCCATTTGCCACAAGCAGCCTGCCATCAGATACAGTGTGCCACTTGCCACCAGCAGCATGCCAGATACAATGTGCCACTTGCCACCAGCAGAATGTCACCAGATACAGTGTGCCACTTACCACCAGCAGTGTGCCACCAGATACAGTGTGCCACTTGCCACCAGCAGTGTGCCATCAGCAGCCTTCCACCAGATAGTGTGCTACTTGCCACCAGCAGCAGTGTGCAACCAGCAGCCTTCCACAAGATAGTGTGCTACTTGCCATCAGCAGCCTGCCACCAGATACAGTGTGCCACTTGCCACCAGCATGCAACCAGATACAGTGTGCCACTCGCCACCCACAGCCTGTCACCAGATACAGTGTGCCACTTACCACCAGCAGCCTGCCACTGCCTCCAAGACTCTCCCCAATTGGTTAGAAGAGACAGGGCCTGCATAGTCAATCAAATCCCTGGAGCCCCCACCCCTCCTGAGCTGGGATGGTATGGCTGTATGCCAGGAGTTTTGTTTAGACCAAGTTGTACAGGGTTGTGTGTGCAAGCTTTTGGGCTCACACTGGTGTGCTGCAGTTGGCTGCACTGCTCATGTATCTGCAGTTTTAGCTGCAGTCCTATTGATTTATATCAGGTTGCAGGTTTTTGCTGCATTTTCTGACAGTGTGCCAAAGATGCAGCATGCAGGAATTTTGGTGCGCTTTCAGAAAATGCAGAAAAAACAAACAACCTAATAGAAATCTATAGGACTGGGGGTAAAACGCAGGAAAACTGTGGATACACCAGCAATGGGCCAAAACACAGCAAATCAGTGTGAACCACCTAAAAGCACAAGGGACCACCAAGCACTGCCACAGGCTGATGACACAATTCTAAACACTTTGGCTGCAGTTATAACAGCTACTGCTGGAGAAAAAAGTTAAAAACGAGGGAAAGGGATATAAGAAACCAGTCACTGAGCTCACATGTGGACGGTCCCTGGAGGCTCATCACTCAGAGATATCCTGTTCACCTTCTATCTGCCGGTGTTTCCCACCCACACGGCTCCTTCACTGCACAGACTTCACAGAGGGGGAGGGGAAAGGCAGAGCCAACTCAGCCTCTCCCATTTGTGTAGGGGGGGAACTGTGCACTGTGACATTGTAATAACCACAGTGAGCAAACACAGATGCAGCCAGACACCCCTACATTTACACACACTTCTCCTGTCCCATAGAAGTTTATGGACAGGAAAAAAAAAAATCGGGCTTATGCTGCTGGCTGGGTGGGCCTATTTTAAGGCAGGGGCTTGGTGCTGCAGCTCCATCAGCCCCTATGTTAATCCGGCCCTGATTATGGGTCAGCACCTTGCTCACTGGACAGAGTTAATGGTGCCGATTTAATGTCTAATAAGAAGGTGACATAGGCAGCTTTGTGCTTTTGATGGAAAATTACAGCTGAGAGCCTGTTACAGAGTACATATATACAGTATCTCAAAAAAAGCAAATACACCCCTCACATTTTTGTAAATATTTTATTATATCTTTTCATGTGACAACACTGAAGAAATTACACTTTGCTACAATGTAAAGTAGTGAGGGTACAGCTTCATTCTCCAGTGTCATATGACTCGTTAGTGTTACAAGGTCTCAAGTGTGAATGGGGCACAGGTGTGTTAAGTTTGGTGTTATCGCTCTCACTCTCTCATACTGGTCACTGGAAGTTCAACATGGAACTTTATGGCAAAAAAAAGATTGCCAAGACCCTAAAACCGAGCTGCAGCACAGCGGCCAAAATCATACAGTGGTTTAACAGAATAGGTTCCATTCAGAGCAGGCCTTGCCATGGTCGACCAAAAAAAGTTGAGTGCACGTGCTCAGTGTCATATCCAGAGGTTGTCTTTGGGAAATAGGCCTATGAGTGCTGCCAGCATTACTGCAGGAGGTTGAAGGGGTGGGGAGTCAGCCTGTCAGTGCTCAGACCATACGCCCCACACTGCATCAAATTGGTCTTCATGACTATCGTTCCAGGAGACCACTTCTAAAGATGATGCACAAGAAAACCCGCAAACAGTTTGCTGAAGACAAGCAGACAAAGGACATGGATTACTGGAACCAAGTCCTGGGGTCTGATAAGATCAAGATAAACTTATTTGGTTCAGATGGTGTCAAGTGTGTGTGGCAGCAACCAGGTGAGAAGTACGTGTTGCCTACAGTCAAGCATGGTGGTGGGAGTGTCATGGTCTGGGGCTGCATGAGTGCTGCCGGCACTGGGGAGCTACAGTTCATTGAGGGAACCATGAATGCCAACAAGTACTGTGACATACTGAAGCATAGCATGATCCCCCTCCCTTCAGAGACTGGGCTGCAGGGCAGTATCCCAACATGATAAAGACCCCAAACACACCTCCAAGACAACCACTGCCTTACTAAAGAAGCTGAGGGTAAAGGTAATGGACTGGCCAAGCATGTCTCCAGACCTAAACCCTATTGAGCATCTGTGGGGCATCCTCAAACGGAAGTTGGAGTGCAAGGTCTCTAATATTCACCAGATCCATGATGTCGTTACATAGTTACATAGTTAGTCAGGTTGAAAAAAGACACAAGTCCATCCAGTTCAACCTTAAAAACAAAAATAAAATAAAAAATAATCGTACAATCCAAATACCCAATTTTATGCCCACAATTGATCCAGAGGAAGGCGAAAAAAAAACCCCAGCAGAGCATGCTCCAATTTGCTACAGCAGGGGAAAATATTCCTTCCTGATCCCCCAAGAGGCAATCGGATTTTCCCTGGATCAACTTTACCTATGTTAGTACCCAGTTATATTATGTACATTCAGGAAAGTATCCAGGCCTTTCTTAAAGCAATCTACTGAGCTGGCCAGAACCACCTCTGGCGGGAGTCTATTCCACATTTTCACAGCTCTAACTGTGAAGAAACCTTTCCGTACTTGAAGATGAAATCTCTTTTCCTCTAGACGTCATAGAGGAGTGGAAGAAGACTCCAGTGGCAACCGCTGAAGCTCTGGTGAGCTCTATGCCCAAGAGGGTTAAGGCAGTGCTGGAAAAATAGGATTTTTGTACTCAGTATAAAATCCTTTTCTTGGACACAGCACCTTTAAACTTGACCTTAGGGTTATATCACCACCTTTAAGAGAGGACTACGTAAAAACAGCAAAACTGCACAGTACTGCCCAGGGGGTGGTCCTACTGGCTATAACCCCCCACTCTGCTTCCGGCAGCTCAGTTCATCAAAAAGCAGTACAAACATAAAGAGGAGGGGTGGGTGCTGTGTCCGTCAATGAACTTCAGAGAAAAGGATTTTACGGCGAGTACAAAAATCCTATTTTCTCTTTCGTTCATTGACGGACACAGCACCTTTAATCTTAACCTTAGGGACATCCCCAAGCAGTATAAAAAAAAACGAGGGGTGGGAACAGAAAGAAAATTCCACCCATAACAAAAAGAACTCCTCAACAGAGGAGTTGCAACCTTAAACAGCCACCTGAAAAACCTTGCGGCCGAAACACACATCCGAAGATGCGCTCACATCAACCTTGTAAAATTTAGTGAAAGTGTGAACAGAGGACCAGATCACGCCTTACACACCTGGGAAATGGACGCTTTATGTTGGAAAGCCCAGGAAGCACCAAGCGCCCAGGTAGAATGTGCCGTGACAGGAAAGGGGGGCACCCGGCCACTTATGGCATAAGCCTGAACCATGATCTGTCTGATCCACCTAGAAATGATGGCCGATGAGATCGCCAGACCCTTCTTCGGACCAGCCACTGACACAAACAGGGAGTCCGACCTCCGAAAAGGAGCTGTAGCGGATACATCCGCAGAGCCCGGACCACATCCAAAGAATGCAAAGCAATCTCTGAGATGTGATGGCCGAGGACATAAGGAGGGAAGCACAAAGTCCGCATTTAGATGAAAGGCCCAAAACAACCTTTGGAAAAAATGAAGGCTGCAGGCGCAGCACCGCCTTATCCTTGTGGAGGATCAAGTAGGGAGACTTGCATGACAAGGCCACCAACTCAGAAACCCTCCTTGCAGATGTAATAGCTACTAGAAAGACTACTTTCTGAGAAAGTGTCAATAATGGAATCTCCCTAATGTTTTCAAACTGCGGTTTCTGAAGCACCAAGAGCACCAGATTCAAATCCCACGGAAGCAGCAGTGGTCAAACCGGAGGGGGCCACATGTCGAAGCCCCTGAACAAACGTACTCACCAATGAATGAGTCACCAAAGGTCACTGAAAAAAACCAGCCAAAGCTTATATCTGCCCTTTAATGATGCTTAATCAAGTTTCTGATCCACTCCTTGCTGCAAAAACAGTAGGATCCTAGTAACTGAATATGTACGCGTATGCCACCCCATCTCCTTCCTCACACATGGAGATGTAGGCCTTCCACGTACGATGATAAATCTTCAGAGAAGAGGACTTCCGTGCCCTCAGCATAGTGGAGATTACCGAATCCGACAGTCCTCTATCCCTTAGCACCTGGCTTTCAACAGCTATGCCATTACAACCAGGTAAAGCAGGATGAAGTATTGGACCTTGTGACAGAATGTCCTCCCGCATTGGCAGCCGCCAAGGAACATCCGCCCACCATTCTATGTCGGTGTACCAAGGACATCAAGGCCAATCTGGTTCAATCAGAATCACCGGAATCCCCTCAGCCTCCACTCTGTGTAGCAGACGGGGTAGGAGTCTGAGCGGGAGGAAGGCATAAATCAGCCGATAATGCCCCCATGGAGCCACCAATGCGTCTGACGCGTGTGCCCAGGGGTCTCTTGACCTGACCACAAACCTCTGTACCTTCAGATTGAGCCCGAGAGGCCAAGAGATCCACATCTGGCATGTCCCACTTTAGGCAAATGAGCTGATATACTTCTGGAAGCAGCGACCATTCCCCCTGGTCCAGAAGCTGACGACTGAAGTAGTCTGCCTGGCCAGTTTTCTATTCCCGGAATGTATACGGCCGACAGTGCCAGCACATGCCACTCTGCCCACTGCAGGATGTGATCGACCTCCAGAGCTACAGCCAAGCTCCTTGTCCCTCCTTGATGGTTGACATTAGCCCCCGCTATGGCGTTGTCCGACTGGATCCTGACCGGACGCCCCTATAACCTCTGTGACCATGTAGAGAGGTACCGCCTGATAGCCCGAAGCTCAAGCACATTGATTGACAGGTGAGATTCTTCCTGTGTCTAGCAACCCTGGGCCGACTGTACACCCCAAACTCCTTTGAGCTGCTCTCAGGAGGAGGTCGTCCAGGTAACCCACGATTGCGATCCCTTGTTGTCTTAGCGATGCCATAATTGGGGCTAGCACCTTGGTGAAGACCCTTGGCGCCATCGCTAGGCCAAAAGGGAGAGCTACAAATTGGTAGTGCTTGTCCCCAATCGCAAATCGTAGAAACCTCTGATGCCCGACACATATGGGGACATGCAAGTGTGCGTCCTTGATATCCAAGGACAAGAAATCTCCCTGATGGAGTGCAGCGACCATGGAACCAACGGATTCCATCCTGAACCTTTGCTACAGGACTGGATGGACCCCTTCCTTCTTTGGGACTACAAACCGATTGGTATAGAATCCCTAAAACCTTTCTGGCGTCGGTACAGGTACTATCACCCTGCGCAGCAGCAGGTCCTGTACTGCCCCAAACATGGCCTCCCGACGACCAGGAAGATGAAGGTTGGAGGGAAAAAAATCTATCTTGTACTCTGAGGAAACCAGTTCCCAGACCCACTGGTCAGGAAGGAGGGAGGTCCACCATACTGCAAACTCCCAAAGACGGCCTCCCACCCGATTGTCGGGTGGGGGCAAACATTCATGCAGCAACAGATTTGCTCCCAGGCTTGTTTGGCTTGCGAAACCAGGGACGCTTTTGTCCCTCAGCAGGCACCTTGTCAGACTGGGAAACTAAGCCAAATCAGTCGACGCAGCACCACAGCTGATATCGAGGGTCTAGAAAGCAAAGGGGCCGTATCCAGGGCCACATCACAGACATACTTCAGGCCATGCACCAACTGGTCTGCCAGTTCCACACAGACCGGGGAATCCTGTTGCTTCTCCAACTCACGGTGCAACAACTTAGCCCATTCAGTAAGCGTTTTTGACACCAGGGCCGTGGCTAACACTGGCCGCATTGCTGACCCAACCACCGTAAACATGGACCAGACAACTGCCTCGGCCCTTCTGTCAGAAGGGTCCTTGAAAGCAGGGGACCCTTCCACCGCGATCATGGTTACCTTATTTACCCTGGATACCGGGGGGGGGGGGGGTCAACAACCGGAGATGTCCATTTTTTTCAGGAAACTCTCCTCAAAGGCCCGTTTTAGGCTTCCTAAATAAATATGTCGCAATAAGTTAAATACGGAAACACCTTAGCAGTGCGGGCCAGCTTGTGGCACCCAAAAGAGACCGACACCTCTGCAGATGCCCCCGCCGTATGCTCTATCTTTAGGGTATCCCGCACCACTGTGATAAGTGGTCCTACTATCGCTTTTTCCCACGCTGACCCGGACACGGAGTCATCCTCCCGGTCCTGGTCCGCATCCTCTGAAACATCAGAACAGGGGCCACCTGTCACAGCGGGACCCGAGTCTGAGTCACAGCTGTCCCCAGAAGACAGTGGGGTTGTTTTTACACCCCTTGCACTGGCACGCCGCTTCCACCCTGGCAACAAAGTACTCCAGAACCGCCGACAGGGCATCCATAGGCACCGCTGGTGCAGGGGAACCGGTTGCAATAAGGGGGATGTCTGGGGAAGACGCGCCAGTTCTGACACCATGCTGACTCCCTCGCCTGTCACCACTAGGGACCTAAGGCAAGTCACAAAAAAAGGCCCACCCTCCTAGCTGTCACAGTCTGAGGGGCCCCCCGCAGGACTCACCACCCTGACCTAGGTACTGAGCTGTGCTGCCACCGTCCGCTCTCCCTTGTTCCAGCCACGAGGTGTTCTGTGTCAGTTTCACGCTGTTCCAGGCTGAACCAGCCACCCAGAGCTAGAGTAAAACAAATAAAATATGAGGCTACTAGAAAATGGCTAGAAAATGACTAGAAAAGTTTGAGAGTGCCGGGACTTGAAGAAAATGGTTGTGGTTAAGAAAACTGGCTGCGGCTACAAGAAAATGGCCGTGGTTCCGCGGTGGCCAGTCCCCACACAGACACTAATGCCCACCCCCAAAAACGGCCTAAAAACAGGGAGAAAATGAGCGGACCACCAACTGCCCAGCGCAGCCCCCTGCGAGGACCCAGAGACTCTCCAGCCAGGTATGTGCACCGCATCCCCTGTACCCAGTCACACAGTGGCCCCTCAGCATGGGGAGGAGGGGAAGGGACAGGGAGAGAAGAAAGGGAGATAGAGAGACCCCCTAGTCAACCTCCCAGGGAATGCCCAGCTGCTCCATCCTGCTGAGACAGGTGGGACCATTCTTACCCCTCCTGCACGGACTGACGCATTCCACAGACAGACCCATCACCCGAGCAGTACAGGGTGGCTGTTGGTCACGGCACACTATGACATGGACAGCAGTAGCCTGGTCACGTGTGCCCCGGAGCATATAGCTCACCGGCCGCCCCTGGACTAGACGGGGCATGTCGTGGCCGACCCAGTGTGTAGCTAAGGTCTGCACGCGCTTGATGGCCAGGCTGGGGAGACTACCAGGATCTATATTATCCAGCCCGTCACCCAGCCCGGCTGTTGTTGCAGCTTACAGGAATCAAAAAGCATAAAAAAAAAAAATTCCTAGGACCGTTGGCAGAAAAAAACTGAGCTGCTGGAAGCAGAGTGAGGGGTTATAGCCATTAGGTCTGCCCCCTGGGAGGTACTGTGCAGTTTTGCTGTTTTTACATTTTCTGCCCAGTCCTCTCCTGAAGGTGGCGATATAACCCTAAGGTCAAGATTAAAGGTGCTGTGTCCATCAATGAACGAAAGAGAAATAATAGTGGCCACACAAAATATTGACACTTTGGGCCCAATTTGGACATTTTCACCTTGCCAGGGGTTTAGACAGTTGGCTGTGTGTTGAGTTATTTTGATGGGACAGCAAATTGACACTGTTATACAAGCTGTATGCTCACTACCTTACATTTTAGCAAAGTGTAATTTCTTCAGTGTTATCCCATGAAAAGACATAATAAAATATTTGCAAAAATGTGAGGGGTGTTCTTACTTTTGTGAGATATTGTATGCATTTCAATTGCCCATAGCTTTGCTTTATGGACACAAACGTCAGCAATTTTGGTCTAAACACGACTTGTAATATTATATTGCTCTTAGATTCAATACCCTCTTATTTAAAGGTGATATTATCTTAACCTTAGTCATTTTTTTCATCTATTAAATCTTCTGCCCTTGTTGTTTTAACTTTGGATAGTAAAACTCCTGTTTTTTGTCTAGTAAGAAAAAAAAAAAAGAGCCTAGGCTTGACATCATGCACAGGTCTCCGACTCTCCTGAGTTTGACAGGAAGGGAGGGAGGATGAGTCATAAGAGGGCAAATGAGATCTGCAGATCTGGAGGTGTACTGTGTGTGTGTAAATCCAGGAAGAGAACAGGCAGCCGCTTCAGCTGTCCACGGTTAAAATGACTGCAGCCAGACTCAATGGAGGGAGATTTCTGCATAAATGGCAAGTACAGAATCACAGTATATATAAAATAATATGCAAAGTGGTTGGAGGGAAGCTTCAGAATGTCAAAGATGTTTTTATTGCAAATTATGTGAGCAGACTGCAGTTCCTCTTTAAGGTTAACCCTTTCATGACTAAGCCTATTTTTGGCATTTGGTGTTTACAAGTTAAAATCCATATTTTTTGCTAAAAAAATTACTTGGAACCCCCAAATATTATATATATATTTTTAGCAGAGACTCTAGAGAATAAAACGGCGATTGTTGCAATATTTTATGTCACACGGTATTGGTGCAGCGGTGTTTTAAACACAACTTTTTGGGAAAAGGGACACTTTCATGAACTAAAAAAAAACGAAACAGTAAAATTACCCCAATTTTTTTGCATAATGTAAAAGATAATGTTACGCTGAGTAAATAGATACCAAGCATGTCAGACTTTATAATTGCACACACTCGTGGAATGACGACAAACTACGGTACCTAAAAATCTCAATAGGCGTCGCTTTAAATTTTTTTATGGTTACCAGGTTAGATTTACAGAGTGCTAGAATTACTGCTCTCGCTCTGACGATCGCGGTGATACCTCACATGTGTGATTTGAACACCGTTTACATTGCAGGCGCGACTTCCGTATGTTTTCTTTGCATTGCAAGCTCGCAGGGACGGCGGGCGCTTTAAAATTTTTTATTTTTTTTTTTTAATAACTAAATTGTTTTTATAGAAAAAAAATTTTGATCACTTTTATTGCTGTCACCCCCGATCCCTCCTTTACACTTCAAAGTATTCAGATCGCCGAAAACGGCGATTCTGAATACTGTATATTTTTTAAAAAACCGGCGCCATTGGCAGCCGAGTAAATGGGAAGTGACGTCATGGAAGCAGCGGATGTGAGATCAGTGCTCCCGATTGAACGGGAGCACCGGTAAGAGCGGCGGGAGGGGGGGGGACGTCCCCTCCTGCTCCTCCGGCATAACAGCCGAGCGGCTTTTAGGCGCATCAGTTGTTATAGCTGGATAGCCGATCGCCCGCTCTGCAAAACGGTACCGGGATGATGCCTGCAGGTGCGGGCATCATACCGGTATAACCCCTGGAAGTCAAGTACGCACATCTGCGTATGCTCGGCGGGAAGGGGTTAAAAAAAAAAAAAAAGTATCCTTTACAAGTATTTCTAATAAAATCTTCCATATTTATGAGGAGAGATTTAACCCTTAACCACTTCAGCCCCGGAAGATTTGGCTGCTCAATGACCAGGCCATTTTTTTGTGAAAACAGCACTGCGTCGCTTTAACGGACAATTGTGCAGTCATACAACGCTGTACCCAAACAAAATTGACATCCTTTTTTTCCTCACAAATAGAGCTTTCTTTTGGTGGTATTCGATCATCTCTGTAGTTTTTTTTTTTTTTGTTTATAGTGTAAAAAAATAAAACAATATTTTGTACTTTTTGCTGTAATAAATAGCCCCATTTTTTTTTTTTTTAAAGCTATTTTTTTTTCCCTCAATTTAGGCCGATATGTATTCTACATATTTTTGGTAATAAAAATTTCAAAAAGCATATATATATATATATACATATATATATATATATATATATATATATATATATATATATATATATATATATAGATTGGTTTGAGTAAAAGTTATAGCATCTACAAAATAGGGGATAGATTTATGGCATTTGTATTTTTTTTTTTTTTTAACTAGTAATGGTGGCAATCTACGATTTTTTTTATGGAGACTGCAACATTATGGCGGACACATTTTTGGGTCGATTGACAATTATACAGCAATCAGTGCTATAAAAATGATGACTGTATGTCACTGGCAGGGAAGGGGTTAATACTAGGGGGCGATCAAGAGGTTAACTGCGTTCTCTAGGTGTGTGTTCTAACTGTGGGGGATGGGACTATAGGAGATGAGAGATCATGGTTCCCAGCTTGTAGGAAATCATGATCTCTCACCTCACAGAAGTGGTATGCGTTTACACATACATTTCCCTATTCTGCCTCTCATGCCCGCTACCGCCAGTCACGAGCATCAAAAACCCTGCTGTGCAGCGGGCTCTTGCCTGCTATCCCGCTTAAAAGGGACCAACTTACAGCTATGCCGGTTCGCAGGATCGTGCCGTTCTGCCGCCGTATAATGATGGCGGCTGGTCGGCAAGTGGTTAAAATATCCTTGAAAAGTCATCAGCATTGCGTTAAAGTGATGGTAAAGTATAGTTTTTATTTATTTTTTTCAATTAAAAATAACAAACATGGTGTACTTACCTGTACTGTGCAGTTGGTTTTGCACAGAGCAACCCCAACCCTCCCCTTCTCCGGGCCCTGGCTGGTGCTCCTGGCCCCTCCCTCTGTTGAGTGCCCCCCCCAGTAAGCAGCTTGCTATGGGGCCACCCGAGCTGAACAGCATTCAGACATGGAGCTGTGGCCCGGCCCTCTCGCTCCTGATTGGCTAGCCGACTTTCATTGACAGCAGCGGGAGCCAATGGCACTGCTGCTGTGTCTCAGCCAATCAGGATGGAGACCCCCGGATAGCCAAGGAACTAGTGGAGATCACTGGACAAAGAGGGGGGGGCTCAGGTAATTAGGGGGTACTGGGGGAGATGCCACACACAGAAGGCTTTTTATCTTAACCACTTCCCACCCAGCCGATAACAGAATGACATCCAGGAAGTGGTTCCGTTATCCTGACTGGGCGTCATATGATGTCCAGCAGGACAACATGCTGGCGCACAGCGATCACGACTGTGGCGTGTCTATCTGATTCACTAACCTAGAAGTAGGGCTGCAGCTGTTGGTTTGGGTTTAGGGTGACCAGTCTCTACAGCAAATCTGATTGCATTGAATGACCGGTCACCCAAAATCCCCCAGTAGTAGAGCATAGCATGAGCATGCAATATGACAAAAGGAAAACCATAAAAGGGCATTCTCAGAGGAATTCAAGGCGCAATAAATCTTTGCCTCATTTAGCGTTGTTCAAGCAGTTGCTTTAAATGGCAGAGATACTGAAGCTCCACCTTCCAATAACTTGTCTAATGAGAAGTTTAGTATGATGGAAGGATAGCAGGGGTAGAAAACTAGGGGGCGATTCATGCTTTGTGTTCAATATGGTAGGAGCAAGAGCAATGATAATGTGTTAAGTTTGACTTTACTTCCCTTTCTCTTCAGACACAGAATACATCCTATGATCCACATAAAACCAAGAACGTTTATCAATCTAAACATCCCCGAGAAATTAAGCCCTATGTCAGTGGGTGCCAGCAGGCTACCAAACACCACTTGTCAATGAATGATCTTGCTTGGATATTTTCAGCCATCACCATTCCTTTCCCTGTAATATGCACCAGAGTGGCCTAGTAGTGTTTCTGCACACTTGGATAATATTAGCGTAAGTGCTTACAGAAAGGTCTTTTAACCACTACAGATCCGCGCTATTGCCAAATGACGGCATTAGCGCGGACCTACATTTCCGGGACTACGTCTATTGACGTCGTCCCGGATACGAGCGGCCTGCGCGCCCCGAGGGGCACGCGCGGCGCGCTCTGTGATCGGCGAGTCCGTGAGACTCGCCTGATCACCGATCCGTGCAAGGGGTCGATCCCGACCCCTTATCACGTGATCAGCTGTCAGCCAATGACAGCTGATCATGTGATAGAACGGAGCCGGTAATCGGCTATTATTCCTCCTCGCGCTGACAGCGCGAGGAGAGAAAAAAAAAGCCGATCACCGGCGGCCGTGATCGGGACATCAGTCCCGATCACGGCCAGCAATACAGCTGACCACCTGCCCCCTGCCAGTGCCCACCTGCCCACCGCCGTGCCATCCTGAATAAAAGTGCCCCCCATCAGTGCCCATAGTGCCCACAGTGCCACCTACAGTGCCACCCACAGTGCCATCCAGCAGTGCCACCAACAGTGCCCACAATCTGCCTCAAAGGTGCTGCGACCCAGTGCCGCCCATCAGTGCCGCCCATCAGTGCCCAGCAGTGCCGCCCATCAGTGCCACCTATCAGTGCCACCTATCAGTGCCCATCCGTGCCACCCATCCGTGCCACTTATCCGTGCCACCCATCCATGCCATCTTATCTGTGCCCATCAGTGCCGCCTTATCTGTGCCCATCGGTGCCGCCTTATCTGTGCCTATCAGTGCCCACCAGTGCAGCCTATCAGTGCCCACCAATGCAGCCCATCAGTGCCCACCAATGCAGCCCATCAGTGCCCACCAATGCAGCCCATCAGTGCCCACCAATGCAGCCATCAGTGCCGCCTAATCAGCGCACTTCAATGAAGGAGAAAAATGACCCGTTTGCAAAATTTTATAACAACCTATTAAAACATGATTTATTTATTTTTATTTTTTTGCATCTTTTTTTGTTTGTTTAGCAAAAAATAAAACTCCGAGCTGTAACTAAATACCACCAAAAGAAAGCTCTATTTGTGGGAAAAAAATGATAAAAATTTCATTTGGGTACAGTGTTGTATGCCCGCGCAATTGTCATTCAAAGTGCATCAGCGCTGAAAGCTGAAAATTGGTCTGGGACTGAGGGGGGTTTAAGTGCCCAGTAAGCAAGTGGTTAAAAAGACCATTAGGTGGTTACGATTGTGCCTAGTCAACCAATTACCTGTGCCATCTATGGTAAGGTCTAGCTGCAATTTCGTTGGACAAACACTGTCTATAAGTACAGTAGCGTTGCTAGGTGGGGGCGGGGGGTGCGGGCCGCACCCGGGTGACACCCGCCAGAGGGGTGACACCCGTGGATTGTGGGACCGCTAACACCGCCACTGCCCTGATGATCTGCGCCTCGCTGCGTCCCCAGTGGAGTGGACTGAAGCCGCCTCCTCCTCCTCCTCTCTGTTTACATCCAGTGAGGAGGAGGAGCCAGAGGGACACACCACTGTGTGTGTATGTCCGCGGCCACGCTGTTCTGAGGTCTGTACTGCACACTTATATGTCTACTTATAAGCAGATGGATGTGTGGGGGGGGGGGGCTATGGGAGGGAAGAGGGGTGTCTATGCTGATGGGAGGGTCTGCACTAAGGGGGGTGTCTATACTGCATGAGTTTGCACTAAGGGGGTGTCTATACTCATGGGGGTGGGTCTGGATTAAGGGGGTGTTTATACTGATGGGGAGGTCTGCAATAATGGGCATTTTATACTGATGGGGGAGGTCTGCACTAAGGGAGGATTCTATACTGATGGGGGGTCTGCACTAAGGGGGGATGCTATACTGAATGGAAGTTGTGCACTAAGGGGGGATTTTATACTGATGGGGGGGGGGGGTCTGCACTAAGGGAGGATTCTATACTGATGGGGGGGTGGTCTGCACTAAGGGGGGATTCTATAATGATGGGGGGTCTGCACTAAGGGGGGGGATTCTATAATGATGCACATCCCAAAGCCCAGCTGATGGTAGGATCTTTTTTTCCTAGAGTCCCATGACTGTCGCACACAAAAAGGTGTAGGTGAGGGAAGGGTACTTTTGGACAAGTGTTGGCAATAGCACCATAGAAAACCCCCAAAACACCAAAACAGAAGACAGGCATGAGGTGACCATAATTAATATTATAAACTCCTATTAGCCCTTACTTATTCAAAGCAATATATTCTTTTGTCAAGGTAGCCATTAATATCTGAGGAGGTTCGTCCTCTTTGACCTCAGGCTCCATCCACACCTGAGTGTATTGATTTACTGTTTTGCAGCTTTTTAAAACCTTTTTAGAAGCATATTACAAGTGTTTTACAGCTGCAGCCATTTTTGTTTAGCCAAGACACTAGGGCGAGGAGAGGAAATTAGGGGTGGAGAGAGCTGCCATTTAAGTAGAAAACGCTCAAGTCAGGCATTTCAATTGAAGTCTATGGAGCCAAAAATGCTAGTAATCTGCCAAAAAGAAGCTTATGTACTTCTCTGAGCTCAAGCTCTTTGCTTCAGGTGACGGAACACAAATCTCAGATGTGAAATAAATGGGATTTGGCTTGTTGAGCATTTTAGAGCTACAAGTTTCAAACGGAAAATGGCTCAGGCATGAACGGGGCCTTACTAATTGGCTAAGACTTGCCCGTGTTCATTTTAATTTCTAAGAACATGCTGAATGTACCTGAACACAAATGATAAGCATCAATCACTACTATGTGGAGTGGCAACTGTAAATTTAGGACCAGATCACATAGTTTGCCTCCCAACATGAAGCAGATTTTTATCTTAATTACAATTAAATGAATATACTGTACAGTGGGTATAAAAGTCTACACACCCCTGTTAAAATGATAGGTTTCAGTAATGTAAAAAAGGATACAAAGAAATAATTTCTGAATTTTTTCCACCTTTAACCACTTGCTTACTGGGCACTTAAACCCCCCTCAGTCCCAGACCAATTTTCAGCTTTCAGCGCTGATGCACTTTGAATGACAATTGCGCGGGCATACAACACTGTACCCAAATGAAATTTTTATCATTTTTTTCCCACAAATAGAGCTTTCTTTTGGTGGTATTTAGTTACAGCTCGGAGTTTTATTTTTTGCTAACCAAACAAAAAAAGATGCAAAAAAAAAAAAAAAAAAAAATCATGTTTTAATAGTTTGTTATAAAATTTTGCAAACGGGTCATTTTTCTCCTTCATTGAAGTGCGCTGATTAGGCGGCACTGATAGGCTGCATTGGTGGGCACTGATGGGCTGCATTGGTGGGCACTGATGGGCTGCATTGGTGGGCACTGATGGGCTGCACTGGTGGGCACTGATGGGCTGCACTGGTGGGCACTGATAGGCTGCACTGGTGGGCACTGATAGGCATAGTTAAGGCGGCACTAATAGGCACAGATAAGGCAGCACCGATGGGCACAGATAAGATGGCACGGATGGGTGGCACGGATAAGGGGCACGGATGGGTGGCACGGATGGGCACTGATAGGTACCACAGATAGATGGGACTGATGGGCACTGATAGGTGGCTCTGATAGGTGGCACTGCTGGGCACTGATGGGCGGCACTGCTGGGCACTGATGGGCGGCACTGGGGTGCAGCACCTTTGAGGCAGATTTTGGGTGGCACTGTGGGTGGCACTGCTGGGTGGCACTGTGGGCACTGCTGGGTGGCACTGTGGGCACTATGGGCACTGCTGGGTGGCACTGACAGGGGGGCACTTACTTTATTTCAGGATGGCACTGCGGGTGGCAGGTGGGCACTGGCAGGGGGCAGGTGTCCGTTTAAATTGCTGGCCGTGATCGGGACTGATGTCCCGAACACGGCCGCCGGCGATCTGCTTTTTTTTTTTCTCCTCGCGCTGTCAGCGCGAGGAGGAATACTAGCCGATTACCGGCTCCGTTTTATCACATGATCAGCTGTCATTGGCTGACAGCTGATCACGTGATAAGGGGTCGGGATCGACCCCTTACACGGATCGGTGATCAGGCGAGTCTCACGGACTCGCCGATCACAAAGCGCGCCGCGCGCGCCCCTCAGGGGGCGCGCAGGCCGCTCGTAACCGGGACTACGTCAATAGACGTAGTCCCGGAAATGTGGGTCCGCGCTATTGCCGTCATTTTGCAATAGCGCGGTACCCAAGTGGTTAATGTGACCTATAATCTGTACAACTCAGTTGAACAACAAACTGAAATCTTTTAGGTGGAGGGACGTAAAAATAAAAAAATAAAATATGGTTGCATAAGTGTGCACACCCTTAAAACGAATACTTTGTTGAAGCACCTTTTGATTTTATTTCAGGACTCAGTCTTTTTGGGTATGAGTCTCTCAGCATGGCACATCTTATAAGAGATTATAAGAGGGTGCACACACTTATGCAAGCGCATTATTTTAGTTTACTTTTACACGCTCCCACTAAAAGATTTCAGTTTGTTTTTTAATTGAGTTGTACAGTTTATAGGTCACATTAAAAGGTGAACAAAGTTCTGAAATGATGTCTTTGTCTCATTTTTTTTACATCACAGAAACCGGACATTTAACCACTTGCTTACTGGGCACTTAAACACCCTTCCTGCCCAGACCAATTTTCAGCTTTCAGTGCTCTCACACTTTGAATGACAATTAGTCATGCGACACTGTACCCAAATTAATTTTTTGTCCTTTTTTGCCACAAATAGAGCTTTCTTTTGGTGGTATTTGATCACCTCTGGGGTTTTTGTTTTTTGCGCTATAAATGAAAAAAGATCAAAAATTTGGGAAAAAAAAGCATATTTCTTTGTTTCTGTGACAGAATTATGCAAATTATTAATTTTTCTTCATACATTTTGGCCACAATTTATACTGCTACATATCTTTGGTAAAAATAACCCAAATTAGTGGATATTATTTGGTCTTTGTGAAAATTAGAGAGTCTACAAGCTGTGGTGCGAATCGCACAAAATTGATCACATCTGATGAACTGGTGGCCTATCTCGCTTATTGTGACCCGAACAAGTCAGGAAAGTACAAATACCCCCCAAATGACCCCTTTTTGGAAAGTAGACATTCCAAGGTATTTAGTAAGAGGCATAGTGAGCTTTTTGATGTTGTCATTTTTTTCCCACAATTCTTTGCAAAAATAGGATTTTTCATTTTTTTCCCCCACAAAATTGTCATTGTAATAGGTTATTTCTCTCACGTGGCATGTGTATACCACAAAAGACACCCCCCCCCCAAAAAAAATTCTGCTACTCCTAAGTATTACAATACATGTGTGGGACTTTTTCACAGCCTGGCCACTTAGAGAGACCCAACATGCAGGGAACGCCATCATGTGTTCTAGGAGCATAAATTACACATCTAACTTGTTGACTACCCATTACACATTTGAAGGCCCTGGAGCACCAGGACAATGACACGTGACACTGATGACAGATGGCACTGATACGTGGCACTGATGACACGTGGCTCTGATGACAGATGGCACTAATATGTGGCACTGATGACAGATGGCATTAATAACAGATGGCACTAATACGTGGCACCGATGACGCGTGACACTGATGAGTGGCATTGATGACATGTGACACTGACAAAAGATGGCAGGTGACACTGACAGGTGGCACTGATGACAAATGGCACTGATACGTGGCACTGATGACAGATGGCACGGATAACAGGTGGCACTGGGGACAGCTAGCACTAACAGGTGGCACTGGGGACAGATAGCACTAACAGGTGGCACTGGGGACAGATAGCACTGGGGTGGATGGCACTGGGGCGGATGGCACTTTTTTTATTTATTTTTTTCACACTTACGGCTGCTGCAGCCGTTCATCTCTCCCTCCTCACACGCTGTCTGTGTGAGGAGGGAGAGCGGCGCTGCGAGATGATCTCATATGTTTACATATGAGATCATCTCACATTGGACGCGCTGTAAACGGCCGGTGATTGGCCGTTTACAGCGATATGCGTTTGTCTCCGGGCGACACGGCAAACACAGAACTTCCCCGAAGCGCGCCCGCGGCGGCACGCATTGCAGGAGTAAACACCAGGACGTCCAGGGACGGCCTCCCGGACGAAAGCGCCTGCTCTATAGCCATCATTCGGCTATAGGGCGGGCAAGAAGAGGTTAATGGGTGTGTAGACTTTATATATTCACTGTATAATAAAAGATGATTTATTCAATTGTCGTTCATTTTGAAATGACTTGGTATAACCATACTGGTATCAGGGTAAGTGAATCCAGTCACACATGGGTGTTATTGCTTTTATTCACAGTCTACAGATGTCATAAAAATCTTCACAGCCATTGCTATGTAGTAGAATCCACAGTTGTTTAAGAGCATTAAACTGACCAAATGAAAATCTGAGTGTACAATCTCCTTTAGAAATGCCAAAACTATGTAATATGAAGACAAAGCTAACCATGCATTCAATATATCTCAAATTAGGCAGTCCCTTACACTTTATAGTCTATAGTAGATCTAAAGGAGAGAGTACAATAAGACTGTATAGAGCATGGTCACCTAAAAGCCTTGTACACACGATTGGATTTTCAGCAGACAAAACCTCAGACTTTTGTCCGAAGGTGGGTGCCTGGATTTTGTCTTGCATACAAACGGCAAGGAACTGTAGGCCAACAAACACGCATGTAGTGACGTACGTGTTTTTTCAGCTCTTTAGAGTCACCCTTTAGGCTGCTCCTGCTAATTTCGTGTTCATAGAAGTTTGATGAGTGTTGATTTGTGCTTTTCATTTAGTTTTTGAACGGTCGTTCATCAACCTGACATGTTGCAGAATCGTAGGAGAAAACGTGTTATTTATTATTGGCCTTGGAGTTATTGCTTTGACCCAAGCCCAGTCCAGGAACAGGAGGAGGAGTTCTTGGACCGAAAATTGGTTGCTTTATTAATCGTGACCAATTATGTCATATGCCCTTGCTGCAGGAGCTCCAGGAGAATAATCCAGATGATTTTCGGAATTATCTCTGGATGACAGACCCCTGCTTTCACCAATTCTTGGCATTGTTGACCCCCTACATTAAGAAGCAGGACACATTCACGAGGCTTTTTTTTTGTTTGAGTAATTTTGATTTGTTATATTTTCTATATTTTTTGGATGCATAGAACGCACTTTTTGTTTAAGTTCTATTGGCGGATAGCATGTCTAATTTTTTATTTGTTTTCTTTTTTTAATGCACAGTAAAAAAAAATGTAGTGAATAATACTTGGCTATACGTTTTACTTCAAGTGACAGTAGGCAGTTACATATAAAAAAAAATGCAATGTAAAATTGACAAGGGACACCAACATAGTTGTATCTTTGAACTCAAAAACTACAGGATAATGGTGCTGTGGTAACTTTTTTGTTATCACTAGAAAAAAAAAAAAAGTATTTGAAAATGCGTTTGCAATAACTCCATCAGTATCACCAGCAAAGCAGCTTCATTATGATCCCATAAAAGAAGAGAATGTGCACTGCATTTTGAGATTTCATAATTTGCCATGTCACAAATGTTAATTCTCTATTAAGAATGCTAGTTTACAAGACCCACCGCTTCCGGGTTGTCCTTGCTTCCGAGCATGCGTGTTTGTACTTTGGAATTTTGTCTGACAGACTTGTGTACACACACTCGGAAAATCCAACAGACATTTGTACGGGGAAAATTTTAAAACATGCCATCCAACATTTGTTCGCGGAAAATCCGACACTAATTGTCCGATGGAGCGTACAAACGGTCGGATTTTCCGCAAACAGCCTGTCATCAAAAATATCCCATCAGAAAATCCGATCGTGTGTACGCAGCTTTAGAGGTCATGTTGGAAGTAAGCTACACCACAAAAAAAGCAGGAAAGAAAGTATGAAGGAGTGATTTAATATCGAAAAGGCAGAAAAAAAGAATGGACAAGAGAAAAGATTGCATAGGGCAAAATGGAGCAGCTTTCTTCCCAGGGTCTATCGACATCTAGCGCTCATCAAATCCTGGCATGGGGAAGACACGAGCAAACTTCTCTACACGCTGACGAAGGTCTGCAATTTTCTGTACCGTCTCCTTGTCCTCTAGAAGAAAGTTCTTGAAATCTTGAAGTTTGGCTGCAAAAAAAAACCAAAAAAAAAAACCACACAATTACAAAAAAGGTCAGTGGGGATGGCACTGCTCAATTTTTAAAGATATAAAGTCACAAGGCCTGAGGCTCCTTAAAGGTCATGATGCTCTTAAAACCAAAAGCATCTCAAAGTGAAAAATTAGGGGATTACAACAGCAAATGCAAAATAAAATAAAGTAAAATGTAAAGTTGAAGAAAAAAAATACCAAGCGGATTCTTGCTTATAAATTGGGCACCTAATATTCAACTTTTAATACACATTTTTTTTTTTGAATTCTGAATTGCCTATATAAAAGGAGATACACATGCGGAAAGCTTCCCGGCAGCACAGTCTCATTACCTAAAAGGACTTCACTAGATTTCTCCTTTAAGGTTTAAATACTGGACGTCATTCAACCCAAGGTTGACCTACTCTAGACTTTAGAAGGGAATACCTGGGAGGGGCAGTGAATGTCAGAAGGGGAAGATTGTACTAAGAGTTGCTATTTTATAATCATGGGCAACATTTTCTTTTTCAAATCAAACCAGAATTGGGTTTTAAAGTGTAAAAAAGGGATAATCTGATTTCTAACTTTAAGAAAAATAGACCGTTCTTCCATCAGGCACTTTAATTTAGAAGCCCCCCCCCCCAAATTTCAGGCTCAGTTCAGTAAACTATAACAAGTGTTACCTGCCCTAATAGTATACAAAACTGAGCCTCATCACAGGATAGTAGACAGGTATTCATGTCAAGTATACATGGGTCAAGGATCACGCACGATAGATATGAGAGATAAGATAAGACAGTCTATATATTTCTGATCCTAGCTTGGAAATACTGTATCTTTACATCTTAGACTATAACCGATTTACCCTGCTCTCCAGGATTAGAATGACAATTAAAAAAAAAAATTTTTTATTCAGCTTCCCAGTTTCTGGATGCCACATGAAACACAATCCAGGCTCTGCAATCAGTGTACGTTTGGTTTCCCACTGAGCAGAGTTTGTTATCTTACACGGCGAGGAAGTGGTTTCCAGTGAACTGAAGAAACTCAGCAGTCACCTGATGGACAAAGACACATTTTGCTTAGAGCCAGCTAAAGAACTTCTTCAGCTCAGTGCATTCAATTTTCATTCTCATAAAAGCCACTCAGAGTTAGACGATAGATATTAAAGCTGCGATGCTACCAAGCTTATGCACCAATTGATTAGCAATATTAACTGTACCTGTTGACAACCTGGAAAATATTTATATAATTGGGTATATCTGCTATAGGTGTGTGTAAATATATATATATATATATATATATATATATATATATATATATATATACACACATACACACACACACACACACACACACACACACATATATACATACATATACACACACACAGGATATAAAAATTCTACACACCCCTGTTAAAATATTAGGTTTCTTTGTTTTTTTTTGTTTTTTTTACATCAGACAAAGATAAATAATTTCAGAACTTTTTCCATCTTTAATGTGACCTAAAACTATACAACCCAATTGAAGAAAAAAAAAAAAAAAAACACTAAAATAATGCGGTTGAATAAGTGTCCTCTTATAGCTGAGGATGTAGTTATGTTCAGAAATACGCAATCAAATACAAAACTTGTGTTAAATAGGAATCCGTACACACCTGCCATCATTTAAAGTGCCTCGGATTAACCCAAAATAAAGTTCAGCTGTTCTAGTAGGTCTTTCCTTAGTCTCATCCTACAGCAAAAGCCATGGTCTGCAGAAAGCTTCAAACGCATTAGAGGAATCTCATTGTTAAAAGGTGTCAGTCAGGAGAAGGGTATAAAAAGAGTCATCAAGTGGAGAAAATATGGCTGGGCTATGGGGTTGAGTGGCAAGACGGAAGCCTTTTCTTATGAAGAAAAACATCCAAGCCCAGCTAACTTTTGCAAAAAGCACAGCTGAAGTGTCCCAAAAGCATGTGGAAAAATGTCTTATGGTCTGATGAAACCAAGGTTGAACTTAATGGCCATAATTTCAAAAGAGATGTTTGGCGCAAAAACACTGCACATGACCACCAAAAGAACACCATACCCACTGTTAAGCATGATGGGGGCAGCATCATGCTTTGGGGTTGTTTTTCTTCAGCTAGAACAGGGGCCTTAGTCAAGGTAGAGGGAATTATGAACAGTTCCAAATTACAGTCAATATTGGCAGTAACCCTTAATGCGTCTGCTAGAAAGCTGAATATGAAGAACTACTTCATCTTTCAGCATGACGACGGAAAAAAATACATCCAAATCAACAAAAGAATGGCTTCACCAGAAGATGATTAAAGTTTTGGAATGGCCCAGCCAGAGCCCAGACCTGACTCCGATTGAAAGTCTGCGGGGTAATCTGAAGAGGGCTGTGCACAGGAGATATCCTCACAATTTGACACATTTGGAGTGTTTTTGCAAAGAAGAGTGGGCAAGTATTGCCAAGTCAAGATGTGCCATGCTGACAGACTCATACCCAAAAAGACTGAGTGCTGTAATAAAATCAAAAGGTGCTTCAACAAAGTATTAGTGTAAGGGTGTGCACACTTATGGAACCATAATTTAGCTTTTATTTTTACTACCTTCCACCTAAAAATAAAATTCAGTTTGTTGTTCAACTGAGTTGTACAGTTTATAGGTCACATTAAAAGTGGAAACATTTCTGAAATGATTTATCTTTGTCCCATTTTTTACATCACAGAAACCCGACATTTCAACAGGGGCGTGTAGACTTTGTATATCCACTGTAAAATAGGATTTTTGTACTCACCGTAAAATCCTTTTCTCTGAAGTTCATTGACGGACACAGCTCCATTAATCTTGACTGTAGGGTTATTACGCCACCTTCAGGAGAGGACTAGGCAGAACATGTAATACATGTGAAAAACAGAACTGTACAATTCCGCCCAGGGGGCGGTGCCTCTGGCAATAATCCCTCGGCCTGCTTCCTGCAGCTCAGTGTCAACAAGCAGTATAACGTAAAGAAATAGGAGGGGTGGGTGCTGTGTCCATCAATGAACTTCAGAGAAAAGGATTTTACGGCGAGTACAAAAATACTATTTTCTCTTTTGTTCATTGACGGACACAGCACCATTAATCTTGACGTTCTCAAGCAGTGTCATAACGAGGGGTGGGAACAGGAAACACAACTTCCCCCACAACCAGAGGTGCTCCCCAACGGAGGAGTCACCACCTTAAACAAATGCATCAGAACTTGCGGCCAACATATACATCAGAATGCATTGACAATCAAAATGTAACTCTCTCTAACAAGAAGAGAGTGAAAACTTTGCGGCCAAAGCAGGCATCAGAAGATGCGCTTACATCAACTTTGTAGAACTTTGTGAAAGTGTGAACGGATGACCAAGTTGCTGCTTTACACACCTGGGAGACCGACGCTTTATGTCGGAAAGACTAAGAGGTCCCAATTGCCCTGATGGAATGGGCCATGACAGGAAAGAGGTGCACCTGCCCCTTCAGGGCGTAAGCCCGGACTTCGTTCTGTCTGATCGGTGAGATGGTGGTCGACAAGACCCCCAGTCCTTTTTTCAGACTAGCTACCGAAGCGAACAGAGAATCCGACTTCCGGAAAGGGAGCCGTGGCAGACAGGTATACCCTTAGGACCTAGACCACATCCAGGGAATGGGGGGCCACCTCCTTAGGATGTGTCGGCTTAGGACACAGAGATGGTAACACAATGTCTTCATTGAGATGGAAGGCCGAAACCACCTTCGGCAGAAAAGAAGGTTGCCGATGCAACACCACCTTATCCCTGTGGATAACCAGATAGGGCGACTTGCAAGACAAGGCCGCCAGCTCAGAAACCCTCCTGGCAGATGTAATAGCCACTAGAAAGAACACTTTCTGAGAAAGTCAACAAGGGAATTTCCCTGATGTTCTCAAATGGCGGTTTCTGAAGCGCCGATAGCACCAGGTTCAGATCCCACAGAGGTAGGGGTGGTCGCGCCAGAAGGACTACATGCCGAACTCCTTGCACAAAGTTGCTCACCAATGAGTGAGACGCCAGGGGTCATTGGAAAAAAACAGCCAAGGCTGATATCTGTCCTTTGATGGTGCTCAAGGCCAACTTCTGGTCCACTCCACGCTGTAAGAACAGCAGGATCCTGGACAAAGAATAGGTGCGTTGACGTCTCCCCCATCTCCTCACACAAGGAGATATAAGCCTTCCATGTATGATGGTATATCATCCAAGAAGAAGATTTTCGTGCCCTCAGCATAGTGGAAATTACTGAGCCCGACAGACCTCAGTTCCTTAGCGCCTGGCTTTCAACAGCCATGCCGTTAAAACCAGCGACGGGTAAAGCAGGATGGAGTATCGGACCTTGCGATAGGAGGTCTTCTCGCATTGGCAACCGCCAAGGAGCATCCGCCACCAGGCGTACCAAGGACACCGAGGCCAATCTGAGGCAATCCGTATTACTGGGATCCCCTCGGCCTCCACTCTGCGTTGCAGACGTGGCAACAGTTTGAGCAGAGGGAAGGCGTAAATCAGCCAGTACTGCTCCCATGGAGCCACCAACGCATCCGACCAAGGATCTCTTGTCCTGGACACGAACCTCCACACCTTTTCGATCTCCTGATGCAGCGACCATTCTCCTGGGTCCAGCATCTGGCAACTTGGATAGTCCGCCTGCCAGTTTTCTACTCCCGGGATGTATATGGCTGACAGGGCCACTACGTGTCGGTCTGCCCACTGAAGGATGTGAGCGACCTCCCGTGCTGCAGCCAAGCTTCTTGTTTCTCCTTGATGGTTGACATATGCCATCGCTGTGGCGCTGTCTGACTGGATTCTGATTGGACGTCCTCGTACTCTCATAGACCATGTGGAGAGGCATAGCCTGATCACACTGCTCGGTAACTGGGATTCCTCCCTCGACCAGAGGCCCTGGGTCGATTGTGCTCCCAGTACTCCACCCCAGCCGGTCAGGCTGGCGTCCCTTGTGATCACCGTCCAATGAAGCGGTAGGAACGATTTCCCAGACCGAAGGGCCGGAGATCTAAGCCACCACAGAAGATAATATGACTAACTGGCTTACCCGAATCTGCCGATCCAGGGATAACAGAGATTTGTGCCATTTGGACAATATCTCCTTCTGCAACACTCTGGTATGAAATTGAGCGTACGGTACCACCTCGAAGGAGGCATCCATGAGACCCAGAACTCGCATGCAGAAACGCGACGACAACCTGTGGTTCATTAACAGCTTCACCGCGGCTCCGAGAGTTTGCAGTTTGTCTGAAGGGAGAAACACTCTCGCTTCCACGGAGTCCAGCAGTAAACCTAGGTACTCCAGGTGCTAAGTCAGCACTAGTACTGACCTTTTTGAGGTTCAACACCCACCCAAATTCCTGTAGAGATTGCATGGCGATTGCCACATCCTTCCTTAATTCTTAGGCGGAAGCTGCTCTAGGAAGGAGATCATCCAGGTAACCCACGATTGTGAGCCCACGTTGCCGCAACGACGCCAAAATTGGAGCCAAAACCTTGGTAAAGACTCGGGGTGCTGAAGCCAGGCCAAAGGGGAGAGCCACAAACTGGTAGTGGTCTTCCCCTACTGCAAATCACAGAAACCTCTGATGCCCGAGGCATATGGGTATGTGCAGGTACGTGTCCTGGATTTCCAGAGACACCAGGGAGTCCCCAGATGGATTGCAGCAACTACGGAGCGAACCGATTCCATTCTGAACCTCTGTACTTCCACAAAGCAATTGAGGGCTTTTAGGTCCAGGATTAGACATACCCCTTCCTTTTTGGGGACTACAGATTGGAATAGAATCCCTGAAACCTTTCCGTTTCTGGTACAGGTACTATCACCCCACTGCCTCGGCCCTCCTGTTGGTAGGGTCCTTGAATGCAGGAGCCCCTTCTACCAGGATCGTGGTTACTTTGTTAAACCTGGCTACTGGGGAGTTCATAACCGAGGGAGCCCACCATTTTTTAAGGCGGCTCTCCTCAAAGGGGTAATGCACCGCCATTCTTTTTGGGACCGAAAAGGTCTGTTGCGGGCTTCCCCATTCCTTGGATATGAACTTATCAAAGTCAGATACGGAAACACCTTAGGTGTACGGGCTGGCTGGACTGACCCAAAAGGGACCCCCACCTTGGCAGCGGATCCTGTCGCATCCTGTATTTTCAGGGTATTACGCACAGCAGTGATAAGTGCTCCAACTAGCACTTCTTCCTGCACGGACCTGGACATGGATTCCTCCTCACTGTCCAAACGGTCCAGGTCAGCGTCCTCTGACACATCATAACAGGGGCCGCCAGTCACTCCCTGGATGAGGGGGGCAGGGGCCTTTTTTATCCCCCTTGCGCCCGCACACAGCCTCCACCCTGGCAACGAACGATTCAAGGACCGCCAATAAAGCGTCCAAAGTCATTTGCAGGCAAGCCGGTTGTAATTGCAGGGAGATCTGGGGAAGAAACGCCAGCTTCTGACGCCATGCTAACCCACCCTGCCTGCCACCCTTGGGGACTTAGGACAAGGTGCTCAATCCTACCCTCCTAGTTGCTACAGACTGAGGGGCCCCCACCGCAGGACTCACCACCCTGACCAAGTGCTGCGCTGTGCTGTTGCTGATGGCTGTGTCCTGCATCCGTAGTCTGGTCATATGTGTGCCCCGGAGCACTGTGCTCACCGGCCGCCCCTGGAGCCTGAGGGGCATGTCATGGCTGACCCAGCGCGTAGCTAGGGCCAGTACATGCTTGATGGCCAGGCTGGGGAGACTACAAGGATCTATATTATTCAGCCATCACCCAGCACGCTATTGATAGAAGATTAAAGGATCTTAAAATCTTGCGCAAAAGCCAAAAATCCAGAGAAAATACCCAGGACCGATGGTCCCACAGGGAGCCTAGGTCCTTCTCCTTCACTAGGCAGAAAAAAAACTGAGCTGCAGGAAGCAGGTTGAAGGGTTATTGCCAGAGGGACCGCCCCCTGGGCGGAACTGTACAGTTCTGTTTTTCACATGCATTACATGTTCTGCCAGTCCTCTCCTGAAGGTGGCGTAATAACCCTACGGTCAAGATTAATGGAGCTGTGTCCGTCAATGAACAAAAGAGAAATATATTATACACACATAGTACTGTGCAAATATTTTAGGCAGGTGTGGAAAAAAAAATCTGTAAATTAGGAATTCTTTCAGAAATAGAAGTGTTAATAGTTTATTTTTATCAATTAACAAGATGGAAAGTAAATGAACAGAAGAGAAATCCAAATCAAATCGATATTTGGCATGATCACCCTTTGCCTTCAAAACAGCATCAATTCGTCTATGTACACTTGCACTTCGTTTCTGAAGGAACTTGGCAAGGTATGCTGTTCTTGGAGAACTAAATCACAGATCTTCTGTGGATGTAGGCTGCCTAAAATCCTTCTCTTCTTGCAATCTCTGACAGACTCTATATTTAAATCAGGGCTCTGTGGGGGCCAAACTATCACTTCCAGGACTCCTTGTTCTTCACTACACTGTAGGACATGGACTGTATGTTTGGGGTCGTTGTCCTGCTGCAGAATACATTTGGGGCCAATCACACATCTCCCTGATGGTACAGCATGATGGATAAATATCTGCCATAGACACACTTATCAGCCAAGGAAACTGAATGCAGCAGATGAAAGACACATCACACTTACTTCTAGAGCTGCACGATTAATCGTTAAAGAATCAGATTGCGATTCTCCCCCCCCCCCCACGATCTTAAATCATTTTCCTGATTCTATATAAAAAGTGCATAGAGTTCTCTGCTCAGAGCTGACAGCTATTTTAACAAGTTAAGGACCGAGTCTTTTTTTTGAGATTTGTTGTTTAGAAGTTAAAAATGTTTATTTTTTTTGCATTTTTTTCTAACATCCTAGAGAATAAAATGGTGGTCATTGAAATACTTTCTGTCACACCGTATTTGCACAGCGGTCTTACAAGCGCACTTTTTTGGGAAAAAATTTTTTTTTGATAAAAAAATAAAAAGAAAACAGTAAAGTTAGCCCAATTTTTTTATATTGTGAAAGATAATGTTATGCCGAGTAAATCGATAACCAACATGTCATGCTTCAAAATTGCGCCCGCTCGTGGAACGGCGAAAAATACTTTTACCCTTAATCTTCATAGGCGATGTTTAAAAAATTCTACAGGTCGCATGTTTTGAGTCACAGAGGAGGTCTAGGGCTAGAATTATTGCTCGCCCTCTGTTGATCTTGACGATACCTCACATGTGTGGTTTGAACAGAGTTTTCATATGGGGGCGCTACTCACGTATGCGTTCGATTCTGCATACGAGCTCAGTGGGATGGGGCACGTTTAAACATTTTAAAAGTGTTTTTTTTTTTATTTATTGTACCTATTTATTGTAGGCTTTTATTATTATTACAAGGAATGTAAACATCCCTTGTAATAGAAAAAAAAGCATGACAGGACCTCTTAAATATGACATCAAGACTGCATGGGGTCAACAAGACTGCAGAGCTCATATTTACACTAAAATGCAAAAATAAAAATTGTAATTTAAAAATAATAAAAATAATGGCCCTTTAAGTACTATGGGTGGAAGTGACGTTTTGACGTCGCTTCTGCCCAGCAATGGTATGGAGATGTGTGGGGGCCAGCTTCCCCTCACTCGTCTCCATACCCAGCATGTGAAAGGATCTGATCGCCTCCGCCGCTGCCGACGGCTCCGGTAAGCGGCAGAGGGCACTGGAGCGCGGCAGGAGGGAGCTCTCTTCCACAGCCGATAAAACTGATCTCGCAGCAAATCCGTGCAGAGACCACTCTTATCGGAAAGCGGACTGCCGAACAAAGAAGAGGATACCGGGGTTATGACAGCTAGTCATGAGGCATTGTAAGGCTGACCGTTACAAGCATGACTCCCACAGGCAGAGGCATAATGGGACTTGTAGTTTCGCAACAGCTGGAGGGCCGCCAGCTTGAGACCCCTGACTTAAAGACTAAACTTTTTTCTGACATGTGTTGCTTACAAGTTAAATCAGTATTTTTTGCTAGAAAATTACTTGGAACACCCAAACAAAATTCACATTTTGTAAATTAATAAAATTAAATGTACTGTATATTTTTTTTTAAAAGCATTCTTACTTTTCTGCATTTCTTCACCCCCCCCCCCCCAAAAAAAAAAAAAAAAAAAAAAGAAGACTGAATGTGTATAATATACACACACACACACACACACACACACACAATGGGGACAGAAAGTATTCAGAACCCCTTAAATTGTTCACTCTGTTATATTGCAGCCATTTGCTAAAATCATTTAAGTTCATTTTTTTCACACAGCACCCCATATTGATCAAAAAACAGAATTGTTGACATTTTTGCAGATTTATTTAAAAAGAAAAACTGAAATATCACATGGTCCTAAGTATTCAGACGCTTTCCTCAGTATTTAGTAGAAGCACCCTTTTGACCTAATACAGACATGAGTCTTTTTGGGAAAGATGCAACAAGTTCTTCACACCTGGATTTGGGGAGCCTCTGCCATTCCTCCTTGCAGATCCTCTCCAGTTCTGTCAGGGTGGATGGTAAACATTGGTGGACAGCCATTTTTAGGTCTCTCCAGAGATGCTCAATTGGGTTCAGGGCTCTGGCTGGGCCATTCAAGAACAGTCACTGAGTTGTTGTGAAGCCAATCCTTCCTTATTTTAGCTGTGTGCTTGGGATAATTGTCTTGTTGGAAGGTAAACCTTCAGCCCAGTCTGAGGTCCTGAGCACTCTGGAGAAGGTTTTCATCCAGGAAATCCCCGTACTTGGCCGCATTCATCTTTCCCTTGATTGTAACCAGTCATCCTGTCCCTACGGCTGAAAAACTCCCCCACAGCATGATGCTGCCACCACCATGATTCACTGTTGGGGCTATATTGGACAGGTGATGAAAAGTGCCTGGTTTTCTCCACACATACCGCTTGGAATTAAGCCCAAAAAGTTCTATCTCGGTCTCATCAGACCAGAGAATCTTATCTCTCACCATCTTGCAGTCCTTCAGGTGTTTTTTTTTTTGTTTTTTTTAGCAAACGCCATGCGGGCTTTCATGTATCTTGCTTCCATCTGCCATAAAGCCCCGACTGGTGGAGGGCTGCAGTAATGGTTGACTTTCTACAACTTTCTCCCATCTCCTAACTAAATCTGTGGAGCTCAGCCACAGTGATCTTTGGGTTCTTCTTTACCTCTCTCACCAAGGCTCGTCTCCCCCGATAGCTCAGTTTGAGGCCACTGTGCTCTTAGGAGTCTTAAAGCGGAGTTCCAACCAAAACGTTCGGCTTCGTGGCCAGGCAAGCATGCGCGAGTTGCGCTGCGCTCCCGGAGGGTGCCCAAAGTGACAATGGAGGCGCTGGCGGAGAGGAGGAGGAGAGGAGCGACACCCCATTCGACCTCATTGCTGGACCATGGAACAGGTAAGTGTCTATTAAAAGTCAGCAACTACACTTTTTGTAGCTGCTGACTTTCTATAAACATAAAAAGCCTGGAACTCCCCTTTAGGTGCAGAAGAATTTTTTTTGTAACCTTGGCCAGATCTGTGCCTTGCCACAATTCTGTCTCTGTGCTCTTCAGGCAGTTCCTTTGACCTCATGATTCTCATTTGCTCTGACATGCACTGTGAGCTGTAAGGTCTTATATAGACAGGTATGTGGCTTTTCTAATCAAGTCCAATCTGTATAATAAAACACAGCTGGACTCAAATGAAGGTGTAGAACCATCTCAAGGATGATCAGAAGGAATGGACAGCACCTGAGATAAACATATGTCACAGCAAAGCGTCTGAATACTTAGGACCACGTGATATTTCAGTTTTTCTTTTTTAATAAATCTGCAAAAATTTCACAAATTCTGTGTATTTCTGCCAATATGGGGTGCTGTGTGTACATTAACGAGGAGAAAAAAAAAACAAAAAAAAACAAACAACTTAAATTATTTTAGCAAATGGCTGCAATATAACAAAGTGAAAAATTTAAGGGGTTCTGAATACTTTCCGTCCCCACCGTGTGTGTGTGTATATATATATATATATATATATATATATATATATATATATATATATATATATATATATATATATATATATATATATATATATATATATATCACACATACAATGTCTCAAAAGAGTGATTAAAACACATTTTTGTAAATATTCTATTACATATTTTCATGTGACAACACTGAAGAAATTACACTTTGCTACAATGTAAAGTAGTGAGTGTACAGCTTGTAGAACAGTGTAAATTTGCTGTCCCCTCAAAATAACTCAGCACACAGCCATTAATGTCTAAACCGCTGGCAACAAAACTGACTACACCCCTAAGTGAAAATGTCCACATTGATCCCAAAGTATCAACATTTTGTGTGGCCACCATTATTTTACAGCACTGCCTTAACCCTCTCCCATGGAGTTCACCAGAGCTTCACAGGTTGCCACTGGAGTCCTCTTCCACTCCTCCATGATGACATCACGGAGCTGGTGGATGTTAGAGACCTTGCGCTCCTCCACCTTCCATTTGAGGATGCCCCACAGATGCTCAATAGGGTTTAGGTCTGGAGACATGCTTGAACAGGCCATCACCTTTACCCTCAGCTTCTTTAGCAAGGCAGTGGTCATCATGGAGGTGTGTTTGGGGTCCTTATATCGGAATACTGCTCTGAGGCCCAGTCTTTGAAGGGAGGGGATCATGTTCTGCTTCAGTATGTCACAGTACATGTTGGCATTCATGGTTCCCTCAATGAACTGTAGCTCCCCAGTGGCAGCAACGCTCATGCAGCCCCAGACAATGACACTCCCACCACCATGCTTGACTGTAGGCAAGACACACTTGTACGCCTCACCTGGTTGCCACCACACACGCTCGACACCATCTGAACCATCTTTAGAAGAGGCTTCCTTCTTGGGACAACAGACATGCAGATCAATTTGATACAGTGTGCGGCGTATGGTCTGAGTACCGACAGGCTGACCCCCCCCCCCCCATACATCTATTTCCCAAAGACAACCTCTGGATATGATGCAGAGCACGTGCACTCAACTTCTTTGGTCAACCATGGAGGCCTATTCTGAGTGGAACCTGTCCTGTTAAACCACTGTATGGTCTTGGCCACCATACTACAGCTCAGTATCAGGGTCTTGGCAATCTTCCTATCTTTATGTAGAGCAACATATTTTTTTTTTAAATCCTCAGAGTTCTTTGCCATGAGGTGCTGTGGTGAACTTCCAGTGAGCAGTGTGAGAGTGATAACACCAAATTTAACACATTTGCTCCCCATTCACATCTAAGACCTTGTAATACTGAGTCACATGACACCAGGGAGGGAAAATGGCTAATTGGGCCAATTTGGACATTTTCACTTAGGGGTGTACTCACTTTTGTTTCCAGCGGTTTAGACATTAATGGCTGTGTATTGAGTTATTTTGAGGGGACAGCAAATGTACGCTGTTCTACAAGCTGTACACTCACTACTTTATATTGTAGCAAAGTGTTCTTTCATATACATATATAATATATATTATTTTTTTATATTAATTTTTTTCCCCATTAGTATGCGATTAAAAAGAAAAGCATATTTTTTTTACAATAAAATGTGTGCTATACACTAGAAAGAAAGCAAAACGACTGGGATCCACAGATACAATAAAAACCTTATTAAGACACATAACAATGGTTGAATAAAAAAATAAAAAAAAAAACAGCAATCAGTAAAGGTATATATCTTTTTTTCATTCAAGTATACTGTAGTTCTCAAGTTTTCTTGTTTGTAAAGAAGAAAAGTCAAAGGCCTCATTTACAGGCCCGTATACTGTGAACGTCTTTTTCCCCTGGTGTGTTTAGCCTCCAGGTGGCTCATTGCAGACTATTAGGGCACACCGCTGCTGCACTGTGCACAGTCACTCGTAATATGAAATGCGTGGAGGTGCGTGGCCCCGAACACAGACAGGGTTTAGGGTTGGTTATCAGCAGGCCTGTCACATTAGGATAAGCAAATGTGTCCCTGCAGCTGCTGCACCTAATCTGAGATATGCTCAGGCATGTTTGGGCACATGTCCCTTGTATATGTGCTACTGTGGGGCAGATAGTTCATCAGCTGCCTGTGATTGGCTGCTGGCTTTGACAGCCACTAGGCAGGATAACTGGAGCAGGTCTGAACCCCCCCAAGCTCATCCCTAGCCCCAATAAACTTCAATAAGCTAAGCTGACTGCATGCAAGAATTTGGAGGCTGAAAAAATAAAAATAAAGGGCAGTTCACAGTATACAGGCCAGAGTACCCATGTGAATGAGGCCAAAAGTGAACAAATAATTATAAATATAAAACAGATTTCTGGGCATTGATCCAATTCATACATACTGTATACAAAAAAGTTCAAAGATGGACTCCAGCAAATAAAGTAGCTCTCTATTCACCATAAATAAGGAATGCTTTAGCCACATTTTTCACGTGGATAAATTAGGCTACAGTGTAAAATGGGGGACCCATCAAAAACATGTCCCAACCCATAGTTCAAGAAACACTGTTCTAGGAAGTTTTACAGTAAAGGGTTTTTGCCGTCAATAGATCAAATGTGTAAAATGAAAAACAGAAGCCTACTATTCTACTCACATGTTTTGCTCTTCACATCAAGTCCAATCTGAATGCCTTCATCAATAAAGTCAACCACTTTCTCAAAGTCGGTCTCTCTGAAATCGCGGGATGTAAGTGCGGGAGCACCTTTTAGGGAAAAAAAAAAAACCTGTGAAAATGTGTAAGCCAGATCTCAATGGTAAATGGTAAGTTGAGTTCTGTCATATGGTATAAAATATATAGTGTTAAAAGGCAGCCTTACGTTTATACTACAAGCCACTACACTCAGCATCAATAGGTGACCTTTAATAATGTTGGAACAGAGGCAAACATTTTTCACAAGCAACCTAGCCCCACTCAAAGCGGCTTTTTTCTCTAGAAATGCCAACCTCCAATGATGAAGCCTACAGAATGCACTATTCACTGGCCTAGGACTGGATTTAGATGTTAACAGGCCACCTGGTAAATGCACTGAAGTTATGCCAAGATCCCTTTCTATGGTCATTCCTTATCTGTAGACTAGCGGTCTCAATAAAACGTTGGCGTTTATTTACTAAAGGCAAATTCACTCTGCACTACAAGTGCACTTGGAAGCGCAGTCACTGTGGATCTGAGGGGAAATTCTGAAATTAGGGGAATCTCTGCTGATTTTATCATCCAATCATGTGCAAGCAAAAATGCGAGGGTTATTACATTTTATTTCTGTCATTTAATTTAATCGACTTTTTCCACCTGACCAACTATATAATTATGTACGATTTCCCCTCAACATATAATAGAAAACAGACAGAATCAAGTCATCCAGTGGGATACAGGAAAATGTGCCTTCATCCCACTATCCTCATTCTTCCAGGGCTCTGGCACATTACATAGCTTTGCTGCAGGACTTTTTTTTCATTGTCTATTGATTGAACAAGGCCCAGGTGGATGTTTTCTGCATCTGCACAGCTTCATGATAGATCACTTCTTCCACATACCTGACCTTCATTTTCAAGGTCAACTTGCTTTTTAAAATTCTAGTTACCTAGTGCCATACACACACTAATAAACCTTGTTTAGATTTTGACAAGTAGAGAAAAACAAAAATGCATTTAAACTGACTAAAAAGGACACTGCCTACTTGCCGAGTGTCTTGAATTCAGATTTTGGTGTCTTAAGCATTACGACATATCTATTCCACTAGCTAAACCCCTTCGACTCCCAGTGCTCTTAAGTGGTAAATGGCACTTAATCTGACTTTGTAACAAAAGAAGACAAGTGAACACCATGGTCCAGGAAACATATGACTTCATTACATACTGGAACGTGAAAGTGAGTTGCAAAGCAACTGCATTATAATACAAAAGGCTGTATTTCCTTGCACATGCCCTACAACAAGCCTAATAATTATGGCTAGCGTGGACTTTCTGACCTTCGCACACATCTGTAATGTTTCCTAAATAACATCTGTTCGCTGACAATTTTACTAGTAATGTAGAGATGCTCTTTTTAAAAAAAATGCAAATTTTTACAAGTAAAAAAATGTGCATTTTTTTTTTTTGAAGGTGCCTGTAAAGCAATGCACCACTGATGCCCTATAGGTCTGTTGCAGATCTGTCAGTGTATCTGCTTCCTCTTACCTCCAAGGAAGTCGATACATTCTGATAGAAAGCATGAATGAACTAACATTCAGCTGCAGAGGCTGTTGGGACTTGTTTTTAATTCACAGAGCACTGTAAATGAGTGAGGCGGCGGGTGGGGGAGCTTTTTTTTTTTATTTTGACAGCTAGCAGGGAGAAGATAACACCCCCCCCCCCCCCCTTCCCAGCTGTCAGAGCGGGAGAGTAGTTTCCTAACAGCTTACATGTTACACCCTGAATATGGGTGTAACATGTTAGGAAAGGTGAACTTATCCTTTAAGCCTCATGCAGATTGAACGTTCTTAGATACAGATAGAGCTTTCTTTTGGTGGCATTTAAATCACCACTGTTTTTTTTTCCTTTTTGCTAAATAAATCAGCAACTTTTTTCATTACTTATACAATTTTGTAAATAAGTAACGCTCCTTTACTGATGTGCGCTGGTGAGGCTGCACACTGGTGGGCACTGAGGAGGCGGCACTGATAATCTCTGTAAATGTCCTGTTACACTTGCCAGTTACTGGCGCTCCTCTCCTCACCCTGTGACAGTGCATTTGGAAAGGAATGCAAATAACTGGCAAGCTTGTGTACATGTGATCAGCTGGGGTTGTACACAGCTGATCGCATGGTAAAGAGCGGCTGTGATTGGCCCGTTACCATGATCTGTAAACAGCTGTGTTCGAAGGACATATCGATAACAGAATGCACCGGTTGAGCGCCCCAGGGGGCGTGCAGGTGGTGTGATCCTGGGAGGACATTCGTGGATGCCAGACATAGGGGTGGGCATTATGTGGTTAAAAAACAAAATTAGACCTGCTCAAGCAAGCTACTGAACCAGTGACCGGAGCAAACAATGCAGTTTTTAAAATGATACCTTCAGGATTTCCAGGCTTCTTGTATTACAGGCATTAGACTCTGAACATATACTGCCATAAACATTACTACTCGGTGCAACTTGCAGTCTCTTAAAGAGTTTCAAAAGCCATTGGCAGCAGGGCTGGATGGTGCACCTGTGCCTCCTTCCCACATGAAAATTCTGGAACCTTCTGCACAGTAGTCAAATGCCCAGTGTGCAGTACGTGGAGGCCTTAAGTGGCCCCTTTTAAAGGAGGACACTGGAAATGCCTTAAAAAAAATTTAATAAAAAAAAGTGATCACCCACTAAGGGTACTTACCTAGTCGCAGGCCTCCAGGGGTCAGAGCACTCTTATCCCCAGGGCATGTGTTCTTGTTGGCAGTTATAGATACAAGCTCAAGCACCCGCTCCGCTCGTGCTCCATCCATACCTTTAGGCCTGAGGTCTACTAGCACAAGGTGGTTATCTGTTCCTCCTGAAAGGGGAATGAGGTTATGAAAGCCATGACTCAAAGTATGCTGAACAAAGGGTCAGAAAAGACAAACCAATCATGTCAATATGGATTCCCAAATGGTATGAAACTATCTTGGTTAATGTTGGTACAAAGTGGCAAGGCTTGGGTTTTTAAATACAAATTTTGTTTGGTAATGAATTACTCAACATCGAATCCTATTCTCTTACAATGAGAAGCAGATGACACTTTCTAGTTTAAAAATTAAGCTTGCCATTTCACCTCTACACTTCCAGCTTGTACAGAAGGCAATCATCATCACCAGCTCTGTCAAATTAGCAGGGAGGTGATCCAGGAGGCAGCAAAGCAGAAATTAATAGTGTTGATCTTCCTGACTGTGCAGTGTTCCAGATGTGTAAATCACAAGATAATCGGAACAGAATTACAAACTGTATAGCAGTAAAAACAGTAAACATATGTATTTTAATGGTTTATTTAGATACATGCCTAGAGGTGTACTTTAAATGCGATTGTGGTGCTTTTCTTACTAGAAATGGCAAAATTCTTCAGTAATGTGATTGATCACTATTGATGGCATCAAGATGGAATATTTGAACCCCCACGGTGATGATAAATTGCCAACAGTCTCACTGGGATTTGCTTTCTTCTGTATAAATACAATTTTTTTCTCTATATTTAACCTAACTGTATTACTGCATAAACGTTGATTCTTTACAAGAGCACCACAACTAAGAGGCTCTGCATTTACCTGTCTGAAGCAAGAGTTTGGAACCCTCCACCTTGTGGTTAGAACCAGGAGGTGTAGAAAAAAAAAACCTTTTTCATAGAAGTGCAGTTTTGTTTTGATCAAGGTCTGGATTTAAAAAAAAAAAAAAAAAAAAAAATCACCATGGTCAGGATGATTTTTTTATTTTTTTTCAATTTGCATTCAGCAGACCACACACAAAGCTCCACCTATTAGCTGCACTATTGAAGAAATGTGTTGTGTACATAGCTCAAGCTTAAATTTACACAACTGAATGATTTAAACCAGTGAAAACCCCTTTCCCCACCACTGCCTCCTGCTGGTTTGATCAGTAGGCCCTTTAGGTTTTTAATGGAGTCTGAGAGTGAACATATCTGCCAGTTTTGCTGTGCTTTCCCACCAGAAAATCCAAACAAACATTCTCTGAGTATCCTGTGTCATTGGCACATCACATATTTTTTTTTTTCAGAATCGCATATATTTAGTAGCAAGAAAAAAGTGCATGAGCCCCTTGGAATGAACCGGTTTTCTGCAGTAATTTGCCCAAAAATGTAATCTTATCCTCCTCTAAGAACCCTTTCACACCAAGGGCATTTTGCAGACGCTATAGCGTTAGAAATAGCTCCTGCAATCCGCCTTCAAACCGCTGCTCCATTCACTCCAGTGTGAAAGCCCGAGGGCTTTCACACTGGAGCGGTGTGCTGGCAGGACGTCAGGAAAAGTCCTGCCAGCAGCTTCTTTGGAGCGGTGAAGGAGCGTTGTGTCTACCGCTCCTCCACCGCTGATCGCCATTGAAATCAATGGGGCAGCGCTGCCTTACTGCCTATTGCGAGCGGTTTTAACCCTTTCTCGGTGGCTAGTGGGGGTAAAAGCGGCCCACTAGCAGCCGACATGCGCTGCAAATCCGTCGGTAAAACGCCGCTAAAAATAGTAGCGTTTTACTGCCGACGCTATGGGCGGCTTGGTGTGAAAGCGGTCTCAGTCACAGTAGACAAACAAAATGTGCTTAAGCTTATAGGACAGGAACTCTTTATTGAACAAATCCATTAAACATTGGGAATGCTGTAGGAAAAAGTAAGTGAATTCAGACTAATTACTTCAATAGCCAATTGGAGTCAGTCGTCTGCACACCTGGAGTCCAATTAATGAAATGAGACTGGAGGTGTGGTTTAGAACTACTTTGATAAAAGACACTTAAACATTTTAAGACTGCTGTTCATAAGAAGCATCAGCCGATGTGAACAATGCCTTGCAAAAAAGAGCACTCTGGAGACATACAATCAAGAGTAGTTGATCTGCATAAGGCTTTAAAGGGATGCAAAGCAATTTCAAAGCAGAATCTTCAAGGCAGTAAAGAACCCCCGAGTAACAGCTTAAGGTTTGAAGTCATCACTGGAACTGAAAACAAGTTCATGAGTCTACCACACAAGTCTTTGAAACAGCAGTGTGTCCATGGCAGAACACCATTGCTGCGTGTCTGAAGTTTGCCAAACAGCACCTTGGCTAACCTCAAAACTTCTGAGAAAATGTTTTGTGAACCAATGAAACAAAAGTTGAATCATTCAGGAAAAAAATAAAATATAAAACTCTGCAACATCAAATCATCATCCCAATGGTGGTGTATGGTAGGGGGAACATCCTTATTTGGGCTGTCTATGAGCATTAATTTCCAAGTTTATCAAAATATCGTTACGGATATTGTCCAGCACTATGAATGTTGTGTTCAATAAAGACATAAGGAATTAGAATTGTTTGTGTGTGATCAGCTTAAGCACATTATGTTTATCTATAATTGTGACTTAGATGAGGATCAGATCACATTTTATGGCAATATACTGCAGAAAACCAATTCCAAGAGGTTCACCTGTGTTTTCTATATATTTGTGTATAAAAACATATCTTTATAATATTCAGACATCCAGTATAGCATCCTTCAATCATAACATTTCCAAAAAATACAGTATTCTTTATTAAATACCTGAGACAAGCGTGTACCCCTTCTTAAGTAGGGAAGAGGCCATTGCCTTAGCATTTTTTAGGACCTGCAGCGCATATTCATGGAACATTGGAGAACTAGCCTGTGGATTAAAAGAATAGTTCAGTATAACATTTAACACTCAACACTTATAACGCATCAGTGTATGGATCATGTTTATTCCACATGCTAGTATAAACATATCTTAAACTTAAGAGCTAATTCACCTTCATAAATCTTTCTACCTATAAATTTAAAAGGTTAAGGGGCTCATTCACATGGACGTGTCCATGCACGGAGCCTGCTCTGCGGGGGATCCCTCTGTCGATTCCCACTGAGCAGGAAGAGGACGGGTCCGTCTCTGCACACTGTGCAAGGACGGACCTGCCAGAGAGCCGCTCTGCCCTATGGGGGATCGGATGAGGACAGCCCGCAGAGTCCGTCGTCACCCGATTCGATCCTCAGACGGATGGAAAAGTAGGTTTTTCCACCATCACACTTGTTTGTCACTGCTGCCATCCGACGCTCCATAGAGGTCTATGCAGCATCCATTCAGGTCCGCCTAAAAAAAACTGACAGGCGGACCTGAACGGATCGTTCGTGTGAAAGAGGCTTAAGTTCACCTTTACGGAAAAATCTCTAAGGTGAACTTACACAGGACCCCCTTCTCATCCCCAGTCCCGCTGACCTGGAGCCCCACGATCTCCCGCTATGAAAACTCGTATAAGCGCCTCACCGGGGGTCAGAAATCCCCTCTGCTTAATCTCTATAAACATACCTTGTCAGGATGTACATTTAGGAGCATTCTAGATGGTTGGTGCCATCACATGGGTGGATCCGACCAATCAGAACCCATGTAGCCCCTCCTGTCACTGTGAGCGAAGAGAAAGCTGCAGGGATTTTAAATCCCCCAACTGGTAAAGTGGCGATACAATGTGTCAGGCTGGACGATTGACGCTCTCCAGATTAGCGGGACCGGGTGTGATACGGACAGAGTCCAGTGTAAGTTCACCTTACAGATTTTCTGTAAGGTGAACTTACACTTTAAATGTAGAATTCCAGCCTAAACCTACTTGGTCTTAAAAATGCTCGCTACCCCTGCCTAACACCTATGTCAACTACTCTGTGAAAGAAAGTAATATATCTTACCTATTTTTAGCTTGCTCTGGTCCGGTCACGTGACCCCCCTGCACCAGCCAGCAGCAGCTGCAAGGCACCTAACAGCTAGTAAAGCCTGTGATGACATTACCCTTATGCTACTGTGGCCCATAAGTTGTCACCACTCTCACCTCTCTCTTGCAGTTGATGTTACCCAACACAGGAAAACAGGTTCATGCAACTGGACTGGAGCAGCATGAAAATAGGTAAGTATATACATCTTTCTTATACAGGTTAGCCAGCATTAGTGTTAAGAGGGGAAAGGGAGATTTTAAGACTAGATTTATCCCGGAATTCTACTGTAAAGCATTACTGTGTTTTTCATTATTTTGTTTGAAATACATTTTTTCACAAATCATTTTGCTATGCATTTGGCCCCGTTTACTTTTTCAAATTTTGTTGGTTGCCATAAGCAAGCTGTACACACTTGGAGCACCGATGCTCACAGACATAATTACCAATGGAATCATGTGACTCGATTTTACTTGTCAATTAAGTCAACAGTATATGATAAAAAAAATAAAAATAGTACCAAAGCACAGGGACATACAAATAGCACCTGAGAAATTCCCCTGAAAAGCAGGATGCCTTCATATCCCTGTGTTAGTTTTTTCCTATTTGGTGCTGTTTTGGCAGATTTGAGAATAATCTTAAAGTAACCACTTCCCATCCAGGCCAGTTCTGACATTTCTCTCCAAGTGTAAAATGCATCATTTTTTTTTTTTGCTAGAAAATTACATAGAACCCCCAAACATTATATATGTATTTTTTAGCAAAGACCCTAGAGAATACAATGGCAGTCGTTGCAACATTTTATCTTGCACAGTATTTGCGCTGCGATATTTCATAAAAAAATTAAAGTGCATACGGCTTCAACATGCTTTTATGATGTGTTTTTGATGCTTCGAGATATATATATATATATATATATATATATATATATATATATATATATATATATATATATATCATACCTGCAATTTCTCCAAAGCTAAATTAAAGCTTCTCCAAAGCTGCAGGTGCTTCAAGCGAGCTTTGCCATAGACTTCTATGGAGGCTTTGAAGAGGCTTTGAAGCCCCAATAAAGCAACATGGGGGTCTAACTATATTTGTGTTACCCTTTTTTCTTATTTTTTTAGTTATATACATGGTGTGCCAAATACTTTAAAGAAAAAAAAAAAAAACTAAAAAAAATAAGAATAAAAAAGCTAAACACAAATGTGCCTAACCTCCTAGGACAGGAGCAAAAAACGGAAGCAGGATGGTTGCAAACATCTTTATATGGAGGCTGGTTTATGGTTTTTGTTCGCAAGTGTGCCAACCTCCAGAAGTCGGCAGTAAAGACTGTTTAAGAATTCCTAACATTGCTGTATCCTTAAAATATAAGATAAAGAAAAGCATGTTTCTGTAGGAAATATATCAGCACATAAGACAGGTCAAAGTCTTTCATTTTTGAGCTGCAAGGGTGAACTTACAATTTAAGCTACGAGCCCCTGGTGCTTTTCAATTTAATCTTTGTGTTTTGCAGCTATTAACCGCTCACAGAAAAACCTCCCCCTCATTTATGCATCAGAGCTCCATTTGTAGACAGTCCGCAATTAGTGATTTCACAAGGTGCCGTGGTTATTTTGTTTTGCAGTATTCCACAGCGCTGTCACATTTTGATTAATAACTGCATTTCCTGTTGGAATCACCTGCTCTGTGGTTATCGGCCAGCAGGTGTTCCACACACAGGAAAACTGTAATTCCATTTAACAAGGAAAAGGCTTACAGGAAGACTACTGTATGTCTAATGTTAAGCATGTGTGGTAGCAGCAGGCCATTCCAGAAATCACTGATTGCAATATACATGGAAACTAGGGATCTTCAAGGGGACCCAGAATGCTGGAGATTAGTTTTCATATCTCTACATTACAGCATATAGAGGAAAAACACAAAACAAAAAAAACCTTTGTTAGACTGACCGGTGACACTTTCTACGAGCCTTTCAGAACAGCACCTTGGAGAGAGAGTAGCTTCACCTCTTCAAAGGAAACACTGCGTGACAACGTCCTTTTTAAAGACAGCTGCTTCCATCATGCCTTCAGTTAATACAGAGAAGACCTCCGACATGCTGGAAGATATAAGCAGAATTACCAAGCCCCATAATTATACTTTACATATGATAAACCTAGGGAGGGAAGTAGGCTGCTGTCCTGAAAGGCTCGTAGAAATATTGTCATAGGCAACTCTAAGGTTTTCTCCCTTCGCCTTTCAGGACAGCACCTTGGAGATAACCAAGCACTTACTTCAGGGTGGGACCACTGCCTGTAAAACCTTCCTACCAAGAGATTGGTCTGAGGCTGACAGTAGATCCAAATGGTAATGCCTTATAAAGGTTGAAAAAAACTGGACCATGTGGCAGCTTTACATATTTGCTCAGGTGATGCCCCACCCCTCTCTGCCCAAGAAGTCGTCACTGCCCGCATAGAAAGAGGCAAGATTCCCTGTGGAGGTTCCAGATCTAAGGATAGGTAAGCTCCTTTAATGGCTTGCTTCAGCCATCTTCCTAGGGTACTTTTGGAGGCTCTACTCCCCTTGCGACACACTTCCATCAAGGCAGAGGGAAGATGATTTCCTAATACTGTTTGTTTCTAAATACCTAAGGAGACACCTTCTAATATGCAGAGTGTGGAAGGCCTCTTTACCTGGCCCAGAAGGCAAGGGACAAAAAGGTAGGGAGAATGATCTGAGCCTAGTGAAAGTCCGAGGAAAATTTAGGCAGGAAGGCTGGGTCCGTCCTTAGGACTATCCTGTCTGGAAGACATCTCATAAAAGGCTTTTCGGTAGATAATGCCTGTATTTCACGAATTGTCCAGGCAGACATCACTGCAACCAGAAGTATAGTCTTTAGTGTCAGAAATCATAATGAAGCTTCTTCTATTGGCTCAAATGGTGACTCGGTGAGCCCCTGAAGAACTAAAGATAAATCCCACTTGGGAAAACTTAGAGGTCTAGGTCTAATTTTTTGCCATAGCCCTAAAGAACCTAACTATCAAGGGCTCCTCCCTTGAAGGTTTTTTTTCCCAAAAAAACTGATAAAGCAGCTACCTGCGTTTTGAGGGTACTCGCTGCTAAACCCTTTATACCTTCCTGGACAAATTCTAAAACTGAAATAACACCAAGTAAATTAAAGTTTTTGCTGGGACACCAGGAATTGTAACACTTCCAGACTTTGAAGTAGGTGACCTTCTTTCTGCTGGCAAGAAGGGTGCTGATGAGATTTTCTGAGAGTCTCTTTTTCCTTAATATTTACTCTTCAGAAACCAGGCCATCAGATTGAGGTAGTCTGGATCTGGATGGAAAATCTGTCCTCGATACAGAAGATGCACCCTGAGTGGTAATCTCCATGGGGGTTTTCGCTGAGAGTTCTACTAGGATTGAAAACCAGGGCCTCTTCGGCCAATACGGGGCAATTAGTATCAGACTTGTGGATTCCCCCCTGAATTTCTCTAACACCTGCGGTATTCGTTGAAATGGAGGAAAGGCACAAGACAAAGGGAAGTCCCATCTTTGGGCTAACGCATCCACCCCAAGGGCCAGATCCTGCCTCTGAAGAGAGAAGAAAGCCAGTGTTTTTGCTTTTCTTTGATTTGCAAAGAGGTCTAATTGAGGAGAGCCCACGTCTCGGAGATCATCACAAATAACTCCTGGTTTAGAGACCGCTCTGCTTCTCTTATTTCTCTCCTGCTGAGGAGATCCGCCAGGGTGTTTTCTGTGCCTTTTAAATGGACTGCGGACAATGGCGCCAAATTCTTTTCTGCACAGCACAGGATCTGACGAGCTAGCTCCATCAGAGTCTTGCCCCTCATGCCCCCTTTTTTTACTAGGTTTAATACCACCGTCATGTTGTCCGACAGTACCTGGACATGTTGACCTTCTAGAAACTGCTGGAAACAGAGGCGGCTTAGGTGAATAGGCTTTAACCCTCTCCAATTTGAGGACCTTCTTGCCTCTGGTTTGGACCATACCCTGCTAGTTCTTTTCTGACAGATGAAAAGAGCTCTTTACAATCCTGTGTAGATTCTTCTTACTAAACCTGCGATGCAGGATTTGCACAGTGGTTTGGGCCAGGAGTCCTTGCATGAAGGTTACTTTCTCCATGTTGCTCGCTCTGACTTAGCAGTGACTTTCTGAAAAATAGCAAGACATAACCGCACATTCTATTAGGGCGACAAATAACTGCCAACAGGGAGAAACACACTTCTCACTATAGCAGTTAGCTGCAGGCCTAGCACAGACGCAAAGAAAAAACACACGCAGTGAGAAAAGTAAAGAGGTGGCACTGTACACCTCCCCTACCTGGGCCTGGCCAGGAACCTGGGCACCTGCACACGCCATCGCTGCTGACAATTCAGCCTCCTCCATTGCGAACGCCGCAGCTGCCACCGGTGTGCTTTTTAAATAATTTCCTCCATGTGACAAACAAACAAAAGGAAGTCCCGACCCTTGCTCCTGCATTCCAGCAGCCGGAACCAATTGCCGCTACACCCCGCCGGAAGTCTCTGCCCCCAGAACTGATGTCACCCGCCCTCCGGGACTCTGTGCTGACATGCTGGGACCGAGCATGTACACTCAGACCGAGCACACCAGCGCACCCTGAGCGCTCTAGGCAGACGACCTCCAGCAGAGCGAAGGGATGGACACCGGAGCACTCCCCTCTCATGCGGGGAGCTGGGTTGGTCAAAGAATAAAGCAAAGAAGGTACTGCTCAAAACCCCCCCTTGGAGAGCACAGCCCCTCTAGTTCCCCAAGCAGTGCTTCCATGGTGGAGGAATCACTAAAAATGAAAGCATGGTGAAAGAAGCTGCCTCTAAAAAGGGTGTTGTCACGCAGTGTTTCCTGTGAAGAGGTGGAGCTACGCTCTCTCTAAGGTGCTGTCCTGAAAGGCAAAGGGAGAAATGGAGGAGACTAACACTTACTGTGCCTCTAAGCAAAGACGTCAACACATGCATGGGAATAGACTGGTCCTACTGCATGCATTAATAAAAAGTAATTCTTCTGATGGCAACTTCTCAAAGATCCATGCTGCAATAGTTCAAACAATTTGCCCATCATGGGTCAGCACCACTCCATTCATTGCGTTGATGGGCTTGTGTTTAGAACTCACTGACAGGGGCATTAGACCTGCAGATCTCATCCTGACCTGCATTTGACTTCAACAGGTGTTGCATTCCCAAAGACTAATTGCAAAACCTGTTATAAGGGAACAAAGGCTTGTCTACACAGGCACTAACTTTTCTTATTATACAGGATTTGTATAGCGCCAACAGTTTGCACAGTGCTTTACAACTGACAGTACAAATACAATACACTTTAAAACAGTAGGAATCAGAGGGCCCTGCTCGTTAGTGCTTAGAATCCAAGAGGGAAGGTCAAGAGATACAAGCGGTAATGACTGTGTGGGATATGCTGATGGAGATGGTTTTCAGGGATTGTCTGAAAGTGGACAAGTAGGAGAAAGTTGGACAGATTGAGGTAAAGCATTCCAGAGGATGGGAGAGGCTCTGGAGAAGTCCTGGAGGCGAGCATGGGATGAGGTGTCAAGGGAGCTAGAGGTCTTGGAAGGAGCGAAGAGGACAATTTGGTTGGTATTTTGAGACCAAGTGAGTGATGTAGCTGGGGGCCAGGTTATAGGTGGCTTTATAAGTTATGGTTAATATCTTGAATTTAAATTTGTTGGTTGAGTGGCAGCCAGGAGGGACTGGCAGAGGGATGTAGCAGATGCCGAGCAGTTTGTAGGGTGGATGAGCCTCGCAGCAGCGTTCATGATGGACTGAAGTGGGGATAGCCTATTTAGAGGTAAGCCAATAAGGAGGGAGTTGCAGTAGTCTAGGCGAGAGATGACCAGGGAGTAGATTAAAAGTTTTGTGGTGGCATTGGTTAGGAATGGGCGTATCTTGCAGATGTTGAAGTTTGAGGCGGCAAATTTTGGATAGTGATTGTATGTGGGGCTAACAGAGAAATCAGGAGAAGTGGCACATGGGGAGGATGAATTTTAGGAAGTGATGAGACATCCAGATTGATATGTCTGTTAGCGAGTTGGTAATGCGTGAGGAGACAGATGGGGAGAGCTGGGGAGTGGAGAAATAGATTTGGGTGTCATCAGCGTAGAGAGCATATTGAAATCCATGGGAGGCAAGCAACTGACCCAGGTAGGTGGTGTAGATTGAAAAAAGGAAGATCCAAGAACAGAACCTTGGGGGACCACGACGGAAAAAGGAAGAGGAGAGGAGGAAGTAGAGTTGTAAGTGACACTGAAGGAGTGGTGGGATAGGTAGGATGAGAACCAGCGAAGAGTACAGCGATTCCTACATAAATATAATCAATTTACCAGCCAATTAGAATTTATTTTTTTAACCCAATCATAGTACAGTGAAAGCTGATTGGTTGTTATGCGTTACGTCATCTTGCACATCACCACTACTGTCTGCACCTTTACAGAAAATACACTATCATTGTTATGTTTTTAGAGTCTTTAAACTCTAGCCACAGGCACATTTACAAATTCATTAGGGGAAAATAAATGACCTCTTGTCGTCAGATGTATTACATGCTCTGCTTCATACGGTTTATCGTATATATATTTAAGTCATTTCTACCAGTCGGAAACTACAGTCAGCATTTTATTTCGAACACTTGCTATGAGAGCTTCCTTCACATAAAAGTGAAGAAGGATCCTGTAACTGGTGCTCCCATTTCATCTCCTCTTCCCTTGTCCATCCACCAGTCACCTAGTATTCTTGAACAGAATACAAAGTTGTCTTCAGATGAACAAGAGCCATAGTTCACAAACACAAGAGCCCCACAATAAATTACCCACCCCTTCTCTGCATTTCTTCATTCACAGAACAGACAGCTTTAGCTATTCAGTGTGCTGAGGTTGGGCAGCCAAACAGAATGCAGGTATGCCTGCTTGCAGACACTTTGATTGTGCAACACTTGTAGACATCTCATTACGATTTTTCGGGTCCCATGTTCATTCAAGGCCTTTGTGTCATAAAACATACTGTAAATAACTGGCCATAATGCTCATCACAAAAAATGCAACAGCCAAGATCTACATCTACGAGTCCTGTCTAAGGTTATGTTTGTTTTATCTTTTTAAACCACTACCCTGGAAATTGTAGCACTAATCTCATTTATTGCACGTTATAAAGTTGTCACTTTAAAAAAGTTATTAGACATTTCCTGACTCTTAAGCTGGTGGATAAACAGGTCATGTGTACAGCTGCTCGTCCGAGCATGTCTAACAAGCATGCTGGAAAACCAGTATTTGATCAGCGCTCACAGCCAAAGGCAGAGAGCGCTAATCAGTGTTTTCCTTGGGGGGGGGGGGGGGGCAGCAGAATGGCACGGCTGGGCAAAGTAACGCAACTTTCTTTGAATTTCTCGCCGTGCATGCGCACCCCTGCCACGAGCTCCATGACCGTGCCAGTGGGACCCATAGGGGGGGGGGGGGGGGGTAGGGTCAAAAATCAGATGCGTTAGTATGGTGATCTTTAACTGCTTGTCGACCATGTCCTGCACATATACATCAGCAGAATGGCACGGATGGGCAAAGTAACGTACCTTGACGTTACTTTGAATTTCTCGCCGTGCACGCGTGCCCCTGCCGCGAGCTCCAGGACCGTGCCAGTGGGACCCGTGGACTCGATGTCCGTGGGGATACCCGCAATTGTGTCACGGACCTGAAGAACGGCAGATGACAATGTAAACACAGCATCTCCCCGTTCTGCCTAGTGACAGGACACTGATCGTCTGCTCCCTGTCATCGGGAGCAGCGATCAGTGTCGTGGCACTGCTAGCCCATCCCCCAGACAGTTAGAATCACCCTCCAGGACACACTAAAACCCCCCACCCCCTTAGTGGCTAACCCCTTCACTGCCAGGGAAATTTTTTACAGTAGTCAATGCAATTTTATAGCATTGATCGATGTATTAATGCCAATGGTCCCAAAAACGTGTCAAAATTGTCCAGTGTGTCTGCCATAATGTCGCAGTCACGTTAAAAATCGCTGATGGCCACCATTACTAGTACAAAAAATAAAAAAAATATTAATAAAAATGCCATCTATCCCCTATTTTGTAGACGCTATAACTTTTGTGCAAACCAAAGACTTATTGCGATTTTTTTTTCCACCCAAAAATATGTCGAAGAATACGTATCGGCCTAAACAGAGGGGAAAAAAAATGTTTTTTTTATATATTTGTTGGGGATATTATAGAAAAAAGTCAAAAATAATGCATTTTTTTTTCAAATAATTGTCGCCCTTTTTTGTTTATAGCGTAAAAAAATAAAAAAACGCAGAGGTGAGCAAATGCCACCAAAAGAAAGCTCTATTTGTGGGTAAAAAAGGACGGCAATCTTGTTTGGGAGCCGCACAACCATGCAATTATCAGTTAAATTGATGCAGTGCCGAATCGCAAAAAAAATAAATCTGGTCTTTGGCCAGCAAAATGATCCGGGGCTTAAGTGGTTAAAAAAATTTTCGGTCAGCCCACTGAAAAAAAAATGTATATAGCGTGTACCAAGCTGTAACCTTTTTGCAAACCGGACATGAACCTAGTTCCTAACCTTACAGTGTATGTAAACCCTAAACAATGAACTTCTCTTTTTTGCTCCCTTTGGTCTTTGTGCTAAGTATACGCGTGAAAACTGTTTGTTATATTCGTTTGATAAGTGCAAACAATATCTCTTAATATTAGAGAAATCTTGTGACAGGATAACGTCCTGCATGATCTGTACAAAACAGTTATGGAGAGGAGAAAGGGGCGGGAATGAAGAAAGGTCTGTGTTCTCTGTAATTGATATTTATTTTATTTATTTCAGTTACTTATATAGCACCATCAATTCACGCAGTGCTTTACATATACATTGTACATTCAGATCAGTCCCTACCCTCAAGGAGCTTACAATCTAAGGTCCCTAATTCACATTCATACATACTAGGGACAATTTAGACAGGATCCAATTAACCTACCTGCATGTCTTTGGAGTGTGGGAGGAAACCAGAGTACCCGGAGGAAACCCATGCAAGCACAGGGAGAACATGCAAACTCCACTCAGGTAGTTTTGTGATTGGGGTTCGAACCATCGAACCTTCTTATTGCTAGGTGAGAGTGCTACTCACTACACCACTGTGCCACCCAAGTAGGCATGGCTGACACCACGTGTTTAGGAATTCAGGCTGTGTTGTCCTGTCAAGCAGGAATGAAGGAGCTAACCACATTTCTGACAGATCAAGTTATTTTTGCTCCCTTGCAGCATGTTAGAACATAGGAAAGGTGTGCATGTATTCCAGAGATGCACCAAATATGCTTTTTTTTTTTTTAATAACTTTGACATATGTTAACTTAAAAGCCCTAGCTGTAACCCAACACCCAAAAGCTAGCCTTACTCTGGCAAAATCTATGTAATTGTAGTGCTAAATACCAAGATGATACCAGTAAACAAAACAAAGTCACAACAAAAACATGATGAAAGCAAAAGGAGGAGAGAGAAGCGCTAAGCCAATCCTTTAAACAGCATAGGAATTTATTCAGTATATAGGTATAAAACAACACTAAAGGCTTGTGTGAAGCCTTTTGTGTTGGAGCACTTGCTCAGTGCTAGAGTGCGTGAGAGCTTCCACATGCAGTGTCACTGGAGCACAGGAGGACCGCAGGGAGGTCGCTATTGAGGGATCAATGAGCGCTGTGTGTTAGCCGCAACTGGAGCCTCGGTAAGTCTCATGGAGACACCGGCTGTGTGTCTCTGGGTGGGAGTGGTGTAGGCTTGTCAAACTGGGGAGCCGCCTACACGCTATCTGGCCAATCAGAACGCGTTTTGAAGGCACGGCCACACCTTCATCAGCAAAAATATGATTGCTTTGGCGTTTCCTTACAGTATGTCAGATTTTCACGTGTGCAAAACTATCTGGACAAATAAATCCTGAATCTAATGCTGTTACGCATGACTCAAACTCCTGACTGTGGATCACTGGTTTAGAGTAGTACATCTGTATAGATTTTTCCTTTAAAGGGTTTGTAAAGTCAGTTTTTTTTTTATCTGAATGCATACTATGAATTAAGATAAAAAGCCTTCTGTGTGCAACATCTGCCCTCAGCCCCCCTAATACTTACCTGAGGTCCCTCTGTCCAGCAATGTCCACCAGTGTCATAGCTGTCCAAGATTCTCCCTTATGATTGGCTGAGACAGCAGCAGTGCCATTGGCTCCCACTGCTGTCAAAGTCAGCTAGCCAATCTGAAGAAAGAGTGGGTGGGGCTGGGTCAGGGCTCTGTGTCTGAATAGACACACGGAGCTGTGACTCAAGTTAGGTGCCCCCCCATAGCAAGCTGCTTGCTGTGGGGGGCACTGAACAGGAGGGAAGGGCCAGGAGCACAGAAGAGGGACCTGAGAAGAGGAGGATCTGGGCTGCTCTGTGTAAATCCACTACACAGAACAGGTAAGTAGAACATGTTTGTTATTTTTATAGGGAAAAAAAAAAAACAAGACTTTACAATCACTTTAATTGCAATAAGCAGACTGATGCAATAACCGTGCATGATCACTTTCTGTGCATTTCAAGACTGGCTAATAAGGAATTTTATAGACTACGCCTCATTAAACATGGATTTGGTTTTTACGATCCCAGGCAACCAAACACGATTTTCAATACCAGTTCTGAAAAATGGCAAGCATAACAGACACCACATACAGTTTAGGATTAAAAAACATTTAGGTGTCTTTTGCCTTACCTGTTTTAAAGCTATTGCCACAGCTGCAATTGCATGATTGTGCGGCCCTCCCTGAATTGAAGGGAAAACTGCAAAGTTGATTTTGTCTTCAAAGTTGTAAAGGATGTCTTTTCCAGTTTTCTTATCCACAGACTTGACACCTTTTCGGTAAAATATAAGTCCAGATCTGTTTTTAAAACAGAAAAAACATCAAGTTTAGAGCGAAGCTTTACTCTAAAAGGTAGGCCATAAATTTTGCAATTTTCTTTCCTTCCACCACAGATGGTGTTGATGGTGGAATCCCCCGGCAGCACTATTGTGTTCTGCCAGAGGGGAGCCTTCCCTACTGGCAGAACACAATGAGTAGTATTGCCGACTATATCAGGCAGCACTAGTTGCTCTGGAAAAAACAGATAGGCTGGTTTTACACGAGTTGATCTATAGATCGACTTGTGTACAACCAGCCTGCCCATACATAGATCAAAATTTGCCCAGTCCAATTTCGTTTCATGTATGGCCGGGCTTATAGCTTGAGGCATGGTAAACCTTCTCCCCTTTTAACAAAAGCTGCACATTTTTTTATTTTTTACCTTTTTGTTATTCTCCTTAGGGCTGCCCCTATTCTCGCCTAGATGAGAATGACATTTTCTTCTTTCAGCCCCCTGAGATATCAACACATCTCATCAGGAAGCGGGAGGAAAATTCTTCATATTCATGTAAAGAAAATGTAATACCTTCTAAATGTGTGTTGTCAGTATTCCAGGAGGCAATACTAATCTCCATCCATAGAACAGCATTAAAAAATTCACAATGCCAGATCTCTGTCTGCGCATGTGCAAGATCCAGATGAAGAATTAAAAAAAAAAAAAAAAAAAAAAAAAAAAAAAGATACATTTTTGGTGACAAAAAGAAAACGGTGGCGTGGGACAGGACATCTGTGAGGCGTGGGGAAAGAGGACGACCGCTCTGAATCCAGTTGTGTTATTTTATTGCACGAGGACCCATACTCAGCGGCTAGCTTATACCTCCATCGCTGACCATGAATAATGCCAAGCATTCTATCACAAGTGACACAAGGGAAATTTTAAAAGTACTTTTTACTAAAATGCCAACTCCACTGAAGTAAATGATCCAGTTGCTTTTTACATCTCCCTGGTTAAATATGCCTTTATTCTTTTTCTATGGGAAAACTACAGGTTGGGTCCACAATTGCCTGCACTACTCCTGGGTGCACGTCCAGCTCAACTCTGAGGTAGAGGATTAAAATGATGGATGACCGTACTTCCAGTACTTTAAAAGTACTCCTTTAAGTGTCCCAATAATAATAAAAAAAAAACCGACAAGTGCCTTTCACAACTTAAAGAAACCCTGTTACATTGTCAATTTGGGGCAAAGCGACAAGTTTGTGTAAAGCCCACCATTTAACCATGTCATACCATTCTAGCACTTACCCACCACTCCTTTTTCTGTGGCTGCTTATGCAAAATACAGGTATGGAGGAGTATGTGACTTATGTGAGTATGTGAGTCCTATAATGCAGTGCTGGGGCCCAACAGCACAGGTGCATAATGAAGGGGTGACGTCACCACTTCCACTCAGTACCAACCACAGGTATTTTGGTAGTGGCTGTGACAGAGCACTGGGGTGATCAGTATATTCTAGTCAGGTGAGGGAAGAATTACACAGACATTGTCACTATGCACTAAATGGGGAAGGTCACAGTGTTCTCTTTAAATAGTTTGTTAACGTTTAGATGGAAAAAGAACAGAAACAAGCCAGTACATTTTCACTTTGCAAAAGGAAAATGGACCACAAACCTGTATATTTGTGTGTTTTACTTCCCAAATGCCCAAACAAATGTAATCATGGTTGAGCCACATCAATAGTGTGTTTGGATTGAATTCTTGTTTCTGAGCCACCAACAGACACATCATAGGACTAATAAAACCTTGGATTGTGAGCATAATTCGTTCCAGAAACATGCTTATAATCCACAGCACTTGTGTATCAAAGCAAATTTTTCCCATAAGAAATAATGGAAACTCAGGCGATTTGTTCCACAACCATTTATTCACAAGTCCTTCAGTTTATAGTCCATAGAAAAAGATTATAGCAATGTGATCGGTTGTGTAACCATAAAATGTCCATCCACAAATGGAAGCCTCCACGATCAGATGCAAAATCCAGCAGGAGCTACAGAGTATAAAAGAGAAGAGAGGCGCCTCTAAGCCCTTGTACACACGGTCGGACATTCCGACAACAAAATCCGTCAGATTTTGTCCGAAACTGGTGTTGCATACACAGGGTCGGACAAAGTTGTTGGAAAATCCGACCGTTCGGAACGTGATGACGTTATTTCGTTACGACGGGACTACGTTGAGGCTAGTAGCCAATAGTTTTGGTCTCGTAATTTGATCTGAGCATGCGTGGCACTTTGTTCCGATCGGAATCATGTTGTCAGAAAATTTTATAGCCCAGCTTAAACTTTGTCGGTCGGATATTCCGACGGAGACAGTCCGATGGAGCCCACACTCGGTCGGATTATCCCACAACGCGGTCCGAGCGGACATTTTCCATTGGAATGTGACCGTGTTTACAAGGGCTAATAGTAGTAATATGGTTACATTTAATGAAGGTACAACATTTAGCAACTCACATAGTTGATGATTAAAACAGGCACATCTAAGTACGCAGACATTCGGGGTAAAGCTGTCCACACAGACCATCATCCTCCCCGCCAGCACTCACCGCTGTCGGTCTGCAATCATGACCGGGAAGACTACCCTGTAGTAGAGCAATTTGAAAGCGAGGCTTGAAGCACTCATGGAGCGCAGTGTGGAAGGGATGACAAAGATGGTGGTGGAGAGGATGGTCTATGTGGACAGCTTTATGCCTGCATACTTAGATGTGCTTGCTTTAATCAACCATGCAACTTGCTAAATGTTGTACCTTCATTAAATGTAAACATATTGCTACACTTAAAGGCACTTGTGTTCTGCTTTATACTCAGTTGTGACATGACGCTACTTGTATATCAAGACAAAATGTATTTAAATATTTTTGCTCGTCTTACAAAATGCTCTCAAACCAAGGTTTTACTGCATCTTAATCCGATATACCAAGTTTTGAATAAAATGAATTAAAACACCCTTCATCTAATCAATACCTGATACACCGTCTTCTCAACACCTTCCACACTTTCTTCAGCTCATTTTAAATATACCAAATTTGCAGAAGCTTTGGCAGAAACAGACTTATTTACACTATGCACCAATCACGCTAACCTAATCCATCCCACAAAAGAAATTTAAGCAATAGAATTGGTGGCTCTACCTCAATATGGTTGACAAATCAATTGCCAACCATTGTTCTGATGGGTCCAAGGGTCATAAGATCAAAGACATAAAACGGGTACCAGGTCAACAAATTATGTGAAAGTATACATTTGAAACCCTACACATAGCCCTGGCAGAGACACATGGTTTAACTTTACCTGAAGAACCAAAATAAGGCTTCACCATTTCTACAGTTTAAATCTGCTTTACTATCAAGGATATAGTCTCTTTTCTCCATTTTCATCTACCACTGTTGCGCCACATATGGAAAACTTCTTGGAAGTCGCCACTCTGATAGAAATTCAGATCTTCTCTTTTGGAAGACTATTCATTGCTTATATTAGACCTTTTTAATCAGGATCCTCCAACAATCATAACACTCACGCACACAACTTTAAGTTGCAATAATTTTTTTTCTAGTTTTTAAGCCGATAAATACACAGTAGGATTCTTCTTTGTTGATCTCTGCCAGCATGGGTGTCATCCCTCTCCCTCCAATCTGCGCACTGGACAAGTAAAAGGCACGGGACCTAAAATGCAATGAAGCTGACCCATAAAAAAGGAGGCATTTTCCTGTCTGTGCAGCGAAGGCAGAATTGTGGGAATCACAAGGATGGCTGAGCTGAATTATATATACTTTGGAAAATAAAATAGCAAACATATGTATATTTAACGGAACATTCAGTGGTTTGTCTGGAGTTCCACTTCAATAAAATATGTCTATAGAATCGTGTCTCACTCTCAAATACAGTGGATATAAAAAGTCTACACACCCCGGTTAAAATGTCAGGTTTCTGTGATAAAAAAAAATCTAAAATGATTTATCTGTGTCATTTTTTTTACAACTGTATATAAACTGTACAGCTCAGTTGAAAAACAAACAAATCTTTTAGGAGGAGGGAAGTAAAATTAAAAAAATAAAAATATGGTTGCATAAGTGTGCACACCCCTACACCAATACTTTGTTGAAACACCTTTTGATTTTATTACAGCACTCTTGGATAGGAGTCTATCAGCATGGTGCATCTTGACTTGGCAATATTTGCCCACTCTTCTTTGCAAAAACATTTCAAATCTGTCAGATTGTGAAGTGCACAGACCTCAGATCACCCCACAGATTTTCAATCGGATTCAGCTCTGGGCTCTGGTTGGGCCATTCCAAAACTTTAATCATCTTCTGGTGAAGCCATTCCTTTGTTGATTTGGATGTATAATATGACTGATATTTGGAACTGGTCATAATTCCCTCTACCTCAACTAAGGTTCTTGTTCCCGCTGAAGAAAAACAGCCCCAAAAGCAGCATGCTGTAACCACCATGCTTCACCATGGGTATGGTGTTCTTTTGGTGATGCGCACTGTTTTTGCTCCAAATCTATCTTTTGGAATTATAGCCAAAAAAGTTATCAGACCATAACAATGTTTAATTGATTTGTACAGTTTATAGGTCACATTAAAAAGGTGGAAAAAGTTCTAGTCCTGAAATGATTAGTCATGTTTTTACATCACAGAAACCTCACAATTTAACAGGGGTGTGTACATTTTTTTATATCCAATATATTATATATATATATATATATATATATACACACACATATACACACACACCTATCTATCGCTATATGGTTAAAAAAAAAAAAAAGCCATGTGTTGAAAACCTGCAACAACCCTTTGCTATAACGCATACGGGCGGCTATACATTGTAAGAAGACATTGTTTATGTAGCAGAGATCTTGGCAAAGTGCTGAGAAAGGGTGAATGAAGCCCAATGAGAAGGATGAGTCCTGCTGCGCAGTTTCACAGTTTCCTGCTTCACGCTCTACTCCAGGGTGTGAAACCAACGGAAACAAGAAAGGTGCAAAAAAAAAAAAAAGAAGAAAAATAAAACCTCTCTAGAGATCAGGAAAAACCAAGGAAGTCAGGAGTAGAGGCATACGTGTGCTGAGACCCGTTTGTTAATTACTTTGATTGGAAGGTGTAGAGAACGGCACAAGGAAATGCTGGCAGAGTTCTCACCACTCGCTGAGGATTCTTATCACAAGGCTAGCTGCCGACTCCCTCATCGTTCAAGGCAAAACACAGATGCTTAGAATCTGCAGTTGGCACACACTGACAAAGAAATAATATCAACCGAGATTTAAAAACAGGAACGAATGATCACATAGAATACCTGTGTTTGGGGCTTTTAAGCTATAGAGTGTTCGATTTTACTGAAGCCACATTTATGAGTGTTGTTTGAAAAAAGTGAGACTGATACTACACCATATGCTCAAACCTTTCCTTTTATTTAAAACACATGGAAAAGGTATACCTGAATAGCTCCAATTTACTATACTGGCATTTCACTCCAGAGCCTGGACCTCCCTAGCTACAGTATATTCCTATGGCTGCACACTGGTGGGTCCTGACAATCTTTTGATAGGTGGGCCCTCACTCCATCTTCTGATTGCCCATCACTTTTCTGATGTGTTCAAGGGTCTTTTTCAATGCCAAGGAAAGTCTCTTGTTGGCTTAATTATCACCCACCACTATTACTATGTAGGAGTCATGTTTACAATCTAAAGCAACAGTATAATTTTTCTTTCTCCCATATATTGTTGCCACTATATAAAACCTGTGTACTAATAATAATATAAATCATAGTAACAGAGTGCCCTTACTGAGAGAGGCATCATCAATGGACAGCTGTTTCAGATTAAGACACATCAATGCTTGAATGCTTGCTGACTTCACAAATGCTGTTTTAATTAGCCAAAGTATCTGCTGTGCCCCTCTCGGATTTAGCTTGATTTTATTACCAGGGCTTAAATACCCCCAACCCTGAGCAAATAGCTATGCCCTATCAACTGTCATTCCACTGTGGAACAATGGGACTGTTCCATTGTCAATAAAGGTGCTCTCAAGGGTGGCAGTTGGTGGATCTTAGCCTTGAAGTTAGGATCAAGTAACAAGTTAAAACTAAATCAAAAGCATTTTTTTCTGGCCATTAAGGGTAAGGCTTGGTTCAGATCTATGTGTGTCAGGAATGCACACAAAAATCGCTTGCATGTCTAACCTGCACAGAAATGCGCTGCTCTTTAACTACTTAAAGACTGCCCACCGCATATATATCGCAACAAGGCGGCTCTATTGTGTGAAACGCTAATTGGCCAGAGTGGGAGCCACTCAGCGGGTCCAGCGGACCACAAATCATTCCTCAGAGAGGCAGAATGGTGATCTGCCTATGCAAACAAGGCAGATTGCCATTCTGACAGGGAAGTACACAGTGATCTTGTGCTCCTGCTAAGCAGCAACACGGATCTCTGTTCCTCCGGTCAGTCTATCCCCCACACACTTAGAAAGAATCCTCTAGGGACACACTTAACCCTTTGATCGTCCCTGGTGTTAACTCCTTCCCTGCCAATGTCATTAGTACAATAACCGTGCATATTTTTAGCATTGATCACTGTATTCATGTCACTGGTTCCGAAAAAAAAAAAAAAGTAAAAAATGTCAGGTGTCCGATTTGTCCGCCACAATGTCGCAGTCCCGCTAAAAATCGATGATCGCCACCATTACTAGTAAAAAAAAAAAAAAAAAAAAAAGCCAAAAAAAATGTCATAGTTTGTAGACGCAATCATTTTTGCACACACCAATTAACATACGCTTATTGGGACGTTCTTTAACCAAAAATATGTAGCAGAATACATATTAACCTAAATTGATGAAGACTTTTTTTTTTTTTTTACATTTATTAGTTGATATCTTTTATAGCAGAAAGTAAATTTTTTTCAAAATTGTAAATTTTTTTGTTTATAGTGCAAAAAATAAACTGCAAAGGTGATCAAATGGCACCAAAAGAAAGCTCTATTTGTGGGGAAGAAGGACATACATTTTATTTGGGTGCAACATCGCACAACCACGCAATTGTTAAAGTAACGCAGTGCCTTATTGCAAAAAATTACCTGGTAAAACCTTCCGGGGTTGAAGTGGTTAACAGAGGTGTGGGGTCATTCTTAATGGCACCCCACGCATTGCAAACCATGCAGTTTGATGCAGTGCGAGTAGAGGAGAGCTGGTCAGCTGCTCTCCTAACGGGGGGGGGGGGGCTGGTCTGTAATGATTGGTTATTAGTGCACACCCCGCCCCCCCCAGCAGGCCCACACGTGCCCATTAGAGGCACCCATCAGTGCCACCAATGACTGCAGCAGCCAAGAGCCTGAGCCAGCCGCTCCCTCCATAGCCCAGCGCTGCAATAAGCGTGGGAGGGGGATCACAGCAGAGCGCTGCTGAATGACAGTCAGCAGCTTTCTGCTCAGGGAGCTGTGAGAACCAATCAGTGGTGTTTGATTGCTTGGTTCTCAGTGTTAGGCCTCTTTCACGGGGGACAGATCCGTGATGATCCGCCCCGTGAACATCCGCTTCCTCAGCGGGGATCGCTCCGTCGATATCCCATTGTTTTGAAAATCTATTTACACTACAAACTATATGATTGAATCAGTTCCGATATCGCCGTTTTACTAAATTGACAGCTTAGTATTCTAAATAGGAAAGCTTTTGTTCGTTTGCAAATAATAAAGATTCTACGAGCAAGAATAAGCCCTTACATTTAAAGAGCACCTGCTGCCGCCACCTTGTTGTGTCACTGCCGCATATTCAGCCGCCCCATTAAACTGAATGGGACTGTCGGTGAGTCAACAGCAGGTCAGAGGTGACAGTTGCTCTTTAAAAATTATGATTTAAAATGAAGTTGATTTAAATCTAACCTTTTTACTAGTGATTTAACCACTTGCCGACCACTGCACGCCGATATACGTCGGCACAATGGCAGCGCTGGGAAAATGGGCGTACCTGTATGTCTTCTTTAATTGGCAGAGCTAGCAGGCACACGCACACCCGCCGCGTACTGGGCCGCAGAACGGGGAGATGCCTATGTAAACAAGGCATTTCCCCTTTCTGCCTTGTGACATGACAGATCACTGCTCCCTGTCATCGGGAGCAGTGATCGCTGTCATGTGAGTGGAGGCCCATCCCCCTCACAGAATCACTCCCTGGGACACACTTAACCCCTTCATCGCCCCATTTTAACCCCTTCCTGCCAGTGTCATTTACACAGTAATCAGTGCATTTTTATAGCACTGATCGCTGTATAAATGACAATGGTCCCAAAATAGCGTCAAGTGTCCGATGTGTTCACCATAATGTTGCAGTCACGATAAAAAAATAAATAAAAAAAATAAAAATCGCAGATTGATGCCATTAGTAAAAAAAAAAAAAAAATTATAATAAAAATGCCATAAAACTAGCCCCCATTTTGTAGACCTATAACTTGAGCAATTCCATATACGCTTACGGCAATTTTCTTTACCAAAAATATGTAGAATACATATCGACCTAAGCTGAAGGGAAAAAAATAAAAATCGTCAAAATCTTCACTTTTTTTTGTTTGTAGCGCAAAAAATAAAAACCGCAGAGGTGATCAAATACCACCAAAAGAAAGCTCTATTTGTAGGGGAAAAAGGGATGTCAAATTTTTTTTGGGTGCAACGTTGCACGTCCACGCAATTGTCAGTTAAAGCAGCGCAGTGCCGAAATGCAAAAAGTGCTCTGGTCAGGAAGGGGGTAAAATCTTCCTGGGCTGAAGTGGATAAGTCGTGATTTAAAATCGACTTGATTTAAATCGAATCCACCCTGGTACATCCCTAAGTGAAAATGTCCAAATTGGGCCCAAAGCGTCAATATTTTGTGTGGCCACCATTATTTTCTAGCACTACCTTAACCCTCTTAGACATGGAGTTCACCAGAGCTTCCCAGGTTGCCACCGGAGTCTTCTTCCACTCCTCTATGATGACATCATGGAGCTGGTGGATGTTAGAGACCTTGTGCGCCTCCACCTTCCGTTTGAGGATGTTCAATAGGGTTTAGGTCTAGATACATGCTTGGCCAGTCCATCACCTTTACCCTCAGCTTTTTCAGCAAGGCAGTGACCGTCCTGGAGGTGTGTTTGGGGTCATTATCATGTTGGAATACTGCCCTGCGGCCCAGTCTCCAAAGGGAAGGGATCATTCTCTGCTTCAGTATGTCGCAGTACATGTTGGCATTCATGGTTCCTTCAATGAACTGTAGCACCCCAGTGGCAGGAGCACTCATGCAGCCCCAGACCATGACACTCCCACCACCATGCTCGACTGTAGGTAAGACACACTTGTCTTTGTACTCCTCACCTGGTTTCTGTCACACACGCTTGACACCATCTGAGCCAAATAAGTTTATCTTGGTCTCATCAGACCACAGGACATGGTTCCAGTAATCCATGTCCTTAGTCTGCTTGTGTTCAGCAAACGGTTTACCGGCTTTCTTGTGCATCATCTTTAGAAGAGGCTTCCTTCTAGGATGACAGCCATGCAAATCAATTTGATGCAGCGTGCAGCATATGGTCTGAGCACATACAGGCTGAGCCCCCACCCCTTCAACCTCTGCAGCAATGCTGGCAGCACTCATATTTCCCAAAGACAACCTCTGGATATGACACTGAGCATGTGAACTCAACTTCTTTGCTCGACCATGATGAGGCATGTTCTGAGCGGAACCTGTTCTGTTAAACCGCTGTATGGTCTTGGCCACCGTGCTGCGGGTCAGTTTCAGGGTCTTGGCAATCTTCTTATAGCCTAGGCCATCTTTATATAGAACAATTCTTTTTTTCAGATCCTCAGAGAGTTCTTTGCCACGAGATGCCACATTGAACTTCCAGTGACCAGTATGAGAGAGAGAGTGATAACACTGAATTTAACACACCTGTTACACATGACCTGACACCAGGGAGGGAAAATGGCTAATTAGGCCCAATTTGGACATTTTCACTGAGGGGTGTACTCACTTTTGTTCCCAGCGGTTTAGACATTAATGGCTGTGTGTTGAGTTATTTTGAGGGGACAGCAAATTTACAGAGTTATACAAGCTGTACACACACTACTTTACATTGTAGCAAAGTGTAATTTCTTCAGTGTTGTCACATGAAAAGATAATAAAAGATTTACAAAAATGTGAGGGGTGTACTCAAATATATATAAAAAAAAAAGGTGTATATATATATATATATATATATATATATATATATATATATATATATATATATATATATATATATATATATATATATTTATTTGGGGGTTATTTAGCCAAAGTGCTGCACCAGCTAGCGAGAACAGTCCACACAAATGTTTTTTCAGGGCTTGTTGGCCTACTTTTATTAAAAGCAGAACAAAACAGGGGTTTTCACCATGAGCATCAGCATTAAACGACAGCATGTTCAGTCTCCTGGCTCACACATGCAACCTTTCAAACAAATATACCGAGCTGCCTGGCTCTCTTCAGCAGCAGCATCACTGCTCGGGCTCCCACGTGGAGCCCTCCTGACTCCTGTCAGTGACCTCAGACTCGGGTCTCTGGCATTCACAGTGCAGCCTGCACTCTGGCTTCTTCTTGCAAGCCTGAACTCCTCGGGAGGGTGGAGCCCAGAGCCATGGTCAGGTGTTCTCAAAACAGGCCAGCGCACGCCTAACCAGTCAGTGCGCTGGTGAGTCTCAAAATCCAGTTCTGATCGCTACAAAATCCCCGGGCTCCAGGTTCCAAAGTGGACTTTACTAAATAATGAGGAAACTGAAAAGCCAACTTCCTCCCAAATAAGAGAATGCACTGGAGCCCCTCAATCTGTCTGGTGGGGTACCACACACACACAGTTCTATCAAGACTTTAATTCACAGTTTTTTCAAAGCAGCCCAAATTCTAATTGTGTCTCCAAGTACTCTCCATATGTTTTAAAGTTAAGGGTTTTTTCACCTTTTCATTTTGTTACTACAACTATTATTTACTATGACCAGTAATAATAATTATATATATATATATATATATATATATATATATTTTTTTTTTTTAAATACTAAACCGAATTACTATCATTTTGGATGCAATTTATTTTTTTAGTAAGTTAAACCAACATGCCTAGCATGCATGCTTTATATTAAAGTGGTTGTAAATGTAGAAAAATAAATATAACAAACAGGCTTATACCTGCAGAGACTGCATTAAAGAAAAGCCTTCAGTCTTTACAATCACTTATGCTAGGGGGGCTCAGTATTAAATAGTATTCCATACAAACACCACCTGAGCGGTTTATTTTAAAGTGTATGTGATATTTATACAGTACTACCAAACTTTGAACTTTACAAGGTCACACATTTCCTGATAACTACAAGAATTATTTTTTGCAAAGTTGTGATCATGCCACCCATTTAATTCAATTCACAATGCAAATAGAAGCAGTCATTGATTTACAGTTTTTATAAGCATGAGGTGATAAGTAAGCTAACAAAGTAATGAAAGGTCTGAACAAAACTTCATACTACGGGGCAAACAATATTCACTATAGAGCAGAAACATTAGACTTGCATTACTAGGGAAAAAGTGAGTGGAAAAATGTTAGATAGTTCTATGAAAATATTTTTAAGCACTGGAAAGTGCACCAAGATTTACCTGGCCCCTCGTAGAGTCTTGTGTGTTGTTGTTGTGACCACATCAGCATGATCAAAAGGTGATGGAATGACGCCAGCTGCTACCAGCCCACTGATGTGGGCCATGTCAGCCAGGAGGTAAGCCTTCACCTCATCACACACCTGCAGGAGAGAAAGAGCTCATCAATATAGTTACTCATGTTCTCCAAAACAAACTGCTATTAGATACACATACCCTAAGGTCACAGTCAACCATAAGGAAACTGGGCTGTGTCCCACCAGAAGGGCCTTTGTTCCCTCTCCACCTACTGCACCCTATCCATCCACATTCTTTACTTCCTGGTTTGTCACTCTGTCTTTAGTACCCAACCCACGCCTCAGCTATTTCCAAAGTGTCCTTGAAAATTTCCCTGAGTCTGAAAACCCCATCTTTTACTGGGAATGACACGGTGTTAACAGCAAAGAGTGGACATTTTGGTGCCGAAACTGAAAATGCAGTAAGCGCTTAGCCGAAAATTACATTTTTAAAACAATATTTATATTTTTAACTATAATTGGATTATATGCGGTTTTAATTAATATGAATTTATTGTTGGTAGCAATAGTGCAAGAAAAGCTCAAGAAAAATGCAGTCTGCAGTCTGACCATCTCTTGTGATATTTTACTTAAAACACATTGCTAATAGTATTTGCAAAATTTGCATTCAGTGCACCTCTAGCAGACATACAGGAGATGGTCCGACTGCAGACAGGATACCATAGATCAATGCAGCCTCACCAGTGCCAATCAGATGCAGCCTCACAAGTGCCTGGATCAGACAGAGCAGAGATCTCACGCTGTGTCACGGAGCTGTATTTGAATTTCCTGGGCAGTGCAGTCGCAGTAACAAAGTCTCATCTCCTTTGATACACGTCACAACTCATTAAATTTCCTGGCATTGGATCAGTGTGCCGTCTATCACAGGAGGCCAAACAATTCGGGAGGGAGATCACGTCACTGCATGATGAGGAGGAGGAGAAAGGAGAGGACTTGGGCACGCTACTAGGACACCGCCACAATGTGCGGCGCTCGGGGCCTTTTCGGTGCAATCGGCACCTTTTCTTCTTTCGGCCGAATTAAAAAAGTTATGCTTCGGCGGCTGAAATTTCAGTGCACCTCTAGTAGCAAACACAGGACCTTTAACAGTAGCGAAGTTCAAACTCATCTGGTCTCCTACACTGCAAGTCAGCAATACCTTACAAAGACCACCACACAGCTTCTCCGTCATTTGTCCTTGCATATAACGGTACATTCATTTTTGCGCTATAGATACATTCTTGGGGATGCAGTCCAAACATTCAAACATTATGTTGTTCACAGAGCACCACAAAATCTAACCAGTCACAACTCCGATACCAGTTTTTAGATACTGGATGCGGATAAAGGGAAAACGAGGAGGGCTCCCAAGTACTGGGACCACTTCTAACTTTAATGATCAGCAAGAAGGGATTTTCAGTCTAAAGTCCTTTTTAGAGGCAATAGCACCACAATGTGGAACTGAAGCTGGTTTGTTAATAAAACAGATTCAACGGTTCCTCTCAATACAAAAGCTCTGTTTGTGTTACTAAACATTCTTTCATGTACAAGCTCCGTGATCTTTAGTAGGAATTTTCCACCAACCAATGTTCTCATTTAGCAATTCAGAGTTAAGATCAATTCCGCTCCCATATGTCTGCTATAAATTTAGCCTTAATTCGCTCTTCAGAGAGGTTTTTAGTCTTGTAAGCTCACAGGTTGAGACTTCTCTGGTTTTCCTCCTAAAACTCCAGAGACTTTTTGTACTCAGACTGGCAACATTTTGCTTAAAATAGTCAAACATCTTTTTTTCCTCCAGTTCATGATTTATACCCAAAGGGTCTCAAGACAATGAAAGACTAACCCAGCCAAGATGCTGCACCTTCTGTTGTCTCATTTGGAGCAGAATTTCTGCATAAACACAAACACAATACATCAGTCTACAGGCATGAATCAGGTCCCCCAGGTACTTGCCTCTGATGGAACACGCTATATTAGTCTGGATTTTCTATCAGCCCTGTACCTGCTTAAGAACAAACGAGAAAGAATAGTACTCTCTAGTAAAACTGCATAATATAAATGAGACTTTCACATTAGATGTTCATGTTATAAAATAGCAACCACTTTAAAATCAATTGTGTTTGCCATTTTGTGTGGGTTCCACCTTTACTGAAAACTTTCCTAGCTAAAATCTTTCATTCTGGCCAGCTTTAGTAAGGACGAAGAAAACTGCTGTGTATATATATATATATATATATATACACACACACACACACACACACACTTTTTTTTTTAAGTGGAGGGCTCATATCACATAGCAGCACATTTCAACCGGTTCAAAGGATTGGTGGTTTCAAAATTTTCTCAAATGTGTATGCAGCATTGCAAATGTCGATCCAAACCTGCTAGTTGTTTCTTCTCAGATGGATAAACAAGCATTTTCAAAGCAAGTGGCCATGTTAAAGGTCTTTAACCACTTAAGGACCGCCGCATGTAAAATATACGTCGGTAGAATGGCACGGATGGGCACAATCACGTACCCGTACGTGCCTGCCTTCCAGTGGGTGAGGGGTCCGATCGGACCCCCTCCCGCTGGCTGCAGCGGTCCGTTTCACTTCAGGAGCGATCCGGGTTGAGGGGATGGCCGTTGGTTTCTGGCCATCCCCTCTCGATCGCTCCTGGCAAATGAGAAGCTTCCCCTGCCTGTGTAGTGTAAACACAGGCAGGAGGAAGTGAAGTCACTCTCCTCGGGGCGGTCTTTTTGACCAGACTGCGAGAAGAGAAGACATAGTAAGTGCACCAACACTACACTGACATGTAGGTACAACATAAGCACACTTTAACCCCCCGTCACCCCCCCTCCCAGTCACAGTGTCACTGATTGCAGTGATCATTTATTTACTGATCACTGCATTTAGTGTCAGTTGTAACTGTAAAAACTGTCAGGGCAGTTAGTGTTAGGTCCAGGGTAGTCCCCTACGCGCCCCCCCCCCCCCCCCAAATAAAGGTTTAACCCCCTGATTGCCCCTAGAGTTAACCCTTTCACCAGCGATCACGGTATAAGTGTCACTGGTGACGCTGTTTAGGCAGTTAGTTATTTTGGTTGCCCATTTTTATATAGCGTAACGAACCCCCATACTACCTAATAAAGGTTTAACCCCTTGATTGCCCCTAGAGTTAACTCTTTCACCCCCTTTTGCCAGTGTCACTAAGCAATCGTTTTTCTGATCGCTGCATTAGTGTCACTGGTGCCGCTAGGTAGCTAGTTATTTTTTGGTTCACCGCCAGGTTTTTATAGTGTTAGGTACCCCCATATACTACCTAATAAAGATTTGAACCCCCTGATTGCCCCTAGAGTTAACCCTTTCACCAGCGATCACCGTATAAGTGTCACTGGTGACGCTGGATAGCCAGTTAGTCATTTTGTTACTTAAGTTCCCCGTCAGGTTTTTATATAGCGTCAGGGACCCCCATATACTACCTAATAAAGGTTTTAACCCCCTGATTGCCCCTAGTTAACCCTTTCACCAGTGATCACCGTATAAGTGTTACGGGTGACTCTGGTTAGTTAGTTTGCTTTTTATAGACGCTATAACTTTTGCGCAAACCAATAAATATACGCTTTTTTTTTTTTACTAAAACCATGTGGCTGAATACATTTTGGCCTAAATGTATGACTAAAATTGAGTTTGATTTTTCTTATAACAAAAAGTAGAAAATATTTTTTTTTTTCAAAATTTTCAGTCTTTCCTTTTATATAGTAAAAAATAAAAATCGCAGAGGCAATCAAATACCATCAAAAGAAATCTCTATTTGTGGGAAGAAAAGGACGCAAATTTCGTTTGGGTACAACATTGCATGATTACCAGTGCAATTACCAGTTAAAGCAGTGCGAAATTATAAAAAGACCTCTGGTCCTTAGGCTGACAATTGGTCCGGGGCTTAACTGGTTAACCACTTGGCGACAGCGAATTGTACACAGCGGGAGCCTGTCAGCAAGTCCTGACCAATGATCCACGGTTGGGACCTGCTGATCGGCTGTGTGGTAAACACAGAGCTCAGTACAGAGGGAGTGATCTGTCAGTTGCTCATCCCTGCAAAGGCATAAAAATTTTGAAACTACGGGCGGTTTATTCTCAAATTCTATAGTGCACCACTACACTGGTCAGGCGACATGCAAGATTACCCCGATGAAAAGCTTACTCACCGATGGATTGGAAAAGCTGCGGACTACAAAATGCCACTGACCCAATGGCCACCCAGAAAGCCCAGACTTGTAACTTTTTCCTGTGAGGGTACGTAAAAGATAAGGTATTCGCCCCTCCCCTTCCTGTTAAGCTAGTGGAGCCAAAACAGCATATTACAGCCACTATCACTGCACTTGATTCAGATATCTTAACTCGCGTTTGGGTGGAAATGGATTAGCGACTTGATGTGCGTCTTGTGACTAAGGGTGCACACATAGAACATTTGTGACAGTCTCTAAAAAACCTGAAACATCCCCCTACACTTCTGCTACAGGTAACAAAATATCTTACATTGTTCTTGTTTTATTGTGCATTGAAACATATACATACATAACACACACACACACATTATATACACACACAAACATATATATATATATATATATATATATATATATATATATATATACACACACACACACATATATATATATATATACACACATACACATATATATATATATATATATATATATATATATATACACACACATACACATTTTATATATATATATATTTGGACATGGGCACAATTTTCATACAATTATATTTATTCCAAATTATTATAAACATAAATAAAATGGTAATTTTTAATGTTTTGTTGGGAATCTTTTACTGGCAATGACTGCCCGAAGTCTGGAACCCATGAATATCACCAAAGACTGGGTTTCCTCCTTTCTAATGGTTTGCCAAGCTTTAACTGCAGCGGTCTTCAGTTCTGTCTGCGGGTCTTTTTGCCTTCAGTTTTGCCTTCAGCAAGTCAAATGTATGCTCAATTGGGTTGAGATCAGGTGATTGACTTAGCCATTGCAGAACAGTCCACTTTTTCTCCAAAAGCTCCTGGGTTGTTTTTGCAGTGTGTTTTGGATCATTGTCCATCTGTACTGTGAAACGCCATCCAATCAGCTTTGCTGCATGTGGCTGAATCTGGGCTGACAGTATATTTCTAAACACTGCAGAATTCATCTGGTTGCTTCTGTCTTCTGTCACATCAATAAACACCAATGACCCAGTGCCACTGGAAGCCATGCATTCCCATGTCATCACACTGCCCCCACCATGTTTTACAGATGACATTGTGTGCTTTGGATCACAAACTGTGCCAAACCTTCTCCACACTTTTTTCTTCCCATCATTCTGGTATAGATTAATCTTAGTTTCATCTGTTCAAAGAATGCTTTTCCAGAACTGGACTGGCTTTTTTGGCAAAGTCTAATCAGGCTATTCTTTTCTTCAGGCTTATGAATGGTTTGCACCTTGTGGTGGGATCCTGTATTTGCTCTCACTTGTCTGGATGTTGTGAATGGGTTTTTCTTTGCCACAGAGAAGATCCTGCGATCATCCACCACTGTTTTCTTTCGTGGCTGTCCAGGCCTTTTTATGTTGCTGAGCTCCCCAGTGCATTTTTCTTTCCTCGGAATGTACCAAACCGTTGAGTTGGCCACTTCTAAATGTTGCTGCTATCTCTCTGATGGATTTTTGTTTAAGCCTTACAATGGCCTGTTTCACTGACATGGACAGCTCCTTTGAACGCATGATGTAGGTTCGCAGCAATATATTCCAAATACCACACTTGGAATCAACTCCAGACCTTTTACCTGCTTAATTGATGAAGAAATAATGAAGGAGTAGCCCACACCTGGCCATGAAATAGCTTTTGATTCAATTATCCAATTCCTTTTGGTCCCTTGAAAAAAGCCGTTGGCTATTGAGAGCTGTATTTCCTAAACCCTCTGATTTGGAATTACATACCTTCAAATTAAACCTGAGTGTCCACTTTCAGCCCATATCCATTATATAACTATAGCTTACAATTATGAGCTTTTATTTATCTAAAACTTTTATTCCAAAATGAAAATAAACTGTTGCTGTAACAGCTTATAACGTGTGAGCTGGGGTTCAGCTTTTATTTATTAATTAGTCAAGTCACTCCAAATCTAACACTACCACTAACTACTAACACTATACACAGTTGTCTCTGTTGCTCCAATATCCAGAAAGGTGATAGTCTAAGTAGGAAGTGTGTTACTGGCCAAATCCCAAAGCAACAAATGAAGTAAAAAAAAAAAAAAAAAAAAGGAGAAAGTGAATGCAGCCAACATATTTAATGGGTAACTTCAATTCTCTTTACTGTCAATTCTCCCCATCAAAAATAAACCACCTGTTCTGAAGGCTCTGCTTAGCCTTCGGGACCCTGAGGAGACTCGAGGCCCATCTGTGCACATACAGGGGTGTTCCTGCCAGACATGACAGGATCCGGGTCCGAATCTCTGGTGTCTTCGCGTATGCACGGTAAACCCATGCATGCGCAGATTTCTGCCGCGACTCGAATCCTGACAGCAAATCTACAAACACGTAGAATTCTACAACATGCATGCATTTAAAAGGCTAAAGGGAATACATTTCTGAGCAAGAATACAGGGTGTGCAAGCACTGCATAAAAAAAAAAAAAAAAAGAAGTCAGAAGCACTGTTCTGATAAACATAACTGTTTCTACTATACTGGTAACACAATTGAAAAGGGCGTGACCTGGCACAGCCAAATGGCAGGCCTCCATCCCAGATATAGGTTACAGGAAAGGCGAAAAATTGGTACTTTAAATAATGGTAGTCACATGACTTACACTTGTATTTCATGCTATGAGCAGTGTAATTTAAGTAATGAGTTGAGATGATAAACAATAAGATGGATACAAAAAAATATATACATAACGGAACCAGATATATATTTGGGTATCGAATAGCACTCGGCACTTTCATGGCGTACAGTATACTGTAAAGAATTATCAATAATAATTAGTGCCCTCTAAAAAGGGGAGAAAGCCTATTTTCCCCAAAAAATGGCAACAGGTCAGTGACTTACAACTCTGCCCGTGAACTTGTGGGGATCTCAGGTAGGGTGTCTCCTCCGGGGTTGAGGCGGGAAAACCCTCCAAGGACCAAGGAATGCAGCCAAAGGAAGGCCGGATGGCCACAGCACAGTCCAAGAGTGATATGTGTGCAATTATTGTGCATGGTGTCCTACAAGGAATGTATAAGAAAAAAGTAAATAAAGGAATGGTAGTGTGTGAATGTGAAAGGTCATCAAGTGTTCCCACGGAGGGCACATTCACACCTACCACCACCTTATATGTAGTCCCTTCGAGGGAACACTTAAATGACCTTTTGTACTCAAACACTACCATTCCTTTATTTACTTTTTTCTTATACATTCCTTGTAGGATACCATACATGATAAGTGCACACATATCACAATTGGACTGTGCTGTGGCCATCTGGCCTTCCTTTGGCTGCTTTCCTTTGTGGGTTTTCCCGCCTCAACCCCAGAGGAGACACCCTACCTGAAATCCCCACAAGTGCAGAGGCTGTGCAGAGGTTGGGCCTTGGGGCAGAGTTGTAAGTCACTGACCTGTCGCTTTTTTGGGGTAAATAACCTTTCTCCCTTTTTAGCGGGCACCAATAATTATTGATATTTCTTTACACTATATTGTCGCACTACATTCCCGATGAGTGGCTGTAACGGCATGAAACGCGTTGAGTGCCATTAGATACCAAGATATATCTGGTTCTATTATGTATGTATTTTTGCTGTATCCATCGTATTGTTTATCGATCATGTCAACGCATTACTTGTATTTCATGCTATGAGCAGTATAATTTAATATATAATTTAAGTCATGTAACTACCAATTTAATAAATACAATGCCTATTTAAGAGTTTGGTATGAATTTTAGATAATAAACTCATTTATATATACATGTGTACTTATTCAATTTTTATTTGATATGGTGGGCCTCATTTAAAGTCACAATTTCTCTCCTTTCCTGTAACCTACGCTGGTAACAATTACCTGTATGAACCTATATTGCATAGTTGTGGGCGTGTATACAGGCTGTAGTGGAAATCTCCTCCTACCTGAACTCTCAGCACTGGAGAAACTTTGAAGTTTATCACTGACCGTGGTATACAGTGGCAATATTTTAATGTAAAAAAGATTTATAAGCTGTGGGCACTGTGTGTGTGTGTGGATGAACTATTTTCATAATACTAAGTTTAGTAACTCTTTAAAATGTCCAAATGGAATGAAAATGCGGTAAGCAAAAAGTTGTAACATTTATGGTGTTGCAAAATGTTAAGTGCACCAATATGTTTTATTACCAATGTTCTTTTTTTTTCCATAAAGCAGTTCTCAATTGGTCGAGGCAGGGAGTACCCGCCTTTTAGATGCATTTCCTCACTTGACCTGTGTTTGGCTGTACAAGGAGATGATGTGGGTTGTCCCTTGTGCTTCTCCTTGTGACTTGTCACTGTACATCTGTGAAGCCATCTGGGGGAGGAGCCAAGGTGTGGTTTTGGTCACTCTGGTGATGCATGCCAACAACCACGCTGCTTTGTGACGTCACATACCTACATGCAACGGGTGTTCGCGTCCCCGCGTGAACTGCGGGCAGCGGATGTTTCTGGAGTCTCTTCTGGCGGTGGGGGTACTTAGGACGCAATTTGGTCTCTAATTAGCACTACATCCCTAGATGGTGCAGTCGCATGGATCGGTGAGAAATGTTCTTTTTGTTCTAGGCTTTGGTGTTTTTCATGGGCATTTGGATACCTCATTTGGGTTACAATGTGCTTACACTCCGTAATCTCAATTTTTTTTTTTTTTTTTTTTTTTTACAGATAGTTTTGTCTGATTAGACTTGCCCTTCTTTTGGCAATGCAATATTCTCTGTGCCAGCTTTTTATTAGATGCCAGGCTGCCTTTATGTTGACTTATATGCCATCACCTCGGTACCACTCCTTAGAGCGGTCAGTCAGCTAGCTCGTAACAGATGCGGCTCAGCAGCCACTCAGCTGTTAATACAAGCAGCGAGAGGGGACATCCCATGGCCCCCTCCCTGTCACCTTCGGCCGCTCGCTCGGGCTCTCCCATCCCATCGGGAGATCTGAGCCACCAGCCAGCACGTCCGCCGGCTGGCCGAAGGCTCGAACAAAGCTTTTGCTTTGTTCATCTCTGATTTAGTGACCCGGAAGTGATGTTATGACATCACTTCTGGATTACTGCCATCTTAAAGGCGCCAATTTTAAAAGATAGGAACTGTGCTTGACAAATTTGCTTTGAATCTAGGAGCCAGCTTAAAAAGTTAGGAGACAGTTTTTTTTTGCGTGGTATGGATTGTCAGCACCCGGGGTAAGGCCAGTAATTTTCACCCCCTAACCCTAACTCACAATGGAGCTGTGAGTTAATTAAACGCTGTTACATCAGGGTTATGGGCCGACTAGAAAGAGTAAGGCTGGCAACAGATGGAAATGGTTGGCTCTGGCAGGTGCCACTGGTTGGCTTAGGCAGGTGGCACTGGATTGGAACTGGCAGATGGCACTGGCAGGTGGCACTGGTTTGGGACTGACAGATGGCACTGGTTGCCACTGGCAGGTGGCATTGGTTGTCACTGGCAGATGGCACTGGCAGGTGGCATTGGTTGTCATTGGCAGATGGCACTGGTAGCTGGCACTGATTGGCGGTGGCAGGTTTCACACTAGGGATGCACCGAAATTTCGGCCGCCGAAACATATCGGCCGAAAATGGTCCTTTCGGCAAAAAGCCGAAAGAGAATTTCCGCCGATACTGGTGCCGAAAATGGGGCGGGGCTTGGCCCTGCCCCCGGTGCCGCCCATCATGGGGGGGGTGTCCTATCTTTAGCTCTCCTGCTCCCCTCCCTCCTCACCTATGCTGCAGTCAGCCTGTGGGGTCTCGCTCTAAAGTCCCCCTCTCCACAGCGGTGGCTGCATATGTCTCCTCAGCCGATGTGTAAATCGACTGTGCAGGAGCTGGGCACGATATTCACTGTGAAAGTGAAACCAAAGCAGAGGCGTCTAGCAGTGTGTGCTGTGCTCTCTGCCTCCCCCTAGAGTGCAGTACCCAGCATGGAGATTAATGAAGAGCTGCAGCTGCCAATTTAAAAAAAAGACTGTCTATATATGTTTGTATGCCTGTGTGTTGTATGTATGTATGCATGCATGCACATACATATACATATACATATATAGGTATGTGCATGTTTATATGTATGTATGTATGTGCATGTTTATATGTATGTATGTTGTGTGTGCATGTTTATATGTATGTATGTTGTGTGTGCATGTTTATATGTATGTATGTTGTGTGTGCATGTTTATATGTATGTATGTTAAGTGTGTATGTGCGCATGTATGTGTTATATGTGTGTGTGTGTGTGTGCACGCGTTTTTATATGTGTATGTTTATATGCACTGGTGAGGCACAGGCAGGCTACATGGCGGGCACTGGTAGGCTGCTGGCACAGTGAGGCTGCATTGATCTCCTGTAGCATGTCCGCAATCTCTGACCAGCTCATGTAGCATGCCTGCAGTCTCTGACCAGCTCCTGTACCATGCCTGCAGTCTCTGACCAGCTCCTGTACCATGCCTGCAGTCTCTGACCAGCTCCTGTACCATGCCTGCAGTCTCTGACCAGCTCCTGTACCATGTCTGCAGTCTCTGACCAGCTCCTGTACCATGTCTGCAGTCTCTGACCAGCTCCTGTACCATGTCTGCAGTCTCTGACCAGCTCCTGTACCATGTCTGCAGTCTCTGACCAGCTCCTGTACCATGTCTGCAGTCTCTGACCATCTCCTGTACCATGTCTGCAGTCTCTGACCATCTCCTGTACCATGTCTGCAGTCTCTGACCATCTCCTGTACCATGTCTGCAGTCTCTGACCATCTCCTGTACCATGTCTGCAGTCTGACCATCTCCTGTACCATGTCTGCAGTCTCTGACCAGCTCCTGTACCATGTCTGCAGTCCCTGACCAGCTCCTGTACCATGTCTGCAGTCTCTGACCATCTCCTGTACCATGTCTGCAGTCTCTGACCATCTCCTGTACCATGTCTGCAGTCTCTGACCATCTCCTGTACCATGCCTGCAGTCTCTGACCATCTCCTGTACCATGCCTGCAGTCTCTGACCATCTCCTGTACCATGCCTGCAGTCTCTGACCATCTCCTGTACCATGCCCGCAGTCTCTGACCAGCTCCTGTACCATGCCCGCAGTCTCTGACCAGCTCCTGTACCATGCCCGCAGTCTCTGACCATCTCCTGTACCATGCCCGCAGTCTCTGACCATCTCCTGTACCATGCCCGCAGTCTCTGACCATCTCCTGTAATATGTCCCCAGTCTCTGACCATCTGATGTATGAAAATATTTTTTAAAAACAGTCATTTTCGGTATCGGTGCTGTTTCGGTATCGGTTTCGGTTTCCGGCCTAGTGTATTTTTCATTTTCGGTATCGCTTTCGGCACCAAAAAACCCATTCGGCGCACCCCTATTTCACACTGAGCACTCGGTAACTGTGTGAAACTCACAAGTAATAGAGCGGAGAGAAGAGCTGTCAGAATGGAGCTGAATGTCGGGGTGGGTGGGACCCAGCAGCTATCAAACACTGACCAATGATTGGGCTGCTTAAGAAAAGGGGTGGGGCCACATACACGTAGCGGCCCGCCCAGATCCCATTGAATGGTGTTTGATAGCTGCTGGGTCCAACTCCCCCCAGACATCAAGCTCAAATCTGACAGATCCTCCTCTCTCAGTTACTTGTCAATTTCACACACTCAGCGGCTCCGGCAAGCATCAAGCGCAGCGCTGAGTGTGGAGAAGGGAGGACGACGGCGGTCAATGTTAATGCACTGCATCTGTGGGGCATCGGGAGTTATAGTGAGTGGGCTGGTGGCAGCCTAAGCGCCAGGGTGCAATTTCTGGTCGCCATGGCGACCTGGCGCCTGGGTTTTGTCGAGCCCTGAGATAGAAAGTATTCAAATAATCTGATCTTGACGTTTTGAATACTTTCAAGCGCAGAGGAGGTGCTTGGGGTCTTATAGACCCCTAATCCCTCCATAAGAGTACCTGTCACTGCTTATTACGGTCACAAGGGATGTTTACATTTTAAAAAGGACAGTGTAAAATAGATTTTTAAATGTACAGGATATTAGCACCCGATATTGGCTATCGGCCTGAGAGGCAGCCGAAAAAAAGTATGTGTGTGTGTGTGTGTGTGTGTGTGTGTATATATGTATACATACACACATACATGCACACACACACACACACTCTATAATGTATGTTGTTATTTGTGAATCTTGCAACACTTGGTCAGTCCCATATTGATGTAAATGATATATTTGTATTTTCAGTTTTAGGTTTCTGGATATTATAATCTTGACTAAAGAAAACCACACTATTGTTAACAGAATAGATATATTGAAAAGGTCACACAATGCATGGAAACCCATATCAATAAGCAGGAACTAAAACATTGCACAAGAACAAAAGGATTACAACCAAGAATCCTGGTGGAGCAAGCTGGAATAATGTCATTAGCAAATTTTAACAAGAAAACATGAGCATATTAGAAAAAAAACACACTAGAATAGAACATGTTAATAGAAGATATACCACCTACCTTTCTAATCCTGGCATAATCTATCAGTCGTGCATATGCACTGGTCCCAGCAATGATGAGTTTTGGTCGGAAGAGACGAGCGGTCACCTCTAATTGGTCATAGTCAATTAACCCAGTCGCTGGCTAAAAAAAACAAAAAAAACAAAACAAAGCTAAAATAAGTGGACTGCAAACATTGCTGCACAAAACAGATTTAGAGACAAAACTACAAATGCATTTTGGCTGCTGTCTGCCAAGAAAAAATCTTGACAGTTCCTGTATTTAAAGTGGTACAAAAGTCTAAAAATTATTTTATTACCTCAAAGTGGCTGTAAACCTCATTCATGAAATCTGACCATATATATATATATATTTACTTATCTCTCTCCAAAGCTCTGAATCCAGTGTCTTACTGCTGCTCAGTTCCTCTGTTATCAGCATAACTTCTAAAAAGTTCCCCAACACAGAAGATAAAAGCAGCTGGAAATAACTGAGGCTGCATTCATACGACAGAGTTTTGAATCGCTGGCAGATTTGCTGCCAATCTGCCTGCAATTTGACAGCGCCATTGTGTGAATGACAAATCGCAAAACTTGTATTTGAGATGTCATTCATTTGAATCACCTATAAAATGTGCTGCAATCACGCCAATCTGCATCGCAGGAAGCACCCTGCCCAAAAAAAGTCCAGGAGCTTCTTTTGGGACACATGCTTCCAGTGCTGCATGTGTGTGGATTGCTGCAGACCTGCACCGTGATGAGGTGTCATTCAAATGCGAGTTTGACGATTTGTCATTCACAATGGGGCTGTCAAATTGTGGGCAGATTCGCAGCAAATCTGTACGCGTTTCAAAATGCTGTAGTATGAATGCAGCCTTAGAGAGATAAGCAGAGAGTCGGTCTTGTCACAGCACAGTTCTGCAAGTATCTTCGTTCCTCTTACTACGTGGAGGGGGGGGGGGGGGGGGGTGAGTAACTTTCACACAGTGTATGCCCAGACTCCCCTCCCACTGCTGAAAACAGGAAAAACATTTCTAACACGATGTACACTTTCCAGAGTGTCGAAAGTTAAAGACAGCAGATATACATGTAAAATTTATGTAGGATGATTTGTTTAATCTGTGTGTATAATCCGAGGTTGTTCACGTCACTGGACAGAGCATAATCCCCAATCTCTGTTAAATTAGTAGGTGCGATGACCAGCAGGGTTGGAGATGCAATTCGGTGTACATCTTGCGGCATGTATGCGTTCCTTAATCATCTGATCAAGGGCAAATACTGCTGTGCAAAATGTAAGCACATTGTTTACCTGGAAGCCCAGATTCTGAATGTAGGGAAGCAACTGTCAGCACTGAAAAGAATCTCCATCTTCAAGGAGAGCTGGGAACGTAGCTGGTAGGGGCCAGAACAGAGGCAGGTGGAGACAAAGTTGTGCAGGCACCAGAGTGGAGTAGTTGGGAGAGTCAAGAAGGGTAGAGGGGAAAGAGTCAGGGAGGCTGATCCTTAGCTGGAACATCCCAATAAGTACGCCCTGTTGTGTGGCATTGGGTGAAACCAGCCAGGGACCAGCACTGCTGGAGCAAAGTGATGCCGCTAGCTGCCAGGGGAAGAACTCCTCCAGTGAGTGTGGGGGGATGCCAAGGGTAAGGAAAGGAAGACTTTGGTGGTAGGGGACTCAATTCTCAGAAGGACAGGAGGGCAACCTGTCACAAGGACCTGAAGCGCCGAACTGTATGTTGTCTACCAGGTGCTCGGGTTGGGCACATCACGGATCTGTTTAACAGATTACCAGGGTGCACAGTGGCAACAATGAAAAAGTCAAAGGAAGATGTGGTGTTATAAAAAAAAAAAAAAAAAATTCAGAAATACTACCGGTACCTGGAGCCACATCAGAAAGTCAGAGGGAGATTAGGGCAGTAAACCAGTGGCTTAGGAGCTGGTGTAGAAAAAAAGTCAAACATTTTTGTAAAGGAGCTTCAATATGGAAGTCTCAGCAGTATACAGTGGGGGAAAAAAAATTATTTAGTCAGCCACCAATTGTGCAAGTTCTCCCACTTAAAAAGATGAGAGAGAGGCCTGTAATTGTCATCATCGGTATACCTTAACTATGAGAGACGAAATGTGGAAACAAATCCAGACAATCGCATTGTATGATTTTTGAAAGAATTTATTTGCAAATTATGGTGGAACATAATTATTTGGTCACCTATAAACAAGCAAGATTTCTGGCTCTCACTGACCCGTATCTTCTTCTTTAAGAGGCTCCTCTGTCCTCCATTCATTACCTTTATTAATGGCACCTGTTTGAACTTATCAGTATAAAAGACACCTGTCCACAACCTCAAAACAGTCACACTCCAAACTCCACTATGGTGAAGACCAAAGAGCTGTCGAAGGACACCAGAAACAAAATTGTAGACCTGCACCAGGCTGGGAAGACTGAATCTGCAATAGAAAAGCAGCTTGGTGTGAAGAAATCAACTGTGGGAGCAATAATTAGAAAATGGAAGACATACAAGACCACTGATAATCTCCCTCGATCTGGGGCTCCACGCAAGATCTCACCCCGTGTGCATCTGGACAAAACTATGAGGCATGTTCACTAATGCAAGGAGTCTGCCAGACAAGATGGGAGAACTAGAGCTGCTACTGTATGAGAAATTTGATTTTGTGGGAATTTCAGAGACCTGGTTCAATAGCTCTCATGATTGGCTGGCAACCATTCAAGGGTATTTCCTATATCGAGGGGACAAGGAGGATAAAAAAGGGGGAGGGGTATGCCTGTATATCAAAAATGATATACAGGTGAATGTGAGGGATTATGAACAGTCTACTGACTGGTATGGCACCAGCTGACTGGAGAAAAGCCAATGTAGTACCAATCTTTAAAAAAGGACCAAGATATATCCCTGGGAACTAGAGACCAGTTAGCCTAACATCAATAGTATGCAAGCTCTTGGAAGGGATAATAAAAAAAGGTATCATTAGCAGTAATCAGCATGAATTAAAAATTGTTCTTGCCAAGCAAATCTATTAACCTTCTGAGGAGGTGAGCTGACATCTAGATGAAGGAAGGCCAGTAGACGCAGTGTATCTGGATTTTGCAAAAGGCGTTTGATACAGTTCCCCACAAACTTTTACTATACAAGCTAAGGTCTGTCAACATGGACCAAAGAGCGAGTACCTGGATTGAAAACTGGCTACAAGGTAGAGTTCACAGGGTAGTGATAAATGGGGAGTACTCCGAATTGTCTGACATGGAAAGTGGGGTCCCTCAGGGTTCTGTCCTGAGACCAATCCTATTTAATTTATTCATAAATGATCTGGAGGATGGGATAAAAAGCTCAATCTCAGTATTTGCAGACGATACTAAACTAAGCAGAGAAATAGTTTCTCCGCAGGCTGCGGAAACCTTGCAAGAAGAGCTGAACAAAATTAATGGAGTTGTACGTGCTGCTGAGAATGCTGAAGGACTAGAGTCTGTGCAATTAAAGCCTATATTTAGTGTTTTTTTTTTTAATCAGCACAAAAGTACAGTACTAACATTCAATGGGAAGTGTCCCTTGTGCTGATGGCTGCTTTTTGAAGTCTGAAGTCCTCTGTACCCCCCACCCCCTTCCAGCGCTGTGGGGATTATTACAAGCTGCTGGACCTATCATAGGCATTCAAGAGTGGCAACTATGCCCGCTCTTTCCGCCTTCCTCCATTCACAGACTATTGCTTCCAACAATGAAAAGTGCTCTATGAATGAAAGAAGTGGATTTACATTCATCCAACCATCCTCTATTCATAGATAGCTTTTCATTGCTGGAACCTATTGTACAGTTTCTATAAATGGAAGAGGAGGGTGGAAAGGGCGGATATAGTTGGCACATTTGGGGCGGCACAGTGGTGTAGTGGTTAGCACTCTCACCTAGCAGTAAGAAGCGTCGCTGGTTCAAATCTCAACCACAACGCCTGGAGTTTGCATGTTCTCCCTGTGCCTGCGTGGGTTTCCTCCGGGTACTCCGGTTTCCTCCCACAATCCAAAGACATGCAGGTAGGTTAATTGGCTTCTGTCCAAAATTGGCCCTAGTATATGAATGGGGACCTTGGATTGTGGGCTCTTTGAGGGTAGGGACCGATGTGAGTGTGCAATGTACAGGAGCAATTGTAGACACTCAATCAGGTTGAACTGGATGGACTGGTGTCTTTATTCAACCTTACTAACTATGAAACTATTTGACGAGTGCCTATGACAGGTTCAGTGTCTTCAATAATCCCCCCCCCCCAAACACGGGAAGATAACCACTGGGTAATGAGAAATATTTGTAGCAAAGGACTGAAGATATCAACTAAGCAGCCACCAAGAAACTTCATTGAGAGTAAGTCCAAGTCCCTTATGCTTAAAATAAGTAAATTTAAGCTTAGGCTTTAAAATTTACCCTTGGGAATAGTATGACCCCAATTTGTATGTGGGTACACGTCATGTTGGGCGCATTATTTGAACAGATGGTTTACTATACTGGGATCCAGGGATACACATAGGTTGTAAGCTTTTCTCTGCGAGCTGAACTTTAGGTCAGCGGGGCAGTGGACGGTGTCAACAGTTTATTTTTTTACAATATTTTTTCGTCACTTTTTTTTAGCAGCCCTGTTGGGGGACTTTGGTGAAATATCAGGGGTACATACAGGCTCCCTGATATCACACTTTTGAGACAGAAAAGGGGACAGAGGACAGATTTCTCCAATCCCTTTCTCTGCAGCCTCAGTGCACTGGACAGTGAATGAATGGGAAGTGCTCTGTTCTGAGCAGCCTCCTGTTCATTCACAAACTGAAGCATAGTAAACAGTTTGCTATACGTTAGTTATCAATAAACCGAGTGATCGGTATCGATCACTCATAGTGTTCATTCAGAAAAGAAAGGGGCTGGTAAAATAGGATTTTTGTAGCAGCTTACCTGTAAAATCCTTTTTCTTGGATTATATAGGCACCTTTAGGTGATGAAATTGGAAAAAGCTGCGCTACAATGTCTCAATGTATTAAGTCCACAGAAACTAGCATACTGATATGGAAACCAGTCAATTAACCATATAGAAACTGAAAGTCGCTTGGAAATGTAAAAAACACTACAATGTGCAAACACAGAGTGCCCGACCATCGTAACCGTAGATTCTGCTTTCCAGATGGCAAGTTTTAAAGGCAGGTGGCTATAGCCCAGCCTAGGCCTTTAAACTTGCAGGTGGCCACAATGGCAGCGATGTCAGATGGTATTGACCATTCCCTCTATCCCGCTAAAATGACCGTGTGTGTCCAATGGATGCCCAGGAGGAGAGAAAAACACTAGCCATCAGAGTCAATGTTTACACTCGCCAGCTGGGTCCTTGCTGCAGTGTTTCTCCATCTGATTCCTTTCACACGTGTGGTTTGGCTGTGCTCTCCTATAGGCTTTAGGTGATGGACACTGGCACACCCTAGACAGGAAGTTTAGCTCCCTATATAACCCCTCCCCTTACTGGGAGTACTCCAAGAAAAAGGATTTTATAGGTAAGCCATCTTAAAAATCCTATTTTCTTTATTGTACATCACGGGACACAGCCACAGTAATTACTGTATAAAATGCCCCAGCGCAATGCTATCCGAGGGGAGGGAGACACAAGCAAAAGTAGGGTGCAATCAGACCTGGGGACCGATACTGCTGCCTGCAGCAAACTGCGCCCAAAGGCGACATCCTCATGTTTTCTTACATCCACCTGATAGAATCTGGTGAATGTATGGACTGAAGACCAAGTTGTGGCCTTGCAGATTTGAGCCATGGAGGCTTGGTGATGCACTGCCCGTGAAGCACTAACAACCCTGGTAGAGTGCACTTTGATTTGAAAACGTGGAACTTTCCTCCTCAAACCATAAGCTTGAATAATTACTTGCCAAATCCACTTAGCAATAGTAGATTTCGACGCTGCCTGTCCTTTCCTAGGACCTTCATGCAACACAAACAAAGCATCCGTTTTCCGAATCTGAGCAGATGCCTCCAAATAGATTTTGGGGGGAAGGAGAGGCAAAACACTGCTCTTAAACAAAACTAGCTGCTAACATTCAAACAAAGTTAAAATACATGTATAAACAAAAAAATGTAGCGCTGTGAAGTGAACACTACGGAACCAGAAAGTGATTTCTAAGTAGGTATAAACAACCTGTGTTTAAAAAGACAGAGAAACGTTTTGAACTGCAAGATGAGTGTAAACAACATCAAAAACATGGTGCAGTTATTAGTGCAATATAACAATAACAATGCCTAATTAATATGGCAACAGTGGGGTCACATAACATAAATCCTGTGTGGACAAACTATTATCAGTTCGTCAGTATATACAGTTCATCAGTCTAGGCAAAAGTCTCCTTATATGGCCAGTCTTCTCATATCACCCAGGACAATATGGACACCAACAACAGCAATCTATTTGTCTGTAGCAATCTCTGCAGCACTCTATGAATATAAAGTAGGTACTCTTACCAGAGCTGTTGGACCCGCATGCCCTATGACAGTGGGTCAAAAGAGCTTGTAATGCCGGAAGGGTGTATCCCAGCTGCCAGTGGGCTGAATCGTAATGTCCTTAGTCTTGGATGGAGACACGCAAGGCCAAAACTTGCCGACCAATGCTGTACTCACTTTTGAAAGTGGTGATATCCAGAGGGCCCAATGCGTTCCTGCCCCTGTTGATGACCGCTTGTGTCGAAACACGTCGGGAAGCATTACTTGCACCCTATATTGCTTTTTTCTTCATACAATTTGTTATTGTGATCACTTTTTATTTTTGTACAATATGTATATTTTTTATAAAACCAACCCTTTTTTTTACCTACACCATCCGGAGCTTTTTTTTCTTTTTCCTGTTATATGCCACCTCTACGAGACCCTCTTTTTGAAACTTGAATGCATTGAGCCCTCTGGATATCACCACTTTCAAAAGTGAGTACAGCATTGGTCGGCAAGTTTTGGCCTGATGTGTCTCCATCCGAGACTAAGGACACCCATAGGAGGATTCTACATTAAGATTCAGCCCACTGGAAGCTGGGATACACCCTTCCAGGATTACAAGCTCTTTTGACCCACTGTCGTAGGGCATGCGGGTCCAACAGCTCTGGTAAGAGTACCTACCTTATATTCATAGAGTCCTGCAGAGATTGCTATAGACAAATAGATTGCTGTTGTTGGTGTCCATATTGTCCTGGGTGAAAAGAAAAGACTGGCCATATAAGGAGACTTTTGCTTAGACTGATGAACTGTATATATTGACGAACTGATAATAGTTTGTCCACACAGGATTCATGTTATGTGACCCCACTGTTGCCATATTAATTAGGCATTGTTATTGTTATATTGCACTAATCACTGCACCATGTTTTTGATGTTGTTTACACTCATCTTGCAATAAGTTCAAAACGTTTCTCTGTCTTTTTAAACACAGGTTGTTTATACCTACATAGAATGCAGTTTCTGGTTCCGTAGTGTAATCACTTCACAGTGCTAAATTTTTTGTTTATCCAAATAGATTTTGACTGCTCTCGCTACATCCAGAGAATGTAGTGACTTTTCTTCCGTAGAACAGGGTTATGGAAAAAAATTAAAGGTAGAACAATATCCTGGTTTAGATGAAAACCTGAGACCACTTTCAGCAAATAACCAGGATGAGGACGCAATACTAATCTATTCTTGTGAATGATTAAATATGGCTCTTTACAAGAAAGGGTAGCCAATATTGATACCCTTCTTGCAGAAGATATGGCCACCAGAAAAATTAGCTTCCTTGTCAAAAGGACCAAGGGGAATATGTCATATCGGCTCAAAAGGCTTCTTCTGTAATGCCAACAGAACTAAATTCAAGTCCCAAGAGCTCAGGGATGAACTAACCGATTGATTAAGTCGTGTTAACCCCTGTATAAAGCTGCAGAGCAGAGAATGTGAAGTGGTCATTGAAACAATACTGATAAGGCCGAGACCTGGCCTTTGATAGTACTCAAGGCCAGCTTCATCTTTAACCCCCATTTGCTGAAAGGCGAGGATTCTACCTACAACATACTTTCTAGGATGCCAACCCCTGGATTCACACCAGGAAACATATGCCTTCCAGACTCTATGACCCTGGAAGCTGGCTTCCTTGCATCAAGGTAGATATCACAGACTGAAAGCCCACGATTCTTCAGAAAAATTTTACGTTTGTAAGGTAGGATGGAACACTGATCCCCGCGATAGCAGGTCTGGACATGGACATGGTGGTAGGGGCCATGAGGCCCCTACCGCCATTTTTAAGATCTCTGCATACCAAGATCTTCTGGGCCACAAGGACTACCGACTTCTTTTCTTGCTTGATCCTGCGAAGAAGTCGGGGTAGCAGCGGAATAGGAGGGAATGCATAAATCAGTGATAACTGATCTACAGAATCACCAACGCATCTGTTCCGTATACAAGTTTATCCCTTGTTCTTGACACAAACAGATCTACGTCCGGGATCCAACATCTTTGGCATATAGCCAGGAAGATGCAAGGATGAAGAGACCATTTTCCTGGAAACAACTGCTGGCGAGAAGTCCGCCTGCCAATTCTTTACCCCTGGAATGAAGATTGCCAATATGCATGGCACATGCTTTTCTGCCAAGGCTAGGATATGGTTTACCTCTCCTTGGGCTGCATGACTTTTTTTTTTTTTTTTTTTTTTATCAGAAAAGGTTTTATTTGAAATACCACATTACCACAAACACAGATATAGTACAGTGTATTACAAAAGATTACAAAACTCACAGCTTAGATTTACCTGTCGACTACTAGTATAAAAGTAACCGAAACCTGACTGGTTACATCCAGTCATAGGAAAGAGTTTTATATTACTAGTGGCTCTGTGGATCAAGAAGAAAACAAGAGGGTGACGGTGGAAAGAGGAAGAGAAAAACAAAACAAAAAAACCCCGTTCAGAATACACATTAGGTTGGCAGTAAGGGGTGGGATCAATTCCCAAAGCCTTATGATCATAGAGCATCTTTTCAGGCTGCACAGTCTAATATCCACTTTTGTTTTCTTATTTTGTTTGTTTCTTTTTTACCCCCTTTCTTTTGTGTTCTATATTGGTCATAGAAACAGCTGTGGGTATGGAAATTTCCATGCCAAGTTGGTAGTTCCCCCTGTAGTAATCTATATTGGACCAACTGATGAGGAGCTAACCCAGGACCTCCAACCAGTCCCGCCACATGGTATAGAATTTTTGAGGTACATTTCTATGCTGGTATGTCAGTTTCTCTCTAACATCGTGTTCACACGGTCAACCCACTGATGCCTGGTGGGGACCCTGGGGGTGATCCAGAATTGTGCTATCAATTTGCGAGCTATATAAAGTAGCCGAATAATTGCCGTATGGGCAGCTGGTGCCAGCGTCTCCACATCCAGGGCACCCAACAAGCATACCACGGGGGTCTTTGGAATGACCACTGAAAACACTTGAGATTACCTCTAGGACCCCTGTCCAATATCAGAAAAGTTTTGGGCATTTCCAGAACATATGCAAGAGGTCCCCCTGATCTCACCTACACTTTGGACAGAGGCGTAGCTCGCAATCCCCACTTGTAAAGTTTAACAGGTGTTCTATAGGCCCTGTGTAATAAGTATAGGTGCGATAGTTTTTGCAAGGCCGACACTGACACCAGGGGAGCAGAGGCAAGACAAAGGTTCCAGGTTTCCCCATCAAGTGGGCCAATATCCTCCTCCCATCCACGTTTGCAGGGTAAGCAAGTTGGGTCCTGTAGCACATTTAGTATGAGATTATATCCTCTGGAAATCATACCCTTTTTTACCTTCTCCATCATAATCATTTGCACAATAGTATGGTCAGTCAGTAAAAGTGGTGAAATCCTAGACTGCATTTGCAGGGCATGCCTCAGTTGCAGATATTTAAAGAATTCCCTACGTGGGATGCCATATTCTGCCTGGATGTCCGTAAATGATTTAAGAACCTGACCTCTACACAGGTGCATCATATACTGGATCCCAGCTGCCTCTCAGCTCCTGAACCCTTTCAGTTTTAGTAGTTCCCTATATTTTGAGTTCCTCCATATAGGGGTGAGTGCCAAAAATCCCTTTATGCCAAGCAATCGCTTGATATGTGTCCACAGTGTTCTCAGTAGAGTTATAGTATGACCTCCTCTGTTCAGATGCATATATCCTGCCTCCAATGTGGATAGTGCAGGAGAGTCATCTGTTGCTAAGCTTAAGAGTTTACGGATTGGGTCTGATGAGTCCTTCAAGCCCCACCCACCCAATTGTTGTATCTGAGAGGCAAGGAAGTAGGCTCTCGCATGCGGGACCGCCAAATCCCCCCTCTTTATTGTATTGCAGGGTGGACAGGCTAATTCTAGCTGATTTTTTATGCCACACCAGCTCCCTGAACTGAGAGTCAATTTTATTAAACCAGTGCCGGGGGATCCATACTGGGGAGTTGTGACATATATACAGAAGTTGTGGCGCCCACACCATTTTTATAAGGTTTGTCCTTCCCACCACTGACAATGGTAGTTTACACCAGATATTACATTTTTCTCTGAGTTTATTCAATAGAGTGATAAGGTTAAGGGATATGTATTGAGATAAATCAGGGGATACCTGTACACCCAGTTAACGGAAGGAGGTTACTATCTGCATCATCGATGCACACTCAGACATGGGGTCAGTCATTAATACCGATTTGTCCCAATTAATTGAAAAGCCGGATAGGGTACCGAAGCTTTTAATCAGATTCATAACTGCAGTCAGCGAGCCCTGTGTGTCCCCCAGATACAGTAGGGTGTCGTCAGCATATAAGGATATCACGTCCGTCCCTGTGCTGCGCCGGAATCCTAAAATCCCAGCATCTCCCCGCCCCCTCGCGGCAAGTGGCTCCAGTGCCAAGGCAAACAGCAGGGGCAAAAATGGGCACCCCTGCCTAGTGCCTCTGAACAGTGGGAAAGGTTCAAATAATTCTCCATTTACCCTAATTCTGGCAGACGGCCGGGCATATAACAACTTGACCCACCTAATAAAATTGTCTCCAAGACCCACTCGATCCAAAACCTTCCACAGGTAAGGCCACTCGACACCGTCGAAGGCCTTGGCTGCGTCCAGTGAAAGAATGGCTTGGTTGCCAGGATTCTCTACTGGGATCTGGATATTCAGAAAAAGGTGCCTGATATTCTGGGCTGTGGATCTAGTGGGTATGAATCCCGATTGGTCTCCATGAACCAGTTGTTGTACTACATGGGACAGTCTGGTTGCCAACACCCTGGCCAAGAGCTTAACATCAGTCGTAAGCAAGGATATGGGCCTGTAAGTCAGGGGAAGTGGCCTCTTTACCTGGTATCAAGAGCACTATGATGATTGCTTCATTTATGGAGTCCGGCAATATGCCGTCTTCCAATGCCCCATTGTATACCTTCAGGAGCATAGGCAATAGTGTGTCAGCATATCGATTGTATACCTCAGATGGGATGCCATCAGCCCCTGGGGATTTGTTATTATGGGTTTGTGCCAAAGCCAAGGCCAATTCATCTTCTGTCAGCGGTGCATTTAATAGCGCCGCATCTGAGCCAAACATTCGAGGCGGCACACACCCATCCAGAAAACTGGTTATGTCATCTTCACTGGGGTGTACTTTAGATTCGTATAGGTCTACATAAAAGGAGCAAAATATTTGGAGCACTGCTGAGGTGCCCGTTTGGCTCACTCCCTGAGCATCACAAAGGTAGGGAACCATGGATGTGGAGCCTTGAGTCCGCGCTAGCAAGGCCAGCATGTGTCCAGTGGCCTCCCCCTCCTCAAAGCGAGTCTGCTGTAGGAAAAAACTTGTTTTCAGCTAATTGTAGCGCCAATTGGCTTGACATGAATTGTGCCCCTAACCAAGCCTTTGTGTCCTCCGTAGGGTTGAATATAAGCATTTTGTAGACCTCAACTTCCAAGGCTTTGTTTGTTTTGATTCTATTAAGCTCCGTGATGAATTGGCCCCGTAAAAATGCCTTGGTAGTATCCCAGACAATTCCCAACTGAGCTGAATTTAGGTTATCTCAAAGAAAGAACTTAAGTCTTTCCCTAATCGGATCAGGGGAAGGGAGTAATGCGAGCCAGAATGGGTTGAGCTTCAAACTTCTGGGTTTGGTGTTAGTGGGCAGTTTAATCTCTACCAAAAATGAGGAGTGATCTTACACATGCCTGTCCCCATAACCTGAATCCACAACCAGTGGAAGGAGAGCAGCGTTCCCCAGTCCCAGGTCAATCCTAGACAGACTTCCATGGGTCGTGGAACAGCAGGAATACTGTCTAGTATGTGCATGGTGCACATGCCACACATCCGTTAGATCAAGTTCCCCGAGCAGGCTCGCAAAGGGGGTTATAACCCCCCCCCCCCCCCGGATGTTTGCAGCAGCCGGTACCGGTACTTTATCCCAAACATGGTTCAAATAGTTATTAAAATTGCCCACCGCTACCAGCGGCACACCCGGGAACTGCGCCATGAACCTGGCCAAGGTTTTAAGGATTTCAGACGAGTAAGGGGGTGGTATATATATGCCTGCTATAATACATTGCATATGGGAGACAGTACATAATAGAAAGATAAACCTTCCCTCCAAGTCTATAAGGTCCCAGGAACAGGTGAACTGAGTGTCCCGACGGATCAGAACACTCACTCCCCTAGCATAGGCCGAGTATGTAGAGTGGTACTGGGTATTATATACTTTGGGGTTAAGGCTGGGGGTGGTATGGGATGGGAAGTGTGTCTCCTGCATGCACACAACCCCTGCTCCCATAGCCTTAAGGTGTCTCAATATTGCAACTCTCTTTATAGGATTACTTAAACCTCTAACATTCCATGAAACAATCTTAATGGTTGCCATCACTTAAACGTATTATGAGTATAGATATGACCACAATGGGATCCTTTCCCAGGGGAACAATGCATAAGGTAACCATGTGAGGGTATAGGAAAACCCGGAATTCACCTGGCTTTAGGGATACTGAAAATACCTTTAGCCAGTCCATAAATGTCCATTCTAGTGGAAGGTCGCAAATTAATAGTAGGTCTTTCGGATCAGCAGCCGTAGTCCCATGGTATTCTGAGGGAAAAGAAAAGAAAAGGGAAAAAGGAAAAGAAACAAACAACAGAGCCCGGTAACAATGTTAACGGCTAAGGAGCCAACCGGGCTCTCAGCCTTTTGGGTTGCAGAGTAAACGACTTCCAGGTCTCCTGCCCTGGAGGGGGGGAGGCATTAGAAACACCCGTAGAAGAGACTTGTAGTTGGTAAGTGGGGTTTCACAATTAGCAGCAACATGGAACAACTTACAGTACAAAAAAAAAAAAAAAAAAAATCAAAGTTCTCCCGTCTCTGCCGGATTTGCAGAAGAGTGTCCCATTCTTGTCAAAGATAAAGTACGTTCAGAATTAGGCCGGGCGCTGTTGTCTAGCATCTTTAAGCGCCCTGTCCTCCAGGTCCAGCCATTGTGCAGCCGCAGCAGGGCGTTCAAAAAAGTGGGTCGTTTCAAGGGCCGTCACTCGAAGTCGAGCAGGGTATAGCATGCCATATTGCACATTTAGATCTCTTAGCCGTATTTTTACATCATTAAAAGTTGCGTGCCTTTTTTGCAACTCTGCAGAGAAATCAGGGAACAGTGAAATGCTGGAGTTATCAATCGCCATCTTGCCAGATAGGGATCTTGCTTTGGACAATATCACGTCTCTGCCCTTATAGTTGAGTGACTTAAATAGAAAAGGTCTAGGATGGTTGCCCGGGGGTAGAGGGCGGGTAGGTACCCGGTGGGCCCGTTCCACTGCAAAGAGCAGGGAGAAGGATTTCTTTCCAAATGTGGATATCCACCATTGCTCTATGAAATCCACTGGGTTTTTACCCTCGGCCTGCTCCGGGATGCCCAGGACACGAATATTGTTGCACCTCATGTGATTTTCCATTTCGTCCAGAAGCATTGCATGCTGCTCAGTTAAATGACAATTAAACTTCAGATCTCTTTGCATTGGGGCCATGTCATCTTCCACTGTGCTGAGCCTACCCTCCAGTGGAGATGTTCTCTCCCTAAGTTTCTGCATGTCTTGGCGTACGAATGATATTTCAGCCTTCACACCCTTAACTTCGTTAGACAGGGCATTTATGGACATATTGCAGGAAGTGATTGCTGTGAGAATGTCTCTGTTTCATCTGCATTGGAGGAGCTAATCTGAGGCCCAGCAGAATTACTTCTAGGAGTACTCACAGCGTTCCATGAGGGCGACAGACCATCAGTATCCTCCAGGGGGACAGTATCATCCTCTCCAGGTGATCCCTCCATGGAATCCCCGGAGGCAGGCTGGCCGGCCAGGGCATCCTTATAGGACCGACTGCCGAATAGGAGCTTTTGGGCTGCCTCCTTGTATGTGTCCCTGGCTGTGCGGCGGGAGCCGGCGCCAACTTGGCCCTGCATGTCCGTCTGAGATTTGCCTCCTGTGTGCCTTCTGGACATAGTGGCGGCTGCAAACTCGGGACCGATCAAACCCCGAGCGTCTCCCCGTTGCTGTCGGGTCGTTGTCGGGCGGCTACGCGGTCCAGTAACTGCTGGGACAGGATGATTGCTCGGATGGCCAGCGGAGCTGTTGGAACAAGCGTCCTGCTACATTCGCTGCTAAGCCACTCCCCCGGGGCTGCATGACTTCTGGTGCCCCCTTGGTGATTGATATAAGCCACTGCTGCGGCATTGTTGGATTGAATCCTGACAGGACAATTCCACAACCTGAATGCCCATGCCATTAGGGCTAGGTACGCTGCCCGAATCTCTAGACTGTTGATGGGCAAGGTCCTTTCGGTTCTGGACCATTGCCCTTGGACAGTTCCCTTCCAGGACTACTCCCCAACCCGAAAGGCTGGCATCTGTTACTACCTTCCAGGTAACTGGTAAGAAGGATTTCCCCTTCCGCAGATTCTCAGGTATCAACCACCAACTGAGGCTCTGGCGCACTTTTGGAAAATCTAGCGCCTGGATCTTCTTGTTCCAGGCAGACAGGATACTATTTTTGCAGCAGTCTCGAATGAAGCTAAGCATAGGGAATTACATCGAAGGAAGCCACCATCTTTCCCAACAACCTCATGCAAAGGCGAATAGAAGGACCCTTCTTCGCCCTGACCCCCTGAACCAGCTCCTTTATGGCGCTGATCTTTGCCTGGGGTAAAAACACCCTCTTCTAGGTTGCATCTATAACCAGACCCAAGTACTCTAGTCTTCTTATCTTTAAAGAAGATTTCTCTAGGTTGAGGACCCAACCTAGGTGTTCCAGGTAGTTGACTGTGGTGACCATGCTTTGGTCTAAGTGGGCTACCGACCGGTCTATCAAGAGCAGGTCATCTAGGTAAGCTATAATTGTTATACTTTGGGCCCTTAATCTGGCCAGAGGAGGGGCCAGGACCTTTGTAAACACCAAAAGTGCAATAGCTAGACCGAAAGGCAGAGCTACAAACTGAAAATTAAGGTTTTCCACTTTGAAACACAAATATTGCCGATGAGCGGAGAGCATAGGTACATGCAGGTATGCATCGTATGTTCTCCTGGAGGATGGAGACTACTGGCCGAATTGATTCCATGCAAAAAGAGTGAATTTTCATGAACCGGTTTAGATCTTTGAGATCTAGAATGGGTCTGACATCTCCATTTGGTTTTGGCACAGTGAAAAGGTTTGAATAAAACCCCAACCTCTGCTCTTCCATGGGGACAACTGTGATCAATTTTTGCGTCAAAAGTCGGTCTAACGCTTGGAGAGAATTTTTTCTCTGGATCTTTGGGAACATTTGACCTAAGGAAACAAGGAGGTGGGAATTTCTCAGAACTCTAGTTTGTAACCTAGAGCCATTGCAGAGACCACCCATCCGTGTTGAAAATCCTCCTGCCAGACCCTTGAGAACTGTAGAAGTCTTCCCCCCACTCGAGTGAGCGGGAGCACCCCTTCATAAAGAGGCTTTAGCGTTCTGTCTTGTAGGTTTCCTCCCCCCAGGACTTCTTTCGTCCCTGGGGTTAACTCTGAGGTTTACCTCTTAAACCTGATGGTGGAGACTGTTGTAATTGCTTGGAGGCTGATGCCCTTGGCACTGGAGAAAGAGCCAGTTTAAATGAGGGACTCCTTTTCTTAACTGTCAAAAGGGTACTTTTCCCACTTGATATCGCTTGGATATATTTGTCCAAATCCTCCCCAAACAGCGTTTCACGGTGGAAAGGAAACCCAGCCAGGAGCTTCTTGCATGGCGCTTCAGCTGACCAATTTTTCAGCTTTGTTTTTTGTTTTCTCGCCTTATGCTTGGGTTGGTGCATATGCATAGAATCCTATGCACCAACCCAAGCATAAGGCGAGAGATCTGAAGAATAGAATCTGACTGTGTCAATTGCAAAAAACAAAGCCCCTGCCAGCTCGGCTAAATCCTGGGCCTGCTGTTCAGGGAAAACCTTGAGCACCTGCTTCAAGTGGTCTCTCAAGTATTGACACGCTCCAATTGCCGCCACTGCAGGTTGAGTTACTGAACCTGCCAAAGAAAAAGTGTTTAACAGGAATTCCAACTTTTTATTGGTTGGATACCTAAGCATTTGATCATTGTTGACAGGAAAAGCCAAACTTATTTACAGAGGATATAGCAGCTTCGATTGCTGGTATACCCCCACATCTTTGTAAATTTTTCCTCCATAGGATAAAGTGTTGAAAACTTTTTAGGAGGGAAAAAGTGCTCATCTCGGTGATCCCACTCAGACTACATAAGCTTTTCCAGCAAAGTATGGAGAGGAAAGGCACGCAAAGCTTCAGGAGGCTTCCGTGAACACAACAAAAAGTGGGCTTTTCAACTTACTCAGTTAAGAGTAGCTCAAGTGTGGAGCGGACCATTTCAGTAAGAGATTGCAAAGCCTGTGAAGCTGAAGAAGGTCCTTCCCCACTTGATCCCTTGAAATAGGAGTCATCAGTCTCTTCACGGTCCCCTGTGGGGGGGAATCATCTTCACTCTCCCACTGTTCCTGTGTTTGAGGGTCCTGGGTGGTAGAAGGGGTCCTAATGCATTTTCTTCCATTTTGAAGATGTGATTAAAGCCGTTAATCTTTCCTCCAATCAAATCATGGCTGAGGAGAAAACCTTCTTTGAGGAGAAAACCTTCTTTGAGGAGAGCTGCTGGAGAAAACTGCCGTACTATGGCAGTGGCGGAGCACCATAACGCTGACTGACCCATGCTCCATTGGTCTACCAGAGAGAAGAAATACCAGTCCAGGTGGGGGGATTCTAAAAGAAAAGCCCCCTCCAACATCTTACCTGGGGCTTGGGCTGGAGGAAGCGTGCAGCTTGTAATGACACAGAGCTCTTGACAGCCCGTGATGGCAACTTTAGGCATGACAACATTTTACTTAAAGTGGATTTCCAGTCAGAAAACAAATTTAACACAATTAAGCTGCATTCAATACAAGGAACAACCTTTGGAAAAAAAAATAAAGAAATTACACTCAACTTTTCGGGCCTGTTGCTAGAGGGTCCCTTGTAATCTGCCTCTTCCTCTCCAAGGCACCCGACTATTTCCCTCGGTGTCCATACTGGCTAGTGCTCCTGGGAGATGTCTGTCATTTCCCAGGAGTCACTGGGCAGCACCGAGGGCTGTAATCTCGCTACGTTGTCATAACAGGGCAGGACCTTCCTTTTTTTTTTTTGCTGGAACTCCGCTTTAAAGGAGAAAACCCATCAGAATAAGAAAATTCCTTAGGAATCTCCACTTGCCTTATCGAGCTGCAGGGTTCCGTGGTAAACCAGACAGACCCAATCTTCACCACTCACGGTGGGCTGTTTTAAAAAAAAACAGGGAGCAGGGCCACTTTTTATGGGGGGGATTATTATTTTTATACAGGATTTATATATCGCCGACAGTTTACACAGTACAATTATAATACCATTCAATACAAGGGGGAATTAAAGAGCCCTGCTCGTTAGAGCTTACAATCTAGGAGCCACACTCCTGGACCAGTAAAGCACCCCGCCAGGAAACATGGCTGAAAAAAGCAAGCACTGGATCCCTGGGTCCAGCTCTCTAAAAAGAGAAACGTTACAGGTAAAATCTTGTTTTTCCCAACACGAGGCCCGGGTACTATTCAATTCGGCCTAAAAAGACACTTTGAATGAATCCGGTTGCATAGCTTGCCCCCAAAGGAATATTCCAATGGAGCTCAGCCTAACACATCTTTACTCGTGACCAACACCTAAGACACTGGCTAAAAATGGAGGTACTCCCAGTAAGGGGAGGGGTTATATTAGGGAGATGAACTTCCTGTCTAGGGTGTGCCAGTGTCCATCACCTAAAGGTGCCTATATAACCCATACAGTAATTACTGTGGCTCTGTGTCCCCTGATGTACGATAAAGAAATTACATATTCACCTTGCCCTGTTCTTCACCCAGAAACATCCTGTTATGTGCCCACAGTAGGAGGAGAGGATGAAAGTCAGCAAGGTTGCGGAACCCAGGCAGCAGGGGGAATCTGCCCACAAGGGGCAATTAGGGTGTGCCCTGTGCTCATGCCTATGATTAGAGTCTTGCATAGAGTACAATTGCAAAGCAGTAATATCTAAACTTTTTTTGTTATCTGCAACTCACTGATCACACTAATGTTAAGTGATCTGTAGATCAAAAATCTACAGGGGTTCCCCAATATCTAAAAAATTTTCAAGGGTTACTCCAGGGTAAAAAGGTTGCGAAAGGATGCTCTAGCTAGTAAAAATATACATCTTTAAATAGTGTATTTGCCAGAAGGTCCACTTTAAAATATACCAGAGAAGGGTGGCATGGTAACATTTAGGACACAGCATGTAAAAAAGGGAGCGGTGACACAGAAAGGGACAAGGAAACAATAGGGGACACAGAGTGCTGTAAATATGTCAGGTAAAGAACCACACAAAAAGTTATGGGACAAGCAACAGTGCACCAATGTTCTAAACATGAAAACTCTGTAGAAAGGATTTCAATTTTAAAATGGATGGTTCACAGGATCCAAGATAGAATGAGTGGCCTGTAGCTTAGAGACCTGGACTGAGTGCCCTGTCTAACCTGTGTCTGTGCTGGATCAGTCATGACAATAAAAGAAGTATGACCAAAATTGGACAAGTCAGGGAAGGCAACACTAACCAGACTGAATTATTAAGTTGCAGTCTAGCGACAGTGGCCCCCAGCAACCAATCTCCAGCAGTTTAGCAGCATAACTCACCTGTCCTTGGCTAATTAAACCAAGGACAGGTGAGTTATGTCAGCTACAGGCAAAAGATAGCGTTTTTTTTTTATGGAGGCACAAATCAAGTCTTAGGTGGTGAGTGAACATCATGGCTGTAATGCAGAAGTCATGCTTAATATCAGAAATCTCTGCCATGGATGACATTGTGTATCAAAATTCATATAATAACCTTATGATGAGTGCCAAATCCTTCAGTGGGAAACACACACTTCATATGGAGAGGAAGTATATTTTACAAAAACATTGCAAGGCAATAAATTGTACAAAAAAAAAAAAATCAGCATGGTTACTATAATTATGAAATATATAGGTCCATTAGAACACATCTATTGTACATTAATAAGAGTTATAATAATTCCTAATGCCATGGAATATATTTGCATACAGATTTGGAAACAGCAAGATAGTTCATGTAATATGCTGCAGAAATGTTATATGGAGATAATATAAATAAAAATGCTATTTAGGAAACACGTGAGCTCAGAATACTGATTAGGTGCACACTTCTTTTCTAAAAGTATTATATAGATATGCGTTTTTGGCCTTTTTTTAAAGGAGTAATTTTGTACTTTAAGTTTGACGCTTGTAGCAACCAGTAAAGGGTAAAAGAAAATGACATTGTAGGATAAAAACTCTCCTGTTTGGACACTTTCAATGTACATTTACAGCACTTGTGAACTAAAGGATGTATAAAACTTAAGTGTGAGTTATTAAAGGAAAAGCAAAAGTTGCATCTCATTAAACGTGGACCTCCCCCCCCCCCCCCCTCACTAAAAATCACATCAGCATACAGCTCTGCGTGCGGATATTAAATAGTCCTACATTCATTAAACATTTTTGCGGTTCCTTACAATTATGTTTTTCCACTTCTTGGAAGAGTGAGGCACTGGTGATGTCATCCTGGCCTCACATATGCATCCAGGGAAGTTCCAGGTGACAGACCCAGAGTTCTAGGCAGATATGAAGTAAAGGGATATGGACTCACCTGCCCTTAGGCCGCCCATAGATGGATCGAACTGCTGAACTGGACGAATTCTGATCCATGTATGGGCATTGCGATTGAATCAAAGTTGAAGTTTTTTTTTCTTGTTTTATGATGATTGAGGACATTTAGTCCTTATTTTTCACCATTATATTTTGTTGGTTTTTCTTTATATATTACAGTGAATAAGGTGTACACAGACACGAACCTCCTAAAGAAGCTATATATACACACTAGCGAAACATGACAAGAATTACATTTTTGTACGGTGGTTATATTTAATTCTTTAATATTTTGGTGTGATCATGCAATTTTAAACTAAAGATTGTCATATCTTTTAAAAAAATGTATTCAATAAAAATTAGCTATTTAAAAAAAAATATATATATATATAAAAAAAAATCCTCTCCTCTGACAGCACAGGGATTTGTCTGTTTACACACACAAATCCACGTGCTGGCGCTCATGCACGCGATTGCGGCGGGCATGCCCTCTGTTGGCCTAACAAGGTTAGGACGTACTGCATGGGATTTTGACCAGGAGAGACATTGTGCCGCAGTATATCTGCGCAACGTGGTCAGGAACCGGTTATTATGCTACTAAAATTTGTGTGCTGTAAATGGCTTCCAGCATTGTTACGGTTTCTTCTTGCTGGAGGCTGCCATTTTGCTGAAGTCCAGATCCCCTGAGAAGCAGTAAATATTTAGGCTGTCAGCAGATTGACCCCTAGTGCAGTGATGGCGAACCTTGGCACCCCAGATGTTTTGAAACTACATTTCCCATGATTCTCTGGCACTCTGCAGCATAGTGGAGCATCATGGGAAATGTAGTTCCAAAACATCTGGGGTGCCAAGGTTCGCCATCACTGCCCTAGTGGCTCCAATTTACAGCACAGTGCCCTAAATAGATAGCAACTAAGCATGAAGGTTTTTAAATAGTAGCTATACCTCCAAAAGTGGCCAGCCTGAAGTGATCTAGCAGGACTTCATTTTCTGAATGAAGTTCCACTTAAAGGCTCCATTTGCTTGGGTGTTTACACATGCTGGGAATCCCAGCAGCAAGAATCAACAGATTACTGCAACTGGGATTGACATGTGTGTATAGTCGAGGCCACTGAGCCCATTCAATGCAATGGCAAGCTACTGCCGGCCACAACTATTTACGGCTGTATTTGCAGTGATCATGGCAGGACAAAAAAATGAAGCAGCTATTAACACACATCTGTCAATCCCATCGACAGCAATCCGCAGATTCTTGCCTCTGGGATTTTCAGCATGTAAAAAAACGCTTGTGCGAATGAAGCCTAAAGGCATATCAAATTCGAAGTTATGTGACAAATGACCTATAATAGCTTTGAAAGAGTTCTATACTATTTTTGAGGTTTGAAAGTGCTGGATTACAATGGTTTAGCAACAACATCCCAATTATAAAATTACTATAAATTAAAGAAGAGCTAAACCCACCGATTTGATTTAACTGCTTTTGAAAAGAAAGCTCAAGTTAGAAATGATCAATAAAATGTTATTAAATCCTTAACAACTTGAGTCCCTGGGTCTTTCTACCTAAATCCTCTGGAGCACCAGAGCAACAATTCCGTCTCTGCAATGTCTATCTTTTAGGTTCTGTAGCCTAACCTAATTATACATTGGTTTTCTTTCTGAACAGATAGAGCTTTAGTTTGGTAGCAAATTTGGATACATATATTGAATACATACATACATATATACACACACACGCATTATTATATATATATATATATATATATATATATATATATATATATATATATATATATATATATATATATATATATATATATATATATATATATATATATATATATATATATATATTTTTTTTTTTTTTTTTTTTTTTTTTGGGCTAAAACAGCTAAAAACAGCTAAAACAGCTTCAACTTCAGCTCCATCAGTGCCTTCTTCTGGGAAGGCTGTCCAAGGTTTAGGAGTGTGTCTATGGTAATGTTTGACCATTCTTCCAGAAGCACATTTGTGAGGTCAGGCACCGATGTTGGACGAGAAGGCCTGGCTTGCAGTCTCTGCTCCAATTCATCCCAAAGGTGTTCTATTGGGTAAAATTTAGGACTCAAGTTCCTCCACCCCAAGCTCACTCATCCATGTCTTTATGGACCTTGCTTTGTGCACTGGTCCAAATCAGTGAGGGAGGGATTATGGTGTTGGGTGTTGACCCTTAGTTCCAGTGAAAAACTCTTATAGTGTCAGCATAGCAAAACATTTTGGACTATTTCATGCTCCCAACTTTGTGGGAACAGTTTGGGGATGACCTCTTCCGGTTCAAACATGACTGCGCACCAGTGCTCAAAGCAAGGTCCATAAAGACACAGATGAGCAAGTTTGGGGCACTTGGCTGGCTTGCACAGAGTCCTGACCTCAACCCTTTACAACACCATTGGGATAAATTTGAGCAGAGACTGCGTCGCCAGGCCTTCTCATCCAACATCAATAGTGACCTACTGCTATAGGGAAAGGCTGGGAAGAGCCTCTGCAATGACAAAGTGCCATGACATCACTAAAACCCCCATGCAAATATTATGCAGAAGCATAGGGTTTACGTTTGCTTCCACAGCGTGTTCCAGGAGGGAGCTGTAGAAACAATTTAACGCAGGTACCAATCATTTCAGCTCCTGGGCTTAGTGTTGGATGCACTATGTTACAGATCGTTGTCTGTATATGCTTATGAGACCCAGAAACACTAAATCTGATCATACACTAGAGCTGCAACTAACGATTAGTTTGTCTGTCGACTAATCCATCGATTACTTTTTCCATTAGTCATCGACTATCCGATTATTTTTAATGTAGAGTTTTTTTTGTTGTTTTTTTTGATTAGCTAATTAATCCTTTGAATAACCTTACAAAAAATGATAAGTACATAAAAAAAAAAGGATATATATATTATATATAAGTATGTACTTATATTCTTTTATCTTACCTTTTTTTTTTTTATGTACTTATTTTTTGTAAAGTTAAGATAAAAGTATATATATATATATATATATATATATATATATATATATATATATATATCAGCTTTATATATTTATTTTTTACAATGTTTTCTTTTTTTAAGGGGGAGGGTGTGGGGACAGTGTGTGTTTTTTTTTTTTTTTTTTTACAATTTTTTTTTTAATTATTATTATTTATTGCAATTTTTATCAGCCCTGTTGGGGGGGCTATGGTGAGATATCAGGGGTCTTAAACCTCTGACATCTCCTATTTGAGACAGGGAAAGGGACTGGGGACAGAGATTCCCCAGTCCCTTTCTCTGCAGCCTCTGCTGCACTGATAATGTATGGAGAGAAGACAGCGGCTTCTCTCCATTAATTAACTGAGACATCGTAATCACAGGAGGTTACAATGTTTCAGTTATGTGAATGGACAGAGTCAGTGGTCACTGACTCTGTACATTCTGAAAACGAAGGAGCCAGGTTTACCGGCTTGTACCTCCGCTCTCCATCCTGAGATACCGAGGGGGGGTTGGGCAGCACGGAGGGGGAGAAGAGAGAAGGGGACAGATGCACGGAGGGGGAGAAGAGAGGGGGACGGCGGCACGAAGGGGGACAGATGCACGGAGGGGGGAGAAGAGAGGGGGGCGGCGGCACGAAGGGGGACAGATGCACGGAGGGGGAGAAGAGAGGGGGCGGCGGCACAGAGGGGGACAGATGCACGGAGGGGGAGAAGAGAGGGGGCGGCGGCACAGAGGGGGACAGATGCACGGAGGGGGAGAAGAGAGGGGGCGGCGGCACAGAGGGGGACAGATGCACGGAGGGGGAGAAGAGAGGGGGCGGCGGCACAGAGGGGGACAGATGCACGGAGGGGGAGAAGAGAGCGGCGGCGGCACGGAGGGGGAGAAGAAAGGGGGACGGCGGCACGAAGGGGGACAGATGCACGGAGGGGGAGAAGAGAGGGGGACGGCAGCATGGAGGGGGACAGATGCACGGAGGGGGAGAAGAGAGGGGGGCGGCGGCACAGAGGGGCAGAAGAGAGGGGGACGGCAGCACGGAGGAGAGCGGGAGATACGGAGCAGTGTAACGCATCGACGCCCTGCACGCACGTTGACGTATTTTTGTCGTTGACGTAATCGACGTGTCATGGCAGCTCTATCATACACGGCTCAAAATTGTGGCCGATTCCTGATACATTGGCTCAAATACGAGCTGTAGGTAGCCCTGTTGGTACCACTGTGAAATGGAAAGCTATGAATAGAGGATGGGTGAATGATAGCTCTGAACCCCTCTGCTCATAGAATGTGTTCCATTCATAGAAGCTGTCGTATGGATTCTACGAATTGCAGATCTGGGTGGAAAGAGCAGAGTCTGTCACTGGCTCTTGATGAGAACCTGTGGCAGAGCCTTAGTTGTATTAATCCCCGCCATACCAGAAAATTACAGCAGTAGGGGTGGTTGTTGGGGTACATAAGGGACACATCCTACTAAGTTATGTCCCTTGTGCTGATTTTTTTCCGTTTTTGATTTTTGGCTGCACTTAGGCGTTAAAGACGTGGTAAAGTCATAAATATATATTTTAAAAAAAAAGTATATCACAAAAATCCCTTTCAGCATTTTTTTTTTTTTTTTAAATGGCTGTACCAGGGTTGCATACTCCTACATAAATACTCCTTTTACTTTACACCGTCATCTCTGAATTATTAATGTCAATGTGAATATATCTAAATTCTAGAAACTTCGAAACAAAATGGACAGAATTTCCATAAAAGGAGCAAAGATTCTGTTGAAAGGCATTTCCAGTTTCCATGAATATATACAATATACAAGTACCAGTAGATCATCACAGTATTTTAAGGACAGTCTTGTCCTAAAAAATTGTCATTTAAGACCGGCAAATGTCTGGCATAAACCACTGGGGAGAGTCCTCTTACAGAAAAGAAATGAGAGCATATACAAAGTAAAAAAAGAAATCAATATCAACCCTGACAAAGATATAAATGGGAAAATAAATACTCACAGCTTCATTTTTCTACTATCCCTCAAAACTGATACAATGTGCATGGATAAAAACTGTTAAAGCTGAGCTTCAGGAATGATCTGTATAGCAAACTTACATTGTTACAGCTTGGCACAATGAGAGTATGTATAGATCACAGCTGATGGGCTGCTGGTAAAGCTCAACATCACTATAGTAGTCAACACTACTATAGTAATGGCTGCGATTTCCTGTGCCCTGCTGGTGTTGGTGTCCTGTATGAGCAGCTTCCCCCGCTACACATGGACCCACAGGGGGTCATTCGCTTGGCATTGTCTCCATTCCGTTGCCCAGATGTTCAGATTGGAAGAGGTGGAGACCCATGACATCACTGCTTCTCTCAACCTTGTCCAATAAGAGAACACCTTGCATTCATTGAAAAAAAAAAAAAAACAAAAAAAAAAACCTCATACTTATTTAAACTATCCGGTTGCGTGTCTATAGGTCTATACTTCAGCTTTAAAAAGGAAACCGATCCAGCCTTGTAATATGTGGTAAATCACAAGCAAAGGAAGGTGGCGCACCAGCCTAGTGCATTACTGTAATTATTGTATTAAAAGAAGATGTATTTACAAATGGAGAATGAGACAAGCATATCTGAACAATGTACTCTGCGTAAGGGGGCACTTTGTTACCGTGTTCAGATATCCTTGCCTCATTCCCAGTGGAGGGTCCTGGATGCAAGATTTATCCTTTGTGGTTCTTTTTGGACTGGTTTGTCTGTGAAACCATTTTATACTTTTAGTGCGGACTTGTGCGCTTTTCAATCCATGATAAATGTAGAAACAATGAATAATTTTTTTATTGAAGCAATGAATGTCAGGGGTTAAAAATAAAAAAACCTCTAGAGTGTAGGGATGTTTGATGTAGATGCCAACACCTGCAACAAACAAGAGAAACTGCCATGCAAGGCTCTGTCCAAGCACTGCAAGGCCCCTTTCATACCAGTGGATGGATTGGGTCCACCTGTCCAATTCTCAGGTGGTCCAAATAGGACCACCCATTGTTATCTAGAGGGATGTGGATGTTTACACCCACCTGCATCAGATCCAACCTAGGCCGCCAAAAACAGACGTTCCCCACCAGCCTAGCAGACAGCATAACCATTGAATAGAAATGGACAGGAGGTCAGTTTCCATCGAATCGCCCCATAAAGAAGAGCGGGATGTGTCCGTGTCCATTCTGCATAGCAGAGCGCACGCGGTTCTGTCATCCGCCTGCTCAGTGGGGATCAGAGGACAGATTTCCTGCTGAGCAGGCAGATCTGCATGATTGCATCTGCTCCATCTGCAAGGGGCCTTAAAGGGATTGTAAAGTTATTTATTTAAAAAAAAACCCCAAAAAAAAAAATCATGTTATACTTACCTCCACTGTGCAGCTCGTTTTGCACAGAGTGGCCCCAAACCTGGCCTTCTGGGGTCCCTCGGCGGCTGTCTCGGGTCCCCCCACAAGTATTTCTCGCGTTCAAGCAAGCTCCCTCGCATGGTGAGAAGCACCTGCGGGCACGCTCCCGTGATACAGTCGGCGGCTATAGCAGCTCGCTGTATCACACGGCCCCACCAGCGCGCCACATCATTGGATGTGATTGACAGCAGTGCGAGCCAACGGCTGCGCTATCAATCCATCCACTCCAGCCAATCAGTGGCCAGGCTGAGCGGCGGAGAGGACGGCGGGGGCAAGCGCGGGACTTTCGAGGGGTCAGGTAAGTAAAACGGGGGGACTGGGGGCGCCGGCACTGAGATGTTTTTTCACCTTAATGCATAGAATGCATTAAGGTGAAAAAAAAACATTTACCTTTACAACCCCTTTAAGATCCTAACATCCCTAGATCACCTGAGCTATCCAAATATCTAAAACAGTCCTCATATTCATATCATAAGCAAAGCAGGTCTTAAAAAAAAAAAAATATATATATATATATATATATATATATATATATATATATATATATATATATATATATATATATATATATATATATATATATATATATATAATTTTTGGCCAACAACGAGCTTATTAAGCTCATTAAGTTTTATATTCATGTTAAAGAATTTTTCTGGTCTTGTAAAAAGAACACAACTTGGAAGAGATGTAGGTTTCATTTTTATTGATCTGAGAATGTCTGTTTTCTTTCTTCTTTTGCATGCTTACTTTATATGCATAGATGTGTTTTTAGTGAAAATTATATTGTTTCGCTTGACTGTGTTCTCTGTAGCCAGACTATTACTCCTCTTTATTATTCACTTTATTGCACCTTTTTCATATGTCTGCATCATTGCGTCTCCTCCTTTGCCCCGTCTTTCCTGAAGCACTTCCAAACGTTTTCATCTCTTAGGCTTCTTGACTTCTCTATGTAGCAGAACTATAAACAATTCAAGAACTCTGTACTTGGCACTGCTTTGACAAGCATAGAAAACTCCTTAGAGCAACTCAGACTTTATAAAATAAAACAATTACAAAAATGCTAACTTTTAGACAAGACGCTTCAGACCGAGAATTACTGGTCAATGAGTATTTTCTTTTTCTTTTTTTATACACTCCTCTGGATGCTTGAATTGCTGACAGCGACTCTACTACCCGTTCATCTCAAATCAAATCTGCAACACTTAGAAACTAATCTATGGCTGCTTGGGGGTGAAATCTATCATTTTTTAAATTGAAAAAAAAAAATATATATATATACACAAGTATGAATGCCTTCAACAAATGCATACTAAATCCCTCACCTATAAAAAAAATATATGGACATATTAAGTACTGAAAAATACCAAATAATCCTTTCCAGACGTGCAGTGAACTTCTAACTTCCTATAGCAGGCTCACGACATTGCAGCTACAGCACTGAAATCCCAAGAAGTGTTGTCAGACCCGCCTAAAGAAAGCCATACAGTAGTAGAATTTTGTAAATGAAACAGTGCATTAGGGCTGCAACTAACGATTATTTTCATAATCGACTAGTTGGCCAATTACTGTTTCGATTAATCAGTTAATAACCTTAAAAAAAAAAAAAAGTAATTACGCGGCGATTTGCATTGTTACATATTTTTTGGGCCAATTTGTTGTTGGGCAGATTAAAAAACACAAATTGCCGCAAAAACACATTATTACATGCTTTTCTGCAGCTTCTCCATTGAAGTATACTGAACCAAAAAAACGAAATAATACCACTTTGCGTTAAAAAAAAAAAAAAAGTCCTTGCCTTTTCCAAATACGCAGCAGCTGAAAAAAAAAAATCATGGATGTGAATGTGTCCATTGGGAAACCATGTAAATGAACTGTAGTGTGTTTCTGCAAAAAGAACCAAAAAACAGAGGTGTGACCCAGGCCTGAGATGTTTAGTAACATAATGGGGTTAAAAAAATAAAATAAAATTAGTACAAAAAGAGCAAATAATCGCTACTGTAAGGGGTTCATTTTTTACTATAGGACATTGAAATATTTACAGTAGCGATTTGTTCTTTTTGTATTATAAAGGCCTAATTTTTTATTTTTTTTTAACCCCATTATGTTAGTGGCCGATTAATCGATTATGAAAATAGTAATCGATTAATTTCATAATCGATTTGTTGTCGATTAATCAATTAGTTGTTTCGGCCCTACAGTGCATGCTGACTTAGCGCAACAAACCGCTCCATCCATTAATGCTTCATTCAAAGAATGACCTCTAATATCTTAGCCAATGTGCTTCAAAGCATCACCTCTTCATCAGAGCCAACCCGGCAATACGAGGAGACCGAGTACGCTTTTCATATCTCTCTATACAAAATTATAGATGCCACTCCCCTTCAATTAGTATATAATTTTACAATAATAAAATCATGAACTTACAGCCCTATAAGGGTTAAAGGGTTAAAGCCTAAAATAGCACAATATATCTTCTGTTCTTAGCTCTCTAACTTACCAACAGCTTATCAGTGAATATCTGAAAACAATAAAACAAACTCTTAGGGGGCGAGAGGTGCACAGCATATGTTAAACTGACACTAAAAGGTACTTTTTTTTTTAAAACAAACATCATACTTGCCTCTACTGCGCAGCTCGTTTTGTACAGAGTGGCCCCAATTCTGGCCTCGCCCCCCAGCGGCCGGGTCATTGGATTTGATTGACAGCAGCGGGAGCCAATTGGCTGCGCTGCTATCAATCTATCCAATCAACAGCAGAGAACCCCCTAGCAGAAAGACAGCGAGACCCCGTGGGCCAAGTTCAAGGGTTCAGGTAAGGGGGGTGGGCACTGGGAGTCGGTCACTGACTGACTGACTGACTTTTTTCACCTTAATGCATAGGATGCATTAACCACTTAAGGACCAGCCTCGTTTTGAGATTTTGGTGTTTACATGTTTAAAACAGTTTTTTTATTTGCTAGAAAATGACTTTGAACACCCAAACATTATATATTGTGTTTTTTCTAACACCGTAGAGAACAAAATGGCGGTCATTGCAATACCCGTATTTACGTAGCAGTCTTACATGCGCACTTTTTTGGGAAAAAATTCACTTTTTTTTGAATAAAAATAAAATAAAATAGGACAGCCATAAAATTAGCCCAATTTTTTTTTATATTGTGAATGATAATGTTACACCGAGTAAATTGATACCCAACATTTAATGCTTCAAAATTTACCCTTAAAAATCTCCATAGGCGACGTTTTAAAAAAAATTCTACAGGTTTCATGTTTTGTGTTACAGTGGATCTCTAGGGCTAGAATTATTGCTCTCGCTCTACTGATCATGGCGATACCTCGCATGTGTGGTTTGAGCACAGTTTTCATATGCGGGCGCTACTCACGTATGTCTTCGCTTCTGCGCGTGAGCTTGGTAAAAGAAAAAAAAAAAAAAAAAAAAAAAATTCACTTATTCCTATTACAAGGAATGTAAACATCCCTCGTAATAGAAAAAAACATGGCAGGTTCTCTTAAATATGAGGAGATCTGAGGTCAAAAAGTCCTCAGATTTCATATTTAGACTAAAATGCAAAAAAAAAAAAAAATTCTATTTTAAAAAAATCATTAAAAAAATTGGCCCTTTCAGAGCTATGGGCAGAAGTGACAATTTGATGTCGCTCCCGCCCAGCAATTGTATGGAGACGGGTGGGGGCCATCTTCCCCTCACTCATCTCCATACTGAGCCATTGAGAGGATGCAAATCACCACCGCCGTTGCCGACAGCTCCGGTGAGCAGCGGAAGGCACCGGATCACGGCGGGAGGGGAGGCCCTCTCCCCACCACCGATAAAAAAAGTGATCTCACGGCGAATACGCCGCAGGGACCACTTTCATCTTGTAGCGGACCGCCCGCTGAAGAAGGGGATACCGGGGTTATGGCAGCTAACAAAGATATTATCCTTCAAAGAGCCGCCGTAAAACTGTGCGGGCGGTCTGTAAGTGGCTAAGGTGAAAAAACGCAAACCTTTACAACCCCTTTAACCCACAGGGCCAAATGAGACCACTGACTAAAAAAAAATGTTTACCATAAATTGCTTGAGGATCATGAGGTTCTCCCTTTAGGCCTCATGCACACCGAGCGTTTTTAAGCTGCTGTTTTGCTCGTCAGAAGTTTTTTTAAACTAGTTCCAAACTCCCCTGCATGTTATCCTATGTGCTTTTTGCAGTGTTTTTTGGCAGGAGAGTTTAGTGGTAGGAAACAAAAAAAAAATCTGTTGTGTTCTGGAGCAGCAGCGTTTTGGCAAAAAAAAAAAAAAAAAAATACGGTGACAACTCTTAAACTCTCCTAAACTCCGCTAAATGCTGGGGCCCAGCATATATAGTTTTTTTTTTTGGAGTACAGGCAGCCGGTGTCTTTAACCCCCTTCACCATTTTGCAGGCCAAAGACCAGAGCACTTTTTGCGATTCGGCACTGCATCGCTTTAACTGACAATTGCGCAGTCGTGCGACGTGGCTCTTAAACAAAATTGATGCCCTTTTTTCCCAAAAATAGTGCTTTCTTTTGGTGGTATTTGATCACCACTGCGTTTTTTTTTTTTGTGCTATAAACAAAAAAAGAGCGACAATTTTGAAAAAAAACACATTTTTTTACATTTTGCTATAATAAATATCCCCTCAGAAACACAAAATTATTTTTTCCTCAGTTGAGGCTGATGTGTATTCTTCTACATATTTTTTCACAATGGATGAAACATCAGCTGTCAGCGGGATTCTCGCTGGTAGCTGAATGTAAAAACAATTACTGACAATGAAAATTTTTGAAGAAAATGGCGGGAGCCCCCCCTAAATACATACCAAGCCAAAATAAACAAACGTCATAAGGTTCCCCTCTAGAACCCACACCAGACCCTTATCCGGGCATGCAGCCTGGCAGAAAAGGGGGGGGAGAGAGCGTGCCCCCTCCTGAACTAAGCCAGGTCACGTACCCTCAACACAGGGAGGGTGGGGCAGGGGGCATCTTCCTCACAACCCTGGCTGGTGGTTATGGGGGTAGACTACTCCTTGACCCCCCCCCCAAAAAAAGTAGTGTAAAAAAGACAGGTATTTGACAAGTCCTTTATTTAAAAAAAACAAAAAACAATGCCTCCGTTGTAAATCCATTGTCAATCACGATGCCCGCTGCCAATGCGACCCGTAGGGGAAAAAAAAAAAATCTGTACCCGACGAAGGCTGCTGCTGTCTCACAGTTCTTAAATAACTAAGGGGTGGGCTACCTGATGACGTCACTGGGTGACCCTGCTTCCATCATTGGCCAGGGGCATGCTGGGTCGGTGACATCACATGGGGTGGGGCTATCCGGGGACGTCATTGGGTGGCCCTGCTCTTTAGTTATTTAAGAACTGTAAGATGGCGGAAGCCTTCGTCAGATGCTGACTTTTTTTTTCGGGTCGGCGGTGGGCATCATTGATGATGGATCTACACTGAGGGACATTTTTTTTTTTTTTTTAAAAGACCTGTTAAAAATTGCCTAACGAGCTGATGATCACTGCATCATCAAATTGTTGAAATCAAAAAGAATCATGTCAGATGCGGTGGTGTGTGTGGTTTTCTGGTAGGAAATAATCTTCTCTTATAAAATCCAATTTACCATTTGCTTAAAGTGATACTAAAACACACATTGACATTGCCCCTTCTATTTCTGTATACAAATGACGGCACTGTATTTTAATTTAAAAAAATAAATAAATTCTAAGTTCCCCTTTCCCAAATTGATATTCAGCTGTCACATGTCCCAGCTCTTTCCCAGTCCGTCTGCAGATAAACAAGCAGGAGGAGTCCTCTGCTGCTGGTCACATGTATAAAAGAGAAAAAAAAAGCCTTTGTAATACAAAGTAAGAAAAAAAAAATATCAAACGGTTTTAAATTGTCAGACAAATATTTATTTTAAATTAATTTATTTTGTGGAAATAACATGGTGTGGGCGGATTTCTGCCAGTCACAGGCTGTGTCACACCCCTCCAACCTGTGTCTAAGAACAATGATCTACATATAATATCCCACCCCCATTGTGTTTAGCTGGTTAGTGGGCATTGAGCAGGAGGGAGGGAGTGGGATGTAATTTACCACTGTGTATATGCCCATATGTGTGACTATAGTCACATGGGCTGCTCAGATGCGATAGGGCGTAAACACTCATAGAAACTCACTGAAAACTGAGCATGTGCAGCGTTGCCACCACAGCTGCAAAATCCTTAGCCAAATTGAGAGCAGCAGGATCAAACAGTTTTTTTTGCAGACAACAGAAAATGAGTATGAAGAGCAGGTAATACACTATTTCAGTGATGGCGAACCTTGGCACCCCAGATGTTTTGGAACTACATTTCCCATGATGCTCCACTACACTGTAGAGTGCCGGAGCATCATGGGAAATGTAGTTCCAAAACAACTGGGGTGCCAAGGTTCGCCATCATGGCACTATTTGATAGTTTATGATGTGAATTTACTAGACTTTAACCACTTGCCGACCGCCGCACGACGATGTACTTCCTATTTTTGAAGAGGGATATCTCGGTAACGGCAACAGCTGCTGCCACAACCGAGATATCCATCTCTTCAGGCGGTGGTCGGCTGTACGATAACTGTGGTCTCAGCGGCGGATTTGCCGCGAGATCACCGCTATCGGCGGTGGGAGAGGTGCCACCCCCCCCTCCCGCCGCCCTCCCGCACCTTCCGCCGCTTACCGGAGCCGTCGGTAGCGGCGGAGGCGATCGGATCCTCTTCCTAGCTGGGCATAGAGACAAGTGAGGCTAAGGTGGCCCCCACTCGTCTCTATACCATAGGAGGGCGGAAGTGACGTCAAAACGTCACTTCCGCCTATACCTCTTAAAGGTGTAATTTTTTTTTTTTTTCTTGCATTTTAGCCCAAATATGAGATCTGAGGACTTTTTGACCCCAGATCTCATATTTAAGAGGACCTGTCATGCTTTTTTCTATTACAAGGGATGTTTACATTCCTTGTAATAGGAATAAAAGTGATCCATTATTATTTTTTTTTTTAAACAGTGTAAAAATAAAATTAAAATAAATAAGAAAAAAAAAAGTTTTTTAAAAACACCTCGTCACGACGAGCTTGCGCACAGAAGCGAGCGCATACGTGAGTAGCGCCCGCATATGAAAACGGTGGTCAAACCACACATGTGAGGTATCGCCGCGATCGGTAGAGCGAGAGCAATAATTCTAGCCCTAGACCTCCTCTAACGCAAAAAATGCAACCTGTAGAATTTTTTAAATGTCGCTTATGGAGATTTTTGAGGCTAAAAGTTTGACGCCATTCCACGAGCGGGCGCATTTTGAAGCATGACATGTTGGGTATCAATTTACTCGGCGTACCATTATCTTTCACAATATAAAAAAAATTGGGCTAATTTTACTGTTGTCTTATTTTTTTATTAAAAAAAGTGAATTTTTTTCCCAAAAAAGTGCGCTTGTAAGACCGCTGCGCAAATACGGTGTGAAAAAAAGTATTTCCATGACCGCCATTTTATTCTCTAGGGTGTTAGAAAAAAAACAATATAAAATGTTTGGGGGTTCTAAGTAATTTTCTAGCAAAAAAAACTGTTTTAAACATGTAAACACCAAGTCTGAAAAAGAGGCCTGGTCCTTAAGTGGTTAAGCACTTCTATACTCACTTTTCAGCACAAAAATCATCAATTAGTGAGGTGTATGGATAATGGAATTTATATGAAAATCTGAGGCCTTATATCCTAGTTTCAAAGGCTCTAGTTAAAATATTATAATTCCGCCTCAAGAAGATTTCTCAAACACCGTAAAGAATTTCAGCCCCAACATAGGAATGCTGACCACGGGTCTTAAGAACACAACTCTGGAAGCTGTGCCAAAAAGGCTGGCAAAAAGGACAAAGAACTAGTCAGTGTTGCCTGTAACTTGACTTTTCCCAATTCTGTAAATCACATAATTTTTATTGAATTTTTTCTCATATACAAAAAAAAAAAAAAAAAAAAAAAAAACACAACATATCCATAAAATACCCCAGATCAAAAAAAAAAAAAAAAAAAAATCTAAATATTTACACACACCAGATATTTAAGTCATCAGTCGAATCCTTCCACCTCTTCAGAACCGTTGATCCCCCTTCAGCTTGACAGAATTATCAGTTTTAGAAACCTGACCTAAATATTCCATTTAGATTATTACGTCTTAATAGTATTTACATTTGCAGTTATCCTCCACAGATATGCTATCATTATTAGCTTTCCTCACTATCGTTAATATAATATGCTCAACTGACTGCTCAGACAGATCAGAGACTAGCCACCAATACCAGATTTTCACAAATTTTTGGGGCATGTTTATATGTCAACTCCTCATGTCTTAAAGATTTATTGCTGGCACGTGGTTTGATATCCATTTTTGTAATGTGAGTTTGCGAGCCAAATACATTAGCTCTTAGCCACATCACATGCATTTCAGCTGGGAGAGTATCCCTAACAATGCCATCTTTGGATCATAATGAACCTGTGTGAAGCACAAGGAATTCAAAGTGTCAACTACACCTTCCCAGTAACAAAGCAGTTTGGGACATCGCCACAACATATGTACGATTATACCTACATCAGTAGTACATCTTAGACAATTTATTGTAGCTGCCTTGCCCCAAGAGTGCAACTTCTGAAGGAGTATAAATGAGCTCTATGAATAATAAACAGCTGTGTCAAACACTGAGGAGGATAGGGATATCCCAAATTTGTTCTTCAGAGCTTGCTCCCACTCCTCATCACTGAGTATCTCCAGATCTCTTCGCCACCGTCTAGAGCTACCCTCTAGTACATATGTTCTAGTTTTCTCTTGTAGAGAAGACTATATGTTCCCAATGATTCCCTGTTTAGACCGTCTTACAGTTACTACTATAGCTAGAATTGATGAAGGGTTATATTTTAATAAAAAGTTTTTTGCTTGACTCTGCAGAGCATTTTGCTGTAAATATTGAAACAAAAATGTCTCATTAGGCAAATGATATCTCTGCCAGTAGGAATCCAGTCATTGACAGTATGGTGGACTTCAGTTCTGCACTGTTTCTGTGTGGAACCATCTTGGTAGAGGCAGGGCTTTGCTTCAAGTCAAATCCTCCAGCAAGCAGAAAAGCTAATAGTTGTTACCATCTCTCATTCCAAATCCCCTGCAACTAGCAGTCAGAGGCAGCAATACCCTAGATCACACACTGCAGCTATATAGACACAGGAGCGTTGGGGGGCATATATTTTTATGTTTGTTTATTCGCTGCTGCTCTCCTGCAGCACACAAAGCCAGTAGTGGGGAAAAGGAGGGAAAATGTCACACAGTAGTCCCAGACACTAGAACCGATCCCCCCCCCCTGCAGTGCAGCTGAAGAAAAGTAGAAGCAGCAGCACTACCCAAGTCATAAGTGTACGCAATAAGGCAGAACTGCTGGACCTTCTACTTGACAGGTGCCTGGGCCCCCCTTTTGAACTGATGGGGTCTGGGCCCAGTACAGGAGGGCAGGCTGTACTGCCTTATGAGCAATGATTAAGCATTTTGTATGAAAAGCGTCTGCTGAACATTGTGGATCCCTTATGTGTCATGTTTTTAATCTTTTGATTCTACAAGAACTATTTTTCATTACTGGATGTGCTGCTTTCTCTCTTCGTTTGTATAAACTGCCTTATAAGCAGCCCTGGTGGAGGGATGCCAAATTTTAGGTGAATAGCTCTAATCAGTGGATTGTCATCTACTGATTTGAGCTACTGTTTTGTTCCGTTTTGTTCAGAAGTATCTGCTGAACAGCTTTGATTTAAGCTCATGGTCACTTCATGAATCAGGTCCGTACAACATGTAGAATTTCTGCCCAACCCTGTAACAAGGCACTCTATATAGCCCACCTGTGCGAGTTATAGCTTCAGCAACTAGTAACTTAAATTTTCCCTTCCCTCCGGGGGGCTGAACAGAGCAACACCTTAGTGTCTGTGGAGGTTTGCAATAAAGTGAACCAGTTGGGCAATACTTAGATTCCTTTTTAAGGCTTTAATAAAGGTGTTCATAGGGAAGTCTTGGTTGGATCCTCCAAAAGATGGCAAAGAAAGACTTCTGACTCTAAAGCCAGATTCCAGAGCCACCGAGCCAGGGACAATGTTCCTTGGAGACAAATTTAGCAGTCTGTCAGAAATCGGATCAACTTGTCCCACAATTGCAGAAATGTGTGGCAGGGGTCAGGAATGAAACTGGGAAACTGTAACTGCCTCAAAAGGAGGCTACTATTAGGTGTATGACTTTCAAACAAAAGTGGAGGAGATTTGGATGACTCCTGGACTGATGAATGAGAATTTGAGACCAGAAAATCTAAAGTTTCTCCTGTGGAATGCGCTGGCCTTCACTGTGTCCAAGATTTGTTTGAAAAGAAAAGTGATGTTCCTTTATCATATTTTTGCATTGGAACTAATTAACTGAAGTTAAGTTCAAGTTGAAAGCTTCTCTTTAAAGTCCCTTACCTGTGTATGATGCTTCAGAATCAGTGTATCATGGGTTAAACATCCATGGGGTTGTTATCACATCTTTGAGAGGGTGGTATTTAACACGATTGTCATATGGGAATATGCTCAATAAGGATGTAAATACGGCAGGAGATGGGTAGAAGATGCCTACTTACAGATGGTCTCCAGGGAAAGGTGTGCCATTTGGTCACCCCCAAAGACTATGTTCACCCTGTCAATTCATATCAATTTCTTTATCACAATATAAGGATTGGAGCTTCAAAACGTTTTATAACTTCCACATTTTGCAGTACACAGTTATAGTTATTCATAAAAAAGATGGATTGCACATGGAGATTTAAAGAGTGTAAACATGCAAAGTGATATTGGAGGTTATTACTTTGGGTCTGTCTGGGATAATAACTGCTTTAATATCCAAGTTTGGTCTATAACTACTTGCTGACTGTCCGCCTTTGTTTCACAGCAGCAGAATGACTCCCCTGCGTGAACTGCCGTAGCTGTACAGCAGCCGCTTTAGGGGCACATGCACACCCGCCGCGGTACTGAGGAGCCGATGCATGTACCCGGCGGCCGCGATGTCCACCGGGCACGCGCAATCACTCCTCACAGTGGCAGAACGAGGATGTGTGTGTGTGTGTGTGTGTGTGTGTGTGTATAAACACACAAATTCACGTTGTGACAGGGGAAAGGAGACATATTGTGTGTTCCTAGCATATAGGAACACCGATCAGTCTGCTCCCCCAAGCAGTCCCATCCCCCCCCCCACAGTTAGAACATACATGAGGGAAAACAATTTAACCCCCTTGATTGCCCTCTAGTGTTAACCCCTCCCCTGCCAGTGACATTTACACAGTAATCAGTGGCTATCTATAGCTCTGATCACTGTATAAATGTCAGTGGTCCCAAAAAAAAAAAAAGTCAAAAGTGTCCAATCTGTCGACTGCAATGTTGCAGTCGCAATAAACAATCGCAGATCGCCATTACTAGTAAAAAAAAAAAAAAAAAAAAAAAGCCATAAACCTATCCCCTATTACTTTTGCGCAAACCAATCAATATACGCCTATTGCGATTTTTTTTTTTTTTTTTTTACCAAAGATATGTAGAAGATTACATATCGGCCTAAACTGCGTGGAAAAAAATATGTATTTTTAAACTAGGGATATTTATTATAGCAAAAAGTAAAAAATTGTGTTTTTTTTTTTTCAAAATTAGCACTCTGTTTATAGCGCGAAAAATAAAAGTAGGGGTGATCAAATACCACAAAAAGGCTCTATTTGTGGGGGAAAAAAAATGTTTTACATTTTGTTTGGGTACATAATCGCACGACCACACAGACGCAGTGCCCTATCGCAAAAAATGGCCTGGTCAGGAAGGGGGCAAATCCTTTCTGGGGCTGAAGTGGATAAACCAAGAAAAATGATGGCATTACATATTATTATTACATATAATTACATATCTTCATAAGTATATAGCAGTCTATGCATGCCTGAGCATGCATCTGACTGGAGAGGCTGGGGGCTGACAGCTATACTTTGAAACCAAACATTTTAATTCTGATACCTAAAATTCAGTAACACATTTTTGTGGCTGTTTGATGTTGACTAGGGATAAGCAAACATTTCTTTCTAAGCCCTTGAAGCAGGAGTCATTTCAAATCTTCCCGTTTTTCTTTTCCCCTTATATATATTGAATATATTTTGGAACACGTTCTGAAATTGTATATACTAAACAACCTTTTAGGGATATTAAATCTAATATAGTTTGATTGCTCTTTAGTAAGCACGTATCTAAAGCGGCAGTGTTTTTCTAGGCGTCTAAACCCTGTAGGTGGTGATCAGTTTTAACAAATCTGGTAACTGCTAAAGGGGAGCAGCATGTGGTTATACAAATATTTTGTACTGGCCCCTTATCTTCTAAATGGCAGAGTTTACTTAACATATCAACAGAAATACATACAAACTTACTAAACTTGTCTGAACAATTTATAATAAGTACAGTAAATCAAACTGAATGTCACATTACATGTAGGGAATACTTACATTAAGCTTGTAAGGCATGGATTCAAAGTAAATTGAGGTAGCTGAGATACGTTTCACATCAGACATGTACCCGTGTGTTAGACTTGGGGAGAAAAAAAAAAAAAAAAAGAATATCTTATCAACCGTGTCTGAATCTGTAAAAATTGCAAGTGTCACAGAATATGCAGTTATTTTTTAGCTTACAGTAGAAAAGCATCAGTAGTGTATTTTACCAGGCTGGCCTTAATTAATGCAAGAAGTTTGAAATGTAACGTATATGCAATATTGGCCAACTTAAGTTAAGCCTCAGTTCACACTAGCCTGACTCCAAAGTCATGCGACTTTCAGTGCAACTTTAATGTGACTTTTTACACTATGTGGCATTGAAGTCGTATCAAAGTGCAGGAATCTTTTCTAAAGTCAAACTTGTGTAGTATCAGTCAAGACAGCTCTCATAGAGAAACCCTGGATTTCACGTCATCCAACTTGGGGTCTCACAAAATGGATCCTATGTCGCATCAGTGTAAACGGAGCCTAAAAAGGAGAAGTTCACCTTTTGTAACATGTCACCTCCATATTCAGAGTGCAACACTTAACATGTTACAAATTCATCCTCGTTTTAACAGCGAGCAAGGGATCTTCTTCCCCAACTTACTGCCACAATCTAAAGAAAACACGGCCCTTTGGGGCTCTGCCTGCCTGGCTGCGTCATTAATTCATAGTGTTCTGTGAATGGGAAAACAAGTCCGACAGCCTTTGTGGCTGTCAGCTTGTAGTCATCAAAAAACTACCATGGCTGTTGAGCGCTCCGGTAGTTCACTGTCTTCCTGGCAGTGTGCATCTGCCGGCCCGTAGGAGCAGACCAATACACTGACAAGTCTGCAGAAGTCCTGCATGGCACCTGCAATCTGCCGATTGCTAGTGCAATTACTTTCCAAGTAAAAAATGAATAAATTGCACATGTTTTTAGCTTAAAAAAAAAAATGTGTATTTTTTTTTAAATGGTGAACTTATCCTTCACAGATGCAAGCTTGTAGGATAACTTAGATCCCACAGTCCTTCAACTAGGTTTTCCTATATTGGCCCTAGACACTACATGGTTGTAGTCAGCCTATTAGTCCTGTATTGTAGTTGATGTTAGTATGCAATGGACATCTCAAGCGCATTACAGAAGAAGGCTTCAGGGGACCGTTCGCACAGCACAAAAGAAGCCTGCCAGAGCGAGAAATAAGGCAAGTATTACACTGCATTTTTTTATGATAGGAGTGAGGCTTTAAAGATATCAGTCACACAGGGGATAGAGGCATTGTTTTCAGTAGGTTGGCAGAACAGCCTGCACAGGTACAAGAAATATCAAGATACTGAAAGAAGTCTTTACTACGCCAATGCCACAAAAAAAAGCCTGGTTAAAACATGCCCGAAAACACCTCGTCATGCCTTACTGGGCTTTTTCACGGCACTGGCACAGTAAAGGCTTCTTTCAGGCAACTCGACCATGTAGCTCATTTTTGTTCAAGTATTGTCATATTGTGCTCCTTAAAAATAATTTCATCATCTTTCTCCAGAGCACCCTGTATTCTCCTGTGGTTACCTGTGGGTTTTTCTTTGCGTCTTGAACAATTCTTCTAGCAATTGTGGCTGCAATCTCTTTGTCTACCTGACCTTGGTTTGGTATCCATAAAGAGATGCCTGAATTTTTCACTTCTTAATAAGTGATTAAACAGTACTGACTGCATATTCAAGGCTTTGGATATCTTCTTGTATCCTTTTCCATCTACATAACGTTTAAACTACCTTGTTATGAATGTCTTTTGACAGTTCTTTTCTGCTCCCCATGATTCAGTATCTAGCCTGCTCAGTACATCCACGTAAGAGCTAACAAACTCCTTGACAATGTATAAACAGACACTTATTGCTATTTAAAAATCCAGGTGTGAGAAATGAACCTTTGTCATTTTAAGATGCGTGTCCCATGATCAGTCATATTTTCACTGTCAATACAAAAATTTCATGATTTCTGCCAGGATATGCAAACTTCTGTGCACAATGGTACAAATTACACATAAAAAAAAATTGTAAACACACTGATCAGTTTGATATAAAAACTGATCTCTTTAATGTGGAACTCAAAAAAAAAATACTTTTACATGGTCAACTGAAAAATATTGTGGAGTTTGCTATATGAAAGCTATAAACCACCTAGTGATTTCTCATGTTTCCCAGGAACATTATAGTGAAATCTCTGCTTCTAGGTTTCCAGGTATGAACAAAATCGACCCCACTGGATTGTTTCATTATATTTTTTTAAAGTCTGGTCACTTATTGTAAAATATAGTGATTTAGAGCAGCATTTTTCAACCAGGGTGCCTTGGTAAATGCCTAAATGCCCAAAACTGTATACAAGGCAGCGTTTGGATGAAGCCTGCCTTTTAGTTACACAATGCCACTGGTCTTCATTGTGCACCAATATAGCCTTCTAGCTGCCTCCTAACGACCAATGACATCATTAGTTGACAAGGAGGATGTCGGTCACCTGCATATCATCCTTGTTCCCGTCTCTCAGTTTTGGAGGTCACATTAGCTAAGTGATGAAGCAAAGCGGAGTGAGAAGAGAAACATTGAAATACTAGTCAGTACCAGCTTGCACCTCTAATATCGGGTGTGCTATGTGTGTGGATGTTGCTCCATTACGTAAAACTATTAGAACGGTTTTAACATTTTAGAATGGGGTGCCTCAAAACTGTCCATCATTTTAAAGGGTGCCTTGACTGAAAAAAAAAGGTTGAGGAACACGGATCTAGAGTATACTTACTGTCCTCCATCAGGAAGATCCAGCCCCATGAGGCGGTCGTGTGGCTGCAGTAGGGCTGTGTATGCTGCAAAGTTAGCTGGGGAACCAGAGTATGGCTGCACATTAACGCCCCATTTTCCTGGGTCCAGTCTGAAGGCATCCAAAGCACGCTGCTGGCACAGCAACTCTATCTGATCCACAACCTCAGCACCTCCGTAATACCTAGAAAGACAGCAAGATTTAGTTAAACACTGGTGCATTTCTTTGACTTGTGCCTTCCTTTTATTAAAGTGCATCTCTAGGCAAAACTGGTTTTATACATTTTGAATAAGGTAGGAATAGGTTAAACCTTGTGTTAGGGATAGTTTGCACTTGCTTCAAACACGCTTTGTTAGGGCTCTCTGAATGCCAGTCAAAGCTCATGTCACTAAATAAAACGGTTGGCTTACAGTCCTGTTTACACCTTGCTTTTGCTTGGGGCTTCGATGAGGCTTCAAGCAAGCTTTGCCATAGACCTCTATGGAGGCTTTGAAGCACCATTAAAGCTACATGGGGTATCATTTTTGAAGTGAAGCTGAAGCAAAGCAAGGTGTAAAACAGGACTGTAATCTATTTTATTTAGAGACAGGAGCTTTGACTAGCGTTCAGAGAGCTTTAACAAAAGCGTGTGCGAAGCCTTGTTTTGAAGCAAGTGTAAACTAGCCGTTAATGTGTTTTGAAGCCAAAAGCAAGTGTAAATGAGCCCTTAAAGTGGAAGTAAACCCTCCTATCCCTTTCAACCAAGGAAGCAGCCATCTCGGCCTGTGCATGTGATCAGGTATGACACCAGCCATTGGATGGTTTCACAGTTTGGTTGTAGCATGCTGGGAATGCTGGGATTTAAATTGATGGTTTTACTTCCACTTTAAGCTCCCCCCTCATATTAGTGAGATCAACACCACTATTCGTACTCGTGAACACTGACCAAAATCAAAAAACGGAATCATCTATGGCCAGCCCCCTGCCATGTTGCAAATATGTGGTAAGCAAAAGTTCATGGCTAGGTAGCGTTATAATGTGAGTGAATAATTAGGAGGTATGGATAACTATTGCGAATTTCACAGTTTCACTTGGAAATCTGCAGAATCTTTACATCAATCCAAGTGGCACCTGTCAGGGCAGAACATGTTCCCTTCTTATGCTACCTTGAAACACCCCCCCCCCCCAAATCACAATGCTCACTCTGACACCCTGAAACACCCCCCTTCTGCAGACCATCTCCACATTTGCCCCTTGTCATCCTTTGTCCCACATTCTCCCATTTCATTAACACCCCTTTCCCTTTCTATTCCCCCTATCACCCTGCAGCCGCCACTTCAGTAAAGTACATCCACTCTATCCTTTTAGTCTTACTGCCCTCTTCGCTTACACTAGTCCACCCCAACTGTCACCCTGAAACCTATGATCTCATTCTGCCTTCCCCTTTATCTTTAATGAAAAGAAAAATTTGGAAACACAGCCTGCACTCGCACTGTAAATACTGCCTCAGGTGGGGGCGTGGCCTGGAGCTACATGGTGCAGGGTGTGCAGAGTGAGAGCTCCGTCTGAGAAACTATCCTTCTCATTCATCCTTCTATAAACACTTTGATCGGCTGCCCACGGTGTCTGCCTGCATTTCTGCCTCCATGTCACCGCCAAAACGGACATCTGAAACCATAACCAAACTGGCCAAATATCACCATGAGGGTCAGGACAATGAGGAGGAAGATGGCGCCGATATCTCCTGCACAGGACGCAGAGGAGCCTCCCTCTAGTCACACTGTCAAAATCTTTGAGGCTGTCAGACTACCCTCACCTCCAAGATTGAAGAGGTTAAAACTGACATCTTCATCCGACAGGATATCCAGAAGTTTAGGGACTACAGAGCTACTGACACTGAATGCAGAGTGAGCCGCATGGAGGCAGACATCACACTCCTGCAGGTGTCCACTGAGCAGCTTCAGCACCAGCTCAGCATTGTCCTGCACAAACAGGACAACATGGACAACAGACTTCGAAGATGTAATCTCCGGTTCGTGGGTTCCGATCCTCCCACATACCTGGAAAACCTTCTTGTCAAAACCTATGGCAGAGAGGCCTTTTCGTTCCATGTTCGTAGTTGAGTGCACTGACCGCCTGGCTGCTCATCCTCTGCGAACCTTCATCGCAAAATTTCTCAACTACAGGGACCGGGACACTGTTCTGTGCTTCACCCGGGAGCAGGGGAACATCCCGGTCGGCAATGTCACCGTGGTGGTGTTTCAGGACTTCTCTGCCGAGGTGCAGAAAAATAGGGCGCAATTTACTGAGGCCAAGCATCAGCTCCGCATCCACCCCCTTACCTATGCAATACTGTTTCCAGCGAGACTTCGTGTAATCTACGGCAGAAAGGCCCAGTTTTTTGAAGACCACGCTGCTGTCCAGACATGGCTGGAACACCACGGGGCGGTGGGCCCTGCAAATCGCTGAACCTTCTTGAGTAATCTCCCTAGCCCTGGCTGTGCACTGACCGCTTTGGACCTGGATCGCTTACTCATTTATTAACCGTGAGTTTATTACTGCCCGTTCCCCATTTTCCTCTCCTCCTTCCCTCCCATCCCCATTGACCCCCCCTTGGACAGCTCGTATCTTTCACACAGCTTCCAAGCCTGTGGCGGCATAAAGGGCGCCCTGATTCTCCCCTTTCACCCCCCTTTCCTTGAAACCCCCTGTTGCTCTCAGACACTCCAGCTACACTCACTTGGACTACACACTTTTCTCCCCACTCAGCTGTGTGCTCTGCAGTTTTTCTTTTGTTTGTCGCCCCCACAACGCGCCATGGTCGCACCCGGACTTGTGCACCCCCCATCGCTCTGTTTACCTGGAGGTCACTAATGTTCTTTCAAGTTCTGTTTCCCTGGCTAGCTGCCACCCCCCACGGCTGTGGCGGGTGGCTGTTTGTATATTATGCCGCGTTGGTCCAGAGCTGCCAAAGTTCATAAGTTATCTCTGATATGTTACTTGCATTTGACTTACCTTACGCCTCAATTTTACTGTATCTACTTTATACCTTGCCTCGTTTGTTTTACGATACCGGGAGTGACACTCTGTGCAACCAGTTATGTTAACCCTCAGGTTCCTGCCGTCTGCTTGCACAGATCACTCCGTGTAATGCCTCCTATTCTATACCTAACATTGCTTTATAATGCATATAATATGTCTGACTGCCCTGCTGGGTGCCATCACCAACGGATTCGACTGCACGCCACAACTCCCCGGGACATCTCATCGCCTCGCTTAGGCTGGTTACCTGGAATGTGAGGGCTAGGTGCTAAACCTAAGCGAGTAGCTGTCCTCTCCCACCTCGAATCCATATGCGCAGATGTGTCTGTCCTAGTTGAAACCCACAATCGCTCAAAAAACCTTGGGTGGGCTGGCTCTATCATGCTCCGCACACTTCTAACTCTGGCGGAATAGCCATCCTAATTGCCAAAACAGTGCAATTCTAACTCCATAATCTGCATTTGGATCCTCAGGGCCGGTTCCTATTCCTCCATGCTACTATCAGTGATCTGGAGGTGCTTCTCATGGCATTTTATATCCCACCACCATTCCAGTTTAACGCCCTGCAGGACAGTCTTGACTTCATGGCATGGTACCCCACAGTACCTGTAATCTGGCTGGGCGACTAATATGATGATCAACCCCACCCTGGACAGACTCAGCATGGCTGCCCAGATGCCCCCGCCCCCCCTCCATCTTCCAATAGATTTGGCAGGTTCCTTTCAGAGTTTGCCATGACAGACTCCTAGAGGCATAAACACCCAACCAAGATAGCCTACTCCTGCTTCACCCCTTCACAACCAGCCATGTCCCGTATTGACCTGATCTCCCTCGCCCTGCTACCCGACTTCATAGATGTGGGGTTTGGCACCAGAGTGCTTTCAGATCACTCCCCATATTGGGTGACAGTGCGACTTCCCACGACCTCCCCCTCCCGCATGTGGCGGCTAACCCATTTTGGTTCACCGTCCTGCCGGACCTGGACTCCACCCAAAGGGAATAGAAACTTTTTCTGCACCAACCTGGGCTCAGCACCCACTGGATCGGTTTGGGAGGCTTTTAAACTCCATGTGCGTTTGGTCCTGTCTACATGCATAAATAGGCACAAAGCCACATCCAAGCTTGCTCTACCACTACCAACAAGCTGAAGAGCACCTGAGCTCCCTCGAACAGGTGTTTCTCACAGACCCCTCAGCAGCCAAAGCTTCGCTTGTCCGTTTACAAGCTAGATTAACTGATCCGAAAAGGCGAAGCAGGGTATTTTTTTTAGTAAGTAGCGCATATTTGAACATTGCGAACGCGCTGGAAAACTGCTAGCCTATATGGTCCATCTCAACCACAGTTCCCCAGTTGTGGTTCACCTCCAGGCAGCCTCCGGGCCGTGATTTTGGAACCTAGCTTGGTGGCAGAGGAGTTCAAGTGGTTTTACTCATTTTTATACAGCCACAGTACAACACACTCAAACCAAACTATCCCAGTTCCTTCAGAACATTGATTTCCACACTCTTACCCACTCCCAAATATCCCTACTGGAAGTGCCTATCACCTCAGACTATTACTGAGGCGCTGCCACACCTTCCACCCTCTACGGCACCTGGTTCTGACGGCCTTCCCCTTGAATTTTACACAATTTAAGTCCTCCTCCCCAAGCTACAAGCTCTATATACCCACATTTTTGACTCTGCGACCCTCCCATCTATCAGAAAAGCTCTCATTGTTCTCATCCCCAAACCCATCAAAGACCCCCTCTTTCCAGAGTCATATCGCCCCATCTCACTCCTACAGCTAGACCTAAAAATCCTAGCCAAAATTCTTGCCTTACATATCAACAAAGTAATACTCAGTCTGATCCATCCTGACCAAACCGGGTTTATGCTCAACAAGAACAGTGTGTTCAATCTTCACAGGCCACACATGACAACACTGGATCCAGGGTAGTGGTGAGCCTGGACGCCGCCAAGGCCTTCGATTTCTGTGGAATGGAACTACCTTTGGGAATGCCTCCACAGGTTTGGCTTCGGCCCTAAATTTGTCAAATGGTTACAGCTTAAGTTAATGGCAGGATCTCTGACTCATTTGCACTATCCAGAAGCACTCGCCAGGGGTGCCCCATATCTCCATTACTATATGCTCTGGCCATGGAGCCTCTGGCTATTGCCATCAGAGCCCACCCCCATATCAAAGGCCTCCACATGGGTCAGATGACTGAGATCCTAAGCCTTTATGCGAACGACATGCTCCTCTATTTGGAAGACTCAGCCCCCCCCCCCGCAGCAGCTCTGAAGATAAAGCAATTCGGGGAGTACTCTGGCCTGCAAATTAATTGGTCTAAATCCCAAATCCTCCCGCTGGATCTGAATGCTCCATCGGCGTCCCAGGCAGCACATCTTGTCAGATCAAGTCAAATCAAATACCTCAGTGTGCAGTGCCCGAGAGACCCTGCAGACTATAGAGACCTGAATCTAAAACCGCTATTTGCCCTCCTCAAAACAAAGACCTAAGTTTGGTCCTGACCCCCTCTTGGAGTCATGGGACATATAAAAACTTAGTTAAAATGATTCTCCTCTCCAAGCTACTCTACCTGTGCTGGCATGCTCCCCTCTACATCCCTCCCCGAATCTTTAAGTCCATGGAAGCTATCCTTAATACATTTGTATGGGGCTCCTCCTGACACAAACTCTCCTGGCGAGCTGTGAAGTGTCCCGTTCACTTGGGTGGTACTGCCCTTCCTGACATTGTCCTCTAATATATTGCGTCCCAGCTGTCCCATTTCTATTACTACAACCAAATCATCAGAGACCGGTACTCAACCCTACTGTGCTCTCCCTGTACCAGTTTGGTCATCCACCCACTCCAGGTTCTCCTACGTGGCATCGATGGGCCCTCAGACATCAGAAACATGCTGTTCCATCGTTGTAAGATTTGGCAACTTGTCATGAACATATCCAACATGTTCCCTACAGTTGACACTCAAGCTCCTGTGGGACAATTTCCAACTTCCCAAACTACATACAGTCCCTGACCAAAACCTCTGGACGGCCAAAGGAATACTTCTCACACATTTTGGACAGTGGTGCAGTCAGGTCGTCCCAGGCCATTAAAGATGAATTTGGCCTATCCAACCGAATGCTCTTCCACTACCTCCAGCTTCGACATGCCCTCAACTCCCAATTTGGAGAATCCATCCCCAGGCTCGAGTTGCTGCTCCTTGTGCATATGGTCCACGGTCAAGACCCCAAGGGGGCGATTTCCTTTTTCTATAACCATCTCATGCTGCCCGCAGCCACCTCGCAGGTGTACCGGCTAAAGTCCAAGTGGGAGGTGGACCTGGGGGCGAGGACGGAGACTGGGAGGATGCATTGGCCACCTCTAAGACAGTATCACCTAAACTGTCAGACAGACTCACACACCTATATATTCTACATAGGTCCCATCTCACCCTGACTTGCCTGTGCAGGTACATTTTACCATCTGATATGGGCTTGACCACTACTCCAAGATTAGTGGTCACAGGTGGTCAAGATCCTCCATGACCGCATGGGCTCTCCCCTATCTCTGTGCCCCCCCCAATGTCTACTTGGCATCCTCTCTATCCCTGAAGAGAAGTACCTTAACATATTCCTATAAGAATCTCTATTTCTTTCCAGAATGCAAATAGCTCGCACCTGGATCAAAGCGACCCCCCCACCATCCAGGAATGGATAGGGACTGTGAACGCCACTCTCCCTTATAAAAAGGTGTTGTACCTGCATAGAGGCTGCCCAGCTAAATACAAAAAAATTTGGGACAGGTGGTTGGACACATCCACATGCACGGATTAGGATCAGTGCCCAGCTGAGGCTCTGACTTCAGCATGTCTTGTGCATTTGTTTGTCGCCCTTCAATCTAACGGTTTATTTTCTTTTGAGTACAATGTCATATGCATTCTGCACTCCTAATATCTCTGTAGGTAAAAAAACGGTCACCACTCCAAGTGGACCTGCTGGTCCTTGTGGTCGGATTCTCATATCCCCCAACCAATGTGTTCCGACGTATGCATCACTTATTTGTAAAATATTGTCAAATGTGTTACCCTTCTGTTTAGTGCCTGTTTACTTGATATTTGTTTATGTAACCTTTTTCTTTATGCTCAAACTTCCTCTTGATTAAAAAAAAAAAATAATTCTTCGTGTACAGCATTTCCAGTTAGGTTGTGTTTAAAGGGGTTGTAAACTCTCAAGGTTTTTCAACTTAAAGCACTTTATGCATTAAGGTGAAAAACCTCCTGTGACAGAGCCCCACATTTTACTTAACTGAACCCTGTCTTTCCAGCGACGGGGACAAGCACACCAACTCCAGCCGGTGTGTCGGGTCTTGATTGGATAGATTAAGAGCAGCAGGAGCCGATGGCTGCGCCGTTATCAAATCCAATGATGCAGGAGTCGGGGGCGGGGCCGAATCCTGCTGTCTGTCAATGGATGCAGTAGACCGGCTGCACAAATGCACCAAGGGAGAGCGACTCTCCATTAAGGAACTCTAGAAGAGGAGAAACCAGGAGTACTGCTGAGGGACCCCAAAAGAGGAGGATCGGAGCCACTCTGTGCAAAACCAACTGCACAGAGGAGGCAAGTATGACCTTTTTTTTGTTTTTTAAATGAGCCTTTACATATTCTTTAAAGTGAGTCTAAAAGTTAAAAATAAAAAAAATAAAACAAACCAAACATGCTCTATGAGGATTCTTCAAAAAGTTTCCTCACTTTTTTTAAACTCTATTAAATAGAAAAAAGCGTGGAAACATTGAAGATCAAATCATACTTACCAACTTTGCATAGTTTTTCCACAGAGCAACACGGATCCTCTTCTTTTTTTTGGGTCCCACCCCAGCTGTCCTGGCTCCTCCCCCCTGTGAGTTCCCACTACAGCAAGCCTCCTGCTATGGGCTCGCTCCCGAGTAGCACTCTAGATAATGGGCATTGTCCATTCACACACAGTTGTGGAAATTTTTAGCAATGTATATTGTCAATGTCCCCCAGTGTCAGTTTTGCTGCAATACGCTCACGTGCGTTGGTTTTCGCACAGACACCGGTGGAAGAACAGAACCAGACCAACAAAAGGCCAGCCCTATGGTGATACAACCATGCTTCAAGTTTTTTGAGGGTTTTTTTTGCGTTCGGGATCTTGATTCTCGGTCCACTGTATCAGGTAAATTCTGCTTTGCAAAAGAACCTTTTATTGTTTTGTCGCTCTCTGTATAATGGCGGGATTTTAATTGTATGTTATAGTTTCATCATTGTAGGTAGGTCTATTGTTTGGCAAGGTAACCTATATTGAAGTTCTCTATAGGTACTAATCAATACAACCTAAAGTGTTTTGTATAGGTAACTGTATGCTGTGTTTATGAGTGCAATTGGTGTCAACGTTGTATGGAATATTTTCGTTTTGGATAGAGTAATTTTTGTTTTTATGTAACTTTGGCATTTTTGGATATATTGGTTTTTTAACCAACTTACATTTTAGTCCTTTATAGGCCATAATCAATATAGCCTAAAAGCGATTAGTCTGTATACGTACAAGTGTTTATTTGGTGTCTCAACTGTGTAGTCAGGTTTTTGGGGGGGAAAAATGTTGGGTTTCTAGCAAAGAAATATTGGTTTGTGATAGTTTTGGTGGGATTGGCGACTGAATTTCAGTTGGTAGTGCCGCCATTTTGTTGTAGACTGAATTTATGTTAATGTCACCAAGTGCAAGGGTGCCCTGGATGCAGGGACACGTTCATGAGCAATTTGAGTCGCCATGGGTAAACGTGGCGTCCATGTGTGGGAGGGAAAAAAAATAAAAAATTAGACTCCTCACCAGTCAGATAGCTGCACAGTATAGGAGGTCTGGGTTTGGGGCTCCGGACATGAGACTCCTAAAGATTGGCATATATGGACAGAGGGTGCAGCAAGGTGTATTCCTTTGAAAGGTACTTTTGATATCTGGAGGTGGGAGAAACTAATCACTGAGTTTAGAACCAGGCTCCAGGCTACAAAGACTTTAGACATAGCTCAATTGCGGCTTCAGAAATCTAACGTTGGATGTGTAGTACATGTTTGTCTGGTAAAAAGTCTTCCGAATGAATTAGAATTTAGAAACTGCTTAGGTGGAAAATAAATTCCAAATTCTTTTGTAGTGTGTAGCATTTTAGCCCACCAGAAAGAACATTGCTGGGTAAAGCCCAATTTTGTCGTTGCAAAGAGTTGCCACTGACATAATACAATCAAGGGAGGGGGATTGCCAACAGCCCCATCTATAGGTGCAAAGAAAAGAAACAAAAAAGAGGAAACCCATGCAAGGTTTGGAGCCGCTCGTGTGTTTCTTATAGCAATTTATTTTCTATTGTTAAAAGAGTGAAGGCAGAACTATGAAATATCTCCCTTGTATTTGTATCCAATTGTCTTATTTTTCTCATTGTATGTAGTAATATGCTAAAGCCCACCGCGGCGGGCCCTCCTACTCGTTGCAGCAAATGTATTTTTGTAGGAACGTGAAACTAAGAATTCGAGAATTCTGTTTGTTTTGAGAAATGTAAAAAGTTACTATATTCCTATTTTGGTCAAAGTGGAAATTTAACTTGCAAGTAGATAGAATATTTCATCCTTTCACTGAAAGAACTGAACTTTTAAAGTATTTAATGGTGGAGGTCTGGTCAGTGAATTAGATCAAGATTAATGTAACTGTATAATCGAATTGGTATTTTATTTTTTATTTTTCTTTAAATCAGTCGCATTGAACATACTGCCAAGTTTGGAAGTTGAATTAGTGCAGTAGATTGCTTTTTTGGATTTTAAACTGGATTGGCTGCAAGTTATTGGCAAAACACTGCCACTGTTTACTATTGTCTGCCAGGAGGTTCCCTGGCCACTATTTTTTGTTGTACATTTACTGTTAATACCATATCTCCATTTCTATGCCGCACACCTATTTTTTGTTCCTTGAATTGGAAAGATGTAGAGAATAACCTGCCCAAACAGGAATACCGTATATACTCGAGTATAAGCCGAGATTTTCAGCCTCTTTTTTGAGGCTGAAAGTGCCCCCCTCGGCTTATACTCGAGTCATCGCCGTCTGACTGCTCGATCAGCGTATCGAGCAGACAGACGGCGGACATACTACAATTCGAAAGCCGCGCCTCCGCCTCCGCCTGTGATAGGCGGAACACTGAATTTCCCAGCAGCCTGTGTTCCGCCTATCACGGACATCGTCTCATCCTCGTCCGTAGTACGAGGATGAGACGATGTCCGTGATAGGCGGAACACAGGCTGCTGGGAAATTCAGTGTTCCGCCTATCACAGGCGAAGGCGGAGGCGCGGCTTTTGAATTTTAGAATGGCCGCCGAGGCGCCGACGAAGAGCGGCGATCCTGGCAAGGCACGGGACGGAGGCAAGGAGGCAAGGCACGGCACGGGACGGAGGCAAGGAGGCAAGGCACGGGACGGAGGCTCGGGACACAGGCTCGGGACACACACACACACACACACACACACACACACACAGGGATGGATGGATGGAGACACACACACACACAGGGATGGATGGATGGAGACACACACACACAGGGATGGATGGATGGAGACACACACACACAGGGATGGATGGATGGATGGAGACACACACACACAGGGATGGATGGATGGATGGAGACACACACACACAGGGATGGATGGATGGAGACACACACACACAGGGATGGATGGATGGAGACACACACACACACAGGGATGGATGGATGGACACACACACACACACACACACAGGGATGGATGGATGGATGGACACACACACACACACACAGGGATGGATGGATGGATGGACACACACACACACACACAGGGATGGATGGATGGACGGACACACAGGGATGGACGGACACACAGGGATGGACGGACACACAGGGACGGACGGACACACAGGGACGGACAGGCATGTCTCACCCTCGGCTTATACACGAGTCAATAAGTTTGCCAGTTTTTTTGGGGGTAAATTGGGGGCCTCGGCTTATATTCGGGTCGGCCTATACTCGAGTATATACGGTAGTAAGATGGGATAAAATACCAGATACAAGTTATGTTTCAGAGGTCTATGGCATTTTAATTTCACTAGATCAAAGGGGGAACGTCAAAGACCATTTACCAATGTTGGTTTCTTTTGCACCATTCTAAAGCCTGCGTCTTTTTCCGGTTTGTAATGAGAAAGAAAATGAGGGGCGATAATGGTAAGAATGACAATTTTCAAACTTTACGAACCTCTCTAATTCTAACCAAGTTTTTGACCTAGTAGGACATGTTAGAGTTGTAAAGGCAGACAGCACACACAAACCTTGTGTGTAGCAGTCGCCCCCCCCCCCCCCCCCCCCCATTACCTACCTGAGCCCCTTCTCACTCCAGCGATGTCCATGATCCCCTCAGCCATCCAGGACACTCCTGATTGGCTAAGAGCGCAGCAGTGCCATTGGCTCATGTGGCTGTCAGTCAGCCAGCCAGCCAGCCAGCCAATCAGGGGGGAGAGGGGCAGGGCCAGGTTGGGCTACATGTCTGAATGGATACACAGAGCTCTGACGCTGCTCGGGGGCCCCCTGTAGCAAGCTGCTGACTGAGGGGGCACCGAAAGGAGACAGGGGAGAGAAGTGGCAAAGAGGGACCAGAGAAAAGGAGGAACTGGGTTGCTCTGTGCAAATCCACTGCAACTGAGAAGGCAAGTATGACATGTTTGTGATTTAAAAACAAAAAAACATGCCTTTACAATCACTTTAGGGATCACCATGACTGTCTTTCTTTGATGCAATTTAAATCAGCAACCATCAGACCAGTGAAGTAGGCTCCCAACCCAGACTCCAAGACCCTTTATATCAATGGTTCCAGGTACTACACCCCAGATGGTAAGCCACGCACAAGTTATCCAGTGACCACAGTCAGTGAAATGGTGCAAAAGGGTTTATTGAGTTTCAACATGTTTGGGTTATCGACATATGAGGTTTGTTTTGAGGTCAACCAAAAACAGGGTTGTACTTTCTTCAGCAGCTGTACATTCCCAGATGATGGGGTAGGTGCAGGCTTGCAACATGAACTTCAAAAGGTCTACCACAGGGTTCATGAATCCCTCCTGGACTCTGACATGATAACCGGTTTACATTCTATCCAACTGGGTCATTGTAAAGAAACGTCAAAGAATGGGACTAGAACCAAGATACCTTGGGCCATACCAGGTTCAGCTCCAACCTCCCTAAAGCTTGAGAGATGAGACAACTGGATCCACACCAGCCACTGCAAGAAGCTGCTCAACTACACCAAAGAATGAGTATTTTTATTTATGTCTTTAGCTTAGTGTATTTTAGCAAGGGCAACGATGAACTGCATCCCAACTTATTGTATAAAGTGCACCTCCAACTAGCTAAGAAAGCGAATAGGACCAATTGCTGTGTCTGTTTTAAATCTCCACCAAGCCTTGGTACCCCAGCAATGGCAGCGGTACATGCTATATATGATGTTTGTATTGGCATGAGGAAATTTGAAAAACTAGTAAAGACTCCAGACACTTGTCAATAGAACTTAAGGATACATTCCTAGGAGGGTAACATTAGTTCTAGTTTTAACAATAGCTCTGGTTCTTGCCCCTCCCTCACAAAACCAGTATGGGTGTTGTACAATAATTAGCTCTCTACATGTCTGGAAACACATTTCTTACAGTATGCTACAGCAAGAAATTCCTGATCCATCCTGAAAATCTCTGGCATCATGTCTAATGTAACTTCAAGAACTAGACTAGGCTGGAACAGGAAGTTTGTTACTGGCAGGATCACCAGGTTATCATAGGTATCGTGACAACTGGGTAGCCCACAAGTTTGCTTCAACTTTAGTTTAGGTAAAGGGGATAACTTTGTAGGGTCCAGTGACAAAGTTCAGGCCCATATGGATAAGGTTACATTCCTGTTAGGCTCGGTTCACACAGGGGCGACTTGTCCAGGTGACTTCGCCGTCTGACAAGTCACGCTCCGTTCTGTACTATGGAACCGTTCTAATAGGAGCGACTCAAGTCGCTCCGACTTAGAATAAAGGTTCCTGTACTACTTTGGGGCGACTTCAAGCGACTTGCATTGACTTCTATACAGAAGTCCTTTTGCAAGTCGCCGCTGATCGTGTGCAGGTCGCGGCGCTGCAAGTCGTGCCACCCCTGTGTGAACCGAGCATAAGGCAATGTCAAAGCTATAGCTAGTGAAGGTTGGAATCCTTTTAAGGGTCCGGGAAAATTTAGGGATTTTTTTTTTCCCGTCGGATCATGGTTGAAGTAAAAAAGGATATTTGTTTCTATTCCTTCTATATACTGTGACGAAGTGCTCCTGTTGTCTCATCAGACAAGTAAACAGAGCCCGAGCAGATGACCACATCTTCCTTGCTGAGATGAGATTTTTGTTTGGAAACTGCATTGATGCTTTATTTTTATTTTTTTAAGATTATGAAAAACTGAATAGTATTCTCAGAAAAACACAAATTCCTCAAGATATGGAACCCTTGGGTTATCGCCACGCAACATTTTCCATGGAGAGTTTGACAGCACTATGGAGGAACTCAATGTGGAGGCTGAGAGTCCCGTGTAATGCCTTCCTCTAAAAACTCCTTTTCCTACACACCTACCCAATAATCTTTTTCCTCCTGTCTTCTCCTTTTTACTTCCATTATACTAATAAAATAAACAAGCCAAATCATTATCCCATTTGGCCACATATGAAGGTGGTGATGCACCTGGTTTATTGAGTGTTGAGATCCTTCCCCTACAATGTGGATCTTTAAAGCAAATGAAAAACAGTACTTTTTTTTCCTCAAAGCAGTACATATATCTGCCTGCATAAATATCTGCCTGCATTGTAAAAAACAAAAAAAAAAAAACAAAAAAAACACACATTATATGGGTCCAGGAACCCAAAAGCTTGCTCTGTTCATCCCCCATTGAGAGTGTTACACTGTATATACTTGACAGCAGAATGGACTATATGTACATTCATCCCTGGTTCAAATCGTATGCCAAATCGGAGGCAATTTCAGCATATGAATCGGAGCGACGGCACATTTGCAATGCCACACTGATTCCCAAAAGAAGTTTTTGTACTACTTTTGGCGATTTCAGGGTGTGATTGCCATCTGTGCAGAAACCCACACAGATGTCTCTGAAATCACCCCCGAACTCGGGACTGACATGCAGAAATGAAATCTGGCACGATTTAATTCCTGCAGTCAGTGTAAACCAGGGCTTAAACAGGAATGGTTGTTCCTAAATGACTAAACAGTGGGAAAAGAATTGATTTCCTTGTATCCCAATTTCACATTCTAAAGATAAACACAGTAATACTATGAAAAACAGACACTGATTTTCTACTGGCACAATGGATATTCTTACCTCTTTCCAGGATAGCCCTCAGAATACTTGTTGTTCAGACAGGATCCAAGGGCCTCCAGGGCTGCACGGCTACAAAAATTCTATTCAGGAGAAATAAAGTGACAATTTTCATTAAACTGGACAAAAGCAATAAGTTTGTGTAAACATAAATGCAAAGCATATTTGTTAAAACACTCCAAAGCAATAGACACAATACTTGCAGTTAGATTGGATATAGCCCTTAAAACTGTACTCCAGGCAGATAGAAAAACACCAAACTAATGCACCTATGTATACATTAATACCATCATTATGTGTATTTTTATAATGAATCAGTTCAAGTACCCAAATCTGGCTTGGTAGTAGCTTTTTGTAATCCTCTGAGACGTGTCAAACACAAGGCCCAAGGGCAAAATCAACCCCTTCAGACCATTTCATGTGGCGCTCTCACCTCTCCTGCAGCTGCACCACCCCACTCGTTTTTGCCCCCAACTTCTCTCAGTAGCTGGCAGCAGAGAAGGGCAGAACTCCTCCTACAGATCCTGCACTTCTTCATGCAGCTGCAGAGAGGCTCATCTCTGTGCCCCCCCCCCCCTCAGCAGCAGGAGGAAAAAAGCTCCTCCTACAGATCCTCTGCCTCTCTGCACAGCCGCAGAACCCCCTTGTCTTTTCTCCCCTGGTAAGGGAGGGTGGTAGACCCTTGACTTCAGGTGGTGAAGGGGCACTCGACATCTGATGTAAGGGGTGGGGTAGGGTGCTCTGGACATCTGCTTATAAGTACTCTGAGAATACAATTCTATACTTTTTGAAAAGAAGGGTTGCATACCGCTAGGATAATCAAGAAGCTAAATAGGAGACTGCTCAGGCAGAACACCATAGCAGAACCATGTTCTGTCAGAGCAGTCTCCAATAAAGTTTCTTGTGAATGATACCAGCGGTGTGTGACCCTTTTCAGGCTTACATCATCAGCTACAGGAATGTGAATAGGCTCTGTGCCAGTGTGCCCTTTAAAGCTCAGGTCTTAAGTTATTACTAAAAGCAGTAATAATTGAACGCAGAGGCAATTATGTAACCACTTCAACCCTGGAAAAATGTACCCCCTTCCTGACCAGAGCACTTTTTGCGATTTGGCACTGCGTCGCTTTAACTGAACACTGTGCGGTTGTGAGACGTGGCTCCCAAACTAAATTTACGTCCTTTTTTTCCCAACAAATAGGGCTTTCTTTTGGTGGTATTTGATCACCTCTGCAGTTTTTATGATTTGTGCTATAAACAAAAAAATAGCAACAATTTTGGAAAAAAATGCATTATTTTTAACTTTTTGCTATAATAAAAATCCCCAAAAAATATTTAAAGAAGCACGTTTCCTCCTCAGTTTAGGCCGATACATATGCTTCTACATATTTTTAATAAGAAAAAAAAAATCGTAATAAGCGTTTGACTAGTGACTTGGTTTGCGCAAAAGTTATAGCGTCTACAAAACAGGGGATAGTTTTATGTCATTTTTATTGATATTTATTTTTTTCATAGTAATGGCAGCGATCAGTGATTTTTATTGTGACTGCGACATTATGGCGTACACAAACAATTTTGACACCATTGGCATTAATACAACGATCAATGCTAAAAAACTGCATTCATTACTGTAAAAATGTCACTGGCAGTGAATGGGGTTAATCACTAGGAGGCGCTGTAGGGGTTAAGTGTGTTCTAGGGAGTGATTCTAACTGTGGGGGGCTGTGTGTGTGACACATCACTGATTGGCGCTTCCGATCCCAGGGAGCAGAGATCAGTGACGGGGAGATGTTTGTTTACATTAGCATCTCCATGTTCTTCCTCACTGTGCGATGATTGCGGGTGCCCGCGGGCCCCACGATCACGGAGCTCCCAGCGCGCAAGACTGCGAGCTACCTCTTAAAAGGGAAACATACAGGTACATTAATCTGCCTGTACGTGCCCTTCTGCTGCAGTATAGCTGCGCAAGGCGGTTGGGAAGCGGTTAATATGATAAAGAGTAGATACATTTATATAGTCTTACAGATACAGCCGGCCTTTTGAGGGCAGCCATTATGCCCATACAGCCCGTGATAAAATTTAGTTTGACACCCCTGCTCAATGACCAAGAAAACTCTGATAGGGCGAGAGAGAAGCAGCACTATAAGCCAATCAGCTGTGCTGGAATTGCTCATGCACTGACGGGAGGAGAAAGCAGAGTGATGAGGATATGAGCCTGCTGCTGCTCATTCACTACATCTAAAATCACAGACAAGGAAGGAAGGTGACTGCTGACTGTATAAATTTCAGGAATGGCTAAACAGAAAAATAAATCACCTTGACAGGTAAAACAGATCACATATAAACCTTTTATTTAGAGGTTTGCTGGTAACACCGCATGTGCATCTGAATCAAAAATGACTGGTCAACTGCCTAAAACAATTGAGACATCCTACCTCCCTGGTTATAGCTGCTCAGTTTTACTAATGGAGAGCGAACTGACAGGCCCCAATTCCACAGCTCATGTATTGTGTTACATGTTCCACATGTGGAGTGTGATTAGTGTAGGGCTTTGGCTTCAGAAAAGCATAGCAGTCGGAGGTAGAGAAGTCATCCTCAGCATTTCTGATGGAGAATACTAACATTTCTATACAAACTTTGTGGTTTTAAATGAAGAACACCGACTATCCTGTGCCTTGCTTGGAGACTAGTTGGTAATACCTGACACTATCTGAAATAAATATATTTCAAAATTATGAAAGACAAAAGGTGCACAAGGAAAAAAAGAAATAAAGTGTACAGCCCCTACCTCTGAAGCAATCATCTCCAGTCCACGGCATTGTCTGTCCTTCTCCTTTTGTACAAGGTCCCACATTTCTGGGTCGTTGTCCGCCAAACTCTCCTGGCCATTCCATGGCTGTTTCCCAACTTGTGATGCTGGTCGAGTGTGCTGGGCCCGAACATGGCAGCATCTTCGCAGAGGCTGTGTGTAAAGTAAAAAAAAAAGAAAACATGTCACTGACAAATGCGTGATTTTCCTATTACTAGAGCTAGAAAACACCAGGTCTCTAGATGCTATCCAAGATAAATGCTGCATTAGGATAATTACTAGCATAAATTTGATGCTCTCCATTGGCAAGGGACTTGTATGCATTCGTACCTGCACCTGGAATGCTGAACAGCTAACTACATAATTTACAACATGACTTCATATTTTTTCCTCACGCAGCACTTCCAGTCATGTACGAGGTGGTATTAAAGTTTTGAGACTAGTTTTGTAACACGCCAACAGATGGCAGCACAAGGCCGCATGAACAGTCACAGGGAGCACCCACCTTCATAAGTCAGTGTGGCAAAAAACATCATCCTGTGTACACCGGGAGCTGTGTAACTGGTGCTAATGTGACCACGTGAGTTACAACAAAACATTAGAACAAAACAGCAAATGTGAAATTCTGCATAAAACTGGGCAAATCTGCTACAAAGACAGCACATATGATTTGGCAAATTTACGGCTATGCTGCAAGGAGTTGTCTGAGTGGTTTTGAGTTTGAGGTGTCCCCATGCAGCTGACCCACAAGCAGAAGGACATCACGTCAAGGTCTGCCAAGAACTCACTCAGCGTGCCATGGGGGAAGAACTTGGCAGCAACAAGGTGCATATTCAAATCACACGTTAGGACTGCTGGACTGTTCCATATCATACAACCGACAACGGCAGCAATGTTGTGGATTGTTCTCAGACGATCATGCACAAGTTGCTGAATGGTTTCGACTTTTGGGGGGTTGAGCTTGTTGAAGGTCCACCAGAGATGTTCTTCCACTCGAGGCACGTGTGCCACTCAAAAACACCTCATTGCAGAATCGCCATAAACTTGCCGAATCACGTCAAACATCTCTGTGGCCGATTTGCCCAGTTACAAGCAAAATTTGACATTTGCGCTTTGAACTAACTTGCTGTCCATGACGAAATAGACATGGTAACACACGCGATCAGAATAGCACCAGATGCACAGCTCCCGATGTACACAGTATGAGGTCTTTGGGCACACCGACTTATGAAGGTCGGTGCTCCCTGTGACGTGCATGCAGCCTTGTGCTGCCATCTGTTGGTGTGTTACGAAACAAAACTAGTCTTGAAACCTTTTGATGCCACCTCGTATATCAAAAACAAGGAGTCTTTGGGCAGTTATACGATTAGCGAGATCATTCTTCCTCTACTCTCACATTGACAGGGGAGGGTCTTCTATACAGCAGGGAGAAGCCTTTAAAGCTAAAGTAATAACCGATGAGACCCTAGTGGTCTCTTGTCACAAATGCCAAGAACAGTGGTTAGTTTCTCCCAAAATGGGTTTTAGTTTGTGGGAGATGCTAGAAAGGTAAATCACCTATTTTCTATATTCATCAAGGTCCATCTTGATGGACTTAATGTGACCATTATGAGGGGTTCACACTCTCTGCTGGATTATTAATAATTTTGTAGCGTGGATAAAACAAGAGAAGGTGCTCGTTTCTGAAATATTAATTATCACTGTTCTAGTTTATAAAACTGCTTACTCTGGCCATCAAGCTGACCCCAGATGCGCCCACTTGGAAAAGTTAGCCTCATCTCTGGTGGCGACAAGTATATTTTTTTGGAAATGGAGGATTTCCCATCACTTTCCATTTCAGCGACAATGGTTACCAGGATAAATAGGGGGGCGATTGTCCCCAGTGATGACACACAGAGCAAAATATAACAGTCTAACCCCTCACCGGTATAAACAAAACTCATTTAAATAAAAAGTTGTGCCCTTAAATATAAATTTATCTCTGCAGACATGTGAATGTGGAGGGAATGTGCTGAAAATCCATTTGCTTTTCTTCACAGAAGTAGGAATGATCAGTCCCCAAAGAGATTTTTCAATGTGCTGAAAAATCTCAGTGTGTGATAACCAGCACTTCCGAGACATGGATAGGCTTATTAAAACTGTACAGTTAATCCATATAAAGCTCAAACACCATTTGATTCTCCTGCATCTTTTGCAGATATAAAAGTTTATAAAAAGGCAGTACCCCTCTTTTGTACTCTCTCCTTGCACACAACAGTGCAATTGCCGGAAGCGCACCGCATGGGTGTTAACACCCATGCGATGCGATTCAGGTGCTGGGGAATAAAAAATTTTTTAAAAAAAGTCCTGCACCATGGTCGGTTCAAATGCGATTTACCTTTCTAGCATCTCCCACAAACTAAACCCATTTTGGGAGAAACCAACCACTGTTCTTGGCATTGGTGACAAGAGACCACTAGGGTCTCATCGGTTATTACTTTAGCTTTAAAGGCTTCTCCCTCCTGTATTGAAGACCCTCCCCTGTCACTTGAAGGTATTTTCTAGCACTTTTTGTTCACATTTTTGCTAAAAACTTTACTTCAAATCCTAAACATTATATATATATATATTTTTATTTTTTTTAAAAAGCAAAGGCCCTAGAGAATGAATTAGAGGGTATTGCAATTTTTCGGTCACACGATATTTGCACAGAGAAAAAATAGATATTTTTTTTGGCACAAAAACAAAAAGCAAAAAACAAAATTGGTTAGTAAAATGGATAGGCTGTGTAAATAAACATGTAATGCTTTAAAACTGTGCACGCCCATGCAACAGAGACAAATGACGTAAATGTTACTTTCCATAAGCCTTTACAGGTTACCACTTTAGAGTTACACAGATCTGATGTTAGAATTACTGCCCATTATCTGACGTTCGTGGTGATACCTCACATATGGAACAATCGCTGTTTGCGTGCATGTGGGACCGACAAGTGTGTTCACCTTTCCGTACTAATACAGGGGGCACGTTAAAAAAAATGAGTAAATAATTTAATCTTTACACCGTCGCTTTTTTTTTTTTTTTTTTTTTTTTTTTAACTTTTATGGTCATCACAGGGAATATAAAATTTCCCGTTATAGCAGTAGGCAGTGACAGGTACTATTAGATCCCAGAGCCCTCCTGTACCCTTAAAAGCATTTGATCACACCAAGATCAGTGAGCTTAGATGCTTTTCATTTTTAAAAGTGGCACCATTTACACCCGAGGAAACCGGAAGTTATGTATGCTCATCGCGCCCGGTCTCCATTTGCCTCTGATTAGCAGGTGGAAGCACTGGTTGGTTCGATCGGGTCCCCCGATGGGATGGGGAATCCCAATAAAGCTGCGGGGGGAGGGGGGGGGGAGCATCAGACCAGCTATTAGGGATGGGACAAGGCAGAGTGGGGGGATCTGTAGCTGCGGCTGGCTCTCCAAATTCATGCGTATCTGCTCTTCTGTTATTCAGCTCAGTCAGGCTCTTTACTGCTACCTCTGGCTGCTTCCTGCATGTGCACCCCTCGTGTGTACTATATTTTTGAGTGTGTACAGGCGTGTGTGTGGGGGGGGGCAGCTGAGTGTGTACAGGTGTGTGTGTGTGTGTGTGTGTGTGTGTGTGTGTGTGTGTGTGTGTGTGTGTGTGTGTGTGTGTGTGTGGGGGGGGGGGGGAGCAGAGTGTGTACAGGTGTGTGTGGGGTGTGGGGGGGGGGGAGCAGAGTGTGTACAGGTGTGTGTGGGGGGAGCAGAGTGTGTACAGGTGTGTGTGGGGGGAGCAGAGTGTGTGTGTGTGTGTGTGTGTGTGTGTGTGTGGGGTGTGGGGGGGGAGCAGAGTGTGTACAGGTGTGTGTGGGGGGAGCAGAGTGTGTACAGGTGTGTGTGTGTGTGTGTGTGTGTGTGTGTGTGTGGGGTGTGGGGGGGGAAGCAGAGTGTGTACAGGTGTGTGTGGGGGGAGCAGAGTGTGTACAGGTGTGTGTGGGGGGAGCAGAGTGTGTACAGGTGTGTGTGGGGGGAGCAGAGTGTGTACAGGTGTGTGTGGGGGGAGCAGAGTGTGTACAGGTGTGTGTGTGTGTGTGTGTGGGGGGGGGAGCAGAGTGTGTACAGGTGTGTGTGGGGGGGAGCAGAGTGTGTACAGGTGTGTGTGTGTGTGTGTGTGTGTGTGTGTGTGTGTGTACAGGTGTGTGTGGGGGGAGCAGAGTGTGTACAGGTGTGTGTGTGGGGTGTGTGGGGGGAGCAGAGTGTGTACAGGTGTGTGTGTGGGGTGTGTGGGGGGAGCAGAGTGTGTACAGGTGTGTGTGTGGGGTGTGGGGGGGGGAGCAGAGTGTGTACAGGTGTGTGTGGGGGGAGCAGAGTGTGTACAGGTGTGTGTGGGGGGAGCAGAGGTGTGTACAGGTGTGTGGGTGGGTGGGTGTGTGTGTGTGTGTGTGTGTGTGTGTGTGGGGGGGGGGGGGGGAGCAGAGTGTGTACAGGTGTGTGTGTGTGTGTGTGGGGGGGGGGGGCAGAGTGTGTACAGGTGTGTGTGTGTGTGGGGGGGGGGGGGCAGAGGTGTGTACAGGTGTGTGTGTGGGGGGGGGGGGCAGAGTGTGTACAGGTGTGTGTGTGTGTGTGTGTGTGTGTGTGTGTGTGTGTGTGTGTGTGTGTGTGTGTGTGTGTGTGGGGGGGGGGAGGAGCAGAGTGTGTACAGGTGTGTGTGTGTGTGGGGGGGGGAGCAGAGTGTGTACAGGTGTGTGTGTGTGGGGGGGGGGGGGAGCAGAGTGTGTACAGGTGTGTGTGTGGGGGGGAGCAGAGTGTGTACAGGTGTGTGTGTGGGGTGTGGGGGGGAGCAGAGTGTGTACAGGTGTGTGTGTGGGGTGTGGGGGGGGGGGGGAGCAGAGTGTGTACAGGTGTGTGTGGGGGGTGTGGGGGGGGGGGAGCAGAGTGTGTACAGGTGTGTGTGGGGGGAGCAGAGTGTGTACAGGTGTGTGTGTACAGGTGTGTGTGTGGGGGGCAGATTGTGTACAGGTGTGTGTGTGGGGGGGGGGGGGGGGCGGGCAGAGTGTGTACAGGTGTGTGTGTGGGGGTGAGCAGAGTGTGTACAGGTGTGTGTGTGGGGTGTGGGGGGGGAGCAGAGTGTGTACAGGTGTGTGTGGGGGGAGCAGAGTGTGTACAGGTGTGTGTGGGGGAGCAGAGTGTGTACAGGTGTGTGTGTGGGTGTGTGTGTGTGGGGGGGGGGGGGGAGCAGAGTGTGTACAGGTGTGTGTGGGGGGAGCAGAGTGTGTACAGGTGTGTGTGTGGGTGTGGGGGGGGGGGGCAGAGTGTGTACAGGTGTGTGTGTGGGGTGTGGGGGGGGAGCAGAGTGTGTACAGGTGTGTGTGGGGGAGCAGAGTGTGTACAGGTGTGTGTGTGGGTGTGTGTGTGTGGGGGGGGGGGGAGCAGAGTGTGTACAGGTGTGTGTGGGGGGAGCAGAGTGTGTACAGGTGTGTGTGTGGGTGTGTGTGTGTGTGGGGGGGGGAGCAGAGTGTGTACAGGTGTGTGTGTGTGTGTGTGTGTGTGTGTGTGTGGGGGGGGGGGGCAGAGTGTGTACAGGTGTGTGTGTGTGTGGGGGGGGGGGCAGAGTGTGTACAGGTGTGTGTGTGGGGGGGGGGGGGGGGCAAAGTGTGTACAGGTGTGTGTGTGTGTGTGTGGGGGGGGGGGGGCAGAGTGTGTACAGGTGTGTGTGTGTGGGGGGGGGGGAGCAGAGTGTGTACAGGTGTGTGTGTGGGTGTGTGTGTGGGGGGGAGCAGAGTGTGTACAGGTGTGTGTGTGGGGTGTGTGGGGGGAGCAGAGTGTGTACAGGTGTGTGTGTGGGGGGGGAGCAGAGTGTGTACAGGTGTGTGTGGGGTGTGGGGGGGAGCAGAGTGTGTACAGGTGTGTGTGGGGGGTGTGTGGGGGGGGCAGAGTGTGTACAGGTGTGTGTGGGGGGAGCAGAGTGTGTACAGGTGTGTGTGTGTGTGTGTACAGGTGTGGGTGTGGGGGGGCAGATTGTGTACAGGTGTGTGTGTGGGGGGGGGGGGCGGGCAGAGTGTGTACAGGTGTGTGTGTGTGTGGGGGGGGGGGGGGGCAGAGTGTGTACAGGTGTGTGTGTGTGGGGGGGGGGGAGCAGAGTGTGTACAGGTGTGTGTGTGGGGTGTGTGGGGGGAGCAGAGTGTGTACAGGTGTGTGTGTGGGGTGTGTGGGGGGAGCAGAGTGTGTACAGGTGTGTGTGGGTGTGTGTGTGTGGGGGGGGGGGAGCAGAGTGTGTACAGGTGTGTGTGTGTGGGGAGCAGAGTGTGTACAGGTGTGTGTGTGTGTGTGTGTACAGGTGTGTGTGTGGGGGGGGCAGATTGTGTACAGGTGTGTGTGGGGGGGGGGGGGCAGAGTGTGTACAGGTGTGTGTGTGTGTGTGTGTGTGGGGGGGCAGAGTGTGTACAGGTGTGTGTGTGTGGGGGGGGGGAGCAGAGTGTGTACAGGTGTGTGTGTGGGGTGTGTGGGAGCAGAGTGTACAGGTGTGTGTGTGGGTGTGTGGGGGGAGCAGAGTGTGTACAGGTGTGGTGGTTGTGGGGGTGGGTCGTTCAGAGAGTGTACAGGGGGGGCGACAGAGTGTGTGGTGTGTGTGTGTGTGGTGGGGGGGTGGGGGGGGGCAGAGTGTGTACAGGTGTGTGTGTGGGGGGGGGGGGGAGCAGAGTGGTACATGTGTGTGTGTGGGGTGTGTGGGGGAGATGAGTGTACAGGTGTGTGTGGGGTGTGTGGGAGTGTTCGATACAGGTGTGTGATAAGGGGGGGGGGGGGGGGGGGATAAAAGGGGGAAAAGGTGTGTGGGGGGAGCAGAGTGTGTACAGGTGTGTGTGTGGGGTGTGTGGGGGGAGCAGAGTGTGTACAGGTGTGTGTGTGGGGGGGAGCAGAGTGTGTACAGGTGTGTGTGTGGGGTGTGGGGGGGGGAGCAGAGTGTGTACAGGTGTGTGTGTGGGGGGGAGCAGAGTGTGTACAGGTGTGTGTGTGGGGTGTGGGGGGGGGAGCAGAGTGTGTACAGGTGTGTGTGTGGGGTGTGGGGGGGGGAGCAGAGTGTGTACAGGTGTGTGTGGGGGGGGGGGGCAGAGTGTGTACAGGTGTGTGTGGGGGGAGCAGAGTGTGTACAGGTGTGTGTGTGTGTGTGTGTGTGTGTGTGTGTGTGTGTGTGTGTGTGTGTACAGGTGTGTGTGTGGGGGGGGCAGATTGTGTACAGGTGTGTGTGTGTGGGGGGGGGGGGGGCGGGCAGAGTGTGTACAGGTGTGTGTGTGGGGGGCAGAGTGTGTACAGGTGTGTGTGGGGGGGGGGCAGAGTGTGTACAGGTGTGTGTGTGGGGGGGGCGCATAGTGTGTACAGGTGTGTGTGGGGGGGGGGGGGCGCATAGTGTGTACAGGTGTGTGTGGGGGGGGGGCATAGTGTGTACAGGTGTGTGTGGGGGGTGTGTGGGGGGGGCAGAGTGTGTACAGGTGTGTGTGGGGGGAGCAGAGTGTGTACAGGTGTGTGTGTGTGTGTGTGTGTGTGTACAGGTGTGTGTACAGGTGTGTGTGTGGGGGGGGGGGGGCAGATTGTGTACAGGCGTGTGTGTGGGGGGGGGGGGGGGCAGAGTGTGTACAGGTGTGCGTGTGGGGGGGCAGAGTGTGTACAGGTGTGCGTGTGGGGGGCAGAGTGTGTACAGGTGTGTGTGGGGGGGGGGCAGAGTGTACAGGTGTGTGTGGGGGGGGGGCAGAGTGTGTACAGGTGTGTGTGGGGGGGGGGGGGCAGAGTGTGTACAGGTGTGTGTGTGTGGGGGGGGGGGGGCAGAGTGTGTACAGGTGTGTGTGTGGGGGGGGGGGGGCAGAGTGTGTACAGGTGTGTGTGTGTGGGGGGGGCAGAGTGTGTACAGGTGTGTGTGTGTGGGGGGGGGCAGAGTGTGTACAGGTGTGTGTGGGGGGAGCAGAGTGTGTACAGGTGTGTGTGTGTGTGTACAGGTGTGTGTGTGGGGGGGCAGATTGTGTACAGGTGTGTGTGTGGGGGGGGGGGGGCGGGCAGAGTGTGTACAGGTGTGTGTGTGTGGGGGGCAGAGTGTGTACAGGTGTGTGTGGGGGGGGGGGCAGAGTGTGTACAGGTGTGTGTGGGGGGGGGGGGGCAGAGTGTGTACAGGTGTGTGTGGGGGGGGGCGCATAGTGTGTACAGGTGTGTGTGGGGGGGGGCGCATAGTGTGTACAGGTGTGTGTGGGGGGGGGCGCATAGTGTGTACAGGTGTGTGTGGGGGGGGGGGCATAGTGTGTACAGGTGTGTGTGTGGGGGTGTGTGTGGGGGGGCAGAGTGTGTACAGGTGTGTGTGGGGGGAGCAGAGTGTGTACAGGTGTGTGTGTGTGTGTGTGTACAGGCGTGTGTGTGGGGGGGGCAGAGTGTGTACAGGCGTGTGTGTGGGGGGGGGCAGAGTGTGTACAGGTGTGCGTGTGGGGGGGGCAGAGTGTGTACAGGTGTGCGTGTGGGGGGGGCAGAGTGTGTACAGGTGTGCGTGTGGGGGGGGCAGAGTGTGTACAGGTGTGCGTGTGGGGGGGGGCAGAGTGTGTACAGGTGTGTGTGTGGGGGGGGCAGAGTGTGTACAGGTGTGTGTGTGGGGGGCAGAGTGTGTACAGGTGTGTGGGGGGGCAGTGTGTACAGGTGTGTGTGGGGGGGGGGGCAGAGTGTGTACAGGTGTGTGTGGGGGGGGGCAGAGTGTGTACAAGTGTGTGTGTGGGGGGGGGGGGGGCAGAGTGTGTACAGGTGTGTGTGTGTGTGTGGGGGGGGCAGAGTGTGTACAGGTGTGTGTGTGGGGGGGGGGGCAGAGTGTGTACAGGTGTGTGTGTGTGGGGGGGGGGGGGGCATAGTGTGTACAGGTGTGTGTGTGGGGGGGGGCAGAGTGTGTACAGGTGTGTGTGTGTGGGGGGGGGGCAGAGTGTGTACAGGTGTGTGTGGGGGGGGGCAGAGTGTGTACAGGTGTGTGTGTGGGGGGGGAGCAGAGTGTGTACAGGTGTGTGTGTGGGGGGGGGGAGCAGAGTGTGTACAGGTGTGTGTGTGGGGGGGGGGGGGGGGGAGCAGAGTGTGTACAGGTGTGTGTGTGGGGGGGGGGAGCAGAGTGTGTACAGGTGTGTGTGTGTGTGTGTGTGTGTGGGGGGGGGGGGGGGAGCAGAGTGTGTACAGGTGTGTGTGTGGGGGGGGGGGAGCAGAGTGTGTACAGGTGTGTGTGTGTGGGGGGGGAGCAGAGTGTGTACAGGTGTGTGTGTGTGTGGGGGGGGGGGGGGAGCAGAGTGTGTACAGGTGTGTGTGTGTGTGGGGGGGGGGAGCAGAGTGTGTACAGGTGTGTGTGTGTGTGTGGGGGGGGGGAGCAGAGTGTGTACAGGTGTGTGTGTGTGGGGGGGGAGCAGAGTGTGTACAGGTGTGTGTGTGGGGGGGGCAGGGAGCAGAGTGTGTACAGGTGTGTATGCGCGTGTGGGGAGCAGAGTGTGTACAGGTGTGTGTGTGTGTGTGGGGGGGGGGGGAGCAGAGTGTGTACAGGTGTGTGTGTGTGGGGGGGGCAGGGAGCAGAGTGTGTACAGGTGTGTATGCGCGTGTGGGGAGCAGAGTGTGTACAGGTGTGTGTGTGTGTGTGGGGGGGGGGGGGAGCAGAGTGTGTACAGGTGTGTGTGGGGAGGGGAGCAGAGTGTGTACAGGTGTGTGTGTGTGTGTGTGTGTGTGTGTGTGGGGGGGGGCAGGGAGCAGAGTGTGTACAGGTGTGTATGCACGTGTGGGGAGCAGAGTGTGTACAGGTGTGTGTGGGGGGGGGGGGGAGCAGAGTGTGTACAGGTGTGTGTGTGTGTGTGTGTGTGTGTGTGTGTGTGTGTGTGTGTGTGTGTGTGTGGGGGGGGGGGGACAGGGAGCAGAGTGTGTACACATGTGTGAGGGGGGGGGGGGGGGGGCAGGGAGCAGAGTGTGTACAGGTGTGTATGCGCGTGTGGGGAGCAGAGTGTGCACAGGGGTGTGGGTGTGTGGGGGGGGCGGGGAGCAGAGTTTGTACAGGTGTGTGTGGGGAGCAGAGTGTGTACAAGGGTGTGTGTGTGTGTGTGTGTGTGTGTGGGGCGGGGAGCAGAGTGTGTACAGAGGTGTGTGTGTGTGTAGCTGAGTGTCTATGGGCGTGTTAGGGGGCTGGGTGCGTAGAGGTGCGAGGGGGACCTCTACGCACTCAGCAGGGCTCGGCGCGTAGAGGCATGAGCAGTGAAAGGGGGGGTGCTAGATATAGGATCCGCCCCGGTTGCCAAACGCTCTAGGTATGCCCTTGGCGGTACGTCCCCTCCCTCTGCTTGTAAAAGGTTTTTAAATTGGAATGCAGAGTCAGCAATTCTCTGTAGAACGGTACCCTCCAGTAGGACCTGTAGGTCTCAGTGCCGATGTCAGACACTTTATGTAGTGGGGGAGCTGAATAAAATGAAGAGTTTTACCAAACCCGGCAGCAGCCACACATGGGACACATTTCATTGGTGGAGATTTTTTTTTTTTACAGTGCCAATATCCACAAATTCATTTCCTCCAGAGTTCAGATGGAGCAAAGGCTGAAAGAAGAGTTATATTACAAATATCTGAATAATGCAGGAATTTAGAGGCAGTAATCTGCAACTATGAAAACATTCTAAATAGGATACATTGCCAAAGGAAGCTCCTTTAACACAAAGAAACGCAAGTTTAAACATCACTAAATCAATAAATGTAGATGCATGTAATCCATGTATAAATTCAATATAAGCCACTCAAAGTGAAAAGCGTATCCGGTACGACCTTGCTTATATATTTGCAAGTCTATGACTTACAAAGCTAGCGGAATGATTATGACAGTTTAGGAAAAATCTGCGGAGGAACGGTTGGATAATTTTCTTCTTAAACATGTAAATGCTAGGCACTAGGGCTGTGCGCTCACGTGCTGCCTCAGCAATTACTTGCCTTGCTTTCTGCATATGGAACTATTGAAATGGTGAACGTCCTGGTCTTGGATTGCATTCGTTAGAAAATATATAAACAAACTCCGACACAAAATATCAAAACACACCATGAGAAAACACTAAAATCCCTGTGTTTGCAGCTGAACACTTAGACCTCTCACACTGGGGCCGCCCGTGCGTTAGCGGTAAAGTAATGCTCGTTTAGGTGGCCCTTTTTAAACCCAAAAAAGGTTAAAAACTGCTGTGTTGCGGCGCTTCCAAAGCACTTTTCACTCATTCATTTCAATGGGCAGGGTGCGCTGTATACTGCACTCCCAAACCGTTCCAAAGATGCTGTTTGCAGGACTTTTTCTAACATCTCGCAAGCGCACCGCCCCAGAGTTTAGCACTCGGACTTTCACACACTGGCAGCATGGGAGGCAGTTTTCCTGTACCATGTCCAGCGCTAAAAACTGCCTCAGTGTGAAAGGGTCCTACGTAAAATCAAGCTAAAACTAAATTACATAACAAAATTTCAAACTCCAACACAGAACATTGAAACACACCATGTGAAAAACATTATCTAAAATCCCTGTTTGCAGCTGAACACTTATGTAAAATCAAGAGAGAAGTAAATTTCATAACAGAAAAAAAACGCAATGAAAACGCAATGAACTTTTCAAGGTTACAAACTTCAAATATTTGGTTTTAAATGAACAGCTGAACCAAAACCGAAATTTTACACAAAATTATGTGCACCTTAAAAAGAAGAGCTCCGCTGCTCCCAGCAAAAAATGTAAAAAGTCAGCAACCACACATACCGTAGCTGTTGACTTTTATTAATAATAGGACACGTAGCTGTCCTGGAATCCAGCAACGTTAGCACCCCAGCCGCTGTTTCCATCAGCTCACGGGTGCTGCCACCACCATTCGTAGTAAGGGTACACAGCAATGAAGGCCTTTTGGCTTCACAGCTGGTTGCCTACTGTGCATGCACAAATCAGACTGCGCTTTCTGAACAGCCCAGCAGCGGGGAAGGAGGAGGGGGCCGAACTTCCGAGTGATCATGGCAGAAAGTAATAGAAAAATGTGCAACAGGATCATAGACTGCAATGAAAATCTGACTGGGGGGGGGGGGGGATCTAGTCTTAACCCCCCCCCCCCCCCCCCCCATGTTTATTCACAATTCCTGCCAGTTGAAATCTTGTTGCAGTGCAATGAGAAATCTCTTGAACAGAGCTGAGCCCCCAGCAGCAGAAAAAAATAATCAACTGGGGTTCCAATGCTTTCCTGATCTATCCAAATTTTTTAAAAATGTATAAAAAACAAAAAACACAACTTTAAAATGTTGGGATTTCAAGCCCCTAAAGTGAATAAAAAGAAAAATCAATGGGGAGATCAATTTCAACCACAGGATCTCCGGAAGGTTTTACCCCCTTCATGATCAGGGCATTTTTTTGCTCTTCAGCACTGCGCTATTTTAATTGCCAGTTGCTCAGTCATGCAACAGTGTAAGCAAATTAAAAGTTTACATCATTTTTTTCCCCACACAAATAGAACTTTTTTTGGGTGGTATTTGATCACTTTTTAAATTATATACCGTATATACTCGAGTATAGGCCGACCCGAATATAAGCCGAGGCCCCCAATTTACCCCCAAAAAAACTGGCAAACTTATTGACTCGTGTATAAGCCGAGGGTGAGACATGCCTGTCCATCCCTGTGTGTGTGTCCGTCCATCCCTGTGTGTGTGTCCGTCCATCCCTGTGTGTCCGTCCATCCCTGTGTGTCCGTCCATCCCTGTGTGTCCGTCCATCCATCCCTGTGTGTGTGTGTGTCCATCCATCCATCCATCCCTGTGTGTGTGTGTCTCCATCCATCCATCCATCCCTGTGTGTGTGTCTCCATCCATCCATCCATCCATCCCTGTGTGTGTGTGTCTCCATCCGTGTGTGTGTGTGTGTGTGTGTGTGTGTGTGTGTGTGTGTGTGTGTGTGTGTGTGTCCAGCCTACCTTTGTCCCGAGCCTCCGTCCCGTGCCTTGCCTTGCATCCGTCCCGTGTCGTGCCTTGCCTTGCCCCCGTCCCGTCCCGTCCCGTCCCGTCCCGTGCCGTGCCGTGCCTTGCCTTGCCTCCGTCCCGTGCCCTCTTCGTCGGCGGCCATTGTAAAATTCAAAAGCTGCGCCGCCGCCTTCGCCTGTGATAGGCGGAACACTGAATTTCCCAGCAGCCTGTGTTCCGCCTATCACAGACGTCGTATCATCCTCGTCCGTAGTACGAGGATGATACGATGTCCGTGATAGGCGGAACACAGGCTGCTGGGAAATTCAGTGTTCCGCCTATCACAGGCGAAGGCGGAGCCGGAGGCGCGGCTTTTGAATAGAATGGCCGCTGTCTGTCTGCTCGACACGCTGATCGAGCGGGCAGACAGCGATGACTCGAGTATAAGCCGAGGGGGGCACTTTCAGCCTCAAAAAAGAGGCTGAAAATCTCGGCTTATACTCGAGTATATACGGTAAATAAAAAATGAAAATTTTGAAAAAAAAATCCAATAATTTTTTTTACTTTGTTTTAAAACATAGCCAGTAAAATCAAATTGCTTTATATATTTAGGCCAAAATGTACTCTGCTACATGTCTTTGGTAAGAACTAAACTGTGTTTTTGGGGACACTAGTATAGTTCTGATCGTGATCAAGATACTGATTCATACAGACATTATACTAATAATGATGGAGATTAGTGACCGATCCGATGTGGTGGACAATCTGGCATGGAAACTGGTTGGGAGGAACACACACTTGTCGCTAGTAACACTAATACAGTGATCAGAGATACTACTGTACACTCACTTTACTAATGACACTGGCTGGGTGACAGGGCAAGCAAAGGGTTAGCTGTGGGGGGGCAATCAAGGGGTTAGATATGCCAAACAGGTTTGTGCAATTGTATGTGTGCTGCTTGGAGATAAACACTGGACACATTTCTTGCGTTCGGTTTATAAAAACACACAGGTCTGTGCTGCGATTGGCCACAGCTGATCAGCAGGTATACAGTCAAAATCATTGGCTATAACCTGCTGACAGACTCGTGCTGTGGCCAGTAATAGCACAGATCAGCAGGGGGCACACAGGCTAAAAGGCAGGGAGTAGGCCTCGATGTACCCATGCATTGCTTAGCATGGAACAGATGCCCGCCCACAGTCAATGTACAGAGACGGGCAGCAAGTGGTTAAAACACAATTATACAAAAAACAAACATAATTCATAATCTGCCTTTACTGTCCTTCACTTTTCTTTTTTCCTTCGTCGAATTCTGTTTGAGCTTTTTAAACACATGTAAAATGAAATTAATTGCTTCTCTTGTATTTATGTGTGGGAGTAAAAAAGTGTATTTTAGAAAATACATGTTTGAGTAAATCTTAAAGGGCAAAACCGTACATGACATTTCTCTACTTCAGATCTATGAGCAATGCAGAAGATGAAAAGACATTTCTTTTTACTATTATTTATCCATTCACTTGTACACAATCACCCAGGTACAGTTCATGATTGCAGCTCTTAAAAAGGAAAATCAACCAAATTAGTCTGCAAAAACACCACCTCTCTCTCATAAGCCAATTCCGAATGACTCACCATACTAAGCAGCAAAACCATTAAAAATGGTCTATCAATGTGTATAGAAATTGAACATGGATAAAATTGCATAATAGCTGGAATGTCTATGAGTATCTCTAAATGAGAGGATACCACTGATCATTTGCTTTAACCACTTGACCTCCAGAGGAATTAACGCCCCCCCCACCCCCCCCCCCCCCCTCATGACCAGGTATTTTTTTTGCGATTTGGCAGAGTTACTTTAACTGACATTGCCCATTCACGCGACACTCTACCCAAACAAAATGTATGTCCCTTATTCCCACAAATAGAGATTTATTTTGGTTTTATTTGATCACCACTATATATTCTTTGCGCAAAAAAAGAAAAAAAAAAAGAAAACACTTCTTGATAAACTTAGGCCGATATGTATTCTGCTACATGTTTTTTGGTAAAAACAAAAAAACAAAACAAAACCTAGTACGTGATCTGGCACAAAACTGAAACTAAAAAGCACTATATTTACTACTTCTCTAACAGTCCAGGTACCTCACCCATGTCGGCATCTCCACTGGCCATATACAAGCACACATAGTGCAGCATAAATTATAAAATGTAAAGCTAACTGTTCAAATTGAAACATCTCAATAAATACTGTGAACATATAAAACAATATAAAAGTCCAAAATATAGCCCAAAAGTCCCACAATGAGCTACGATTCCAAGTGTAATGAAGAGAAATCAGATGTAAAGGGCACTCCAGGTGGTAAATCCATTCACCCACAGACAGTTTGCGCACTCACCTCAAACAAATGACCCCAGAATTAGCAGCAGGTCAATAACGCTTGCCCCATACAGGGGAATATGTGAAGCAGCAAGAGTTCCTGAATAACAGCTTGGTCACAGATACACATGGAAAATGATTATATCCAAGTGTTCTCTGCTATTTACAAGTACACACGTTTATTAAAAAAGGTAAGACACTCACAAAAGGATCCTCTTTTTATTCAGCATGTAAAGAAACACAGCAAGCACCGATCTCCCTTCTGCACTGTAGGATAGCAGCGGATACATTAGATGTGGCTCCTCCTCCCGTGCACGTCCAACGGGATTTAGTCAGCGGGCTGGAGCCTCATCGTAATAGAGTGGGCTGCTATGGAAACTACAGACCCCACAACCACACTTGAGTTACATAGACCACTAGTGGCAAACACAGGGAAATGAAATTGGGACCAGGAAACCAAACAGGTTACAGACTTTGGCCGTCAATACAGCCCTTGAGAGATGGAGCTCCTGCCCTGGACAGGAAACACATTGCCTCCAGCTCTTTAAAAAGGCGGTCCCTCAGGCATCTGGTCAGTTTTATCCAAGAACCAAAAGGACAGAGCTGAAATACAGTTAAACTATATACAATTCATTTTTCAATTTATACATACAAAAGGGTGGGAACGTGCTGTCCTGGAAACGGTTACCGGTAAGTCTAAGTCCGGTTTTCCCCCAGTCTTCCAGGACAGCCCTTGAGAGGATGAACAAGTACTAAAATTTTTAAGGGGGGAGAGGGGGGGGGACCACTGCTTGGAGGACTTTGCTCCCAAATGCTTGATCACCTAAAACTGTCAAATCGATAGTGTTAAATGAACGTAGACATGCTTGACCATGTGGCGACCTTACATACAACCTCTTTTCTGCACAGGACGTGGCTAATACCGATGTGGAGTGTGCATTCAAGCCTTGAGGAGGGTCCAAGTGTTAAGTTTTGTATCCTGAGATGGCCATCTTTATCCACTTAGCTATTGTCCCTTTAGAAGCTTGTTTACCTTTCAGATTTCCTGAGAAGAGGATAAACAGGGCCTCTGATGTTCTGAAGCTCCTGGTAGCTTCCAAATAGCCTATGAGACATCTTCTAACATCTAGTCGGTATAGTAGTAGTTCTTTGCTATTCAATTGTTTACTACAGAAAAAAAGATAACACTACATACTGACTTCTGTGAAAGGTAGAAGCAACTTTGGGGATAAATGCTTGGTAAGTCCTGAGAATGACTCCATCCTCCAATATCTGCATAAAGGGCTCGCTAACTGACAGAGCCTGTAGTTTGCCGACTACGCGAGCAGACGTCATTGGAATGAGAAAACCATTTTGAGGGTAATTAGTCTTAAGGATGCCTTTGATAATGGCTCAAGGGGTTCCCTCATGACTGCTTTTAACATGATAGACAAGTCCCATGTTGGAATTTTACGACATGGTACTGATCATAGTCTAGAGACTGCCTTAGAAAATCTATTTACGAGTGGATCCTGTTGTAGGGAATGCCACAAGTAGACTGATAGGGCTGAAATCTGTACTTTAATTGCGCTTAAAGTGGAGTCCCACCCAAAAATGGAACTTCCGCTTTAAGGGAAGTGACCCCCTTGACATGCCACGTCTTTTTTGGGGGGGGGGAGGGGCCAGTGCCCTCTTTCCAAAGGGTCCCAGCTCCCACTTCCTCCCAGGGCACCGGAAGGGAGATTGACTCTTCCCCCCCCCCCCCCCCCGGCAATCCTCTGGGACACGTCACAGGTCCCAAATGATTGCCCGGCCAGTTGCGGCGCGGTTTGTTAATGCCCAGTGAGTGCCGACTGTGAAGCCACAGCTGGGTGCCCACACTTACAATGCCGGCGCCACAGATAGGATGGGGAGACAAGCAGAGCTTCTCCCCCCCTGCATTGCTGGACTCCAGGACAGGTAAGTGTCCAATTATTAAAAGTCAGCAGCTGCAATATTTGTGGCTACGGACTTTTAATTTATTAAATTTTTTTTGCAGAACTCTGCTTTAAAGGATAGTCCTTTGTCAATGCCTTCCTGCAGGAACTCCAGAATCTAGGGCTGAAACAACTAAATCGATTATGAAATCAATTACTATTTTCATAATTGATTAAACAAATTAGTTGGCCTGCATACAGAATGCATTATTTGTTCTAAATATCAGGAAATACAGCGCAGCACACATACAGCTCAGTATATCATCCATACATGTCAGTATGTGCCTGAGAACTTGTGAATGTGTTAGGAGCAATGCTGCATGGGACATGTAGTCCCATGGGCAGGAAGTGAGTGGTTCTAAAAGGCAGAAGTTTTCTTTACCTTGCTATTGGGACACTCTATACTGTACTTAACGCACAGCAAAAAGCAGTACAGAAACAGATCAAAAGCAAACTGCATAGGTGTGTACCGAGCCTTATGCTGGCCACATGGATCAATTTTCAGATGAGAATATTCATATGAAAAATCTTTGTACATTCGCCGAATGAAAGAATGTCGTTTGAAATTTTCACTTGCTTTTAACATTCTGTTTTAAAATGAATGCAATTTCTGAATGAAAACCACATACATGGTCTGAAAATTCCTTTGACCAAGCAGTTTTCTATTTCTAAAATTTTCCTGTCACTGTCGTTGAAAAGGAACATCGATTTGACCCCACTAACGATTCGAAAAATTGAAGGAGCATTCTTAAAGTGGTTGTAAATCCTTACAATCCACTTTGACCTACAGGTAAGCCTAGATTAAGGCTTACCTGTATGTCCAAGAAATATCTCCTAAACCTATATGGTTTAGGAGATATTTGCCCGAAAACAGGCACCGCTGTCTACGGCGCATGCGCCGTAGACAGCGGTGCGCAGGCGCACTGAGCGCGGCATTCTCACCGACGGAGCTGCCGCGCGTGTCGGCTCCCGTGCACATACGCGGGAGTGACGTCATCGCGGCTTCGCCGAATGACAGCGGCGGGCTGAGAGACGCCACCAAGAAGATGGATGCGGCGGACTACAAGGGACAGCGGCGACTTCGCTGGCTCCTGTGTCAGGTAAGTGACACATAATGGACTACTATGCGATGCATAGTAGTCCATTATGCTTTGCAGGGAATGAGGAAGTAAACTCATCAGGGTTTACTTCCTCTTTAAAATTAAATTTTTTGTATCGAAGGAAGACATTGTTTTTGTATGGCCAGCATACAATATATTACAGTTCTAACTTTTTTTTTTCCCTTAACCACTTGCCGTCAGCGCTATAGCTGAATGACGGCCACAGCACAGACCTGAATCTCCGGGAAGCAGTCATAGGACGGCCTCCCTTTTGCACGCTCCCTGCGCGTCCTGTGATCTTGGGGACGATACGGTTCATTCCTCCTATGACCAGAGGACCGGTAATCTCAACGGCTGGCAGACCAGTGGAGATCAACCTATCTTTATATGCTCATATGACCTCATGGTTCTGGTAAGAGTACCCATCTTGTTTATTTTCACCGAGAGTCCACTGCTTCAAGATGTCTTTATGATCACCTTCCAGCGTTCATTTTATGTGATTTATCACCATTCTTGTCCTTTGAGGACTCTAAAGACTTTTTGTATTCACTGAATATTTGGACTTTTATTTATATTCTCTCTCTCTCCTTTTTCACTATTTGTCACATGTGCTTTTCACAGCCTTTTTTAGCGCTAACTTATATTGTTGGAGTTTTATATATGCATTTCTTTTTGTTCGTATGTAGCTGCTGGTTTATGTACTAATTTTTGCTTTTGGGGTTAGCGCAATATTATTTTCCTTTTTTTCCCGTATAATATATTACAGTTCTAACAGGTCTAACTTTTTTTTCCCCCCTTAACCACTTGCCGTCCACGCTATAGCTGAATGACGGCCACAGCACAGACCTGAATCTCCAAGAAGCAGTCATAGGACGGCCTCCCTTTTGCATGCTCCCTGCACATCCTGTGATCACGAGACTTAGGTAATCACAGATCCGAGTAAGGGGCCGGTCCCAGCCCCTTACCACATGATCAGCTGTCAGCCAATGACAGCTGATCACGATGTAAACAAAAGCTTCATAAACATAAGCGATCACCGGCTTATCTGCAAGGGACATCGGTCCCGAAGAAGAAGCAATTATGCCTCATCTGTGCCCACCAGTACCCCCTGCCAGTGCCACCTGCTATTGCCCCCTGCCAGTGCCTATCAGTGCCACCTATCAATGCCCACCAGTGGTGCCAATCAGTGCTGCCTATCAGTGCAACCGATCAGTGCCCATTATTGCACCCTCAGTGCTCATCACTGCCACCTATCAGTGTCCATCCAAGTTGCCTCATCAGCGTACATTAATGAAGGAGAAAAATTACCCGTTTGCAAAATTTTATAACAAAATATAAAAAAAGATTTTATATATTTTTTTTTTTAACTGAATTTAAAAATGTACCAAAAAATAAAAACCGCTGAGGTGATCAAATACCACCACTGGGTACAGTCTAGCAATTGTCAAAGTGCATCAGCACTGAAAGATGAAAATTGGTCTGGACAGGAGGGGGATTTAAGTGCCCAGTAAGCAAGTGGTTAAAAAAGATCAGAGTCTGATATTTACCAAATTTAACCTCTAATATAATGTATAAAGCACCATCTCCTCTAATAGTATTTCCATTATATCTCTTCTATCTGTTATTCTCAGAGTGGATTATAGATTTTGCTCTCTAACCAGATGGTTATTTATATTTACCACTGCATATAGATATTTAAGAATAAATTGCCTTTTTTTTAATTTTACATATTAACTAAAATCTACACCACACTTTTTTTTAAAGGATATTAACCGATTGATCAAAACAATAATTGGCCAACTAATCGATTAGCCCTACTTAGAATTATTGTTGGAGAATTAGATTCTCTTTTTCCTCCCTCTGTTTGCCAGAGGTTAAACTTTCAGGTATTTGGCTCTTGTGACTAGTTTGCAACTTTATAGCAGAGTTTTTGTCACTCTGTTTGACAGACCCTTAGACTTCAGCATCTCAGTTTTATATACCATGCCGCTAAGTTTAGCATGGCTGCATTGGGATGCAGGTTCAGACTAAAAAAGTAACACACAAGGTGGTTGATCCGCTAATGATAGCAGAATTAAAAACCATGCCTTCTTTGGCCAAAAAGAGGCTCTTAGGCTAAGAGATGTTTGTTCTGTCTTGAATTTGGAGAGGACTCTTGAGATCAGGTATAGTGGTGGGAAGGCATAATAGCCTGAAGGTCCATGCATGCTGGAGGGCATCGACTGCCACTGGCTGATCTCTTGGGTTTAGTGAGAAAAAAATAAAAATAAAAAACTTTCCACAAACACTGTTGGATCTAGTGACCAATCTTCTTGTAATCTGTCTGCTCAAAAAGTCAGCTAGGTTGTTCTGCACTCCTTTGAGATGGATCGCTGAAATATTCCATATTTATTGTGCTATACACATCAAGATGGGACTCCTGGTCCCTCCTTGTTCGTTTATGTATGCTACAGAGTTATTGTCCGATCTGACCTGTATATGTTGGCCTCTGAGCTGACTTTGGAATGCTTAGATTCCTCTGGCTACAGCTTTGAGTTCCTTGTAGTTGGATGAGTGTTTCTCTAGTTGAGTCCAGATACCCTGCATCCACTGTGCCTCTAAATGGGCCTTCCCCATCCCTGACTGCTGGCATCTGTAGTCAATATGCGGGAAGGACCACAGTAGTCCCGCTTGTAGATTGGTTTCTCTACCACCAAAAGGATTTGCTTTGTTTTTTTTCTGGGGAGGTACACCTCGTCCTCCAAGTCTTTTCCCCACAAATTTTGTAGGAGGAAGGACTGGAGTGGTCTCTGGTGAAACCTGGCCCATTTGACTTCCGGGATGGATGAAGTCATAAGTACTAAAACTGACATTTTTTCTTATTGTAACTGGGAGATTTGTCTGTATTTGTGCTGTTGTCCCACAAGAAAAAGTTGATTTCTTGGGGAGTACCATTATTTGTTCCTTTCAGCGAATAGTGTAACCTAGAATTCTCCCTACTCTCTAAAGACTCTCCTGAACCTGAAGCTACCGAAGTAGGGAACGTGGGCACCCAAAACGGCTGGCTACCGGGACTTTTATGAATGACTGACAAATAGATTGCATTTCATCCTTGAAGAAGGAGTAGAGGAATTAGAGAATCCTCCTCGCTCTTTAACATGGCTGTGTTGCACTACAAGAAGGACATTTCATCTTGTCTGTCTTGGTAGTGGCTTTCTCTAACCTGAATGATTCTGAGAGGGGGACAAGGAGGAGAGAGGGAGTTTAATAAAATAAACCTCATCTAGTCCTGGCCTCCTCTCTGTGTGCTTAGGTGCCCAACAGAGCTAATAAGATGGTTTCCCCAAGGTCTTTTAGCTCCCCTTGTAATGAGTGATACACGGGGGGGGGGGGGGGCGGTTCTGGCCAGGCCAGCCTACCTGTGATGAGCCGGCAGTTGACTCCCCCGGAGCGTGGGATGCCTCCATGGTGCTCAGTTTGTTGTTGGCTAAAGCCCATGCTGCACGTCTTATCTGCGCCGGCTCGGCCTACCCCTCTGCGCCATAGGCCGGAACCACAACCTCTGGTGCTCAGTGATGACCTCATATCCGCCAGAAGTGATTTCCGGGTCACGGCATCCTACAGCGAGCAGAGTGCTTTCTCAATGCAGACACTCTGCCATCACTACCCACTCCCTCGCCAGGCACTGGAGGGGGGACAGGGAGGAAAGAAGGTGAGGGTATTCGGCTGGTCTGGACAGCTCTTGATGATGGATGCTCTCCAACTCCATCTCCCCTTTGAAAGACTGCTCCTCCAGGCAACATGTCTCCTCTGACTGAGGAAACAAAACAAAAAAAATTGACCAGATGCCTGAGGGACCGCCTTTTAAAGAGCTGGAGGCAATGCATTTCCTGTCCGGGGGAGAAGCGCTATCTCTCAAGGGCTGTCCTGGAAGACCACTGGCGGAAAATTATATAACAAAAAACCCCTCTATATTCCCTATTTCAAAAACCAATAGAGCACCCGCAGCTATGCTTTACAACAGGGCTCGACAAAACCCGGGCGCCAGGTCGCATTTGCGGCTAGAATTAGTGACCTGGTGCCTGGGGCAGCACAGCTGGGGGTATCCTGTCTCCGTGGATTCTAATACCCTATAGAGTAAAATGGTGGTCGTTGCAATACTGTCTGTCACACCGTATTTGCACAGCGGACTTACAAGCGCACTTTTTTGGGGGAAAAATTATTTATTTACTAAAAAAAAAAAAATAAGACAACAGTAAAGTTAGCCCAATTTTTTTTTTATATTGTGAAACATAATGTTACGCCGAGTAAATCGATACCAAACATGTCATGCTTCAAAATTGCGCCTGCTCGTGGAATGGCGACAAACTTTTACCCTTTAAAATCTCCATAGGCGACGTTTAAAAAAATTCTACAGGTTGCACGTTTTGAGTTAGAGGTCTGGGGCTAGAATTATTGTTTTAAGGCTGCATTCACACCTGAGCGTAGCGTTTTTTTTTAAAAAGGTGTGTCACTTTTATTCCTATTACAAGGAATGTAAAAATCCCTTGTAATAGAAAAAAAGCATGACAGGTCCTCTTAAATATGAGATCTGGGGTCAGAGAGACCTGACATCTCATATTTACACTAAGGCTGGGTTCACACCGCTGCGGGGGGAGAACCGGATGTGATTCGCACAGCAAATCACATCCGATCTCCGTAGCACTGCGAGTTCAGCCATACAGATAGTATGGCTGAACTCGCAGCTGTCCCGCAGCAAACTCGCACAGGACCCTTTTTTGGGTCCGCAACGGAATCGGATCGCATGGGGGTTCACACCATGCGATCCGATTCCTGTGCGAGTCGGCAGATCGCACTGCGATATGCCGACGGATCTGGGGGTGTCATTAACATAACATTGACACCCCCAGCCGTCCGCATAGGGCAGTGTGAACTGCTGGCGGGAGGTGAGCGATGCGGGAAAACGCCGCGGATTCGCGGCGTTCCCGCATCGCAATAGTGTGAACCTAGCCTAAAAGGCAATTTAAAAAAAAATTGTCATTTGAAAAAAATAAAACAAATAAAATGTCCCTCTAAGAGCTATGGGCAATGACTTGGAGACAGGTGTGGGGCTGGGGGCCATCTTTCCCTCACTCGTCTCCATGTCAGGCCAGGGACAGGGACAGGTCCAGATCGCCATCACGGACCTGGCTCCTAACCTTTTTAGCTGGCTCCTAGATTCCAAGCAAATTTGTCAACCCCTGATTTACAAGTCACAAAACTAGAACCAATATAACTAAATCACCTTTAAAATAACCCCAAGACTAATAATAACCCTTTTGGATATGCGATCTTGAGGCTATAATCTAGGGATAAGGGTAACCAATACACAGTACCAGTTTCTGACAAACAAAAGACAGTGATAATACAAACCTAAAAAACAAAAAGGAACAACCAGGGGACCAAGTCACCTGATATAAAAAAAATTTAAGTCAAACGTTCAACCCAAAAATTGCATTTGAAAGACTGCTGCGCAAATACAGTGTGACATAAAATATTTCAACAATCATCATTTTTTTTACCTCTGTGGTCTTTGTTAAAAATGTATGTGTGTATAGAGCGAAAATAATATAATATAAATATAATATATATACATATATACACACACACACACACACACACATATACACACACACACACATACACACACAGTATCTCACAAAAGTGAGTACACCCCTCACATTTTTGTAAATATTTTATTCTATCTTTTCATGTGATAACACTGAAGAAATGACACTTTGTTACAATGTAAAGTAGTGAGTACAGTTTGTATAACTGTGTAAATTTGCTGTCCCCTCAAAAATAACTCACCACACAGCCGTTAATGTCTAAACCGCTGACAAAAGTGCAGTGGTATTGCAGTTTTCTTCAAGGTCTACATATACTGTCTGGGTCCCCTATCACTGTATAAACTGCCTCCTATTAGAGGCAAACGGCTACTTGCAAAGAAAAATAAAATAGATTTTAAACTTAACGTATCCCTGTTCTCTGCCAGACATCCCATTCTCTTCCTTACATTGCCATGCATAGTCCGATATCCCACATTTTCCTTGCATTACATTGCAAGGTCAGCTTTATTTTATCAATTTTTCAAAGATAACTATTGATGGCATTTTACCAAATTCCACTGACCACATAGTAGTACATGAAAAAAAAAAAAATGAAACATCCAGCTGAATTACAAAATCAATCTGCCTTATCCATCTATTGTAGATCTTCAGTTGGAGGGGGTTTGCCATTATCTCATAGCTATTTGTCATTAATATATGAACAGCAGCGCTCAAAGTGAAGGTGTCCCCAGTCTCCCATATTTTAGGAGCAATTTTGCTTCATTATGTAAACTGGCAGTCATCTGCTCCATTAAAATGGATAACTCCAGAGCGGCGTTTATTCTGTGACTGGGGCTGAGAAGAATTCTATTCATCCGCAAACTGAAAAACACTTGACCGCCAAGATGTGCGTAGGGAATTCCTGATTTACTGCAAAAACATTTTTCATTCCAGCATTTTTGTATGGTTTGAAATGAAACTTGTATTAGCTTGAAATTGCTTCATTGAAAAATGATGGGTGCTCTTTAAAATTAAATATACCTAACAAAATTAAACAAAGTATGAGCTAAAACTACATAAATGTTCATGATTAAAACTCCAATACATGCAAAAAGCCTTTTAAAAACGTTCCATTCATAAGAGATTTGTTTGGGCAATCAGAAAAAAAAAAAAGTCCCAAAAAAGGATCAGTTATATTCCACCCATCAACATTTTTTGCATACGTTGGGAGTTTGATCACACACACTTACATCATATTTTCATGTGAAGTTTTATTTTGTACTCGTTAATTTTGGAGGAAGAGGAAGAAGAGGAAGAGGAAGAGGAAGAGGAAGAGGAAGAAGAAGAGGAAGAGGAAGAAGAAGTATTCGTTGGGCACTTTTTTGGCACAATGCAACTTGTACAGATTTTTAATCAATTATATCAGATATGTGCAGCTCTCTTAGGTCAGTTGTGCAGAATATAACCAGTCTTTTATTAGCTTTGAACTCCCTTGAATTTTTTTTTTTTTTTTTAGTGTAGATCAGTGGTCTCCAAACTGTAGCCCTTTGCTAGCCTTTATTGGGCTCTTTGGACACTATTTCCTCCCAATGATACAAAGCACTATTCCTCTAATTTGAAACCAACAGTGGGGCATAGATCCTGTCATTTACACCAATGATGGGGCACTATTTATTGGGGGGCATTTTCACCAACAATGAGGTACTTTTCCTTCCTATGATAGCAATGATGGGGTACTATGCCTACTGGCCACCAACTCTGAGGCCATGTTTCTTCTCACTGATGCTGGGCCAAGGGCTTTTTCTGCCCCCACTGGTCAGAATTTGGCCCCCCTAAAATCTGAAAAAACAAAGTTACGTACCGGTAACGTTGTTTTACGGAGTCTTTCAGGACAGCCACCTGAGAGACATTGGCTCCTCCCCTCTTTAGGAAACACCTGTGTCAGCTTAATACATTTCCTCCTTCCCTGCTGAGTCTCAGTTCTTTAAGAGCATCTCCAACCTGCTTGGGGAGACACAAGAACATATGATAAACATAATCATATCACATTTCCTGTAAAGGAAATCGTTACGTCTAAATATGGGTAGGTATCCGGCTGTCCTGAAAGACTCCGGAAAAGAACGTTACCGGTACATAACTTCGTTTTTTCCCCCAATCGTCTTTCAGGACAGCCACCTGAGAGGATAACCAAGCACTTACTCTAAGCCCTTGTACACATGGCCGGAGATTCCGATAACGAAATCCGTTGGATTTTGTCAGACGGATTTTGTCCGAAACTGTTGTATACACACGGTCGGACAAAGTTGTCGGAAAATCCGATCGTTCAGAACGTGATGACGTTATATTACAGCTTGCAAGACTTTGCGCCCAAAGTCTTGATCTTCAGCCAACCATAAGTCCACTCTATAGTGTCTTACGAAAGTGGCGAAACTGGACCATGTTGCTGCTTTACAAATCTGCTCCGGCATTGCTCCAGCTCTCTCCGCCTGCGACACCGCCATTGCCCTTGTGGAGTGTGCCCTGATTCCTTTCGGGGTCTGCCTACCTCCTAACCTGTAACACTGTTCTATGGCTTACCTTAGCCACCTGACTATTGTACTTCTTAAGGCTTGGTGCCCTACCTAAGCCCCTGCATATAAAACAAATAAAGATTCCGTCCTTCTAATCTCTTTTGTTGCTTCTAAACAATGTAGGATGCATCTCCTGACATCTTAACTATGGAATTTCACTTCCTGTTCCTGCACAGGATTAGGACAAAATGAAGGTAATACAATCTCTTGGTCTCTATGAAATCTAGAGACCACTTTAGGCAAAAAACCCGGGTCCATCTTGAACACTATACGATCTGGGAAAACCTGGCAAAAGGGGGGTTTGATTGATAATGCTCCTATCTCACAGACCCTTCTGGCTGTAGTAATTGCTACCAGAAAGATAGCTTTAAGCGTCAGCCTCTTCAGGCTGCATTCCTTTAGTGGTTCAAAGGGGGCTGCCGTCATAGTTCGCAGCACTAGCGACAAGTCCCACTTCGGAAAGGCCGTACCTTGCCTAGGCCTCTGTCTGCTCACAGATTTAAGGAGTCTGATTACCCATGGATTAGAGGCTAGCCTCTTTTCCTGGTAAACCGATAATGCTGAGACTTTACTTTTTAAAACGTACTAAGTCTCAGTCCTTTGTCTATCCCACTCTGTAGAAATTCTAAGACTGCTACTGAGCTTTGCGTCTTGAAGCTGTTCTCTGCGCACCACCTGCAAAAACATTTCCACACCTTCTGGTATATGTTACGTGTCTCAACCTTTCTGCTTTTCAGCAGTGTTTCTACCAAACGGTTTGAGAACCCTTTTGCTTTTAGCAGCTGCTCCTCAGATACCAGGCGGCTAGCTTCCACCTTTCCACTTGCGGACAGTACACTGGGCCTTGGGATAACAGGTCCTCCTGGACCGGTAGCAACCAAGGGGGCTCTATGCCGAGTTCTTTGAGCATAGAGAACCACAGTCTCCTGGGCCAGTGAGGTGCTATGAGAATTAACGATGTGTTCTCTATACGTAACTTCCTTATTACTGCTGGTTTTAGCACTGGTGGGGGAAAGGCATAACACATGCTGAATGCCCATTTTTGCGCTAATGCGTCCACTCAGAGTGCTCCAGCCTCCTTCCTCAGGGAAAAGAATGTTTGGACTTTCCTGTTTTCTTTTGACGCAAATAAGTCTACCTGAGGTATTCCCCATTTCCTTGTGATCTGGTCGATTACCTCTTGTTTTAGTAGCCATTCTCCTTCCCTTATTTCCTTTATGCTGAGGAAATCTGCCACTTTGTTTAAATCCCCTTTTAAGTGGACCGCTGAGAAAGATAGAATATTTTTCTCTCCCCATTCCAGAATTTTTTCTGCTAGGGACCATAGAGCCCCGCTCCTGGTCCCTCCTTGTTTGTTTATGTAGGCTACTACTGACGAGTTGTCTGATCTGATCTGTACATGATGTCCTCTCAACTCTTTCTGGAAAAACTGAAGTGCGAGTCATACTGCCTTAAATTCTTTCCAGTTGGATGACCTCCTTCCCTCTTCCTTCCCCCAAGTTCCTTGTGTTATTCGGGAGACTAAATGTGCCCCCCATCCTGTGCCACTTGCGTCCGTGGTTAGGATTCGAGAGACGGATAGGATCCAAAGTCGCCCTTTGTTTAAATTTCCTACCCTCCTCCACCACCATAAAGGTCTTTTTTATTTTTGCTGGTATTAGCACTTGCGTATCCAGCGACTCTTACCTATGGTCCCATACTTTCAATAGGAACCTCTGTAAGGGGCGAAAATGCAGACTTGCCCACTGCACCGCTGGGATTGCGGATGTTAGCAACCCTATGGATGACATTACTCCTTATTGAGCATGGCAGATTGGTCTGCATCAATCCTATTTCTTTTTGAATTTTCTCTATTTTTTTCCTTGGGTAGAAAGACTTTGTTGTACTGAGTCTATTACATATCCCAAATACTTTATTTGTTGCGTGGGTTGTAGATTTGATTTTCCCACATTTACCAACCACCCTAGACTCTCCAAGAATGTCCTGGTGTATCTGAGGTCTTCTAATAGCCTTCCGGGAGATTTTGCTAAAACTACCTTTAGACGTAATGGTGCCAGGGCCTCCGCCAAGATCTTCGTATAAATTCTGGGCGAAGAAGAAAGGCCGACGAAGGGCAGAGCTTGGAATTGAAGGTGTATGGTTTCTTTCCCAGTTTCTATTGCTAGCCTTAGAAACTTCTGAAGACTGATGTATTGGCACATGTAGGTACGCGTCCTTTAGATCCAGTGAAACCATGTAACAGTTTGGGGGTAACAGAGCCTTCACTGAGTAAATGGAATCCATTCTGAATCTTTTGTAAGTTATGGAAAGATTCAAAGGCTTGAGGTTGAGGATTGGCCTGACCTTCCCTGAAGGTTTCTGTACCCCAAAAATGTGGGAATAGAAGCCCTGTCCTTCCTCTCCTCTTGGTACCTTGCCTATTACACCTTGTTTCCTGAGGTCTTTTATGGAACTCATTAACCCACTGGCTTTCCCTCTGTCTCTTGGCAGTTTGGTGGTGAACAGTCTGCTTGGGGGCGATCTTGAGAACTCTAGGCAGTAACCTTCCCTTATTGTCCTCAAGATAAACTGGTTGGAGGATATTTTTTCCCATTGTGAGATGAAGGCCCCCAGTCTTCCTCCCACTGAGATAATTTCATTGTTTGTTACGGGTTTGCTCAGGACGACGAAAAATCACTCCTCCCTTGCTTTTCCCCTTCTGGACCCAAGGCTTCCTCTGATTGTCCGCATTGGGTGTTGAAAAACGGGCTCTATCCCCTCTCTCTTTTTATTTTGTTGAGGTTGACCCCAAGGTGCTTTACGCTTGAGGGAAAACGCTTTCTTTTTGTCTGCTGTGCGGTCCAGAACCTTTTCTAAACCTGGCCCGAACAACAGGTCCCCTGTAAACGGATCCCACATAATTTGGCCTTGGATGTGCAGTCCCCCTGCCATGTCTTTAGCCATAGAGCCGGTCTGGTAGAGTTGGCTAGAGCCGAAGATCTGGCTGCCATGCGTACCAGTTCTGCCAATGCATCTGCAATATAGGCAATGCCCCTTAAAAGAGTGGGAAAAAGAGTACAGAATCTGCTCCTTTGCAGTACCTTCCTCTATATGTGCCTGGATACAGTTCAACCATAATTCAATATTCCTGGCCACTACCGTAATTGCCATTGCAGGCTTCAGGCTGTCTAGGGTGGAGTCCCAAGGCTTCTTTAAAAAGAGAGTCCATTCTCTTATCCATTGGCTCGGATAAGACCCCCCATGTCCTCAAAGGCTAAATCCGTATGTCGGGACACTTGCGAGAAGGCCGCATCTAATTTAGGGGATTTGTTTCCATACTGCTGGCTCATCATCAGAGAATGGAAACCGCCTCAAGACTTTAGAAAAAAAATGGCTCTCTTAATTGCCTCTATTAAGACCTCGTGCACAGGAAAATTATTTTTCTGCTCCCCTAAGCCCTCATACATCTGATCATGCAGGGATAAGGGTTTCTTTTCTGCTTTTATACCTAGTGTGGTATAAATGGCTCCCAAAAGCTGATCTACCTCATCTAATGTGAGCTTGTATAAGGAGGTTTTCCTGGAATCACCTTCCAGTGCCTCCCCTTCGGATTCCTGGGAGCCAGACGCTGCGCCATCAGGCTCGTCCTCTGCCTCCTCCCTAGGGGCTACTGAAGGACCTGCACTAGTGGAGGGAAGCGCTTGTGTCTTTGGTAGCGACAGTTGCACTGGTGGAGGAGCAGTCTACTGTTGTGGGATCTGAAAACCTTCAAAAAAGGTTTTAAAAGATTCAAAAGGTACTGGATAGTTCTTTGACAGATGCCGCTAGAGCATTGCTTTGCTCAGTGGAATGTTCTTGCACTAATTTATTAATACATTCCTTACATAAAGCTTTAAGGAATCTTTAAGAGCATTTTTACAAGAAGGGCATCTCCTCTTTGAATTATGGGAGGGCTTTGTTTTTATCTGATTTCTGAAATGACACAAGAAAAAACCCACAATTAAAACTGCAGCCTCCTACCAATGCAGGTGAGCAATATAAATCATGTGGGTTACCCTCACCAGGGACCCCATGACCCACCCTCTGACACCGGAGGGACCCTACCGACCCCCCTTATTCTTTCACCCTTTTGCCCATGTACCCTTGATGGGGGAGGGTGGGGGGGTAGCTAGCGGTCTTAGGCAGGGGGAGATGCACCCCAGGTTTCCCTTACCTTTCCATGGCCTTGCCTGGCGCCAATTCATGTTTCGCCGTTCGGAAACCAGAAGCCACGATCACGGAAGCACACGCCCCCTCCGCCGACATGACGTCACCCGCCACTGGCACCGCCATTCAAATACACAGCGGTGCTAAAGGGCTGAGATGGCCGGCGTGTACCTCCCTGCACCACCCTCGGCGCTTGGACCGGCTCCCCCCGTCAACCTCTAACTGCGTTTAGCGATGCGGGGGCAGCAAAAGAAGGTCAGTCTGCTTGTCCTAGCAGCCTCTACTGCTTTTCAGGACCTCTGGGTTTCCTAGGTGTCCCCCCTGTGGAGGAAACGCAAAAAACTGAGAAGCAGCAGGGGAGGAGGAAATTTATTAAGCTGACACAGGTGTTTCCTAAAGAGGGGAGGAGCCAAGGTCTCAGGTGGCTGTCCTGAAAGACGATTGGGAAAAAAAAAACCTAGTATACTGGCCATTTGTTTGGAAAGTTTGTAGATGATGCCTTCATGTTTATCTTGCAGTATGCACTAGGATGATCTCCCTACAAAAAAAAAAAAATGTTTTTTGTCTAATTGACACCACGTTGCAGAAAATAAAGTTGGCCATACACTAGTACAAACTATTTGCAATCAAAATTCACTATGATGTAGAATAAGCAAGGGGGAAACTCACTTGTGAAAGGGGGGCACCTTTACGATTGTTTTCTGGGAAGAGAAATAGAAATTATACAATACATGAAAACGCCCTCCCAAAACTGAAATATCAATTTACCATGGAGTTAAAGTGAAAAGGTTTAGCCATCACCTTCAAAAGTATCCACAGATTGGAGAAAGACACACATTCCCATAAAACCGAACGTGTGCCACCCAGTCACATGGTCTCTTTAGGTTACACTCGAGCTCGCTGATAGCCATTTATTGACAGAACGGCTCAGTAAACAGAGCACGTCCACAATCAGCAAATCTCTCCGCTTGATCCATGAGAGTTCAAGTCCAAAGAATAATAGCAAGTCCTGTGTTTACTTCTTCAGCTCAATGACTTGGTGCAAATGTCTCTTCTGCTATTCCTCCCTCCCAAACAGTGTGGTTACAATCAAGGTCCAACGCTTCCAGATAATAAGAAAAAAAACCCACACTCAATCCAGTTACACTGGGGCTAGCCAGCTGTGGCTGCTGTAAAATGACTTTTATGCAAGAGATGTGCAGACACACGTACACAGCTGCAAGGGAGAAAGCCGACAAAATTGGGCTATAAAGTCAGCCGAGCGTGGCATGTCTCTGAAAACACCATAATAAACCTATTTCCAGCCACTTACTCTAGCACATAATATTATACCAATTCTGCTGTTTCTACCATTCACATATGGTGATTATTATTAACCCCTGTGCTCGGGACAGATGCAGATGTAAAAAGAGTGCAGAAAGTATATATTTAAAGCAGAACTCCAGGCGCAGAAGTAAAATATACTTTGCTAAGCACATCTCCAGCCATACTGAAAATGAGCTTTAAAATTGCCAAAATGTTTCACTGATAAAATGCTTGGTTTGTGGCCTAAATACATAATCTACTGTACAGTTTCCCATTATCATGACCAGTTCTTTTGGCTTGTTGACTACCTGCCCACATGTAGTTTACAGTAAACGATGCTTTGAGTCATCAAACCACCACTGTCTTGTAAGATGGGGTCCTTGGTGGGAGTGCGTGCCCATTTAGACAAAACTGGGTTAAAACTAGAGGTACACATCTTCACTAGCCTCACGATTTGATTATCCTGTCAATTATTCAATTGGATTCTGTGATGCATCACGATTACTGCCATGGTTTTCATCAAAAACCCATCAGTGGAGCTTCATCAGTGCAGCCTTAGGTTACTTTCACACTGGGGCGTTGCGGGTGCTGGCGGTAAAGCGGCGCTATATTTAGCAGCGATTGTTGTTTTAGCGGCGCTATGCGGCCACTAATGGGGAAGTTTTAACCCCCGCTAGCGGCAAAAAGGGTTAAAACCGTCAGAAAAGCGGCGCTTTGCAGGTGGGTTTGCAGACCTGCCCCATTGTTTTCAATGGGAAGGGGCGATTTAGGAAGCCGCTCCAAAGATGCGGCTTGCAGGACTTTTTTGACCGCCTTGAAAGCGCACCGCTCCAGTGTGAAAGCCCTCGTGGCTTTCACACTGGAGACACAGCAGCAGCTGTTTCAGGGTGCTTTGTAGGTGCTATTTTTGCCACTTTAGCGCATCAGCGTGAAAGCAGTCTTATATGTGACCAACAGTGCCCATTATTGCCATTTCATCAGTGCAGCCTCATCAGTCCTCAGATCATACAGACAGAGGGCAACTCCTGCTGTGACACAGAGCTTGTATTTAAAATTGCCCGGGGCGGCCGCTGTCAATAAAGTCTCGACACCCAGACTGGCTCCTATGATACATGTCACACTGATTCAATTTCTCGGCACTGGACCAGTGTTCCGTCTATCATAGAAGCCTGTCTAGGAGATGGGACTTTGCTACAGAGGCCATGCTGCGTTTCAATTACAAGCCCATGTGTAAGCATCTCCCGCTGTGACATTTAGGCATGGAGAAAGACTCTGACAGGGACTAATAACGCAATCGCAATATAGCCATTCTCCGTATTAATGCAGAATCGTTTAAGGCTGCATCGCGATGCATAGAATACATTATTTTCCACACCCCCTAGGCAAAAACTGGCCATAGATGTATCGAAACAGACTGTTCAGCAGGAAGCGGCTGAATTTCGATTATTGTGTGGCTCCTCCAGCTTGACAGGCTTGTTGGAAAGTTTCTCTATCAGCTACTGCAGCTGATAAACCTGCTGCAGCCACTGATTAGTGTATTCTGACAGCAGAGAGTCCCGCTGTCATAATACAGCGCCTCTCAGCCCGCTGGACTGAAAAAAAATAAAAAAAATGGGGGGGGGGGGGGGGGAGATATCCATTTATGGCCCAATTTACTGATGGACATTGCTACACAGAAACACTTCTAAAAGCAATGACCCAATACATTTCTCCTAACAGTTGCTGGCAAATGTAGTTTGCAGGCACACAGAATGATTGTATCAAAAAACGTGACAAACAAAAACTCTAGGCTAGAAAATGACAACTTTTTTTTTTTTTTTTAAGTTGGCATTTTCTATTGGAACCTCCTCCAGCTTTAAAATGTGTGCCAAGTGTATCAGGAGGGTGCCAACCATCATAAAGAAAAAAAAATGGACGCAGATTGAATGCATGAGGTCAGCATTAAAACAAGCAAGTCTTTTTTCCCCCATAAAGGGTTGTTGTTTTTCACATACTAAGTCGAGGTCATTTTACATGGCCTTCTGAGATTTAAACAAATCTTAGTCTATCAGAGCTAGTTAATCTGGGAACTCAAGAAGCAAAATGCTCATATGAGTCCTATTATCTCAGTGAAAGATGTATTGTAAAAACCAGTACAGTTATTAACACTGAATGGAGTTCTTCTATTAACACTTCACATGCCTAAACTGTCATAACCAAAATAAATCCATACAAAATTTTTAACATCTATACACAATGCAACAACTTTTTGGGCGCCAGAACCCTGATCCAAGAGATTTGTGCCCAAATCAAATATTCTTTACCATTTACACTCTATTATTCTCCCAGGCCAAGCTGAAATGGTAAAAATCAAAAAAAATAAAATAATAAAAAAAATCATCAATTTACAAGCAATGGTTAAGTTCCAGGGGTTTGTTCAGCTTTAGTTCATAGCAGTTTTTCCCCCAAACTGTGGACCTCCATTTACAAGATTTGTGGTCTCGCATGTCCCTGCACTGCCATCATTTAGTTGGAACAATCGGCCTAATGCAATAGAGTTATCCTTTAAAGTGGTTGTAAACCCTTACAAACCACTTTGACCTACAGGTAAGCCTAGATTAAGGCTTACCTGTAGGTCCAAGCAATATCTCCTAAACCTATATGGTTTAGGAGATATTTGCCCGAAAATGGGCACCGCTGTCTACGGAGCATGCGCCGTAGACAGCGGTGCGCAGGCGCACTGAGCGCGGCATTTCCAAGAATGGAGCTGCCGTGCGTGTCGACTCCCGTGCGCATACGCGGGAATGACGTCATCGCGGCTTCGGCGATTGACAGCGGCGGAGCTGCGAGACCCCACCAACAAGATGGATGCGGCAGACTACAGGGGACAGCGGCGACTTCGCTGGCTCCTGTGTCAGGTAAGTGGCACATAATGGGCTACTATGCGATGCATAGTAGTCCATTATGCTTTGCCTTTGCAGGGAATGAAAGAGGAAGTAAACTCATCAGGGTTTACTTACTCTTTAAAGCAAATTCTTATAATCTGCTACTGAAAATGCTAGCCCCTAATACTATTAGAATTCTATTGTCCTCTGTGTTTATCCTAGTTCTGACAGTTTATCCATTGCCACTCCATGCACCACGCTACCATTTATTCATGGGTCTCCCAGCACATCTCCTCTTCCACCATTGGGAAGCAGTCTACCTTTTTGTCCCCTGCTCCATCTGTCAACCACTTGTCATATGAAGCTTCAATAAAAGGATTTTTAGAAGTGCAGCTGTCCTGAATCATTTCCTTACATGTACATCAGAGTTCTAGCATTAGACTACATTCCCAGCATCTCACAAATGTCAGGAATAGGCAAACAGTGTATATTGAGCTGGAAGAAAGAAAAAAAAACAAAACAAAAAAAATACATGGAAATGTTAATCTCAAAAACTCTTTTGTTAATAAACGCAGCACATTAACCGGTTCCCGACCAGCGCACGCCGATGTACGTCGGCAGAATGGCACGGGCAGGCATATTGCCGTACAGGTATGTCCAATCTTCAATGCCGCCCTGCCATCGCGAGCGCGCCACCGGTCGGGACCCCCGTGAGTCCGGTCGCGGGTCCCGCAGACTCTATCGCCACGGGCATACCCGCGATCGTCTCACGGGACAGCTGAATGGAGGAAATGCCATGTAAACAGCATTTCTCCATTCTGCCTAGCAACTAGTGACGCTGATCTCTGCTCTATGTGATTGGAGCAGAGATCAGTGTTCACTAAATGAAAGCCCAACCTCCCCCCACAGTAACACACCCCTAGGAACACTTAACCCCTACACTGCCAGTGTCATTTACACAGGAATCACTGCATTTATATAGCAGTGATTACTGTAGAAATGACAATGGTCCCAAAAATGTGTCAAAAATGTCCAATGTGTCCGCCACAATGTCGCAGTCACAATAAAAATCGCTGCCATTACTAGTAAAAAAAATAATAATAAAAAATTATTAATAAAAATGCCATAAAACTATCCCTATTTTGTAAACGCTTTAACTTTTGTGCAAACCAATCAATAATCGCTTATTGCGATTTTTTTTTACCAAAAATATGTAGACCAGGGGTTGACAAATTTGCTTGGAATCTAGGAGCCAGCTTAAAAAGTTAGGAGCCAGGTCCGTGACGACGATCCGGACCTGTCCCTGGCCTGACATGGAGACGAGTGAGGGGAAGATAGCAGCGCCGTCGCCGCCCCCCGTCTCCAAGTCATTGCCCATAGCTCTTAGAGGGACATTTTATTTTTTTCAAATGACAATTTTTTTTTCAATTGCATTTTAGTGTAAATATGAGATGTGAGGTCTCTCTGACCCCAGATCTCATATTTAAGAGGACCTGTCATGCTTTTTCTATTACAAGGGATTTTTACATTCCTTGTAATAAGAATAAAAGTGACACAACATTTTTTTTAAAAGAACAGTGGAAAAAAAAAAAGTTAAAATAAAGCAGAAAAAATAATAATTTTTAAACGCGCCCTGTCCTGCCCACATATAAAAATCGGTGTTCGAACCACACATAGGAGGTAGCGCCGTGATCGGTAGAGCGAGAGCAATAATTCTACCCCAGACCTCCTCTGTAACTCAAAACGTGCAACCTGTAGAATTTTTTTAAACGTCGCCTATGGAGATTTTAAAGGGTAAAAGTTTGTCGCCATTCCATGAGCGGGTGCAATTTTGAAGCGTGACATGTTGGGTATCAATTTACTCGGCGTAACATTATCTTTCACAATATAAAAAATAATTGGGCTAACTTTACTGTTGTCTTATTTTTTTATTAACTAAATTATTTTTCCCAACAAAAGTGCGCTTGTAAGTCCGCTGCACAAATACGGTGTGACAGACAGTATTGCAACAACCACCATTTTATTCTCTAGGGTGTTAGAATAAAAAATATATATAATGTTTAGGGGGTTCTAAATAAAGGGAAGAAGAGGCAGGTAATATAATACAGGCAGAGGAATCTTCATTAACATTGCTGGTTTGTCATACCAACGGCGACCACAAGAGGGCGCCAGATTCCATAAGGAATCATAGGACCGCAGAAGGCCTCAAAGCCGCGGCCTAAATTTTCGGCCGCCGGCGGAACGGCCCGACGCGATCACGCTGGGGGGGTCCACAGACACAGGATACCCCCAGCTGTGCTGCCCCAGGCGCGAGGTCGCTATTTCTAGTCGCCAATGCGACCTGGCGACCGGGTTTTGTCGAGCCCTGATGTAGACGAATACGAATTGGCCTAAACTGAGGGAAAAAAAAATGTTTTTTATATATTTTGGGGGGATATTATAACAAAAAGTAAACAATAATGCGTTTTTTTCAAAATTGTCGCTCTATTTTTGTTTATAGCGCAAAAAATAAAAACCGCAGAGGTGATCAAATACCACCAAAAGAAAGCTCTATTTGTGGGGGGGAAAAAAAAGTACATCAATTTTGTTTGGGAGCCACGTCGCACGACCGCGCAATTGTCAGTTAAAGCGACGCAGTGCCGAATCGCAAAAAGTGGTCTGGTCTTTGACCAGCAAAATGGTCCGGTCTGTAAGTGGTTAAAATACCACACAGATCTGAATATAGCCTTTAGTACGCTATATACAATTTGATTTCTCCTGACCAGTGTTCTGAATGAAGGAAATCACATATGAAAACAACATTGATGACTCTTCCCTGCCAGCTAGTGTATTCTGACAGCCTGGGCCCGTGGCTGCCCGAATACCTGAAAAGTGACTGCAGCTGATCAGCAGAGATGGCCTTGAGCGTGTTCGAAACCCCTTCATGCCCGATCCCGCCAGGAAGCCAACACTGCACACGGCTAATTACAGGCAATGAGGCATTTCCCAATTTGCAGCTACAGTGATTGAAAAACGGCTCACTGTCTGCAGTTAGCCCTATGCAGTGTCGGCTTCCAGGCGGGATTTGGCATGTGGGGCTTCGAACACGACCGAGCCCATCTCTAATCTTGCAAGCACATCTCTAATCAGCAGGCTGCAGGCACTGTTTGGCCAACAGTTTTTCGATTGAATTTGTTGAGCTGAGTGTTAACATGTTTGGTGTCTCTCTGATCCTTTGGTCTTACATATTTTTGTGTGATTACTTGTCACAAATGCGACTTTATCATAGCAGGTTTTATGGATATTATGTAGAGTGTAGGTCTTTGCCGTTCGATCTCAGGTTTAAAAAAATAAATAAATAAATCAGAATGTGTATTGCTTCAAACTATTTACAAACAGAAAGTTTAGGCTATCCTGCTAACCTAAGTTATACGAGTTTTGATGCCTCTGCTTTGTGTCTTGAGCTGCCTGTGTCTTTTTTTTTTTTTTTTTTTTTTTTTTTACGGCCACATGAACACTTGAGCAAAAAAAAAAAATATAAAAAATAAAAACACACACAAACCAGTTTTACAGACATTTTTGGGTTTCTAAACACCCCTCCATGTTGGCCTATGTGTCAATGTACTCATAGGCCTCTGTAGGAACTTGTAGGCATTAAAAAAAAAAAAAAAAAAAAAAATTTCCTGTTCAAGAGAAGAGCATTTTGGCAGAAAAAAAAAAAAAAAAAAACACCTGATGTGGGCAAAATGTGTCATTAAGTGCTAGGTGCATTTAGTACTTGAGCATTTTTGTTTTTAATTTCAATGCTAAGAGAAAATGAATATTCTGTCCAATGAAATAAAACGTCCAATCGTGTTTCCAAGAGCGCGACTTTGCTGGGGAAAAACATTTACAAAAGCCCCAGTGTGCATAAGATCTAAGGGTTTATCGATCTGGTCTGTAGTTTTTATCTATGGACATAAAAATTGAAATCTGATGATTTGCCAGGTTAACTTGTGAATTTTTGGGGAAGAAGGGTGGCACTGTGTTTAGTACAACTTCCCCATTCTGTCATTCTCTCCACTGAGTCTGGAGTTCATTACAGCTCATTAACATCACACCATCATTCTCCACTGGCTGACACCATACCTGCACCCTCCTCCATTGGCCACCACTGTACCTTGCAGAACTCTATGCACTCTATGATCATTCACACCAATTATTACAGAATTTGGTATTCATCCTCTTTGACCTGGCATAGTTATGCTGCTTTTGATATAAAATTGACTCTTAACAGGCTTATTATAAAAGAAAATGATGCAGATTCCCACTGGATCGCTTTTAGAAACTGCAGGAGTCACCGTGGTTCTCGGGCTTATCTGGGTGATCGGTAGCCCTGAGAACTGATCCAGCGGTTGCGGTAGCTGGTAACAGATGAGCGGAGGAAAGATGACCTCCGCTCATCTCTATGGTCTAGGAGGACCAGAGCAACATCATGACATCAGTTCCTGCCCAATGTAAACAAAGCCATTTTTTTTTTTTAAAGTATTAGATCAACGTTTTGTTTTTCGATCCAATGTTTTACATTGTAGAGGAGAGATTTGGGGTTCGAATGACCCCCCATTTCTCCATAGAGGAGGACTTGTCACTGCTTATTTTTAGCACAAGGAAATTGGAATGTTTACATTCCTTTTGATAGGAATAAAGAGTGATCAAACTTTGGTTTTAAATGGAACAGTCTAGTAACCTGTAGACATTTTTAAAGGATCGTCTATGTCGATTTTTTACGTACCATGACCGTGTGCAATTTTAAATATGACAACATGTTGGGCATTTAATTGGCGTAACATAATTTTTCATATTTTACCAAAAAAAGTACCAGTTACTTACCGGTAACTGTCTTTCTGGGAAATCTTCCAGGACGGCACACCTGAGAGATGAGAGGCTCCTCCCTACAGGAAACACAATCAATCGACAGCTGTTTTAAGTCCCCACCCTTCCCCTTGATCCTCAGTTTGTAGAGAAGTAACTCCTGAACCAGGTTCACAAGGGAAATCATTCCTCATAGGTACTCACCTTCTAGTGTTCTAGAATTTTCCCTCCTCCAACGGGCGGGAAGTAGGCCTGCCGTCCTGGAAGATTTCCCAGAAAGACAGTTACCGGTAAGTAACTGGTACTTTTCTCAAGTCATCTTCCAGGACGGCACACCTGAGAGGATAAACAAGTACCTCAGGCCTACCTTAGGGTGGGGCCACTGCAAAACCCTCTTGGCGAACCTTGGCTCTGCAGTGAGCTTTACCTCCACTCCATACGCTCATATGCTTGATGAAGGCATCTTAGCTGGATCATGCGGCTGATCTGCAGGTCTGCTCCACAGATGTTCCTGCCTTTTCCGCTTCAGATGCAGTATCTAGGTGAAATGGGCTCTTAAAAATGGAATCAGAAAACATGTTAAACTTGTAGGTTAGCAATGTTGCCTATCTCCACATCTAACAACCATGGCCTATTATGCCTGTAGGTGCTACTTAGAACCACTAAAAAGATAAATAAGAGACCTGTGTAAGACAAGGACACTACATTAATCAATAAGAGGGCCTGTCTTAACACTATCCTGTTGAGGGAAATAAAACTGCTTCCTTTTTATCTTTATGTCAGCAAAAGACTAAAGGGAAGCCTACTTAAGGGAAATAGATTAACAGAAGCTTGAACCCTGGGTTTAAGGCACGCCCAATCTATGTCCTTACTTACGCCTGAGAGCCTTCTTCAGGAGATTAAAGTCCCTAGCAGGAGTAGACTACCCATATTGCTATGTCTAGTTTTGCTAAAAGGGCAAAATGAAGGCCATGCACCGAGCCGAAACCTATTCGATCGGGTATACATCTTTATACTTCATCCTCAGGCCCTAATACTCCTCTGAACAGAGCTCTCCAAGTTCTTACTAAACAGGGCGATTCATTATCCCCTTCCTCCAGTGTCCCATAACCCTACAGGGCTTCAACCCTAGGAAATGGTTCTGGCATCCCTGAATGCAAGTGGTCAAGGTTTTCTGACATGTGGCAGCTGCAGCCCGAACTCCTGGCCCCTCCATGGAAAAGAAGGCTGAAATACAAAAAGGTGATACATGCATTAATAATATCACAAATAAAATGATCATAGATTGTGGGCACGGCACAATAGATTTAGACAGAAAGGACACAAGCATAGACAACAATGTTGTGTGCCTGAGTGTGACTAGCTAAACCAATATATCAAATATGGGAAGAGACCCAAATCTGAACCTCAACGTAGACAAACAGTCCTCATAGTCTGGTTTTCTGATGTGCTGCCAAGACGTAAAAACATTAAGACTCAAGCAAACCCTAAATGCTGCGTATTTCTTTAGTGCAGCTAGCTAGGTCATAACTGATATATAAATACGGAAAGGACAGGAACCCCCTTTACTGTTGTGCTTTACCTATGTACAGCAAAACAAGGCTATAAAGACAGAAAGACCCAAACTTCTATGTTGTGTATTTCTGACAAACCACCACAGTTATAAGATTAATATGAACACCAACTCCCGTGTTGTGCATTTCTGCTATGCCACAGGGAAAAATATGGAACACAAGACAATCCTTTCTGTCATGCACTTCTGTAGTGTAGTTCAGATAGAACCAACACTGAGAAAGGACACAAGCAACCTGCAGCATTGTGTTTTTCTGAAACAGAAAGCACCAACAAGCTTCAATCTTGAGTATTTCTGCTGTGCAACAACATAAAAGCAGACACTGAGGAAAAAGACAGACAGCCTTTACAGCTGCAATCTTTCTGGTCTGCTGCAAAATAAAACAATAACGCCATGATGAGTATTCCTGCTGTGTAGCAAAACCTCAATCAGAAGGGACAGATAAGTTTAGGGTTCCCACACCCGTGCGACCCAACCTGCGACTTGGGACTGCAAGACGCATGAGAAGTCATATACTATGGCTTCCAATGGGTACCATTTGTGTCTGTGCGACACCAGCAGTCCCTGATTCCTGGATCCACAGACCTCAAGATTACACAGGTCGCAGGGAAAAAAAAAACAAATAGCAATTTTCAGGTCGAACAAGTAAGGGGTCCCCAATGCTGTGACTCCCTGGAGGATTGCAGCCAACAAACCCCTGCTGTGTATCCCTAAGATGCAGAAAGGTAGATCCATGAGAAACACTGCTTAGCCTGATATACAAACGATAAGGCAGTAAATATAGGACATACAGGACACAAACATTCAATCTTTGTGTATGTCTGATGTGTAGCAATATACCAATACTGAGCAGAGAGGCCACCATCCTCAATGTGTCTCTCAGCTGAGCAGCAAAAACAAAATCAGAAAAAGACAAGCAATCTTCACTGCTGTGTCCTTTCTGATATGCAGCCAATAAGGCAGTATATGCAAGGCATAGAGGACAGACAACCTTCAATCCTGTGTATGTCTGATGTGCAACAATATAACAATTCTGAATAGAGATAGCACATGCATATTGAAGCGATTTGGCCTTGCGACTCAACATGTCAAATCGCATGGCTAAAATCAGCACAACACCACTTTGTGGTGCTACACGGATTACCAAAGGCAGTATATGTACTACACCTGGCAGGGGTTCAATTTGTATTTCTACTATGTAGCCCAACAAATTCGAACCATCAATTTTCACTGCTGCCTTTCTGATAAGGCAGTAATACAGGACACAAAACCTCACAGACCTTAATGCTGTATAAATCTGATGTGCAACAATAAAACACTATGAATAGAGATAGCACATCCATATTGAAATGATTTGTCATGCGACTCAACATGTCAAATCGCATGTTTAAACTCGGCAGCCATTGCTGTTAATAGCACTGTCTGAATCAGCACAGCGCCACGCAAATCAGGACCATCAGACTTCACTGCTGCCTTTCTGATAAGTAACCAACAAGGCAGTAAAACAGGACACAAAGCCCCACAGACAGACCTCAATCTTGTGTATGTCTGATGTGCAACAATATAACCATTATGAGCAGAGATGTCACCAGACACAATGATGTGCATTTCTGCTGTGCAACACAAAACCAGAAAGTACAGACCACCTTCACTGTTGTATTTTTCTGATCTGTAGCCAAACAAAGCAGTACCTTTAGTATATAAAGGACAGCAAACAAGCTTCAGTGCAGTGCACTTCTGATGTACAGCAATATAGACCTTATAAGCAGAGATGTCACAAATCTCAATGTGTATTTCTGCTGTGCCACAAAAACATCCCAGCAAGCACAAACCTTCACTACTGAGGTCTACTGGTGTGCAGCCAATGAGGAGTCATGGTCTATCCCTTTATGAAATAACCAACAGGCAATTTATTTCATAGGCATAGCCTGGGCTGTAGATACTAAACCTTCACCACCAGAGAAGGAACAGATCCTAAAATGGTTGGACACCCTACTATTAGTAGTAGTTGTTGTCCTACCTTACCTCCATAGACTGAGCAAACGCTAGCCAGCACATATCCAGGTGGTGCTGATTAGCAACTAAAGTCTCCAATGAGCCCAACCCTAGAGACCAATTTAAGACCTCTCTAGAAGAGGTGGTTACCAGTTTAGCCTGGGAGGTAAATAGCTATTTGCAGGCTTCAAATAATTAATTATGTAGCTCTTGCATAGGTTTGCACAGAAAATCCTCAATTAAAAGGATGTAGGGAGCGATCTATGGTGAATCGCCTTTAGATCTGCCACTGCGTGGATTGTAGCCCAAACCAATAAAAAAAGTTTCTTCTTACCTCCTACACTATAATATAAACACAGTGTAAAGGTGGAGTGGGAGGTTGGAGCTTATGAAAGTTAACTATAGCAGGCAACCCCCAAAAGGAGGATCTGTGACAAGGGAACCCCTACTGTGCCACACAGTAGCTTGGTCTCTGCCCATCCTTGAATGTTAGGTCAGCTTTTGAACATTGTGAAGCAACTTCAGATTCCTAGCAGCTGGGCTAATAGGGCCGGTAACCTAGTGCACCTGCTGACCAGGGGAGCTTCTGAATCCACCAACCACTGCCCAATTAATAACCTGTTCAGTGGTATACCTGGCCTGTAAGTAACTTTGTATCTACCAGGTCCCCTCTGTACGCTATATTCATCCCTACTAAATGTACCACAACTGGGCATGTAGGGAGAGGCTGGCAACCTACTGCTGCGATAACCACAGTGTCTCTGCTGTAAGAGGGAGCTGTGGCTGGTGGTTTTAGCAGTGGCGTCTGCGCTATTTGTATCCCGACCCCAGGTTCTGCACTGCACCAGTCAGTATATACACGGGGAAGGGGGAGCAATGGCCTACCTACCTCTTTCTCATCTGAAGTGGTTTAGGCACACTCGTTCCTCTGCACCACCTGTCCACCATACAGCTTCTCTGATGTAAGAGGGAGCTGCGGCTGGTGTTTTTAGCAGAAGCTTAAGGGCTATTTGAATCCAGACCCCAGGTGAGATCTCAAATGCCCAGGAACCCTCTGGCTGGAATTGGGGATTTTGCAGCTAAATTCCCACGGCAAAAGGAAAGTAAAGTACTCACCGTTGTCGTCTTCCTCTTTTTGCCACAGCCAGCGGGCTTGCTTTTCCATCCTTATGGTCCACACGCAAGGAGGATAGCCGCCAAAGTGCTCCCCCCCCCCCAACTGCTGTCCCCATAGGGAAGTCAGTCTATATACATGGGGGGGGGGGGGGGCAATGCCTTCCATTCCTCATTCCCATCTTCATATCTGAGGTGGTTAAGGCAGACATCCACCGTAGTAAACTGGTGCCTCCTCGCTCTAGAGAAAGGAGGATGTGGGCGCCTGCTCCTACTGACTCTCAGCCTTCCCTCCTGGGTAAGAACGCCGCTGCCATTTTCCCGAAGTTTGAAAATGACGCGGGTGCTTGTTGCCACGCCCTCTCCGGCAGCCCACGCGAGCTACCGGGGACCCAGGAGTCGGGGACAAGCCCCCTGGAAAGAACCGATGGCCAGCACCCCCGTCTGAACAGCCACCTGTACAGGTAAGGAGGGGGGAGACAGGATAATGGCCCCTGAAGTTCTGGGTACACCACTGTACCCAGGGTCCTTCAGCTCTCAGGGGGGCTCTTCCAATTTCTGCTGCCCGCCCTGAGGAAAAGATAGGGGAACCCCCCAGGAAGGACAAGAATATCCTACCAGACCCAGAGGCTTCCCAGGCTTGTGGTCTGGCTCCCAGGGGGAGACCACCAGCCCCAGGCTTCGGGTCATTTGGAAAAAAACAAACAGTTTCGCTGTGTAGGGAGAAACACAATCAAAAACTGAGGATCAAGGGGAAGGGTGGGGACTTAAAACAGCTGTCGATTGATTGTGTTTCCTGTAGGGAGGAGCCTCTCATCTCTCAGGTGTGCCGTCCTGGAAGATGACTTGAGAAAAAATTTTTTGAAATCATTTGTCGGTGTATAACACGCACACACCCAATTTTAGGAGGGAAGTTTAATTAAAATGCAAGTGTTTTTCCATAAAGGACTTTGAAGTAAAATTTCACAGCTCATGAATGCACCCTGTTCAGTGCCCATCTGCAGCCTATAAATTGACCAACAATGCAGCCTCACCTTTCCCATCATTGTAGCCTCACCAGTGTTGGATTATCCCTGCTGTCTCAGAGAAGAGGAGCGAGTGCCGCTGAATTACAGAGCCGCGATTTCCTGGGTACCTGGCACTCCGTCATTCACAGCCACGCCTCCTGGCCCTGCTCATATGATAGGCAGAACAGTGGCCCAATGTGGGACCAGGAGGCGTGGCTGAGTGACAAAGCGCCAGGTGCACAGGAGATTGCGGCACTATGCAATTCAGCGGAGCCCGCCCCTCTTCCCTCAGAGACAGCAGGGATGTGTGTGTGTGTGTGTGTGTGTGTGTGTGTGTGTGTGTGTGTGTGTGTGTGTGTGTAAAATTGTATTCATTAACAGTTTCCCTACTGGCCACAGTACAGTGCCTTGCGAAAGTATTCGGCCCCCTTGAACTTTTCAACCTTTTGCCACATTTCAGGCTTCAAACATAAAGATATAAAAAAATTTATTTTTTGTGAAGAATCACCAACAAGTGGGACACAATTGTGAAGTGGAACGAAAGCTATTGGATTTTTGAAACTTTTTTAAACTAATAAAAAAAATGAAAAGTGGGGCGTGCAAAATTATTCGGCCCCCTTGTGTTAATACTTTGTAGAGCCACCTTTTGCTGCGATTACAGCTGCAAGTCGCTTGGGGTATGTCTCTATCAGTTTTGCACATCGAGAGACTGAAATTCTTGCCCATTCTTCCTTGCAAAACAGCTGGAGCTCAGTGAGGTTGGATGGGGAGAATTTGTGAACAGCAGTTTTCAGCTCTTTCCACAGATTCTCGATTGGATTCAGGTCTGGACTTTGACTTGGCCATTCTAACACCTGGATACTTTTATTTGTGAACCATTCCTTTGTAGATTTTGCTGTATGTTTGGAATGATTGTCTTGTTGGAAGATAAATCTCCGTCCCAGTTTCAGGTCTTTTGCAGACTCCAACAGGTTTTCATCCAGAATGGTCCTGTGTTTGGCTGCATCCATCTTCCCCTCAATTTTAACCATCTTCCGTGTCCCTGCTGAAGAAAAGCAGGCCCAAACCATGATGCTGCCACCACCATGTTTGACAGTGGGGATGGTGTGTTGAGGGTGATGAGCTGTGTTGCTTTTACGCCAAACATATCGTTTTGCATTGTGGGCAAAAAGTTCGATTTTGGTTTCATCTGACCAGAGCACCTTCTTCCACATGTTTGGTGTGTCTCCCAGGTGGCTTGTGGCAAACTTTAGATGAGACTTTTTATGGATATCTTTGAGAAATGGCTTTCTTCTTGCCACTCTTCCATAAAGGCCAGATTTGTGCAGTCTACGACTGATTGTTGTCCTATGGACAGACTCTCCCACCTCAGCTGTAGTTCTCTGCAGTTCATCCAGAGTGATCATGGGCCTCTTGGCTGCATCTCTGATCAGTCTTCTCCTTGTCTGAGCTGAAAGTTTAGATGGACGGCCAGGTCTTGGTAGATTTGCAGTGGTCTGATACTCCTTCCATTTCAAAATGATCGCTTGCACAGTGCTCCTTGGGATGTTAAAAGCTTGGGAAATCTTTTTGTATCCAAATCCAGCTTTAAACTTCTCCACAACAGTATTACGGACCTGCCTGGTGTGTTCCTTGGTCTTCATGATGCTCTCTGCGCTTTCAACAGAACCCTGAGACTATCACAGAGCAGGTGCATTTATACAGAGACTTGATTACACACAGGTGGATTCTATTTATCACCATCAGTCATTTAGGACAACATTGGATCATTCAGAGATCCTCGCTGAACTTCTGGAGTGAGTTTGCTGCACTGAAAGTAAAGGGGCCGAATAATTTTGCACGCACCACTTTTCAGTTTTTTATTTGCTAAAAAAGTTTAAAATATCCAATAGATTTCGTTCCACTTCACAATTGTGTCCCCACTTGTTGGTGATTCTTCACAAAAAATTTAAATTTTATATCGATGTTTGAAGCCTGAAATGTGGCAAAAGGTTGAAAAGTTCAAGGGGGCCGAATACTTTCGCAAGGCACTGTATATATACACCTCGCAGTGGGAAGCCGTTATACCAGAATCCTGGTTGATGTTACAACCATGATCCTGGTATCAGTTTTTAGTGCTGACAATTCTCTTTCAAGTAAAAGTAATCTGAGCGGCTAAGCAGCCACTGGCATACTTTTATAGGTGGCAGAAGGGGGTCACACCCGCCGCCTTTATCGGGCTCTCCCAAGCAATCGGGAAGCCCAGTAACGATGCAGCCAGCAGCATCCAGCTCCGGACTCACAATGAGAGGCACAGAAGTGGTTCCCCCCCACTGTGTGACATCAGAACCTGGAAGTGAAGACTACGTCATCATTTCCGGTTTTGGCCCTTAGTGGACATTGAAGCAACCAATGAGACCGATCCGTTTCTGACTGGCTGCATTGGAGTCCAAAGTATAATAAATAGATTTTTTATGCATTTTCCCCAACACAGTGGCGAATGCACCATTTGGTCCTGAGCACATATGTAAACAGTGATTACACCACACATGTAAGGTACCACAAACTTCAGAGATTCTAGCACCAGACCTTTTGTGCCAATCTAAACTTGTAACCTGAAAAAGGCTTTTAAAGCACTGTCGTTTGTCACCATTTCATAAGTGTGAGCCATCTTAAAAAGTGTGACATGTTTGGCATCTATTTACTCTGTGTATCCTCTTATATTTTACCATAAAAATTGCATATTGTGTTTACTAAAGTTCATTAACCACTTCCCGACCAGCGCACGACGATGTACGTCGACAGAATGGCACGGGCAGGCATATTGGCGTACATGTACGTCCAATATTCGTTGCCGCCGTGCCATCGGGAGCGCGCCGCCGGCGGCGCGCTCCCGCGCTGGTCGGGACCCCCGTGAGTCCGGTCGCGGGACCCGCAGACTCGATCGCCGCAGGCATCCCCGCAATCGTCTCACGGAGCGGCCGAATGGAGGAAATGCTGTATAAACAAAATTTTTCCATTCTGCCTAGCAACTAGTGACGCTGATCTCTGCTCCATGTGATTGGAGCAGAGATCAGTGTACACTAAATGAAAGCCCAACCCCCCCACAGTTAGTAACACACCCCTAGGAACACTTAACCCCTACACTGCCACCCACTGGTTAACCCTTTCACTGCCAGTGTCATTTACACAGGAATCACTGCATTTATATAGCAGTGATTACTGTATAAATGACAATGGTCCCAAAAATGTGTCAAAAATGTCCGATGGGTCCCCCACAATGTCGCAGTCACAATAAAAATCGCAGATCGCCGCCATTACTAGTAAAAAAAAAAAAAAAAAAATTATTAATAAAAATGCTATAAAACTATCCCTATTTTGTAAACGCTATAACTTTTGCGCAAACCAATCAATAATCGCTTATTGCGATTTTTTTACCAAAAATATGTAGAAGAATACGTATCGGCCTAAACTGAGGGAAAAAAATGTTTTTTGATATATTTTTGGGGGATATTTATTATTACAAAAAGTAAAAAATAATGCGTTTTTTTCAAAATTATCGCTACATTTTTGTTTATAGCGCAAAAAATAAAAACCGCAGGGGTGATCAAATACCACCAAAAGAAAGCTCTATTTGTGGGAAAAAAAGGACGTTAATTTTGTTTGGGAGCCACGTCGCACGACCGCGCAATTGTCAGTTAAAGCGACGCAGTGCCGAATCGCAAAAAGTGGTCTGGTCTTTGACCAGCAAATTGGTCCGGTCTGAAAGTGGTTAATGTGTATTTTTTCCCTAAAAGCAACAATCGCTATTTTATTCTCCAGGGCCTTTGCAGGGAATTTTTTTTATATAATTATTTGGGGGTTCTAAATTTTCTAGCAATTAAAACACAGATTTTTAGATATATGAGAGAAGCGTCAAAATTGGCCCGGTAGGCAATGCAAAGAAGTAGTGGTCCCCAATGGTGGAAATGGTACCAGTAAAGTACCTGGGTGAGTATGGGGGTTAAATCGCCTTGCATGCCAATCAAAATGGGCAAAGAACATCATCCAAAAAAAGACAGTCCTGGTGTTGGCGAGGGACCTCTTTTCTCTAGACTGTCCAGGACAAGACTAGAGAGAAAGACTCCACCTCCGAAGGCAGGAACCAATTAAATCCATAAAGGGCAGCTCCCATCCCTCTTCCACAGTCTTTGCGTTTGCTCCACTAAAGGAGGAGGCTGGATGGAGCTCCCCATTCCCTGAGCCTAGTTAGGGCTGCCTAAGGAGCGGGGGAAGGAGGTCTCTAGGTACCTTTTTACAGGGATAGCAGGCATCCAAGTCCCCTGGTCAGGCTTGCTGGAAGCTGGTACCGGCACCGTCCTCCATAGGTAGCCCAGGGAGGGCTGTCACTCCCTGCATGGATCTCACAGCAATCTGCTGGGCTGGATACTGTGGTATCCTGGCAAGTCCAGCGGGGAGAGGGCGTAGGCCTCGAGTTCCAGCCTGTGGAACGCAGGAGGAGGGTGGGGACTTCCGGCATATCACTTTCGCGCGGTGAGAGTGGATGTCAGAGCCATGGTGGTTTATTTTAAACCAGCCACGGCAAGCACACGGTCCTGGTCCACCGATGGCACTGGCGATGCTCCAGAAGGACAGCATGGACCCAGCAGAGCCAACTGGCAGCAGTGCCGGCCCACCTCAGGTAGGCAGACACTGGGGTAGTTTTGGCCTACAGGGCTAAGAGGGGGGGGGGGGGGTAGAGAGGCTTAGTACTAGGTACGTCTTCACCCTTCCCCCCTTGGTGAGACAGGACGGAGGCTAAAGAGTCTTGTGAAACTGGTCAGCAGTTGGTGTGGTTGCACATAGGTGTTGGTGAAGGTGCACACACACCTTTTGCCAACAAGTGTGTGTGTGTGTGTGTGTGTGTGTGTGTGTGTGTGTGTGTGTGTGTGTGTGTGTGTGTGTGTGTGTAAGCAGCATGTCCTTGTTTTCTGCCTTCCTTCTCTTGGACTGAGAGGAAACTCAGGTCAATAGCTGCAGTCCATCTAAAAAGGCAGTGGACAATCATCTGGTGAACTTTGAGCCAACACCATGTGTACAAATCAAAATGGTCACTGAACAGGAAAGTCTTCCAGCTAGTGGCAGAGAAATGGGGCCTTCCAGAGGTGGACTTGTTTGCCAACAAGTCAAACGCCAAGGTTCTAGTGTACTGCTCATTGGAAAGAGAAGTGGGGCCAAGGGGATAGATGCCTTGGCCCAGAAGTGGGCATTTTGCCTATGCTACCCCTTCCCCCCGTTCAAATGCATTCCCCTGGGCCTGAGAAAGTTTGTTCAAGAGCGCACCACAATGATCCTTATGGTCCCGTATTGGCCGAAGAGGCTTTGGTTTTCCAGATCCTCCCCTCATGCTGCCAAAAATACAGACCCAGAAATAAAATAAAGGGGCTCTCAGACAGGGTGGTAAATACAATTCTTTCCAGTAGAAAGAATGTAATCCAAGCAATTTACATTAAATCTTGGAAAGTTCTCCGTTCACCAAGAAGGTGTCTGCAGACATTCCAGCTGTTTTGGAGACGGCGCAGACCAAGGACTGGCCATTAGTACATTGAAAGTTCAGGTATCGGCCTTCTCCGTTTTTTGTTTTTTTTGGAGCAACCCCTGGCGTTAGACCCGCTAGTTAGCAGATTCTTTAAGGGGTTAGCCAGGACTAGGCTCATTCCATTCAAAATTCTGCCAAAATGGGATTTGTTGACAGTATTGCAAGGTTGGATAAAACGGTTGCAAGTCGAAAGAGCTGTCCTTAACCCCTTCCCGCCGAGCGTACGCAGATGTGCGTACTCGGCTTTCGGGGGTTATACTGGGATGATGCCCGCAGCTGCAGGCATCATCCCAGTACCATTGTTTAGAGCGGGCAATCGGCTTTCTGGGGGGTTAACAACCGATGTGGCTAAAAGCCGCTCGATTGTTATCCCAGAGGAGCAGGAGGGGAGGTCCCCCCCCCTCGCCGCACCTCATTCCAGTCTCCTGGATGTAAACGTGGAAGCGCGTCACAAAGTCACTTCCTGTTTACTCGGCTACCAATTGCGTCGGTTTTTTAAAAATATACAGTATTGGGATACACCGTTTTTGGTGATCAGAATACTTTGAAGTTGATTTTTTGGGGGGGTTTCATTTGTGGTATACACATGCCATGTGAGAAAAATAACCTATTACAATTTTGTGGAAATTTTTTTTTTTTAAAAATCTTAATTTTGCAAAGAATTGTGGGAAAAAAATGACATCAGAAAGCTCACCATGCCTCCTACTAAATACCTTGGAATGTCTACTTTCCAAAAAGGGGTCATTTGGGGGGTATTTGTACTTTCCCAACTTGTTCGGGTCACAAGAAATGAGATAGGCACCAGTACATCAGATGTGATCAATTTTGTATGATTCGCACCACAGTTTGTAGACTCTCTAACTTTCACAAAGACTAAATAATATCCACTAATTTGGGTTATTTTTGCCAAAGATATGTAGCAGTATAAATTGTGGCCAAAATGTATGAAGAAAAATTAATAATTTGCATAATTTTGTCACAGAAACAAAGAAATATGCGTTTTTTTTTCAAAATTTTCAGTCTTTTTTCATTTATAGCGCAAAAAATAAAAACCCCAGAGGTGATCAAATACCACCAAAAGAAAGCTCTATTTGTGGGAAAAAAAGGACAAAAAATTCATTTGGGTACAGTGTTGCATGACTGAGTAATTGTCATTCAAAGTGTGAGAGCACCGAAAGCTGAAAATTGGTCTGGGTAGGAAGGGTGTTTAACCACTTCCCACCCGGCCAATGCATATATACGGCCGGGTGGGAGCCGTCTACTCCCGATAGGCCGTTCAGGAACGTCCTTCAGGAGTAGCGGGATCGCGCGCGCGCTCGCGCAGCGGCGCGATCCCGATGTGCTCGTGTCACCCGGACACGGCACATCTCAGATCGGCAGGAGGGCTCTGTGATTGGCCCTCCTGATCACATGACGGCCGTGTCCAATCACGGCCGTCATGTGATGTAAACAAACAGCCGGTTGCTAGGCAATCGGCTCTCCTCTCCTCACACGGAAGTCACCGCTGAGGAGAGGAGAGCAGAACGCTGCAGCCGGCTGATGATCAGTGAGTATGGGCTGCTTTTTACAGCTTTTTACTCACTGATCATCAGTGTAGTGTAAACACACAACACACCACACAGTACAAACACAGTCCCCACATATGTCCCCAAAACACACATGTCCCCAAAACATATGTCCCTAATAATAAAAACATGTCCCCCACATATGTCCCACTAAAATCACATGTCCCAATGATTATCTGCACACATATGTACGTGATCACCTGCACACATATGTACATGATCATTTGCGTACATATGTCCGTGATCACACAAACCAATTATTATACACTTAACGGAATTTTTTTTACCAAAAACATGTAGCAGAATACATTTTGGCTTAAATTTATGACAAAATTTGATTTTATTGGATTTCTTTTCAAATAGAAAAAAGAAAATATTGTTTTTTTTCCAAATTTCCGCTATTTTTGCGCTTATATCGCAAAAAAAAAAAAAACGGAGTCGTGAATAAATAACACCAAAATAAAGCTCTATTTGTGTGAACAAAATGATAACAATTTCATTTGGGTACAGTGTAGCATGACCGCGCAATTGTCACTGAAAGCGCTAGAGCGCTGAAAGCTGAAAATTGGGCTGGGAAGGAAGGGGGTGAAAGTGCCCTGTATTGTAGTGGTTAAAGAGGGATTCCACCTAAAAAAAAAAAAATATTAAAAACCAGCTGCTATAAATACTACAACTGCTGACTTTTAATAAATGGACACTCACCTGTCCCGGGTTCCAGCGATGCCGGCAGCCGAGGCCGATCGATCGCTCGGCTCTCGGCTGCTGCCGCCACCATTCTAGGTGAGGGAATCAGGAAGTGAAGCGAATCGGCTTCACTTCCCGGTTCCCTACTGCGCATGCGCGAGTCGCGCAGTGCAATAGGAATTGTCCGCGCTGTCACTGGGACCCGTGTGTCCCAGCAGACAGCGGGGCAGGACAGGAAAAGACAGACTCCCATGGGAGTCTATGCCCGGAAGTGGGTGTAAATACCTGTCTTTGACAGGTATCTCCACCCCCCACCCCCCTGTAAGGTGCCAATTGGGACACCGGAGGGGGGGAGGGTTCCGATCAGCGGAAGTTCCACTTTAGGGTGGAACCCCGCTTTAAGTGCCCAGTAAGCAAGTGGTTAATATCACTGTAAAGTGCATTGTTTCCAAAACAACTGAGTTTTGCAAGCGTGACATAAATAAAAATAAAAAATGCAACACCCACCATTTTATTCTATAGGGCCTCTGCTAAAATATATTATATATATATATATATATATATATATATATATATATATATATATACACACACACACACACACACACATACACACACACACATAGTATCTCACAAAAGTGAGTACAACTCTCACATTTGTGTAAATATTTTATTATATCTTTTCATGTGACAACACTGAAGAAATGACACTTTTTGCTACAATGTAAAGTAGTGAGTGTACAGCTTGTATAACTGTGTATAACAGTGTACATGCAGTCCCCTCAAAATAACTCGACACACAGCCAATAATGTCTAAACCACTGGCAACGCTCAGACATCTATTTCACACACACACACACGATATATAGATTATAATAAATAAAAAAAAAAAAAATATATATATATATATATATATATATATATATATATATATATATATATATATTTGTGTGTGTACATATATTTTATACACACATATATGATATAATATATAAACACACATATATATATATATATATATATATATATATATATATATATATATATATATATAAAACAAATGTATTTTAATTTTTTTGCTAGAAGTGGATTCTCCCATGTATGGGAGGTGATGTAGTAGACATTATTGTCCTGTGTGTATGGAGGAGACAAGTGTCACCCCCTGATAAGCCTGCAGTAATTCCTGCACTCAGTGATAGACATGTGCACACACATATACAGTCCATTAGAAGTGTACAGTAGTTTATATAGTAGTATATACAGCACATTGTATAACAATCCCGATCGTGTAATGACATGCGCGGTGACAGAAGACTGTCCATGTCGCTGAGCCCTGTCCGGTGCCGGGTGACAGATGTCCCAGCAATTAGTTAATGATCCATCACCCAGACACACCGGAGAGCCGCCAGCATCCCTCGCCCGGCTGACACACGTCACTCACCTGAGCCAAGCGGCGGACAGAGAACGATAACATTGTCCTACGGATCGCACAGCACCCGGGCCTCCCGCACACCTCTGATCAGCACCGGGGAAACACGTGGGACTGAGCATGCGCACTATAAATCCGCCACGCTGCTACTGTCGCTGTATGTGGATATGCGCATGCGCCGCGCCCGAGCTGTCTCCTAGGAAGTGTAGCTTACCCCCTCAAATCCCTACGCCTGGACACAGTTTGTGCAACTTTATTCTGGTTCAAACTAGCAGTTGGTGTAATGCAGCTGAGATCAGTGCAGCGATGATGTGCTGAGTTAGGTGGATTTTACTGTTTCCTTATACAGTGTAATCGCAGAGCGCACGGTGCGACACAGTGGATTGCCACTCGCTGTGCTGCGCCGAAAGTAGTGCTCGGATACAGTCATCTAGAGTCCAAGGTGCCGAACTGCGTCCCCCCCAGGGGGCCAACCTTTTATAGGCTCCATTCACATCTGAGCTGTCTGATTTACAGGCAGAATCGCCACGATTAAAATAGTGGCAAATCGCAGGATGCCGTGCGCTCTCCATCACTTCCAATTGGCACCCCCAATCGCAGTATAATCACGAGAAGCCTGTCATTCAAAAGAAGTACAAGGACTTAACGATTGGGGTGCCATTGGAAGTGACGGGGAGCGAATGGCGACCCGCGATTTTACGCTTTTTGAAATTGCAGTAATTCTGCTTGTGATTTGGATCACTCAAATGTGAACGGAGCCTTAAAGCCAAGCCCCAACACTTTAGAAGCCTGGGACACCTTTGGGTGTGCATAGTATGCCCAGCGAACAGTGGGAGTGGCCAAATTGCTCTTGCTGACATCAGCTTCCTGTCTCCCCCCCCCCCCCCCCCCCGTGATGCTGCACCTGCCCCCAGACCACCACCTGCAGCTCCAGGACAGATTTGTGTTATTATCTTGGTTACTTGGAGAGCCACAGCCCGGTCTGAATAATGTGTCCGGGTTTCAGTCCACCTAAAACCCGGATACATGATTCAAAACCTGGACTGTCCGGGTGTATCCCAGACAGGTGGCAACCCTACCCTCCCTCACCCCAAGATGTATGAGCATCGTGTGTCAGCAAAAAATCCCCCCACAAAAACACTAAGCACTAATCAGCATGCTCACCCCCTAAGCAAAAATTCCTCCTCCTACCAGTGCAACCCTACTGCCCCCCCCCCCCCCAAGATGTATGAGCGTTATGTGTCAGCAAAATTCCCTCCACAAAAAGCACTGAGCGCTAATCTGCAAGCTCACCCCCTAAGCAATAATATAAATCCACCCTTCTCCCAGTACAAATCCACCCCCTGCTGAAAAAAACTCTCTCAGTACATGTCTTCACCCCCCCCCCCCCCCACCCAAAAAAAAAAAAATATTCAATCCTCCTAGCCTAAATGCTCTACCCCTAAAATTTCCCCTACGAGTAAACATCTTCTCACCCACTTCAAATCCCCCCTCCCAACACAGATCCCCCCCAAATCCCCGCTCCTAGCACAAATCTGCTCCCCCCCAACACAAATCCCCCCAAATCCTCACTCCCCTTCCCAAAGTTCACCCCCACCTCACATGATACCACAGTGCCCAGAGCAGCAGCGCCTCCTACCCACCCCTTGTCTAGGAAGGGTTTCAAAGCCATTTCTAAGGCTTTGGAACTCCGGCGAACCATGGGGAGAGCCATTATCCACAAATGGAGATAACTTGGAACAGTGATGACACTTCCCAGGAGTAGCCGGCCTACAAAAATTACTCCAAGAGCATGACAACGACTCATCCAGGAGGTCATAAAAGAACCCAGAACAACATCTAAAGAACTGCAGGCCTCACTTGCCTCAGGTTAGATCCTTGTTCATGATTCAACAATAAGAAAGAGACTGGGCAAAAATGGCATCCATGGGAGAGTTCCAAGGCCAAGGCCAAAGCCACTGCTGACCTAAAAGAACACAAAGGAGGTTATTTATGAAAAGCAAATCCACTTTGCACTGCAAGTGCACTTGGAAGTGCAGTCGCTCTAAATCTAAGGGGAAGATCTGAAATGAGTGGAAGCTCTAATTAAGCCTCAGTTCACACTAGCATGGCGTGTGGGAAACCCGCAATCCGTACATTTTTCCCACACAGCATTCAAATCGCACTGCCTTTGTGATCTGCAGCGAGTGCAATCTTAATGACACTCCAAACACCCCCATTAGCCTGCACCAGATCGCATTGGTCCAAGAGGACCATGCAATCCAGTTGCAGTGTATTCTCAAAATTGCTGCATGCACGACTTTGGTACTGATGTGGTCCAATTTGAAAATGAATGGGCTCAAAACGCACCACACTAAATAACATGTGAATTGTACAGGAATGTGGTGTGATTCCTGTGCAATTCATATGTAATTCATAGTGGCTATCTGCTTAAAATTATTAGCTAGAATTTGGCCTCAATTTGTTTAGTGTATCTAAATCTGCTAGTACAGCTAACACTCCCTTTAGACTGACAATGCTGCTGTTCAAAGGTGCCCCCTGTGCTCCTTCATCCAGACTGGGTAAACTCTAATACAGGAGATATGTTACTGGCCAGATCACCAGCTGAAAACAGAAGGAAGAGAGTCAGCTGATGCAGGTACTGGTGCAATGCTCTTCAAGATCCTTAGAAAAAAAAAATATTTGTATTTATTGGTGTATAACACCCTGAAATTCAGGTGCAAATAGCGTGTGCGTGTTATACACCAATACTTCCATTTTAGCTGCCTAGGAGGGGACAGGGAGGGAGGCGGGACGAGCGCTGTCAGATTATATACAGTGAGAATCTCCTGTTTACTTGGTGGCCTCTGTAAATAGGAAGTCCTGTCTCCTGGGCCGCCATTGGACCACTGTCCTGTCTATCATAGGAGATTCTCACTGTATGTAATCTGTCGGAACTCATCCTGCCCCCTCCCTGTCCCCTCTAGGCTGCAGGTGGGCATCGATCAGACTGCACTGATGACAATGGCGAGGCTGCTGCATTGATGACAATGGCTAGGCTGCTGCATTGATGGCACTTGTGAGGCTGCTGCATTGATGGCACTTGTGAGGCTGCTGCACTGATGGCACTTGTGAGGCTGCTGCATTGATGGCACTTGTGAGGCTGCTGCATTGATGGCACTTGTGAGGCTGCTGCATTGATGGCACTTGTGAGGCTGCATTGATGTGGACTGATGAGGCTGCATTAATGACACTTGTGAGGCTGCAGATGGGCACTGACCCTTATTTTGCTTTAAAGTTCCTTTTTTAAAATGTAAGGTTTTTTTCCTGAAACTTCCCTCTTAAATTGAATGTGCATGTTATACACCTGTGCGTGTTATACATCGATTAATATGGTAATAAATGCACATATTTTACCTGCAAAAAAAGTAGCATTTTTTATTTTTATTAAAAGGTGAACGTAGCCTTTAAATCCTCGTAGTCTACACATCACATGACCAGCAGTGCAGATCATAATATTAAGGCCCCCTCACACTGTTGTTCCATTGTGGGGCTACTTCATACAAGTTACTATGTGTTGCATTACAGCAGACATTTCATCAAGCTGCAGAAAGCATTATTGGAAACGCCAAGCATTGCCTGTAAAGGTGGCTGATCCTATTACTTTTTTCCAGAGGCTGCAAGGATAACTGCACTTACATGACATTTATAGTAATACTGCAGTTATCCTTTAACAGCTTGCGACAAACATTGTTGGTTCAAAGCAACCTTTGGCTTTCACTGAACCTAAACCCATCCAGATGTTTGCTGGAGGATTACTCCAATCATGAGAGTGTACAATCGTTTACTTGTAGCAAGCATTTTCCAAATGGCAACTCTTCCATACATTTTAGATATTTGAAGCCCATGGTGTACAGTTTTTACTAAGCCTCAGATTATTCAGTTCTATGTTATTTTTAAAAATTGTACCTAAAGTGATACTAAAGTTAAAACATTTAATTAACGCATCATACTTACCTGCTCTATGTAATGGTTCTGCACAGAGCAGCCCCGATCCTCCTCTTTTGGGGTCCCCTTCTGATTGCCCCCATAGCAAGCCGCTAGCTATGGGAGCACTCACGCATGCTCCCTCCCTAGCCCTGCTCTGTGGGTCAATAAGATACACCAAGCAGGGCTCTGCCCTGCCCCTGTTCCCTCCTCACTGGCTGTGATTGACAGCAGCAGGAGCCTGCACCAATAAGGAGGCAGAGAACCGGGAGAGAAGCTACTGTCGTCCACATCACTGGATCAAGATCAGGCTTAGGTAAGTATTAAGGGGGAGTTGCACACTGAAGGTTTTTTACCTTCATGCATAGAATGCATGAAGATAAAAAAAAACCTTCAGCCTTTAGAATCACTTTAAATTGCTGTCCTGTACAGAGTGTCCCTGCTGCAACAACTGCTCCTTTTAAGGCTACTTTCACATTGAGGCGCCTGTAAAGCGTCTCTCCTGTCACAGCATCTTTGGGGTGCTTTAGGATCAGTGTATACAGTAGTAACTGTCATATAGAGCAGTGGTCCCCAACCTTTTTGGCACCGGGGGGCCGGCGTAGTTGAAGAAAATTGTGCCAAGGCCCAGGGGGGTGTATGCGGCTTTTCGCGGGCAATTTATCAGGGCGATGGCTGGCGTTGGCGCTTCAATCATCCCGGCACCATCATTGATATGATGTTAGGATGATTGAAGCGCATTATTTCTATTATTACATTGTAATATATAATGAAATAGTTCAACTCACCATAACGCAGAATGTGCCTGAGTGCCACTTGCCACGTCGCCTGTCACCAGATGCAGATTGTCACTTTCCACATCGCCTGCCTTCAGATGCAGCTTGTCACTTTCCACGTAGCTTGTCACCAGAAGCATTTTGTCCCTTGCCACGTCGCCTGCCACCAGATGCTATTTTGTCCCTTGCCATGTCACCTGCCACCAGATGCAATTTGTCCTTTGCCACGTCACCTACCACCAGATGCGGATTGTCACTTGCCATGTCGCATGCTTTCATATGCAGCTTGTCACTTGCCACGTCACCTGCCACCAGATGCAATTTGTCCTTTGCCATGTCACCTGCCACCAGATGCAATTTGTCCCTTGCCACGTCACCTGCCACCAGATTTGGATTGTCACTTGCCACGTCCCCTGCCATCAGATGCAGCTTGTCATTTGCCACGTTGCTTGCCACCAAATGTGGATTGTCACCTGCCACCACATGACGGTTGTCACTGCAGTGGTGGCAGCACAGGTGTGCACATTAGTTCAGAGGCAAACCTGGACTAGTGAGTAGTAAGGAAGAACAGCGGTAATGGGGGGGGGGGGGGTGCGGGCAGTGAGAGATGATCTCATCTCTCTGTTCCCCACATCACCTCCAGCATTATAGCATCCCACTGTGAGCGTGGAAGAGCGGCAATGCAGGCGGGGAGCGGTTGGAGATGATCTCATCTCTCTGCTCGCTCGCCTCCGTATAGCGGCCCCGCTGTGAGCACGGAACAGCGGTGATGCGGGCAGGCGGTAAGAGATGATGTCATCTCTCTGCCTGCTCCGCCGCCGCTCATCAGAGACAGTGCAGCCTTCGCGGCCCGGCTGCAAGCAGGCCACGGCCCGGGGGTTGATGACCCCTGATATAGAGTATGCAATGGTATAACACAGGGGTTCATATACAAAGAACATTACAGTCCTGCCTCATGGAAAACCATAAGAATTGAGTTCAGTATTGTGGAAAAGCATTGGAGGTATGAAAATATTCCCACTGAAGCAAAGTGACCGGGAGTATCTCATCTGTTCCATGGAGTATATGGCATTCATTTTGCAGACCCAGGAGTTCCGATCATGGCGGCCATGATCATGTGCCGTAACAGATCCTTATGAATGGCTTTGAAAAAGCCCGGGAATATGGATAGAAAGGAGATACATATATTGGATTGTAAGGATGTGTCCATGATCTTATTATTAGTCCAGAACATTTTAGAGCAGAAGTGAACCATCATTAGTCAATCGGGGAAAGGAAAAAAATAGGGGGGAAGATTGTAAGTGTTGCAGAGCTTTACAATGAGACTTTGGAAGGCACTGAACCAATGGATCCTATGCGCTACTGCCCAAGGAACATTCTGTTGCTTCCCGGTCATTTCCCCATTTACTGGGGAGATTGGTGTAGCGCTGGCTCCTGAAGAGCATGCGCTATGTGTTTTTCAAATTTAAGGTTACACCTGAACTAGAGTTTGGTTTGGGTACAATTGTCTAAATTTGGACTTCAGCATCAGTCTGACTGGACTATGAGATGTTCAGCCTGACCACAGGTCTGGTTGGGTGCTTAAGTTACTCTCTCTCAGAGCCCGCCCAGTGGGAGTGGCACTCTTGCTGTGCTTTCTGGGAGAGGGTATTTAAGATGCTGATGTCACGTCATTCAAGGTTCCAGTCCAGAAGGATGTACTGACTTCATGGTCCTGGTCCTCCTGACCAGCCCTCAGGAAGGCTATGGCCTGGGGTGCGGATCCACCTGATCTTGTTGTCTCGGGGCTGGCTAGCCCGAGGCAAGGAAACTAAAGGAGGATTCTGAGGTGTTTGGGTGCCGTTTCTGGTTTGGGAGAGACCCAGTGACTTCATGCTACCCAGGGGAGGACTCTTCAGAAGAAGGCCACGTACGGGTTGGTTTCTTAGCAAGAGCCTAGAGGAGCTGAAGTACCCAAGGGAATTTGGTCTCATGGATATCGCCAAGCTGGCTGAAAGATCCAGGTATAACACGAGTGTTCTACAAGTTTAGTTTTCCTACGTGTTCTACAACAACGTCTGTGGCAGGGACTTATCCTTGTATGTTCTACAACAACGTCTGTGGCAGAGACTTCCTGAGTAAGCACCTTGTTGGCTGCTAGGCCTTTTGAGAGAGGGACTGTCCAACTTGGGTGAACATCCAGTTGCGAATGGCTATTCTCTGGATTCAAAGTAAGCAAGTTCTTCAACATTAATTTTGGCACTAATGCCACGTACACACGATCAGACTATCCGGCGGACCAGAGTACGCCAGGCAATCCGGCCGTGTGTGGGCTCCAGCAGACTTTTTTTTCCCAAAAGTCCGGTGGACTTAGAAAGAAGTTTTGACTCAAAAATGATCCGCCGGACTGCGAGTTCCGGCGGACAATCCAGCCGTCTGTGTGCTAGTCCGCTGGACTTTTGAAATGAACGGACTTGCCCACACATGGAGGAAAGTCTGTTCATTTTGAACGCGGCTCCAGGTAGACGGGACTAGCGAAGGAAGTCAATTTTGCCGCCGAATGTCACCGCCTGGTATGGACTTAAAGGGGAAGCCCTACGCCGAAAAAACGGCGTGCCCCCCCCCCCCCCAAGGCCCATATCAGACCCTTATCCGAGCACACAGCCCGGCCGGTCAGGAAAGGGGGTGGGAACGAGCGAGCGCCCCCCCCTCATGAGCCATACCAGGCTGCGTGCACTCAACATGGGGGGGTGCTTTGGGTAAGGGGGGCCCTGTGGCCCCCCCACTCCAAAGCACCTTGTCCCCATGTTGATGAGGACAAGGGTCTCTTCCCTACAACCCTGGCTGTTGGTTGTTGGGGTCTGCGGGCGGGGGGCTTATCGGAATCCGGGAGCCTACTTTAATAAGGGAGCCCCCAGATACCGGCCCCCCACCCTATGTGAATGATTATGGGGTACAATGTACCCCTACCCATTCACCTGGTGAAAAAAATGTAAATAAAACACAATACAAGGTTTTAAAATAATTTATTACACAGCTCCGGGGGTCTTCTTCCATCTTGGGGGGTCTTCTCTTTGAACTCCTCCGCTATCTTCTGCTAGCTCTTTTACTAGCGGAGGAGCCCGGCTTTCTTCTTCGTCGCCGCCATCCAGGGGTCTTCTTCCGACTTCGGGGGTCTTGTCCCCCTCTTGCGGTCTTCTTGCTGGGCCCTCCGCTTTCTTCTTCCAGCTCTTTTACTAGCGGTGGCCCGGTCTTCTGTTGCCGCCGCCGCCTCTTCTTCCGACATTCGGAGGTCTTGACCCCCTCTTCAGGGGTCTTGTCCCCCTCTTTGGTTCTTCTTACCGGGCCTCCGCTTTCTTCTCCCAGTTTTTTTACTAGCGGTGGCCCGGTCTCCTGCCGCCGCCGCCTTCTCTTCTTCTTCTTCTCATCACCCAGTGACCCCTCCCATTGTCTCTATATAAGTCGCCGCACAACAGGTCCCTGTCATTGCGGCCAGAGAGAGCGTCAACATCTCAAGGAAGAAGAGAAGAAGAAGAAGAGAAGAGAAGGCAGTGGCGGTGACAGAAGACCGGGCCACCGCTAGTAAAAGAGCTGGAAGAAAAAAGCAGAGGGCCCGGCAAGAAGACCCCCGAAGTTGGAAGAAGAGGCGGCAGCGGCGACGGAAGACTGGGCCGCCGTTAGTAAAAGAGCTGGAAGAAGGATGCGGAGGGCCCGGCAAGAAGACCCCAAGAGGGGGACAAGACCCCCGAAGTCAGAAGAAGACCCCCGGACGGCGGCGGCGACGAAGAAGAAAGCCGGGCTCCTCCGCTAGTAAAAGAGCTAGCAGAAGATAGCGGAGGAGTCCAAAGGGAAGACCCCCCAAGACGGAAGAAGACCCCCGAAGCTGTGCAATAAATTATTTTAAAACCTGGTGTGTTTTATTCACATTTTTTTCACCGGGTGAATGGGTAGGGGTACATTGTACCCCATACTCATTCACATAGGGTGGGGGGCCAGTATCTGGGGGCTCCCTTATTAAAGTAGGCTCCCGGATTCCGATAAGCCCCCCGCCCACAGACCCCAACAACCAACAGCCAGGGTTGTAGGGAAGAGACCCTTGTCCTCATCAACATGGGGACAAGGTGCTTTGGAGTGGGGGGAGCCACAGGGCCCCCCTTACCCAAAGCACCCCCCCATGTTGAGTGCACGCAGCCTGGTACGGCTCATGAGGGGGGGGGGGGGGGCGCTCGCTCGTTCCCACCCCCTTTCCTGACCGGCCGGGCTGTGTGCTCGGATAAGGGTCTGATAGGGTCTGAAGAAAGAAGGTAACGGTAAGCCCAAACTAACCAGCAGCTCCTTCGGGGGTTAGTGCTACATTGGTAAAGACGAAAAGAATCTGATCTGCTGGAGGGATGGACAGGAAGTTGAGTGAGGGCAAGATGGCCCCCACTTGACTCTATACCCATACAGGACTGGAGCGACGTCTAACGTCACTTCCACCTGAAGCCCTTAAAATGCTTTTTTTTTCTTGTTAAAAGCAAAGTTAAATTTTATGTATTTTTTTGTTTTTAAAGGTAAATGAGAGATCCTGGGTGAAAAAAGACAATAAAGAGCACCTGTCATGCTTTTTTTCTATTACAAGGGATGTTTACATAAGGGCCAGTGTAAAAGCTCATGCGCAGAAATGAACCTATAGGTAAGTTGCGTCCACATGTAAACAGTGTTTAAACCACACATGTGAGGTATCGCCACGATCGTTAGGGTGAGAGCAATAATTCTGGCACTAGACTGTAACTCTAAACAGTCTAGTGCCAGTCTTATAAAGCACCGCCTATGGAGATTTTTAAGTACCCTAGCTTGCGTAATTTTGAAGCAAGACATGTTAGGTATCTATTTACTCAGCATAACATCATCTTTCAGATTTTACATAAAAAGTGTGGTAACTTTATTGTTTTTTTAGTTATTTTTTACATTTACATGTGACATAAAATTTTATTCTCTAGGGCATGGGTAGGGAAAAAATATATAATGTTTGGGGGTTCTAAGTAATTTTCTAGCAAAAAAATTCTAATTTCATCTTTTAAACAAAAAGTTCCAGAAAAGGCCTGGTCTGAAAGTGGTTGAATAATATATTCATGGGTAGACTCCCAAGCTCTTGCCAGCATTAGCACAGCAAGATGCAATATAAAGGGAAGAAAGGACCAGCCAGGGTGTAGGAATAAAGGGTAACAAACACTAAATGCTAAAGCAAGCCCCTAAAGACAATGGTAAGGGGGGAAACTGAGCATTAATAAAGAAAAACAAATTAAACCTCTGGAGACATTAGCAACTGAAAATAGCATATAACCTTTTGAGGTATAAAGCTCAGACTAAATGCAACTGCAAAGGTCAAACAGCAAAAACAAAAAGTCAGTGACTGTTATTTTATTTATATGCAGCTCCTGTTATTTTAGTTAAACTTGTCCCTTTAAGACCCCTCTCACACTGGGGTGTTTTTCAGGTGCTTTAGTGTTAAAAAAGCGCCTGTAAAGAGCTTGAAAGAAGCCTCATCTGCAATCCCAATGTGAAAACCTAAGTGCTTTCACACTGAGATCCCTTTCACACTGGGGCGTTTTTCAGGTGCTTTAGCTTTAAAAAAAAGTGCCTGTAAAGTGCCTGAAAGAAGCCGCAACTGCAATCCCAATGTAAAAGCCCAAGCGCTTTCACACTGAGGCGCTGCGCTGGCAGGGCATCAAAAAAAGTCCTGCAAGCAGCTTCTTTGCAGCACTTTTGGAGCGGTGATTACACCGCTCCTAAAGCGCCCCTTCCCATTGAAATCAATGGGAAGTGCCTGCCAAACACCTGCAAAGCGCCTGCAAAGCGCCTGCAAAGCGCTTTTGGCAGCAACGCTTTATGGGCGCTTTTAACCCTTTATTTGGCCACTAGCAGGGGTTAAAAGCACCCCAATAGCGCTCGAAAAACGCTAGTAAAGCACTGTGACGGAACCGATCCCCCACACTCCGCTTGAATGCTTCCGTCAATTCCAACCGCTCACAAGCACAAAACAAGACGAGACTTGCTTAGTGCTAACATGGACTCCTTTATTAGAACCAAAATGCCAAGTATTTATAATACAGTAGAAGACTAAAACCTAACCTAATTAGCATGAGCTAATTATCTAAATCAACACTCAGACTAGTTGACTGAGGGATAAGACTTTTCGGCTCCTAGCTCACTAACAATTCAATAAACATTATCATAAACATAAACACAGGGTTAATTAGCACAAACAACAATGTGTGAATACTCAATACTCAGACTAGACTCATTTACACAACAGACAAGTGGCTGGAGTTCATGACATTAGCATCTAACAGTTTGTGTCCCAACAGCATGAGGCAACACACATTATATATACATATATACAGCATTGAATCTGACTAGCACAGATTATAGTGGGGTTCTCATTCACCCTGTGCCCCTTAAAATCCAGGGCCCATAATCCGTCGGCAAGAGGCTCGCATTCAGTCCTCTCAAAAAGCCTTGGTCCCAGCTAGGTCTGTCAAAAGCGCTGCTAGTTTTGGGTGCTGACATTGTGAAAGGGCTCTTAAAGCACTCGGGCTTTCACATTGGGATTGCAGATGAGGCTTCTTTCAAGCGCTTTACAGAAGCTTTTTTTAACGCTAAAGCGCATGAGAAAAACACCCCCAGTGTGAAAGGGGTCTAAGTATAGAATTCTATAGCCAGTTTTAGCATAGAGCTTGATAACTAGCATAGGGTAGAGCCAGGTTAGGCCTCTAATGACTACTTCTGGTAGATAGAGGTCCTGTTAAATGTCAGATTAGAAACTACTTTTTTACAAACTGTTTATTGAGAAATAGTGTATGTCAGATACTATTACAAAATATAAACATCCATGTTTACAAAAATAGTATAAGGCCCCTTTCACATGGGCTTTCCAATCAGGCCCACCTGTCAGTTTTTCAGGCGAACCTGATCGGAGCATCCATTAACTCCTATGGAGCGCCGGATGTCAGCGGTGACATGTCCACTGACACCCGCTGGTATCCGATCCTGTCCGTGAAATCCAGATGGATGGTGACCCTATTTTTTGAGCGGAGACCTATCTGTCATCCATCTGCTCAGCGGGGAAAAGCAGATCGATCCCCCGCTGAGCAAAGTGGAGTCAGTCGGGCGGACCGCCCATGTGAAAGGACCCTTACTTTAGTAGGCATAAGAGCTGATATGTTATATTAAACATAGATCAAATGGAGAAAACATATTTTGTTCTATAGTTTGTTCATCCAATAACAAACACTAAATAAAATGTAAAAAAAATAAAAAAAAATGAACAAAAGCCCCTTTCACACAGGGCAGATCTGTTTTGATGGACTCCGCTAGCTCAGCGGGGTTTATTCCATGATCCCCTCTGAGCAGGCCGTCTCCACTCATTCTGTTGAGATGGACCCATCAGAGTCCCGCCTGTTCGTTTCCATCCGATCCCATCCTATTCGATCCGCTTTGCAGCAACATTCACATGGAGGTATCTCAATTATTAATTAATTATAGTTGCATATACTTACATACATGCTTGCACATTGGATGTATGTAATATTATTACTCTCCTCCTGTATAAAGCTGGTATTATTTCTATACAGTACTGGTGTGCATTTATATTACTGTTTAATCTGCCAGGAAGAAAATCCCCTCTGTTCACAGAGGCCCTGTCCTGGGTGGAGGCAGGGCCATCTTTTCGCATGGGCACCGGTAGGCCGCCTTTCCTGGGGTCGCTTTGAGTTGCGACTGTAGCACTCTGCTCTTTCCCTCTCTCCTCCTCCTCCTGTGTATCACAGAGCTTGCTGGGTCTGTGTTCGGTGGCCACGCTGTAACAAGTTCCCGCCCTCCTAGACCAGCTTGTGTAATAGTAGATTCAATCAGTGTTCCGCCTATCACACAAACCGGTCTAGGGGGACAGGACCTTGTTACAGCACGGCCACCAAACACAGACCCAGCCAGCTTCGTGATACACAGGAGGAGATGCCCGGTGTTCGTGTATGTGTTATCAGGCGATGTGAGTTTGTATTAATTGGTACAGTGATGCTGCATTCATGGGCACAGCGAGGGTGCAATTGTGGGCACAGTGAGACTGCATTCATGGTCACAGTGAGGCTATAATGGTGGGCACAGTGAGGCTGTAATGGTGGGCACAGGGAGGGTGCAATGATGGACACAGTGAGTCTGTATTCATGGGCACAGTGAGGTTGCAATGGTGGGCACAGTGAGGCTGCAATGGTGGGCACAGTGAGGCTGTATTCATGGGCACAATGAGGCTTCAATGGTGGGCACAGTGAGGCTGCATTCATAGGCACAGTGAGGCTGCAATGGTGGGTACAGTGAGGCTGCAATGGTGGGCACAGTGAGGCAGCATTCATGGGCACAGTGAGGCTGCAATGGTGGGTACAGTGAGGCTGCATTCACGGGGACAGTTTGGCTGCATTCATGGACACAGTGAGGCTGCATTCACTGGCACAGTAAAGCTGCATTTGATGGGAAATCGTGCGTGATTGTGTAGACAGGGCCCCAGTGCACTGTATTGCCCGGGGGCCTATAATTCTCTTAAGATGGCACTGGGTGGAGGCACTGGCAATGTTATTATCAAATCCACTCTTCCACTTAGTGAAGGTTCTGGTTCTCTCATTTACCTACAGGTTATGCACATTATCCTGTTTTTAGGGAGGGTCATTTCTTTATAACCATCCCAAAAGAGAGCTACAAAAGATTGTCAGGAACTGTGAATATGTTGCAGAAGATGGTCAAAGACAAAGTAAAGAGTCTGTCTGAGGTTGTGAACATGCTACAGGATACTTGGAGAGAATGAGGACATGCTATAAAAGAGGGGTTGAAGAAAACTGTGAAAGACTCCAGAGTTTCTACAGGAAAAAGTAGGGAGTGGGGACCTGCTATGGTCAGAGACTGTGAGCATGTTAGAGGAGGTGGTTAGAGTATAAAGAAACCAACACATTTAAGATTCAGTACTTCACACTAGATTCCTTTCCAAAAAATGCGACAGAGCCCTAAAATGTTTCAGTACGGGGGTGGGGCTGGGGAGCCATGTTAGCGGCATTACTCAAACTTGGGAGTCATAGGGGCACCTAGCCAAATCTTGCTGGAGCTCCCAGAACCCCCCCCCCCCCCCCAGCTATCTGGTAGGAGTTACTAGCTAACATGAGCGCCATCGACATCATGGGCGCAACAGTTTAGAGTGAACGTAGGGTGCAATTCTACCCTAAGCAAGCTGGAATGAAGACGTGTACCTAAGTGATACAATGTGTACGGTTCCATTACTGTAAACTTACTGTCTGGAATTTGCTGTGTTTAGTTGTTACAACTTTGGCTTATTAATGAGTATATGTAAGGTCATGTTGGCCGTTAATGGTGCTCGGCACAGATTGAAGTCTTAATATTGCATTGTATTCGCTTGCTGTTACTTTGAAAAAATAATAAAAATTCTTTGTGGAAAAAAATAAAAATAAATGTTTCAGTACACTTGTGGTTTGATAATCATGGTAAGCCTGAAATAGTGCATCTAGTGGCTTTTTGCCCACCTCCGTTCTGTTACCACCTCACAGAGGACTAAGCAGAGTCCATCCTTTTATGACTTTTCTAGCTAGTTATTCTTTGGGATAAGAATGCTCATGAGAAGGGGTTAACTTAATTCCTTTCTAAGGACCTCTCATTTACAAGAAACAATCTGTTTCCCTGCCCCTCTGGCAGGATACCTGATATAATGTGGGTAGAGTCTAGAAAGCGGGAGACTTGGACAGGAAGAACATAGCAGAGGGCTAAATGATACCCAGCAGGTTCCCCTACATGGGCTTCCCTAGCTATGGGCCTTGAAAAGCCAGCACTGACCTGAAGGGAAATAGGACTATGAATCTTTACCAAAATTTATGTAAGCCTCAATGCTTCACTTCTTGATTCCCTTACTGAAGATGGCGGCGGCAGCACCCAAGAGCCGAGGGACAGATCGGCTGCGGGTGCCGACATCACGGGCGCCCTGGACAGGTAAGTGCCCATAATTTAAAAGTCAGCAGGTGCAGTATTTGTAGCTGCTGACTTTAAAAAAAAAATTTTTTTTGCGGAACTCTGCTTTAAACCTGCTTCCTAACTAGACCAATTTTGAGCTATCGGTGCTCTCACATTTTGAATGACAATTACCCAGTCATGCAACACTGTACCCATATGACATTTTTGTCCTTCTTTTACACACAAATTCTTTTGGTGGTATTTGATCACCACAGTTTTTTTAGTTTTTGCACTATAAATTAAAAAAGACTGAACATTTTGTTTAAAAAAATGAATTTTTCTTTATTTCTGTTATAAAATTTTGCAAATTAGTGATTTCTCTTCATACATTTTTGCCAAAATGTATACTGCTACATATCTGTGTATAGACACAGAATGCTGGACTCAGCCCCACTTCCCCAGTGCCCGCATCATTGGATATGAGTTTTTTCACCCTAAACCCCTTTAAGGTCTTCATGTTATATAGTTTGAATACCATATCATAGGTATGTTATTTATCATTGTAAAATAATATTCCACACTTTTTCTTTTCACAATTTTTCTGTAAAAAAACAAGAGAGAATGGCTTTGAAAAAAATTTCTTAACCCAATTTTCCATTTTTTTCCAGGCCTTCTTTCATTGGACTCAGGGGAGGGTGTAGTGTAGTGTTTTCAACCCACCATCATCATACTCAAAGCGGCAGATGGTACAGTCTGTGTTGGCTTTGAGGTAGTTGTGGGCTGAAGCGTTAGGCCCCTGATCATCATGTATCATAGCCGGTCCCCTAGCAGGATACTTGCGATGGCTGTGGACCCTGCTAACATGCTTGTACAGTACTAACATACTGTAAGTGCTATGCTTTTTTTATCCAGTACTGTAAACTTGATTATCTGTGCTTTCTGTTAAGTGCTATATAAGGGTGAGCCGAACACCCCCCCGCACCAGAACCTTCGAACGGACCGAAAATTCGTACGATCTTTAGAACCCTATTAAAGTCTATGGGACTCGAACGTTCAAAATCAAAAGTGCTAATTTTAAAGCCTAATATGCAAGTGCAATAGTGCGCTACATATGAATAAAAAACAACAAAGTACAATAATATTCAGTTCTCTGAAAGTACCTACTTTTTACAGTTTGCCTTCACACTGTACAGGATATGTGGTGCAGTTTCTTAGCACCCATACATTCCTTTGATGGCTAAGCTATTGTCAGGCTTGTCTAATTCAGGGCATTGATGCCAAGTTATTAAAACGTAGACATAAATGTTTTATATGGCTGTTCAGAGGTGGCAAAGCATTGTCACAATGCCATATTTTTTGTTCTATTTTTTATTTCATGCGTCTTATTTTCCTTGATGATTCACAATTGTGTGCCAGCAATAGAGTGTAAAAAGACTTCCATTTTACATTCTTCTGTTCAAAGTAGTTTGAATAATTGTGCATGAAATAACAGAATGTGTAATGCAATTTTTAGGCAATTTTAGCTAGCTGTCATTTGCAAGAACAACTGTACATATCAAGATAATTTATCACCAATATTTTAAATTAGTCACGTCAAACACAAGTGTAAGCATGGTCTGCAGGGGCAATCACACCTTTACACCTTTAACCATGAACTGCATGGGCCCAAACCCACTCCACACTTCAAAATTACTGAGCAGCACCTTCTTAAGCTCAGTGTCGCTAAGTGTAGCCTATTTGGATCAAATATACTGTTCCACTGCACCATATTCATAACAGAGGCACTAGCTGTGACCACCACTACAATGCTCTCTGCTCGCTGAAACCACCTGCCTTTCACCACTGTTCACACACAACCACAGCAACCATTGCATGCACAGATACACTGTGTTGAATGTAGTAAATGTCACTGTGCAGATTTTTCATAATGGAGCTCTGCTGTCATTTGAAGCTTTGCAGGAGGCGTTTGGTTTACTACCCTCCGTGCACTTCTATTATATGCAATTGTGGCACGCAATAGTGGCTCAGGGTAGATCTTCAGAGTGGTCTATCTCTCCAACACCTCTGTACAACCTGGTCAGGGAGGCTACTACTACTATTTTTTTTTTAATACCATTTCAGAGAACTCTATCAAGAGACTATTCAGCTTAACATTCATTTACTGTCTCCAACACGGTTTCACATCATTGTGGCATAAACCCCCCCTTTTTTTCCCCTCCCCTTTTTCGTTCCATTCCTCCAAACTTTATTTAATTTATTTCATATACAAGTAGGCAAAAACCAAAAGACTAAAAGATACAGTTAACATCTGTATCTGGTTTACAAAATACAATACTTCCCCTACCTATTTCTCCCTCCTACCTCCCCCCTCCCTACTCCCTATCTGTTTTTTCATCACCCGTATCTCATATTTCAAGCCCTGCTGCCCTCCTCCATCATCATTTCTAAATATTTCCCGAAGCCTTAAAATCTATCCATCTTCCCCAGATACTGTTATATTTTTCAGCCTGTCCTATGTCTCTGCTGTTAAATATTCAATTTTACAAATGTAATATACTCTTTCAAACCACTCCTTCATATCTGGTTTTCCTACAGATAACCATTTCTTTGGTATTAGCCCTTTTGCAGCGTTTAAAAAAAATAGGGTCAATGTTTTACTATAGTGCTTTTTTATATCTTTTCTATCATGAAACAGACATGTCTGTGGATTGTTTATTATCTTTTCACGAGTTATCTCTTCTATATAGTCCTGAATTTCCTGCCTGTAATCTTTTATTTTTGTGCAATCCCATCAGATGTGTGTCATTGTACCGATTTGTTTACATTCCCTCCAACATTGTGTGCACCTTCTTATGCTAATCTATTTTTGGGAGGTTGGGAACGTTCGATCTTTGGAGATGAAACATTACAACCCTTTATAAATCATGTACTTTGTTGGCACAGATTTATAGATGATTTGTTCATTATATGGACAGGCACAACTCAAACTCTTACTCAGTTCATCAAACTCCTCAATGTTAACCAATTTAACTTGGGCAGCACAGTGGTGTAGTAGTTAGCACTCTCACCTAGCAGTAAGAAGGGTCACTGGTTCGAAACCCAACCATGATACTACCTGCCTGGAGTTTGCATGTTCTCCCTGTGCCTGCGTGGGTTTCCACCGGGTACTCCGGTTTCCTCCCACAATCCAAAGACATGCTGGTAGGTTAATTGGCTTCTGTCCAAAAAATTGGCCCTAGTATATGAATGGGGACCTTGGATTGTGGGCTCCTTGAGGGTAGGGACCAATGTGAGTGTGCAATGTACAGGGATAGGGACAATTGTAGATACTCCCTCAGGTTGAACTGGATGGACTGGTGTCTTTATTTAACCTTACTAACTATGAAACTATGAAACTTGAGGTTTACATTCTCTTATGATCTCAATTGTATTTCCTTCCTAGATCTTAATATTAACAAAAATAGCTTGGGTGGTCCGGTCACAAATCTCTATCGTAAATCCACTGCGGGCAACACCCTGTTGCATGCTTCAAGCTCACACTCCCGTTCCTTGGTACGTAGCATCCCCTACGCCCAATATCTTAGACTTAGGCGCAACTGCACTGAGAATCGAGATTTCCCCATTCAAGCGGCAGCTCTGCGCAAACGCCTTCTTATTCGGAGTTATACACGTACTAACCTCAAAAAAGAATTCAACAGGGTGCATGCCCGGACGCGACAATCTTTATTATTTGGTCCCCCTCGACCAGGTCACCCTACTATGGTAAAAATTATTACTACGTTTTCCACTCACCACAACATACTTCAGAACATACTCTCCAACCACTAGCATCTCCTAACAGACCATCATATTCTGGGTAAATAAGTGAGATCAACCCCAGAATTGGTCTTTAGGAGAGCCACTACGTTAGGAGATAAGCTTACTAGTAGCCATTATAGGACTGACCCATATGTGCGTGAGGGCCCTCGAGGTACCTTCCACTGTGGGGACTGCCCTTGGATCTTAGAGGGCACTACCTTCATTCTTCCAAATGGAGAAATGTTCTCCCCTTCCCACCATGCCAATTGCGGCACCAAAGGCGTAGTCTTTCTGATGGTCTGTGCCTGCAAGGCTTTCTATGTCGGCAAGACCGTCAGAGAACTACGCCAAAGGATGGGCGACCACCTATATTATTCATCCAGTGGTAAACTTATCTCGGTAGGTCGTCACATTGGCATCCATCATCGCTACCAACCTGAACATGTCAAATTTTTTGTATTGGAAGTTATTGCCAAGAATCCTCGTGGTGGTCATTGGGAACGCGAGATCCTGAGATGTGAAACTCTCTGGATCGAACGATTAGATGCCCTCATCCCCCCGGACTCAATGAAGCACAGACATATAAACATTTTCTTAAATGAGTCTCTGTTTTCTGCCTTTACTCCGAGGCATTTTTGGTTTTTACTTCATTAACATCACCTGTTAAAATAAATTCCTCTGAGCCCGATCTCCTAATTTTGCCACTGGACTGAATTGACTTCTGTGTTTGATTAAAATCGGTGTTTCTGCTCTTTTTTTTTTATTTTATTTTTTTGCAGATTTAAATTTGCTCATACATGGTGAGATTTTTCTTCAACAATATGCTTGTAATTGTTATTACTTCTATTTATTTGAATTGATCGAGCAGCCCCCCATTGATATGAACTACAGTGAATTAACTGTTTCTGCCCGATGGGGTGCCTGTAGCTTGATCAACAATAATTTTTGTGATAAATTGTTCTATATCTTTCTGTATCTATCTACCAATTGTTTGTTCAGTGCAGCCTGCCACTGACGTTCTCTTCTGTGTAGCCTTGGGGCATAAGGAGTTAACTCTCCTAGGGGCGGACACGCGCCTCTCCAACAGGACAGATGTTCTCTCTGTATTGAGAGATTCTTCCGCCTGTGTTCTTGGCCCGCGGGCATCCATGGTGACCAAGATCTGATGCGCGCACAGTCATGTACTGGCGCATGTGCACTAGGAGCGGGGGACCCGGCGACGTCATCATTCGGCGTTCGCCGATTTCCAATGACAGTCGCCGGGTTGGAGGCTTAAAAAGCGTCCTTTTTGGCCTCCTTATCCGAGAGATGGCCTTACACCCGGGAACCGTTAATAGCGCAACTCATTAAGGTAACGCCCTACGGACTACTGGTGTTATATAGGAGCACTCTATGAGAGATTGCTTTAGTGAACCTATGGGATCAGTATCAATATTAATCGCATTGTTTATGCGACCATTGCAGGAATTACCAGCCAGCTGAACCTTGCTCCATAATCCTCCTGGTCCGGTTTAAGGGCATTACTGGAATGTTAAATTAACCACTATTCCACTGGCCATGTGCTCTCCTCTTCCTGGGTGTCTGTTTTTGTACCTCCATAAATCACTACAAGGGTGGGTATATATATTTTTTCCCCCTGCTTATACAATTGAGGTCTTTCTCATATTTGTTTGGGCTTTCCCCCTTATCCCGCCCCCCTTTCCTCCCCTTTCTCTTCTTTTTTTACTTGCATATATTCTTATATTACACTCAACTATGGTCTTTCTTTTTTCCTTGCTTTTGATTGTGGCTTTTCCTTTCCCTTCACTTTTTCTCCATTTTGGTTCTTCCCTTCCCCTCCTGATATCCTTTTCCTAGTCTCCCCTTCCCCCCCCTCCCTCTCTTTCTCACCCCCCCTCTTCCTTTCTCCCGCTCTTCCCTCCCCCCTCCCCACACAAATTCTTCCTTTCCCTCCCTTTTGTTTTTCCTTTTTTCCCCCTTTTCTTTTTCTTTTTTTTTTTACAAAAGTTTTTATTGAACAATAGCAGAGTATTACAATCAACAATAGATCGCACGGTGACGGTAACATTTTATCACATTATCACAGGTGTTTACAGGGATACAAAGGATGTTACTAGAATTAACAGGGTATAAATGAGTACAATCTGTAGATTCTTAATGCTTAATATACAGTTAATCTTTTCGGTGTGGACAAGATAGGAATCTGAGCAAATATAATAGTAAGACAGGGTTACTCATAAAAAGGAGGGGGGGAAGAAGAGAGAAAAAAAAAAAAAGGGGGGGGTGAAGGGGGGGAGGGGGGGGCTAGGTAAGGGGTGAGAGATTAGCTTAATATGTTAGCAAAAGGGAAGAGTAGGCAAGGAGATTTCGTAAGCAGCGGGCCTGCGCTGTTAGATCCTCTAAGGAGTGACATAAATGACAGAAGTTCGACAGCAGTCGTTACTATATGAATGACTTATAGTCCTGCGTATCTTTGAATGCTAGCCATTTTGACCAGGTTGAGGTAAAGTTTAACATTCTTTCTTGTGAAATACTTATAAGTTCCTCAATGGTTTCAATAGAGTTAATCCTTCTCAACCATTCTTTTTTCGTTGGGAGAGAGGATGACCTCCAATGGCAAGGGATGCAATGTCTCGCCGCGTTTGTCATAATCATGGTTAGGGATTTCAAATATTTTTTTTGGGGGATTGTGTTGTGATGCAGTAGGAAGTGGGCCGGATCGAATTTTAACGTTTCTGATGTTATTGATGAGATGGTTTCATGGACCATTTTCCAAAATGGTTGAATGAGTGGGCATGTCCACCAGATGTGAAATATCGAGCCCACCTCCCCACTGCATCTCCAACATTTGTTGGAGATCTGGGGGTAGAATTTATGAAGGGTGCTAGGTGTTCTATACCATCTTGTTAAAATCTTGAACCCACACTCCTGTGTGGCAACGTTAAGTGAGCCTTTATGAGCATACATGAAGATAGTTTCCCAATTTTCATTGGTGAAGGATAGATTGAGGTCATTTTCCCATGCTAGGCAAGATGGGTAGGAGAACTCTAAGCCCTCTTCGAATAGGGAGTTGTAGAGAGATGAGATGATATGTCTCTGTGGGCACGTTTCTGAACATAGGATCTTGAGGGTTGTAGGAGATTTGGACCTAAGGGTTGCCAATGCCACTTTGGAGATATAATGTCTGATTTGAAGGTATGTCCAGAGGGAGATCAGTCCAGGGTCATTGTTTTTATTGATTTCCTCGAGGAATATAAGTTTCCCATTATGGAGGAAGTGTTTAATTAGCACTGCTTTGTGGGGCCAGCTAGCTAAGAAAGAGTTTGGTTTGTTTCCTGGGGGAAAATCGGGATTGTTCCTGAGAGGCGTTAGGGGACTGATCCAGGGGGTGGGGTTTCTTTTCTTGTATGTGTCGTGGAAGATTGCTAACGTGGGACCAATAAGAGGGTGTGAATTGATCTCTTTTAGGTGGTATTTGGGGTCTATCCATGGTAGGTGATTGATTGAGTAGGAAAATTGGGCCTGTTCTAATGACACCCAGTCCTTGATAGGTTGGTGTAAGTTCCAATCAACAATTCGTGTAAGTACAGTTGCTTGGTGGTATTTTTTCAGATCAGGGAGCGCAATTCCTCCTTTGTTTTTTGGAACAATCAGTCTAGCATACTTGATTCTGGGAGGTTTACCCCTCCAAATAAAGGTGGTACAAGCTTTGCGGAAGGAAGCAAAGAAGGAAGATGGTAATCTGATGGGGATCGTTTGCATAGCATAAAGGAATCTGGGTAGGATGGTCATTTTTAATAGAGATGCCCTTCCAAACCACGATATGTTGAGGGAGTTCCAACGTTTAAGGTCTTCCTGTGAGTTTCTTAATAAGGGCAGAAAATTAAGTTTGAATAAGTCTTTTAGGTTTGAGGGTATTTCTATCCCGAGGTAGGTAATTTGGTTAGGAGACCAGGTGAATGGGAAGTTTTGTTTGCATAATTCTACGTCTTTGGGGGGCAATGATATATTTAGTGCTACCGATTTGGAGTGGTTAATTTTTAGATTGGATAGTAGTTGGAATGTTTCAAGTTCTTTAATTAGATTGGGCATAGAGACAAGGGGTTGTCATAGAAAAAGTAACATATCGTCCGCGAAGGCGGCAATTTTATAAGAGTGATCTTTAACATCGATGCCTTTGATATTTGGGTTGGATCTGATTTTATTTAGGAGCGGTTCTAAGGTGAGAACAAAAAGCAACGGAGATAAGGGACAGCCCTGTCTCGTCCCATTTTTAAGGTTAAAGGCATTCGACAGGTGGCCATTAGTGCGTACGCGTGCAGTTGGATTTGAGTACAATGCAGCGATGTAAGCTCTCATCCGAGGCATTATACCAATATTTTTAAGGACTGCATCAATGAAGTCCCAGGCCACTCTGTCGAATGCCTTTTCTGCATCAAGAGATAGAAAGAAGCCCTGTTTCTTTTTAGAAGTCAGCCAATTATGTATGTTCAGAGCCTTAATGGTGTTATCCCAACCCTCTCTGCCGGGGATGAATCCCACTTGATCTAGAGAAATTAAGGAAGTCAGTAGGGGCAATAATCTATTGGCTAGGATTTTGGCGTATATTTTAATATCTATGTTTATTAAAGAAATTGGGCGATAGTTTGTGACAAGGGATGGATCTTTTCCTTCCTTGGGAATGACTGTTATATGCGCTTCCCGGAGCTGTTTGGGGGGATTTTTTTCTGAGTGTAGTGATTGGAAGGTTTTCAAGAACTTGGGTTTAAGAATGTCAAGAAAAGTTTTATAATATTGTAGGGGGAGACCATCTGGACCCGGGGCTTTGCCTATTTTCATGTCTTTCAAGGCCCTATCAAATTCTTCGCCATTAATGGGGGATTCGAGTTCCTGGGCAATATTTTTTGCAATTTTCGGGGGACTATGTTTCTCCAGGTAATCTTGGATTAATTTCGTTCTGGCCTCTGAGTTGAGGGGGGACTTGGGATTGGAGGGAATATTATATAATGTTTGGTAGTATTGTTCAAATTGGGTGGCTATCTCCTCGCTCGACGAATACGACTTTCCTCGATTGTCTGTTATGTGATGTATGGTGGAGGCGGCTTTCTTACTCTGAACCGCTCTCGCAAGAAGTTTTCCACTTTTATTACCTTGCTCGTAGTATATTTTATGTCGTAATATGTATTGTCTTTTAGCTTTAAGATTCAATTCTTCCGTAAGTAGATCTCTAGCTCTGGTCAATTCCTCGAAAGTGGAGACAGCCACATTCTTTTTATGTTGAAGTTCAAGCTCATGTATGCGATTTATTAAGGATTTGATTCTGAGGCCGCGTACACACGGGCGGACTGTTCGCCCAACTTTGTCCGCTGAACAGTGTTTCAGCGGACAGTCCGCTCGTGTGTGGGCTTCAGCGGACAGTTTCAGCGGACAGTCTATCGAACAAAGTTTTTCGGAATTTCCGTAAGACAGTCCGCTGAAACTTGGTTTCAGCGGACAGTCCGCTCGTGTGTAGGCTTGTTCGACAAACTAAGTTTCGCGCATGCTCAGAAAGGATTTACACGGCGAAGGTTGCATTTCAGTGTATTGGACGTCGAATTTCTCGTCCCGTCGTACGTGCCGTTCACGTCATCGCGCACGCTTTCAGCGGACTGTTCGTTCATCGTGTGTGGTCAAGTCCGCTCATGCAAATTTTGAGCGGACTGTTTGTCGGATTGTTTGACAAACTAAGTTGGGCGAACAGTCCGCCCGTGTGTACGCGGCCTAACTTGTTTTTCCTTTTTGAGTTGGGTCAGTTTCCTTATGAATTTGCCCCTAATGACACTTTTGTGTGCTTCCCATTGGATGATATTAGAGGTATCTGCAGTGTCATTACGGGCAAAGTAGTCGTTGAGTGTGTCCCTAAAGAGGATAATATCTATTGGGTCTTTCAGTACAGTGGTGTTTAGTCTCCACGTTTTAGTTATAGTGTTTTTTTCCGGGAAAGTCAAGGTTAGTGTAATTGGGTGATGGTCAGATAAAGTCATAGGCTCTATAGTCGTGTTCGTCAGGAGTGGCAGGTCTGCTTGCATAATATAGAAGTAATCAATTCTCAAATATTTTTGGTGGATTGTTGAAAAGTAGGCATAATCTCTGGCTTGAGGGTTGAGAGTTCTCCAGGTATCATGTAGCGTTAGTGACTGCAGTTGGAGTTTTATTTGTTTCAAAGCCCTGAAAGGAGGACTTGAGGAGCCATTTGAGGTGTCAGCTAAAGGATTAAGGGGGACGTTAAAGTCTCCACCTAGTATTAGAATGCCTGAAGCGAAATTTGTTAATAGGTCCTTGATTTTGCGGAAAAAAGCAACCTGTTTCATGTTAGGCGCGTAGATATTGGCAATCGTGACCGGATGGGACAACACTATGCCCTTGAGAAAAATAAATCTCCCCTCTGGGTCAATCATTGTGTCTTTTATCTGTAAGGGAGTATGTTCCGAAATGATGATGGAAACTCCTTTTGTCTTCCCCTCAGGGTTGGTGGAGTGAAAAATTGTGGGGAATCGACTATCTGAGAATTTAGGTACGTTATTGGATTTGAAATGAGTCTCTTGAATACATACTATGTTGGCTTTGTGCTTGTGAAGTTCATAGAGGAATTTGGTTCTTTTAGATGCGATATTGAGCCCTTTAGCATTAATAGACAATAGCTTAAGGGAAAGGGATGAAGTTTGAGGTCTCTGAGAAGGCATAGCTATAATTATTTGTAGTTATTATCGAGGAAAGGGGAAAAAAATAAATAAATAAATAAAAATAAAAATAAAAAGGGGGGGTGGGGGGGGGGGGTGTTGGAGGGTTAATATAGTACCTAAAACAGGTATAAAGAATACACACCAGAGGAAGGGTTAGACCAGCTAAGCCTACCTATATGTATATGCCGGTAAGGTCAAGGAGGAATGTGGGGAATCACTCCTTGTGTGGGTTCGATGACCAAAAGGGGGACAATCAGGTGATAAAAATTGTATCACAAAATAAGGTATTTAATATATGATAGGTGGGGCCGGCGCCCAGGGAGCCCTTGTGGGCATAATAAATTTAAAGAAGACAGGGTTGTGGTGCAAAGAGGTGGGAAGAGGGATAATGTATCTGTATCTCGCCTTTTGCGCATTGACGGCTAAAACTATTGCTGTAGAGAGGTGGTGTGTGAGACATTGATCTCCTGTAAAAAGCGGAAAAGAATTTCTCACAATGTGGGCCTTAGAGCTAGAAACAATGAAAGCATTTTGTAAACGTTGTACTTTAATGTTACTAACAGATGATACCCTTTTACCCTTGGGAGGGATTGACTGTTTAGGTGCGATATTTGATAAACTTGTGCGATAGAATAAGCCAGTAAGGAGCAATCCTAGCAACATTAATTCAAGCCTTACATAAAGAAGAGAAAGGGCGTACCAAGAGTCCCTCCAGGCCTCGTTAAATTCAGTTCTGAGGGTGAACATCCTATAATTGTCATCCCCCATTTTGGAGTATTACGAGCTTCACTGAGATAATAGGGTTCAGCTATATTTCTAGAAAATGTATAGGCCAAGGCATTCTTGGTCCCAAGAAAGATGTGCACTGGAAGGACTCTCCGCACTCCCGGTTAACTTAAGTGCTAAAAAGGTAGGAGTGATTTTGATTCCAAGAAGTAACATTTACTAACTCCTAACTAGCTTACAGCATTGATAACCAAAAACATTCACTTTGTGTACAGTGAGAAGAATATAACCAGAAAAGAAAAGAAACCTTCAAAAGTCAGAATGGTGAGGAATATAAACCAGCTTATCGGAGCCACTTAGCCGGGGCTGGTATATGAATACTTCAGACTTCAGGCCTCGTGAGAGAAATACATCTTTAGTGAAAAAATAAACACTGATCCATTAGGACGTTAGTATAGAAAATGAAAAAAAAAAAAAGATAGAAAAAAAAATAGAAAAAAAGCTAGGCATCTGAAACGTAACAGTTCAGAACATGGCCTGACAGACAAAACTAGGACATGTTTAAACCTTATCTCTTTAAAGGACAATTATCAATGTAAAGGCGGAAAGAGGGACGGGGTTGGATCCCTGTTTTAATAGTCCGCTTGTAGAAGGAAAGATATTATGGATTACTCAGTTCAGTCTTTCCCCGGGTAAACATGTATGATAAGGGTAACTGTAAGTCTGCATAGTTGCAAGTCCGAAAGTTGACTGAGTTCACTTGCACCGGGTTGTCGTGAGTTTTACCCAAAAACCGGGTGTACACAACAAAAAAAAAGAAAAAAACTCAAAAGAACCCCTAACAGGGCCTTACCTTTCGGTGTAAATCTGGATCGTCCAGTTGTAAAAAAGATGTTGAGAGTTCGCTGAATAGGATCACGCACTGTTCATGGTGCGCAAACTGGCGGAGATAGGCCAGTAGAAGAGATGGTGGCGGTTATAATAGGACATCTTGAGGGAGGCGAGGAGCTGCAATCTAGGTGTCCATTGGATCTTGTCTGTCGACACGGTCTCTCCTTCTGGGTGGGGAGATGCCTGGGCTTCCATGCTCTGCTCCTCTTCCATGGTGAGGTGCTGACGGAGATCTACGACGGCGGTCTCTGTTTCTCTGCGTTCTGGGAGTCGTGTTGTTTGCCACTTCGATCCATGTGTCGTGGATCTGGAAGGAGTTGTACCAGTCGGGTACATCTGTTACAGGGAGGTTGAGCGATTCACAAAATGAGTGCAGGTCATCAGGAGTGCGTAGTAAAGCTGTATGACCTCTCCATGTTGCAGACAGGCAGAAAGGAAACTTCCATCTGTAGGGGATGCCTCTGGTCCGGAGTTGGTCTAGTAGCGGACGAAGGGCCCTGCGTTGCTGTAAAGTGATGTTGGAGAGATCTTGGAATAGTTTGATTTCATGACCGTTGAAGAGCACTCTGTTTCTTTCTCTGGCTTTTTTGAGAATGGCTTCCTTTAGCGGAAAATTCACCAAGCAGCAGACAATATCTCTTGGTGGGTCGGTGTCCCTACCCCTCGGTCTGAGAGCGCAGTGAATCCGTTCAAAGTCAATTGGGGAGTCAGGGGGTCTCTCCAGCAGCTCATTGAAAATGGAAGTTGCCGTTTGCATTACAGGGATTTGATCTGTGGTCTCGGGGACCCCACGGATTCTGATGTTGTGACGCCTGCCTCTGTTGTCGAGGTCCTCAATGTGGTGATGCATCTCTATTATGTGACTCAGGTGGTTATCAGAGGCTCTTTGTATTTGTTTCAGGGCATCAGAATGGCGAGATGCAGTTTGTTCAGCTGCTCCTATTCTTGCTGCCATGTGTTGGATATCAGATTTCAAGTCTGTGATGGCTGCAGACAGAGTAGCCTTGATATCAAGGGCCACTGCCTGAAGGTCTGCCAGGCTTAGGGCTTGAGGGGCTAGGGAGACTTGGGGGGATATAGCCTGGGGCAGTGGGGGGAAGCTGTCCTTGTTTAGGCGTTGCGGGCCACTCGCGCCGCCCGCCGCGGTTTAGGCGAGGCCGCGGCTTTGGGGCCTTCACCTTGCGGCGGTCGGAACATCGCCGGGATGCTCGCGTGGGGGGACTGACCTGACTCGGCGGTGTCCCGGGATCCCGGAGTGTTTCTATCTCCTTTTCCCATGTTCGGATGGGATTTGTAGGGCCCTGTGTGCGGCGAAAAAGCTCCCTATGCGCCAGAGGAGAGGAATCAAGCGTCCATCGCTGTCCCCGGTTAGGCCACGCCCCCTCCTTTTTCATCCTTTTTCCTCCCTTTTTTTCTTTCTTTCCCTGTTATTTATTACCGGACTGTCCAATCCTTAATATGTACCTCTATTAGTCCAAGCCATACTTTTTATACCATAAGTCTTGGTTTATACAATACATTAATTATACTTACCTCTGTTATCTACAGCCCTCTCTACATTTTTGCCTCCCGTGTCCGCCCCGGGGGTGTGACACCCTTGTTGAGGTGCCACCCATGCCCCTCTTTTGTGGGCTCCCATTTGGGGACCTTGATGGTAAGTTGCGCTGTCATTTCTGTAATTTACTCCACTTACCTAGTGTCCTATAGGGATGAGCCGAACACCCCCCGGTTCGGTTCGCACCAGAACTTTCGAACGGACCCCACGTTCGTCACGAACGTTAGAACCCCATTGAAGTCTATGGGACTCGAACGTTCGAAATGGAAAGTGCTAATTTTAACGGCTAATATGCAAGATATTGTCCTAAAAAGGGTTTGGAGACCTGGCTCCTGCCCCAGGGGACATGGGTCAATGCCTAAAATGTTTTTAAAAATGGCCGTTTTGGCGGGAGCACTGATTTTAATGACGATTAAAGTGAAAAAAAAAAGTGAAATATTCCTTTAAATATGGTGCCTGGGGGGTGTCTGTAGTATGCCTGTGAAGTGCCACGTGTTTCCCGTGTTTAGAACAGTCCCTGCACAAAATGACATTAAACGGAAATAACACCATTTAAAACTGCTTGCGGTTTTAATGTTATATCTGGTTCCTGCAATATGGTTGAACATCATTCAGAAAAATGGCATGGGTAGCCCTCCCTGCCCATTACCGGCCTATTTGGGTCTTGTATGCATATTAAGGGGAACCCTGTACCCATATTAAAAAAAGGAAATGCGTGTGGCCCCCAGGCCCTATATACTCAGAACAGCAGTATACAGGCGGTGCAAACAAGACAGGGACTGTGTAGGTTTGTTGTGTTAAGTTGAATCTGTTTGTAATTTTCAACTGGTACATTTTTAAAGTGTAGCTCCAGTCAAAAAAACGATTTTTAAGCTTTTTGGAAAACATAGGGAAGGGTTATCACCCCTGTATAATTTGTTTTGTCGTCCATCTTTTTTCATCTCACTTGCTGCTGTCTCCTTGCGTTTGCAAGTAGGAGATGTTTGTAAGTTGGATGTTTGAAAGTAGGGGCCTGCCCTATATGCTCTGCAGAAATGGCGGAACAAGGTGTTGGTTTTGCCACAACATTGTAAGCCCTCAAAGTGACTCTTGGTGGGAGCTGGAGTGCCCTGCTGTGAACGATTATATCAAGAATTGTAATTACATGCCATTGTTGAACAGTGGTAGAAAAATTGACCTTTGGTGGTTGTGGTGCTGGTGCCACAACACTATAAGTCCTCACCGTTACTCTGGGTGGGCACAGGAAGGGGCCCTCCTGTGAAATATTATATCAAGAATTGTAATTACATGTCCCTGTTAAACAGGGGCATAAAAATTTGGCCTTAGGCACTGCTGCTGGTGCCACCACACTGCAACCTCTTCCATATACTCTAGTTTTTTTGCTGGAATTAGCCCTGCTGCAAAGCATTGCATCAAAAATTGTACTTAAACGCCCCTGTTAAACAGGGGCAGAAAAATTGGGCCTTAGGCACTGGTGCTGGTGCCACCACACTGCAACCTCTGCCATATACTCTAGTTTTATTGCAGGAATTAGCCCTGCTGCAAAGCATTGCATCAAAAATTGTACTTAAACGCCCCTGTTAAACAGGGGCAGAAAAATTGGGCCTTAGGCACTGGTGCTGGTGCCACCACACTGCAACCTCTGCCATATACTCTAGTTTTATTGCAGGAATTAGCCCTGTTTTATTGCAGGAATTTGCAGGAAATAACCCCAATTGGGCTCAAATAGAGAACAGCTATGTAGGTGGATTATAGCGGTATGTACTGGGTACAGAGCACGCAGACAGCACGCACTATCTCCTAACACTACTGACTGCAAGCTCTATTATTAAAGATGGACCACTAGCTATATAGGTGAGGTGAATATAGTGGTGTATACTGCGGTCAGGGCACAGACAATAACCACTACACAACAGCAAGATAGGAAATCAGCCAAACACGATCGGTGTGTACACAGAACACCCACTGCTTCAGATGCCAACATACTACACGAGGCCGCCTCAAAGGCGGCCTTATATAGTGTGGGGGCGTGCACTACACAGCCTGAGCTATGATTGGCCACAGGCAGGATGCCTGTGGCCAATCATGGCTCTCCTCGCTGCTGGCGCTGCGATTGGCCAAGCATGCGGGGTCACAGTGCATGCTTGGCCAATCATGAGCCAGCAATGCACTGCGCCATCGCAGTGCATTGTGGGCCGTGCGCGCCACACGAATTTTGACGCGAACGGACCAAGAGTTCGGATTTCGCCGAACGGACGAACAGCCAATGTTCGAGTCGAACGTACGTTCGACTCGAACACGAAGCTCATCCCTAGTGTCCTATGTCAGCATTGTGAATATGTTGCAGCGGACTTTTGATTTGCAAAAATCCGACAGACTTTAGAAATGGAACATGTTTCAAATTTTTGCGCCGGACCCAGTTCCTACCGAGAAATCCGCTCGTGTGTATGCTAGTCCGACGGACAAAAACCGACGCGAGGGCAGCTATTGGCTACTGGCTATGAACTTCCTTATTCTAGTCCGGTTGTACGTCATCACGTTTGAATCCGTCGGACTGTGGTGTGATTGTGCGTGGCCAAGTCCGTTCATTCGTAAAGTCTGTCAGAACTCTGTCAGAACTCCGTCAGAACTCCGTCGAAAGTCTGTCGGACCTAGTCCCTCGAAAAGTCCGGTCGTGTGTACGTGGCATAAGATTGTATTTATTTATTTTTAGATGCATTTAGACACCTCCTGAAGAAGCGACTTTGTCAAAAAACTAGTAGAGGATATCGTCTGTATTTGCATCAGTTCCCTCATTTCTATCTGATGGGGGGTAGACTTCTGTATAAATCTAAACTGTTTATGTAATTATACCAGTGCAACCTTTTGATTGGTTGTTAATGAAATTCTTTTATCTATTTTCTTAATAAACTTTAATGGATTTTTGTATTTACCTGCGTCCAATTACTGGGTATTGTGATAGTCCTATAACCACCACAGGTGTTGCATGGTAATTTATATGGAGTAGCCCATGTCAACCCACTCTTTTGCTGTTGGTATTTATGAATTTACCTTCTTACCAAAAACTTGTAGTTCATTTCTATTGTGTCCATTGTGTAATTATATAGTGCTCCTATCATTCTCTCTACTTGTTGTTCATCCAATTTCATACCCATTTCTTTTTCCCATTTTCCTGTATAAGCGGGTGACCCCTGTCCTTTTAGATCTGCCAAGATTCCGTATACTTGTAATATCCCATGTTTTATTGGTGTTTGTGTACAACAAAGTTTTTTCTAGTGGATTCAGATTCTTTCCATCTCTGATTGGTTGGGGTAGTGTATTTACCAAATGTTATAATTGCAAGTATTCCTATCTTCCCTTGTTCAGTGATATCCTTTATTTGTGCATTTCCCGTTGGTCTACCAAAAAGTGTCTCCTTCCCTGGAGTAAAAAAAATTGTTCCTGTGAGTGAAATTAGTGGTGAATTGTATATACATTTTCTCTGACAATTAATTAAATTCCATATTTTAAATAAATTTCTAGTCAGGTCATGTGCTTCTAATGCCCCGTACACACGAGAGGGATTAAGTCTGACAGACCTCCAAAGGAGTTCCGCCGGAGTTTCGACGGAGTTCTGGCGGACTTTTTCGACCGAACGGACTTGACCACACACCATCACACCAAACTCCGACGGAGTCGAACGTGATGACGTACGACTGGATTCGACGTAGGAAGTTCATAGACAGTAGCCAATAGCTGCCCTAGCGTCGGTTTTAGTCCGTCGGAGTAGCACACACACGAGCGAATTTTTCGAAGGGGACCGGGTCCGGCGGAGTTCCGTCGGGAAAATTTGAAGCATGCTTCATTTCTAAAGTCCGTCAGACTTTTGCGAAGCTAAAGTCCGTTGCAGCCCACACACGATCGGATAGTCTGACGGACTCAGTCCGTCGGAGTTTGGATGTCGAAAAGTCCGCTCGTGTGTACGGGGCATTAGTCTAGTATTCTATGCTTCCATGGCACCCATATATTTTTGTGCAGTAATGTCCTGCTTAAAGTGTTTTCAATATTAACCCATTTTTTCTTGCTTATTTTTATTCATCCATTCTACCATATGTGAAATAACTGCTTTATAGTATCTATTTACTGTATGCCTAGTGCTGCTAAACCTCCTTGATTTATTTATTTTTTCTGGTGATTAATGAGAATTTTACTCTTGGCTTTTTATTTTGCCATATATATTTTATTTAGCATCATTGTTTTTATTGTTCTAAAAAACACTTTGTGGTATTGCTATTGGTATAATTTGGAATTTATATATTTTTGGAAGGATCATCACTTTTAACATATATATCCTCCCATCCAGGACAGAGGTCTCAACAAAATTTTCTTGAATTCTGTTTTGATCTCATTCAGTAATGGGATGTAATTAGCCAAGTATACCTTCTCAAATGCATGTGTCAGCTTAATTCCTAACTATGATAGTTCTTTTCCCACCTATGTGAATGGGAATTCCCTTTGTAGTGCAAGTTCTTCTGTTTTTCTATCCCTATATTTTGTATTTCTGTTTTTATGGGATTCATCTTAAAATTCGAGAGTTCCCCATATTTTTTTATTTCCCTAATTTTATTTGGCAGTGTCACCCTAGGTTTGGTTACATACCCAACCTATATTTGGCAGTGTGACCCTAGGTTTGGTTACATACCCAACCAAGGGTTTTCTAGTAGAAACTAGAAAGATTGAGTTGGCTTTACTTGATCCTATGGTCTATAAACTGGAAACATTGAGTTGGCTTTACTTAAAACTATAGTTCCAGACAAGTGAAGGTATGTATTCCTAACTTAAAACCCTATGGTCTATAAACTGAAAAAAATGTAGTTGGCTTTACTTAAAACAACAAAGTTGAAAACATGAAAAGTCTAATGAGTCAGACAAAAATAAGTTTAGTTAGACAGTACTTAAAAAACTGATGCAAATAATTGCCTCAATTTTTTTGAGTAGAAACAGCACAATATTTTTTACAATGTTGTTCCATTGAACATTTCAAAAGGCGGTGACATACTTACATTAACCCTCACCATTGCCATAGGGCGGCTGTATAGATTTTTAATCCAATGCATAATTTTAGGTCCCAATCCTAGATGTTGGAGCGTGTCCATCATGAATCCCCAGTCTACCCTGTCAAACGCTTTCTCCGCATCAATTGACAGGGGTAGTGCTGGGAATCCCCTGTTTTTTACCTTTCGCAGCATTAACATTGTTCTTATACTGTTATACCTGCCCTCTCTACCAGGTACAAACCCTGTTTGGTCTGCGTTCACCCATTCTGGCATCAGATTTTTTAATCTTGATGCCAGAATTTTTGCATATAACTTTGTATCGGCGTTCAGCAACGCTATGGGCCTATAATTAGAACAGACAGTTTTATCCTTTCCCTCTTTGGGTATTATTGTAATATGGGCTAGTAATGACTATTTTCTTATTTATAAATTTTTCCCTATTTTGTTCAGATAGTCGCACAATTTTTGGTATTAATTGATTTTGGAATTTTTTATCGTTTTTAATCATAAACCCATCGGGTCCTGGGCTTTTCCCTATAGGTGTTTCTTTCAATTCCTTTCTAATTTCATATTGTGTAAATGTTTCATCTAGTTCCTTCAATCTTCCTAATGGAATTTTTGGTAGTTTGGGTATTTGTCAGGGCTTGGCTCAGCCCTTCCTTCTCAAAGCTGGCCTCTCAGCTGTTGGCTAATTTCCTGCTCCTATCACTCCACAGTGACTCACCTGTTGATGATATCCTGCTTGTCAGTCCTGCCTACTTAAGCCTTCCAGTCCAGATGATCTCTGCCTTCACTTGGTCACATCTCTAGAGACGCTCTCCTTTGTTCCTCCTAAAGACTTGCTTGGCTGACATTCCTTCTGGCTCCAGATCCTGCTTGCTGTTCTACTACGCTCATCTATGGCTCCCTGATGTTTTGGCTTGTCTGACTATCCATTCCTGTTCCTGAACTCTGGCTATGTTTTGACTACGTTTACTCTGTTAAACCTTTTTTTATTATTATTAAACAAGTGTGATTTAACTGTACTTCTGTCTCAGTCTGCTTCATGGTTTCTGACAGTATTCTTGTATTTTTAGTTTTCTTATTTCTTCTTTCTTTTTGTGTCTCTCTTTCTGATCGAGTATAATGCACTGTAGTATGTTTGAAAAGCCTTTGCGATATCAGTTGTTTTATACACCATTTCTCCTGTCTGTTTTTTTTAAATCTTTCTATATAGTTTACAATCTTCTTATTTCTTAAAATTTTGCAAGGTGTTTCCCTGGTTTATTTCCCCATCTGTATCTCTCCTTTATCATGCTGTTAAATACCTTTCTTGTTTCCTGTTCCATCAAATCTCTTAGTTGATCTCTTTTGATTAAAGACTGATGGATTTCGACTTCCGCTTGCTTTTTATGCCTTTTTTTTCTGAATCATATATTTCTTTTACCATTTTTTCCATAGTATTTACTCTCTCCTTCTTTTTTGTTTTCTTGCCCCAATAGAGATCAACCTTACCGTAATGAAAGCTTTGTGGGCTTCCCATATAATTGCCTTTGTTAATTCTGGTTTCTCATTCAGCAACAAAATATTGGTTGATTTCTTTTATTAGAATCTCTTCTACTTCTACATTTTCTATTAAATCTTCGTTTAATCTCCATGAGCCTTTCCCCTGTTCTTCCCCTTTCAATTTCATCTTCATTATTACTGGGGCATGGTCCTATATCGTTGTTATTCCAATTGAGGTTTCTATTACTGCCTCCAGGACTCTATGCTCAACCAATACATAATCCAGCCTGGAGTACATGTCGTGCACTGCTGAGTGGTATGTATAATCTTTTGTGCTCGGATGTTGAATTTTCCAAACATCAACCAATTGATGATTATATATTATTTTCCCTACCAATCTTAGTTGTTTATTTTCTTTATCCAGTGCACCAGATGTACTATCCCGTTTATGGTGCGTGGAAAAGTTAAAATCTCCAACATATATTAGGTAGCCCTGCTTGAATTACATCAAATCATTTCAAAATTTCTTTCAAATATCTTTTGGGGCATTTATTGGGGCAATATACATTTGCAAGCATGTATTTCATACCCTATAAGGTCCCCTTCAAAAAAAGGAAGCAACCTTCTGGGTCTACTTTTCTATCCTTGAAGATGAAACTAACCTGTTTCCCGAACTCTATTGCTACACCTTTTGCCCCTCTACTTGGAGAGTCTCCATAATACTGTACTATACTGGGATAGTGTTTGAATCCTGTGCAATATGTGTCTTTTGTAAAAATATTATGTCTGCAGCATATCTTTCAAATTCCCTTAATACCGTATGTGTCTTTTCTGAGGTATTTTGACCTCTTACATTATATGTCAAAAACGTTGCATTATTCATGTTTCTCTTTTCCTCTCCATCTCCCACCCATCCCCGTTCCCCAAGGGCCCCTGCCCTCCCCCGAGCACGAGATGAAGCAGGGAGCACTCCCCCCATGTCAGGGCCCGAAGGGCTGCAAAACACTCAAAAATTCACAATCCATAATTGCTTTAAAAAAATTATATAATCATTTGGTCTAAAAAAACACCTTCTACGTGTGTTGGATAAGTGGGAGGGGTATGTTGCTCAGTTTACTGGGGACCAGTGGGAGGAAGCCCTCCAATCTGTGACAACCTGCTCCCTAAATGTTTCACAGAGATTAGCGCAATTATATATCCTTTTGAGGGTGTGCTACACTCCTCACAGATTACACATCATTGGTCTCCTGTCTACACGTTATGCACCTAATGTAAACAAGATCACAGTGATTTGATCCACTCACTGGGAAGGTGTCCAAAACTACACTCCTATTGAAAGTCAGGTGGTGGATACACTAAACAGGGTGTTTCAACTGTCTCTTCCTTTAGATCATAAACCATGCCTGTTTAATTCACTAGATGAATTTGAATGGGAAAACCACACTAGAGAGGCAATTGCTGGGACCCGATTTTTAGCTTGCAAGTTAAGAAAGCCACATTGGAAGTCAGAGAATCCTCCCAAGGCCAAAGAGTGGGTCATTGCTGTATTTAATACACTTTGAAAGGAAAAGATTATTTATCAGCATAGAGGATGCTCACGAAAGTATGAAAAACTCTGGGATCCATGGCTGAATATACCCAGGCTTGCCTTGGCGGATCTGGTCATGGACAGGCTTCTTGGGTTTAATGCCGATTGACAATTCACAGTATAATGATTATGCTTGTAATGGTGATATGTTTGTGTAATGTTCCTAGGTATGTTAGACCATTTATATAGGATGCATTCTCTCAACCCATACACACTATGGGGGTTTATTCACGAAAGGCAAATCATGTGCAAGCTAAAATGCTGTTTTTTATTTTCCTTGCATGTCCTCGTCGGATCTACAGCGACTTTACTTCCAGGTGCAATGGATTTTCCTTTAGTAAATAACCCCCTATCAGTTTTTCTGCTGATATTTGTATTCAGATTTACTAAAACCATGTAGTGCAAGGGCCTGCCTGATTGCATACAAATCAGCAGAAAATCTGATAGTGTGTATGGGGCTTTAGTGGTACTTATTCTGTAGTTAGGGGTGTGCTCAACCTTGGCTATGTTTTTTTGTTTTCAGATATCATGCAACATATGTGGTTGGCTCTGTTGTTTTGGGCTGTAGGCATTGTAATAAATTAAAGCTTTCTTTGGATAAACAAAAAGTCACTGTGCAGGTCAGGCCATGGTGACAATCTTGTTTTCCCACATCTTTCAATCACTGTCAGCAGCTAGAATGATAGGTGGTGGGTGAGCATGACAGTTGAGACAGACAGGTTGTGGGAGGATGCTACACTGACCCGGGCTCCTGCCCACCACCACCTGTTTAATATCAAGGGGTACGAATACTTTTTCAAGGTGCTGTATGTACTTTGTTTAATTTAGGCTGGGTTCACACTAGGGGTGCAAATGATCCAAAAACTCACAGAACGGGTCATTCCTCGGATCAGAGTCATGGATCGCATCATTTTTTGGGTCAGCAAAAAATAAGTGAATTTGCAAAAACCTGTGAAAATTCCACCACCATATACTCCCCACTGTAATAGCCACAATCTCCCCACTGTAATATACATCTCCGCCACTGTAATATCCACGTCATCTCCCCCACTGTAATATTGGCTGAGTATGGATGGGTACGGCTGAGCATGGCTGGGTACGGCTGGGTATCGCCAAGTATGGCTGGGTATTACCGTGTATTGCCGAGTATGGCTGGGTATGGCAGAGTATTGGCCGAGTATTGGCAGGGTATGGCAGAGTATGGCAGCGTATTGCAGAGTATTGGCAGGGTATTGCAGAGTATTGGCAGGGTATTGCAGAGTATTGGCAGGGTATGGCAGAGTATTGGCAGGGTATGGCAGAGTATTGGCAGGGTATGGCAGAGTATTGGCAGGGTATTGGCAGGGTATTGGTAGAGTATTGGCAGGGTATTGCAGAGTATTGGCAGGGTACATATGGCAGAGTATTGGCAGAGTATTGGCAGGTTATTGCAGAGTATTGGCAGGGTATTGCAGAGTATTGGCAGGGTATTGGCAGGGTATTGCAGAGTATTGGCAGGGTATTGCAGAGTATTGGCAGGGTATGGCAGAGTATTGGCAGGGTATGGCAGGGTATTGGCAGAGTATGGATGGATGGCTGTGACTGCAATTGTCACAGAGCAGCGCTGTGGGCACTACAGATACAGCCCACAGCGCAGCTGCCAACCAATCTCTCCCCTCCACTGTACAGATCTGTACACAGAGGGGAGAGAGGAACCAGCGTCATCATGGCGCCGGTTTTTCATTTAATGGAGCAATCACATTGTAAACGGCTGATGGGTGCACCAAGATGGCCGCCGCTCTGAAGGTAGGCCGAAGCTGTGGCCTTTCCTAAGGCCGAGGCCGCGGAGTGCTCCACGGATGTGAATCGAGCGGAGGACAGCTCACTCACACAGCGCGGAGGACATCGCTGCATCCAGGGGACAAGATAAGTAAGTCTCCCTGTATCCAGCGATGCGATCCCGAGTCTGGCTCGGGGTTACCGCTTATGGTACTGAAATTCCAACCCGAGCCAGACTCGGGATCATCGCCAAGGAGGTTAAGCATGAGCATGATAGAAGCCATCTAAATATTCAAAAGGACTTAATCATATATGAAAAATAAATAAATCAACAAAATTTCATCCATGTGCTTCCATGCTTCTGTATCGTATATTTGGACCGTCACCACACCTTGTGAATTAACACCTCTGTGGTCATGAACTCACCAGATGAATGGTGATAGTAAGCCCATATGATCCCTTCACGGAGCAGCAAACACAGGTCCTTCCATCTATGTAGATGAAATATAGTGTAGCGCTGATATAAAAGCATATAATTATATATGTGAAAATGTGACTAAATATATAAGATGATAGGCTATGAAGGCTAGTCATATAAACAGTCCATAGCAGTATAATGCAGGTAAGTGAAAGAAAAAAGGAATTTTAAATAATAATAAAAAGCGAATATAAATTCCAAAATTCACTGGGTATATAAGTTCCGTGCTAAAAAGAACAAAGCAATGTCCCAGTAGGCAGTCCGCATATGATATGCAATGAAAATGTATCGGTGGGGGTCTTCCTACAAACGAGGTGGAGACCGCATGGACCAACAAGAACAATAAACAAATGCTTGTCTGAAGTTGTATCAATATTGGAGAGAAGACGGATACTCTTACCAGAAAGGTTGGACGCACGTTTCATACGACAGTGAGTCTAACAAGCTTAGAATCCCGACTGGTCCCAATCAGGTACTTTATGTTGAGTGAATTTTGGTCTGAAGTGTTTCGACACTGCCCCCTGTTGAAGACCCTTAGTGTTGAAACGCATCGGCACAGCATTACTTGTACCCCACATTGATTTTATTTGTTTTACTCTATTTTGTGATCACTATTTATTTTTTATGCCATTTATATCATATGACTTCCTTAATAAACCTACTGGTTTGTTTTCTGACCTGCACCATCCGGAGACTCTCTTTCTTTTTGTTTTTCATGATGAGCCTTTTCTAAACCGTATCCTGGATACAATCAAATTTTGAATGCATGACCCTCTGGAGTCCGGGGACGGATAAGTGAGTATTCCATACTAGGAGTACCTGCCTTTACGGAGCCCAGAGATGGAAAAGTGTGGATTTCTCACCAAGATTCACTCAATGTAAAGTACCTGATTGGGACCAGTCGGGATTCTAAGCTTGTTAGACTCACTGTCGTATGACCAACCTTTCTGGTAAGAGTATCCATCTTCTCTCCATTATTGATACAACTTGAGACAAGCATTTGTTTATTGTTCCTGTTGGTCCATGCAGTCTCCACCTCGTTTGTAGGAAGACCCCCACCGATACATTTTCATTGCATATGATATGCGGACTGCCTACTGAGACATTGCTCTGTTCCTTTTAGCACAGAACTTATATACACAGTGAATTGTGGCCTTTATATCCACACTTTTTATTATTATTTAAAATTCCTTTTTTCTTTCACTCACCTGCATTATACCACCATGGACTGTTTATATGACTAGCCTTCATTGGTATCTTATATATTTAGTCGCACTTCCACATATATAATTATATGCTTTTTAAATTTCAAGAAAGTTTTATTGTATTTTCGTAGTTAAACAGAATAACATTGGCTCCATTGCAATAAAGATACATATAACAATACAGCGACCAGTGTACATGTACCAATAATCAAAAGAAAAACATGAAATTGATACAAATAACATATCATGAGAGAGCCATACAAAGAGCAAAGCGTAACTAATTCATGAACACCCTCAAGAATGGTCTAAACTGATCGGAGAGAACCCCCCGATACAGATCAAACAGGTCCAGGAGACCAGAAGCATGGCAAAAACGAGAAAAATTATCGTAAAAAAAAAATAAATAAAAAAAATAAAAAAATAAAAAAAAATCAGGGGATCCAGTAGAAGGCCCCAGAGCGACCCCCGAGAGTCCAGGCCCCCCCACCCCAGTGGGAGCTAACTGTGTGAGGGCCTAGGACTCCCAGAGACCACCCCAACACCTCCCACCACATCCGACCCTTATTGGAAAAGTTTGTCCACACCCCTGGTCCCCCGGGTCCCCAAGTCAAAGATAGAAATTTGAACCATATGTACTTCTAAGGAGAAGGTCAGATCATAAAACCCTAATGCCGTAACCAGCCTCCGACCTTCAAATATGCGTGGGTGCCATAACAAGTATAGTAGAACAAATGGAGAGAGGGGAAAAGATACCCCCCAAGAGAGAAAGGAAGAATACGTGGGAAAAGAAAGAGCGAAAAGTAGAATAGAAACAGAAAGGTTATAACTGGTGTATCTACCGGAAGAATCAAAGAGAAATCAACTGGACAAGCCAGGTCTAAGGGGAAGGTGGCAATAAGCGGCCCATGGATCCCAGGTGGTATAGAATCTCTCAACCTTATCATTCAATTTAGCCACTAGGTGCTCCTGTGACATAATCCAAGAGATTTTCCTTTTACAACACTGAAAAGAGACCGTAGGCTTTTTCCAGGCCTTCGCTATTGTAGTTTTAGCTCCCAACAGAATGAAGTAGGCAAGTTTCTGTTTAAGTTTGGACATGTTGGGTATGGATTGATTGAGAAGAGCTACATTTGGGTTAGGATGTACATTGGTATCGGATACTATGTTGATGGTTCTAAAAATTTTCTGCCAAAAGGACCGAATATGTGGGCAGGACCACCAAATATGTATCATAGTACCCTCCAGCTCGCAGCCTCTAAAACATAGGGATGAAGTACCAGGGAACATCCAAGCCAATCTAGCTGGGACATAATACCAACGGAATAAAATTTTAAGGCTGGCTTCTATTAATGAAATATTGAAGATACCTGTAAAAGAGCGTGTGGCTGCCTGAGACCACTCAGTAGGTGACCATGAGCTTCCCGTGTCCTCCTCCCATGCTCGAGCGTAAGTCGGCTTTCCCATCCTCGTCAGGAGCGCTGTGTAGATCAGATAGATGCCGCCTTTCTGGTCTGTAGTATTGACACACCAGTGTTCATAAGGTGTGATGGAGGGGGGTGTCCGTTGAACAGACCAAATTGATTTTAAAAAATGAGATATTTGGGAAAATCTGAAAAGTTCCGTATCCGGCATTTCCAGTTTCTTTCTACAGTGAGAAAGGGTCAGGGGACCCCCCGGAGAAAGAAAGTGGCCTATGCGGTATAGCCCCTTGTCAGTCCACCATTTAAAAGCCTGAATGTTCAACCCAGGAGGGAAATTGGAGTTGTTAAATATGTGGGCCAGCGGTTTCAGTGGAGATGTCAGAGTGTTACGTTTGAATAGCTTTGAACAGAGGGCTACAGAGTGGGAAAGTGTAGGTGACATGATGGCTGGTCGCACCTTCGGATTGCACCAAAGCAGGAAGTCTATAGTGTGAAGTGGGACTGCTTTCCTCTCCATAGAGATCCAATCCGGTTTTGTACCTTTGGAGAAGACCAGAGAAATCTGCGACAATTGAGCTGCCATGTAATAGTTCCACATATCCGGGAGACCCAACCCTCCTTGAGATTTTAAGCGAAGCAAATTTCTAGATGGGCAACGATAACCCTTTTTCCCCCAGACAAAGCGAATGATCTCAGATTGTAATTTGTTAAGGACCTGCTTACGAATCGGAATGGGAAGAGAGCGAAACAAGTACAGAATACGGGGAAGTAGCGTCATTTTGACAGCATGAACCCTACATAGCCAGGACAGACCACACTTCGACCACTGTTCCAGATCTCTCCTACAGTTGGTTAACATAGGGGGATAATTAGCATTAAACAGATCTTTGATGTTAGGTGTTAGTTTTATCCCCAGATAAGAGATTTCTTTGGGAGCCCATACAAAATCAAAGTTTCTAACAAGCTGCAGAAGGCGGTCCGGAGGAATATTAACGTTCAATGCCATTGATTTATGCATGTTAACTCTAAGTCCAGAAATCCCACTAAACTTACCCAACACTTTATAGATCATTGGTAAAGAAATTAGGGGAGAGGTAATATACAGAAGAAGATCATCTGCATATAACGCACATTTATGAATCTGGTCTCCACATACCACCCCCCGAATGTCCGGGTTCGTCCGAATAGCTATCGCCAAAGTTTCTATTGCAATTGCAAATAGCAGGGGGGATAGTGGACAGCCCTGTCTAGTACCTCTTCTAATATGGCATGGGGCAGAATATTTACCCATCAATCGTATTTGTGCTGAAGGAGTAGAGTAAAGTGAATTTATTAAATTAAGGAAAGAAGGGCCAAATCCCCATCTGTGCAGGATATCTGATAAATAATCCCAGTCTATCGAGTCGAACGCTTTATGTAGATCGATCGAAAGAAGGAACCCTTCCTGTGGGGGGCCTCCATCCCATTGGGAATTGAGGAGAGAAATGACATCGATGGAACGTCTTATTTGGTCCGGACCCTGCCTCCCGGGAATGAAACCCACCTGGTCTTTGTGTATGTATGCGGGAATAAAGCTCGCAATCCTATTGGCCAATATTTTAGTCATAAATTTAACGTCATTATTAATGAGAGATATAGGGCGATAGTTTCCCACATCACTGACGTCCTTTCCTGGCTTGGGTATTACCGAAATATAAGCCGAATTAAGGTCTACACTCAGGGGTGACCCCTTCCTAAGGGAGTTAAAAAAGGAGACCAGGTGAGGAGCCAGGGTGGAGCTAAACTTCTTATAGTATCCCGTAGAAAAACCATCTGGACCGGGGGAAGAGCCTGTTTTCAGGGATTTGATTGTACTTAACACTTCATCTTGGGTAAATGGGGCTTCCAGGAGGTCCTTGTGATCAGTAGTAAGGGAGGGCAGTGGGAGGGAATCTAGGAAGGACTTCCGTTTCGAATCCGAGAGATCGGGGGTGTGTTCATAAAGTTTAGAATAAAACTGTAAGAAAGCCTTCATTATTTTCTCTGGATTCTGTGTTAACTCACCTGATGGCAATTTAATTTTAGGAAAAGCTTAGTTTAACAGCAAGTTTGGAGCCGATCCTATCCCGTTGACTATAAAATTTAGCCCCTGTCCATCTGAGATGTCTTTCTGCTGCTGTCGTTAAGTGTAAATTTAAAAGGGTCCTAGCCTTATCCAATTGAGCTAGGGAGGCCGGAGTAGGGTGACGCTTATGGAGCCTAGCCAACGATCTAAATTCATTAGTCAGCTTAACCGTGTCAGCTTTATGTTCCGCTCTAAGTTTTGCCGAAAATTTGATTATGTCTCCTCTAACTACTGTCTTATGAGCCGCCCATATAGTCATAGGGGAAATGTCCTCAGTCGTATTGTTACTGAAATAGTCTTGAATAAAGCCCTCAATAACCGAACAATGGGCCGGTTCGCTTAAAAGGGATTCCTGTAGACGCCAACGAGGTGGGGACCCCGTCCCCATTGGCCTGTTTATACTCAGATTGACAATGGAGTGATCAGATAATGGAGTATCCACTATCTTAGAGCAATTGACAAGGGGGATCGATGTGGGTTTGACAAATATGTGGTCTATCCTGGCCAGAGTATTATGGGGTGCTGAAAAGTGGGTGTAGTCCTTTGTATGGGGGTTGACTTCCCTCCAAATGTCAATCAGTCCTGCTGAGTGTAGTGATTGGGCGATCTTAACGCTTTGTCTAGGTGGATGTCTGAGTTTTTGTCCGCGAATACTAGATTTGTCCAAGGAAGAATCAAAAGCTATGTTTGAGTCCCCTCCAAGGATGATAGTACCCCTAAAATGAGGTGTAATCTTATGAAGTAAGGAGTCAAAGAAAGCCCTCTGCCCTTTGTTAGGGGCATAGTAAGATATAAAAGTATACATCTCTCCATCAACCTTCCCCGATACTACAATGTATCTTCCCAGTGGGTCCGATACAGTCTCATGGTGTGTGAAATTAACATGTTTGGCCAGGCAAATGGCCACCCCCTTTGTTTTGTTTGAAGCGGAGGAAAGAAAAAATTGGGGGAAATGTTGGTGGAGAAAGGTAGGATTATATGAAGCTGGGAAGTGAGTCTCTTGTAATAGGAGAACATCTGCATGCATAGACCGATAACTTTGGAACATTTTCCTGCGCTTGACAGGGGAGTTAAGTCCCTGAGTGTTATGAGAAAATATTTTGAGAGTGGGAGCTGAAGTGGTGGAACTAGGCATGAGATATGTATGTAGAGGCTAGTTGATAGGCTGCTTTCTTACCTGTGTAGTGAAACAGCACTACTTGGAGGAGTAGGCGCAAAGTGGGAGAAAAATCGCCGGGGCATGGGAAGGAAGACCACGGTCCGCCAGGATCCAAGGACTGTAAAATTGAGCAAAAGAGAGGAGCTACAGAAAAGAGGTGAAAAAAAGGAAGGAAGGATAGAGAAGGGGAAGAAAGAGACAATGTTAAAAACACCAGTATAACATCAAATGTATAGATAGGCCCTAACAAAAACATCTCCCCATAAAATCTGGGGTCCCCAGACCCCTGCCCACCCCACGGACGGAAAGTTTGGGTCATTCCGCCCCCGTAATCTAAGAGGACCGGAAAGTCCTAAATATAGGACCACCAGTATAGTTTCCAAGGGCACCAAAGGTGCTCTAGAAACCTGTCAGAGGTGCACTGGGTCCACCACAGCCCCAGAAACCGGAAAAATAAAACAAGCAAATGAGAGCTAAAACAAAAGCCCATAAGAAAACTCATAGGCAGAACGTCCCTGAGAATAAGAACAAACCTGAAATATAACTAACCACCAGTAAAGAAACGAAGAAAATTGATAAAAAACAAATAACAAAACCCTGTTACTGGTCATTGTGGTTGCAGTGAAGAGGCCTACTCAGTAGGTCTATACTCTCTCAAATCCCCCCCTCCCCCTAACAAGGCCCCTATAGAGCAGCCCGCTCCAGCCGGGCTTAGGGCTGGGTCAGGCTGCCCCTTACAACAGCAGGAACCCTGTGGGCCAAAAACCCCGCCCCCCAGTAATTGCCAACTGAAAAAGCATGCCTGCCTGGCCCAAAAACCTGGGATCCTAACTGGGGAAACTCAGAGAGACAAATGGAAAGTAGATAGCAATAAAATGAACCCCAGGTTAGGATACATACAATCATAAGGAGTCCTGTAAAACTGTAAATGAATAGAACTTTAGAACCCACCCACCCCCCCTACCCCATAGGGCCGAGGCCCCTCAATCCCTCCCCTCCATCCCTCCCTACCTGAGTCCCCCAGTCCAATAACAATGAGAAAAAAAAAAAAGGAAAGTATAAAAAAATTGGGAAGTACAGGTAAATGGCCCTAGGCCAAAGGAGGGAGTCCCAGAAAGGGTCACTGAATGGTTCTGTAAGTGGTCAAAAAACCAGCGAAAAAAGGAAGAGTCTGGCAATAATCAAGAACAATTATCCATTCTTCTGAAGACGAATCCACATCAGGGCGGGAGATTTTCTTTGGAGCGTTTGGAGTGCTGTTGTAGCCAATTTGGTTGTAGAGGACTGGCCGGAGTAGGCCGCTTTGAAGAGGCCGGGGTCCCTCTGATGGTTTGCCTGGAGGATGTGTCCTGAGGAATTAAACCCAGCTGAAGTAAAAGTTTTTCGCCGTCAGCAAAAGAGGAGAATCCAAGATGCTTATTCATATAAGAGAAATTAAGGCGTAGAGGAAAAGACCACCTGTATGGAATCTGTTTATCCGCCAGGATTTGAAGAAGTGGCTTGAGGGCACGTCTTTTCTGTACCGTATAGGGTGACAAATCAGTGAAAATCTGAATTTTATGTCCCAGAAGTTTGAGGTTGTCTGAGAACCTGGCTCTTTTCATAACCTCTTCCTTTACAGAGTAGAAGTGTGTTTTGACTATAATGTCTCTAGGGAGGCCATCTGAGCGGGGAGGCTGTAGGGCCCTATGAGCTCTGTCGAGTTCCAGACGTTGTTCAGTAATATCAGGTATTAGATCCTTAATCAGTTGCTTCACAGCCGCAGGGACATCTTTCTCGGATTCGGGGAGTCCCCTGATCCTAAAGTTATAACGTCTCGATCTATTCTCGAGGTCGTCGATTTTTGCGCAAGCGGTTTCAAGCTGATCCTGCAGATCCTGTAATCTGGCTGTATTCTGATTAATTCGTGCAACTGCCTGATCTGCTTTCTTTTCAATAGTGTCAATTCTCACCCCAATGTGCTGCAAGTCAGAGTGTATGGATGCAGAAATCTGTGCTGCATTTTCTGCCAGACTTTTGGCTAGAAGCTGGGAAAAAGCTTTCATCATGGAGGGAAAGTCATTAGGAGCAGGGGCTGCAATATCAGAATCAGCATGTGAGAGAAGCATGCCTGTGTGAGGATCCAGCATGGGGGTGGAAGGACAATCCCCGTCCAATCTGCTTAATAAAGATTCTGTGGACGCTGGAGAGGCAGCCTGGGGGAGAGGAGGAAAGTCAGTACCTGGGGAGCACGGAGAGGCCAGGTCCTGGTCAGCTATAGACTCCTCAGCGAGGTCCGCGCTGTGTGCTGTCTTGTGTCCTGCCGCCGCCATCTTGGCATAGCTGACAGGAACGGATTGCGCCGACATCTGTCCCAGGAGATTGCGCCGCGGATGCGAGGCCGACATCCGTGGATTCCTGGCGGTTTCGTCTGTCCGCCTGGCCCGGTGGTGATCGTCGTGGGATGTTCCGAGAGCTCCGGTGTTCAAATTGGGGCCGTGGTGGAGCGGAGCTCTAGAAGCCAGCGGCCATCTTGTGAGCTGCCGCGCATGCGCCTGATAATTATATGCTTTTATATCAGCGTTACGCTATTTTTCATCTATTCGGTTCAGCTTTGTTTATTTGAGTGTTAGCCGCTGTATTTCGTACTTTTTCACTTTTGCTTTAGCGCAATGTTTTCCCCCTTTCCCTTCCATCTATGTGTCACTCATGACAAGAAAAGCACACATACATAGTGTAGTTCTGCAAAACTCAAAATGTATTCAATCAGTTACCCCCCTTACAAGTTGCACTCACAAGAAAAATATTTAAAACAAGTGTTACAATGTAAGCAGTCCTATCACATTATTTTTTTTTTTTTTGCTCTCACCACCTAGTAGATTCCTCTCACGGCGGTGTACCCGGGTTGAGCTTGACCGTTGATAGACTGACTGAATAGCTGTGTAGTCATGCCCTGACGTACATTTCATTATTCCTTCGTCAGAGGACATCCTTGTGATCATACATACTGTAAAATTGGTATTTGAAGCATTAGGCTTATTCATTTCAGTGGAAAAACATACAAATTTCCGTTTCCAATCTTCCATGTATATACTGTTTGAATTCCACTGGCATTACCTTGGAAGAACATGATTTTACACAATTTACAAAAAGAAGTATTCTTTCTGGTGTTCATATTATGGGTGCCAGTGTGTGCGCAAATATCTGAAAACGCTGCATCTTCACATCTCTGATCTCTGCTTTTTTCTTGTTATTAAACATTTAATTCCTGCTCTAACAATACTAATATTTAACGTGATTCGGTCAAATTAGTTGTCCAAATAGAAAGCAGTGAATGTGCAAGGGGGAGCTACAGCACAAGTTTCATCAATGGATTGTTTCTGCAATTGTGCTTCAAAGGAGCTGATTGAATTTGCAGAATCAATTTGTCAATACGATGCCAGTTTTAGGTCTCTAGATGGATAGGATGAGTTCCAGGCATCAGATCAAAGGCCATTTGTTTTATGTGGACAAGAAGCTATGAAAAACATCACTTACATGGGTTTTCAAGAACAGAAATACACCACCGGCTGTCTGAACATGGAGGACTGGCTGGCCTCATAAATAGATTCTGTGTAAGTTAAAGGGAAACCATAATCAGGATTACATTTTGTTTTACATTTCACTCATATCGTGTCACGATATGCACACTCTGGATTTATTTTACCAAGTGTGACCTACAGCTTTTCCTCCACTAAGACCCCTTTCACTCTGAGGCCATTTTCAGATGTTTTAGCGCTAAAAATATCGACTGCAAAGCGCCTGAAAACTGCCTCTAATGCCTCCCGAGTGTGAAGCCTGAGTGCTTTCACACTGGGGTGGTGAGCTTGTGGGATGGGAAAAAAAGTCCTGAAAGCAGCATCTTTTGGGCGATTTGGGAGCACTGTATACAGCACTCCTGCACCACCCCTGCCCATTGGCATGAATGGGCAGCGCTTCCAAAACATGGCCGTTTTAACCCCTTCTTAATCCCTTCTTGGGGGTTAAAAGCACTCCACTAGCGGCCACAAAAAGCGGCGCTTAAACAGCAGTAAAGCACCGGTAAAACTAGTGGCACTTTACCACTAACGGATCCGTCGCCTCAGTGTGAAAGTAGCTTAAATGTTACAAATAATTTTCTGTACAAATGTAAGCAGGTTGCTTTTATCAAGAAAATAGAATAAAGGTAGGCTGTCAGATTAGGCCTCCTGCACACAGGCATCTGAGCCCATGTATTATAAATTCTGGTGTATTTACCAGCCCAGAAAGTCTTGGCGCTGCTACATAGCAGCTCAAAAACATGAATAGTTGCATACAGCTGTGCTTGGGTATGCACCGGTGCTGGGTAAACACAAATGTTGTGTATGGACGGTCGTGGGCAAAAAACATATGCCCATATTCTATACTCATGCTTATGAGAGCACCGGCACATACAAACATTCACAGGCATTCATGTTTATGGGTGGCTGTACACAGAACCTGGACTTCCCAGGCAGGGAAATACTCCAGAATTTACAATGTGCAGGCTCCGATGCCAATGTGCAAGAGGCCTAATGCTGGGTTCACACCATTGCGATTTAGAGGCAGGTAAACTGTATTTACTATGCTGCAGTTTGTGAATGAACAGGAAATCACTCAGCACAGATCAGTTCATACACTGCCCTGTGCAGCTGAATCTGCGGAGAAAGGCATGTGTGTTTGAGCTGTGGGGTGCACACCCTAATGCAGTAGGCTGTGCACATCTATAGGTGGGGATTGGATGTGCAGTGGTGGTAGTAGCCATTGATTTGTACAGAGTATAAACCTGACATCTTCTGCTGTTCACACACAGTGTGTGCAGGCAGCATTTAGAACAGGAATCTTCAAACTATGGCCCTCCAGCTGTTGCGGAACTACATATCTCATGAGGCATTGTAAAACTGACATTCAAAGACATGACTAGGCATGATGGGAATTGTAGTTTCTGAACAACTGGAGGGCCGTAGTTTGAAGACCCCTGATTTAGAACAAGCAGTGAAAATCTACTGATTCTTGCTGGCATCTGCCGCTGGCCCCATCGTGTGGTCGTGTGATTGTAGCCTTATAGTGGAATTTTACTTAGATTTAGAAGTTCTGCTGATCCTCCCTCCTTATCCATCATTAATGTAACCAGTTTTTTCATCTTCCGGGGCAGCATTGAGAGAAGGCTCCTCCCACCTAGAAACACAAAACACATCATCCACCATTATAAAAAAAAGAGCAACAAACCCCTGAGCCTCAGTCATATGTGTTCCCTCTGAACCAACAGGAACCATCAGTGGCGGCCCATCCATGCGGTCCCCTCTATCCACAGCCACCACCCTCTATATCAGTGATTCTCAACCAGGGTTCCGTGGAACTCTAGGGTTCCTCCAGAGATTGCTAGAGGTTCCTTCAGCATTGGGCAATTTCTGCCTCTCAGATAAGTTCCCACTGACACCATTAATCTTTTTAGTTATCTGTAAGGAGGTAATTCTTCCCAATGACCACAAGTGTAAGGACCATTCCTACTACTGACCATCACACTATTGTATCATGAGTCGTAGAGTTCAAATTTTTAGCAGGGGTTCCCCCGAGACCGGAGAACTATTTCAAGGGTTCCTCTGTGTTGAAACGGTTGAGAAAGGCTGCTCTATATGAATTGATAGAATATATTTATTCATAGCATGAGCTCTATCCACGGCGGCTGTGTTTTTTTGAAGTACCTGATTAGGCTCTAATAGGCTTCAAAATAGGATGTGCTCATGGCTCAGAGATTGCGCCAGGGGCTCACCCAGGTGTTACAACAGCAAATAAATATTCACTATTAAAACACTGGTCCTCAATCCTGCCAATCAGAAGCAGGTCTGAGACCTGTTTTCTGATTGGCCGATAAGAAAAGCATCCCAATTGGCTGAGGGAGAAAAGGAAAGGGAGGAAATGGAAGCCACTGCGATACCCATGGAGAGCAGGGGAAGCTGCTGCCAAAGCCCGGGAGAAGCGCTGCCCAGGGGGATGTAACTGTTTGCCGCCTCCCAACAAAAAAAAAATGACCACTGGCCGTCACTGCATCAGATATTTATTTTACACAAATATTTTAAGCGGATTTGTTACTTGAAGGGGTCACCCTGCCTAACTAGCTATCCCACCAGGATTTTTTAACCTGTTGTTATGCCTAGACAAGGTACAAAAAAGAAAAAAGTATATATCTATACATTCTCCTCATTTTTTTATGGTAAGCCGGATGTTTCCCTCCCACCAGGGAGGATGCAGCCATCCCTCCAGCTGGGATACATTTAGAATAGATCCCCTATGGCAGTAGCAGACATGTAGTTTTCAATCTCAACAGAGACCAGGGAAACAGCAGGGCATTTTTGAATGTCCACCATACATAGCATGGGAACAGCAGGGGAGGGGCCAAAGCTGGAGCAGGGCTTCATAGTTGGAGGCAAACGGAGCAATATATAGCTGACCAATGCAATCTGCCAGCCCTGCAGATCCTGTCACACAGGACAGCTCCAATGTAAACTGGAGATTACACATGGCATACCTCCTTGTACCTACTTTCGCCTTTTTGACAGTGTGGGATACATTTGGGAGGAGGTCTTCTCTTTGGGTATTGATTGCTATGGGTGTTTGCGTACTTGTTGCAAGCGTAGGGTAAATGTGCTTTTGGTGTGACAAGTTGGAGGCAGAAGCTGCAGAGTAGATTGCTAGCAGCGGAGAGTGAAGCAGAACTTGTAGTTACAAGGCTACTGGGGTCTGCTAACTCCAGTTTTTACAAGGGGGGTCTGCTAGGGTTGAATCTGTTTTTTCACACTTGTTTTTGGGAAATAGCCCATCCCTAGGCTGAACTAAAAACATCATTTGGGGATCCCTCAACATTTAATTGACAGGCTCCTATACTAAACCCTTATGAAAGGGCTACATAGACAAACCTGTGTTAAAGTGGTTGTAAACCCTTACAACACACTTTGACCTACAGGGAAGCCTAGATTAAGGCTTACATGTAGGTCCAAGAAATATCTCCTAAACCTATATGGTTTAGGAGATATTTGCCTGAAGACAGGCACCGCTGTCTACGGCGCGCAGGCGCACTGAGTGTGGCATCATCAATGACAAAGATGCCGCACGTGTCGGCTACCGTGCGCATGCGCGGGAGTGACGTCATCACGGCTTTGCCGAATGACAGCGGCGGAGCTGCGAGACCCACCGAGAAGATGGATGCGCTGGACTACAGGGGACAGCGGTGACATCGCTGGCTCCTGTGTCAGGTAAGTGACACATAATGGACTACTATGCGATGCATAGTAGTCCATTATGCTTTGCCTTTGCAGGGAATGAAAGAGGAAGTAAACTCATCAGGGTTTACTTCCTCTTTAATGATTGCTCGTTAACCCATTCAGGCATTGGACTTCTGATTGCTCTAGGAACTAGCAGCTTTAATTCACCACTAGGTCTGGGCTTCTTATGACCCTAGGAGCTGAGAGGCTTTGGCTGTCTCTCCCCTGACTGGACTATATCAGTGGTCATCAACCCTGTCCTCAGGGCCCACTAACAGGCCAGGTTTTATGTATTACCTTGGGGAGATGCATACTAGAATATTGCAATCACTGAGCAGCACATTATATCACCTGTGATGTATTTCAGTTATCTTGAAAACTTGGCCTGTTAGTGGGTCCTGAGGACAGGGTTGATGACCACTGGACTATATAAAGATACTCCGGTATATTTACTATCCTAGTGTATATTTTTCTATTGGTAAAATAGGATGGACTTTTCTTTTTTCTTTTTTTTTTTTCACTTGATTTTTATTGAAATTTTTATCAGAAGAACATATAAATGATGAGCAACATCAATTACAGAGTTACATAATAACATGTAATTACAGAGGTGTTTGTACAGGTGGATATAAGGATACAATCATATTCTAGATACTGGAGGTAGGGTGTGTTAATCCACCCTTTCTGTGTCATCGGGTCAAATGAGAGTGGACTGAAAGATAGTAGGGACTGTCCTGGGCAAGATCCGCGGATTTTTCTGTGTGGTCTGGTATCATGTCAAAGAGTTATCAGTTCAATTTTATGCTGCTGGGATGTGCTAGCCAAAGAGACCATTGCTTCCTGAATTTGTGACTTGTCAGATTCATTTTTGAAAAGAGGTATTCCATATGACAATGCTCATTGAGCGTGTTAACGAGCGACCTGGTGGTCGGGGGGAGTGGACTTTTCTTTTTTTATCCACACTTACTATGTAACTATATAAACTAAGTATTGGGGGTAATTACTGTGCAATATGATCTTCACTAGATAATTGTATAATAATTTAGTAGCCACAGAGTAGGTTATACCTAGGCCCTGTGATTGTGCTAATTATCAGCTTGATGACATAGGCATTATTGACTAATTATTACGGTAAATAATAAATGCATATGCATTACTGATTGTGGGGTATGTCTTAGATAAATACACCATGACCTCATGTTTCTGCAATATGCAATGTGCTTTCTCTATCATCAGCATACACATGAAATGCAAAAATTAGGAATAGGACCTGCAGTTGCTGAAGTTTAACTAGGTTTTCTATTTGGTGCGGATCAATGCTTGTATGTGAAATTTGCTATCTATGACTCTGTACATTTGATTTTTTTATGGTCTGCTTTGTGCCAAGGTCTTCTTTTCATATGCGGCCTAGGAATTGGGAAAATTTCTATCACCTACCTGGTCACGGAGCCTGATATGGTGAGGAAGGCCCATCTTACATCTCTTGCTAGCAGTAGGGCAGATGTCCATGCTGGGCAAGAGAAGTTGTCAGATGGCTCAGGTGAGCAGGTGGGCAGCTGAGGCAGAGTAGCAGAGACAGGCAGGATGGATCAGATACAGGGCACGGGCAGGTGTGTGGTCAGGAAACAAGCAGGGTATGCAACCGATCAGTAAAGCAGGAGCCAATGGAGCACACAGAAGCAGAGGTCAGGGGACAAGCTGAGGTCAGTGCAGGCGGAGTTCAGAGACTGATCAAGACAAGCGGGATCACAAACTGGAATCAGGATACAGAATCACAAGATACACAGGAGGCTGAAGACACTAATCCTGAGCACTGTCTGAGCTTAAATAGGTCATTTGGCGCCAACATCTGTCACAGGTGCATGCGAACGCCAGCATGCACAAGAATGCGTGAGGGCTCGTGTGTGGGTTTGTGTGCGCACGATGCATTAGCCAGTTCCCAATTCTTATGGGTACGAAAGGGAACATGTTTTAGCCTCTGCACAAATCTCTGCCCAGAGGAGTCATCTCGTCTGTTGGCAAGCCTATCCTTAACATGTGGGGCTCTCAATCATGTATTCATATTGTACACAGGCACTTCTCCCGTCACCCACTACCATGCGCCACCCTCCTCTGTGTCAATGAGCAGCTGTAAATAAGCATCAAATCACTCTGCTCACCCGTCGCTCACCTCCTGCAGTGCAGCGCAGTGGCCTGATATCTAACAGGCCACAGACTGGTACTGGTGCATGGCCCACTGGTTGGGGACCCCTAATCTACACAACTCAATTCCCACCAATATTTGAACAGGCCACATGGTCCTGGAATGGAGTCAAACTTCAAACACCGTGCAGGGTACCTGACAGGTGCATTCAGATGTGGGGACCGAGATATCGCATTTGCAAAAATGTAGAATCTGATTACCTTTACATATTGTTTATATGCAGTTTAATTTCAACTGTGCATTTATAAATAGTTCAATATGTGCTGTTGTTGCTGTCTGATACTAACTTCTCGCTAGGAGGAAAATGGCCCATACAAATGGCCCAGAAAAAGTCCCATAACTCAGTTCAAAGGGGAAAATACAGTGGCCAGGGCCAGGCACATTTTTTTTGTTTTGGATGTAGATTTTTCCTGAATTCTCCATTTCTTCCTGTACTGACCCATGGGTTCATATGGGGGGGGGGGGGGGCATCATTTCCTTACAAGCCTTTATATTTACAGAGCCCTTTGAGATTGCCCTGTTGCCCAGACAATAGAAGACTTCTCATAGGATACTTTTAGTCAACAAGGATCTAATCCCCCCCCCCCCCGAGAAATTAGTAGTGGGTTGGCGCGTGAGTGAGCGGGTTGGGTCAGTCAGTGGTGAGTGAGCGGGCACGTGGGTCAGCAGGTGAGTGAGTGAGTGAGTGAGTGAGTGAGTGAGTGAGTGGCCGGGCAAGTCAGTAGGTGAGCTGGCAAACAGGCCAGTCAGCGAGTGGGCAGGTGGGCGGGGGAGCAGAGAGATGACATCATCTATCACTGTCTGCCCTGCATCACTGCAGTTCCACCCTCACTGTGCAGCCATGGGCAGCAGAAAGATTACAACATCTCTCTGCTGCCTGCCTTCACTCTGGGAGTGAATCTGCACCTTGTAGCAGGCAGATGACAATCTGGACAAATAAAGCAAATCCAGACATTTCTCATAGCGAAACGTGTTGACGTCACTACGGTCACGTGACACCATTCAAACTATGCCCCGCTCTAGCAGGAATTATTAATGGCAGGTGATTCATACTGCATCCAGATCCGAACAGCGTTTGCCATAGATATACCCGCTTCTGCAGCCACCAAACTGTAATGTCTCTTCCTCCTGACATAGACTGACTTGGATATACAGCATCTACTCAATGGCGATAGGATGGCGATTGCGGAAGATAATCACACGGCAGGAATGCAGTAATGTACAATCATCCATCTCCCAATGCCTTACACAGGAATAGCTGAACTTAGTTGTCTTGCCCAAAGGGCAGCCTTGACGTGTGCTGCTTGACTCTAGGGCCAAGACTCATTGCGGTCTCCATATACGGACATATGCACTTGGCAACTAGCCTTTTCACGGCTTGACAGGTCAATGCTTTGCTGTGTTCATTGGGCAAGTAAACATAGGAATACTGCATAACCAAGTTTCCCTTACTCTGTCAAGGGTTATACATTTTCAAGCAGTGGACTATGGACACTTACATCTACCAGCACGCAGTGCATTCACCCTGAATTTAGTTACTATCCATGCGAGGATAGAGGTCTCACATCCTAGGCTATCAATTGACAGCATTAACTTCCATTAATTTTCCACTTGATCCTAGCGAGAACCGTATTGAATCATATGTATGTGTGTATAATATATATGCTATCACAATAGATCAGGGAATCTGATCCCTACTCAACAACTTACTCAGCAGCCACTTACACGTATTCTGTTTGCATTGCATAACCACCAGCATATTCCAACCCCTGGGGCCCATACACATACAGATTGTCTACACCTAATGTGATTTTTTTTCTTGTATTTGCAAGCAGAGTTTTTTTTGCTGACAATCTCAAAGTGTATGGTGTTTGGCGTCCGGACTTCTTGTTTATTTATTGTCCTTTACATGTTCTTTTGTGTGTCTTGGTGTCCATTGTTTGTTTTCCACACACCCCCCCTTCCCTCTGTGGGGTATTTATTGAAGATGTCATGAAATTGTTCTTGATACTGTGTATGTTTTTAGCTCTCTACCTGGAATTAAATACATTTTTGAATTTTTATCAGCCTTTTTCATTGTCCATTGTTGCCATAGTAGCCTTTTTTTCCCCCTTGTAACCTTATCTGGGCCATCTTATTGTAGCAGGCAAGTGACAATCTGCACCTTATAGCAGGCAAGTGATGTAGCAAGTGACAATCAGCAATGTGTGGCAAGTGACAATCCGCATCTGGTGGCAGGTGACGTGGCAAGTGACAATCTGCAACGTGTGGCAGGTGACGTGGCAAGTGACAATACGCAACGTGTGGCAGGTGACGTGGCAAGGGACAATCTGCATCTGGTGGCAGGCAGCGTGGCAAGTGACAATCCGCAACGTGTGGCAAGTGACAATGCGCAATGTGTGGCAGGTGACGTGGCGAGTGACAATGTGCAATGTGTGGCAGGTGACGTGGCAAGTGACAATGTGCAATGTGTGGCAGGTGACGTTGTGAGTGACAATCAGCAACGTGTGGCAAGTAACAATCCGCAACATGTGGCAGGTGACGTGATAAGTGGCTATCAGCAACTTGTGGCAGGTGACATGGCAAGTGACTATCTGCATCTGGTGGTAGTGGACTTGGCAAGTGACAATCTGCATCTGGTGGCAGGCAAGTGACAATCGGCATCTTGTGGCAGGTGACGTGGCAAGTGACAATCAGCAACGTGTGACAGCCCGCAATGTGTGGCAAGTGACAATCAGCAACTTGTGGCAGGTAACGTGGCAAGTGACAATCTGCATCTGGTGGCAGGGAATGTGGCAACTGACAATCCGCATCTGCTGGCAGGCAAGTGACAATCTGCAACTTGTAGCAGGGACGTGGCAAGTGGCAATCCGCATCTGAAGGCAGGTGATGGGGCAAGTGACAATCCACATCTGGTGGCAGGCAAGTGACAATCTACAACTTGTGGCAAGTGACAATCCGCACCACATATTTTCTGGCATTGCCCATCCCGAGATTAGACTCTGGATCCGCCCCTGATTAAGACAGACAGCGGGACTCGGCTTAAACCCCCCCCCCCCCCCAGTAGAATCCATGCATCCATGGCGGCGCCTGTGTGCCCACTATGGATGGGCCACCATTGATTAAGATAAAAAAAAACCTTGAGGCTTTAGAACCACTTTAAGAAAATGTAAATGTGTTTAGTCACTTTTTCTGTGTCTAATCTGATCCTGGGCGCACAGAATTCTATATTCCGCAAACGCAGCTAAACTGACCGCTCCTAGATGCATGTAAACGCACAGTGTGAAGGTGAAAAATCATTGGATGCATATATGTGGGTCATAAAAATTTGGTGGAAATTTGCCATTTTTTTTTGGACATGTTTTGAATATATAACTTTTGCTATGTGACATCCTATCAAAGAAATCATTTTATATTAGCTTATTGGCTTAATTTTGGAGCAGATGATTTTTTTTTTTTTTTTAGCAGGACAAGGAAATTTAATTATAACAAAAACAGCAACTGTTAATATTTGAGGAGCAATTCCTAGGAATAAAAAAAAAAAAGGAATCAATATTTTATATTAAAATGGGACTGTTGTATGTTGTTTATCTTCTGGTTGTGTTCTGAGCTATTATTTGTTGTGATTTATGAGTTGTTTTTCAGTGTCTTGATAAGATATTTTTTGGCAGCTCTTGCTACAGAACATTTTGAATGTTATTATACTGTACTTTAATTCTTTGGGGTTTCTCAATGTCTTGATTTATAATATTTGCGGTTCCTGTAAACTGGTTTTGCTCTGTTTCCACTGCATCTTTCTAAAAGCTCTTTAGTTACTGGGTGATATGATCAAGTCTGTCCCTTCTGAGACATTATCAGACTTGGTGAAAGATGAAGTCTGTTGATTACGGCGAGAAAAGAAAAAGAGAGACACCACACAAGAAACAATGCTGCCCCCAAAAAATAAACACTACCACGAGTTGTAGTCTGCTGCATTACAAAAAATGCTACATTCACTTTTTTGATGAGTTATACAGGCCATACACGGTCGAATTTCGAAAGAATTTTCTTTTCAAAATCAGAAAATTCTTTTTTTTTGTGATCCGATGACGCCACCATTGATTTTCGAAATTTGGCCAACCAAGCCTTCAATTTCACCTCATGTTGCTACAGAAAATAATTTTCTTGGCTGGAAATCTTCTTTTCCCTCCGTAAATTTTCTTTTATCTCCGTACATTTTCTTTTATCTCCGTACATTTTCTTTTCTTATTACGTTTCTCGCACGATTCTCCCATCATTGATTAGAAAAGTTTGTTTTTCTAAAAATTTCTAACATGTCCGATTCCTCAAATTTTATTTCCGCACGAAAATCGGCTGTTGCTGCAGCCCACTAATGGTGCGAAATTCATACGAAGATTCTTAGATACGATTTTTGGAAGAAAATTCTTTCGAAATTCGAACCGTGTATGGCCGGCATTAGGCCACCCATTCAAAGTAATAGGGGATATGATTTCAATATACAAATACCGTACTGGTGATCCCACAATAGAGATAAAACTTTTTTGCAGAAGGGAGTTTAACAAGACACATGGCCACTCATTAAAATTAGAAGAAAACAGGTTTAACCTTAACCTCCCTAGCGGTGATCCTGAGTCTGGCTCGGGTTGGGATTTCAGTACCATAAGCGGTAACCCCGAGCCAGACTCGGGATCGCATCGCTGGACACAGGGAGACTTATTTACCTCGTCCCCTGGATCCAGCGATGTCCTCCGCGCTGTGTGATCGAGCTGTCCTCTGCTCGATTCACACAGTGCCTGAGTGCCCCCGAGCTCTGTTCCCTGCGACGTTACGGCGCACGGGGGCGGAGATCGGCGCCAAATTCAAAAAAGTAAAAACACACAAAACATACACAGTACTGTAATCTTACAGATTACAGTACTGTATAAAAAAATACACACCCCCTTTGTCCCTAGTGGTCTGTGCAGTGCCCTGCATGCACTTTTATATTATAAATACTATTTATTATAAATAGCAACCAAAAAGTGTCCCTTTATGTCAAAAGTGATTTTAGACCAACTAGAAAACAGTGATAATAAATTAGAATCACTTGCAGAATTGAGCGATAGCGATTTGTGGGGAAATTCGTCATCAAACACTAAATCTAATGACAGCGACAATTCTGCAATTGAGCAAATTTCAGTGTTTTTGGATTTGATTACATTATTGAATCATTTTTATTATTATTTATTATATTATAAACTTTATCATACCCGGGATGTCTGCTAGACTCTGGTTTGAACAGATTTAAGAGAGTTATTCCTAAGAATTGCAGGACTACAATATAAAATGCCAAATTTCCATGCAAAATAATTGTACCGCTTTCAGCGCCTAAAACCAGAACTAATCATACTGCCAGGGAGGTTAACAAAGCTCAATTGAACAAGCTGGGGTTAGAAGCTCATTGGTTTCTATGCAGAAGTGAGCCTGATTTTGCACTTTCCAGCTTTAGTAAATAAACCCCATTGTGTACTTAAAAGTGGGGTATGCCTGTACTAACGCATTGGTATAAATGGGGTTTATAGAATTTTCTGTTTTACATATTAAGACTTGAATTGAATTCCTTCAGAGATGACATTTTTGGAATTATGAAGTCAGAGGACAGCGAGTAGTGCCATGGTCAGAGTCATTGTGTGGATAACCACGTTTCTGCCACTAAGCATAGCGGTGAGAGAGGTAATCAGCATCGCATGTCATGTGTGACACATACTACCCACCAATCATTCCACAAACTCTTCTAAAACACACAGGGGGGGTTATTTACTAAAGGAAAATCCACTTTGCACTACAAGGGCACTTGAAAGTAAAGTTGCTGTAGATCCGAGGGGGACATGCAAGGAAACTAAAAAACATCACTTTAGCTTGCACATGATTGGATGATAAAATCAGCAGAGCTTCCCCTCATTTGAGATCTACTCCTTAGATTCACAGTGACTTTACTTCCAAGTGCACTTGTAGTGCAAAGTGGATTTGCCTTTCGTAAATAACCCCCACATACTCCTACCTTTTTGTTGCTCTGAAGAAATAGCTGTTTGTTTTCCCCGTGTCCTTTTCAGACTGGTTCGCAATTGAAGGGTCTGGGTTATTATCAGTGGTGGCTGGTGCTCAATTTTCTTGAGGGGGCAGCCCAAGACCCCCCCCCCCCAGCCACCTAGCCAACCCTCCCTTCCCCCAGCCGGGAAGCCAGCCACCCCCACCCCCCCGGGGGCTCGCTTGATTGATCATCGCTCCCCCCCCCCACGTCGCTCAATCCTTAGGCCCACCAACACCCCCGCACTTACCCCATCCAGGTTGCGGCTTCAGCGGCTCCCCCCGCGTCTCCTCCCGAGTCTCGACGGTCGCTTCTCCTCCTGACCAATCAGGAGTTAGGACTTGCAGCCAATCGGGCCCTATGACTCCTGACCAATTCCTGATTGGCTGGGAGGAGCCTCCAACTCTAATCATGTGCTTCGGAAAAAAAAACTGTGGAAACCATGCGTCCGTCACCCTGCATGTAGGTTAGGGGCTGGGCGCATAGATTAGGGGGGCGGCGCCCCTGCACCCTTCATGAGTGGCCGACACGGGTTATTAGAACCACCTGGTGTACTCAGTGTTCTAATGAGCAAGTTGCAGGGTTTGCATCCCTGTAAAAGTGTATACCCCTCTAGGAGTATCTCATCAAACTGAAATTCCTATACATATTTTAGTGTGCCTAAAATATGACTAAAGCCCCATACACACTAACACTGCTGACTTTTTTTCCTTCATATTTACCAAACCATATAATATGAGGTCAAACCTTATGAGTTTCAATTTGTATGCAATCAGGCAGGACCTTGCACTACATGGTTTTAGTAAATCTGAAGACAAAAATCAGCAGAAAATCTAATAGTGTGTATGGGGCTTTAGTATCTTTGTGCGACTTCTGGGGAAATCTGAGATAAAATGACATATCTGGGGGAGTTCTGTACACCAGCAATGTACAGGATGCCTCTACATTGTCATATTGGATTGAATTTTACCGTTAATTACAGCAGCTGCAGGTTGAAACAAAAAGTACATTTTATTTATAACATTGAATTACAATAGGGCCTTGTGTAGAAATTGTATGTAATATTATTTTTTTTAATTTGATATTGTTTTTTTCACAAAAGGGGAGTTACACTTTAAAGGCTAACTTTTGCCAGAAGATATCCTATTAAGTAGCCCCATTGAAAGCCTGGCCGAAAAACTCTCATTGAGCAATCCCCATGTGTCCGGCCTCGTTGTTAGGACTCCTGTAAGTGAGCATCCAATAGTTTTTAAAGTTCTAACAAGGCAGGACTTGGCGATTGCGAACTAGGAAGTTTTCAGACAGGCTTTTGGGGTTGCCCTGAGGTGGGGGCAAATGGCCTTACAGGTATGATAATAAAATGATCAATTTACAAGATGTTCTGTTTTTTTTTTTTAATATCTACTGGGGCCCATAGGTGATTTCCTGGAGAAGGTAAACTTAGCATTTACATTCTCAGCAGCTTTTCTCAGTTATGCTATCACTTTTTTCTAATTAGCACATTGAAATAGCCTAGGAGATATAGTTAAAGTATAGTGCAAAGCAATGTGTTAATTCCTATTTTCAAATATTCCCTTACTCTGTGCATTTGTTCCCTAAAGCTTTAACCACTCGACCGCGGGAAGATTTACCCCCCTTCGTGACCAGGCCATTTTTTTGCAATACAGCACTGCATTACTGACGATTGCAGCTACAGTACCCAAATAAAATGTATATCCTTTTTTTCCCCCCACAAATAGAGCTTTCTTTTGGTGGTATTTCATCACCTCTGCGTTTTTTTTATTTTTTGTGCTATAAAAAAAGCTGACCATTTTGAAAAAAAAAAAAAAAAAAAAGTTTACTCTCTGCTATAAAACATATCTAATAAAAAAAAATTAATGTCTTCATAAATTTAGGCCAATATGCATTCTGCTACACGATTTTGGTAAAATAAAAATAAAAAAAATATGTGTATATTGATTGATTATTGATTGGTTTATGCAAACTTTATAGCATCTTCAAACAATAGGATATATTTATGGAATTTTTATTTATTTGTTTTTTACACTAGTAATGGCGGCAATTAGCGACTTATAGCAGGACTGCGATATCGGACACTAAACTGCCACTTTTGCCACTTTGTGGGAACCAGTAACACTAATACAGTGATCAGTGTTAAAAATATGCACTGTCACTGTACTCATGACACTGCCTGGGAAGGTTCAAAACATCTAGGTCGATCAAAGGGTTAACTGTGTGCCTAGCCAGTGTTTGTGTTTACTATGCGTGCTGCTTTTACAAAGGGAAGAGATGGATTCTAGTCCCTGCTTTGCAGGAAAACAGAATCCATCCCTTCCGTTCCTTGTTTACAGAGGCAGTTCCCTGATATTCTGTGTAGTTTACCAATGATCGATGGGTGCTAGAGGACATTGAGTGCCCGGCACCCACAGATCGTCTTATATATATAAACTATCACAGCAGAAAGGGCCTGATGATGGTGCACGCACCCCCTGCAGGCGGACGTACATTATAACGTATATATACGTGATCCGGCGCAGAGCTGCTGCCCTGTAGCAGTAAAATTGCTATAGGGAGGTCGGGAAGCGATTTAAGGTTAGTATCTGTTCGCTAGGTGATATCCTGAAGCTGGGCTCATGATTTTTCTTTTTTAATGTAAACTTCTGCCCAAACTATGGACATTAAGGGCTCATTTGTTCTGGGAGGTACATTAACACTTTGTATTGATGTGTGTTGTGATGCGTTCTAATGTGCATTGTGTTTGGGTAACCAAATGAAAATACTGCTCTGCTAACATTTCCTAACTTGCTAAATATTGTACATGATCCTTCTTTTGTAATGCAACACAGTACCATGCATTGCCATACATTGTGACATGTTGCCATGTACAGGTAGGTGTATTGGACTGGTATTTAACCACTTCAGCTCCGGAAGGTTTTACCCCCTTCCTGACCGGGCCATTTTTTTGTGACACAACATTGCATTATTTTAACTGACAATTGCGCGGTTGTTGGACGTGTAGCCAAATAAAGTTGATGTCCCTTTTTCCCCACAAATAGAGCGTTCTTTTGGTGGTATTTAATCACCCCTGCGTTTTTATTTTTTGCGCTATAAACAAAAAAAAACGACAATTTTGAAATAGAAAACAATTTTTTACTTTCTATTATAAAACCTACCCAATAAAATGCTTCTAGACACAAACGCTAAACTGACATTTTTAGACATCGGTTTCTAGCTGTCTAGTTGAATCGTTCAGGAGAGGTTAAATAATGTCCCATGTACATGAAGCCAAATGCCGCGTATATGTGACCTGTGTGTGTGTATATGTGGACTTCATCAGACTTTTTTTTTCAAAAATTCTGATGGACCTAGAAATAGAACATGTTTTAAATCTTTCCGACAGAATCAATTGCTATCGGGAAAACCGTTCGTCTGTCTGCTATTCCAACGGACCAAAAACTACGCAAGGGCAGCTATTGCCTACTGGCTATTGAACTTCCTTTTTCTAGCCCCGTCATACATGTTGTACGTCACCGCATTCTAAACTATCAGAATTTGCTGTGGTCGTGTGTAGGCAAGACGTTTCAGCGGAACTCCATTCGGAAAGACTGTCAGAGTTTATTCTGACGGGAAAAACGGTTGTGTGTAAGCGGCATAGGTCTGCCATTGGAAATCATACTCTGCCCCATTTGTAAATGTAGATGGGTTTTTAGGCCCCTTTCACAAATGGGGATCAATTGTTTTATCAGTTCAGTCACATTCTTTCAAAGAAAAAAACGGATTAAGTTTACATGATTTTTTTACGCCAGCTAGAGGCCTTGCTGACGGAAGCGGATGTAAATAGATGAAAATGGATAATCATCCATTTTTCCATAGAGATGCATTGATGTCCATTTTTCGTCCACCAATGGACAAATATCCCACATGTGTGATATGGACCTAAGACCCTTATCTCACTAAAGGCGTTTTTCAAGCTTTTTAGTGCTAAGAATAGTGCCTGTAAAGCACCTGAAAAATGCCTCCCATGCCACCCCATTGTGAAAGCCCAAGTGCTATCAGACTGGGGTGGTGCACTTGTGGGACATTAGAAAAAGTCGTGCAAGCAACATCTTTAGGGCGGTTTGGGAGTGGTGTATACACCGCTCCCAAAATGCCCTGCCGATTGAAATGAATGGGCAGCGCTGTCGAAGTGCCTGCAAATCGATTTGGCAGCGCCGCAACACGGGCGCTTTTAACCCTTTCTTTGGCCGCTAGCAGGGGTTTAAAGTGGCCCTCTAGCAGCTGAAAAGCACTGCTAAAATGACAGTAAGGTGCCGCTAAAACTAGCGGTGCTTTACCACTAGCGCTGTGTGCTTTCAGTGTGAAAGTAGCCTAAGACCCCATACACACTATTACACACTATTAGATTTTCTGCAGATTTTTGTCTTCATATTTACCAAAACCATGTAGTGCAAGGGCCTGGCTGATTGCATACAAATTGAAACTCTTAAGATTTGACCTCATATTATATGGTTTTGGTAAATCTGAAGACAAAAATCTGCAGAAAATCTAATAGTGTGTATGAGGTCTAAGGGCCGGTTCACACTATTGCGATGGCAAACATCCCATGTAATGTGCAACACACTGCTGTTCATATTACATGTGATGTCTGTGCTGGTGCGATGTTAGCCATACAGATAGTATGGCTGATATCGCACCGCATTTGGTGCAAACACGCACAGGACCCTTTTTTCAGTTCGGACCAGAATCGGATCGCATGTGTGTTCACACCTATGCGATCCGATTCATGCCCGAACTGTCAGTTCACAGTGCAATATGCAAGCTGAAATGGGGGTGTCATTAACATATAATGACATTCCCCAGCAGTTTGCATAAGGCAGTGTGAACTGCCGTGCATTCCAGGTGCGATGCGGGAACCCGCAGTTGATTCGCAGGGTTCTCACGTTGCAATAGTATGAACCGACCCTAAGTCACTTTCTAGTAGCTTAGAAACATCAGCTGTCTGTATTTATTAGAGAGTTGGCAGCTAGCCAAGTGTCTGTTTACATACAGTAGAAGAAAGCCAAGTGCGAATTTGAAAAGTAACTTCTCCACAACGCTTATAAATACAGAGATAAATGAGGGATTGATTTAAAATGCTCTAGGACCCATTCACACCTGCTTAACCCCCCTGACGGTATTCCCGAGTCTGACTCGGGGTGGATTTTTCATACCAAAAGCGGTATCCCCGAGTCAGACTCGGGACTGCGTCGCTGGATCCAGGAGGATGTTTACTTACCTTCTCCTTCGGATCCAGCGTTGTCTCCCCGCTGTACGAGCGAGCCGTGTCTCGCTCGATGCATTACATCGCCGATCTCCGTGCCCTGCGAGCGTTGCGACGCACGGGCACGGAGATCGGCGCCAAATTCAAAAAGTGAAACACACAGTATACATACAGTATAATGTAATCTTACAGATTACATTGCTGTATGTAAATATTTCACATCCCCTTTGTCCCTAGTGGTCTGCCCAGTGTCCTGCATGCAGTTTTATATAATAAAAACTGTTCTTTATGCCTGGAAACTGGAGATTGTCCATAGCAACCAAAACTGTCCCTTTACATCAAAAATGATTTTAGACCAGCTAGAAAACAGCGATAATAAATTAGAATCACTCGCAGAATTGAGCGATAGCGATTTGTGGGGAGATCCGTCATCAAATACTGAAAAGTAATGACAGTGACAATTCTGCAACTGAGCAAATTTCAGTGTTTTTGATTTGATTACATTATTGAATAATTTTTATTATTGTTATATTATTATTTGGTACAATTATTTATAATTATTTATTATATTATAATTTATGATTTAATTTTTCAAACTTTATCATACCCGGGATGTCTGCTAGACTCTGGTTTGGACAGATTTAAGAGAGTTATTCCTAAGAATTGCAGGACTACAATATAAAACGCCAAATTTTCATGCAAAATAATGGTACCGCTTTTAGCACCTAAAATCCGAAATAATCGTACCGCCAGGGAGGTTAAAGAGGAAGTAAACCCTGATGGGTTTACTTCCTCTTTGATTCCCTGCAAAGGTAAAGCATAATTGACTACTTTGCATCGCATAGTAGTCCATTATGTGTCACTTACCTGACACAGGAGCCAGCGAAGTCACCGCTGTCCCCTGTAGTCCGGAGCGGCCATCTTCTCAGTGGGTCTCGCTGCTCCGGCGCTGTCATTCTTTGGAGCTGCGATGACGTCACTCCCGCGCATGCGCACAGGAGCCACCACTCGTGGCATATCGCCATTAACTGAGGCGCACTCAGTGCGCCTGCACACCGCTGTCTACGGCGCATATATCTCCTAAACCGTGTAGGCTGATTGCAGCGGTGAATGCGCACAGGGGATTCTCGGCTGAACGTCTGGCAGACGCCGGACCTTGCTGGGAAGAAATCTCCCGTGCGCATGCGCAGGAGTGACGATATCGGGGCTCCGGCCACTCACAGCGCCGGAGCCGTGATACCCGGAAGAAACGCGTAGGGAACATGTCAGCTCCCTCGACGTGGATCGGGCCAGATGTCGGGGCCTCGTTCTAAGGTAAGTATTTCATAATGAGCTAGTATGCGGTGCATACTAGTTCATTATGCCTTTTCCTTTGCAGGTGAGTAGAAAAAAAAAAAACATCAGCGGGTATACAACCGCTTTAAGACCAAATCCCTCTGTCTCTCTGGCAGCCTCAACTATCCCTCTTCTTGGTCTGATGTGTACATCTCTATACTAAAAGTATTATTTTACTACCAAAAGTGTTATTCTGCGCTAAACTTTTTATTCAATTTATATTACTGTAATTGTTATTTGAAAAAAAAAAGCCAATATAAAAGAAAAATGAATTGACTAAATGTGTGGTTTAGTCAATCATATTTTGCATATTGGATCGTTGCGGTCCATGCAGCTGGGGCTGTGGCAGGGACGATACCTTTGTCTGCATACTGGGGGTTATTCACTAAAGGAAAATCCACTTTGCACTGCAAGTGCACTTGGAAGAAAAGTTGCTGTAGATCCGAGGGGGACATGCAAGGAAAATAAAAACAGCATTTTAGCTTGCACATGATTGGATGATAAAATCAGCAGAGCTTCCCCTCATTTCAGATCTACCCCTTAGATTTAGAGTGACTGCACTTCCAAGTGCATCTGCAGTGCAAAGTGGATTTGCCTTTCGTAAATAACCCCCACTGTGTGATAAAAGGTGTCCCTCTTTATCATTTCAGAAAATTGAGATACTTTAATAAGTTCACACTGCATCTGTTCTATCTGTGCCCCCATATCCGCTCCACCGTTTTTAGAAATAACATCATCTGTAGTCAGTTACTTGCAAACAAAAAGGAACCATCAATTGGTTGCTTGGGTGGCAGGGGCTTAAAGTGTTACTCAGCCCACAACCGTAAAATCAGTGTGTATATGCAGTAAAGCAATGCTTGTTATATTCACTGTGGAACCTAAGGGGTTAATCCTCTGCATAGCGTAAAAAGGCTGTTTGATCCTGTCTTCTCTAATCCTCCCCTTTATCCACTGACTCCAGAACAGGTCCGGATAAGACAGAGTTACTGTAATCAGGCTGCACATGCTCAGTTTGGTGTGTATCAATAGAGAGTTTTTTTTTGGAGAGTGCATATGATCAGCACTGTCCAGACAGAGGGTCAGGGGTCCTGCATCCTGATAAGACAGCTCAGTGCAGTATGAAAACTCCTCCTACAAGCTTTAAACAGGAACTAATAGAAGTCACATGACTGCTATATACTGCTGATAAGAAAAGGTATTTGGCAGTTTTATATTTACTAAATTGATTGCATTGCCATGTTCTGTGTACTGCGGGAGACCAGATATAGTGACTGCAGGGTCCTGGGTTTACCAACACTTTAATAGAGTACCAAATGAACCACACAGGTATACATAAAATATATGTTCTTTATTCATAAAGTGCTAAACACGTGTCCATCAGACCATCTGATTGGATCCATATTGCATCTCTAAAAACATATTTATAACAATGGTGTGCATCAAAATTGCATTTGCCCCAACGGAAGGGGTCATTTTGAAGTCGTTAACAATCCAGAATCGATTGTGCCCAAAGTTACGTCTTCTCCTTCTCCTCTGCCAGCCTACTGAGGATGTTTGCACCTCAACTCAAGTGTAATGTTGTACAGCGCATGCATGAGACGAGGCACATGATATCATGCATCTTATGTTGAATGTGAGCTGTATGTCCTGCTCATCAGTTGAAAAAATAAGCATATCGGCCTCCCACCCCTCCACATTTCTCATAATGGCTCAGGAAAGTGTTTGGAGCCGGAGGTAAGCACCAGATATCAATACAGCCATTTTCTTGCTAGCTGTGTTGTCAGGCAATTGCGGGAAGGGGTTGGGGGTGAAACGTCCTGTCCAACCACATAGCCTTTAACAGCACCTAGAATAATGTGACAAAGTACTACATGTACTTTGTCCTCTGAGAGATAGAACACTGTAATATAATAAAATGAAATGAGACTTCTTCTTGAATGATAAAACCTGTACAGGTAATGAAGCAGCTGGAGAAGCAAAGGATCATGGTACATGCATACCTCCCAACTTTTTGAGATGGGAATGAGGGACTTCTATCGGCAAAAGTATGCAGGCATAGGACACACCCCTTGCCACACCCCCATAATGGAGAATTGTACAAAAAAACTAAATTGGTTAAACCCACAAGTGTTTTTTTTATCACTACTATTCCTTTATATTGGCTTTTGGAATTTACAAATGCAGCAATTTAGAAACAAGATGAAAGGTTTAGCACTGGGAAACACTTTTTGATAGATAAAAAGTGCATTTTCTATACATCTATATAGATCAGACCAAAATGAGGGACAAATGAGGAGGAATGAGGGACATTGTTCCAAATCAGGGACAGTCCCTCGAAATCAGGGACAGTTGGGAGCTATGTACATGTAAGTGCAAGGGAATTTTGTAAAGGTAAATACAGTGTCAACTCCTTATGGAGCCTGAAAGCAATCAGTTCTGTTACTTTGCCAAGTCGAGGGAAAGTAGAGATTTGTTTTAAACGAATTGTCTATGCAGAGCTGCATTCCACATATGGTTACATAGTGACACTTGGTTGTTGCCGGAGACAGACACAATTGTTCACTTTGCCAAGATTCATGACTAGCAGGGGGCAGTGTCCGGAATATTAAGCATCCTGGAGCACTTCAATTCAATTACTTCTCACTTTTTACAGGGCACACAGGCGACTTAATATAGGGCAGCGCAGTGCCTTTGGAAGGATAGGGACAGATGGTACTGGCAATATCTCCATTGACTCAGCTATAAATCTATAAGCAGCTGTACTGTATTAATAATAGTTTTGTGCTTGGCATACAAACACTCTTTTAAACCAAATTTTACAAATCTTATCCCTTCCAACATATTGGTATGGATGTTCAGGACAGTATTAACCAGGTAGATCCAGGTAGAAGTTGTGATAGCTTTACATGGTATAAAATACTCAAAAGACAGCTGACAAGGGAAGCCATGATGAAAGCACATCCATTGATGGCTTTAAATCCAAATGTACATGTACTGGAGAAATACGCTTGTTCCTTGAACAAGATAAATAGGGAAAAAAAAAGTGTATATGTGTAAAAGAAATCTTTACAATTTAAACTGAAGCTCAATAAAATTGACTTTAATATAAAATACATTCCAGCTAGAAAAATAGGGGTTGATTTACTAAAGCCCCTTACACACTATTAGATTTTCTGCAGATTTTTGTCTTCAGATTTACCAAAACCATGTAGTGCAAGGGCCTGCCTGATTGCATACAAATTGAAACTCTAATGTCACATACACGTGATGGAAATTCTCGTCGGAAAAAGCTTGGATGGTTTTCCCGTCGGAAATTCAGACGGAATTCCGCTCAAACTTGCCTACACACGGTCACATCGAAATTCCGACGACCAAGAACACGGTGACGTACAACACACACGACAAAAAGAAAATGGAAGTTCAATAGCCAGTAGCCAATAGCTTCCATCTCATAGTTGAATCTGACCATGCGTGAGTTTTTGCGCGTCGGAATTGCATACACACGATCGGAATTTCCGATAGAAACTTTTTCCTTCTGGAAAATTGAGAACATGCTCTCAAATTTTTGCTGGCGGGAATTTGGCCAGCTAAATTCCGATGGAGCATACACACGGTCGCATTTTCCAAAAAGCTCTCATCTGTCTTTTGCTGGCCGAAATTCCGATCGTGTGTGTGCTGGCAGGGCGCTCAAAAAAGTCCTGCAAGCAGCATCTTTGAGGTGCTGTAGGAGCGGTATATACACCGCTCCTAAAGCGCTGCCCATTGAAATCAATGGGCAGCACCGCCAGCGTTTTTCACCCTTTTTCCGCCGTTAGCAGGGGTTAAAAGCTTTTAACCCTTTTTTGCCCGAAAAGGGGTTAAATACACCCGTAAAACGCCGAAACAGGGTTTTGCCGGTGGTATCACAGCACTGCCCCATTGACTTCCATGGGGAGCAGCGGTGGAGGAGCAGTGAGTTCACCGCTCCTTCACCGCTCCAAAGAAGCTGCTGGCAGGACTTTTTGTGACGCCCTGCCAGCGCACCGCTCCAGTGTGAAAGCCCTCAAGCTTTCACACTGGAGAGCATGGAGCTATTTTCAGGTACTATACAGGCGCTATTGTTGCCGCTGTAGCACCTGAAAAACTCTGGCAGTGTGAAAGAGGTCTAAAACTACAGTAAAGCGCCGTCAAAAATAGCAGAGCTTTATCACCGACGCCCACCCACCCCAGTGTGAAAGTGCCCTTAAGGTTTGACCTCATATTATATGGTTTTGGGAAATCTGAAGACAAAAATCTGCAGAAAATCTAATAGTGTGTATGGGGTCTGAGACTGGGAGAGTGCAAAATCTGGTACAACTGTGCATGGTAGCCAAACAGCTTCTAACTTCGGCTTGTTTATTTAAGCTTTGACAAAAAATAAAATAGAAAAATTGAAGTTGATTGATCTCTATGCAGAGCTGCACCAGATTTTGCGCTCTCCAGATTTAATAAATCTACCCCATATTAAGTTGGAGCTGATTTGCTAAAGCAGGGATAAATGATATGATACACTTGCATCGAGGGCCGAAGAACGAGGTGACATTATAAATGTATGACGGGACTACATAGAGGCCAGTAGCCAATAGCTTTCATCTCCAAATTTTTTCTGAGCATGCATGGCACTTTGTGCGTTGGAATTCTCTACACGCGATCGGAAAAAGTTTGATCGGATTTTGTTGATCTTTTAAAATGTTGAAATTTTAGATCCAGCTCTCAAACTTTTTCGGTCGGAAATTCTGACAGAAAAAGTCTGATAGAGCCCACACTCGATCGGATTTTCCGACAACATAATCTGATCAGACTTTTTCCATTGGAATTTCCGACTGTGTGTATGGGGCATTACCCTTTGCTGATGTAGGGAAAAAAAAGAAATCTATGTAATACTGCTTTCTCACAGAAAGAGCCGGCCGTTAGCAATAAAGTGCCACTGTTTTTAGTGACGCTTTAGTGCTGTTTAAGTGGCACATTTGCACCGCTTTTCAGTCGCTAGCGGGGCGCGTTTAAACCCAAAAAAAGGTTAGACCCCTTTCACACTGGGGTGGTTTTCAGGTTCTTTAGCGCTAGAAATAGCCTCTGCTAAGCGCATGAAAACCGCCTACTACTGACTCCAGTGTGTCTTTTCACACTGGGGCAGTGTGCTTGCGGGAGGTTCTAAAAAGCCCAGCAAGCAGCATCTTTGCTGCGCTGTATTTAGCACTCCCAAAACACCCTGCCCATTGGAAAGAATGAGCAGCGCTTTCAAATCGCTGCAAAACTGGAGTTTTTAACTCTTTTTTTGGGGTGCAAAGCGCCCTGCTAGCGGCCGAAAAGCACTGCATAAACAGTGCTTAAGCGCCGAGTGACGCTTTAACGCTAACAGCCAGCGCTTTCAGTGTGAAAGCAGTCTTAAAAACTCCAGCTTTGCTGCACTTTCAAAGCGCTTTTCAGGCACTTTGAAAGTGCTGTCCATTTGTTCCAATGGGCAGGATGTTTTAGGAGCGTTAAATACAGCGCTCCCAGTGTCATGTGAATGGAATCATACAAGGTCCAGCAGCCTTTGCGACTTGTAGTTTTCAATGAACTACCACAGCCCTGTGGAGCGCCATGGTAGTTCATTCTCTCTTCTTGTCAGATTGTATCTGCTTGCCCGCACGGCATGTACGGGTACATAGATGCACTGGCAGATCTGTTGGAGACCTGCATGGCACCATGGTGCTATGCTTAAGGCTGGGTACACACTAGAGCATGGAGCTGCTCACAGCAGGGGGTCCGGCTTGTCTCCATTCACCCGATTTCAGCCCAAATTTTTGGCTGAATTTTGACCTGAAATGGACCAGAAGACACACAGAACTCCTGTGCAATTCACACCGGAGCCGCTTTGGAAATGTGTGAACCGGCTCCATAGACAGTGGTAACATTCTCCTGCTATGCAAACTGGATGCATGGAAATCCAAATCCAATTTGCAATAGTGTGAACCCAACCTTACAGACTCCAAAAAAAGTTATAGCAAATGCACATTTTTTTTTGCCTGTAAAAAAATTTGAAATTTTTTTTTTTTCTTAAAAGTGAACTTATCCTGTAAATCAGTGGTCTCCAAACTGTGGCCCTTTGGTTGCCTTTACCTGGCCCTTGGGACACTATTCCTCTCGCTGATATTAAACGCTATTCTGCCAACTGACACCAAGGATGGGACACAATTTCTCCCATTGACACCATTAATGGGGCACCGTTCCTTGTAATGATGCCAATAATGGGGCACTATTCCTCTCACTAATACCAAATATGGAGATGCTTACACCCACTGATACAAGGAAAATTTCCACTGCTACTGGCCACAGCTCTGCCCTCCCTAGAGTCTGAAGGACAAAAAACTGACCCCTTGCTTTGAATGTTTGGAGACCCCTGCTTTAAATCATGAAATAGACAGTATTCATAATGGGATGTGCTGACTAGCGTTTTAGCTTTATCATACAACCTGTACCTGAGAATGGGCATCCTTCATTTCGATAAAAAAAAAAAAAAAACCCACTCCATTAATGTGGCCAATTGGGTTTCTGTTTTGTTTTCAGGTAAAAAAAAAAAAATTGATAGGGAATTAGATTTTTTACGATAAATACATTCTCTGTGTCTTGGCAGAGCATCATAATCCCCACTTTTTATCAATAGTCCCTTACTTTTTTAGTTTTTCTTTTTCTTTTTCCATCAAATGTCTTAAGTTGTTCCTCGTGTTTCTCTATCCCTTCCATGTACCATTCTGGTCACAATTTCAGGATTCTATCCAAATTCCAATACAGCCTCATGTGACAGAGACGTGTTGTAAATCTCAAGGTATGTGTCATGTATGCTCTTCAATGGAAGCTGCCCTTGGGCTACCAACATCAAAAGCAGCAAGAGAAATATTATATGTGTAAAATATAAATCTACTGTTCTTCAATCATCTTTTATTGTTCTGACTGTCGTGATTTTCGAGAGGTGAAATTGTCTTCATGTCTGGGTTGCAGCACTTCGCACATCCTCGTTGCCTTATAGATCAGACCTGGTCGTATTAATCTTCTGGTTGGATTTATTTCCAAGTCTCACATATCCATTTATCCAGACTGGTGAGAGTGGTCAGTTCCAAGCAGAATTTATCACAGAGAAAGAATTCCACCAGTTTCCATATAACACTGTAATCAGATCTTGTGAAAATATTGACAAATCTTTAAATTGATGAAACATTGTCAACTTTGAGGAAAGAATCAATTTCAGCCCTTCAGTTTCTCCGTGAAACATTTATGTGGGAAATTGGGTCAGTTGGAAAATGTTAGTATGGCAGTAATGTGAAGCTATTATACATTTCAGTAACCTACAATTTCTTAGTGAAAGTCAATAACGGCAACTACTGTGCGTTAATAACAAGAAACATATGATCGCACTAAAGGCCCCGTTTACTATATAGGTCAACGAACCAAATTGTCTAGGGGATCTGTGTTTACAGAGGAGAATGTGTCTAATTATACTTGCTGTCATTCATTTTTATCTATTATTATTATTATTTAATGAAATTTTTTTTCATTATCTAGGCCTCTTGTTATTTATTTATTTTATTATATGTTGTCTTTGCTCAGTTTATCTTTGTTTCCTAAGTATTATTATAAATACATTTGATGAAGAGATGTAAGCTTTTTGTGAATTAATTTTGTAAGCTAATTAAGCATAATATCTATTTATAATTTATTTAATAATATATATTTAATCTATAATAATTTATAATAATGTATTATATTTATAGTAAATGTGTGTGACACTTGTGTGTGTGTGTGTGTGTGTAACATGCTTAACATTGGGGGTTATTTACCAAAGGAAAATCCACTTTGCACTGCACTTGGAAGTAAAGTCGCTGTAGATCCGAGGGGGACATGCAAGGAAAATAAAAAAACAGCATTTTAGCTTGCACATGATTGGATGATAAAATCAGCAGAGCTTCCCCTCATTTCAGATCTACCCCTTAGCTTTAGAGAAACTACACTTCTAAGTTCACTCGCAGTGCAAAGTGGATTTGCCTTTCGTAAATAACCCCCACTGTCTCTTTGTGAAATATTAAAGTTTGATTTTTTTTTTCTATTTTTATAATGCATGTAAAAAGATGTAAAAAATGTTTTTGAAGCATTCATTTTTGTCTTTTTAATCATATTGTTTATGATCATGCATGCTGTGATTAAAAAAAAAAATTGCAAATAATGTGCAAAAAAATTTACTGGGCCTTTTCCTTGGCCCTTTCCTTTGAAGTATTTTGATGTTTGAGTTTTTCACCAATGGTAATAGCAGTTTAATAGCATGTTTTATTCCAACTGTACTATTTAATGTTTTTTTATTGCTATTTGATGTTTTATAACAATTAACAATAAAATGTACCAAAAAATGTGTGTACTGTCTCTTTGTTAAAAAATGCTAAAACAAAAAAAAAACAATATAAAATTACACCAAAAAAGGAAAGAGCTTCCAATTTTTCTTTCATCGCAACATTTAAGATTACTCATATTATGATAAAAAAATAACAAAAATAAATACCCTTAAAAATAGGCAAATTAATTTTACATTTTTGTCCTTTTTCCTTGTGGATCGGTTTAGTGGTAGTCAGATGTAAACGGACACAAGCCCATATAGGAGAATGGATCCAATCAGGTCCGCTTAAAAAACGGACAGGCAGACCTGATTGGACGGCCCTTGTGAAAGGGGTCTCAGCCCTTGTACACACGGTCAGAGAATCTGTCGGAATGAGTGTTATCGGACCGTGTCGTCAGATAATCCGACTGTGTGTGGTATGCATTGGACTGATTCCGTCCGAATCTCCGTCCGACCCAATTTTCCAACATGTTGGAAATATTTCCCGACCAACTGGGCCGGACGGACCTAATCCGATCATGTGTAGAGCATTTTCATCGGACCAAGTGCCACGCATGCTCAGATCAAATTCCTACATCAAAGCTATTGTCTTCTAGCCTGAATGTAGTCCCATCGGTCATCACGTTCTGAAAGATCGGATTTTTCGCCAACTTGGCCCGACCGTGTGTATGCAACAGTTTCGGACACAATCCGTCGGACTAAATCCGACGGGCAAAATCCGACGGATTTGGTTGGCAAAATCTCCGACCGTGTGTACGTGGGATTACAGCTCTGAATGCAGTGCATGTTTACGCCCCTGTGGGAATGTCTACCTTCAGAACAAGGCAGCTGTGTTCAGATCCGTAAATAAAAAAACATTTTTTATTTATCCCCAAAAGGGATAAAATGTGGGGAAATGTATATGTATTACAGAGATGTATTGTATACATTTATTTTTTTGACATCTGGTTTAAGAAATACATTGTATAGCAAATCACGTTTTATTAAATAAGTTTATGCAAACACCAAAGTCAATTAAACGTTTATTATTTTATTATATTTGGTTTCTCATATAAAAAAATAGGACTGGGTGTATAACACATTCTGTACAAGGAGGAACAGACAAACTGTACAGCATTAGAATGAATACTGACTCTCCAACGATGGCCATTTCTGGTACAGCAAAAACCTAACACTCCTTGAAACTTTGGTGTTATATTTTTTGGAAACATGAAAATGCAGACAATCCAAACCAAAGGAGGAAAAAAGCACTTAGCGTGGTCCTTGGAGTGCTCACTTGTTACAGCTCTCAAATTATATTTTTAATAAATATAAATCAGCCTTTTTGAACATGTTCCAGTCTAGTCACTGTAAATGATAGATAGTCCCATACATGCTAATAAAAATACTCTCTGTAAGTAACTTCCCGCTTGTATTTTAGATACAGAGACACAACCATCTATTTCCTGGATATAATGATGAATGTCCATAAAAGTTTCTTTCATGCTCTAGAAAACACCCTCCTTTTAATACAGTCGATATTGTTCTTTACTGGCATTTCAGAATAACGGGATGATTTGTTATTGATTAATTGGTGTCATAGGACTGCCAGGCCTTGAACGGGAAAGCACAATCCTTCCCCTGTTGTTTCTGCCTTTTACAAGGCGCACTGAGAATGCAGCAAGGTTGTGCCATGAGCCCTATCAAGCTTTTGCTATGCTGCCCCCTTAACCACGAATATATTCATATATCTAAAAGACACAATTAAAGTAGAATTTCAGTTTTAATTTCAATTTTAATAGTTTGTTTGGGCCAAGCTGGCCAACTATTTCCAATACAGAATATTGTAGCCACTGTGTGTGCTGTAACCCAATTGTAGTAGCATTAGCCACCCACATACTGTACAGTAGGCGGCGCTATATACTGGCAAAAGTATGGGTGATTCCCATCTGCTGCTGGAATAAAACAGCGTTGGTCTAAGTCAACCTTTCTCAACCTTTTCAACACAGAGGAACCCTTAAAATAGTTCTCCGGTCTCAAGGAACCCCTGTCAGAAATCTACAACTCATGATACATTAGTGTGATGGTCAGCGGGAAGAATGGTCCTTACACTTGTGGTCATTGGGAAGAATTACCTCCTTACAAATAGCTAAAAAGATCAATGGTGTCAGTGGGAACTTATCTGAGAGGCAGAAATTGCCCAATGCTGAAGGAACCCCTAGCAACCTCTGGAGGGACCCTAGGGTTCCACGGAACCCTGGTTGGGAATCACTGGTCTAAGTGCTTCTTGACCATTCAGGAGAAGCCTTTGATTTTTTATCAGTGAATTAAAGGCTGCCATTGATTGGCCGTGATGGCAAGTTGGGCAGATGATGTCAGGATTTCCACCTCGGCCAATCAGAGGAAGTGAGATTTTACTGTAATGTATAGCACGTATGACGAGCTGAGAAAAAGCAAGTTCAATAGCCAGTGCGGCTCCTTCTGCTTGATTCCGAGCACTTTTGTGCGTCAGACTTGTGTACACACGATCGGAAATTCCGACAACAAAGTTATGTTGGCGGAAAATTTGAGAACCTGCTAGCCAACATTTGTTGGCGGAAAGTCCAACAACAAATGTTCGATGGAGCATACACACGATCGGACTTTCAGCCAATAAGCTCACATCCAGCATCTGTTGTCGGAAAATCCGATCGTGTGTACAGGGCATAAGACAGAAAATGATGGGAAAATTCTGAATTCTACAGTTGTCTGCAGATCAAAACATCCTGGGGACAGCTGTTTCAGAGGGGGCAATTCCCTCATGTTGTAGAATTAAAGTGTTACTAAACCCACAGCAGTAAAATCAGTCTTTATATGCAGTAAAGCACGCTTGTCCTATTCACTGTGGAACCTAAGGGGTTAATCCTGGGCATTGTGTGAAAAGGCCATTTGATCCTGTCTCCTCTGATCCTCCCCTTCTTCCACTGTCCCCAATCAATCTCCTGAACATTGGGGACAAGCTGCACATTCTCAGTTTGGTGTGTATTGCTAGAGAGCTTTTTTTCCCCCTTTTTCTTGGGAGAACGCATGTGATTAGCACAGGGCCAATCAGCACTGTTCAGACAGAGGGTCAGGGGTCCTGCAGCTTCATAGGACAATCAGAATAGAACGAAAACTCCTCCTACAGGCTTTAGTCAGACACTGAGAGAAGTCATACGATTGCTTTATACTGCTGATGGGAAAAGGCATTTAGCAGTTTCTATTCACTAAAACTATTGCATTTCCATGTTTTGTGTACAGTGGGAGGCTGGATTCAGTGAATGCAGGTCCTGGGTTTAGTAACACTTTCACATTGAAGCAGCGAGAGCTTTACCGTTGTTTTAGCGGGGCACTTTTTTCAGCTGTTAGCGGGGCACTTTAACACCGCCAGTGGCCAATGAAGGGGTTAATAGCGCCCATGTAGCGCTGCTGCCAAAGCGCTGTGCAAGCCCTTTGGCGGCGCTGTCAATTGATTTTAGTGGGTAGGGGCTCTTTAGGAGCGCTCCTAAAGTGCCCCAAAGATGCTGCCTGTGGGACTTTTTTTAACGTCCTGCAAGCGCAAGCCTGAGGGCTTTCACACTGGAGTGATAGGAGAGGCGCTTTACAGGTGCTTGCAGGCGCTATTTTTAGGGCTTAAACTCCTGTAAAGGGCCTTAGTATGAAAGTATGAAAGTAACCTTAAAGTTTGTCTTAAAGTTGCATCAGGAAGTAAGGGCAAATCCCCCTAACAGGACACAGACAGCAAAAAATGACAGAGGTTTTAACTTTTCCCTACACTATTGAAATCGGTTTCCAGATCTGCTTGATAAAAAAAAAAACACTAGCTATGCTGGTCTCCCCTTTCAAAATAAACTGTAAATATATTTATTGTAAAATAAATGTATTAACTCTATTGCCCATTGTGCATGTACAGTATGTGCTTGAGGCTTTTCTGAAGTAATAAGATACATTTTTGGCACTGACAGCTTGGTGCTGGTGGTTTCATGAGCGGCTCTTAGCACTGAGAACAAGTGTAAATCAGCAGATCCCTTACATGTCTTTAGAATGTAAATTTTCCCCTACATTAAAGTGCCCCCGACACTTAACATTCCCCACTGTGTGTATATATATATATATATATATATATATATATATATATAACTTTTTTCCAAAGGTCTTCTAGCCAGTGCGGTGACATCATGGGTCCTTCCTCTTCTGATCCTACAGCTTTGGTGGTCAGTTCTGCACTGAACATTGCTCATGTCATAACATGTATGCATTGTCCAGTGCAGTCAAGGCTGCATGATGACACCAGCCCTGGGGTTGTCACTGTTGCAGCCTGTGCAGGTAGGAAGTAGGTTGAATGACACTGGCCATCATTCCACCTGGAAGACTAAAGACATCTAGTGGTGTTTAGGTATTGCTGCTGGATTGAAGGTGAGTATTGCACCAAAGGCTGTTCTTTTTTATTTTTAATACAGCCAGCCTCTGGATTTGTAAGATTTTTTTTTCCCAAAAAACTAAAGATTTGCTTACATTTTTAACCCCTCCAACACTTAAGGTCCAATTCCATTATATACACTATTTAAATGCAGTATTTATGTCCCTCCGTAACTACCTCCCAGCTCATAAAATGCATTTGTTTGCCCCCTTTGTATCTTAAAAACAACTTTGATAAATTGACTTTACAAGCTTGTGGTAAATTCTCTTATTTACTCTTTCAGTGACAGAATATCGAAGTAGTACAGCGGCACAAACAGCAAAGCAATACTGTGTGTGGTAGAACAGGTGAAGCAGCGCTACAAACTCCACTGTGATCCAAAGTACCAGGTGCTCAGGCTAAACGGTTTCCGAACATTATGGCTGATTAAGGCCTAGCGTCTGAAACATGTTGGCTTTCTTCTTCCCTATATTTCTTCCCTATATTTCTTCTTCCCTATATTTTATCATTTTTTAATAGAGGTTATCCGGTTATGCTGATTTGCCAGGGTGCCCAATTTTTCTGTGGACAATACTGTGTGTGGCGGCTCCCTAAATTCAAGGTTTCCCAAAGTGACTTGGATGGAGGATTATACTGTATATGCTTTGTGGACATGGTAATTGTGGCATTTGACATATGTATGCACACCCTTTGCCTTGCTCATATACTGAGGAAATTGGTACCATTCTTTTCAATGTGAATGTAGGGAATTTAGAACACCCACTTTCAAAGAAGGATACATGCTGATACACTTAAACTTAGTCTAGAAGACCACAGGGAGTGTGGCCATTGGGCCTTGCGGAGATGGTAAGTCAAAGAATGACACTGAGAAATCATTTGAGAAATGGGGTGGAGGCATTGCACTGGATGAGAGATTATGAGCTGCACATTTCAGAAAGAAGGCTAAGTAGTGCTAAAGGTTGTTTTCTTTATGATGTCGGCATGCCTAAAGATATTCTGAGAGAATTAGAGATCTGGCTTTTAACTCTTATCTATGCCTTAAAGTTGAACCAAACTCTCCTTTTTTTTACAGCAAATGAAGCTGCCATCGTAACCTCTATTTAATCTGCAGTTGCCATGATGCTCACTTATAAAACCAACCATTTGATGGCTTGACAGTTTGGTTGAGAGCACAACCCCGGAGAGGGGCTGGGCTAGGGGGGTTTGGTACTAGGGAGACCCCGGATCTTGGCATTGTCCTTCCTTTTTTCTACCTTTTAGGTGCCTTCATGTTTTATGAAGAAACCCAACCTTAACCCGTAAAACATATCATAAAGCCTGACCCAATCTTAAACCAACTTAAACTAGCTGCTTGTTCTGTTTCAGTTGTAATTAACACACAGTAACTAAAGAATGAAACATTAGCCTGTGTGGGACCCTAAAAGAAGAACTCCAGACAAACCGCTGAATATATAGGTGAAATACACACATTAGAACTGTTTTACTTGCCAAAGAATTTGTATATCTGTCTATTCAATCCCGAGATTTACAAGCCATAGCACAATCCTGTCTGACTGGACAGGAGACCTTATTTTTCTCTGCTGCAGTTAACCACTTGCCAACCAGCCGTCATCATTATACGGCGGCAGGTCGGCTCGTTCCCTGTGAATTGATGTACTGGTATGTTGGCTCCTTTAAGAGCCATAGCAGGCACGCACGCGCCCGCTGCATGGTGGGTGACCCGATGCACGTGGCCAGTGGTCGCTATGTCCGCCGGCCACCTGCGATAGCGAGCACAAGAGCCAGAATGGGGATTTGTGTATGCAAACACACAAATCCCTGTTCTCACAGGAGAGGAGAGATGGATCTGCTGTTCCTAGTAATTAGGAACAGCGATCTGTCTCCTCCTTCAGTCAGTCCCATCCCCCCACAATTAGAAACACACATGAAGGAACATATTTAACCCCTTGAACACTAGGGGGAGTCTTAACCACTTCCCTGTCAGTGACATTTACACAGTAATCAGTGCATTTTTATAACACTGATCGCTGTATGAATGTCAATGGTCCCAAAAATGTGTCCGATCTGTCTGCCGCAATGTCACAGTCCCACTAAAAATCACAGATTGCCACCATTACTAGCAAAAAATAAATAAATAAAAATGCCATAAATCTATCCCCTAGTTTGTAGATGCTATAACTTTTGCGCAAATCAATCAATTTACGCTTATTGCGATTTTTTTTGACCAAAAATATGTAGAAGATTACATATTGGCTTAAACTGATGAAGAAATTTGTTTTTTAAAACATTTTCTGGGGGATATTTATAGCAAAAACTAAAAATGTGGGTTTTTTTTTCCAAAATTGACGCTTTTTTTTGTTTATAGCGCAAAAAAAAACAAAAAAAATGCAGAGGTGATTAAATACCACCAAAATAGAGCTCTATTTGCGGAAAAAAAGGACGATTTTGTTTGGGTACAGTGTCGCACGACCGCACAATTGTCGGTAAAAACTGCACACTGCCGTATCACAAAAAAACGCCTGGTCATTAAGGGGGCAAATCCTTCTGGGGCTAAGTAACACTGTAACACTTACAGGTCTTGTCGATCTTCCAGCCTGTGACTGGACAGTGAAACGAGAAACAGCGCACTGATGAGCATTGCTGTACGAAGGAATGCAAGAGGTTGATACCGAGTAAAATTTAGGTAGTGCACTGCTTGCATTAAAAAATAAAAAAACACATTTTATGAACACAGAGCTGTGTTATGTTGTGTCTTCTAAACCTGCACGGAGTTCAGCTTTAAAGGAAAACTACACATATTTGTGCGCAGCTTATTGCATTAGGGTGTGCACCCCAAAGTTCAAACACACTTCTGTGTGTGTGTGTGTATATATATATATATATATATATATATATATATATATATATATATATATATATATATATATATAGCAGTAGGGTAATGGATGGTGCCAGTAGAGCAGTGGACAGTGTAAGTAGGGCAGAGATTAGTGTCAGTAGTTTATTTTTATTTTTACAATTTTATTTTTTTACTTTTTGTTTTAATAAAAAAATGTTACAATTTTTTTTTTTTACAATTTTTTATGAGTCCCATGGGGGGGGGGGGGGGCTCTTTGGTGAAATATCAGAGGTCTAAACAGACCACTGATGTCTCACTTTTGCGAGAGAAAAGAACTAATGACAGAGATTCCCCAGTCCCTTTCTCTGCAGCAATGCAGCAGGGGGAATCTGCGCAGCACAGGGTGATTAGGGTGTGCCTATGAAATTACACCTTTTATTTAAAAATCAATGTTGTAATGAACATAGCACACATACATTTTTTCATATAATCGAAGATTTATCCATGGTCAGCCTAGCTTAACTCTGTTGATAATTCAAAATGGTGCCCACTTGCAGCCTCACTAACTGATGATCCAGGCTTCTGTGGAGGGATAAGTACACAGAAGTATGCTTCTGTATTCTACAAACCCAAACATTTAACACCGTTTCCCCGCTGTTCATACATCTCAACTGTAAGCCAATTAGAAGACATGCTAAGAAAATGTACTTACATACGCTTACTATTCTACCTTAGCAGCGCTAAACAGAAGAATATTACACCCATCTCTGGCTTTACACACTCAGATGAAGCTGATAATAAATAGCAAGCAAGCAGGAATTTGTTAATTTTTAAGTTTTAACCAATTGGCTTCTTCTCCGTTTGTCCTTCCCACCTGTTTGCCAATTGGCAAAGTTTCCCAGGTGCATTGAATGCTGATAATTGTAGAGCACGGGTTACTTGAATGGTCAGTTATGATGTAAGCTGGCACCATTTTTATTGATTTTAGCAACAATATTAAAACAGACAGACCATGGCAAAAATCAAAGTTTATATGGAAAAGAGACTTAAGATATAAGCTATTTGTTTAATAAGTTTGCTGGGCTCATTACAATATCATTTTTAAAATAAAGGTGCAGTTGCCTTTTAATATTCAGGTTGGAGAGCTTTTCTCTGCAACAAGCTTGGAAATGATACATACGGTATGCACCAGGTTTTGAAACACCAAACTTTTATGCTGGGAGGTGAATAAAATAGCTGGCAAAACATGGACAGATATTCTTAAGGGATAAGAATAAAATCCTTTTATTCAATTACTGCAACAATGTTATAATGGGATTATGAGCACTAGTTGCAAACTCTGCCTGAGTAAAACAGAATATTAGTACATTCCTCACAGTTTTTGTGACTGGGCAAATTAAATAATAAAAAATGTGTGTAACAAGATTAGTAAAGAGAAATCACTACTAATTAAGAGAGCATGTTTTGATAAAGAAAACCACTTTGGAAACATATAGAGTATACATTGTTGGAAATAAGTGTTACTCTGTTACAGGTACATGTTTATTTGTGTAACAAGTGGCATTACTATCTGGTGCATTCAAAATGCTGACAAGATAAACTAGTAAGTCTTCATTTGTTTAATATGGCTTTGAAAATCATTATGAGATATATCTATAAGCTGGTCATACATAGGACACAATTGCTTCTCCCCCACCAATGTGGCTAAACTGAATGGATATGCATGGAATGGATATTCATTCAGAATGCCTATATACTTTGGAGACTATAAACAGTCATATAAAAACCAAATAAACACTCTAAGGATGCCGTTAAATGACTGCATTATTTGTCGCATTCATTATGTATTCAATGCTATAGCTGATGGAGTTGAAAGTCACCAGTAGCCCATACGTTGGCCCACTATCTACAGAGATAGCCTAAATTTACCTTTCTTGGCTGATAATTGACCCGTGCATTATCTCCTTAATTTAGTATTAACAAAAATATTGTATACCATAAAATTACAAGTAGCTGTTACATATTGAGTACACTTGTGCTGAAGTTTTCCCCCTTCAGTGTACTTGCTATATAATCAAGTCATGGATGACATTTTTTTGCTCTTCTGCCCCACCCCGACTCCACCCTGCTCGGCTCCAAGCAGTTGTTTTAGGTTTTACACACAACAGGTCTCTAAACCCAGTGATAGGCAATTAAAAACTGAAAATCTATGTAGTTCTGAGTAGATATAACCACTAGGAATTATATGACTTTTTCTGGCATGACACAACCTGTTTTCAGAAACCGATTACTATTCAATGGGTTTCAAAAGGAGGGTTGCGGCAATCTGGAAAAGCCATGTATCTTCAGTCTACTAAATAAGGGCCCTGTTGGTAGATCTGACCAAAGAATGGAGGCAGCTTTGCCATCAGTCATGTTGGTGGCCATAATGATGTTATTTTTCACAAGTGTGCCAAATGTATACAAGCCCTTTAAGCACTGTTTTGAAGCACTATTTGAGATAAGGAAATTGTGTTTCTAAATGTTCTGCCTATACTTTTTCCAGTTTAATTTGGCATTAAAAATATTTTCACTACTTTACTGTATTTAGTGGACATATGTTTCTGTGGGACACCCAATGCCAAATTATTTTACAGTATTAGTACTAATTTATCTAAGTGATGAATTGCAAAAATAAGACAAGCTCAGTAAGAGATAAGACATATTTATAATGATAAAAACTCTAGAAGAGACCCAGGCAGCCTTTTATGAGATATGCCTCCCATGGGAACATTGTTGTCCATTTATCATGTACATAATAATCCAATTTTTTTTTATCCTTGAGCACCTGTTAACTGTCATCCAAATGTATACTTTGACATAACTCATCAAAATTGATCTACATGTTAGAAAAATAAATATTAAACCTAAATACATTCGTGATGAGTATATAACAGTTTTTTTTATTGTGTTGCAATTCTTTTTTTTTTGTAGGGTCCTTTTGTTGCTACTTGAAGAAATAACGTTTCATTGAAACTCACTACCAATAAAGAAAAACAAAATGATTGGCAGCAGATTTTTTTTTTTGTAATACTGAGGCGATTTTCAAAAACAGAGCACTTGAGTAGTTAAAAGTAGCTGATGATATAAGATGAGTTTGATGTTCCAAATAGGTCAGTTAGTCCTAAAAATATCAGGGGCAGAGTCATGCATCTGTTGTTATGTCACGCTTGTTTTGTGATGAATAAAACATTTCAATATGGGTGCAATCTGAAATGACCCATTCGTATTAATACCATTGATATGGTTGCCCTACCATACACAAAAGAACCTCAAACCTAAAGCATTTAAACCTCACCTTCTTACATAAACCTGTTTTCTGACCTCCCTGTTAGTGTGTCCATCAACCAAAATAGGGGTGTTCATTTTGAAAATTGTAATCTGGACACACTTTCTGCACCAGCTTGTAGTCAATACTGTAGAAGGAGATAAAGATGCAAATGACCTTGAATGGTTTAGCACAAAGCCATGCGGCATGACTTTGGGTATGTTCCATATAGCAGTTTTTGGCTGGATCATAGAGGCAGGGTTTGTTCTTCAAGGCTTTGTTGGTGTTTTCATATTCCACCCTACAGTTAAATGTCTTTGTTTCTCTGGTATCCAAGGTAGATTGCTGTAGAAGGTCAAATTCTACCACTTTTGTAGGTGGAACAATACTGACAGACACATTTCCAAGGCTAGAAGAGTTATGCCGAAAATAGACACTGAACGTCCCATTTATGTGATCAACAATCTTCCCGGTCACCAGTAGACTGAACTTGACGGTTTTGATGTTAAAATAGAAATCTCCCCATCCAAAGATTTTCTTGGTTCTCCCAGTTTTCAAGGAAGGTTTGCCTTTAACTCTTTGACCAATACCACCAGTTAGCAGTGTTTGATTCTTGCTCCACTCCCAGGGAGTGATGGGAGATTGCATTGGAGTTTTTGCTGATTTGAACGGATCACTGTGGAAAACCCTGGGTGGATGGAGTGAGTGAGGCTTGGTGGTGCCATATGGTCCATTCTTTACCATTCCTGTTGCCCCCAAGTCCAGGTATCCTAACGTTTTTGTCATGTGGCCTTCTAAACAAAGCACCTGAAAATGCAAGTAAAATCCATTAGTTATCCTTGTATCATTTCTAAAGAAACACTTTAAAATTGATTATTCAATATATTATACTATTTAATATGCATGCCTTTATTTTGTTAGTGTACCACACAGTTGTTCACATGTCTTCTCCAATTTCTATGACTAGATGAACTTGTAAAAAGTAACCAGTGATTAGAATTAGCTTTGCCCAAACCCAGAATACAGAAACATGTCCCTCAAGGTTCCCCTCCGGACACAGGTATAAAAGTATAAGCATTGTTGTCCTCACCCTAACAGCTCCCACCTTATGATAGTGCTATGGCAGCCCATCCATGAGGGTCGCAGGGGCAATGCCCCCCTTATCCATATGCCCGGCCCCCTAATCTGCATGCAGGGCGCCGGCCAATGGATTCCAATGGGGGGTGGTTTTGAAACATGTGATTAGAGCCAGAGCCTCTAATAGGCTTCAAAAAAGGGTGTGCTTGGGGCACAGAGCACTGCGCTCTGAGCCCACCCAGTTGTGTGGCAATAGTGAATGAATATTTGCTATTCTTCCACTGATCTTGCTCCTGGCCAATTAGGAAGCAGGTCCTGAGACCCGTCACCTGATTGACTAAAAGGATAGGCGATCCTATTGGACACCTAGGAGGAGGAGGGAGGAGATGCAGGGCGAGAAGTCACCGTAATAGCAGAGGAGGAGACACCCGCTGCCTGCCAGCTGCTAGTAGAATCGCTGCCCACCCGGAACCTAGATGGGGTACGTGCAGGACTGGATGACCGACCACGAGACCCCCGGGAGTGCTGAGGGGGGGTGCCACCAGCTAACCTGAGGGGGTGCTTGTTTTCCGCCCCCCCCAAAAAAAACAGGCGATACTGGTGCAATATCACCAACATATTGTCTCAACTCATGGGAGAAACAGGGCTCTCACCTTTTGCAACATCCACTTGTTAATCTCCAGTAATTTATGGTCTTAAAGTATAAATGATTGACATAGTAATACACTAATAAACACACAAAATAGGCCAAGACTGAATATAATTTTATCTAATTATATTAGCTATAAAGAATATTGTTGCCATAAAGTTGGAAGGACACAATTGTCTAAATAGTCTTTGTATGCTGTAGCATTAATGGTACCTTTCACTGGAAATGCCTGAACTCAATATTTGGGAGGGGTGCCCACATAGTTTTGACCATATAGTGCAGAATTTAACATGTTCATCACAGGTTTAAAACTGTGATCAGCTTGGAATGGAGTATTAGGTAAGAAGAAGGCTTAATATAAATTGCAAAAAGATTAAAAATAACCTTGTTTCTCGATGATGAAAAACTCAGCACATCCACATAAACTTTATTGAACTTGTGACTGAGGATCTTCTAGTCTCTTGGAGTACACTGCCTACTGGCTCTTGATCAGACTATTCATTTTTCTACAAAATGTTTGCCTAGCTTCGGGTAGTAGAGTAATTGGTTGATATTGGTGCAAGCAGGACTGTTCCATTTAAAAATTATTTCTATATCCTATTTTCAATTTCCAGGTTCCCCTGATGTTTGGAAGACTTTAAATTGTGTATCAAATCAGTAACAGACCATAGAACATGTACTACCTGAAGCTGAGTACTTGTAGAAAAAGCTGCCAAAAAGCCATGACAAGGATTAGTGTATTTCAGCCTGTAGACCCTGGGGAGGGGATAAAATAATTGACAGCATTTGGCAAATCTTTGACAAAACTGATGGAACTGATTAATCTACAGTATCTCACAAAAGTGAGTACACCCATCTTTTCATGTGACAAAACTGAAGAAATGAAACTTTGCTACAATGTAAAGTAGCTTGTATAACAGTGTACATTTGCTGGCCCCTCAAAATAATTCAAAACACAGCCATTAATGTCTAAACCGCTGGCAACAAAAGTGAGTACACCCCTAAGTGAAAATGTCCAAGTTGGGACAACTAGCCATTTTCACTCCCCGGTGTCATGTGACTCGTTAGTGTTACAAAATCTCGTGTGTGAATGGGGAGCAGATGTGTTAAATTTGGTGTTATCACTCTCACTCTTTCATACTGGTCACTGGACGTTCTAAATGGCACCTCATGGCAAAGGACTCTCTGAGGATTTAAAAAAAAAAATGTTTGCTTTACATAAAGATGGCCTATGCTATAAGACTGTGTTTACTGTATCTTTACTGCATTTTTAGTTCCAATTTATCCTACCGTGGTTACTTTCTAATATACTTACCAATTTAGTGGTTAAATGACCATATTCTGCTCATCACTTTTGCACGTTATGTACATGATTGTATTTTATGCACTATAGTAGTAACCCCTGACGTTTATGCACGTGTTTAGATTTGTGTACGCATAATTACCATCTGTGGAACCCCAGTGGTTGACTATAGGTATGGGTGTACAATATCAGTGGTAATGGTACCTTTATACCAGTAGAGGTTAGTCGAAGGGTTTGTTTCTGCATACTCTCCCTTTTCCTCCTTTGTAATTTATATATATATTTTTTGGATAGGCTTGATACCTACTTTGGTAACTATTGTGCTCCTGTGGAGGCCAGTGGTGTGTGTGTACTCACATTCTGTGTACACACTCCATTGTAGCCAATTAACAGTGGCGCCGGACCCCGTATATAAATATTTCTGTCACTGGTTGCATCCCCTTTGGGGCTGCGATTTTTAGGGTTGGCGACGCTGTGTGCCCTTCCATTTACGTTCTAATTCTCATTTTAGCCTCCGTAGCGCGGCCTGGGATCTGTAAGATCTGAGCACCTTTCCATGCTATAAGAAGATTGCCAAGACCCTGAAACTGAGCTGCAGCATGGTGGCCAAGACCATACAGTGGTTTAACAGGACAGGTTCCACTCAGAACAGGGTCCGCCATGGTCAACCAAAGAAGTTGAGTGCTCAGCATCATATCCAGAGGTTGTCTTTGGGAAATAGACATGTGAGTCCTGCCAGCTTTGCTGCAGAGGTTGAAGGTGTGGAGGGTCAGCCTGTCAGTGCTCAGACCATATGCCACACCCTGCATCAAATTGGTCCACACGGCTGTCGTCCCAGAAGGAAGTCTCTTCTAAAGATGATGCACAAGAAAGCCTGCAAACAGTTTGCTGAAGGCAAGTAGACTAAGGACATGGATTACTAGAACCATGTCCTGTGGTCTGATGAGACCAAGATAAACTTATTTGGTTCAGATGGTGTCAAGCATGTATGGTGGCAACCAGATGAGGAGTACAAAGACAAGTGTGTCTTGCCTACATGGTGCTGGTGGTGGGAGTGTCATGGTCTGGGGATGCATGAGTGTTGCCGTCACTGGGGAGCTACAGTTCATTGAGGGAACCATGAATGCCTACATCTACTGTGACATACTGAAGCAGAGCATGATCCCTTCCCTTCAGAGATTGGGCCAAAGGGCAGTATTCCAACATGATAACAACCCCAAACACACCTTCAAGACGACCACTGTCTTGCTAAAGAAGCTGAGGGTAAAGGTGATGGACTGGCCAAGCATGTCTCCAGACCTAAACCCTATTGAGCATCTGTGGGGCATCCTCAAACGGCAGATGGAGGAGTGTAAGGTCTCTAACATCCACTAGCTCTGTGATGTCATCATGGAGGAGTAGAAGAGGACTCCAGTGGCGACCTGTGAAGCTCTGGTGAACTCCATGCCCAAGAGGGTTAAGGCAGTGCTGGAAAATTATGGTGGCCACACAAAATCTTGACACTTTGGGCCCAATCTGGACATTTTCACTTAGGGGTGTACTCACTTTTGTTGCCAGCGGTTTAGACATTAATGGCTGTGTGTTGAGTTATTTTATAGGGACTGCAAATTTACACTGTTATACCGCTGTACACAGGGGTGGACTGACCATTCGGGGCACTCGGGCACTGCCCGAGGGCCCCATGCCATTAAGGGGCCCCATCAGGGTTGCCAGCCTCAATAAAACCGGGGACAGTATGTAAAAATCTGTGTTTTTTTAAAAATCCCAAGAGTATAGCTGCCCCACCTCTCCAGTACCTTTGCAGTGTGTGTATGTGTATTCTGTGTGTGTATACTGTGTGTATATTGTGTGTCTGTGTGTGTGTATACTGTATGTGTCTGTGTATACTGTGTGGCCCCATAATCTCCTATTGCCTAGGGGCCCACAATCTCCTATTGCCTGGGGGCCCCATAATCTTCTATTGCCTGGGGGCCCCATAATCTCCTATTGCCCGGGGGCCCCATTAACTCCTATTGCCCGGGGGCCCCTTGAGTTGTCAGTCCACCCCTGGCTGTACACTCACTACTTTACATGGTAGCAAATTGTAATTTCTTCAGAGTTGTCACATGAAAAGATATAATAAAATATTTACAAAAATGTGAGGGGTGTACTCACTTTTGTGAGATACTATATGTATACAAATATCTATATCGACTTATTGGTGATATAGAAAATGTAGATGTTGTGTCCCAATTTTAAACATGCTATGTCTGGGATGTTAAAACTTCTGTCTCAAACTCAGAACAAGACAATTTTTAAAAGCCAGAAATAAATCTGACTGATATTCATAAGTTTATGGCATATGTGGTATAATTATATTTCTTGAATCTTGAATGATTCATTTTGTATCTGCCCAGGACTCACAGTAGAAACACATCATTCACACCCAACTTACTAACTTTTGGGTGAAAGCAACAATATAAAAATGTAGTAATAAAAGCATATCCTTAGGAACAATAGATGTTTCTTTGCACAAAGTTAAGATCAGACAGCACAACCAGAAAGACTTTAAAAAAATAATTAATTAATTATCACCAAATGACGACATCATATTTGTGGCCAAATAAAGAAATATCTACACTTAAATTCAGCTATTGCAGTGTCATAACGATACACAATAAATTGTAGTCACTCTATGGCCTCCTGTGGAGGTGAAGTGAAGTGAAGTTTTTAGCCAACCCAAATATTGATTGCAAACTGTAGTCTGACCAGTGCATGCTGTGCTATGCAGCTAATTGTCCATCATGATTTGTTTCTAAAAGAATGGGTTATGAATGGCTAGCACTGCTTTGCATTGAATTGATATATATATATATATATATATATATATATATATATATATATATATATATATATATATATATATATATATATATATATATATATATATATATCAAAACTGTAAAAGCTTAGCCTAAAAGGCACAATTACACACATGACAGTGATAAGTTGGAAAGGCTATTTTATGGGCGGTATTTTCCAGAGGCAGAAGTATGAGAAAAAAAAAGAGTGATAACTCCCAAAGGACAGATTTATATTTATATTGGCTTTCATTGAAAAAATTGCTGGTGGCATCCATATTAAATTAGTCCAGCAAATATTCTATTCCTGATACTGAATTATTACAGAGTATGTGTGATTGAGATTTTTAATGCATAATATATAAATATAGAGTATATCCCTATAGGGAAACCTGATATTAAAGGAAAGTCGTTATGTAAATGTATACTTAATTACTTTTTTAAATATCTATCTATCTATCTATCTATATCTATATTTATATATAGAGATATAAATATAAATATAAAATATATATATATATATATATATATATATATATAGAGAGAGAGAGAGAGAGAGAGAGAGAGAGAGAGAGAGAGAGAGATATAGATAGATAGATAGATAGATAGATAGATAGATAGATAGATAGATAGATAGATACTACCATCCACATCAGCCACTAAGCATGCTGCAGCAATATAACTTTTTTTGTAATAAATAAATTGCATTATTAGGAATCTGCACTGAGATATAAGAATGTCTTCATTACCAAACACATTTTAAAAATGGTACTTGTCTGCCTGTCTTTGGCTTTAAACCTTTGAGGCCATGACCCAGAATAAGAATCAAATCCATCAGTAATACAGCCAGGTACCTAGCATTTTTAGAACGGCCAAGCTCAATTTGTAAGCCTAGTTATCCTTGTCACTTGCCTGATTTTCCCAAGCCAGTTTTGTGAAACTAAGGAGAAGCTGTCCTGGTTGGGGACCATGTTAGTTGGCAGCCAGTTGTACTATGTGATACATCACTAAAGACCTTTTTTGGATAGGTGAGAGCTAAAACCAAGCAAGCCCATAGACTTCTATACAAAATGCTGAGAATCCTGGGGGTTGTAGTTTGAGGCAGCAACCATATAATGGGACGAATGAACTCCATACAATACAAATCACAATAGCCACTGTGCAGTAGGAGGAGAGGAGAGATGATTTTTTTTATTAAACTGCTCAGGAAAACTCCTCCTCTTGTCACCAAGGGGGATAAGAGAGAGCACCTCTGTCTGGATATTCATCTGCCTGAGGGAGACCATACCAGCAGAGATCTGAGCCTGAGAGTGAGGACACCTGGCTGGCAGTGCAGCACTACCCACATCACAACATCTGCACCGCTGCAGCAGGGAGACTGGAGGGTCCACTCACCCTCTGCTTCCCACTGATGATCACCGTTGGCTTTCTAGGAGAGACCGAGGGGGACCCCCTTCTACAGCGTGAGGTCACTGCAGCATCCCAGGGACTGGTGAGAGGGATTTTCGTCCATTACTGATACTGCTAACAGTAATGTCGTGTACACACAACCGGACTTTTTGATGAACTAGGTTCGACAGTCTTCCCAACTTTTGGCGGAGTTCCGACAGACTTTCCAAATGAACAGACTCGGCCACACACAATCACTCCAAAGTCCGACGGATTTCAAATGTGATGATGTATGACCGGACTAGAATAAGGAAGTTCATAGCCAGTAGCCAATAGCTGCCCTAACGTGAGTTTTTGTCCGTCGGACTAGCATACACACGAATGGATTTCTCGATAGGAACTGGGTCTGGTGGAGATCCGAGCAAAAAATTTGAAACATGTTCTATTTCTAAAGTCCGTCAGATTTTTGGACAGAAAAGGTTCGATGGAGCCCACACACGATCGAATTGTCAGACGGATTCGGACCTTTGCTGTCAAAAAGTCTGGTCGTGTGTACGTGGCATCCTATACCATACTTATTTCAAACCAAGACTGCATCAATACCAACCCTATACTGCATTATATGGAAACTTTACCACATTTGAACCACATCTACCTTGCAGATGTGCCGAAACGATGTCATACCTATAATGCATGCAGCTTAACTGAGACTATAGTTAAGTGCAAAGATGCTCTTAAAGGGCCTCCAAGATAGCCGTCAGAAGAACATCTCAAAGTACTGCCACAAATTATTCTGCAAGCCCCCTTTGCTTCCCTGCTCCCTTCGCTACCATCTTTTGGACAGTGCATACCCAGCATACCCAGTCCAGGACTAGCATCACTGCCATAAATGATCTCTGGCTGTATACAGGTAGCACCAGCTATCGGTAGATTAAACTGCTCACTGCTGCACCTGAGGTGGCCTTGCTATTGTTATTGCTGATTTGGACGCCAAATGTCATCTTATGCCTAGTCCTTACTGTTAATTACTTGGTATGCTAAATATTGTTATTACCATTGTTAATCCATTTTTTTTTTTTTTTCATGAACATTTTTCTTTTATTAAAGATAATGGTAAACAAAACATGTGTAATTCCTTACAAGAACGCAACAGACAAGCATAGATTGTTATCATTACAGAAGAGAATATGGTACATCATCTTCGGTCTGCGTACAAGCAACATGTACAAGTAATTTCAAAAGAACTACTTTTAGGCTTTATGTGTATGCCCTTTATTCATACAAGAAAAATCTATGGTATGTAGGGCAAGCATGGTGAAGTAAAGATAATCGTGTGGGCTCTTAGAAAAACCCCACCTTCAGTTGTACATTTCTCGTTTGGGGGGATGCCGACCGCAGGCCCATCTCACATTGGGACCTACAATCCTCACCCCTCCTTTGGTCATTGCCCAACGTAAATGATAGATGATGGGGAGCTCAGAAATTTTAATTGGGAAGGGGGGACAGGGAAGGTGGAAGGGAAAGATCAGGTAAGTGTGGGGGAGGGTTGAGGGGACGCAGCCCCCTGCCCTCTCCGTCTACCAAGTACCAAGCTCACGACATCTTGTTAAAGACAGTTCAGTGAGTAAATAGTGAGGTCATTAGGTATCAGCGTCTGCTATCGTCTCCCGTTACGAGCCAGTAGCTGTTGGAATTCCTGTGATTTACGAAATTTGTGCCAGCTTTCCCAAATTGCCGTGTATCTGGTGATTTTATCCTGAGAAGAAAATATCAGCTCTTCTATCCCTGCAATATGGTCAATGCGCGAAGTCCATTCAGTCAATGTTGGGACCGACGTGGACCTCCAATGAACAGGCAGGCAAAGCCTGGCCGCATTAATCATATGCATTGCACTTGATTTGAAATATTTTTTTTTAGTTATTTTTGAGTGATGAAGGAGATATTGTGCTGGAGTAAATTCCAAGGGGAGCAGAGATACTGAAGACGTTACTTCATGAACTTTTTGCCAATATGATTGAATCTGAGGGCAGCTCCACCATATGTGTAAGAAAGTGCCTTGGCCTTGGCCACATCTCCAACATCGGTCAGTAACCGAGGGTAAGAATTTGTGGAGAATCTCTGGCGTTTTGTACCACCATGTCTTAATTTTGTATCCATTCTCTTGAGTGTGGACATTTAGCGAGCCTTTATGGATATATAAGTGGATTCGTTCCCAGTTTGTGTGTGAAATTTCAGTATTTAATTGCTTCTCCCAAAAGTCATGCTCAGTTTTTAGGATGCTCTGTGCTTCATGGAACATGGAAGCATAAAGCACTGAAATAACGTGTCTCTGGGGGGAGAGCTCCATACACATCGTTTCAAACGTCGTCTGATTTTTTGTGAAATTTCCCTTGGCACTTGAGCTGGTTAAGTAATGTTTGAGTTGTAGATAAGGCCATAGGGGAAAAGACTTAGTGGGCGACTGGGCTGCCAATTCTCTTTGGGTAAGGTGTCTACCCCTCGAGAAGTTAATCCATTTTTATCCTTGCCAGGTTGTAAAGACAAACTTAATATATTGTCACCATATTGGGTGACAATATAATACATTTGCCTTAAAAACCTGGTTTGGTGCCTGATTTCTTTGATATAGCACTACTATTGGTTACTAAGTATTACTTTCACTGATTTCCTATGATATTGCACTTTTGTACAATCAGCCAGGTGTGTCAGAGGGGCTGAGTTCACGTGAGAAGGTGGAGGCAGAAAAACAGAGGACCCATCCTATCCACTGGAGTAGCTCTTCATGAAATTTAAAGAAACACTGTCATCTTACCGATGCAGGGCACAGTGACAATGTCTTTGTAAAGGACCTCTTATATTCAGCTTGCCAGTGTTCACTTGCCAGTCCTGTCTGCATTGCAGCTATGATAATACCAAGTCCTTTCGGGCATGAGGGAGCATGTGACTGTGAGTGTCAATGGTATGTGGGTACCTTTTATAAAGACACTGTCACTTTGTAGTGCAAGAGCAAAGGAAGAATGTGGCTTATATCTTATCTCAATATTTTTTAAAGCAGAATTTGTATACAAATGCAAGGTAGCCTTATCTGGAAAAAAAAACACCCTTAATCAAATTTCGCTAGGTGAAGGTCATTAACCACATCAGCTCTGGAAGATTTACCCTGTAAATGACCAAGCCATTTTTCACGATACGGGACTGTGTCGCTTTAAGTGATAATTGCACGGTCGTGTGACATTGTACCCAAACAAAATTTATGTAATTGTTCCCCCACAAATAGAGCTTTTAGGCCAGGGGTGTCCAAACTTTTTTCAAAGAGGGCCAGATTTGATGAAGTGAACATGCGTGAGGGCCGACCATTTTGCCTGACATTCTTTGAACTATTAAAATTCGGTCTAAGTGTGTTCGTTCGAGCACTAATACACTGGCCAACAAGAATTATATTGCCTTTGTGGCTGTGTGGGAGTAAAGTAATGAGCTTGGGCGTATTATTTTGATATACCGTATTTATTGGAATATACCACACACCTTCACTTTAAGAGGGAAGTTTCAGGAAAAAATAATAATAATTGAAATAAAGAACTGTGAAGCAAAATAAGGGCAGTGCCCATCTGCAGACCCCCCATTGCCATGAATGTAGCCTCACCATTGCTAGGAATGCAGCACCCACCATTGCCAGGAATGCACCACTATTGCCAGGAATGCACTCACCATTGCCAGGAATGCAATCGCCATTGCTAGAAATGCACCACCATTGCCAGGAATGCCGCACCATTGCCAGAAATGCACTCACCATTGCAAGAAATGCAGCACCATTGCCAGGAATGCAGCACCAATGCCAGGAATGCTGCACCATTACCAGGAATGCACTCACCATTACCAGCAATGTAGCACCATTGCCAGGAATGCAACATCATTGCCAGGAATGCCCTCACGAGCCCCAAAGATCACGTACAGGAGAATCTCCTGTTTACACGGCGGCCTCTTTAATAGAATGTCCCGCCTCCTTTGATAGACAGAACAGTCGTCCAGTTGGCAGCACCGGAGACATGACTTCCTATTACAGAGGCCGCCCGTAAACAGGAAATTCTCTTGTGTGTGTACGGCGCTCGTCTTGCCTCCTCCCTGTCCCCTCCAAGGCATATACATCTTTTGTGGCCCTGGCGCTGGGAGATTGTTGGGGGCCACAAAAGATATATGTCCAAAGAACTAGGCGGCCCATTCAAAACGGGAACGCAGGCCGCGATTGGCCCACGGGTGGGACTTTGGACATGCCTGGTTAAGGCCAATATATATTCTTCTACATATTTTTGGTAAAAAAAAATTGCAATAGGTGTATATTGATTGGTTTGCATAAAAGTTATCGTGTCTACAAAATAGGGGATAGATTTAGGGACTTTTTACTACTAATGGCAATTTTTTGCGGAACTGTGACATTGCGGCAGAGAAATCTGACCCCAAATGACACTTTTTGAGGACCGCTGAAAATACTACATTGATCAGTGCTACAAAAATGCACTGATCAATGTAAAAATGACACTGGCAGAGAAGGGGTTAACTCTAGGGGATGTTTAAGGGGTTAAGTGTGTTCCCTGGGTGTGTTCTAACTGTAGGGGGGAGGTGGGCTACCAGTGATATGACAGAGTTCACTGTTCCCGATCACTGGGAACAATAGATCTCTGACATGTCACTAGGCAGAACAGGGAAATGGCTTGTTTACATAGGCAGTTCCCCGTTCTGCCGGTGTACAAGGCAATTGCGGGTCGCCGGCGAAGATCAAGTCTGCCCGACCCACGGGCATGCTCCCACAGTGTGCAGCAGGAGTGAGCATGCGCCAGCGCACGCCTGCCCGGAACAGCGCCTGTGCGAGCCGCCGTATAGCTACGGCAATTTGCACAGGAGCGCCATATACTGTCGCCATATGACAACGGCGGGCAGTCGGGAAGAGGTTCTGACAGCTGCGTGGTTGTGGGACACTGTACGCAAATAAAATTGATGCCCTTTTTTTTTCTCACAAATAGAGCTTTCTTTTGGTGGTATTTGATCGCCTCTGTGGTTTTTATTTTTTGCGCTATAAACAAAAAAAGACAGACAATAAAAAAAAAAAATAAACAATATTATTTAATTTCTGCTATAAAACACATCCAATAAAAAAAAATCGAATTTCTTCATCAATTTAAGCCAATATATATTCTGCTACATATTTTTGGTAAAAAAAAAATCCCAATAAGCGTATATTGATTGCTTTGTGCAAAAGTTATAGTGTCAACAAACTAAGGGATATTTTTATGGAATTGTATTTTTTTTTTTTTTTACTAGTAATGACGGCGATCAGTGACTTATAGCAGGACTGCGACATTGCGGCAAATAAAATGGAAACTAAGTGACACTCTTGGTGACCAATGACACCAATACAGTGATCAGTGCTAAAAAAATATGCACTGTCACTGTACTAATGACACTAGCAGGGAAAGTGTTACTATCAGGGATAAATGTGTTGCCTGGCAGTGCATGCTAACTGTGTAGGGGGTGCTTTGACTGGGGGAAGACAGAGATCCGTGTTCCTGCATAGCAGAAATACAGGATCTCCATCTTCTCTTCTCACAGAACGGTGATCTGCCTTGTTAACATAGGCAGACCACCGTTCTGCCCCTCTCAGGAATGTTCGCCAGGTGCCAGCAAACATTGGGTCCAATGGACCCACTAATTGGCTCCCGTTGTGTCCAATCACAGTGGGAGCCTGTCATCAGCAGCGTGCATGCGTACCCCAGACCCAGAAATAAAGATAAAGACGTATAGGTATGTGATTTTGCGCTGCCGCAGTACATATATTCGGGGTGGTCTAGAAGCGGTTAAAAAAATAAGAAACATAAAAAAAAAAAGACTTACTTGCTTTCGGTTGGCTCACCTGGAAAGGATGATGTAACCCAGCCAACTCAGGAAAGCTTTAAATCCCAAATCTCACAAGAATGTGGTCCTGCATAGTGCTGGAACATCTTCTCATGAGATGTGGGATACTCGGCTTCCCTTGAATCCCATGCTGAGCTGCAATGACATCATCAATGCCTATTGGAAATAGCTGGAGGTCAGGGGCTTCCAGATAAAAGGACCTTGCATTATCATTTTAATGAGAGAGACAAATAATAGCACTACGCTACAGAAAACACCTACTTGTGGATAATCTACACATTTCTATATTTAATATAACAGCAACAACATGTGAGAGCAAGCTTGCAAAAATGTGAAAGTCATGTCAAAAACTACTTTAAAGTAAAGTCAAACATTTTGGAACCCCAGGAGCTTTTGCAATAATATGCAAGTATGCTCAGCAAATTTGCACATTATGGCTCGCTTAGCTTGCAAAGGGTCCTCTTCCAACGATGCTATGTACAGTACACACTTTCTCTGGTTGTCAGTGCTTCCATCTTTTCTTGGTCTTCTTCTAGGTCCAGAGTCTTTGACCATCCTTCAGTCAATTCAGGAAACAAAACAAATGGCCGCACTCCAAAAGATAAGGATAGAAGATTTATTGTGTAAAAACATACAACATCAAGAAACGATTATAGACCCGCATCATGACACACAGAGAGAGAAGCATGGTTGACGCGTTTCACAAATTTCTTCGCGTAGTCAAGACACCATAACCTCATAACCCCTGGCTGCAATGACGGAACTCCCGGTCTTCTGGTCCTCTGGGACTGTGACATCATAATGGGCGGGGACATCACCCGGCACTGTCCCTATATAAGTCGCCGCATGCCGCGTGCCTGTCATTGTGACCAGAGACAGCGACGAGGCAACAGCTCAAGAAAAGAAGAAGAGAAGAGAAGAACAGAAGGCGGCAGCGACAGAAGACCGGGCCACCGCTTGTAAAAGAGCTAGAAGAAGGCGCGGTGGCCCGGCAAGAAGAACCGAAGAGGGGGACAAGACCCCCGAAGAGGGGGACAAGACCCACGAAGTCGGAAGAAGAGGGCGGCGGCCAAGAAGAAAGCTGGCTCCTCCGCTAGTAAAAGAGCTAGCAGAAGATAGTGGAGGAGTCCGGCGAGAAGACCTCTGAAGACGGAAGAAGACCCCCGGAGCTGTGCAATAAACTATTTTAACCCTTGTGTGTTGTGTTTTTTTTACATTTTTTTCACAGGTGAATGGGTAGGGATACATTGTACCCCATACCCATTCACATAGGGTGGGGGGCCGGGATCCGAGGACCCCCTTATTAAAGGGGGCTCCCGGATTCCGATAAGCCCCCCGCCGGCAGACCCCGACAACCAACGGCCAGGGTTGTCGGGAAGAGGCCCTTGTCCTCATCAACATGGGGACAAGGTGCTTTGGGGTGGGGGGGCCGCGCGGCCCCCCTTCCCCAAATCACCCCCCCCCATGTTGAGGGCACACGGCCTGGTACAGCTCAGGAGGGGGGGGGGGCGCTCGCTTGTCCCCACCCCCTTTCCTGGCCGGCCGGGTAGCATGCTCGGATAAGGGTCTAATATGGACCTGGGGGGGACCCCACGCCGTTTTTTTGGCATAGGGATTCCCCTTTAAGTCCATACCAGGTGACGGGGTCAGCGACACTTCCTTCGCTGGTTCCCGGCTACCTGGAGCCGCTCTCAAAATGAGTGGACTTTCCTCCGTGTGTGGGCGAGTCCATTCATTTCAAAAGTACGGCACATAGTCCGACGGACTTAGTCTGCCGCAAAAGTACCGTCTGTGGGCAGGTAGCTCGTTCGGAAAGTCCGGCGGACAGTCCGGCGGTAAGTACGCTGGATAGTCTGATACGTGTGTACGCGGCATAAGAATAAGCCTACCTGTCTGCATTTTTAGATCTACTAAAGAACAAAAAATTGTAATAATTTCTTAAGATCCGGTGCACTATAGCTTTGAGATGCAGTCCGCTTCACCCTTGAACTAGGGTTAACTAGGTTTATGCTTATTTGGCCTGTTTGAAAATTGGGGTCTGGTTTTAAATCTATATCTCAAACATTAATGTTCTTATGAGCCATTCACTTGTCTCGTGCTGAAAAATATTGTACACTCTGCAGGAATTTTATTCTGGAGATTAAGTATAATGACTATTTTGCAATCCAGCATAATGAAAACCCAAATGTGAAAAAAGGTGCAGCAGAGTTGATGTGTGAAGTTCTTTCACTTCATTGCAAATCCTAGGTATGATGCTAAGTTGAACCACACCTTTAAATACCAAATCAGGTTGCTTTTTTTCTCGGCTTGTGCCTCTGATCATCTTCCTCTCACACACTGCTAGCTCTGCGAAAACGAAATGACAAGGAAGGGAAATAGACGACAAAAGGGAAAAGGTTACAAGCTTTCCTGTCTGATCTGCCTGGGAGACAGCGAGATGTAACGATGGGACCTGAACGATGGGTCAGCCGCTCATGAATTTCATGATTCCTGCACACGGCTCATTATGAGGGATTGATCTGAAACCTCTTAAACAGTCTCTGGAGAACATTATGGGACTTGGCTTAGACTCACATTATTAACCTGTTACTTGCCAATGCTTTACAAGTTATAGTAAGCGACAATAGTATAAAGGATGTTTCAATAATACATTGAGAATTAGTGTAGTATGGAAATATATCTAAAGCCACATTTTTGTTGGTGTAGTGTTGAAGGTTTATTGCTGTCTGTGTCCCTTTTCTGTAGATTTGTCCTCTCTAGTTGTCCTTGTACCCATAATAACTAAGACATAAAATAAATAAAGGGAATATGTGTTATATACTGTTTATTATACATCTATATTTAAAGTACAATATTTCACCCAAAGATATCCCAATAAATCATTGTAAATGTACAAATGATTTCTCAATCCATATTTCCATAGCAAGCGTGTATTAGGATATCAAGCTTCAACAACTTTCTCAGGTCAAAGCCTGCTTTTTCTACTTGCAACAGTGAGGGAAAAAAGTATTTGATCCCCTGCTGATTTTGTATGTTTGCCCACCGACAAAGAAATTATCAGTTTATAATTGTATTGGTAGGTTTATTTTACCAGTGAGAGAAAGAATAACAACAATATCCAGAAAAACGCATTTCAAAAAAGTTATAAATTGATTTGCCTTTTAACGAGTGAAATAAGTATTTGATCCCCTATCAATCAGCAAGATTTCTGCCTCCCAGGTATCTTCTATAAAGGTAACGAGCTTAGATTAGGAGCACTCTCTTAAAGGGAGTGCTCCTAAACTCAGCGTGTTACCTGTATAAAAAAAAAACCTGCCCAGAGAAGCAATCAATCAGATTTCAATCTCTTCACTATTACCAAGAGCAAAGAGCTGTCCAAGAATGTCAGGGACAAGATTGTAGACCTACACAATTCTGGAATGGACTACAAAACCATCGCTCAGCAGTTTGGTGAGAGGGTGACAACAGATGGGGGTGATTATTCACAAAAGAAATAAGCACAAATAACTCAATCTCCCTCAGTCTGGGGCTCCATGCAAGATCGCAGTGATCTTGAGAATGGTGAGGAATCAGCCCATAACTACACAAAAGAATCTTGTCAATTATCTCAAGGCACCTAGGACTATAGTCACCAAGAAAACAATTGGTAACAAACTATGCCGTGAAGGACTGAAATCCTGCAACTCCCGCAAGGTCCCCCTGCTCAAGAAAGCACATGTAGAGGCCTATCTGAAGTTTGCCAATGAACATCTAAATAATTCAGAGGAAAACTGTGTGAAAGTGTTGTGGCCAGATGAGACCAAAATCAAGCTCTTTGGCATCAACTCAACTCGCTGTGTTTGGTGGAGGAGGAATGCTGCCTATGACCTCAAGAACACTATCCACATTGTCAAACATGGAGGTGGAAACATTATGCTTTCGGGGTGTTTTTTTGCGCGGGGACACAACATCTTCACTGCATCAAAGGTACGATGGACTGGGCCATGTACCGTTAAATCTTGGGTGAAAACCTCCTTCTCTCAGCTAGGGCATTGAATATGGGTTCTGGATGGTATTCCAGCATGACAATGAACCAAAACACATGGTCAAGGCAATAAAGAAGTGGCTCAAGAAAAAGCACATTAAGCTCCAGGAGTGGCCTAGCCAGTCTACAGACCTTAATCTCATGGAAAATATGTGGGGGGAGCCAAATGTCAGCCTCGAAACCTTTAATGACTTGGAGAGGATCTGCAAAGAGGAGAGGGGCAAAATCTCTCCTGAGATGTGTGCAAACCTGGTGGCCAACTACAAGAAACCTCTGACCTCTGTGATTGCCAGCAAGGGTTTGCCACCAAGTACTAAGTCATGTTTTGCGAAGGGGTCAAATACTTATTTCACTCATTCACTCATCACATCATGTTGGCTATGTTAGATCTGTTGAGCTGGCGTTCACAATTGGGAGTGTTTGACAAGACCGCTTTTGGTCTGTCCTGTCCCTTGATCGGCTGGAATATGGAGCCCCTCCTCCATACTGGAATGCGTGATATAGCTACTACTGGGAACACCGCCCTGTTCTTTTACTCTTTTATCAATATATTTATTGATTGATTGCTGTTCTGGGGAAAACTTTCACCCCATCTTTTCCTGAAGAAATAGGCATTAACCTGAGGAACTTTAAAGCTTCATATCCCAATACACACTTGCTATGGAAATATAGAATAAGAAATAATTTGTACATTTACCATGATGTATTAGGAAATCTTGGAGTGAAAGATTGTACTTTGAATACATAATGAACACAATGTAACACATATTTAATTGTGGATTTTTAAATAGAATAATAAATATTTTGCTCTTTTTTTAAATGATCAGCTTGTGACCTGGTACTTGTAAAGTCCTGTAGCTTCTTTTGTATGATTAGGTTTCATAAGTTTAATGTTTACGATGTGGTACCTTAACCCTGTAATGGAAATTTGTAGGTTCTGTATATAATTGTATTCTATTATATATGCAGGGACATCTTTAAGGCATTGCAAAAGGGGCAGCTGCCCTGGGCCCTGTCATTGTTGTGGGGCCAAAAGCAGCTGCCTCATACTTGCCAACTATACCAGTGTAAATTCCCTTGTCCCTTGAAGTTTTAGTCCTGTACTGTGTCCTGATATCTCAGTGTGAAGTGATGGTACTAATGCTGCCCAGCTCTGCCTTTTTGTTGTCTACAGATGACTCACCTGTAGACCCTGTGTTTACATATAAATAACCGGCATTCATATGTAAATATTGGCAGCATTACTAAGTAAATAGATGCGGCTGGCAGCATTGATATGTAAATAAAGGTGGCATTCATGTGTATCATGCTCCCCTGCAGTGAGGAGAAACCAGTGAGCACTATTACTTAACAGTAATCTCTAGCAACCAATTAACAAGCAGGAATCATTTGCTGTAATCTCTAGCAACTAATCAGTGAGCCGTAATGTGTGCTGTAACCTCTAGCAACCAGTAATTAAAGAGGAAGTAAACCCTGATAAGTTTACTTCCTCTTTCATTCCCTGCAAAGGCAAAGCATAATGGACTACTATGCATCGCATAGTTGCCCATTATGTGTCACTTACCTGACACAGGAGCCAGCGAAGTCGCCGCTGTCCCCTGTAGTCCGGCGCATCCATCTTGTTGGTGGGGTCTCGCAGCTCAGCCGCTGTCATTCGGCGAAGCCGCAATGACGTCACTCCCGCGCATGCGCACGGGAGCCGACACGTGCGGCAGCTCCGTCGCTGAAAATGCCGCGCTCAGTGCGCCTGCGCGCCGCTGTCTACGGCGCATGCGCCATAGACAGCAGTGCCCGTTTTCGGGCAAATATCTCCTAAACCATATAGGTTTAGGAGATATTGCTTGGACCTACAGGTAAGCCTTAATCTAGGCTTACCTGTAGGTCAAAGTGGTTTGTAAGGGTTTACAACCACTTTAAGTTGTGTAATTAGTTGTGTTTGTGATTTAAATTGAGGGAAAACTAACAATTTTGAGTTGTCACTAAAAATAGAGAAGATAGTGGGGAAAATTGTCTAAGGAGGCATTTCTTTCACTTTCTTTCACTTCGGACTCTTTTTGCCACAGATGGCACAAAAAAAAAAGAAAAACTTGTATTCAAAATCAAATAAAAATGTGTTGGTTTGATATATTTTATTAAAATATATGTTGGCTATACATAATGCAACATTATTTATTATTGTTGTCCCAACAGTTACAATAATGTAGAGCTGCAATCCTAAGAGCCGGTTCACACAGCGGGCGATGCGAGGCGACACAACTCGCCTCGCCTCGCTCTCGCAAGTCGCCCCCATTCTGTACAATGGAACCGTTCTGAGAGGAGCGACTCAAGTCGCTCCGACTCAGAAAAAAGGTTCCTGTACTACTTTTGGGCGACCTCGGGGCGACTTGCATTGACTTCTATACAGAAGTCATTTGCAAGTCGCCGCTGAGGCCGTGGAAGGGTCGCGGCGAGGCAAGTCGGAGTCGCCTCGCCTCGCCTGCTGTGTGAACCGGCCCTAAAAGACTAGTTAGATATGTGTTAATTGTAGTCAAACCGGTGACAAATGAATTGTGAGCTAAATCCGTCACTATATAATTAAGACATATTGGTTCATTTTGAATAAGATAGAAACTTAATGAGGTGGGCAACTACATGGCAAATGTGGTTTAATGTAGAACAATTTAAAATAATGCATTTGGGTGCCAAAAATACAAATGCAATCTACTCGCTAGGGGGAGAACCTCAGGGGGAATATAAGATGAAAAAGGACCTGGGGGTCCTAGTAGATGATAGACTCAGCAATGGCATGCAATGCCAGGTTGCTGCAAACAAAGCCAACAGAATATTGGCATGCATTAAAAAGGGAATTAACTCCAGAGATAAAAGAATTCTCTCACTCTACAAGGCTCCAGTTCTGGGCACCAGTCTTCAGGAAGGATGTACTGGAACTGGAGAGAGTCCAGAGAAGGGCAACAAAGCTAATTAAGGGACTGGAGGATCTCAGCTATAGGGAAATGATGCGAGCACGGAACTTATTCTCTCTGGAGATGAGACACTTGAGAGGGGATATGATTTCAACGTAAAAATACTGTACTGTAAAAATACTGTACTGGTGACTCCACAATAGGGATAAAACTTTTCAGCGCAAAGGGAACATAAAAAGATATGTGGGCATTCACTAAAATTAGAAGAAAATTGGTTTAACCTTAAAATGAGTAGAGGATTCTTTACGGTAAGAGCAGTAAGGATGTGGAATTCTCTTCCACAAGCAGTGGTTTCAGCAGGGAGCATAGTTAATTAAAAAAACTCTTAAATAGGCACCTAAATGATCACAACATACAGGGAGATACAATATAATATTGACATAAAAGCACACACATGGTTGGACTTGATGGACTTGTGTCTTTTTTCAACCTCACCAACTATGTAACTATATGTAACTTTTATACATATTTAATTATTTTTAATGTGTATATAGTTTGTTTTTTATTATTCAATAAGATTAGTATTATTATTATCAGAGGCGGCTTGTCCATTAAGTGTGCATGGGCACCACCTCCCCTATTCATCACCACCGCCACCCCCTATCCATGCATCCAGCCCCTTTGAGGATATCAGGCACATGGATTTCAATGAGGGGGGGTGTTTTCTCTAAGCACCTGATTAAAGCCAGAGGCTCTAATAGGCTTCAAAATAGGGTGGGCTCGGGGTGCAGAGCATTGTGTTGCGAGCCCACCCAGGTCTGTGCCACTGGCGAATTAATGTTTGCTATTTTTCCTCATTCTCCTCCAGGCCAATCAGGAAGCCCCTATTGGCTAGGGAGTCTTAGGACTCCCTGGCCAATTATCTATTAGGCCAGAAGTAGATTATCTCCTGTGTGTTCACTGAAGTGGCCCGGCACTTCCTTCTCCCTGCCTCCATGCCTCCCTGTCTCCTCAAGGAGCCACTTATGTGACCGCCGCTGGGGGAGGGGGGTAACATGATCAACGCCATCTGTGTCTCCCACAGGGGAGGGTGTAGTTTCTGTTTTGGGTGACCCGCCGTCCATCTCCCGTGTGTGGGGGGGGGGGAATTGTGAGTGTTGGTTGTGCTGCCCCCCCCCAAAATAGTGATCACCAGCCACCACTGATTATTATTATTATTATATTACACATAAAACTAGTGTGATGATGTGCCTGTACCGGCCCATCCAAAGTAGCCCCATTGAGGTGGATTTGCACAGCTAACATGTATGAGTTACCCTGTCCTGTGGCATTGCTGAGTACAAGTAAATCCTTTAAAGGGTACCTCCACTTTCATAGGTAAAAAAATTGCATATAAAAAAATGATATAGCATATACAATTGCTATATAACAAGTCATATTGTAATTGAATGTTATTAAAAATTACCTTTCCTTTTTAATCTGTAATTTTCTGCAAAATGCATGCACTATGGCAACCTGGAGGCATTCTGTACACAGATGATGTATGGAATGCCCCCAACAAGTGTAATGTCCTGCTTGTGTGATTAGTTACTGATTTTCCCAGAAGTCTGTGCTAAGATGCAAGTCAGATTTCCTGCATACTCTGCAACATAAATGTAATTTTTGGTGAGATACTCCCAAAAGGGAAAACACCTCTAAAGAGATTCAGACCCTGCCACTTTTCTCATTAAAACCCAGCAAGTGCAGCAGCTGATTGATAATTGCATGTGGACACAGACACACAAACAGCTATTTCTTCAGAATAACAACATGTAGGAATCTGTAACAAGGTTTGTTAACCGGTTCCCGAGCAGCGCACGCCGATGTACGTCGACAGAATGGCACGGGCAGGCATATAGGCGTACAGGTACGTCCAATCTTCAATGCCGCCCTGCCATCGGGAGCGCGCCGCCGGCGGCGCGTTCCCGCGCTGGTCGGGACCCCCGTGAGTCCGGTCGCGGGACCCGCCGACTCGATTGCCGCGGGCATACCCGCGATCGTCTCACGGGACGGCTGAATGGAGGAAATGCCGTGTGAACAGCATTTCTCCATTCTGCCTAGCAACTAGTGACGCTGATCTCTGCTCCATGTGATTGGAGCAGAGATCAGTGTTCACTAAATGAAAGCCCAACCCCCCCACAGTTAGTAACACACCCCTAGGAACACTTAACCCCTACACTGCCACCCCCTGGTTAACCCCTTCACTGCCAGTGTCATTTACACAGGAATCACTGCATTTATATAGCAGTGATTACTGTATAAATGACAATGGTCCCAAAAATGTGTCAAAAATGTCTGATGGGTCCCCCACAATGTCGCAGTCACAATAAAAATCGCTGATCGCCGCCATTACTAGTAAAAAAAAAAAAAAAAGATTAATAAAAATGCTATAAAACTATCCCTATTTTGTAAATGCTATAACTTTTGCGCATACCAATCAATAATCGCTTATTGCGATTTTTTTTACCAAAAATATATAGAAGAATACGTATCAGCCTAAACTGAGGGAAAAAAATTTTTTTTTATATATTTTTGGGGGATATTTATTATAACAAAAAGTAAAAAATAATGCGTTTTTTTCAAAATTGGCGCTCTATTTTTGTTTATAGTGCAAAAAATAAAAACCGCAGGGGTGATCAAATACCACAAAAAGAAAGCTCTATTTGTGGGAAAAAAAGGACGTCAATTTTGTTTGGAAGCCACGTCGCACGACCGCGCAATTGTCAGTTAAAGCGACGCAGTGCCGAATCACAAAAAGTGGTCTGGTCTTTGACCAGCAAAATGGTCTGGTCTGAAAGTGGTTAAAACCCTTGCAATGTACATCAATCACCCAGAAGGAAATATCTTAATTAACAAAAGCGTAATTACTCTTTAAGAGAAGTGCAATATTACATAGTTCATACATGCTAAAGCTGACCATACCCTAGTCGATTTTTGAACGAACAGCCATACAAAAATTCTATCAGAACACTTGCAGATATTTTACAAAAGTATTTCAAAAAAGTTTGATTTTAACATTCAATTTTGGAGTGAATAGACTTTCCTAAATGAAACTACATTCACTGTTAGAAAAGTGATTGTTCAAACTAAATTTTCTATTTTGCTCCTTCAAATTCTTTCATCATTTCAGTCAAAAATGAACATCGAATTGACCTCACTAAGCATTAGAAAATTTAACAAACATTCTTAAAATGAACATTTTCAAATTAAATGCTACTAATGCGTGGCCAGCTTAAAATGAGAGCATGCATATCAAAAGGACATTATGGTGTACTGTATTCAAGGGCATGTCAATGAGATCCCTGCTTTGGAAAAGTCAACTTTTGCTCTGATCATGAGAATCACTGATGAAATATTGCAAGAGCTGTGAGTGTATCTGCAGGTTTTTACGCTGCCCCTGGAAAGGTGTTGTGTAAATTGCAAATTTTCTAAAACCTTTATAGTGAGGTTTGGGGAAGGACACATGGCACCCTGAAGACTTCTATTGTCCGTAATGACCCAAGTGATATGAGCAGAGAAGGGAACTATCCCAGAACGAGTGTTCATGATAGACCAGGGAAATGTGGGAAAACCCAAGTCTACTGGATACATTGCAGCCTGAGGACCTCCATTGGCCATAATGGACCCAAATGACATGAGCAAAGAGGGGGACTATCCCAGGAAGAGTGTTCATGATAGACCATGGAAATGTGAGAAAACCCAAGTCTACTGGACACATTGCAGCCTGAGGACCTCTATTGGCCATAATGGACCCAAGTGACATGAACAGAGAGGGGAACTATCCCAGGAAGAGTGTTCATGATAGGCCAGGGAAATGTGGGAAACCCCAAGTCTACTGGACACATGGCAGCCTGTAGACCTCTATTGGCCATAATGGACCCAAGTGACATGAACAGAGAGGGGAACTATCCCAGGAAGAGTGTTCATGATAGACCAGGCAAATGTGGGAAAACCCAAGTCTACTGGACACATGGCAGCCTGAGGACTTCTATTGGCCATAATGGACCCAAGTAACATGAGCAGAGAGGGGAACTATCCCAGGAAGAGTGTTCATGATAGACCAAGGAAATGTGGGAAAACCCAAGTCTACTGGATACATGGCAGCCTGAGGACCTCCATTGGCCATAATGGACCCAAATGACATGAGCAAAGAGGGGGACTATCCCAGGAAGAGTGTTCATGATAGACCATGGAAATGTGAGAAAACCCAAGTCTACTGGACACATTGCAGCCTGAGGACCTCTATTGGCCATAATGGACCCAAGTGACATGAGCAGAGAGGGGAACTATCCCAGGAAGAGTGTTCATGATAGGCCAGGGAAATGTGGGAAACCCCAAGTCTACTGGACACATGGCAGCCTGTAGACCTCTATTGGCCATAATGGACCCAAGTGACATGAACAGAGAGGGGAACTATCCCAGGAAGAGTGTTCATGATAGACCAGGCAAATGTGGGAAAACCCAAGTCTACTGGACACATGGCAGCCTGAGGACTTCTATTGGCCATAATGGACCCAAGTAACATGAGCAGAGAGGGGAACTATCCCAGGAAGAGTGTTTATGATAGACCAAGGAAATGTGGGAAAACCCAAGTCTACTGGACACATGGCAGCCTGTGGACCTCTATTGGCCATAATGGACCCAAGTAACATGAGCAGAGAGGGGAACTATCCCAGGAAGAGTGTTCATGCTAGGCCAGGGAAATGTGGGAAACCCCAAGTCTACTGGACACATGGCAGCCTGTGGACCTCTATTGGCCATAATGGACCCAAGTGACATGAACAGAGAGGGGAACTATCCAAGGAAGAGTGTTCATGATAGACCAAGGAAATGTGGGAAAACCCAAGTCTACTGGACACATGGCAGCCTGTGGACCTCTATTGGCCATAATGGACCCAAGTAACATGAGCAGAGAGGGGAACTATCCCAGGAAGAGTGTTCATGATAGACCAAGGAAATGTGGGAAACCCCAAGTCTACTGGACACGTGGCAGCCTGTGGAGCTCTATTGGCCATAATGGACCCAAGTGACATGAACAGAGAGGGGAACTATCCCAGGAAGAGTGTTCGTGATAGACCATGGAAATGTGGGAAAATCCAAGTCTACTGGACACATGGCAGCCTGAGGACTTCTATTGGCCATAATGGACCCAAGTGACATGAGCAGAGAGGGGAACTATCCCAGGAAGAGTGTTCATGATAGACCAGGGAAATGTGAGAAAACCCAAGTCTACTGGACACATGACAGAGAGTGGCAGATGACACATCTGTCAAGTCTCCAGGGGTATTTGCAGCAGATACAGGGCTATAAGTACTTCTAAGCATGCAAGGAAATGAATACTAATATGTTATCTCTGTAAGTTATAGGCAGCAGTAGCATCCAAAGTTTTTGAGCATACCAATTAAACTGGAACTTGGAATTGCATATTTACCTTACTGAATATGGTCAATTATTTTTGCACAGGATGCACCAGTTATGGCATTTCTTTATAAAATCTATTTAGATCCTGGTCTGGTTTAAAAGAAAAACGCTTTATTTGTCAAGTGCCTTGTCCAGTACATACAGCAATAGTCTCCTGCAAAATCTGAACTATTTTTGTCTTGTATACACTAACTACAATAGATAGTGGTGTAACTAGAACCTTCAGGGCCCAGATGCAAGAAACCATGAAGGGCCCCCCTGAACCCCAGCCAGTGCCCTTCCCTCCGAGTCCAGCGGTAGAACTCCAGGGCGTGGTCACAGGTATGACCTTTGTGAGCCCTGTAGTTCCACCACTCGTATCAGTAGTTTTTTTTTAAATGTTTTTTTTATTTTTAGGTGCCCCATTGGGGGACTGTCCCTAGGCAGGATGGGGTCCCTGTCCCCAGAAGAGATGAGGTCCTTTTCTCCAGGGCAGATGAAGTTACTGCCCCCAGGTGAGAAGGGGTCCCTGTCCCCAGGGGAGGTGGGGGTCCCTGTCCCCATGTGAGAAGGGGTCCCTGTCCCCAGGGGGAGATGGAGGGGTATGTAATGGTGTGTGGGGGATAGGGTCCTCTCGCTCACCATGACCAAGCTGCAGGCCGCGCACTCATCCATGTTGGCCTGGGCTCCATCCAGTGTGCTGGATGGGCGATCAGCATATCTCCCAGAAAGACCTTTCATCATCTGTGTATGACGGGGGAGGAGGGGGACTGTCTGACAATCCTGCAGTGTCCTCCGGGGAGCTGGCTCTCATAGGGCTGCACTGCATCTGTGTGCTTAAAGTTTTTTTACTCGGGAGAAGTATGCTGTACAGTGTGGGCCAGGCTCAGGGGGGGGCGGGACTAGGGCTGAGGAGAACAGACATCGGACTGAGCGGCAATGCATGGAGCAGGAGAGGGGTACTCTGAGGAGCCGGCCGAGGACACAGGTCATGCGGGGAATGCACAACTAAAGTGCAGCCAGTGCGATAGTCGAGCATGGAGCTCTGCTACTCACCCTCCACCTCCAGCCACCCGTGTGCATAGTGCACTGGTACCCCTAGCTGCCTATGCTGCTGCGGCCATATCTAGAGGGGGCTGCATGGGCCCCCTGCATCACAGGCCCCAGTTGCGGTCACAACTGCTGCACCCCCTATAGTTACTTACATAAGGTTTAAGGATTCTATAAAGGATATATAATACACCGATCCTCTTTTCTCAACGTAACGCATCACAATGCACAGTAGTAACACGACTGTTACTGTGTTGGGGTCCAAATTTAATGGCTCCAAAAGTTTTGAATGTGTGCATGCAGTGGTGCCATGCATTATGGTAACATGCATAGTAACACACATTCAAAGGTCTGCAAACCTGTGCCTACTGTATAAAACTTTTGATTACAATGCCATACATGTAAATGATATGCCAAGATTGTTACTAAATTAACTTACCGTATATACTCGAGTATAGGTCGATCCGAATATAAGCCGAGGCCCCCAATTTACCACAAAAAAAATGGGAAAACTTATTGACTCGTGTATAAGCCGAGGGTGAGACATGCCTGTTCATCCCTGTGTCCATCCCTGTGTGTCCATCCCTGTGTGTCCATCCCTGTGTCCAGCCTACCTGTGTCCTGTGCCTCTTTGTCCTTCTGCAGCCTGTGTCCTTCTGCAGCGATCTGCATGTAAAAACATGCCAGGATCGCCGCACCTCTTCTCCTCGTCTGTGACAGACGATGGCCATTCCACTGTTCAAAAGCCGCGCCTCCGTCTGTGATAGGCGGAACACTCAATTTCCCAGCAGTCAGTGTTCCGCCTATCACGGACATCCTCTCATCCTCGTCCGTAGTATGAGGATGAGCGGATGTCCGTGATAGGCGGACCACTGACTGCTGGGAAATTGAGTGTTCCGCCTATCACAGACAGGGAGGCGCGGCTTTTGAATAGTGGAATGGCCGCCGTCTGTCTGCACGACACGCTGATCGGGTAAACAGACGGCGGTGACTCGAGTATAAGCCGAGGGGGGCACTTTCAGCCTAAAAAAAGGGGCTGAAAATCTCGGCTTATACTCGAGTATATACGGTATTAATGAAATATAAATAATATATTTCTTAGGAAACTAATATATACACTTTATTACCAAAAGTATTAGGATGATTCCACTGCCAATAATGGGGTGCGACTTATCATGCGACTTTGAACTCTCACGTCGCATGACAAGTCACTGCAGTGTAAACCGAGCCTAACAGTATACACATACACTATATTACCAAACGTAATGGGATGCTTGCTTTACACTCACATGAATTTTAATGGCATCCCAGTCTTAGTCTGTAGGGTTCATTATTGAGTTGCCCACCCTTTGCAACTATAACAGCTTCAACTCTTCTGGGAAGGCTGTCCACAAGGTTTAGGAGTGTGTCTATAGGAATGTTTGACCATTCTTCCAGAAGCGCATTTGTTAGGTCAGGCACTGATGTTGGATGAGGCCTGGCTCGCAGTCTCTGCTCTAATTCAACCCAAAGGTGTTCTATTAGGTTGAGGTCAGGACTCTGTGCAGGCCAGTCAAGTTCCTCCACCTCAAACTCGCTCATCCATGTCTTTATGGACCTTGCTTTATGCACTGGTGCACAGTCATGTTGGAACAGGAAGGGGCCATCCCCAAATTGTTCCCACAATGTTGGGAGCATGAAATTGTCCAAAATGTCTTGGTCTTGATGCATTAAGAGTTCCCTTCACTGGAACTAAGGGGCCAAGCCCAACCCATGAAAAACAACTCCACAACATAATCCCCTCTCCACCAAGTGATTTGGACCAGTGCACAAAGACTTGACTGGCCTGCCCAGAGTCCTGACCTTAACCCTATAGAACACCTTTGGGATGAATTAGAGCGGAGACTGCGAGCCAGGCCTTCTCGTCCAACATCAGTGCCTGACCTCACAAATGCGCTTCTCGAGGAATGGTCAAACTCTCTCACAGACATACTCCTAAACCTTGTGGACAGTAGGGATGAGCTTCGTGTTCGAGTCGAACATACGTTCGACTCGAACATCGGCTGTTCGCCCGTTCGGAGAATTCCGAACGTTATGGGCCGTTCGCGCCCAATTCGTGTGGCGCTCACGGCCCACAATGCACTGTGATGGCACAGTGCATTGCTGGCTCATGATTGGCCAAGCATGCACTGTGACCCCGCATGCTTGGCCAATCACAGCGCTGGCAGCGAGGAGAGCCATGATTGGCCACAGGCAGGATGCCTGTGGCCAATCATAGCTCAGGCTGTGTAGTACACGCCCCACACTATATAAGGCCGCCAGCGCGGCGGCCTTGTGTAATGTGTTGGCGTCTGTAGCAGTTAGTGGGTGTTCTGTGTACCTTCAACACAGTATACACCGATCGTTATCGGACGATTTTTCGTTCTTGCTCTTCTGTAGTGGTTGTTGTCTACGTGCCCTGACCGCAGTATACACCGATATATTCACCTCACCTATATAGCTAGCGATATATCTATGTTTTATAATAGAGCTTGCAGTCAGTGTTAGGAGATTGTGCGTGCTGTCTGCGTGCTCTGAACGCAGTATACACCGCTATATCCACCTATATAGCTAACTATCTTGCTCGTTTTAAATAGAGCTTTCAGTCAGTGTTAGGAGATTGTGCGTGCTGTCTGCATGCTCTGAACGCAGTATACACCGCTATATCCACCTATATAGCTAACTATCTTGCTCGTTTTAAATAGAGCTTGCAGTCAGTGTTAGGAAATTGTGCGTGCTGTCTGCGTGCTCTGAACGCAGTATACAATGCTATATCCACCTATATAGCTAACTATCTTGCTCGTTTTAAATAGAGCTTGCAGTCAGCGGTAGAAGCTTGTGCGTGCTGTCTGCGTGCTCTGAACCCAGAATACACTGCTATATCCACCTATATAGCTCACTATCTTGCTCGTTTTAAATAGAGCTTTCAGTCAGTGTTAGGAGATTGTGCGTGCTGTCTGCATGCTCTGAATGCAGTATACACCGCTAGATCCACCTATATAACTAACTATCTTGCTCATTTTAAATAGAGCTTGCAGTCAGCGGTAGGAGCTTGTGCGTGCTGTCTGCGTGCTCTGAACCCAGTATACACCGCTATATCCATCTATATAGCTAACTATCTTGCTCGTTTTAAATAGAGCTTTCAGTCAGTGTTAGGAGATTGTGCGTGCTGTCTGCGTTCTCTGAACCCAGTATACACCGCTATATCTACCTATATAGCTAACTATCTTGCTCGTTTTAAATAGAGCTTGCAGTCAGCGGTAGGAGATTGTGTGTGCTGTCTGCGTGCTCTGAAAAAGACGGACGGCAAAACAAATTATACAGGGGTGATAACCCTTCCCTATGTTTTCCAAAAAGCTTAAAAATAGTTTTTTTGACTGGAGCTACACTTTAAAAATGTACCAGTTGAAAATTACAAACAGATTCAACTTAACACAACAAACCTACACAGTCCCTGTCTTGTTTGCATCGCCTGTATACTGCTGTTCTGAGTATATAGGGCCTGGGGGCCACACGTATTTCCTTTTTTTAATATGGGTACGGGGTTCCCCTTAATATGCGTACAAGACCCAAAGGGGCTGGTAATGGGCAGGGAGGGCTACCTATGCCATTTTTCTCAATGATTTTCAACCATATTGCAGGAACCAGATATAACATTAAAACCGCAAGCAGTTTTAAATGACGTTATTTCCGTTAAATGTCATTTTGTGCAGGGACTGTTCTAAACACTGGAAACACATGGCACTTCACAGGCATACTACAGACACCCCCAGGCACGATATTTAAAGGAATATTTCACTTTTTTTTTTCACTTTAATCGTCATTAAAATCAGTGCTCCCGCCAAAACGGCCATTTTTAAAACTTTTTTTTGCATTGACCAATGTCCCCTGGGGCAGGAGCCAGGTCCCCAAACCCTTTTTAGGACAGTATCTTGCATATTAGCCATTAAAATTAGCACTTTTAATTTCGAATGTTCGAGTCCCATAGACTTCAATGGGATTCTAACGTTCGTACGAATTTGGGGTCCGTTCGAAAGTTCTGGTGCGAACCGAACCGGGGGGTGTTCGGCTCATCCCTAGTGGACAGCCTTCCCAGATAAGTTGAAGCTGTTATAGCTGCAAAGGGTGAGTTAACTCAATATTGAACCTTATGGACTAAGTCTGGGATGCCATTAAAGCTCATGTGCGTATAAAGGCAGGCTTCCCAATACTGAAAAAGGTTTCTGCACTACTTTGGGTCGGCTTCCTCACGACTTGCATTATTATTATACAGGTTTGTATAGTGCCAACAGTTTGCGCAGCACTTTGCAATGTAGCAGGGGGACAGCACAATTACAATACAGTTCAATACAGAAGGGACAGAAGGGCCCTGCTTATGGAATTACATTCTAAAGGGAGGGAGAGCATTGATTTCTGTTAACGATATCGCAAGCAAGCCGCAACGAAGTCCCACACAGTGTCACTTGTGTAAGTCGCACGACTTTGAAGTTGCGTTGATGTTAACCAGCACTTAAAAAGGAAGTACACCCTAATGGGTTTAACTTCCTCTTTGTTTCCCTGCAAAGGTAAACAAAGCTAACACTATGCATCGCATAGTAGCCCATTATGTGTCACTTACCTGACACAGGAGCCAACGATGTCACCGCTGTCCCCTGTAGCATGAAGCATCCATCTTCCTTCCGGGTATCGCTGCTCCGGCGCTGTGAGTGGCCGGAGCAGTGATGACATCACTACGGAGCATGCGCATGGGAGCCGTAAGTGACGGCATGTTTGCCTTCACTTGCGGCATGCCCAGTGTGCCAGCGCCGTGCCCTATTTTTGTAAAATATCTCCTTAACCGTGTAGGTTAAGGAGATATTTCTGGGACCTACAGGTAAGCCTTAATCTAGGCTTACCTGTAGGTCAAAGTGGTTTGTAAGAGTTTACAACCACTTTAGTGTGTGTGTGTGTGTGTGTTATTTTCAGAACCAGTATTTTGTCATTGCTGATGAAGAAACCAAAAGAGTTTGCATTTTCAAGCTATTGAATTAACTAGAAAATTGTAAAACTCTGACCTCAAACCTTTTTATCTGTCTTAATAAAGCTGCGTAGCTACAAAAATGTTTATGCTCCAGTGTGTTTCCCAAGTTCCAATCAATGTTTGTGAGACAATGCCAGCTTTTTATAGACATTCAGCATTAACATAGAATTTTCTATGTGTTAAAAATGTGACAGCAAGGCATTTAGAACTAAAAAAATATATATATAAATAATAAAAACAGCTTATCAGATGTCCATCAAATGCTTACGAATGATCCCATTAGTTCAAATGAGGATGTTCATTAGCGAATGGTTGTCAACCAGGGACCACTTGATGCTGTGTTCGATTTAACACCCAAATGAGACAATCCACAAACCCTTCACTTGAAATGTAGGCTTCTGGAAAGATAAGTGCTATAACAATGCTGTGTGTGTTGGGGTGTGAAGATCTCTTGACAGCATGGTGCTATATCATTTTATGTAATGGTTTTGCACAGAGCAGCCTGGATCCTCCTCTTCTTGGGTCCCTCGCCGAGACCCCTGCCCTCTCCCTCCTTACAGGTGCCCCCACAGCAAGCAGCTTGCTATGGGGCATCCAAGCAGGTGCACACCTGCCCACTTCATCTGCTGGCTGTGATTGACTGCTGCCAAAAGCCAATCAAAAGTGTGAGTCCACAGAGAGCCAAGACTCTTGTGGACATTGCTGGGTCGAGAGGAGAATCAGGTAAGTTTTAGGTGCTGCACACAGAAGGTTTTTTACCTTTATGCATAGAATGCACCTTCTGCCTTTACAACCACTTTAACAAAGAATGTACTGTACTTAGAATGCAGTAGTCAGGAGTAAGAAATGTAAAACACAGTGAGGGGAATTTATTACAACTGGTGCAGTCTGAATCTGCAAGAGCTGTGCATGGCAACCAGGTGGATGCTGCATCTGTCCCCCTGCTGGCTCTAAGGCTGAGAACCGAGTAATCAAACACCACTGATCACTCAGTTCTCAGTGCTCCCTCACCAGAGAGCTGGTGACTGTCAGTCTCTGGCTCTCTGCTCTGCCCCCCCCCCGCGCATGCTCACTAAAACACTGGGTTGTGCAGGTGGTAGGAGCAGCTGGCTCAGGCCAGGGTCTCAGTCCAGGGCTCAGTCCAGGGTCTCCTCTGAACCCCCCTCTCCCAGGGCCTGCACTGAACACCCCCCCAGCTCAGGGTCTCCTCTGTCCCCCCCAGTCCAGGGCCTTCTCTGCACCCCCCCCAGGCCCCCCAATCCTTTGCCATACCAACACAAACTTCCTAGTCCAGGGCCTTCTGCACACAAACCACTCTCCTTGTCCTAATAAATGCCTTCCAGTCCCACAAAGGCTCTCCCATGCTGAAGTGTCGCTCTGGAACGCCTTTCTATAGTGCCGATGGGCGGGAGGAGCAGAGTAATTCAGCACTAGTGCACCTTTGCAGTCCCCCTCCTATTTGGTTCTCCGGTGTTTGGCAAGCTGCAGCGGGTGGCAGTGACACCCTTAGAGAAGCGCTTCCCGTTGTGAGTGGGAGGTGATGGAACCCCTGGCGGCACTTCCCTAGATGCGTCACCCGGGGCATGTGTCCACCTAGCCCCCCCCTAATTTCGGCCCTGTTGCAGGTAATTTAATGTAAAACATTAAAAATACGTTCCTATACTGTTTAAAATTCAGTAATACACTGTCTCACCCTGCTCTGCACATACTTATGCCGCGTACACACGAGTGGACTTTTCAACATCCAAAGTCCGAAGGACTGAGTCCGTCAGACTATCCGATCGTGTGTGGGCTGCAACGGACTTTTGACTCACCAAAGTCCGAAGGACTTTAGAATATGGAACATGCTTCAAATTTTCCCGACGGAACTCCGCCGGACCCGGTCCCCTTCGAAAAATCCGCTCGTTTGTATGCTACTCCGACGGACTAAAACCGACGCTAGGGCAGCTATTGGCTACTGGCTATGAACTTCCTTATTCGAGTCGGGTCGTACGTCATCACGTTCGAATCCGTCGGAGTTTAGTGTGATTGTGTGTGGCCAAGTCCGTTCGGCCGAAAAGTCTGTCAGAACTCCGTCGGAATTCCAGCAGAACTCCGACGGAACTCCTTTGGAAGTCTGTCAGACATAAGTCCTCTCGTGTGTACGGGGCTTTAGTTGCTTTCTATTTTTACACTGCCAAATTTGTAGAGGCTGAATTGCTGCCTTAAAGTGTCATTAAACCAACATCATAAAAAAACTATTAACAAATGGTGAATTACATGCTGTTCATACTCACTCAGTCACTATGAGATTCACTCTCTGTATTCTGCAAAAATTCTGGTTGATCCTGCTGCTCTCTATCTCACCTTTCTGTTCATGTCCCCAGTGCAGCTAGGCACTTTTCAGAGCGGTGCTGGCAGATTTGCAGATGTTTAGTTTTTCAGTGCTTTTCTATGCTGAGCATTTCCTCCCTATCTCATCTGAGCTGCCCATGTGGCATGTGGGCGTATACACAGTGGTAAATGACTGCCAACCACCCCCCCCCCCCTCCTCCTCCATGCCCACTAACCAGCTAAACACAATGGGGGTGAGATATTGCATGCAACCATTTGATGGTTTGACAGTTTGGTTGAGGACACAAGCAAATGTGACAGTTAGCAATCCCGGCATTCCAGCAAGGAAACTGTTTTTTGAAACCGTTAAATCAACGGGTTTAGTTCCGCTCTATGATTTACTGTTCAGGAGCTCTGGGCTTCAGCAAATTGTCAGCCTCCAGCAAGAAGAAACAGGAACAATGCTGGAGGCAATTTACAGCACACACTGATTTTTAAGGTGCAATGTATGTTCCTTGGTAAAGAACATTTTTCTTGGGGTATAGGTAAAGTTCTGCTCTAAGTTAGGATCTGCAGTCACTCTTCTATGCCCTGATTATTGGTGTTTGGTGGTAACATGCAAATGTTTTAAGGAGGCCCTTATGGATTATGGCTCCTCATCTGGAATATGCAGTTCAGTTTTTGGCACCAGTTCTCAAAAAGGATATCGGGGAACTGGAGAAAGTGCAGAGAAGGGCAATCAAACTGATAAGAGGCATGGAGGAGCTCAGCTATGAGGAAAGATTAGAGGAACTGAATTTATTCACTATTGAGAAGAGGAGAATACGGGGGGATATGATCAACATGTTCAAATATATAAGCGGTCCACATAGTGAACTTAGTGTCTAGTTATTCACTTTACGGTCAACAAAGAGGACAAGGGGGCACTCTTTACGTCTAGAGGAAAAGAGATTTCATCTCCAAATGTGGAAAAGTTTCTTCACAGTAAGAGCTGTGCAAATGTGGAATAGACTCCCTGCAGAGGTGGTTCTGGCCAGCTCAGTAGATTGCTTTAAGAAAGGCCTGGATACTTTCCTGAATGTACATAATATAACTGAGTACTAACATTTATAGGTAAAGCTGATCCAATGAAAATCCAATTGCCTCTCGGGGGATCAGGAAGAAATTTTTTCCCCAGCTGTAGTAAATTGGATCTTGCTCTGCTGGGGTTTTTTTACTTCCTCTGGATCAACTGTGGGTATAGAATTGGGTATATTGGATTGTACGATATTTTTTATTATACTTTATTTTATTTATTTATTTGTTTATGGTTGAACTGGATGGACTTGTGTCTTTTTTTCAACCTGACTAACTATGTATCAGTAGGCCAAGACAAACTGTGGTCTCCTATACAAGAAAAGCAGCCGAGATATAAAAAGGTCTCAAAGGCATGTGTTTGTGTGTACGTGAGACTGTTATTTCATCAAGGGCCACTATGAGCTATTGAGGCAGTGATGGAGAGAGAAAGCATTGAGGGTCACAGACTTGTATGTGCAAACAGAGAGTCCATGGCTTTACTCAAATGTACCAGGGGATAAAGGGATATTGCAATGACACTATGACTGTATACAACTGAGCTACATTTTAATATTACACTTCAAAGCAATTGATGTTTTATTCACAGAAAAGAATAGTGTTTTGTGAAATTATTCAGTATCAGAGTCATTATTTTTTAACCTATCTATATTTTATAGATTGATGCAGCTATGAAAGAGTTCACAAAATACCCCGCTATTCCTTCTAACTAAGAAGTCATTGATAGCAGAAACAGTGGGGCGGTATTATGAAATGGTTTTAAACCAGAAAATATTGATATCTTGCCTAGGAGAGGAAACTGCACTTAGGTACTAGTTCATTAGGCTACTTGGGGAGCACAGGAATTTAATGTCAATTTAATTAAGGGGATGATTTGCTGTCAGGAACATGTCAATCAGAATACTTGCTGGCACTGTGGTTCCTGACTAGTGTGCTGCAATTTCAGTGTCCAGCAATGGCCAGCAGAGCTTAAAGTGGTACTAAAGACCAAATGCTTCTTTACCCTACTGCATTCTTTGCACTAAGGTAAAAAAAACTCCCCACTACTCCCCCCCCCCCCCGTGCCTCTTCAATCCTTAAAAATTTAGGTGAGTCCTCCCACAATCCAGATCTGCTCCATCTACAACTGCATTGCTCTACTGACACCAACCTCTTCTCTACTGACATCGTCCTCTGCCCTACTGACATGTCTACTGACCTACTCACACCAACCTCTGCTCTACTGACACAGTCCTCTGCCCTGCTGACAAAATCCACTGCCCTACTGACACCAACCTCTGCTCTACTGACACTGTCCTCTGCCCTACTGACATGTCCACTGTCCTACTTACACATCCACTGCTCTACTGACACCAACCTCTGCTCTACTAACATCGTCCTCTGCCCTACTGACATGTCCACTGACCTACTCACACCAACCTCTGCTCTACTGACACAGTCCTCTGCCCTGCTGACAAAGTCCACTGCCCTACTGAAACCAACCTCTGCTCTACTGAAACTGTCCTATGCTCTACTGACATGTCCACTGTCCTACTTACACATCCACTGCTCTACTGACATGTCCACTGCTCTACTGACACAGTCCACTGCTCTACTGACATGTCCACTGCTCTACTGACATGTCCACTGCTCTACTGACACAGTCCACTGCTCTACTGACATGTCCACTGCTCTACTGACATGTCCACTGTTCTACTGACACAGTCCACTGCTCTACTGACATGTCCACTGCTCTACTGACACACCCTCTGCTCTACTGACACCGCCCTCTGCCCTACTGACAGCAGCATGTCACTATTACCAAAACTTTGAAATGACTTATATATCATTATTACCATCCTTTGTCTTATTTATTTAGAACATTAGAACTTCGCTCGAGAGGGATGGGGAGGTTGGTGCTAAACTGAGTCTTTGCCCTGGGTGAAAGAATGTCTAGTTTTGCCACTGTCTTTTCTCCCATAATGATTTTGGATTATTGTAGGTGTGTAGGGAAGGTAGATGGAGAGCATTTATACCTTTCTGAGGAGCAGCATTATTTTTACTGAACCTTATACAGTAGATGGATCTTGTGTTTGACATGAAGTGAGTCCTGCCGTTTTCCGGCAATATTTTTTTTGGTGTTCATCTCAGTGAGGGAGTTTCTTTCATCACACAGAGAGCCATCTTTGCATACAAAAGCACTTTTCTCTAACAAGCTGTAAATGCACCCACTGTTATTTTTTTCTTTTTTTTTTCTTTTCAAATTAACAGGTGAGCGGATGCCCCTGTGAACATTATCTGTCTCTTCGCAAGCTTTTTTGAATTCTAAAATAGAGAGCCAAAGTTTGCCTACCCCTGACATAATATATAAAAAAATGAAATCTAACAAAAAAGAATATCTTTCTAGTTATTAAATTATAAAACAAGTGGAGTATTCAAATTATAATGTATGCATGACATGAATATATATAAAATATCTTATTCTCCCTTGAGAAGTGGTGATTAAAGAATATGTTATCCCAACATTTCCAAAAAAAAAAAAACTGATATGAGTCTGCTGTACAATGTACCTACAGTATAGGAAAAAAATATCCTGTTCTCTTTATATTGCTTCCTTTGTGTGAAATCCCTGGTGATCCTGCCAGTCCCTCTGCTTTCTTATTAAAAACTGCCCACACTAGGCAGGAGAGCACAGGGTGGTCGGTTTTTGGCTGTGCTGGGAGCTTAGCCTGCTCTCCTCCAATGGTCAGTTTTCTGGCTGTGCTGGGGGCTTAAGCCTGCTCTCCTCCAATTACCAGACTTGTGCTAACACCCCCCCCCCCCACACACACACACACAGGCACACACACACACACACACAGCCATTCCCTGGGAAGATCAGTGATCTTCTGTTTCTCCTCCCCTAGTTTTCTGAGGCAGATAAAAAGGAGAGAAGTTCACTTAGTCTTTGCATTGTGTGTCTGTGTGTGCCACACTAAGCATGGACAACAGAAAGAGGAGAAGAGAACTGTCCGAGGACTTGAGAACAAAAATTGTGGAAAAATATCAACTTTCTCAAGGTTACAAGTCCATCTCCAGAGATCTAGATTTGCCTTTGTCCACAGTGCGCAACATTATCAAGAGGTTTTCAACCCATGGCACTGTAGCTAATCTCTCTGGGAATGGACGGAAGAGAAACATTGATGAAAGGTTGCAACGCAGGATAGTCCGGATGGTGGATAAGCAGCCCCAAACAAGTTCCAAAGAAATTCAAGCTGTCCTGCAGGCTCAGGGAGCATCAGTGTCAGCGCAAACTATCCATCTACATTTAAATGAAATGAAATGCTATGGCAGGAGACCCAGGAGAACCCCACTGCTGACACAGAGACATAAAAAAGCAAGACTACAGTTTGCCAAAATGTACTTGAGTAAGCCAAAATCCTTCTGGGAAAACGTCTTGTGGACAGATTAGACATGTGCGATTAGTTTTGTACAAAATGAAAATTTGTACGAATCCCAAATACTAATTTTTATGCATACGAATTCCATACAAAATACGAAATTTTGGTTACGAATTTCGGATCCAAATTCATAACGAAAATTTGTAATTAACGAAAAGTTAACAAACCTAAAAGTTAAAAACCCAGGAAGTCAGCACAGCACAGGGATGGTGGGAACCCCTCATAATGATAAATTCATCATAACGAAAATTTGTAATTGTTACGAAAAGTTAATGAACCTAAAAGTTAAAACCTCAGCAACTTAGCACAGGGATGGTGGGAACCCTATGGGGATATCTATGCTTACGAATTTCATAGGAAATACGAAATTCTGTTAACGAATTTCGGCTCCAAATTAACAGAAACATGACCGGTGTTTTCTTCACCAATCAGAGGAAGTCAACACAGCACAGGGATGGTGGGAAGACTTCATAATGTGCACAGAATTTTGGACAATTCTGTTGTAATTGTTTGTATGAAATCTTAGTCTGCAATTGTATATCCACATTCTGTACATAATTATTGCCCTACTGGAGCTAATTTTTGAACTACTATGTTAATTACTTTTTTTACATACTAATAAAAACAATTTTGATCTACACACTGTTGATTCAGTCCATATTTCTGCTGCCTAAAAATCACATTTTAGGGGAGCATTTCCCATTTTCAAAAAAATCGCAATAAGCATATATTGATTGGTTTGGGCAAACGTTATAACATCTACAAAATAGCGGATAGATTTATGGCATTTTTATTTATTTTTTACTAGTAATGGTGGCAATCAGTGATTTATTTATTGGGACTGCAACATTGCAGCAAACAAATCGGACACTTTCACACATTTTTGGGAACATTGACATTTATACAGCGTTCAGTGCTATAAAAATGCACTGATTACTGTGTAAATGTCATTGGCAGGGAAGGGATTAACACTAGGGGCGATCAAGGGGTTAAATGTGTTCCCTCAGTGTGTGTCTAACTGTGGGGGGGGGGATGTGACTGACTAGAGGAGAAGCCATATCGCTACTCCTAGATAGTAGGAACAAACAATCTGTTATGCCCCGTACACACGAGAGGGATTAAGTCTGACAGACTTCCGACGGAGTTCTAGCGGAGTTCCGCCGGAGTTCTGGCGGACTTTTCGACCGAACGGACTTGACCACACACCATCACACCAAACTCCGACGGAGTCGAACGTGATGACGTACGACTGGATTCGACGTAGGAAGTTCATAGACAGTAGCCAATAGCTGCCCTAGCGTCGGTTTTAGTCCGTCGGAGTAGCACACACACGAGCGAATTTTTCGAAGGGGACCGGGTCCGGCGGAGTTCCGTCGGGAAAATTTGAAGCATGCTTCATTTCTAAAGTCCGTCAGACTTTTGCGAAGCTAAAGTCCGTTGCAGCCCACACACGAGCGGATAGTCCGCCGGACTCAGTCCGTCGGAGTTTGGATGTCGAAAAGTCCGCTAGTGTGTACGGGGCATTACTCTTCTACTGACAGAATTGGGATTTGTGTGTTTACACACACAAATGTCTGTTCTGTCTCTCGCGCCCGCAGTCACACGTGGCCAGCAGTCATCGCAAGTGCCAGCCACGCTCTTCAACTCCCCTGCAATGCAGCGTGCATGTTCTAGCTGTTTTAAGGGCCGACGTTCAGCTACGGCGATTTGTGGGAGAGAGCCAACCTGCCGCAGTACAATGACGGGGCTGATCGGCTAAGGTGGTAATTAAACACACTTGGTGCCTTATCTGCATTAAATGAGCCTCAGAACCTGTGTAATTAATATGTGTTTGGGTTTAAAGGGATGAAGTGGCAACTCTAACCGGACTCCTGCTGTGAGCCGGAGCATGCTGCAGTGTGAACCCAGCCTCAAACATGGAAAGACTTCTTCACAGTAAGAGCCGGTTCACACAGGGGCGACTCAGATCCGACTTCAGGTCACCCCTAGTTGCCTCAGGTCGGACATGTAAAAATCAATGTAAGTGAATGAGAGCCATCTTAATGCACACTACTGAAGTCGCTCCGACTTCAGAAAAGGTTCCTGTACTACTTCAATCAGACTTGTAGGCGACTGGTACCCGTTGATTTCAATGGAGGTCGTCTACAAGTCGGATCTCCATCTATACGGAGGCAACTCTCACATAATTATCAGCTCTCAAGAGGGAACTCCACGCCAAATTTATTGAAAAAAATTGGCGTGGGTTCCCCCTCCGAGAGCATACCAGGCCCTTAGGTCTGGTATGGATTCTAATGGCCCCAACGCAGAAACAACGGCATGGGGGTTCCCCCCAGATCCATGCCAGACCCTTATCTGAGCACGTTACCCAGCCGGCCAGGAAAGGGGGTGGGGACGAGCGAGTGCCCCCCCTCCTGAGCCGTACCAGGCCGCATGCCCTCAACATGGGGGGTGCCTTGGTACGGATCAGGAGGGAGGGGGCGCTCGCTCGTCCCCACCCCCTTTCCTGGCTGGCCAGGTGGCGTGCTCAGATAAGGGTCTGGTATGGCTCTGGGGGGGACCCCCACGCCGTTTTTTCGGCGTAGGGGGTTCCCCTTAGAATCCATACCAGACCTAAGGGCCTGGTATGCTCTCGGAGGGGGAACCGACGCCAAATTGTTTTAATAAATTTGGCATGGAGTTCCCCCTTCAGAGCTCATTCTCTGATTGGCCACGGCAAAAGTCGCCTGGCCTGGGGCGACTTAAAGTCGCATTGCAAGTCGCCCCAGGTCATGTCTAAGTCGTGTTAAACCCCCCTCAGTCCCAGACCAATTTTCAGCTTTCAGCGCTGATGCACTTTGAATGACAATTGCGCGTGCATACAACACTGTACCCAAATGAAATTTTTATCATTTTTTTCCCACAAATAGAGCTTTCTTTTGGTGGTATTTAATCACAGCTGGGAGTTTTATTTTTTGCTAAACAAACAAAAAAAAAAAATCATGTTTAATAGTTTGTTATAAAATTTTGCAAACAGGTCATTTTTCTCCTTCATTGAAGTGCGCTGATGAGGCGGCACCGATAGGCTGCACTGGTGGGCACTGATGGGCTGCATTGGTGGGCACTGATAGGCTGCATTGGTGGGCACTGATAGGCTGCACTGGTGGGCACTGATAGGCATAGTTAAGGCGGCACTAATAGGCACAGATAAGGCGGCACCGATGGGCACAGATAAGGCGGCACTGATGGGCAAAGATGGGCACAGATAAGATGGCACGGATGGGTGGCACAGAGGGGTGGCACGGATGGGTGGCACGGATGGGCACTGATAGGTACCACTGATAGATGGGACTGATGGGCACTGATAGGTGGCACTGATAGGTGGCTCTGATAGGTGGCACTGCTGGGCACTGATGGGCGGCACTGCTGGGCACTGATGGGCATTGGTAGATGACACTGATGGGCACGGATATGTGGCACTGGGGTGCAGCACCTTTGTTGAGGCAGATTGTGGGCACTGCTGGGTGGCACTGTGGGCACTGCTGGGTGGCACTGCTGGGTGGCACTGTGCGCACTGCTGGGTGGCACTGTGCGCACTGCTGGGTGGCACTGTGGGCACTGCTGGGTGGCACTATGGGCACTGCTGGGTGGCACTGACGGGGGGCACTTATTTTTTATTATGTATAGTTATGAGGGGGCAGGTGGGCACTGGCAGGGGGCAGGTGGGCACTGGCAGGGCTGGCCGTGATCGGGACTGATGTCCCGATCACGGGCGCCGGTGATCGGCTTTTTTTTTCTCTCCTCGCGCTGGGAATAATAGCCGATTACCGGCTCCGTTATATCACATGATCAGCTGTCATTGGCTGACAGCTGATCACGTGATAAGGGGTCGGGATCGACCCCTTGCACGGATCGGTGATTCATAGACTCGCTGATCACAGAGCGCGCCGCACACGCCCCTCAGGGGGCGCGCAGGCCGCTCGTGCACGGGACTACGTCAATAGACGTAGTCCCGGCAAAGGGGATCCGCGCTGTAGCCGTCATTTGGCTATAGCGCGGGTCTCAAGTGGTTAAGGAAAAAAACTTTTTTAAAGTTAAAGTTTTATTTATTTAAATGCCCATCAATGTTGCCTTGTCAGTGTCATTTGTAGCCTTGCATTGCAGCCTTGTCAGTCATTTGCAGCCTTGTCAGTGTTGTTGCAGGCTTGCCATTTAATGTCCTGTGTATCTCGGCGGCTTTCGGCTATTTTCAGCCGTTTTCGGCGGCTTTCAGCTGCACACGGCCGTTCTCAGCAGCTTTCAGCTTTCCGAGAGTGGCCGAAAGCCGCCGAGTGTGACCGAAAATAGCCAAAAATAGCCGAAAAGCCGCCGAGAACGGTCGAAAGCCGCAGAGAAGCTCACATTCGGCAGGGGATCGGCATATAACACGCGCCCACGACTTCCCCCTGATTTTTAGGGGAAAAAAGTGCGTGCTATACGCCAATAAATATGGCATGTTATATACCCTTAGGTAAGTAGTGAATGTTTTATTTATACAAGTACTTCTAACCTAACGACCAGGTTCCGTTCCAATGAGCAGGTCGTTAAACAAATTGGTTGTTAAACGAGGAGTCACAAGTAATCAATATTTTAGTAACTACTGTACTGTATTTTTTTTTTTTAAAAAGGTCTAAACACAAAACTCCAGCTCAATAATGTTGTTTTAATTTGCATATGTACAGAACACAAATGAAAATTCTGTACTGTACAATACAATGATGTGTAGCGTGTCTTTCGGGTGGGGAGAGCTGGTTGTAACTCCGAGCAGTCATTAAACAGGTAAATGATTAAATGAGGAGTATCTGTATATACAGTAGACACGTGCGCCGTCGATAAATTTGTTTCGTTCCATTTCGTATTAGCCATTAATTCGTATTTCCTAATTAATGTCCGAAATTCAATTTGTATTCGTAGGAAATATGGATTTTCGTTAGGCTCGTTAACTTTACTAACAATTATGAACGTTGGTTATGATGAATTTATCATTATGAGGGGCTCCCTCCATCCCTGTGCTGTGCTCATTATGAGGGGCTCCCTCCATCCCTGTGCTGTACTGACTTCCTGGGTTTTTAACTTCATCATAAAGAATAATCATAATTAACTAACATTCTTATTTTATCCGATTCTGAATCTCCCATCGACTACCAGTATCAGTCTTCCACTCCTATATTAAAAAAGGTAATTTTCCCATCCCTCACTCACAGCAGCAGAAGAAACCTCTGATTGGTCAACAAAACACCAGTCACGTTTCCGTTGTAATGGTATTTGGATCCGAAATTCGTAAACGAAATTTCGTACAAAATTTGGAAGCATAGCAATTTGTATTTCGGATGTACGAATTTACGGAAATTTGTACGAATTTTCGATTCGTATAAAACTAATCGCACATGTCTAATATACAGTAAATAGTAGAGTTGTCATTTTAATGTAGACTTAGATTCTGTTAAAGCTATAAAAATACAAATAGAAAAGAGTAAAGTTCAATTCTGTCTCTGACTGTAAGGGTGGTCTGTGATTGAAATGATAACTAACTGATATGCCAACAAAAAATATTGAAAATATCACCATGGTTAAAACTAGAAAAGATAGGAAATCAGATAGGAAAATTTCTTATGTCAGTTTAAGAAATTTTTTATCGGCAGTTTGAAATTGCCTCCTGGTTTAAATTACTAATCAATTAAATTGTCAATAGAAATTAAAGCGGTATTAAACCCAAACAGGGGTAGGCAACCTTACAGAGGTGGAGATCTACCCGAACAACATGGGAGAAGTCAAAGATCACTGGGCACAGTGACGCCTCCTCACACCTGAATTAATCCTCTAATTGCCGTACTACCGTGTCGCAATCACAAGCATTGCACGGAAATCATGAGTTTAAATATTAATTAATATGTTGCCTCCTCACCACCTATCAAACACACTTGGATCACTTTTCAGAGGAGCAGCAGTGCCTGTTGCACTTGTTAATGAGCCATTGGTTGCAATCCCCAGTGGCACCCTTAGGGCTCATTCACATGTAAAGTTGAGGGGGGGTGGTGAACCTTGCAGTTGAGTTGTGGTTTTTCCACCCCCAATCCCTACCTCGTTTTAGCTGCTGAGGCAGAAGCCAAAGGTGTACACATACACAGCAGGAATTAAACCCCTGTTGCTTTTGGCAGGTTCTATCGCCTTCCCATCAAACCTAGTGTTGCCAACCTACCAGATTGAAATTTACTGACACGACACCTGTCACGGGCATTAACTGGCAGGAGAAAATTGCCCGTTTTTTACTGGGTGCCCACAAATATACTGACGGTTGGCAACACTGATCGTGACCTATTCAAGTAAAGTAAATGGGGTCACTCTGCAAGCGCCCAGCAACTGCAAGCTTCTGCACTTCGCAAGAAGCAAGGTTTTAACCACTTGCCGACCAGCTGCCACAGTTGCACTGCGGCAGAATGGCACGGCTGGGAGAAACTACGTTGTGTATTACGCCCTGTGGCTACTAGGGGCACGCACGCCCCCTGCTCACCCAGGGAGCCCATGCGAATGGCCAGCGGTCGCAATCACCGCCGGGCTCCTGCGATCGCTCTGGGCACACGGAGAACTGGGATCTGTGTGTGTAAAGATACAGTTTACGGTTCTCTGAGGGGAAAAGTGACAGATCGTCTGTTCATACTCTGTATGAACAGCGATCTATCATCTCCCCTACACAGTCCCCTCCTCCATTTAGTTAGAACACAAACTAGGGAACACATTAACCCCTTGATCTCCCCTGGTTGTTAACCCCTTCCCTGCCAGTGACATTTTTACAGTAATCAATGCATTTTTATAGCACTAATCGCTGTATTAATGCCAATGGTCCCAAAAATGTGTCAAAATTGTCCGATGTGTCTGCCATAATGTCACAGTCATGATAAAAATCACAGATTGCCGCTATTACTAGTGAAAAAAAATTCTATAAATCTATCCCGTATTTTGTAGACGCTTATTGCGATTTTTTTTACCAAAAATATGTAGAAGAATACATATCAGCCTAAACTGAGGAAAAAAATAGTTTTTTTATATATTTTTCGGTGATATTTATTATAGCAAAAAGTAAAAAATATTGCGTTTTTTTTCAAAATTGTTGCTCTTTTTTGTTTAGAGCACAAAAAATAAAAAACGCAGAGGTGATCAAGTAACACCAAAAAAAAGCTCTATCTGTGGGAAAAAAAAGACGTCAATTTTGTTTGGGTGCAATGCCGCATGACCACGCAATTGTCAGTTAAAGCGACACAGTGCTGAATCGCATAAAAGTGCTCTGGTCAGGATGGGGGTAAAATCTTCTGGGGCTGATGCGGTTAAAGGGGTGGTGAGAAAGCAACAAAACGGTGACTGCTTTAACCCATTGTTTGCTGTACTCCAGTGGTGGCTGGTGCTCGATAATTCATACGTCTCATACATGTAAATTGATACATTCTGCTGGAGAATTTGACCTTGTGTAAAAAACAACAGACTTGCTGACTGGATCACCAGATTAAAACAGAAGAAAGAACACCTAAAAAAAGGAAACAAATGCACCCATCACATCTAAGAATTTGTAAACTGCAATATGCTAAATGCTTGCTTTACGATTTAATACTTTAATAGAAAACTTGAATAGAAAACTATTACAGTACCAGTCAGTCAATCTAAACCCAGTTTTTATGAAAAAGAAAAACAATTGATATTTTCATTAAGGGGTACTTAATTACTATATATACAGTACATACTGCACGGTACTGTATAGTATGTACAGTATATATACTGTATAGTATGTATTATTATCTTGCTCCCATGAACTGTGTATACTAGTATTGTATAGATATGCTACTGCCTATGTTATGAAAACTATTTGCAGGAATATTTTTTCAGCTAGTTAAAAACCCGCTCAGATGCCAGTTTGTGCTTTTCATAACATACTGCTTGTTTCTCTCTGAAAATATAACAGGAGATTTTGATGGATAACTGCTGTTGTGTTGTTTGGCAGACTCCCTCGTCCATTTATTTTCTGTCTATTTTTTGGGTACTTTGTGCATTGATGCTACTGCTGCTGTAGTTGCCACTTAGGAAGAGGTCCAGATGCTTCATCAATCAAATGTTCAGCCAACCCTACTTCCACCAGGAAGCTGAAGTGCATATGTCAGAGTTTGAGGAATATTTTACTCATTTCCCCTTAGGTTTTATAGAGCTTATCAGAAAATCTGACATCATTACTACCGTTTACATTAGGCAATGTTTTTTTTTTTTTTTTTTAATCAAATCATTTTTTTTTTTTTATAGTTATACAAACAAAAACGATATCAACTAAATTATTAAATATAAAAAATGATCAAATAGTATATAAAAAAGAAAAAAAAAGAAAAAAAACACAAAACAAGGGAAAAAAAAGAAACATAAAACATAGACCAAACAAACCTTGCACCTCTCATATTAAAGTGGCATTCTCATATAATAACCAAAACATAATAGGAGCATAAATACAATTTACTCATCCAATTAAGCTCCCCAATCATCAGACTATGGTATCTTCCTCCCTGCAGCTTCAGCTTATCTTTCTTTCACATATATATTTATTTTCCTCTCATCTACTCAAACTACTCCACTTCCTTCTGCCACAGCTCCTTACTCCCCTCTATCTCCATTGCTTTTACTCCTCTCTACTAGATAAACGATCATAAAGTTCGTTACTTGGTTCTATCCACCATGACCATATTTTACCAAACTTTTGGGGTGTACCTCTATGTATGCTTATATGTTAGTTTTTCTCTTTTAAGTATGTAGCACTAACCCCCGAAGGAGCTACTGTTTATTTTTGGGCTTACCGTTACCTTTCGTTCTCCTTATTTCATGTCTAGGGGATGTCTCGTGGTAGATGGCCCAGTAACTTGAGACTGACAATAGATCCACTTGAATGGGTTTTATTTACAAAAACTCAAACCATTGAACAGTCTTTCAACTTGGGATCAGAGGGTTGAAAAGGAAAGTTCAGGCACTCTCAATGTCAAAGTCCAAAAACGTTAAGGAACTTGCTTACTTTGACTGCATCCAGAGAATAGCCATTCGCAGCTGGATGAACACTCAGATTGGACAGTCCCTCTCTCACAAGGCCTAGCAGCCAACCAGGTGTTTACTCAGGAACAAAGTCTTTATCACTTACGTTGTTGCAGAACACGTAGGGAAACTAAGCTGTAGAAAACTTGTAGGATACCTGGATCTTTCAGCCTGCTTGGCGATATCCACAAGACCGGATTCGCTCGGTTACTTCAGCCCTTACAGGCTCTTGTTAAGAAAATCAACCCGTACGTGGTGTTCTTCTAAAGAGTCCTCCCCTGGAATGCTCGAAGTTCAACAGGTCTCTCCTGAACCGGAGACAGCACCCATCCACCTTGAAATCCTTCCTTAGTTCCCTTGCCTTGGACTAGCCAGCCCTTAGGCATTAAAGTCAGGTGGATCCGCACCCCAGGCCATAGCCTTCCTGGGGGCTGGTCAGGAGGACCAGGACCAAGTGATCAGCACAGCATACTGGACCGGAACCCTGAACCACGTGATGTCCGCATCTTAAATGCCCTCTCCCAGAGGGCACAGCGAGAGGGCCACTCCCACTGACCTGACTCCGAGAGAGAGTAAATGAAACGCCCAACCAGACCATAGTTCCACGCCTGCCACCAGAGACAGCGCCCCCCTGTGGCCAGGCTGAACATCTCTCAGTCCAGTCAGACTGACACAGAAGTCAAATTTAGACAAATAGACCCAAACCAAACTGTAGTTTGGGTAAAGTTAAATTTTGAAAAACACATAGTGCATGCTCTTCAGGAGAACGGCGCTACAAGTATATAGTTACGTTTCTTAACCCATTGTTTATGTGTTGGAGGATTAGCAGATGTCCATTTTTGTAGGACTTTACGTGCTAAATATAAAAATATAACGATCTTGTCCACATAGTGTACATCTCTACAGGTAATGCTCCATCGGTTATTATTCCCAATAGTGCAAATTTAGGCATCCCTGTTATCTCAGTAAGGCATAGTATATTTAATTTTATTCCATTACCTGGACCCCAAACATCACACTATATAGCTTCCCCGAGTTGCCGCAGGGGACTACTTATCAGGTGGTAGCACTATGAGCTTGATGCCCGTTTGGAGCATGGGTAAGCTGTGTCGCTCTTTCCCCGTTTCTAACCTTGTTGTAAAAGTTTTCTCAATTAGGATGCTGTATAAAAGTTTATTATTATTTTTTTTTTATTTGTATTTTTTGACTACTTATTTGCTTCTTTGATCTAATCACAGATAACCTCCCGATGAAGCGGTAAAAGTCAGCGAAACTAGTCGAGGAAATTGATATCTGTGATCAACAATTGTATTGTGACTACTTACTGATGACATACATGTGCACTGCGCTTATGTTTTTTAATATGTAAACGATGATTTGTTTTTTGGCATCAATAAAATCATCTGTATTTTTTATTTACTTTGTTATATTATTCATTGTACTGTTCTTACTGTACCGTAATAGTCCAAACTGCCTCCATTTCTGGTAGCCTGGTTGGGGATCAGGCTACCAACCTATACACTATTTGATTTCTGGATGATGGTACAAAATTCTACAATCTTATCCCTATCTTCTACCATGAGAGGTCACATTTAATGTTTCTTATAGTATATTTAAAGTTGTGAATATTTTTTCTCAATAACAATGGGGCTTCGGACATCGCCAAAGCATGTGGATAAGAGAACCATTAAATAAAGAGCATCGCGGACATAACAATGTTGTATTTTTTTTCCCTAAATATGGAGTTTTTGTGGGGTGTAATGAGCTCTATGTATAATAAAAAGCTGATAGCCTTTGACAGGGCAAAAGGGACATCTCAGGAAGTGTTTCCAGGGCTGGTGTCCAATCCACCTCATCTAGATCCTCTATATTGTCTTGCCACCGGACAAAAATATTTTTATGTTTTTCAGTGTTCTCTATTTGTAGGTTGGAATAAAGATCTCCTATTAATCCTTGTTTCCTACAGGCAGTCGAGGTTGCCTTTGTTAATACTTTAGAGTGTTCATATATATAAAGTGTATGTTAATTGGTTTGCACAAAAGTTATAGTGTCTGCAAAATAGGGGATAGCTTTATGGCATTTTTATTTATCATTTTTTTTTTTACTAGTAATGGTGGTGATTTGCAATTTTTATCAGGACTGCGACATTATGGCGGACACTTCGGACAATTTTGACACATTATTGGGACCAGCGGCATTTTTACAGCGATCAGTGCTAGAAAAATGTCACGGACAGGGAAGGGGTTAACACTAGGGGGTGATCAAGGGGTTAATGTGTTCACTAGTGTGTGTTCTAACTGAAGGGGGGAGGGGACTGTGTAGGGGAAGAGATAGATCACTGTCCATACTCTCTACGAACAGACGATCTGTAATTTCTCCCCTCGGAGAACCGGAAACACACACAGATCCTGGTTCTCCGTGTCCCCCGAGCGATAGTGGGAGCCCGGCGGTGATCGCGTCCACCAGGCACGCACATCGGCTTCATGGGCAGGCAGGGGGCGCACGCGTGCATGCCCCTAGTGGCCACAGGGCGAAGCGACGTTATATAACATCATTTCGCCCAGCCAAGCCATTCTGCTGCAGTACAACTGCGGTGGCTGGTCTGCAAGTGGTTAAATTGCATTGGTATATGTCTCCCCTTGCAGTGCCCAGTTCCCCATGCCCTTTGACAGTCCCTTGCCTATAAACCACAAAATGTACCTCCCATTGACTTCAATGGTGTTCACAATAAAGTCTGCAATCTGAACGTTTTTGGACATGTATGCCAAATCGAATACACCTGCGAGTCAAACCGAAACACATTTACTCATTTCCTACTGGTAGGTAAGGGTGCAATTATTGTTCAACCTAGAATCAAAGTGAAACATTGGCTAACAGCTCATATACATGTTATAGTTCACAGCCAGGACTGTAGTTCAACTTTTTAGCCATTTATCTTCCTGGTTCTGTAAGTTAGCATTCTAAGTCACCTTTTTCATGACCAGCCTCCTCATTGGATAGTGACTGAGCAATAGCAATATTAATGTCAAGTGAGCAGAGCGCTGACCAAGAAAGCAATATTGCTAAACCAGGGATTAGCAAAGGGATTTTATGGACTAGCAGAGGTATGTATAACAATAATGACTGGTCAAAATGACAAATCATTTAGCAGGTAAAACAGTAATCATAAAATATGTATTGCAACTGTATATTTAGCTGTTTTATCTGGCTAATCTGGCTATTATAAGACGGAAAAAGGGGAAATGAGTCACTAGAGAAGAAGCCTGTGTGAGAAAAGTGTTCTGCAACCCAGTTTGGCACATTTTATTTGCATCCTGAATAAAGAACAGGTCACTTTTTTACTGATTCTTGAGCTATATCTATATCTTAATATCTATTAAGCCTCATGTAAACTGAATGTTTGCTCAGTTCTCCTGAATGCCTTTTCCCCTGGCAGGAGAAAACCTGCTTAAAAACCGCGCCTAAAGCCATTTAGGTGCATCAAGTGTTTGAGAATTTATGGATTTCATTGTCCAGAATATTATTTATTTTGGCTATCAAAATGAATGAATGCTCAAGTGCTAAATGTGTCTAGTGTTAGGCGCGTTTAGACACAATACCCCACATCAAGCATTTTTTTTTCTCCCAAAACACCTCTCAAGAATGCACTGGTAATTTTTTAATTTATTTTTCCAGCTTGTAAATGCTCATCTTCTAATATGCTTGTAAAAGCCTGCTTTTACAAGTGCTTTTGCAGACTTAAAAAAAAAAGCCAAAAAAAAAAAAAAAGATAAAGAGGTGTTTTTAAAACCCTGTGTGCATGAGCTATGTTAAAGAAGGGGTCTGCAGCTGGCCGACTGCGATCTATCCATCAACTACTGGCAGGTGGTGGGTAGAGTGTGAATAAGTCCTTGCCTTGACGACCCAGCACTTTCCCCAGAGCTGCAGAGTGACACAGGCGCACACTCAGCCAATCTCAGGATGCAGATACAGCCCCCGTCCCTTGCATACTTGTGTCTGTGAAGTGGAGAAAGACTCCGGAATAGCTCAGGTGGGTTTGGGTTTTTGTTCCGAACATACCTGAGCTCTTCGACTGAGTCCTGAGTGTAGTGCGCTCATCCCCACTGGCCCTCCTCCATTCTGATCCATCCAAGGTGTTTATGAGATGGACAAGAGTGGAGAGCCAGTGGGGATCAGTGCCAGAACACATAGATAGGCTGTGGCAGCTTCCCTGAGCCCTACTGCATCTGGCAACAACTTCTATACCTTCCTGACCCCACAGTACTATTCCCTCCTGACCCCCAATACTATATTCTTTTGAACCCCCAATTCTATTCCCTCTTGAACCCCCAATACCATACTTTTCTGGCCCCCCAATACCATGTTCTCCTGAGCCCCCAATACCATGCCCTCCTGATCCCCCAGTTTCATGGACTCCTGACACTCCAACCCTTCTGACCCCCAGTACCATGCCTTCCTGACCCTTCAATACCATGTCCTCCTGACCCCATTGTACTGTGCCCTCCTGAACCCCCTAGTGCCCTTGTGACTCCCTATCCTGTCCTCATGACCCCTTGTCTTCCGCCCAACTGATACCTATACACTACTCTTCATATTGCTGACCTCTGTACACTTCTCTTCATCCTATTGACTGCTACACACTGCCCTACATCTTACTGACCTCTGCACACTGCCATAAATCCTACTGACCCTTGTACACTGCTCTACATCCTACTGACCTCTGCACACTGCTCTACATACCTACTGACCTCTGCACACTGCACTACCTACTACTGACCTCTGTACACTGCTCTACATCCTAATGAACTCTGTACACTGCCCTACACCCTACTGACCTTTGAACACTGCTCTACCTCCTATGGACCTCTGTACACTGCACTACCTACTCCTGACCTCTGTACACTGCTCTAAAACCTACTGACCTTTGTACATTGCACTACCTACTACTGACCTCTGTTCACTGCTCTACATCCTCCTGACCTCTGTACACTGCTCTACATCCTACTGACCTTTGTACACTGCACTACCTACTACTGACCTCTGTACACTGTTCTACACCCTATTGACCTCTGTACACTGCCCTACATCCTACTGACTTCTGTACACTGCCCTACCTACTACTGACCTCTGGACACTGCCCTACCTACTACTACTAACCCCTGGATACTGCCCTATATACTACTTACACTTGCCAGAACTCAGAGCAGATAGCCAAGCCCTGAAACTAGTCAAGTAAATTAGATGGAAGTTTTCTTCATGACATCTTTTTAATGGGGGCTTGCTAGTTAATCTCTCTAAGAAAAAAAGGTGCCACACTCCAGTGATCTTTGATCTCATCCATGTTGTCCAGGTTGACCTCTCAAAGGTTGCCTACCCCTGTATTAAAGTTTATGAAAACCAAAGACCTAAACTACAATATGTTGCACATACAGAAAAAAACTTTTTTATCCTGTCAGAAACTTGTGCACTTCCCAGCTTGTGCACCTCTTATGCAATTCCCAGCTACCACCTGTGAACTACAAAGCAATAGCCCTCTATTTAATAGTGAATAGAATAGGGGTAGGTGTTTGCAGTCTAAATGAAGTGATCCTGGAGTTGAGCTTTGGATACAAATGAACTGGTGGTCTAAAAACATTTATTATTAGTTTGTATTCCGCAGAACAAAACAACAGCCAACATGTTTTGGGGGCTCAGAAGCATCCCTCAGGGTTGAGATATTACATTTATTAGGACTCAAAATGGCAGAATAACCACAATTATTGTTTGAAAAATTGAGCGAAGTGACAAAGTAAATGAGAGCAAAAATTGCTATGGGACCACCTAATGTCTGCTATAATTAATCTAATTATACCGATTCCCATAAAAGTATGAATGGGTCTCTACACAAAGAGATAATATAATTATAGCATTAAAAGCATATCTTTTCCACACCAGATACCTCAGAATACCGGCTGTGTCGCTGCCTCTGATAATAAGATATGTGGATATTTTACATTTTATATGCCATGTTCTTCAATTTTGGTCACTACTATGACCAAAAGCACCAGGCTGTTAACAGTGTGTGCACTGTGATTGTTTTATATGGAAATCCAATTAAAATGATTGTTCTTGGTTCTGCTGTTGTCTTGCCTGGTTTTAACTTTCACGGTGCCCTCTCTTCTACTATTCCAGAGACCTATTTTTCATATTTAGAGAAATGTGATCATAGACAAGGCATTAAAATGCATGAGGAAGGCTGCACAGTCTTTTACTTGAAGAGGAGGTGGGTGGACCACAGGAGAAAGCATCAGCTTGCTGGTAGAGCCTAATTGTATTGCACTTCTGAATAGTGGCAGATGAGAAACGAGAGGAAAAGCTCCTGCTGGAGATAAAGATTGCTGTGTTCCAAGCAGGTTGTCCATCCTAACGATTGTTACCCATTCATTACTAGGTTTTTCTTCTACTGAACGTTTAACAATCATAGATTGTTAAGAAGAAGAAGAATCCCTATTTAAGCTGACATCAGATCATAAATGACTGAATATCAAGAAGCTAAAATGCTAAATTTGTATGCATGTAGAATATATACTGTATATATATATATATATATATATATATATATATATATATATATATATATAATACATATAAAGTGAAAGTGTAAAACAAATGTAAACTCTAAATAATAAGAGTAAAACACAATGGGGTGTGGAACATAGTCCATATAATAAGTTTATGGAGACAAGGACAGTTCTAAACTCCGTATCTGGATGAGTTGGCATAAGTCCCAATGAGCCAATTCACCAGTTGACACTTCAAAACTATGGAATAGAAGAGGTAGGGTACTCTTACCCGCTGTGGTGGACCCACTTACATATGGCAGTGGGTCAAACGAGCTAGTAATCCTTCTGATGATGTCGCGTTGGATGCGATGAACGATTGGCAATCCCAAATCGTAGAGCCAAAAGGAAATGGCAGCCGACAGCCAAATGAGTCCAGGACCCATCCACGTGAAGATGGTAAATGGATGGTCGACAGTATCAAGGTGTAAAATGGAGTAAAAGGAGCTCCATATGGTGCGGATCAACCAAAATTGGTTTATTGGGCATGAAAAAATCTTACAATTTTAGGTAAGATCTTATATATAAAAGTGGTCACAAATAACGTTAAAATTAATAAAAGCAATATGAAGGGCAAAGATGAGCAAACCTTTGCCCTTCACATCGCTTTTATTCATTTTACGGGCTTGCTTTGCCCTTCACATTTTATTCATTTTAACCTTATTTGTGATCGCGTTTATATATAAGATCTTGCCCGTCTTCAACATCATCAGAAAAATTTCTAGCTCGTTTGACCCACTGCCATACGGTAGGTGGGTCCACCACAGCGGAAGGATTACTAGCTTGTTTGACTCACTGCCATACGGTAGGTGGGTCCACCACAGCGGGTAAGATAACCTACCTCTTCTATTCCATAGTTTTGAAGTGTCCCCAGGTAAATTGGCCCATCGGGACCGTATACTAACTGTCTCATCCAGATACGGAGTTTAGAACTGTCCTTTTCTCCATACACTTATTATATAGACTATGTTCCACACCCCATTGTGTTTTACTCTTAGACAGCTTTCACACCAAGCCGCCCATAGTGTGGTAAAACGCTGCTATTTTTAGCGGTGTTTTACTTCGGATTTGCAGCACATTTTGGCCACTAGCGGGACACTTTTACCCCCGCTAGCGGCTGAGAAAGGGTTAAAACCGCCCACAATACGCCGCAACAGCGGCGTTTTGCCGGCGGTGTTGCAGCGCTGCCCCATTGATTTCAATGGGGAGCAGCGGTGGAGGAGCGGTAAACACACCGCTCCTTCACCGCTCCAAAGAAGCTGCTGGCAGGATTTTTCCTGACGTCCTGCCAGCGCACCGCTCCAGTGTGAAAGCCCTCAGGAAATAATGGCGCAGCAGTTTAAGGGCGGATTGCAGGCGCTATTTCTAATGCTATAGTGCCTGCAAAACGCACTCGGTGTGAAAGGGGTCTTATTATTTAGAGTTTACATTTGTTTTATACTTTCACTTTATTTCAGTGCTGTTGACTCAATGTCTGTATTTATCACCATTGTTAGATTAATATCACCACTATATTTAGGTGCTTCTTAATTTTTGTCACCCCACTTTTTGCTCTCATTTTTATGAGCACAATTTTGAGCGCTACACTTTGTTTTTCACATATTGGGGGTTATTTACGAAAGGCAAATCCACTTTGCACTGCTAGTGTACTTGAAAGTGCAGTCGCTCTAAATTTAAGGGATAGATCTGAAATGAGGGGAAGCTCTGCTGATTTTATCATCCAATCATGTGGAAGATAAAATGCTGTTTTTTATTTTCCTTGAATGTCCCACTCGGATCAACAGCGACTTTACTTCCAAGTGCATTTTCAGTGCACTTGGAGTGCAAAGTGGATTTTCCTTTAGTAAATAACCCCCATTACCTGAACTTTGTTGGTTTGTGTGTTAGCTGCTTGCATTTTATTATTGTCGTATATTTTAGGTTTAGCGCAGTATTTTCTCCCCTTTTTTACACCTTAAAAAAGCATGCACATGCTAAACCTGCCTGTGAAGTGGCGCACCTTTATGATGTATACAATATATTACAGAAAAAGTGACATTAAGGGTAAAAAAAATGCTGTTTTAAGCTGGGTTCACAGCTATGCCAATTGGTTGAGGATTTCTCCACATCCAATATTCGTATAGCAGGAGAATATGACTGGCTCTCTATGGGGCCGGTTCACATATCTCCACAGGAGATATTTTGTGGAGATGTGAATATTTTGGTCTGTTTCAGGTCCAAATTCAGCACAAAATTCGGGAAGAAATTGAACCTGAAACTGTGGGGGACGCACCAGACTCCTGCTATGAGCCGCTACAATCTTTAAAGCGGTTGTATACCCACTGAATTTTTTTTTTTTTTAACTCACCTTCAAAGGAAAAGGCATAATGAGCTAGTATGCACTGCATACTAGCTCATTATGAAATACTTACCTTAGAACGAGACCCGGACATCTGGCCCGATCCACGCCGAGGGAGCTGACATGTTCCCTCTGCGTTTCTTCCGGGTATCGCGGCTCCAGCGCTGTGAGTGGCTGGAGCCGCGATATCGTCACTCCCGCGCATGCACACGCGCACTTGTTTTCATCGTCGCAGCATGCACCCGTATTGGGGCCACAATTACCATAACACATTGTACCTCAGCTGCCATGGGTGGTACAATTTGTAAAGAGGTGTGCCTGATTTTGAAGAAGAACCCATTGCTGTGCTGATGAATAGGCATGTCAGTGATTTCTAGAAGACGTTACTGGGCAGGCAACTTAGAACATAACTGCCACTAGTAATGTCAGAATGTTAGCAACGTCAGCATTGTTTCTTCACCCCTGTATCCTGGAAAATTACAGGGGGGGGGGGGGGCGTAAACAGCAGGGGGAATAGACAAGAAATGGCTGTATGACACAGCCTCTCACATAGTATTGTGTACATTTTTTTTTTTAAAGCGCAAAAAAAAAGATATTTAATTTCCAAAAAAATGTGCAATGCTTTGTATTAAAGTCATAGTGTTAATTTTATATTCAACAGAACAAATGATAGAGTTAAATAAATTGTATACTTTTTCAGTAACTCTATTTTTTTAAACTAACTACAGTGAGTACAAAAATGTTTTATTTTTTATTTTTATGTATTTTGGCATGTATTATTTTGTTACAGATTTGTCTATATTTGTCTACAGATTGCATAAAGCCTAAAATAATTTTTTCAAGACAATATCACCAACAGAAATCCATGTTTGTTCTAAATATAAATATATATATATATATGTATGTGTGTATGTATATATATATATATATATATATATATACATTTCTTTTGTTAGTAGTCTTGGTTGTACCGCAATCATAATTTTAGTTTCATGCCCAGCAAGACAAATTAAAAACATTTAAAGTATGCTTTTTATCTGCAGTAAATCACTTTTTTTACTAACACTGATCAAAGTAAAAAAAAAAAAAAAAGTATTTTAAAGTTACTATTTGTCAAACAGTGACCTGAGACTAAGCTTGATCAGTTGTTTGGTACCTGGAGTTCTACTTCAAAGTATCTGATGGTATATAGGTAATAATCTTAGCAGGCTTTTAGTGTTCAAGTAAAACTTTCTTGTATTTTAAAATTAGAACGATAATTTCAAAGCAAGTGCCATTAGTCACTTCTAATTACCAGTACATTGCAAGATTGTGTTTTGATGACCTAGACATCCTTTAATCACGTAAATGCAGTATCCCACTGTAGGGTTGCCACCTTTTCTTCGAGCCAAACCTTGAAAACTTTAGCAGCTATTTATTTTATTTTTTTTGCATTTAACACTATAGGATTATAAAAGACCTGCAGCCCATGTAACATCCTGTGAGGAACAGTGGGTGTGGCAAAATTGTGTTAATAATGGGAGAAGTTTAACCACTTGCTTACTGGGCACTTAAACCCCCCTCCTATGCAGACCAATTTTCAGCTTCTTTCAGTGCTGTCACTCTTTGAATGACAATTGCGCGGTAATACAACACTGTACCCAAATGACATTTTTTATCATTTTCTTCCCCCAAATAGAGCTTTCTTTTGGTGGTATTTGATCACCTGTGTGATTTTTATTTATTTATTTTTAAAAATGTAAAAAGACTGAATAAAAATATATATATATTTTTTTATTTTGTTTTAGAATTTTATAACTGGTAATTTTTGTCCGTCATTGATGTACGCTGATGAGGTGGCACTGATGGGCACCGATAGGTGGCAGTGATGGGCACTGATAGGTGGAAGTGATGGGCACTGATCGGTTACACTGATTGGCACCACTGGTGGTTATTGATAGGTGACACTTGTGGGCATTGATAGGTGGCACTTGTGGGCACTGTTAGACTCTATAAATGAGGCATAATTGCCTCTTCCTTTTTGGGACAGATGTCCAATGATCTGCTTTTTTTCCTCCTCCGCTGTCAGCGTGAGGAGAAAAAAAAACAATTATCGAGCTTTTGTTTTGATCATGTGATCAGCTGTCATTGGCTGACAGCTGACCACATGGTAAGGGGCAGGGACCGGCCCCTCACTCGGATCGGTGATCACCTGAGTCTCAGTAACTCAGTAATCACAGCTCGCTCCGTGCATGCACTGTAGGGCGCGTGCAGGGAGCGTGCACAGCAGAGGCCGTCATATGACAGCCTCCCGGGAATTCACATCTGCGCTATGGCTGTCATTCGGCCATAGCGCGGATGTCAGGTGGTTAAGGAACATAGATAAATCAATAAAGATCAGTCTTTACTCCAGTACATCCCCACCAGGTTAGTCTATCTTTCAGTATAATCCCTCCTTGGTCAGTCTATCCCCCAGTACATCCCCCCCCAGGTCCTTCTGTCTTTCAGTATAATCCCTCCGTAGTCAGTCTATCCCCCAGTACATCCCCCTCCCAGGTCCGTCTGTCTTTCAGTATAATCCCACCTTGGTCAGTCTAAGCCCCAGAACATTCCCCCCCCCCCAGGTCCGTCTGTCTTTCAGTATAATCCCTCCTTGGTCAGTCTATCCCCCAGTACATCCCCCCCAGGTTCGTCTGTCTTTCAGTATAATCCCTCCTTGCTCAGTCTATCCCCCAGTATATCCCCCCCCCCCCCCAGGTCTGTCTGTCTCCATAGGAGATGTTTGCAGCCATGACTACTGTATGTAGTGTCAGCTACCCAGGAATAGATGTACTGCATTCAGTCACATAAACAGCCATTAGTGAAGAACTTTGAACATTACCATTGTGAGACTGCAGTGACAATATAAGCAATGAACATCTGCTGAAATTCCTATTGCTCCCTATTACTCTTCCACTGTCATTCATCATTGACATTTCCATTTTCACAATACTAATACGTTTTGCTATTTTTTTTCTTTTCTTTATAATTATCGGTATATACACACTAGTTATCAGTATATTAACTTATTTATTCTGAATACAGAGGGAACGTTTTGCTCTTCCTCACCTTTGTTAACATTTGGGACACCATTTTGTGTGTGTGTGGGGGGGGGGAAAGGGTGGTGTGAAAACCCCTTTTCCCGCAGCTTTCTGGGACTTGGTGCAGGTCCCATAAAGCTGCTGGACTTGTCAAATAGTGGAGCACGGCTCACGCATGCTCAGTGAGCAGCCAGCTTGCGGGACGTTACAAAAAGTCCTGCAAGCAGCATCCTTGGGGCGGCTAGGGAGCGCTGTATACAGTGCTCCTAAACTGCCCCTGCCCATTGGAATGCATTGGCAGCCCTTCTGAAGTGCCTGAAATGTGATTCGGAAACGCCTCAAAACAGGCGGTTTTAACCCTTTCTCCGACTGCTATCGGTTAAAAGCACCCGACTAGCTGCCGAAAAGCGCTGCTAAAACAAAGGTAAAGCGTTGCTAAAACTAGCGGTGCTTTACCGCTAACACGGTGTGGCCCCAGTGTGAAAATGCCCTAAGACTGTATCAGTAAGTATTCTTTATGTTGGTGGTGGGGCTATTTTTTTTTTGTTGTGGAAGGTTTCTATAAATAAATTAGCAGAGAGCTGAACTATTCACAAAACAGCTCTGCAGGTCTCTGCCTGTCTTTGCCTATGTGGAGATGGGGTGTGTGCCTTTCCTCCAATCAGCTGTCTTGGCTGTATGCCCAGACTTCACTTGCAGTGCTGAACAGGAAGAGAAAATCTGTAACACGATGTGCACTTTCTAAAGAATACATAAAGCTGAAGACAGCAGATATACATGTAAAGCTTATGTAGGGAGATTTGTTTCATCCCTGTGTAGCATATGAGGCTGTTCACTTCACTGGGTATATATGTGAGGGTTTACATCCATCTTGAAGCTGTTTTAAAACAGATGATCCACATCCTGTTCAATGTACAATGAAGAAACATCAGCAGACTGATACAGTCAGCTTTCTGCTCGCTCAATCTGCTCCCTCCTATGATCAGCAAGTTCTTTGTTAGGACATTTGCATGCAGGGCATCTGAATGGTTCCTAGTGCTGACACTTCCTCTACACAGGGGATTACATGAGCCTCATATGAAATCTAATTCTGGTACTCACGCCAGTTGAATTTAAAACTATGATTTTTTTGATGGATATAGAGCTGTATTAATTTGTATATTTTATATCTGCCTGGAGTTCAGCTTTAAAATAATTCTGATAAAGTAAACCACCAGTCCTGGACAGCACTATCTTTTGGCCTTATTTGCTCTAATTATAAGTAAATTCTACAACTTAAATGCTCAGCTCATACATACAGACCCTTTAATAGTAGTAATGGAATACGGTCATAAGTACAGTCCCTGCAATATTGGCCTATGGATCCATTAAAAGAATAATTGTAAACAAAAACAATTTTATTCTGTCTATGAGAATAATCTATAGGTCAGAGAACCTTTGGTTAACTGATCTGTATTTAATCATTGACCATTCAATGACGATCAATGATTACCCTCCCAATCCTCCCTATGATTTATAACCTTGTATCTTATTGCAAGGTTGAAACAGTACAATGCAATTGGATGCACACTAAAAATCCTAAGTGATCAGAAGCAAAATTAGATTGCTACTTAATGTCTTCATTATAGTGTGTTAATAGAAAATCTGTACTGAGAGAAATGCTTAACTTCTTTTTAAAATGCCAGTTGCCTGTCTGTCTCTGTATTCAATAGATTTGGAGTTAGTGGCCCAAATATATGTACGAATATACCTGTTATGTCATACCTGACTCTTCGCCATTCTTTGGACACCATGGGGTTGATTCACTAAAGGGAAAAAGACTGTGCAATCTACAAGTGCAGTTGCTCCAGAACATAGTAACTGAGCAGAAACTCTGCTTACTTCCACCATCCAATCATGTGCAAGCAAAAATGCTGTTTGTTTTTTTTTTATTCCCCATGCACGTGATTGGGTATTCTTTGCAAAGTGAAGCCTTACTTCATTTACTAAGCTCTGGAGCAACTGCACTTGCAGAGTGCAACTACAAAGTGCACAGTCTATTTGCCTTTAGTAAATCCACCCTTATGTCTGATAAGCTTGAAAGCCTTTCTCCCTAGAATATTCTTGGCAATTTTTTTTTTACCAGGTTGGATGCCAGGTCTTTCCTTAACCCTCCCCATCTACTCAGCTTGGGACAGCATATAACACATGTGCATAGCCGATGTGTATGCACTACACTAGAGTCAATTTAGCCACCAACATGTATTTCGAATAGACTTGTGCACAACGGAAAATTTAGTTTCGGTTCGTTGTCATTCGTAAAATACATAATTTCGTTCTGTTATATTCGTTATGTTACGTTAATACGTTTTCGAATAATTCGTTATTATTCATAGAGTGTCGAATTCATTCATTCGTATTCGTTGAAATTCGCTATTTATGTATGTATAGACATTCATGATAACGATTCGTAATTTGGAAAGTCATTTGTTTTTTTAATTTTTTAACACACACAATGACAACGTCTCTTCTCCTCGGCTCAAATACAATACATCACCCTTCTAACTCAGTTCTCAGGAATGCACTTTGCCAGTAATCCATCCTCCGACACAAAATTAATTAGCTGATTGGACTATAAGATTTACTTTGAGCTGACCTTTTGTTTCATTCGATCTTTAAAGAATTACCGAATCATGTCGAATTCATTCGAATTCATTCGTTATATTTCTTTCGTATTGGTTGTTATTCGTTATTTTTTTATTCAGACATTCGGATGCATCCGAATGTCCGAAGATGCAAAATTCGGCCAAATTTCGATTCGTTACGAAACGAATTGCACAAGCGTAATTTTGAGTGTGGGAGAAAACCGACATGAACACAGGAAGAACATCCAAACACCTTGCAGATAGCGTTCAAACCAAGGACCCCAGTGTTCCAAGGCATAAGTGTTAACTGCTAAGCCACTGTACCACCAACCAACCAAAAAGGAGTTTACAATAAAGTCAGATCCCAAAGGCCAGTATAGGCACCCTACTTGTTTGCCTAGGTACATGTTTTTCATGTAAGCCTGACTAGTCTGACAGGGGGGTATAGTGAGCCCAGTGCTCTGTTATGGTCATTTACCTTGTGTTGACTTATTAGTTCTGTGCATTTATAATATGCATAGGGGGTTATTTACGAAAGGCAAATCCACTTTGCACTGAAAGTGCACTTGGAAGTGCAGTTGCTCTAAATCTAAGGGGTAGATCTGAAATGAATGGAAGCTCTGCTGATTTTATCATCCAATCATGTGCAAGCTAAAATGCTGTTTTTTATTTTCCTTGCATATTCCCTTTAAAGTGCACTTGCGGTGCAAAGTGGATTTTCCTTTAGTAAATAACCCCCATAGTATAATAGTTGCATTAGTTTGCGTTTGGTTTTGTTGTTTTCTTACTGTTTCCTTTTTTTTTTCACCTGGTGATCTGGCCAGTAAGTCTGTTATTTTTCAACTTCCTATGAAAGAACAAACTGTCCAACAAAAGTGATAGTTAGGGGGTTGAGACAAACCATTTAACACTGACAGGGGTGCTTATAATAATCATCTTTTATTCATTTATGTAAAACCTTTATCCCAAAAGAAAAACAAAACATTGTTGATATAACTGCTCAAAAGTTGTTAAGAGAATATTTTTTTTTAGTAAATCTAATCCATCTAATCTGTTGGTGGATCAAACACTACCCTCTTCCCAGGTTCACAGTGCTACTATCCATTGATGACTATAGAGCTGTATTTATTTGTATATTTTATATCTGCCTAGAGTTTAGTTTTATAATAAATCTGAAAAAGTCAATTACCAGTCCTGGACATCACTATCTTTGGCTTTATCTGTCTGTGACAATAACATAGGCATGCGCAAGGGGTGTGCCGGATGTGTCTGGGCACACCCTAATCACCCTGCGTGGTGCAGATTCTGCCTGCTGGTATTGCACAGAAGCCCCCCAACGGGGCTCCTAAAAAATTGCAAAAAATAATAATAAAATACACACCATCCAGTGCCCTACTAACACTGTCTAAGTTTTAAATATATATAATATAGCACCCTGAGGTTTAGTTAGGGAGCGGCTCACAAATTTACTTGCCAAGCGTAGTTATCTTGGTCGATTGATAGAGATCTATTGATTTCTCCCTAAGGCCTTGTTGCACTTTTCTCTTCCAGGTACTTTGTGGTACTAGATATGAGAAGGGCAATCCAAGGTCAGGTTATGGGTATATGGGGTATCCTAGCCAATGGGCAGGGTTTTTATTGAATCCTGCTAGGAGCACCTATATATTTGGGTGAAGTCAGGTGATCTGTGTTCTGTGCCACCTGGACAGCTGTCTGGGTGACCGTGTGTCATACGCCCTGGGCTGCTAGGCCAGAGATTGGGCCTATTCCGGGGGAATCTGGCTGCCAGGCTGTGTGAGGGTCTATCCAGAAGTAAGAGGGCAGCGCAGGATTGGGACTGTGGCTTGCAGTCCAACCAAAAGGGATGGTTCTGTCAGCCAGTGAACTTGTCAGTGGTCGGAGGTAGAAGGGAAGCTGTCGCCACAAAGGGACCAGCCACCTTTACCAGGAACCACAGTGAGTAACTGAAGCAAGCACCGGAACCACATTCTCACCAAACGGGCACGGTGGAAAATTGGGAAACTTCAGGCAGTGATCAAGTCAGGGACCCAACTTGCGGAGGAGACGCTTGCAAGGCAGCCTTGTGAGTCAAGCCAGGGATCTCACCGGTTAGCAGGGTTGAAGCTTGAGAAGTATCAAGAGTGCCAAAATAGGGACCCAGCAGAGAAGCAGGGGTGATGCTTGAGGGAGATACCACCGCCAACTTTGGAGGAGCTCAAGGGATTCAGAGTCAGTGAATCAGAGGGTCTAGTAAGAGACCGGGAGCTCAGTGTTAAAGAACTACAGGAGGCAGTTGTAGTGGAGCTAAAAGAACTGTTACATTTGAGTTAGGAACTGTTAAAGACTGTTACCATAGGAGGAGACAGCATTCCTGCATGTGCAGAAATGGTGCCTTGCTGGGGCCTTTCCCTGCATGGCTGTCCTCCTATTGAGGTCTCGGAGTCTGCCAATTGAATCTATAACTACTTAAAGGTGTCCTGAACCCAACCCCAACCCTCTTTCCCCCCAAAATACAAAAAGGACTGTCAAAAGAAATAAAACCTCTTTTACATCCAAGAAGTGTCTAGTGCCCAATGACTTTCACCATCTTTGCACCCACCATGCCTCACAACCCACTATATATTGAAGGATGTCAGCTATCTTTGGTCTTGGAGGTCCTCATTAGACTGGAGGCCGGAGACCTTGCTACATATACAAATACCTCTCTTTATGCATATATATATATATATATATATATATATATATATATATATATATATATATATATATATATATATATATATATATATATATATATAAAATATATATACACACACACACACACACACACACGCATGTGTATTTGAGTTTCAGGGTGCACAGCCTAATGCAATAGGCTGAGCACACCTGTGGACAATAATCTATAGGTCAGGGCAACTTTGGTTAACTGTACTGTATTTAATCATTGACCATTCAATGACGATCAATGATTATCCCTCTAATCCCCTCTTTGATTTCTAACTAATACAGTGCTGGCTGGATCAACTGGTGAAAAAAAAAACTGAAAAAAAAAGCCTAAAGAAGACAATGAATGCAGCCACCACATATAAAAATTGGTAAGCTGCAATGTATAAAAACATTTATATCACAGCCACAGGTGGATTCAGGAAGCTACTATCTATACACTGTCGTAATGTCATCTGTGGGCGGACTGGCCCTTTAATTATTGTAAAAATCAATGATAAAAAATGGTTATCCACAATGTATTTCATCATGTCCCCCCTCCCCCTTTAATGAAATGCAACTTAAAATATTGGCTCTGCAAGGGACATCTATGTGCTTGTTTGTCAACTGAATAATTGAAATCCTTGTTGGGCTACTGATCCTGAGCCTTAGCCTCAGACAAATATGTTCCGAGCCTTTTGACAATGTCATGGGACGCAGGGCCTGTTTGTTAAACAGTGGTAATGCTGTCTGCTGTGATGTATGAGTGGCTGGCTAGATACTTCTGCTCACAGATTCCAACAATAAATCACAAGTAATGTGTTCGCCACGCATCTCTATTGCTCTCTCTCCTTTCTAATTTTTTTTGTCCTTTGTCTATTTTGCATCTCATGCCCTTTCTTTTCATTCAGTTTTCTTTTTTTTCTTTTTTTTTTCTTTGGATAACTTTGCCGGTTTTCTCTAGTTCACTTTTATAGCAGCACTTTAATCTAATACCATCAATACCATCATTACATAGTTATTACATCCATTGTGAAGCCTTTTTATTTTCTGAAACTTGCTTGAGTTTTCTATTACTGTGTTTTAATTCCTTCATCTTTTTATACCTTATTTCCTCTGTGTTTCAGACTTGTTTCTCTTGTGCTGTAATCTATAAACATGTTCTTTTTATTTCCCAAGCTTAACTCTACTGCCACCTTCCTCTCTCTCATCTAATTTCCACTCATTTCTCTCTTTTTATTTCCCCTTTCAGTACTTTCCTCCCAGCTTAGATGTACATATGTTCAAATTAAGCTTAGGTATATATATATATATATATATATATATATATATATATATATATACACACACACACACACACACACACACACACATATAAATAAATATATAAATATAATATTATCATATATATCATTATCATCATTATATATATGTGTGTGTGTGTGTGTGTGTGTGTGTGTGTGTGTATATATATATATATATATATATATATATATATATATATATATATATATATATATACACATACACAACCAAATATATATATATATATATATATATATATATATATATATATATATATATATATATATATATATATATATTACAGTATATACACACACACACTGTATATATATTAAAATTGATTGTTTTCCTTTACTGCTTTTCAAAGGATTTTCCACGTACCTTGCCCAATCCAATTCCCCAGAACCGGATTCCGGCCTTGGCGGTGCGTTATGTTATGTATTAACACCTAAGGCAGCTCACACCTACACCTTTTTTTTTTTTCCAGCCCCCACAAAGCACTGATAATTCATATCTATGGATTGTGGTATGCTAAAAAGCAGGTCCATCATGGTGTATTGGGGTGCCGTTAAAAATAATGGCTCTGTATTCTGGTTTATGCAATACCATATGTCGCAGTAACTGCAATGAAATAGTTTGAATCCAGTTTAGAGGTTATTAAAGGCAAAGGAAGCGATGACTTGCTTATTTAGGTATGCAAACATTTCTGTCCCATGAAACAGCGACAGCTGGTCATGTGAACGAAAAGCCTAATCACTGGTCAAGTAAGCTGTATAAAGGAAAAATCGGCTGATATTTCTGGTTCTGAAATTTTTAAATTCATCAACACATACTTGCGCTACACTTATCCAGTTGTTGTGTTATCTGCTGTTTTTCGATTTAGTTTTGGGCAGCGCAGTGTTCCCTTGATTTTACTATCAACACATACTTGGAAAGTATATAGCCGCATGTGCGCATGGAAGTGACGTCATCGCAGCTTGCCCAATCAAAGGAGCAGAGCCCTGTCAGCAGTGACAGCGTGCCGCTAGAGGGCTTTGTTTTAAGGTAAGTTTCACATAACTAGCACATTGTAACTTTACCTTGTAGGTTTTAAAAAAAAAAAAAAATCTGGTGGCTTACTACCGCTTTAAGCTCTGCAGACTTTTTGCGAAAAGTAGTGAGCCAACTACATGAGGGGATTAAAATTCTGGGGAGTTCTGTAAGTATATTGCTAGCGTCTATGATGAATTTTCAAGATAACTAGAAAAAGTAAGGCTCCATTTTCTGTTTTAAAGGTTCGTTCACACCAGAACATGGTGCAGGAAACCCTGTGTTGCATGCGTGATTTACGGCACCACGTACAAAATGCATTGGGTGTGTAATTTGTTGCTGGTGTCAATGGGGGTTATTTGCTAAAGGAAAATCCGCCTTGCACTGCAACTCCACTTGGAAGTAAAGTCACTGTAGATCCGAGGGGGACATGCAAGGAAAATAAAAAACAGCATTTTAGATTGCACATGGTTGGATGATAAAATCAGCAGATCTACCCCTTAGATTTAGAGCAACTGCACTTCCAAGTGCACTTGCAGTGCAATGTAGATTTGCCTTTCGTAAATAACCCCCAATGCAGGGCTGGACTGGGACAAAAATTTGGCCCTGGACTTCATCCAGACCAGCCCATTTTAATTTTGCAAACAAGCACAAAAACAGTATATAAAACTATACGTAATTGTGCAAAAAAACATAAGTAGCATAGCATAAGGAGTCCTCACTAACCTCTTTTATTATTTCACTTATTCTCCTCTGTATTTTTCTCATCTTTCTCACATCACTGCGTGAAGTTGAGGGCAAGCCACGCAGACATTACTTTGTCACTGAAACCGGCCCACTGAGCCATCGGCCCACTCCCTGTAGTCCCAATGGCCAGTACATGCCTGCCCCAATGTATTCATGACAACATCCCAAACGCAGTGAATTTGTCTGCACCTGATCGCATACTACTGCAGTATAATGTGATCCAGTGCAGGGCGTTTTTGGAAAGTAGTGCATGCACTATTTTTGGTGTGATCTGTGCAATTTCAGCCCATTCAGAGGAATGGGCTGAAAATTGAACTGCACTGAATCACACGGGAATGGAGATAGCGTGTGAACCGAACCTCAAATAATTACTGCCACAAAAGAGGAAAAAAAAACAAACAATCATAATCACCTTAAAAATGACATAGAAGGTTTATTATCCACTTCCGAAACTTTTTTTCATAGGGTACATGTAATCCAAAGTTAGAGTAGCAGGTTGAGAACAACAGGCAGTACCAAAAAGTTGTAACTTCTGTCTAATTATTTAATTTTACATTCCAATTTTCTGCCCATCTATACACACTCATGGCTATACCAAGCAGCATGACTAAAGAAATGGGGACACAGGGGCTTCTGAGAAGAATCACCAGTATCTCTGTTCCTTAAGTAACGTACATGCATTTTCATATTAACAGCATGCTCTTGACTAGTCAATTATACAGTCCAAAATTTGCCTAGTTTAGAAATCAGATACTATGCTGTCCCAGTTTCTCATTTTAATTTAAATTTTTATAATAATAATAAAATATTATGGTGAGAAGTTAAACCGTTTTAAAAGAATAGCCTATAAGCTAGGGTGACTAGACATCCCCAGTTTCCGGGGACAGTCCCCAGATTGAGCACACTGTCCCCGGACCAAGTCTGTCCCTGGTTTTGTCCCTGGATTGGATTTAAACAGGGACTGGGGCAATTTCAAAGACAGTCAGTGCAGAATAAAAAATAAAAAATCTGAATTACACACCTCCGCTCTGCCACTCCTACTAGCTTAGTGGGGGTGTATTTTTTTCCATTATCTGTGCCCCTTTCTGATGATCATGTGCTGGTCGGAGCGGAGGGACTATTTCTTCAGTTTTGGGTGCAGGCCCATTCAGCTCTGCCTGCATGTTCTTCTGCCTTGGTTCAAGTCCCGGCCAGCCACCTGCCTGCTTATCTCCTTGCCTTCCCTGGCAGAGTGGTCTTCCTCTGCTCCCCATCCAGTAGTAGCTGGAGCCTAGAGAGGAAGACTTGACATGCTGTGAGGCGGGCGGCGATGGGCAGAGAGTCGCTGATCTGCGCCATTACCAGTAAAAAAAAAAATGTCCCCAGATTTAATTTAAAAAATCTGGTCACCTTACTATAAGCTACATTTAGCTAGAGCAGAATGATCTCCAAATACAACCCCGAAGACACACAACCCATGATATTATACTCTCAACAAATTCTTTGCAAGTTCTGATACAACCATCTTTCAGAACAGGGTCAGATGGGGTATGTGAATTGATGAGGACACCTGCAGATTTCTGGGATGTCCAATAAAAGTCCCTTCAAGCAAAACCTAAATTGCAGACCACATACAACTTGTTAGATCCTCTTCTTCTCACTGTATCTAAAAATAATCTTGTTTAGAGCCAAAGAAGTGAACAGAGCATGCTATAAATTTGCTATAGAAACCGGAGTCTCTGATACTGTGCAAGAAATAGTTCTATAAGAATAGCTGCAGCCTCGGGACTTGAAAGTTTGTGAGGGTATTTACGACCTCGTAAACTTCAATGTGTTTCTTTCTCTTCTTTAAGGATTATAGGAATAAAAATAAGAACAACACCAGTAAAGAAGTAGTGGCTAGCTAAGAACATGATATGCTAACACGACTGCAAGCACCGCCGAGAGCCCTCATGGGTATTGTTATGCAGAGATATATGTACAGATGGCTGTGGTCTCCATAGGTCTAATAGAAATAGGAAAATATGTTCTCATTTTCTGTGTTGCAGGGGAAAAAATTTTTTTTATTTTCTCTAGGCAATCCAAGATTAGAGTTTAAACTATTATAACATGCTAAACAAATTAGAGTTGGATAATTATTAATACAGCAGCTGGTTATTATTTGCTTTATTATACGGTTTACTGTATATGCTGCTTAGACAAGCAAGGAGTAAGGAGTTGTATATATTCAAACATACTGAAGCCAATGGTGCACGACAGGCATAAATACATAATATATTTACAATATATACAACATTTAAAGTCAAACTGAATTTTCAGCTCAAATCAGCTAAATACATTTTAGGTATGTCAAATCCATAGATGTTTAAAGTCCAAGGCTAGGTTCACACCTAACACCTGAGGAGCTGTGTGGTAAAACCTTGGACGGAGATAAGGAGGGGTCAGGGGGGTTCAAACCCCACCCCAGAGCGACCCTCCATAGTGCCGCAGCTAGGCTAGTTAGGCCTTTCAGTCGCAAGAGCTGCACAGCGGCCTGTCTCCTCCACGCACAGATATACAGTACAGAGAGAGAGCATACTTGGCAGCTGTCCCGAGGTGGCTGCATCCCCACTTATGCCCCATCTGAGCCATGTGGACAGCAGTAATGCCCCTTGTGCTGTGCCCAGAACACACAGACTCACAGATTATGCTGTAAAATGCCGGGCACTGGCTTCCAGCACCCAGCAATAAAAGAAACACTGTAGAGAGAGAGAGCAGTGCAGGAAACGCTGATCGGGTAAGTGATCTCCAATTAGGCAGTGCAGGAGGCTGTAAATGAGCGGCATTGAAATTGAACCCCCCCCCCCCATAACCACCAATGCAGGGGGAGGTGGTTTAACTTGCTATATGAACAAGAGGGTGGGTTAAAATGTAACTGCCATGACTACCAATGCACTATGGGAATGGGGGGCTTACTTTCACTGCAACTGCAGTGGTCAGTGGGAGTGAAAGTTAACACCCATCATCCATCACTAAGCATTGGTGGTCATATCAGTGACATTTTAACCCACCATCCCCCCTTCTGCATAAGTAGTCATCCAGCGAAAGGTAACCCACCTCCCCCTGCATTGATGGTAATGGGGGGGGGGGGATTTCAATTCCACTGACCACCAACGTGGATGCAAAAATAACCAATTTTAAGGGTTATTTTTGCATCCACTGACACCAGTACTGGGGGTTATTATTGCGTCCATTGACATCAATATAGGGGATTATTATTGCATCCACTGTGATATCAGTATTGAGGTTTATTACAGCGACCATTGACACCAATGCTTGGGGTTATTATTGCATCCACTGACTCCAAGGCTGGGGGCTGTTATTGCATCCACTGATTCTAGTGGTGGGGGTTATTAATGCGTCCACTGACAGCAATGCTAGGGGTTATTATTGCGTCCACTGACACTATCGGTGGGGGTTAGTATTGCATCCACTAACACCAATGCTGAGTGTTATTATTGCTTCCACTGACATCAATGCTGAGAGTTAATATTGTATCCACTGACACTAATGCTGGAGTTATTAATATGTCCACTGTCACCAATGCTGCGTGTTATTATTGCATCCACTGACACCAATGCTGGCGGTTCTTAATGCATCCACTGACACTAACGCTGGGGGTTATTATTGCATCCACTGACACCAATGCTGTTTTTTTTTTTGTTGCATCCACTGACACAAGGGCTGTTACTCAGGGGCAATTTAAAGAAGAATTTTGGGTATAGATATTTTATACAAAGTTATATTGTTCCAGCTTGGACCAATGTATGTTGTTACTATGTATATACCATACCTGACCAAAGCCCCTGGAAGCTACTGAAACAGAAACCACTTCTCTAGTAATCTTCACTTGCTTCCAGGTCCTGTGCTAAGCGGTTGCCCTGCTTCATTGATGTCATGCCTCCCAACCTCATCTGATCAGAGAATGCTTTGCCCCCCAATGGCTTGCTGTGGGGGCACTCGGAAAATAGGAGGGGCCAGGAGTGCTGTGGGGGGACCCCGGGAATAGGAGGATCAGGGCTGCTCTGTGTAAAACAGTTGCACAGAGCAGGTAAGTATAACGTTTATTTAAAAAAGAAACAAAAAAAACTTTATTATCACTTAAATTGTAGGAGTGTTTTGTGACCATTTTTTTTACTGTGCAGAATGATGGTTCATGTAGTTAATTTTTGTAGTCCTCCTTGTTGGGTTTAGTGTTAACTTGTTTACTGTTACTACTGGTGTTTTATTTGAAACTGACATTGTAATTTATTTGGCATTTAACAAAATAACAAATTTTAAATTAGTTTGATAAAGTGCTGTCCTGAAAAGCTGCTTGTGTTATGTTAAATTGTAGGGCTGACATCACAATAGAGGCCTGCCTAGTAGCTTGAGAACCATCCACAGAACAATCAATATGACCTCATACATGAATAAGGTGAGTATTGCAGTGAAAGCTGTACTTTTTATTATTCTAAAAGGACAGAACAGCATAATAAAAGAAGACTGAAGTTCAACTTTACAAAAACTATTGTGAGCTTTGGCAGTGCCCCTGGCCCTTCACTCCTGTTAAGTGCCACCACACCAAGCAATTTGCCATGGGGGCATTCGAGCCGAGTCACAGCTCCCTGTGTCCATTCAGACAAGGAGCTGTGGTTCGCCCTGCCCCCGCTCTCTCCTAAATGGTTAACTGACTTTGATTAACAGCAGTGGGAGCCAATGGCATAGCTGCTGTGTCTCAGCCAATCAGGAGGGGAGAGTCCTGGATGGGACGAGACAATCATGGACATCACTGGACAGAGATGGGTCTCAGGTAAGTATGGGAGGTTGAAAGGGGCTGCTACACACAGAAGGATTTTTATCTTAATGCACAGAATGCATTAAGATAAAAAAAAAAACTTCTGACTTAAACTACATAGAGGGTTCTTTACTGTAAGAGCGGCAAGGATGTGGAATTCCCTTCCACAGGCGGTGGTCTCAGTGGGGAGCATCGATAGTTTCAAGAAACTATTAGATAAGCACCTGAACGACCGCAACATACAGGGATATACAATGTAATACTGACATATAATCACACATAGGTTGCACTTGATGGACTTGTGTCTTTTTTCAACCTCACCTACTATGTAACTTTACAACCCCTTTAATAATTGTACAGAAACGAGTTGCATTTCATAGACCAATGATGGCAAACCTTGGCACTCCAGATGTTTTGGAACTACATTTCCCATGATGCTCAACTATACTGCAGAGTGATGAGCATCATGGGAAATGTAGTTCCAAAACATCTGTGGTGCCAAGGTTCTCCATCACTGTCATAGACCAATGTTGTTTTACAAATAGGTTAAGGGCAATAACCAATAGTAGGTATACTAATGCTGGCCAAATGTTGGTCAATGTTTTTACATAAGCCACATTTAGAAGTCTCAGCTTCTATACTGCAGCAACTACCAGATGAAAACTAAAGCTGAGCATTAGTGAACAGCTGTGACATTTACTGGTTGACAAGTTTACTGGTTGACAGACTCTGTTTTATAACCGACACTAAAAGAACGTAGGAAATACAGGAAAATTGTTCTACAATCATCCGATTCTTGGCATTTGGCCATGGCATAATGTCTCAAAGAAAGGCTAATACATTTCTTTCTTAGATCATTACCTTTTTTTTTCTTCTGGAACAAGCATGCATGGGAAGCATCTCCCATAAGCAAGGATTTCATTCAATTGGAGAGTGTGGATGTCTGGGATTTAGCACCATCTGGGAGAGGAACGGCATGTCTTTGGCCATTTATATCTACATTTTAACACCTTCTTTGCTCATCTACCTGTAATGTATCGCTGGGTCTTGTTTGCACCGTTAGCGCTGAGCAGAGTGATTAATCATTCACATGTTAAATGCTATGCAGAAGTGAGAAGACCATGAAATACTTATAAACATAACAATTTAGAATATATATAAGAAAAAGAAAAATACAATTGAGACTTTGATCCCTTGCTAATCATAACCCAGTACAAAGAATTTTTATTTCCACTGATAATGCCCCATCAACACCACAGTCATAACACACCTTGTTTGACTTTACACCATGTAGTGTTATAAGTTAACCCATGCATGTCAGATTCTTCATTGAGAATCCCATCATAAGCAAGTGAAAGCTTATCTTTTAAAAAAGCCAATCGGGTTATACCACATCTCTTGTGGAGCGTAAAGTCAGTATTCTGGATGGAAGAACGCCTCAACTGGGTCTCTGATAGATCCATTGGGTGATCATAGCTGTGTCCCAACAACACCATAGCCTTAACACACCTTGTTTTATTTTTCACCGTGATTTGATTTTTTTGGTTATCCCATGCCAGATCATTCACAGCGAATTCCACCATACGGTGACACACTACTTTTGATGAAGCCAAGCATGGTTTACCACATCTTTGGTGGGGATGAAGTCAGCAGTCTGGATGGAAGAACTCTTCAGTGTGGTCTTCTGAGAGTTCCAATGTGTGGTCACAGCTATCCACTCAAATTGGTGACACTCAAAAGGTTTGAATTACCCATTGAGGATACTTGCTAGAATTCTAGAATTAAAATCCAAGATTAAGCATCTTGCTAGCCTTACTTGTTTCCCCAGCCACCCAGGTTCTTCCTACCCCTGCTTATTTTAAATGAAGCTACTACAAGGAACTGTATTTAGCTACAGTCATGTAGCTTCCTAGATTAGCAAATCTTAATAAAAGATAGTATACATTAATAGAGTGCATTGTATTCTAAAAGCTACCTATAGACATGAGATGATGAGATGACATTCTGAGTGTTCCATACACAAAAAAGAGATCCTGGGGTTCAACTAATTAATTATTTTTTGGCCATCTGCCTAATTAACACTATTTTATGCTAGTCTCGGCAAACCTGTCATGAGGCATTTAAATGTAAACCAGAATTTGCATACAGTCATGGGAACTCTAAAGCCTTGTACACACAATTGGATTAGAAAATACGTCCGTTTGTACGCTCCATCGGACAATTGTCGGATTTTCCATGGACAGATATTGGATGGCAGACTTTAACATTTTTCACGGACAAATGTCTGTTGTTGGAATTTCCGTGGACAAATGTTGGATGGCAGGCTTTAAAATTTTTCACGGACAAATGTCTGTTGTCGGATTTTCCGAGCGTGTGTACACAAGTCCGTCAGGCAAAAGTCCAAAGTACAAACATGCATGCTCAGAAGCAACGACAAGCTGGAAGCGGTCGGGCTTGTAAACTAGCGTTCGCAATGGAGAATTAACATTTGTGACGTGGGAAATTATGAAATCTCGAAATGCAGAGCATATTCTCTTCTTTTTATTTAATGGGATAATAATGAAGCTGCTTTGCTGGTGATATTGATGGAGTTATGGCAAACACATTCAAAGGCTTTTTTTTTGTGATATCAAGAATAATATTATTATGCTTGTTATTTTTTTTTTTTTGGTGCAAGTTACCACAACACCATCATCCCGTAGATTTAAAGATCAAAGATACAACTATGTTGGTGTTAATTTTACATTGTATTTATTATTCTCCACAATTTTTTTATTGTGCATTAAAAAAAGAAAACAAATAAAATTAGACATGCTATCTATAATAGAACTTAACCAAAAAGTGCATTCTACGCATCCAAAAATATAGAAAATATACCAAATCAAATCATTATTCAACCAAAAAATAAAATAACCACATGCATGTGTCCTGCTTCTTAATATAGGGGGTCAACAATGCCAAGAGTTGGTGAAAGCAGGGGTCCGTCATCCGAAGATAATTCTGAAAATCATCTGGATTATTCTCCTGGAGCTCCTGCAGCAAAGGCATATAACATAATTGGTCACGATTAATAAAGCAACCAATTTTTGATCGAAGAAATCCAAGAAATCCTCCTCTACCTGTTCCTGGACTGGACTTGCAATAGCTCCAAGGCCAATAATAAATAACACGTTATCTCCTCTGATTCCGCAACATGGCAGGTTGACAAACGGCTGTTCAGAAACTAACTGAAAAGTGCCAAATGAAAAACATGAATAAACACTCACCAAACTTCTACTAACATGAAATTAGCAGAAGGAGCCCAAAGGGTGGCGTTAAAGAGCTGAAAAACCACGTAGTACATCACTACATTCGTGTTTGTTGGCCGACAATTGTGTGCCGTTTGTATGTAAGACAAGTTTGGGGCCAATGGTCTTTGGACAAAAGTCAGAGGTTTTGTCTGTGGAAAATCTGATTGTGTGTACAAGGCTTAAGGCTTCTTTCACACAGGGGCATCGGCGGAGGCGGTAAAACGCCGCTATTTTTAGCAACGCTTTACTGTCGTTTTTTTCTGAGGTTTTTGGCCACTAGCGGAGTTAAAAGCGAAAAACTCTGCAAAAATAACAGTAAAGCTCTGCTAAAAATAGCCGAAAAAGGGTTAAAAAGACCCGCAAAGCACCACTGGGGCACTTTGCCAGCAGTTTGGCGGCACTGCCCATTCGTTTCAATGGGCAGGGGTGCTTTAGGAATGGTGTATACACCGCTCTTTCACTGTTCCCAAGATGCTGCTTGCAGGAGTTTTTTTAATGTCCCCCCAGTGCATTGCTTCAGTGTGAAGCACTCAGGCTTTCATACTGAGACTGCAGGGGAGCCGTTTTTCAGGCGTTATTTTTTGCCCAAAAGTGCCTGAAAAACGCTTCAGTGTGAATAGGGTCTAAGGTGTTGGTAGCTATCCTCTGTTAGAAAAGGACTTCCATCTCCTTGGAGAATCCCTTAAATGCCTTATGCTAAAATATGCTTTTTGAAGGTAGTATCCTATGCAACCCTTTGAATTCAGTAGTACAATGTGTTGCTGAGACTATGAAATTGTATTGTATGATGTAGGGGGATATCTGAGCTTACATTTTCAAAAAGTTGGCATTTCATACAGTTTGGATGGCTCCTGGAGTACCTTATTTGTACAGTATATATGTTAGCCCTTTCAGTTAAAAAAAAAGAAATGCAAGGAAAAACACACACACACACACATATACATTATTTTACACCCCTCACATTTTTGTAAATATTTTATTATATCTTTTCATGTGACAACACTGAAGAAATTACACTTTGCTACAATGCAAAGTAGTGAGTATACAGCTTGTATAACAGTGTAAATTTGCTGTCCTCTCAAAATAACTCAACACACAACCATTAATGTCTAAACAGCTGGTAACAAAAGTGAGTACACCCCTAAGTGAAAATGTCCAAATTGGGCCCAAAGTATCAATATGTTGTGTGGCCACCATTTTTTTCCAGCACTGCCTTAACCCTCTTGGGCATGGAGTTCACCAGAGCTCCACAGGTTGCCACTGGAGTCCTCTTCCACTCCTCCATGAGGACATCATGGAGATGGTGGATGTTAGAGACCTTGCGCTCCTCCGCCTTCCATTTAAGGATGCCCCACAGATGCTCAATAGGGTTTAGGTCTGCTATTTTAGCAAGGCAGTGGTCATCTTGGAGGTGTGTTTGGGGTCGTTATCATGTTGGAATACTGCCATGCGGCCCAGTTTCTGAAGGGAGGGGATCATGCTCTGCTTCAGTAGTACATGTTAAAGTACATGTTGTCATTCTTGGTTCCCTCAATGAACTGTAGCTTTCCAGTGCTGGCAGCACTCATGCAGCCCCAGACCATGACACTCCCACCAACATGCTTGACTGTAGACAAGACACACTTGTCTTTGTACTCCTCACCTGGTTGCCACCACACACACTCGACACCATCTGAACCAAATAAGCTTATCTTGGTTTCAGCAGACCACAGGACATGGTCCCAGTAATCCATGTCCTTAGCCTGCTTGTCTTCAGCAAGCAGGCATTCTTATGCATGATCTTTAAAAGAGACTTCCTTCTACGATGATAGCCATGCAGACCAATTTGATGCAGTGTGTGGCATATGGTCTGAGCACTGACAGACTGACCCCCCACCCCTTCAACCTCTGCAGCAATCCTGGCAACACTTATATGTCTATTTCCCAAAGACAACTTCTGGATATGATGCTGAGCACGAGCATTCAACTTCTTTGGTTGACCATGGCGAGGCCTGTTCTGAGTAGAACCTGTCCTGTTAAACCACTGTATGGTCTTGGCCACCATGCTGCAGCTCAGTTTCAGTATCTTGGCAATCTTCTTATAGGCTAAGCTATCTTTATGTAGAGCAACAATAATTTTTTTTAGATTCTCAAACAGTTCTTTGCTATGTGGTGCCCTGCTGAACTTCCAGTGACCAGTATAAGAGAGCGATAACACCAAATTTAACACACCTGCGCCCCATTCACAGCAGAGACCTTGTAACACTAATGAGTCACATGACACCGGGGAGAGAAAATGGCTAATTGGGCTATATTTGGACATTTTCACGAAGGGGTGTACTCACTTTTGTTGCCAGCGGTTTAGACATTAATGGCTGTGTGTTGAGTCATTTTGAGAGGACAGCACATTTACACTTTTATACAAGCTGTACACTCACTAATTTACATTGTAGAAAAGTGTAATTTCTTCAGTGTTGTCACATAAAAAGATATAATATAATATTTACAAAAATATGAGTGGTGTACTCACTTTTGTGAGATACTGTATATATATATATATACACTATATTACCAAAAGAATTGGGATACATGGCTTTACACGCACATGAACGTTAATGGCATCCCAGTCTTAGTCCGTAGGGTTCAATATTGAGTTGGCCCATCCTTTTCAGCTATAACAGCTTCAACAGCTGTCCACAAGATTTAGGAGTTTCCACTCTATTTCATACCAAAGGTGTTCTTTCGAGATGAGGTCAGGATTCTTTGCAGGCTAGTCAAGTTACTCCACCCCAAACTTGCTCATCCATGTTTTTATGCACTGGTGCAAAGTCATATATCCCAAACTTTTAACATCTCACAGAGCACTGTTTAATCCATCATCCAAAAATAGAAAGAGTATGGCACAACTGAAAACTTACCAAGACATGGCTGTCCATCTAAACTGACAGGCCGGGCAAGGAGAGCATTAATCAGAAAAGCAGCCAAGAGGTCCATGGTAACTCTAGAAGATCTGCAGAGATCCACAGCTCAGGTGGGAGAATCTGTCCACAATACAACTATTAGGCCGCGTACACACGCGCGGACTGTTCGCCCAACTTTGTCCGCTGAACAGTGTTTGGGCGAACAGTCCGCTCGTGTGTGGGCTTTCAGCGGACAGTTTCAGCGGACAGTTTGACGAACAAGGTTTTACGGAATTTCCGAAAAACTGTCCGCTGAAACCTTGTTTCAGCGAACAGTCCCCTCGTGTGTAGGCTTGTTCGTCAAACTAAGTTCCGCGCATGCTCAGAAAGGATTTACACGCCGAAAGTTATAATGCAGTGTATAGGACGTCGTATTTTTCGTCCCGTCGTACGTGCCGTTCACGTCATCGCGCACGGTTTCAGCAAACTGTTCGTCCGTCGTGTGTGGCCATGTCCGTCCATGCTAATTTTGAGCGGACTGTTTGCCGAAACTGTTTGACGGACAAAGTTGGGCGAACAGTCCGCGCGTGTGTACGCGGCCTTAGTCGTGCACTCCACAAATCTGGCCTTTATGGAAAACATGTGGAAGAAGAGTCTCTGGTCAGATGAGACCAAAATTAAACTTAGACCAAAATTGGCAAAACGCTATGTGTCACAGAAAACTAACACTGCACATCACCCTAAACACACCATTCCCACCATGAAACGTGGTGGTGGCAGCATCATGTTGTGGGGATTCTTTTCTTCAGCAGGGACAGGGAAGCTGGTCAGAGGTGATGGAGCAAAATTCAGGGCAATCTTATAAGAAAACCTGTTAGAGTCTGCACAAGACTTGAGACTGGGGCAGAGGTTCACCTTCCAGCAGGACAGCAACCCTAAACATACAACCAGAGCTACAATGGAATAGTTTAGATCAACACATATTCATGTGTTAGAATAGCCCAGTTAGTCCAGACCTAAATCCAATTGAGAATCTGTGGCAAGACTTGAAAATTGCTGTGTTCGGGCGCTCTCCATCCAATCCGAGAGAGCTTGAGCTATTTTGCAAAGAAGAATGAGCAAAAATGTTACTCTCTAGATGTGCAAAGCTGGTAGAGACATCCCCAAAAAGAGAGTTGTAGCTGTAATTGCCGCAAAAGGTGGTTCTACAAAGTATTGACTCAGGGGGTCTGAATACAAATGCACGCCACACTTTTCACATATTTATATTTATATATTTTTCACATATTTAAAATATGTGAATTTTTAACATGACAAAATGTGGAAAATGTCAAGGGGTATGAATACTTTTTCAAGGCACTATATGTATAATTAAAACATTACATATACCTTTTTTTTTTCTTCTACCTCTTTTTTTCAGCTGCATAAGGAGAGGTGAGACTGGAAACTGTGGATAGGATGGGAGGGTGTCTGTCAGCAGGAGGCAGAGAATGCAATATATTGATGTTCCCAGTGAATGGCTGTGCAGGGATGCATATTAGCACCGGTCTTGGCCATTGGAAAACAGGCAGGCTGTGCCATTTATGAATAACAAAAATGAATCCCGCGCCTCCTAATCAGTGTAACATAATACTAAGCTGCTGCCCCTATACTGGGTGAATAAACCACTAGTGCAATTTGAAAAACATTGTTGGGGAGCGTTAATAACAACATATACTGATGAAAATAAATTAAGTTAAATTATATTAAATAAATTTAAAAAATTAAGTGAATTTACAGTGCAAAAAATTGCAATTTTTCACTGTAAATTCACTTAATTTTTTAATTAATTGAATACAATTTAACTTAATTTATTTTCACCAGTATATGTTGCTATTAGCGCTCCCCATCAACGTTTTTGACCATGTGCTTCCATGCCAGGGGGACTGGCAGGATCACCAGATAATTCCTACAAGTAATATAGACACATATCAAAATATTAAATGTTGGGGCAACACATACTTTAAGTTGCTAATGCTTTTCAGTTAGTAAATGGCACTGAATTTAATGTAACAGTTCTGTCTAATTGTACCTACAATCCAAAAAGCACTTTACAGGTTTACTAGATGTGTATTTCCTGAAGCTTGCACTGTGTACATTTTCTTTCTCTATGACCAATCACATTCAAACTTCCCAAAACGAATGAATCTAAATAGTGGTTGAGAAAAATTTCATAGTATTGATTTTTTTTCTTTACACTTTAGTTTTGCTGTTTGTGAAAGTCTGCCGTGGGTGTGTTTAAAAAAAAAAGTACCTTTCCTGCATGCATAGTATAGTTGCATAGTTAGTAAGGTTGAATAAAGACACCAGTCCATCTAGCTCAACCTGAGTGAGTGTCTACAATTGTCCCTATCCCTGTACATTGCACACTCACAATGGTCCCTACCCTCAAGGAGCCCACAATCCAAGGTCCCCATTCATATACTAGGGCCAATTTTCGGACAGAAGCCAATTAACCTACCTGCATGTCTTTGGAGTGCATGAATATCAGGGTTCTCAAATCACCAGGTTATTGACAAAAGGGAGCGGAAGGCATTGGTGCACTATGGGGGTACAAGAATGGTTGTAATAGGTTCCTTCTCAGTGTAAATCTATGAAGAGCTCTGGATGAGGGTTAGAAAACCCAAAAACATGCTGTGTTAGAGCAAACAGGGTTAGGGTTTAGCCCCATACACACTATCAGGTTTTCTGCTGATTTTTGTCTTCAGATTTACCAAAACCATGTAGTAGAAGGGCCTGCCTGACTGGATACACATTGAAACTCCTGAGGTTTGAGCTCATATTATATGGTTTTGGTAAATCTGAAGACAAAAATCTGCAAAAAAATCTGATAGTGTGTATGGGGCTTTATATAGGGAGATGGTGTTGAGGGTTATTATAAGTGTTAGGTTCAAATCTGTAGGTAAAACATTTTCCTATAAATATTGCACAGCAAGCAAGGACATTTTTTTTGAAGATTGTTATACTAATTACACTTTTACAGACACTTTGTTAGCAATATTGACCTTTCTATAAACTACTAAGATATTAAAAGTTGGACTGTGAGCAAACATATAAAAACCCCAGTAAATTCAGCCAGATACATTTTAAATAAAAACCCATTAAAGAGCTTCAGATTCTAACAAAAAATACCAAATAAAAAGGCAGGCATTGTCCCCACAATAATATCTTTCTGTTGCTAGATGTCACCAGCTTGCCAGACTGAATGATGGGCAGCATTGTTCAACCACTTCCTCCGCACCCAGGCTGTCATTAGCCCGCCTCCTGGGGGTTATTCTGGCCTGTGCTCAGTACACTACTGAACTGCATTCAGACATCATTTTAAAGACAGAGTTTATGTACTGTATACTTTTAATTACAACAGGTTTAAGTACCTAAATCAACTTTTTGTAATCCCTGTACAGCAGCACTCAGCCTGGGAGAGGATATAAATCTTGGAACAGGCCGAACACAATTACAAATCATTTGGCTGGCAAAACAGGAGGGCTGTCTTACTGAGCGGGCACCCCTAGGCACTGGCCAGGGGCCACAGGTTCACCCGGGGCCCCATCAGAGCCAGACAAATAGAAGAAGCAGTGGGACAAGGGAGTCAGGCTTAGCAGGCACAGGAGGGGGGTACAGCCCATACACTAAAGACCCGAGCGTCTAGAAAGGCTCGGCTGTCTGGCAAGGATGGGAGAAGGCTGGAGGGGGTGCAGGAGAGCTCCGTGGCTGCGCTGGATTTTGGAATGTGTGTGAAAGTCATTGAGCTGACATTGGGCCCTTTGCTGCCCCCCTCTGTTAAATTCCAGCATGTGCACCCCTCATGTGTCCTGCACAAGAGCTGGGAGTAGGACAAGGAACACCACCTAACAAGTAAGGGATGTTCTACCAGTAAGGGGGGGATGGTTGTGTGTGTGTCTGTGTACGTGTGTGTGTGTGTGTGTCTGTGTACATGTGTGTTTCTGTGTACATGAGTGTGTCTGTGTAAATGTGTGTGTCTGTGTACATGTGTGTGTGCCTGTGTGTGTCTGTGTACATGTGTGTGTGTGTGTGTGTGCCTGTGTACATATATGTGTGTGTGTCTGTGTACGTGTGTGTGTGTACATGTGTGTGCCTGTATCTATGTACATGTGTATGTGTGTGTGTCATATATACACATGTTAGGGTGGCTACGAGCATACAGGTGTGAGGTGCGTAAATTGGGCATACTTGTAGGGGTCCCATAGCATTACTTTGCCCAGGGGCCCATGATGTTATTAAGATGGTTCTGCAAAACAGGTCCAGTATTTGTATTCCAACTGTGTATTTAACTGTTTGGTTGTAATGCCTTGGTACAGTCTGCATTGTATGTATCCTAGTAATACAATAATATCAATATTCTCTAATTTTATATTTGCAAAAAGGACTGGACACATTTTAGTTTTTTTTTCATGAATGCATATCAACACAGCTGACATTACACAACTCAACAGACCCCATCTGCTCTTGAAACCACTTAGAAAACTCAGGGCGCTATATACAGATTCAAGTGATAGTCTGTAAGGGGTTGTAGCTCCAGATGTCATTGCCAGAACAGAAGGGTGAATTAAAAATGTTCACTGTCACTGTGTGTTAGCATGGGCATGAAGTCTTTTCAGTATAGCAAGACATTACTAGTTTGTTTATCTTGAGGCTCCATATACAATCTCCAGGCTCTGCCAAAGTACACAGCACAGGGAGCAATACATAACCAGCATGAGACTATACTGATAGATTGCTTTTTAAAGTCCAATTTCAACCCAAAATTTTATTTTAGTTTTGGACACAGTGGGGAAGGCCGACAGCTTGTTATTGCTGTTTATGATCCTACTGGAGATTTAGATTCACTCCTTTGTGTCATTAGAACACAAAAAATCTAAGAAACAAGGGGAACAGGTGTCCTTGGGACAGTAGAATACAGGCAGCAATAAAAACACATTTTTTTTCAAAGTTCTTTCCTCTTTTGCCCACCACTAGACATGGTATCCAAGTGATCTCACCAATAGGTGTTTATGGAAAAGGCAACTTCATCCTAATATTATGAATTTTGGGCCATGGGGAAAAAAGAGAGGAAACGGGGTCAGGGAGGATTTTATTAGTATCATCAAAAGCATTCCAATCGCATCATTTAAATAGTCTTTATTATATTATAGGAATAAGAAAAAAATATATAAACATACACAAATACAGTACAAAGAGATCAAAAATAAAAATAACCCATTATAGAGGCGCAACTGTAACTATAGTGTTTTACCCATGCATTTAAGCACAACCCATAGTTTAGTTGGTGTGTACAGTTAGCCAGTGATCAACATGTTTCACAGTTCCAACCACTTCCTCAGGCGTTACAAATAAAAAAAAAAATAATAAAAATAATTTTTTGAACTCCTGAGGAAGCAGTTCAAACCACAAAACATGTTGAACTGGCTCACTATACGCACTAACTAAACTATATGATGTGCTTAATAGCATGGGTAAAAAGCTATAGTTACAGTTCCCAAACTATATATATATATATATAATATGTATGTATATATATATATATATATATATATATATATATATATATGTATATATATATATATATGTATATATATATATGTATATATATATATATATATATATATATATATATATATTTATTTATATATATATATATATATATATATATATATATATATATATATATATATATATATATATATATATTATATATATATATATATATATATATATATATATATATATATATATATATATATATAAATATATATATAATCGATCAGTCCTGATGCACTGATGGCCTAACTCATTTCTTGATGCAGGAAAATGCCAGGACAATACAAATATCCCCAAAATGACCCCTTTTGGAAAGTAGGCAGTTCAGGGTATTTAGTAAAAGGCATGGTGAGCTTTTTGAAGTTGTAATTTTTTGTCACAATTTTTATTACATACTATCACCAGCGCAGCACATTTTACATACAATGACCAGAGCAATACAGTGTTACCATAATAACACTGTGCTACTCTGGGGAGGTAATCAGGAATTTTGCTTATAACTGAATTTTAAAGTTATAAGCAGCCATTTTTTCTGAACGAAAACTACTCATTCAGTGTTTAGTATTGTGATTAGCTGTGATTATCCACAGTTAATCACATGATACAGGTGGGCTGTGATTGGCCCTGTCTGTACTATGTGATGAATGTGACCAATCACAGAGCTCATAACAATAGAGCATAATGAAAGGCATGTAATGAAAGGGCTTTCATTGTGTACAACTGTCATGTGATCTGCTGTGATTGGCCACAGTGGTCACATGGTACAAGCAGTGGACCGGTACAGTGATCTGTCATCGGCCATGTCTGGTAGACATGGTGGTGTCACATCACGCCAGAGTGCAGCTCATGGGGCATGCATGAGGCATGATCCTGAGAGGACATTGTATGACATCCTCCCAGAACAACAGTGCTCCAGCTTACTACAATAGGCCGGGCAGGAAGGTGTAAAACATTTAAAGTGGAGCTGCACTCTCTCCATCAACAGTGACTATTGTTAATCCTATTATTGACTAGCGTTAGTATAGAAAAGTTTTTTTTTTTTTACCTCACATTTAGTTACTTTCTGGTTTCCAGGAAAATGAGGTCATGCATTCTAGGAGTCTTCAGGAGGAAAGGAGAGGTTTTCTCAGCTAAGCACACTCTCCTGCCCGCATTCTGAAACTAAGGGTAGATGGCTTCCAGGAAGTAAATTCTACACTAAACATCTGCCCTTACTGAAGATGGCCAAATGCTTGGGGATGTTTTTCAGAGTAATTTATCACCCAGATAAAGCATGGAGACATGGATGGATGGGGGGGCTTGCTCTGAATATTAAAAATGAATTAAATGGCGTGTTTGGTTTGTGGTGCTCAGATGCTGTATAGTTCCACTTTAACCATTTCTCCTTTCACTTGGTGGTCTATATAGTAAAAAAAAATATCTTCTGTAGCCTGATGTGGACATACATGAGTTGGCCTGTTTTATTGAATTTTTATGGTTTACTTCAAACAATTAAACTCTGGAGGCTTCCCCATGCATGAGAACAGTATCATCACAGTACCCGGACCCCATGCTGCAGACTTTGTATTACAAGATTAAACTGAATCCAGTGCCTCCAACACACAACTCCTTAAGGGGAACCTTTTCCCCCTGCATTCAAAAATCCTACATCTCCAAAATTCCTTTACTTACACATTAAACACTTCCTAATTTAATGAGGCACTAGTGAGGTAGATTTGATTTGACAGATTCCACATTGGAATCCTATGTTACCAATTCATTCCAGGAAGATCTTCTACATGGGTGGCATGTAGAAAGAGTGGGTAGAATGCTAACTGCACAGGCATCATTATGTAGGGGCATTATGTAGGGGCATGAACTATTCCAAGAAGTAAAAGGGAAAGGGAATCCTCTGTCTTCTGCAGGTTAAATATGTATTTTTAGATTGTTGTTTTACAACATTTTTCTAACGGCTTCTGGACCAGCCGCCGCAGTTATACTGTGGCAGGTTAGCTCTCCTGGGCAAGCCGTCGTAACTATACATCAACTCTTTAACCACTTGCCGACCAGCCGCCATCATTTTACTGTGGCAGGTCTGCGCAATCCCGCGAACCGTCATAGCTATAAGTCAGTTCATAGGGCCGGGATAGCAGGCGCATGCGCCCGCTGCACAGCGGGGGTGCCGATGTTCCCGGCCGATGGTCACGATGACACACACTTGTTCTGTTCTGGGAGGAGTGACAGATCGTGTGTTCCTATTAGCTAGGAACCATGATCCGTCACTTCCTCTAGTCAGTCCCCTCCCCCTTCAGTTAGAAACACACACTAGGGAATACAGTTAACTCCTTGCTCGTCCCCTAGTGTTATCCCCTTCCCTGCCAGTGACATGTTTACAGTAATCGGTGCATTTTTATAGCACTGATCACTGTATAAATGCCAAAGGTCAAAAATGTCCAATGTGTCCGCCATAATGTCACAGTCCCAATAAAAATCATAGATTGCCACCATTACTAGTAAAAAAACTAATAATAAAAATGCTATAAATCTATCCCCTATTGTAGACGCTATATCTTTTGTGCAAACCAATCAATATACTCTTACTGTGATTTTTTTTACTAAAAATATGTAGAAGAATACATATCAGCCTAAACTGAGAAAAAATGTGCTTTTTTTAAAAAAAAAATGGGGATATTTATTTTAGTAAAAAGTACAAAATATTGTGTGTTTTTCAAAATTGTCACTTTTTTGTTTATAGCGCAAAAAATATAAACCACAAATACCACCAAAAGAAAGCTCTATTTGTGGGGAAAAAAGGACATCAATTTTGTTTGGGAACAGAGTTGCATGACTGCACAATTGTCTGTTAAAACGATGCAGTGCCGAATCGCAAAAAATGGCCCAGTCATTTAGCAGCCAAATCTGTTGGCGCTGAAGTGGTTAAGACGCTGTTGGAGGCGCGCATTCGCCCACAGCATGTCCCTGGAGCCAATGCCAGTGCCCAGCAGGCGCAATGACCACCTGGCACCCGCAATCGCTCGTGACAAAGTGAGAACTGGGATCTGTGTGTGTAAATACACAGATCCCGGTTCTGTCAGGGGAGAGGAGACCGATTCTGTGTTAATGCTACGTATGAACACCGATCAGTATCCTCCCCTAGTCAGTCCCATCCCCCCACAGTTAGAACACACCTAGGGAACACAGTTAACCCCTTGTTACCCCACTAGTATTAACCCCTTCCCTGCCCATGACATGTATACAGTAATCAGTGCATTTTTATAGCAGTGATCACTGTATAACTGTCACTGGTCCTAAAAATGTGTCACAAGTGTCCAATTTGTCAGCCGCAATATTGTAGTACCACAAAAAATCGCAGATCGCCACCATTACTATTAAAATAAATAAATAATAATAATGCCATAAATCTATCCCCTATTTTGTAAGCACTATAACTTTTGCGCAAACCAATCAAAATACGATTTTTTTTTTACCAAAAATATGTCGAAAAATACATATCGGCTTAAACTGAGGAAAAATTTTTTTTTTTTTTTAAATTGGGATATTTACCGTATTTTTCGGACTATAAGGCGCACGTAAAAGCCTAAATTTTCTCCCAAAAACGACCGTGCGCCTTATAGTCCGGTGCGCCTTATATATGACCTGTTGACATCGCTGGAGTTCTTTGTTAACAGTATCTGTCATCTTGACGTAAACCTTCGGACTATAAGGCGCACGTAAAAGCCTAAATTTTCTCCCAAAATCGACCGTGCGCCTTATAGTCCGATGCGCTTTATATATATGGAAATATCCATTTTATCAGCCGGTCGTTGCTAGTGCGCCTTATAATCCGGTGCGCCTTATAGTCCGATGCGCCTTATATATGGAAATATCCATTTTATCAGCCGGTCGTTGCTAGTGCGCCTTATAATCCGGTGCGCCTTATAGTCCGAAAAATACGCTATAGCAAAAAGTAAAAGAAATTGGGGTTATTTACGAAAGGCAAATCCACTTTGCACTACAATTTGGGTGGATCTGAAAATGAGGAGGAGCTCTGCTGATCATCCAATCATGTTCAAGTTGAAATGCTGTTTTTTTATTTTCCTTGCATGTCCCCCTCAGATCTACAGGGACTGCACTTCCAAATGCACTTTCAAGAGCACTTGCAGTGCACTTGTAGTGTAAAGTGGATTTGCGTAAATAACCCTAATTTTTTTTTCAAAATTTACCCTGTTCTTTTGTTTATAGTGCAAAAAATAATAACCGCAAAGGTGATCAAATACCTCCAAAAGAAAGCTATTTGTGGGAAAAAAAGGACATAAAGTTTGTTTGGGTACAGCGTCGCATAATCGTGCAATTGTCAGTTAAAACTGTCTGGTCAGGAAGGGGGTAAATACTTCCGGGGGGTGAAGTGTTCACAACAAGCACGTTACACTCGTGTGAAATGCGTCAACTGTAATTCCTGTAGCTTGCCTTGCTTTTGAATAAAGGTTTCATCAAGCATATTTTGGTTCCGGTGTGCATCCACTTTGTTTTCTTTCCTACTTGTTGGGGATGGTGGTGACCCGGGGTCTGTACCTGGAGTCTATTTGCTCTTCTAGCTGCCTGGGGCGGTGTGTTCTCTCTTGTTTTGGCTGAGGGTAGACATACCCAAACCACATGATCCAGAAGTGGAGAAACTGCTGGAGGTTCAGGGAAGCTTTGCATTGAGAGTTTCTGCAGGGACTGGTTTGGTTTGACAGCTTTTGTTTCCGCCTGCCTGCTACTACTGATAGATTTGCTTTATTGTGTTCACTCACCTAACAATCTGGCTGCTTGACTAAAGCCGGCTATACACCAGTAGAATTTTGTTTGAGCGCTCATACATAAATTCTGGAAAATCATTTATGAAAGCATTTGATCATGCTATTTTTATTATTATTATTTTTTTATTTTATTTATGTTAGCTGTATGTTTTGTTGATTGTAATTATGTAGCATTTTGAGATCTTTTGATGGAAAGTGCGTTATAAATAAAATGTATTATTATTATTATTATTATTATTATTATCAAGTCCACTCATTTTGTTCAAAAGCCCTTTAAAATTATTGCCTACATTTTTTTATTTTCTTCCACTATCTGGGATAACATGGCTTAACAATTTATGATAACTTCAGGAATGGCATGTGGGCATAAGATCAAATCTTAAATATCTTGATGTTCAAAAGCAGTGTCAAAGTTCTGAACTGCATGAGGAACTGCATAGTGTTCCTAAAAGGACCTCTTTGTCCCTACAATTTTTTCCATCTGATTTGCAGGTATTTATTCATTTAGGTCATTGTCACCAATCGTATGCATAGGGTGTTTTTTGGAAAGTTGGATCTTCAGCAGAAAACTTACTTTATGCATTTTCAACCACAATTCCTTCATATCTTGTCCCTAGTTATGTCCTGTTTCTTTTACCAAAGTGTTTGGTAAAAGTGTTTCATATTCTACAATGTTAAGCAATGCATTTGCATCATTTACAGTAAATACATTATAATACTGAAAAAAATAGAATTAAAAAAATCAAACATAAGATGGCCATACGTAGCCTGAGCCATGCAAGCAGTTCAAGAGATTTGAAAATACTTTGCAATGATCTGGTCAGGTATGTGTTAAAAAAACGTGATAAGGAGAGCCTCTAAATACATTTTCTTATTAGATACCAATATTTTGTTCCTGGCTTAAATGAGGAAAGAATGCTATTCTGGGACTGAGATCTGACCATCGATGACCATTCATAGACGTTGAAAACAAACTTTCATTAGGCTTCAATAATAGTGATAGGTTTAGTGTCCAATTAACTTTACAGTAAAACTTAGCCAATGTGTTCACCCTGTGGCCACAATGTAATTAGCATTGAGTACTGTCCATTCTCTGAAATGATTGTTGTCTGAAGACACTTCTACAATGGACTCAAGCAGGGATTGCAAGCATGAAAGCGTTAAGTGTCAAATGCCCTTGTTTGCACAACTAGAGCTTCTCAAGAATAGATGGAAGAAATGAGAATGTGGCAGCGAGAACAAGAGACTGACAGAGTATAACTATGCAAAAGAGCCAGTAGGATTCACCCATGTAAATGTCAAGCTAAAAAGGAACATAGAAATGTGAAAGGAAAGATTGTGAGGAAAAAAAAACATAGGAAGTGCAAGATGAAAGTAATCAATGAGCTTGACATGCTTCATACAGGGTGCAAAGAGGACAATTCACCTTCTAGGTGTACCAAATGGCAAACCCCAAGTCAAGTCATATACTTTACATGTATAGGATAATTAGAAAATTGTTATTAACTTGGGTCAACACTCAGCATTGCAATTAATGTGTCTGGAGAGTATTAAAATTGCCCCATGTTTTATCTTCTTATTAAGATAGTAGTAAAAAACACACATGCAGAATATACATTTTTTATTATTAAGGGGCAATCATCTGTAGCAGTAATTCATCAGGGTAATTCAAAACAGCCCTAACAACAGATTTTTGGTGGCAGTTCCTTTAAGAACCCCCTGCACCTAATTCAGGCAGGCATTTGCACCAGTGTCGGTAACATTACTGACATGTATGGCAAATTCAGGTAGTTCCACCACTTTAAAGCCTTGCACAAACGATCGGATTGTTGGCCAACAAAACCATAGACTTTTGTCCGAAGGGCGTTTGCCCAAACTTGTCTTGCATACAAACGGCAAGGAATAATCGGACAAAAAATATGAAAGTAGAGACGTACTACGGTGTTTTCCAGATCTTTAGCGCCACCCTTTGGGCTCCTTCTGCTAATTTCGTGTTAGTAGAAGTTTGGTGAGTGTTGATTTGCGCTTTTAATTTTGTGCTTTTCATTTCTCGCTTTTCATTTGGCGCTTTTCAGTTCCTTTCTGAATGGCCGTTCATCAACCAGCCATGTTGCCGAATAGGAGGAGATAATATTTTATTTATTATTGGCCTTGGAGTTATTGCTTTGACATTCTTTTTTTGGTTGAATAATGATTTCATTTGGTGTATTTTCTATATTTTTGGATGCATAGAATGCACTTTTTGGTTAAGTTCTATTGGCATATAGCATGCTTAATTGTATTTGTTTTATGTGTTTTACTTCAAATGACAGTTTGGGAAGTAGGCAGTTACATTTAAAAAAATACAATGTAAAATTGACAAGGGACACCAACATAGTTGTATGTTAAAAACTAGGAGATAATGGTGTTGTGGTAACTTGCCCAAATATAAAAAACCCATAATAATATTATTATTGATATCACTAGAAAAAAAAGCCTTTGAAAATTAGTTTGCAATAACTCCATCAGGATCACCAGCAAAGCAACTTCATAATTATCTCGTTAAAGAAGAAGAGAATGTGCGCTGCATTTTGAGATTTCAGAATTTGCCACGTCACAAATGTCAATTCTCCTTTACGAACGCTAGGTTACAAGACCAACCTTTTCTGGCTCGTCCTTGCTTCCAAGCATGCGTGTTTGTACTTTGGACTTTTGTCCGACAGACTTGTGTACACACACTCGGAAAATCAGAAAACAGACATTTGTCTACGGTAAAATTTTAAAACCTGCCATCCAACATTTGTCCCCGGAAAATCCGACAACAATTGTCCGATGGAGCGTACACACTGTCGGATTTTCCGCCAACAGCCTGTCATCACACATTTCCCGTCGGAAAATCCGATCGTATGTATGAGGCTTTAGTGTCCATCACTAGCAGCAACAAATTCTTAACCACTTGGCCTCAGGAATGTTTTACCCCCTTCTTGACCGGAGAGTTTTTAAGCTATTCAGCGCTGTGCTACTTTAACTGGCAATTGAGCGATAATGCAACACTTTACTGAAATTAAATTTTTTTATTTATTTTTTTCCACACAAATCAAGCTTTTTTTTGGTGGTATTTGATTACCGCTGAGTTTTTTATATTTTGCAATATAAATGAAAAAAGACCAAACATTTTGAAAAAAAACCCAATATTTTTTGCTTTCTGTTATAAAACATATCCAATAAAAAATAAAAAATCTAATCTCTTCATAAATTTAGGCCAAAATGAAAAAAAATTCTGCTTTGTGTCTTTGGTAAAAGAAAAAATATCCAAATAAGCGTATAGTAATTGGTTTGTGCAAAAGTTTAGTATCTACAAAACTATGGTATATATACTGGAATTTACACAGCTATGGGCACTATACTATAATTGCAGTGATCAGCCACTTATAGTGGGACTGTGACAGTGTGGCGGATAATCTGGCACTAGCTGATGCTGGCTGGGAGGTACACTAACTGACTGACACTGACTTTCAAGAGTGACACTGATACACTGATCAGTGCTAATACTGTACACTGACACTGTGCTATTGACACTGGCTGGGAAGGGGTTAACATCTAGGGGCAATTAAAGGGTTAACTGTGTTCCTAAGCCCTTGTACACACGGTCGGACATTCCGACAACCAAATCCGTCGGATTTTGTCTGACGGATTTTGTCGGAAACTGTTGCATACACACAGTCGGACAAAGTTGTCAGAAAATCCGATCGTACTTAACGTGATGGCATTATTTCGTTAGGACGGGACTACGTTCAGGTTAGTAGCCAATAGCTTCAGTCTAGGAATTTGATCTGAGCATGCCTGGCACTTTGTCCGATCGGAATTCTCTACACATGATCGGGCAAAGTCCGATCGGATCATGTTGTCGGAAAATTTTATAGCCCAGCTGGAAAACTTGGTCCATCAGATATTCCGACGGAAACAGTCCGATGGAGCCCACACAATGTCGGATTATCCGACAACACGGTCCTATCGGACATTGTCCATCAGAATATCCGACCGTGTGTACAAGGGCTAAGAATGTGTAAAGTGTGCTCCTTTTACTTAACTATCTGGCTGTCTTTTCTCCCCGCTTTGCAGAGGGAAGAAACCGTCAGTTTGCTGTTCACAGTGCCCAGAGTTCTGTGTTTTTGCAAACATAGGACTCTGTGTGTGATTGGCCACAGCCAATCAGCTGATTTCAGTCAAAATCACTGGCTAAAATCAGCTGCCAAACTTGTGCTGTGTCCAATAATTTCCACAGGTTGGCAGGGTGCATTCACAAGTGTGCCCCAAACCTAGAAGAAAGGCCAGGACATACACGTATGTTGCCTGGCCTGCAACTGCCACCCGCAGTACAACTACTGTGGCGGGCGTGAGGTAATTAAAGAATTACCGCCAGATCTCAGATTGGGAAACTGGGGTAAATAAGCCCAACTGGGAAGCGCTCATGAATGTAACAGCTTCCTGCACAGGGCTGTATCCTCAGCCCCTTTAAGCCATTGGACCAAAGATTTTCCAACCAAAAGCTAAATATAATAAACAAAATATAAACAAAGATGATGGGCATTCCCAAATATGGCAATGCTCATACTTAGGAAATGATTTGTCATTGGGTTGGCAGAGCCTGAAAGGAACCTGAGAGAGTAGTTCCCCATCAAGTCCACTTTACTTTTGATTAACACTGCAGCATGAGGAATCAAAAGCCGTTAATGGACTGAATAGCGGCTATGGCTGTCTTGTGTTGTCAATTAAAAGCAGAGTGAACCTGATGGGGAAACGAATCTCTCAGTTCTCTATCAGACTCTGCCTACCCCTAGTACAAATCTCCCCAGCCATGCACCTGTCAGAGAGCATTGAAGAAGGAAGGTGTCCAGTCTCTGACATGTACATGAATCGAGGGCAAGCACTGACACTTTTGGTGCTGTGTCTCAAATTCATTCTATAGGGTGCCTATGACACTTTTTATGAATTACTCAGAGTGTACTTATCTCTTAAACTATTAGGGCTCCTTTACATGAGTAGTGTTCTTTACTGCTTCCTTGAAAAACAATCTGTGGTAGCTCAATGGCTGCCAGGCATGCAGGAAGCGATACTGCCGTCTCCTGAATGTCTTTTTTATTTTTAGTTGAAAGGGAATATTCTACTGACATACTGTGCCATAACTGCAAGCCAAATTCACTTGAATGGATTGCATTTGATGTGGTGCTGCCTGCCAATTGCAACCTATTGTGTACATTTTACCCCACTACAGCCACATCAGTATCTACGAGCAGGGGGCGGACTGACCATTTGGCTACTTGAGTACTGCCTGAGGGCCCCGGGCCACTAGGGGGCCCCATCAGGGTTGCCAGCCTCAGTAAAACCAGGGACAGTATGTAAAAATCTGTGTTGTTTTTTTTTACACCTGTCTCTGAAATGTCCCTTACTGACATCCTTTTTGTCTAAAAATCCAGAGATTATAGCTGCCCCAACTCTCCAGTACCTTCTCAGCCAATAGAAATATGTCTGTGTATACTGTACAAGTATGTGTATACTGTGGGATTGTATACTGTGTGTGTATACTGTGTGGCCCCATAATCTCCTATTGCCCGGGGCCCCATGAGTTGTCAGTCCGCCCCTGTCTTCTAGCATGGTCATTCCAAGCCAGTGACAAGGCAGTGGGGGGGGGGGTGGGCGAGACATAGCTGCGCTGTGTGTGTCAATAGATGCACACAGTATGGCTCAGGTTTGAGCCTGCATGAGTGCTCCCATAGCAAGCAGCTTGCTATGGGGGCAGGAGGAAGGCAGGAGGAGCCAGGAGCGCCGGTGTGGGATCCCAGAAGAGGAGAATCAGGGCTGCTATGTGCAAGATTATTGCACAGAGCAGGTTAGAATAACGTTTTTTTTTTTAAGCGGAGGTCTATCCCCCACTGAAAAAATTCAAAGCCAGCAGCTGCACATACTGCAGCTGCTGACTTTTAAAAATCGGACACTTACCTGTCCTGGGGTCCAGTGATGTTGGCACCGCAGCTGATGTTTACATCAGCTGTTGGGTGCATGCCGCCTCTATTGCAAGTAAGGCTTCACGTCAGGAAACCTACTGCGCATGCGCTCCTCTCTGCTCCTCTCTCCTACTGGCCCGGCAGCTGAGGAAGAAAGAGGGAGCCTGGGTGGCGATGTTAATAGCCCCGGCTAAGGCTCCCTGAAGTGGGAACAGGATACTTGTGAAAGACTGGTATCCTGCCCCCCCTACCCCCAAAGGGTGCCAAATGTGGCACCTGAGGGGGGAAGGAGTACAACGAGTGGAAGTTCCACTTTCTGGTGGAACGCCGCTTTAAAGAACCTTTACAATCACTTTAAATACTTGGCTCAAGTTCCCTTAAAATAAAAAAAAGATAAATTATCTTTACTGTGATCTATTTATGGGGTGTTGTGACCTCATGCCAACTGAAGCTGACAATTTTCTCTGTTCTATTACTGTCTTTATTCTATTACTAGTTCATATGCACCCCATTACCATCCTATTGGAAGGCTATTGTATTAGGAATCAGAACATTACATTATAATAAAGCTGGTTTTATACAGTATATTACACTCTTTCAGCTGCTATGGTATCCTTTATTTTTTAACATTCTGGAACACAAAAGAAAAAGAAAAAAAAAAGAAGGAAATTAAGTAACAAAGCAAAATGTAAAAGACTTAAAGAAAAAAAAAAGTCAGACATGAGGAATAAAGCTTCTGATTAATTTCCATCTCCTCTCTGTTCTCTCTTGTAACCTCTGTAGCCTCCAGAGAGGTGCTAAGTACCTGCCCTGCTCGGCTCCCCACTGCATCCACTAACACAGACCTGATGTGCCTGTGGAATTAAGATTTCTGTTTTTGACCTGGATCATTTCTGCAGAGGAGGACCAACCCTGGTCTCTCCAGGCTCACCTTTATTTCTGCAGACACTGCTGTTACTGTAATTCTTTTAGAAAAGTTATTTGCGCAGAGACAAGCTGTACCCAAGACAAATATGATGCTGTCTGCAGCAAGCCAATTTATTTCTAGATTTACTTAAACTATATGATAAAACAATATCATGATTAAGGTATACGTAAACCCCCTATTTATGTTTTAGCATGCTTGGCATCATGCCACACTTACTACCATTTTTTTTTTTTTGTATAGCATATATGTACCCCTACCTTGTCAAGCAACTGATTCATTTTAAAATAGCAATGAAAGGCAAAACATTTGTGAATATATATAAAAAAAACAATATAAATCCTTTTTTTTTTTGTATAAGTGATTACATAACCTCTGTTCAGCATTACACTGATCTTTTTGTTGAATGGCTGTGTAGGTAGGGGGCATCTCAGCACAGGTCTTGGGCATTGGAGGACAGACAGGCTCCCAGCACAGCCAAAAAACGTACTACGCTGAGATTGATGTGCTCACATGCCTAGCGTGGTTTGAAATAGCAAAGCAGAGTAAATGGCATGATCACCAGGTATTTCACACAAAGAAAGCAATACAAAGAAAACAGGATATGTTGTGATACAAATACATGTTATAACAGGCACATATAAGGAATAAGAAATGTTGGGGTAACATATTCTTTAAGCAAATCTTTTTTTGTGGATTGTTTCCAAAGTTTCATACCTGGAAATCCTAGCAGTAAGGGCTGATTCACACTGGTCTGACATGTGCTCTGACTTCCAGAGCATAAGTTGCATGACATGTCAAAATCAATGGTTCCCTATGAGAGCCATGTTAACTCCTCTGACTTGTGTCGGTCCAACTTTGAAAACGCTCCCTGCACTACTTTCGTCGGACTTTAGAACGATTTCAGCCCATTGATTTGAATGTAAGTCGCATCCAAGTTGGCTCATCATCCTAACTGATTTGACTTGAGGCATGCGACTTGTGCCCTGAGGATCTTGAAGGCGAACTCCAAAAAAAACGGCATGGGATCCCCCTCAGATCCATACCTGGCCCTTGGTGTCCGGTCTGGATCTAGAAGGAGAACATCACACCAAAATAAAACAAAAACCGGTGTGGAGTCCCCCCCAAGATCATACCAGACCCTTCAGTCTGATTTGGATCTTGAGGGGCGACCCCACACCAAAATAAATAATAAAAACAGCGTAGGGGCCCCCCAAATCCATACCAGACCCTTATCCAAGTATGCAGCCCGGCAGGTCAGGAAAGGAGGGGGACGAGCGAGCAATCCTCCCCTGGACAATACCAGGACGCAAGCCCTCAAAATGGTGGGGTGGGATCTTTGAGGCAGGAGGGGGCTCTGCTTCCCCACCCAAAAGCACCTTGTCCCCCTTTTCTGATCTGCCAGGCTGTATACACAAATAAGGGTCTGGTATGGATTATGATTTCACTTGAGGCATGCGACTTGTGCCCTGAGGATCTTGAAGGGGAACCTACAATAAAAAATAAAAAAAATGCCATGGGGCCCCCCTCAGATCCATACCTGGCCCTTTGTGTCCGATCTGGATCTAGAAGGGGAACACCACACCAAAATAAAACAAAAACCGGTGTGGGATCCCCCCCAAGATCATACCAGACCCTTCAGTCTGATATGGATCTTGAGGGGAGACCCCACGCCAAAATAAATAATAAAAACAGCGTAGGGGCCCCCCAAATCCATACCAGACCCTTATCCAAGTAGGCAGCCTGACAGGTCAGGAACGGAGGGGGATGAGCGAGCACCCCCTCCCCTGGACAATACCAGGCCACAAGCCCTCAACATGGGGGGGTGGGATCTTTGAGGCAGGAGGGGGCTCTGCTTCCCCACCCCAAAGCACCTTGTCCCCATGTTCATGGCATTAGGCCTGGTATGGTCCAAGAAGGGAGCGCCCCCACTTTTCCTGATCTGCCAGGCTGTATACTCAGATAAGTGTCTGGTATGGATTATGGGGTGGGAGCCCCCCATACCATTTTTTTCTTATATTGTCATGGAGATTTCCCTCAAGATTAATACCAGACTCAAAGTTGGGTCCCATTCCTGAAAGTCGGACATGAAGTCACAGGGCAAAGTCATGCATCTTCCATGTTGGAACAGTGTGAACATAGCCTAACAGGACTTCCTGTTGCAAGCTGACAACGCTAAGCAGAAAACTTCAAACAAAAAATTTGAGACTCAGCGCTAGACCTGCAGGCTGGAATTAATGTGTGGAGTATTGATAGTCAGAAATGCTAGTCCCAATAAATAAAAGTTAATTTTAAATAATCCATATATAAAAATGGAAATTCTCCTTCAACAATTGCTGGAGGTGGTGAGGCTGCTTTCAACATGGACTGGGAACCCAATGGCTTTCAAAACAAAATAGCAGGGAAAGGGGGAGAGAGAAGTGCCAAGCCATCTATAATGCAGTAAAGTTTATTAGTTAAATTACAATTTGTAAAAGAAAGTATTGCAGTCGTAGGGTTTCCAGTTAAGGCAGGCATGTCATGGAGGCTGATGAAGGAGGCTCTGAGGCGTGGCTGTGCCTCCAAAATACGTTCCTATTGGCTAGAATTCTTCCAGGCATTACCCAAATCTGACAACTGCAGATTCCTGTTGCTACTGAGTGAATCAGCTAGAGTCCTCCCACAGCCATGGTTGATACAGACTGATGGTACTTGCAATCTACTCCAGTGTTCCCTCATCCTGAGGATCCGTTTCCATTTCCATTACATGCCTGTCTTAACTGGAAACCCTGTGAGTGCAATACTTCCTTTTACAAAATGTAATCTAACTAATAAACTTTACTGCACTACAGGAGGCTTGGTGCTTTTCTCTCCCCCTTCCCTCCTATTTTGACAATGCTAAGCCCCTGCTTTACAATTAGAAGCAGCATTGTCAGAATGCCAGGTGATATTCATTGCTGCCTATCAGGTCTATCAGAATGACAGCCCATCCGCAAACGGAAGGAGCTCCTTGGGCAGGCTTACAATTCTGTTGTTAAAACTAATTGTGAATCAGCATTGTCAGCCTGCAACAGGAAGTGATGTTACTGGCAGGATATCCAGGTAAGAAACTCTTCAACAAATTCACAGAAAATGACAATTACACTGCACATCAATACGTGTACAGTTGTAATCATAGTTTTAAAAGGTGCTAGGTCACAATCTGTGCAATATATTAGACTGCATTATCCATTTATCCATTTATCTGTGCATCAGCATGTGCTTTAGGTATTATTAATCAATGACGGTGCATGAGAACACATAATTTTTGATAGCGCATATGAAAATACATAGCAATGCATATAAAAAGGTGTGATTCCTCGTTTGAAATGACAAAAACGTCTCTGACTAACTGGGTTGTTTCCTTGACTTCTGAGAAGCATAGGCACATGTATGACCAATTAATAAACCAATAAACCAATACCCCCCCCCAAAAAAAGACACAGATGATGATTAAGTTGGAAATAGGGCAAGGCTACAGCTTTATTGAACTTTTCAAAAGTACAACTTTGTACCAAACAATGCCAGTCACAGTATACCGTGAGCACCCATAAATATCAACTCACATAGTCTAAGAGGCCTGTCCTTACCATCACTGCCAGACAGGCATTACACTGACCCCAGAATTTACCAAACAACATGGCAGTCATAGTATACTGTGTGCAACCATAAACATAAACTCACATAGTCTAAGAGGCCTGTCCTTACCATCAGTGCAAGCCAGGCATTAGACTGACCCCAGAATTTACCAAACATGCCAGTCATAGTATACTGTGTGCAACCATAAACATAAACTCACATAGTCTAAGAGGCCTGTCCTTACCATCAGTGCCAGACAGACATTAGACTGACCCCAGAATTTAACTTGAGGGCATAGCCCATAAAGCAACATCAATTGCTGGCAAGGTCAAACCGCCAATAAAGCCGTGACAAAAACATCACAACGGGCGGGAGGGTGGGCAACTCTTGTGACAGCTGAATATCCCCAGAGCAGTTGGATGTGCCTCAGCATAGCCTTTTCCTAGAGTTCAGGCTCCACCCAGTCACCTCAGGTCTTGTAGCCAATCGTAAGGGAGATACTTATCTTCCCTTTTAGGTTCACAGCCACAGTGATGCCATGCTTCCAGCAGTCAAGGCTCCCTTTCCCTAAAGGCGGTTCAAGGGGACTTCATTTCAAGTAAAAACTAAAACTGAAATTCTGTCAAATCAGATAAAACATGTTTGGCCACCTTTTAAGAGATTAGAAAATCAACTCAAAGAAAATCAGTGGATCGATAATGTAACTGTTGACTAGACTGCTTCAGAAATCCTTGAGCAGAGGAAAAATATAGACTCTGCTTCAGTTTGGGCCTTGCATTCGTGTTATTAAGCTTTGAACGGAGGACTCTAGCCTTCATTGCTACAACCACCTTCACAAAAAAAGACATAAGCAGTGACAAAACCCAATGTACAGTATGCCTTTATCTGCAAGTCTAAATATACATGTTCGAGAAGCACATGACCAGGCTACAGCAATACGGCAGTGTATTAGGAGAAAGCTGTAAGAAGGCTCATGTAAAATAATCAATCCAAAGCCTCTGTAATGCAGCATTTGTCACCAGTTTAACCTCAAGACATTTGTATAAAACCTCAATAATACTTAGGCTGAAGACCGTACCTCGGATAAAGAGGAATTTACACATTATGCTCTTGATCTGCTTAAACCACTGAACTATTTAATTCAATTGGATTGTGGCTTTTCTGTAGATCGCACTGCAAAAACAGCTAAATCAGTAAGTAATAAAATTATCAATTATTAGTGCCACATCCCTATCAGAATGGTATTATATCAAAATGTATAAATAATTTCAAAATGGGACTTCTGAAGCACAACATGTTTCAGTTAAAACATATTACATCTTTTATTAATAACTACTTTATAAAAGAAAAAACATTTGTTTGCTTACAAAAACATTGTATAACATATACATAAACATGTAGGGAAAGCTCTTGATCATAAGTTAATATAGCAGTAGCTCATCATAGACCATATTATTCTTTGTATACTTGTGTAGCTTGAAACGTTTCCTGGACATAGTCCTCTTCTTCGAGCCAGAGGACCTCTGTATAACATTGTTCTACACAAAATAGGCAACAATCACAGGCATATCTGAGAAAAAGATAATCAAATTTTTTACCCTTTACATATTCTGACCATAGAATGCAGTGTTTCCAAAATGCACAAAGAGGGAAAGAGAGACAAAAAGACGAAAACCAAATGTGACACACTGGCAGGCCTAACCACCTGTGAGCCAGCCTCCCTTTGTACTCCCCCTCAAAAGCCCAATAAGTAGTAAAGCAAATCTACAGATATAGAACACGCTGTTAAGCTCTCTGGGTAATTAGGCTGGTTTCTGATATAATTATAACAGGTTTTCATCCAGTAGGCCCGTACCCTACATATAGCTAGACTAACTAGAACATACATATATAATTATATTTTTAATTTATTTAACACTGCACATGTCCGCCACCTGTATCCGCTTTCCACAGAGCCACAAAAACTAAACTCTAATCTATGGGATCCTCCATATTGGAGCCCATATAGCAAAGGATATATTGAGGACAGGTATACTTGAATGAAGCCTGTTCCTCTGTAAAGGGGCAAGGACACACCATAAGCCCAGCAGAGCACAATGGCAGTTGAAGTTGTCCCCATGCCAGATCCAGCAAGCTAAACAAAAATGGCAATTGTCTCAATATTTAACTAGCTTAAAACTTGTTGCCTAACAAGGTTATAGCTCTGCCTGCCGCAGGGGCTCAAACCGTGGTCACCAGTCACTTAACAGGGTTTCAGTCACAGCAGTCCACTAGGTCTCGCAAGTGTGTCCTCACTCCCGCTCTGCCTCATAAACATCTGCTGTCTATTTCCTCCTTTTTAAGTCTTCCTTGCAGGAGTATTATTTATTTCAGGATCAAAGTCTCCCTAATCAGTGTTGGAGGCGCTTTCTCACTCATAGTCTCTCTGAGCCTCTGAATTCCAGATCACATATAAGGACTTACCAATCTTGGGCACACCGTAAGTCAGTTTATTCCTTTCCAACGGAAACCTCTCAATCTACGTGGGTGAGAATCGCTGAGCAGGGATGTCTTTTCTCATGGGCATGCTGGGCATGGGCTCACTTGCCTGGGGGCATCCGTTCTGCACTTCTCAGTGTGCACAGAAGCAGTTGGATTCCCCAGGCAGCTCTCCCTTAAATGGTAATTACCATTGTAATGCTAAATATTGTAAGCAGCTCATGGCCAGGCTTTTCTGTACACTGAATATCGATCTGATTGATGTACTGTGTGCACTTGCTGTTTCTCAGTCCTTCTCCCCTCAGGAGCCATGCAACTGGCTCAGGCTGTAGGGCAGACAATTATATGCGAAACAGTTAAGGGTTTTTATTTAATTAGCTTTGTAACTACTGCTTTATTGCAGGTTTTTTAAGTACTACTATTCAGTATTTACAAAGCCAGTTATACTATTTTTGCATGCTGTACGTAGCTCACCCCAGAACCCTGCACTCTGTGTGTAGCTCATCCCAGAACCCTGCGATCTGTATATATCTCATCCCAGAACCCTTTGCTCTGTACGAGGCTCATCCCAGAACCCTGCGCTCTGTATGTAGCTCGTCCCAGAACCCTGCACTCTGTATGTAGCTCATCCCAGAACCCTGCACTCTGTATGTAGCTCATCCCAGAACCCTGCGCTCTGTACGTAGCTCATCCCAGAACCCTGTGCTCTGTACGTAGCTCATCCCAGAACCCTGCACTCTATACGTAGCTCATCCCAGAACCCTGCTCTCTGTACACAGCTCATCCTGGAACCCTGTCCCTCATTCTGAAGTTCAAAAGTTGGGGGTATGCTACCGGGATACCAGGTAAATCTCCCGGTAGACCACCTGCCCTGGGGCCGCTTTGAGTTATGGCTGCAGCGCTCCACTCTTTCCATCTCTCTTCCTCCTCCTGTGTATCATGGAGCTGGCTGGGTCTGTGTTCGAAGGCTGCGCTGTAATATGGTCCCACCCCCTAGACCGGCTCGTGTAATAGTAGATTGAATCAGTGTTCTGCCTATCACACAAGCTATGGGGGTGGGACCTTATTACAGCACGACCGCTGAACAGAGACCAAGTCAGCTCCATGATACACAGGAGGAGATGCCCGCTGTGTGTGTATGTGTATGTGTTAGGCGATGGTGATGCTGTATTAATTGGCACAGTGATGCTGCATTCATGGGCACAGTGAGGGTGCAATGTTGGGCACAGTGAAGCTGCAATGGTGGGCACAGTGAGGCTGCAATGGTGGGCACAGTGAGGCTGCATTCATGGGCACAGTGAGGCTGCAATGGTGGTCACAGTGAGGCTGCATTCACGGGCACAGTGAGGCTGCATTCACGGGCACAGTGAGGCTGCATTTGATGGGCAATTGTTTGTGATTGTGTACACAAGGCCCCAGTGCACTGTATTGCCCAGGGGCCTAAAATGCTCTTAAGATGGCACTGTCTCTGAGTACTCCAAAACTGTATTAAAATTGCCCCCTTTAAAGGAACCACAACCCCGACAGTGGGGAAACATACCTGCATTACAGGACTCATTCCTGGAGTCCTGTACAATATAAAAAAAAAATTGTTGCTGCAACTTCTCAAGAACAGTGTTAGAGTTTCACTCTTCACTCTTCACACACCTCTCACTGTAACTTTTGCTGGTCAACTTAATGTACACATTAATAAAAATGATAAATAAAGCCATTAGAAAGAGTAAAGGGAATTCATAAAAAAAAATGCTATCATTTAATGTGTTCCCTACAAAAAAATGAAAAAAATGGTGTGCACAAGCCCTCCAGGCAGGCAGATACATATGTGAAATGCTTTACTATTTAATATTATGGAGTTCTGTTTAGTCAGTCTTGGAACTAAGGTACCCTTCAAAGCAGCAAAATCTCATCTTGGACCTCCATTGCAGTGGAAGCACAACTTGGATAAGAAAACACCCACATGGACAATGAAGAAGAATATTCTTTGCAGCAATTTTCTTGTCACCAGTGAACTAAAGCATAGCCTGATTGGCTCCTAATTCTAATCCAACCTCTCTGTCTAAATTCTGCTGTAGAGCAGTGGTTCTCAACCTCAGTTCTCAAATACCCCCAACAGGCCATGCTTTCAGATTTTTCTTTATCTTGGACAGGTGCTTTAAATCAGAGTCAATGGCTTGGTATGTTGGACAGTTATTTTATCTAAGAGAAAAGAAGGCCTGTTGGCGGTACTTGAGGACCGAAGTTGAGAAACACTGCTGTGGAGGGTATTCTAGGAAGCTGGTATGAAGAGAAATTCAGGTACTGACAGATTTGCATTAAAAATGTTAAAACGTTAATGATTTTGATGAAAAAATATAATAGACAAAAAAATAATAAGAGTAGAAACTTAAGATAATATAAAGAATTATCAGTGTTTAGTGATTTGAAGTCCGTATTTTGCACTACGCACCACTGTACTTTTACCTTTGTATAAGTATCCCTAGAAGTTGCTGGCACCTGTACTTTTTTGTGCTTGGCGTACATTCAGAGCTTGATTTTTACTTTTTGCTCCCTAAAACAACTGCCTTTTGTCAGTCCCCCAACTCTCAAGAAACTTTTGTGTTCTCAACCCACATCCTTTTTTAAGGCTGGCTGCACACTGATTAATCCTGTGGTCTTGACTAAAATATATGTTTAGATGAAGGTTGCTTTGCAAAAAATTTGTCAGCATTATCCGAATGTTCAAACTGCCATTATGTGCATGACTAGACCTTCTGACACTAACCGAATCAACACTGTACATACAAGGTCAAACCACTAATATGATAAGAATACATATATAGAATCATTGTTAATGTACTGATGCAATCAGAATCAGGAACATGAAAATCTCCGACCATGCTAATACAACCATAAAAGAAACAGATTCTCTGAAACAGAAATGGAAAGGACCACCATGGGCCTAGCATGGATTTAATGCAAGTTGACTGTACACTATGCTATCAGAAAACATGCAAAGTCACGACAACAGCAAACCCAGCTTGTCGGTTCTAATAAGAGGGGAGTTAGCTGAAACCTTTTATTATTCATGGAAATATATTGCATTGGCCATCAGCAGCATAATGCGCATTCAACCAATCACCAACCCCAGCACTCTCTTCAGATCGGTGAAACACCCCGTTCTGTGTGTAGGGTAGCCTTTTCATTTCAATGGGCTGCATAATACAAAAAGTGTGCAAAACCACTAAATATAAAAAATCAAAATACTAATAGAGTTAGACAATAAAGTGATATAAATACTATCAATATAAATAAAAGTGTGTAAAAACAAAAAACATGACAAATCACAGAAATTAGTGTTCAATTTAAATCATAATATATAATATTATAATAATGTGAGTCCACTCCCAAAATAGATGTCCAGGTCTCCATCATGGGGCCAATGTAAAACCTTGAATAAAAGTCAAGTGCCAAAGTTCCACGTGAGATAACCCCAAGTCACCTTGGACTCAAGTGTGCGAATTTCCTTATCAGAGAAACATGATTTTCAAATGATAAGAGATCAACAGTGCAAGAAACACCCACTACGGATCACTCAAGGATGTAATGGCCTCAATGTCCTCTTCTGGCTGTCCAGGAACTGCAATTCTTCACAATAATGTTCAGAAAAGAATAAAAGGTCCATAGCATAATATTGCTAAAAATAACAAATTTATTTCAAGCATACTGTATATACTGTACTCATAAGCATCTTGGGATTAAAAAGGCTCAGACAGCACCTCGGTGTAATGACATCATAGGCCGCTAGCCCCACCCTATGCATTTTGTCTATTCAAAGGGCGCCTTCAATGGGCAACCCTACCTGCAGAAACGCAGGTAAAAAATTGCGCCACACGGAACTGCATGGTTTTGCGGCACCAAGCATGGGGATCCTATTAAGAATTAATGGCAACCCCACGCATCTACGAAAGAACAGCACATTTCTTTTGTGTGTCGGGAATGTTTGTGATTGTGTGTGTTCCCAGCACACGATAGTGTCAACCTAAGCCCTTGTACACACAGTCGGAGATTCCGACAACCAAATCCGTTGGATTTTGTCCGTCAAATTTTGTCCGACTGATCTTGTCCGAAACTGTTGCATACACACGGTCCGACAAAGTTGTCGGAAAATCCGATCTTTCAGAACGTGATGACGTAATTTTATTACGATGGGACTGCATTCAGGCTAGTAGCCAATAGCTTTGATGTAGGAATTTGATCTGAGCATGCAGAATTCTCTACACATGATCGGAGTATGTCCGATCGGAGCATTTTGTCGGAAAATATTTCCAGCAAGTTGGAAAAGTTGGTCCGATGGATATTCCGACGGAAACAGTCCAATGCAGACCACACACAGTCGGAATATCCGACAAAACTCTCCGATCGGACACATTCCGTCGGAATCTCCGATCGTGTGTACAAGGGCTAACAGAGCTATTGCCCCAGGCTGAATATACTGTAAGTCCAGATATGTTGGCTTTATATAGGAGCTCTTAGCCAAAGATTGATTTATGACAATAGCTTCATATTGAAATGTGTATTCAATAGTAAAGTGCAGGTATTAAACTTTTATTTCGATATTTGTAAACAGTGTTAGAATCCCTTCTGGAATAAAGAAAAACAAATGGTTTTGGGTCAAATAAATTTTTTAACATTTATACATTTTTAAACTGATGTTTTATATTTATTTTATTTTATATGTAGCCAATGTTTGTTTAACAAATAAGCAATATAATACATGGCAAAATAATTCTCACAATGAGTTAGGTAAATTGAGAGCACAGCAGAAGTATTTACCTTTCAGACATGCTGTCTCCCATTGAAATCTGACAGTTATGTCTGTTAAGGGATACATCACTGCTCTAGCTCACTGAGCTATTTATGTAAATATCAGAAAGAGCTATTGGACTCGGTAAACAGTGGTTGATTTACAACAGCAGGCTGAACAAAAAACAAACAAACCCCTCTTTCAATCCACACAATAAAGGGCCACTGTCAGAAAACACTGATCAACAGTTGCATTAGGGAGCCGCTGATTGTAGAAGAATTTTCCAGATGTCAGAAATCAATTAAATAATGACTTCTGTCAAGCAGGGGATCCCACACAGTGATAGAAATGCATCTGCTGGAATGGCAAATTTTCAATAAGTGTATGGCCAGCTTTAGGGCTCGATTTACTAAGGAATGTAAAGACAACATTTTGTATTTACCTGATAAAACAAAGAAAAATATTTTTTTCATAATTGTATTTTTATTTCTGACCATAATAAATAAAAAAAACGTATGTATGAAAACCATTACACAATCACCTTACAGTAACATGATTAGATTTACTGGAACTTTATTCTAGAACTTTGAGACAGCACTGAAGAGAATGTATTATCATCAACACTATTTTCTTTCAAAACATTTTTATTAGCAAGTAATAAAATAATTACACAGTACGATATAGATTTTGTGCATGCGAAAATATTCGGTGTACAAGAAGTAAGCAATAACAATGGGACACAGTCCCTATAAAACAACATCAAAGAGAACAATGGTTTATGCAGTTCGGATTATAAAGGAGAGTAATACTCCAATTAAACAGTCAAGTGTCATATAATCCGGGATCACCAGGGGAGGTAAAGAAGGTGACTCCCCGGACTAAGATCTATACGTTAGCGTAGAGTACAGGTACTGCGAGTGCCGCGATTTTCGGCAATAGGGGGATAGGATAGTGATAGAAGTTAGACTAGGAACAAGCAAAGGAATAAAGGAAGGAAAAGAGAGGAGAGGGAGGTAGAGAAGGAGAGAGAGGCTGTGGATCAACCGGCCCGCACGGGCCCTGGGCACGTATAGTAAGGGTCTCTTTAATATGTTGAAGTTTAGATACCTATAAGGTCGGGGTCTAGGCCAGGGGGTAAAAAGTGTGTGATCCATGGCTGCCAGACCTTACGAAATCGGGGCATGCGATCTAAAATTTTCGCCTCAATTTTACAGTGAATCATTGCTTGCGTAACCCTATTCTTAACTTCGGGTATAGGGAGTAAAGGCGTCTTCCAAGCCCTAGCAATCGTTTGCTTTGCAGCCGTTGTAAGTTGGAGAAATAGGGACAATTGGTTTTTAGTGCAATTGTGGGGTGCAAGATTAAGTAAGGCTAAAGATGGATCGGGTGGTATAGGGCATCCCAGAAGTAGGGAGGCTATCTGGAATATAGCTGTCCAGAAACTTTGAACAATAGGACATGTCCACCAGATATGCAAATGAGTGCCTGCATCAGCACAGCCTCTAAAACAAGAGGCAGGATAACCCGGGACAAATTTAGCTATCCTACTGGGGACCAAATACCACCGCATGAGAACTTTAAAATTTGCCTCAGTGGCTACAACATTTTGAGAGGCTTTACAAGTATTGGACCATATTTGCGACCATATATCATCGTTGTAATCTATATTAAGGTCCGCAGACCATTTTGAGGTGTAGGGTGGGAGGGGAGCAGGCAAGGAGGTGAAATGAGAATACAACTGAGAAATAATGCCCGGCGCATGTGGGTCAGAGTCGCATATTTTTTCGTAGGTTGACATATATTCTTGTACATTATCAAATTTAGGTAGCGAGTTTACAAAATGGGAAATTTGTAAGTATCGAAAGCATTCCTTATTGGGGAGTCGGAATTGAGCTTGTAGGGTAGGGAAGGGTTTGATTGTACCATTATCATCAACACTATTAATTTAAATGGATGTTAATGAAATTCAGAAAATCTGCATCTGTTTTTATTTCTTTAGCCCTAGCATTCAAAACGACTTTCTCATACGTGTTCAGACTGTTCAGTGTACAGGACTTGATGGCACTCACGAGATTAAACTACCTTCATTAAAAAGAAGAAGGGTATTTGACAGAGAATGCAGGCTTTTTACTTATAATAACTTAAAGCATAAAAGCTATTTTGCACAGCAATATGAGTCCTTGTAAATAAAAGCATACTTTTATCCTTTACGTCTTTAGCCGAGTGAAACAGTAAGGGCTCATCAATAAGAGTTCACTCACTTTTGTAACGTAAAGCACAGTTCACGACAACGGCACAGCATAGAAGTGTTTTGATTACTTTTAGCTACTATGTTACTAATAAGGATATACAATTATAATGCATCATTCTCTTTCATTACCTTCTGTGCTGCAGATTTGTGCCCATATTGAAATGTATTATGTTTCTGTTATGTCTTTGTTTAAGTGCTATCTAATCGAATCTGTTATGTCTATGTTTAAATGTTATTCATTCTAATCTTTTATGTCTATGTTAAGTGCTCAAGGACACCGTTGCGGTATTCAAATTTCATATAATTTCTCAATTTCAAATTTTGAATTTTGAATTACATTAAAGTCAATGGGGGACCATTTATATAGCCATAGTCAACATTTCACCATGGCAGTGGCACATTATATCACATGCCAGAGGGTGTCCTTGATGTGCCGCAGATATCCCCAATACTATGCAGAGGAATTTACAATGATAAGTTCTTCTTTCTAACATGTGCTCTCTCTTCCCTGTTGTAGTAGCCATGGGCAACAATGTCTTGTTGCTAGGATGTTGCTTAGACACTCTCTGATGTTACTGCTCACCCCCACTATCACAGGAGTGAGTTACTGCAACAAGGGAGAGAGAGAGCAAGCACATGTGAGGGATCCTGAATCAGCTGGGAGTGTCTTAGTAACATCCCAACAACAAGGTAGGATGCGATGATGCCATCTCTTCGAGTTTTTCAGCCAGGCTTCAGGAGGCACATAAATGTCCTACACCTCTAGCAAGTGCAGTATCCAACTTTAGTCAAAGCTGCACAGTTTGTTTTTATCTACAGGCACCTCTTACCTGAATGGGCATTTTCTTTTTGTAAAGGTTAACCGACCCTTTAACCAGATGCGGACTGCCCCACATACCTTTACTGTGGCAGGATGGCCACTCTGTGAATTCTGCACTTGCGGGTCTGGGGCACACATGTGCCTCACCAGCGACCCGCTCCTGCTGTGATTGGACACAGTGAGAGCCAATCAGCGGGTTCGGCAGATGCAATGTCCACCAGGGCCCGCCGGTCATCCGAGGCACAGGCAGAACAACGATAAACAAGGCCAATCACCTTCCCTGTGACAAGGGAACTTAGACAGAGAAACATGGATCTCTGCCTCCCCCCCACATGCAGTTAGCAAGCACTCCCTAGGGGCACATTTAACCCTTTGATTGTCCCTGATTTGAACCCCTTCCCAGCCAGTGTCATTAGTACAGTGACGGGGCATATTTTTTTAGCACTGATCACTGTATTAGTGTCACTGGTCCCCAAAAAGTGTCAAAAGTGTCAGTTAGGTGTCCGATTTGTCCCCGCTAAAAGTCGCTGATTGCCACCATTACTAGTAAAAGAAAATGAATAAATAAAAATTCAAAAAATATATCCCATAGTTTGTAGATGATATAACTTTAGTGCAAACCAATCAATATACGCTTATTGGGATTTTGTTTACCAAAAAATATGTAGCAGAATACATATTGGCCTAAATTGATGAAGTTTTTTTAACATTTTTTTATTGGATATGTTTTATAGCAGAAAGTAAAAAATATTGTTTTTTTTTTTATTTATAATGCAAAAAATAAAAAACGCAAAAGTGATCAAATACCGCCAAAAGAAAGCTCTGTTTGTGGAAAAAAAAGGACATCAATGTTATCTAGGTACAATGTCAGTCAAAGTAATGCAGTGCCGTAGCACAAGAAATGGCCTTTTCAGGAAGGTAGTAAACCCTCCGGAGCCGAAGTGTTTGAATAAATACCCTGTTCATATTTCTCATTATTACCTGACATTTTATTTCTATTTTCTTATACACTTTTATGTTTTGTAGCACTGCACTTCCTTCTTCAGAAAATGAGAGCGGTATTCGGCCATGTGACTTTAATTAAACTTCTCCAGTCTGCAAGAGATCGCCATGAATGTCCACCATTGTGATGATCACATTATATAAGAAACCACACTGATTGATTCCCAGTCTTTAGGATAAAGTTAAGCTAAAAAATACATCTATTGCAGCTTAGCAGTCCTTATATGTGGTTCTTCATTTGCTTTTTTAAGCTAAGTAAATTTTATGCAACTACGAAACTTACCTGTTGTTCCGGTTTCAGTGTCCTTGTAACTGTGTACTAAACTAAAATCTCAAACATTTTTTATCAGCTGTCCAAGCTATCTTCTGTGAAGTACATAATCCCTCCTATTTTATGTAATAGAGATGAGGGGGATATTTGTAAGCCAAATCAGGAGAGCAGCCTAGGATGACAATTCTTCTTCTCCATATATACATTATAATGAGTGAGCATTGTCACCTCTGGACTGTATTACTGGAAGGATTATCGGATGAAATTAAATGGAAAAGTGCCTAAAAACTGCAGCCACTAAATTGGAACATAGCCTGGCATGGCACAACACTTACAGCACTCTCATGACTGGCACTGTCATTAAAATAAAGATGAAAAAAGGAAAACGAATGCAGCTACTAAGAACTGGTAGGCTGCAATATGTTACATTTTAGTTTTTCGGTCTGGATACACCTAGTTGTATGTATTAAAAAAAAAAAAAAAGTTCCTCCTCCACCGATCAGTGTCCGCCGTCCCCCCAGCCCACCCCCCCTGTTCGGTAAACTTTTTTTTTTTTTTTTAAATGTGCAATGTGCTGTATTCGTTGCAGTATGCGGCTGCAGGGGAGGGACTCTTTCCTGTATTTCGGGCGCGGAAGGATACGCGCCTAATGCTCCGCACACCGCAAAGTCCCGGCCAGCATATAATGTTATGGTGTTGCGGAGTGATATTCCCAATCCTCTCTCTCTCTCTCCACGTGACAAGAACTTAGTAGCAGAGTGAGAGGCGACTCAGGCAAGCAGAAAGAGCAGGGGCTGGGCGATCGAGTCGAGATCTTGTGGACAATTAAAGGTGAGGTGAATGCTTGCTTTGGGGGGGGGGGGGGCTTGAAGTTCAATATCTGCAATACATACCCTGCCAATACCCTGCCAATACCCAATACTCTGCAATACATACCTTGCCAATACCCTGCCAATACTCTGCAATACATACCCTGCCAATACCCAATACTCTGCAATACATACCCTGCCAATACCCTGCCAATACTCTGCAATACATACCCTGCCAATACTCTGCAATACTTACCCTGCCAATACCCTGCCAATACTCTGCAATACTTACCCTGCCAATACCCTGCCAATACTCTGCAATACATACCCTGCCAATACTCTGCAATACATACCCCGCCAATACTCTTCAATACTTACCCTGCCAATACTCTGCAATACTTACCCCGCCAATACTCTGCAATACTTACCCTGCCAATACCCTGCCAATACTCTGCAATAAATACCCTGCCAATACTCTGAAATACATACCCTACCAATACTCTGCAATACATACCCCGCCAACACTCTGCAATACTTACCCTGCCAATAATCTGCAATACTTACCCCGCCAATACTCTGCAATACTTACCCTGCCAATACTCTGCAATACATACCCCGCCAATACTCTGCAATACTTACCCTGCCAATACTCTGCCAATACATACCCCGCCAATACTCTGCAATACTTACCCTGCCAATACTCTGCAATACTTACCCTGCCAATACTCTGCAATACATACCCCACCAATACTCTGCAATACTTACCCTGCCAATACTCTGCAATACTTACCCTGCCAATACTCTGCAATACTTACCCCGCCAATACTCTGCAATACATACCCCGCCAATACTCTGCAATACATACCCCGCCAATTGTTTCAAGGGGCAATGGGTGGGGCCAGGGGTGGGGTTGAAGGAGGGATCAGGGGCGGGGCCATGGTGGAGCTGAAGGGGCCCCATCAGGTAGGCTGTACGGGGCCCCATGATTTCTATCAGCGGCCCTGGCTGGGTTCACACCATCGCCACACCCAGCTCACAGCGGTCAGGTGCGTCCTGGTTCACCGTTTCAGGCCCGAAATCAGCCCAAATTTTGGACTGAATTCAGACATGAAATGGACCAAAGGAAGCACAGCATTTTTGTGCAAAACGCACTGGACCTGCTGCAGAGATATCTGAACCGGTTCCATAGACAGTCGGTCATAATCTCCTGCTATTGCAATTTTGCATCCAATTCGAAATGATGTGAACCCAGCCTAAAGATTGCAAGAACACCAAAAAATGGAGCCCAACATTTGTAAAAATCTGTTTTTGACTTTACTTTGCCACTCTCCCCTACAGTAAGTCCTCCTTACTACTAGATTGCTCCAATTTAGCTGGGCAATTGACAGATCATGAAAACATGTTTCAATGGGATCACCTACCACATTCTCCCAAAGAATAAAATAAAAAGTACTTGTGACATCATTAGACTTGCCAAAAGACCATTGGAAATAAAGGGGGCAGGGGGTGGAGGGTTTGCAGCTATAACAGCTTTACAGCTATAATAGCTTCAACTCTTATGGGTAGGCTGTCCACAAGGTTTAGGAGTGTGTCTATGGGAATATTTGAGCATTCTTCCAGGAGCACATTTGTGAGGTTAGGCACTGATGTTCAACAAGAAGGCCTTGCTCACAGTCTCCACTCTAATTCATCCCAAAGGTGTTCTATCTGGTTGATGTCAGGACTCTGTGCAAGCCAGTCAGGTTCCTCCACCCCAAACTTGCTCATCCATGTCTTTATAGACCCTTCTTTGTGTACTGGTGTGCAGTCATGTTGGAACAGGAAGGGCCAACCCGAAACTGTTTCCACAAAGTTGGGAGCATGAAATTGTCCAAAATATCTTGGTAAGCTGAGGCCTTAAGGGTTACCTTCACTGGAACTAATGGGCCCAGGCCTCCTCTCTAACATCAGTGCCTGACCTCACAAATGCACTTCTGGAAGAATGGTCAAACATTCCCATAGACACACTCCTAAACCTTGTGGACAGCCTTCTTAGAAGAGCAAAGGGTGAGCCAACACAATATTGAACCCTACAGACTAAGACCGGGATGCCATTAAAGTTCATGTGTGTGTAAAGACAGGTGTCCCAATACCTTTTGTAATATAGTTTATCTATATATCTATCTATCTATCTATCTATCTATCTATCTATCTATCTATCTATCTATCTATCTATCTATCTATTTATCTATCTATCTATCTATCTATCTATCTATATAAATATTATTGCAAGCTAAACAGTGCAGTATGTAGCACCCTGAAGCCACAAAAATTCATCTTTACTAGTCTTGCTTCAATACCCTGGAACCAGATTGGTCGCCTTGGGCTTTGTTGTTTTGCACATGGCCATTGCCGTTTCCGCTGCCTTGGCAGAGAAGCCTCAAGCTGTTACCACTTACTAGCATTTTGTCTAATAGCCTTCAGTGTCTATTAACTATTGCACACTGTCAGTTCACAAACATTGCTCTGTGTACATTACACAGCAGGAAAATACCAAAATACCACCAAAAACAATACCAAATAAAACTTATTTGGAGAGTAATATTATATATATATATATATATATATATATATATATATATATATATATATATATATCAGTTACTAATATATTTGGGATTTCAACCCTCTTTCTTAAATCAGGCAGTAGAGATCCATAATGATTTCTCTGGGGAATACAAATATACAAAGAGAGATAACAATCTGATGAGTGGAGAAAAGGGATGTTAGAGAGCAAGGAGATAAGCAAATAAACAAGCTGAGCTGTTTTAGATGTTTCGATAAATGCTACACTAATCCAGCAGAGACGTGCCACAGTGTTGTACATTTTTATCATTAGGCTGGGTTATTATGTGCGGCTAGGTGTATTGAGCTTTTGTTTCTAATACATTATAGAATTTCTATAAACTCAATCTTATAATTTAATTAGTATTAAAAAGATGGACGGAACTGAAAATGGAACAGGCAAATTAACATAATTAACCTTCTTAAAAATTGTAAACAAATACGTTCTTGTGCAATCCGATGGTGAATCACCAGCAGTGGGAAATCACCTACCACATATTCTTCTACTTGCATTTGTCTTCACATTTTTTATACTAATTTAAGAGGTAGAATGTGCCCGATCCATACAGGACATCCCACTGTCAGGCTCATTCAGATACTTGGGTATACAGGTGACCTCCCACCCGCTAGACTATATCAGACTTAACTTATCCCCTTTGCTGCATCGCTGTAGAGATAAGGTTAAAGTAAGCTTAAGATATCTCTTGTAGGACAGGTAAACCTTATAAAAATGATCATGATGCCACAGTTACTTTATGTACTGCATAATACCCCAATGGTCATCCCCTTGAAAAATTCTGTATTATAAACTCAACTTTTAGGGCACACCTTTGGCAATCTAAACCAGCAAGAATACAACTTGAGCAGTTACAGAGCCCAAAAGAAGCTGGAGGATTGGCGCTGCCTAATCTCTAGCTATATTATTTAGCCTCCCAGTTGCAACATATAGCGAGGGCAGTGAATCCCCAACAATCTTCACACCTGAATTTGGTGGACTCTTCTTCCACACTACTCACCTTTATAACGGGGTCAAGGGTGGGGGCCTTTCATTTTAGCAAGTCTTACAGGCTCTACCCTACTTATGCACTCATGCAAAAAGTCTGGAACAAGGTGAGATTGATGCAAGGGGTACAGGGATTCACTAATATAGTCCTATATGGAATAACAACCACTTCTCTGAATTAGCAAAACTGCCCTATGGCGCAAAGTGGCTACAGTTTGGCGTCTCTCATTTGCCCCACATTTGCCCCTTTTCGGAGCTTAGAGAGGCCTTCAGGCTTCCAGCTTCAATGCATTTTTATTACATGCAGCTTCAACACATGATTAGGGCACAGGGGGATGGAGATCAATGGTCCTTGGGTCCCACACCTATATTCAAATACTTATTTGAGGTTACAACATACAAAGCATTTATTTCCTTTATCTATGCCATGCTTCTCGGCCTTTTCCACGGTGACGCTCTCTCAAGGTGGTGTCATGGTGGGAACGGGATGTGGGTGTTTTTGAGGAAGAGCAGTGGGAGGAGGCCCTACAGGCAGTTCCCCAGTGCTTCCTGAATGTGGCTCAGCGTTTGTCTCAGCTGTACATTCTGCTAAGAGTGCATTATACACCTGCAAGTTTGGCCACTATGGGGTAAGATCAGATCCTGCATGCACTAGATGCCAAGGAGATAGAGAAAAAGGAGATCTGATACGTCTCTTCTGGTGATGCCCAAAGGGTTTTCCAAGCCAAGATACCTACTGAACCTAAGATATGTTTATTAGGTATACTAGACGCACTACCCTTGGAGGATACTCCCAGACAGGCTGTAGCGAGAGCCCTTTTCCAGGCTCGAAAGTTGATACTGAGATGCTGGAAATCCACAGAACCCCCCAAGCTACAGGAGTGGATCACCCAAATGGGCGATACTATTTGCTTGGAAAAGATCATATATCAGCACAGGGGTAAGAGAGGTAAATTTTACAAACTGTGGTCCCAATGGTTAGATGTTCCCGGACTAGCTCCACTAGACATGGTGTATGACCGATTGTTCTAGGATTGATTCAATGTTTGCCACTGTTTTTGCTTTACTATTGCAATGTGTGAGGAAAATTAATATCTATATGTGCACCACTGGGAGTGGGCTAATGCCACTTTTGTCTCCAAATGGTTATATGTAATGTGCTGATACTAGAATCAGTGGACTTGGTAGTTTACATGTGCTTTGTTTTGATCTATGTATGAACATGTACCTTCAATGCTCAATAAAACGTTTTGTTTGAACAAAAAGAGCAATATCTGCTGGCCATGAATCAATCAAAGATCTGATGGCTTAAAATAACATTTACGGTAGTCCAGATCCACCATCAATAGAAAGCTATACTACAGCTTTTATGAATAACACAAAATCTATAAATGGAGAGGGTGGAACTATCAATCATCTGCCCGTCCCCCATTCAAAAATCCTGTGTCATTTGTAGAGGCTGTAGTACGGCTTCTCTGAATAGCGGATCTGGCAGGAAAAGTTGGGCATAGTCAAGCTCTCTAGATGAAAGCTCATGAGACCCCTGTACTGTAGCTGCACTAATCTAACCCCCACCTCACCAGAAGATTGCAGAAGCGAGGGTTGGGGGATGCAGGACAGAGGAATATTTCTAGCTAAAATGAAAGAATCAAGGGAAACATCATACTAACTGTGCCGATTTTTGTGCTTCAAATTTTAGCTAAAATTAGGCCTTCGTTTTTTACTATAAACAACCATTCTTTTTCACCAAACTACTGATTATTTGAATGAATGAATCTTTCATTAACATAAAATTGATATATCGAACTATTGCATAATTATGGGCACAGTGCATGGTGCACAGAATATACTGGTTTGGAGCTGTACAGAAGAAGACACAAATGCAGAATATATCTATAAAAATAGCACCTATGGCAAGTACTGAAATTGCTCGACCGTCCGAACATCTGACACCAATTTTTAAGATTATTTATTATTTATTATGATATTGACTCAAAAATGCACTGCATGAAAATTATAGGGAAAACAAAGGCACACACATGTACACCAGAGCTGCTGGGCTTTTAGGGTCAAACTTAAAAGGCCCATAATGCCAAAAAATCAAGACCATATGATATTGAAATTGCATTCTTTTGTTTACATTTCAGCTGTCAGTGAGGAAACCCGCTGACAGCTGATGAGTCATTGGTTGTTAAGGATGCAGTGGCCCGCTCCTTAACAACCAGCTATTCTTTACACAGAATTTGAATCGGTTGATCATTGAATCTATCTGAAACAAATCACATTTTTCCATTCTGCACATGTCCAGCTGCCCCCTTGTGCTTGTAATTTCCATCCCCATGATTAAGCTTCGAGGAGCGGAGCAGAACGCATTGGGCGCGTGGGCTGGTTGGATCCCAGGCTGAGGTTGTCAAACACCATAACTACTTAGTTTACTTCAATGAGTGGCTACAGGGACATCTACTAGACTACATATTGACGTCTGAAGCTGGAACAAGCTCCTTCCCCAGCTGAAAATATATAAAACTACCAGCGCACTAGAGATAAACAATGTAAAATATATCTGTTTGCTGCAACCTAATATAGAGGTAACCCCATGTGGGTCAATCTAATTAATATAGGTATATGACGAGGGTTGCGCTAACTTTATTTTCTAAGTTATTTTGCCGTACTTCCGAAGACAAAGTCCGTGAAGTCTAAACCATGTGTTTTAAATACATTAGTATCACTACCAAATAAACCACCACTTTTACAAACTATAAACCCCAAAAAAAGAAAAAGAAAGAAGAAAATATGTAATGGTACCACTGCAGTATGTGTCTGTTAACCAAACCACCATCCCCTGCACTGGTATCAACAAATATAATTTATCTTAATCAAACCACAAATAACTAAAGTGCTCAAATTCCCAAAATTATATAGGATTGCTGTAAAAAAATCATTCACAATAAACAACTTTAACAGTGTAACAAAAAATGCTTTCTGTATACCACATACAATATACACCACAATATAACCTAATCTACCATTAATATTATAAGTGCTGTAGTTTTTCCTATAAGAAAAAGTGCTTAGTGCATAAATGTAAACAGTCTCTTCAGTGCTTGCAATTTTCTTGATGGTGTTTCTATCTCAACCCAAAGTGCTTAATTTAAACACCGACCGAGTGCTTCTACCACCACCGAATAGAATGGCCACTCACCAGACCTAGTCTGTGTTTTCATCTTTGGTTCATTTAAGAATAACCATTCCTTCACTGGTCACATCAATGATTTCTCCTCATGGAAAGTATAACCCCCTGTACTAATGTGGCTCAAAGAGACATACAAAGGACCATCTCAGACCATCACAGACAGCCGCTACGTGTTTTGCAAATTGGTAATTGCATCATCAGGTGGCTGGTAATTGATGACGCAATTATCCATTTGTGAAACGTGTAGCGGCTGTCTGAACCCCGTGAGTTGAAAGGGAGGCTGGAAAGTATTACTGCATATCCATGGGCCACCATTGAAGGCTGTGAATGGAGGGTGAGGTAGATTTGCTTCCCATATCCATGTACATTGCTGGACAAGCTTGGTGCCGGCTGGGGCACTGGTCCATGTAAGTGCACACCTGATTGATTTTAAACAATTTTTAATACATTTGCATTTACTTGCTACACTATGATGGTCCTTTGTATGTCTCTTTGAGCCACATTAGTACGAGAGGTTATACTTTCCATGAGGAGAAATCATTGATGTGACCAGTGAAGGAATGGTTATCCCCCTGAGTCTCTATATGGTCCCATGCAAACTGAGGGGCACCTAGGGAATTTGACAATCACTGTAGAAGTTGGAGCACCTACAGTAATGACTGTGATCTTCCTGCTGTTTTTCTACGCAAGCGGCTTTCCAACTGCACTGGCTACAGGGGACTCCCTGAGCATACTGTGGACTGTTATGTATCTATTTATAGATTATTAAAGCAATTACAAAGATAACGTGCTAGGCTTGTGCACCCTCTGTTTCTTGTCTTTGCAGTTACATTCTAACCACAGTCCAGGTTGTTATTTTCCCTGTCCCCTACCTGGTGGTGCGACGCCAGGTTGGCATAGGCTGGCCTGGGCTGATGTCATGGGGAAAAAAGGACTCCAGGAAGTTATGAGTTTAAAAACAGTAGCAAGAGTGGGGTGCTCTTTTTAATCTTTTGGGCTAGGTTCATATATGTGTGGGTTGGGAACTCGTGAATAACCGCATGCATTCCCAACCCACAGGCAAAACGAGCTGCTCTTTAGTAGATGCATGGGGCACCAAAAGTTCTTAACGGTACCTCCATACATTGGAAATCGATGCACAAAACTGCATGGTGCCACAGCACCATGCAGTTCTGTGCGGCACGTTATTGAAAATTGGTCAGGATTTTTTCCCCTGTGTTTCTTGCGGATAAAGCAGTCCATTCAAATGAATGGGCTGCTGTGCCCATACAAATGCTCACGCAATATTATTATTATTATTATACAGGATTTGTATAGCGCCAACAGTTTACGCAGCACTTTACAATATGAAAAGGAGACAATAAAGTTATAATACAATAAAATACAAGAAGATTAAGAGGGCCCTGCTCAGAAGAGCTTACAATCTAATAGGGTGGGGCAGGTGGTACACAGGTTGTAACTGTGGGGAATGAGCTGATGGAAGTGGTAAAAGATTAGTTGTAGACGTGATGGGCTTCCCTGAAGAGATGAGTTTTCAGGGATCGTCTGAAGGTAGCAAGAGTAGGGGATAGCCGAACAGGTTCAGGCAATATATTTGAACCTAGCCTTAGGCCTACTAGAGACAAAACAACCAGTTAAAGAATGTCATCTGTGGGCCTTCAGTGTGTATGGTCCCGGGAGCTGTTAAATGCTTTGTAGTTCCACCCTAGCCTGTAAGATTAAGGACATTGCAGTGACCACATGTTTTTTATTCACATGGCCTTCGGTTTCCTAGGTTCACCCTTTACTCTCCTTCACAGCCCCTCCTCTCCTGGTTATGCATGCAGCAGGGAGATAAAACAGAATTTTAAAGTACTGGCAGCACTTGTAGCAAAGGAGCCATTATCGATCTTAAAAGTATATCTTTTTTTTTTTTTCTCTTCTTTTCAAACACATGCCATCAACTTGAATGGTTTGAAGTAAATGATGGAAAGAGAGAAGAAGAGTTGAAAAAGGGTAAACGGGATAGAAGAAGAGAATCACAGTGCTCTATAAAACAAAGGAGGAAAATAAAGGGCAACGTTCATAAACTGATCAAGAAAATAAAAGGCAAATAGCAAATTGCAAGTGTGCGTGCATTTCTTGTAATCTGTTTGTGATCAGAGACTAGAGACAGGATAATGAACACCAATCACATGCATTGCAGGATATTCCTCCTGCCAGTATCTCCTAGAATAGACAGCATAATTAGGAAGAAAACTGCAAAAGAAAAGGAAAGAAGAACTTTAGCAGCAAGTGGAAAGTGTGTGATTTAAAGAGGTCAGCTAGTACTGGCAGGGGGAGAAGCAGAGCTGGATATCTCTGACCTGTAAGTAGTCCTAAGGTACTTACACAACTTGACATAATCACTTATATCCAGAGGAACAAGATAAAAATTATAATCTGTCAGCTGTAAGCTCTAAGTCATTATGTACACTCCAAACGTTGACTGATGGCATTTGTATAGAGCAAGAGAGAGTGAGAATAATATATGTGTTACAGTATATGATGACTGTATTCTGCAAATGCAATTCTTCAGTGATTTATGCTAACAACATGTCTGTAAAATACCAAAGGACCTCATCAACGTCACAAGATGCCACCTACGGTATCCCCTGTAGGGTTGGCGAGCTGAGTCGGGAGGTTGTATAGGCCGGTGAGCAGATCCCATTGTCACCACAACAGGAGACAGCGCTCAGCTGCCCTTACACAACACTGGAGTTTCAGGAAACCAATGAAACCAATGGGGAGCTGGACACTCATTGTGCAGACCTGCTACGGCTGGGATCAGCTGACGGCACATGTCGGGCAGGGGTAAAATACACACGCCTTTGGTTGTGATTAACATGTCTATATATCCCTGATGAAAAGACGTGACTTTGGACTTATGCCTAACCTAAGTATTATTGTTATGATCCCTAGCCAACTCAGGATCCCTAGTAAGAGCACCTATACCTTCCTATGAACAGCATAGATAGTGCACTGGGTTGGCCAATATACACAAGCACTGCACCGTTGTAAGGAATGCCAAGTGGCCATCAATCACCGGTCAGGTGTGTACCTTCAATCCAATTTCAAACTACAGTGTATGACCTCACACTTTATACTCTCAACACCATCATTAACTGATGATCTTTTTGGATACCTGAGATTTAGCATTGGGGAATCAGAACTTAAGGGCTTTGCTCAATAAGCAGCTGTCTACATTAATCAACATCTTTCATTATACCCAGGAATTTCTCTTTTCACAGGGCACCATCGTCATACCCTTTTCCCTCATGAATATCTGGGACTGCAGGATTCACTAGTGGAAATTTATACTGCGCAGGAATTATTATTATTATTATTATTACCTAACTCCACTTAGAATTTAATAGGGATATTCTCTTAAAGGGACAGACATCTAGTACCGCCAGTGATATTATAACTCCCCCCAGCTCGAGCTTCCAGGGGTTCGCACACAGGAGAACACCATAGATAGTCTTTATTGGTAATCCACATATGGTGGTTAGCCATGGTAGTATATATTGGTTGAAGATCAATACTCAACATACTAATCAAGACTTCAATATACCTGTGTGGTTTCCCAAGATTTGGAGGCTCACCAATATTGGGTGCGGCCTCTGTGCATAAAAACTATAAAGACAAAAGGCTTTACGGGGAAAGATTCCCACTGAGAAGAGACACAGGCAGACCATGCTGCTTAATAAGGAATACATTTCATTAGAAAAAATATGTTGAATACAAAAAGGGCCAAGACCAGGCATCCACCACCAACACCAGGATCATGTTAAAAATAGATAACATTATCTATTTAAGAGAGGCTGCATCATGCTTCAACCATGCATGTACACACCTATAACAAGGCTATTGTTAATTAAAGTAGGTATTATTCATGGATCAGACTAATGCTCTCAGTGACATGCACCATACATGACAAATCTTGTTTTTTTGTTTTGTTGGCAGCTGCTCTTAAACAGACAACCTTGTCTATTTTTAACATGATCCTGGTGGTGGTGATGGGTACCTGGTCTTGGCCCTTTTTGTGTTTTATGTTGTACTTGTTTTTTGTTACATGTAAGCATGCTAGACATTCAATTTCCAAGTGGCTCTGTGTATTTCTGTCATGGTTATGCAGTAATCTTCCTGTGTTTGCTTACCTCCCCTCATGTGTTCAGACTAGAGGCCAGCCACTTCCACCTGGTGGTTTTTATGACCTCTCCTCTAAGGATGGCTCCACCCCAGGCCCTATCAGGGAGCCCTATATTAACCTGTGCACTGCAGGCCATCAGTGCTGATCAACCATTGTGTATTCCTTTGTGTGTTAGCTTCCTGTTACCTGCCGTGTGCAATTCTGTTGTTTCCCGTTACCGACTTTGGCTTGTCTTTGACTATCCCTGTTTGCCTGTGATCCTGATCCTTTGGCGTGTCTCTGACTATTCCCGTCTGCTTGTGGCCCCGACCTTGGCTTTGTCCCTCACCATCCCTATCCTCCTGTTGCCTACTGTGGGTGTGAGCTGGGGGACCCTGGGGGTCGCGACCTGGAGCCAGTTGCAGCCAAGTCCATCCTCACCACTAGAGGCGCTGGTGAACACCTGCTGGCTCTTAGACTCCGCGCCCCAGGGAATCTTACACTCTAACCCCAGTGGGATCTGTCCCCGTCTGCAGCAGTCAGCCGTAGGGTCCAAAACCTTGCGGTGCACCCCTTATCCCTACGGTGTGCATCTGTCACCTCGCCTCAAGGTGACCTGACAGTTTGATCAGCCATGGACCCGGCTGACGTGCCGCTTCCTACAGTCGATCCGTTGCAGGGCTTAGTTCGCAGACTTGAGACCCAAGAATCGCATCAGACCCAGGTGAGCGATTCCTTCAAGATCTGGCTTCCCGCTTCGAGCAACTATAGGCTTCCTTGGGAACCCCGAACCTGCAGCCCCAAGTACAGTCAGCAGCTGCACCTATCGCATCAGTCGCATCCACGCATGCATTATTACTGCCAGCTCCGTCCCGTTTCTCTGGGGACTCCAAGGCTTGCAGGGGGTTCCGTAGCCAGTGCACAATTCATTTTGAGCTTCAGCCCCAAAACTTCCTGTCCGATCGGGCAAAAGTAGCATATATCATATCCCTCCTGTCCGGCGAGGCGCTAGCTTGGGCTGTCCCTCTGTGGGAACTGAATGATCCAGTGGTTTTTAGCCTATCTGATTTCTTTTTTTTTCAATTCTGTTTTTATTTTCAATTATTATAAAGCATTACACATAATTAAGCAATTTCATACATATAAATATATATTACTTACATACATAATAATCACATTTATTATTTTATTTCCTCTTCCCTCCCTCCCTCCCTCCCTCAAAAAAAAAAAAAAAAAAAAAGGGGAGGAAAAGGGGAAAAATGTATATCTGATTTCTCCCCCTCCTCCGCTTCTCACTCCTCTCTCCTCCACAAGTCCCTCCCTCCCCCTTCTTCCCTCCTAATTCCTCAGTCCTTTACCAATTTCCTATACTGACTCCAAGGAGTCCAGACCAAGAGACACCTTTCATATGTATCTAATTCTTGAGCTAAGAGTATCTCCATTCTCTCTATGTTATCCATTTCTAAAGCCCATTCATTTATCGTAGGGGACTGGGATGATCGCCAGTGCCGCGGTATCACAGTTCTTGCCGCAGTCAGCCAGTATCCCAGAAGATTCTTTTTAACGTTTTTATATGTTCTTTGTAACATAGAGAGAAGGGTGATTTGTGGTGTATTTGGAATTACCTCCCCAGTGATTGTTGTATATAATTGCATAAGCTTTTCCCAAAATCTGAAAATTAGGGGGCATTCCCACCAGATGTGGAGCAATGTACCCTTGTCTCTATGGCACCGCCAACATATATCTGATTTTTCTGGGTATATACGATGGAGTGTCACTGGGCTCCAATACCATCTTGAGAGCAATTTATAATTCGTCTCTTGTGCTTTAATCGATGGTGATAAACAGTGAGTGAAGCTAAATGCCTTCTCCCATTCCCCAACCTCAATCTGAGCGTTGATCTCATTAACCCATTTATTTATATATTCTGGGGGCTCCGGGTGATTTTTTATAATAAACATCTTATACAGTACTGATATAACATGCTTTGGTTTCTGATCTTGTGTCAGGAGAGTTTCAAGTTCTGTTAAATCTCTACCCAGAGACTTATTTGAATGAATTGTACACCAAAATGATCGCAACTGCCAAAACTCCAACATTTGCATAGGTGATGGTCGCTGTGTAGAGAATAGATTTAATAAAGACGGAATTGTCCCCTGGCTTAGAATATTGCTCAGTCTATAATGGGATTCCCTTTTCCATATAAGAAAACTTGTCCTATTTAATGCCGGTGGAAAAGAAGGGTTGCCAAATAGAGGTGTCATAGGTCCTTCATAAGAGGAAAGTTCAAATTTTATGGCTGTTTTTCCCCATATATTCAACACATGGGATGTGAGGGAGGGCATAGACTCTTTCAACTCTTGATTTAAATTGCTACCCGACAGATCTAACCATGGTAACACCTTTAAATCCAGTTGATTTAACCCTTGTTCTATTTTTACCCATTGTTTGGTTTCCGAGCAATAAAACCAGTCCACCAGTCTAGTCAAAACAGCCGAAACATAATAATAATATAGATCAGGTGCACCCGCACCTCCTTTCGTTTTAGGTAATGATAATAATTTCTTTTGTAATCTTGGTTTTTTATGTCCCCAAATAAATTTTGTAAAAGCCGATTGCAGAGTGGAGAAAAATGATCGAGGGAAACTAATTGGGATAGTTTGAAAAAAATACAAGAACCGCGGTATTATATCCATTTTCAGTATATTAATCCTCCCAAACCATGAATATTGCTTAACATCATATTTTTTTAGATCCTGTAGGGTACGTTGCAGAAGAGGAACATAGTTCATTGAATATAAATACTTTGAGTCCGGGGTGATTTTAACACCTAAATATTTTACAGCTGCAGAGCAAATCCTAAACATAAAATTGGCTCTCAACCTTGCAACCTGTTCGGGTATGAGCGACACGTTGAGAATTTCTGATTTTGATACATTTACTTTAAAATTGCTCAATTTTCCAAACCGCTGGAATTCAGCTAACACAGAGGGAATTGCAATGTGTGGATTAGTGATATAAAGTAATAGATCATCAGCAAACAAAGCCATTTTTATTTCCCTCTGTTTTATCTGTACACCAGAAATAGAAGGGTTCCGTCTAATAGCCGTCGCTAAATATTCCATTACTATAACATAAAGTAAAGGGGATAACGGGCATCCCTGGTGGGTACCATTTTGTATATCAAAACTTGTTGTCAATGAACCATTAATTTTTATTCTGGCTACCGGTTTAGTATAAAGTGCTATGATCTTATGCAATATATTCGACCCCAATCCTATTTGCATTAAAGAGTGTTTAAGAAAGGGCCATCCCACCCGATCAAATGCCTTTTCTGCATCAACTGAAAGAAGGCATACTGGAATTTTAGCCCTTTGTGCATAGTTCATCAACAAAAAAGTTTTAATCGTGTTATCGCGTGCTTCTCTATTCTGAACGAATCCTACCTGGTCCGTATGTATTAAGCTTGGGAGGAGTGGTTGAAGACGGAGTGCAATCAGTTTAGCATATATCTTTAAATCTATCCCAATCAATGATATAGGTCGATAACTAGAGCAAAGTGTTAAATCCTTTTCTGGTTTGGGAATCAAAGTAATATGAGATTCCAGGGTCTGTACTGGAAATTGGTTCATAGAAGAAATAGAATTAAACACTTGAAGCATAAACGGGGCTATATGCTCTTTAAACGTCTTATAGAATTTTGATGTAAACCCGTCGGGACCTGGGCTCTTATTTATTGGAGTATTAGCAATTACTTCTAATAGTTCCTCGAGCGAAAATGGAGAATCCAAAGATTCCCCAGTAACACTATCTATTGTCGGAATAGCGTTTTTCCGCACATATTCCCCAATAATATTGTCTCCAGCTCCCTTGTCCTCCAATAATGATGATGGAGTTAGATTATAGAGGCCTGAGAAATATTCCCTAAAGGTTTGTTGAAGCTCACGTGGATCCGATGTCAGTTCTCCTGATGATTTTTTTATACTTGGTATAAAAGTCTGTGATTGACGTGGGTGTAACATATCAGCCAACATTTTCCCACACTTATTCTCAAATCTATATCTTCCCACTACCCGTCTTTGTCGGTATGAGCTCTGAGATGATTTGAATAGTTGTAACAAAAATATCCAAGAGAGCCTATCTGATTTCTTGAAACTTTTTCGGAATATCTTCGAGGAACCCGGTCGTGTCTCCTCAGCCGCTAGCGCTCTTTTACGTCTCCGTCTTTACGTGGGACAGTATGCTCTTCAGTTCCGTATCCTCTCAGCTGAATTGAGCTGGAATAATGAGGCCCTAGTTGCAACCCTTTTACATGGCCTCTCTGATAGAGTGAAGGATGAATTAGCAGGAAGATCCCTTCCTGCTGATCTGGACAGTGTCATCACCTCGTGTAACCAGATCGATATTCGCTTTCAGGAGAGGGCCCTGGAAAAAAGAAGCCAGCACTCCCCGTTCTTTAGGCAGCCTGAGTCCCCAGTCCCTTCTCTTTGATCCGAGGAGCACCCCCTGCCTACCGAGGAACCTATGCAGTTGGGCTGGACTAAGTTATCTCCCGAAGAACGTGCTAGGTGCAGAACTCTGGGCCTATGCCTCTATTGTGGGGCCAAAGGTCCATTTCCATGACACTTGTTCTCTTCGTCCGGAAAAACGCTCAGGGCTAATACGTCTGGAAGGTGGCGTATTAGACCCTGAAATATCACCTTCACCTTCTCGTCTTCTCCTTTCTGTGTTGCTTCATGTCGGTGCTTCTTCTTGTTCGGTCTCACCACATCTGGATTCCAGAGCCGCTGCCAATTTCATGGATTGGGAAACTGCATCCTCCATGAGACTTACCCTTTTGCCCCTTACAACGCCATTGGTGGTCTTGGCGATTGATGGCACGGTTCTCCCAGGGGGCCCTATCCGCTTTCAGACGCTTCCTGTTAAGATGCCAGTAGGTACACTCCACCAGGAGTGGATATCCTTCCTTGTCTTACCTAAGGCTTCATCTCCTATCATATTAGGTCTTCCTTGGTTACGGCTCCATTCTCCACACGTTGACTGGTCTGCTGGAAAGATCCTGGCTTGGGGTTCCTCCTGTTCCTCTTCCTGCCTACTCAAGGGTACCCCAAAGGAGAGACTTCCTGTTACCACCATCCCAGTATCTTCTGCTCTTCCCGCTGTATATAGCGATCTCTGGGATGTGTCCTGCAATAGTCGGACTGATGCACTCTCTAGGTCATCTGGTACTCTGGATGAGGGGTCCACCTATGAACCTGAGTCGATCATTCACTCCAGTTCGCATAACCATTTACCTTTGCCTGTCCCTAATCTCCCTTGGACGCACAGCCAGGCTAACTTGTCTGCAAGTTCCACAGTCGCTATGCCCTATGATGCGATTGAGATGGTCCCTACACCTGACAATACTATTCAGTCGGCCTCTGCACCAGTTATGCCAGTCCACCCCATGCCCAATGAGCTTCCTGCTTCTTGTTCAGGACCTTCTGTGACCCGGCCTCACCCTACTGCTACTATGTCCGTTCAAACCCGTTTAAGAGGCTCAATCCATCCTTTGGATAGAATACCTCATTCGGCCAGGAGGGGTTTTTAATCTTTTTCTCAGGGCTCTCTGCATTCTGTTTGTGTTTCAGCTATCCAGCTTGACTCTTGTGACATGTCACCTTTTAACCAACCTGACCTCAGGGATCCACTGACCTCTGCCCAGTCTGGTGGTCCTGTTATGGATGCCCAGCTCATCTTTAAGGGTCTGGGGGACCCTGCTCAGACTCCTGATCTTCTCATGCCCTTACCCATTCCTAAAAAGCCTTTAGTCCTCAAGTCCTCTCGTCCTCTCCCTACCTCTGTTTCGGTCTGTGAGGATAATCTAAAATACGAGCTTAGTCAAGTTTTGGATTCCCGGCTCCGTAAAGGCATTCTTCAGTACCTCGTACTTTGGAAAGGGTTGGGTCCTGAGGAGAGGTCTTGGATCACTGCATCTGAGGTCTTTGCTCCCTGTCTGTTAAGGAGGTTCCATCTGGAGTTTCCCTTTAAGCCTGGACCCAGGCGGGGGAGGGGGAGGCCTCGTAAGAGGGAGTATCTGTCACCTCGCCTCAAGGTGACCTGACAATTTCCTTGTTGGGGGAACCTGAACCCCTGGTAAAATTATTTTAATTGGAATTTAGACATGTGCAATTCATTTTGTTCCTAATTCCTTTAACAAATTTCGCCAAATTTGTTAATTTGGAGATATCCAAATCAGCGAAAATCCGTTTAACGAACGTTTCGTAATTTTGAAAAAATTGTAAATTCCCAAAAATTTGCATATTCATAAATTCGAAAAAAAAGATTGTAAATTCAAAAACATTTGCAAATTTGTAAATTCAAAAATCTGAAAACCCGAAAATTTGAAAATCTGAAATAATAACTAACTAATAATAACTTAACTATTACTAACTATTAAATTATAGGTATTGGAATTTCCTTTCAAATGTGGCTATTAGTGAACATAACGAATACGAATTTATCCAGTCCCGAATTATCCAAAATAGATAATAATAAAAAGTTTTTTATTATTATTAATTTGTTCTGTTCCATTTGTTTAGATGCAGAATTCATTAATTAATAGTTAGTATTAGTTAAGTTATTATTAGTTAGTTCTTATTTCAGATTTTAGAATTTTTCGGGTTTTTAGATTTTCGGATTTTGAATTTAAGTTTTTTTTCGAATTTACGAATTTCTGAATTGACAAATTTTTTTGAATTTATGATTTGACGAAAATTTCAAATTTACAAATATATGAATTTATGAATTGCGATCATATCAAATGACCTGAAAAACAAATTTTTCGTCAGTGCACATGTCTATTGAAATTGAATCCATCTTTTTGATAGTAATAAATTGCTAAATTTTTTGTACCCAATATGTCACATATTTTGTCCCAGGTATAGCCTATTTACTTCCCAATCTTTGGGGACCATTTTTTCTGTATACATAGTTAGGCTATAGTGACAACACCAAATTAGTGTAACATTGGGAATTCTATTATGATCTCAGGCCTTCATTTTTCTTCTTTTTTTTTTTTAAATGAACAAACATGCCAGTACTGAGGCGGTTAAACACAGAACTTGTGAGTGGTGCAGTAGATACGTAATGTACAGGTCATGCACATAAGAAGGAGACAGCGAAAGGGTTAATGTGCCAGTCACATACAGTGGCAGGATGGAGGTGAAGGGGTTAATGTTCAAGTGGACAGGATAAGAGAGGTGAGGGGTTAAAGTGAATGTAAAGGTTGTAATTTTAAAAAATAATAATAATAATCATATTATACTTACAATGTTTTTTTTGGGTCACCCACCAGTCTTCCTGGCTCCTTCCCCCTGCCGAGTGCCCCCAATAGCAAACCTCTTGCTATGGAGGCACTTGAGCAGGCTTGCTTCCGAGCTGCGCTCCTGTGAATGGACATTGTTCATTTACACACACAGCGATTCTTGGTGCCACCCCCTGCTCTCTCCTTATTGGCTCACTGGCTGTGATTGACAACAGCAGGATCCAATAGCTCCCAATGCTGCATGAGCCAATTTGAGCAGCTTTATACTAATGGGAAATATTGGGGACCCCAAACCTCCCTTAGTCTTATACAGTACAGATTCAGGTGTGGCCTGGTTGAGCCCCAAATACATTTCAAAATTAGTTGTTGAAGGGAGTGAAGTGTGGCTGGGGGGAACAAGGACTGTGAGAACTCTACGTAGATAGAGGAGTTTTAGCAGAAAATACATCTTTATCACATGCATGCGACCTATCCAGGAGATACTAGGTATATCCAAATAATTAATCATTTGGGTAAGGGATTAGATAAGAGATAGATAATTTGGCACATACAAAGTGTGATAAGAAGTGGTGAGATTAATTTCCAGACACGGAAGCGGATTAGACCATTTAAAAAAAAACTGGACCTGTATAGCAGTGCATACGGTAGCCAATAAGGACACATCAAGTGCCTGTGATTTCGTCTGAACAGCCTACATTTTTGTATATGCTGTCTGTAAATACATCTTGTTTTGGTTAAATTATACATCTACTATAAAGCTGCAATAAATACATGATAGTGTCCAAAACAAACCATAAACATAATAGTATGGCTGAACATATCGGCATGACCTGACCACCAAATTTTTCCAAAACTATGCAAGATTGCATTTAATTTTTGACTGGTGATATGCCCACTATATTAAGGACGGCTTTGAACATTGAGCTCAATATATTAGATCTCCATCTGGAAGAACAATTTTCATATGAGGCTTGTTTTGTAAAGTATCTTTAGAATAAAACTGGTACTGCGTAAGAATTACATATTTGCACTTCATAACATCAATAAATAGGATGATCAAAGTACTAATTAAAAATTAAACGCCAGTTCATTATGTTTTAATCAGTGAGAAGGTTGTTCAAAGTATAACAAAGCATACTGCTTAAAAAGTCAATGAATTATGACTTATGCTTGCTGCTGTGACTCCGCTTATCGCACAAGTGGCTTTAGTTTCAGCAAGGTTCTTATTTTAACTTAAATGGAGCTTCTGATCCTTCGGTGTGGTAATAAGGAATTGTATTTTCTCTCAAGCCTCCCAGGAGCTGAAATAAAAAAAAAAACAACACCAAGAACCTGTCTGGGTTCACTCTCAGGCTGTATGTGGGTGGGGCCAAGGCCTAACTTCACTAGGGTGAATCCCCATTCCCAGAGAGAGTCAATGTATCACATGTCCTCATAGGGCAAAGTATAAGTACCATCATCTTTTGCCCCTTTTCTGGAAGATCTAAAGGCCTGCTTAACTTACAATTTTCTAGGTGTAAACCACGGAATAAAGTGAGTCCACTGAGTAACAAGATAAATTCAGACATCTTCAGTACAACCACTGTCCAACACAAAACATGGTCAGCCCACATGTTTCCAGTCACAATATAGCTAATGTTTTCTCCTTACCCTGTCATGGTGGTGCCTTACAGATACTGTCTTCCTGGCTGTGCCCAAAGGTAACAAGTTGGGTGTTCAGGGTGATCCCTGGCCAGGGAAGCCCTCCTTCCTTCTACCTCTGGAACAGAAAAGGCCCCAAGCTTTGCACAGGGACCAACTATCCTCTTCCTACTCTGACACCTGCACTCCATCCATGACCACTCCACAGCCCTATATATATATTCTCTCTTACTTGGGAAAAGGGAACCCTCTAGCGACCCTATGAGGAATTACATAGAAGCTCCTGATGAAGCGTTATGGTGAGCGCAAAACATGTAGAGCATTTGAGTATCTCTGAGCTGATTCCTATGTCTATATAAACTATTTTCTGTACTGATGGTTATTTGTTTCTTGATGTCCCTATGTTGGATGCCTATGGGAATATATGTAGAATGTGATGTACTTACAATACGCTAGACAGTGAAGGATTACACTCTGAGGCATTGAGATTTTGTTTGTTTTCTTTTTAGAAATAAAAATTGTTTTAAATTTATCTTCCCTCTTTTTGTTATATCTATATTTATGCCTAAAAAGTCCATTATTGTCAACAATTTCCGTTGAGTTTCTTAGTAAAGTCAAATATCGGGACGCAGCATGTGTTTTATGTAATGTATCCCCAGGACCACCCTGTGGTAGATACATACCAAATTTAATTACTATAGGGATGTGGTGCTGACATTTTCAGCCAGGCTCTTGCTCTTACACTTTTCATATTTTTAACAATGTAGGGAAGAGGGGGCCTGCTCCAAAAGGTGGAGTCTGCCCAACCTGAAATGTTTTTTTTTTAATTTCACTCTTCCTGCATTGCTACTAGCCTATTGATCTATCGAACTTGATACTGCAGGCTGGCTATGTGCCTCTCAAACATGAACTACTCCAGTAGGTACAAAGTGCTCCAATTATCTCTCAGTCTTTCTAATTAATATCTCCTGAGCATAGTTGCCGGACTATTTTGAAGGTTTTGCTGAAATGTCAGATGAGCAAAATCAGGAAAGTAGAATGATGAAAAGAAGAAGCTCTTTTTTTAACCTACCATAGATAACATCCACTTAAGGGTGAACAACAAGATTCTATGATCAAAGGGGTAAAATGCAGGGGCAACAATTTCAAAGGGATTATTTCACTGCTGGAGTCGAAAGCTGCATGGACATTTTTTAGTAGGTGAGCCATGCTGCTGAAATCATTAGTAGTGATTGTTCACTTAACAAATAGAACGAATGACTCCCCATGGTGTAATCTACACAAGCAGCATGCAGTAGTAGTAATAGAAATTAACCACACACAATGATGATATGTGCAATAATGCAAGGTCAGTTGCTACTACATACCACTTTTTATTGTTTACACCATAGGATGCCATTTATTGCACATATTTTGCAATTGAAGTGGTTCTAAAGTCTAAATATTATTTCTCTTAATGCATTCTCTGCGTTAAGGTAAAAAAAAAAAAGCTACCTTTTCTATACCCTTCCGGCACTAAACATTTACCTGTCTTCTCTGATCGATCCAGTGATGGACCTGGTTGCGTGTCTTCTCCCTTCACTTCCTCATCTTACAGGAATCTTTGAGAGCAGTGGGAGCCATTGTCAAACTACAATATATATATATATATATATATATATATATATATATATATATATATATATATATATATATATTTTTTTTTTTTTTGTGTGTTTGATAATGCTGTCATGTGTACATCTTGTGAAATGTATATATTCCTGGAATGTAGGAATACTGTTGTGCAAGGTGTGAGAGGGTTATTCATCTGTAAGGACAGGTTCTGGATCCTAATGAAAGAGTGAGCATCAGTGAGATGCATTGAAGACTTCTGCATTGAAGATCCTCACAGGGCAGACACTGGCTGAGGCAATAATAATATTTAGAAAAAAAATTGAGTCCATAGGCAGATATCTGTGTTACAGTTAAAAGATGTGAAATGGTGAATTAAGTCAGGGAGGCTTTTCCTGAACTGAGACATCATAATCAATATGCCCACTTAGCTGATATTGGGAATGTAAGTTAAATGGTGCAGCAATATAAGTCCCCTAACAACCATGGAAATTACTACAGAGGAAATGGAAATAGGTGTGCAGTGAAGTCCAGAGTGGTGCTTATGTTAGGGGACTCTGTTAGCAAGACTGCGGAAGCTGAAAAATGGATTGTCTTCTGTGTGCTCAAGTTCAGCACATCACAGATGGCTAGCAATGAAAAAGTTAGGGAAAACTGAAAGGTCTTGAAACTATTGTAGGGAATTAGGAGACTCAAACCTAGAACCTCCAATATAACATTTTAGAAAACTATCAGTGCCACAATTTAAACTAGTCATGCTCAAATTGTGGCCTTGGCTGGTTGTGGCTCTCTGCTTGCCTCTTACTTGTCCTTAAGCCTTATCTACCCACAATGAGAATGCCCTTAGGTATATCAACCACAGGGTCTTAATCATCTCACTGAGACCAAAAATAATGCAATACTTCTTCCACTGACACCAATAATGGGGACATTTTTTCCTCCCACTGGAGTTCAACGCTAGGGCATTGTTTACTCCCACTGGTCACAGTCTGGTTCCCCAACATTTTGAAGGAAAATGAGCTGGTCCTTTGATAAGTTTTTTTTTTTTTTTTTTTTTTTTTTTAAAACACATTTTATTTGAAAAATAGATCAAGAAATACAGACGAACAGGCATTTCCAACAACAGGTAGGATACAAAATCGGCCTAGTTACATAGTAATAAAATATTCACAACACGGGAATATCTCGCAAAGTACAGGACCAGAACTGTGTGTAAAACGAAGCCAATTAGGTGCATGTGCGGAGTACTGGTGGGTTGCAAATCATCAGAAGTGGTCCAAATCGTAATACTTTATGAAAAGTTGCCCCTAGGCTTATAAAGGGGCCAATTCAAAGGAAGGACAAGGGGCCAATAGCAATGTAAAGTGGGTCAATCTTCGCGGGGACAAGGGGTCAGAGCGTGTTATGAGACATCGCTAGGGAGAGCCCTAAAGGGGTCTACCTAGAGTAGGGAAAGTGACTCGTGGTTGGAGGCATGTGGTATTCGTAAGAGATCGCAGGTGTGAACGTCTGCAATGAGGTGGTCAGGTAGCGGACTGGGATGGGGGGATGGGGCAGGGGGGGAGGAGAGACGAGGGTGGAGGAAAGAGAGATATAGAGACAGAGAGGGAGAGGGAAAGGGGAGGAAGGGGGAAGGGGGGGTGGGAGGAAGAAGGCAAAAAGGGGATCACGTGAAAGGGGGGAAGTCCCCCTTCCCTATGACCCCCCCCCCCCCGGAAGTAGAGTAATGGATATGTAGCTGGAATTTACATCCTTCTCTCAGAGACTGTACCATAAAGCTCGATGGTAGGAAGATAGGTTAGGCTCTGTAAGGCCCAGGTCGTGAAACTATGGACCTGATGTCATTAGTTGTACACTTCTGCGTAGGCAGTGGTGGTCTGAAAGTGTTTCCAACAGGCCCATTTCGTGCTAAATTTCGAGGGGGTGTCCTTGGAAATATGGATCAATTCTTCCATTTCGGCTGTTTTGTTGATTCTGGTAAACCATTCTTTAATGGAGGGGACTCTGGGCGACCCCCAGTGGATCGGGATACATTGTTTGGCCGCATTGAGCATATGCATCGCCAGGGAACCATGGTAGGCTCGTCTAGATAAAGGTGAAAGGTGGAGAAGGCATTGGGACGGGGAGGGTTCGATGTTGTAAGTGGTAATTTGGGAGGTGATTCGACATACTTCTCTCCAGTAGTCCTGAAGGAGGTTACAGGACCACCAAATATGCAGCGGTGTACCCTTTTCTAGGAGGCATCTCCAGCAGATGTCGGTGGTGTTAGGGGTGAATTTATGTATGAGAGAAGGGGTGCGGTACCACCTCGATTGGATCTTGTAATTATTCTCTTGGGTGCTAACATTGGTGGAGCCTCTGTGGATAATCTGGAAAATGGTGCTCCATTGTTCGTCAGTTATGGATAGGGAAAGATCTTCCTCCCAGCGCTTGCAAGCCAAGGTGGACCCGGGTTGTTCCCCATCCCATAGCATGCTGTGGGTGAGGGCTATGACATGTCTTTGGGGGGTTGTTTGGGTACACAGTTGTTCAAAAGGGGATAGAGGTCTGGAGCATTGGGAGTCCCTGTTTAAGGATTGCAGAAAAAATGCAATTAAAAGGTAAGTCCAAGATGGAATGGGTGGTCTATCTACGGTGCTGGCAAGAATCGGGGCGGAGACTAGTTGACCTCTATTGTACAGATGGTAGGCACGTAACCTATCTTGTGGCCAGTGTTCCGACAGATAGTCGGGAGACAGGCCGGGAGGGAAGTCTGGATTACACTTGATCGGAGACAAGGGCCCGGGGATTGAGGAGATTTTCGTTCGAAGGCAAATTTGCTGAAAGCATTTTAGAGTGGGGTGTATTAATGGGTGGAGGGCGACCGAGGCAGGGGTGTGGGCAGGTCTTATCCAGGGTAGAGAGGCTAGTGGTATAGATGAAAAAAGATGCTTCCAACGGAACCCATTCCTTATAGGGGTCCTGGACATTCCAATCTACAATCCTGGTCAGGTGGACCGCTCTGTAGTAGTTAAGTATATCTGGGAAGCCCAAGCCTCCCAGATGTTTCGGGCGAGAAAGGGTTTTAATTGAGATTCTGGGTTTCCGGTGTCCCCATACAAATCTAGAACAAATGCTATTATAGGACGTGAAGAAAGATTGGGGGACCTGTATGGGTAAGGTTTGGAGGATATATAGCAGGCGGGGTAGAACGTTCATCTTGAGAACTGCGATCCTACCAAACCAAGATAGAATCTGTTTGTTCCATCTCTCGAGATCCGTCGTCAATTTATGTAGGATGGGGAGGTGGTTTGTCACGTAAAGGTCCGATAACTTCCGTGGTATTTAGGTGCCTAGGTAAGTAATAGAATCAGGTTTCCAGCGTATCTGGAAATTCGATTCGCATTGTGTCTGGACGGTTTCTGGGAGGGAAATATTAAGAGCGTACGACTTAGAGAAGTTTATCTTAAGATTAGATACCGCCTTAAATTTACTAAATTCTGAAAGGACGATTGGAATGGTGGTGATGGGTTCCGTGAGAAACATTAGAATGTCATCGGCAAAGGCCGCGTATTTAAACTCTTTCAGTGGAGTGTGGACGCCTTTGATGTCATTATTCAAGGTGAGGGTCTGGAGGAGAGGTTCTAGCGTAAGGATAAAGAGGATCGGGGAAAGGGGGCATCCCTGCCTCGTTCCATTTCGGATGGAGAAGGCGTCTGACAGAGTGCCGTTGACCCTGACTCGTGCTGTCGGTGTGGAGTAGAGGGACATAATCATATTGGTCATGTGAGGGCCGAGTCCCAAGGAGGTGAGGACTGCTTCCATGTAGTCCCAGGCCACCCTGTCAAACGCCTTCTCAGCATCCAGGGATAGGAAGAAAGCTTTCTGTTTAGTCTGCGTAATCAAATGGTGGATATTGATGGATTTCAGGGTGTTATCCCTTGCCTCTCGCCCGGGGACGAAACCGACTTGATCGGGGGATATAAGGGCCGGGAGGAAAGGGAGGAATCTATTAGCGAGAATTTTTGCAAATATTTTCACGTCTACATTGAGAAGGGAGATCGGCCTATAGCTACTAGTGAGTGTGAGGTCCTTATCTGGTTTGGGAATAACTGTAATGTGGGCTTCTAAAATGCTGCCAGGAAGAGATTTCGAGATGGGAGTAGAATTGAAGGCCTTCAGGAAGGGCGTTTGAAGTGTCTCCGCAAATAATTTATAATATGCTGAGGTCAGCCCATCAGGGCCAGGACTCTTACCAGGTTTCAGTTGCTTTACGGCTTGTGACCATTCTGCTGAAGAGATAGGGGCTTCCAGGGCTTGAAGGGTGTCCTGGGGGATAGTCTTGAGAGGGAGCTTAGAGAGATACGTCCGGATATCTCCAAGTCGTTTGTGAGGGTCTGGAGATTGCGGGTTGGAGAGGTTGAGGTTGTAGAGGGAGGTGTAATAGCGTTCGAACTCCGAAGCTATATCTGTGTTGGTTTCGAGGACCGAACCGGTGGGGGAGTGTATACGATGGATCGTTCGCTTAGCTGCTTTAGATTTCAGGGCTTGGGCCAAAAGGTGGCCTGACTTGTTCCCATGCTCGTAGAAGAGCTTCTGGGATAGGGCCTTTGATAAGTTTGAGGACCCATGTATAACACCAAAGAGATAAACCTTATGAAGATAAACAACTAAGTGAAAAGGCTATATAGATGAAGTTGCTATATATTTTTTTGCGCAAGTTTTACACACATATCCTCTCATAATTCTGTTTCTTAAATACAATTATTAGCCTTTCCTTGATATTGCTTGGAAACAACTACTGGAAACCCTGCACATGTGTACTTGCTGCTAGTTGATGAAATGGCAGGGCTACAATGTACAAGCTCCTGTATGAAATACATCCCCAATGAGCAGTGGGTGAGGTTAGGCATTTTCAAACATTAATTGACTAGCTAGAGGCTGGGGAAGTGACAGCACTCCATTGTTGTTGTCATCATGTCCTGCTGAAGATTTAGCTAACACAGTGACACAAAGGTGACAATGCTGCAATGCATTGCACACAGAGTGTGCATTTTTACTCTTGGAAAGAAATGCATCAGATCAGTTCTGCTGACAAGATCAAATTTTTTTTAAAGAATATTTAGGGGCTGTAGGGATAAAAAACATTTGTGCAAAGTATTGATTGGCAGCCCAGATAACATATATACGTTTTGTATGTTGCGTATAGTTCTACTTTTTAGTGAGCTGAGCTGACATCTCAGTTTGCTACAGGATCTGTGTTAGAGATGAGCAGGGTGCATTGTGCAAGGGTTATTTAGAGGACTGGAGGAGATTTAAGATCAGGATCAGGGAGGTGGAGGATTGGTTAATAATAGAAAGGGTGTACAAAATAGAAAAAAGAAATAGAAAATGGAAAAGAAATAGAAAAGATTATCATGTGCACCTACAAGTGGTGGGCATGTAGCAGGGATAAATAGTCCGGGGTACCTCCACATTAAGTGGGGGCCATAAAAGTTTAAAATGTATGTTAACAAATGCAGGAAGTCTCCTAAACAAAGTAAGCAAACTGCAAGTTTTGATGACAAGGATTATACTATAGCTAACTAAATAAATACTTGGCTGGATGAAAGCTATGATTGTATGTTTAGAAAATAAAGAGCATGTGGATTCTATAAGATCAAATATACATAATTAATAAGTAATATTTATGGAAAAAAATTGCTAAACCAACTATGCAAAGGTAATCGTAATTACAGGTAGCTGCTGCTCTCAATGGTCTATGACCCCAAACTAATAAAATGTATTGCACTCACAACTAAAGTGCCTGCTCAGATCCTGGAATAATCTGCTGATGTATGTGTGGAACCGCTGCTGCTCCAATCCACACCAGAGCCAGTGTGTGTTCGAAATAGCGGATGTGACATTACACTGGAAGCTCCCTCTCTTACGTGTTTTGTCACATTCAGGACATCATCAGGATGTACCTATTTAGATTTATTATATGTCACTTCACATAAATGACATAAGTAAGCCATGCACATATTCATTTCTATCAGACTCTAACAGCTGTTTAGTGTGGATGGAGGAAACTCTGCTACCAGCCATTGTTCCAGGAGATCCACAGCTGTAGAACAGGCTTTAGGCTGAATAATGGCTTCATTTTATTTTTTTATTTTTTAAAACATTTTTTACAAGTAGAAGATATTTCTAAAGAAATTCAAAAGTAAAACAACTAGAGCAGCATACTGATTCCAACAAGTTCCAGTACATCTCAGTATTTATGTCAGGAGGTAGGAGCTGGGATGATCAGGTACAATATATGTAGCTACACAAAGAAAATGGGACCAAACAATGTATAATGAAGTAAATGTATTACCAGCAAGCAAAAAGACATGCACATACCAGCAGATAGTGAACATAAACAACAAGTGACCCACAACCAAAAATGTCTATATAACAGAAACCTAGCAAACTAACTATATACAATATGTACAATATGGGAAGCGGGGTAACAGGGGCAATGCAGTAAAACGGGGAAATAAGGACTGGGTACAGGAACAAGGCAAGCACTAGTAAGGGAACAGTATGCAATGATAGCTCGGGAGCAGGATGGATCTGGCAGCAACCAAGGCAATCAAAACTCTGATGCGAGTTGCAATTGTAGATGTGGGACTTAAGTACCCTCACCACTGGTGGTTACTGGAACTACAGCTTTCAGTCCAGAGAACCACAGTGCCACCAACAGGTGAAACAGGTGCTAACAATTGATTACTCTCCAGAAGAGGAGGAAATCAACATAGTAGTACTAGCAAAAAGAACAGCATCCATAATCATATCAGTACCATTGGTGCTACAACTATTACATAGAGTGCACTCGGAAAGTCTACCCCGAAGGAGTCACCACAGTAGGAGAAGGTGAAGAAGATGGGGGGGGAGAATAAGGGGGGATGGGAGGATGGGAAGAGCTAAGACTCCAAATATGTTTACATGATCAAGGTGAATTAGTGCAAAGAAAAGAAACTAAACTGTGTCTTAATGCAGAGAAGGAACATTATCAGAGCCAAAAGTAGTCTATCCAAGCAGATCAAATCTCATCCAACTTCTTAGTGCAATTTGTACTCACATAGGTGAGTATGTACATACAGTGTTAAGGAGAACACTGTAGGAGGATTATGGGACTTCCAATGCAGAAAAGCTTTTCTACGTGCCTAAAAATTAGTATACCACTTTTGGATCTATTCCGAGGGATAAGTTGTACACCTATGCGTGGGAGTTTTGTTAGCTTTGGTATGTGTCTTATGCATTAAAAATCCTGCCTATTCACCGATGTTTTGTTTTTGTACTAAAGTTTTACTTTAAGGAGGTGAAGTAAACTTGTTAGGGAACTGCCAACTATTATTCCAAAATATTTGAACATGTCTACCCAGCATAACAGAGTATTCATAGCTGGCTTGGGATGTGTTGGGCTAAGTGGAAAGATAAGGGATTTCCCCCTGTTATTTCTAATCCCAGCAGAGGTACAGAAGTTGTCTATAATCGGTAACACCATTTGTAAGGAAGAGGACATATCCTTAAGATACTTGAGGGTGTCATCAGCATATATGAATATTTTTCCTCCACTATCCCAAAGCCGAAGTCCTTCACTGAGTCACAACAGCATGGATTTGGGGAAGGGAGGAGACAGGAAGTTGTTAGTGTGGATCCTGGCCATTGATGAAAAATACAGCATACATGTCCAGGAAATAAAGTAGGGTCCAAACCAGAACTTATGGAGGACAACCCAGAAGTAGCCCTATTCTACAGAATCAAACACTTTTTGCCATCTGTGCTCCAGAGCGAGATTGGTCTGTATGAAAAAAAAAGTCAGGGTTCTTACCAGGCTTAAGGATAACCACCACCTCCAGCATTGAAATAGTTAAGGAGCTGGATTTAAAGGACTGAGTCAGCATAGAGTATAATTTAGGGGTCAATTCCTCTAAATAGGTCTTAAAGAATTCACCCATGAGACCCTCCAGTCTAGAGGTTTTCCAGGACTACAGGGTAGATACAGCCACTTGTATCTCCTCCAGTGTAATGGAGCTGCCTAACTACTCCCTGTAGAGGGGGGGGGGGGATTGAGGGAGATCAAAATTCTCCAGGTAGGCAACCAATTCTTCTTTAGAGTGAACTATTTGAGAGCTGTAAAGATCCTTATAATGGGACCATCCATTCACTGTGTATTCTTTAATATAACTTTAGTAGAACTTTTATATCTGAAATACCATTTTGCTGTCTCTCAAATGGCTGCAGGATAAGAGGATACTACACAGTTGGCTCAGGAGTGCATCATAATTAACTATTGTTGGAAAATTTTTAACTAGTATAAAAAAAAAATAACCACTCTTAGTTAAAAAAAATCTAATAATTTAATTAATCTTCTCGTTTTTTAAATTGACATTTCTAAGGTAATAGTTCCTTTTGAGAATCCTGACCTAATTTGAAGATATATCACAGTCTGTCCTCTGGTACCCAAGGCGAGGATGCCAAAATGAACGGTCTTTAAAACACACATTTAAACATTTAAAATATTTACAGTGCATCCAGAAAGTATTCACAGCTCTTCACTTTTTCCAATTTTTTTATGTTACAGCCTTATTCCAAAATGGGTTAAATGTATTATTTACCTCAAAATTCTACAAACAATGCACCATAATATCAACATAAAAGAAGTTGGTTTAAAATATTTCCAAATGTATTAAAAATAGAAAAAATCACATGCACATACTGTAAGTGTTTACAGCCTTTGCACAATACTTTGTTATAGCACTTTTGGTACCAATTATAGACTCAAGTATTTTTGAGTATGATGCTACAAGCCTGGCACGCCTATTTTTGGGCAGTTTCTCCAATTCTTCTTTGCAGAACCTCTCAAGCTCCATCAGGTTGGAAGGGTAGCGTTGGTGCTCAACCATTTTCATATCTCTCCTATATTAATTTCCACATTGTATTTCAATTATTTCTAGTACACTCTGTCAGGACTATTGAGGTTAAAAAGAATTCATTCCTAAGGCCTTTATATCATATGTTTCATCTATATTTTATGAACAATTCAGAAGCCATCTTTGTGCTGTTTCTTAAGAGGTTAGATTAAATTCATACTGGTGGTCAGAGATTTTTCCTTAAGAGACTTGAAGGCCTCATGCACATTATCCCAGGTCGTATATTAAAGGTCTGGACACTTTTTGAGGAATAAGATAGGGCTTATTCCCAAATTAAACAGATTGTATTATGTACTACATAAACAATCATATTAGCTATAATGCCCAATAATATGCATGGTTAAGTGAATACTTTTACATATATTGGTTTATGTATTTTAATTATAATTTTTATTTCATGAAATATTCATAATATATTGTTTGTATATTAATAAAACCCATTACTACATATATATTATTATGATAAGGGTTACAAATATGGAACCCTATGAAAAGTTTAAAGGTATAGAAACGGTATTTGTGAAATAATACATGGGGTTAAATTTCACATTACCTAGTTTAAGGACTTTAAAGATAAGGTTATTAGTGTGAGTATATTTTCCTAAAGTAATAGATCTTAGGAATTGCCACTATGTCTATGAAAGCGACACAAAAATTACAGTTTTTGATATTTTATGTTCTCTTCTGCCTAAAGCCAAAAAGTTATTCAATTATTAAATGAAGTAAATTTTTATACAACACTGCCCCCTTTGGCAATGGTGAATAAAGGAAACAAAAATTTTTCCTATAAGGGTTATCCAGGAAATGATGTGTGTTTTATGTCACTCGTGACGTGAAAGCCATTTCCACGCCCATATTCTAGGGGAATATAGAGACAGGTTACACATGACAGCGGGGTTTTTTTTTTGAGAAGAGACTGAAAGAATTTTCGAGACCGAAGGAATCTTGAGTTTTGAGATAGAGGGACGAGAGATGAAAGACAGTATGGAAGGATGTAGGAATGTTGGAGAAGTCCTTCGGGACACCTACTTGATGCTTCTAAAAACAACGGAGTTCTTATAACTCTGGTAAAGTATTAATCTTTTCTTTTTACATTTTGGGTAATTGAAGTTATTTGAGCATATGCTTAACTAAACTAATCAAGGTTGGTAGTTTCGTTTTGGAGTGGATTGAATTCTAACTGTAGTACAAATTTGTTTCGCTTTTAAAACAAGAGAAATACATATTTTGTTATAGCTCAACAAAACTGACTTCAAAGTATTATGATTGGATTAGTTATAGTAGGTGTTGAACCATAGATTAATTCTAAATTTAAAAGTCTTGGTTAAATTACCAAGTTTGTATATGGTTAACAAAACTGTCCATATACTGTAAAAGAAATTTAAGCTTGAAGGTCTATTTGTTTTGAGAGGAATCACAAGTGTTAAAGTCAACAGCTAGCTTGTTTACATAAGTCCGTAGTGACATGGAAAGCTATTTACTAAATGTTACTAAGTATAAGTTTACTAAGTGTTGAAATATGACATGTTGTAACAAGAAATTGTGGTAAAATGTATTATCATCTGTATTCCAATATATATTTTATAGTTGAAGTTATATTATTTTTGTATTATCACCAAATATATCTGATATTATTTTACACTGAATTTTTAGTTAATAAATATATATTTTTAGCACATCGTTGTACTCACTCGTCACTTGTCTTCAAACTAGCACAGATAAACAAACTTGAATTAATTCGTTTGTTTTGTGGAAAAATGTAAAAATCTCCTAAAACACAGATTTTTTACTAATTTCATAAATACAATACTGTTTTAATATTTAGTATAAACATTCTGACAACTCCTATTATTCTGAATAATCTTGAAGTTTGTAAACTAACATGTTGAAGATCCACATAAATTTACTTCCTTGAACTCAGTGACTATGAGTAAGCACTGCTGTGTCACAGAATTCACAGAGCCTACCTTCTGAACTGCAAAGGTGCTGACAGGAGAAGTTTCAGGAGGTGCAGCCAGTACAGAAATCACTGCCTGGAGGTAAGAAGATATTATGGAATATGTAGTCCTTTGTAAATAAATGAAACAGCAGGGGAGAAGCTACAAAGCATGCAGGGAATCCAGAATATAGAAAGAGATGTCCAGCAGGCAGCTTTTACAGCATGAAAGGAGATTTTTTTGAATAAGCTTAAAGTATATTAGATTCTCAATATTAAAGTAGTTGCAAAGGCACAAGGTTTTTTACCTGCATGCATGTATGCATGCAGCTAAAAAACAAAACCTTCTGTGTGCAGCAGCCCCCCCCCCCCCCCGAGTTACCTGAGCCTCCTCTCGATCCAGCAATCAGGAGACGGAGGGGGTGAGGCCAAGCTGAAGCCCCGTGAGTGAATGGACACACAGAGCAGTGGCTTAGCTCGGGTGCCCCCATAGCAAGCTGCTTGCTGTGGGGGCAATTGGCAGGAGGGAGGGGCCAAGAGCACTGGCATGGGACCCGTGAAGAGGAGGATCAGGGTTGCTCTGGGCAAAACCACTACACAGAGCTGGTAAGTATGACATGTTTGTTTCTGTTTTTATAAAAAACAAGACTTTAATATGACTAACTATTGTCCGTATGATTACAATATTGATGCTATAAAATGCGGTGTATGGCAATATATTTCATTTAATTATCAAAAACATTTTAATTCGATTTATTTTACTAGGTAACAAAGCTTAGTGGTAGGGAACTTCTGGTTGTTGTAAAAAATGTTAAAAAAAATTTTTAGCGCTAAACTATTTGTTTTTTCCAAAAAGGAAAATACAAGATATGAATGACAGACCAAAGTGGAAGGTTACAGCTGCCTGTTATCATTTGATAGCAGAGACCAGATTTATTTTCATCATAATAATTTTTATTTTTACCTAATTTTCCACAACCTGCAATCTACCAATTTTTAAAACATCACCTGTGGAGTATATGCAGGCATGCATACTGCTTTCGATTAGCCTATGAGAAAATGATCTGTTTCTTCCCAACCCTTTCCCTCTGTGGACATTCAAAATTGACTTGCATGTCCACAGGATATTTGCTGTGATCGCGCATATTACACACACACTGTTTAAAAGTAAAACATGATACATTTGAAAATGTGAAAATAAATACCATTTAATTGGTTAGACTGAAACTCCAGCCATATTCTAATAGTAACCAAAACATAACAGAAGATAAGAAATAATAAAAAGAAGCTAAAAGCATTTATAGCATAAATAGCCTATATGACAATTGGCTATTCAAAACTGTCCCTGAAACAGAAGACATCATAAGGCACCTTAATTAGTGCCCCCACCTAATAGCTAGTGGTAGCCTGCTAAAGACTCCAACATCACGAGTATTGCAAACAGGAGACAGGCCCCCTCCTCCACCCAAAGGTAACACTCAAACACTGTACATGGGGGGTCAAGCCTATGCAAATAATGTTTTTTTAAAGTAGATATTTGCATAGGCATTTATGTGGGCTCCTGTAGTAATGCCAAAAATGGAAATCTGATTTTTAGGGAGCTGTAGGACACCCTTTGGCAGGGGTGTCCAAACTTTTTTCAAAGAGCGCCAGATTTGATGAAGTGAACATGCCTGAGGGTCAACCATTTTTCCTGACATTCTTTGAACCATTAAAATTCGGTCTATGTGTGTTAGTCCGAGCACTAATACACTGCTCAGCAAGAATTCTCTTGCCTTTGTGGTTGTGTGTGGTGAAGAGAAGTACTTGGGCATGTTATTTGGGGATATATATATTTGCAAGACAAGCAAAATTTTTAAATATCTTCATATACAAGTACCGTCATGTCACAAGTGAGTACAAAAGAGAAGAAAGGCACCCCTAAGTGTAGCAATATGGTTACATTTAATGAAGGTACAACGTTTAGTAACATGGTTGATGATTAAAAGAGGCACATCTAAGTATGCAGGCATCTGGGGTAAAGCTGTTTTACATTTTTTAAACAAGGACTTGTCCCAAAGTGTGTCTTGTTTTTTTTTAAACATTTTCACACTTTTTTTGTGAAATGGTACGGGTACAATGTACCTGTTACCATTTCAAACGGGGGGCTGGGATCTGGGGTCCCCTTGTTAAAGGGGGCTTTCATATTCCGATAACCCCTCCACCCGCAGACCCCCACAACCACTGGGCAAGGGTTGTGGGGATGAGGCCCTTGTCCCCATCAACATGGGGACAAGGTGCTTTGGGGGTTTACCCCAAAGCAACCTCCCCATGTTGAGGACATGTGGCCCGGTACGGTTGGGGGGGGCTCTCTTGCCCCTCCTCTTTTCCTGTGGCCTGCCATGTTGTTGGATAAGGGTATGATATGTATTTTTTTTACATTTTGGCAAACCGGGGGTTGGGCGGGGGCTGTTCAGCTCATCCCTACTTATGAATAAATGGTTGTGAAAAAAATCATTTGAGTTTTCATTATTTCTTATGGGAAATTTGCTTTGATATAAGGGTGCTTTGGATTACAAGCATGTTTCTGAAATGAATTATACTCGCAATACTAGGTTTGACTGTGTATATATATATATTTTGTGGCCCCAACAAACCTAAGGACTAAGGATGAGCTTGGGCGCATTATTTCGATATACTGTATTTATCGGCGTATCACTTTAAGAGGGAAGTTTCAGGAAAAAACTTACATTTTAAATAATGAACTGTGAAGCAAAATAAGGGTCAGTGCCCATCAATGCAGCCTAATCAGTGCCCATTTGCAGCCTCACCATTGCCATTAATGCAGCCTCGCCATTGCCATGAATGCAGCCTCGCCATTCCAATCAATGCAGCCTTACCATTGCCATTAATTCAGCCTTACTATTGCCATTAATGCAGCTTCACCATTGCCCTGAATGCAGCCTCACTATTGCCATCAGTGCAGCTTGATCAATGCCCATCTGCAGCCTCAGAGGGGACAGGGAGGGGGGCAGGATGAGCGCAAACAGATTACGTACAGGAGAATCTCCTGTTTACAGAGCAGCCTCCTTAATACAAAGTCCCGTCGCCTAGACAGAACAGTCATCCAATGGCAGCCCAGGAGATGGGCCTTCCTATTAGAGGCCGCGAGTAAACTGGAGATTCTCCTGTATTAAATCTGACGGCGCTCGTCCCACTCCCCCTCCCTGTCCCCTCCGAGGCCGATAAATACAGTATATATATTTTGATGCCCTGGGGGTCACAGAAGATATACATATCCCAATTACCAGGAGGGCCACAGTAAACTGGAATGCAGGCCGCAATTGGCCCATGGGCCGCACTTTGGACATGCCTGCCCTATGGTGTCTCTGTCCAGTGTTCAGCACAGTAAAGCAATTTTGTAGACCTACAGGGTCACTTTAAATAGTTGAACACACTCTGATGTTGAGTTATTCTCCCTCTATGAATCATTCTGAATTTTGATAAAAAGAATATAGCCCAAAATGTCAATGTGTTGAAAAATAAAAGAAATAAAATCAATATAGCTTTTCATGTCTGTGCCTCTGCTTTCATTCACTGCATCATTAGGAGTCTATGATGTCTGCAAGACTGTGCACTCAGTGCCCTTAAAGTCAAGCCTGGAAGTTGCAGCTAAAGTTATAATTTTTGCTGTCACCTAAAGAAAACCTTACCTGGTTGAAAAGGTTTTCGAAGATAATGATAGTGCTGAAGTACAAGCCATGGCGGCTGCTTTTTTCCCCTTTTGCCGCCAACCCCGGTTGGGTGGCCAGTGGTGGCAACTCCTCCGGACATCAAAGCCCCTCACTTACCCAATCTAGGAAGCCGGCGGGCGGGCAACTCTTCCAGCAGCTTTCTTCCTCCTCCTGTGTTGTGGCTTTCACCGTGCATCCCCCTCCTCCTCCTTGTAGGCATCAAATAGGATCACTTGACCTTTCAGCCAATCAGAAAATGAGTATCAGACCTGTGCTTCCTGATTAGCGGAGAGGCGATTTAGTGTTAGAAAAGGGAATATTTATTTGCTTTTCTAACACACCTGGGTGGGCTCTGAGTGCAATGCTCTGTGCTACGAGTACACCCCATTTTGAAGCCTATTAGAGCCTATGGCTATAATCAGGTGCTTAAAAAACAAAAAAAAACACCCCAGTCGCTTTTAATTTATGCACCCTGAAAGGGTCTGGAGGCATGAATAGGGGGTGGAGGACATGGATAGATTCATGCTATGCACAAATCTATCCATTACTCATATAGGGGGTGACATGGATAGAGGGGGCGGCTCCCGTGCGCCCTTAGTGGATGGGCCGCCCCTGAGTACAAGCAGCATGTGATGGTTGCAATCAATTGCTCTATTATTCATATAGATGCCTGAGTTTCTGCAGAGCTTCTTGTGATGTCAAGATTAAGCCGACCTCTGCTGAAGGAACTGCCATTCCACTGTTCTAGGCTGTTGAAAGGTGTGAATTCCTTGATGTACAGGTTATAGTAGGTCCAGATTTCTTTAGAAAATACATAGGTCTGAGCTTACTGATACTAAATTTCAGGGAGCTAGCAGCCAATAATTTTCTTAAATGACTGTAAATTGTCACCCAGACATCACAATTTATTTTTTAAGACTGCTTCCCATGCATATACAATACATGATGTTTCGCTGAAACCACATAAGTACCAGGGACCAGAGACCATAGAAATAATCTTGAAGCCATCATTTAGGCTTAACTCTGAAGTAATAAGCCTTTTTAAACCATATGGCTAATTATTTATCTCACCAGGATGAAGAACTATTTCTATGGATAATACTAAATATTATAAAGACAAGAAGAAGAGTGGGATGTATGGTGTCAAGTTCTGGAAGTTTGTAAACTAGATTATAAAGCCCAGTGTTTTTCGACTCCAGTCTTCAAGGCGCCCCAACAGGTCTTGTTTTCAGGCTGTCCCTTATTTTTCACAGGTGATTTGATCAGTTTCACTGCCTTAGTAATTACCACAGCTGTTTCATCTGAGGGAAATCCTGAAAACATGACCTGTGGGGCTCCATGAGGACTAGAGTTGAGAAACGCTGGTTTAGCCATCCAGTTTCTACAGAAAAGTTAAACATCATTATTGCATTGACTAACCCTTTTCTTTATATTGTACATGTATGTTTTTCATTTATTCAAAATGAGAAAATTGTTAAAAAAGTATTTAAAAAATAATAAATTCTTTAGCTATTTTTACTGGTAAAAGATGTTTTTGATCAATCGCAGGGCAGATGTATTTTAGTGTACTTTTGTCCTGCTTACAGTTTAAAAACTTACCAATTTTTCCTTTCTCTTACGTTCCTGGCTTGCTTTACCCTCTATTTATCTCCCTTGAGCTCTGTTCGTGATGCTCTGGCTGCAGTATATAATTCAGACAGACAGGATCCTGAGCTTTTGCCACTGACCTTAATCAGTTTACTCAACACACAAATTGTTGTGTCTACAACAATGATCATACAAAGATTATGTGTCCACCAAGCTAAGGTTCGCTATGTACAAAATACAACAAATGCTTTCTGACTGCAAATATCTCTTTGAACTTATTATTTTTTCATATGGACTCTGTAAGAAGTGGTGGAATAGAATTGGCGGCTATCTGACTTGGCCGAACACTGCAATTTCCCACCTGTGGCAGTCTCTTGTGCCAATAAAAAGACCCAGTAGCTGGTCAAATAAACTAAAAAATATATTAATTTTTTTTGTTGATCGCCATATATCTTTCTTTGTATTGAAATGGGCAGTGGTCATACCAAGTGGTCTTATTCATAAAGCTACATATTGACAATGGAAAGCCCCACTCCAGCCTCCCCATACTGTTCCTCATTTTTTTTTTTAAATACGTTAAAAATACATTACTTACCTTCTCCATTCTCCAGTGCCCCATCTTCTTTCAATCCTGACTTCTTTGTTAAATGATGTTTAGCATCAATCAATGAACCACTGTGAGTCCAGGCCATCAAGGATACACCGTCTAGGCTAGTGTCATTATGTAGCCTGAACACAAAGTGTAAAATGGCACTCACATGTCACACAGCATTGATGACTGGAGAAGAGGGAGACACCTTTCATCATGTGATCAGGAATGAACAAATCAGCTGAAATTCAAATCACACAGAATTCAGCAAAACAAATCCAAAAAGTTGCTGAATCGCATTGAAGTCAATGGGGGCAGGGATGAATTTTGATGGGCAATTGTGGTTCCTTGAGGGACTGATTGGTAAGCCATTTCTGAACAAAGAACTTAGAAAGCTGGGCATTGCTGAACCTTTGCCAGTGCAAAAAACATAATGGGTGGGTGGGCTTTTCATGCGATTCTAAAGGGCAGCACGTAAAATGCACAACTCCTAAATTAGAGGTTTCAAGATTCCTTAAAACTGCATAAATATACTTAAAATCATATTTTTTGGTTATGAAAGTAGATAATGTTTCCTTACTCAGTCATCTCTACTCACAAACAGCACCCCAAGCTACATTTTAGATGTGACATGGGTTTTTATTAAATAGTATTAGGCCTTCTGTGACCAACAGTAGTAGCAGCTGCAACAATCTAAATACAGAGCAGAATTCACAAATAGAGCTAAACTCCTCAATTTAGAGTGAGTAACACAGTTTGATGCCGCAGTTTTGAGCTCCCTTTTATTCACAGCAGTGCACTGATCGTTTTAAAAGGTAAAAAAGGGAGTAAAGACAAAGTGCATATAAGGCGCTTTCACAGTGAGGCAGTTTTCAGGCATTTTAGCGCTAGAAATTGCATCTGTAAAGCACATGAAAACTGCCTCCCATGCCGCCCGAATGTGAAAGTCCTAATTCTTTTACACTGGGGAGCTGCACTTGCTGGACGTTAGAAAAAATCCTGCAAGCAGCATCTTTGGGGTGGTTTGGGAGTATAAACAGTGCTCCCAAAACAATGCTTACGAAGCAACTGAAAATCGTTCCGGAAGCACAACGGGGGTTTTTAACCTTTTCTTCGGCCGCTAGCGGGGGGTTCAAAATGCCCTGCTAGCAGCTAAAAATCTCCACTTAACCAGTTCCCGACCAGCGCACGCCGATGTACGTCGGCAGAATGGCACGGGCAGGCATATTGGCGTACAGGTACGTCCAATCTTTAATGCCGCCCTGCCATCGCGAGCGTGCCGTCAGTGCCGCCGGTGCTGGTTGAGACCCCCGTGAGTCCGGTCACGGGTCCTGCGGACTCGATCACCGCGGTCGTCTCACAGGGCGGCTGAACGGAGAGATGCCGTTGTAAACAGCATCTCCCCATTCTGCCTAGCAACAAGTGACGCTGATCTCTGCTCCATGTGATTGCAGCAGAGATCAGTGTTCACTAAATGAAAGCCCAGCCCCCCACAGTTAGTAACACACCCCTAGGAACACTTAACCCCTACACTGCCACCCACTGGTTAACCCCTTCACTGCCAGTGTCATTTACACAGGAATCACTGCATTTGTATAGCAGTGATTGCTGTATAAATGACAATGGTCCCAAAAATGTGTCAAAAATGTCCGATGTGTCAGTCATAATGTTGCAGTCACAATAAAAATCGATGATCACCGCCGTTACTAGTAAAAACAATATAAAAAAAATGCCATAAAACAATCCCCTATTTTGTAAACGCTATAACTTTTGCGCAAACCAATCAATAATCGCTTATTGCGATTTTTTTCCCAAAAATATGTAGAAGAATACGTATCGGCCTAAACTGAGGGAAAAAAATGTTTTTTTATATATTTTTGGGGGATATTTAGTATAACAAAAAGTAAAGAATAATGCGTTTTTTCGAAATTAGCGCTCTATTTTTGTTTATAGCGCAAAAAAAAAAAAGGGGGGGATCAAATACCACCAAAAAAAAGCTCTATTTGTGAGAACAAAAGGACGTCAATTTTGTTTAAAGCGACACAGTGCCGAATCGCAAAAAGTGGTCTGGTCTTTGGCCAGCAAAATGGTCCGGCCTGAAGTGGTTAAACAGCAGTAAAGCGCCACCAAAACGAGCAGCGCTTTACCACTAACGCATGAGCGTCCCCAGTGTTAAAGGGGTCTAAAAAGTTATTCACACCACCACTCCACATTCTCTGCACCCCATTCCCATATCCTCAATTGTTCCAAAAATACTAGTGCTACATTCTACAGGTATAGTTTGGGGAAAATTGGTCAGTGGCAAGACAGACCAAGCCATATGTAGTTGTTTTTTTTTCTTTTTTTATATATAAATTGTAAAGCTTCTGCCTTAAGATACAGATGTTTAAAAATTGGCCAGCCGCCAGTTTTGCATCATCAAGAACAGGCTAAAATGCAAAGATGGGAGTAAGAGATGCTTTCCAAAAGTTAAAGATTCAGCCCTGTTTACATTTTAGAGGTTTGATTGCTTATTTGGCAAAGGGAAGGAGGCGAAGGAGTAGACGTGCCAGGGATACAGCAATGTTGGCACTTAGCAGCACTATTAATGATTACATGGGTGTAAGCAGCAGCAGCGAAAACAAGAAAGAAAAGTGTTTGGTATTTTCCTTGTAAAACAGATGATAATTATTAATTAATCAGTGGCATTGACAGTGGGTATGCAGAAGTCCTCTTGTGACCCTTACCACTGCTTTTCATGCAGGATTTATTTAGTTGATTGTACTCTACTACCTCCATATGCAGCAACACTGCCTTTGCTTTTAAGCCATTCCTTACTTTGGGGATTTTGTCATTTTTGTTCAGGTTTGTACTTTTTATTTTTACCTATGGATATTGAGGTGAAATAAATGTGAAGTCATTTGATGAACACAGTTTTTTTTTTATTTTTTTATTTTTTTCGAACAATGATACAATGGGGGTTATTCACAAAAGGCAAATCCACTTTGCACTGAAAGTGCACTTTGAAGTGCAGTCGCTCTAAGTCTTAGCCCTTGTACACACAGTCTGACATTCCGATCACCAAATCCGTCTGATAATTTTCAACGGATTTAGTCCGGAACTGGTGTTGCATACACACGGTCGGACAAAGTTGTCAGAATTTCCGGTCGACAAGAACGCAGTGACGTAAACCGCGTATGATGGGACTAGAAAAGGGAAGTTCAGCACCACGTGCGGCACCCTTTGGGCTCCTTCTGCTAAACTCGTGTTTATCGCGTGTTAGTAGAAGTTTGGTTAGAGACGATTTGCTCTTTTCAGATTTGTGCTTCAGATCGTTACTGCTTTTCAGTATGTGTGTATCTGCTTATCAGTGCGTGTTGTCAGTTTGCATTTGTTGGTCATTGCGGACTATATCTTGGTATAGTACGCTTTGATTATCAGTGCTTATTGTTTGCTCGTTTCTGGTTTTCAGTTAGTTCTTTCAGGCCTTGCTGTTTATCGGTGCTTTCTGTTAATCCGTCCTGACCAGGCGACTGTTTTGAAGCCATGTTTTGTGTAGGTACTCGTCATAGAATTCATGCTGTGCAGGGGCTTGGTGTTGGGCTTTTAGCTTTGTCACAAGCCCAGTCCATGAACAGTGTGAGGAGTTCATGGAGCAAGAATTAATTGGTTGCTCCAGTGTGACCAATTCTCGCACATGCCTTTGCTTCGTGAGATCTGGGCGAATAATCCTGATGATTTCAGGAATTATCTCCGTATGACGGACCCTGTTTTTCACCGTCTCCTGGCTTTGCTGTCCCCTTATATCAGCAGGCGGGATACCTGCATGTGGCAAGCCATCACTCCGGAGCAGAGGCTCATTGCCACATTGCGGTACTTGGCAACAGGGAGAAGTCTTCAGGACCTCAAGTTATCGACAGGCATCTCCCCCAGGCTCTAGGAATCATTATTCCAGAGACCTGTTCTGCCATAATTCAGGTCCTGCAGAAGGACTATATTAAGGTAAGTTTTATCCTTTAACTTCACATTCTATGTATTTAATGTTTGCTAATGTATTGTATTTCTTTCCTCATTCCCCAATTACCCTTATTGCAATATGCTGTAATTGATATGCTGTGCCCCTTTGTCCTCATGCATGCTGGAAGCTTTTAAAGTTCCTTTTTCGTCCTTCATGCATATTTGCCTTCACTAACCTCCCCAGCATGCTCTTCTGGGTCCATAAACCTATAGCCTAGTCACTTAGCAATGTATTTTGTCAGCTCCATAGCATTGCTTTCCCCTAATCACCCCCTAAAATGTGTCCAAATGTTATGTGTGTGCTTAAATTCATGCAGATGCCATCAGATGGAGGGGGAATGGGGGGGGGGGTGAGGAATCTGATAAGGGGACCTTATACTTTTGGCTTTACATACTCATTTCCAAAAATGTTATACTGATCTTGGCCAAAAACGTTTGTGTCTAATCTGCTTGCAATGTTGATGTGCAAATGACTATTTTATTTTTTTCTTGTTTGACTCCACAGTTTCCTTCAATGCCACAGGAACGGCAGACTGTGACCTCCCACTTTGCCACGGGAAAACATGTCCGCATCGCCCCAACCCCCAACTCGGGGTCCTACTATTATAATTACAAGGGGTATAATAGTATTGTGATGCTGGCGGTGGCGTCAGCAACATATGACTTCCTGTATGTGGACATGGGGAAAATGGCCGGATGTCGGATGGTGGAGTGTTAGCGCAGATGTAGTTCTACTGATGTCTCCAGAGTGGCAGTCTGGGCTTGCCACCTCCAGAGGAGAATGTGGAAGGACTCCCCTTCATTTTCGTTGTGTATGAGGCATTTTCTCTGGCAAAACCATCTGATGCAGCCTTTCCCAATGAGGACCCTCACCCCGAACCAGAGGATCTTTAATTTCCGGCTGGCCAGAGCCAGAAGAGTAGCGGAGCACACTTTCGGGATAATGGCCAGCCGGTTCCACCTATTTTTGACTCCAATCCACATGGTGGAATATAAACTCAATCATATTGTGCTTTCGTGCTGCATTCTGCACAACTTTTTGAAGAAACACTCACCAAAGTATGTGGCCTCAGTTAGGGCTGATGCAGACTTGCCTGAACATGCCAACCTGATGGCCCTTGAAGCTGGCTGTCCTGGCTTGCCCCCCCAAAGCGCCCGACAGGTCAGAACAAGATATATGGAGTACTTTGTGGGTAGGGGGTCATTGATCTGCCAGACAATGTCTGAGAGGCATTTTTTAATAAATTTTTTCTTTCAAACTCCAATAATCTTTGTTTTCATTTACTGCTTGGCTTTGTTTTCGGTATCTCCTAGGTTTTTTTGGGATTTTTTGGGACTTTTTCTAAAACAGTGCAAACCCAATTTCTGTGACAGTCTCTTCTTCAGATAATATTATTATGTTGTGGGTCTGCTACACACACACCTTGTTTTTTTTTTGTTAATGTATGTAGTGCATTACTGACAAAAATATTGCTCATTTTCGGCACCATGGCAGAAATGTGTGGGGTCATGAAAATGGAGTGATTGGGGAAATTTAAAAAGCACTGTGGGTGTTATTTACTAAAGGGAAATCCACTGTGCACTACAAATTCATTGCAAAAGTGCACCTGAAACTGCACTTGGAGTGCAAAGTGGATTTGCCTTTAGTAAATAACATCCATTGTCACAGAAAACAACAACTTTACTACAAATACTGCTTTTGCGCATTGAAAAAGGAAGCCACATATTGTTCATAACTAAACTTTTTACTCAAAGCACATTCACATGTGCATTTAGAAAAGGGTTTTACAACAAACCAACATATTTGGTTTATATAAAACATTATTTTTGGTAACATTTATATAACTTGGCGTTTTTGTGTATACAGGCATGTATCAAAGCATAACATACAGAACACAGGAACTTACAAAGTTCAACTTTGAAAAGTGAAGACAATATCAGACATGAGTATGTACAAACTGTGTTGATATTGCCTTCATCACATGGGGTGTCACCCCTGTAAAAGCCAAATTTGGAAGATGCACACAAATTGTGAATCCAACTGGGCATTTTCCTCCTGATTCCATTCCTAATGTCAATATGTGCAATCTCCCATCATGGGGCATCGATGTCCGTGTTTTGGGGGTGCAACCCCTTCATCTCAGCCACTTTAGTAGCAAGGAAGGGGTTGCACCCACAAAACGTGAACATTGATTCCCCATGATTGGAGATAGCACATGTTGACACACTGTGTGCATCTTTCAAATGTGGTTTTTCTAAAAATATAAAAGTGTTTTTGAAAAATGAAAATGGATGCTAGCTAGTTTTGGGTGTTCCAGATTCTCTCTAAAACATCAATGATGTTCTTAATTTTTTGTTGAACATCATTGATGTTTTTCTTGAGATTATCTAAATCATGATTGCACCCCATTATCTCCCCAATGATGATCTAGGCACTTTCACTGGTAAAATGCGATTCTTCTTCCACAACATCCACATCACCTAAAAATAAACCAAAAAAAAATGTGTATTATAAATATGCAGGCATACATTGATTATCTTACCTGAAGCTGTGGTCTCAGACACTCACTTGTTGTGGTGCCATTTTCGCCAGTCTCTACAATCCCTCCTTCCTCCTCCTCCCCTGCTTCTGGTGTTGGTATTTCCCCTTCTTTTGGAGGTGTGGGCTCCCTAGTGTCCTCAGAAGCAGAAAAAGGAATATGAAACATTGCTTGGAAGTGTCGTACAATTGTGTTTTTTGGCAGAATTCAAAGCTGAAAACATTATTTTTGACACTTTCTTTCTAAAGCTGGAATACTTACCTGTTTTGTGAACAAATGTAGTCAAGTGCAACTTGCCAAAACATCGTCTTTGGAGTGGGCTAACGAACGATGTTTATTACGAACGATTGAACCCATGAACATGAAAGTGGCCATTTTAAACTGTACAACATTAAATCAAAGCACATGGAACAGTATGCAAGCAATAATAATAATATGAACACATGACAACTACTTACTTTTTTGAAGAACTCGCTTGATCCTTCTGTACTGATTGTGCTCCCTCAGTTTCAGATCTGACCAGTGTTTCCTCAGTTGATCCTTGGGTCGTCGTACCCCAAAATTCTTCTGAAGACTCTTCACAACTTTAGTCATGATCTTGGCCTTTCTGATATTTGGGTTTGGATAAGGTCCATACTTCCCATCATAGTCGTTCCTCTTCAATATGTCCACCATCTCCAACATCTCTTCAAAAAACATATATTAGGCCTTAAATCTTCTCCTCCGGGATCGGGACGTTTCTGGCTTCGGGCTTTCCTCGTCCTCCTCCTCCTCGTTAGTGGAATTATTAGTGCGCACCTGCTGAATCTCTCCCATGTGCTTTCCCCACTGTGCCAAAAGAGAAGGGGTGGGGAATAGACTAGAAAGAATGTCAGGGGCGCATGCGCACTATATATAAAACGCAACACGCTTGCGTCGTACGTACGATCTTTGAGCGGAGGAAGGAGCTGAAGCACCGATCATTAGAACGAAGGTACAATTTGAACTTGGTACATTGCTAGCCTATAATGCTTCTAGATTGAGGCTTATATTGGGACAAGATTAGGAGAGTTCAGCCTGACATTATTAGGGTTTGTCTTGTGTTGTGTCTTGCAGAGAAGATGGATCCCTTCAAGGAACCACATTTTCTGGAGCTAATCATTGATGTGCTCAGGGAGCTGCCTTGCCTGTGGCAGATGAACAACCCCATTGCTAAGGACCTAAGAAAGAGGAAGGCAGCGCTGGAGAAACTGCTTGATTTGGTTAAGATCATGCTCCCCACGGCAGACATGATCTATGTGATGGCCAAAATTGGTGCCCTGAGGAGTATATATCTGAGGGAGCACAAGAAGTTCCAGGATTCCCTGAGATCAGGAGATCCAGATGACATTTATGTCCCCAGGATGTTGTACTATGAGAGGCTGCATTTTCTGGCAGACCAGAGGGAACCCAAGCTAGCACTGCCCAACCTGGGCCTTCCAGACAGCAACATGTGGAGGGGCCCAGCTTGAGGCAGGTATAGCATTGTTCAACATAATTATTGTCATACATTTAATGATGTTAACTAGATGTTATTACTGATCAGTAAGTTGTGATTTAACAAAGTGGTTTACATATCAATAGACAGTAGTGACCAAAAATGATTGGGACAAGAAAGAAAAATGCTGGGCTCAGACTGATAGTCTGTTCTATTTGGTAACATTCAATTTGCAAAAGTCATGAGCACAAAATTGTGTGATTGATGACCAAAAATTAAAACTATGTGCCGTTTTCATACACAGGAAGACCTCAGCCGGGAGGAGGCTGTGGCAAGTGGCAGCCGGGAGGTCAACCATCGCCCTCCTCCTCCTCCACCTCCTGCCACAACTACAAGAGCAGAGCCACAGCCTGGAAGGAAGCCTGGAGGGAAGTACCTAAGGAAGACCAGAGAGTGATGGCCTGGGTTCAGTCTGGTCTGACAGGAGATGCAGGCTCTTGTATGACCACAGCCTGGGGACATAGATGTCATCTGCTCTTCCTGATCTCTTGGACTTTTGGATCAGACTGTTCTCCCTTAAGATATGTACTCTTCAGGCCACCAATTTTGCATTTAAAAAATAATTGATGCCTGCCCTGGGGGCCAAAGGCTTTGCCAAAATGACCAGTTTCTCCAGCGTTGCCTTACTGTTTATTTGTTTATGACAATGAAATAAAGTTTTTTTTGGGTTCAAGAAATACTTGCCTATGTGTTTTACTTCAAAAAGGACAGTTTATTTGGGAGTAGGCAGGTGCATTTCAAAAATACAAAGTCAAATTAAAACAAGGGGCACCAACACCAAACAACCTCCTAGAGATTAAAAAAGAAAACAATAAAATAAAAAGATAATAAAGGTGTTGTGGTAAGTTGACACACAAAACACATCAAAAAAATTATGAAGATGAGCAAAATGTCAAAAAAGGAGATCTTGATATAAAAACCAACCACAAAATTTAAACAAAAGAAAATAAAAAATGATTGGGGAGATCTGACAAATTAAAATATTGTATTCATGAAATCAGGAAAAAGAATAAAGAAATAAGTTTTGGAGAAGTGTGTGTGAATATGAGCAGCATAACAACTTAATTCTTGTAGCATTATAAAGAAAAACAGAATGCGCTGCATTAAACAATTTTTAACATTGCAGCGTGATGAATGTGCTATATCGACGAATGCTAGTTTTACCTGACCGAGCACTTCCGTCTCAGAATTTATTCTGAGCATGCGTGGCACTTTGTCCGTCGGACTAGGCTACACACGATCGGAATTGATGCGCATAGGATCACGTTGTCGGAAAATTTTAGATCCAGCTCTCAAACTTTGTAGGTCGGACATTTCGATGGAAAAAGTCTGATGGAGCCCACACACGGTCGGATTATCCGACAACACGGTCTGATTGGACATTTTCCATCGGAATGTCCGACCGTGTGTACAAGGGTTTAGGGGTAGATCTGAAATGAGTGGAAGCCCTGCTGATTTTATCATCCAATCATGTGCAAGCTAAAATGCTGTTTTTTATTTTCCTTTGCATGTCCCCCTCGGCTCTACAGCAACTTTACTTTCAAGTGCACTTGCAGTGCAAAGTGGATTTGCCTTTCGTAAATAACCCCCACTGCCTTCTCATTGCCTGCCAAATAGGTGTTCAAATCTGGCACTGACATTAACATGGCCTAAACAACTGTATAAGGTGCTTCTGAAGAGCTAACAATGCTGGCTCTGCTACACTGAAATCCCAAGACGTGTAACCAGCCCTGAGATCTCCACTGCTGGACATGTCAGAACGTATTGAAGTAGAACTTAACTGTATCTGAGCATCACAAACCAATAACGCTACCTAATTCATTTTTATTATGGAAAGGAAATTCACCCATCCATCCCATCCATGTTTCCATGCTTTATTTTGTTGGGGAATCATTTTGAAAAACACCCCCTAGGATTCCTGGCTGTGGCCATCTTGCGTAAGGGCAGATGATTCATGTAGCAATTACTTCCTGGAATTCATCTACTCTTAGCTCAGGCATGCAGGCAGGTGGGTGTGCTTATCTGAGAAAGCTCCACCTCCTCTCCTTCAGATGAAAGAAAAAAGAACCCATGAAGACTCCTGGGATTTATGAAATTGTTTTGGCCTGGGCCAAAAACCAGAAACTGAACAAATTAAAAAATGTTTAAAACAAGTAATTGTAATGTGTAATCTACCTTCCTATCAAATTACCAAGGCTAACAGCAGACAGATCAAAATAGTTAATATTGATTGAAAGAATTAAGTTGCACTTCTCTTTGTTTGAATTCTCAACCCCTCCATGCCTGAAGGCTACTATTTCTCCCTTCCTCCTGCTATTTTAGTGCAGCAGTGGCAGTGTTGTCAGCCAACTACAATAAGTTAGGATTTTCCTGCATTTCTGTCAGCATCACCAGGCATTTTCCAATACTTGCAGATTTTTTAAAGAGATATACTATGAGGAATTACCATATACTAGATAACTCTGCAGAATTGCTTTAGATTAAATATATTTTAAAAAGTAACACAATCCTTAAAGTGGTTAAAAAAGGCTCAAGATTTTTTACTGCCATGCAACGTTCTCTGTTCCTTATACTTATCTGAGCCCCAATCCAGCAATGTGCTTGAGAGCCTCAGCTCTCTGGGGACTTTCCCTCCTTATAGGCTGACACATCAGCAGGAGCCATACTGTCGTGTACAGGCAGTGAGCCAATGAGGGGAGAGAGGGGCAGAGCCACAGCTCTGTGTGTGGATGGACACACAGAGTCGTGGCTTGGGAAACAGCTTGTTTGAGTGCCCCCATTGCAAGCTGCTTGCTCTGGGGGCACTCAACAGGAGGGAGGGGCCAAGAGCGCCAGCGAGGGACCCGAGAAAAGGAGGATGCAGGCAGCTCTATGCAAAACTACTGCACAAAGCAGTTAAGTATGGCATGTTTGTTATTAAAAAAAAAGCCTTTAATATTACTTTATTTATTATTAGTAGTATTAGTTACATAGTAGGTGCCGCTGAAAAAAGACACAAGTCCATCAAGTTCAACCTATGTGTATGATTATATGTCAGTATTACATTGTATATCCCTGTATGTTGTGGTCGTTCATGTGCTCATCTAATAGTTTCTTGAAACTATCGCTGCTCCCCGCTGATACCACCATCTGTGGAAGGGAATTCCACATCCTTCCTGCTCTTGCAGTAAAGACCCCTCCTTGTAGTTTAACGTTAAACCTTTTTTCTTCTAATTTTAATGATTTTAATGAGTAATGACATTTCTTGTTGCATTCCTTATAAAGTCTGAATGCTGATAATGATCCCTAAACCTTGTATTTTTTGTAGGCCTTGTCCTTTGCTTTTATATGCATTTTTACATTGGAGTTAAGCCATCCAGGACTTTGTTCGCTCTTTTAAATTTATTACCCAATGGGATGCATTGGCTAATGCTCTTATTTAATATGCTCTTAAAGCAAACCCATCTCTCCTCCGTGTTCTTTGTTCCTAAGATTTTATCCCAGTTTATGCCTTCTAGCAAGGTTTGTAGTTTTGGGAAGTTAGCTCTTTTGAAATTCAGTGTCTGTATTCCCCTTATGTTTCCTATTTGTGTGATTTATACTGAGGCCAATTGACCTGCGATCACTGTTTCCTAAATTTTCACATTTTCACATCCATGATCAGGTCTGTATTGTTGGTAATCAGTGGGTCCAGTAACGCTTCATTTCTAGTTGGTGCATCTACCATCTGAACCATGAAATTGTCCTACAAGACATTTAGGAACTGGCGAGCCTTAGACAAATGCGTGGTTCCCTCCTCCCAGTCTATGTCTGGATAATTAAAATCCCCCATTATGATAACACTTCCCATCCTTGGTGATAATCCAAATTGTGATAGGAGATCCGTCTCCCCTTCCTCCCTCAGGTTAGGGTACCTATAGCATACTCTCAGTATTATTTTCCCCTTAGCGTCATCCCGTTGGAGCTCCATCTATAAGGATTCCACCTCCTCCCAAGCTCTCTAGGGTGATGTCATCTCTCAACTTCACTTGTACATTATTCTTGATATATAGGCATACCCCTCCCCCTTTTTTACCCTCTCTATCCCTGCGATAAAGGGAATACCCTTGAATGGTTGCCAGACAATCATGATAGCTGTTAAACCAGGTCTCTGAAATTCCAACAAAATACAGCGTACAATAGTATCTCTAGTTCACCTATCTTTTCCGCCAGGCTCCTGGCATTAGTGAACATGCCACGTAGTTTAGACTGGTTGCATACTATCCTCTTATTGGGTGTTCTGAGATTGCAACTAGGACTTGTTTCTATACTCACCTTGGGTTTATGTGCTTAAGTCAACCTACCATTAATGCCCCCAATACTACCCTCTGAAATATGTTCTGCGCTGACTATTTCTACGTCTGGGCTCTCCCCCCCTTGCCTAGTTTAAAAACCCCTTTAACTTTTTGGCCCTCTTTACTCCCAGCTGATCTCCACCCTCCTCATTTAGGTGCAGTCCTTCCCTTCTATAGTACTTGTGATCGACTGAGAAGTCAGCCCAGTCCTCCAGGAACCCAAACTCCTTACTACACCAGCTGCTCAGCCACTTGTTACTTCCCTAATCTCCCTCCGCCTTTCTGGTGTGGCTGTGTGTGGACGTAGCAGTAGTATTCCTGAGAATACTCCCTTGGAAGTCCTTTTCCTCAATTTAGCTCAGTAGCTTAGTCCATAAAATCGTTCTTTAGGACACTAAATCTGCCTCTGACTTTGTCATTGATGCCAACGTGCCCCATGACAACTGAGTCTTCCTCAGCCCCTCCCAGTAATCTGTCCACCAGATCTGTGATGTGTCAAACCCCAGCGCCCGATAGACAACATACAGTTCGGAGCGTCAGGTCTTTGTCACAGATTTCCCTCTCTGTCCTTCTAAGAATTGAGTCCCCTACCACCAGAATCGGTCTTTCCTTTCCCTTCACTTTCCCCTACTCTCACTGGAGGCGTTCTTCCCCTGGCAGCTAGGGGAGTCCCCCAGCTCCATCAGTGCTGGTCCCTGACTGGTTTCACCAATGTCACCCAATGGATCGTACTTATTGAAATGCTCCAGCCTTGGATTGGCCTCCTTGGCACTTCCCCTTCTACCCTTCCTGTCTGTCTTTTTTCTAGTGCCTGCACCTCTTTGTCTCCACCCACCTCTGTGCTGTTGTGCTGGCCCCTGCCGGCACCTGCCGGGTACATTTCTGACTCTCCTTTAGTATGGAGGGTCTTCTCAGTGCTGACAGTTGCTTCCCCAGATTCAGAACCTGGGCTTCCAGGAAAACATTGTGCTTACATTTTTCACAGCAGTATTAACTGTGTTAACAGTATTAACAGTAATAATTGTGCTGGGATGAGTTGTTTCAGAAAATAAAATGTAAGTGTTGTGTAGAGGCAGGGGAGGCCTCCCTGAAGAGATGGGTTTTCAGGGATTGCTTAAAGGCAGGCAGAATAGGAGACAGCCATACAGGTTGGGGTCAGGAGTTCCAAGGATAGGAGAAGCTCTGGAGGAGTCCTGGAGGCGAGAAAGGGAGGAAGCGAGGATTGAGACAGAGTGCAGGAGTTCTTAGGAGCAGCAAAGGGGACAGATTTTCACTATGCAAATCTAGATGGGGGGCACATAATTTTATGAAACTTTGTTTTGGCACAGTAATGCATCTGTACCATTTATAATCAAGACTGGTATTAATTGAAAACTAAGTATTTGCCTAATTAAGTATTGACCAGATTGATTTTGGGGTTAGGTAGGTTAAAGACAATTAAGGGTTAAGGGACAATAGGGCTAATGGTCAGGGATTAGGATGTTAAAGATTAGATGCAAGTTTAATTTAACAAAGACTTAATGTAAAGGGTACATTTTCAAAGGTGTTCTAGGTATTAGGATTGAGGAAGGATAATGAATAGATAGATAGATAGATAGATAGATAGATAGATAGATAGATAGATAGATAGATAGATAGATAGATAGATTTATATATTTTACTTGGTTTTGTATGTCTTCTGCCTACTGATCTTGTAATTGTCTCTTGGTACTCTGCAGGGTTAAGACTGTAGTGGCTTGGGCTGTCGGAGTGGATTAATTACACCTGGAATCTCATCAAGTGTAATTGTTTCACTAACAAGCAGTGGTGTTTAAAAAAACTGCAGTACAGATCTAAGATTAACAAGGGACAGGAGGTCATTTACGGCCCAGAGGCACAGTGCTAAAAGGCGCTAGGACTTTTTTCATTTCATGGCTGCTTATGCTCAATTTGTAACTGCATTTTTCCCTTGCATACAGATTTTAAAGCCACAGTGAGATTTTCATTAGATCCCAGATGATAGTTCTTAGGTCAATTTTAGACATTAGTGGGCCCAAAAGTGCCAGCTCTGTAAAGAAACATTTTTTGAGTACAGATGACTTTCTTACAAGTCCTCCCATGGAAGAATGCTGAAGATAATGTCTGTATTAGCTTCCTCTAGCTGAAACTAACACATAAAATAGAACATATCACAATAGGTTTTGGCTGTAATTATATCTGTACAAAACATAACAAGAAATAAAAATTAGTAGATGCTTTTAATAAAAGCATCTGCAAATGTAGGTTTACTTGTCATTTAATGGTCATAAACCTTTTTTGCACACGTGGGGGGGGGGGGGGGGGGGTGATAAAGCCCTGTGCACAGTGTACCAGAGCAGCATGTTTCACGTTGTTTACCCTCCCCCCACACACACACACACCATTAAGGGTTGTTAAGGATGCTGTTGGCTTCACATCTGACATCCTCCTAGTATCCAGTGACATTGACAGTAGGTAGAGCCTGATGAAGAAGCTGAGGTGTCAGTCCCCCATCAGGTCTACCTTTGTGTTTGACAGTAGGCAGTGGGCTGATTCAATAGTCAATAGCAGGCTGTATATTGGCTATGCCTGCTGTCAATCCCAAGGGGAGCAGACCTGATGGGGAACTGGTGTCTTACCTTCGCCATCCGGCTCCACCCACCCAGTTAAGAACTCCTCAATGTTTTGCTGACTGTGTGACAGCTGCAGCAGCAGGAAGGGAGGTCAACTGCATTGAGAATTGAATGTCCATACAGACACACCATAATAACATTAGTCTTGCAGCAACACAACAATCTAAAGAATGTCCTATGCTTAAGTCTGTATGACGAAACATGTCGTGCGTGGCTGTACGGCAATCACCATCACTTTTGACGAGGAAGTGGTGGTCTGAGTCTGAGGAGTGGGTGAGAGAGAGACAGCATCTGCACACCTCGGGTCCGCCGTGAGCACAATACACCACTTTAGATTTTTATGGAAGACTTGCTGTGGTATTTCTGCTTGCTTTGAATTTGACTAAATGTGAGTGTAATGGTTGTGGATTTTAGAGTGTTTTATTAAACTGGCATTTACGTTTTCACACTATTGGAGCACCTTTTATTATTTACTTGTGGAGAGCTCCCTTATACACACGGCTGGATATCAGATATTTTCTTAACCCTTTCTGTGTGGTTTAAAGCATTTGAGCCAAGCACGAGAGTGTAAGGCATATATATTTGGTGAGTACATTTTCTGAAGGGAGCGGAATCACTTGCACACTGGTGTGGTGGATGAATAGGAAGATACTACACTGAAATCAGTTACTAGATTATTTTTATGGGCTCTTTGTTATAAGATTTATTTATTTATTTTTCCCTTGTCACAGAGTGATAATAATTTATCATTTTTTTTCACATTTATTTTTGTTGTACTGAGTATTTATGTATAATTTTAATATTGTGATTTAAAGAGGAAGTAAACCATGATGGGTTTACTTCTGCTTTGATTCCCTGCAAAGGTAAAGCATAATGGGCTACTATGCATCGCATAGTAGTCCATTATGTGTCACTTACCTGACACAGGAGCCAGCGAAGTCACCGCTGTCCCCTGTAGTTCCGAGCGTCCATCTTCTTGGTGGGTCTCCGTGGGTCTCGCTGCTCCAACGTTGGGATTCGCCGGAGCAGCGATGACGTCACTCCCGCGCAGGCGCACGGGAGCCGACACTCGCGGCATAAAACCGCGATCTGCGGCTTACCCAGTGCGGTGGCTGTCTTCAGGTAAATATCTCCTAAACCGTATAGGTTTAGGAGATATTTCTTGGACCTACAGGTAAGCCTTAATCTAGGCTTACCTGTAGGTCAAATTGGTTTGTAAGGGTTTACAACCACTTTAAGTGCCACTATTTTTTCTAGTTTTTTCACATTTGATGAGGGTTAAAATACTGTTCACATTTCATATTATTTAAAGTGGCGGCTCTACCAATTTGATACATTTTGTTCTGAGGCACAGTGGTGGAACTTCAAGTGGGGGCAGGTTGAACTTGATGACCATCATTTTTAGACTCTTTATAAATTCCCTGTTAGTGTATATGAATTATTTCTTAATGGAGGTTAACATCGGTATTACTTATAAACACATAAAAAGTCCAGATGAATACTTTTTTTTAACATCTGATAAAAAAAAAAAAAACAATTTAAAAATGATAATAATCATATTTCATAACAGTTTGTTGTTTAGCTGCTATAATACTTATTGGTTGTCATGGATCTTGGTGTCATCAGATGACTGTGCCCTTAACTCACCTGTCCCAAAGTGAGTTAAAAGTTCCCAGGTATTATTATAGACCCTTATAAAGATTTATTAGATGTACTCTTTGTCAATTGCAATTTACAGTCCTCAAATTTAATCCATTTGTGACTTATTAAATAAACCTTTGCACATGCAGAACACAGCAACAGGATCACTAATATCAGTCCCTACAGGGAAAGAAGGGCGTTCAAGTTGTACCCAGAAGATAAGAACTTTCTTTTTGCGCCATGTGACAATAATGGGTGCCCGAGAAACCAAATACCAAGCATCAATGCAGTCATCTCGGAAAAAGGATAGTCAGTGCTCCCCATACCCTGATGTACCAACTATAGTACTTTTATTCCTAGGCTAAAGATGCTGTAGACAGCTAAGTGAAAAAAATAAATGCAGTTGGAGTGATGGCTTTAAAGTGAAATAGTTTTTTGCCCTGCATGGGCAAAGCACGCGTTCAGTTTAATGACCTTACAGGCAACAGAAACAAAGTACGAAATGGTTAGGTATGAATGATGCCAAGGAGGGGCCAAGACAAAAGATGTTCAGAAGGAGTCGCAAGACAGGGCGATAATTAGGGCAGATGGCAGACTGAATAACTTCCAGACCCAGAGAACAGGCTGGGGGCTGCAGCCAATATAGCAGTCAGAATAAGATACCAAACTACTTATAAGGAACAGGAGGACATTTTTCCTGTGAGTCTGCAGAGAAGACACCGATGTTGGAGCTAATCATGTAGATGGAGGACCAACATCTTCCATGAAAAGCAGATTCAGGATCTGAAGCACCTTCAATAGAAATTGAAACTCACATAGTGTGAGGGGTTAGCTCGGTAGCGGGTGTGTGTGACCCCCTGGATGGGTTCACAACACGAAGTCAGGCACAGCAGACAGCGGTGTAGGTTCAAAAAACAAAAGGTCCGGTTTATTTTTGCTACATGCAGTGATACATATAACAGCCAAACAAAATAAAACAAGAAAATAAATCCTGGTCAGCTTGACCTCTAACTACACACGTAGACTCCCTGTCTAACAACTGGGTGCAGCCTTGTGCTGCCCCAGTCCCTGTCTCTATTGTAGGGGTTTGCCACACAGGCGTTAACTCACCGCACAGAACAGATCTCAGACTCCCCAGTCTATACACACAAAACTGGTTCCAGGATGGAGCATCTCCCTATGCATGCTGGGTTTTTTTGTAGAGGTCTTAATGAGCCCACTTACTACAGCTGGGCTCATTAACTCTTCCCCTCTAATTGTAAAAGTCTGCATAAAGCCTGAATCTAGGACACACATATTTCCCATCCTGAATACAACCAGGTGATTTTACCTGCGTGCTGCCACATACCCCCCCCCCCTCTTGTTTCAACCTTGGGGTTGTAACACAAGCAGCCAGACACACATGTATCCGAGACAAAGCATCCACATTCCCCATTTTAACACCAGGGCGATGCTTAACTGTAAAGTTAAATTCTTGTAGGGCCAGGAACCACCTATTTACCCTTCTATTGGTCTCCTTGTTTTGAGCCATCCACTTTAAAGGAGCGTGATCAGTCACCAGGTCAAAGTGCCTACCTAGCAGATAGTACCGAAGGGAATCTAGAGCCCACTTCACTGCTAAACATTCCTTCTCAATCGTGGAGTAATTTACCTCATGGGACTTCAACTTCCTGCTGAGGTAAATGACTGGGTGCTCTTCCCCGTTGCAGACCTGGGATAACACTGCTCCTAACCCAACGTCTGATGCATCAGTTTGTACCACGAAGTCCTTAGAGAAGTCTGGTGAGTACAACACTGGCTGGCTACATAAGGCTGTTTTTAAGGACTGAAATGCTTCTTCAGCCTCTGGGGACCATTTAACCATGACCGACTCTTTCCCTTTTGTCAGGTTGGTGAGGGGCACAGCCTGAGAAGCAAAATGGGGAATGAATCGTCGATAATAGCCAGCGATTCCCAGAAAGGCTCGTACCTGTTTCTTGCTGTTGGGACGTGGTCAACTCTGTATGGCCTCGACTTTATTGATTTGGGGTTTTATCACCCCCCTCCCAATAGTGTACCCAAGATATTTGGCCTCCTCCTGTCCAATGGTACACTTCTTTGGATTGGCCGTAAACCCAGCTTCCCGGATAGAGTCTAGCACTGCTTGTACTTTTGGCAAATGTGAGACCCAGTCTGTGCTATGGATAATCACATCATCCAGGTAAGCTGCAGCATATTTCTGATGGGGCCTCAGAATCTTATCCATTTTCCGCTGGAATGTTGCCGGTGCATTCTGTAACCCAAACGGCATTCTCTTATATTGGAATGCCCCATCTGGGGTTACAAACGCAGTCTTCTCCTTGGCCGACTCGGCCAGGGGAATTTGCCAATACCCTTTGGTGAGATCAAGAGTTGTCATATATCGGGCTGTTCCCAGCCGGTCAATCAACTCATCTATACGCGGCATGGGGTAGGTGTCAAATTTTGTAACTTTATTTAATTGTCGAAAATCGTTACAAAACCGCCAGCTCCCATCAGGTTTGGGCACTAGTACGATAGGACTGGACCAGTCACTCTGGGACTCCTCTATCACACCCAATTCCAGCATCCTTTGAACCTCCCCACGTATTGCCTCCCGTCGGGCCTCTGGTATTCTATAAGGTTTTAGTTTTACCCTTTCTCCTGGCGGGGTGATAATGTCATGCTCTACGCCAGATGTTTGTCCCGGCAGCTCAGAGAAAATCTCTTTGTTACGAAGTACAAACTCTTTAACCTCCTGTTGTTGGGGTTTCGATAAGGTGTCTGCTATTCCAACCTCAGGAACTAAGCATTCAGGCTGTGCTTGTGACAAAGTCTCCGCGACTAGGGATTCCCTATCCCTCCAGGCTTTCAGCAGATTGACGTGATAGATCTGCTCCGGCTTTCGCCTTCCTGGCTGTCTAACCCTGTAGTTCACCTCACTAATTTTTTCAATTACTTCGTATGGACCTTGCCATTTGGCCAGAAATTTGCTTTCAACCGTAGGGACTAGCACCAAGACCCTATCCCCCGGGGAAAAAGTACGTGTCTTGGCCCCACGGTTGTACACTCTCTGCTGTGCTAACTGCGCTTGGGTTAAATGTTCCTTTACAATTGGCATTACCTGTGCAATTCTATCTTGCATCAGGGCGACATGCTCAATCACACTCCTGTGAGGAGAACTCTCATTTTCCCAAGTTTCCTTGGCGATATCCAGCAGCCCTCTTGGGTGTCTCCCATAGAGCAACTCGAAGGGTGAGAAACCCGTAGAGGATTGGGGTACCTCCCTAATGGCAAACATCAGATAGGGTATTAGACAGTCCCAATTCTTTCCATCTCTATCCACCACCTTCTTTAACATTTGTTTTAGGGTTTTGTTGAATCTTTCAACCAACCCATCTGTTTGGGGGTGATACACAGATGTACGCAATTGTGTCACTTTGTACAACTTGCATAGTTCCTTCATAACCCGGGACATAAAGGGTGTACCTTGGTCCGTAAGCAGTTCCTTACAAATACCCACGCGGCTAAAAACCAGAGATAGCTCTTTGGCTATGGTTTTGGCCGAGGTATTTCGAAGAGGAATTGCTTCCGGATAACGGGTGGCATAGTCCAATATAACCAAAATGTACTGATGCCCCCTAGCGGACTTCATTATCGGACCTACCAAATCCATGGCGATCCTTTCAAAGGGGACCTCAATGATAGGAAGAGGTACCAGCGGGTTACGGAAATGTGGCATAGGTGCCGACTTCTGACACACAGGGCAGGAGGAACAATCATTTTCTGTTTCCTTCATGACCCCAGGCCAATAGAATCTCTGCAGTACCCTCTCTCTGGTTTTTTCGGTCCCCAGATGACCTCCCAGAATGTGCCCATGGGCCAATTCTAACACCAACTTCCTGTAAGGTTTGGGCACCACAAGTTGCTCAATGGTTTCTTCTGCCCTTTGAGCCACTCGATACAGCAGGTCCCTTTCCACAGTGAAGTACGGGTAAGTGCAAGTCTTATCTGGGTTCACTAACTCACCATCTATTTTCACCACATTTTCCCGTGCCTTTATTAGGGTGGGGTCTTTTAACTGTTCTGTGGCAAAATTTTCCCTGTGAACCTCAAGATCCGAAAACTCCACAGACGGCATGTTTTCAACTGAGGATGTTGGCTCCTCCCCAGTTTCTCGAGTTTCCCCCGCCAATACCGACAAGGGAAATTCAGGAGAGTCCTCACCACTCCCAGAGGAATTCTGGTCATCTTCCTGGTCTATAGGGGCACCAGTGGGGGGCTCAGGACAATCCCAGAGTTCCCAGAATTTTGGAAAATCCCTTCCCACAATAGCATCATGTGGTAAGTGAGACACTAACCCCACCTGATGAGAGAGGTTACCTTTGGGGGTCTCAAAAAACACTGAAGTTACAGGATACTCTCGGGTGTCCCCATGCACACAAATAACAGCCACCCTGTTCTTCCCAGAGACCTCTGTAGTAACTAATTCAGCTTTTATCAATGTTACCAGGCTACCTGAATCTAGCAACACATCAACATGTCTACCATTAATACACATTTTACATAAATGTTTCTCAGGTCCCCGAATGGCAGTGCATGCAACTGTCGCAAACAGCGACTGACGTCTCTCCCTTATAAAGTCACATTGCATAGGCTCATCCACAACTAGGCAATTGGCTGCAATATGTCCCTCTTGCCGGCAGCGGTAGCAAATAATCTTTTTCGCTGCCTCTTGCAGCATGGGCTTCCTGGGCGGCTCCCGCCAGACCTTAGGTAGAACTCCCACCCTCTCACTCTCTCCACCCTCACCCCTTGGAGTCATCTTACCCGCCACTGGGGATGATCGGGTCTTAGGGGGGAAAGTCCGTGAGTCCCTGGAAGAGGTGGTCAGGTTCTCTGTAGCCAAGTACCTCTCAACCAGATCCACAAGTTTAACTGCATTTTCTGGGTCTCCATGGCTTACCCATTTTTGGATGGCAGTAGGAAGAGCTCTCAGGAAACGATCCATAACCACACGTTCCACAATGTTTGGTGCAGTCAAAGTCTCTGGCTGCAGCCACTTCCTGCTCAGGTGAATGAGATCATACATTTGAGACCTGGGAGGTTTTCCAACCTGAAAAGTCCAGTTATGTACACGCTGAGCCCGGACGGCCAGGGTGACACCCAGCTGTGCCAATATTTCTGCTTTTAGCACCACATAGTCTTTTGCTTGGTCAGGCTCTAGGTCATAATAAGCTTTCTGCGATTCCCCAGTTAACAGAGGGGCCACCAGTCCAGCCCATTGCTCCTTAGGCCACTTTTCCCTTTCAGCAGTCCTTTCAAATGTGGTCAAAAACACCTCCGGATCATCCTCTCCAGTCATTTTTGTCAATAAACGGCTCACACCAAAGGATGCGGTATTATTGTAACCACTTGCTTCATTGGTCTGCGAACGTTGCTGTATTAATGTCTCTATTTTCTGTTGAAAATTCTGCTCTTGTTTCTGCAATAGGTCTATAAAGCGGGCTTCAGATTGCTGCAGTGCTTGTTGCTGAGCTTCCAGGCTCTGCTGGTGAGCTTTCTGCTGGGCTGCAAGGCTCTTTTGTAAAGCTGCATTTGTTTGCTGCTGATTTGCATTTGCTTGCTGCTGGTTTGCATTTGCTAGAGCCAGCTGTCTCAGTATCTCCTCCATGCTGGCCTTTAAAAAAAATTGAAAAAAAAAAAAAAAACTGCCAAAATTCTCCACCAACTGTGAGGGGTTAGCTCGGTAGCGGGTGTGTGTGACCCCCTGGATGGGTTCACAACACGAAGTCAGGCACAGCAGACAGCGGTGTAGGTTCAAAAAACAAAAGGTCCGGTTTATTTTTGCTACATGCAGTGATACATATAACAGCCAAACAAAATAAAACAAGAAAATAAATTCTGGTCAGCTTGACCTCTAACTACACACGTAGACTCCCTGTCTAACAACTGGGTGCAGCCTTGTGCTGCCCCAGTCCCTGTCTCTATTGTAGGGGTTTGCCACACAGGCGTTAACTCACCGCACAGAACAGATCTCAGACTCCCCAGTCTATACACACAAAACTGGTTCCAGGATGGAGCATCTCCCTATGCATACTGGGGTTTTTTGTAGAGGTCTTAATGAGCCCACTTACTACAGCTGGGCTCATTAACTCTTCCCCTCTAATTGTAAAAGTCTGCATAAAGCCTGAATCTAGGACACACATATTTCCCATCCTGAATACAACCAGGTGATTTTACCTGCGTGCTGCCACAATAGCTATTGTATTTTTTTCATTACAAAACAGAACACCCATCTATCTAGATGATACGTACATGGTTGAAAGCTGATTCCTCTTACATCTTACTGTTTATAAGGTTTAAACTTCCCAACTTACCATATTTAGTCAAAGACACCAAGCTCGAACTGTTTAACTTAGGCAGTCATGACTGTCTCAGAATATGGAAGGTCGCCCAAAGGTATGATATTTTGTATTCAGCAGATTCCAGTATTTTTTAGCACAGCTGAAGACATTTTTGAATACAAACCGCTAGAATACACACGGCTCATGTGTATCATTAATAATACATTTATCCAATGTTAACAGCCTTACAGCCTTAGAGCTTAATTCCTTGTATAATCAAATACACTTATGCAGTATTTTTTTTCCTAAAATCTTCACATTATAATTCAATCTGTTAAATGTTTCTATTTAGTTTCTATGTACCTGGTGGAATATGGCTACAAGGAGGATAACACAATTCTTAAACCTTCAGTTGTTTTTATCTTTTTATGTCCCTACAGCAATTTTATTTAAAATTCAGTATATGCAATGCTTAAAAGTCAACAAACAGTAAAAAAAGCTTTTTAATTCAAAGGTAAAAAAAAAGTATTAGAGAGAATGCAGGAGCTACCTGTATGTTGGTTATAGTGGTATATGTGAGAGACCTGGTACTATCCATTATGGAGAGCAGCAACAGAACCCATGATTGGAAGGACAAAGCAGTTACAACAGTCACTCAGTAAAGTGCAAAGTGTTTCCATTGTTTGGTGCAAATGTGGAAGTTAATAACAGACGAACAAAGTATCCTTTTTTCAAAATCACAACAGTAATCACATATGGAAAGGCAGGAAGAAATCAAAATGTTTCCATCCTTAATTGATATTTCAGTTTTTGATAGATTTACCTAACTAGCCATTCCTTGCATCTCTTGGGAACCTGTGTAAATTAGGAATTCTCATTTGGAATGGTAGCACTTCCTGATAACCAATACCTTCCAAATCTCCCACGTGAACAAGGAACAAAGCCTGGAAAAGGGAGAATATTATGTAGGAATATATTTAAAAAGCCTTAAAAGGGCAACAGATTTTGATACACTGAAAAGTTTTAGGGAGTCAATGGCATAAATATGCAATCCCATATTTGGGGGGAGGAAGAGCACACTCTAAATCAGTGGTGGCGAACCTTGGCACCTCAGATGTTTTGGAGCTACACTTCCCATGGTGCTCTTGGAATCTGCAGTGTTGTTGAGCATCATGGGGAATGTAGTTCCAAAACATCTGGGGTGCCAAGGTTTGCCATCACTGCCCTAAATCAACTGCAAACATATGAAGAAAGAAATGGTATAAGTGGGTTGCTGATAAGAAATGATGGCACCGGTCTTTACCAGTAACTGATGTTTCACTTGTGGTTGGACTGACCATTCAAAAATATATTCTCCTCTCTTAGTTTGTGGGAACATGAAATGGGACAATCTTCATCATACCTAGTTCTTCACAGTGAAGTGTGGTACGTGTCTTTAATGTGGATTATACATGGCAAGGCCTGAATAAATGTAAGACTAGATAAGATGCATAGAACGGGACACTTTTGCTCAAAGTCCTACACAGCCCACATCAAAATTGATTTAAATAAAGAAGCCTTTTCTTCATAATACTACAATAAACTAAAATAAATAACTAGGAGGATTGATTTGTTGAAGTGTAAAGCCTCGCCACCTATTTTAAATCACTGGGCCCCTCTACTGCCTACCAAAATACACTATATTACCAAAAGTATTAGAACACTTGCCTTTACAAGGTGAATATGCGTCCTGGCCTCAACCTGATAGAACACCTTTGGGATGAATTAGAGCAGATACTGTGAGCCAGGCCTTCTCGTCCAACATCATTGCCTGACCTCACAAATGCACTTCTGGAAGAATGGTCAAACATTCCCATAGACACACTTCTAAACCTTGTGGACAGCCTTCCCAGAAGAGTTGAAGCTGTTATAGCTGCAATGGGTGGGCCAACTCAAAATTGAACCCTTTGGACTAAGACTGGAATGCCATTAAAGTTCATGTGCTTGCATAGGCAGGAGTCCCAATACTTTTAGTAACATAGTGTATGTTCAATAAAAAATCAACTGCTAATGCCAGAGAGCATAATGGTCCACAGAAAACAATCAAAGTGCCCTCAGAGGCTCAGGTTGCCTTTTTCCAAATACTACATAAATTCTGTTTTTAGTTCTGCCGTTAGGTGTTTGTATTGTGACGCATAGCCATACAATAGATCAATTTACTGCAGCAAATAGAGCAACTTAAACTAGTCATGCAGTCATTTAACTGGTCTAATAGTAAAGATTCCTGTAAATACTGCAATCAATATAATATGTTGTGCTGCCTATTCTGTGCAGCTATTGTGATGTAAAGAGGGTTTATCATAACATAAGTTGTATAATAATCAGGGGGTTAAGTGCTTGGCCTCACTACCAGGTCACCCTCTGTGAGAATGTTACCAGGTAAAATATAAAATCTGCCATTCCACAGGTACATCAGGTCCTCATTAAAAGCTGTAGTGGAGAGCACAGCAGGACACGCATTGGGGAACGTTAATTAGCACTTCTAAGAAGTGTTCCCCATTCCTCCCATTTTCATTTCCTGCTTCTCTCCACTATCTTCTGTTCCTTCTTCTCTATACCTTTCTATATTTGTTCCAATTTCAAGTGCAATTTAGATGAATACTTTAAACAAGTTATTTTGTACTGGGAAAAGAGAAAGCACACGCACAAGATGTTCACTGAAAACATACCTAGCGTTCATTAACAAAACCAAAAATGAAAATCAACCAGTAAGAATGCTTCAAATGTTATTCAATAAACCTCACTTGAGATTTCAAAAGAAACCATCGGTTGTTTTTATTCCAGAAGCATAGCAATATAGTTAGAAGGTTTGAAACAATGTATGTGCTGCGGGCAAATTAAGGTCTGTACTGTGAACCTCTGTTTCTACCTTCAGGAACACTCCAGCCAACCTTAACCATTTTTCATGTACATCCATGGCCGACTTTAATAATCAATATTAACCTCCTGGACCCTGGGCAAACATTTTCTTGGGCCTCCCTCCCCCATGCAATTTCGCTCTCCACCTGCTCTAAGTCTACAATAAATAGCAGCTAGACTCAAAATCAGTTTACTGAATCAGATCAGGCGGTAATTGCGAGTGGTTGCCAAAGGTTACAGGGTATCATTACCATTCACTGACTGGCTGCTAGAGGATACAGCACACATTATGGCTCACATATTATTTTCTAGAGGTTACAGCACATGACTTCTGCTTGTTGTTGATTGGTTTCTAGAGATTACTGTACATCAATACTGCTCACTGATTGGTTGCTAGATGTTATTGGACATCCTTACCACTCACCAATTAGTTGCTAGAGGTTACTGCACATTATTACTGCTTACTAATTGGTTGCTAGAGGTTCCTGCATATCCTTACCGCTCAATGATTGGTTGCAAGAGGTTAGTGCACATCATTACTGCTCACTGATTGGTTGCTAAAGGTTACAGCACATCATCTCCTCACTGCCTGCACACCATGGACTGGGGAGGTGAGGGGACCCATCAACAGACAGAAAATGCCAATATAATGGAGATTCACATTGGCCACTAATGCAATGGTGATTTTCCCTGACCACTAATGTAATAGGAGCATTTACAGGAACCACTAATGTAAGGAGGGATTTACACTGACCACCAATGTAAAGGGGACCTTCACATTGGCCACTAGTGTGAATTAAAGGATTGTACACAAAGCCCCAATGTAAAGAGAAGATTTACAATGACCACCAATGTAACTGAGACATTTAGCCTGCTTTCACATTTGTGTGTGTTGGGAACGCATGCAAAATCACTTTCCTTACACCACAGAAGCATGCTGCCCTTTAGCAGATACACAGCAGTGCCAATCATTGTTAATGACATGCTCACACATCTGCTGAGATGTGCGTATTCACATGCACCACAATTCAGGGTGCTATGGCACCATGTTATTTTGAAAAAGGATTCCACCTCCAATTTGCCTGCCTTACGGAAAAGGCTAATGATAGGTTTAATGACCACAGTTGTAGGACTTTCAAGCATGTCCCTTTACCTACCCAGTGGTCAGCATTCAGCAAAAGTGATAGTGGATATGACTTCCGGGGGGCATGATATACATATGAATGCCGCCTTTATTTATATATCAATGCAGCCGGTCAACGGCTAGTTACATATTAATGCCATTGCTATTTACATATTATTGAAGGTTATTTACATTTAAACACAAGCCTGCAGGTGAGTCATCTATGCACAACAATAGGCAGAGCTGAGCAACATTAGAAACAGAACTTCACACTGAGATATCAGGACACAGCACAGGACTAAATCTTCAAGGGACAAGGGAATTTGAACTGGGATAGTTGGCAAGTATGAGGCAGGTGCTTTGGGCCCCACAACAATGATGGGGCCCAGAGCAGATTCCCCTTTTGCCCTGCCTTAAAGACGGCCCTGTGTATATCCAATAAAGGAAAAAGGCTGCTGGCTGAGGGGCTCTGATTTTTATTCTGGTGTTTACATTGTGCCCCAGTTGCCTCACTTAGTAAATCTTAACCACTAACAGACCAGACCATTTTGCTGGTCAAAGACCAGACCACTTTTTGCGATTCGGCACTGCGTCGCTTTAACTGACAATTGCGCGGTCGTGCGACGTGGCTCCCAAACAAAATTGACATCCTTTTTTTTCTCACAAATAGAGCTTTCATTTGGTGGTATTTGATCACCCCTGCGGTTTTTATTTTTTGCGCTATAAACAAAAATAGAGCGACAATTTTGAAAAAAACGCATTATTTTTTACTTTTTGTTATAGTAAATATCCCCCAAAAATATATAAAAAAACATTTTTCTCCCTCAGTTTAGGCTGATACGTATTCTTCTACATATTTTTGGTAAAAAAAAATCGCAATAAGCGATTATTGATTGGTTTGCGCAAAAGTTATAGCGTTTACAAACTAGGGATAGTTTTATAGCATTTTTATTAATAATTGTTTATTATTATTTATTTTTTACTAGTAATGGCGGCGATCAGCGATTTTTATTGTGACTGCGACATTGTGGGGGACCCATCGGACATTTTTGACACATTTTTGGGACCATTGTCATTTATACAGTAATCACTGCTATATAAATGCAGTGATTCCAGTGTAAATGACACTGGCAGTGAAGGGGTTAACCAGTGGGTGGCAGTTTAGGGGTTAAGTGTTCCTAGGGGTGTGTTACTAACTGTGGGGGGGTTGGGCTTTCATTTAGTGAACACTGATCTCTGCTCCAATCACATTTGTTGCTAGTTGCTAGGCAGAATGGAGAAATGCTGTTTACACGGCATTTCCTCCATTCAGCCGTCCCGTGAGACGATCGCGGGGATGCCCACGGCGATCAAGTCCGCGGGTCCCGCGTCCGGACTCACGGGGGTCCCGACCAGCGCGGGAGCACGCCGCCGGCGGCGTGCTCCCGATGGCAGGGCGGCATTGAAGATTGGACGTACCTGTACGCCCATGCCTAATACGCCCGTGCCATTCTGTCAACGTACATCGTCGTGCGCTGGTCGGGAACCAGTTAAAGACCAACTTCAGGCAACTTTAAAAAAAAGAAAATAGTCATCCCGCAAGAAAAAAAAATGCTGTAGCTAAAATATATTTTTCTGTGGCCCGTCGGCCTCTTCTCCACCATAAGATGTCCTCAATATTTCATGTTAAATTATGTCCAGTATGATTCATCTTGGAAGACTTAGGAAATACTGTGAGTGCAGGGCATGCAAGGAGATGTCACCATGGAACCCTGCACTAACAATGTATTGGTCCAGAGAAGACATTATAAGGTCAGGGCCACTCTGCATCATTGAGCACTATCCACCACTGGGACAAGTTTGAAAAGAAAAGGAACCCATTGTGTCATGTGACTTAAGACTTCTGGAAAATGTAAGCAAACAAAAAAGAAGCATTAAATATTATATATATATATATATATATATATATATATATATATATATATATATATATATATATATATATATATATATATATACAGTGACTACAAGTAGTATTCAACCCCCTGCAGATTTAGCAGGTTTGATAAGATGCAAATAAGTTAGAGCCTTCAAACTTTAAACAAGAGCAGGATTTATTAACAGATGCATAAATCTTACAAACCAAAAAGTTATGTTGCTCAGTTAAATTTTAATAAATTTTAAACATAAAAGTGTGGGTCAATTATTATTCAACCCCTAGGTTTAATATTTTGTGGAATAACCCTTGTTTGCAATTACAGCTAATAATCGTCTTCTATAAGACCTGATCAGGCCGGCACAGGTCTCTGGAGTTATCTTGGCCCACTCCTCCATGCAGATCTTCTCCAAGTTATCTAGCTTCTTTGGGTGTCTCATGTGGACTTTAATCTTGAGCTCCTTCCACAAGTTTTCAATTGGGTTAAGGTCAGGAGACTGACTAGGCCACTGCAACACCTTGATTTTTTCCCTCTTGAACCAGGCCTTGGTTTTCTTGGCTGTGTGCTTTGGGTCGTTGTCTTGTTGGAAGATGAAATGACGACCCATCTTAAGGTCCTTGATGGAGGAGCGGAGGTTCTTGGCCAAAATCTCCAGGTAGGCCGTGCTATCCATCTTCCCATGGATGCGGACCAGATGGCCAGGCCCCTTGGCTGAGAAGCAGCCCCACAGCATGATGCTGCCACCACCATGCTTGACTGTAGGGATGGTATTCTTTGGGTCGTATGCAGTGCCATCCAGTCTCCAAACGTCACGTGTGTGGTTGGCACCAAAGATCTCGATCTTGGTCTCATCAGACCAGAGAACCTTGAACCAGTCTGTCTCAGAGTCCTCCAAGTGATCATGAGCAAACTGTAGACGAGCCTTGACATGACGCTTTGAAAGTAAAGGTACCTTACGGGCTCGTCTGGAACGGAGACCATTGTGGTGGAGTACGTTACTTATGGTATTGACTGAAACCAATGTCCCCACTGCCATGAGATCTTCCTTGTTGTCCTTGGGTTAGCCTTGACTCTTCGGACAAGCCTGGCCTCGGCACGGGAAAAAACTTTCAAAGGCTGTCCAGCCCGTGGAAGGCTAACAGTAGTTCCATAAGCCTTCCACTTCCGGATGATGCTCCCAACAGTGGAGACAGGTAGGCCCAACTCCTTGAAAAGGGTTTTGTACCCTTTGCCAGCCTTGTGACCCTCCACGATCTTGTCTCTGATGGCCTTGGAATGCTCCTTTGTCTTTCCCATGTTGACCATGTATGAGTGCTGTTCACAAGTTTGGGGAGGGTCTTAAATAGTCAGAAAAGGCTGGAAAAACAGATAATTAATCCAAACATGTGAAGCTCATTGTTTTTTGTGCCTGAACTACTTCTTAATACTTTAGGGGAACCAAACAGAATTCTGTTGAATTGAGGGATTGAATAATAATTGACCCTCTGAATAAACTTTTCACTATTTAAAAAAAAAATTAAACAAAGAAATAACATTATATTTTGCTGCAGTGCATTTCACACTTCCAGGCTGATCTACAGTCCAAATGTCACAATGCCAAGTTAATTCCGAATGTGTAAACCTGCTAAATCTGCAGGAGGTTGAATACTACTTGTAGGTACACTCTACCTACCCCATGCTGTGCCAGGTTTTTGCTGCAGTTTACATTCTTTTTGGGGTGGAGGGATCCATCACACATCCTGTGTGGTCACCTAGCCAGGTAGTAGGGAAACATCTCCCTATAGGAAAAAAGGTCAGAAAAAAACAAAAACTGACAAAAACTCTCCCCAGTCGATTTTTAGTCGATGCTTTATTAACCACTTAAGGACCAGAAGGATTTGCCCCTTTAATGACCAGGCCATTTTTTGTGATACAGCACTGCGTCGCTTTAACTGACAAATGCGTGGTCCTGCAACATTGTACCCAAACAAAATTGATGTTGTTTTTTTTACCACAAATACAGCTTTCTTTTGGTGGTATGTGTTCACCTCTGCGGTTTTTATTTTTTGTGCTATAAACAAAAAAAGACTGACAAATTTGAAAAAAAAAACAATATTGTTTATTTTTTGCTATAATAAATATCCCAAAAAATATATAAAAATGTCTTCATCAGTTTAGGCCAATATGTAATCATCTACATATTTTTGGTAAAAAAATTGCAATAAGCGTATATTGATTGGTTTGCGCAAAAAATATAGGGTCTACAAAATAGGGGACAGATTTAATCATTTTAATTAATTTATTTTTTACTAGTACTGGCGGCGATCTGCAATTTTTAGCGGAACTGTGACATTGCGGCAGACAGATCAGAAACGTTTGACACATTTTTGGGACCACTGACATTTATACAGTGATCGGGGCTTTAAAAATGCACAAGGGTGATCAAGGGGTTAACTGTGTTACCTGGGAGGTGTTACTAACTGTGGGACAATGGGACTGACTGGAGGAGGAGAGAGATCGCTGTTCCTAATTTAGAGCATTAGATCTGTCTCTTCCCCCGTCAGAACCCCGGTCTGGCTCTGTGTGGAGCGATCAGGGTGACAGGAGGACATCGCGGTTGCCAGCCACGTGCATCAGCTTTGTGACCTCTTTTGCTCTTAAAGCGGCCGGCGTACACTTACGGTGATTCACCCAAGAGAGCCAACCTGCTGCGGTATAATGACGGCGACTGATCCTTAAGCGGTTAATATGTTTTGAGATGTTTTTGTAAATAAAATTTGATATTATTACCAGTATGTACTAACTACAAATATTATTTTATCTACTTTATATACATAGCAAATTCCTTCCCACCATTGAGTTTTGCTACCCACTTTGGAGACAATGGGGGTTAGTTACAAAATGAAATTCCACTTTGCACTGCAAGTGCACATTTCAGGTGCAGTCACTCTAAATCTAGGACAGTAGCACTTCTATCCTTTGAAATATTTTATTGCATTTAATCCCACGGAAGCACAGACCCCCTGCACGTTATTATGAATGGAATTTAGAAGTTCAGTGATACACCCTGGGGATTATTTATGAAAGGCAAATCCACTTTGCACTGCAAGTGCGCTTGGAAGTGCAGTAGCTCTAAATCTAAGGGGTAGATCTGAAATGAATGGAAGCTCTGCTGATTTTATCATCCAATCATGCAAGCTAAAATGCTGTTTTTTTTTATTTTCCTTGCATGTCCCCCTCGGATCTACAGCGACTTTACTTTCAAGTGCACTTGCAGTGCAAAGTAGATTTTCCTTTAGTAAATAACCCCCAAATATATTCAAAACTGCCAGGTACTGTTTAAAGAAAGCTTTTAGTAATAAAAATGCTTTAAGCAGGTTGGCAGATATGGTTCATAGTGCAGAAAATTCAAAAAACTGCCATAATTCTTATCCATTTATTTATACCATAACCCTCTTTATTCTTTGTCTACTTTCATCTAGTTTTTCCTTTTATCTCTCTATCCCATTTAACCTGTGTAACCCCTGATCAGCAACATGTTGGTATTACTTTTCTATGGTGTCCCACTGAGGACAGTAGCACTTCTATCCTTTGAAATATTTGTTCTGATGACCTTTTAGTCTTTTCTATATATCACAGATATATATATATATATATATATATATATATTTATTTATTGCATTTAATCCCATGGAAGCACAGACCCCCTGCACTTTATTATGAATGGAATTTAGAAGTTCAGTGATACACCCTGGGGATTATTTATGAAAGGCAAATCCACTTTGCACTGCAAGTGCGCTTGGAAGTGCAGTTGCTCTAAATCTAAGCCCTTGTACACACGGTCGGAGAATCCGTCGGAATGTGTCCTATCGGACCGTGTTGTCGGATAATCCGACTGTGTGTGGTATGCATCGGACTGATTCCGTCGGAATATCCGTCGGACTCAATTTTCCAAAATGTTGGAAATATTTCCCGACCAACTGGTTCGATCGGACATACTCCGATCATGTGTACAGAATTTTGATCGGACCAAGTGCCACACATGCTCAGATCAAATTCCTACATCAAAGCTATTGGCTACTAGCCTGAACGTAGTCCCATCGTAACGAAATTACGTCATCATGTTCTGAATGATCGGATTTTTTGACAACTTAGTCCGACCGTGTGTATGCAACAGTTTCTGACAAGGTCCGACGGACAAAATCCGACGGACAAAATCCGATGGATTTGGTTGTCGAAATCTCCGACCGTGTGTACAGGGGCTAAGAGGTAGATCTGAAGTGAGGGGAAGCTCTGCTGATTTTATCATCCAATCATGTGCAAGCTAAAATGCTGTTTTTTTATTTTCCTTGCATGCCCCCCACGGATCTACAGCGACTTTACTTCCAAGTGCACTCACACTGCCAAGTGGATTTTCCTTTAATAAATAACCACCCACCCGTCTCTTAAACCACTTATGTGCTCTCTTCATCCATTTAGAGGAGGACTTCCATCTCTTTGTTTGTCTAGATACACAGAGATGCAGCAAACATAGTAGGGTACAAAACTGGTGTTTGATATGTAATCCTATCCATACATGTCAATGTACTATAATTCAACAAAAAAAACATGAGTGTATGAAACGGTTCATCAGAGTCAGACAGAAAGAGCAGTGAGATGGGTGATTTAAAGCGCATGTGATAATAGGGTGAATCAATTTGTTTAATGCTATTTTTACTCTGTTATACACGTGTCAAATAAATAAATACAATCGAGCCAGTATGAATTCCTCAGCCTTCCAGATTTGCATCCGAAATATGAAACTTGACAAAGAACTGTGTTTCATCTCACACGGATGCTGAGACTTTCAGAAATAAATCACATGCTGTACGCACAACTTTTAATACAGCTCCTTGATGAAATGCACCCTTGTGTTTTATAAACCAGATATATGCGCAGCATGTATGGCATCAAGATGGCCAACAGAGGCTTTGTTTGAGGTTCACTGAAATGTATTCTTGTAGATATTAATAAGGTTTCCCCTTGATCCCATTTATTGAGATAACATTTGTAATTTCTAATTTACTACACATTCTATACACAGTTATTTTACTTCTTCCTTTATAGTTCAGCCTTCCCAAATGCCATATTTTGGAACTTCAAAAAATAAATCGGACCGTTTTTTTTTTGTATGTTGCATCAATTCATCCAAAATTGTTTCACCTAAAAGAGCTATTTACTGCATATATGAATTGCTATACCCATACCTAAATCCTTTCCAGTCTCAACTATAATGTATATATTAAATGTAATAAACTGCCCTAACTTTAACAAAAATCAACTATTCTACAATCCTAAATTCTCTCTGTTGTCCTAAATTACATCCCACGGTACCAACACTTCCCAATAATCCTACCTCACTACAGAAAGTTGACTGATCTCGGCATTCTTTACTCAACACTAAAGTCCTAAAGTATTCTATATGGTCATCATAACATCACTCCACAGTGGTAACTTTTCTCAACAGTCCAACCCTAATTCCAGTATTAACTGTTCTCAATGTCATACTATACCAACTCAAAAACTGTGCTTGGAAATTGCAATAAATCGCTGTGATGGAAAATAGTGCAAGCAAAAAATGCTGCAAGATATTTTTTTTACAGACCAGGACTAATAAGTAAAAAAAAAGAAGTGAGCCATAAACAATAATAAACTATAATGAATAAAAATGCATATATCAAAAACATCAAGCAGATGTAATATAAATGATGTTGTAATAACAACATGCCAAGTAATCAATCATATGACACCCATGTGTAGCAGAATCCAAGTGCAGATACACTAATATACTGATATAGTGATACAGTTGTCAGATATAAAGTTCATGGAAGTTCAAAAAACTCCTCTTCATGAGTGTTCAAACAAGAGTGATGAGCATCCAATCACCAATATGGTCTCCAAAATGTGACACCACCAGCTTAGTATAGATGCAGACTTACCAAAAATAGTGGACCCTCTAACTAAAGAGAGGTCAGATGAGCTTGTGGCAAAACACCCTGGCCAGAGTATTCACAGGACTCTCCCACAAGGTCCACTCTGGGTTGAGGGTAAGGGCTGGTACTCCCATGAGACTGCAATCAACATAAAGAAAGAAGCTCCATATAGTGTAAAACTTCACTAGTTATTTTATTTGGCGGTGGTTGGAGCTCCATTTTTTTGGGTGGGTGAGGTTTTGAGCGGCAAACAAGATGCCACCCCCCCGCCAGGTCTGAACTTACCCCATCCAGGTCGCGGGCAGCTTTCGTGGCTTCTCCTTCCAGCCAATACGGTCTTAAGACCTGCTTCCTGTCCTGATTGTCCGGGAGGAGAAGCAGGAAGACAATAGCGAATGTTGATGTCACAAGCGGGTGGACTCAGGGGGCGCAGTGCTCTGCGCTCCAAGCCCAAACTTTTTGAAGCAAATTAGAGCCTCAGGCTCTAATCATGTGCTTCAAAAAAAAAAAAAGCTTGTAGAAATCAATGCTTCTGTCAACCTGAATGGAGATTGGGGCTGATGCATGGAGATTAGGGGGGTGGCGCCCCTGCAGCCCTTATGGACCAGCCACTGATTTTATTGTAAAAATGGTGATAAAGCTTCAGTGGAGAAACCGTGCCCCATGATAACTCTTACAGGAGTAAATTTCCCTTCCTAGTGATAGATTTCCTTTTAATTTCTGTTGTCTCTCTCTGTTTGTAAGTATGAGTTGCATGCAAGTTGGATATTTGTAACTCAGGGACCACCTCTAGTTAAGTATCTAAAAATTCATTGTCACGAGCTCACTAACAGTAAAATTTATATTTTACTAGCTTGAAGGATTAAAAGTGAACAACATACCTTACTATAAAACAAAAAGGGCTTTCATTTTCACTTAAAGCGGTTGTAAACCCTCATGTTTTTTCACCTTAATGCATCCTATGCATTAAGGTGAAAAAACTTCTGGCAGTGACCGGCCCCCCAGCTCCCCTTTTTAACTTACCTGAGCCCCTTAATTTATTTGGCAGAGACACCCTATCCCTCTCTGCATGGGGTCCCAGCTCTTGATTGGATAGATTGATAGCAGCACAGCCATTGGCTCCCGCTGCTGTCAATCAAATCCAATGGCGCGGGCCTGAGTACAGCATTCATGTCTTTGGATGCAAATGCTGGACTCGGGATCGCGAGTGAAGCATTATGAAACAAAATAAAAAAGCCTTCAAACTTTATCCTTCAAGCCCTATCTAGACTCTTTAGTTATGTTTTCACCGTGCTGAATGCATCCATCTGCTCTATATTGCATAAAGTCCTATTTCCTCTCCACAGCTCTGATTACATTGCATTGTCCTGAATCAAATAAAAAATTATAGTAATCAGTCTAGCCCCTAGTAATAATATAAAACTAGGACCAGTGGGATGCCTAGAGGTGGCTTTTCTGCTAATAAAGGTTATAGCACACTCTTCCTACTAAGACATGGGTGCTCAATCTGTGGCCCTCCAGCTGTTGTGGAACTACAAGTCCCATGAGACATTGCAAGCAGCTGAGAGTTACAAGCATGACTCCCAAGGGCAGAGGCATGATGGGATTTGTAGTTCTGCAACAGCTGGAGGGCCACAGGTTGAGCACCCATGTACTAAGAGTTGCTTAACCAGATGTGGATCACTCCACATACAGGTATGTTATTCTGCACTTCTGGGTCTGGGGTGCATTTGTGTGCCACTGGTGACCCGCTCCCGATGTGATTGGACACAGCGGGAGCCAATCAATGGATCTGGTGGACTGATCATTCAAGGCACAGACAGAATGGCGATCTGTCTATGTAAAATGACAGATGGCCCTTCTGAGAAGGGAAAGCAGTGATTTGTGTTTCTGCTAAGCAGAAAAGCGGATCTCTGCCTTCCCACGGTACAAGCACCCCCACACAGTTAGCAAGCACTCCCTAGGAACACTTTTAACCCTTTGATGGCCCCTGATGTTAACCCCTTAACTGACAGTGGCATTAGTACAGTATCACTGCATATTTTTTAGCACTGATCACTGTATTAGTGTCACTGGTCCCCAAAAGTTGTCATAAATGTCCGTTAGGTGTCTGATTTGTCTGCCGGAATATCGCAGTCCCGCTATAAGTCACTAATTGCCACCATTACTAGTAAAAATAAGTAAAATTAATAATACCAAAAATATATCTCATAGTTATAGACACTATAACTTTTGCACAAACCAATCAATATACGATTATTGGGACTGTTTTTAACAAATATATGTAGCAGAATACACATTGGCTTAAATTGATGAAGAAATTCGATTTTCCACATTTTGTTTTGGAGAATGTTTTATGTTTTTTTTATAGCGCAAAAAATAAAAACAGCAGAAGTGATCAAATACCACCAAAAGAAAGCTCTATTTGTGAGAAAAAAAGGATATCAATTTTATTTGGGCACAGCATCGCGCGTCAGTTAAAGTAACGCAGTGCCGTATCGCAAAAATGGCCTGGTCATGAAGGTGGGTAAACCTTCCGGAGCTGAAGTGGTTACTAATATTTTGGAGCCTTCTTTTCCAGGTTAAATCTTCATTATTTTTCCCCAAACTCGCTTCCTGTTTTTTTAGAATGACTTGACTTATGTGTAGAGTCTGCCTGCAGGCACAACAATGTCCCCTTTTTTGCATGCTCCAGGCCAGGACTACAACTGTACAGTGGGCACACAATCTGCACCTCTCCTAGTTCCATCCACAGTGTATGACTGTCAACGGTGGATCGTTATTTACACTGTCTGCCCACTGTAAACTCTCTACCATCCTATTTGTGAGTCTTTACTTTTATAACACATTCAAATGTTAGCATCTTAAAATGCACAAATATACAGGGTACGTTACTATGCTCATACACGCACTTCCACTACCAATGATGTGCAATGTGAACTGCAAAAACTTGGTTTAGTTGCACTTTAGGCTGAGTTTCATTATTGTATAGGTAGTATAACTGAGGGGTTTTTTTATTGACCCAAGATTTCACAGTACAAATTATAATGTTAACAGTATCAATAAACAGCAAACTGTGCAGTATGTTCTTGTCATACCCATCAAGAATACAACAAAATGCCTAGAAAATGCTTTTGTCTACAGTTATATAAGCTATAAAATGTACAGACTGTATTTTGATATCATCGCTTGAAGAACTTCAAAAAATATATAAACTGTTTTTAAAATGACCCTGTAACCACAGTACCCAAACCAATCTGAACATATGCTGTGAAAGTAGACACTGAGAACCTAATTTGGCTTTTGATGTTCTATCAATCTGTTCCTTCATTTTTCAGTAATCGGCTTTGCTTTTCTCAGACACCTCCAACACTTCCACGAGTGTAGAAGGCTTTCTCTTCTCCTCAAACCCTGCTTGCTTCACCCATTTCACCCACCAAACCCCACAGCTGCATAGAAAGCCTTGTGTAAGACTGTGTTAAGAAGCACATCTAGATTCCATTCACTTTGCTTAGTATTGACCCTAGATGGTCGTAGTGTCACCATACCTCCCAACCGTCCCTGATTTTGAGGGACTGTCCCTGATTTGGAGCAATGTCCCACTGTCCCTCATTCCTCCTCATTTGTCCCTCATTTTGGTCTGATCTATATAGTTGTATATAAAATGTACTTTTTATCTTTCAAAAAGTGTTTCCCAGTGCTAAACCTTTCATCCAAATTCTAAATTGCTGCATTTGTACATTTTAAAAGCCAATATTTCATTAAGCTTTTTTTGGGGTTTATTCTCCTTTAAGGGGGTGTGGCAGGGGGCATGTCCTATTCCTACATACATTTGCTAGTAGGTGTCCCTCATTCCAATCTCAAAATGTTGGGAGGTATGGTCTTGTAAACAACCTAATATATGAGTATATGTATATATGTATACATGTATATATATATATGGGGTATACTCCAGCAGAAGTCTATGAGGACGAAACGCGTAGGGTAGATATGCTAGCCAAGCCACTTTATTAATACTACGCTATATTTTGTTCAATTGAACTTATTCTTATTGGAAACAAATTGTTTTATTGGATGTTGAAAGACACATTTTTTTGAATACATTTTTATCCGTTTGTGGGATTTACACTGTGTGGAGGCTCTCCTTTTCTTTATTTTCTAGAAACCTTCCTTACCACTGAGAGGACTGTGGATGAGGATCCAAGTACTCAACACCTCCGGTTTAAATAGCATTTTTCATTGGATGAGTACAGTCCCGTGCGCCTTTTCAAGTTGGAATCCACTGATTGGGACCTGACCTAAATCCAATGTATGTTGATACAAGCTCGCTTGACCCACTGCCTGTGAGTCCATCGCCGTCGGTAAGAGTACCTCACCTCTTTCCTCAATTTATGTACATGAAGGCAATACATAGAGTGTTGGTCCAATATCAAGAGGCAATATAGAGATCCAGATGGAATTACCATATTAATATTTAGTTATTTGCATGAACTTTTCTGCATATATTGATATGGACTCTACATGTTAATACATTCCTATCTTTATTGCTGTCTTTGATAATTTTTTATTTTTATTTTTATCATTTAGGTCTTTTATTCACTTATTATTTAGGGAATATTTGTGTTGTCCTGAGAAAGCCAACATATGGGCAGCTGATTGTTTCCTTTATTTGGCCTCATTGTTTTTATTTACACATGCTTTCACAACTTTTAGGATTCTGGGATTCTATGTGTCTCATGATTTTCTATTAGATTTCTGTGTTGTTTCAGTGCAACACATTTCTTTTACTTTATTTACGTGCACATGTTTTTTTTAGTTTTTTTGAATATTTCAGTGCACCATGCGATTTCTTTGCAACTAATAGTCACATGTTTTCACACATATATTTTTTGGACTATTGCCCATACCTTCACTACATGCACATTTTACGTTTCCAACTTATATATGTGAGTTTTATATAGGCTTAGTCACGATTTGTTTCAGCAGTTATAGGTTTTTACGTATGCACTGCTTCTTTTCACTCGTAATTTCAGAGTGTCACATTAATATCTAAGGCACAATCTGCATTCAGACTCACATTCTGATATGCTTTTGTGAATTATATACATTTTCAGCGCCACCATTTTTGTTACATTTTATCACACAATTAGTCTGATTGTTGTGTCGGCTGCTCACTTCTTTGGATAGGCGCGGTATTATTACCACATTTTCGATTATTTAAGGTATGCCTTGGATATAACGGTTTTGGGAAACCATTCAATAGATGGGTTTAGTTCTGCTTTAGCTGTTTTTCAAACTGCTCTATTCAAGGCACACCATGAATGATGGTTTGTGCCACACCATAGCAATTTTACATGAAAAAAATGCTAAAGGCCCGTACACACGATCTGAAAATCATATGAAAAATATCACTTTCAAAGTGATCGTAAGATAATCCAATCATTAGTACACAGCTTTCGATAGCCGACCATGACAGTTCATCCGATATTATCCAATCGGACAAGTACAAAAATGTTCTTCGTACGATACCAGATCGTACAATTTTTATTTAGTCAGTACAGTTGTCGCTCAAAAATACAATACAAATACACAACAACACATTATGTCACTTCCGAAAAGAAAATTCTGTCATATGAGTATTTTCGGGACTTTAGTAACCTATTCAATTACTACTTGCGACTAGTAATCGAAAAAAGTCGGACAATCTGTCATCCGATTTTTGGATCGTGTGTACGGGGCATAAGATGGTAGATTTTTTTATTGGCTGTAAAGGAAAGAGGGTTTAGTTCTAAGACTTTTACCATAAAACAATGTGTGTGTAGAGGAGATGAGGATAAAACAGAAATGGTCCACGATTGAGAGGGCTGGATGACCTGTTGCAATTGGGAGAGCTTAGCATTGGAGATCTCAAAATTGCTACAAAATATACTACCTACTCAATGTAATATTTGAATTTTCCTTGAATATTTTTAATCTAGAACAGATTATCAGACATCACATCACTGAAGTTGTCTACAAACACATGTTATTCTTTAATAATTCATTCTCTAATTTCATTATGAATACAATATGTATAAAATAAGATGAGATTGACTTGTGCATATATAAATAGCCATATTATGTATCCATCTCCCTGTGAAAGAAATGAATATGTGTTCATCATGGTAGTTTATTATGTCACTGGACAGTAATTAAAATATATTGTACAAACAAGTGCCTGGCATATTCTGTTAAACAGTAACAGTTAACCCAACTGATCCATTTGTGGATTCACTGGGAGAGGGGCAGTAAATGGCCCAGGTGCACAATTGGAGCTGAACATCTATTATAAAGGGATGCCCAGTATATGAGGATATGCAATCTCCTGCAGTGATCTGTGCTTCCATATAGCATTAGCCACACATTCAAGAGCTCATTAGAGCTCATTAAACAGCAAAGCACCTGATGGGGCTCATTAGCTCATGGTAACCAAACTCCTGCAGGTGCCTGTATGATATTGCAGCCATGCCTCAAAGCTCATTAAAGCTCAGTTCACAGCCCATGTTCATCAGTAATAACAGTTGTTTCCTACGGGTGAAGAGTTGTTAATGCAATTAAGCATCTCACCCCCAGAATATGCATGCATTCTTCCTGAGGATTCTGTAATGAGCACAGCAGACACTCTTCTACTGGCCAGTTCTTCACTGATCGCAGTGAGAGGGGAAGGAAGGCATTGTCGGAAATCTGTGATCAATATTTGAACAAAGACACATCAGCCAGTAATTTTCTGGCTCTATGTATCTGTTGCTCTGATTAGTGCTCTTTATGCTTGTCAATGTAACAAGATCTCCAGAGGCAGCCCTGGTCACCCAGAGTGTTGATGGTCACAGATGATACTGCTAACCCATGCCAGCCAGTGACAAATGCCTTTTTTTTTCTTTTTACAACACTACATCAAGAAGTGGTTAGAATGCAGCCTTTATGTTAGGTGTGGCAGCATGCATGTACACATTTACTATAGAAATCATTATAACAACACATTGATCTCCATGCATAGCAGAAGACTTTTAAGTACAAAATGGGATTTATTTACTAAAGCTGGAAAGTGCAAAATCAGGCTCACTTCTGCATAGAAACCAATGAGCTTCCAGGTTTTATTACCAAAGCTTAATTGAACAAGCTGGGGTTAGAAGCTCATTGGTTTCTATGCAGAAGTGAGCCTGATTTTGCACTTTCCAGCTTTAGTAAATAAACCCCATTGTTGTCAGGGCTGGCTTAGCCCTTCCTTCTCTGTCTCAGCTGTCGGCTAATTGCCAGCTCTCATCTCTCTCCACAGTTACCAGCTGTTCCTGATCCTGCTCGTCTGACCTGCCTACTGAAAGCTGTCCATCTCACTTCACCTCTGCCTTTGCCTTGGTCACATCAGAAGAAACTATCTCCTGCGGTTCTGTTTAATGACTGGCTTGCTGACATCCCTTCTGGCTCCTTATCCTGCTTGCTGTTTCTCCACTTGGATCCCTGACTTCTGGCCTGGCTGATTACCCGATCTGGTTATTGAACTCTGACCTGGCTGACTACTCTACCCGGTTACTGGACTCTGGCTATGCTTTGACTATGCTTTTTCTGTTTACCTTTTTATTTTTATTTAATAAACAAGTGTGATTTAATTGTACTTCTGTCTTGATCTGATTCATGGTTTCTGACAATTGTGTACTTAAAAGTGGGGTATGCCTGTATTGTCAGGAACAAATATTAAGCCAGGATGCCATTTTCTGCTGACCACCTAAAATGACATGAAACTCCAGTTTAAAAAAAGCAAAAAAGAGGGCTTCACCATGTGAGATCAGTGTGCTGTTGCCACATCCCTATTGTTTATTAAGAAAAAAGAAATTCCTCCGTTGTTGGGACTTTGTAGGCAGCAAACACACAAGTAAATATGAAAAATGTACTTTAGTAAATATTCATAAAATCATTCGATCATACAATGACCGATGGTTAAAAAGCATGGAAAGAATGCTATACAAATACACAAAAGAGGATAAACAATACAAAAAACACAAGTTACATGGAATTTATGACAAAAAAAAATTATTGGTTGTTTCTCTCCGGTAATATAATAATCTTCAGTACCCGACGCATTTCTGGTTCAAGCACCTTCATCAGGGGTATTAGATAAGAGTGTATGCAGTCATAATTTTTGTCTTATGTGTAAAATGTTCCACCATACAACTTTAGAAAAAAAGCGGATGAAGCACTACCAGACGGGGTGTCAGTGGCTGCCCAGTGGGAACACCAGTAAAACACACTAATATCAAAAGAACAGCGGATTACCCATTCAATTGGCCTGGTGATCGCAAGGAGACAAATGTGGCAAATTGCCAAACAGGGTCTGTAGATGTTAAGTGAAAAATGCCTTAAATGTGGCTTTTGATCCTCCCTGTGAACAGAAAGTCCCCCTCTCATGTGTGTCAGAGGACTCTTATCTAATACCCCTGATGAAGGTGCTTGTGTTTTTGTCTTCTTTATCCTCTTTTGTGTATTTGTATAGCATTCTTTTAATGCTTTTTAACCATCGATCATTGTATGATCTAATGATTTTATGAATATTTAATAAAATACATTTTTTTTATATTTACTTGTGTGTTTGCTGCCTACAAAGTCCCAACAAAGGGGGAATTTATTTTTTCTTAGTTTAAAAAAAGAAACTTCTATTCAAATATATATTTTAACCTCAAAAAAGTACATTCTATTTCTCTAAGCTTTCTCCAACTCTATACATTTCTTTTTTGATCATGGAGGATGTTACATGGAAGCAGAAAAAACACAGTAAGAAACCATTTCATGAAAAATAGATTACAGAGCCATTAAGTCATGGATGTGTATGGATTATTTTTGGAGAATAAAGATATTGTTTGGTATCACTTTAAGTGTACTTGATATTAATATTATAATGAGATAATGCAAAAAGAGGTGTGTACTTTGGGGAAAGAATGATTTTTAGATATTTGCTAGGTACCCATAAATTACTTCTAATGATGGGCGTCCCATGGGTAGATGGCTTCTGAATGACTTTAAACTGTTTCATTCATCCCTAAATAAAGTAAAACCTTGGTTTGCGAGCTTGGAAACATGCTTGTAATCCAAAGCACTTGTGGATGAAAGCAAATTTCCACATAAGAAATAATGGAAACTCAGATGATTCATTCCACAACCATTTATTCATAAATCCTTCAGTTTATAGTCCATATAAAAAAAGATTATAGCAATGTGATAGTTTGTGTAACCATAAAATGTCAATTCACAAATGGCAGCCTCTACAAGGGGATTAGAAGCAAAATCCAGCAGGAGCTACAGAGTATAAAAGAGAAGAGAGGTGCCTCTAAGTGTAGCAATATGGTTACATTTAACCTCCCTGGCGGTATGATTCAGTCTGGAATAAGGTGCTGAAAGCGGTACAATTATTTTGCATGGAAATCTGGCTTTTATTTTGTAGTCCTGTAATTCTTAGGAATAACGCTCTGAAATCTCTTCAAACCAGAGTCTAGCGGACATCCCGGGTATGATAAAGTTTATAATATAATAAAGAATAATAAAAATTATTCAATAATGTAATCAAATCCAAAAAAAATGAAAAAGGGTCATGTTTTGGTTGCTATGGACAATCTCCAAATTCCAAGCAGTAAAAAACAGTATTTATAATATAAAAGTGCATGCAGGGCACTGCACAAACCACTAGGGACAAAGGGGGTGTGTATTTTTTACTACAGCACTGTAATCTGTAAGATTACAGTGCTGTGTGTGTTTTGTGTCTTTTTACATTTTTGAATTTGCCGCCGTTCTCCGCTCCCGTGCGTCGTAACGCCGCAGGGAACGGAGCTCGGCGGCATTCGGCACTGTGAATCGAGCGCAGGACGGCTCGATCACACAGCGCGGCGGACATCGCTGGATCCAGGGGACAAGGTGAGTAACGTTACCTGTGTCCTCCCCTGCATCGAGCGGTGCAAGCCCGAGTCTGGCTCGGGGTTACCGCTATTGTAATTAAAATTCCAACCCGAGCCAGACTCGGGATTACCGCTAAGGAGGTTAATGAAGGTACAACATTTAGCAACTCACATGGTTGATGATTAACCCCCCTGGCGGTATTCCCAAGTCTGGCTCCGGCTGAAAATTTTGTACCATTAGTGGTAACTCCGAGCCAGACTCGGGGCCGTATCGCTGAATCCAGGAAGAGGCTACTTACCTTGTCCCCTAGATCCAGCGATGTCCCCCCAGTTGTACGAGCGAGCCGTCCTCCGCTCGATCTATCACGGAGCTGAGCTCCGTTCCCTGTGAGCGTTGCAACGCATGGGGGACGGAGAACGGCACCAAATTCAAAAAGTGAAACACACCGTATACATACAGCATAATGTAATCTTACAGATTACATTGCTGTATGTAATTATTTCACATCCCCTTTGTCCCTAGTGGTCTGCCCAGTGTCCTGCATGCAGTTTTAGAATATAAAAACTGTTCTTTATGCCTGGAAACTGGAGATTGTCCATAGCAACCAAAACCATCCCTTTACATCAAAAGTGGTTTTAGACCAGCTAGAAAACAGCGATAATAAATTAGAATCACTCGCAGAATTGAGCGATAGCGATTTGTGGGGAGATCCGTCATCAAATACTGAAAAGTAATGACAGTGACAACTCTGTAACTGAGCAAATTTCAGTATTTTTTTATTTGATTACATTATTGAATATTTTTTATTATTGTTATATTATTATTTGGTATAATTATTTATAGTTATTTATTATATTATAATTTATGATTTCATTTTTCAAACTTTATCATACTCAGGATGTCTACTAGACTCTGGTTTGGACAGATTTAAGTGAGTTATTCCTAAGAATTACAGGACTACAATATAAAACATCAAATTTTCATGCAAAATAATTGTACCGCTTTCAGCACCTAAAATCTGAAATAATCATACCGCCAGGGAGGTTAAAGTGGAAGTAAACCCATCGATTTAAACAGTTAAAAAAAAAAGGCATGCCGGGAATGCTAACTGCACATTGGCTGTGCTCCCAGCCAAACTATCAAACCATCCAATGGCTGGTGTCATAACGGATCACATGTGCAGCATCATAGCAGTTGAAGATTAAACAAAGGCAAAGATGGCAGCTTCCTTGGCTGAAAACGATAGGGGAGTTTACTTCCACTTTAAAACAGGAACATCTAACTATGCAGGCATCTGGGGTAAAGCTGTCCACATAGATAGGCCATCCTCCACACACCGCCGTCTCTTACCGCTGTCAGTCTGCTATCGTGACCAGTAGAGCGATCGGAAAGCGAGGCTTGAATCGCTCATGGAGCGCAGTGTGGAAAGGATGATGTTGATGGTGGTGAGGGGGATGGTCTATGTGGGCAGCTTTACCACGGATGCCTGCATACTTAGGTGTGCCTCATTTAATCATCAACCATGTGAGTTGCTAAATGTTGCACCTTAATTTAATGTAACTATATTGCTACACTTAGAGCCGCCTTTCTTCTCTTTTATACTCAGTTGTAACGTGACATTACTTGTATATCAAGACATCGCTCGCTTATCAAGTCAAAATTGATTAAAAAATGTTGCTTGTCTTGCAAAACGCTTTCAAACCAAGTTACTCTCCAACCAAGGTTTTACTGTACTTTTAATTGAGAAGATTTACTAAAACTGGAGCACTCGGAAACTGGTGCAGTTGTGCATGGTAGCCAGTCAGCTTCTAACTTTAGCTTGATCAAAAACTATTTAACATAGAAATGAAGAAGAGTGCTGGAAGGAAAAGGCCAAGTATCCATTATCAAGTCTGCCCCCCCCCCTTTTTTTTCTTTTTAACTTTTTTTTTTTAGTTGTAATATGTTTGTATTCTATGAACATTTACTATAGCCCTATGATTGTTTTTTTATAGTCAAGTATGTAGCATTATTGCATATTATGCAAATAATATAGTTTACTTAGTTAAAGCGGAGCTCCACCGAAAAGGGGAAGCTCTGCTTATCTGCCCCCCCCCTGCCACATCTTGCATCTTTCGGGGGGGGGAGCGGGTACCTGGTTTGGACAGGTACCCGTTCCTACTTTCCAGTGACTTTGCCGCGGGGAAGTCATCCAGATGTCCTTTCCCCACTGCTGGGCCATTCACAAAGCACAGCACCCTTTGTGCATGCGCATTAGGGAACGGGCTGTGAAGCTGCAAGGCATCACTGCGGGTTTCCCTTACCTGAAATGGTGGGGGCAGCACGTGTGAGCCAATTGAAAAGCTTGGGTGAAGACACCGCTGGATTTGTGGCCAGGTAAGTGACCTAATATTAAAAGTCAGCAGCTAAAGTATTTTTATTTTTCCTGACAGAGCCTGGAGCTTCTCTTTAACCTTAAAATATAAAATGTTTGCCTATTCAAAGGCAAACTGCAGCAAAAAAAAAAAAAAAGAAATGATGTAAGTACCTGATTTTGGTATTAGCATCTTGCAAATCCTAATACAACAGCAAGGGGAAGGACCGAGAGTCAGTCAAGTGTGCTGCATGCAAATGTTTTGACAAGGAACATGCTGATATGAAGAAATAACAGAAAGAGCAGAGAGATGACCTCATCCGCCTGCTTTTTCTTTTTCACTAGTCAGCAAGCTGGGGGTGGCACTGTTGTCATCCATTTGGCTGTGAAGTGTGAAACGGTTGATAAAAAACTAAGAATGGAATGGTTTTATACTTGTGCTTCATCTATGTATTCAGCCTTTTTGCTTGAAGTTAAGCATTAGCTACCAATAGCAAACACTGCATCTGATTACAAAGACTATTGGGTAGATTTACTAAAGACAAATAAACTGTTCACTTTGCAAGGCAAGTTGCACTTTGGAATTCCCCAGAGCTAAGTGATTGGGGTTAAGCTCTGCTGACTTTCATCATCCAATCATGTGCAATCATAAATGTTGTTTATTTATTTGCCTTACATATGATTGCACATTCTTTGCAAAGTGAAATTTCACTAGATTTACTAGGTTCCAGAGAAAATCCCCTTTGTCTTTTTGTCTTTCGTACATCAACCACTACATCCATTCTAACTGTCTATGAGAGAGAATGGCAAGCCTAGAATATTGAATATTCAGGATATCAGGACCATCAACTGCCAGCTGAGTGAGTTTTTAACCCATCAAAATTGCTAATCAGTGCCCAACAAAGTGCCAATCAGTGCCCATCAAAGTGCCAATCAATGCCCACCAGTAACGCCTGTCAGTGCTCTTCACAGTTGCCAATCGGTGCCCATCAGTAATGCCTGTCAGTACCTCCTCATCAGTGCTGCCTATCAGTGCCATCTATTAGTGCCCATTCAGTACCGCCTATCAGTGCCACCTCTCAGTGCCCATCAGTGCCATCTATCAGTGCCCATCAGTGCCACCTATCATTGCCACCTATTAGTGCCTATCAGTGTCGCCTATCAGTGCCCATGAGTGCCACCTATCAGTGCCCATCAGTGCTGCATATCAGTCTAGCCTATCGTGCCCATCAGTGCCACCTATCAGTGCCCATAAATTCTACATATTAGTGCCTCCTCATCGGTGCCCATCAGTGCCACCTCATCGGTGCCCATCAGTGCCGCCTCATCAGTGCCCATTAGTGCAGCCTCATCAGTGCCTGTCAGTGAAGGAGAAAACAAAATTTTATAACAGAAACAAAAAAAAACTTTTTTTTTTTATATTTCGATCTTTTTTAGTTTGTTTATTTGTGGGAAGAAAATGATAAAGAATTTAGTTTGGGTACAGTGTTTTTTGACCACTCAATTGTCATTCACAGTGTGACAGTGCTGAAAGCTGGGCAGGAAGGGGGGAAAGTGCTCGGTATTGAAGTGGTTGAAGAATATCTTAGAAAGTAACAAATCAGGCATACTCAGCTTAGTGATTTTTAGAAGTTCACCGATAAATGTATTGATAAATCATAGCATAGCTGAGTTTTTTGTACAATTGACAGAGGTCTTATGTGTCACCAATTCTACTCTGACCTTTACACTTGTTTCTTAACCTCTACACCACCAGATCTAACCTCGGGGAGGATCAGCTTATGGTAAGTATTAGTTTATTGCGTGACACACTTTTTACCCCTTTCTTTTTCTTACTGTGTACAACTCTAACACTAATGCTACAAAAGTCATACTGCATCTATTTTCTGGCAAATAATATAGATTTATCATGGAATCTGTAAATTAACATTACCAGTGTGTGTATAAGGTTACTTTTTTTCTTTAATTTTTGATCCATTTTTTTCTCTCTGCAAAGCTCGAAAGAAACTGTTGTAAAATGGAAATCTTTTATTTGCCTGTTTGACAACTTTATAATTGGGTTTCTCTCCAGTGCGGGTGCTATCTGTTATTAAAATACGCGTCCGAGCTTTGTCCTTGCTGGTCTCCATCTTTAGAGTAACGTTGTAGATGAAAAATGCGGCATCCCTTTTCATTCCGTTTTCAGTCCATTTTTAATCCATCTTTTCTAGTTTTGTGCAAGGACCAGTGAAAAAGTAATTCAGAAAAGAAATTGTGAAAATAGAATAAGGACAGAATGATGCTGCAACTGTTTGAAAAAAAGGATTAAAAACTGATTTAAAAAAAAAAAAAGGATGAAAACTGTAATAGGATAGCCTACAATATATTTCAGTATTTACCACCATTTTAATAGCAAAATGAATTATTAATTTAAATTATAATTATAAATTATTAATACTAATAACCACATCAGTCAAAGTTTTAACTAAATTAAATTTAAATTAGTCAGTTCTGTAATATTTATCTCTCCTATTCTATTAGCATCACTTTTTTTGCTAATTCTATTGCATAAACAAATATTTACTCATAATAACAGTTCTCTGCTGTGGAAAAAATCACCAGGATATCATGTCTATTTAATTACTTTCTTTCCTCTTCACATGCTTACTGTATAATGAACCAATATGCAGCTGCACAGAAAATAATTTTTTTTTGCATTCACGCTCTGTTCTCACACATGAGCAAGAATTATACGAAAATGACATCGGTGAGTAGGGAGTGCTCAATGTCAGGGAGAGCTAGACAGCTACAAGTTATAGTATCTTAAATCCCGTACACACAGGCCAAATATTGGGCAGTATGGGCCGATTCAATAGAAATCGGCCGTCATTCGGCCTGTGTGCACGACAGTTGGTCTGACAGAAGTCGGCCGGACGTCCAGTTTCTGTCAAAGGGGCATGACTGGAAAAGGTCTACTGATCGGCATCCAATCAACGCTCTAAGCCAATGGCTGAGAGTGCTAACCGGTGTGTTCTAGTAAGGCGGCAGTTCCCCTGTCTGAACAGAATAGCTTAGCAGGGGAGACCACTGTACTAACATTGGATTGTTAGTACAGAGGCTCCTCCTGAGCTCCTTCATTTTTTTTTTTCATTTAGCCCACTGTTTTGAATAACAAAAAAACTGCTAGTGTGTACCAGTCTCTAAGGTGGAATTCAAGGCTAACATTGATTATGCTTAAAAAATGTTCCCTATACCTTTCTGCTACCTATCCTGCCTAACCAATGTAAAAACTTATTTTTTTGTGCTATCCGGTCTGGTCACATGATCCTGCAACGCCGGCTCCCTTGTGTTAGTGTGCAGCCGGAGGGAACGCTGACAAAGGCTGGGCCATGGGAACTTATGGGTGATGTCACGCTGTCGATCACTTGACTGGACCGGAGTGGAATAAAAACAGATTAGGATACAGATCTCAGACAGAATAGGTAGCAAAAGGGGAGGGAGGTAACATTTTGATGAATAGTTAATGTTAAGCCTAGTACACATGATGAGATTATCGGATGAGTCATGATCGTCCATTATTTTTTGCATGCTAGTCTTCATATCGAAAACGAAAAGGTTACTAAAGTGCGAAAATTCTTGTATGATAGAATAAAAATTCGGAAGTGATGTAATGTGTCTGTATTGCATTTTTGGACAAAAACTGTACTGATTTAGCAAAAATAATACGATTTGGTAACGTACGAAATTTTTTTTCGCGTTTGTCCCTTCGTAGAATTTTGGATAAAAATCAGATTATCATACAATCTTTTTTGTACGATATTCTGATCACGTGGACGGGGCTTTGGGCTTGACTTCTATTTTAAGATAAGAGATCCTTTCAGGAATGCTTGTACAATTAATTGATGGACATCTTGTTGTCTAAAGTCTGGTACATACAGACCGAATTTCATGAGACATCTGCAGGTTAAAAAAAAAACAAAAAATAGTTGAACGCTGGGTTGAACAGAAAAAAACTAAAATTGTATTCCCGGGCTTAAGGTAGGTGTGACTGAAACTAGCCAATCAGAAGGTCAGAATGCTTAGGGACCATTTATATCATGTGAGGTAGCTCATTCATTTGAATTAAATTACTGCACTCTAGCATAGTGTAGCAATTCTGTAATAATAACAGTTATTGGATAGCTTATCAGTCAGTAGGAGCTCTATTGCTCTTGCCTGACCAGTATCCTGAAATCCTTCATTGAACTGGGAATGGAGCAGGATCCAAGCATCTAGATTCTCTTTGATGCTGCTCATCTCTAACCTGAAAGCGGCCATATACTCCACCTTCTCCTTTTGGGAATAAATGGCACGACGTACATAGCATGCATTCCCACAACTTGCAGTAACATGCACGTTACCCCAAGCAGTAATGTTAATCCAGCCTTACTGTTCCAGATACTTGAGGCAGAAACCGGGAACAAATTTTGCAAGAATAGCTTCATATTGCCATGTGCAGAACATCTTGGCTTTAATTAGACAGTTTTGATAACAAAGAATGCCGATGATTGATTGATGCTTAAAACGTTTAAAAGGTTCTGAAATGTATAGGCATAGGGATTATTTTACTAAAGATAAATAGGCTTTTCACTTTGCTAGGGAATTTGCCCCATGCTTTGTGAACAGAGTGAAGCTTTGCTGACTTCTATCATCAAATCATGTAGAAATAAAAATTAAGTATTTTTTTTTTCCTTGCACATGACTTGGTATTCTTATTCTTTGTGAAACTTTATCACATTCACAAATTTTCGGGGAAAATTTCCTTGAAAAATGCAACTTCCTTTCCAAAGTGAGCAGTCTATTGGCCTTTTTTAGCATGTGGAAGACTATTGGTCTTTTTTAAATCAGCTCCCTAGACTTACTTTCTGACTGCTACCAAAACCCTTCCAGAAGAAACGTATTTCCCATTTGTTACTTTTGGCTTGGGCATTGCTTCCAAGGACTGTAACATAAATGTCAGTAATATTGTTTTACTGTTTTATCTGACTTCATTCATATTCCATAGAACACACACTGTGTACACAGAAAACTGACCAGTATATAAATTATGTCAATCCATTATACCATAAAAAAATTGATGTATGCCAAGGTGGTTTGAGAGCACATAATTATATTGTAAATTATTAATAGGCAATCTGCAATTTACAAGCTCTGAATATTGTAATAGATTATTATAAAATGAAAGACATTGGGGTTGATTTACTAAAAGAGTAGAGCATGTTCACTTTGCAAAGCGCACATTTGCTTTACTCAGCTTAGTGAATGAGGGGAAGCTTTGCCAGATTGATTATTATTTGCAAAGTTAATTTTCACTCCATTCATAAGCTAAATGAAAATTTACTATGAAAAGTGAACTTTTAGTAAATCATCTCCACGGTGCAGGAGGCGTGTGATGAAATTAAATGTTGTATGGTTAGCCTGATAGCTAGACTGTGGCCTACCAACGGGGGAGGGGGGGTGGTCCACCCCAGGTGCCACACATTGGGGGGTGTCACGCCAGCGTCGCTAAGGGGTGCCAGGCAGGCCCAGACTGGTCATAGGGCACATCCACACTTGCCCAGTGGGCTGTGGTGGTTGGGCCACTACAGGCTCCCGGTCTGGTATCTGCAGGTGGAGCAGCGACCGCCCCTTGAAAAATATGGGCGCACACCAACTTTGGAAATGCAGGCTGGGCTTGAATAGGGGGACGGGAGCGCTGGGATGTCACGGAGCAACAGTACTCAGGAGTCACAGCGCAGGCTGCTCTGCCATTGGGCTTACTGGCCTTCCTGCACACAGAGTCTGTACTGGGTAAGCCACGAATGATAGAACATAGTGTTCAGCAGCTTTGCCCTGGGCCCTATCACACTGACCTTGAAAAACAATATCTGTGACATGGACTGGGTTGGGGCAGGAAAATACCACATTTATATGTGCACAAAATTTTTCTAAATCAGAATTGATCTACAGGTGTTCTCTTCCCTGTGAGTTGAAACCTAATAATGCAGTATGAGATTAGAGTGATCTTTTGTGAGAGGCAGCCTGAAACAGCAATCTCTGCCCATCTCTTGACAGTCTGATCATCTCCTCTATCATGTCCGCAGTCTCTGACCATCTTTTGTATCAAAATGTAAAGTTGGGGGGGTGCCAGATATAGGATCCGTGCCAAATGCTCTAGGCACGCCCCTGTAGCTAGAGGCTAGAGGCTCTCTGTACTACAAGATTTATGCCATGTAAAACCTTGATGCCCAACAATTCAGGCTATTCTGGCTGGAGAGTTTACTAGAGCTGCACATAATCGTGCAAACATAACTGATTAACTATTTAAGATAGAAGCTCAAACTGTTTCCTACTGTTTAAAAGCGAGATTGACAGAGGGGAGAAACGCAAGCGAGACTGACAGAGGGGAGAAACGCAAGCTTTGAGAAGAACTACGGAGGAATTTTTCCTAATTATATAGTACAAAATGCCATTTATTACTACATATGCTAGTATTACTGCTTTTGCATTGAATTTACATAGGAAGTGACCAGTGCTGAATTGTGTACTACATGCCACTGTCCTGATATCGGTGTCACTATGACTGGCGCTCTGCTGAAAAACAAGCGGATGAGCAAGTAGTCAGGTAGAGGTTAATGCTGACCTGGTTGAGAAGGGTATGATTAATTATGTTCCTGGGGTTTCTTTTTGGTGGACTTTGCTGGGTCCGACTCACTGGTTCAGTGTATTGTAAATGGAACAGCGGTCCACTCCCAGGGAGCCTGGGGCTTGGAGAAAGAGAGATGTGTTGCTCGTCGCCATTGCAGTAAGTCTGGATCACCAGTGTCATGCCAGAATCAGAATCACCGCTTTTAGGAGAGATTTCTTGAATCCTCCTTGAAGAAATCTCCTATGGACTCTTCCGAGCATGGACTCTCATCCTACACAGGTGCGCTGGAGCAGCCACAAGCCTGAAATTAGGGACTAAGGATGTAAGGCAAAGACTGCACTTTATGTTGAACGGTTTCCTTTGTCTGTCATCAGGCTGAATTATTTAAGTAAAACTTGGAAATGTTGTCTTTGCCTGGTCTGAAGTTACTAAAGGGGTGCTGTGAATTTAACCCACATATATAGCCTATAGCTTGGGTCACTATGCACGTTGGGGTATGGGGATAACGGTACAATAGTTAATAAAGTGGGAAGTACAAGCAAATGGTTACCAAGGGTAACAAAGGTACATGTGACAGGTGGGATAGGTTCTCGCAGAAGGAGTTGTTGTTGGCACTCTCTCCATGACCATGGTGGCATAACTCTCAATTTTTTGAGATGAGAATGAGGGACACCTATCAGCAAAACTATGCAGGCATAGGACACACCCCAGGCCACACCCCTTAAAGGAGAATTGTACAAAAAAAAACAAGATTAATTAAATCCGCAAGTGCTTTTTTTTACCACTACTATTTCTTTATATTGGCTTTTGGAATCTATAAATGCAGCATTTTACAAATCAGATAAAAGGTTTAGCACTGGAAAACATTTTTTGATAGATAAAAAGTGCATTTTATATACATCTCTATAGATCAGGCCAAAACGAGGGCCCCATAGACATAACATGGTCCCCAGGTATAGCTCTTACCCAGAATGCTGCTACATATTAGCATTGCTATTAAACTCCTCATTAATCTAAACAAATTAAAAGTCACCACCGATACATTAATTGCTCTGGATGACCTTTTGCATTTTATGTATAAGCAAGGGCAATATCATTCAGAATTTTAATGATCACAAACTTGGGCATATGTCACTGAGATGGTAATTTCTGTCTGAACTAACCCAGTTTGATATTTTCTAAGAATCCATTCACACTATGTGTTGTGCTAACACATATGCACTAGCGCAATGCAGTACTATGCATTTGTGCATGCTGTTTTAAGGCAGTTTATTCATTTTCAATGCTCTCACAGTGTAGTTAACACACTAAGTGAACATTCACACTTCTGTACTGAAGTAAATGTATTGCTGCATGCTAAAGAATAATTCCAAGCATCTGTATGTTCTACATAGTTACACTTGAACAGCTTGGACCAATGTAACTATGTGTATACCATACCTGTCTGAAGCCCCAGGAAGCTGGAAATCGCTGATGTAGACATCACTACTTCCGTGATTTCCATTTGCTTTCAGGTTCCATGCCAAGCAGCTGCTCTCCTGCATTGTGAACACAGGAAGTTGGCTGCTCAGCATAGGCACCATTTAGAAAATGTTTTGCATTTTCTGAATAAATGCTGACCATTCTCTAACTGGAAGAGATGGAGAGCCAGGACCACCACCCCACCGATCCACCTGGTCCAATCAGAGAATGCTTTGCATTCATTCAGAAAATGTAAAGCATTCTCTGTATGACATCTGTTCCAAGCAGCCAAGCTCCTGTTTAGAGTAAGCAGAGGTGCAGCCACTTGTCGTGGGACACAAGAGCATGTGGAGCGTTAGAGGGTCAGTGTCTACTTAAGTGATTTCCATATTTCGGGGGCACTGGCCAGGTATGGTATATACATTATTAAATTGATCCAGCATTATCTATGCATAAAACCCATGCCTGGAATTATTCTTTAAGCACGTTAGGGTAACTCATTATGAATGGGCCATCTTAACGCAGCACATGTTAATGTGCATTAGTGTGCATTAATGCACCACAAAGAAATGAGACCTAAAAAATCAGACATGACTTAATTTTTTGGCACAGCAATGAATGCCACGTTCATTGTGGTGCCCTGCAGTGCGAGTGCCTTGCCTGCTAATGTAACAGTAGAAAGCCATTCAAATTTAACAGTGCTGCAACGTGCTCACAGCATTGCATGCATTAACGTGTTGCAGTGAAAAACATACATTTTACAAATATAAATAGGCTCTTACATTACCATTTGCACAAACTTATTTTTTCCTGGGTGTGTCACAATATAATGTTCTAATAATAGCAAATTGGTGAAAATGAAGCTTTTGTGCGGCCCTTGGGACCTGTTGGGGGCCACACTGGAGGCCCTATATTTACTAATATGATCACCACAGATGTGAAGCATCACCACTGGTTGATGCAGATTTAGCCCAAAAACTCAGAAAAAGGGAATTATACAAAATATGATTTGACATGATGTCATGAAACTTACTAATCTAATTTTAGTCAATAAAAGTATATTATTAATCACAACTTTACAGCCAAATAAACATTTCTGCAAATGATCTCTTCCTGTATGTTACTTTTTATTTTATTTTAGTTTTTCTGTAAAAAAAAAAAAACACCTGCAGGAAATATCATTTATTACTTCTTTTATAGGAGCCTTTTTGTTGTACTTGTACCTTTTGGTCTACATTTTTCATATAAGGGAGATGGCAAAAGGAGGATTATTTAACATGAGTTATTTAGGCAGTCACTCACCTGCCACTGGGGCCTGCTGCGGTCTCATTAGTAAAGGACATCATGCAGTGAGTTGCGCATGTGCAGGAATATGCTGGATTTCCAGGTAGAGAGCTAAAGAAAGCTGCAAACTTGGTAAAAGTGGTTTTGCAGGCAGAAGGTTTTTTTATCTTAATGCATTCAATGCATTAAGACAAAAAACATTCTGTGTCCCCTTCCTTTTTCTTTGCCTTTCTTCCCTCCTCTTATCTGTAGTTTTTGCAGTTATAATTTTCTCTGAATTACATTCCCTTACACTCATTCACATAGGGTAGGGGGCCAGAATCTGGGGGCCCCTTATTAAAGACTGCTCCCGGATTCTGATAAGCCCCCCACCCACAGACCCCGACAACCAACAGCCAGGTTTGTTGGGAAGAGGCCCTTGTCCTCATCAACATAGGGACAAGGTGATTTGGGGTGGGGGGCCTTCCCCAAAGCACCCCCCCATGTTGAAGGCACGCGGCCTGGTACGGTTCAGGAGGGGGGGGCGCTTGCTCGTCCCCATCCCCTTTCCTGACCGACCGGGCTGTGTGCTCGGATAAGGGTCTGCTATGGACTTTGGGGGACCCCACGCCGTTTTTTCACTATAGGGGTTCCTCTTTAAATCCATACCAGGCGACGGGGCTCGCGAGGTGCCAATCTCGCGGATGGAGGTAGCTACATTCACTTCCTTCGCTAGTCCCGTCTATAGAATATTTTAAAAAAGTCACAGTTACTTTGCTGAGTAACTAATAACTTTTCCAATGTAGTAACCGAGTTACCAACGCAATTACTTTTTGGGAGAAGTTATTTGTAACTTAACTAATTACTTTTTTAAAGTAAAATGACCAACACTGGTCACAGTACATGTTGGCATTCATGGCTCCCTCAATGAACTGTAGCTTCCCAGTGCCAGCAGCACTCATGCAGCCCCAGACCATGACACTCCCACCACCATGTTTAACTGTAGGCAACACACACTTGTCTTTGTACTCCTCACCTGGTTGCTGCCACAAACGCTTGACACCATCAGAACCAAATAGGTTTATCTTGGTTTCATCGGACCACTGGACATGGTTCCAGTAATCCATGTGCTTAGTCTGCTTGTCTGGAAAATGGCTAATTGGGTCCAATTTGGACATTTTCACTTAGGGGAGTACTCACTTTTGTTGACAGCGGTTTAGACATTAATGGCTGTGTGTTGAGTTATTTTGAGAGGACAGCAAATTTACACTGTTATACAAGCTGTACACTTACTACTTTACATTGTAGCAAAGTGTAATTTCTTCAGTGTTGTCATATTAAAAGATATAATAAAATATTTATAAAAATGGGAGGGGTGTGCTCCCTTTTGTGAAATACTGTATATGCTGTGAAGGTGATCATAAGATGGGAGGTGGATGGGGATTTCACCTAGACTTTGTCACTTTGCACAGAATATGCGAGTTGACAAGGTTTCTTAAAGTGGAACCTAATGATCACTTCATCAAATGGATTAGGTTGGATGCTAGACTTGATGCATTACTCGGAACTGGAAGCCAGTCTTTAGCCATGAGTGTTGTCGTGTGATGGAGATGATCGGTAGTGATGGACGAACTTCCGACGGGACGTTTCGCGAACGCGAAATGCGAACGGACCCAAACGTTCGCGAAACAGAACGTTCGCCGCGGGCCCCATTGACTTCAATGGGAGGCGAACTTTGCAAACCTTCATGTCGAATTTGCGGCCACGTGGTAATTATTAGGGGGTAAAACGTAGTCCCACCATCTGGACAATGACATAATACATGTATGAGGTGAATTTGGGATCGATAACTACAAGCATTTTTATTTTATTTGGGAAATTGTTCTAACAATTCAGGACTATGGAGCTAATGAAGGCAATGGAGGAGAGGGAAGGTCAGGGACCAGGGTAGGCAAAGAAGAGGGTGCAGGAGATGATCACCAGCAGCGTGACATACCGGAATGACACATGCACCGTGATAGAGGCATCTGACAGCAGCACCGTAATACAGAGCACTGACAGCAGCACCGTGACATACAGCGCTGACAGCAGCACCGTGACATACAGCGCTGACAGCAGCACCGTGACATACAGCGCTGACAGCAGCACCGTGACATACAGCGCTGACAGCAGCACCGTGACATACAGCGCTGACAGCAGCACCGTGACATACAGCGCTGACAGCAGCACCGTGACATACAGCGCTGACAGCAGCACCGTGACATACAGCGCTGACAGCAGCACCGTGACATACAGCGCTGACAGCAGCACCGTGACATACAGCGCTGACAGCAGCACCGTGACATACAGCGCTGACAGCAGCACCGTGACATACAGCGCTGACAGCAGCACCGTAAGCAGCCCCAGGAGGAAGTCAGCACAGCACAGGGATGGTGTGATCCCCTCATAATAAGAACCCCCAGGAGGAAGTCAGCACAGCACAGGGATAGTGTGATCCCTTCATAATAAGAACCCCCAGGAGGAAGTCAGCACAGCACAGGGATATCATAAGCAGCCCCAGTAGAAATATGACACCGCTCAACCTCTTCAAAGAGGAGGGTAGGGGCATATAGTACGGTGTGCTTTTTTGGGTCAAGGAAGTGAGCCAAATGAATTAAGAAGGTCTGTGTGCTTGATTAAAAAAATAGTTTATAGACATATACATGGTCTACTGGTCACATGTGTTGAATTCCTCCGAGATCCATGCCTCATTCATTTTTAGAAATGTGAGGTAGTTAACACTGTGGTGAGCTAGGCGAGTACGCTTATCGGTCACAATCCCCCCTGCTGCGCTGAACGTCCTTTCGGACAGGACACTGGATGAGGGGCAAGCCAACAGTTCGATTGCAAATTGGGCAAGCTCTGGCCAGAGGTCAAGCCTGCCCACCCAGTAGTCTAGGGGTTCATCACTCCTCAGAGCGTCCACATCGGCCGTTAACCCAATGTAGTCGGACACCTGACGGTCTAGGCGTTCCCTGATGCTGGATCCGGATGACACCTGTCGATGGGTCGGCTGAAAGAATGACCTCATATCCGAAGTCACCAACACATCTTCAAACCGGCCTCTTCTTGCAGGCGCTGTTGGATTGGTACCCGCAAATCCTTCTCTGGGAGTGGGAATTGCTCCTCTGCCAGCGCACGCAAAAGCAGAATGCAGCATTTCTCGAAGCAAGGCCTGGAAGTGCTGCATTCTGACAGCCCTCTGCGACGGCGGTAACATTTCCGCCATTTTGTGTTTGTACCGGGGGTCTAAGTACGTTGCCACCCAGTACTGGTCCTTGACCCTCATGCTTTTTATACGGGGGTCCCTATTAAAACACTGGAGCATGAAGGCCCCCATTTGCACTAAAGTGGAAGCGGTGTGGTGGCCTGGCTCCTGCTCATCATCCAGGATAATGTCGTCCTCTTCATTCTCCTCTCCCCATCCACGCACAACAGGGATCCCAGAAAGGTTTAAAGCATGCTCTTCTTGCTCCTGCTCATCCGCCCCGGCACCATCCTCCTCTGACTCCTCATCAGACTCCTGTTGTTGACTTGTCTCAGATAGAGTAGCCCCCCCTGGGAATTCATCCAGCATTGCGACTTCCTCATCTTCCCGCTCCTGCTCCTCCACAGCCTGATCAATGACACGACGCAATGCACGCTCCAGAAAGAAGGCATAAGGTACCATGTCACTGATGGCGCCATGGCTGCGACTGACCAGTTTGGTGATCTCCTCAAATGGCCGCAGAAGTCTGCATGTGTCGCGCATGAGCAGCCACTGGCGCGGTGAAAAAAAACCCAGCTCCCCAGAACCGTTTCTTTCGCAGAGTTCATACAGGTAGACGTTAACTGCACGTTTCTGCTGGAGCAGCCTATCAAGCATATAGAAGGTTGAGTTCCATCGCGTCGGGCAATCGCAAATAAGACGTCTGACCGGCAGATGGTGTCGCCGCTGAATGTCAGCAAGGCGAGCCATGGCCGTGTAAGATCTTCTGAAATGGGCCGAGATTTTCCTTGCCTGCCGCAAGATGTCCTGGACCCCAGGGTATTTGACAAGGAATCGCTGCACGACCAAGTTTAAGACGTGTGCCATGCACGGCACGTGCGTGATTTTGCCCTGTTTCAATGCGCTAAGCAGATTGGCACCGTTGTCACACACCACTTTACCAACTGTCAAATTGAGCGGTGTTAGCCACTCATCTGCCTGTGAACGCAAAGCTGAAAGGAGTGCCGGGCCAGTGTGGCTCTTTGCTTCCAGGCACAACAGACGCAGCACGGCATGGCAACGTCTCACCTGGCATGTGGAATAGGTTCTGGGGAGCTTGGGCGGTGCAGTGGAAGAGACGCTAGCAGCGGAAAAGGAGGAGGCAGCTGAGGAGGAGAGGGAGGAGGATGGAGTAGGAGGAGGAGAAGAAGAGTCAGGCCTGCATGCAATCCGTGGCGGTAAAACCAAATCTACACGGGTGCCACGGGTTACATGCTTGACGGCCGTCAGAAGGTTCACCCAGTGGGCAGTAAAACTGATATACCTTCCCTGCCCGTGTTTGCTAGACCACGTGTCTGTGGTCAGATGTATCTTGGCACCGACACTGTGTGCCAGAGATACATTCACTTGCCGCTGAACATGGCCATATAGCTCTGGGATGCCCTTCTCTGAGAAATACTTCCTTCCTGGGACCTTCCATTGTGGTGTTCCAATGGCCACAAATTTGCGAAAGGCCTCCGAGTCCACCAGTTTATATGGCAGTAGTTGGCGGGCTATGAGTTCTGACAAGCCAGCCGCCAACCGTTGGGCAAGAGGGTTATCCGGCATCATCATTTTTTTACGCTCAAACATTAGGCCCACGGAAGCCTGCCTTTTTGCAGAAAAATGTGAGCTTGGCGTGATGGAAGGTGGAGTGGAGGACAATTGTGAGGAGAGAGGAGAAGGAGAAGTAGAAGACGAGGCTGGACGGTGAGAGCCTGCAGTGTGGCTTTGTGTGTTCCGTTGCTCCCACTGGGCTCGGTGATGGCTGCTCATGTGCCTTCTTAAGGCGGTCGTCCCTAGGTGAGTATTGGGCTTACCGCGACTAACGCGTTGACTGCAAAGATTGCAGATGGCAACGCTATTGTCAGCAGCGGACACGTTAAAAAAAGCCCACACTGCGGAGCCATGTGCCGGTGTCCTGGGAGCGCCAGATGTGACCGTACATGGTCGATGACTCGCTCCTGATACATTTGCAGTCTGCTTTGTCCCTGCTGTGCAATGTAAGTCATTGCTGCTTCTCCTCCCTATCTGCTGGTCCATATCTCCCTCTGAACTCCCCTCCTCTTCCTCTCTTGTGGGCACCCACGTGACATCACTAGACACGTCATCATCAACGTCACCTTCCCCACCGCTATAAGTAGAGATCTCGGAGTAGGCAGCAACACCGGGGACCAACCTCCTCCTTGGGCTGATCTGGGTACTGGCGTCAGACTGCTGAGTAGCGCTTGTTGCTACCTCCTCTTCCTGATCCAATACCAAGAGTGGCTGCGCATCAGAAATGTCCTCTTGATATGGATCGGAAAATAATTCCAGTGACTCAAGCGGAAGGTATGTGGTGGTGGTGGTGGTGGTCGTGTTGTTGGTGGTAGTGTCTTTGGGGGTGCACATAGCAGAGAGTGAAGAAGAGGGTGCAGATCGAGAGGATGAGGAGGGTGCAGAAGAGTAAGGCTGAGCGAGCCACTCAACCAAGTCTGGTGCATCCTTTAAAGTAATTGAACGCACCTTCTGCAACTTCCCACTTTGGCTCAAGCCTGTTGCTCCTGCCCTACCCCTACCACCCCTGCGGAAGGGCCTGCCTCTTCCTCTGCATGTCATTTTTTAAATGACCCTGTGACAAAACTCTTAGTCCCTATACCGCTGAAGGACTGCTGCAGTATAGGTGAGCGGTCAGCAGTGGTGCACGTCAACCCTATCTATTGTGGACCTATAGCGGTCCTTACAGAACAGCAGACTGTACCGCACTCAAGCCTATGTACCGTAGCACCCTATACCAAGTTACCAGTCCTTATAAGAACTTTTGTGGAACAAGCAGGTTGTGTGTTAGTGATTAGCAGACTGTACGTCAGTCCCTATACCGCTGAAGGACTGCTGCAGTATAGGGCAGCGGTCAGCAGTGGTGCACGTCAACCCTATCTATTGTGGACCGATAGCGGTCCTTACAGAACAGCAGACTGTACCGCACTCAAGCCTATGTACCGTAGCACCCTATACCAAGTTACCAGTCCTTATAAGAACTTTTGTGGAACAAGCAGGTTGTGTGTTAGTGATTAGCAGACTGTACGTCAGTCCCTATACCGCTGAAGGACTGCTGCAGTATAGGTGAGCGGTCAGCAGTGGTGCACGTCAACCCTATCTATTGTGGACCGATAGCGGTCCTTACAGAACAGCAGACTGTACCGCACTCAAGCCTATGTACCGTAGCACCCTATACCAAGTTACCAGTCCTTATAAGAACTTTTGTGGACCAAGCAGGTTGTGTATTAGTGTTTAGCAGACTGTACGTCAGTCCCTATACCGCTGAAGGACTGCTGCAGTATAGGGCAGCGGTCAGCAGTGGTGCACGTCAACCCTATCTATTGTGGACCGATAGCGGTCCTTACAGAACAGCAGACTGTACCGCACTCAAGCCTATGTACCGTAGCACCCTATACCAAGTTACCAGTCCTTATAAGAACTTTTGTGGAACAAGCAGGTTGTGTGTTAGTGATTAGCAGACTGTACGTCAGTCCCTATACCGCTGAAGGACTGCTGCAGTATAGGGCAGCGGTCAGCAGTGGTGCACGTCAACCCTATCTATTGTGGACCGATAGCGGTCCTTACAGAACAGCAGACTGTACCGCACTCAAGCCTATGTACCGTAGCACCCTATACCAAGTTACCAGTCCTTATAAGAACTTTTGTGGAACAAGCAGGTTGTGTGTTAGTGATTAGCAGACTGTACGTCAGTCCCTATACCGCTGAAGGACTGCTGCAGTATAGGTGAGCGGTCAGCAGTGGTGCACGTCAACCCTATCTATTGTGGACCTATAGCGGTCCTTACAGAACAGCAGACTGTACCGCACTCAAGCCTATGTACCGTAGCACCCTATACCAAGTTACCAGTCCTTATAAGAACTTTTGTGGACCAAGCAGGTTGTGTATTAGTGTTTAGCAGACTGTACGTCAGTCCCTATACCGCTGAAGGACTGCTGCAGTATAGGGCAGCGGTCAGCAGTGGTGCACGTCAACCCTATCTATTGTGGACCGATAGCGGTCCTTACAGAACAGCAGACTGTACCGCACTCAAGCCTATGTACCGTAGCACCCTATACCAAGTTACCAGTCCTTATAAGAACTTTTGTGGACCAAGCAGGTTGTGTATTAGTGTTTAGCAGACTGTACGTCAGTCCCTATACCGCTGAAGGACTGCTGCAGTATAGGGCAGCGGTCAGCAGTGGTGCACGTCAACCCTATCTATTGTGGACCGATAGCGGTCCTTACAGAACAGCAGACTGTACCGCACTCAAGCCTATGTACCGTAGCACCCTATACCAAGTTACCAGTCCTTATAAGAACTTTTGTGGACCAAGCAGGTTGTGTATTAGTGTTTAGCAGACTGTACGTCAGTCCCTATACCGCTGAAGGACTGCTGCAGTATAGGGCAGCGGTCAGCAGTGGTGCACGTCAACCCTATCTATTGTGGACCGATAGCGGTCCTTACAGAACAGCAGACTGTACCGCACTCAAGCCTATGTACCGTAGCACCCTATACCAAGTTACCAGTCCTTATAAGAACTTTTGTGGAACAAGCAGGTTGTGTGTTAGTGATTAGCAGACTGTACGTCAGTCCCTATACCGCTGAAGGACTGCTGCAGTATAGGGCAGCGGTCAGCAGTGGTGCACGTCAACCCTATCTATTGTGGACCGATAGCGGTCCTTACAGAACAGCAGACTGTACCGCACTCAAGCCTATGTACCGTAGCACCCTATACCAAGTTACCAGTCCTTATAAGAACTTTTGTGGAACAAGTGAGTTGTGAATGTTTAGCAGACTGCAGCAGAAGGGCAGCAGTCAAGTATAATATCCTTTCTATATTTGGAAGAAAGAATATTATACATGTACAAGCCTATTACTGTACCACTGATACCAGTCCTGAAAAGAACCTTTGTGGAACTAATAATAACAGCAAGTCTTTAAAATTACCCTCACTGCCTGACAACACTGCTTCCTTCCTGTCCCTATACAAATTGGCAAAAAAAGAGAACGATTAGTGGTTACTGGAACAGCTCTTTTGTGGACCTTGATAGTAACAGCTAATGATGATGATGATGATGATGATGATGAAAGACTAATCTGGCTGTCCCTGTAGCATACACCGTCCTTTCCCTTTCTCTAAACTAACAAAAGACACTCAGGCTGCTGCAAGAATCAGCAGCACAGCAAACCTATCAACACCTAACACCTATACCAGTCCTGAAAAGAACTTTTGTGTACCAAATAGCTAGTGGTTTATCTCTCCCTACTCCACACAGGAACCTGTCCCTATCGTAACAGAAGAAAGAATGTAAAATGGCCACCGGATCGGGTGTATTTATAGGTTAGGGGGAATGTACAAGTGTCCATGTGCTGTCATGTCTCAATTGGCTGTCCTGTATCACATGATAAACGTGTCACCAAAGGTTAAAGTTCTTGTATACATTAAACACGTAAGTCCGCCGCGGCGAACGACGGAAAAAGGCGTTCGAACGTGCGGACCGCGAATGTCGGAAATTCGCCGCGAAACGACCGCCGGGCGAACCGTTCGGCCATCACTAATGATCGGGAGGCAGGCTCCACACAGACTCTGTCCCTTTGTCCAGAATATGCATGTTGACAAGGTTTTTAAGTTAAATGCTGCAATAATGTCTCAAAATTTATTCTCAAATTAAAATATTGTACCTTAAGGCTGGGTTCACACTAACGCGAATTGGATGCGGTCTCTCTCCACATCCAATTCGCAATAGCAGGAGATTTTGATCAGCTCTCTATGGAGCCGGTTCACATATCTCTGCTGCGGCTCTGAGTGTCTTTTGGTCAGTTTCAGGTCCGAATTCAGCCAAAAATTCAGGCTGAAATCAGAGCTGAAAGGGTGAACGGGGACGCACCGGCCCCCTGCATTGTGTCGCATGTGAAGATAGCGTGAACTGAGCCTAAAAATCCCATTGCTTATGTGCAAAGCCTTTGAATAGCACAAACTAATCTCAGCCTGGTATGTTACCCTTTAAGATATAAATCAATCATTCATTTTTTGCTTATGTTCATAATGACACAAAGCAAAATGTTTCAGAAGGCAAAGCACAATTTACATTATGTAAAGGCAAACAGCAGAAATAGCAGAAGGCAGCTTGTAGAAAAATATCAAAGAAATACTTCCTGTGTACAAAATATGTTTTCATTATGAAGTTAAGAAAAACTCTTTGTCCTTCTGGGAAAAAAATGAATTGCTCATCAATATCAGTTTATCAGATATCTCTCGTGAATATCGTTCTATGCCAAAAAATAATTGAATACAAAATGCCAGCCACCTTCGTTTTCTCCTTTCAATATTCTTGTACAAACTGTAACCAATTTTCTGACAGAGAGTCAAAAAAGATAATTGCGTTTTTGTTTGCAGCCGACAAAGAGATAGCACTGCCCTGCGTGCCAGCACCTTTGTTCTTCATCTATCAACATCAGCAATGCACATAATTAATTATCAATTATCTTCTTCTGCCACCATCAGAATAGTTATCTTGTATTTTTTATTGTTCATAAATTTAGCAGGTTGTAGAAGCAAGCATAGAGAGAACCATTTAAAAGTGTTTCATGATAATAATTACGGTAAGATGATTAACAAATTCATGGACGTAGAAAGGAAATCTTAAATAGAGATACGATTGGGCCCTTTTTATTGTCATTTACCAGCAGCTGTTGCCCTATTTATATGCTCACCCTCCTGACAATCTGCTCCCGCTGGCTGTGTTTCACTTTGCTATTGTTTCTCTGTGCAGAAAACTTGCTGGGGAACTATGCTTGAACCTGCAGGGTATTTTCTGGTTGCCATTCCAATCCTTGCTGCTTCATGTTGCTATTAACTGACACGCTGCTACCAGGTACCACCTTTTGACACTCTATGTGCCTACTATATGTATGTACCATGACAGCTGTGTCAGATATGAAGTGGAGGCCATCATAGGGTTCCTCTTGAGGCTCTGCTGATGGCCCAATTTGTCTTCTGGAAATTCTGTGCAACAATACTGGTTGTATGTATGTATCATGTCAGTTGTGTCAGATATGAAGTGGAGGCCATTATAGGGTTCCTCTTGAGGCTCTGCTGATGGACCAATTTGTCTTTTGGAAATTCTGTGCAACAATACTGGTTGTATGTATGTATCATGTCAGCTGTGTCAGATATGAAGAGGAGGCCATCATCGGGTTCCTCTTGAGGCTCTGCTGATGGTCCAATTTGTCTTTTGGCAATTCTGTGCAACAATACTGGTTGTATGTATGTATCATGTCAGCTGTGTCAGATATGAAGTGGAGGCCATCATAGGGTTCTTCTTGAGGCTCTGCTGATGGCCCAATTTGTCTTTTGGAAATTCTGTGCAACAATACTGGTTGTATGTATGTATCATGTCAGCTGTGTCAGATATTAAGAGGAGGCCATCATAGGGTTCCTCTTGAGGCTCTGCTGATGGTCCAATTTGTCTTTTGGAAATTCTGTGCAACAATACTGGTTGTATGTATGTATCATGTCAGCTGTGTCAGATATGAAGAGGAGGCCATCATAGGGTTCCTCTTGAGGCTCTGTTGATGGCTCAATTTGTCTTTTGGAAATTCTGTGCAACAATACTGGTTGTATGTATGTATCATGCCAGCTGTGTCAGATATGAAGTGGAGGCCATCATAGAGTTCCTCCTGAGGCTCTGCTGATGGACCAATTTGTCTTTTGGAAATTCTGTGCAACAATACTGGTTGTGCATATCTCATATTCTCCTCTGGATTCATAAAATAGTTTTCTTACTATTTCTGCTGACACTAGCTAAAGCATTTTTAATGTAGGTACATTTTGGTTATTAAACTAATCTATATCAAGAAGGGCTCAGGTAGATGAGTGTTCATGTCAAAAGTAGTTCTTGCCATTCAAATGCAGCCCTGCTCAAATACATATGTTCCAGTGAAGCATTTGCCAAGAAAAGGCTGCATTTGACCTGCTTTGCCTGCAATCCAAAAGCAATAGAACCTGCTGCGTGTGTCAGGAAAACAACAAAACCTTAAGCTGAGGCAATGTAGACCACATATAAAATAATCCTATCACATGTTACAAAACACTGGGAGGATATTAAAAGATTCACCCGAGAGTGTGGCTATGTTGGTGGTGAGGCTAATGCCTATGATCGTGAAATAAATACAAAATATGAACTTTAATGGCATCCCAGTCTTAGGCCGTAGGGTTTAATATTGAGTTGGCCCACCCTTTGCAGCTATAACAGCTTCAACTCTTCTAGGAAGGCTGTCCACAAGGTTTAGGAGTGTGTCTATGGGAATGTTTGACCATTCTTCCAAAAGCGCATTTGTGAGGTCAGTCTCCGCTCTAATTCATCCCAAAGGTGTTCTATCGGGTTGAGGTCAGCACTCCTCCACCTCAAACTCACTCGTCCATGTCTTTATGGACCTTGCTTTGTGCACTGGTCCATATCATTTGGTGGAGGGGGTATTACGGTGTGGGGTTGTTTTTCAGTGGTTGGGCTTGGCCTCTTGGTTCTAGTGAAGGGAACACTTAAGGTGTCAACATACCAAGACATTTTGGACAATTTCATGCTTCCAACTTTGTGAGAACAGTTTGGAGATGACCCTTTCCTGTTCCAACATGACTGTGCACCAATGCACAAAGCAAGGTCCATAAAGACATGGATGAGCGACTATGGAGAGGAGGAATTTGACTGACAGAACACCTTCAGGATGAATTAGAGTGGAGACTGCCAGCCAAGCCTTCTTCTCCAACATCAGGGCCTGACCTCACAAAAGCGCTTCTGGAAGAATGGTCAAACATTCCCACACTCCTAAACCTTGTGGACAGCCTTCCCAAAAGAGTTGAAGCTGTTATAACTGCACAGGGTGGGCCAACTCAATATTGAACCATACAGACTAAGACTGGTATGCCATTAAAGTTCATGTGCTTGTAACGGCAGGCGCCCAATACTTTTGACAATATAGTGAATGTAGAAATATGGGTAATTCATATTGCTAAGAGCAAAGTGCAACATAACTGGGAAAATGAGGTACTATTTTACTTTGGAGCAAACCAGCTTATTCCTCCTTACAAATGATTGTAAATAGATGGTATCCAAATGGCAAACCTTTGGTAAACACATGGAAAGGACACTTCTTCATGTCCATCTACTTTAGCGTAAAGCTCTATGTGGCTTTTTGTAGTTCTGCACATATAACTGGAATCTACAATAGGTGTAATATTCTGCCAGGAAAGGGGTTATCAATTCTGACAAAACGACATCTTGCATGTAGCTTTAATCACAGAAAACAAACAACCTTTCTTCCAAATAAATAGTTCTTCTCTCGGAATTAATAAATATGCAAATGTTCTCTGTTTTTATTAACATCTTGGCAGCTCTTCACTAATAAATATTTCAGCTTTTCTTCATCAGCTTGTCCTCTGCTCCATATAAAACGAAGAGCCAGTCACTTCCAGTGTTTACGTTGTTGTTCTGCAGTAAGGCTTTAAGTTCTGAAGAATGTAAGTAATTGTTGAATCCGCTGAGTGTGTCAGATTGTCGCTGAACATCTACAGCTAACGAGGAGCCTAATTAGAGTAAGTGACAGGAGATCTAAGCTGAGGTGGGCATTAGTCCATTGGGAACCTGAATCTGACAGAGTAATAACACTACACTGAGGTCTAGTATAAGTTACTGACAAATATATATGACACGTCTAGTTGTAAACTACAGTTGGGGGAATGGGAAGGCTCTACTCCCTGTTGTAAAATATAAGGATAATGGAGATCGCCAAGGAATATCATAAAAGTCAATGTTATATTCTGAGTACTTAATAGCAGGTTATGGAATTTTTGTTGTCTATAAATTTGATAGTTGAATATATTATATTAATTATATAAATTAATAAATAAGACATTTTTTTTTAAATGAAAGACTGCCAAACTTTGGTCCCTCACCAGCTATTTACTACTGTAAAGTTGGCTGTGAGGTCTGGTTCTACCGTCAGAGGTCACATCTGGAGAATGTATACCAATTGAACCAAGACATTCAGCCCATAGCATTGCCTTGAATGTTCAGAATCTAATCAAGAATGCAATTGGTACTGGATAGATTCACAAAATATTATTATACAGATATTTCCAAATATTAACATTTACAACTAATAACACCAGGGATTGTTGATCAAGAAATATCCGATATCCTTCTAGGGGATCAGGAAGATTTTTTTTCCCCTCTGGAACACATTTGAACATGCTTTACACACCCTTAAAGGGTATCTAAGTCCCAAGATTGCTGAAATGATTAGCATCATTAAGATTAGCATCATTAAAGCGGAGGGCCACCCTAAAATAAAAAATCCCATTAATATTCTTTAAAAATGAAAAAAAAACATTTTTTTTTTACTTCCCAGAAACCCCTGTTGCTAGGCAGTCTTCCTAATCTGCCTCTTCCTATTCTTCCGCTCCTCCTCTTCGGCGAGTGGCCCCGTTGCCTTCTTGGACATGTGTGTATCCCAGAAAACAACAGGGCCATTCACAAAGTTCTGTGGGACCCTCACGCATGTGCAGTAGGAAACGGGCAGTAAAGCCACAAGGCTCCACTGCCTGTTTCCCTTAGTTAGGATGGTGGTGCCGGCACCCGATATGATGGACACATCGGCCTAGGGGGGAGCCGACATCATGTGCTTGCTGGACAGGTAAGTGTCCTTATTAAAAGTCAGGAGCTACAGTGTTTGTAGTTGCTGACCTAAAAAAAAAAAACGGCGGACCTCCTCTTTAAGTTGCAGAAAATGTATAAGGAAACATGTATTTGAGGCATTGCAGACTTTCATGGTACCACCATAGACATAGACACCATAGACATAAACAACGTATAAAAGGCATTTTTTTTTACCAATTTAATCCAATTATACAGACATCCATTTTTCCACTATATATTGCTCCCCATCCCTGCCGGGGGGGAGGGTATTTGGCTCTTTCTTGCTTTTTGGTGTGTGCTGTTCTCCTCCCTATCCACTTGGTTCACTGGGTAAGCTAATCTTCTTTAATGGCAGTTAGATCTTTCTAAACTTAAAGTGATTGTAAAGGCAGAAATGCATTCTATGTATGCATTGTTCTGTCTGCAGCAGCCCCCCTCAGCACCACTAATACTTACCTGAGCCCCGTCTCTTGGCAGGGATATGCACAAGTGCCTTGGCTGTTCGGGACTCTCTGTCCTGATTGTCTGAGACACATCAATGGGGCCATTGACTCCCACTGCTGTCAGTCAAAGTCAATTAGCCAATCAGGAGTTAGCGGGGTCGGGCCGTACCATGGCTCCGTGTCTGAATAGACACATGGAGCTGCGGCTCGGCCATAGCAAGCTGCTGGCTGTCTGGGGAATGAACAGGAGGGAGGGACCAGGAGAGCCAAAGAGGGACCCAAGAAGAGGAGGATCTGGGCTGCTCTGTGCAAAACCATTTCACAGAGCAGGTATGTATAATGTTTGTTATTTTTAAAGAAAAAAGGACTTTAGTATCACTTTAAGTAATAATATGCTGTCCTTATAACATGTTGTTGCATCATGCTATACCTATTTTTTTCTGCGAATAATTTACTCACTCAAATACTCCTGAAGAAGTGGAGGGACTGTAAACCTCCATGTAGTAATCTCTGGCATTCACTCCCCCAAAGCACAGGCACACCTGGAATCCTTGATCGGGTCCCACTCACAATGTCCAAGGACAGCTGTCTGGCACCCAGACTCAATGCAACACTCTGGGGTGAGGCGAGAAAAAGGGAGGAAAAGATCCTTCTCCAGACAAGCCTCTACAGGTAAAACACGCTATATTCTGTAGGAAAATTTTCTTCGGGCCCTCAGCCAAGCACATGCCAAGAGTCCAGCAGCAACATTCAGTAATAAACACTGGCTGCCTCCCAGGGGTAGCAGACCCAGGAAAATAACACTGCCAAACAGGCCTCACAAACATTATCTTCTCCCCAGTCACCTTTTGGGTGCCCCCTCCCAGGTCAGAGGTCAGATAAATATTTATATCTTTAGTGGCTGACCCTCACACTCTATTTCTGAAAGCTTCTTGTGGAGGCAGACAAGAGCAACAGTGACGTCACTGGGGTTGGTGTCACCCTTCCTATGAATGGAGGCCACAGGAAGGGTAAGGGAGGGGGGCACTGATTTTAAAGGGAGAGTGACACCCTAAAAGGACAGAACCCACTAGGGGGTGATGGTGATACGGGCACAGGGTTAAAAAGCAAAGGGGAGGTGGGGATGGGCAGCACAGGTGATCCAGGAGGTGGTTAGTTAGTTTTTGAGTCCAGATCCCAGCCACACACAGGATGAACCCCATGGAGCAGTGTCACAGTGAGGGTACCCAGGGATCTGGGAGCTGGCGGGGGTGCAGTGAGGAGCTGGGTTCTGTGAGTCATAGGAAAAGTTTGGGACAACATGGCCTCTACTGTCCTTCCACCATCCCGGGCCCCAAGCACCAGAGCAAGCACTCTATTTTAGTTGAGTTCCAGCCTCAGCCTGCCCCAGGTCCTCCCCACCGCAGGCCCTGCCTCTGTTAAGCCATTCTCCCCAACCAGCGTTACGCCCCAGTGGGTGGCACTTACTTGCAGGAGTCCCTGCAAGTGCTGCCGGTGCTATGGCAAATGCAGCATTCTCGGCATTCCTTCAGACATGCCAGGGATGCCGGTGATGCCGTGTTTACATAGCACCAGTGGCAATGGCATTAGTGGAGCTTTTGCTGGTGCTGGCCCTGATGGTGTCACCCCTCTAGCAGGTGTCACTCGAGTGTGGTCCACAACCCCCGCACCCCCATAGTAATGCCACTGAGGACAAATAAATTACCAAGGGAAATCTGGCCAGACCTAAAAAATAGATTGCCACTCTACTGAGTACATCATAGCCAAAAACGCAAAAACGAAATGTAGCCTGACTAGGGCAGGGTGCTACACTTATATTATGTTGTTTAAAGAACTAGATGCAACCAACATCCTACCAACTAGATTACTAAGATTAAGATAAATAGTTAAGATTATGGTTGCCTCTAGTTCAGTAAGCCCTTTCAGTAATTAATTTCACAAAAAACACAATTTAAAGTATATATATATATATATATATATATATATATATATATATATACATACAGCTTCACAGGTTGCCACTGGAGGCCTCCTCCATGACAACATCATGGAGCTGGTGGATTTTAGAGACCTTACACTCCTCCACCTTCCATTTGGGGATGCCCCACAGATGCTCAATAAGGTTTAAGTCTTGAGACACGCTTGGCCAGTCCATCACCTTTAACCCTCAGCTTCTTTGGCAAGGCAGTGGTCATCTTGGAGGTGTGTTTGGGGTTGTTATCATGTTGGAATACTGCCCTGCATCTCAGTCTCTTTGAAGGGAGGGGATCATGCTCTGCTTCAGTGTGTCACAGTACATGTTGGCATTCATGGTTCCCTCAATGAACTGTAGCTCCCCAGTGCTGGCTGCACTTATACATACCCAGACTATGACACGCCCACCACCATGCTTGACTGTAGGCAAGTCACACTTGTCTTTATACTCCTTACCTGGTTGGCGCCACACACACTTGACACCATCTGAATCAAATACGTTTATTTTGGTCTCATCAGACCACAGTACATGGATCCTGTAATCCATGCCCTTAGTCTGCTTGTCTTCAGCAAACTGTTTGCAGGCTTTTTTCTGGGATGACAGTCATGCAGACCAATTTGATGCAGTGTGCGGCATATGGTCTGAGCACTGACAGGTGGACCCCCCCACCCCTTCAACCTCTGCATCAATGCTGGTAGCACTCATACGTCTATTTCCCAAAGACAACCTCTGGAAATGACTCTGAGCACGTGCACCCAACTTTTTTGGTTGACCATGGTGAGGCCTGTTCTGTGGGTTAAACCACTGTATGGTCTTGGCCACCACTCTGCAGCTCGGTTTCAGGGTTGTGGCAATCTTCTTATAGTCTAGGCCAACTTTATGTAGAGCAACAATTCTTTTTTTCAGATCTTCAAAGAGTTCTTTACCATGAGGTGTCATGTTGAACTTCCAGTAACCAGTATGAGAGAGTGATAGGAGAATAAAAAGCTTTAGCTACCTGGAAATATTACTGATTTAATGATTTTTTTTTTATTATTGCAAAAATTTTACTCAGTCAGTTGGCAAAAAGTTTGGAAAAAAGTTATAGCATTTACCGACAAACTCAGTAGAGTGAAAATGCAAGCTTTCACAACATGGTAGGTTTCTTCGTTAAAACTTTTTGCTTTCATCAGTAACTAACATGATATAATAATCAGCTTCTATTGAGAATGTTGAAAATCTGGAATATCGGTACAAGCTTTAATGCTGGGAATACTCAGCAAAGCACACAATGCAAAGTGAGAACAATGACAGCTCTTCTTAAACAGAATGACTTGCTGTAGCTTTAATACAGTCCCACCCCCATTAAAGACTATGCAGAAGAATACATAATCATATCTCTCGCATTCCTTGACTTAAAATGGAAATCAAGACATTCTTTTTCATCTGTAGCAATCATTATTCCTAATCAATGTGCCTTACCTTTTACATCATTGCCTTACATTTTACATTATTGCATTCTTGACATTTCGCACATTAACTAAATCTCTCTCCTCATCTTGCTAAGAATTTGTATGGGTTGTAGTGGTAGAGTCACAGTAAAATGGAAGAACTTTTGCCAGGACAGGTGCCACTAATGGAAGACCTCAGTGCCTCTCTGCCCTTAGAGGCTTATTGGCAGCATGGTATCTAACTGTACCATGTAGTCAATTTCCTTTTGCTGTCATGTGCCTACGTCACATGTAACCAGCTTTAGCGTCTGCAGTGATCCCTCCTCCGGGGGCAGCAGGAAAGCATGGCTGTGTCACTTAATTTAGAGAATAAATTTATGGTGCTGTATGGACTCACTCCATGTGCTCTGTTTAATTCCCTGGCTTAGTTAGTTTATGTTGTAGTATCTTCTAGTTTTCTAGGGTTCCTCCAGATTAATTGTAATCTGTTTCCAGTGGATTTTGCTAGAAATGGGATGAAGGTATAACCTATGAATTTATAAAGGCTGCCCTATCCCTATGGAGTTTAGCCCCGTGGGATGAGTCAGACAAACTGTTAAATATTGGTGAACAATAATCTGGCTGAGAAAGGGCTAAATAAGTTGCTGCTGATGAGGAATGTCTTGCTGCTATATTGGATAGGTGAGAAATAGGGCTGAAAGCAACTGAGAAAGATGCCGAAACCTCCAGAGACTTGTGTTTCCCATGGCTCTGTAGGACCCCTGCATATCAACAAATCCTGGTGAACACTGTCTCTACTAATCAGCTAAGTGGTCCTGTGCCATGTGATCATGTTTAAAAAATGCAGAGCCAATGAATCCTTGAGATCTTTCTCCCAATACGTTCTGTTCTTGAGGGCCTCACTTGTTAGCTAAGAGGCCTGACCGAATGCAGGCACCACCAACAAATGTTTTGTGAGGCAGTTTCTTGCTCCCTATCTAGCAGAGATTCCATTGTTGCTGTTTTCAAATGGGTAGTATAGCACCATGGTGGCCAAAGAGGACTATAGTACTTTCATAAAAAAAATTTTATAAGTGAAGGTTTTCACAAGGGGTTACTTTGTTGTAATTATTTATAGTGCTTTGACTTTCATTTTAAGCCGATTTGAGTTCAATTTTTCAACAATAGAAACGTTTTACTGTTTTTCCAAGAAAATGCTTGTGTTCTCCAATTTAAATGTATCAGGAATAAAATGAATGGTTTTCTGAAGCCATTATTAGGAAAAACAGCTTAAGTTAAAATAAACTGAAAGACAGTTAATATAGAGGATCAGGAAACAAAATTAAATCTTTTTTTTGTTTTTACTTAGTACTCAGTGTAACTTTTAGATATTTTTTCAAAATGGGTTTTTCAAAAAGCCTAATTCTGGAAAAAAATATAAAGACCTTGTACCTCTTGCTCTGAAACCTTTCTACGTCTCCTTTTTGACTTACCTAAAGCCACGGCCATATGGTCATCCAGTTTGAGTCCTTCTCCTCTCTGTTAACTTCTTGCAGGGGTCATTCTTTTGGATGTCCATGTCACTGCTTGAGTGATATGAAAAATTCCATTTAGTCAGCCAGTGGAGGGGCCCCCTGAAGATCCAAAAGAGATCTGACCTTGGACTGAGATTAGAGAAAGGGACTAGACAGTGAGGAACTGTACTGGTAATCCCTGCAGATAGAATTGGTATCAGTGAGGGACCTGGATGGGGATACTCAGGTGAGTGTATGTGCTTTTACCAGGTAAGCAAAATTTAACCACAAGAAGGGAGGAGAGGATGAGGAAAGAACAGATTTTGCCCCGCATTTCCTTTAAAATGGGTAAAATATCATTCCCATTTAAACAATGTGAGACAATAGAGTAAATAAAAATTGAGAATTTTCTATTCTTCTGAGGGTCAGGAGATCTCGAATAATGCACAATTCAAACCAGTAGCATAGCCTGTTTCTTATTCATACTCTGCAAGCATACCACGTTATTATTATATCGTCTGCTGATATATAGCCCTCAGGAACCTGCTGCCTGAGGAAGTCACTTTTATGACACTCTGTATGGAAATGTAATTTTCAGAGAGCATAGATGTGTTTATGAAATCTTATCAGCAGGATTATGAACAGCACACACGCCCAATCTCAGATTCTCATTACAAGCTCACGAGTCATGGAGACTACGCCACAACTCAATGAAATTCAAGACATTGATATCTCGGGATCAAGGAGATGATGAAATTTAACAAATAATATAGAGTAATAAAAATCCCTTTATAGGTGAAGTGCTTTATAATTATTATGTTTTATGTTTTATAATTATGAAATAAATTCTGAGTTGTTAACACATTAGAGATATTTTACTTGTCTTATATTCTTACTATTTCCATGGAGAGTAATGCCCTTTTACATTCTACATTTACAGTCATACTGTATACTATAGCTTTTAAGAAATTACTACAAACCAATCACTGCTTCAAATAGCTACATAGTTACATAGTTACATAGTAGTTGAGGTTGAAAAAAGACACAAGTCCATCAATCCAACCTATGTGTGTGATTATATGTCAGTATTACATTGTATATCCCTGTATGTTGCGGTCGTTCAGGTGCTTATCTAATAGTTTTTTGAAACTATCGATGCTCCCCGCTGATACCACCACCTGTGGAAGGGAATTCCACATCCTTGCTGCTCTTACAATAAAGAACCCTCTACAAAGTTTAACCACTTCCCGCCTGCCATATGCAGAATGACGTCCGGGAAGTGGTTCTGTTATCCTGACTGGGCGTCATATGACGTCCATCAGAATAACATGCCGGCACGCGCCCATTCTGACACCCCGCATCTCCGATCGTGATAAGAAGCCTCTGTCGGAGGCTTTTTATCACGTGATAAGCTGTGACCCATTACAGCTGATCATCGCCTGAACCGGGAAGTGCCAGTAAATGGCATTCCTCAGTTTGCGTTGATCGGGGGGGGGGGGGGGTGGTCTGTGCTGATAATCAGCACATTGATTATCAGCACAGACCCAAATGTAACAATCATCTGCCAATCAGTGCCCAGAAGTGCCCCAACAATAAAGTGTGCCAGTGCCCACCACAGTGTCAATCACTGCCCACCACAGTGCCAATCACTGCCCAGCAGTAACACCTGGCAGTACATATCAGTACCTAATCATCAGTGCTGCCCATCAGTGCCACCTCTCAGTGCCAATCAGTACCGCCTATTAGTGCCCATCAGTGCCGCCTGTCAGTGCCCATCAGTGTAACCTCATCAGTGCCCGTTATTGTAGAAGAAAACAACATTTTATGAAAGAAACTAAAAAAAAAACTTTTTTTTTTTTCAAAAACTTTATTTTTTTAGTTTTAGCAAAAAATAAAAACTGCAGAGGTGATCAAATACCACCAAAAGAAAGCTCTATTTGGAATTATAAAAATTTTGTTTGGGTACATTTTTGCATGACCACGCAATTGTCATTCAAAGTATGATAGTGCTGAAAGCTGAAAATTATCCTGAGCAGGAAGGGGCGTAAGTGCCTGGTATTGAAGTGGTCTTTTCTTCTGATTTTAATGAGTGGCCACGCGTCTTGTTAAACTCCCTTCTGTGAAAAAGTTTTATCCCTATTGTACCGGTATGGTATTGTACCAGTATGGTATTGTAAATTGCCCTCTCAAGCGTCTCTTCTCCAGAGAGAATAAGTTTAGTGCTCGCAACCTTTCCTTATAAATAATATCCTCCACACCCTTTATTAGCTTTGTTGCCCTTCCTTGTACTCGAACTGGACAGCATACTCTAGGAGCGGCCAGACCAGAGTCTTGTAGAGCGGGAGAATTATCGTTTTATCTATAGAGTTGATCCACTTTTTAATGCATGCCAATATTCTGTTTGCTTTGTTAGCAGCAGCTTGGCATGGCATGCCATTGCTAAGCCTATCATCTACTAGGACCCCCAGGTCCTTTTCCATCCTAGATTCCCCCAGAGGTTCTCCCCCCAGTGCATAATTTTGCCACCCAAATGCATTATTTTACATTTTTCTACATTAAATCTCATTTGCCATGTAGTTGCCCACCCCATTCATTTATTCAGATCTTTTTTCAAGGTTTCCACATCCTGCAGAGACGTTATTGCCCTGCTTAGCTTAGTATTGTCCACAAATACAGAGATTGAACTGTTTACCCCATCCTCCAGGTTGTTTATGAACAAATTAAATAGGATTAGTTCCAGCACAGAACCCTGGGGGACCTCACTACCCACCCCTGACCATTCCATGTAGCCAGTTTTGAAACCATGTACTCACCCTATGGTCCATGCTAATGGACTTATTTTGTCAAATACTTTAGCAAAATCCAGATACACAACATCTATAGGCCATCCTTTATCTATCCTTCTCCTCATAGAAGGTTCATAGATTGATTTGGCAAGAACGATTCTTCATGAAGCAATGCTGATTACGGCTAATGATACCATTCTCATTACTAAAATCTTGTATATAGTCCCTTATCATCCCCTCCAAGAGCTTGCATACAATTGATGTTAAGCTAACTGGTCTGTAAATTCCCAGGGATTTATTTTGCTAACAAGGCAAGTAAAAAGTGTATCTTTTATATGGATGGTAAAATGAATCAGCCAATGCTATAGTGACCGATCAGTTATTACTGATCACTTAAGAAGCATAAGCATGATTACCTTTCTTTCTTAGCCAATGGTCTATGCCAAAAAGAGGGCTGTGGTTAGCCTGTTCCTTGGGGTGTGTGCATATAGACATTTTTATTCAATTATAAAAAGTAGAGTAAAGTATAGTAGATTTAATAACAGGTTTAATAGATTTCCTTATGTGCCAAGCTACAAGGTTTCTTACTAAATTGCTTAAAGCTGAACTCCAGCCAGGGGGAAAAGATTATCATTATTAAAGTGTTTCCTTTTCTGCTGCAAAAAGGTTGGCCCTTTGCTTTTAGAGTTTGTTCTTCCATATTTTAGTCCCTTCAACATGCCCCTTATTCTTTATGTTTCACGGTTGTTCCTGTGTATGCAACAGGCATTGCTGTTTTTCTCTATTGAAAAATGGACCTAGGTCGCATAACATCCTTTGTGTGGTTCACTGAAGGCAGCAGTGATGTGCTGAAGTCCCACTTTCTTCTGTGGCAGGTATGATCCCTACAGCACTTGATAACAATCCTCCCACAGCCAGTGAATGCACCAACATCAATGCATTTCCTATTGAGCCATGGGAAATGTAGTCCCTAATAAGCAGGTTGAATGTGATGTGCAATGTTTGCAGGCAGCTCAGGCACTTGGGTACGGTACATTTTACATAGGGAGAGATTATGTCACAGTGGAGAACATCTTTTTTTTTTTTATTTAAACAGTAAGGCAATCATTAAAAAAAAAATGGATCAGTGTTTTACTGCACATGAGGAAAGAGTGCTAGGAGAGTAAAGTTGTTAGAACTTCCAGAGTTCAGCATTCATTAAGCAATGACAATTGTTTGAAGAATGAAGAAGAATTTCCAAGAATCTCTTGCTGCAGTAACCATAGTGAATCTCTAAAAGAGTCTATTCTGCTAAGTATTCTTTATTTTTAAAATTAACATCTTTAAAACAAATACCTTGGAAAACAGGTAGGAATACATCAAACAATTTTACCAGTTCCCCAGGGCAAGAGTAGAAATGTAACTTCCCTTTAGAGGGGTTTATACATCAGTCCACAACTGAAACTTAACACTACTGTGATTATACCATTATCACTGAGAGTGAAAGAGAAAGAAAATTCAAATTTTGGGTTGTTATAATGGGAATAGAGGGGACATCTTCCTATAGGAACACTAGGGAAATCCCTCTTTGGAGGGATTTCCTCTGACTACCTCTTTTGCCTATGGAACACAGATGGCAAATAAAAAATGACAGATGTTATAAGCCTCCTATATTCTATTTTAAATAAAAAAAGCTTGCCTTCGTTTCTACTTTAAAGCTGTTGTAATGGCTCAGCATTTTTTATTTTAAAATAACAAACATGTTATACTTGCCTACTCTGTGCAATGGTATTGCACAGAGCAGCCCCAAACCTCCTCTTTGGACTCCCCCATCAGTGCATTCGCTCTTCCTCTTCTGGCATAGGAAACTGCTTGTTGAGCCTATGCATCCATTGACACACACAGCGCGGCTCCCTCCATAGAGCATTTGATTGGCAGTGGCAGCTAATGGTTCCCATTGTCTCAGCAAAGCCTGTGAGAGCACAGAGGGGAGAAAGCCACTACAGATAGGCACATCACTGGGTTGAATGTGGAATCAGATAAGTATTTAGGGGGCTGAGACTACTACTGGGACATTTTTTACCGTAATGCATGGAATTCTACATAGTAGTTAATAAGGTTGAATAAAGACACCAGTCCATCCAGTTCAACCTGAGTGAGTGTCTACAACTGTCCCTATCCCTGGACATTGCTGGACATTGCACACTCACATGGGTCCCTACCCTCAAGGTGCCCACAATCAAAGGTCCCCATTGATATACTAGGGCCAATTTTGGAGAGAAGCCAATTAACCTACCTGCATGTCTTTGGAGTGCACTAATGCATTACGGTAAAAAATGTTTATCCCAAAACCTGTAGATAGTGGTCTAAGTGGTAATGCTATCAGTTGAGACAAGACTTGACATATTAAGGACATGCTTGTTGAAAAAGGAATTATATTGATTGTAATAAACAGGTTGACGTAATAGCAAGGTATACTTGATTGTAAATAACCTTCAATGATTAATTTTCCATTTCTTAAGATACAAATCCTTGCATTGTTCTATTCTCCATGGAAGCTTACTATGTTCTACTTGTTAAATGCTTTGTAACCGCATTATGTACGATCACTTTAATAAAATCTTTTATGAAACAAAAAAAGTTTACCCCATAGGTGTGCACTGCCTATTGCAGTGGATGACTGGGAAGTGCTATGTGCTGGGTGGCTTCCTGCTCATTCACAAACTTAGGCATAGTAAACACAATTTACTATGCTTCAGTTATAAATGGACACAGTGAGCAAGTGTGTTCATTATGTTCATTTAGAAAAGGAAGGGGCTGGTAAATTACATATTTATTGGCCACTTCCCCCGTTCTCCATCCTGAAACATCCCCTGCAGTTGTTGTGGGGGGGGGGGGGGGAGGAAGCCAGCAGGCCAACAAAGGGGGGGGAGCCTGGGCAGTAGGGGGATTCAGCAATGCATATAGTGATTAGGGTGTACACAGGCAAACCTGTCTCACCCCCTGTGTCTTCCCTTTAGAACCCCTTTAACTGTACCCTACTCTTAACAGCTATGCTTATGGTGTTTTTTATGCCATCTGTGACTCATTTCATAGAGTTCCTTTCACGTCCTTTCCCATAGCTAAAACAAGAACTGAGAAGAAATTCCCTCCGAAGTGAAAAAAATCACCAGGATCACTGGGGTAGGTGTTTTCATTAGAAGATTTCCTCTCTATACATGATGTAGAAATCCAAAATTTGGGATTTGCCTTCATTTACTCAAATAGAGAGGGTGAATCATCTCCCTAATGGGAATACAGACAGCAAAAATGACAACCCAACAGGTGTTCTAATCTCTCTCCACTCTGTCCAAAACCAAACAAAAAAAGTTTTGCTTTTAGTTATACTTTAAAGCTGCTTTACTAATATATCTCAAAGCAGAACCAAGCATGTTACAATGGGTGAAGTATAATGCAACATTTGTTGCTTAGCACTGATTTGTAAGAGAAACAATGGTTTAAGTAGTGGATTCAAGACACTGTTAAATTTAATATTTGTGAACTGAGCTAATAATCACCAAAATAACATCTTGACTTTGTATAATGAGTGCCCTGCATCCTAAAAGTTTTTGGTATTGTACTTCTGCAAAGATGCAATACACAAATATAAAACACAAATCTGTTTTATAAGAGGTTTGTAGCTACTATAATCCTGAATTTCCCTTCTATAGGTGACTGTTACAAAAAATTGAAATACAAATTTGAATCCCTAAACACAATACAATATGTAAACCATACTAAACCCTGGTCAGATATAATTATAGCACTGAGTACCATCATAAGGCAATCATCTACTTCTGTTCTGAAAGTGCTTCAGATAATGGCGACAACTATTGCCTAAATTATATTTTTTAAGAGCCATTCGTTTCTCTCATAGACATAGTTATCTCTGCTCTTATCTGAGTGAATGTCATAGAGATATTACAAGCAACCTTCCTTGCTCCTACCTATTTAGAATTATCTTTCTGGAGCGAACAACCTAACGAGTCACTTAGTTGCACCTATAAATGGCCATTTCTTGAAGATGATTTCAATTTTTTTTTCTACCAAGCTGTTTTCAAGTTATAAAAGGTGTCAGATCTATTAGTTTTAAAAATCAGACTAAACACAGCTATGCAGTGACAGATGATGAATCACACAATGAATACATGCCATTTAGATTGGTAACTACAGCACCAGGAGCCCTTGGCTGGTACCATCCAGACCTGACCCAAGTGATCTTCTCCACTCAGCAGCATTAGATAATCTACATCTATAAAGGTTGTTGTATTTGATAGCAGACCAATAACTAGCACAGATCACAGCTATCAGAATACTGTAAGAGTTTGGTCTCACCTGCATTCTATTCCTGAATTAAGCTACCTGCACCCCACTATGCAACAGAAACTCAAATAACAGGGGGTGGGATTAATTGGTATTATTAGCGATGGAATGAAAATGTTAATTCTGCAGGAACTGGAACTTTAATCTTTTAATCTTTTAATTATAAGAAGTTCAAAGGAGTTTGGAGACAAGGCTTTAAAAAGTAAAATTACCCCCCAACTATATACTGTAGAAATAAAAGAAAAAACTATGCTATATCATAGCCATATGATGGTTATATAGTGCTTGCAATTATAGTGTAATACATCACTGCTTTGTAGAAGGTAGGGTATGTAAAGTCATTTCAGTGTGTTTACAGACATGTAAAACAGATTAGCATGATGTAAATAAGTGTATCAATATGTGTTTTACCAACTTCATAAGTAAGGCTCCATTCACACCTGAGTGATTTTCTCTTTGAAGCGTGTAGCTCTAAAACGCTCAACAAGCCAAATCCCATTCATTTCAATGGCCCCTGTTCACATCTGAGCATTCTGTTACCTGCAGCTCAAAAAAGTACAAGAGCTTCCTTTTGGCAGATTACAAGCATTTTTGGCCCCATAGACGTCAATAGAAACGCCTGACTTGAGCGTTTTACAAGTGTTTTCTGCTCAAATAGCAGCTCTCCACCCCCAATTTCCTCTCCCTCTCCTCCCCCTATTGCTTTCTTTTGGCTAAACAAAAACGCCTGAAGATGTAAAATGCTTGTATTATGCTTCTAAAATGCTTTTAATGAAGCTTGTAAAAAGCTGCAAAAAAGCATAACAAAAACATTAATTCGATAGGCTCAGGTGTGAATGCAGCCTAATATCTCTTTGTCAATATATATATATTATGCAATTTTTGTTTTCAAAATAAACATTTAATACATAAAAGAACTTAGCCAAAGAGAAATCACATCAGATGTAGTTTGCTTTACAGGTCCCTTTATCTGACTAAAAAAGCCAACTACCGTATTTTCCGGCGTATAAGACGACCTTTTACATGTAAAAAAATTGGCCAAAAAGCAGGGGTCATCTTATACGCTGGGTCAGCCCCTCGGATGGCTGCTTGGTTTTCGGTAATACTGTATGTAGCTTGGGCTACATACAGTATATACCGCTGAGCCAATCCTGGTGAGCGATGTATTCAAATGAATACAAAGCCTGCTAGGATTGGAGTAACGACCTCTGCCAATCCGAGCAGGCTACTCTGTAGCCTGCTCGGATTGGCTTGGAGAGTCAGAGAGGCGCGGGCTGATGATGTTACAGCCTCTGCCAATCCAAGCAGGCTTTGTATTCATTAATAGAATACATCGCTCGCCGTGATTGGCTCCAGCAAATGCAGGAAGAAGGAAGAAATATGAAGCCTCGGAAGCCTCGAAAGCCGGGTCGTCTTATACGGTAAGTACAGTTTTAAAAGCGTTTTTGTCCTGTAAGATTAGGGGGTCGTCTTATATGCCGGGTCGCCTTATACACCGGCAAATATGGTAAGTTACCTGATTTTCCAATGAGTAAAAACTACAGGTAAGAAACAATCAACAAGACACAGGCAAAAATATAGTCCAACAGAAGTAGCAGGCTGCTCTATCAACATTATAGAGGTACTGAGACTTTATGTATTACATAAATGGAAAGTTGAGTCACAAGCTATTACAGTGCTATTACCTTTTTAGCTTTTTATTTCTACATATTAATATCAGTGTATAGCCTATTAAATGTAATATAAATACATTTTCTTGGTATTTTATTTTTTGAATTATAGTATACATTAATTTTTTACTAATAATCCAGTTTTTAGACTCATGATATCTCTGGGCTGTTATGTCTTACTGACTTACCTTATAGTATGTAATATATACATATGTAATATATATACCGTGTATAAACAAAATAAAAATCACTCATAATAAATATGTATAATACCAGGACCAGATTATAAATCACTTATTAAACAATTCAAATCAAAGTCTATATTAAGACCTTTAGGTGCTAATACTCCAGTTTCAAAAATCCATTGAGATTCCTTATGCCTTAGTTGTTTAATTTGATTACCTACTCCAATATTTTTCTACTTTCTCAACTCCCCTGAATTTTAACCCACTGGGGTTCTCATTGTGGTGCCTTCTAAAATGCTGTGATAAACTGTGCTTTTTTTTCCCTTTCCTATTATTACAGATATGTTCTCCCAAATGTACCTGTAAGGGTCTAGATGTTCTGCCACATATTAGAGGCCACAAGGGCACTCCAGCATATAGCCAAACCACTCTTAATCACAGAAAATCAAGTCCCTAATTTGAAACTTCTTATGCGTAGCAGTGGTGATGTCTTTTCTTTTTACCCCATATATCATTCCATTTGAGGGTTTTGGAATTCTCCCTCATTGGAAGGCATGTCTCTCTCAAAAAAAGAGCCCCTAGGGTTCCCTCTATTATTTTCAGGAAGGCAAATCTGTTTTGATGATCAAATCTCCCATCTTCTTGATGTTACCTAGTCCTATATTGATGGAATTTGAGGACCATTATAAAGGCCCTGCCTTCTGCCTTGCCTAGGATAAGAGTATTGTTGATCCCAATTTTTTCCCTTAGTATTCCGATTATTCTGGTCCTGTTTATGCATATTCCAGAGTGTGCTTCCTAATCTAATATATTTACTTCATATTGAATTGGACTTATTCTTTGCTCTCTTTTAGGTATGGTACTGACCAAGCATGTTTTCAGACCTAAACCCTATTGAGCATCTGTGGGACATCTTGAAATGGAAGATGGAGTAGCGCAAGGTCGCTAACATCAACCAGCTCTATGATGTCATCATGGAGGAGTGAAGGAGGACTCCAGTGGCAACCTATGAAGCTCTGGTGAACTCCATGCCCAAGAAGATTAAGGCAGTGCTGGAACATAATGGTGACAACAAAAAATATAATAAAATATTTACAAAAATATGAGGGGTGTACAAACTTTTGTGAGATACTGTATATCCCTGTATGTTGTGGTCGTTCTTGTGCTTATCTAATAGTTTTTTGAAATGATTGATGCTCCATGCTGAAACCATTGTCTGTGGAAGAGAATTCCACATCCTCACCGCTCTTAGTCCTTGTATACACGGTCGGAGAATCCGTCGGAATGTGTCCTATCGGACCGTGTCATCGGATAATCCGACTGTGTGTGGTATGCATCAGACTGATTCCGTCGGAGCATACAGCATACACACGAACAGATTTCTCGGTCCGGCGGAAAAAATTTAAAACATGTTCTATTTCTAAAGTCTGCTGGATTTTTGGCAAGCAAAGTTCTGATGAAGCCCACACGCGATCGAATTCTGTCGGAACATTGCTGTCAAAAAGTCTGGTCGTGTGTACGCGGCATAAGTGTTTATGGGGAAGTGTATCAAATGCCTGTGCAAAATCTAGATGGCAGCTCACCTCCTCCTAGAAGGTTAATAGATTGGTTTGGCAAGAATGATTCTTCATGAATCCATGCTGATTACTGCTAATGATAGCGTTTTCACTACTAAAATCTTGTATATATATTGTCTCTTTCAAGAGCTTGCATACTTTTGATCTTAGGCTAACTGGTCTGTAATTCCCAGGGATGTATCTTGGCCCTTTTTTAAATATTGGTGCTACATTGGCTTTTCTCCAATCAGCTGATACCATTCCAGTCAGTAGACTGATCAGAAAAATGAGGAAAAATTATCTGGCAATTACTTGGCTCCTTGAGTTCCTTAAGGACCCCCAGGTGCAAACCATTTGGTCCCGGTGACTTATTAGGTTTTTTTAGTTTAATTTAATGTTAATTCAAGTTTAATTATGTTACGTTTTTCAAGTCTATTTCTAATTCTATCCTCTGTTAGCCATGAGGGTGCTTCCTGTGATGTGTCATAAGGATAAACATTGCAGTTTTGGTCACTGAAGCCCCCCGTTTCCCCCGTGAAGACTGAAGAGAATAATTAATTTAATACCTTCAACATCTCTCCATCCTTAGTAACCAGATTCCCTTCATCATTCTTTATGGGACCAATATGATCTGACCTCCCTTTCTTACTATTCATATACTTAAAGAATTTCTTGGGATTTTTTTTATTCTCCTCCACGATACAGGAGCTTGGAACCAGTGTGCACTCCACTAACTGGAGCGCCGCAACCGAAAATGATTTAGTGGAACGCACGCCGCTTCCAAGCTCCTGTATTGCAGCCAAGCTGTGCTAGTTTATATACTTGACTGTGTCAAATTTTTGTTTTTTAAACTTTATATTTTAATAAAACTATTTGGATTTACACTACGAACTACCCATCTCTTTTTTGTCCATGAGGGTAATCTGTGGTTTACCTTGGAAGAGGTAACTACTATAACCTAAGCTATCGCGAAAGGCTTATCCCGGAGGAGTACAAGGATCTGGATATCCCATTATGTGTGGAGCTGAAGAGGAAGTGAATGCCCTGAGGACTGCCACTACACTTACTGCATGCGATTTACCCCTGCAGGGGTGCAGGGATCTGGTGAGTGGGGAACTGAAGGGAAGCACAGAAGTCACCTAAACTGCTACAAAGGCACATTGGACAAGCACAAGTCACTTCAAACCTTGTCACTTTTTGCACTACTAAAAGACTGAACTTATACCAGCCACCATTTTTATATGTTTTTTTCCATGGAAAATTCTTTATAATATAATGTGTTAATGCACTTATTATATATTTTTTTGGACACAATCAATTTATGTTGGACGTTTTTGATATAGCTGCTGAGAAAAATAGTTTAGGATAAAATCTGATCACAATTGCTGATTGGGTGTGAACACCCACTATTAGTGATGGACGAACTTCCGACGGGACGTTTCGCGAACGCGAAATGCGAACGGACCCAAACGTTCGCGAAACAGAACGTTCGCCGCGGGCCCCATTGACTTCAATGGGAGGCGAACTTTGCAAACCTTCATGTCGAATTTGCGGCCACGTGGTAATTATTAGGGGGTAAAACGTAGTCCCACCATCTGGACAATGACATAATACATGTATGAGGTGAATTTGGGATCGATAACTACAAGCATTTTTATTTTATTTGGGAAATTGTTCTAACAATTCAGGACTATGGAGCTAATGAAGGCAATGGAGGAGAGGGAAGGTCAGGGACCAGGGTAGGCAAAGAAGAGGGTGCAGGAGATGATCACCAGCAGCGTGACATACCGGAATGACACATGCACCGTGATAGAGGCATCTGACAGCAGCACCGTAATACAGAGCACTGACAGCAGCACCGTGACATACAGCGCTGACAGCAGCACCGTGACATACAGCGCTGACAGCAGCACCGTGACATACAGCGCTGACAGCAGCACCGTGACATACAGCGCTGACAGCAGCACCGTGACATACAGCGCTGACAGCAGCACCGTGACATACAGCGCTGACAGCAGCACCGTGACATACAGCGCTGACAGCAGCACCGTGACATACAGCGCTGACAGCAGCACCGTGACATACAGCGCTGACAGCAGCACCGTGACATACAGCACTGACAGCAGCACCGTAAGCAGCCCCAGGAGGAAGTCAGCACAGCACAGGGATGGTGTGATCCCCTCATAATAAGAACCCCCAGGAGGAAGTCAGCACAGCACAGGGATAGTGTGATCCCTTCATAATAAGAACCCCCAGGAGGAAGTCAGCACAGCACAGGGATATCATAAGCAGCCCCAGTAGAAATATGACACCGCTCAACCTCTTCAAAGAGGAGGGTAGGGGCATATAGTACGGTGTGCTTTTTTGGGTCAAGGAAGTGAGCCAAATGAATTAAGAAGGTCTGTGTGCTTGATTAAAAAAATAGTTTATAGACATATACATGGTCTACTGGTCACATGTGTTGAATTCCTCCGAGATCCATGCCTCATTCATTTTTAGAAATGTGAGGTAGTTAACACTGTGGTGAGCTAGGCGAGTACGCTTATCGGTCACAATCCCCCCTGCTGCGCTGAACGTCCTTTCGGACAGGACACTGGATGAGGGGCAAGCCAACAGTTCGATTGCAAATTGGGCAAGCTCTGGCCAGAGGTCAAGCCTGCCCACCCAGTAGTCTAGGGGTTCATCACTCCTCAGAGCGTCCACATCGGCCGTTAACCCAATGTAGTCGGACACCTGACGGTCTAGGCGTTCCCTGATGCTGGATCCGGATGACACCTGTCGATGGGTCGGCTGAAAGAATGACCTCATATCCGAAGTCACCAACACATCTTCAAACCGGCCTCTTCTTGCAGGCGCTGTTGGATTGGTACCCGCAAATCCTTCTCTGGGAGTGGGAATTGCTCCTCTGCCAGCGCACGCAAAAGCAGAATGCAGCATTTCTCGAAGCAAGGCCTGGAAGTGCTGCATTCTGACAGCCCTCTGCGACGGCGGTAACATTTCCGCCATTTTGTGTTTGTACCGGGGGTCTAAGTACGTTGCCACCCAGTACTGGTCCTTGACCCTCATGCTTTTTATACGGGGGTCCCTATTAAAACACTGGAGCATGAAGGCCCCCATTTGCACTAAAGTGGAAGCGGTGTGGTGGCCTGGCTCCTGCTCATCATCCAGGATAATGTCGTCCTCTTCATTCTCCTCTCCCCATCCACGCACAACAGGGATCCCAGAAAGGTTTAAAGCATGCTCTTCTTGCTCCTGCTCATCCGCCCCGGCACCATCCTCCTCTGACTCCTCATCAGACTCCTGTTGTTGACTTGTCTCAGATAGAGTAGCCCCCCCTGGGAATTCATCCAGCATTGCGACTTCCTCATCTTCCCGCTCCTGCTCCTCCACAGCCTGATCAATGACACGACGCAATGCACGCTCCAGAAAGAAGGCATAAGGTACCATGTCACTGATGGCGCCATGGCTGCGACTGACCAGTTTGGTGATCTCCTCAAATGGCCGCAGAAGTCTGCATGTGTCGCGCATGAGCAGCCACTGGCGCGGTGAAAAAAAACCCAGCTCCCCAGAACCGTTTCTTTCGCAGAGTTCATACAGGTAGACGTTAACTGCACGTTTCTGCTGGAGCAGCCTATCAAGCATATAGAAGGTTGAGTTCCATCGCGTCGGGCAATCGCAAATAAGACGTCTGACCGGCAGATGGTGTCGCCGCTGAATGTCAGCAAGGCGAGCCATGGCCGTGTAAGATCTTCTGAAATGGGCCGAGATTTTCCTTGCCTGCCGCAAGATGTCCTGGACCCCAGGGTATTTGACAAGGAATCGCTGCACGACCAAGTTTAAGACGTGTGCCATGCACGGCACGTGCGTGATTTTGCCCTGTTTCAATGCGCTAAGCAGATTGGCACCGTTGTCACACACCACTTTACCAACTGTCAAATTGAGCGGTGTTAGCCACTCATCTGCCTGTGAACGCAAAGCTGAAAGGAGTGCCGGGCCAGTGTGGCTCTTTGCTTCCAGGCACAACAGACGCAGCACGGCATGGCAACGTCTCACCTGGCATGTGGAATAGGTTCTGGGGAGCTTGGGCGGTGCAGTGGAAGAGACGCTAGCAGCGGAAAAGGAGGAGGCAGCTGAGGAGGAGAGGGAGGAGGATGGAGTAGGAGGAGGAGAAGAAGAGTCAGGCCTGCATGCAATCCGTGGCGGTAAAACCAAATCTACACGGGTGCCACGGGTTACATGCTTGACGGCCGTCAGAAGGTTCACCCAGTGGGCAGTAAAACTGATATACCTTCCCTGCCCGTGTTTGCTAGACCACGTGTCTGTGGTCAGATGTATCTTGGCACCGACACTGTGTGCCAGAGATACATTCACTTGCCGCTGAACATGGCCATATAGCTCTGGGATGCCCTTCTCTGAGAAATACTTCCTTCCTGGGACCTTCCATTGTGGTGTTCCAATGGCCACAAATTTGCGAAAGGCCTCCGAGTCCACCAGTTTATATGGCAGTAGTTGGCGGGCTATGAGTTCTGACAAGCCAGCCGCCAACCGTTGGGCAAGAGGGTTATCCGGCATCATCATTTTTTTACGCTCAAACATTAGGCCCACGGAAGCCTGCCTTTTTGCAGAAAAATGTGAGCTTGGCGTGATGGAAGGTGGAGTGGAGGACAATTGTGAGGAGAGAGGAGAAGGAGAAGTAGAAGACGAGGCTGGACGGTGAGAGCCTGCAGTGTGGCTTTGTGTGTTCCGTTGCTCCCACTGGGCTCGGTGATGGCTGCTCATGTGCCTTCTTAAGGCGGTCGTCCCTAGGTGAGTATTGGGCTTACCGCGACTAACGCGTTGACTGCAAAGATTGCAGATGGCAACGCTATTGTCAGCAGCGGACACGTTAAAAAAAGCCCACACTGCGGAGCCATGTGCCGGTGTCCTGGGAGCGCCAGATGTGACCGTACATGGTCGATGACTCGCTCCTGATACATTTGCAGTCTGCTTTGTCCCTGCTGTGCAATGTAAGTCATTGCTGCTTCTCCTCCCTATCTGCTGGTCCATATCTCCCTCTGAACTCCCCTCCTCTTCCTCTCTTGTGGGCACCCACGTGACATCACTAGACACGTCATCATCAACGTCACCTTCCCCACCGCTATAAGTAGAGATCTCGGAGTAGGCAGCAACACCGGGGACCAACCTCCTCCTTGGGCTGATCTGGGTACTGGCGTCAGACTGCTGAGTAGCGCTTGTTGCTACCTCCTCTTCCTGATCCAATACCAAGAGTGGCTGCGCATCAGAAATGTCCTCTTGATATGGATCGGAAAATAATTCCAGTGACTCAAGCGGAAGGTATGTGGTGGTGGTGGTGGTGGTCGTGTTGTTGGTGGTAGTGTCTTTGGGGGTGCACATAGCAGAGAGTGAAGAAGAGGGTGCAGATCGAGAGGATGAGGAGGGTGCAGAAGAGTAAGGCTGAGCGAGCCACTCAACCAAGTCTGGTGCATCCTTTAAAGTAATTGAACGCACCTTCTGCAACTTCCCACTTTGGCTCAAGCCTGTTGCTCCTGCCCTACCCCTACCACCCCTGTGGAAGGGCCTGCCTCTTCCTCTGCATGTCATTTTTTAAATGACCCTGTGACAAAACTCTTAGTCCCTATACCGCTGAAGGACTGCTGCAGTATAGGTGAGCGGTCAGCAGTGGTGCACGTCAACCCTATCTATTGTGGACCTATAGCGGTCCTTACAGAACAGCAGACTGTACCGCACTCAAGCCTATGTACCGTAGCACCCTATACCAAGTTACCAGTCCTTATAAGAACTTTTGTGGAACAAGCAGGTTGTGTGTTAGTGATTAGCAGACTGTACGTCAGTCCCTATACCGCTGAAGGACTGCTGCAGTATAGGGCAGCGGTCAGCAGTGGTGCACGTCAACCCTATCTATTGTGGACCGATAGCGGTCCTTACAGAACAGCAGACTGTACCGCACTCAAGCCTATGTACCGTAGCACCCTATACCAAGTTACCAGTCCTTATAAGAACTTTTGTGGAACAAGCAGGTTGTGTGTTAGTGATTAGCAGACTGTACGTCAGTCCCTATACCGCTGAAGGACTGCTGCAGTATAGGTGAGCGGTCAGCAGTGGTGCACGTCAACCCTATCTATTGTGGACCTATAGCGGTCCTTACAGAACAGCAGACTGTACCGCACTCAAGCCTATGTACCGTAGCACCCTATACCAAGTTACCAGTCCTTATAAGAACTTTTGTGGACCAAGCAGGTTGTGTATTAGTGTTTAGCAGACTGTACGTCAGTCCCTATACCGCTGAAGGACTGCTGCAGTATAGGGCAGCGGTCAGCAGTGGTGCACGTCAACCCTATCTATTGTGGACCGATAGCGGTCCTTACAGAACAGCAGACTGTACCGCACTCAAGCCTATGTACCGTAGCACCCTATACCAAGTTACCAGTCCTTATAAGAACTTTTGTGGACCAAGCAGGTTGTGTATTAGTGTTTAGCAGACTGTACGTCAGTCCCTATACCGCTGAAGGACTGCTGCAGTATAGGGCAGCGGTCAGCAGTGGTGCACGTCAACCCTATCTATTGTGGACCGATAGCGGTCCTTACAGAACAGCAGACTGTACCGCACTCAAGCCTATGTACCGTAGCACCCTATACCAAGTTACCAGTCCTTATAAGAACTTTTGTGGACCAAGCAGGTTGTGTATTAGTGTTTAGCAGACTGTACGTCAGTCCCTATACCGCTGAAGGACTGCTGCAGTATAGGGCAGCGGTCAGCAGTGGTGCACGTCAACCCTATCTATTGTGGACCGATAGCGGTCCTTACAGAACAGCAGACTGTACCGCACTCAAGCCTATGTACCGTAGCACCCTATACCAAGTTACCAGTCCTTATAAGAACTTTTGTGGACCAAGCAGGTTGTGTATTAGTGTTTAGCAGACTGTACGTCAGTCCCTATACCGCTGAAGGACTGCTGCAGTATAGGGCAGCGGTCAGCAGTGGTGCACGTCAACCCTATCTATTGTGGACCTATAGCGGTCCTTACAGAACAGCAGACTGTACCGCACTCAAGCCTATGTACCGTAGCACCCTATACCAAGTTACCAGTCCTTATAAGAACTTTTGTGGACCAAGCAGGTTGTGTATTAGTGTTTAGCAGACTGTACGTCAGTCCCTATACCGCTGAAGGACTGCTGCAGTATAGGGCAGCGGTCAGCAGTGGTGCACGTCAACCCTATCTATTGTGGACCGATAGCGGTCCTTACAGAACAGCAGACTGTACCGCACTCAAGCCTATGTACCGTAGCACCCTATACCAAGTTACCAGTCCTTATAAGAACTTTTGTGGAACAAGTGAGTTGTGAATGTTTAGCAGACTGCAGCAGAAGGGCAGCAGTCAAGTATAATATCCTTTCTATATTTGGAAGAAAGAATATTATACATGTACAAGCCTATTACTGTACCACTGATACCAGTCCTGAAAAGAACCTTTGTGGAACTAATAATAACAGCAAGTCTTTAAAATTACCCTCACTGCCTGACAACACTGCTTCCTTCCTGTCCCTATACAAATTGGCAAAAAAAGAGAACGATTAGTGGTTACTGGAACAGCTCTTTTGTGGACCTTGATAGTAACAGCTAATGATGATGATGATGATGATGATGATGAAAGACTAATCTGGCTGTCCCTGTAGCATACACCGTCCTTTCCCTTTCTCTAAACTAACAAAAGACACTCAGGCTGCTGCAAGAATCAGCAGCACAGCAAACCTATCAACACCTAACACCTATACCAGTCCTGAAAAGAACTTTTGTGTACCAAATAGCTAGTGGTTTATCTCTCCCTACTCCACACAGGAACCTGTCCCTATCGTAACAGAAGAAAGAATGTAAAATGGCCACCGGATCGGGTGTATTTATAGGTTAGGGGGAATGTACAAGTGTCCATGTGCTGTCATGTCTCAATTGGCTGTCCTGTATCACATGATAAACGTGTCACCAAAGGTTAAAGTTCTTGTATACATTAAACACGTAAGTCCGCCGCGGCGAACGACGGAAAAAGGCGTTCGAACGTGCGGACCGCGAATGTCGGAAATTCGCCGCGAAACGACCGCCGGGCGAACCGTTCGGCCATCACTACCCACTATCACACTTAGCACATTCACTTTATATTGCAGGCTGAAACACCAGCTTGCAATCAGGGTCACCATAAGGGATCTTTATTTGATTTTGTATAAACCTGTCTCAAAAACAATGTGAGAACACCCGCCATAACATGTATCTTGTGTGGGAACAACCACACTACTCAGCACACACCATTTAAAAGAGTGATTCACTGTGGAGGTTCACCCTCAGGTGACGGCAGTATCTTTTCACCTATTTATTGCACATTCACCTGGGAAGAGTGACCCATTGGAAGAGTACTCTTCAGGTGATGGGCAGAGCCACCCACCCCTATTTTTATACACTTTCACTATTGGTACTCCAGTTGGAGCCCCTTGGAGGAGGCAGCAGCCTAACTTACACCAAAGCGCAGAATTTAACAAATATTATATCTAGTAATGCTTTGTTTCTAGTTGGTGCATTTACCATCTGACCCATGAATTTGTCCTGCAAGACATTTAGGAAATGGCGAGCTTTAAATGAATGTGGGCTTCCTTCAACCCAGTCTTTGTCTGGATAATTAAAATCCCCCAATATAATGACACTTCCCATCCTTGCCGCTAATGCAAATTGTGAAAGGAGGTCCGCCTTCCCCTCCTCCCTCTGGTTAGGGGACCTATAGCATACTCCCAGTATTACTTTCCCCTTAGTTTTCTCCCTTTGTAAGTTCAGCGATCATTTATTCAGCTCAGCCTAAAGTTGAAATAGCTAATTATGTGAAAAGGAGACTAGATCTCAATCTGCTGAACAGATAGAAGTCTGCTTAAAAATTATATGTAATATTTTATACTTTGTGGGGAGGTGTAACGTGGTTCAATAGCAGTAATTACACAGACCCCAGTTGCAGAGAACAGAACTTGTATTAATGCAGAAACCAGGAATACACGACAGACCCAGCAGGAAGGCACCTAACTGGGAATACTCACGGCAAGTAACAGCAGCATGTAGCAGAGCAGGTCCCAGATGTGCCAACAGCGTCTGTCTTGAGGAACAGCCTGGCCTGTCTGGACCCAAAAGGGTAGGTCTCAAGATAGGATGACGTGTTCCTTTCCTTTCCCTACACATCAGGATCCTCTTCCTGCCGCCAATCACTGTTCCTGTCAGATGTGTGAGCTGTCCCTACACTACCCATGAGTAAAATGCATGCCAAACCAGTGAGACAGGGCCTTAAATAGACTCTGCCTAACCAAAAATGGCTGCTAGAGTCACATGGGGAGCATCCAATCAGAGAGCTTCCCCAGTGACCCTGGAAGCTTTAGATGAATCATGTTCCTTTTGATGTCCTTTCCCCTGCAATGTCGCTGTTGTTGAGCACCACCTGCAGTGGAGAAAGTAAACTGCACCTGGCTACATATTTCTGTCATTTTAAATATATTTTATAAAATATTTTTTTAAGAAAAGAAAAACATTTTTTAAAAAGCACTGTACATAACCTTACGATATCCTGCTTCCTGCAGTTCTTTAAGAAAATATGGCCCTCATGGTATTTTTTCATTTAACCTATGAGTATAAACATCTGCAAAAGCTTTTCTGATATTCACATATTAACATTTTTTTTCTATATTCTTCACATTTCTTGGTGAAGGCAAAAACAAAACCTTTTTTATTACGCATGAACTTTTTTTTTTTTTTTTGCAATAGGTTTAATGCTAAACTTGAGAAAATTTTCTTTTTACAAAAGTTTGGTGCATATGCATCATTTTTAGTAGCTGAGCTAGTAAAAGTGATGCATGATCCATAAAATGCACCTGAAGTTCAGGAAACCCTGTATATCATTTTTATTTGGCCAGTGCCCATTTGAGCCCTGTTTGAGAAACGTGGGCATATTTCTTAGAGTCTGAACATTCTAGTTTTGATGCATATGCAGGATTTTTAGAAGCTGTGCCATTAAAATGACTAATCACCAATTCAGACATGTATATCAGGTTTGATATATGCAACTGAATTAGCTTTACACATTGGACTGTATTTGTAGGAGATGAAGCAGTGAAATCATTGCCACTCAACTGGTGACATACTCATTACTAGATATGGCTAAATTTAGAGCCAATGCTTTCCAAGCACTGTCAGGGAAAGCAACTTTAATTAGCGGTCTTGTGTCCCCTTAACAAATGCCTCCTTCATCATTTGTTCAAAAACAGAAATGTAGACTTTTACAACTAAGACATCATATAAATAAGCAGACAAATACAGTATTTAAAGAATCGGGTTACCCAAAATTATATTTCAGATTTTATTTCCGATGATCTTCTATCAATAGGAAGCACTTGGAAAGAACTATTCACAGAAATGGATAATGTTCTGGATGTGTCTGCACAATAATGGTTAGACTTTTAATAAGAAGGCACATCCAATATTAATTGAAAAAATGGCAACAGGGATTAAAAAAAAAAATGCTCTTACTGCAATTTTCACACTTTTTCTGACTGTCTTCTGTAGTCCCAACTTCAGTCCTCTTTTAGGCTGAATGGTACCCACTTTTATTAAAACCACTACCTGTGAGCCCAGGGCTTCAAGGCCTCTTACCTCCTGGGGGCACATCATTAGGCTGCTACATACTCTGCTTGGCTACCAACCACGCTCTGAATACCTGTGCACACAGTACCTGCAGATTGCAAGCAGGTCCCATGTAACAGAGCTTGAGCCTGATACACGTCCGTATATATGCCCAACCAACCTCCAGTCCACCATTTACCATTGCTGGATGCCAGCTGGTACTCTTATCATGACCTTCAACTGGTCCACTCTCTCCACCTGTGGCTTTTAAGAATACCTCTTGCGGGTCCATGTGAGGGACTTTCCTAGACGCCCTCTGCTGGGAGAAACCCTGTCACTTTTGGTTCGGGTGTTCCTGTGTGGGGGGGAGTTCTCTAATGATCGGGCCCTACCTCCTGGGTTTTGACCAGTGTGGGACACAAGGCAACATACTTTCCGTCACCTATGGCTCTACGTTTTTATTCTTGTTGTTGATCTGGATGCATCTATGACGAATTGAGCTGTTAATACAGGATATATACTATACTTATGCTGATCCATTTCTCTGAAGAAGAGTTGAAATACTTGAAATGCATCGGAATATATTACCTGTATTTTCTCTTTGTGCTCATTGTTTACTGCATCCCTGCCTTTTCTGTATTTATACAGTTTAATATGCTTCACTATTGCATGGGCTGCTTTTTGCCCATACAAGTTTATTAATTTTTTTCTGTAAATAAAACTTTCAAGAAAATATTCAACCACTAAGTATTTGTCCTTTCCCTAAAAAGTCCCGCTGAGGCAATTCCTCTTGAACATAAGGAAGAAGTTAACAAAACAGATTTGCACACACTTTAAAAAAAAGGGTGCTCTAGGGGGTAGGGTCAGACAGAGCTGTGAAGTTGTGTTTTAAGCAACTGTGCCTTTGCACAATTGTACTTTAATCAGCTTCCCCCACCCAGGGCTGGTGCAAGGATTTTTGACACCCTAGGCACCCCTGACTCCACCCCCTTTGCCCTGCCCCTGTATACCCCATCTTTATAATGAAGCAATCATCAATTGCAATCCACCAGCGCCCATCAATGCAGCTTACCAGCATCCATCAAATGCAGCCTCACTAGTGCCCATAAAATGCAGCTTCACCAGCACCCATCAAATGCAGCCTCACCAGCGCCCATCAAATGCAGCCTCACGACGCCCATCAAATGCAGCCTACCAATGAATGTTTGCTTGCTTCCATTCATTCAAGAGTTGGGACACAGACACGGTCCTCTGCCGCCACTGTGCCTCTGACATTATGCAACTGCCTGCTGATGCTGAGATTTAGTTGCTTGCTGCACAGAGAAAAGAGTATAAACGCCAATGGCCGGGCACCCTAGGCAACAGTGCGCCCTAGGCAGCCGCCTAGTTTGCCTAGTGGTAGCACCAGCCCTGCCCCCACCCACCGTGTGTTGTTCACCTGGAAAAATACTTACCTTCCTCTTTGATCCAATGATCTTCGCTCTACATGGCACCGCACGCCCTTTGCAGCAGAAGCATCATCAAGGGACTTAGGAAAAGAGCTCAGTTGCTACTATACAACTTAAATCATCAAATGACCTCTTATCTCTATTGGTGACACTACTGGTAAGATATCTGGAATGGAGCTGTTGGGTCTGTACACCTGCTGTGTCCATTTTTAGGGGCTTGTATTCTTCCTATTGGCTTTTTTATTGACTTTATACTATGGAAAGGGCAACAGGAAGTGCTTGAACACACATATGTAGGTGGAAACACCCAAAAGTCCCAGTTGGACAGAAATTAGGAATTATAGCAGGTACATGTCACTTTTGTAGTATCCAAGACACATAAAAAAGACCCAGACTACCAGGCTCCCCATCTTTTTATTTGGACTTGCATTAAAGATTTGACTCATGAGTGTCATGCAACACATCAACACATGCTTCTACTGCACACTCAGGCCGCGTACACACGGGCGGATTGTCTGCCCAACTAAGTTCGTCAGACAATCCGACAGACAGTCCGTCCAACTTTTGAATGAACGGACTTGACCACACATGATGAACAGACAGTCCGCTGAAAGCTTGCGCGATGACGTGTACAGCACGTACGACGGGACTAGAAATACGACGTCCAATACACTGCAATGCAACCTTCGGCGTGTAAATCCTTTCTGAGCATGCGCCAAACTTAGTCCGTCCAACTTACCTACACACGAGCGGACTGTCCGCTGAAACCAAGTTTGGACGGACAAAATTACGGAAATTCCGAAAGACTTAGTCCGTCAGACTGTCCGCTGAAAAAGTCTGCTGAAGCCCACACACGAGCGGATTGTCCGCTGAAACACGTTTCAGCGGACTAAGTTGGGCAGACAATCCGCCCGTGTGTACGCGGCCTTAGTCTTACTTACTGCAAGGGGCAAGGGAACGTTGAACAAAAAAGCAGAATATACACAAGATCCCAGCAAAGCATTTGCTTTGTTATACTGCAGTTATTAAGGAAAGTGGCTGCTCATACAGTTCTAACAGCCCCACTCCACACTATAGGGTTGACTTGCTAAAGGCAAATAGATTGTTCACAGTGCAACTGAATTTTCACTTTGCAAGGGAATTTGTGAATGTGGTAAAGCTCTGCCAACTTCTACCATCCAATCATGTACAAGCAAAAATACTTTGCTTGTTTGTTTTTTTTCCCTGCATGTATTTGGGTATTCTATGCAAAATTGATTTTCAACATATTCAATATCCTCTGGGCATACTATGTGCCATTAGTACCCCTATATCAATCCCTGTTTGCCTTTCCCTGGCATACAAAATGTCTATCTTATTTCATTTCAGCAATGAGTGCAAACCAACATTAGATATGAATGGCGAGCTTGTTCAAACTTTGTGCAAATACATAATTATAACCCAAAACAAATGTTAATGAAATAGCATAAAATAAAAAGTAGCAATGTGTGCTATATAAGAGTCCTTAATTCGTCCATATCATGCTCACATCCACTATAGTGATACAACAGATTGCCGCAGGTAAGTAAAACAATCCTCTATTGCCAACAACATCCACTTCTAGAGTTCCAGTGCCGGGTGATCCATCATGCAGGAAGAAACAAACTATCCTCTACCAGCCACCAGTAAGTGAATTGGCTGCTTACTTTCTATATATGACCATAAAGGTCACATAGCATTTTCAAAGTATGTTACTCTCCAGAATTGTGCATCCCACTGGATCAATGAATCCCACTGCTCGCCTCCAATTTACTCAAATGTAAAGAAACCCCATAGTGCAAGACTGCTAATATATGTGGATTTTTATTTAGATAAACACTATGCACTCACATTAAAAACGATTTGTACCAGCATGAGTAAAAAACAGACAGCTTGGCTAAAAAGCCTCCTCAAGGACTTCCGGGTATTGTAGACACAGGAAGTGACGTCACTGGTCCCACCTGACACGTTGCATCACTTGAGTGCAAACGCGACCACACATTTAGAGAATTTTGTCTGGTTTCTGATAAAGTGCCCAAAATGCTCTTTGTGGTTGGCCCTGCCAGCACCTTCTCATCTAACATCCTGGAAAGTTGAGGCGCTGGATAGGAAATTGAAGCTGAATATCACTTGCATACAATCGACAGCTGCTGTTTGGGTATTCTGGCAGCTGCCGGCATCAGCTGTCACAATACAATAGCCAACACTGCAAGTTTATCCAACTGTATGGCCGTGGATGGAATAGTCTGTTAGATTTTTTTTAATGATATCAGCATATGACCAGCTTTAGTTTAACACTACTGAGGCCAGCTTTGCCAGAAATATTGGTAATGATCTGCCACAGGGCTCAGTGGGACTACAGAAAATTGTTCTAACCAGTAATTGTTTGTGTCTGTCTGTCATCGACAATGAATGCCTGTACCTGTGAACCCATACTCACAGCAGATCCTGTCATTACAAAACCACAGAAGATGCCACTGCTAACCTCTCGGTCTGAAAATGCTGGGTTCCTGGCTGTCATGCTGACCTCTGGCTTGAAATAGATCAAGTACGCTGATAAAGACTTTTGACTCACCAAAACTGCCTACTTGTGCCAGATTGGTGGCTCAGAAAGTATTGAGGACAACCAACATTACTGCAGGTAACTAGCATTTATAGAAGGTCAGCAGCAGTAACCCCATATTTTCATAATGACTGATGAAGCCATGCTTGATACAAAGATAACTCATATAACCGAGTCCATATTCGGCTCACCTAAACTTTTTTCACTTTCACCTGTTTTGCAGTTCACACCTATATAGCATGAATAGTTTTATTACTAAATCTTTGTTCTTAGTGGATAAAACAAATTATCTCATGTATTCACCTTTACTTTACTGAATTACAAAGCAAAGTAATAAGGAAAAATGTAAGGCTGGTGTGATGAATTGTCAGGGGGCAAAGTATATTTATGGTGTGGAAACTTCCAGCAGCATTGTTTTAAGACACAATTATTGAAAGCGTGCAACTTTTAGTATCAACAAGGGACTTCTGGGGACACAATGCATATGCTTGCAAACAGCACATCAGGACGGCTGTGGCACACAATTCCTGCTACTGTCAATCGAGAATTGTGCCCTGAAGCCAGCGATCTATACACATTATTCCCCGTAGCCTGCTTGCCAACATTTCAGTATAATTTCTAGGGACGATCTGCTAAGGGGCTGGGGTGTTCCAGCTTGTTAAAGGACACTTTCACCTTTTTTCAGCACAGCTGTATTTTAGAAGCTCCCTTCTGTCACAGTTACCCCATCAACAATGAACAGTTGACAGCTACCCCTTCAAAACAATAGGAATAGAAAAATGCACAATGCAATTTGTGTGTGTACACAGATTAAAGTAAGTGTGCAGTGTAATGCCTCATTTACATGGGCGTACCTACATCATTACAAATGGCCATCTTTGCCTGCATGGGATGCACAGGTGTTCTATGCATCCATGTGCAGACAGCCCTATTCATGTTTGTTGGGAAGCAGCAGCTCCATGGACATAACTGCTGGTCCTATTTGACAGCTGTACAAGTACGTATCCTCAAACCCAGACAGTGTGCATTCTGGGACACACATCTACACGGCTGTCAAATTGGAGCCAGCAGTGTCTATGCAGCCACTGCATACTGATAGACATAAATGGGACAGCCTGTCCGTGGATGCACGGAACACCTATGGATTCCATGCGGGCAAAGATGGCCCTTAGTATGGGTAAACCCATAGGAACACCTGTGTGAATAAGGCCTAAGTGTGTACACAAGTGAATAAATGTGTGGAATTTATGTGTGTATACAGGTCAATGTATGTGAGCAATATATGTGTGTACACAGCAATGTACAATGTGCAATGTGTAATGTAACTGTGTACATTGGTCAATGTACAGTATATGTGTACACAGGCAAATTTTCGTGTGCAATGTAATTGTGCACACAGGTCAATGCATAGTTGCCAATATTGTAAAAAAAAATTGCACTTTTTTGCCTGTAGGCGGAGTCTTATAATTAGGGGGCAGGAGCATTCGTTTGTAGGTGTGGCATAGTTGAAAAATAAAATGGTGGCAGGCAAAGTTTGGGCGTGGTTTCAGTGAAATATTTGGCTTGGCTTAAAGGGGGCGTGGCTCAAAGAGGTATGGTTAGAGTCTGAGATGAACAAGGGATGGAGGGAGAGGGAGAGAGAGAGAGAGAGAGATGGAGGGACAGCAGGCCTAGATCCTACACAACAATAGAAATATGTATATTCCAGAAAGTTTAACAATCAGCAAATAAAGATACTCCAAACACCTGGTGTTAGCGCTTCAATCATCGCGACACCATGGTTGGTATGGTTTCAGGATGATTGAAGCACACATTATTTCTATTATTAGATTGTAATATAAAATGAAAACCTTCAAATCCCCATAATGCAGAATCAGTGGGAGCCCTGAGCATGTCACCTGCCGTGCCGCCTGGCACCAGATGCCATTAGGTGCCCCCAGCGGAGTCCCTCCTTACATCATTTGCTGCCAGCAGAGTCCCTCCTTACATCAGGTGCCCTCAGCGGAGTCCCTGCTTACATCAGATGTCCCCAGCAGAGTACCTCCTTACATCAGGTGTCCCCTGGAGCAGAGAACCTCCTTACATCAGTGGAGCCCTCCTTACATCTGTGTACATGGCAGCGGAGCCCCTCCTTACATCTGTGTCCCCATCAATGGAGCCCTCCTTACCTCTGTGAACCCATCAGTGAAGCCCTCCTTACATCTGTGTCCCCATCAGTGGAGCCCTCCTCCCATCAACGTCCCCAGCAGCGGAGCCGGCCTCCTTACATCTGAGTCCCTGACAGCAGACCCCTCCTTCATGCGTCTGTCCCCATCAGCAGCAGCTGCAAAGTTCCCAGCTTTCTCGTGTGTTCAGTGGAGAGGGAAGGGGCCTCCGGGCCGTGCAACCAATCGGCGTCATTGTATAAGAGAATTGTCTACTTGTACACTGAAGAGAGAAGCCAATTGGCTGCCCCTCCCCTCTCCACTGAACACACAGGGATTAGTCCTCATGGCGGTGGCAGCGGCCATCTTTTGGTAGCCCGCCGACCGTTTTTCTCTAAAACATTCCATATTTTCCTGGGATAAAGGCAAAATCCCGGGAATCTAATTGGGATGAGTACTGTTGGCAAGTATGGTCAATGTACAGTATGTGTGCAATGTACAGTATGTGTGTATACATGTAGCCAGGTACTGAGCTACAGCAATATGAAGAAGGATACATTTCCCTTTATTCTTCTCTCCTGCTACTGAGATTCTGATGTTATGTTGCACCATCCTCCTCAGACCATCAGGAGGAGAGCTTAAGCCAAGCAAGCCCATAGACTTCTATGCAGAGTGCTGAGAATACCGGGAGTGGTAGCTTGAGAAAACAGCTATATAATGGCTACACTATAATGGTTACACTACAGATCCCAATAGACACTGTTTAGTAGGAGGAGTAGAGAGAGGATTTTTATTAAACTGCCTGGGAAAGTTTTTCCTCTTGGCACAGAGGGAGTTAGAGAGGACCCGAGCCTGAGGCTAGGAGTGAGAAAACCCAGGTGCAGCCCACCCCAACCCACATCACAACACCTGCACTGCTAAAGCAGGGAGATTTAAGTATTCACTCAACCTCCGCTTCTCACTACTGATCACTGAAGATTTTCAGAGAGAGACCAAGGGGGCCCTCCTTCTACACTGAGAGGTCACCGCAGTATCTCAGGGACTGGTGAGAGGGCTATTTGCCCATTGCTGATAATGCTAGCAGGGACTGAGCCACTGAATCCATGACACCAATTGTACCCAATCCATACCGCACCATACTGCACTTTATACCACACTTATTCCAAACTTAGATTGCACCTATTACGACCCTATACCGCATCATAACAAACCTTTACTGCACCTGAACCACATCTACCTTGAACCTGTACCGAGAGTATACCATACCTACATTGTAACCATAATGCATGCAGGTTAACTGGGACTGCCCATAAGTGCAAAGATGCTCCTAAAGGGCCCCCATGGTAGCCGGCAGATGAACATCTCAAAGGACTGACCCTCTTGTAATATTTATTTTGCAAGCACCCATTTGTTTCCCTACCCCCTCTGCTACCATTCTCCTTTCTTTTGGACAGTGCATACCCAGTTGGTCTAGGACTAGCATTGCTGCCATCAATGCACTCTGATAGTATAGTTCCAGCACTTGGAGATTCAACTTTACTACTGCTCACTGTTGCACTTTATGTGGCCTTGCTACTGTTTATGCTGATCGGGAAACCCAATATCATCTTATGCCTTGTCCTTACTGTTAATCACGTTGTATGCTAAATTTTGTTATTACCATTGGTAATCCATTTTCTGCTTGCCTAGTTACCAACCATATTGGGTGATAATATTTTAAGTTTGCCTGTTTTATTTGATATAACACTATTATTTAGGGTTGCACCGATACCACTTTTTTAAGACCAAGTACTAGTACCGATACTTTTTTTCAAGTACTCGCCGATACCGATTACCAATACTTTTTTTTAAATGTTATGTGACAGTGGCACTAATATGCAGAACTGATGGGTACTGATGATGTGTGGACTGTGTCAGTATTTTTTTTATTAATTTTTTTTTTTTTTTTATCTGTTTAAATGCTTTATTTTTTTGGGGGGGGGGGGGGGTGGACAGTGTCTGTGTTTTTTGTTTTTATTTTTTACAATTTTAACTTTGAAATATTTATTGCAATTCTTTTTTTTAATTATTATTATTATTTTTTTTTTTTTAATCAGTCCTGTTGGGGGGGGGGGGGGGCTTTGGTGAGATATCGAGGGTCTAAACAGACCCCTGACATCTCCCCTTTGAGACAAAGAAAGGGTCTGAGGACAGAGATTTCCCAGTCCCTTTTTCAGCAGCCTCAGCTGCACTGAAGATGTATAGACAGGAGACAGAGGCCCTGGTTCATTCATAAAATGAAGCACTGTAAACACTGTTTATGATGCTCAGTTATGAATGTACAGAGTCAATGATCGCTGACTCTGTTCATTCAGAAAAAGAAAGAGCTGGTAAATGACAGATTTACCAGATCATTCCTTCGCTCTCCATCCTGACAGACCCGGGACAAGGGGGAGACCGGAGGAGGACAGAGGGGGTGGAAGAGCACAGAGGTAGACTAGAGGAGGACATGGAGGGGGACATAGAGAAGCACACAGAGGGCAGCCTGGAGGAGCACACCGAGGGGGACACGGAGGAGCACACAGAGGGGGACACGGAGGAGCACACAGAAGGGGACATGGAGGAGCACACGGGGGGACACAGAGGAGGACACAAAGAACAGTCTGGGTTGATCGGTGCGGCGGTGGGGGGAGTTGCAAGCACCAATCGCCCTGTATAGATTTAATAAAGCAGCTGAAAGCTACCGGGGGGAGAGGAGAAGTGACTCTTAGCTACTTTATTGAAATCTGTAAAGGGAGATTGGTGCTTGTAACTCCCCCCACTGCTGCACTGATCCCCCCTGACTGCCCAGGTACCAGATCACACATTGGAGGATTTGCACGATGTACAAGTACTTGTGCAAATGCTCGTATCGGCACCGATACTAGTATCACCCTACTAATATAAGGCACTAAGTATTACTTTTAATGATTTCCTGTCATATTGTATGTTTGTACATTCAACCTGGTGTGTCAAAGGGGCTGAGGTTCTTGAGAAGGTCGAGGCAAACAGAGGACCCATCCTATCCATCAGGTCCTACGGGGGTAGCACTACATACAGGTCAATGTTATATATATATATTTATTTATTTATTTTCATTCTAAAGCAGTCACAACCCAAGTCCCCATGTCTGTCTCCTGCCAGTGTCTATTTTCTGTGAGGAAACAGTGATCTCATTGCAGAAGTCCAACACCTCCCCACTGAGTCAGTCTTTTAACTAAGAATCAGCAAAACATATGCTTCATACTTCATACTGATTGGAGAGCTCTGGCATGGACTCTACAAGGGGCATGTCAGACCACTGCAAAGAGACTACTACTTTCACAAAGAGAACAAGGCTCCCACTCTGCAGCAAGTGACAGGGCAAAGGCTTTTCTTCCCAGGATGTGGCTGCTTTCTAAAGAAAACAAACTGTAAGAATTTTCTTTTGTTGTATTTACTGAATATAGATAGAAATGTTTGGTAAATGGGTGGACTAGGGCAGGGTTTTAAACCCACACTGGATCTGGTGTATAGTATTATTGTTAGCTATGGTATAGAAATTACCATGATAAGCATTCTGAGGATGATGAGGGCCTGTCAATATCACATGAAACATTTTAAAGGCTACGTTCACCTTCTGAATGTTTTAAAAGTTACACCTGTGTAGCACTGCTCCAAGAGGAGCCACTGAACTGTTTTGAGAATTCTCTGAACACATGAAGATGACAATTTCACCAGATAGTGGTCAGCTATGCCAGGGATCCATTCATCCAGCAAAGTGGTCTCTTTAAAGATGACTGCTGCATTTCTGCATTACTGAATATTCAGTTTCACCCTGTGCACACTGCAGAAGGACAATACAGCATCAACAAAGAAAGAAGTTTTACAGCAGTTCACAATCCAGGTTACACCCGTACCTGTGACAGCAGATGGGGGTTCTTCCCCCTGCAGCTGCTGTCACATTTTAAAAACAGCAGAACTGTGTGGGCACTGTGAATGAATAAACTACAAATCCCATGGCAGATGACTTGTGGTTATCGGTGAACTGCGCAGGTGCTGATCAGTGCCACATAGTTCATTGACTCTTTCTGCAGCTCAGTAAATGTCTGCTAGTATTTAGGTACAGGCAGGAAGCTGTAATGAATGTCTGCAGGAGCCTGACATTGCACTCGCAATCCACTGATCTGCATTTCCTGGTGCAGGGTGACAATGCTGTTCCTGTCTCCTAATTGTAATACTGCACTACAGGCTACAAAAAAAAGGAATTTTGCTATGCAGGCATGATCTGCTGTTATCACCAATAGGAAATCCACCCTGGCCATGCAGAGGTTGCTCGAGCACATGCATTTAAACAGGAAGGGACAGCAAAGCGGCTGCAGAAAAACTAGAAGTACTGAGTTGCAATAAATCAAAAAAAAAAAGGTGAAAACCAGATAAAAAACAAAAACAAAACTCATGCCAATTATTTATGATACACAATGCTTTAGCAACCATAAGGGCCGGTTCAAGTCGCCGCTGAGGTCCCCGCAGGTCGCGGCGAGGCAAGTCGGAGACGCCTCGCCGCGCCTGCAGTGTGAACCGGCCCTAACGGTCACTCAGTTGGGGCTTACATCTACTTTAACCTAAGGCTAGTAAGTGATTAAAAATAATGCTTTGAGGCATCATAAAATTTGAGGTTTTATAAAGTCCCCTTAGTAACAGAATCTTCAGTTTTTTGGGGGGGAGGCCGGGGGGGGGGGGGGTTAGGTTAGGGGTGGAGGGTGCGATGTCTGTGTTGATTTATATATACCCATAAAATATGCCATATACATATATCCTTATAGGATCCACATTACTGAAGTCATCTGGTCTGTTACTTCTTTATTTTGCAATAATGTAGTAAAGGCTTTTCTGATACATCCCGAGCAGTCTCACTGTAATATTGACCTGAAGGTCGGACACTTCTACCACGTTGGAATATCGATTCTCCATGATGAGTTGCTATCTTTGAGAGGATATTCTCTCTTATTAGATGTAGGAAAAGTGCCTGGCTAATGAAATTCTACCTAACCCTCTATATGTCTTGTCATTTTCAATAGATTTCTCTATGTGAGAACGCAGGAGAAAAAGCTCACTCGCGAAAAACAGACAAAAAATTAAATAAAATAAAACTGTGAATATCTTTTTAAACTATGCACCTTTTCTGTCTTATGAAGAAATAGAAGGTCAGCATTGGTCATCATTGCCCGAGGAAATGTACTCGCGGAAAAAAGAAAAGAGTGAAAATGCAATCAATTATAGTCAATAAATGGAATTTATAATGGAGGTACGTGCGGAATTTATGATTATTTTATTTTGTTCTTTTTTTATCATCTAACGTGTTAGATTTACTTTTGAGACATCTTTGACCTCTGGTAGTTCAGGATCTAATGACTTAACAGACAATTATAGTAAACGTCTATAGGAGTGAGCTATAGCATATTTCACTGTTGTGTTCAGCTCCCTCTAGTGGACTAAGCTAATATTCACATGTACTGTATGTGACAATTCTTATGACTTGCAGAATAAGGCATTTTTTCTCTTCTGGATATAGAGGGAAGGGTTAGAACCTTTGACATTACATCAAGTTTTTATTGTTATTTGACCGCAAACATTTCTTTTCACTGGGGAAATTTCCTTGCATGTTCTATGCAATAGACTGCCACAAAACCTTAGAGAGGTTTAAAGCTGGCAATACACAGACCAAATTTCAGAGGAACCCTCCTGCATTACCTGAAACCTGTTGTGGGGGCAGCCCTGTCAGCACTACCCAACTCAACCAAAGTCCATTTTTCAATAGACTTTTGTCAAAGGAGCATGACTGAAAATTCTTCGCCAACCAGCATCTGCATCCAATCAGATGAGCCGCCATTTAGGTATTCTGACAGACGCAGGTGCCAGCTGTCAAAATACAATAGCCAGCAATGCAGATTCATCCATCCACGCTGCATAGTACGAAAAGGAGAATTGAGTGATTTCTCTTGTTCAACCCAAGCAGCAGAATTAGAAAATTTTAATGTGTGTGGCAAGCTTTAAGGAGATTTCCAGGCTAAACCTAACCAGTCTTAAAAATGCTCCCTCCTCCCTCCTAACACCTATTCTGACTCACCTGTGCAAGAAAAATCTGTATACTTTCAGTCTGCCCCAGCCATGCGATCTGGCTCCCCTTTGTCAGTCAGTGGCAGCTGCATGGGAGAGGAGGGAGCACCAATAACGGATGGGCCATAGTTAGCCTACAGGTTACATCACCACTCCCAGGCATTACTATCCATTGTTGAGCACTCTCTCCTCTCCCCTGCAGCTGACTCAGGGGATCACATGACTGGATTGGAGTGATCTGAAAATAAAAACACTTTGAGAACACAGCAGATCTCAATAGGGAGAGAGTGATATGGACTGGGTAATGTGTTAGGAATGAAAGGATGCCACATTGTTTTAAAATATCAACCTACAGAGGGCTGAATTCAAAGACACCCTGAAAATCAAAGTAATAAAATAATGCAGCAGACTAGTCCATTTTGCTGAAATTTCATTGCAGAAACTCAGGATGTTAGCTTGTATAGTCCCACGTGCTTGTATGTATGCCCAACAACATCAGGCATGCTCCTAATGAGACCACGGATGGTGTCCTGGGGTATTTCCTTGCAAATCTTGACCAGGGCATCACTGAGCTCCTGAACAGACTGAGGTGCAACTTGGCGGCGTTGGATGGACCAAAGCATAATGTCCCAGAGGAGTTTTACTGGATTTACATCAGACGAGCGTGGGGGTCATTCAATGTTATCAGTTCCTTCATCCTTCAGGAACTGTCTGCATTCTCTCGCCACATGAGGTCGGGCATTATTGTGCACCAATAGGAACCCAGGATCCACTGCACCAGCATAGGGTCTGACACTGGGTCCAATGATTTCACCCCGATACCTAATGGCAGTCAGGGTGCCATTGTCTAGCCTGTAGAGGTCTGTGCATCCCTCCCTGGATTTGCCTCCCCAGGCCATCACTGACCCACCACCAAACTGGTCATGCGGAACGATGTTACAGGCAACATAACGTTCTCCACAGCTTCTCCAGACCTTTTCTCTACTGTCACATGTGCTCAGGGTGAATCTGCTCTCATCTGTTGAAATCACAGGGCACCAGTGGCGGTCCTACCAATTCTGGCGTTCAATGGCAAATGCCAATCAAGCTCCACAGTGCCAGGCATTGAGCACAGAGCCCACTAGAAGACATCGGGCCCTCAGGCCACCCTCATGAAGTCTGTTTCTGATTGTTTGGTCAGAGACGTTCACACCAGTGGCCTGCTAAAGATGATAATTTTGTAGGACTCTGGCAGTGCTCATCCTGTTCCTCCTTGCACAAAGGAGAAGATACCAGTCCTGCTGAAGGGTTAAGTACATTCTATGGCCCGGTCCAACTCTCCTAGAATAAATGCCTGTCTCCTGAAATCTCCTCAATGCTCTTGAGACTGTGCTGGGAGACACAGCTAACCTTCTGGCAATGGCACATATTGATGTGCCATCCTGAAAGAGTTGGACTGTCTGTCAGAAAAGATGAATAGGGGAAAAAAAATGCACCCCTAATTAGAAGTGGTGGCTGCATTCGTTTTTTTCTTTTTAGGTTTTTTCCCCTCTGTTTTCACCTGGTGATACAGGACACCTCCTGTATTAGAGTGCCACCACTCTGAATGAAGGAGCACAGACACACCTCTGGACAGCAGCGTTGTCAGTCTGGCGGAAAGGAAGCGTTAGATACACTAGCAGATTTAGATTTGCTAACAAGTTGAAGTAAAACTCTAGCTAACACTTTTTAGGCAGGTACAGAAACAGTATTTTTTCCTTTTGTGATAAAGGTTTAATATACATAAATAAAAGCTGAACATTGTAGGCACCCATGTTAGTGGTAAATGGTTTGTTTCAGAACTCCAATTACTAAATCTGCAGGACAGCTTACTGGCTGGAGCTGAAAATAAAATAAATAAAGACAAAAAAGAAAACAAGTGCAGCTATGACAGCTGCAATATAATACAGGTTTGCTTTTGGGTTCACACTAGAGCATGGAGCCACTCACAGCAAGAGTCTGGAGCATCTCCATTCACTGTTTCGGGTCTGATTCCAGCCAAAAATGTGGGCTGAATTGGGACAAAAATCTGCACAGGACTCCTGAGCAAATTCCCACCGGAGCCGCTTCTGAGATTTGTAGAGAGTTGGTCCCAATCTCCTGCTATGCAAATTGGTTTTTTTTTGCATCCAATTTGCAAAAGTGTGAACCCAGCCTAAAATATAAGTCCACCTTTGGGAACAATGTACATGTTCCACCTGATTTTAGGGTGAAACATGTAACATGTTCCCAATGCTGCAGCCACTGCCCGCTGCCCTCCCTCCCTGTGACAGCAGTAAGGGGAGAAGTTCCCTGCACTAGATGTCACTGTTTGAAAAACAGCAGGGCAGTGAAGGGCTCCACCCAAACGGCTGCATCATTCATACACAGAGCTCTGTTTATGAATCCTTTGCGGCTGTCGGCTTGTAGTTCTCAATGGAATGTAAGGGTAACCCGATACACTGACAGTGTGCAGGAGACCTGCATGGCATCAGTGATCTGCTGATCGCTGGTGCAATGCTTTCCAGGCTCTTGCAACAAAAAATTACAAATGCACATTTTTTTATATCTGCATTTTTTTTTTTTTTTTGAAAAGGTGAAATTATGCTTTAATAGGTAAGCCATTCAGTTTAACATGGCAAACAAACCATTTTTTTTTCTCATAAAAAAATATCCTCTGCTGCTTTTACATCATTTTTTAGATATTTGTGTTTCCGTGTATTGATAATAAACTGTTCATATTTTTTCAACTGATTCAAAATTAAGCACCACTATGATCAGGAGTAAGGATGAGCTCAGGCGTGTTCGCAACCCACACGTGCAGAGCCCGCCAGGAAGTTGGCACTGCACAACACTAATCACAGGCAGTGAGACATTTCTCAATCTCTGCAGCTGCGGTTTGGGAAAATGTCTCACTGCTTGCGATTATCGCTGTGCAGTGCCAACTTCCTGGTGGGCTCTGCACGTGCGGGTTACGAACACGCCTGAGCTCATCCTTAATCAGGAGTAAGCTTCAATCCTGAGATTCTGTGTGGGGGGGGGGGGGGGGGGCGATGTACTAAAACTGGTGCACTCAGAATCTGGTGCAGCTGTGCATGCTAGCCAATCAACTTCTAATTTCAGCTTGTTCAGTTAGTAACTAGTACGTAGAACTACAGGCAAAACTTTTTTTTTTTCATTTGGATTGAGCAAGGCAGGGTTATAATAATCTGTGTCCCATTGCATTGATTTTCCTTCACTTCCTGTCCCATACAAACAGGAAGTGAGAGGAAATCAAAATGCAAATTTAAAGAGGAGTTCTGCCCCCCCCCCTGAAAAATTTAAAGTCGGAAGCTACAAATACTGCAGCTTCTGACTTTTAATATATGGACATTTAGCTGTCCAGGGAGCCCGCAATGTCGAAACGACCTGAAGATCGGCTGTCGGGTGCAGCCACCGCCAATCCTTGTAAGGGAACCCGGCAGTAAAGCCATTTGGCCGGTTCCCTACTGCACATACATGAAGCACGCTGCGCATTCTAATTCGTCTGGCGAAAGAGGAAGAAGGTGGGGGCCTGAAATACTGGGAGACTGGGCTGAGGCCCGGTCACCCGGAAGGGGGGAGCGATATCTGTCAAAAACAGGTACCTGCCCCCCCTCCCCGAAAGGTGGAGGGGGGGGGATGGATAAGCGGAAACTTTTGAGTGGAACTCTACTTTAAGTGAAGTTCCAGCCTCTGAAAAAAAATGTAAAAGTCAGCAGCTACAAATACTGTAGCTGCTGACTTTTAATATAAGGACACTTACCTGTCCTGGGATCCCGCAATGTCGGCCCCCCGAAGCTGATTCCTCCATTGGCTCAGGTGCAGGCGCTGGCATTGCAACTAAGGGAAACCGGTGTTCTGGCATATTCAGTCCAGCCATCATATAGTGTCTGCCCCGCACTGCGCATGCGCAGTGCTTGCGCAGTACGGAGCAGAAGAAGCTTCGGAAAATCTCCGAAGATGAATGGCGCCTGCGCCGTGAGTCGAGGTGGTAGCCCCACCATGCAAGCGGACATAGAGCTGGGAAAATTAGAGGGCCCCCTCGCGGGCTCACTTCGCTCAACGCGATTCGTGCTCGGCCTCGCTGCGCTCAGCTCTTTTCTATTCCAACTATGTCCACTTGGATGGTGGGGCTAGAATCTGGACTCATGGCGCAGGCGCCATTCATCTTCGGCTATTTTCGGAATCTGTGTGTGCTGTGTACTGCGCATGCGCAGTACATAGCGGACACTATCCGATGGGGGACTGTATATGATAGGACACCGGCAGTGAAGCCTTCAGGTTACACAGCCTGTTTCCTACTGTGCGAGCCGTGCTAAGCTTTCTGAATGACCCTGTCGTCTTCTGGGACACACACAGGTCCCAGAAGACAGCAGGGGGGGAGAGGGGCTAATGATGACGTACCTCGCCGCAGCGAGTTAGGACAGAATTCCTGCACGAAAGCAAAAAAAAGTACAATGCAGCAAACAAAACAAAAAATAATATCCAAAAACAAGGGGTTTGGGGTGCTCCATTGATTGAGCCTAGGTTCACATTGCTGCGGGATTGAAATCATGCGAGTTCAGCTGAACTTGCGCAATTTCATTCCCGCATATCAGTCTGACTTCGGGGGACAATTTCAGAGACATCTGTGCGGATTCCTGCACAGATGTCTAATGAAATCGCACCCAAAGTCACCAAAAGTAGTACAGAAATTATTTGACATGCGATTTGACATTAAGGCTTTAAGGGGATTCCTTGGGGACCCCCAGGTCATCAGTACTATGTCCCCATTAGAAGATTTCCTCTCTATTACTTTTCTGGGGACAACCCAAAATTTAGGATTTTCTTTTAATTTCATTTTCAATGATAACAGTAAACAGGACAAATAACGAGGGGGAATCTCCCTAACGGGGATGGAGACACCAATAAAAACCTGACAGGTGTTCTAATCCCTCTCCTCTCTATCCTGAACGTAAAAAAAAAAAAAAAAAAAAAAAGGTTTAAGCTTTGTCAATAAGACTTGGAAGCTGATTGGATTATATACAGAGCTGTAGCAGATTTTGCAATCTCCAGCTTTAGTAAATAACGCCCACTGTGATTAATCATTTTCACTCACACAGTGCATAAGCCTGATATGAATGTACAGTATGTAAAGCTCTGCCTAAATTGTTGGAGAAATATAAATACCTGTAATAATCAATAAATAATAAGTAAGCTGCAAAGCTGTCACCTTTCACTGCTTGTTAAATTATTTCATTGGTTGCCTGCCTGTTCTAGATCTACAGCTAAGTAGCCAATTAAAGATACGAAGGTCTGCTTTAGGGATTGTTCCATCAAACACTCAGCAATTGCAACCCGCACACTTCCATAATGGTAGAAAAGTCCTTAGCAAACCAGGACTCATATTTGAACACATTTTCCCCCTTTTTTGTTTTAGTGAGAAGTGGACTATTAAACACATGCCATTTTAGACACTTGGGCCAGTGATCAAGCAGAAAGATTTATGTGAGCTTTGAACAGACACTCCTATGGTACCTGCTCTCCGAGATTGGTCTGTCTCCACCATACTCATTATTGCATGCTACCCACACACAGAGAAGAAGAGCCTTTGTGAAGTGCCAGTCATATAGACTTATCACTTTTCTTTTAAGCAAGATACCCATACTGGCTGTTTTTATTGTCAGTTGCACACATAAACAGCAAGATGTTGACAATCTTCTTTCATCTCTTTTCTCTTCTCCTGGACAAGCTCAGTGAAACTTTTCACACAATTTCCTAGTGCAGCCTTTCTCAGCCAATTTACCCCTGAGGAAGCTTTGAAATTATTTTCACATCTTAATAAACCGGTGCTCAAACCAAGTCATTAGTGGAGTCAGGGCTCAAGTCGTGCGGGAACGCATGGGAACGGAGTTCCTGTACTTTTTCCACAACAGGAACTCAGTTCCCGTTAGCAGCTGCGTCCTGCAAGACTTTGAAGTATGTGAGCTGTGTGGCAGGTGCTACACAAGCAGCCGCCGACACAGCTCGCAATAGTAAGTGCCGCACACCAGGGGTGGACTGACCATTCAGGCATTGCCAGTAGGGGGCCCCATGACAGCTTCCGCTTCTATCTACCTGTCAATCACAGCTAGCTGACTGGTAAATCAGGTCCTTGCTGCTAAGAGATTGTATTTAGACAGACCTCTCATGATGCGCTCCTCCCAAGAGACCCTCCTGATTTTTTCTGTCTCCTCATCCCCCCCCCCCCAGTCTCCTGCATACTTGCTCTGTGTGTCCCGCTGAATCCCCCCCTCTATCTTCAGTGCTATATGATGAGAGAACCCAGAGGAGGAGCACAGCTATTCTGCTCACAGGACATGCAGGGAGAGAGGTGAGCTGAGGGAGGAACATCAATTTGGGGTGGTAAGCTGAGCACAATACCTTGCAAAGTTTAATGCCAGGAGAGAAGTTTATGTGGAAATATGTGAAGGGTTGGAATAGCAGCGAGTGTGTGTTGGAGCCCTGCAGAGTTTGCAGCCCTCCACACTAACATACATCTCCTAAGCAGGAACACATCACTATCTCCCCATGCATTCTGTCCAGATAATGTGAAGTTAATTTATGACCTTTCCGTTTTAACCCTGTGTTATCCAAACTCTGTTCAATGAAAAGTGTAAACTCACCACATAAACATACTATATACGAAATAACTTCCCCAATAAAGATCAGAATACGATGCTCACATTTGCATGGAAGTACAATTGAATGAATGCTGATTATTCAGAGAATTACCATATTTATGTTTATTGAGGATTTTTTTTTTCTATGTACTAACAGTTAAGCTTCATACACGCAATACGAAAATTGGATGAAAAATGGCACTTTTGAATTGTTTGTGCATATGAGCTTATCATTTTTTTTTTGGTGGGGGGGGGGGGGGAGAGGATCATCTTGGATCATCTTGGGTTTTTTCCCTAGGACTTGACCCCTGGGTGGGGTCAAGAATGCTCTTTATATTGGCAATCAGCAGGAAGACAAAACCTCCTTACCATAGTGGTTAGAACATCTTCCTACAGATACTTTTAAAAATCATTGGTGCAATGTTGATGGCTCTGCCAAATGGCATTGGCCTCCAAATTATGCAGGCACAATCAGACAGGAGCTCAGTCAGCCATAGCTCCAGGAACTACTAGAAAACTCTGGCTGAACCCTAAGGTTCCTATTGGCTACATTAGCTTGAAAATCAACCAACAGAATATCTCAACTAGTTCTGTCCACCATACCTCTGATTACTGTTCCTTGATCTTTGCACTGCTATACATGGTCTGAATTTAGGTATTTCAATACTGCCATCTCTTCTCCCATCTGAACTAACCAATACTAGGGCCATATTGAGCTATTGAGGTTTTTTAGGTTCCAGTGGCTGCTGGTGGCATATTTTTTGGGGGGGGGCAGCAAACAAACAATACACCCCCCCCCCCCCGGTCAGTCGGTCTAGCAGAGACCAAGTGAGAAAAATTTGCGCCACACCAACATCCATCCAACAGGTTTATTGAAAGACTGCCACCAGGACTAAAACAATGAACCAAGAAGTGATGACGTTTCACACATATTTTGTGCTTTTTTCCAAATCCCTGTCCACTTTTGGGTGGAACTCCACTTTAAACTTTGCAGTGTGGGCATAGCCCTTGACATTTTGTTCCTGTGGGTGGGGACTTTTTGTTGATTGTTTTTTATCAAATATCTTCCTCGCACTCCTGAAGGAGTTCATCAAAACGTGAGAATTAAGGCTCGTAGAGGATCCATGTATCTTCATATACTTACCAACTATTAAGGATGTAGGTACCATTCATTTTGCACAATAGGTTAGACCCATGTGCTCCCTTTCTCTTGTTATAATGCTAAGGTTAGTCTGTTCAGTGAACATGCTAACAAAATAGGGTGCTTGCCCGCCTGCCAAGCTGAACCTGTAGTAGCAGCAGGAAATGATATATTTAACAGTGAAGGTAATACAGTTTCCTGCCCATCCGCCAGCTTCCTAGCAACCAGCGATGCATTCCCCACCTGGCCATTCAGCTGTCAGCTGGGAATTTCTGCTTAACAGGTGAATTTAAACAAAGGGGTGGAGATGGTGGCCAACATCACTGACCAAATATGACCATGACCTTATTTGGTCAATGACATCGTCCAATATCCCACCCCTTTGCTTACATTCATATTGCGATTGACAAGGATCTGCAACGCTGGACAATGTTTGAAAACAGATTTACATTATGGGGCATTTTTTGTTTTTGTGAATAAGTAAGGGTACTATGTATGGCTGGGTGTAGTCAACATCTGATCTCATTTATATTTTTCTAACAAGCCCCCTTGCCATACACCCCCACAACCACTGGGCCAGGGTTGTGGAGAAGAAGCCTTTGTCCTCATCAACATGAGGGAAAAGGTGCTTTACCAGGGTGGTCCCTCCCAGGGAGGTATCCTCCCTTGAGGGCATGTGGCCTAGTATGGCTAAATGGTCTGCCAAGGTTTTAAGGGGGGGGGGGGTCAGTATGTCTTTTTTTTTGTTAATTTTTGCTGCAGGATGAAATAAAGCAAAGGCGACATTTTAGAAAGTAAAAACAAATGTACATTTCCCAGCTGGCTTCTTTTTTTTTGTTATAAAAATTGAAATGCGGACCCACCAGAGGTCCCTGAAAATGCATACCAGGTCAGCTGTGTATGATTGTGGGGATCTCCATGCTACTTTTTACAAAAGAAAATCAATCTGGCAAGGAAATGTAAGAACAAAGGCAATTTATTTGTAAGTTGTTTTTTTTTTAATAAATATCACTTTTGCTGTAGTACACTGCACACATCAGTGGAAGACAACCTTTGAGAGGTGAAGAGCTACCATAACAACATGGAAGAGATCAGAGATCACTGGGCTGCCACAGTCTTTTTTTTTTTTAGATAACTATCAAGCCCAATGATGTAGAGCAGTGTACAGGAGGGTCTGGAGGGCACAGCGCAGAGGGGTCTGGAGGGCACAGTATAGGGGGGTCAGTAAGGCAGAGCACAGAGAGGTCAGGAGGGCATGGTACAGGGGGGATCTGTAGGGCACAGTGCAGGGGGGTCTGGAGGGCACAGAACAGGAGGGTATGGTACAGGGGGGTCTGGAAGGCACGGTACTGAAGGGTCAGGAGGGCTGCTGTGGCACAGCTACCTGTTCTGGTTCTCTGGTTCCTGCCAGTCCTCCACTCTGGTCACATGATGTCACCCACTTCAATGAACTGGACAGGAGGGCTGGCAGGGATCAGCAGACTGTACTCAGGTCTACAAGAGCCCAAACTAGCCAACAGCAAATCCTAGGCAGCAGAGGCATTCATGTGCTGCAGGGTGGGGAATGCCTCTTCCTAGAACTGGCTATGCTTTCCATCTTGAGAGCTCAGGCAAGATGCCTTAGCTCTTTCTTTCTCTGCACTGCTCTGCCAATTGGTGTGGGGAGGAGGAGCACTTATGAGTCGGCAGGAACTTGATGGTGAACTATCTATCACCTGCCCACGGTCTGGTGGATCGTGAACACAGGTTGCCGACCTTCCAGGCAGGTTTGGTGTATTCCTCAAGTGTGTTATTTAAGCATTGTTAAAATTGCTGCTCTCCTCCAAATGGTACTTTTTTTTTTAATTTTCATAATGGTACTTTTTTTTCTTTTTTTTTTTAAATTAGTACATGCCTTGGAGGGCAGTACCCAGCCCCCCATTTATTTGATAATAAGCCTTGAAATGGCCAGAACTGATTTAAAAAATGTGACTCCCTTTGACTTCACCTTCAGCACACTTCAATAAACTTCCCCACAAACTGAACCTATGTATGACCAAGACTGAGGTTTAACCTACTCTAGGCACATATTGATACTGAAAGTCTCTCTTTTTATTTGTCCATCCCTTTTGTCCTGTTATGTGACATGATTATTGTACTATTGAAAGCAGCTTGCTGTCTGGTTTCATTCAGAACTACCCATTGTCCATACAATGATCACAAGCCCACAAAGGTTTCACCCACTTGAATGAACTGGAGAGGAGGGCTGCCAGGGATCAGCACACTGCACTCAGGGCTACAAAAGCTTGTTAACTGAGCTACAGAGATTTGTGACTCCTTCAATCAGCCTGCAACACTCTTTGATTCAGTTCTGCAGCTGAATATGATGCAAGTGTCCAGAAGTTCCAAAATAAAGAAAAAGAAGTGAAAGAACACAGGTGATATGCGATGTTATAATCAGTGGCCACTGGTGCTCAATATTTTGGGGGGCGGCAAACTAATGCTACCCCCCACATGCATGAGATGGGTGGGAAGGTGGCGATACGCCCCCGGGAGACGGATGGGAATGCAGGAATCGACCCCCCCTGGGCTGTAGACTGATGGGAAGTCGCGATCCCCCCCCCACGGTAGACGGAAGGATGGCGGCGATCAGAGGCCTTAAGGCACCCATTAATGTCATCCAGTTCTATGGCATAACATTCACTGAATGATGCTGCCTATTGATTGGATCAGGTTCCATTGGGAGGCAGGGGGAATGAAGAGCTGGGCCGTTGCTTCTGCTCCTGGCCGAACGGGAAGTGGGTCCGGAAACCCAAATGGGTCTACGGACCCGCTTCCTGATTGGCCAGGAGGAGAATCAGTAGGACAATGGTGAATATTCATTTTCTATTGTCACACAACCGGGTGGGCTCAGGTTACATTGCTCTGCGCCCTGAGCACACCCTTTATTGAAGCCAATTAAAACCTCTGGTTCCAATCATGTGCTTAAAAAAAAAACAACCCAATTGGAATCCATGCGTCAGGCACCCTGCATGTAGATTAGTGGCCGGGCGCATGGATTAGAGGGGCAACGCCCCTATGCCCCTTATCGACGGGTCGCCACTGGTGGTAGTATTTCCCCAGTTATCCTGTTCCTGTCCCAGGCACTAGAAATATAGGCGGTCATTCAGGAGAAAAAATTGTTCTACCATAAAAATGTTTTTAGTGCAGTTATAGTACAAACTATATGTAAATAAAGTGCAGCGCTAAACAAATAAAGTGCAATCTGTGCAATGACACAATATGCGTAATTAATGAAAAAATACAAGACAATACATTTGAATTTACATGATTAACATGAAATCAGTGCAATCAATTGTGTGTGATAAATAAAACAGGTTAAAAAATGGAGACTATAGATAAGTCTCAAATACGTGACAGTATTATACATACAATAAAGTGTAATACTGTGCAAACAAAAGTTCATGTAAAGCAAAAGTCCATTGAGGAAATCCCATAAGAAAAGGATGTGTTGAAATTGATGATTAGACACCCAGTGGTATGATACCCATCACCAACAACTAAAGTGGAGGCTTACCAGAAAGCCAGCGACCGCCCCTTACTAAGGGAGGTCATACAGCGCTTGGTCGGATCCATGATCCACTAAAAGGAGTCCCGGAAGTTCTCTCTAATGACCACAGATAGTGTCCCTGAAGGTTCACAATAGGTCAGGAAGATCATCAGAGGATCTAAATGACAGATTGATCCGTTTGGATTTTGTTATGTTTACATGCCTGAACTCCACCATTTTATGCAAGTGCACTACCTTTTAAATAAATTTAATGCTGATACAGTATCACACTATGTGGAGTTTCTTTTCCATATATACTCTGGCATTGAGATCCTCTGATGATCTTTTGATATTGTTTCCTGACCTACTGTGAACCTTCCAGGACATATTATCTTTCATTAGATCATTAGAGAGAACTTCCGGGACTCCTATCAGTGGATCATAGATCCGACCAAGCTCTGTATAACCTCCATGAGTAAGGGTGGTTGCTTGCTTTCTGGTAAGCCTCTACTTTAGTTCTTGGTGATGGGTGTCACACCGCTGGGTGTCTAATCATCAGTTTCAACACATCCTTTTCCAAGGCTGGATTCACACCAGTCTGGGGTGAATTCCAGCTCCATTTTCTCTGCAAAGAGAAAAAACAGCTGTTCAGTGGTTTCTCTCCATTGTAGGTGAGGATCAGCTGAGCAGGTAGAGGGGGGAGGTGTAGTGAAGAGGCGTTCCCATAGAAGAATATGTGCCTTCAATTCACACCACACTGCCTAGAAAACGCACACGTTTTTTGGGAAATGTGGAGTGCGAATGCAACACACATATGTGAACCAGATGCATTCAAACTAATAGATTTTAAAATGTTATGCGAACTGGATGTGGTGTGAACCTAGCCTTATGGGATTTCCTCAATGGACTTTTGCAGTACATGAACTTTTGTTTGCACAGTATTACACTTTATTGTATATATAACACTGTCACGTGTTTGAGACTTATCTATAGTCTCAATTTTTTAACCTTTTTTATTGATCGCTCACAATAGATTGTACTTTAATCATGTAAATTGAAAAAGACAAAAGAAGTGAGGTGTGAAACAAAATTGCTTATAATGTGATATAAAAGTCCAACGGTGCACGCACGAGGTGGAGGATTTTTGGATTTACTTGCATTATCACGGATTTGTGATTTCTACAGTTGGACTTTTATATCACATTATAAGCAATTTTGTTTAGTGCATCACCTCTTTTGTATATGCTGTTATTGTGATTATATCTCACTTTAGTGGTGCTGGTGGACTATATACGCTGTAATGGTTTTGATTGATATCAATTTATTTGTATGATTTTTTTGCACATTCTCTTTTTTGTTTATGTAAATTGAAATGTATGGTCTTGTATTTTTTAATGAATTAGGCATATTGTGTCATTGCATGGATTGCACTTTATTTACTTATTGTTACTGTGCCTGGTATCTAGGTTATAGTGTACAGCTGCTGCGTGCCTTAATTCCTGGCCTAGATATATATTTTCAAATTTGTTTAATAGTACAAACTACACTGAGCAAAATTATAAGTGCAACACTTTTGTTTACCCCTATTTATCGTGAGCTGTCAACCAGACATGTTGCGGAATCGGAGGAGATAACGTGTTATTGGCCTTGGAGTTATTTCTTTGCCATTATTTTTTTGGTTGGATAATGATTTGATTTGGTATATTTTCTATATTTTTGGATGCATAAAATGCACTTTTTGTTTAAGTTAAGATAGCGTGTCTAATTTTATTTTTTTTATTTTTTTAATGCACAATAAAAAAATTGTGTAGAATAATATTTGGTTATGTGTTTTACTTCAAATGACAGTTTGGGAGTAGGCAGTTACATTTAAAAAAATACAATGTAAAATTAACAAGGGACACCAACATAGTTGTATCTTTGATCTTAAAAACTACGGGATAATGGTGTTGTGTTAACTTGCCCAAATAAAAAAAAAAGCATAATAATATTATTTGTCAAATCACTAGAAAAAAAAGCCTTTGAAAATTTGTTTGCAATAACTCCATCAGTATCACCAGCAAAGCAGCTTCATTATTATTCCATTAAACAAGAAGAGAATTGTGCGCTGCATTTCGAGATTTTATAATTTGCCACGTCATGAATGTTAATCCTCCATTACAAACGCTAGTTTACAAGACCGACCGCTTCTGGCTCGTCCTTACTTCCGAGCATGCGTATTTGTACTTTTGGACTTTTGTCCGACGGACTTGTGTGCACACGCTCGGAAAATCCGACAACAGACATTTGTCTGCAGAAAATTTATAAACCTGCCATCCAACATTTGTCCACAGAAAGTTGGCCAACAATTGTCTGATGAGTATACACACGGTTGGATTTTCCTCCAACAGGCTGTCATCACACATTTCCCGTCAGAAAATCAGATCGTGCATACAAGGCTTTAGAGTGGCCTTTTATGGTGGCCAGCCTAAGGCACACCTGTGCAATAATCATGCTGTCTAATCAGCATCTTGATATGCCACACCTGTGAGGTGGATGGATTATTTCGGCAAAGGAGAAGTGCTCACTAACACAGATTTAGACATATTTGTGAACAATATTTGAGAGAAATAGGCCTTGTGTGTACATAGAAAAAGTTGTGGATCTTTGAGTTCAGCTCATGATAAATAGGGGCAAAGTAAAAGTGTTGCGTTTATAATTTTGCTCAGATACAGTTTGTAAGGGCGCTCTGAACTTCAGGACCAAGCAAAAACAGATGTCTTTATGAACCAGAAAGTCTATAATAGGGTATCTTCCACACTTAGGGCTGCACTTATGGAGAGAGGCAATCTCTGAATAGGAAACAGAAAAACAAAGAAAAGGCGCCTCTAAGTGTAGAGTTAAACCTGAAGTTGATAAAGGAACCAATGAGATGTTCCGAAACGCGTCCCTCTTTGATAACTGCTTCCTGTTTTGCTTCCTGTTTGTGGTCCACTCTGGTTGCTGGTTATTGTCTCCTGCCGCTGACTTCACTTCCAGGATCCTCGTGTTTTGAGACTGTGATTGCGGGCTGGCCTGTCAGTTCTCTTGGAGCTCCCTGCTGTTTTTCCTGTTGGCATCCCCTGGACCTCCCTGCTACTGGACACACACAGCCTAAAGAACTGGTATATGCCAGTGACCACTGCATTCATGCCGGACCACCTACATGGATATTAATGATATGCTCTGCCAGTCTACATATCTTGTAAGTGTTTTTAACCCTTTTTGGGAAAATTAAACAGCTTTTAATTCTACACTTAGAGGCGCCTTTTCTTTGTTTTTCTGTTTATAATTTTGCTCAGTGTATGTATGGGCAACAAACCATCAAAATGATGAAGCTTGGTGATTGGCACTGCAGTCACAAAGAATATGGAGGCTTAGATTTTGTCTAATTTTTCTCATTGGGTATGATTCTGATATTTTGCTTTTACCAATCAGATTATTCCATAAATGCTTGACTGGACCTTATGATGACACCTGATCCTGTAAAAGAAAAGCGTAAAGCTGGCCATAATCTGTTAGATGTTAAAATGATTGAAAATCATTCAACAGAGCATTCAATGTGCCCATTATTTGACTGCAACAAATTTTAATTTGATTGCCATACCAATGTTTAGAATTACTTAATGTTTGATTTTCCATCCTTTTCAATAGTATACAACTGCAGTATAGTTTTTCTTCCCTACTAAGGGCCACATTAACAGTTAGAATTTTGTTTGTTCAGATAAGAAACAACAAATATCTAACATCTTGGGCCTTTGAATTTTCTTTTCCATATGGTCGAATATGGACGTCAATGTGTCCCCGATAACTATTAGAAAATTGAACAAATGTTTAAAAAAAAAGAAAGTTTTCTAGTGAAATGTTACCAACAAATGGCCAGCTTAACTACTCACCCCTCCTACCATCTGTGCTGCCAAAAAACTGCTTCTTGTGAAAAAAATCCTCTGCTGAGGTCTTCCTCAGAAATTGATTCTTTCGGGGAGCTTCGCCCTCCTGATCCCATGCTGCGATCAGTGGTTGCTCCCACCAACTCCTTCTTCTCTACATCATCCTATAGTGTTGTGGAGATAAGCTAGAGGAACCAGAGCACAGTGGTGGACCAGGAGATCTACACAACTGGAAGGGTCAATTTCTGGAAAAGACAGCAGAGGATTTCTATTCAAAGAGGCAGCATTTGTCAGCGCAAGTTATCAGAGAGGTGAGGTATTCACCTTCTACTTTTGCTGGGACATTTGGGAGAAATGTCCCTTTAACTTCATATTTTATATATCTGGTATTATATTCTGTATATCTCATATATTACATATAGTTTAGATCTGTGAAGTGTGAAGGCTTTTTTAGGCATCAATATGCTGAAAATCGTAATTTCATGTATTTGAATCACGGCCAAAAGTCAACACAAGCTCAAATCTAGAAGTTGATTTCTTTACAGAATCTGTCATGATGCTAATCAAGTGCTCCATCGTATGGGTGAGAATGCTGTTGTAAGCACTAGCATTTTCAGAATCTTCACATAGAATGCAGAGTTAAAACAGATGAGTTTACAAGTGGTATCACACAGTAATAAGCTGACTATCTATAACGGAAAGTAAAACAATGCCACATATTTACAATTAAACAGATTTACTTATAAGTGGGGGCTACTTATATATATATATACGGTATATAAAAAAAAATTATTATCCATGACCATCTGGGGATACAGGAAGAGTAGATAATGATGAATGCTGTAACCTTTGCTGACCTCATATTTACAATGTGCCTTAAGATCTATGACTATGCTAATGCACATTTCCTAGACAGCTCAATCAGCAAGTATGACACTATTTTATTTATAAAATGTCATAATTTTCTACAACCTCCTGACCTTCCCAGCTACGGGGAATGAAAAAAAAATCCACTTTTCCCTGGATTGTGAAATATCCCCAACAGCATGAAATATTTAATGCATAAGTACAGTTACAACCCTTGACATTCATCTGAATTGATTTCTGTTAACAAGATTTATTTTTAACTAAAGGAATTTTTGCACAGCACTCCCAATTTTGTTGCTATTTTTTATTTTACATGTTTTAGCATTCGCTCTCATTCAAAGAGAACCTGTGGCTTCTTCTCTAACAGCAGGAACAAGAGGGTCCTGCTCACGAGAGCTTACAATCTAAAAGGAATGGGCAAGTGATACAAGAGTAGTAACTGTAGAGAGAGATGATATCATGGCAACTGAGAACATCAGACGCAAGAAGCACCAAGGAAACAATAAATGTATGTCTAGTCAATGTATTTATTTTTTGCTTTGGATAAGAACACATGTTTTATTGCTGTCTGTGTCCCTACTGTATAAATTCACATTCTATTTGTCCTGGTGACCATTGTCACTGAGATCTATGTGAAGTGCAATATTGCACATTTGTAATCAGAACAAGAGGAGAGGGCTACTCTTCCAATGGGGACACCTGTTATAATGACAACTGTCTTATGCCGCGTACACACGGTCGGAGAATCCATCGGAATGCGTCTTATTGGACCGTGTCGTCAGATAATCCGACTGTGTGGTATGCATCAGACTGATTCCGTCCGAATCTCCGTTGGACCCAATTTTCCAACATGTTGGAAATATTTCCTGACCAACTGGGCCGGTCGGACGTAATCCGATCATGTGTAGAGAATTTTGATCGGACCAAGTGCCACGCATGCTCAGATCAAATTCCTACATCAAAGCTATTGGCTACTAGCCTGAATGTAGTCCCATCGTAACGAAATTACGTCATCACGTTCTGAAAGATCGGATTTTTCGACAACTTAGCCCTTGTACACACGGTCGGAGAATCTGTCGGAATGAGTCTTATTGGACCATGTCGTCAGATAATCCGATTGTGTGTGGTATGCATCGGACTGATTCCGTTCGAATCTCCGTCAGACCCAATTTTCCAACATGTTGGAAATATTTCCCAACCAACTGGGCCGGACGGACCTAATCCGATCATGTGTAGAGCATTTTCATCGGACCAAGTACCACGCATGCTCAGATCAAATTCCTACATCAGAGCTATTGGCTACTAGCCTGAATGTAGTCCCATCGTAACGAAATTACGTCACCGCGTTCTTGGCAACCGCTAAATCAGACAACTTGGTCCGACCGTGTGTATGCAACAGTTTTGGACACAATCCGTCGGACTAAATCCGACAGACAAAATCTGACGGATTTGGTTGCCAAAATCTCCGACCGTGTGTACGTGGGCTTAGTCCGACCGTGTGTATGCAACAGTTTCGGACACAATCTGTCAGACTAAATCTGACGGACAAAATCTGACGGATTTGGTTGGCAGAATCTCCGACCGTGTGTACAGGGGCTTAGAGGGGAATTCTCACTTTGAAGAGATTTCCTCTCACTTTCTGTTGTTGCCACAGGATGCGAAGGGAAATCGATCTAATGGACACAGAGAGCAAAAACATAAACTGACAAGTGTTTCAACCCTTCCCAATTTTATTAAAAAAGAAAGAAAAAGGTTTTGGCTATAATACTTCTTGTAACACCTGTAAACCCTTGCTGAGAAAATGTCATGGCCAAACTCTCCAATTAAAAACACTAGTTGCCTGGCTTCTAAGTTGTTCTAAAGACTTCAATATTTTAGTTAGGTCTTGTTCACATTTGACTACATTTCTAACGCTTCACAAACATTCCTATAGCATTAGTAAGGGCATTAGATTTGCATTAATGAGCTTTAATATGGGCGTTAGACTGGTGTTTTACAAGCGTAGCACCCTCTACCATAGGTATGTGCTAGAGTGAGGATTTTTGGCAGATTCTGTCAGTACAAGTAAATTTAGGCAGGCCTATGCTGCAAGCTAGGCCTGTTTGTTTTGATCTGGGGGAAGGGAGTGGTTAGTATAGCAGTGGGTGTGACCACCTGTATTTTAGTTCTGAGGTGCCTCCCCTGCTTCCAGGAAGAATGTTCTGGAAGAGGGGCAGGGCCTAGAACTGGAGTGGCAGGCAGCTCATGTGAGGAGCCCTGACCAATCCCCAACTGGAATTGGCAAGGGGCAGGCCTCCCATATAAGCTGAAGTAACAGGCCACTGGGAGGAGTTATCAGCCGGGAGAAGTGGAGAACAGAGTACTAGACAGCAGCCGGAGGGTACCCCAATCTGAGGGGGGTGCGCAGATCGTGGGAGGAGGCGTGGGATAGCTGTGAGGGAGCATCACCCTTACACAGTCATGGTGAAGTCCTCATCCTTACACGGTAATTGTTGAGGAATTCCTGGAGCAGATTGGCAGTAGAAGCTGTCGGAACGTACATTAAGTTTTCCATGGACTTGGGGCAGAGAAAGATCAGTGAGTGTATCTCCGGGGAGAGGTACTGTAGACCTCTGGTCTAGTAGCAGCAATTAATTAGAATCAGCGTTAGAGACTATTCAGAGTGGGGTCTTTTGCATATAGAAGAGGATGTGACAGGAAACTTAATTTGCTACAGAATAAGTTTGTCCAGGAGGGAAGGATTCCTGGAAGCAATAGTCTGCAGGAGTTACGCAGAGGAGGAGCAAAAAATCTGCATGGAGATGCAGGGAAGAGACTGTAGATGTCTATACATGTGGATTATTTCTTCAAGGTTCAAACAAAGTTCTAATTGATAAATATGATGGCAAAGTAATTTTATCTATGGGCATCCCATATACCCCTTTACCCCAACCAAGTTATATCCCCCTAATAAACAAAAACAAAACAAAGAAAATGACTGTTCATTGTCTCAGAGGTGATATATGGAGGTCTGGCAGCAAGGTGATATGGTGGATGTTAGTAATTAGTGGCAACACACCGCTACACAAGCATTAATGACAAGTTAAAAATGCTCCCCAAATGCCCTATGCGCAGTTTTGAAGCTTTTGATGAGCGTTATGGCGTTTAAAAACCACTTCACAGATGCCTATTTTTAAATGGGAATTAATATTACAGGAAATAAACTCATTTTAACACCCAGCAACAGCACCACAACCATGCCACAAAGCATAGCATGGAATGGGAGGTGTTGAAAGGCTTCAAACACCTCCTGACTCAACACAAGGCTTCAATTTTAAAGTGAAGCTGACGCTTCATATTTTGATAACGTTAACAGCACTGTGTGCTGTCCATTGTATAATTTGCATAGGCATTTGAGGAGCGTTTTTAACTCCCCTCAAGGGCCTGCTTTTAATGTCAGTGTTAAAGTGGTTGTAAACCCTTACAAACCACTTTGATCTACAGGTAAGCCTAGATTAAGGCTTACCTGTAAGTCCAAGAAATATCTCCTAAACCTACACGGTTTAGGAGATATTTGCCAAAAGACAGGCATCGCTGTCTACGGCACTGAGCGCACCGCTGTTAACGGCGATATGCCGCGAGTGGCGGCTCCCGTGCACATGCGCGGGAGTGATGTCATCGCAGCTCCGTCGAATGACAGCGGTGGAGCAGCGAGACCCACCAAGAAGATGGACGCTCCGGACTACAGGGGACATCGGTGACTTCGCTGGCTCCTGTGTCAGGTAAGTGACACGTAATGGGTTCCTATGCGATGCATAGTAGTACATTATGCTTTACCTTTGCAGGGAATGAAAGCGGAGGTAAACCCATCAGGGTTTACTTCCTCTTTAAAATGAATATAAAGGGTTTTTTTTTTGTTTTGTTTTTTGTAAATGACAAACATGTATTATATTTACCTGCTCTGTGCATTGTGTAAAAAGACTGTCCCCAATCCATCTCCTGATAAGACAGAGCCTTAGGAGTCACTCTGCACATGCTCAGTTTGGTGTGTTTTGCTGGAGATTTTTTTTCTTTTTTTGGGAGGGTGCATGTGATCAGCAGAGGGCCAATCAGCACTGTCCAGACAAAGGGTCAGGGGTCCTGCAGCCTCAAAGGACAGTTAGAGTAGAATAAAAACTCCTCCTACAAGCTTTAACCAGACACTGATAGAAGGCATATACTGTACTGCTGATGAAAAAGGGTATTTTGCAGTTAAAATGTACTATAATAATTGCATTTCTATGTTCTGTGTACTGTAGGAGACTAGATATCGTGAATGCAGGGTCCTGGGTTTAGTAACACTTTAACTTTACAATGCTGTTTCATATTTGTAGAATTTTAGGTGTAATTAACACACCCATTTTAAAATGACATGATTGAGACATACAGGGCCGATTCTAGGTTCACAGATTCCTGGGTGCAGAAATATTTCTTGCGTCCCCGCATGGGCGTGGTCATCTTACCAGCTCCTCCCCTTTACTAATGTTTCTATGGCACTGAGTCCCACTATCAGTTGCTGATCGCCACCACTACTGGTAAAAAAGTCAAAATAAAAATATCCCATTGCTTGTAGACGCTATAACTTTTGTGCAAACAAATCAATATACATTTATTGAACTTGTTGTCCTCTAGTAATTGGGGGTGTAGGGGTGTCATGTCCTCAGCTCTGAGGGGTTCATGCTGGGACTTGCAGTCCTTCACTTTTGGGAGGGTCACATCCCCCAAAAGGGACAGACTACAAGTCCCAGCATGAACAACTCAGAGCTGAGGACGTGACACCTGACAACTAGTGGAGGACAAGTCCCAATTAGTAGATTGGAGCCACTTCTGCTAGATGTGAGTGTCACTAGAGCTTCAACACTGCCCCCTCTGCCTCAGCTTGCAGCGCCTGGGCGCAGTGCGCCCTGTGCGCCCACCAGAATCGGCCCTGGAGACATACACTGAAAAGCATCTGCCCATGACTAATACTGACTGCAGCTTCAGTCCTTTTTTGACATTACAGTGCTCATTTTTATTTTTTGCCTAAAAAGTCCATAGTGTGTGCAAAGTCCTAATTAGCAAACATTTCCCCTTAATAGGATTTATTCACAAAGGTGCAACGTGAAGTTTACACAGAAGTGCTTTTTTGGTATAGTATTGTAGCAAGGTCCCAGGCCTCCTTAGGTCTAATGAGAACCTCCAAGGCCAGAGATAGCTGACATCCTGTATATGGTGGGTTGTGAGGCATGGTGAGTCCAAGGTAATTAAAGTTATCGGCCGCCAGACAATTCTTGATTGCAAAAAATAGTTTATTTCTCTTAACAAATTTTTTGGGGGAGAGAGGGTTAGGGCCAGGACACCCTTAGGTAGTTGCAAGATTAATTGGCAGACTCCGAGACTTTAATAGGAGGACAACCATGCAGGGAAAGGCATCCAGCAAGACTCCACATCTGCATGTACAGGAATGCTGTCTCCTATGGCAACAGTCTTCAACAGTTCCTAACACAAGATGTAACAGTCCTTCGCTTCCACTACAATCACTTCCTGTAGTTCTTCAGCCCACTGAGCTCCCAGTCTCTCACTAGACTAGATGATTCACTGACACTGAATCCCCTGAGCTCCTCCAATCTTCACGGGGGTATCTTCCTCAAGTGTCATCCCCACTTCTCTGCTGGGTCCCTAGCTTGGCACTCAAGATACCGCTCAAGCTTCAATCCACTGGCCTGCTCGGTCCCTGGCTTGACACACACAGAGCTGCTCTGCAAGCGTCACCTTCACTGGCTGGTTCCCTGGCTTGATACCCACTGAAGTCTCCCAATTCTTCACCGTCCCCGGTTGTCTGAGAATGCTACTCTGGTACTTGCTTTAGTTACTCACTGTGGTCCCTGGTAATGAGGCAGTTGGTCCTTTAGTGGCGTCAACTTCCCCTCTACCTCTGACCATGACAGGTTCTCCAGCCGGCAGAACCATCACTTTTGGTTGGACTGCAAGCCACAGTCCCAACCCTGCACTGCTCTCTTGCTTCTGGCTACGCCCTCAGACAGACTAGCAGCCAGATGTGCCCAGGATAGGCCCAATCTCTGGCCTAGCAGCTCGAGCAATACAACACACGTCCACCCAGACAGCCGTCCAGGTGGCACAGAACACCGATCACCTGACCACCTGAATATATAGGTTCTCCCAGCAGGCCAAGGGATTCAATTGAAAAGCTACCCCATATACCCATGACCTGACCTTGCAGTGCCCACCTCATATCTAATGTCACCTAGCGGCAAAAGAGAGAAGTGCAGCCATTATAGCGAGTGAAATCAATTGATCCTCAACAATTAGCCAAGGTAGCTATACCTGGCAGGTAAATTTAGGAACAACCCTGCCTAAACACCAGGCTGCTACATTATAATCCAGAAATAGGAGGTTATTTAGTAAATCAATGTCCAATCCATGGAAATAGGTTGATAAGAACTTCAGTTTATCTATAAGCAGACTAAAGTTGGCTATACAATATTAGATTTTGATGACTTTATGAATGTTGCACAAAAGTACTTCAAAATTGTGTTTGCTTTAACATTCAATTTTGGAATGAATATAAATTTCACATATAAGAACCACATATGCTGTTAGAAATTAATTAGTTCAAGAAAATGTTTCCATCCTACCCCTTTGGAATTTGGCTCAGTATTCCAGTAACCCGCCGAGAGGCTGAGCCAGCTGCTGGTCCTTTAATGTCGGGATCTTTCCTGAGCCTAGACTGGCTGAGTAAAATGAAAAATGAAAAATAAAATGTCTATTAGTGTATAGCCAGCTTTAATATATAGCTGCTACCTTGTTCACATCATACTAAATTTATACCTGAGTGTTTGCTTAGTTCCAAAGTAAGGACAATTCATGTGTGCAACAAGTGTCCTCAATTCATGAGAAGGCTGGGTGTGCAGTAAGTGGACATTTCAGCTAAAAGCTACCTACTGTGCATACTGTAATAGTGGAGACCATCAACATGTACCATCTTAGGTGCTTAGATAGAGATGGATTTTTAGAATGGAGAGCATAAAGCTGTAAAATAGCTGCCAAGCAACACCAATAATTTGTGGCAATTAAAAAAAAAAAAAAAAATAGCAACATCTTAACATCGTTCTATGTACTTTTTGTCACCCACATCTATAGTTCAGCAATTTTTGGGGATTGGCAGCTACTGAGTACGCTGATGTTTCCTACTTATTATGCAATGCTTCTATTGCTTGTATTGTAATCTCTATCAAGTCAAGAATGCTCTGTAATTCTGAACTCCAAATGAACTGCTGAATACACAGAAGATATACATATCTGTGAACTCATTTACTTTCCAAATGATTCGTAATGCTGTTTAGCCAATTTCTGATACACATATCTCTACAACAGCGCATGGCCAGCAAACATGACTAGCAAGGGGATGACACTTTCTGTACTGTCAGCTGTCCAGCCTTTTAGGCTGGGTTCACACCGCAACATGGAGCAGATCACAGCAGGGGTCTGGTGTGTCCATGTTCACCATTTCAGGTCCGATTTCAGCCGAAATTTTGGCTGAATTCAGACCCTGTGGAATTCAAACCAAAACCGCTCCAGTGATGTGGGAACCGGCTTCATAGAGAGCCGGTCACGATTTTCTGACATGCAAATTGGATGCTGTGAAACCTGCATCCAATTCGCTGTAGTGTAAACCCAACCTTAACCTGTGTGGCATTTCAATTGAGGTTATGAAGAAAAAATGCATAAGCAGAGGTTACCTTCAGTGACATCTGTGTGACAGAAAAATCAATAGGCATTTGAGGACATCTCAATTTCTCCTGAAAAATTAGAACTTGATCCCATCCCCAACCCTAATCCCAGGCCTCTCTAGTGGTCCTTTGACATGAGTTTGAAAGGGGCAGTGAAAAAGCTCAACAATACAAACAAAAATCATATGCTATAATAAAGAAAAAATAACTATACAGCATATACAGTATCTCGCAAAAGTGAGTATACCCCTCACATTTTTGTAAATATTTTATTGTATCTTTTCATGTGACAACACTGAAGAATGACACTTTTTGCTACAATGTAAAGTAGCGAGCATACAGCTTGTATAACAGTGTAAATTTCCAGTCCCCTCAAAATAACTCAACAAACAGCCATTAATGTCTAAACTGCTGGCAACAAAATTGAGTACACCCCTAAGTAAAAATGTCCAAATGTAACTGAGGTCCTCCAGCCCCCATAATTTCTTTGTTGCCCTTCTCTGGACTCTCTCCAGTGCAAGGCCATCCTTTCCGAGGATTGGTGGACAGATCTGGATGGCATACTCAGGATGTGGCTGAACCAGAGTTTTGTAAACTGGTAAATGTATAGTCTTATCTCTTGAGTAAATCCTCTTTTTAAATGCATGCTAATATTCTGCTGGCCTTGCTTTCTGCGTCTTTACATTGCATGCTATTGCTGTGAACGACTAGGACCCCCATATCCTTTTCCATCCTTACTCCCCCCCTACGATCCCCCCCCCCCCCCCCCCAGCATGTAACTTGCATGCATATTTTTAACTCCTAAGAGTTTACTTTACATTTTCTTACATTGAACCTCACCTGCCATATAGCTGCCCACCCCTCTATTTTAACTAGGTCTTCTTGCAAAGTACCTATATCCTGTTGTGAATTTATTGCCCTGCCTAGCTTTATTTCATCAGCAACAGCACTGAGACTGAACTATTTATTCCAACCTCTATAGCATTTATCAACAAGTTAAACAGGATAGGTCCCAGGAGAGCTCTGAGCACATCACTCACAACGCCAAAAGACCTTCATTTGTAAGTATGGGGTACTGTACCAAATTCCTTGATGTAAGCAAAATAAACTACATCCACAGGCCTCCCTTTATCCAAATTACAGCTTATTACTTGATCTCATCCCCAACCATATTCCCAAGCCTCTCTAGTGGTCCTTTGACATGAGTCTGAAAGGGGCAGTGCAAAAGATCAACAAACAAAAATCATATGATATAATAAAGAAAAAATAACTATACAGTATATATAAAAAAAAAAAATAACTATGAGAGGTGATATGGATGCTTGATCACAGAGCTCCATTCTGTTTGGAGCTGTTGTGGCGGATACACATTCCCCTCTTGACAGCAATCGGCACCGGAATGGGCAGGCAACCCAGGGGCACAAGCCTAGACTAATTGGGCACACACACCGGACTCCTTTTGCCTTGTTAGCGCTGTGGTGAGGAGCGGCAGGGACATCTAAAATGGCGGCGGAACGGCTGCCTCACAAAGCTCCCTTCACAAGCACAGCTGCTTCTTCTCCCTGGTGGGCAGCTCTACATGAAGAGGTATGTGGGGAGAATCAGATGCCTGCACAGATTATAAGCCCAACATCTCCAGCTTCCACAATGTCCCTCATTCAGCAGACCCTGGAAGATATGAACATGTCTCCCTCAGTCTCACTCCCTCAGAGGACTGGATCGCAGCAACATAATATGGGCCATTTTACCTCACAGCCCCATGATATCTCTATGCTCTTCTCCAAATTTTTAGAAATGCTTGATAAGGGACTTGCTCAAACTGCTGCTAAGATCACCACTGACATTACCTCAGATATAAAATCAGACCTTCATCCCCTGGGCTCCCGCATAGAGCATATTGAAAATAAAATGGATGCCACAATCGATCCTGTCAACCAAAACACTGATCGATTCCAGGAATTACATGACCAATTGGAGGGGGCTATGGCCAAATTGATGACCTTGAAAATAGGTCCAGGAGGTTGAACTTTAGGATCAGGGGCCTTCCCGAATTGTTCAATGACATTCCAGATGCAGTACACTCTTTAATCAAGACTCTCATACCTGACATCAGAGCCCACAAATTAGAACTAGACCGGGCCCATAGAGCCCTTGGTCCACCTCGCTCAGACGGTCTACCTCGTGACATCGTGCTGAAGCCCCATTACTACAATATTAAAGAAGAGGTCATCCCCCCCTTTTTTTTTTTTTCTCCTTCCTTCCTCCCCCTCGCCCCCACCATACTCATTCAAAAATGGATGTAACCGATAAAACCAGCTGGACTGGTTACGTAAAGGCTTCTATAAGGCATGAAACACATGCGACACACATAATCCTGGACCGAACCCTAGACGGATGTCTATAAATAAAAACTTCCGCAACCAATCTAAAGCTATACACAGTACTCTCATCTGATTCAGCAGCTAATTCGAAAACCCGTCAACCTAAGAACAAATACAGATAATCACTCACTGCGACAGATTGTACCACATTGTGCACCCAATTGCTACTCCTGGTCGTACAAGATAATTCCTTCACAGGTTTACACGCACACGTGTTGTATGTTCTTTATAGTTGATACTGTCACGGATACTATGGAGCTTGTAAAACATGTTTACATTCCTATTATGATGTCATTGTACATTTACTGTTATATCCTGTGATCTGTAAATTTGTCCCTACTTATATTCAATAAAACTTTTATGGAAAAAAAAAAAAAAAAAAGAAGAGGTCATGCAGAAAGCTTGCACTACTCCAAACCTGCAATTTCTGGGTCATACAGTGCAAATCTTTACTGATATTTCCCCCTTCACTATACAAAGACGGCGAACACTAAAACCTCTGCTAGCTGTCCTTCAACAGAAGAATACTAAATACTGGTGGCTGTTTCCCCTGAGGCTAAAATTAGAATTTAATGGCAACCCATTCAGATTTCCCACCCTAGCTGAAGGAGAACTCTTGCTAACGAAACCTGGACTCCTGTCTACTGACCCTGCCTCACCAATGCAAGCATCATCCTCCGGCCTGACGAAACGTTCTCTCCCATCTAGCCCTCTCACCTCTATGTGGCACACACCCAGGCACAAGAAATCCAAAGACGGAAAAGCTGCGTGAACTGAACATCCACCTCTTTTCTCCTCTCTCATCCCCTATTTAGGTCATGGGAACATCTGGCCTTTTAGGCACTTATGCCCACCGCACTTTTTGTCTGGACCACTACTCTGACACTCACATCTGCTCAGTGGTTCGAATCTTTTTTGCAGAATTTGGAACACTCAGTATAGCTACTCTCTGCTGTTGAATTTTATCTTATATGAATTGATTGGGGGAGTGCCCTGTTATTTACTGGGTTTATGTACTTCATGTTCAGAAGTTATGAGTGGGAAATGTCGCACTCTCCCTGCATTGCTAGGAATCTGGACGCACGGAGAATATTTGTTTATTTATATTTTTATTTCCCTATGCCATGTGGATGGAACCTTTTTATGGCAGCTATAATTTTTTGTTTACCACCATTAGTTTCTAAGCATAGCTCTGGCCATTGCTCTACGTTCCCCAACTTCCCCTGAGTTGCCAACTTTCCCGTCCCATGGGTTTTTGTCTTTCTTGTTATAAGTTATAGATAGCATAACATGTTTGGATACAAGACATTCCCTATCTGTCTGCAATTTTTGGGGGGCACCGTGCTCGGAGCGGCACCTATGCCCCTCCTCCTAAACTCGGAGCTGGATTGTTTTTTTTTCCTGCTCCTGGTTGTGATTTCCCCCACTAGTTGGGGGTTCCATTTTTGTGTATTGGGATATGGGCAGCACTCTTCTCCCATGTCCTTGGATCCTCATCTGTTCTCTCACTACTCGTCTTCTATCTTCTCTTTTATTCTCTACTAAATTTTCATCTTTTTCAGAGACGAGTGTGGACTCCCTTGCCCACACGACCCGGGGTTGTCATTTATTGAACTTCAGATCGGCTCTTGATCAACGCTTGCCCACCAGATGGAAGGTAGGTGGTTGGGGGTTGCCGGCATCTTGTCCTACACTGCTCCGTGGCCGATCACACCACTTAGGCACAAGCCCTACGCTTTGCATCACAAAACATACAGGGGATTAACTCTCCCATTAAGCATCAAAAGGTCTTTCAGTACTTTCATGACCAAAAAGTTGACATATTATTTCTTCAGGAAACACATTTCCCAAAAACCTATACCCCGTATTTTATACATGTCAAATTCACTATGCTCTTCCTTGCTAATTCTGACAAGAAAACTAAAGGAGTGGGCATTTTCTTTTCCCGCAAAACCTGATTTTCATTAATATCAGAATTTAAGGACCCTGATAGCAGGTTCATACTAGTGAAAAAGCTCATAGACGATCAGCTTTATTCTCTGATCTCATACTATGCACCTAACCATGGTCAATCTAAGTTTTTCCAATCTCTTATTTACACCCTAGCTCCAATGCTAGAAGGCCTAGTCCTTTATGCAGGGGATTCAAAAACCGTGTTTGATGCAGGAAATGATAGGTCCCGTCCCCCGGCAAAGGATGGTGTGCGTCCCACTAGACAGAGTCTCTATGTAGCTAGACAGATCTTCCAACAGGGTCTGGTGGACGCCTGGAGGGAAATGAATCCTGGGAATCGGGACTATACACATTATTCCAGTCCCCACAATACATTTGCCAGAATAGATCACTTTTTCATTTTGCAAAAACATACCCCACTAGTTCAAAAGGTAATCATTAAGGACTCTGTCGGGTCGGACCACTCTTTTCTCTGATACACAAACCGATATCTCAGCGTCATGGGTTCCATTGGAGATTAAACACGTCTCTCCTTAGCAATCCCTCTCATGTTAGTGAGATAGACAAAGATATCTGGGAATATTTCGTGCTCAATGACATTGATAATATTTCTCCCACTACATTATGGGCAGAACATAAAAACTATATACGCGGTAAACTGATCCAAATGTCTCCAGATTAAACAAAGCCCGCAAACTGGACATTAACAGACTGGAAAGGGATTTCTTGCAATTAAGTAAACAACATAAACGCAAACCCCACTTCAGGAACAGCAGCTAGGCCTGAAACAGGCCGCACAGCCCTTAATTTGTCCCTCACTACAGTAGCTGAGAAAAGTTTGCGCTGGGAGGGGGGAAAGTTTTATTATCAAAAAGATAAACTAGGAGCCATGCTGGCATGCAGGATCACTCCTAAGATAAGGTCACGCACTTTGCCTAAAATACACATAAGCAATGACATTAAATAGGAGTGTGTATCTATCACAGGGTGGTATCTGCGGATACACTCAAGAGTCAAAAAACCAATTGCCACGTCCTAATCATAACTTAAGTTAAAAAATGTTATAAGGGAAAAGGGAGAAGGGGAAAAAAGAAAAAAACCTTCACACAAAAGACCTCAAGGAAAATTTAGATGTTTAATTTTGCCTAAAAAGTCCAATAGAACCAACACTTTTCCTTGAGGTCTTTTGTGTGAAGGTTTTTTCTTTTTTCCCCTTCTCCCTTTTCCCTTATAACATTTTTTAATTAAAACACATAAGCAATGGTTCTCTTTCGCAAAATCCCCAAAAAATTATGGCAGCTTTTCACGATTTCTACTGCTTCTTATACAGTAAACAAGGGACTGAACCCTCACCTAGCCTCATTTATTCTTATCTCAGTTCACTGAATATACCCAGGATCCAAGAACACCATAGGGACAGATTGGAGGACCCTGTTTTGGCTGAGGAAGTTTCCCAGGTCATTTTGAACCTTAAAACTGACTCTGCCCCCGGACCGGACGGATTTTCAACTCCGTACTACAAACATTTTGCCTCAATATTATCTCCCTATTTGGCCCGTTTCTTCAACCAACTTCGAGCTGGTACACTACTAGACAGAACGCTAAATTCAGCCTTCATAACGGTAATACCTAAAGCGGGAAAGGATACTAGCTGCACCGCTAACTATCATCCTATCTCATTAATAAACAATGACCTAAAAATATTAACGAAAATCCTAGCCAATAGAATTTCTACCTTTATTAGCCTTTATATTCATAAAGATCAGGTGGGCTTCATTCCTGGGAGGCAGGGGGCTGATCAAATCAGAAGAGCTATAGACATTGTTTTGCTACTGAGATCTGGCTGGGATAAGGGCCCCCCACAGCAGGGTTTTGTGCTTTCACTAGATTTCATGAAAGCATTTGACTCTGTTTCCTGGGCCTTTTTGTTTCCGATCTTGGAAAAATTGGGTTTTGGTCAATAATTTATGAATATTATAAGTGCACTCTATTCCACTCCAGTAGCACAAATTAAAATGCAGGGTTACTATTCACATTCTTTCCCGATTTTAAATGGTACAAGACAAGGTTGCCCTCCGTCTCCGTGGATTTTTGCCATGGTCATCGAGACTCTAGCTATCGCCATCTGGGACAATCCTGACATTCATGGAGTACGATGGGGTCCGCAGACCCATAAATGTGCTCTTTTTGCCGATGATGTGTTGCTTTTCCTCACATCACCACTCACTTCCTCACCAAATCAATGCAGGGTTCTCGATGACTTTGGCAGGGTCTCTGGCTTAGGGTCAACTACTCTAAATCCCTGGCACTGAACATCACTTTAGCAACATCCTTGGTAGCCCAGCTTAAAGACAATTTCCAGTTTGGGTGGGGCGAGTCCATGATACCCTATTTAGGGGTCAACCTTACAGCATCAATAGACAATCTATACCATGCTAATTTTCCCCCACTGTATCGCAAACTTGGAGAAGACTTATCCCAATGGGATAGGCTAGGGCTATCTTGGGTAGGCAGAATAAAGTCTATAAAAATTACCCTACTCCCTCGTATCCTTTATCTTTTCAGATCACTACCCATACACATACCCAGGGATCACCTCCGGAAATTTCAATCTAAAATCGTTAAATTTATATGGGGAACGAAGGGGTATAGAATCGCTAAGGGAAAGCTATATAGTAGTAGAGATCAGGGAGGTCTGGGCTTACCTAACCTTATTTTGTATCACCAGGCGGCACAACTCTCACAACTATCCAATATTTACTCCAAACTTGCTCACCCGGACTGGATTCACATGGAACGACAAGCTATCCCCCAGTATACTTTAGATTATGTCCTTTGGTTAGCACCTAAATCGAGACCTGCTGCTATCATGGTCCCTACACTTTCCCACTCCCTTGCATTATGGGATTCTCTCAAAGCAAATTCTCAATTGGTATCAACCTGGCATCCTCTGTCTCACATCTTCTGGAATCCTCTATTTCCTCCTGGCATGGACATAAAAGCATTTCAGTGGTGGTTAGATAAAGGGCTTTATAGAATAGGGCAATTTGCAAATCCTTCGGGACCCCTCACCATGACCCATTGCATTAACAAATTCGACATGCCCAGCATGGAAAGATTTAGATACCGACAAATAGCTAATTTTATCCAGTCCCTTCGGTCCCCTAGTCTCCACTCACTTTTTCAAACATGGAATATGAAAGGTGGTGTGGTCAAGCTATGGAGTGGGGGGGGGGGGGGGCGGGATTACGGTGATTTACTGATCACTTACTAACAATGCGACCAAATCGCCTTATATGCATGCCTGGGAAGCTGATCTACACGTGGAGTGTTGAAGAATGGCATAAAACATCTACTGTTGCTTATAAGGGCATTCTAAACATAGCACTAATTGAGGCCAACCTGAAAGTCCTAATGAGGTGGTACCTGGTTCCCCTAAAACTCTCCAAAATTTACCCAACTGCTTCTCCCTTATGTTTTCGCAATTGCGGGCATATTGGGTCTATGCTCCACATCTGGTGGAACTGTCCCAAGATCAGGGGATTGTAGAATAGGATATTTAATATGATTAGAAAAACTACACATTTACCAATCCAAACATCCCCTCAATTAACTCTTCTAAACTTTCCTTGCCCAAAAATTGCAAAATCAACCCGACTACCTATGTTCATTTTCCTTGGTACCAAGCTCACAATTGCAAGGGCTTGGAAAAGACCTACTGTATCCTTTCTCTTGGTCAAAAGAAAGATCTCGTGGATCATGGCCCAGGAGAAAACGGTTAGCATCTTTCTGGATACCACCACTAAACACGATGTTATCTGGGATCCCTGGATTAAACATATGTCTCTACCGTTCACTGCTTCTCCATTATCGAGCTCTCGGTAGATGAGCAAGTTCCGCACTGTCTTTCTCTGTCTCAACTTTTCCTTCTCCACTCTCTCTTTTCTATCCTTTCTCTTCCCTCTAATTTTTCTTCTGTTATTATTAAACAGGTATTGTTGTATTAATACCACTAGGTTACTTTAGACCTCCTCAATTTACTCACGGGAGAGAGGCTACTTTGGCTCGTTTCAATAACTAATTTGTTGTGGACTGGACCTCTACAATTTCATCTATTTTTGGGGCTTCAATAGGTTTTTCTAAATGTATTATTTGTTAACCCTCTTAACAGTCTCAAAACGAAACACTTCATTGTCACTGCACAATCTACTCTCTCTTGTCACTCGGTGATACATCATTTCTGTTATACTATATGACGAAATTATGGGTGTTCGGTTTTGGTGGGGGGGAGGCTCTCCTTCCCAGCACAGCGAGATCCCTTAAGGGGTGCTGGTGTGGGGGGGCGGCCCTGCTTTCTGAAATCAACCCTACTGGTTATAAAATACATTAAGCAATTTTCATGTCTCTGTCTTTATAGTTATATAAGCTATAAATGGTATTATTTTGGTCATTATTAAGCTATGGTAATACCTGTATGTTTCTCTTTTGTTGAATTACTTTCTTGATTTATCAATAAAAAACTATTGAAAGTAAAAAAAAAATAACTATACAGCATATACAGTATCTCACAAAAGTGAGTATACCCCCTCACATTTTTGTAAATATTTTATTATATCTTTTCATAAGACAACCCTGAAGAAATCACACTTTTTGCTACAATGTAAAGTAGTGACCGTACAGCTTGTATAACAGTGTAAATTTCCGGTCCCCTCAAAATAACTCAACAAACAGCAATTAAATTGCAGCTCATCTCCTCATAAAATGTTAAAAAGGTTGGTCAGGCAAGGGTTCTCCATAAATCCATGTTGTGTGCTTCTAATGATACTATTCTACAGCAAATTCTTAGTTATGGTCCCTTACCTTTCCTTTCAATACTTTACTTACTATTGATGTTAGGCTGACTGGTCTGTAGTTTCCAGATATATATCTCGGACATTTTTTTATATTGTTTCCACATTTGCTTTTCACTGATCTGCTGGTGCCATTCCAGCCAGTGAGTTACAAAAATAGAAATAATAGTCTGGCTATAACATGGCCAAGTTCTTTTAGAACTTATATCTAAACTGCACCTCTTAAGTAGGCATCCCTTGGTACCCGATAAAAGCAACCCCCCCCCCCCCCCCCTCTACTACTAGACTCTACATGTAAAGCAGATATATGATCTTCAACACCAATACCGTACCATACTATACTGTATAATAGTGATGAGGGAGCTGCTGAAACTCTCTACATTCATCCCCCAGACAGCAGCCATGACTCATATGCTCATTATTCTTATTGTCTAGATTGCCAGAGAAGTGCTTTTGCAGACTGAGGACTCAATGGCTAACATTTTGTTTTACTATATTTACACATACAGTATTTTTCAGGATAGTCATGCAAATTTATATTTCGTTTGGCTGATTCTGGATATATTTTAAATTGAGCTTTAAAAAATGTATTTGAAATCAATACAAAACACTTACTTCCCTAACATCTACCCAATAAACTATGTGAACTTCTTAAAACTGAATTACAGGCAAAGTAACAACCGTTCCTTACAGTGGGGTTGCGTTTTCACTACAAGGGTTAAATGTTCATTAAATTCTGTGGGGACATGGAAAAGCCACTTTACGTACCTGATTCTCTGCTCCTGCAGGCTCCTCCATGTTGCTGGGAAAGCGCTGTCTGCTGAGGATGCAGAGGATCGGCTAAGTAAAAAAAAATTTCCCATCCCCTACTAGGGATGAGCTCAGTGTTCGACTCGAATGCATGTTCGACTTGAACATCGGCCGTTAGTCTGTTCGGTGAATTCAGAACTTTGTGGACAGTTCGCACCAAATTCGTGTGGCACGAATGGCCCACAATGCACTACGCCATCACAGGACATTGCTGGCTCATGATTGGCCAAGCATGCACTGTGACCCCGCATGCTTGGCCAATCACAGCACCGGCAGTGACAAGAGCCATAATTGGCCACAGGCAGGATGCCTGTGGCCAATTATAGCTCAGGGGGTTTAGTACACGCCCCACACTATATAAGGCCACCAGTGCCGCGGCCTTGTGTAGTGTGTTTCGGCGTGCAGGGAAAGAGCTAGATAGGCAGGGACAGTGTGTTCTTTTCTCAGTCATCTGCAGGAGTTAAAGTGGGTTTTGTGTGCCTCCAGCACAGTATACACCTGTATCTACCCTTTTATGCTGGTGTTCTCTAATACAGGCATCTGCAGGAGTTAGTGGGTTCTTGTGTGCCTACATCACAGCACAGTATAGACCTGTATCTATCCTTTATTGCTTGTGTTCTCTAATACAGGCATCTGCAGGAGTTAGTGGGTGTTGTGTGCCTCCAGCACAGCACAGTATACACCTGTATCTACCCTTTTTTGCTGGTGTTCCCTAATACAGGCATCTGCAGGAGTTAGTGGGCGTTGTGTGCCTCCAGCACAGTATACACCTGTATCTACCCTTTTATGCTGGTGTTCTCTAATACAGGCATCTGCAGGAGTTAGTGAGTGTTGTGTGCCTCCAGCACAGCACAGTATACACCTGTATCTACCCTTTATTGCTGGTGTTCTCTAATACAGGCATCTGCAGGAGTTAAAGTGGGTTTTGTGTGCCTCCAGCACAGTATACACCTGAAGATACCCCTTTAATATGGTAAATTCCAATGCCAACTAGATTTTTAAAGGTGCAGGTGCTAAGGTTGTCATCCTGATTCTGTCATCACAGCTTGTCACTAACCTGACAATATTTTAGAATTTACTTGCTATATGCTTGTTCCAGGTGAGTGACTCACTAGATAGTGATGTCAGGATCTGAATGACAAAACTAGATCATGCACCTTTCAAAAAAACAAGTAATGACAGTTCTCGTTTTTCCATCCTTGCAGGTTCACTTTAAAAATAGTTTGATTTCACAAGTTTGAGAGTACAGAAACTAGGGCAAATTGGGTTTCTTTATTAGATTTGTTTTGTAGACTCCTGTGTTTCTAAGATATTACATTTTAGAAGGAGCAGATTTCAAGCTGTAAATTAAGTCAGTGAGTTGCAGCTGTTTCAGAGTAAAAACGTATATAGAATCTCAGTTACCGGATTCATCAATGAACCAAATCACAGTCCAGCCACAGTAATTAAACTTTCTGGCATGGCTGGCTTTCTGAAAACCACAGGTTCTGCAGTCGGGGGGGGGGGGGGGGGGGGCTTGTGCCTTCATTTCATTATTGTAAGTTAAAAACAGCATTCTCTTCTAAATATATATATATAAAAAAAAAAAGTAAATTACATCCTGGCTAGAATATTCTGATTATACGTGATGTATGCAATACTGCCACAAAGATGAGCTTTGGCAGCTGAAACCCAGCCAAAACTCCAACCAAGACATCTTCAGCCTAGGGGGATACTTTTTGCCTTGGGCATGAAGCAAAGCATTGCAACTGGGGCATGTGAACATCCTTGTATGCTGCCTTTGCAACTTTGGGGGGAGGGGGAGCCGTAGAAACGTGTCTCAACCGTGTATTCAATCTTATAATGTTTGATTTTGCCCCATTCACACAGAATAAGTTTACATGCAGTTTTACAGAATGATTAGCTTCAATTTTTTTTAATACACCCCTTACTGTTGGTTTTTCTTAAAAAGCAGCCACAACATACGCCAGAGCTCTCCAAATCTCCAGCATAAGCTTTGCTTATTTCATATCTCAGTAGGGGTGTGCAATACCTCCACGATGAGACCACTGCTTTTCCCACAGAGAGCAGGGGTCCTACTCTGCAGCTTCTGTAAAGGAACAGTTTGTTCTACTCAAGCTGTGGTTGGCTTAGAAAGAAATTAATTGTAAGACATTTAATACATCTAAAATGCATTTAGCTGATTTCAACTGAAGGTTCACTTGGGCTTACCTACAGTAGAGTACAATACATAGGTAACTCAATGATCTGCCTGTAATTTTAATGACTGGAAAGTGCATAGTACCCATAATGTTTACCTTGTGTGTTACTGCACTTTGCACACAAAACAATTACGTGATCAGCCAAAGTTCATCATATATACTGTACATTCTTCGTTAGAAAACTCAAGCTGGTCTCTCTGTCTCCTCCGTACTTATCTTGTATATTTAGCAATGTTCTAATCAGTATCATCACTAGAGAGTACAGGCATACCCCACTTTTAAGTACACAATGGGGTTTATTTACTAAGCTTTAACCACTTGCTTACTGGGCACTTAAACCCCCCTCAGTCCCAGACCAATTTTCAGCTTTCAGCGCTGATGCACTTTGAGTGACAATTGCGCGGGCATACAACACTGTACCCAAATGAAATTTTTATCATTTTTTTCCCACAAATAGAGCTTTCTTTTGGTGGTATTTAGTTACAGCTCGGAGTTTTATTTTTTGCTAAACAAACAAAAAAAGATGCAAAAAAAAAAAAAAAAAAATCATGTTTTAATAGTTTGTTATAAAATTTTGCAAACGGGTCATTTTTCTCCTTCATTGAAGTGCGCTGATTAGGCGGCACTGATAGGCTGCATTGGTGGGCACTGATGGGCTGCATTGGTGGGCACTGATGGGCTGCATTGGTGGGCACTGATGGGCTGCACTGGTGGGCACTGATAGGCATAGTTAAGGCGGCACTAATAGGCACAGATAAGGCGGCACCGATGGGCACAGATAAGGCGGCACTGATGGGCAAAGATGGGCACAGATAAGATGGCACGGATGGGTGGCACGGATAAGTGGCACGGATGGGTGGCACGGATGGGCACTGATAGGTACCACAGATAGATGGGACTGATGGGCACTGATAGGTGGCACTGATAGGTGGCTCTGATAGGTGGCACTGCTGGGCACTGATGGGCGGCACTACTGGGCACTGATGGGCGGCACTGCTGGGCACTGATGGGCGGCACTGGGGTGCAGCACCTTTGAGGCAGATTGGGTGGCACTGTGGGGTGGCACTGTGGGTGGCACTGTGGGTGGCACTGTGGGTGGCACTGTGGGCACTATGGGCACTGACAGGGGGCACTGACGGGGGGCACTTACTTTTTCTTTTATTTTACTTCAGGATGGCACTGCGGGAGGCAGGTGGGCACAGGCAGGTGGCAGGTGGTCCCTTGTATTGATGGCCGTGATCGGGACTGATGTCCCGATCACGGCCGCCGGTGATCGGCTTTTTTTTTCTCTCCTCGCGCTGTCAGCGCGAGGAGGAATAATAGCCGATTACCGGCTCCGTTCTATCACATGATCAGCTGTCATTGGCTGACAGCTGATCACGTGATAAGGGGTCGGGATCGACCCCTTACACGGATCGGTGATCAGGCGAGTCTCACGGACTCGCCGATCACAGAGCGCGCCGCGCGCGCCCCTCAGGGGGCGCGCAGGCCGCTCGTAACCAGGACGACGTCAATAGACGTAGTCCTGAAAATGTAGGTCCGCGCTAATGCCGTCATTTGGCAATAGCGCGGATCTGAAGTGGTTAAAGTACAAAATCAGACTCACTTCTGCATAGAAAACAATGAGCTTCTAACCTCAGCTTGTTCAATTATGCTTTGGTAATAAAACCTGAAAGCTCATTGGTTTCTATGCAGAAGTGAGCCTGATTTGGCCCTTTTCAGCTTTAGTAAATAAACCCCATTGTGTACTTAAAAGTGGGGTATGCCTGTATTGTGTGTTCCCAACCTTCTGACCATTCCACTAGGGGAAATTAGATCTTGTATTTTCCCCTATATTTCTAATGCATTGGACATTCCATTAAGGTGACCTTCAAGCAGACTTTAACATTTAGTGCCTGCTCACAATAATCCTGACCTGAAACGAACATTGCAGAGCCAATGTTCTCAATTCAGCCCATTCAAAACACCAAAGCTGAAGACAAAGCAGGATCTGTTTTACTCCTTTCAAATTGTTCTCCATAATCTTTGTATTATTCTTGTATTATTCATCAACAAGAACTATCTGTATTGCTCTACAACAACCAACCAGAATCATATATAAAGATACCTTGTCACCCAACCATTCATTTCATTGTCAATCTTCGGACCTGGGAAGCAAGTGGAGGTCAGTGGAGTAGCAGTGTAGTAGTGGTGTCTATTTCAGTGATTTTCAGCTTCCAGGGGGATTGACCAGGTGTGGTATATACAATAAATAGTTGTATTGGTATAAGCAATGTAACTATGTAAAAAATAGCCATACCTGGAATTCTTCTTTAACATATTTTTAGCCATATTTTTCACCTGTAAAAGCCTCCCTTATGTAGGAATCCAAAATCTCCAAGACTGGTAATAAGCACAGTTACATGATCCAGAGTAAGGAATAATAAATATAGTATGATCCAATTTGCTTCAGCGGGGGAAAAATATTATTTTCTGATCCCTCAAGAGGCAATCAAATAATCCCTGGATCAACGTTACCTATAAATATTAGTATCCAGTTATATTATGTTCATTTAGGAAAGAATCCAGGCTTTTTTTAAACAATCTACTGAGTTGGCCAGAACCAGCCCTTGAGGGAGTTTATTCCACATTTTTACAGCTCTTACTGTGAAGAAGCCTTTCCGTATTTGGAGATTAAATCTGTTTTTCTCCAGACCTAAAGCGTGCCCCCTCTGTGCTGACCTTAAAGTGAATAACTCCAAGTTCACTATATGGACCACTTATGTTTTTTTACATGTTGATCATACCCCACTTAGACCCCTTTCACACTGGAGGCTTTTTTCACGCGCTACAGCACTAAAAATAGCATCTGCAAAGCACCTGAAAAAAGCCTCAGCTGCAAACCCAGTATGAAATCCTGAGTCCTGCCAGCAGCTTCTTTGCAGTGGTGTAGGAGTGGTGAATACACCGCTCCTACACCGCTCCTCCCCCGCTCCTCCCCTTTGAAAACAATGGGGCAGTGCCATGATACCGCCAGCTAAGCACTGGTGAAGCGCCGCTGCAGCAGCATTTTGTGAGTGGATTTAACCCCAGTGGCCGAATAGCGCCAGTAAAATGTCAGTAAAGCGATGCTAAAAATAGCGGGACGGCTCAGTGTGAAAGGGGTCTTAATCTCATCTTCTCAAGAGAGAATACATTTAGTTCAACACATTTTTCCTCGTATTTGAGCTCCTCCATGCCTCTTATCAGTTTGGTCACTCTTCTCTGCACTTTCTCCAGTTTCCCAATATCCTTTTTGTGAACTGGTGGCCAAAACTGGACAGTGTATTCCAGATGAGGTCTTACTAATGATTTGTCCAGGGGCAAAATGATATCTCTCTCTGCAGTCCATACTTATTTTAATACAAGAAAGGACTTTGCTCGCTTTGGAAACCACAGCTTGGTATTGAATGCAATTATGAAGCCTATCATCTACCAGAATCCTTCTTCACCATTGATCCCTCCCAGTTATTCTCCCTCTAGTATGTATGACGTATGCATATTCTTAGCCCCCAAGTGCATAAGTTTATATTTTATAACATTTAACCTCATTTGTCACGTTTGCCAAATATCTTGAATCTGATTTCAGCTGCCCCAGCAGTGTCAGTGTCTAACTCAAGTGATCCCTCTCTCCTCCCCCAGCTTGTACATAGAAGGTTATTTGGAGAGGTGAGAGGTGGAAAAGCGGTGCCAGCATAGACACTAATTAGACAATCCCAGAGGAGGAGAGGGCTATCACCTCCAAGGAGGGAGGGGGCTGTGCTAGGGAATTGACTCTTCTGTAATAGACAGCTTTGTAAGCAAGGTCAGAAACACATCACAAAAAATAAATAAATACATCAAATAAATAAAGCTGGATAAAACATTTGAAATTCTTATTTTATTCTTATCGTATTAATACTTTTTCTGTGCTTTTAATTGCATTCTTTTAAGTCAATGACGGGGTTCCTTTAAATGAAAGTGACTGTAAAGACATTTTTTTTAGGAAGGAAATGTAATGCTATATACATAGAGAAGTAGTCCCAACTCTGTGGTGCACCTAAGGAGAGGAATGGAGGTGTAGAATGAAGATGGCTTAAACATGTACATTTGTGCTCTGTGCTGAAATGACTTCTACTAAATGTCTTACCTTACACATGGCATTCCATACTGAATATTGTGCTAGTATGTCACTGTGATATGTCACGGAAAGCTTCAGTAAAGTTCAGAAAAATGCTTTACGGTGTGGACATTTCTTTGTTTTTAAATATTTGGGCCTCAAGCCAGGGATGTTGTGAGCAGGACTATGGCCAGGAGTAGGATACAATATGGCAGAAGGTTAATACAGCAACAGGTGAGCGGCTGTCCTATCTAAGAAGAAGCATGGCGGGGACTGGCACAGTTTAGCAACAGCACATGTTCTGTTCTAGTCCCACTGCTCTGAAATTAAAGGAGAAATTCTATTATTTACTCTCTTCATACAATGGGCTGGACTTCATTCTCTCTGCTGGCACCAGTATCACTCAAACCCATTACTCACAACTGATATGTCATATACAGTGGGAAGAACAAGTATTTGATACACTGCCAATTTTGCAGGTTTTCCTACTTACAAAGCATGTAGAGATCTGTATTTTTTATCATTTGAGCTCCCTCCAAAGATTTTCTATTGGGGTCAGGTCTGTAGAGTGGCTAGGCCCCTCCAGGACCTTGAGATGCTTCTTATGGAGCCACCCTTTAGTTGTCCTGGCTGTGTGTTTCGGGCGTTGTCATGCTGGAAGACCCAGGCACGACCCATCTTCAATGCTCTTACTGAGGGAAGGAGGTTGTTAGCCAAGATCTTGCGATACATGGCCCCATCCATCCTCCCCTCTATATGGTGCAGTCGTCCTGTCCCCTTTGCAAAAAAGCACCCCTAAAGATTGATTTTTCCACCTCCATGCTTCACGGTTTTGATGGTGTTTTTGGGGTTGTACTCATCCTTCTTCCTCCAAACACAGCGAGTGAAGTTTAGACCAAAAATCTCTATTTTGTCTCATCAGACCACATGACCTTTTCCCATTCCTCCTCTGGATCATCCAGATGGTCATTGGCAAACTTGAGATGGGCCTGGACATGCTTGAGCAGGGGGACCTTGTGTGCGCTGCAGGATTTTAATTCATGACGGCGTAGTGTGTTACTAATGGTTTTCTTTGAGACTGTGGTCCCAGCTCTTTTCAGATCATTGACCAGGTCCTGCCATGTAGTTCTGGGCTAATCCCTCACCTTCCTCATGACCATTGATGCCCCACGAGGTGAGATCTTGCATGGAGCCCCACACTGAAGGAGACTGACCATCATCTTGAACTTCTTCCATTTTCTAATAATTGTGCCAACAGTTGTGGCCTTCTCACCAAGCTGCTTGCCAATTGTCCTGTAGCCCATCCCAGCCTTGTGCAGGTCTACAATTTTATCCCTGATGTCCTTACACAGCTCTCTGGTCTTGGCCATTGTGGAGAGGTTGGAATCTGTTTGATTGAGTGTGTGGACAGGTGTAAAGAAAAAATAACAGGTCTGTGAGAGCCAGAATTCTTACTGGTTGGTGGGCGATCAAATACTTATATCATGCAATAAAATGCAAATTAATTATTTAAAAATCGTACAATGTGATTTTCTGAATTTTTGTTTTCGTGTCTGTCTCTCACAGTTGAAGAGTACCTATGAAAAAAAATACAGACCTCTACAGGCATTGTAAATAGGAAAACCTGAAAAATCTGCAGTGTATCAAATACTTGTTCTCCCCACTGTATTTTAAAGTAAAGACAGTTAATCTTGGTATATTACTGTGCAGCATGTCACACCACTCTTGGGTTAATAAGGCACGCATGCAATTGTAGCGCCAAAACAGCTTGGGATCCATAGGTTGACACCCCTGTTTTAAGACAACTTATATTAAATATTGAATCTCTGTTACGTAATCTCTCTACGTGATATCTTTTTCCCCAGCAAGACATAGCTGTTTTTTCCTCTGTTCTTATAGTTTTACTACAATATTGCTCTCTAGTGGTCTTCTAAAGGCTGCCTGTAGAAATGTATTCATTGATAAGTGCGGTCATCCTGTGATCATTTTTCACATCAGTATCCTATGATTTCTGTGTTTACGATGACAGCATTTAATGCTTTTAACATTGTTGAAATCATTGTAGTTGTAGCTTTTTTCATTAGACTTATTTACCAATTGTTTTGTCTGTTCAGCGATTATACAAACATTATTTACATTGTTTATCCCTCAAAACCTTATATCCATAAAGCTCACCATTTCAGAAATGATTTCAAAGATATTCTAGTCAGTCACTGTTCCAGCACTCCTTCCCCTACAGATAACTGACAAAGCCCAGCTTATTACAACATAAAGGAGGTCACAGATGAGCAAACATCTTCCCAAGAACAATGGATGGGGAGACCCCTGACCATCCTTTATTGAACGGAAACCTGTCACGTGTTATTTAGTAATTCACCCAAAAGGAAGAAGCAGTGCATATGATGAGAAGACTAATTTTGCATCAACATTTCTCTAAAATATCAACTCTTAATTTTGATTATTAAACTGCTTAGACAAAAGTCGGTAAAAAATTAGTTTTTTTTTTAGATAGTTTTTCCTATGTTGGGTATTTAAAGTAGTATATTTTATTTCATATATTGTGCTTTGTATTTGTTTTTCTTTTTTTTTGTGACTGGTATTTGTATACTGTCACTTTCACTGTTATTTTACTTCCTTTGCTATCTGTTTTTTTACTTTCTATAAATAAATAAATAAATATATATATATATATATATATATATATATATATATATATATATATATATATATATATATATATATATATATATATATATATATATATATATATATTTTTTTTATTATTTATTTATTTATTTTTTATTTATTTGCAACAGGTCAAGGATAGTTGAAAGTAATTTCTGTAATCTTGAGGAGCCATTTCAAACCCAGCACACCCTTTAAAACCATTAATTCCACCCTAAAGTGATATTAAAGGTTACATTTTTTTAAATAAAATAAAAAGTATTTGATACTTACCTGCTCTGGCAATGGTTTCTGCACAGAGCAGTTGTGGTCCTCTTCTTTTTGGGTCCCAAGCGCTCCTGGATCCCCCCCCCCCCAACCGAGTAGCCCCATAGGAAGCGCCATGGGGGCACTCATGCGGGCTTGCTCCTGAGTCAGGCTGTTTGTGTCTATTCAGACACACAGCGCGGCTTGGCCCCGCCCTCTGCCCTCTGCTCACAGGTTTTGACTGACAGCAGCAGGAGCCAATGGCTCCTGTTGTTCTCAGCCAAGCCTATGAGGGCCAGGAGAGGGGAGAAGAGCTGCTGCAGAGTGCAAAACACTGTACTGAAATCAGGCTCAGCTGAGTATTTAGGGGGGGTGAGGGGGAACTGCACTTCTATGGATTAAACTAAAAAACCTTTTACCTTTTAAAACCCATTTTTTTTTATCAAACAGGCTTTTTTATTATAAAAAATATAATAGAATACAATCCGATATCACAAAACAATTCAATTTTGCACATCAGCAAATCACCAATCATCAGCAGAAACTAGAAAAGGCGGTAGGTAATACATTTCAGATCTGCAGATATCGCCCAAATCGTCCCCTCCGCTGCTTCCAGCACCTCCTGCTCTCTAGCTCCCTTCTTACCTCTTCCCATGCTCACCTTCAGGACTTCTCCAGAGCCTCTCCCATCCTCTGGAACTCCCTGCCCCAGTCTATCCGATCAGCCCTTACCCTGTCCACCTTTAGGAGATCCCTGAAAACTCATTTATTCAGCGAAGCCTATCCCACACTCACCTAACTGTCCCTGAGCCACCCCCATCAAATCATTATTTGCAGCTTTTACCTTTTGTACCACCACCCCCTCGCTTTAGAATGTAAGCTCTATGAGCAGGACCCTCCTGCACTGTGTTTTGTATTGAACTGTACTGTAATTATGTTGCCCCCCCCCCCATACATTTTAAAGCGCTGCGTAAACTGTTGGTGCTATATAAATCGCGTATAATAATAATGAACATATTACTTATAGAACATATAGAAATCTTCAGTTTAATAAGCACATGGCCCACCATAGGACAAGTGTACTCTCAACCATCGGCTCGGGATAATCTAATTCCAATATGAGCCATGTTCTGGGGTGTCCAACCATGGCACCCATAGTCTTTCAAAGTTTCCCAGGCAACCTCTGTGTTGCTAAACATCTTTTAAAAAAGGTATTTCCCATCATCACTCATAACTGGTGGGAGGGGGGCCGAGGTGACTTCCACAACATAAGAATTGTTTTCTGGGCCTGAAACAGGGTACGACTAAATGCAACCCTCATGGGTTCCTCTGAGATAATGTCACTTAGAATACAAAGCAGGTAATATTTTGGGTCAAGGGGTACATTCAAGCGAAACACCCTATTAAGGGTACCCAGTAGAGACATCCAATAACAGTGGAGCTTGGCTTTACAACCACTTGAATTTTGCCCTTTTTACTGACTGCAATGCATTTAGCCCAAATGAAAATGTTTTCCAAAATTTTTGAGAAATTAAAATTCTAAATCTTCTCATCCTGACCAATTACACAAAGATCCAGCGGAGCCAAAGACAATTTTCTATGGGTACATTTAATTTAGCAGAAATCCATCTTTTAATTTGTCAACAATTGGATGACCACAGACCAACCAAACGTATCTGCAATGATCACAAAGAGATGTATTAGGGTATTTCTTATCTAGCCATTAGAGCAGACTACAGCAATTTTGGCTGTATAAGATTTATAGCTTCATTTTACCTTTTAGAAAAAAAAAAAAAAAAAAAAAAGCAAAAGTGAATAGATTAAGATAACACAGAAAATAACTGCACTGTAAAGCAATGAAACACTTAATTAGAAATCACTGATCCTTGGCTTATAGTTGCAGCAGAAGATAAACACAAGACGAAGTAGACTATGCTGTGTCCCGACGCACTGAGTCACTCTGTAGTTAGATGGCTCTTTGGATCAACATTATGCGAAGGCTCATTTGATTTCTCTATGTTCAGAAATGACAACAGACACTTATCATTACCCACTCCCTAACTATCGCTGCATTATATTCCGGCACTCCCGACTCTCACATAAACACATTTAGAGGCAACAATATCAATTTACAAAGTGCAGCACAACAAAAAAAAGCCTCTTGTTTGGATAGGGTCTCCGGTGACCCACAAACATGGACGAGATGGTTTTGAAGTTGGCTGGCACAGCATGTGAATGTAGCATTCTTTATCCTCTAATCACTAATCACTTGCTAGAGCTCCTGGATTATTTGATTTAAAGCAGAAAGGGGTTAATGAAATCCTGCAGCTCTTTGATGAGATCAGGAGGCCTGCTTACAGGCGACGTGTATGGATGTTAACACATTTTATTCACATGGTCATTTTAAGAACCCAATTGCTTCTAAAGTCATCTTGTTAATATCAGCTTTGTGTCTCTCCCCCCGCCACGTTAAGCATCACATGGGCAGGATAGATTTAACTTGGATTACAACTGGCCTTAAAGCACTGCAGGAGGATCGTGTACACAAGCTTTTTAACTGTGCCTGATAGACGATAGCAGTAAGAAAGAAGACGCTCACAAAGGGCAACAATTGTTAAAAAGGAAAATGATGTGTATTTTCAACAAGAGCATATTTTGCGTTATTATTGCAGTGTTTATGTGACTTTTATAAACTGGACTACCTATATCCGTGTCATTGTATTAGAGGAGACCTTCAGAAAATATAACTGGAAAGAAATAGCAGGATCAATCCTGGCCATGCACTAAGCAAATTTTGAACAATTCCCAAAGAGGCGGCAAAAATTTGAGATGTGGCTGCTAAGGATGATCTCAGGGTGAATTTGAATTCTAGTCCAATCCCACTTGAGCGATCCCACTAGGAAGTTGTCAATCAAGAGGAGGCTGTCACCTTTACTGTGCCAATCACCAGAAAGCTGTCATCTGTACTGTGCCAATCACAAGTGGCTTGGGCATTCACCACCCCACATACACTATATTACCAAAAGTATTGAGATGCATGCCTTTACACGCACATGAACTTTAATGGCATCCCAGTCTTAGTCCGTAGGGTTCAATATTGCGTTGGTCCCCCCTTTGCAGCTATAAGAGCTTCAACTCATCTGGGAAGGCTGTCCACAAGGATTAGGAGTGTGTCTATGGGAATGTTTGACCATTCTTCTAGAAGTGCATTTGTGAGGTCAGGTGCTGATGTTAGGTGAGAAGGCCTGGCTCCCAGTCTCCGCTCTAATGCTGCATACACATGACTGGACTTTCTGGCGGAAAAGGTAAGATGGAATCATTTCATCGGATATTCCGATTGTGTGTGGGCTTCAGCTGAATTTTTTTTTTCAAAAAGTCTGCCGGACCTAGAAATAGAACATGTTTTAAATCTTTCAGACGGAATCAATTCCTATCGGGGAAAACTAGTGCTAGTCTGACAAATATGACGCAAGGGCAGCTATTGGCTACTGGCTATTGAACTTCCTTTTCTAGTCCCGTCGTATGTGATCGCATTCAAAACGAACAGACTTTGGTGTGATCGTGTGTGGGCGAGTCCGTTCAATCGGAACTCTGTCGGAAAGACCGTCAGAGTTTATTCTGATGGAAAGTCCGGTCGTGTGTACGCAGCATAATTCATCCCAAAGGTGTTCTATCAGGTTGAGGTCAGGACTCAGTGCAGGCCAGTCAATTTGCTCCACCCCAGACTCGCTCATCCATTTCTTTATGGACCTTGCTTTGTGCACTGATGTGCAGTCATGTTGGACCAGGAAGGGACCATCCCCAAACTGATCTCACAAAGTTGGGATCATGAAATTGTCCAAAATGTCTTGGTATGCTGATGCATTAAGAGTTACCTTCACTGGAACTAAGGGGCCAAGCCCAACCTTTGAAAAGCAACCCCACACCATAATCCCCCTTCCACCATATGATTTGTAACAGTGCGCAAAGCAAGGTCCATAAATACATGGATGAGCGAGTTTGGGGGGGAGGAACTTGACTGTCCTGACCTCAACCCAGTAGAACACCTTTGGGATGAATTAGAGTGGAGACTACGAGCCAGGCATTCTCATGCAAATTAGTGCCTGACCTCACAAATGTGCTTCTGGAAGAATGGTCAAACATTCCCATAGACACACTCCTAAACCTTGTGGACAGTCTTCCCTGTTACAGCTCCAAAGGGTGGGCCAAATCAATATTGAACACTATGGATTAAGACTTGGATGCCATTAAAGTTGTGCATATAAAGCTAGGTGTCCCAATACTTTTTTATTTTATTTTATATGTGCAGCTACATGGCGGGGGATGCCTCAGTCGCTTATGAGTGGCCGAGCAGAGGGACAGCTTCCTGCTGTGATTGCTTAGGTGGGTTTAGACTAGGATCCAAGCATGCCTGAGCTCATCCTTATTGGCTGCCTTGGTGAGCACCCTCCTGCCCAACATCTGGAAAATCAAAGGAGCCAGGAGATGAATTAGGAGCCAAACAATGGCTACATCCAATCAAAGGCAGCTACTTTTTAGTATTCTGACAGCCACGAGTGTCGGCTATCAGGATGCAAAAGCTGACAGCAGAAATTTGTCCATCCGAGATAATCCATGGTTTTGGAAGACTGCCCTTCTAAAAGTAAATCAAGCAGAAAGCATTCATTGGCTTTATACACACTGTTTTAACGCTTTGCAACTAGTTTTCACCTTTAATGAATATAGAGATTATGCTGATTGGATGGCAGCTGTGTTTTATCAAATTATAGCAATTTCAAATAGCAATGCCGATATTCAGAATGTGGCAAGTAGTCAGACATTATTTACTATATTGTTCCCAGTAGAAGACGAACTTTGGTTTCTGTAGGTTACTATACTGTGAAACCTTTTGCATCAGCTTGCACCTTGGATTGTCTATGAAAACCACTGTGTCTCAATTTACATGGCAAAGCTCCATTTTATGAAAGGTAACTGTTTTTGCCCTAATTAGAGGCTGAATTGAGGTGTAAGGGACATTCCTATTTAGATGCAATTATGTGCATGGCTGCTCAACTAAATCACTAAAATTAGATTCTGTTATGTGTATAAGATATAAAAATGAGTTACAAGGGTTAGAGAAAGCTTACATTTCAAGGGTTTTTCGATTTGTAGCACCATGCAGTGTTCTATCTGTGTAAAAGGGCTCCGAGGTACTATGGTTAAACCATGTTGGAGGAATCTAAACACACAGAATTTTTAATTTACCAGCATTTGAAATAAAGAGAACTCTACTTAGAACATTTATGAGCAATTTAAAACCCCAGTCTGGAGTCAGATACTGAGAGTGAAAAGCTTTTGGCCTCTGTCATGTTTGCATTACTGTTGTCTAGGTGGAGCGATTTCTCCACACTTCTTGTCTTAAGCCTCGTACACACGATTGGATTTTCGGCAGGCAATTGTGTGATGACAGACTGTTGGCCTAAAATCCGACCATTACTACGCTCCATCAGACAATTGTTGTCCAACTTTCCCCCAACAAATGGATGGCAGGCTAATAAATTTTCGGCGGACAATGGTCTGTTGTCAGATTTTCCTATAGTGTGTACACAAGTCCATCACACAAAAGTTGAAAGTACAAACACGCATGTTTAGAATCAATGCTCATCAAACACGACATTAGCAGAAGGTGCCCAAAGGGTGGGGCATAAGAGCTGAAATTCCAAGTAGTACGTCCCTATGTTCATGTTTGTTGGCCGACAATTGTGTACTGTTTGTATGCAAGACAATTTCCTGGCACACGCCCTTTGGACAAAAGTCTGACGCTTTGTTGGCCAACAATCCAATCATGTATATGAGGCTTAAGTCCTGTCCAATGTATCCTAAGCTAACAAAACATATTATGGCTGCACAGTTAGCCCTCTCACCTCGTACACAAGATTTTCCGCAGACAAAACCTCAGACTTTTGTCCGAAGGCGCATGCCTGGATTTTGTCTTGCATACAAACAAACGGGAATGTAGTGATGTACTATGCGATTTTCAACTCTTTAGCGCCACCCTTTGGGCTCCTTCTGCTAATTTCATGTTAGTAGAAGTTTGGTGAGTGCTTTTAATTTTGCGATTTTCATTTTGTGCTTTTCAGTTCATTTCTGTGTCCTGAGGAAGCCTTTACGGCGAAATGCATAGACGCAACGCACAAAGGCTCAATGTACAAATTATATAATTTCATATGATTTTTATATTGTTTTGAACACTGTTATGATATCGCATTTTTCAATAAAATATATTTTTTTTCTACTTTCCTATTTACTTCCATGCCTTAAAAGTCTGACCTGTTGATATCTATTTGGTATCTTCTTTGTTTTCCCTTGATACATTACGGATGTGGCATTGTGGGTGTTCCCTCCTTCCTATTTCTCTGTAAGTACTAATATACATCTGGAAGTAAGTCAGTACCACTGACCGTAACCATGTGTATCACTACAATGTACAATCTATACTTATGCTGCCTATACACTTGGGTAATTTTATAGCGGTTTTAAGCACTTTCAATCAGCAAGAAAAAAAAACCTCTAGAATACATACACACACATGCACATTTCCCCAGTTTTAATACCTTTAAAAACACCAGACCAGAGGTATTGCTAAGATTGAAAAAGACCCAGGGCTACTTTGGGCTACCAAAGGAGAGTAATAATGTGACGTGCTATGAACATCATGGCAAACAGTGGGCATGGCCAAATTGTGTTACCAGTGGAAGGGGTATGGTTAAATAAAACCCATGTCTCCTTGTTTCCATTAAATATGCTTTTATTTCTGTCCAACAAACAAGAGTTTGACAGACAAGTATAAACCTTAGGAAAATATTTTTTTTCAAAATGAACGCATCCATTAGTTATGCTTTTGTACACAGTACAAATAGAGAGCGATGTAACACTTTGTCTAAGTCCACCTTGAATAAGAACATCATTAAAATATTCAGGAACTGCTTAGCAAATAGCAACTATTGAAATAATAAACACTTTGGTGAGAAGTATATAATATACAATATAGTGTATATAGTGCAAAAGTCTGTAAGGTACAGAGTGCAGAAGTTAGGAGTGTTTAATGCACAGTGCAAGGGTCAGGAGTATGCAATGCACAGAGTTTGTTTGCAAGGTCAATGCCAAGTTAGGAGTACATAATGCAGAGTGCATGGGTTAGGGGTGTGTAATGCAGAGTGCAGGAGCCAGAGGTGTGTAAAGCAAAGGGTTCAAGAAATACAAAATGCATGGAGTGCTGTAGTCAGTGGCAGGTTTTCAGTGGGATGCACTGTGTGCAAGGGTCAGGATTGTGTAATGTGAAATATGCAGGAGTCAGGAGTGTGTAAATAGTCCAAATTCCCCTCTGCAAGCAATATTCTCTCCCATTGTTCCACTCAAAAATGCACCCTTCCTCCCAAAAAACCCACCACCAGCCAACCCACCAGCAGAAATTGGTGTCAATAGCGCAGTGGACAGTGTCAGTAGTTTTTTAAATTTTTATTCTTTTTTTAAATTTTTTTTTACAATTTAGTTTTTTAAAAACAGCAAAAGGGGTTGAAGACAGAGCTTCCTCAGTGGCTTTCTCTGCAGCCTCAGCTGCACTGGACAGTGAAGGAATAGGGAGTGCTCTGTGCTGAGCAGCATAGTTTACTATGCTTCAATTAAGAATATACACAGGAGTGATCTGTACAGGTCACTCACTGTGTTCATTCAGAAATAGAAGGGGCTGGTAAATGAAATATTTACCGGCCCCTTCGCCCGCACTCAATCATGAAACTACCCCACCAGCAGCCAGAGGGAGAGGAGGGAAGCTGGCAGCACAGCAAAAGGGAGACGGAGGCGTCAGGAAGCAGGGGGAATCGGTACCGCACTGGGTGATTAGGGTGTGCCCAGGCACACCATGTGCACACACCTTTAATTGTTTCCTATGTACCATGTTCACAACATATGTGAGTGTCTAAAAATGCAGCATGTATGCATTTTTATGTAGCACAATACACGTCAAAGCATGTCAGTACACTGCAGCTCTGTGTTGCATAAAGTTGAATGAAGTTTTATTTGTCACTTTAAATTAAGTAAAAAAAAAATTAAAAAATGTGATGCATTGTAACAAAGCACCACCCACAATATCACATTTAAAAAAAAGTGTCTTCTGCTGCAAATCAGGACTGGATGATTTTAAAGAAGTGGACAATGGTTGCTTGTTTCACTTTTATTTTTAACATTTTTCTGTTTCAAAGACTGTTCTGCAGTCAGCCAAGTTTAAAATATTGTGTACAGGACGGTGGAGCTACAAAGATTTGTGGCCATGAAGGCAGCACAATAAAAATGGCTTAGATCAACAGGTTATTGAACTCTGGCCCTTTTTCAACATCTGTTAAAGGGAATATTGTGCAGCTGTACTTAAAATAATTCAGAGCTTCCAACTGTCCCTCTTCTGGAGCCAAATCCACCTGACCCTCTTTCCTTCACAGCAGGCTCTCTTTTATGTCTGTTAGTTAGATCTGTATGAATGCACTGGGTACCTAACAAAAGTGTTTATATTGCTTTGAAAGTTTGAGGTCTAAGATTTATTTTTTCTCTTTTTTGAATCCAATGTAATATAAAATGAGGCACCATTTTTGAGTATTTACTGCAGTGTTTGTCTTATTTCTGTTGTTACTTTTTGTATGCTTATATTAAACATAAAGATCTGTAAATTAATGAAGTTGAAGCTCTGTACTTGCCCCAGATTCACCCAAATCCCATGCTACATTGTTATTTATGAGACAGCAAAATAATGAAACTGTATTGTTATGCCGTGTACACACGATCGGACTTTCCGGCAGACAATTCGAACGTCTGTGGGCTCCAGTGGACTTTTTGTTCCCCAAAAGTCCAAACGGACCTATAAATAAAACATGTTTCAAATCTGTCCGACGGACTAAAAATCAGGGAAACCGCTTGTCTGTGTGCTAGTCGGACGGACCAAATACGACGCAAGGGCAGCTATTGGCTACTGCCTATTGAACTTCCTTGTTTAGTCCCGTTTATGTCATCACGTTCAAAACAAACAGACTTTCGAATGTACTTAGTCCGGTCGTGTGTGGTTCTTTTCATGCAGAAAGTCCATCGAACCTTCGTCGAAAATCCGTCAGGAAGACTGTCGGACCTAGTTCGATGAAAAGTCCGGTCTTGTCTATGCAGCATTAGACGGAGTAATGCCACGTACACATGATCAAACAATCCGGTGTGTGTCGCCTCCGGCTGACTTTTTTTACCCAAAAGTACGGCGGCCTTAGAAAATAGTTTTGCACTCCAATCTTACCGCCGGACTCGCATTTCGGCGGACAATCCGGCCGTGTGTGCGCCAGTCCGCTGTACTTTTGAAATGAACAGACTTTTCCCACCCGGAGAAAAGTCCGCTAATTTTGAGCGCGTCTCCAGGTAGCCGGGGCCAGCAAAGGAGGTGTCGCTGGCCCCGCCACCTGGTATGGACTTAAAGGGGAATCCCTACGCCAAAAAATCAGCATGGGGGTCCCCCCCTAGGTCCACATCAGACCCTTATCCGATTTTTCGGCGTAGGGATTCCCCTTTAAGTCCATACCAGGTGGCGGGGCCAGCGACGCCTCCTTCGCTGGCCCCGGCTACCTGGAGACGCGCTCAAAATGAGCGGACTTTCCTCCGCATGTGTGGGCGTGTCTGTTCATTTCAAAAGTACGGCGGATAGTCCGGCGGACTTAGTACGCCGTATTAGTCCGCTGAAAAAGTGCCATGTGTGGGCAAGTAGCTCGTTCGGAAAGTCCGGCGGACAGTCCGGCGGGAGGTCCGTCAGACTAAGTCCGCCGGATAGTTGGCTACGTGTGTACGCGGCATAAATGTTAATCAGTGTGTAGTAGATTCTCCAAAGAAGCAGAACCGGATTTTGTAATGAGCAAATATAGCTCCTCTATGCAAATATACAATGACAAACTATACTTAGAATTTTTTTGTTTATAAAATCATAAAAGATCATAAAAACTACATTTATGAGATTATGTACAAGCACGCTGACATGACATATACTGTATATATAAAATAAAGACTATACATTCCCTTTAAAAGAGAAACCTTGTCTCAAAGGGAAATGATCTTGACTGATAGTCTTAGATAAGTTGTTGTCTGTGGCCAACAAGACCACTGGGCATCTTACTTTTGAACAGTCATAGTTGCGGTAGCACAAATAGTAGGATGTATGTGTGCCTAGCAGAAGACTTTGCAATACTGATAACAAATCAGTACAGGGCTGGTGCAAGAATTTTTGACACCCTAGGCGAAACTCCATTTTGCCGCCCCCCCCTTGGCTCCACCCCCTTTGCCTTGCCCATGTATACACCACCTTTATATAGATTGCTAACATTTTGGGGGTGGAGTCAGTCACTGGCCTGACGCATGATATGCATGCAGCATATGTAGGAGCCTGGAGGTGGTGGTGGGGGGGCACTGGCGTGACGCCCCTGACTGATGTGCGCTCTAGGCTGGTGCCTACCTTGTCCATAGGTAGCGCTGGCCCTGTACAGGGAAAATTTACACAGATAATCAAGGCACTGATGATCAGTGCAGGCCCATAAGTGCTGTCTATCAGTGCTGCCCATCAGTGCCCATTAGAGCTGTCTATCAGTGCTGCCCATCAGTGCCCATGGGCACTGAGTGCCACCTATAAGTCTCCATCAGTGCCACTAATTAGTGCATCCTATCAGTGCCCATCAGTACAGCCTCATCAATGCCATTCAGTGGGGAACACAGGGATGGTGGGAACCCCACATAATGGGAATAGCAGGTGTACAGACCCGGGAACTCAGCACAGGGATGGTGGGAACCCCACATAATGGGCACAGCGGGTGTACAGACCCGGGAACTCAGCACAGGGATGGTGGGAACCCCTCATAATGGGCACAGCGGGTGTACAGACCCGGGAACTCAGCACAGGGATGGTGGGAACCCCTCATAATGGGCACAGCGGGTGTACAGACCCGGGAACTCAGCACAGGGATGGTGGGAACCCCTCATAATGGGCACAGCGGGTGTACAGACCCGGGAGCTCAGCACAGGGGTGGTGGGAACCCCTCATAATGGGCACAGCGGGTGTACAGACCCAGGAACTCAGCACAGGGATGGTGGGAACCCCACATAATGGGCACAGCGGGTGTACAGACCCGGGAACTCAGCACAGGGATGGTGGGAACCCCTCATAATGGGCACAGCGGGTGTACAGACCCGGGAGCTCAGCACAGGGATGGTGGGAACCCCTCAATGGGCACAGCGGGTGTACAGACCCGGGAACTCAGCACAGGGATGGTGGGAACCCCACATAATGGGCACAGCGGGTGTACAGACCCGGGAACTCAGCACAGGAATGGTGGGAACCCCTCATAATGGGCACAGCGGGTGTACAGACCCGGGAACTCAGCACAGGGATGGTGGAAACCCCTCGTAATGGGCACAGCAGGGGTACAGACCCGGGAGCTCAGCACAGGGATGGTGGGAACCCCTTGTAATGGGCACAGTGGGCGTACAGAGCCGGAACTCAGCACAGGGATGGTGGGAACCCCTCGTACTGGGCACAGTGGGTGTACAGACTTCTGGATAGGAGGGGGCAGCATTTACTTGAACTTATTGGCTGTATTTTCTTTTTGCAGTCGCTGTCTGCTGGTGGAAGGGAGAGGAGGAGAAGACCCCTTTTAGATTCTACAAGTGAAGGAAAATACAGCCCAGTTTTAGTAAATGCTGCACTAGTATCAGCAGTAACCATCAGAACACATAGCGACTAGTGGGCAGCAGCCTGACTTGTAGACAGTGTTTTCTATGGGTGGTCATCAGCAGAAAAAATAAACATAAAGAGATCCAACACACTAACCACCCTGCACAGCACTAATATCAGCTCCAATACCAGCATGTGTACCAGGACCGAGCACTCACCCACATCCTCTGCTTCCCACCTGCCACACTGTGACCTGTGTATTGTGACCGGGGGAGGGGGACATTCCGGGGGGGAGGGGGACATTCCGGGGGGGGGGGGTGTTATCCGGAGGAAGAGCTGCGTTGAACGCTGGTGTGTGTCATGCCGAAGGAACTGTTTACTGTCCTAAAATGGGGGCGGGCTGAGTGAGTACTGAGTGCAGTTTGCAGAGCAGGCAGTAAACCACTATGGGGAGGCATTTACAAGCATCGGTCGGCTGTATTTTCCTCCCCCGATGTCTCCCTATACACAGGATGTGCCAGCTAGGACTTTATCAGCGCATGTGTGTCAGTGCCCAGGACCAGTGTCGGGAGCTGGTGAAGACACTTCCAGACCAGTCTGCTCTGTGTATTGCTGGTAGGAGGGGAGCACAAATCTCTTCCATACAGTGCAGAGCGGCTCTATCAAAAACCTTCTCCTTTCCCAGTGACTGAGCCACGCTGTCTGCGCACTCCTCTCCCCTCCTTGTGTTTGTCAGTCCTCTCAGACTGACACCAGGCTCTACACACCAGGCTGTGCCATCTCCTCACTACAGAGCTGTATACACAGCAGCTGCAGTTGCGCCCTAGGTGGCAGTGCGCCCTAGGCGGCTGCCTAATCCGCCTAGTGGTAGCACCAGCCCTGAATCAGTATTGTCACCTGGAAAAACTTTGGCACATTGGACTCTTAAAGAGGAACTGCAGTCTGCTCACATAATTTGTAATAAAAACATTTTTGCCATTCTGAAACTTCCCTCCCACAACTTTGTATATTATTTTATGTATATTGTGATTCTGTACTTACCAAATATGCTGCAGAAATCCCCCTCCACTGAATCTGGCTGCAACCATATTAACTGTGGGCAACTGAAGCTGCTGCCTGTTCACTACCTAGATTTACAAAGAGGCACATCTCCAGCTCTGCAGCTCTCATTGGCCCTCTTATGACTCATTCCCCCTCCCTTCCTGCAAACTCTCACGAGAGTGAGATAAAGAGCTGAGCATGATGTCATAGGCCTAGGCTTTTTACCAGACAAGAAACAGGAAGTTGGCTGTGTAAGGTATTTACTGACAGGAAAAAATGTTTTACTGTCCAAAGTTAAAACAACAATGGCAGAAGAGTTAATAGATGGAAAGCTGAAAAAAATTACTGAAGTTCCGCCAGGGATTTTGGGGGACAAGGTGCCTTGCAAGGTGGGGTAGGCTTACATTCACTGTACTCCAAGGCTGCATGCCTGGATAAGCTAATTTATAAATCTTCAGAAGAACCTCACATCCTGTCCCCAAAAGGGACACAAGGTGGGGGGGGGGGGGGGTATTATCAAAATATAGGTGAATAGGTGGGTCCACAGATACTCCAAATGTGAATGAGTACATGGTACATGCACACAAAAATGTTAATAGTACATCAAAAACATCCCCACTGTTGAAAATGTTCTTTATTAAAAAAAATAAAAAATATTGTCACAATATGTAAGCTGTAAACAACAAATACATACTGGAAAACACTTAATTGTAGGATAGCAAATGAAAGCTTCAAAAGCGGAAAAGGAAAGACAGGTTGCAAAAGAGAGTGGGAAAAACTGCAAAATATTCTTCAAATATATTAACTAGAAAAACTAGATAATTACTAGATAATTAAGAGTTGGTTGCTGGGGACATAGAGAAGGCAAATTTATAAAAATTCCTTTTTGAGCTCTGTGTATACAAAGGAAAATGGGAACGCCCCAGTCCTTTACGGGGATAGTATTCTCCATAATGGCTCAAAATGAAGAGGTAAGTAAAAACGTAGATAAATGATTGGCAGTGGGCATAGTATACTTGGATTTTGCCAAAGCGCTTGGCACAGTTTCCTATGCGTGGCCTATGTGTAAACTAAAGTCTACAGGCTTAGAAAATTCAGTTTGTAAATGGGTAGAACATTGTCTAAAATCCATGAGAGTAATGATTCCATTCCCCAAGGTTCAGCGTTGGGGCCTTTACTTTTTAACATATTTATAAATGATATAGGGGCTGGGATTAAGAGTACCATTTCAGTCTTCGCAGATGACACAAAGCTATGCAGTTAAATTACATCCTTCCAATTTACAAGCTGACCACAGTACAGTGTGCACCATTTAATTAAGCAACTATGTGGCAAATGAGATGTAATGTTGATAAATGTAAAGGTATGCACTTGGGGACTAAAAAACATGCATACAACGTACATACTAAGGGGAGTCAATGGGGAAGAAGGATCTGGGTGTTCTGGTAGATCATAGAATTTAAGCATTTGTAAAGGTTAGTTTTTTGTTAAGAAAAATAACAAACACCTTATATTTACCTGCTTTGTTCAGTTTCAATGCACAGAACGAATGGAGCATCCTCTTCTGGGGTTCCTTGCTGGCCCTCCAAGCTCCTACTCTTTCTAAGAGTTTGCACCTGTGGGCTGGATCCCAAGCTGGGCTGTGTACTCCTACTGACATACACACAGCGTGACTCAGCCCAGCCCCCTTCTCTCTGCTCTCAGGTTTTGATTGATAACAGTGGGAGCCAATGGCTCCTGCTGCTGCCTCTGTGAGCAGGAGAGAGCCTCTGCAGACAGTAACAGCACTGGATCAATATAGCACTTAGGTAGGAATAAGGGGGGTGAAGGGGGCAATACAATTACTGGGGCATTTTTTAACTTATTGCAGAGGTTAAAGTAATAATGTTGAGCCTTCAGAACTACTTTAATAATAGCATGCAATTCCAGGTTACAGTTTCTATACCTAGCAAAATACTTTCCTGTATTAAAAAGGTATGTACTCCAGAGAGAGAGCGATATGTAATTTTGTTCCTCTACAAATCATTAGTTAGACTTCATCTGGGAAATGCAGTTTTGGATGCCAGTTCAGAAAACAAGTGCAGAGAAGGGCAATCAAATTGAAAAGACACATGGAAGAGTTTCAGCTATGAGGAAAGGTTAGCTGAACTGAATGTATTCTCTCTTAAGAAGAGGAGATTAAGTGCGGATATGATCAACATGTATAAATACATAAGCGGTCCATACTTGGTATAGAGTAATTTACTTTCAGGTCATCACTGAGAACAAGGGGGGCACTCTTTATGTCTGGAGGAAAAGAGATTTGTCCTTCCCATATAAAAGGGCTTCTTCACAATAAGAGCTGTTAAAATTAGATCATACATTATTGGGGGGAGGGGGGGTTGCCTTCACCTGGATCAACTGTGGGTATAGGATTGTGTATATGCTTGGACCAAGCTGGTCCAAACGAACTATTTACTTCACTAAGTGCTGTAGTGTCTCTAAAGCACTGTATGTATTGCGTGTAACTTCAGCTGCATACAGTACACAGTGCTGGTTTTCGGCTGTGAGACAGAGTTCCGTCTCAAATCTGGAACAAAACGAGAGTCTGGCTGAGTGTCACTCAGCCATTCAAAGGCAGTTTTCTATTCTCTGAATGAATACAAAGTTTCCTCTGATTGGCTGGGTGGGTTGATGACATCACGCTCTCTAGACTAGGATTATTTACATGTTAATATGTAAACATTTTGAAGAAGTAGCCCAGTAGTGTTTTTTGTGGTTTTCTTTTTGTTTTTTGTTGTTTCGTCCATCACTGGGCTTTTGGGCTGGACCTCTCTCTGTCCTCTGCGGCCTGTTGGTGGGCTCTACTGTGTGGGGTATATTGCTATGTGGTGCTGATGTTTGGCACCGTTTCCTGTTGGGTGTGGTGGTCCCTTTTCCTCCTTGCAACGTGCTTCTTTATTACTTGCCTCACTTCCGCATTTCTTATATATGGCGGAGACTCTGGTCTCGTGGCTCTTCGCATCATCCGGAATCCATGGGTGGGACAAATTACGTAATTTCCGCTGGCTGGTGCAGTCTGATACTTTCTCCCCTTGTGGGTGTGAGTGTGGGGGACACATGTGGAACAATATATAATCAGCGCAAATATGACCTATACTTATACTATCTCACAATATTATTCAATGGCTTTAATTGATGGCCCTCTGTGATTGCTGCCAACACCTTTTAGAGTATGTCCACCAGTGACTCTACAAACCAAAAACTATGCAAATAATCAGTGCATCGCAACCATTAATACTTAATACAAATCAAATCAACGGTGTTATAACAACTCAAATGGTAAGTGCAATGTGAAACTGTCACAAAAGTCCCAACTGTGAATATCTGCTCCACCGCTGTGAAAACTCAACGTGATAGTTCAAAATGATGTAATCCAGTGTGTTCAGTGACCACCACCTCTAGATAGATTCGCTCACCTTCAGACTTTGACCCCATTACAGAGCCACAATCGCCTGATAAGGCATCTCTCAGGATGATGCTGGAACACTCCTTCAATAAACGTCCCTGAAACACACTATTCCACTGCTAAAGTTTCGATCAGCCAAATGTGACCATAGAATAAAAATGGAAAAACATAGTGCTCTCTGCTTCAAATTATTTGTTATAAAAACTAAACGAAGGGATTCAAAACACTCACATAGATATGTGAATTACATGCATATAATTAGCACACCATGCTGATACACAAGCAAAACATTTTTGGGATAACGGCTCCTCCCACCTGGTCGGGCTTCTTCAGCAGGTGGGGAACGTCAATTGTTAGGAGCTTATATAGATAATCGCTTCATTACTTTAATTACCTTCCAAAAATGTGGGTACCTGTGATCTAGCTGAGAGAGTGTGGATAGCTATTGGTGATTCTGTATTGGGTGACACCATATGTAATTTCCTCTTCCTCCTGACTCCTCGCCCTTACTCTGGACATTTCTGCCCTACTCTCGCTGAACCGGAAGTGTCGTATAGGTAAAATGATCTATCACTCATGACTATGTCTAGAACGGAAGTAATGTTCTGGCTCCCACCCGCGATGTGTCTTCTTTCGCCCTTCCTCAATGCCCTAACTCTAGCACTCAGGCAGATACGGGACAGGCCACCATACCGATGGTGACCTAATATAGTAATTTCAATAATAGACCACTCGGGCACATGGGGGAGACTACTAACCTCCTATATTAAATTGGGAACTCCACACATACACAAAGGGCCTGGTATGGATTTTTTATATATATATTACACTGACTGCACTATATATTCTCCACTGTATTATATATACTACAATGACTGCACTATATACTCTGAACTGTATTATATATACTACACAGACTCCACTATATACTCTCCACTGTATTATATATTCTATACTGATGGCACTATATACTCTGCACTGTATTATATATATACTACACCGACTGTCCTATATACTCTGAACTGTATTATATATACTACTCTGACTGCACTATATACTCTCCACTGTATTATATATACTACACAGACTCCATTATATACTCTGAACTGTGTTATATATACTACACTGGCTGCTCTATATACTCTCCACTGTAATATATATATATATATATATATATATATATATATATATATATATATATATTGCACTGACTGCATTATATACTCCAATTTGTATTATATATACAACATTGACTGTACTATATACTCTGAACTGTATTATATATACTTCACAGACTGCACTATATACTCTCCACTGTATTATAGATACTACACTACTACACTGAATGCACTATATATTCTGAACTGTGTTATATATATTACACTGACTTACTGCACACTAACTGCCTGCCTAATCTCTATTCATTTACTCTATGCGGCCGTCGTGTAAGCAGAAGCCTTATATAGTGTGGGGCATGGACTTAGCCCCTGAACCATGATTGGCCAAAGGCCTTTGGCCAATCAGGGATGTCACAGTAAATTGCGCTATGATTGACCAAAGCATACAGGTCAGATGCATGCTTTGGCCAATCAGCAGCTATCAATGCACTGCAATCTTGCAGTGCATTATGGGGTGCTCTGCAGTGGGTAAACTTCCTGTGAGTGCCCCATATGTTCGTTTGCTCTACGAACAAACGAACACCTGATGTTCGAGTCAAACTTCCTTTAGACTCAAACATCGGGGCCATCCCTACTATAAGGCAGTCGGTAAGTGGTTAAGGTATTACACAGGTATTATTACATAGTTGGTCAGGCTGAAAAAAGACACATATACATTAATGCACACATCTGTATTCCTTCTCCATATACTAGCACAGATGTACCATAATGCCAGTCAAAGAGTTTCCATCGTCAAACACCGAATTTTCTGAAATTTAATAGAAGATGGTTTAGGATTTTCAAAATAGGAAAGTTTTTCCTGTATTAAAAATTACATCACAATGTTTAGCGATACTGTACAGTTAACACTACTAATTGGGTATATTTTGCTTCTACATATCTGATGTACTTTCTAGTCCGGGAATCTAACAACCTCTAAAGAAATCAGCAGAGAGCCAGATGCATTTGACATATCTGGTACACAATACGCATTTCTAACCACGCCATTAAAATACTTTGTATATTTGACAGTCAGTAAGCTCTTCTTCTTCTATCTCCTTGTTATAGGATAGAAAAGAATTCAAGCTCTTTCTGTCAAACGAAGCTTCTCCAACGGCATAGGCATTACAATCTACCAGTCAGCCTTTGTTTGAATTAGATAGGGATTTCTACTTCACATAGCAGTCAGCTGTGTGATGAATTGTGGATATCCGTCATTGTGTTTTCTCCCCATTATATTTTCTATTCTTCATCATTTGCACACAGTGGTGCTGAGTGTGCAGTTACTGGCTCCATAGCATCTGCTTGGTCGCTAAGAATGACTGACAATACACAGGACCCTACCTCAATCCTGGCACACCCCCCATCTATTTCCATCCATATGACACAAGTGCTGTGATATACTGTGCACAACACTCCGAGGGACGAACATAAATATATACCTGCATGGATGGGAATGTGGTTATTACACAGCTCTAACCTCTGCCCCTTCCCACTGTTTTCCACATCTCACTGCTGCTATCGGGAACAAAGTCAAACAAGAATTTAATTTATCGCTGAAGTAATATGTGATGAAAACACTTCTGATGTCCATAAACTCTATGGAAATATCCTGATACTAGTAACTGGCAACGTAGTATACAGTATATTAAACGTTTAAAGGCAGAACCACTTTGCAGCAGAAGTCAAAATTGAATGTTGAAGCTTTATGAAACACATTTGATTTTAATAAAAGATGGTGAGACACACCAAGGGGCTTATTCACATTGGAGAGCAGATAACACTACTCTCTGTTATACCCAGTCAGCTATGCACATTGCAGGCTGTATTTTATGGTCCACCCATAAAATGAAGGCCAAGGTGTGGAGCCAGCATATTTTTTTCTGCTTAGTGCAACAGAGAGAGCTCTGTGATTGGAGGAGAGTCGGTCATGCAACTTTAAGAGGTCACGTGACCTGGCTGTCCTCCCAACGTTTTTTACAATACTTTTCATTTGTATTGTATTAGATTCGAACTTCTGAAGCCGGTAGAGCGCAAAACACACTATATTGCTTTATAACTGCAAGCATAAATAACACAAAATTATTTCTTATTAATAATAATAATAATAAGAAGAAGAAGATGAAGAAAAAAAAAAAAAGAATAAACAGTTATATCAAGTAGAAGCAGTCAGTGAATGGTTAAAGTGAAGTCAAAAAGCAAACATTTTCTTTCTTATAAGGAGCATTTACAAATATTAATTGTACCTTGAAAATGTACCCTTTGTCTTGACTTCCTCTTGCAAAACAGTAGTGCCCATCCTAATATATGTCTTTGTCTAGTGACTCATATTCTATAGATTAATGCCCTGTATACGCGGTCGGACATTCCGACAACAAAATCCGTCTGATTTTTTCTGCCGGATTTTGGTCCAAACTTGTCTTGCATACACACAGTCGCACAAAGTACAACACGTACGACGGGACTATAAAGAGACCAGTAACCAATAGCTTTTCATCTTGTAATTTATTCTGAGCATGCGTGACATTTTGTGCATCAGAATTGTCTACACACGATCAGAATTTAAACGATCAGATTTTGTTGTCAGAAAATTTTTGATCCAGATCTAAAACTTTGTGTGTCGGAAATTCTGATGGAAAAAGTCAGATGGAGCCCACATACGATCAGAATTTCCGACAACACAGTCCGATCGCACATTTTCCATCTGAAAGTCTGTCCGTGTGTACAGGGCATACAAGTTGTAAATTTGCAGTGTGAGCATTCTTGTCCATGACTGATAGTGCCACCAGATTTCAAGCAAGCTCTGGTTATGTATTTACCTCGTGACTCACTGTTTTCCTTGCTTGAGAGGAAGCATAACTGGGGATGAGTGATTTAGACATCTCTTCTGCTGAATCTTGTTCATTACCCCAGTAGTCATCAGATCACCAGTCATCAGGGTGGCAGCCCTGCTACTCTATCAGGATGGCTACCTTCACACAAAGACACAATGCAAAACAAGACAATGTGGGGTACTTTCTAGAAGTTACAAGCTAGCAATATGGGAACTTGGCAGCACACCATCAATTCCCATATATGGATCATTGGCCCCACCTTAAGGTGATGCAAGCTGTCTCTAATTGATGGACCAAAGTCTCAAGAACCATTGTAGTGAACCCACTGGGAAGAGTGTGCATACAGCACTGTGGAGTTTCCCCTTGCTGTCATATATAGCACATATTGACTTGGCTCAGGGGGGTCAATATTTTCTGGCGAGTGAGCACTTCATACTTTAAGGTGGTGGCACCAGCGGTTGGTCTTTATATAAGAACCTGTCACTAGAATTCATTTCCATCTAGGTGTGGGAAAATCACAAATTCTTTGCTATGGACTTTCTTTACATTTATGGATTGTTGAGAATCATTTATTGAGCGCATAATTTGTTGTCTCTTCACAATTTTACTATTATTGCAAGTGCTTACTTTATATTATCTCTTGAGTGGGTTTAAATGTGTATGATACTTAAAGAGGCTGCAGCAAATTTATAATTCTATTTTTTAATTTTTAATTTCCTTGTTTGGGGGTACCCAGCACTATATATTACTATTTGTGTCAGCACCATACCTCGTAGGTATGGAGAGGAGAGGTTAAAGCATTTCTATATTCCTGAAAGCTGTACTATGTACCTGTATGAGAATGTATCGGTATCAGAACGGTGGCTGGTTCTCTAGCTGTGCTGAGAACTCAGTGTGCTCTCCTCCAATGATCAGACTTGTCCTGACATGCCCTCCCTGTACAGCCATTCACTTGGAATCTCAGTGTGCTGCTGGTACTCATCCCCCAGCTCTTATGCAGCTCAGAACAGAGGGAATGTGATCACTTATAAAAAATGTATAATTATATTTATAACGTTTTGTTTTTTTAATCAATCCAAAAATATTTTGACTTTCATTTCTATTTTAAACGGAATGGGTTGTTTTACAAGGTCATTGTTTACAAACACTTTAAGGCTACTCAAGGCACCCAGGCAGGGCTGGATTTTCCACTAGGCACTTCTGCCCGATTGCTTCCACACACCCCCAGTACAGCTGCCCCGGGATAAAGCCAGCAACAACTATAATTAGAGAAAGAAACTCTAAATCTGGTGCAGGGAAATGTCTAATATAAAAATAGTGCACGAGGGGAAAGTACTTATCATCAAACATAAGCAGCTGCATATGTTTGCCGATGGTTAGTACTTATCTCTAGTGAAACATTTTTATGTTAGAGGTTTCCCTGCTCCAGGCTTAGAAATTATTTCTCTAAATGTAGTTAATACACTAGGATATATTATTCCTATATTATTCCTATATATATGTATACACTAGTAACTGACCAGCAGGATTACCCGTGTGTGCATTATAGTCTGCTTTAAAGCAGCTGCACCAACATTCTCAGACCACAACTACAGCTCTGATAGTCATAGCCCTAGCTCTGGTGGCCTCATATGACTACAGTCCTAGCAGTAACTGTCTGCTCTTGCCTAATCATAACTTTTTCTTCTATCTCTAACATTAGCCTTTCACTAACACTTTTCCTATCATTAGCACATGGAGGAGTTGCCCTTGTCAAAGCATCCACTGAGTTTGAAGGAAATTCAGAAAGAATGACAAGGAACATGCAAGGGCAGAGAAATTACCAAATATCCCTTTCTTTGCGTGAAGGGTAACTCTTCTCCATTTGTTAACTGTGTACTTTTAATAGGAATAACGCCACATACGTTATTGACGCAAAGATCTATTTCTCTCTCTCTGTATGTTTCATTACAAACATTGCTCAGCACTGATGCATAGTTAGTAAGAAAAAAAAATTGTGTGTCCTACATCTGTATTGTAGAATTTTTCTTAATCATTCACAGCCGCGAGTGTTAATCATAGATTGCAGCACTATCTATCACATACTTTTAGTTTCACCTTTTTTATATATTCATTTTTCATATTTCATTTTGATTGGGGGGGGGGGGGTAGTGCGGACTATCCACAATTCACAATCATAGGTACGCCACTTCAAAAAGAAGAAGAGGGAAAGAGATTTATCTGTTACTACACCTTCTTAACATTCCATGGCACTCTTGTTGCAGTCTGTAGCACTGGACAGATTCCCATGTTATTACATTTGGAGAACCATATATCAATGCCATCACAACAAAACTCCAATTCTAGAACAACATTAAGCACTACATGTCCTTTTAAGTCCAGCAAAATAACCACTTATACAGGAGATGAAGGTGATTTCATGAGTGTAGCTTTTGCCAGAAGGGGTCAGGTCCCCTGACACTAAAGGATTTTACTGGATACATACACTAAATGAAAAAAAAAAATACTAAATGGCATGCCATTAGCTTCTTTTTGAAAGATAAGTAATGGGCTGGTATTGATAACAGGGTACAGGTCTTCCATCATGAAAGACTAAAATTCCCTCAAGATACTGATGCACATTGCTTAGCACTGATGCCTGAAATTACTAGGGGTTTGAGCTTATGTCCCACTAGACTACCACAGGTATGAAGGTATGTGCTTCAGTTTCCGCTTACAACCAAACAATAAGCTTTTAAACTAAAGGGACATTCTACACAAAGTTTTTAGTAGATACTGGAGCATTGAATCCCTTATATCTTGGAGAAACTCGATCAGTGAGATACCTACATTTGTATTTCTGTATCTAAACACTTACGGTGTGTAGATTCCCATTGGAAGAGATTCCCATTATGCTGTTTAACTTATTATGTATTTTATATTATGGAGTATGTAATGGAAGGAGATAGAACCTACAAAGGTTGTCTGGAAGAACCGAAACTTCCAGAAGAACAAGCACAGAGTCAGAATCTATTTCAAAGAGCTCTCACTCTTGAAAAATACAAGGCATATGGTAAGCAAAGGTCCGACTCAGCTGTTAGGTTCCACTTATAGCTAATATAGCCCAAAACAAAACATCCTGCTTTTTAGCAGACACCTGACATCAGGGTTTACTTCCTCTTTAATGACTGGTTGCTAGAGGTTACAGCACACATTATGGCTCACTGATTCGTTGCTAGAGGTTACAGCACACATGGCTCACTGATTCGTTGCTAGAGGTTACAGCAAATGATTTCTGCTTGTTAATTGGTTGCTAGAGATTACTGTTAAGTAATACTGCTCACTGGTTTCTAGAGGTTACAGCACATCATCTCCTCACTGCAGGGGAGCATGATACACATATGAATGCCACCTTTATTTACATATCAATGCTGCCAGCCGCATCTATTTACTTAGTAATGCTGCCAATATTTACATATGAATGCCGGTTATTTATATGTAAACAGGTGAGTCATCTTTAGACAACAATAAGGCAGAGCTGGGCAGCATTAGTACCATCACTTCACACTGAGATATCAGGACACAGTACAGGACTAAAACTTCAAGGGACAAGGAAATTTACACTGGGATAGTTGGCAAGTATGAAGCAGCTGCTTTGGGCCCCACAACAATGACAGGGCCCAGGGCAGTTGCCCTATTTGCCCTGCCTTAAAGACAGCCCTGACTATTAATGCTGCGCTTAGTTTGGTGCCCACTGGTGTTTTCTCTTGGTCTTGCAAGTGTATCCATCTTCCCAGTACTCCTATCTTGGTCTGAGGTTCCCTGTTGTTGTAAGACTGTCTATCAGAAGTCCTTACTATGTGAAGAGCCTGATTTTAACTGTCCCAATGTGAGTTGCCACTTATCTTTTCAGTACAATAAATCTGTTAATATACTACACTCAGATTGTGTGCCGCTGTTCTTATTTATTTGCTCAGAGATACTTCAGTCTCTTCAGAGATTCTGTATCTCGTGCATTGAAATCAGTGGAAAGTTACCTTGAACTCTCTAATTGGACTCTAAGGCCGCGTACACACGGGCGGACTGTTCGCTCAACTTTGTCCGCTGAACAGTGTTTCAGCGGACAGTCCGCTCGTGTGTGGGGCTTCAGCGGACAGTTTCAGCGGACAGTTTGACGAACAAAGTTTTTCGGAAATTCCAAAAAACTGTCCGCTGAAACTTGGTTTGAGCGGACAGTCCGCCCGTGTGTAGGCCACTTTCGAAATGAGCAAACTGTTCCCGCTCGGAGCAAAGTCTGCTCATTTCGAGCGCGTCTCCAGGTAGGCGGGGCCCGCGAAGGGGACGTCGCGGGCCCCGCCACCTGGTATGGACTTAAAGGGGAACCCCAACGCCGAAAAAAATCGGCGTGGGGGTCCCCCCAAAGTCCACAACAGACCCTTGTCCGAGCACGCTACCCGGCCGGCCAGGAAAGGGGGCGAGCGAGCGCGCCCCCCTCCCGAGCCGTACCAGGCCGCGTGCCCTCAACATGGGGGGTGCCTTGGGGAAGGGGGGGCCGCGCGGCCCCCCCACCCCAAAGCACCTTGTCCCCATGTTGATGAGGAAAAGGGCCTCTTCCCGACAACCCTGGCCGTTGGTTGTCGGGGTCTGCGGGCGGGGGGCTTATCGGAATCCGGGAGCCCCCTTTAATAAGGGGGCCCCCGGATACCGGCCCCCCACCCTATGTGAATGAGTATGGGGTACAATGTACCCCTACCCATTCACCTGTAAAATAAAAGTACCCAAAAAAAAAACACAACACACGAGATAAAATATTTTATTGCACAGCTCCGGGGGTCTTCCGTCTTCGGGGGTCTTCTCGCCGGACTCCTCCGCTATCTTCTTGTAGCTCTTTTGCTAGCGGAGGAGTCCGGCTTTCTTCCTCCCCGCCGCCGGCCTCTTCTCCCGACTTCGGGGGTCTTGTCCCCCTCTTCGGTTCTTCTGCCGGGCCACCGCGCCTTCTTATAGCTCTTTTGCAGGCGGTGGCCCGGTCTTCTGTCGCCGCTGTCGTCGCCGCCGCCTTCCGTTCTTCTTCTTCATCTTCTTCTTCTTCTTCTTCTCCAGGAGATGTTGACACGTCGCTCTCTCCGGCCGGAATGGCAGAGCCGCGCTGTGCGGCCACTTATATAGTGACAATGGGCCGGTGTCACATGGTATATGTCACATGGGTTGGTCACATGGTGACCCCGCCCCCTTACGATGTCATAGTCCCCATGTGACATCAACCCATGTGACCAACCCATGTGACATATACCATGTGACACCGCCCCACTTACCTGACACAGGAGCCAGCGAAGTCGCCGCTGATCCCTGTAGTCCGCCGTGTCCATCTTGCTGGTGGCGTCTCGCAGCTCCGACCAATGACAGCGGCGAAGCCGCGATGACGTCATTCCCGCGCATGCGCACGGGAGTCGCGCCTCGCAGCTCCGCCGCTGTCATACGGCGAGGCCGCGATGACGTCACTCCCGCGCATGCGCACGGGAGTCGATAAATTTGGCAAATCCATTCTTGGATTTGCCGCATTTAGTGCGCATGCGCGCCGCTGTCTACGGCGCATGCGCCGTAGACAGCGGTGCCCATTTTCGGGCAAATATCTCCTAAACCATATAGGTTTAGGAGATATTGCTTGGACCTACAGGTAAGCCTTAATCTAGGCTTACCTATAGGTCCAAGTTGTTTGGAAGGGTTTACTTCCTCTTTAAGCAGTAATGATATGCTGTAACCACTTTCAACCAATCGCAATTGCTGCCTAATCTGATACAGTAAACTGATTTTAAGTCTAGCTGCTATTTATTGTATGTCTCAGAGCAGGTGGAAAGCAAAATTGCATGGGGGGGCAATACAATTTTTGCCCAGGGTCCAATCAATATTAAAGACGGCCCTGTTAATAGTACTGAGAAATACTTGTAAATTAGTAACTTGCTTGAAATTTTTTTTTTTGACTTTTTGTATAAAATCTGTGAGCGGTCAGCTCTAGCATCTGGGATCCGGAGACTCAAATGAATAGGCTGCTGTGCCCGTGCAAACGTGGCACACAGGAAATGGCTAGATGTAAACCTAGTCTTAACTCTGAATATCTAAGGTAAATTGTCACAAGTTTGTCCATTATCAGCTAAAGGAGTCAGAAGAACACATTTTACTATATACATTAATTGTGGAAAAATAGTGATGTCTTCTATATTCCGTTTCTAAGAAACACACTGTCCTGTTGAACCCATATTAAAACAATGGTCCTTTGTAAAGATGCCCTACAACTTTTAAACCTAAGGTAGATGAAAGGTAAGACTGAAGTTACAGAGGTATCTTTTGTCTGAAAACAACTTTTAGAAGCATAAATTAATAGCACAAAATACACTGCATTCTATCCTAATGACAATCACAAATGGAAATCTAATGTTTCCTATTTAAACCACCTTTATAGATTAGTTGTTATTCTGCTTGTAACTTTGAAAGTTTTGTGAGATTTTGCTCAGATATTTTAGGTTGAAGAAATGGTGTGGTTTCAAGTAGAGTACTTCTCATTACTCTCCTAATCAGTGATTACGCAAGTGTAACATTTGTACCTGTAAAAGGTATATTATTTAGATGAAAAAGCACTTTATGTGGACCAACACTTACAGTAAGGTTTTATAGCAGAGTCATTCATATAGCCTATCTGTTGGATTAGGGTATCCCAGACTAGGCAGTAAGGGTGTGCCTATAGACATTATGGGTTTGATTTACTAACGGCAAATAGACTGTACACTTTCCACAATCACACCTTTCTATATTTTTCTTTTGGACCTAATTCTAATGGGAATTTAAAATGGGAACTTGGCAAGTGTTTTAGACCACAAGCACACACCGCTCACACTCCAGGTTTAACAAACAGTTTTTAACGTAATGGCCTAGTACACAGGTGGGTGGTTGGCAGGTGACAAATGGCATCACCTTGGCCCAAACATATGCAACGTTTGCCCCGCAGTTGCAGTTTGTTAGACGTGGAATGTGGGGTTAGCATTGCTTCGCTTGAGGTTTTTTTTGTCTCTGGATAGCAGTCTGAACATGAGCAGATAGGACTTCTGCAACACAGGCACTCAAAGTTCTCCTTAGTTTAAGGTTTAAATCCATTTCTCGTTTAAATATTATTCTCCTGTTTTTGGTGCAGCCTTTATACTCACCACATCAATTCCCTGTAAAACATTTACTACACAGTTCAGTCAAGGTCTATAGCCTAATTTTCAGAGGCTTTACTGACAGTAAAGGAGGGGGTACAACTAGAAAGATTTCCTATGAATATGTGTTCACTGTAAGTCCCATATCATTGCTACTATAATATGATATTTTATGTTATCGACTATGCAAAGTGAGTTACAAAAACCTTTCCCAGTTGATCTTTCGGAAAGACAGATAGGTCACTCAGTACTCTTACAGCATACCAAGCAGATTGCTATCCCTCTATTGCAAGCTACCTGTTTCATACCAGCACTTCTCATGGGTGTCCAATGGCATGTGTCAGAAGACAGCAGTAGCAGTGATTAGCATGCTGGCCAGGTTGCTTAGCATGCTGGAAGGGTTCAATGTAAAGACAAAAGTTATCAAGGTTACTTCATTATAACTAAACTTTGCTCTGTTAAATTTGCATACTGCAAGAGATAACAAAGAGGTTTTCAAGGCTAAATACAATTTTGATCAGTGTTTTAGACTGTCCTGTATAGTATCACAAAAGGGTCTTCCTTCACAACTCTTTTGTTCCACCAAAAGTTTGAACTGATATTTGGTTCCTTCTCTAGAATCTCTGTATAATATACCATAGGATATTGGCATCCAAAAGTTCTATATAATGATGCTTTGTGACTTCACTTATATGTGAAAGGTCAGTTACCAGTTCAGCAAAAAAAAAAAAAGTAATGCCGTGTACACACGACCGGACTTTCCGGTAGACTAGGTCCGACGGTCTTCACAACTGCCTTTTCAGCGGAGTTCCGATGGACTTCCAAACTAACGGACTTGGCCACATACAAACGGACTAAGTCTGTTTGAAAGTCCATTTGTTTTGAACGTGATGACGTAAGACGGGACTAAAAAAGGAAGTTCAGTAGCCAATAGCTTTCCTTGCGTCGTATTTGGTCCGTCGGACCAGCATACAGACAAACGATTTTCCCGATAGGAATTGAGTCCATTGGACAGATTTGAAACATGTTCTATTTCTAGGTCCATCAGATTTTTAAAATGAAAAACAATCGGATTAGCCCCCACACGATCGCATTGTCTGACGGACTGATTCCGTCGGACCTAGTCTGCCGGAAAGTCCGGTCGTGTGTACGCGGCATAAGAAGTAGCAAGACAGAATTATAGCTCACTTGTTTGTTAAACTAGCCTTTCTCAACCGTGAGGTTTCTTTAGGGGTGCTTTGGCAAAATGTCTACAAATTGCCCCAAGATTGTAATAAGCCTGTGGGTGGATGAAGCCTGCCTTTTAGTTACACAAAGCCACAGGTTTTCATTGTACACCATTATAACCTTCTAGCTGCCGCCGTCCTAAGAATCATTGACCCTCCCATGCCCCTCTCTGTCAGAGCTGGGGTCACATTAGCTGAGTGATGGAGAAAAACTGAGGGAAAACAGAAAAATTGGAATACTAGTCAGTACCAGTTTGCAAAGTGTATAAGTGTAACAATAAATCACCTTTGATGTTGGGTGTCCTACGTGTATTGATGTTGTTGCATTATGTAAAACTATTAGAATCATTTTTACATTTTAGAATGGGCTCCTCAAAACTGTCCATAATTTTGGAGGGTGCCTCAAGATTGTCTATCATGTTTAAGGATGCCTTGATCAAAAAAACTGTTGCGAAACACTGTCTTAAACTACAAGGTTAACATGACAAGATCACTGATAAAACAAACATATAACAGCTCATAGAAATGGAGAATAATTTAAATGTGTTAAAGTGGAACCTAACTGTATACGAGCACCACAAACTAAAAACTCTATTTCACCAGTTGCCAACCACCGCAATACATTTATATACGTTGCTGTTTGCAAGTGGTTTACTGGGATTATGTCTAAAGATATCAGCCATAACCCCAGTATTGTTTTCTTCAGCCGGTAGCTGGCTTGAAAGCGGTCTGAGTGACTCATAAGCCGCTGGAATGCTTTAAAATGTGGCAGGATGTCCCCCCCTGCTGGTGTTTCTTGAGCTTACTGTTTCTGTTAGTTCGCCCATGAAACGATCCAATGGTGCGGCCCCCTGCTCCCATAGGCTCCCATAAGTTATCAAAGAGTAGATACTTTGATAGTAGATACTTTGAAAACCTGTGGCTACTCTTTGATGGCCTTAGATCACCAGTGCCACGTCATGACATCTCTTCAAGTCCAGGCTGAAAGTACTTTTTTTTAAAGCAAAAGCAGAAAAAGTTTCAGATTTTTTTGCTTTTAAAGGTAAAGAAGAGATTTGGGGTCTTTTTGACCCCAGATTTTGCTACAAAAAGGACCTATCATCCTTATTTCTAGTACAAGGGATGCGTACATTAATTGTAATAGGGATAAAAAAATAAAAAGTATAATAAATAATAAAAAAAAGTTTTAAAGCGACCTCATCCCTCCATGCTTGCGTGCAGAAGCGATTGCATACGTAAGTCACGCACGCATATGTAAACAATATTTGCACCACAAATGTAAGGTATCGCCGCAAACATTAGAGTGAGAGCAATCATGCTGGTGCTAGACCTCTTCTGTAACAATAAACAGGTATCCTGTAAAGGCGTTTAAAATATTGCCTATGGAAATTTCTAAGTACCGTAGTTTGTCGCCATTCCACGAGTGTGAGCAATTTTAAAGCGTGACATGTAAGATATCTATTTACTCGGCATAACATCATCTTTCATATTTATAAAATGGTATAAGGGTTTATGTTGTATTTTGTTTTTTTTTAATTCATTAAAGTGTATTTTTTCCAAAAAACTGCATTTGTAAAACAGCTGCACAAATATGGTGTGATATAAAAAAATTGCAATATTCGCCATTTTATTCCCTAGGGTCTCTGATTTGTTTGTTTGGGGTTCTAAGTAATTTTCTACCAAAATATACTGGATTTAAACTTGTAAACAAAAAGTTTCAGAATAGGCCTAGTCGGCAAGTGGTTAATTAATATTTAATATTCAAAACAAACTCTCCCAACCATCCATGTGTGTATGCTTTATTTTGAGAGAGATCACTTTAAAAAACAGCCTTCTAGCATTTCTAGCCACAGACACCTTGAGTAAGGGCATCTGATTCATGTAGCTTTTACTGCTTGGAATCCATCTATCCTTTGCTCAGGCAAGAAGGCAGGAATGTATGCTTAGCTGTTAAAGCCCCTCCTCCTCTCCTCCATATGAAAGTAAAAAAATTCCCATGAAGACTGCTGGGATGTGAGCCATCATTTTGGCCTAAGACAGAAACCAGGTAGCACCCGAGGAGATGTAAAAAAAAAGTTTAAAAAAAGTAAACATACAATATTTTCCTATCTATTTACTAAAGCTAGGAGCATAAGGATTAAAAATAATGAATATGGATAGAGAACGATTAGTTCCAATTTAATGAGCAATGAAAGTCAAAAGACCACTCCCACTTTAAAACAAATCACACTAAGTGAGTAATTAGGTCCTATCTAAAAAAATGTACATTTTTGGCTGTAAGTAACAAGGTTGTGACCTGCATCCCATTACGCATATTAAAAATGAACTATTAAAACACCCAACTAAAATTAGGCAATTCTCATACTAACACATTCTATTTAGCCTAAAGTTTTTTTTTTTCTTTCTCTTTAATGAAGAAGAAATATTGACTGTAAGGTTAAAAAATATGTTGGTAACCACCATTTTGTGACCCTTTTTTAAAATAAGAGCCTGTGAATTATATATTCTTCAATTTTCTATGATGTTCTGAAGCTGTAGTTTTAACAGTTTTAGATACATTATTTGCATTGTAATTATTTACATCTAAAATTATTTCATCTGTGTGTGAATTTAAAGGGAGTTTGCATTTTAAACCAAACGTGTACCCTAATCCAAACTCCCCCATTCAGGAAATCCTTGCAAATATCTAAAGAACCAGTCATGCTTCCACACCACTGACTTAACGATGTAGGTCAAGTCACACATTAAAGGTTGTTACATGATGTAAAGGCTTGACATCATATTTTGCCCACAGCACTACTAATTATCTAAGCCCCAGTCATTAGTAAAATAATTAGATCTGAGGCATAGCTACATGTTGCTATACTGTAGACCAGGGGTCTCCAAACTTTCTAAACAAAGGGCCCGTTCACTGTTCTTCAGACTTTAGGGGGGCCGGACTGTGGAGTTATACAAAATGTCCCATCATCAGGGGAGAATACAATCCCCCATCATCATTGGGAGGAATTGGGCCCCATTGTTGGTGTCATTGGGAGGAACTGTGCCCCATCGTTGATGTTCTTGGTAGGAACTGTGCCCCATCGTTGGTGCCATTGGGAGGAATTGTGGCCTTTATTGGTATCAGTAAAAAAAAGATCACCCCAAGGGCTGGATAAAAGCAATCAAAGGGTTGCATCCAGCTCCCGAGCCACAGTTTGGAGACAACTGCTGTAGATTGTACTATTTTTTGGTGAATGACCATATGCGAGAAAAGAAAAGAGGTCTCACTATTTAAAATAAAAATATATGCATAATTATAGTGACAATAACATGCATTTCTAAAAAGAAAATATACTGTTTTGTCCAGATGAGAGATCATGGCATGTGCATGCATATCAGATTCAGGAATAAGACAAAAATACCTTGCAGGAGAGTCAGACTTGTTCAACAAGTTACATAGTCAGGTTGAAAAAAGACACAAGTCCCGCCAGTTCAACCACAAAAAAATAATAATAATCATACAATCCCATATACCCAATTCTATACCCACAGTCTATCCAGAGGAAGGCGAAAAACCCCAGCAGAGCAAGATCCAATTTGCTAAAGCAGGGGAAAAAAATTCCTTCCTGATCCCCCGAGAGGCAAGTGGAAAAAGAGGGAAAAGTTTCCAATAAAGAAAGGGTTGGCTCACAACAAGAGCAAGTCGCAACACAAGGATTCATAGGAGCCAAGTAAAACCAATATAAAACCATAGCTTGGATTATATGTAGCTAATATATGTTTCTCAAATAAATAAATCAAATATATAACGTGAGGGTAAATTGCTGTTCTAATTTAGGGTATTATTCGGAAGGGGATAATTCCCTATCTTCCTAACTCAAAAGAAAACGGGGGGGGTAGGGTAGAGCTAAAAGTAGTAAGAGAAGTTTTTGGGATATATTATCCACTACCACGATATAGGACTCTTCCCCTATAGCATTGAATACGTTAGGTATAATAATATAAATGCCAAACACACAATAAAAATAAACCCAGAAATTAAAAATTACAAATTAGTAAACACACTACAGGGGTGTCTTCACCTAAACATCAGTTAAAAAAATATATATAGTGCTTATTTAACCAAAATTAAACTTAGTGTAATCGTGATACACGAATAAAATCAATGTAGTCAAAAAAAATCACAAAAGTAAACACACTGTAGAGCCAACTGTGGCCTGCAGTTTAACCATAATATAAAGTGAAAAGACAGGTTAAGCACCGTCACCTGCAACAATCCAAGCAACCAAAAGTGCTATGTGCTGATGAAAATGGTATGAATATATAAACAGTTACAAAGAAATATCTAATAGTGCAACGTATAAAATAAATGTATAAAATGAATTTAAAATGAGTGTGAAAGCAAGTGACTGAAATAAATTAATGGCCGTGAATTTCATAAGGTAGAACAAACAATTATGATATTTTTTTTTTTAAATAAAAGTAAATGCTATACAGAGCCTATTAATCAGGTGTGTAAGGTTTAGCTCATTGAAAAGTCAGACAATTCCGAAAAGTGCTAAGTGCAATATGGCTTCGATACCGATACGCTAAAACAAAGCTCTAGAGCAGCATATGTAAAAAACAAAGTGCATACATTCAGATTAAATAAACGCACTACAGGGCCAAGTTCATATGTGCAATAAACTGCAAGTGGATCAGTGGAATGCCGCATCCACTTGGGCAAATCAGTCCAAGAACACAGGCGGTGAAAGGAAACAAGTGAGGGCACTTCAAAAAAATAAATATATATAGTTCCTCAAAGTGCTCATGCTTATGTTATAAATGTGCAATCCGAATGAAGAAACACCGATTCCCAGTGAGTTCCTCCTTCGTGACCATACACTCAGGAGGGCAGTGGCCCCTTACCTTATGGTAAGGAGAAAAGCACCTTAAGCTGGAGGTCTCTTTAAGGTTCTTCCCACCAGGTTAAAACTTCTCCTTTCCAGTGTCTTTGGAACTCCAGGGGACCACAATAAATCTATAAAAGAGGGGTACCATGGTGTAGTCATTTTTTGAAATCATAATCAATTTATTAAGGAACTTAACGCAGGGTACTCACAATTTTCATTCATAAAAATTCATTGTAAAAACGAGTAGCAAACTCATGTCACTATGCAGCAGCAGAGGGCGTCCTTTCCGTCCCTACGCGTGGCGTCACACCACGTGACTTCATCAGGGGAAATATATATACCTGCTGGCTCATAGAGACGAGTATCCTTATGTATTAACCTCAAGCAGGGGATAAGATATTGAATGAAGAGAAACAAGCACCCTTATAAAGGTTGTATAAATATGAGAGGAGATAGTCCTTCAATCCAGAATGACCAATATAGATGCTCGGTTATACCCAAGTAAAGTGCTCAATAACAATCCAAGTCAAATTGTTGTCATTCAAAAAGTCTACAAGAATAGAATACAGGTATTGCATACATTGGAAAACCCATGTTATCATTCCAAACAAAAAAACTGGTAGAGTGCGGGTATAGAAACAAATACATTTATAATGTGACACTGTAAAGATAATCCCCTGGGAGAGAGCGATATGCTCTTCATTTTATAGCTATACATAGCGCCCAAAAATTTGCGCCAAACAGAGAGGCTGGTCCGCTGGTGTTGCCGTCACCAGACGGTGCCTGCATGAACAGAGTCCCAATGCAAGAGTGCCATCACTCCATTGACGGCGCCGTGGCATTACAAAAGAAGTGCCAATGCTGGAAACAAAGGCTGCAACGCATGAGCGGCACACGGCCCGGAAGAAAGGGCATGGCACACAGATGCCCACAAGCAGCCCCGCCAACGTCATGCACTCCAAACACAAGATGCATGTACACAACAGCGCCAACATCACAGGGCAAGCAAGGCCAAAAAATGACCCCCAAAACATAAAAATAAAAAAGATTTCTATCCCTGCAAAGATGCCTCTCCTAGTATAACAAATGTTATATCGGTCATCAAGACATACAATGCTTTATATACTGAAATATCCAAATACCACAAACAAAGTAATTCCAATAAGTACAAAATATTAAAAATATTGTTTACAAGTAGATACATTTAATAGTAGCATTTAAGCACTGATGTATGTTACATTGTGTAGCCCACATAGTATAATATTATTATCAAGAAATATATAAATAACCTTATTTAGGGAGAATTTCTCTTCATTTGTTACTACCACTATAGCGTAAGTTGACATAAACTGTAATAACTGTAAACTATAACAGCGTTTGTATGGGAAGATTAAAACTCAAACAGACAGCAAGATCAGCAAAAAAACAACTTGAGGCATCACATTTAAAGAAAAAGGAGACAAGGAAAGTGCATACATATCTCTATAATATGATATTTATGGGAACGGTCTGAAACTAAGCATATCATTCAGACCAGGATACGATGTAGCTTGTAGATTATACACCCATTGGGTCTCCCTTTGTAGGATCCTTCGGTCAAAGTTGCCCCCCCCAAGGGTCCTCATAGATATGAATGAGGGCAGCAACCCTGAAAATGTGGGGGTCATATTTATGTTTAACCACTTGCTTACTGGGCACTTAAACCCCCCTCAGTCCCAGACCAATTTTCAGCTTTCAGCGCTGATGCACTTTGAATGACAATTGCGCGGCCATACAACACTGTACCCAAATGAAATTTTTATCATTTTTTTCCCCACAAATAGAGCTTTCTTTTGGTGGTATTTAATTACAGCTCGGAGTTTTATTTTTTGCTAAACAAACAAAAAAAATGCAAAATAAAAAAAAATAAAAAATCATATTTAATAGTTTGTTATAAAATTTTGCAAACAGGTAATTTTTCTCCTTCATTGAAATGCGCTGATGAGGCGGCACTGGTGGGCACTGATAGGCTGCACTGGTGGGCACTGATAGGCACAGTTATGGCGGCACTAATAGGCACAGATAAGGCAGTACTGATGGGCACAGATAAGGCAACACTGATGGGCATAGATGGGCACAGATAAGATGGCACTGACTGGTGGCATGGATGGGTGGAACGGATGGGTGGCACTAAGGGGCACTGATAGGTACCACTGATAGATGGGACTGATGGGCAATGATAGGTGGCACTGATAGGTGGCTCTGATAGGTGACACTGCTGGGCACTGATGGGTGGCACTGATGGGCACTGATGGGAACTGGTAGATGACACTGATGGGCACGGATATGTGGCACTGGGGTGCAGCACTGTTGTTGAGGCAGATTGTGGGCACTGATAGGTGGCACTGTGGGCACTGATAGGTGGCACTGTGGGTACTGATGGGTGGCAATGTGGGCACTGATGGGTGGCACTGTGGACACTGATGGGTGGCACTGATGGGGGGCACTTTTTTATTATTTGGGTGGCACTGGCAGGGGGCAGGTGGGCACTGATAAGCTGGCCGTGATCGGGACTGATGTCCCGATCACGGCCACCGGTGATCGGCTTTTTTTTTCTCCTCACGCTGTCAGCACGAGGAGGAAAAATAGTTATAATTGCCAGCTCTGTTGTGTCACATGATCAGCTGTCATTGGCTTGCTCCGATCCGTGATCAGGCGAGTCTCATAGGGGGGCGGGCAGGCCGCTCGTGCACGGGATGACATCAATAGACGTAGTCCCGGCAAAGCAGGTCCACGCTGTAGCCGTCATTCGGCTATAGCGCGGATCTCAAGCGGTTAAACACCACATGGTGACCAATGGCCGTGTTTAGCAGGCCATTGGTGGCATAATAAACATGATCCTTGATCCTTTTCCAAAGGGGTCTAATGGTTTTGCTGATGTAGCAAGCTCCACATCGGCAGCAAAAGATACTGTAAATGACCCCTTTGGTCAAACAGGATATGTGATGTCGCCAAATGTGGATCTGCCCATTTGAAAGGACAATGGAAGATCCCTCCAAAAGTTACCATGTGCCTTAAAGCAGTTGTAAGCACCATTTGTTCACTTGTACCTACAGGTAAACTTATAATAAAGATTATCTGTAGGTACAAGGAATATCTCCTGAACTTGCTGTGTTTAGGAAATACTCACTACTTCTGCAACCGATGATGTCATCAGCGCATGCGCACTGTTCTCTGAAAGGACAGTCATTCAGAGTGCTGTGCCACAGACATGGACTCCCATGTACATGTACGGGAGTGATATCATCACGGCTCGGACAGTCAAACACCCAAGTCCGCAAACCCAGAAGGAAGACTGGGTAGAGATATAAGCCCTGTTAGCAGTAAAGTAAGTCTCTGATAATGTGCTAGAATGTGATGACATTAACTTTCAGGGGGAAAGTTTTTCTTTTTTTCTTTTTTCTTTTTTATGTAGCACTTCATGTTTTTATAGGTTTTATAACCCAGGTGTCAGGGACATGACATGCATTTGCAATTTGCAGGTACCCGTCTTGCAAGGCACAGGCTAACGTCTATGCGCATGCGCGGGAACATTAGCGCTAATAGACAAACGTATGTGCACATGTGTGAAAATATGCTGGTGCCAAATGGCCTATAAGGCCTAGTGCAGCTGCTGTCTGATCTGCAGCTTTACCCCGCGCTCTAATTCTGTGCCTCTATCTGATCCAGTATTTGACTCGGCTTTCTGACCATGCTGTTATCTCCAGTCCTGACCTTTGGCTTGCCTTGACCCTGATAATTCCTGCCTGTCTGCCTGATTTCCTGTTGCCAAACCCGGCCTGAACTCTGACTATTCTAAGCCTGCTGTTTATGATAGACTAATCCTCCGTGTATGACCTGGCTTGTCTGACTCTGCTCCAGTCTTCTGCTTCCAGCTTGTGTAGCTCCGGTACCTCTGACTTGCAGCTACAGCATACCTTCATCCACTATCCTGCATCCACAGCATACCTGCACCCTCTGTTCTTGCTATCTTCTGCTGCTCAGCAATCCAGTCTGGTCCTGCTACTCATCAGCTACCACTACCAATGGATGACTTTGCAGGTACTCTGAGCTCACCGTGCTCTCACGGCCACTGCAACTAAAGAGGTCCTTGAGCCGGGGCTGAACGAGAGGTCTCCTTCTCCTCGTCAGGCTCTCCCAGACGGTACGTAACACCAGGCCTCGATAAACAAGCTGGGATGTGGTATATGATAGGCCTCATTAGCTGATCCCTTGTTTCATAGTAGTCTGCCTGTAGTACAGTCTATTTTTTCAAATGTAGGTGGAGTGGCATTACAGTTGGAGGGAAAGTCAAGAGGAACATGGTTCCTCTATGGTTTTCTGGGTTACTAGGGAAGCTATCCGATTGGATGCTGTCATCCCATGTGACCCTGGCAGCCATCTTGGGTCAGGCAAAGCCAATTTAGAGCCCTGATTCCCAGGCTTGGCGCATATTCTGTGTGTGGGTTGTGTAGGGACAGGTCGCCCATCTGACAGGGACAGTAATAGCAGTAGGCAGAGGTTCCTAACAAGTAGGGAAATGTCAGGAAAGTGCTATGATTCCTGGAAGCCTCCCCTATCTGGGCACAGACTGGCCAAGCCACATTCTATCCTTCAAGACAGACGCTGTCGGAGTATCCGAGACCTGCTGCTACTCTATTCTATGCAACATTCTGTAAATAGATGTTTTTGTACAATACAGTTGCATTGTTACATCTGGTTTCCGAGTGTTTACTGCTGCCGCACCATGCTGAACCTCACCACATGCCAACTAATGTTATGGTATAATTGTTAATGGCCATGCCAGAGTTTATAGTCACATTTTGGAAAGGTATTACTGTTCTCTGTGGGAATAGAAGCTGGCTCGGTGTCTTCCTTAATAAATAATTTTGAAAGAACAAGGCTGCCCTGCATCTTCTCACACCATTTTGGGGTGCCCAGTCCTCATTATCATTACATTCTCCTTAAAGTTAATTTTAAGTTGTGTTATTGGGTTACTGCCAGAAGGTGTCACTTTGGCATGTCTAATTTCATACACTCCTGTAATAAGAGTTTAAAGTGGTTGTATAGTCTTTTTTACAACTTTTTCCTACAGGTAAGCCTATAATAAGGGCTTACCTGTAGGTAAAAAAAAAAATCTCCTAAACCTGTGTGGTTTAGGAGATATTCCCCTCGCAATGCGCCGCTGACTGCAGCGGCGCATGCGCACAGGGGACTCTCGGCTGAAAATCCGGCAGACGGCGGACCCTGCCGGAAAGAAATCTCCCGTGCGCGTGCACGGGAGGGACGATATCGCGGCTCCGGCCACTCACAGTGTCGGAGCCGCGATAACCGGAAGACACGCCGAGGGAACATGTCAACTCCCTCGGCGTGGATCGGGCGAGTTGTCGGGGCCTAGTTCTAAGGTAAGTATTTCATAATTAGCTAGTATTCGGTGCATACTAGCTCATTATGCCTTTTCCCTTGCATGTCAGAAAAAAAATAAAAACCTCAGTGGGTTTACTACCGCTTTAATTTTTGGTTTAATTTTTTTCTCAACAAAATTGCTGACAATACATGCAACATTTGAACTTTCAATATGATTGATTCAATTGAATGAACATTTGTTTAGAAATAATTTGTGTGAAATGACCATTTCAATCCATAAATGATTGTTTTTATAGAAATTAACATGAACCATCAAGATCAAGATCAAATTGATCTTTTTCTTTATTGCATCAAACAATTGTTCTTGAGTGAAGGGTCATTTAAAACAATGAAATCCGTGAGCATCTGGTGGTATTGGTGGTATAGTGGTGATGATAGCTGCTTTCCTAATCTATTATCAATTGATCATTTATTGTTACATTTATGGCCAGTGCTACATTTTTATAACAAATAATTTATAGAAGATGTGTTTTCCATTAGCTGGTCCTAAATACAGTGCCTTGCGAAAGTATTCGGCCCCCTTGAACTTTTCAACCTTTTGCCACATTTCAGGCTTCAAACATAAAGATATAAAATTTGTATTTTTTGTGAAGAATTACCAACAAGTGGGACACAATTGTGAAGTGGAACGAAATCTATTGGTTTTTGAAACTTTTTTAACTAATAAAAAAATGAAAAGTGGGGCGTGCAAAATTATTCGGCCCCCTTGTGTTAATACTTTGTAGAGCCACCTTTTGCTGCGATTACAGCTGCAAGTCGCTTGGGGTATTTCTCTATCAGTTTTGCACATCGAGAGACTGAAATTCTTGCCCATTCTTCCTTGCAAAACAGCTCGAGCTCAGTGAGGTTGGATGGAGAGCGTTTGTGAACAGCAGTTTTCAGCTCTTTCCACAGATTCTCGATTGGATTCAGGTCTGGACTTTGACTTGGCCGTTCTAACACCTGGATACATTTATTTGTGAACCATTCCTTTGTAGATTTGCTGTATGTTTGGGATCATTGTCTTGTTGGAAGATAAATCTCCGTCCCAGTTTCAGGTCTTTTGCAGACTCCAACAGGTTTTCATCCAGAATGGTCCTGTATTTGGCTGCATCCATCTTCCCCTCAATTTTAACCATCTTCCCTGTCCCTGCTGAAGAAAAGCATGCCCAAACCATGATGCTGCCACCACCATGTTTGACAGTGGGGATGGTGTGTTGAGGGTGATGAGCTGTGTTGCTTTTACGCCAAACATATCGTTTTGCATTGTGGGCAAAAAGTTTGATTTTGGTTTCATCTGACCAGAGCACCTTCTTCTACATGTTTGGTGTGTCTCCCAGGTGGCTAGTGGCAAACTTTAGACGATACTTTTTATGGATATCTTTGAGAAATGGCTTTCTTCTTGCCACTCTTCCATAAAGGCCAGATTTGTGCAGTGTACGACTGATTGTTGTCCTATAGACAGACTCTCCCACCTCAGATGTAGTTCTCTGCAGTTCATCCAGAGTGACCATGGGCCTCTTAGCTGCATCTCTGATCAGTCTTCTCCTTGTCTGAGCTGAAAATTTACAGGGACGGCCAGGTCTTGGTAGATTTGCAGTGGTCTGATACTCCTTCCATTTCAAAATGATCGCTTGCACAGTGCTCCTTGGGATGTTTAAAGCTTGGGAAATCTTTTTGTATCCAAATCCGGCTTTAAACTTCTCCACAACAGTATTACGGACCTGCCTGGTGTGTTCCTTGGTCTTCATGATGCTCTCTGCGCTTTCAACAGAACCCTGAGACTATCACAGAGCAGGTGCATTTATACAGAGACTTGATTACACACAGGTGGATTCTATTTATCACCATCAGTCATTTAGGACAACATTGGATCATTCAGAGATCCTCGTTGAACTTCTGGAGTGAGTTTGCTGCACTGAAAGTAAAGGGGCCAAATAATTTTGCACGCACCACTTTTCAGTTTTTTATTTGCTAAAAAAGTTTAAAATATCCAATAGATTTCGTTCCACTTCACAATTGTGTCCCACTTGTTGGTGATTCTTCACAAAAAATTAAAATTTTATATCTTTATGTTTGAAGCCTGAAATGTGGCAAAAGGTTGAAAAGTTCAAGGGGGCCGAATACTTTCGCAAGGCACTGTATATTAGATTTCGTTCCACTTGATATTAATGCGTAACGTAACTGAATCTGAGAAGCACAAACAAAATGCTATTCTACTTCACCTATACATCCATGTCTACATTTTTTTGTTTATTTTGTTGAGAAATAGATTTGAAAACAGTCCCTAGTCTTTCTAGCTGCAGCCACCTTGAGTAAGGGCAGATGATTCATGTAGCATTTACTTCAATTCATCTTCCCTTAGCTCAGGCATGCAGGTGAAAGAAAAAAATGTTGATGAAGATGCCCGGGATATATGACATCACTTGCCTAGGCCAGAAACCAGGAAGCAACTGAAATAATATAAAAAAAAATAAATAAAACAAGTTAATATAATATCTGTGTACTAATGCTAGCAGCTTAAGGATTAAAAATAGTTAATGCTGACAGAGAGTTTAGTTCTGCTTTAAATCCTGTACATATGATGTTAACCCCAACAGATGTCTTGGCTTCTCATGTGACAGCTCTTTTTACATAACACGATGCCCCTGAGCAAATAAACACAATTTTCAAATGTAATGCTTTTATTATATGGCTTTAAGCAATGCATAATATTCTGTGTCATGTCGGGATTGGATTAAAATAATATATTTGTGTTTTTAGTACAATATTAGTACATCACAGATACATGGATGGTTACCTAGAGTGCCAGTTAATGCCGTCTTTGACTGATGTTTGTTTGCTTACCATCGCACCCCTGTGGATGTCAGTATGCTCACAGCACATCACTCCTGCTGTGAAGTTATGGACTTGATTGAGCTGTGATTGTCCTTCTTCACCTTCACATGTTACTTTGTAATACATTTTTATGAAGTTTTTCAACTGTTTTGTATGGTTCTAAAATGAAAGGAATTAAACCTCATAATTTCTGAGTCCATACTAGAAATCAAAGTGTATCTTAATCACAGTTGCATGAAAGCAGTTCGTTCTCCTAAAGGGAACCTGTCATGAGAAATATAAGGGATCTACCACTTCTCAGGATGTAAGGTCCAATCTGTTGTCCTTGTCCTTGCCACACAACTTAGCAAGTAAACTCTGGTACACACTAAAGCCCTGCACACACGGGCTGAATGTTCAATACAAAACTTTCCGACATTCGGCAGGTGTGTATGTCAGTCAGTCTGACTGAAGCCGGCCTGTTGGATGAGCATACTGGAAAACCAGCAGCCAACTGACTCCCGATCAGCGACCTCTGCCATTGGTTTAGAGTGCTGATCGGAGTGTTCTGGCAGGGGGGCAATCCCCCTGTCAGAACACAACAGTTCAGTGGGGAAGATCGCTGTACTATTGTCGGATTGTTAGTACAGCTGCCCTGACTGGAGCCGTCAGTTATTTTACGTTCAACCCCCTGGGTTGAATGAAAAAACTGTTAGCGTGTACCAGGCTTAACTTTCAGCTCCGGTCAGAGCCGCTGTATTAACAATCCAACAATAGTACAGAAATCACCCCCACTGAGCTATTGTGTTCTGACAGGGGGATGGCCCCCCACCAGAACACTCTTATCAGCGCTCTTAGGCCCCTTTCACCTTGGAGTGTTTTTCAGGCACTACAGAGCTAAAAATAGCGCCTGCATAGCGCCTGAAAAAAGCGGCTCCATTCACTCCTGTGTGAAAGCCCGCTAAAACGACGGTAAAGCGGCGCTAAAAATAGCACCGCTTTACCACTGACACCCGTGGACGCACAGTGTAAAAGGGGTTCTAGCCATTGCTCTCCAACATGTTCATTTGGCTTCTGTTGGACCAACTGACATACACACGGGCCGAACGTTGGACAGTTTTTATTTATCTCCTTACGTTCAGCCCATGTGTACGGAGCTTTAGTAACTTGGAACAAGCATGCAGACAATAAAACATAAGGAGACCTGATATCCACATATGCATACTGCATAGTGAGTTTTCCAAGTAGTGACACATGGATGACTATTTACCTAAAAAAACAAGTCAGCAGTGTCCATATTAATTTACTCCTGTAAAATGCATACATTTTGCATTTAATGACCAGGTGCCCAACCTGCGGTCCTTGGGTGTTTGCCCCAAGTCCCATAATCTATTGTAGGTTAATCTTCCATCCCGCCACAGGTACTTACAGTGCCTTGCAAAAGTATTCACCCCCTTTGCTTTTTACCTATACATTACAACATTTAGTTCAATGTTTTTTTAATCTGAATTATATGTGATGAATCAGAACACAATAGTCTAAGTTGGTGAAGTAAAATTATAAAAATATATACATAAAACTATTTTTCAGAAAGGAAAAACTGATAATTGGCATGTGCGTATGTATTAACTCCCTTTGTTATAAAGCCCATAAAAAACTCTGATGCAAAAGTCACATAATTCGTGAAATGATCTCCACCTGTGTGCAATCTAAGTGTCACATGATCTGTCATTACATATACACACCTTTTTGAAAGGCCCCAGAGGCTGCAACACCTAAGCAAGAGGCACCACTAACCAAACACTGCCATAAAGACCAAGGAACTCTCCAAACAAGTAAGGGACAATGTTGTTGAGAAGTACAATCAGGGTTAGGTTATAAAAAAATATCCAAATCTTTGATGATCCATAGGAGCACCAAAATCTATCAAATCTATCATAACCAATTGGAAAGAACATGGCATAACAGCAAACCTGTCAAGAGATGGCCACACACCAAAACTCATGGACCGGGCAAGGAGGGCATTAATCAGAGAGGCAGCACAGAGACCTAAGGTAACCCTGGAGGAGCTGCAGAGTTCCACAGCAGAGACTGGAGTATCAGTGCATAGGATGATGATAAGCAGTACGTGCCATTGAGTTGGACTTTATAGCAGAGTGGCCAGAAGAAAGCCCTTACTTTCAGCAAAAAAACAAAATGGCACATTTTGAGTTTGCAAAAAGGCACGTGGGAGACTCTCAAAATGTATGGAGGAAGGTGCTCTGGTCTGATGAAACAAAAATTTTACTTTTTGGCCATCAAAGCAAACGCTGTGTCTGGCCGCAAACCCAACACATCACATCACCCAAAGAACACCATCCCCACAGTGAAACATGGTGGTGGCAGCATCATGCTGTGGGGATGTTTTTCAGCAGTCGGGACTGGGAAACTGGTCAGAGTTGAGGCAAAAATGGATGGTGCTAAATACAGGGATATTCTTGAGCAAAACCTGTACCACTCTGTGTGTGATTTGAGGCTAGGACGGAGGTTCACCATCCAGCAGGACAATGACCCCAAACACGCTGCTAAAGCAACACTTGAGTGGTTTATGTGGAGACATGTAAATGTGTTAGAATGGCCTAGTCAAAGCCCAGACCTCAATCCAATAGAAAATCTGTAGTCAGACTTAAAGATTGCTGTTCACAAGTGCAAATCATCCAACTTGAAGGAGCTGGAGCAGTTTTGCAAGGAGGAATGGGCAAAAATCCCAGTGGTAAGATGTAGCAAGCTCATAGAGACTTATCCAAAGAGGCTTGGAGCTGTGATAGCCGAAAAAGGTGGCTCTACAATGTATTGACTTTAGGGAGGTGAATAGTTATGCACATTTATTTTTTCTGTTATTTTGACCTATTTGTTGTTTGATTCACAATAAAAAAAAATCTTCAAAGTTGTGGGCATGTTCTGTAAATGAAATGATGTAAATCCTCAAACAATCCATGTTAATTCCAGGTTGTGAGGCAACAAACACGAAAAATGCCAAGGGGGGTGAATACTTTTGCAAGGCACTGTACTATTTTTGACAGTGGTGGCTTCTTGCATTGTACACATTGAAAAAAGGTAAGTTGGCACCTTGGCCAGGAAGTTTGGCTTTGAAAAGAATAAGGAACGAGGGAGGAAGGGATGAGAAGATCTAAATCTAAACAGAAGCTGTGCTTTAAATTGACTGAAATTACTTGCCTACTTGCTGAGCTCTCATTTTCATCCTTGCAGTGTTTGGCTGCCCAGTCTACATCCCAATAGTTACTGGTATAGATATTATCCTAATCACCATAAATTTGAGTTTGTAAAAGTATATTTAACAGTTTTACCATGGTTCTCTTTCTGAGACCCTGCAGACTCATCCATGCACACTGGACCAGGAAAGGATTATATTAAGGACAGAATGGGTGGCCACCTGCTACCCCAGACTCAAAGGGGACTCCAAGGGGATGCTAAATCAAAGTTCTTCAATTGAGTGCTATGAAGTCAGTTTCAACTGTGCATATTCCTCTAAGAAAATATTTTCTTTAATGTAATCAACTAGTCATCTGCAGTATGTATATATACTCACAGTACCTGAAAGACTCATTTCCATTTTTGCCACTATCACTTTTCAGAATTTAAACACTAACCTTCAAATACTTCAGAAATGTTTCCTAAATACATAGTTTCATAGTTAGTAAGGTTGAATAAAGACACCAGTCCATCCAGTTCAACCTGAGTGAGTGTCTACAATTGTCCCTATCCCTGTACATTGCACACTCACATCAGTCCCTACCCTCAAGCAGCCCACTATCCTAGGTCCCAATTCATATACTAGGGCCAATTTTGGACAGAAGCCAATTAACCTACCAGCATGTCTTTGGATTGTGGGAGGAATCCAAAGATTACCAGAAGCATACCAGAAGCAAACACCAATGTCAATGTAAAATGGCCTTAATGCATAATCTCATTAAACTGGCAAGGGACCGATGGGGGCCCAAAAAAAACAGTTTATCCACTAGACTATGACAGAAAAGATGACAATGGCTGGAGCACAACTCTGCGTGTGCAGGCTGGATCGCAAAAAGTAACTGAGCGAGTTATAGACAGAAAGATTGTGACACAACTACTAGCGTTGTCAGTAATTAGAATTTATTTTATGAATGTTAGAAAAATGAAAACAAAAGTACAAACATTTCAACCCTAGCCCATGAAAGCAATTAAAAGCTACCTGCCCCATCATTAAGGCTTCTCCCGTGTATCATGACCGTTATAGTATCATTCAATAATGTAATCACCAAGTAGGGAAATCCCAAAGGAATAACTCTGACTTGTGAACCGATCTTTATTAGAAATAAGCAAAGGTTATACAATAAGTGGATATATGACCACTAAAAATAGTATCTAAATATTTTAAGACTGTACTTAAAGTGGAAGTAAACTCCCCTATCGTTTTCAGCCAAGGAAGCTGCCATCTTTGCCTCTGTTTAATCTTCAACTTCTATTGTGCTGCACATGTGATTCGTTATGACACCAGCCATGGGATGGTTTGATAGTTTGACTGAGAGCACAGCCAATGTGTAGTTAGCATTCCCGGCATGCCTTTTTTTTTAACTGTTTAAATCGATGGGTTTATTTCCACTTTAATTTCTGGGATTCTGTTAAGTGAACGTACTCTCCTACTACTGTTCAATGGACAAGTCCCCCCCCCCCTTTTCTTTTTTTTCTACTTTTCTCTCTTCTTTCAATACTCTTTTTTCCTTGGGTTGTCCCATTTTCAAGCTCACCCCTCAATGGTAGCATTCTAGACATAGAGGTGGTTTCACAAATGGACATCCACATATGTATGATGTTATTGCCTCTGTATTATAAATGGAAACCCTATTGTTTTCTGTTCGTTTAGCTTATAGTACCATTTCTAGTATGGATTTGCTTAGCTTCTGCCATGAGAATTTTTGTCCTTCATCTTTCTTCATTATAATATGACCAAATTAATATGGTTTCTACTAATCTCAGTGTAAAGCACTATATATATATATATATATATATATATATGGGTATGCTTATGTTTTCCCCTTTTGGATATGTTTGTATCTTACTAGTCCAACACAGACATTTGTCTTTTGTACTTTAATATCTGAGAACTTAATAAAATAAAGATTAAACAAAAATATTTTCAGACATCCACAAAGTAAAATAATTGCTATAACACAGCATTTACTATGTCTACAAGTATGAAGCTTATGCTTCATATGTACCGTGGCTACATGCTGCTACATCATCAGGAACTTACAAGCCAAACACTGGACCATAAGTCAGCAGCCCTAACCAGAAGCATCACTGACTGCTTGCCGACCAGCCGCCATCATTATAATGCAGAAAGGTGGCACGATCCCATGAATCACCGTAGCTGTACGTTGGCTTGGGAACTCGCTATTGTGGATATGTGCGTGCTGCTGGAGGGGAGCCAATCGGCGTGTCTGGTGGGCTCGATGTCTGCTGGCCACCGCGATCATTCCTCGCAGTAACAGAATTGACAGGTTCTGAAAGGGGAGATCACACAGATCCTGTCTTTCTGCTAAGCAGGAAGATGGATCTGTATGTTTCCCCAGTCACACAGTCCCCCATATAGTTAGAAAACACAAACAGGGAACACATTTAACCCCTTGATCACCCCTGATATCAACCCCTTCCCTGCCAGTTCCATTAGTACAATAACAGTGCATATTTAGCACTGATTAGTGTAATAATGCACTGATTCCCAAAAAAGTGTCAAAAATGTCAGTTAGGTGTTTCCGATCTGTCTGCCGCAATGTTGTAGTCTCACTAAAAATCATTGATCACCGCCATTAAAAGTAAAAAAATAAATACATAATGAAAATGCCATAAATGTATCCTCTATTTTGTAGACGCAATAACTTTTGCACAAACCAATCAATATATGCTTATTGTGATTTTTTTTTACCAAAAATATATAGCAGAATAAATATCAGCCTAAATTAATATTAAATAAACAAAATCCTAAACTGATGAATGCATTTGTTTTTTTACATTTTTTTATTTTGGGAACGTTTCATAGCAGAAAGTAAAAATTTTTTTTTTTCAAAATTGTCGTTTTTTTTTTTTTTTTGGTTTATAGCACAAAAAATAAAAAATCAAGGGAGATCAAATACCACCAAAAGAAAGCGCTATTTGTGGGAAAAAAAGGAGATCAGTTTTGTTTGGGTACAGCGTAGCACAACCGTGCAATTGTCAGTTAAAGCGACGCAGTGCCGTATTGCAAAAAATGGCCTGGTCAGGAAGTGGGTAAATCCTTCTGGGGCTGAAGTGGTTAAAGGCCTAATGAAACTGTCTGATAAGGTTTTATAAAATAATAAGTAAAAGTACTTTATGTAAACATCCCCACTTAAACACAGCTGCAGAGTTTCCTAGGTAGCATTTTCTGAAGTTACATTTTTCTATTGCTGCTCTTTAAACATAACCTAAGCCCTAACTAAATGGCATTTATTTTGCTAAAGCACTGGGTATCACTTTTGGGACAATTCAAGAGGAAAGGATTGATCCTCCTGATCCTTCGATGTTGGAGTGCTGGCATCCTAACTAACCCATCCAGTGGTAACAGTATAAATGACACCGCACTCCCAACTTAACCTATTTTTGTGAAATAATTTCTGTCAACCGCTGTTGCATCTCGCTGCTGCCGATCTCCTGCATTCTTTTTGCAACCACTTCATGTCTACATGCACTCCCTCCAGTGATGGCTGCATGGTATTTCTGAGGATGGGTTTCCTGATGGTGACAACAGAGGACCATGCTTGGGGAATTGAAAACTGCCACTTGCCACTGCCATCAAATGCTCGTAAGATGAAGAAGGTGACAATGTAGATGCAAAGTTGGGATACAGGGAGAGATGGTTGTCATACTATAACATGAAATGCCTGAACAAGGATCAACATGACAGAATCATTAGGCAATATTTTAATGAAAGTTGCAGATTAAAGCATTTTGCAAATTACTTTTGAAGTTGCAGCAACATTTTAACGCTTATAAGATGTTTTAGCGATCGGGTTTACGTATATACATAAATAGATTAATCTACAGTTCAGGTACAACTCACTAGATCTAAAAATCTAACTCTGCTACTGATTTTCTGCATCATGACCACCTCAGTACAACTTAAAGCAACACTCCTGTCAAACCTCAAACTCAAGACCTTGAAATGAGGATGTACAATTATTAAAAAAAAAAAAAAACACAAAAAAACTAGTTTTACAGATTTCAGGTGCCCCATGACCCTATTAGTGAAAATATCTTTCTAACGTAAAACATTATGCTGGAAGGACAGGTTTCACTTGCTTAACATATATTTTATACATTTCACTGCGTAGAACTATGAAAATATGTCAGCAAGTCTTTTCCAACGCACAGTTAACTTCCAATCTAGTTTCTCGCACAGAAAAAATAACTACCATATGTGTTTCTGTTTCCTTATTTCCTCTCCAATGCCAAAGCAAAGGGATAAACAGCAAAGTTACACTAATATTGAATAATAATAATATTTTGTACTAGTGTGGACATTTACATACAATTATACTATAGAATGGTTAGAAAAGCAGTGGCTCGGTGGTTAGCACTTCTTGCTCCAGGCACTAGAGGTTCAAAGTCAAGTCATGATGCTACCTGCATGAAGTTTGCATGTTCTTCCTGTGCCTGCGTGGGCTTCCTCTGAGCACTCTGGTTTCTGCCCACACTCCAAAGACATGCTGGTAGGTTAATTACCTCCCGAAAAGAAACTGACCCATGCATGTGAGATAGGGACCTCAAATTGTAAGCTCCTTGAGGGCAGAGAATGATGTGAATGTACAATACGTAGTAAAGCACTGCAGATATTTTCTGATATATATATACACACACACACACACACACACACACACACACATATATATATATATATATATATATATATAAATTGGCAGATCTTTCACAAATATGATGCAGCTTTTTATTTCGCCATGTCCCTTAAAACACGATCAATAATAATTCAGCCTCACAATGGACTCTCTTACTTGTTTTTAATATGATTCCATTTCGTTTGAATAGGTGTTTCATTGAAAGGCTGTTAGTTAGCTTAGCTAGCACTTTCCTGCCTACTGACTTCCAGTGCAAGAATACCTTTGCAGAATACACGTACAGCCTAATCCTCTGCTTTAGCCTACCTTTTTATAACTTCATGCTCTTTGATATCACCTTTTCCAACACAACATAACACTGCATATGCATACCTCACATCCAAAAATAAATTCATTTGAGCTGAAACATTGAAATAATAATGATTTATTCTAACACAATTAGTCATGTATAGTTTACCTATGTTTAGAACAATCAGGAAAAAAATGTACATACTGATCTATTGACAGCTTATTTGCATAATGGCAGGTTCCCAAATCCTTCAAAGCACTTCCACCTTTTTTTTACCACTCCCTTAACTCTTAAACATATGCATTGTCAAAAAGTAAAGCTCCACTTCTGAAGACAGATTTTAGAAACCTCTACATGTTTTGTTCCTATTCACACAGCTTACTTAAATAATCAAATATTTCTTACCTTTTTTGGTTGTTTCAGGTGTATATATTTGATTCTATAGATAGTTTGTATTGTTAAGAATAGTGTGTAATGTGCAATTGGAAGACAGTTGTAGGGTCAGTCTTTTTTAAAGTGCATTGACACACAAACAACCAAACATTTGAGCTCTTTAAACCTTTGTTGGAACAGACAATATGCACATCTAGTTTACAACTGATAATGCAGATCTGCCAGCGTGGTACAAGCAGGGTTAATTATGGTATACATAACTCCACAGTCCCCTCTTTAACACTGCATGAAAGGGGACAGCTCAGTAGGATTTTTAAGCAAGTAAAAATGTAAGCAGGAATTCATTCATATATATATATATATATATATATATATATATATATATATATATATATATATATATATATATATATATATATATATATATATATATACCCTGTTTCCCCTAAAATAAGACCTAGTGTGATTGTCGGTGATAGCTGCAATAAAAGCCCTACCCCCAAATAAGCCCTAGTTAAAGTCCTTGTAGGTCTTCTTTTCAGGGTAGGGCTTATATTTTTGAGGAAACAGAGTAGGGCTTATTTGGGTGGTAGGGCTTATATTGCAGCCAACACCGACAATCACGCTAGGTCTTATTTTAGGGGAAACAGGGTATATATATATATATATATATATATATATATATATATATATATATATATATATATATATATATATATATATCTTTAAGTTGTGCTATGTGAATGGGAACATGGCTGAAAAAGTGGAAACACACTTGAATCACACTTAATGACCACATTAAATTCTAATGGCAAAGAAGAATAAACGGAAATTGTACTGTATTTTATTATTTATATAGTTACAGTCTTTCTATCTACAGGTGCAAAATGCTTGAATTCTTAAAAAAAAAAAAAGTTGAATTATATTTATTTTTGTTGGTATTATTACGATTACTAGTTACTATTATAATTATTTTTTATTAGTATTTTTACTATTACTAGTTACTGTTATATTTATTTTTATTGGTAATATTACTATTACTAGTTACTATTATATTTATTCTTATCAGTAATATTTCTATTACTAGTATTATATGAATATATCAAAACAATCATGGATCCATTAGCGCAATCAATTACAAATGTATCGATCTTATTTATTAACAGGGCAAGTAACAAAGTGCAGTGCAGAAAGTGCGGTAAACTATAGTGAACAAGTGGAATTAACTTTACTGAATTCACATCAGTACAAGATAACTGATTTTACACTTTTTGGGCTTTCTGCTTGTATGTATAGACTTTGTGTGTAGCTCTCCTCTAAAATATTTAAAGTGATCCAGTTGGCCTCCATTTAAAACATTATTATCTGTAACATTTGTAGTTTGTGTAGGGCTGTTCGCACTGAGGGTCACTTTGATGCAGCTAGCCAGCTGAAAATGTATTAATCCTTATAGACAATCCCTGTTTAAGCCAGATGTGCATCTAAGGGATGTTTAATATACATACGAGGATATGTATTGTGGAAGGTAACACGTTTTGAGGCATTCCAATCCCCATTTCATAAAGTATTGTTTAAAACCGTTACAGCAGCTGGGGTATTAATAACATCAATGATTGATTTTCAGGGGACAATTCCCAAACCCCTTATATTACAACAATAATCATAAAGTCAATACATTTCAGAGTAATACAGTGCTGATTCTCTCAGCAGTGCAGTATGTTGGTAACACCACAAGAGCGGAGTGCCTTATTACATTACTGGCTCAATAGCATTATGGCCTGTACAGAACAAGTGACAGATACCCTCAGCATACTAAGTTATAGTCAAGTCACAAAGGGAGCTGTGCATGAACATGCTGATTCCTCCAGTTCTCAGACACTCCTCAGCATCTGCAAGGTTCTCTGTTCAATATTCGAATTACATTAAACATCCTGTTTGAAAGACACATTTACCCTCCAGTTTGATAGCATGCCGGACCTTTGAAATATGTACCTGGCTGACTACCATGACAATGGCAGCAGATATGATATAAGCTAAAGGTCACGCTACTATTGGACATGGAATAGGCAGCCATTTTGACTACTGGAGACATTATAATGAGAATACCAAACACTTAACAAAGGGTGAAGGATAAAACACTAAAGCGCCTGAGTTCTTGGTAAATGCCATGTAGTAGTATTGAAGATACGGATGGTTTGCACCTCTCTTATTTTGCTTAAGGCAACCTACAGCAGATGTCAAGTACACATGTGTCTGGGTTTGTGGCACATTATATACTTTTTGCTGTGCAAGTGACAAAGCCAGTAGCAAACACGTGACATGTATCTCCTAATAATTAGACTTCAGAGAACTGATATCTAATTAGCCGATAGAAGTTGTTATGTGGTGGACATTATAAATGCTCTTTGCACCGAATTACAGAATGTGCCTCTTAGTGTACACTTTATATCTAAGAATGCCACACAACTGGTAAAGGATGGTACTCTAAGCCTTTGTGCATTTTATGCAAGCTGTATAGCTAGATACTGTGAATGAGCACACCTCTTATTATTATTTTATTCATTCAGTGTATCAATTAGTTCCACCCAAGGGTTGCCTAAATACCATCCTGTCTTAAAGGAGTAAATGTGGAGCAACTATTTTCTATAAATTTCTTTCCTCCTAAATTGTTTGCTCCTTTCCATTGGGTCAGTGACTTCATATTATATGTAGATAAGTAATGGTGTACTACCTAAATGGTAATGATAAGCCCATATTTCTAGTGTAAAGCTTTTGTGTCATTTGCAATACAGCTAGATGTTTGATAAAAGAAAACCCTTGGGTTCTTATTATAATAATCGTATCCTGTTTTTAAATGTATCCTGTATGCCCTGCGGTAAAGGTACTAAATGTAGATAGAGGTTGATCACATCAGTGGATTGTGTGCTAACTGCCAGTAGAACCAGAAGCCTACAATAGATGAATCCATTTAAACAGTATTACATCTAAGCACCCAATTAGCAGTATATGAACACATTTTCTACTATATAACAAACATCCACAATATATAACATTTTGTTTAAGAGATGTAAGTACAAAGTATTTCTTGTTTCGGCTCTACCAGATCAGAGTGTACTCTTAGTCAGTTGTTCCGAAGTCTCTCTCGGCCATTACTCAAGCATTTTCTATACTCCTATAGGCACAGAAACTTTATTCATTTTCTTTACACATATATATTTCAATTCTTTATCATACAAAATGTGCTGAAGTTCCATTTAGCTAACTATGCTCTTAGGCCTCACACCTTTTTTGCCCTGCTGATTAGATCATCTAGATCAGGACTGCCGAACACTAATTATTAAGGGCCACAGAAAGTCATTTCTTTGCAGTAGACACAATCATATGGCTTTCTGACCTATTTCAACAGGTTATTAAGAAATATAAATAATTGGGTCAGGCCCACAAGTACCGAACTTGAAAGAACAGATTTGGATAATCGCTTATTTTCTGTCTGTTATTCTTTTTTTATTCTACTGTATTGAACCAGCCATATAGTTTTGACAACACTTGAGATGAAAACTAAGCCATAATTATGAAGGATAATATATAATGTTTTTACAGTCAAAGCATGAAACTTTGTAAAGCTCAGTTAGCTGATTACACATGATGTAACTCAATGGGATGTGCAAAATGAACTTTGCAAAGTAGCTCGCAATTGAAAGCAGGAACATCATAGAACAGATTTTTTGGAGAGATCAGCTAATAAGTAGCTCACCAATATAACATTCCTTTAAAAAAAAAAAAAAAACTCTGCAAACCATACATGTTTTTCTATTACCTGCATGAATTCCACTAGGACACAAGGTTAAGAATGAATAGTGTTTATGCAATCTGCTAAGGCTTTAATAACTAATATAAAACATTACTCCACGCTGATAATTATTAACAGGAGGACTGTAATTGTTAATGTTCATATTATTACTGATTGTCTTAAAAAACTGATATTCTTTGGCTTCTTCTGCCAAAACAATAGACACGTTACTGTATATGATACTGTGATTTTTTTATGTGAATTAAACAATGTCATTTCAAATGTTGAAGATCATATACGCAATGACTTTTAACTAATATTAAATTAAATAAATGTGCCGACTCTAGCCTATATCATAACCAAATAAATACATTTTGTAAGAAAAATCATTGAATTCAATTTTATATAATTTAATTAAACAACATAGAATTTGTCACTGATATTTCTATTCTGTGGGTTTTAGAGCAGAAGCAAGACTCTATAGTCTATGCACAGTGTACGATGAATCCTATTAATTTATAATTTATGTTCACTGTGAATATAAATTATTTTCATGATGGGTACACTTACTCTATACATGAGCTAGGAAATGATTGCTGATTTAATATTATGTGAGTACTGTAGTTTATATAAACCCAACAGTTCTCTTTTAGACCTTCTTTTCCCACAACATATTTAGGGCGCTATTCAAATAAGGATTATGTATCTTTCCGTCATCCCTGACCACATTGCATCATTTACATGGGGACTTAGATGTAGCATTGCAAGGTATTAAAGTACAGAATGCAGCAATAGTCCTGAAATTTTATCATGGTGTAAAGTTGTATGGCACAACCCTATATGAAAGACCGGCTCTTGCCAACGAATTTTAGAAACAATATTTTTTATGCCAGTGTGAAGAGGAAAACAGGTTTCAATTGAGTGTGACTTGGCAAAGAAAAATGAAAACACTTCAAACAGCAGTCATACAGAAAAAGGAAGCTAAGTTATAAGCTATAGCTATAAGCTATAAGTTCTACTTAATGCACTGAATGACTTGTAGTATACTTTATAAGTATAATCCTTTATACAAGTCTTCCTGTTGTAGTTGTATCATACCTATTGTAGATCTGAATAACCTTGGAATCTGAAAAGCCAGTGGTCATGTCACATTGATCATATTGCATTTAAGTTGACACAATGAGTTCTGGTTACAAAGGCACCTTTTATGCGATATATGGATTTCAGCTGGTACTGCCTTGCGGGCCTCATATATATTGTTTGATCTACCCCATTTTTATGCTAAGGAGTTAATGCCTATCTTATTAGCATGCACATGCAGCACCCTGTGGTACCCTGTTAGTGTGAATAATTCACTATTTATAATAGGATATGGAGTAGGCTCTTTAACTCTTTATTCCCAGTGGCTTATGGATACTATACACAGGCAATCATAATTCCCTGCAACAAAAGTGAATTGTTTTTATTCAATTTTGAATCAAGCTTACACAATATGGCAATGCACAAGGGAAGGCTATATACAGTGCCAGAACCCCCAGCAACCAAACTCCCTTCTACTAATCAGACTATGTGATTTGACTTTCTACTATTGGTGACAGTAGTTTGCACTCTGTCACTTTACTTTTCAACTTCTAAGCAATTACCTGTGACTGTGATTTAACTATCTAGGCTGCAAATGGATTATGACAAAAATGAACATTTAATTGTTCAAATACAATGCAGACAAATACATCACCCTGCAACAGAAGACACTGGGGCTAACTTAAAAGCTGGAGTAAAGTGGTCCTTTTTTAAACTTTTCACTACTAGTTAGAGAATGGAAGGAAGAAGTGGCTTGCCAATGAACAACAGTTATGTCTTTATTCCTATTTGCACCAGATTTCATGAGTCAACTACTGAGAGTAAATCATCTCCTAAATGACAGGATGAGCCATTCACAGCACAGAAAATAGACCAAGGTGCCCCCCAGCAACATGTGTGGAGAAGATAAGGGGGCACCATACAGTGCCCAGATTATAATACCATTTTCCCTACAGCTCAGGAGAGTCACCTAGTGACTACTGCTTGTTGGATAGGGAACAGATCCAAGCAAACAAGTACTTATCGTGCACATGCCAATAAACCTGAGCTCATCTTTCCAGAGCTCAGTACTGTGTTTAGTCTGTAAGAGAGAAACAGCAACCCACACAATGAGGTCTACTAAGCAGGAGGCTTGCTTTGCCACCTACTCCTTTCCTGCTCCAGATCCCAGTTTTCTCCTCCAACAAGTTTTGAACTGGTATATATTTTTTTCATATCATGCATTCTGAAAAACAAGGTATGGGCTGATGATCTCCAGCCTGTCTCCCACACTCCTCTCTGCATCACCAGACCCCCAGAAGTATCTCCCACCTTGTCTGCCTTACCTTGTGCAGAATCCACTGGCAGAACATGGCAAATGCCCAGGTGAGGAGATCCATTGTCTTAAGAGAACTGGTCTCCACTTAGAGAAGAAAAGCTTGTGGAGTCTTCCTAGCTCAGGGCACAGTCACCTGTCCAGAGATCAGGAATCAGACCTTCCCCCATTGAACCAGCCACTGTCTGTCTATGGTGAAGGTGAGAAGAGGACAGGCAAGGTGTGGGGTGCTGGAGTTTTTTTTGGAGAAGAGGCAGAGGGAAAAGATTGAGAAGAAGGGGGGAAGTGTGAGATTACAGTGTTATCCACTTGCTTTGAGGATGTGGAAGTGTGATGTGTTACGGGAGAAAGTCCAAGGAAGGAGTTTCAAGGTCCATTGCCACCCCCAGCCCCTCCAATGGTGGGAAGGAAAGACCCCCTCCTTTCATCATTTTTTATTCCTCCAATCGTCCTCTCGCTGGAACTGCCTTGTCCTAGCCTCTCCATCCCTCCCATCTGATGATGTCTGAGCTCAGCTCCGAGTGTTGTGTCTCTGCGATCCGGCTCTGCTGGAGATAGGTAGAGCTGGGCTGCTAGAGGAGAACATCTCATAGAGGCACTCAGCATTTATCCATGTATCAGAGCATCCCAGGGCATCAGCGCTCAGCAATAGGTGTGCACCTGGCTCTCATCTCTCATCATCCCCTCCACCATGCACATGGATCGTGCCCTCATCAGCATGTGTGCAACCAGCTGCCATCTCATCTTCCCTCTATATCTCTCTAATATCTCAGCCAGTTCTGTGTCTTAGACCCTGTAATACACAGAGCAGTGGCAAAGTCTTATCGGTCCTATAACTATAATACCTGTTCTACCCGGTAATATATAGCAGTGCCAGTGTGTGATCCACCCGCTAATAAATAGCTGTGCCAGTTTGCTATGCACGTGTGTTAGCTATCCGGTAATACAGCTCTGCCAGTGTGTGATTCCTCACGTAATATATAGCAGTGCCAGTCTGTTATCCCCATATACCCGTGCCAGTGTGTTATCCACCCTGTATAAAGCTATGCCAGTGCGTGATCCACCCTGGGAAATATATAGTTGTGCCAGTGTGTTATCCATCATATGCTGCATTGTGTTAGCCACCCTGCAAAATACTGTATAGCAGTGCCAGTCTGTTATCCACCCTGTAATAGATAGCAGTGCCAGTGTGTTATCCACCCTGTAATAGATAACAATGCTTTGTGCGATCCAGCCTTTAATAGATACCAGTGTCAGCATGTTAGCCACCCTTTAATATTTACAGCTGTACCATTTTGTTACCCAACCTGTAATATATAGTTGTGCCAGTGTGTTATGATTATCCACCCTGTAATATAGCAGTGCCAGGGTGTGATTCACTCTGTAATATATAGCAGTGTCAGTGTGCTAGCCACGCTATAATATAGAGTTGTACCAGCTTGTTATCCATTCTATGCTTAATATTATATAAAGCTGTGCCAGTGTGTGATCCATCCTATATTATATAAAGCCGGGCCAGTGTGTGATTCATTCTTTATCATATAAAGCTGTGCCAGTGTGTGATTCATCCTATAAAGCTGTGCCAGTGTGCATCCTAAATGAATCCATCATGTATTATACAAAGATGTGCCAGTGTGCATCCTAAATTATATAAAGCTGTGCCAGTGTGCTATTTATTATATATTGTATAAAGCTGTGCCAGTGTGCTATCCATCCTATATTATATAAAGATGTGCCAGTGTGTTATCCATCCTCTATTATATAAAGCTGTGCCAGTGTGTTATCCATCCTATATTATATAAAGCTGTGCCAGTGTGCATCCTATATTATATAAAGCTGTCTCAGTGTGCATCCTATATTATATAAAGCTGTGCCAGTGTGCATCCCATAGTATACAAAAACTGTGCTGTGCATCCTATAGTATATAAAAATGTACCAGTGTGTTATCTATCCTATAGTATATAAAGCTGTGCCAGTGTCCCTCCTATAGTATATAAAGCTGTGCCAGTGTGTTATCCTTCCTATAGTATATAAAGCTGTACCAGTGTGTTATCCATCCTATACCATATAAAGCCGTGCCAGCGTGTTGTCCACCCTTTATATATAGCAGTGCCATTATGCACCATATAATACATAGTGGTGCCAATGTTTTATCCAACCTATAATATATATATATATAGCTATACCGGTGTGTTTTCATATCCTGTAATATATTTCAGTGCCACTGTGTGTGATCCATCCGGTAATATAAAGCTGTGACAGGGGGTTATCCACCTTGTAATATATAACAGTGGCGATGTGTTATCCAACTGCCCTTTAATATATAGCAGTGCCAGTGTATTTGAAACACCCTTTAATATATAGCAATGGCAATGTGATAGCGATCTTGTAATATATATATATGTGTGCCAGTATGTTATTCATCCAGTAATCTATCTATCTATCTATCTATCTATCTATCTATCTATCTATCTATCTATCTATCTATCTATTTGTGCCAGTGTGTTATATACTTTGTAATATATGATGTCAGGGTGTATCTATACCTAGTGTGTTATCCACCCTGTATACAGTATATAGCTGTGGTGGTGTAATATACAGATGTACAGTATATACTGTAATAAGATCTCTGGGAAGATGACATGCATGCACACACAAGCAATGCCCACCGTATCCATCCAATGACAGAGGCAGCACCCTGCACCGTGCTATGTACTATTGTAAACTCGCTGCGCTCTTCCCCTTTGCCTGTTGCACTGGCAGCTCTGTGCATTAGCCATAATATCTTCCTATTAGTTCTGTAGCGGCATAGAAATAAGTTTAGCTCCAGGCATGTACGGTATTGATCTCCAAACAAATCTGTTGAGTCCTGATACAAGTATGTTATGTGTCAGATGAATGAATCACACAGCCTGCAATGCTGCCTAATCTGTATCAGAGGATACCCAGCTGTCATGCGCTCCATCCCCAACTGTCCCTGCAGGGGATTCCAGCCCCACACTATCTTTATTATGACACAAGTCCCAATCAAAGGACATATGTTGATCTTAGACGTGATGCAGTTTGTGCTGTTTATTTAGCTTGCCTTTGATTACTACTGTCCAGGCAGTTTTATGAAATGATCAGGCACTGTGATGTATCCCCCCTAAGGACAAATTGGGGGGGGGGGGGATATTTGGATGTGATCCCCCAACTATGACAGGAGAATAAATGAATAGGTCTGGCCATATTCTCTCTACACAGACCAATTAAGTTGCACTGATCCGCATGCATAATAAAGCTCCATTTGCACAATGCTCATTTTTATTACCCAGAAAGGAGGCTTTTTCTAAGCTTAGAACAGTTACAGTGCCCCTGATGAATACACATTTCAAGTAATTATGAAGGCAAATGAGTCAATTTCACCTTCCATGAAAGAGTCATTGTGATTACAGAACTGGAATCAAGACTCAGAGACAAGTCGTCATATTGGATCTATTTTATCCTTGTTATCTCTCTGATCAAATTGTCATTGATTTAAAAGCTTTCTCTGCTCCAGACCACAATGTTAATGGCGACAAAATGAAAATATTATAGATTGTTAACGTGTCTAAATCTCAGCTGTCTTCCTGTACAAGCAATTTGATCTGTGCTTTGTGATCAGACCACATCACAGGGGTTTGCTTTTATTCTAAGGGGGGGTGATAATGAATTGTGCCCTATCATCACTAATATCACTTCTACTCCATGTGGATCTGATCTTCTACAACTGCTCGATAGGAGATCAATAGACTTGTGGCATGGGGGGTTCACATTCACAGTCCCACCGATGATCTTCTAATTGGCTTATGCAGAATGACACCTAAATAAATGTTTTCATTTGTTCCAGGATCAATGTAATATGAGGAAACTAAGGAGATGAAGCACAGCACATCGATCAGCACCTTGGACAGCGAATGTCACATCCAACACCAGCACAGCGATCAGCACCTTGGACAGCGAATGTCACATCTAAAGCCAGCACAGCGGTCAGCACCTTGGACAGCGAATGTCACATCCAACGCCAGCACAGCGATCAGCACCTTGGACAGCGAATGTCACATCTAAAGCCAGCACAGTGGTCAGCACCTTGGACAGCGAATGTCACATCCGAAGCCAGCACAGCGATCAGCACCTTGGACAGCGACTGTCACATCCAAAGCCAGCACAGCGATCAGCACCTTGGACAGCAAATGTCACATCCAACGCTAGCACAGCGATCAGCACCTTGGACAGCGAATGTCACATCTAAAGCCAGCACAGCGATCAGCACCTTGGACAGCGAATGTCACATCTAAAGCCAGCACAGCGATCAGCACCTTGGACAGCGAATGTCACATCCAACGCCAGCACAGCGATCAGCACCTTGGACAGCAAATGTCACATTCGAAGCCAGCACTGCACAAGTCTACCCTCCACCCCAGCCTTTCTCAACCTTTTCAACACAGAGGAACCCTTGAAATAGTTCTCCAGTCTCAGGGAACCCTTGCTAAAAATCAGAAATCTACAACTCATAATACATTAGTGTGATGGACAGTGGAAAGAATGGTCCTTACACTTGTGGTCATTGGGAAGAATTACATCCTTAGGGCTCTTTCACACGGGGCGGGTCAGTGATGATCTGCCCCGTGGATATCCGCTTGCGGATCGCTCCGTCGATCCCCACTGAGCTGGCAGATGACAGATCCATCTTTGCACACTGTGCAGGGACTGACCTGTCAGAGCGCCACTCTCCCCTATGGGAGATTGGATGATGGCGGACCGCAGAGTAGGTAGATTTTTCCTCCGTCACACTTTTTCGGATCGGAGTGGGTCGAATGTCAGCGGACATGTCATCGCTGACATCCGACACTCCATAGATGTCTATGAAGCGTCCGTTCAGGTCCGCCTGAAACACTGACAGGCGGACCTGAACGGATCGGCCGTTTGAAAGAGGCCTAACAGATAGTTAAAAAGATCAATGGTGTCAGTGGGAACTTATCCAAGAGTCAGAGATGGCCCAAAGCTGAAGGAACCCCTAGCAACCTCTGGAAGAAACCTAAGGTTCCACAGAACCCTGGTTGAGAATCACTGCTCCACCCTCTCTGATCATGTCTGATCCTAAAGGACACTTTTCATTGTCTTTATTTATTACATAGAAACACATTGTCCTGTATTTTAATGTTTCTATCTATGTATGTGTTTTATGTATTTATATCAACTTTGTTCCCTTTCAGATATACAGACAATGGGGGTTATTTTCAAAAGGCAAATCCACTTTGCACTGCAAGTGCACTTGAAAGTGCATTGAAAGTGCACTTGGAAGTGCAGTCCCTCTAAATCTAAGAGGTAGATCTGAAATGAGTGGAAGCTCTGCTGATTTTATCATCCGATCATGTGCAAGCTAAAATGCTGTTTTTTTTTTATTTTCCTTGCATGTCCCCCTCGATCTACAGTGACTTCACTTCCAAGTACACTTTAACCACTTAAGCCCCGGACCATTTTGCTGGCCAAAGACCAGACCACTTTTTGCGATTCGGCACTGCGTTGCTTTAACTGCCAATTGTGTGGTCGTGCGACGTGGCTCCCAAACAAAACTGACGTCCTTTTTTTCTCACAAATAGAGCTTTCTTTTGGTGGTATTTTATCACCTCTGCCGTTTTTTATTTTTTGTGCTATAAACAAAAAAAGAGTGACAGTTTAAAAAAAAAAGTATTATTTTTTTACATTAAATACCCCCAAAAATATATAAAAAAAACATGTTTTTCCTCAGTTTAGACCGATACGTATTCTTCTACATATTTTTGGTAAAAAAATGGCAATGAGCGTTTATTGATTGGTTTGAGCAAAAATAATAGCGTTTACAAAACAGGGGATAGTTATGGCATTTTCATTTATATTTTTTTTTACTAGTAATGGCGGCTAACAGCGATCTTTATCATGACTGCGACATTATGGCGGATACATCAGACATTTTTGACACATTTTTGGGACCATTGTCATTTATACAGCAATCAGTGCTATACAAATGCACTGATTCCTGTGTAAATGACACTGGCAGTGAAGGTGTTAACCACTAGGTGGCAGTATAGGGGTTAAGTGTGTTCTGTGGCGCGTTTCTAACTGTGGGGGGGGGGGGGGGCGTGGCACACATGATAGCACAACGGCAAATTTAAAGAGACTTACAGGTATGCCCATTTGCCTATCCATGCCATTCTGCCGACGTATATCAGCATGCACCGGTTGGCAAGTGGTTAAATGCACTTTCAAATACACTTGCAATGGAAAGTGGATTTTCCTTTAGTAAATAACCCCCATTATCTTACTGTAATTTACAGGTTTATTTACTTTATTTATTACAAGCACTTATATGGCGCTAACAATTCAAGCAGTGCCCTACAAATATATTGTACAATTTACATATACACTTTATTAGGTACACCTGTTCAATTGCTTAATAACACAAATTGCTAATCAGCCAATCACATGGCAGCAACTCATGTATTTAGGCATCTAGACGTGGTGAGAGGACTTGCTGAAGTTCAAACTGAGCATCAGAATGGGGAAGAAAGGGAATTAAGTGACTTTAAACATGGTATAGTTGTTGGTGCCAAATGGGCTGGTCTGAGTATTTCAAAAACTGCTTATCTACTGGGATTTTCACATGCAAACATCTCTAGGATTTACAGAGAATGGTCTAAAAAGGGAAAATATCCACTGAGTAGCAGTTGTGTGGACAAAAGTGCCCTGTTGATGTCAGCGGTCAGAGGAGAATGGGCAGACTGGTTTGAGATGATAGAAAGGCAGGAGTAACTCAAATGCACAATACATGGAACCTTGCAGCAGATGGGCTTCTTCAGCAAAAGACCACACCGGGTGTCGGGTGATATTTTCTTGGCACACTTTGGGTCCCTTAGTACCAATTGAGCATTGAGTATTGTTGCTGACCATGTCCATCCCTTTATTACTCTAGTGTACCCATCTTCTGATGGCTCCTTCCAGCAGGATAATGCACCACGTCACAAAACTCAAATCATCTCAAACTGGTTTCTTGAACATGACAATGAGGTCCCTGTACTCCAATGACCTTCACAGTCACCAGATCTCAATCCAATAAAGCACCTTTGGGATGTGGCAGAATGGGAGATTCACAGCATGGATGTGCAGCCAACAAATCTGCAGCAACTGTGTGATGCTATCATGTCACTATGAACTAAAATCTCTGGGGAATGTTTCCAACACCTTGTTGAATCTATGCCATGAATATTTAAGGCAGTTCTGAAGGCAAAAGGGGGTCCAACCCAGTACTAGCAAGGTGTACCTAATAAAGTGGCGGTGAGTGTATATTATACATTCACATCAGTCCCTGCCCTCAAGGAGCTTACAATCTAAGGTCCCTAACTCACATTCATACATATTAGGGATGCACCTATACAAGTTTTTTCAGAGCGAGTATGAGAACCAATATTTTTCCTCAATTCCTTGCCAATACCAATTACTGATACCTATTTTTGTCATGTAGTGCAGTGTGGTGTGGTGCAAATTTGAGCCTATACCAAATGAATGAGCTCAAATCGCACTGCAAAGAATTGCTTGGGATTTGAAAAGGATTCCTTTCTGAATCACATGCGGTTTCCCACCCCGCTCCTGAGTGAACCCAGGCTGAAGTCACTATGACAAGCCTGGGTTCACACAGTGTGGAAAACAGTGTGAGAAAACCGCATGTGATTCAGAAAGGAATCGCGCCGTATTCCTGTTCAAATCACATGCTATTCTTTGAAGTGCAATTTAAGCCCATTCATTTTGTATGGATGCAAATCGCACTGCATGAAAAAATGTCAGTGCATCTGCACGAGTACAAATACTCATGCAAATGCTTACTATCAGCACCACACTAATACATTACTAGAGCCAATTTAGACAGGAGCCAATTAACCTACCAGCATGTCTTTTGATTGTGGGATTAAACAGGTTGTGCCGTGGTTGGGATTTGAACTGATCATCCTAGTGCTGCCAGGTGGAAGTTCTAATCACTTAACCACCATGTTGCCCACTGATTTGTTCCAGAACTGAAGCAAGCAACTGTGCTGTCTCTTATGCCACGTACACATGGCCGGATTTTCCAGCAGAAAAGGTCAGACGGAATCATTCCGTCGGATATTACGATCATGTGTGGGCTTCATTGGACTTTTTTCTTCAAAAATTCCAATGGACCTAGAAATAGAACGTCTGAAATCTGTCCGATTCAATTTCTTTCAGGAAAACCGTTCATCTGTATGCTGGTCCGACGGATCAAATACGACGCAATGGCAGCTATTGGCTACTGGCTGTTGAACTTCCTTTTCTAGTCCCGTCGTACATCATCTTGTCCAAAATGAACAGACATTGATCCATTCATGTGTGGGCAAGTCCATTTGGTCGGAAGTCCGTCGGACCTTTTCTGCCGGAAAGTTGGGTCACGTGTATGTGGCATTACTCTTTCTTTATTCTACCATTCCATCATTTTTCTTACTAAGAATCTGTAATAAGTAGAGTTCCTCCATCTCTGTCTATCTATCTATCTATCTATCTATCTATCTATCTATCTATCTATCTATCTATCTATCTATCTATCTATCTATCTATCTATCTATATTTCATGGTAAGCCATATGCAGTATATTCTGATTAGGGCAGTCCGGGATGGTAATTTATTGTTTTACAGCAGTGACATTATATTTCAGGAGAACAAGAATGTGTAACTGTGCTTGAACAGCTGTGCAAATATTGTGTGAAATACAATATATACTACAAATAATAAATATAAATATATATACATTATCTCACAAAAGTGAGTACACCCCTCACATTTTTGTAAATATTTTATTCTATCTTTTCATGTGACAACACTGAAGAAATTACACTTTGCTACAATGTAAAATAGTGCGTGTACAGCTTGTATAACAGTGTACATTTGCTGTCCCCTCAAAATGACTCAACACACAGCCATCAATGTCTAAACCGCTGGTAACAAAAGTGAGTACACCCCTAAATGAAAATGTCCAAATTGGCCCCAAAGTGTCAATATTTTGTGTGGCTGCCATTATTTCCCAGTACTGCCTTAACTCTCTTGGGCATGGAGTTCACCAGAGCTTCACAAGTTGCCACTGGAGTCCTCTTCCACCTCTCCATAATGACATCACATAGCTGGTGAATATTAGAGAACTTGCGCTCCTCCACCTTCCATTTGGGGATGCCCCACAGATGCTCAATTGGGTTTAGGTCTGGAGACATGCTTGGCCAGTCCATAACCTTTACCCTCAGCTTCTTTAGCAAGGCAGTGGTCATCATGGAGGTGTGTTTGGGGTCGTTATCATGTTGGAATACTGCCCTGCGGCCCAGTCTCTGAAGGGAGGGGATCATGCTCTGCTTCAGTATGTCACAGTACTTGTTGGCATTCATGGTTCCCTCAATGAACTGTAGCTCACCAGTGCCAGGAGCACTCATGCAGCCCCAGACCATGACTCTTCCACCACCATACTTGACTGTAGGCAAGACACACTTGTCTTTGTACTCCTCACCTGGTTGCTGCCACACATACACTTGACACCATCTGCACCAAAAAGGTTTATCTTGGTCTCATCAGACCAGAGGACATGGTTCCAGTAATCCATGTCCTTAGTCTGCTTGTCTTCAGCAAACTGTGTGCGGGCTTTCTTGTGCATCATCTTTAGAAGAGGCTTCCTTCTGGGACGACAGCCATACAGACCAATTTGATGCAGTGTGCGGCGTATGGTCTGAGCACTGACAGGCTGACCCCCCACCCCTTCAACCTCTGCAGCAAAGCTGGCAGCACTCAGACGTCTATTTCCCAAAGACAACCTCTGGATATGATGCTGAGCACGTGCACTCAACTTCTTTGGTTGACCATGGCGAGGCCTGTTCTGAGTGGAACCTGTCCTGATAAACCACTGCATGGTCTTGGCCACCATGCTGCAGCTCAGTTTCAGGGTCTTGGAAATCTTCTCATAGCCTAGGCCATCTTTATGTAGAGCAATAACAATTTTTTTCAGATCCTCAGAGAGTTCTATGCCATGAGGTGCCATGTTTAACTTCCAGTGACCAGTATGAGAGCGTGAGAGCGATAACAGCAAACTGAACACACCTGCTCCCCATTCACACCTGAGACCTAATGAGTGACATGACACCGGGGAGGGAAAATAATAATTGGGACCAATTTGGACATTTTCACTTAGGGTTGTACTCACTTTTGTTGCCAGTGGTTTAGATATTAAACTGTGTGTTGAGTTATTTTGAGCGAACAGCAAATTTACACTGTTATACAAGCTGTACACTCACTACTTCACATTGTAGCAAAGTGTCATTTCTTCAGTGTTACAAAAATGTGAGGGATGTAGTCACTTTTGTGATATATTGTATATACTGTATAGGAATTAAGGCACAAGTACTCTTGTGCAACAAAAGAAACATTACAACAATCATCTTGTGAACTTAAAGCAGAGCATTATACATATATTGGTTTTTAAAAAATAAAACAAGAATTTGGATGCTGGAACACCTACAATTTGTATGGTCAGTGCATATGTTCTCAGACAATAGTTAATGGAATTAGATAATGCATAATGACTATAAAGTGTTCTTGTTAGGACATTATATGTATGTAACTTATTCTTGTTGGATTGCAGACGTATATGTTTTGCGTTAATCGCACACACCCCTGAGGAAGAGAAAGCAACATAAGCAAAGTCTTGAAACGCGTTGGGTATAGCTGCTGCATTATTTCATAGTGCAGTGGAATAAGTGTGATTTGCATTTGATGTACAATTTAACATGTATGATGTATTTTCCTGCTTCCTATAAAGATTTGTGTATAGGATTGTCCTTTCATCTTGTATGTGCTCATGTTTTTTAATACTATTATTAAAAATGATATTTTTTAATATACGCTTTATAATTCATTGGTGACTCATCGTACTTGAAAGTCCCCTCTACAGAGGAAAAACTTTTTTCAATTTTCTAAAGCGGAGCTCTGGTCATTTCTGTGTTTATTAAAAGTCCGCATCTACAAAAACTGTAGCTGCTGACTTTTAATAAACAGATCCAGCTATGTGCTCACCTGAGCCATCCCTTCATCGTTCTTCAGTTCCCGGCGCTGGCATCTCAACTGTGGTTACCCGGCTATGACAACTTGCAGCTTCACAGCTGGGTGTCCACTGCACATGTGCAAGACATGCTGCGCATTGTGAATGGTCCCACAATCTTCTGGGACCTGTGACATGTCCTAGATGACAGCAGGGAAGAAGGGGGAGCGGAGAACTTCCACTCAGTTCACCTAGGTGCCCCCCCCCAAAACAAAAAATACCATTTGGGGGAGGCCTTAAAGCTCCACTTTAAGAAAAGCTGGGGACGCCCAAAACAGTTATTCAAATGTACCAAATGTTGTACAAGATTGAATAAGGAAAGAAAAAGAGCAAGAGTACTTGTGTCTTATCCTTTCTCTTTGGATATACTGAGATAGATAGATAGATAGATAGATAGATAGATAGATAGATAGATAGATAGATAGATAGATAGATAGATAAGTTTTTGTCTCCGCATAGACTTCATTACATACCTTTATTATCATTATTGATTAGATAGATGGATAGAGAGCTAGATACACTATATTACCAAAAGTATTGGGACGCCTGCCTTTACACATATATGAACTTTAATGTCATCGCAGTCTTAGTCCAAAGGGTTCAATATTGAGTTGGCCCACTCAGCTATAACAGCTTCAAACTCTTCTGGGAAAGCTGTCCACAAGGTTTAGGAGTGTGTCTATGGGAATGTTTGACCATTCTTCCAGAAGCACATTTGTGTGGTCAGGCACTGATGTGGACGAGAAGGCCTGGCTCACAGTCTCTGCTCTAATTCATCCCAAATGTGTTCTATCAGGTTGAAGGTCAGGACTTTGTGCAGGCCAGCCAAGTTCCTCCACCACAAACTCGCTCATCCATGTCTTTATGGACCTTGTTTGTGCACTGGTGTGAAGTCATGTTAGAATAGGAAGGGGCCATCCCCAAACTGTTCCCAAAATGTCTTGGTATACTGACAACCTTAATGCCGCGTACACACGACCGTTTTTTCCATCAGAATAAACTCTGGCGGTCTTTCCGATGGAGTTCCGCTGAAACGGACTTGCCTACACATGATCACACCAAAGTCCATTCATTTAGAACGCGATGATGTACAATGGGACTAGAAAAGGAAGTTCAATAGCCAGTAGCCAATAGCCGCCCTTGTGTTGTTTTTGGTCCGTTGGAATATCATACAGACAAACGGTTTTCCCGATAGTAATTGATTCCATTGGAAAGATTTAAAACATGTTCTATTTCTAGGTCCGCTGAATTTTTGAAAATAAAAGTCAGATGATCGGAATATCCGATGAAATGATTCAATCAGACCTTTACACGGCATAAGAGTTCCCTTCGCTGGAACTGATGGACTAGACATGACCCCTGAAAAACAACCCCACCCCATAACCCCCCTTCCACCAAATGATTTGAACAATGACTTTTTACAAGTGAACACTGATTATTATCACGGACTCTGATGTAAGAGGACCTCTGTGTAGACTCTGATGTAAGGGGACCTCTGTGCGGACTCTGATGTAAGGGGACCTCTGTGTTGACTCTGATGTAAGAGGACCTCTGTGCGGACTCTGATGTAAGGGGACCTCTGTGTGGATTTTTGACGTAAGGGGACCTCTGTGCAGATGCTGATGTAAGGGGGTCTGTGTGGACTCTCATGTAAGAGGGCTCTGTGCGGACTCTGATGTAAGGGGGCTCTGTGCGGACTCTGATATAAGGGGGCTCTGTGCGGACTCTGATGTAAGGGGGCTCTGATGTAAGGGGAGTCTGTGCGGACTCTTCTGTACGGAGGTCTGTGCAGACTCTGATGTAAGGGGGTCTGTGCGGACTCTGACGTAAGAGGGTCTGTGCGGACTCTGATGTAAGGGGGTCTGTGCGGACTCTGGTGTAAGGGGGCTCTGATGCAAAGGGAGTCTGTGTGGACTCTGATGTAAGGAGGTCTGTGCGGACTCTGATGTAAGGGGGTCTGTGCAGACTCTGATGTAAGGGGGCTCTAATGTAAGGGGGATCTATGCGGACTCTGATGTAAGGGGGTCTGTGTGGACTCTGATATAAGGGGATATGTGCGGACTCGGATGTAAGGGGCTCTGTGCGGACTCTGATGTAAGGAGACCTAGGTGCAGACTCTGATGTAAGGGGGCCTAGGTGCGGACTCTGATGTAAGGGGACCTAGGTGCAGACTCTGATGTAAGGGGGTCTGTGTGGACTCTCATGCAAGAGGGTTCTGTGCGGACTCTGATGAAAGGGGGCTCCGATGTAAGGGGGGTCTGTGCGGACTCTGATGTAAGGGGGCTCTGTGTGGACCCTGATGTAAGGGGGCTCTGATGTAAGGGGGCTCTGATGTAAGGGGGTCTGTGCGGACTCTGATGTAAGGGGTCTCTGATGTAAGGGAAGTCTGATGTAAGGGGGGTCTGATGTAAGGGGGGTCTGTGCAGACTCTGATGTACGGGGGCTCTGATGTAAGGGGGGTCTGTGTGGACTCTGATGTAAGGGGGCTCTGATGTAAGTGGTGTCTGATGTAAGGGGGAGTCTAATGTAAGGGGGGTCTGATGTAAGGGGACCTCTGTGCGGACTCTGATGTAAGGGGGCAAGAGGAGCTGGAGATCTGCACAGTGAGCAGAGAGTAAAAGGGGGCACTGTGATTGCAGAGAAAAGGGGGGCATGATTGCAGGGGCACTGTAATATAAAGGGGACTGCACTGTAAAGGGGCACTGTAACATTACAGTGCCCTTTTACAGTGCAGTCCCCATTATATCACAGTGTCCCCTGCACATTACAGTGTGATTGACAACGACACCACCCGGTCCCAGGAAAAATTGGCCGCTTAGTCTAAAATGCCCAGGCCTATTTTTTGTCAGTAGGTGGTTTGTAGGATCAGGATTACTGACAATTCTACACAAACTATTTTGTGTGACTTGTATCATTTCATGTTGAGTCATTTACTGTTTATTAGTGTACGTACAGCGTAGACACTCCGTCTGAATAAACGATTGCTGGAATTGATAAAAATGATCAAACATGACATTTTGCAGAGAATAAAATATGGCATTTTGATGGGTTGCAAGGAGTTATTCCCAAACCTCACACTAGAGGGATATAAATGTTACAAAGTATTTCTTATGCCTCGTACACACGATCAAACAATCCGGTGGAAAAGTCTGGTGGACTCGGCCCCTGTGTAGGCTCCAGCGGACTTTTTTTACTCAAAAGTCCGGTGGACTAAGAAAGTATTTTTGCACTCCAATCTGTCCGCCGGACTCGCATTTTGGTGGACAGTACGGCCGTGTGTGTGCCAGTCCGCCGTACTTTTGAAATGAACGTACTTTTCCCGCCCGGAGAAAAGTCCGCTCATTTTGAGCACGTCTCCAGGTAGCCGGGGCCAGCGAAGGAGGCGTCGCTGGTCCTGTCACCTGGTATGGACTTAAAGGGGAATCCCTACCCCGAAAAATCGGCGTGGGGGTCCCCCCCTAGGTGCATATCAGACCCTTATCCGAGCACGCTACCCGGCCTGCCAGGAAAGGGGGTGGGGACGAGCGAGGGCCCCCCCCCCTCCTGAGCCGTACCAGGCCGCGTGCCCTTGTCCCCATGTTGATGAGGACAAGGGCCTCTTCCCGACAACCCTGGCCGTTGGTTGTCGGGGTCTGCGGGCGGATGGCTTATCGGAATCCGGGAGCCCCCTTTAATAAGGGGCCCCCGGATCCCGGCCCCCCACCCTATGTGAATGAGTATGGGGTACAATGTACCCCTTCCCATTCACCTGTGGAAAAAAATGTAAAAAAACACAACACACAAGGGTTAAAATAGTTTATTGCACAGCTCCGGGGGTCTTCTTCCGTCTTCGGGGGTCTTCTCGCCGGACTCCTCCGCTATCTCCTGCTAGCTCTTTTACTAGCGGAGGAGCCCAGCTTTCTTCTTTGCCGCCGCCCTCTTCTTCCGACTTTGGGGGTCTTGTCCCCCCTCTTCGGTTCTTCTTGCCGGGCCACCGCACCTTCTTCTAGCTCTTTTACAAGCGGTCCGCTGGGACTGTGACATCATAATGGGCGGGGACATCATCCGGCGATGTCCCTATATAAGTCGCTGCACGCCGTGTCTCTGTCATTGTGACCGGAGACAGCGACGAGGCAACATGTCCTGAAGAGAAGAACAGAAGAACAGAAGGCGGCAACAGCGGCAGCGGTGACAGAAGACCGGGCCACCGCTTGTAAAAGAGCTCGAAGAAGGTGCGGTGGCCTGGCAAGAAGAACCGAAGAGGGGGGACAAGACCCCCGAAGAGGGGGACAAGACCCCCGAAGTCGGAAGAAGAGGGCGGCGTAGGGATTCCCCTTTAAGTCCATACCAGGTGACGGGCCCAGCGATGCCTCCTTCGCTGGTCCCGACTACCTGGAGACACGCTCAAAATGAGCAGACTTTCCTCCGCGTGTGTGGGCGAGTCCGTTCATTTCAAAAGTACGGTGGATAGTCCGGCGGACTTAGTACGCTGTATTAGTCCGCTGCAAAAGTACCGTGTGTGGGCAAGTAGCTCGTTCGGAAAGTCTGGCGGACAGTCCGGCGGAAAGTCCGCCAGACTAAGTCCACCGTATAGTCTGCTACGTGTGTACGCGGCATTAGTGGTTACATGCTTAAAGTGGTTGTAAACCCTTACAAACCACTTTGACCTACAGATAAGCCTAGATTAAGGCTTACCTGTAGGTCCAAGAAATATCTCCCAAACCTATACGGTTTAGGAGATATTTCCAAAAAGACAGCCACCGCTGTCTACGGCGCATGCGCCGTAGACAGCGGCGCGCAGGCACACTGGGCAGGCCACAGATCGCGCCAATATGCCGCGAGTGTCAGCTCCCGTGCGCATGCATGGGAGTGATGTCATCGCTGCTCCGGCGAATCACAGCGCCGGAGCAGCGAGACCCGGAAGTCACTCCGGGATCCATGGCAGCGGCAGACATAAAGACAGAGGACCGCTTCGGGGGCTTTGTTCTCAGGTAAGTTACTCATAATGAGCTAGTATGCTATGCATACTAGGCTATGCATACTAGCTCATTATGCCTTTGCCTTGCAGGTTGCTTCCCCCCGGGGGTTTACAACCACTTTAAAGGTGAAGTTTGGGGTTTTCAAAACAATAAGTATACTGTATATACTTACATCTATGCTTCAGCATCGGTGTGATTTTGCAGATGTATCATGATGGCTCCAAGCCTGAGAACTGAACTATCACATGACCACTGAGTTGAGACTGTCAGTCACCGCTCTCCGTTCTGCTCCTGCAGCACTCAATGGAAGAGGGCAGGTGCAGTTGGCGATGGCTCTCAGCCACTCACTGAGAGATGGAGCCAGCTGTCAATCAGGCAACTGGGTGGATCTTTCAAGAGCCTGGAGTGGCTCCACCACAACAGCTGATAGAGGACAATAGCCCACTGTCAGCTGATCTTAGGTCACAGGAAAACAAAAATAAGTGTGACCAGAAGTATAGCCAACAAAAGATTTAGCCATATCTCTGTTTTAAAGCAGAGTTTTTTGCTGATGCATAAAGTATTGAAGCTTTCTTGCTGCAAAAGAATGCTACAATATATAGGCAAACAATAGGAAAAACCTGGTAGTCACAAATCAGCAATGGTAGCTCCCATACATTGGTCTTTACAGGTTCATTTTAACTTTGCAGTCATTAAAGCAGAAGTAAACCCATCCATAAAACAGTTTAATTTCCGGCACATGCCAGAAATGTAACACTCCCATTGGTTGTGCTCCCAACCAAACTGTCAAACCATCCAATGGCTGGTGTCATAACTGATCACATGTACAGCATCATAACAGTTGAAGATGAACCACTTTCAGACCGGACCATTTTGCTGGCTTAAGACCAGAGCACTTTTTGCGATTCAGCACTGCGTCGCTTTAACTGACAATTGCGCGATCATGCAACTTGGCTCCCAAACAAAACTGACGTCCTTTTTTCCCCACAAATAGAGCTTTCTTTTGGTGGTATTTGATCACCTCTGCAGTTTTTATTTTTTGTGCTATAAACAAAAATAGAGTGACAATTTTGAAAAAAACGCATCATTTTTTACTTTTTGTTATAATAAATATCCCCCAAAAATATATAAAAAAACATTTTTTTCCTCAGTTTAGGCTGATACGTATTCTTCTACATATATTTGGTAAAAAAAATCGTAATAAGTGACTATTGATTGGTTTGCGCAAAAGTTATAGCGTTTACAAAATAGGAGATAGTTTTTAGTTTTATGGCATTTATGGCAGCGATCAGTGATTTTTATTATGTCTGCGACATTGTGGCGGACACATCCGACATTTTTGACACATTTTTGGGACCATTGTCATTTATACAGCAATCAATGCTATACAAATGCATTGATTCCTGTGTAAATGACACTGGCAGTGAAGGGGTTAACCAGGGGGTGGCAGTGTAGGAGTTAAGTGTTCCTAGGGGCGTGTTACTAACTGTGGGGGGCTGGGCTTTGTGTTAGTGAACACTGATCTCTGCTCAGATCACATGGAGCAGAGATCAGCGTCACTTGTTGCTAGGCACAACGGGGAGATGCTGTTTACAATGGCATCTCCCCATTCAGCCGCCCCGTGAGACGATCACGGGTATCCCCGTGGCGATCAAGTCCGCGGGACACGCGTCCAGACTCGCGGGGGTCCCGACCGGCATGCGAGCGTGCCGGCGGCGGCGCGCACGCGATGGCAGGGCGGCATTTAAAAATGGAAGTACCTGTATGCCAATATGCCTGCCCCTGTCATTCTGCCTATGTACATCGGCGTGCACCGGTTGGGAACTGGTTAAACAGAGGCAAAGATGGCAGCTTCCTTGGCTGAAAACGATAGAATGGAGTTCACTTACAAGTAAAGGCTGTACACCCTCTCCACCCCGCCACACCCTTCCATCTAAAACTGCCCCCCACTCTCCTCTCCTATTCCCTTCACCCCCCTTCTTCACCACCAGCACTAATTACCCCCCTCCACCCAATCCGACCCCCCCCCAAAAAAAACGCTCCCTGCAGCCACCATCATTAGCCGGCATCCCTCCTCTTCCACTCCCACCAGCTTCAGGTGCTGCATGCTGCATGGGGTCCCTCCCACCAGCCAGATCACCTCCTCCAAATGCCTCTGCACCCCTGATCCATGGCTGCTCCAAGCAGCATCTCTCCTTCCCCTCCCGCCACCTGCAGCTTCTCCCTGCACTGATCTCTGTGATCTGTCAGGCTGGGGAGCGAGGTGGGAGGAGAGAGGGGTGAGCGGTGCAGGTATGGGTGAAATTGGGGCTTGGAGGGCTTAGTAAAAGAGAGGGCACATGCAGCGATCATTACTGATTGCTGCTATATGCCCACTGACACAGCTGATATATTGTAACTGCGAGCCTTGGAATGGAATCTCTATACAGATTCCGCATTCATTCAAGTAAAGTGCTGCAGAGAAAATGGACTATCTTCAGTCTCTTCCTCTGTCTCAAAAAAGAGATATGGGGTAAAAAAAAAAAAAGGTAAAAAAGGAAAAATAAAACAAAAAAAACACTAACATAGTAAGACCCCCCCCCAGGCCCGCCTGCACTCACCCCTCCAAGGTGACGATCTCATATTTCAGTGTATTTTTAGTGAAAATAGCGATATGAACATTTGCGCAATTATTGCGGGCCCCAAAAAATCTGTCGCATTTTTTTTTCTATTCTACAGGTCATGTGCCTTTAGAAAATGTCTAGTTTGAGGGGTCAAATTCTGAAAGCTGTACGTGAAAAATGAAAACCTCCAGATTTTTAGAGAAATTTTTGGGTACTTTTGATTTTCACCATTTTGCAATAAGGCTCAATTAAAAATTTACAAATATTTGTTATTTATTAACTCCATACAGATTAAGATTTTATATTTAGTAGGGATTTAGTAGGAATTTTGTAAAATAAGCTGTTTTTTTATCTGCTAATAATGGTTTTAGTGTATCTTTTGCCAATATATTGGTTTGATAAACCTTTGTGCAAATACCGTGGGGTCTAAAAAATCTGTAGAACCTTCTTTTTATTCTAGAGGTCACATGCTTTCAGAAAATATATGATTTTGGGGGTCTTTCACAAATTCTGGAAGCTGTAAGGGAAAAATTAAAACCTTTAAGAAAATATATGGTTTTGGGGGTCTTTCGTAATTTCTGAAAGCTGTAAGGGAAAAATGAAAGCCTTCAGATTTTTGGAGAAATTTGGATATTTACATTTTTGCGTACGTTCGATTTTCACCATTTTGCAAAAAAGCACGATGTAAAAGTTAAAACTTTTTGTTATTTATTAACTCCATACATGTTAAGCTTTTATTCTACAGGTCATGTGCCTTTAGAAAATGTCTAGTTTGAGGGGTCAAATTCTGAAAGCTGTACGTGAAAAATGAAAACCTCCAGATTTTTAGAGAAATTTTTGGGTACTTTTGATTTTCACCATTTTGCAATAAGGCTCAATTAAAAATTTACAAATATTTGTTATTTATTAACTCCATACAGATTAAGATTTTATATTTAGTAGGGATTTAGCAGGGATTTTGTAAAATTAGCTGTGTGTTTATCTGCTAATAATGGTTTTAGTGTATTTTTTGCCAATATATTGCTTTGATATATATTTGTGCAAATACAGCAGGGTCTAAAAAAATCATTAGCACCTTCTTTTTATTCTAGAGGTCATATGCTTTCAGAAAATATATGGTTTTGGAGGACTTTCACAAATTCTGAAAGCTGTAAGGGAAAAATTAAAACCTTCAGATTTTTAGAGCAATTTTGATATTTACACTTTAGCATCTGTTCACTTTTCACCATTTCGCAAAAAGGCGCAATTTAAAAGTTACAAATATTTGTTATTTATGTAGCGGCCATAACCCTTGGCAGGGCGGCCTTAACTTTTGGGCTTACCGGTTACCTCCGCTTGGCTGGTTCTTCCACATCTAGGGGTTCCCAGAGTTAGTATCCAACAACTTTGGACGCTGACACCATAAAAGTCCTTTGGAAAAGGTTTTTATTTGCAGGGGTAACATCCAACGACACAGTCTCGTATGGGAACAGAGGGCAAGGGTGAAGAAACTCAGGCACCTTGAACTGCTAATATCAGAAAATCTCTAATACCACCAATCTCTAATAGCCACTCGCGCTTCAAAGCTGAACAAATCTCTAGCCAGAGATTATGGCAGTCAGCACTTTGATCCAGAACTTGTGAAACCTTGGACCTTGAAAAACTTGTAACTGAAGTGAACAGGAACCTTTTTCTTCAGTACCTGGAACGTTCTCTGTTTCCTTGGCAGTACTGGAAAAACGTGAATTTTTCAGTGTCCTCCACAACTCAGGAACCAGGCACTTCTCATGATGCCAGCTTTTCGGCCCTCCTCCGAAGAGTCCTCCCCTGGGCACTTACACGAGCTGTGGTGCTCCTTCAAGCCGAGAGCGCACCCAGACGCCTTGAATCCTCCCTCAGTTACTGCGCCTCGGATCAGCCGGTTCTGAGACTCGGGAACAGACGGATCCTCACCCCAGACCAGGCGGGTCTATTGGGGCTAACCAACCGAAGCATGTTGCGGAGCGACATACACTCCCATGACCGGGACCCCTCGTGGGGCTACCCCGGTCCAGTCTCAGGTACAGGCTGCTATGGCCTCACGAACGAACCCAGAACACGTGACTTCAACATCTTAAGTACCCTTCCCCAGACTCCTCAGTGGGGCCCGGCGCACCCACTGATTGGCTCCGGGAAAGCTGATACCTAAAACGTCCAACCAGGCCTGGTTCTGAGCCTGTCATGTGCACTTAACTGTACACATGACCAGGCAGAATTCTAACACAGCCCAGCCAAACTGATGTCAAAGTTAAACCTACACAATTAACCCTCAGAAGCCCTTTACTGTTCTGAGGCAAAAAACTAAATTTGTACATGACAGACACTTTGTCCGAAGTTTCATCGCTAAACATCCCCCCCTCCCCAGTTATTTAGACGATGTCCTCATCGTCTAGGCAACAACGAGAGAAAAATACTATCCTATTTTCAAAAGAAAACTATACGGTGCCTGAGTTGTTTTTTTTTTATGGGTGTTGGGGAAGGAAAAGAAAGGAAACACATTCAAACATTAGCGTTTTCACAACAACAAATTCAATGCTGTACATATGCCACCCAGCTAAACTGACTAACCCACCCAATCTCTGATGAGCTTGACAGCCAATCTCGGTGCATCCTATAAAACTAAATTTGTACATGACAGACACTTTGTCCAAAGTGTCATCGCTACATTAAGTAACTCAAGCTTTTAAGCTTTTAAATTTAGTAGGAATATTTTAAAATGTGCTGTTTTTATCTGCTAACAATGGTTTTAGTGTTTTTGTGTGCAAATATATTGGTTCGATAAACATTTGCGGAAATACTGTGGGGTCTAAAAAATCAGTAGCACCTTCTTTTTTTTCTACTGATCATGTGCTTTCAGAAAATATATGGTTTGTTGGGTCTTTCACAAATTCTGAAAGCTATAAGTGAAAAATAAAAAAGCAAAGGAAAAATTGCAAAAATAGTCTGGCCGCCTGAGTGTACAAAAGGAAGTATATATATATATATATATATATATATATATATATATATATATATATATATATATATGACCACTAGATGAAGCATTTAGCAATATGTATATGAACTACAAAAAAATGTGCATGTGAAAAAAATATAAAGTTTTTGTATAAAAAAAGAAACAGGCATGCATTTCACAACCCTTTCCCCAAAGATACCAGCCCTGCTCACCAGGCATATAGCTTCATACCCTCTGGGCTATCATCTCCTCTGTATCCAGGCCCAACTGTAGACTATTCAGTACCATTAGGGGGTACCAGCAAAAATGAGCCTTACTCTCCAAATATCAGAACAGTGGTAATGCCTACCAGGCTGTTCCATAGCATTACTGCCTTGGGGAACACTCTGGGGGTGTTTATGCACACGTTACCTAACCCAATGAGAATTCAGTGAGTACCAAGTAATACGTATTTAAACAGAAAAGTGCTGGTGTGCACATACACACTAATACATGCAGTATGAGCTTCAAATCATATCATATTCCCGTAGCAGGTTTAGGTCCTTATTTCTATAGCTCTCTGAGCAAATTAATAGCTGAAAAAAAAGGATAGATAAAAGGATTTGCTATTCTACACAGGTCACAGGTTAATGTCTTCTGAGCAAACCCAATTGCAGTAATTGTGTTAGCACAGGCAGTAATCATTCAGTGGATTTACAGATGAAGAGACTTTTATGCTAAATTATTTATCAGTGATGTCAATATATCTGCTCTAGGAAATGTATCAGAGGGATATCATAGCTCCCAACTGTCCCTGATTTTGAGGGACTGTCACTGATTTCGAGGGACTGTTCCTGATTTGGACCAATACCCCTCTGTCCCTTATTCCTCCTCATTTGTCGCTCATTTTGGTCTGATCTATATAGATATATATAAAATGAACCTTTTATCTATCAAAAAGTGTTTTCCAGCACTAAACCTTTCATCTGATTTCTAAATTGCTACATTTGTAAATTCCAAAAGTCAATATAAAGGAAGAGTAGTGGTAAAAAAAAAAGCACTTGTGGGTTTAACCAATCTTGTTATTTTTTTGTACAATTCTCCTTTAAGGGGGTGTGGCCTATGCCTGCATGCTTTTGCTGATAGGTGTCCCTCATTCCCATCTCAAAAAGTTGTGAGCTATGGGATATGGTTGTAGATGGACATTGATGCCGCAGAATTTAAACCTAAAATCCAAGGGTTAACTGCTAGTTTATTCAAAGTAATGGTAAAAGCAGTTTTACTAGCCTGATCTGTTCCAAAGGCAAAAGGTTCTCCCCTCTGCTCCAGCAATGGACTGTTTCTTGGCATTTTCGAATCCAATGCAGTGCTATGGGCTCTGCATCTGTCTTGTTGACGTCAAAGGGACTTAGACTGCTGTAGTGCAGGGGTGAAGAGGCTGCAGGGAACAGTCTAGCAGTGCAAAGGTGCTTGTGGAAGTGGAGGATCAGGTAAGTAAAACCACTTTTCACCATCCCCTGGGCATAAAGAGCAATTAACTGTTTCAGTTTGGATGCAACCCCACTGCAAGGGAGGATTTTTTAGTTCCGCTCTAAGAGAGCTCATCATAATTGAAATATTTGTACTGTTATGACCTTATTTTAAAAATGACTGGCTGTCATGCTAATCCTTTATGGCTTGATGAGTCTATGACATTCTGGGGCTGATTTACTGAAAAGCAAATACACTTTATATAGATTTACTTGAAGCAAACTAAATGCAAGGTATAAAGCAGAGAGTTTCACTTAGCTTAGTGAATGTTGTGAAATATTTTGCTGTGAATACCTAATCACATGAAAGAAACAAAAACAGTATTTTTTCTTGCTCATGATTCGATAATGGAAGTCAGCAGAACTTTGCTTCATTCCCTTAGCCACAGGAAAAATGCCTTGTAAAATGAACACCCCTATGTTTATAGTAGTGCAGATTGGTACCTGCTCTCACACTTTGAATGACAATTACTCAGTCATGCAACACTGTACCCAAATGAATTTTTTGTCCTTTTTTCCCACAAATAGAGCTTTCTTTTGGTGGTATTTGATCACCTCTGGGTTTTTATTTTTTGTTTTATGTTTATGTCAAAAAGACCGAAAATTTTGAAAAAAAAACAAAATTTTCTTTGTTTCTTTGATAAAATTTAGCAAATTATACATTTTTCTTCATAAATTTTGGCCACAATTTATACTGCTACATATCTTTGGTAAAAATAACCCAAATGAGTGGATATTATTTGGTCTTTGTGAAAGTTAGAGAGTCCACAAGCTGTGGTGCGAATCATACAAAATCGATGACACCTGATGTACTGGTGGCCTATCTCATTTCTTGCGACCCGAACAAGCCAGGAAAGTACAAATACCCCCCAAATGACCCCTTTTTTGAAAGTAGACATTCCAAGGTATTTAGTAAGAGGCATGGTGAGGTTTTTGAAGTTGTCATTTTTTCCCACAATTCTTTGCAAAATGAAGATTTTTTATTAAAAAATTTTCCACAAAATTGACATTGTAATAGATTCATTCTCTCACTTGGCATGTGTATACCACAAATAATGCCCCAAAATAAATTCTGCTACTCCTCCTGAGTATTACGATACCACATGTGTGGGACTTTTCCACAGCCTGGCCACTTAGAGAGACCCAACATGCAGGGAGCACCATCATGTGTTCTAGGAGCATAAATTACACATCTAACATGTTGACTACCTATTACACTTTTGAAGGCCCTGGAGCACCAGGACAATGACACGTGACACCGACGTGGCACTGATGACAGATGCCACTAAAATGTGGCACTGATGACACGTGACACTGATGACAGATGGCACTTATACGTGGAACTGGGGACAGATGGCACTGACCACAGGTGGCACTGGGGACAGATGGCACTGACGACAGGTGCCACTGGGGACAGATGGCACTGACAACAGGTGGCACTGGGGACAGATAGCACTGATGACAGGTGGCACTGGGGCAGATGGCACTGACAGGTGGCAGTGGGGGCAGATGGCACTGACAGGTGGCAGTGGGGACAGATGGGCACTTTATTTTTTTATTTTTTTATTATTTGTTTTTTTTTTCACTAACCACTGCATCTCTGCAGTGGTTCATCTCTGCCTCCTCTCTGTGTGAGGAGGGAGAGCCGGCGATGAGAGATGATCTCATATGTTTACATATGAGATCATCTCCCATTGGACACACCGATCGCGCCGTAAATGGCCGCTGTGATTGGCCGTTTACAGCGATCTCTGACTGGCTGTGTCCAGGGGACATGGCCAGCACAGAACTTCCCCGATGTGTGCTTGCGGTGGCGCGCAGAGGGGAAGTAAATAGGAGGACGTCCAGGGACGCCCTCCCGGCAGATAGCGTCCGCTCTGTAGCCGTCTTTTGGCTATAGTGTGGGCACGAAGTGGTTAAAGACATAAATTGCATATATTTACCAGAGATATTCTATTAATAAAAAATTGTGAAGAAAATGACTATGCTACGTTATCTAAAACAGTAGCAGACAGCACTACAATCTATCAGAAATCGTGTAAATATGTATGATAAAAAGTGCAGAGCTGTATATAACCAAACCAATAAATAAATATTTACTTATCAACATAATCGTGTGCACTGTGTACTTTTGGGGGAAAGAGGGTTAGGGCCAGGACACCCTTGAGTAGTTGCAAGTTCAATTAGCAGACACCAGGACTTCAATAGGAGGACAGCCGTGCAAGGAAAAGCCTCCAGCGAGAAGCCACATCTGCACATGCAGGGATGCTGTCTCCAAACAGTCTTTAACAGTTCCTAACACAAAGCGTAACAGTTCTTTCATCTTCACTACAACTTATCCTTGTAGTTCTTCAGTACATTGAGCTCCTAGTCTCTCACTAGACCCACTGATTCACTGTCACTGAATCCCTTGAGCTCCTCCAATTTTCACAGTGGTATCTTTCTCAAGCGGCACTCTCTGCTGGGTCCCTAGCTTGGCACTCCCGATACCTCTCAAGCTTCACCCACGCTGGGCTGCTCGTTCCCTGGCTTGGCACACAAGGCTGCTCTGCAAGCGTCACCTCCACTGGCTGGGTCCCTGGCTTGATCACCGCCTGAAGTTTCCATATTCTCCACCGTGCCCATTCGATGAGAATACTGCTCCGATACTTGCTTCAGTTACTCACTGTGGTCCCTGGTAGTAAGGTAGTGGGTCCCTTAGTGGCGACAGCTTCCCTTCTACCTCTGACCATGACAGGTTCTCCGGCTGGCAGAACCATTACTTCTGATTGGACTGCAAGCCACAGTCCCAACCCTGTGCAGTTCTTTGCTTCTGGATAGGCCCTCAGACAGCCTAGCAGCCAGACACCCCTGGGATAGGCCCAATCTCTGGCTTAGCACACAACACATGTCCACCCAGACAGCCACCCAGGTGGCACAGAACATAGATCACCTGACTCCACCCGAATATATAGGTTCTCCCAGCAAGGGATCCAAGAAAACCCCTGCCCATTGGCTGAGATACCCCATATACCCATAACCTGACCTCGGGTTACCCTTCTCATATCTAGTACCACCGAGTACCCGGCCACCTAGTGGTAGAAGAGAAAAGTACAACAAGGCCAAACTTAGGGAGAAATCAGTGGCTCTCTAACAATCAACCAGGATAACTACACCTGGCAAGTAAATGTGTGAGGAGCATCCCTGTCTAAACTCCAGGGTGCTACACCTATATCAAGAAATTCTAATTAACTAAATAGTGACATATCTGAATAATAAAATGCACTAAAGTGTAAAATAACCTTAAGTGACACAGTGCCATCAACTATATAGTCCAATTAGATGATACAAGCCACTGGTTCCATAATATGGAGTCGTTAAAAACAGTCCAAAGATGTTGACCAAAGGAGTCACCACAGTGTATTCATCCACCACCCAGAAGAGCAGATTAAATATGCTTACCATGAGGCAGCATCCACCACGCATATAGTGCTAGTAATCCAGATAGTGTCCCAAAAGTAAGGCGGCAAGGTTTTCTTGTACAACAAGACCATTGATTGAATCATTGATTCCTGTATAGAACATATTGACCATCATGATGCCCGGCATGCACCTTGGACACATCTTTAGACTGTTTTTAACAACTCCATATTATGGAACTCGTGTCTTGTATCATCTAATTAGACTATATAGTTGATGGGAGTGTGTCACTTAAGGGTAACTACACTTTCGTGGGGAATAAAATAACAAATAAAGAAAAAATAATATAGCGCATATAATTGCGACACTAACCATATTGTTATTGAATTTTATTAAAAATGACTGTTCCCTTCCCATCTTCAGCCACTGTAATTTTCAGAGAATGCATTGCAATATGGCTACCTGGAGTTGTTCTGCACACAGAGTGTGTACTGACCACTCCCCAGAAACATAATTTCCTGCTTGTGTGATTGGTTTACCAATTTTCCCAGAAGTCTGCCTAAGAAACAAGTCAGATTTCAGGCATTCCCTGCAACAAAAATTTTATTTTTTGAGAGATACTTTCAATAGGAACACGTCTAAAGGGATGCAGGCCCAGCAGATTTCCTCATTAGTGCTCTGCAGATGCACACCTGACAGTTAATTATGAAACCACTCCCATTAGACCCACTCAGAACAGAGACACAGAGAAACGCAGAGGGATTTGTTCAGAATAACAAAAGATAGGAATCTGCAACAATGTTTGTTATAATCCTTGCAATGTACAGAGATCACCCAGGGGGGAATGTTCGACAAAAGAGTTACCCTTTAAGATTATTAATATTATTTTACACTTTAGTGTATTTTATTTTGCAGGTATATCACTATTTAGTTAATTAGTCTTTCTTGATATAAGCATTATTTTTTGCACAGTGCACAGGATTATGTTAAGTCAATATTCATTTATTGATTTGGTTATATATAGTGCTGTACTTTTTATAATAAATGTTTACACATATTCTAGTAATGAATCGTGATAAGGGCAGAGAGAGCTCTCAAAAAAGTTTTGCCAATATTTTGCACAGTTACAATATTTTCATATAAATGTGGTCGTTATAAGTATGATTGCCAGCATACATTCCCTGCATGGCCTAGAAATTCAACCTAGTGTCAAATATCAACGTTTTTTAAGTCATGACATATCTGTACATGGCAAAACCTGTGGAAGATTAGCTCATCTAAGCCTCAGCCCTTGTACACACAGTCGGAGAATCTGTCGGAATGAGTCTTATCAAACCGCATCGTCAGATAATCCGACTGTGTGTGGTATGCATCGGACTGATTCCGTCCGAATCTCCGTCCGATCCAAATTTCCAACATGTTGGAAAGATTTCCCGACCAACTGGGCCGGACGAACCTAATCCGATCATGTGTAGAGCATTTTCATCGGACCAAGTGCCACGCATGCTCACATTCAAATTCCGACACGGAAGTGCTCGTTCAGGTAAAACTACTGCTCATAAGCGATATAGCACATTCGTCACGCTGCAATGTTAAAAAATCAGTCATCAAGCGCATTCTCTTGATCTTTAACAATGCTGCAAGAATGAACTTCTTTTTATGCTCATAGTCACACACACTTCTCCCGAACGGATTTCATTACTCTTTTTTAACCATTTCAGCAATACAATTTTAGTTTAAGTCACATCTACACAATGTTTGTTATTTTTTATTTTTATTTTTTGATGTTTTTTTGGGGGGGGGGGGGGGGGTTCCCTAAAAAACTCCTTTAAAGACAATGGTCATTTCTCCTTTTTTGAACTTTTTATTTTGGTGTGTAAACTTATAACAACAACATTATTGTATTTTTTAGATTGTATTTTTGAATCTACAGGAGGTTGTTTAGTGTTGGTACCCCTTGTTATTTATTTTACTTTGTATTTTGGAAATGTACCTGCCTGCTCACAAATAAACTCTACTTTTTGAAGGAAAACACATTACACAAGTATTTCATCAAACAAAAATAAATTATTATTTTTTTGCTTGAAAAGAAAACTAGGAACGCAGCACTGGAGAAACTTCTTAACTTTGTTGCAGCCTTTGGCCCCCAGGGCAGACATGACTAAATGAGATATTAAAAAATTGGTGGCCTGAGGAGTAGATATCTCAGGGAGAGAAGTCTGCTCCTGAAGTCCTAGAGAGCAGGAAATTCAGATGGCCAGGATGGTGATCTTGAAGAGGCTGCATCTTCTGGCACACCAGACTCAACCCAGGCCATCACTCTCTGGTCTTCCTTTGGGACTTCCCACCAGGCATCCTTCCAGGCTGTGGCTGGACTCCTGTAGCTGGGGCAGGAGGAGGAGGGCGTTGTTGGACCTCCTGGCTGCCACTTGCCACAGCCTCCCCCCGACTGAGGTCTTCCTGTGTATGAAAAGGGGACATAGTTTTAGTTTTTTGATCATCAATCACAACATTTTGTGCTCCTGGCTTTTGCTATTTGACTGTTACCAAATAGAACAGACTATCATTCTGACATCAGCATTTTTCTTTCCCGTCCCAATCATTTTTGGTCACTACTGTCTATTGAGATGTAAACCACTTGGAGAAATCTCAACTTACTGATCAATAAGAACATCTAATCTAGTTAACATCATTAAATGTAACACAAGAAATATGTTCAACAATGCAATACCTGTCTCAAGCTGGGCCCCACCACATGGTGCTGCCTGGATGGCCCAGGTTGGTCATCAGAAGCCTCAGCTGGGGGTGAAGGATGCCTTGGAGGAAGCATGGAGAGTGGTGGCCTGAGTGGTGGCCTGGGTACCCCCTGGTCTAACAGAAAATGCAGCCTGTCAAAGTGCACCATCCTGGGGTAGTAAACAGCATCTGGATCTCCTGCTCTCAAGGACTCCAGGTGCTTCTTCCTCTCCCTGAAATATGTAAGCTTCATGGTCACAATTTTGCGATTCAGATATGCCATGTCTGCCGTGGGGACCCTGATCTGCACCAAAGCAAGCAGTTTCTCCAGTGCTGCGTTCCTCTTGGATCTGTCATAATAAAATTTGTTGTGGAACTGCCACAGGCAGGGCATCTCCTTGCATAGCTCGAGGAAGAGCCCCATAAAGTTGGGATTGGTGAATGGGTCCATTTTCTCTGCAAGACATAACACAAGCCAAACCCTCAAATACTAATAATGCAATTAAAATCCCTCCTAATCTTGTCCCAACAGCGGCCTAGATAGAAGCAGTCTAGTCTAGTGAAGCACAAATTTAAAAATGTTACCTTCGTTTCCACGTTCGCTGCGTCCGTGCCTTACACTCTCCTCCCAGATCATACGGACGATACACATGTGTGGCGTTTTATATACAGTGTGCATGCGTGAAACTCCGCCCGCCCCTGACGTTCTTTCCAGACTATTCCCCGTCCCTTCGCTTCCCGCGCAGTGGGGAGAGCACATGGCGGAGAGAACGCAGGTGCGCAATAATAGTTCCACTAACGAGGAGGAGGGTGAGGAAAGCCCAGAGCCAGAAACGTCCCGATCCAGGAAGACAAGATTTAAGGCCTCAAATATGTCTTTTGGAGAGATGTTGGAGATGGTCGACATATTGAACAGGACCGACTATGATGGAAAGTATGGACCTTACCCAAACCCAAATATCAGAAAGGCCAAGATCATGAAGAAAGTTGTGAAGAGTGTTCTGAAGAATTTTGGGGTACGCCGATCCAAGGATCAACTGAGAAAACGCTGGTCAGACCTGAAACTGAGGGAGCACGAGCAGTACGTAAGGATCAAGCGTGTTCTTAAAAAAAGTAAGTAGTTGTCGTGTGTTCATATCATTATTCTTGCTTACATACATGCTCCATGTGCTTGGATTTCATGTTGTGCAGTTTAAAATGGCCACTTTCAAGGTTATGGTTTCGTTCGTTCGTAGGAAACATCGTTCTGCAGGGAAGTATTCCAGCTTAACAAAGTGGCAGCAATAATGTTCTCACCTTGTAACTCGGCCCAAAAAAACAATTGGACAACACTTCCAAGCAATGTTTCATATTACTATTTATGCCCTCTGTGTGCTAATTAATCTTTGTTTACATTCTCATAGGGGAGAGAAGACTCGGCAAGTATGAGGACACCAGGGACCATGGGGACACCAGGGACCACACCCCTCCCAAAGAAGGGCAACTTCCAAAAGAAGAAACAGAGGAGCAGGAGCAGGAGGAGGAGGAAGAAGGAGAGATTGTGGAGGTTGGCCAAATTGTCACCACAACAGGTGAGTGTCGGAGAACACAGCTTCCGGTAAGCTCATCAATGTATATCACCATATTTGGATTACATGGTGTGTTTGTTTTTGTTTTTTCTAGGTCATGTGGAGGAAGATTCACGTTTTACCAGTGAAAGTGCCCAGATCTTGATCGGGGAGATAATGGTGTGCAATAGGGATTTGGAAATTGTACAACAAAACATCAATGATGTTAAAAATAAAATGAAGAACATCATTGATGTTTTGGGGAGAGTGTGAAAACGAAAAAACTAGATAGGGTTTTATTTTTGTTTTATAAAAAAAAAGGTGGATTTAGCATAATTCCAAATTTGGAAGATGCACAGAGTGTGTAAACATGCGCTATCTCACATCATGGGGGATCAATGTACATGTTTTGTGTAAAGTGTCTGAGATGAAGGGGTTGCAGCCCCAAAGCATGTACATTGATCCCCCCATGATGGGAGATAGCACATGTTGACACACTGTGTGCATCTTCCAAATTTGGATTTTTCAGGGGTCACACCCCATGTGATGAAGGCAATATCAGCCCAGTTTGTACATACTCAGGTCTGATATTGTCTTCACTTTTCCAAGTTGAACTTTGTAAGTTCCTGTGTTCTGAATTTTACGGTTTGATACCTGCCTGTTTACACAAAAAAACAACTCAAAAATAAATATTAGTAAACTGGGTTTTGGATACCAAAAATATCTTGGTTGTGTTGTAAAAACCTTTACTAAACGCACATATGAATGTGCTTGTATTAAAAAGTTTAATTCTCAACAATGTGTGGCTTCCTTTTTCATTGGGATTACAATGTATTTGTAGTGACATTTTAGTTTGTGCTGAGAAGGAGTGTGATTTACTAAAAGCAACTCCACTTTGCACTCCAAGTGCAGTTTCAGGTGTACTTTTGCAGTGCACTTGTAGTGCATAGTGGATGTGCCTTTAGTAAAAAGCACCCATAGTGAGGTGTAAATTTGGACAATCATGCCATTTTCCTGCCATGGTGCTGAAAATGAGCATGATTTAGATCAGTCATGCACTACACATTAGTTAACAAAAAGAAGGTGTGTGTGTAGCAGACCAACAACATAATAAGATTATCCGAAGAAGAGACTGTCCCCTCATCTCGCACAGAACTTGGGTTTGCACTGTTGCTGAAAAAGGCACAACTTGACAAAAAATGGCAAAGTGGGAGGCCACAGTCTGCCATTCCTGTTGCGTTGAAAGACACTGTGTAGTGACACAAGAAAACAAACTAGTAATTCGACAAATCAACATTGCATGCAGATTAGACACCCACATTTTTGAAGACAATTAGTATAACATTTTTTAAAATGAGTATGTAAAGCCTAAAGTATAAGGTCCCCTTATGAGAGTCCTAACCCCCCCCATCCCCCCCATCTGATGGGCCCTTGTTAAAAAATGAGGGGGGATGTTTAGGAGAGGTAACCCTCTCCACTAGATTGAGAGCTGAATGCGTAAATAATGTGTGATACTTTGTGAAGCCCCTCCTTAGTTACACTATTGGCAGCCCACCGGACAGGTAAGAAGTGTCATAATAACAAAATGGAAGGACATTTTGACATTCTGCTATTACATAGCAATAAAATGAATATGTTGAAAAAATAAAACTAGCATTTGAAAGTATTGAGGCAGGCCCTTACACTACATGCTTTGGTGAATTTGTCCATAAATGTGATCATGAAAAAGGTATTTAGAGTGTGTATTGGGTTGGGTCAAGTCATCAGATAGAGGATTGCTATCAGCTGAGGTACCAGTTGGGGAGAGGGGGGTTACTAATGAGTTTGGCACAACTCCAAAAAACAATAAAAAGGTCACTTTGCATGAATTGAAGCACACACATAACATTTGTAGAGATTTTAGGGGGTGTTTAGGGAAAAGCAATACTATGGAGCTGCCAAAAGACATTGTCAAGTGACTAGACTCTAGTTTTAGGGGCCAAGAAGAGCATGGTGGGGAAGTTAGTGAGGCAAATCCGCATGAGGACAAAGGGGCAGAGTATATGAATTAGAGCATATTGCAATGATGGTAATTAGGGAATGAGGAAAGAAATGCAAGACATTAGCAATCATGAAATACATAGAATGTGATGTTTACGGTTAAAAATTTGCATAATATAGTCCTTCAGCAGGAGCTGAATGATGGCAGAACAGGTCTCTGGAATAATGATCCCCAGAGCCTGGGGGGGAGATGCCTGTAGAGAACTTGAGGTCCTGAAGGTTCGTCTATGTCCTCATCGTACAGTTTGTGCTGTGCAGGGGTTCTTACTTTGACTTTGACACAAGCCCTTTGGCTTATGTCAAAGTCAAAGTAAGAACCCCTGCACAGCACAAGCTGTACGATGAGGACGTAGACAAAACATGTTTGGAAAACGGTCGAGTGGTCAGAACGGACACCAGAAAGCAACGCTAAACAGCAAGGCCTGAAAGGACGACCTGAATAGCAGAAGCAAGCAGACACTAAAAAATGCCTTTGAAAGCGTACTATACCAAGATAGAGTCCACAATGAGAAGCAAATACTTAATGACTGCACGCACTGATTATCAGGTAAGCAAAGACAAGCAGAAACTGAAGAGCAGTAGCGATTTGAATCACTAATCTGAAAAGCGCGAATCGTCTTTCACCAAACTTCTACTAAAACACGAGATCAGCAGAAGGAGCACAAAGGGTGCCGGACGTGGTGCTGAACTTCCTTTTTCTAGTCCCGCCGTACATGGCTTACGTCACCGCGTTCTTGGCAACCGCAAAATCAGACAACTTGGCCCGACCGTGTGTATGCAACAGTTTTCGGGCACAATCCGTCGGACTCAATCTGACGGGCAAAATCCGACAGATTTGGGTGCCGAAATCTCCGACCGTGTGTACGTGGGCTCAGTCTGCTCAGATGATCCAGTCACCATAAGAATGACTAGTTTACAACCGTACTATATTGGCATAATGACTTTGGCAGCCGCAGTGAGAAGAGAATTCTGTTACTACTAAAATACATTTAGCCTAGAATTATAACTACAATATGGATACACCTGTCTGGTTTTTCAAATAATAATGATTTTATGCTTCATAATATTTATAGTGCTATCCCTGAAGGAGCTGCTGTAGATTTAACTCGTTCTTCCCCACAACAGTACAGAGGCAGCCAAGTACACAGCAAGAGTCCATTCACTCTGGCTCATTAGACAGTATAGGGGTTTGTCTTTTTTTTGGGGGGGATTTTAGTGTTTGTAGAAACTTAGGAGGAGGTTTGGGGTGCAGCGGAATACTCCATAAACACTTGAGCACAATTCTGCAGAGGACAAATCTTTATCACTCTCTAAACCAGTGGCGGCTGGTGCTCAAAATTTTTTGGGAGGGCACAAACAGACTGAAAAATACTGAACCCTCCCCCCCCATCTCACTGTGCTCATCAAATGCAGCCACTGTGCCCATCAATTGCAGCCATTGTGCCCATCAAATGCAGCCACTTTGCCCATCAAATGCAGCCAAGTATGCCCATCATATGCAGCCATGTATGCCCATCATATGCAGCCACGTATGCCCATCATATGCAGCCACATGTGGCCATCAAATGCAGCCACTTATGCCCTATCATATGCTGCCACTTGTGCTCCATCAAATGCAGCCATTTGTGCCCCATCATATGCAGCCACTTGTGCCCCATCATATGCAGCCACTTGTTCCCCATCATATGCAGCCACTTTTGCCCATCAAATGCAGCCACTTGTGCCCATCAAATGCAGCCACTTGTGCCCATCAAATGCAGCCGCTTGTGTGCATCAAATGCAGCCACTTGTGCCCATCAAATGCGTCCACATGTGCCCATCATATTCAGCCACTTGAGCCAATCAAATGCAGCCATTTGTGTCCTCCGCCATGTCTCCTCTTCCGCTAAAGTGTTAGGCATCCAATAGGATTTGGCCAATCAGGAGACAGGTCTCACTGACCTGCCTGCTGATTGGCAGGGAGAAACATTAATGTGAAAATAGCGAAAATGAATTCGCTATGCCACACAACAGGATGGGATCGGGATGCAGCTTAAAGCCTATTAGAGCCTCTGGCTCTAATCACGTGCTTCAAAATACACCCCCCCAGCCTAACCCTGCCTTAGTATTTCATGTGTATGGTGTCCTGAAAGGGGCCGGGCACATGAAAAGGGGGGGCAGCGGAGGTGCCAGGGGGGAGGCGCTCCCATGCGCCCACAATGCACGGGCAGCCACTGCTCTAAACAATAGCAGCAAAGTCTTTCGCAGTTGGGATCCATGAAATAATTTTCAGGTTATAGCTAGACTGGAACACTCTAGAGGTTTATGGCTGGGGATCATGAAGTAGCTTGCAGAAAAGGTATTACTAGACTGAAACAGCCTCTAGGTCCATGACTGGAGACAATGAAATAGCTTGCAGAACAGGTATGGCTACACTGGATCAATCTCTAGGTCCATGACTGGGGACCATGAAATAGCTTGCAGAATAGGTATGGCTTCACTGGAACAGTCTCTAGGTCCATGACTGGGGGCCATGAAATAGCTTGCAGAACAGGTATGGCTACAATGAAACAGTCTCTAGGTCCATGACTGGTCACCATGAAATAGCTTGCAGAACAGGTATGGCTACATTGGAACAGTCTCTGGGTCCATGACTGGGGACCGTGAAATAGCTTGCAGAGAAGGTATGGCTAGACTGGAACAGTCTCTAGGTTTATGGCTGTGGACCATGAAATAGCTTGTTGAAATAATTCTCCACAGTATTTACAGAATCTTGGAACAAGATCAGTCCATAATTGTAGCCTCTTGTAAGTAGCTCAGCGTCCAGTCCCAAATGCAGCCAGAAGTGCCCATCATATTCAGCCACTTGTGCCTATCAAATGCAGCCACTTGTGCCCATCAAATGCAGCCACTTGTGCCCATCATATTCAGCCACTTGAGCCAATCAAATGCAGCCATTTGTGTCCTCCGCCATGTCTCCTCTTCCGCTAAAGTGTTAGGCATCCAATAGGATTTGGCCAATCAGGAAACAGGTCTCACTGACCTGCCTGCTGATTGGCAAGGAGAAACGTTAATGTGAAAATAGCGAAAATGAATTCGCTATGCCACACAACAGGATGGGATCGGGACGCAGCTTAAAGCCTATTAGAGCCTCTGGCTCTAATCACGTGCTTCAAAATACACCCCCCCCCCCCATCCCTGCCTTAGTATTTCATGTGTCTGGTGTCCTGAAAGGGGTCGGGCACATGGAAAGGCAGGGCAGCAGAGGTGCCAGGGGGAAGGCGCCCATGCGCGCACAATGCACGGGCAGCCACTGCTCTAAACAATAGCAGCAAAGTCTTTCACAGTTGGGATCCATGAAATAATTTTCAGAGTATAGCTAGACTGGAACACTCTAGAGATTTATGGCTGGGGATCATGAATTAGCTTGCAGAAAAGGTATTACTAGACTGAAACAGCCTCTAGGTCCATGACTAGGGACCATGAAATAGCTTGCAGAACAGGTATGGCTACACTGGAACAATCTCTAGGTCCATGACTGGGGACCATGAAATAGCTTGCAGAATAGGTATGGCTTCACTGGAACAGTCTCTAGGTCCATGACTGGTCGCCATGAAATAGCTTGCAGAACAGGTATGGCTTCACTGGAACAGTCTCTAGGTCCATGACTGGTCGCCATGAAATAGCTTGCAGAACAGGTATGGCTACACTGGAACAGTCTCTGGGTCCATGACTGGGGACCGTGAAATAGCTTGCAGAGCAGGTATGGCTAGACTGGAACAGTCTCTAGGTTTATGGCTGTGGACCATGAAATAGCTTGTTGAAATAATGCTCTACAGTATTTACAGAATCTTGGAACAGGATCATTCCATAATTGTAGCCTCTTGTAAGTAGCTCAGGGTCCAGTCCCAGGGGCACCAGTGGCAAGCAGCCCCACCCTCTCCATTCACTGATCCATTCCCTCAGGAGGGAAAAAGGACCATCTCCTCAGGGCTCCAGACTATTTAACGGCTTCCCAGCCACCAACTGGGCACATCTCCCCAGGGATTGGCTAGGCCCTGCTCAATGTTCATTCGAATTCTCCCTTCTTAAACTCAAGAAACTTCTTCTAGAGGCAAGGTGAAACAATCAAACTCCTAGCCTGTGAAGCCTTAAACAAATCAGGCTAAACATGAGCCAAAAACTAACTGTATAGCCTAATTAGGAGGGTGCTACATTTAGAATATTTGATCATGAATTATGTTGACAGTTCACAGACAAAAATGACCATATTGTCAGACTTGTAGATAATTATGCTTTTATTTCCAGGAGCTCAGTAACAGTCATTTTGTAGCTGAGAGCAATGCATTACTAATTATTAAGGATAGATATTAATGATGTCTATCCCACATTAAAACGAATGTCAAGGCGAAATAAAACCAAAAAGTAAACTGCAAAATATGCACATCTCCCTATGTGTTATCTCATTAAAGTCCCTACAAGTACAGAAAAATATCTGTTGATCTGCCAGAATTGTCTTGCAGTGGGCTAATAACATAGCTTTTTTTTCTGGATTGTCAGTCCTGTCTCTCATGACCACATATACATAGCCCTTCTGCAGTCTCTATGGGGTTGATTTACTAAAATTGGAGAGTGCAAGATCTGGTGCAGCTCTGCCTAGAAAAGAATCAGTTCCAGTTGTTTTTTTTTGGAAAAGCTTAAAGGAGTTGTACAGTTTAAAGGTTTTTTACCTTTATGCTTTATGGTAAAAAACTTTTTGTGGTACAGCTGCCCCCCAGACCCCCCCCTCCCCTTTTTTTTTACCTAAACCCGATCGTTCCAGGGATGAGAACAAGCCCAGCAGCTCCAGTCGCTGTCTCTGGTCCTCATTGAATAGATTGATAGCAGCGGGAGCCAATGGCAATCAAATTCAATGACACGGGAGCCGGGGGGTGGGGTCCGAGTCCTGCTGTCTATGTCAATGGACGCAGCAGTAGGACTTGGGAGCACACCCGAATGAGTGCCCCCATGGAAAGCAGCTCTCCGTGGGGGCACTCAATGAGGAGGAGAGGCCAGGAGCACCGCCAGGGGGACCCCAGAAGAGGAGGCTATGGGCCGCTCTGTGCAAATCCCTTGCACAGAACAGGTAAGTATAACATGTTTGTTATTTTAAGAAAAGAAAACAAAAGGGAACCTTTACAATCACTTTAACTGAACAAGCTGAATTTAAAACCCACAAAAAGAAACAACTACAAGACAAAGGCATAATGAGCTAGTATGCATAGCATACTAGCTCAATATGAAATACTCACCTTAGATCGAAGCCCCCGCAGCGGTCCCAGCCCACTGCTCTGCCTGGCGACATGTCTCCTGGAGTTATTTCTGGGTATCGCGGGCTCCGGCACTGTGATTGGCTGGAGCCATGATGATGCAGTGACGATGTCGGGAATGGCATGTCAGCAGACAGCAATGGAATGAATGAGCCGTTGCTTCAGTGAGCATGTCCCGATGACTTCAGGAACATGCTGATACAGGGGATATCTCCTAAACCATGAATTTGATTTGTTTGAATTTTCCAGAAAACAGACTATGATTAGTGGCGATTGCAGTTTATTTTCAAAGAAGTTAGTTAAGTATTGATAGTTCTTTATTCATAATTTCTTTCCTCGCTGCTCAGTCTAGCAGTGCCAAGATGGCTGAACTCCAAAAGCAATGACTCAGTTACTGGCAATGCGCAATAGATCATAGCTTTCCAAATGTCTGCAGTGCTGTTCTTTAAGTAATGTATCCCTCTATATGTCCTTTAAGAATAATAAAAATGTGTCATTTTGATGCACCAAGAGAAACTTGTCCAATGAGTTTAAATATATTTTTATATAAAATGTTGTCTTATATTTGAACTACCGTAAGGATGTACAAGGGGTAGATTAGCTTGTTTGAAGCATGTATGCAGCAATCACTAATGTTAATCTTTGTAAGCATCTGTTGTCTGTACTATAGTTTGTTGCACCACAGATGACTTGTCCTGGCTGTGGAGTATGGAATAGCTTTACTAACACAGGAATCTTAAATTCTCTGCTTTCCTAAATTAAAACGAAATCCAAATTCCTATATCTGTCACAGAGTGGAAATTGCAGGGTAAGAAGAGGGCATCATGACTACTATCCATATGTAACTCTGAGCTTTTGCAGATGGACAGATGCATCATGATTTCAGGTGCATTCAGCTTGCATTTGATATTAGATTGAGATGGTGCTGAGATACTTCAGAGGTCCTTCTGACTTTCTCTGACCTGCCTTAAGATGCTTTTACAGTTCCTTTCTGCAGGAATTAAAGAAGGCATTGACTAACTTTTATACTCATGTGCACATAGTGGACAAAGGAAGGATCCATGCTAAAATTCAGAGCCTTCCCGTCCAACATCAGTGCCTGACCTCACAAATGTGCTTCTGGAAGAATGGTCAAACATTCCCATAGACACTTCTAAGGCCTCATACACACTATTAGATTTTCTGCAGATTTTTGTTGTCAGATTTACCAAAACCATGTAGTGCAAGGGCCTGCCTGATTGCATACAAATTGAAACTCTTAAGGTTTGACCTTATGTTATATGGTTTTGGTAAATCTGAAGACAAAAATCTGCAGAAAATCTAATAGTGTGTATAAGGCCTTAGAAATGTCTCAATGGGAATGCTTGACCATTCTTCCAGGAGCACATTTTTGAGGTCAGGCGTTGATGTTGAATGGGAAGGTCTGGCTTCCTGTCTCTGCTCTAATTCAAATTTAAACGCAAAGTTGTTCTATCATGTTAAGGTCAGGACTCTGTGCAGGCCAGTCAAGTTCTTCCACCCCAAACTCGCCCATCCATGTTTTTATGGACCTTGCTTTGTGCACTGGTGCGCAGTCATGTTGGAACAAAGGGCCATCCCCAAATTGTTCCCACAAACTTGGGACCATGAAATTGTCCAAAATGTCTTGGTATGCTGACCCCTTAAGAGTTCCCTTCACTGGAACTAAAATGCCAAGCTGAATCCCTAAAAAAAAAAAAAAACCTTCACCATAATCCTCCTGCCACCAAATGATTTGGACCAGTACACAAAGTAAGGTCCATAAAGACATGGAGGAGCGAGTTTGAGGTGGAGGAACTTGACTGGCCTACACAAAGTCCTGGCCTCAAACCGATAGGACACCTTTGGGAGGAATTAAAGCAGAGACTGCGAGCCAGGCCTTCTCCTCCACATCACCGCCTGACCTCACAAATGCGCTTCTGGAAGGATGGTCATACATTCCCATAGACAACCTCCTAAACCTTCCCAGAAGAGTTGAAGCTGTTATAGCTGCAAAGGGTGGACCAACTCAATATTGAACCCTACAGACTAAGAGTGGGATGCCATTAAAGCTCATGTGCGTGTAAAGGCAGGTGTCCTAATACTTTTGGTAATATAATGTATGATGACCACTTAGGGACCACCACCCGCCGTCATTATACATCAGCACTTGGAAGAGGAATATCGTTGTTTTGGCAGCAGATAGCTGCCATAACCCCAGTATCGTCTTCTTCAGCGGGTGGTCCGCTTTCAGATAAAAGTGGTCTCTCCGGCGGATTCACCGCAAGACCACTTTTATCGGAAGCGGGAGAGGGCCCCCCTCCCGCCGCGTTCTGTGGCCAGTAGCGGCGGAGACAATCGCGTCCTCTCCCCTATTTTACTGGCTGCCGAGTGAGGGGTAGATGGTCCCCACTTAGCTCCATAGCATTGACTGGTGGAAGTGACGTCAAACATCACTTGCGCCCAGTGCTTTTAAAGGAGAATTTTCTATTTTTTTTTCCAAATGACTTATTTTTTTTATTTTTTATTTTTATTGCATGTTAGTGTAAATATGAGAGCTGAGGTCTTTTTGACCCCAGATCTCATGTTTAAGAGGTACTGTCGTGTTTTTTTTATTACAAGGGATGTTTACATTCCTTGTAATAGCAATAAATCTGAGCCAAAAATTATTTTTTAAAAGGACAGTGTCAAAATAAAAAATAAAAAGTAAAATAATTAATAAAAAAAAGAATACTTTAAAATGCCCGTCCCGATGAGCTCACACGCAGAAGCGAAAACATGCATGAGTAGCGCTCGCATATGAAAACTGTGTTCAAACCACACATGTGAGGTATCGCCACAATCGTTAGTGTGAGAGCAATAATCCTACCCCTAGACCTCCTCTGTAACTCAAACCTGGTAGAAATTTTTAAACGTCTCCTATGGAAATTTTTAAGGTTAAAAGTTTGTTGCCATTCCACGAGCGGGTCCAATTTTGAAGCGTGACATGTTGGGTTGCCAATTTAATCAGCGTAACATTATCTTTCACAATATGAAAAAAATGGGCTAACTTTACTCTTGTCTTATTTTTTAATTTAAAAAAGTGTATTTTTACCCCAAAAAGTGCGCTTCTAACAGCGCTGCGCAAATAAGGTGTGACAGAAAGTATTGCAATGACTGCCATTTTATTCTCTAGGGTGTTAAAAAAAATATATAATGTTTGGGGGTTTTCTAGCATAAAAAAATTATTTTAACTTGTAAACACCGAGTCTGAAAAATAGGCCCGGTCCTTAAGTGGATAAACTCATCCCAAATTGGCATGCCTGTGCAAATAAAGTCCATATGAATACTATATATATATATATATATATATATATATATATATATATATATTAATATAAAATCAGAGCAAACTGAAAACCAGGCAATTTCTGGGTTGTCTGAAAGGCATACAATTTTGCTAATTATTTATCAAAAAAAAATTTTTTTATGTAGAAAGTATTTACAACAGTAACTGCACTTTGGAAAAATGTGTATGGACAGAAATTGACTTCTTTATAGGTTGGCCTATTTTTATAAATGTATCTTATTATGTGACAGCTCCTCTTCAATCATCATTATCATATTCCAAGTGTTTTCATTTTTACATTTTAAATATCAAAATGCACATTAATGTTCAATAATTATTTTTCTTTATTTTATTTAATTAAATACTCTGTATTCTGATAATAAACTTTCAGATAGTATTTTTGACATATTTTATTCCTTATGCCTGTATAGGCATAGTAGAGCAAAATGTTAATTAATTTGTACTATTTACAAATTAATTATCTGCATACACAGCCTCAAAATTCATTAAGATGTTTGAATTATTTTGTGAAGAGTAAATATAACCCACTATTCTAGTAAATCATTAGCGATAACTGCACTGTCATGAAGTGCACCACTCTTTACTCACCTCCGGTCACTAAAGAGGATCCAGCGGAGTAATGCTTTTATGTAGTAGCGGATAATGTAGCGGAGTATGGGGCAAGGGCGTTCACTATCATGTTGTGTTGCTATGGAAATTTTAGTGATTTTTTTTTTTCTAATTTAGATATGTGGATTGTTAGATTTTGGTGTTGTTTTTGGAAGCTAGGCCTCCCATATTGATGTGCAAATTATCTCCTTGGACTGCTTCATGAAGCTCAGTACAGGAAATGAGGTAGCAGGAAGCGAGGGGAGGGAAAAAGACAAACCTTGTGCTCAGGAACAAGGGAGAGCCAAAGGAACAGTTGTTTGTAGGACGCTGAGAAAGAAGGAGCCATAGGAAATATATAATTAATTAAATAATGGAGATTGGGACCTTCAATGCTGCAGAAATGTTTCTGTACTCTTCCTCAGATCTGTGTCTCGATACAAACCTGTCTTGGAGGTCTACAGGCAATTTCTTGGACTTCATGGCTTGGTTTGTGCTCTGACATGCACTGTTAACTGTGGGACCTTGAATTTACCACAGGTGGACTCCAAACAAGTTGTAGAGACATCTCAAGAATGATCGGTGGAAACAGGGTGCACCTGAGCTCAATTTTGAGTGTCGTGTAAAGGCTGTGAATACTTATGTTTTTTTTTTGTTTTTTAAACAAACTTCTTTCATGTTGTCTTTATGGGGTATTGTTTGTAGAATTTTGACGAAAATAATGAATTGAATCCATTTTGGAATAAGGCTGTAACATAACAAAATGTGGAAAAAGTGAAGCTCTGTGAATTTTTTCGGGATGCACTGTATCCGGAGACCAGGACCCAGTAAATTATTACAAAACCTTCTATGCCCCGATAAGAAAAAAAAATAGTTTATACCCATACAATAAAAATATTGGAGGGACAGTGGCCCCAGTGGGAGAATAGCCCCTTAAATGATTGGTATCAGTTGGATTGTGGCCACCAATGGGAGAATAGTCCCCCAAATCATTGGTGTCAGTGGAATCATGGCACTCACGGGAGAAAAGGTCCCAAATCATGCAGTGGTATGATTTTTACCCCAAGGGAGATTGGGCCCTTAATGAATTTGGTGTCCATGATATTATGGCCCCTAGCAGGGCAAAAAAAAAACGAATTTCCCTGATCCAAACAGAGTATGGTTGGGGAGCTTGACATGATACAAATGGAAGTCCTTAGTTCAGCCAAATGGCTTAAGATCAGCAGCTCACCCACAAAACACGGACCCCACCCATGGACAGGGGTCACCCAAATAACAATCTATATATTATTAAGCCAGAAGGTGCACCAAACAAATGTTTTTCAAAAGTATTTATTTGATGGCATTTGTGACCGAAAGGAAAAAAGTGGCCAATGCATTTTGAGGGCTCAAATAATCACCCTTCATTAGGGCTTTAGTGCATAAAATAGTGTCTAATGGACTAAGAGTCAAGATCCTGGACACATCGATTAAAGCCAGGACAATATTCAGTGTGTGCGTGAATGCCTGTGCTAATGGCAGAGCATTGTTTTAAACATGAGCACTGTTTTAAGGCAGAGCACTGTTTTAAGCATGAAAAACACTGATGAAGGGGAATTGTTTGGGAAGCCCAAAATGCATTTTCTGTCTTTTTCCTTTTGGTCAAATAAATTCTTTTGAACTGTGAGAAAAACTTGTTTGCCACATGAATGAAACAGGAACAATGAATGGAGGATGGATGAATGATTGAATGTCCTGCCCCCCACCAATCATAGATACTGTTTTGGTCATAGAAGACTTAGAATAGGCTCTATAAACAGAGCAGCAGGGAAGACATGCCAGGCATAGGCAGGCACACTTGGTGATGCAATGGCCCAATCATTTTATTAACGCCTACCGCACTAGAAGATTACAGTGGCAGGGGTGGGGCTTTCATGGACAGAAGAGATCTTCACTTAAAGAGGAAGTAAACTCTCCCACTCTGATGATTCTTTTCATTTAGTCCATTATAATAAGTCATTATCAGACTATAGCTACTGTAATCCAGCCCAAATTACATATTACTTACTGTTTAAAGAAACTTTAAAAAAAACTTGTTTCTAGGGGTAAGGCAGCGCCATCTTAAGTATTGTTTTCTGAGTCCATAGTAGAGTATATTTCCGCTCTTACATTGAGCACTTCCTGTACTGTTAACAAAGCCTCCTTCTCAATCCAACGTTTCTATGGCGTCCCTGCTTCCCTGTTCATAGCTGACTTGTTTTATTTCATAGTATTTACTTGTGCTGATTACCTAGTGTTTGCCTGTGTGAGTCTTATCAGCTTCAGCTGATACGACTGCAGTAATACTGTTCCATGCCATGCTTTACACTGCATGTGATTTCACATGGTCACATGGGGTGTTGGAGGAAGCTCTGAGTGATTGGGAAGTCTCCTGGGATTTCAGTGTTGTGTGCCATAGGAAGTCCTGATAACAGATAGATAAGCACAGAGAGTGTGCCATAAATCAGGGGAGATCTGGGCATGCTCAGTGATGTCATTCTAAAGAACAAAAAGGATTAAAACAATACTAAGCAAGTAAGGAGATATCTACAAGCAATGTTCATTATGTTTTTTTTATGCTGATTTGCATGGGACAAAGTTGTGCGGGAGAGTTTACAACCTCTTTAACAAAACATGCATCAGCACACATGGCACATCCTACTGACTGTAAGGTATGCTTCTTGTTCTGATTTTTGTGTTTTGACTAAACTTAAACGTTAAGTAGTGCCAAAGGCAGCGGCGACCCCTCCATACGGGGCACAAGGGCCGGACGCATGGATTATAATGTTTTTTTTCTTTTTTGAAGCATGTGATTTGAGCCCAAGGGTGGGCTCGGGGCACTGAACACTGCACCCCAAGCCCACGCAGTTGTGTGACAATAACAATTTAATATTTGCTTTGGTCTTCCTCCTTCTCCTCCCGGCCAATCAGGAAGTGAGAGGAAAAGTGATCGTATTGGCTGGGCAAGGGGGAGGATGTACAGGAAGATCTGGGAGTTAGAAGATGGCCACCCAGAGAGATCTCTCAGTGCTCTGAATCAATACCGATTGAGAGCCGACCGTGTGAGTACCACCCTGTGTACAGAAGGGGGGGTCAAGTGGTTTGTTTGACCCCCCCCCCCCCCCCCCCCAGCTGGAGCACCAGCCACCACTGGCCAAAGGCAATACCACACTCTCTAAGTTGTCTATAGTTTACTAATTCTGACTATGAAACATTCATATGGACACATTTCCCTGTATCTACCATTTCTCACTACAAAAATGTAAACGTGAACTTTTCACAATGGGGTCCATTTGAGATTTCAAGCCAAAGCTGGGCATATCATAGAAACCAGGTAGAGAGGGTAAAGTATTAATAAAGGCCTACCTTCACATCAATGGTGGTCATTGTTCTGTGGCACGACCCAAGCATTTTAAAATCTTGCAAGCATAAAGAATTTTACGATGTTTACAAAACGTAATATTTCAATGTATATGTTATCAAATTTGACAGTAAGTTGGAAAAAATTGGAATTATGTTTTATGCAACATATTGTAACTGTACTTTTCCCTTTGAAAACACTGGGAACACAATGTCCTTACAGAAGTCTTCAATGAAAGGCTTTCCTGTTCGACACCAATAGAATGTCCCAATGATGAAACGTTCATTCTCAGCAGTTCCTGAAAGAGTTATGATCTTATGGTATCAATTACTTTCACGGCAAGCCGTTGATAGAAGGTGAATAGTATAACATGAACGTCTCCTATAGGCTGCCTCTTACTTCCCGGAACCATAGTCTGCTCTTGAAAGGCTAATATTCCAGAGGCTTAAATTGCTTTCCTAAAAAGTCACAAGCTGGGGCTGTGAAAAGATGTGCTTATGAGGAGTCTGTCCTGAGAAGATTTATTTGAAATGTAGCGTTTTCTACAGGGCAAGCAGACAAATGAATAACAAATGCAAAATTACAATTGCTGGCTGGGAAACCTGAAAGCAAAGGATTCAATAAGTCTTTATCATTGAGGCAAGGTCAAAACTTGTATTAGTTTTGTAAAGGAGTGGCTTGGGCTTTCCTATTTCAGTTCGGAAATTACTGGATTTCTTTTATGTTCTTGTTCTAGCTGCACAATGACAGCAAACATAGCAAATGAACTATTATTCAAGTCTAGTAATCTGAAGTATAGATATGAAACCTAACAGATAGGAAATCTAATGGATCTGAAAGTAGACACAAGCTTCAGATCAGATTTATGTTAACCCTTTAGAGTAGTTCAAGAAAGACAAAACAATATGGGAGACCACAAATCATAAATTGAGTTAAAACCAAAGCAGGGGCATATCATCTTGCAATAATTTAAATGTTTTGGTTGGCCATCATCTTAACCCATCTATACTTTATTTTAATCAATCTTGCCATTATATTTCCCATGTTCGCCATATGCTCCAGCTATAATGTAACTACTCTAGAGATACTCTAGGTTGTTTTTGTTTTGGTTGAAACCAACATTCATTATTTGACCGAAAACCAACTGGGGCTAGATGTAAATATTATATCTCATGAAACAAAAAAAAACAGAAACTCTGTGAACAGCTACTGTCCTTAAAGAGGAAGTAAACCCTGATGAGTTTACTTCCTCTTTCATTCCCTGCAAATGTAAAGCATAATGGACTACTATGCATCGCATAGTAGTCCATTATGTGTCACTTACCTGACACAGGAGCCAGCGAAGTCACCGCTGCCCCCTGTAGTCCAGCGCATCCATCTTCTCGATGGGGTCTCGCAGCTCCGCCACTGTCATTCGGCGAAGCCGCGATGATGTCACTCCCGGCAGCTCTGTCATTGAAAATGCCGCGCTCAGTGCGCCTGCGCGCTGCTGTCTATGGCGCATGCGCCGTAGACAGCGGTGCCTGTATTTGGGAAAATATCTCCTAAACCGTATAGGTTTAGGAGATATTTCTTGGACCTACAGGTAAGCCGTAATCTAGGCTTACCTGTAGGTCAAAGTGTGTTGTAAGGGTTTACAACCACTTTAAAAAAAGAGCACGTTAAAGACGATGGATATTCTTTAACAAATAAAACTGGCCATAGACGGTTTGAATCTTGACTGGTTCAGCAAGGACCATGTATGGGCAGGCTGATTGTACCCAAGTTGTTCGATCAACTTGGGTACAATCAGCTTTTCGGTTTTTCTCATGTGATTATTGCCAGCAGCTATAGTCACTGCCTATAATCACGTGTGTTCTCCAGGCCACTGACTGTGTTGATGGGGGAATCTAGCGATTTCCTCTATAAGAAATGTGTTCCATTTATGGCCAGCTTATAAGAATTTTAGATAAAGCAACTAATCAGAGTTCAGATTTGAAACACAAATAACCAAACACTGTATGAGCTACTTTTTTCTTCGCTGTAAAATAACAACTTCCTACTTGACTTAATTAACCAAGGGCTCCCTTGAGATTCACAGGGCCCGTTCATACCAATGTGCTGTGTTAGTGTGCACTGTGAGAAATGATGCAGTGATCATTTTATTGCAGCGCTGCTGTGCAGTGGCTTAAGTGAAGTGTCATTTTGTAACACTTCAAGTAAAGTTAAAAAAAATGGTAAAAGGTGCAATGTGCTATAACAGCGCGTGATGCCCCTCACTGCTCCCACACAGCCCACTATTTCAAAGAAATAAAAAGCCTGTGTTTAATGTAACAACCTATCAGATGTTATTTTTTTTTTGGAAGTGAACAGCTGAAATCTCATGCTTGCTTTAACGTCCTCTTCTAATTTAAAATACTGTCTTCCCCAGTCACAGGCACTTGTAAACCAGCTAGAAGTCATGCATAAAGTGGTTCTAAAGGCACATTTTTAAATTAAAATAAAAAAGAGGTGATATTTACCTACTCTGTGCAATGTACTTCTTCTTTGCCAGTCCCCATCCTCCTTCCTACAAAGTGGCCCCTTAGCAAGTCGGCTGCTGTGGATGCAATCATGCATGTGACCGTGTGTATGCAAGACAAGCTTGAGCTAACACCCTTCGGACAAAATTCCACGGTTTTGTTGTCAGAAAGTCCAATTGTGTGTACGAGGCTTTAGAGTTTACATACGTTTTAAGGCTGACTTCAAACCTATGCTTTGGAGTAATGGATTACACAGGATTTAGATTAAAGCAAACTGATAGTTCTGATGTTGTAGAATTTTCTGTGTAGCACCCTCCTAGATAGGTGCTAGGATTAGGTAGATTTAGTGTTGGCTCATTGTGTTCAGTGGAGTTGGGTGTGTTTTTGTTAGGTAGATTTAGTTTTCATCACTATAACGAGTGCAGCTGCCTTTCATTAATTAGGTCTGATAGGTGTTCTCACCTGCTAGTCTAAATGCTCCCTCCAGAGAGCTGTAGATGTCTCTAGAATATAAGTGTGAAGCTATGCAGATGGCAGTATGAATATTTATACAGCCCTGGCCAATCCCAAGGAGAAGGGCCCTGAAGGCTGCTGGGAGTCGGCATAAATACTCTGAGACACTGAGCTTCTGGATCTTCTCCTGCAGAGGATTAGTCCAGCCTCCAGGGCTTCACTGCCATGTGTTGCTATTCAAGCGGTTTTAGGTGGGCGACCTGAGGGCCTGGATTCTGAAGCTACAGAGTGCTGACTGTGGGGCTGTCTGCTGAAGATCTAGTCTGGTATCAATGGAGAAAGGTTTTGCTTGGAAGTTGGAAGGAGGCAACCAACTTTACCTGGACATTTTGTGAGTACAACCTGCTGTTAGAGAACTTAGAGACTTTTGGGCTGCTGCCACCCCTCGTGCGATAGAGAGTCAGCTGTGTGTTTGTTCAAAGGGGACACTTATTGGTGTCCTGAAGAGCTTAGTCTACCTGATTTCTTGTGAAGGGACTCTGCTCTTAGTGCTCTAAAGGAGGACATTTGTATTTAACTATTTGGCTATAAAGCCAAGTCCACAGTTTGCTATTGCTGGGACTTTTACTTCAGTTTTTCAGAAAGGGGTTTATTGTATATAGTTCTGTTTATGGAGTATCCCACTCAGTTCCCTTGCATAAGGGTTTTCCCTGCATCCAATTCGCATGACAGGAGACTGTGACTGGCTCTCAGTGGAGCCGGTTCACACTGCTTCGGGGTGGCCATGGTCCGCATTCGAAAAGGGAACTGTACGTCTTTGGCTCCATTTCAGGTGCGAATTCAGGCAAAAATCCAGACCTGATTCACACCTGAATTGGTGTACAGCTAAGCACTGGACCCCCTAATGGGACCCGCAGTTGCATCAGTGTGAACCCAGCCTTAAAAGAAAGGCTTGGGATAAGAAGAGCCATTAAAGCTCTGCACTTTAATGCACTATTTACATTTCATTCCTTGTTGTTGTTGGGCTTTACCTTGATATGTCACTTTTAATACCAACTTTAATAAAACAAAAAATACAATAGGACAGTACTGTACAGTAAAAGGTAGCTAATGAATCACATAGGTTTTGGTCTGGTTTAAATATGTTTGATAATGAAGTCTTTCAGACTGAAGTAAGGAACTTGTTTCACTGTGTTTTTAGTATTTGAGTATACGACTTGGGCACTATATTTTTTTAGGTGGAGTCTAGAAACGGCAGTCGTCTGGCCGGAGTGGTCCCAGTATTATCTTTTAAAATTTGGAAATGTTGTAGTCCTGAGGACTCTTGATCCCGAGACAGAAAATTAGAGGAAATCCAACATTTTAGAGTTCTCCTTAGAACAGAGGGGAAGTATCCCCAAATGGACAACTGTCTAAGAGGGTAATTCTTTTTGGGAGATCTCCTCTATTTTTCTGTTGTATAAACTGCAGTGATTTTAACCCTCTCCATGTGTTATCCAAAACTAAATTTAGAGTGTTAAGTTGTTGTAACACACAGTAAACCACACATTTCCACAACAGACCTTGGGAACAAAACCCTCAGAATGATGTTTGGCAGCTCAGGCAACAGAAGAGTTATGTGTTTACATCTTCAGTTCAGGTAAAATGTTTTATTTGGCACTTGCAGGTAGATTTGCAGCAGGGCCACTTTAAAGGTGTAATATTGTTTTTTGACAAGTGTGTATAGCTTTACATTTTTTTTTTTTTTTTATAATACGTTCTACTGTGAGGTTACATGCACTACATGGTGGCTGAACAATGACTTTTATATTAGATAAAAACAGCATAATATTTGCGTTCAGGAAGTTCTAACCACTGAATTGTCCAGTATATATTCATCTGAAATGCAGTAGAAATGTTACAGTATCTCCAGGGTCTGCATCTATTCATCCCAAGGCCTGGTCTGTCGTGTTCATAGGTGGCCTGTTGAATTCTGTCTATGGCCAGTTGCACATGTGGATGTGCACATATTGGCATGTATCCATTAGCATGTATCAGTTCGTATGTGTTAGAGTATATTGGCATGCATCCCTGACAAAGGGTGTGTACACAGGCTCTGGAGGTTATTAAAACATTGTTCCCTATGGTAACCAGTGCTGTGTCTTATTAGCTTGTGTGTGTACTCTATCTAATGCCTGGCTTGACCTGTAGTGCCTGCCTCAAATTCTGCTTAAGCACCGAACATTTCCTGGCTGACACCTGCCTCCACCTCTGCTCAAATTCTGACCTTTGGTATAATGCACCACTGTCTCCTCATAGTAGCCACCCTGTTCCCGCAACCTCTTGGTGGGGTGATCCCGAGGGACGTGACCTTCTGTCTTTTTAAAGCAAAATAGTTCTCGGACCTCTAGAGCCACTGGCCTATCACTCCTTGTGGGGTGCTCTGGTGAGTATCAAGCTGTCACTACATGCTTTTGGGTGAGCCAGCATCACCTAACAAAAGTGTCAACCCTAGCAAGAATTTTTAAACCACATGAGTAAGTATACATCATGGAGCGTCACTGCACTCTACACACTAAAGCTGCATTTAGTGTGTGCCAACTTCTTGGCAAACACATGCATTGTGACTACGCAGAAATATGTAGTTTCTTCATGCATTAACCCAGTTACCTGGCCACCTACATGCAAGGTATCCTCTTACCTAGTAAATGTATGGTCTACGTTATTTTTCTCTCTCTTTTTATTTTTTATTACTAATTATCCTTTGTTATACTCCATATCTCTACAGTCTACAGTTATTTTTAATCTTACATTCACATTTGTGACAATGTCTGACCAAACTATTGGTAGCATGCATCACTTCAAGGCAATCTTAGTTGTATTTGATAAATATTGCATCCATTGTGTTGTCTTTAAACATTGTAGCATTTGTACTTTTGATGTGTACTGATTTTATTCTGTACATAGCACTGCCAAGGGAGGCCTTCCGTAGGTCTGGGCATGCAAAGAATCATCTATCTTTTTTTCCTCTAGTGACACAAAGTAGGAAATTATGCAGAAATTTTCTATGTAACATTTTTTGTGCTTGGTTCTTGCCGCCAAGAACATATATTATATTCTGCGTTGGTGACAGCTGATAGATTGACAGCAGTGGAGACTTGAGTAGTATGCAGAAAGCAGGCAGGGTGGGAGACAGGGGCAAGGATCTGATAACACAGAGCCGCTTTGGCTGATCCTTGTATACCAAACCCACACTAGCAGCACAGCAAGGTTTATTATGGTCTTCTAAAGATCTTAATACATATGTTAGAGATCTGAAATATACTGCATGTCACCTTTGAAGCTTAAAAATTAGAAAACAATCAGCAGGCATTTAGGACTTGTGGAGTCTGATTACAAATTATTTCACCCAGGATTCACACATTTTTCCAGCGAATTCAAATGAGAAAAATGTGTTTATCTTGGATGAAAGTTGCATCAATCCTATGTGAAAGTTTCAGGCTATATCACTTACCATAATGTCAAATAATTTCACTAATTAAATTGTCTTTATCTCTATGCCAGTTACTAGTGCCATGTGGCCAAATGTCAAGAGCAGCAAGTGTGCTTTTTCATCATTTGCCATAATTAAAGTACATTTAAATGGTTCCTATGTGAAACTCTAAGCAGGTCCCAAATCCAGTTACTATGCAAAGCACAGGCCTCATAAAGTAAAAAAAATAACTTTCTTTTTTGAGCCAAATCTTCCTCTACAAAGATGCACTGCTGTCAGTCCACAAAACATTGGGTAGGACTAGATGAAGTCAGCTGATAACTGATAAGCTACAGACTTGTGAATCAGCAGTGACAATGATAATAGCCAGCACCCCTGCAAGGTCTTCTTACTTTAGTGCAGACAGGAGAGTGACAATGCTGCTTTCAATTCATTAGCAGTGCAGTAGCATTGTCACCCCATTGGAAGCTTCATGAGGTGGATGTCACTAGCAGGAGCAGGGCTGCTGATAGATATATAACGGACAGACTACCTGTCAGCCCCCCCCCCCCCCCCCACAAGAAAATATTAAAGCTATATATCGCTAAAAATACAGTAAGACTATTAGTTATGCACACGGGGTTAAAAAAAACTCCAGTTCACTTGGCAGAAAGAAATGCTCATATAGAATGTTTTTTGTACAAAGTTTAGCCAAGGTTAGGAGAGTGTTACGTTATTTCTGCCAGTAAGCTCCAATCAAAACCGTAAACCAGAAGGTTTTTTTTTGCCTGCCTCTAAACGTTGAGCTCAAAATATGCCTCTACTCATCCTAATGCGCATGGACACATAGGATAACATTGAGCTGCTTCTACAGGCAGAACACAAAACTCCTGTAGAAGCAGCGTTTTTTAAGCCAGTGTGCATGGAGCCTTACAGAGATAAACTCAGGAGCAGAGCTAACATTAGAGCCATTGCTGAGTGGGAGGTGGCCCCACGGGGGGGGGGGGGGATAGGGAAGGATCACTGTCTCTTTCTCAGCAGATAAAAGCTGGCAACAGGGAGAGTGGGAGAGACCAGCTTTCAGCTGCTGGAAGGGAGAGACACAAGTGTCATCCATCACTAATGTGTGGGCTCCCCTGTGTGCTTGAGTCCCCTATGAGCGGGTAAATGGAATCGCCATTTATTTATCAAACATTTTGTCATTATTATCAAAACATGTATTCTGATTAAGCAGAGATACTTTTTACAAATGTTTAGTTACAGGATATATAAACTGTTCTTGTGTTTGTGGTCAAATGCCATTCATACCTCCAGCTGTGAAAAGGCATTTTCCCAGAGAATCTGCAAGTGACACCTAGGTGCGAAGTGACCATTCCTTTGTGAATATAAATACAATTACAATTTGATTAGGCCTTCAAAGAGGCTTACACGAGACCCCCACCCCCTTTTAGAGTGTATAAATGTAGTCAGGCTCCCAACTTTAGTTAGAACAATATATTTGAATGTATACCATGTGCTATACAAAGTTGTTCTCCCTGCCTATGGCTAAAACCATAGGCTTGTATATTAAAACACATCATCTTGAATTCGGCTTCAGCAGTCAACGTTGCTGAAAGCCCTTAAGTTCTGGGCTTTCCCTATCACCTACAAGAGGACCGGTGGTCCCCCCTATCAGCGGCCCGGAACAAGGGGACAAGGTGAAACCCTTAAAGTAGAACTATGGGCAAAACTTTTTTTTTTCCCTTTTGGATAGAGTAAGGGAGGGTTATAACCCCTGTCGCCATCTGTGTTCCATTGTGTAGATTTACCTTCACTTCCTGTCCCATAGCCAAACAGGAAGTAAAAGGAAATCCTTGAAAAATAAGGCACTCAATTGGGGCCCCCCAAGTCACTTGAACTAGTGTCCTATTGGAAGATTCCCCCTCTATTACTGTTCTGGGGACAATCCAAAATTTGGAATTTTCTTTTACTTTCGCTTTCAATGATAATGGTAAACAGGAAAAATAGAGAGGGTGATCTTCCGTAACGAGGGCACAGACAGCAATAAAAACCTAATAGGTGTTCTAATCCCTCTCCACTCCGTCCAAAAGGAAAAAAAAAAAAAGGTTTTGCCTGTAGTTATACTTTAAGAGCAGACACACTTACAATCAAGTGCTATATATTATTATATTATATATAATATTATATATTACTAAAAATATATTTTTGTAATGGGATGCCATAATTCTATTTTAAATAAACAGTATAGGAGAATTTATACAAGGCGTACAGGTAATAATACATTCATAAGTAATGCTTACTGTGGTCTATTCATAACAACTAACCAGTAATCTTTTTTTTTTTTTTTCTTTTTTTACAGTTATGACACCTAAATCCTGAAGTTGCTTGCAATGCATTACTGCAATGCACACATCATCACTGCTCGTTGTTCTGTCTTAAGGTCTCTTATAAACACAGGCCTTTGTAAGATTTTTTTCCCCTAGATGGTGACACGTACATGTATAATTTGTACTTGTATTTTTTATTTATTTGTGGTTATATGCCTTTATTCAAGCAAAATAAGAAATCAGCTTTTAAAAGCAGAAATATGCAGCAGGGTGCTTTTAAAATATATGAAGGTACAACATAAATGCTTACAAAATAAGCAGCAAATGCAGCACCATTTATTCTACTGTTTGTTTACATTAGTTTAATAGCTGTGTTAAACGTGACTTACAATTGCTGCTGGACATGAGTCCTATACAAGACTGTTATTGAAACGTCAAACACAGTGTGAACAACACCTTACATTATGATATTAAAAAAGCCCCTTGACATCTCAAACAGCTGTCTCAGGAATTGTTATGCAGTAAATCAAGTGCATGAATACATTTCTGAACTGTTACAATGTACAGAAAATGTATTATTAAAGAAAACAAAATGTATGTAAATAAAAAACCTGTCCAAGAATACAGTCCAGCCCAAGGCAGGTGCATATTCTTGCGCATAGGTATACGCAGCGTATTGTATTAGGGTGTGCACCCCAAAGCTCAAACACAAGGTACCAATCACTATATTCATTCAGAAAGACAAGGAGCTGATCAATTACATTACAACTTCCCCAACTCATCTTAAAACATCATCTGTGTGTGCCAGCAGCAGCAGCCAGTGGGAGAGGAGGGAAACTGCGGGAGGGGGCCCCAGGCCGCATGGGGTGATTAGGGTGTGCCTGTTCTGTTTTTTAGCAACAGATTTATTTTTAAAGCATCTTTGCAAGATGATTTGACTTTGAGGGTGGGGGTTTTTCAGTTTCCACATTTATTCAAATGATGACAATAGCGGAATATACCTAGGCATAGTGCATCAGCGTAGAAGCCTATAGGTTAATATAAGAAAGCATTTGATTATATGATTTACAGGCATGAGATTTTGGGAGACAGGAACAGAGCACTGTCACCCCACTACACAAAGCCACCCTGACCTGTGCCAGTTGGATAAACACTTCCCATTGTTGAACTTTGGGTGAGGCCTAAGTCCTGACTTTAAAGCGGAGGTCCACCCTAAAGTGGACCTTCCGCTCATCGGAACCCTCCCCCCCTCCGGTGCCACAATCGGCACCTTTCAGGGGGGAGGGGGGTGCAGATACCTGGATAATCCAGGTAACTACACCCACTTCCGGGATAGCTCTCTGCGGAAAGGGGCGTAACTTACGCCCCTTTCCGCAAGTGCCCGCCCCTTCCCGCAAGTGCCCCGCTGCCTGCTGGGAAACACACAGATCCCAGAGGCAGCGGGGAGCGTCCTTATTGCGCAGCGCGATTCGCGCATGCGCAGTAGGGAACCGGGAAATGAAGCCGAAAGGCTCCATTTCCTGATTCCCATACCCAAGATGGCGGCGGCAGGACCCGACATGCGACCTAGAGATCGGCTTCGGGTGCCGACATCGCGGACAGGTAAGTGTCACTATTTTAAAAGTCAGCAGCTGCAGTATTTGTAGCTGCTGGCTTTTAAAAAAAAAAAAAAAACGCGGAGTCCCGGTGGACTCCCGCTTTAACTCTTTGTAGGGAGCCTGATAATCTGGGGACCAGGGACTCCAAAGAGAAGTATTCACTTCACACTTTTCTTTTTTTTTATCTGACAGCAGGATCTTAACCCCCTGTTGACAGAATGTAAAAAAAAAAAATGTGTGTTTTGATATTGTCTTTCTGTCAATGGGATTATAACCCCTACTAACAGAAAATGTGTACAGTTAGTTGTTAGTGCTAGGATGGTGTTCTTTATGCCTCTCTGTTCATCCTGCTCTAAGCGGATTCAAGAATTCCAGCTGTGGGAGGATTTCCCTGGAGGGGGAGGTGCTCCCACGTGATACTGTATATTTGTTTGATGTTGATGTGCTAGCTGCAGGGACCTGTAGCTAGGGTGTGAATATCGTGTACATATGGTGTACATATTTACTGTGAAGGTATTGTGTATTCTTTTGATACAATAATTTATTTGTAACATAGCCCATTCCAGTTTCATCCCTTTTCCCTTCCAAAACTGTATTTTTATGGGAAGCACCTTTTTGTAAATTCTCAGCCATGAGGACAGGCTGGACATTGGGGGAGGGGAGGGGGGGGGGGTGGGGTGAGTGTGGAACCCCCTAGCGTTGCTATAATCTAGGTTGGGTGAGTGACACAGGTAGGCTGGGTGACTCAGCAGCAACTTCTCTGGTAAACTCCTCCCTGCTTCCTGGAAACTTGGAGAAAGTTCCAGAAGCAGCTGGGAGGGGTCTAGGAGGTGCTGGCTGGAGTGTCCTGAGGGTCCCAACCAATCCCCAACAGAAGGGTTGGCAAGGGGCAGACCCCCTCAAATACTCAGAGTCAGCCCAACAGGGGCAGTGTGGTGTTCGTTTGGAAGATGGAGATGGAGTGTTAGGGTGTCGGAGAAAAAATTAAACCTTAGCGCCAGTGGATATCTAAAAAAAATATATTCGACAGTACACCAGCTGCAAAAATAATTTGCTAGAAAGTAATAGACAATATAAAGACAATTTGTTGCACTTAGTGTTAATTCGGTTCATATACACACATATATATCTAATACAATCCCAATAGGTGCTTGTGCTTGAATGGCGGTATCTTGCTGGTATAGAAAGGAACAGAGTCAACTTTAGATGAATTCATTAACCATATCAACAACAGCGTCTATGGCATGAAATTCACAGTAAAAGCTCATTAAAAAAATGTAGACTTTCTGGACCTCCATATCTTTAAACGAGAGGGTATGTTGAACACAAAAACACACTTGAAGAGCACGGACAGGAATGGCTACATTACAATCAGGAGCTGACACCACCCTAGGTGGAAGATGGCCATTCTAAAAGGCCAATTCATGCGTATAAAGAGAAATTGTACCACTCATCGAGATTATATAGTAAAAACTGATGTTTTGATCCAAAGGTTCAAAGACAAAGGCTATCCTCATGACATACTACTCAAAGTAAGAGAACAGGTGGGAGGCATGGACAGGACTACTCTCTTAACAACTAAAAGGAAGACGTAAAGGACTATGATGTCATCTTCATCACAAGCTTTAATAAACAGTTCAAATTTGTGGAACAAAGCATTAAAAAATACTGGCCTATTCTACAAAAAGATCCCATTTTAAATAAAGTAATACCAAGTAAACCCAATTTAATTTATCGAAGGGTCCCAGGTCTAAGAGCTAAATTAGTAAGAAATATACCTGACTTCCCCTAAAAAAAATAGCAACCACTATGTTCAACTTGGAAGGCTTTTATAGATGTGGAAGATGTGGACCCTGTAGGGTGCTTTCACACTGAGTCGGTGCACTGGTAGGATGTTAAAAGAACTCCTGCAAGCAGCATCTTTGGAGTGGCGAAGGATCGGTGTATTGCTGCAGCAGCGTTTTGCGTGTAGTTTTAACCCTTTTTCACCTGCTAGCGGGGGGTTAAAAATGCCAACTAGCGGCTGAAAACCTCTGCAAAAACGACCGCAAAGCACTGGTGAAAATAGCGGCACTTTACCGTCAATGCCGCCCGCTCCAGTGTGAAAGCAGCCTTACATATATATATATATATATATATATATATATATATATATATATATATATATACGTTTACCTTCTTTTTATTTTTTTTTCATTTCTTACTTTTATCATGTAACCTAGTTAATATTATTAGTATGATCTTTGTAGATGTCATCTTATCATAGAATTTAGATTGTACGCTCCCCTGAAGTAGATAGCCGGTGCTTAATATAGTTAAGTATTGAGATCCAAAGTTAGGGTATAAATGCCCTTAACCAATACAGCGGAATTAGAATGATTTAGAATTCCTGATGATGGCTTTGTGATTGGCCGAAATGCATCAAGATTTTACTGCGTCATCGCAACATACATCCGCCCATACAAAATACCTGGGAATCGAGCCAAATGCCATGAGCGGTGTCTTCCATGAATGGGCTGAATACCCAACAATTCAATCACCTGCTAAACACGGGTGCCAGGACTATAGGCACTTTTAAATGTGAGTGGAATTATTTGACTGTCTTTTACCAGTAAACTCTTCTGTAATGACATTGCGCAGTGAGGATTTTCCTATGTCATTTTCATCCATCTATATGAGGTTTCTCTCTGCCTGAGACGTCAGTCAATAGACTTCTACAGGGGTATCCCCACATGCTTAAGAGACCATACTAGAGATAGGTGGTCAACATCTAGGGGTGAGTGCACATCCATGTGAGGCACTGAGATTGGCTGTCACAGTGGTCAAATGATTGGGAGTCGGTCCTGCTGGCTAGCGGCTGTTAGTTGGGAACAAGAGATATATTTGACAGCTCGGTCTCTGTGCTGGGAGCATGCAGTGAGCACGCTCTCAGCACAGAAACATTGGAAGCCTAGTGACATATACCTGCCAAATGTGGGCATTAAAGCTCACCTTTTGCCACTGCATACATGTGCTATGCGGGCCACAACAGGTCAACGACTAATTTTTGTTAACAGCATCTGAATGTTACCATGTTCTTCATATTGTCAACACCTTAGCTACTTTATCTATTATTTGGGATCTTTCTCTCTTTTTAGATTTTATTTTTTAGTTCAGGGTGATTAGAGAGCATCAGCCAGTTATTGCTGACATTACATAAAGGAGCTGTATTTATTCACAGCACCTCCCTGCATCCCCTTTAAAAAGAAAAGGTTAAAACACTGTGCACCCTCATAGAAGATGCACTGCAACCCCCTGCCATATTTTTATATATCCTCATATATTCCTTATATGTTATATGTTATATGTGGGTGTTTGGTAGTTCTCTGTTATCCAGGTCTGATTTGCTTTATTAAAAGTCAGCATCTCAATCACGTATCCCGCTCTCTGTTATAAAGGCCCTCTCTAACATGACATATGCAGCAGGACAAGCTAGTACCTCCAGTGCATCTTGGCAGCCAGTGGTTCATTCTTGACAACCAGTAGTAGCTCACTGGAATGAACATTGTACCAATTGTGGTTACAGCTTTGCCATCCCTACCTGTGTTTGCTTGACCAGGGCAGGGACAGCATTAAAAAGAAAAAAAAAAAAAAGAAAATGGAAAAAGAATTGTAAAGCTATAGTAATGTTTAATAATAAAAAAAAAGACAAAAAATGGTGGAGATGGCAGGTGGCAAACATGTAAATGTGTGTAATACCCTGACCATGAACTAAAGAAAGGGGGTTGTGTCTGACCAGCTGGTATGAAAGTTATTGAAGTGTCAAACTAGCATACGTGCAGAGGTTTAGGGAAAAAAAATTCTCCCGCTCCAGCAAAAACCTGGCATGGGAAGGTTGTTACTGGAGACCGTGAGGTGGGTGTTGGCAAACACTGTTTTTAGTGTAATCAAAATAAATCCGGAATTCACTACAACACCTCACTTTTATTGATCCTTCATGCAAAAGACATCACAGAAAGTGTGGGGTACAGTAAAAGTTTACTGTATTGGGTATACACCACTCAAGAGGCAGCCTGTGAGATCCCCACGCTGTCAAGGCAAACCTGGGTGCCTGCTTGGTCTGCAATCAACTGAATGCATTGAAGGAAGGAGAGTATGCGGCACATCCAAGGATAAAAGCAATTCCTTTATTAGATATCCACTAAAAGTTACAAGAAGACATGCACATAGCCCACCCCCAATCAGTAGACACGTTTTACACTCCTGTGCTTACTCATTACCCCAAGTGCAGGTACCCTTTTATGACCACAAATTGACAGGTGAAATCAATCAATGAGGTATTGCAACACCTCCACGAGTGATCCCAGCCCATTCAGCTGAACTACATAGTGACACCATTAATCCTGACAATAAAATTCCCCTAAATGGAGAATATATAAATGCAGATGTGTATGTGTGTGTGTATATATATATATATATATATATATATGCACACACACATACATATATATATATATATATATATATATATATATATATATATATATATATATATATATATATCCCCAGTTTTTCTTTTTTATATCATGTTTTATTATTGTTGTCACAATCGTTGAGATGTATGGGGATCACTTGTTTTTTGTCCTGCAATTACATTTCTATATATACATTTTCATTTATATGTGTGGGAAAACTCAGTTTCCTGGGGTTGGCAGAGCTCTTGCCCATAAGTGTGATAGCCAATGGGAACAGGAATGCTGTTTGAGCCTGCATCGTTATCCGTGCTCATTTGGCTGCCCACCTACCCAATCAAATGCTTGCTATCGCCACTGTTGCCACCTTTAAGATTATACAGTAGGTATTTTGCCGATTATAAGAAGGGGGCAGGGCACACTGATCACCTGTAATGGGCACACAGATCACCGCTGTAATGGGTAAACTGATCACCTCTGATGTGCACAGTAATCACCACTGTAATGTGCACCACATTTGCCCCTCCACTTGTACTCCTTGCACCAACACAGCACCCTCAAAAAAAAATAAAAATTGCCTGGAGCCGCCCCCTGCTCTACTTTTTTGTGCGAGAAAAAAATAGCCTTGTCTCTATAATTCCTATCCATTCAAGTGCATATATACTGTCCTGATGCGAGCCAATTTCTACTAAACACCTACCTGAAGTCTAAATGTTGAATATTTTAGTGCAATACTGTAAAGAAGAAGCTCAAAAACGATATTATTAAAGTGTTGTGTCATTGGCCAATTTATACAAAGTTACAAGCTTTTGTTTAATTATTTTTAAGAGTAAACTTTCATTTAACTGTTATACACACGATTGCAGTTTTGGTCGGAAAAAACTCTGATGGTTTTCCCGACGGAATTCCAACAGGACTTCACTCAATCTGTCTTGCATACACACGGACACACCAAATTCCGACCGTCAAGAACGTGGTGGTACAACACATACGACGGGACTAGAAAAAGGAAGTTCAATACCCAGTAGCCAATAGCTTCCATCTCGTAGTTGAATCTGAACATACGTGAGTTTTTGCGTGTCGGAATTGCATACATACGATCGTAATTTCTGATAGAAAGTTTTTCCGTCTGAAAAATTGAGAACATGCTCTCAAATTTTTGCTGGTGGGAATTCAGCCAGCTAAATTCCGATGGAGCATACACTCGGTCGCATTTTCCGATGAAAAGCTCTCATCTGTCTTTTGCTGGCCGAAATTCTGATCCTGTGTACGTGGCATTAGATCTATCGTGGCTGATACTTCTGCGCCATTTTTTATTTTCAATCATTTTTATTACAATTTTAAGCACAATACAAAAAAACATATACGTGAACATTATCAGGTAATCGTCAAAAAAGGATACATTAGCCAAATTCCACGCCATTTTTTGATAGCTTGCTTATTAGCATTGAAAATATCCAGAATTTAGTATCAGGAGTTACTCATTCCCACACGTTTGGAATACCCATCAATGTTGCAATCATATTTTACAATGACAGTTGCTATAAATGCCATACAGAATGCCCATGAATGTCACAGAGAAAATGCCACACAGAATGCTCAATAATCTGTAAAAAATGCCCTTCTCCTATTGCACCTGCAGCAAAACCACTGTCAGGTGCAGACAGCTGGTGTCCAAAACATTGAAATACATCAAAGCATATCATTTAAATTATTTTCTTTTATATTGTCAAAGGCATATATAATTTTCACTTAGAGTAAATTGTAATGCTTCTAAACATGTTAATGAAATTATGTATGCTAGAAGAAATATGAGCAAGACTGGAGTACATTTAAAAATAATCCTACATTTTGGATATAGTGCTATAAATTAAATAGATTTCCTCAGTGGAAAACCACAGGTGCCAAGTGCCCAGGAAAATGGTTCTCATACCTATACCGACATAATTGTTTGAATAAATGTGCTTTAGTAACTCAGAAAACCAGGTAATCCATATTTCAAATTTATGCAGAGAATGAGGCAGTCAGATAGATAGATAGATAGATAGATAGATAGATAGATAGATAGATAGATAGATGAGACAAACAAACATCTTTTTATTTTCACAAAGGTACTCACTGAAACTAATTATCTCTGCAAGCAACCAATATAGCATATATCTCAAATGCCCCATGTACTCTTGCAATAGGAAGGATCTTAGCCATTCACAACATGGAGAAATCAGCTTATTCCCACCAACTGGGAATCATTTAATAAGACAGCAGGTGCACCACAGATGTTGAGATCACTCATTTACAATGTGTGACTGTTTAAACCATACTTATTCTAAAAGAAAGTATTTTATTTCAGCTATTCATTTCCTAAAGTCACAATTAAATATACAATTTGGATTCGTCTAATTTTTTTTGTTTTTCTGTTTTGGGTTGAAAGTTTTTTTTTCAGTTTTCAGCATTTATGCAATCTTTCATGATAGTGATGAAAAACTGTGCAAAAGGAATAAAAACACCAACAGATTAGAGGAAATTTTGAAAATTGGATGAAAACATGTAATACACACAAAGCTTTATTAACTATTTAGGTAAACATATCCAGTTAAAAAAAAGGTTCAAATTAACAAAACTTCTTAATTACCTTTATTTTGTGTCTGATCAATTTCTGAGCTCCCTCCTTTTCAACCCTTATACACCCTATCAGTGCTTGGACAAGGCCAATGTGATTTAGACCAATTTAAAGGTACAAGTTGTGATGATCCTGTCTTGGGCTGTATACAGTATACCAGGTACGTTACTGAAGATTGAAAACATCTGCTTGACAATGCTTAGTATAGCACCCTTCTAGCGCAGGATGTAAAGTAAATTTCATGTTTGGCTTCTCCTGTAATCAAGGGAGCAGTCAGTTTATTTCCTGGTCTGTTCAGGGTTGCTCAGACTGCCGTGGCATTTGTGCATCCAGAACGCTACCTCAGCAGTGATTGGGAGAGCAATTGATGGGTGATATACAACTTACCACACTTCAATTGAATGTGAAAATGAGGCCTTGGATGGCACTCCCTAACAGCTGTTAAGGTGTGTTTATTCAGTGTTAGCTGTGATTTGTGTTCACTTCTAGGGTGTGGTGTTCAGTGTGGAGCAGCAGTGAGGTGAGTGAGGATCAACAGGTATCACGCATTGTGTATAATGTGGGAGTTGTACAGCAGGAAAGGGAACAGAGACCAGGGCAAGGCCCATGCTGGAAACTGAGTAGTGGAGAATCAGCAGAGTGGGAGATAAGCAGAAGGAAGTTTCAGCTGAACAGAGGATCTGCAGAGTTGGGGGGGAGGGAAGGTAATGTGGGCAGGGTGGGTTACTACTGACCGAGGGGGGGGGGGGGGGGCTGGGGGATGGGTTGCTATTACTATTGCACAGAGAAGCAGTTACAACTGCTGAGAAGAGGGAATGAATTACTGAGTGGGGTGGTACTACTGAGCGGGGGGTGGAATGTACTACTGAGTATGGGATATGGGGGAAGAAGGGGGGTATGGGGAATATACTGGCTAGTGGGGGGATACTCTCGAGTAGGGGCAGTGGGAAATATATTACAGAGTGGGTGGGATACTACTGAGCAGGGGATAATGTACCACTGAGCAGGGGGCACTATTTAGCTGGGAAATGCTGAGCAGGGAGCCTGCTGAGCCAGAAGACTGCAGAGTGGGAGATCTGCTAAACAGGGGGGTGCTACTGAGCTAGGAAACAGTTGAGCAAAAGATCTAATGAGATGAGAAACTGATGGGTTGGAGATCTTCTGGGGGAGAGGGGTACTAATAAGCCAGGAAACTGAAGTGCAACACCTAAGCACTAGGGATGGGCGAACGGTTCGGCCCAAGCATAAGTTCAGGCTGAACTTTGGTTGTTTGGATGTTCTGCAGAACACCAAACGATATGCAGTGTTTGGGCAAATTCGAAAGCCGCCGGAAAACCATTAAAGGACATTAACATGAAAAATCAAAAAAATCCTTTTTTTTGTGCAGGGACTGTTCTAAACATGGGAAAATGTGCCACTTTAGAGGCATACTAAAGATACCCCCCAAGTACGAAATTTAAAGGAATATTTCACTTTTATTGTTTCACTTTAAGTGTTATTAAAATCACTGCTCCCAAAAAAACAGCTGTTTTTAAAACTTTTTTTTGCATTGATACATGTTTCGTGGGGCAGGACCCATGTCCCCAAACACTTTTTATGACAATAACTTGCATATAAGCCTTTAAAATTAGCACTTTTGATTATTCACGTTCGTGTCCCATAGACTTTAATGGTGTTTGTGTGTTCTGCCAAATTTTTTGCCTGTTTGTCATGTTCTGGTGCGAACTGAACCGGGGGGTGTTTGGCCCATCCCTACTAATTACGCCTCAAATCTGGGGACTTCCTCACCACCAGTTCCCATTTGACATCACTTCCTCTTTAAAACAAATAGAAAACCAACACATAAATGGCATGCCATGCTTCATTAAAGCATCAAAAACATAAAACATGCATGTTAAATTGGTAGGTGCTTTAATGTGTGTTACTAATCAACACAAGTGTAAACAAGCCCTGACTGTGTGCACCAAGGTTCCAGTTTATTAAAAGCTCTGTTCAAAAGCTTTAAAAATATTCTACAATCAAAATACGATTTGTATTTTGTAACATAAATGCTAAAATATATAATGCAACATTTTTACCATAGCCAATGATAATAATTAATGTGGCTTGGTTTAGAAGTATAATGCTGTGTATATCAGTGGACAATTAAAGTAATTGTAAAGGCAAAACATTTTTTAATTAAAATAAAAAAATATGTTTATACCTACCTGTTCTGTGCATAGAGCAGCCACTTACCTCCTCATCTGGAGTCCCCCACAGACACTGCCCACTCCCCCTCTGCTGCATGTGCTTGCTATGGGGACACACGTGCAGGCGAACTCCCAAGCTGGGCTGTGTGCATCCATAAAATAATAATTATAAACGTGCTGTGGAAATATAAAATATGTCGTAGGGCTGCTGCTGAAGTGAAAGGTAAGTACCCCAAAATAGTGATAGTGGAAATTTAGAAATCAGCGCTGCACCTACTATATAAATTTGTATCAACAATCTTTACACTTTAGCGTATGTGTTATACAATTAACCAGTTAGAGTGCTAAAACAAATAAGATGTGGCCAATTGGTCAATTAAAGTGCTATGTGCCAAACTACAACATAGTGCATTCAATAAATCATAATCAGCAATACATATAAAGTCCGTGCATAAACATCCTGTGCAATCAGAGGAAGTTCATCCAAATATAACTTATGCACATGTAATATTGATCAAATACTGTGCTTTGAAAGAGTTCATCAAACATGTGCTATATCATAGTTCCAGTCGACGTATGATGATGAAATGCGTAGAACGGCATTGCGTCACTTCCGATCTGATGATATAGCATGTTTATATAAATTTTCGCCTGTATATGTTCATTCAAATGTGAGTACATCATTTATCATAATAACGTTTTTTAAAGGGATTCACACTATGGGCATCCCCTACTTTTTCTCATGTGGTGACCAAATGAAACATCAATAAAAGTTAGCGCCATCATATAGAAGCCCAGGAGCCACAGATTGCTGCACAGTGGCACATACTGTGAACGTGAAATACCCCCGGAGGGGTGAAGCGCTCTGGTGAATGCATTTGTAATAGGAGCATGGTTAAGAATCACAGCACCAATCATCGCTTATATGAGAAGAAATTCTTCCTGGAAAATCTGTTTAATCACGGGACACTTTTTTGAGCACAAGCGACTTTGTTTATTTTATTAAGTACTCGTCGCTTTATTTACTTGTCTATATTACATGTTTAAGGCTAAGGGATATATGTATTTTGTATATATATATATATATATATATATATATATATATATATATATATATATTGCACCAATGTTTTTATGAGTTATTATTTTTTATTTATTCATATGGAGCAAAAACAGAAGTATTTTAATTGAATTCATACATTTCTTTTTGGTTACAATTGTTTTTGTATATCACTTCGGAGGTAGAAGTTTTTTTGGAGCACAAGCTATATTTTTCTGATACAGATTTCACCTCTACTAAAGCACTTGTTTTAATTCTCACTTTTAATTTTATTTTTTTATTTTTTTCTGGTTTATTAAATATTTCAGAGGGTCTAACACAGTCTAAATATAAAAAATCTTTTTTGCAAATTAATTAACTCATTTGCCCAGAGTGTGAACCACATCAGTTCCTGGTCCAATCGATTAAATTAATTTACTAAAACACTACAGAGAGTTTAACACAAGCACCTTAATCTAGCCTGGTCTCAATCCATCATTTACATTAGCCCAAGGGGGCAATTAATAGCCTCATGTTTTAAATATAGAGGGAAGTAACTAAAAGAAAGCTCACAGCATAGTAGTCAAGTACAGGCTGAGGCCAAACACACAAAAAAATATAGTTTAGAAGGTATCTCACTCGGCCGTGCGGTAAACTAGGGATATATATTCCCAGCTCCATCAAGCTTATTTTAGTCGGTCTATTCATAGATAGTGATAGCACTATCTTCCATAGATAGTGCTATAACCTGCAAAGGGTATAACACAATACTATTGGTCTATAGGAACAGCGCCATACCTAACACAATATTTTCCTTTTTTCAAACCTCTACTTCACTATTGGTATAAGTAAAAGTGTAGGGCAGCAGTTCCGATTAGATATTCATACATAAAAAAAAAATTCTCTCATTGTACTTATTCCACTGCGCGGATCAAATCATAACTTTTTTCATATAATTTGGTGTTGCTTACAGTTTTATTTTCTAGAGTAGAGCTGCATGATTAATCGTTGATGAATTGAGATCGCAATTCAACTCTCCTCACGATCCTAAAATAGCTTTTCCTGATTCTATGTAACAAGTGCAGAGCGTTATGTGCTCACTTCTGACAGCTGACAAAAAAAAAATCCAGACAGCCTGACAAGTTTTATCACAACATCCTTGGTGGGGATAAAGAGAAACATTGTAACATATAGTTCTTTTAGATCATAGGAATGAACTTTGGACTGTAAAAAAACTTTTTTTAGCAGAGACCCCGGGGAATAAAATGGCGGTTGTTGCAATATTTTATGTCACATTGTATTTGCGCAGTGGTCTTTCAACACAATTTTTGGGGAAAAAATACACTTTGTTGAATTAAAAACGCTAAACAGTAAAGTTAGCCCAATTGTTTTGTATAATGTGAAAGATGACATTATGTCACGACAATTGTGATCTTCATTCTAAGCAGAAACATTTTGATTCTTATTTTAGCCAGAATCGTGCAGCTCTACTAAAGAGAAAGCTGCAGTGCATAGCTATTCCTGCTTCAGAGAAAGTAATTCTGATATGTGCATACTAAACCACTTATGGTATTGCTGTTGTTTCCTCCTACCAGTAATCCTTTTTAGTCATCAGGCCACTAGTCATCAGAGGGGCAGCTCTGAAATTGGGAAGCCTCTAATATGGCTGCCACCACACTGAGGCATGGGAAGTTATTCCTGGTGTTAAAATCAGTTGCTGAGAGCTTACAAAAATACTGGTGATATTAGCCCTTTGCCCAGTGGCATCACTATGGTTGGTGTCACCTGGTGCAGTAAAACATGGTGTCACCCCCCCCCCCCCAATATTTTTTTTCCATATAGCACTCCATAGAAAGCTAGCCTGCCACAGTGTCATGGTTATGCAATAGAGTTTGTCTGCTTACCTGTTTCCATGTGTTCATCTCTAGAGACCAGCCGACCCTCACCTGACTGCTTTTGTAATCCATCCTCTGGCATGACTCCACCCTAGCTCCTATCAGAGAACTCTATATTAACCTGTGCACTGCAGGCCAACCCTGCTGATCAACCATTGTGTATTCCTTTGTGTGTTTAGCTTCCTGTTACCTGCCGTGTGCTCTTCTGTTGTTCCGTTACCAACTTTGGCATGTCCTTGACTATCCCTGTTTGCCTGTGATCCTGACCTATTGGCGTGTCCCTGGCTATTCCTGTCTGCTTGTGGCCCTGACCTTGGCTTTGTCCCTCACTATCCCTATCCTCCTGTTGCCTACTGTGGGTGCGAGCTGGGGGACCCTGGGGGTCGCGACTTGGAGCCAGTTGCAGCCAAGTCCATCCTCACCACTAGAGGCTCTGGTGAACACCTGCTGGCTCTTAGTTCCTCCCCCCAGGGAATCTTACGCTCTAACCTCGGTGGGATCTGTCTCCCGGCCGCAGCAGTCAGCCTTAGGGTCCACAACCTTGCGGTGCACTCCTGATCCCTACGGTGTGCATCTGTCACCTCGCCTCAAGGTGACTTGACAGTTTGATCAGCCATGGACCCAGCTGATGTGCCGCTATCCGCAGATGACCCATTGCAGGGCTTAGTTCGCAGACTTGAGACCCAAGAATCGCATCAGACCCAGGTGATGCGATTCCTTCAGGATTTGGCATCCCGTGTTGAACAGGTTCAGGCCTCATTAGGACCCTCGGTTCGACAACCTCATCCGCTATCTGCTGCTGCACCAATCGCATCAGTCGCAGCCACACATTCATTACAACTACCAGCTCCGGCCCGTTTCTCTGGGGACTCCAAGGCTTGCAGGGGGTTCCTTAGCTAGTGCACAATTCATTTTGAACTTCAGCCCCAAAACTTCCTGTCCGATTGGGCGAAAGTAGCATATATTATATCCCTCCTGTCCGGCGAGGCGCTAGCTTGGGCTGCCCCTCTGTGGGAACTGAATGATCCAGTGGTTTCTAGCCTATCTGATTTCTTGAAACTTTTTCGGAATATCTTTGAGGAACCGAGTCGTGTCTCCTCAGCGGCTAGAGCTCTTTTACGTCTCTGTCAAGAGTCCGCTTCTGTGGGACAGTTTGCTCTTCAGTTCCGTATCCTTACAGCTGAATTGAGCTGGAATAATGAGGCCCTAGTTGCAACCTTTTTACATGGCCTCTCTGATAGAGTGAAGGATGAATTAGCAGGAAGATCCCTTCCTGCTGATCTGGACAGTGTCATCACCTTGTGTAACCAGATTGATATTCGCTTTCAGGAGAGGGCCCTGGAAAAAAGACGCCAGCACTCCCCGTTCTTTAGACAGCCTGAGCTCCCAATACCTTCTCTTCAATCCGAGGAGCACCCCCTGCCTGCTGAGGAACCTATGCAGTTGGGTCGGACAAAGTTATCTCCCGAAGAACGCGCTAGGCGCAGAACTCTGGGTCTATGCCTCTATTGTGGGGCCAAAGGTCATTTCCGTGACACTTGTTCTCTTCGTCCGGAAAAACGCTCAGGGCTAATACATCTGGAAGGTGGAGTATTAGACCCTGAAATTTCACCTTCACCTTCTCGTCTTCTCCTCTCTGTGTTGCTTCATGTCGGTGCTTCCTCTCGTTCGGTCTCAGCACATCTGGATTCCAGAGCCGCTGCCAATTTCATGGATTGGGAAACTGCATCCTCCATGAGACTTACCCTTTTGCCCCTTACAACACCATTGGTGGTCTTGGCGATTGATGGCACTGTTCTCCCAGGGGGCCCTATCCGCTTCCAGACCCTTCCTGTTAAGATGTCAGTAGGGACACGCCACCAGGAGTGGACATCCTTCCTTGTCTTACCTAAGGCTTCATCTCCTATCATATTAGGTATTCCTTGGTTACGGCTCCATTCTCCACATGTTGACTGGTCTGCTGGACAGATTCTGGCTTGGGGTTCCTCCTGTTCCTCTTCCTGCCTACTCAAGGGTACCCCAAAAGAGAAACTTCCTGTTACCACCATCCCAGTATCTTCTGCTCTTCCCGCTGTATATAGCGATCTCTGGGATGTGTCCTACAATAGTCGGACTGGTGCACTCTCTAGGTCATATGGTACTCTGGATGAGGGGCCCACCTATGAACCTGAGTCGATCATTCACTCCAGTTTGCATAACCATGTACCGTTGCCTGTCCCTAATCTCCCTTGGACGCACAGCCGGGCTAACTTGTCTGCAAGTTCCACAGTCGCTATGCCCTGTGATTCGATTGAGATGGTCACTACACCTGACAATACTATTCAGTCAGCCTCTGCACCAGTTATGCCAGTCCAGCCCATGCCAGGTGAGCTTCCTGCTTCTTGTTCAGGACCTTCTGTGACCTGGCCTCACTCTACTTCTACTATGTCCGTTCAAACCCGTTTAAGAGGCTCAATCCATCCTTTGGATAGACTGCCTCATTCGGCCAGGTGGGGTTTTCAATCTTTTTCTCAGGGCTCTCTGCATTCTGTTTGTGTTTCAGCTATCCAGCCTGACTCTTGTGACATGTCACCTTCTAACCAACCTGACCTCAGGGATCCACTGACCTCTGCCCAGTCTGGTGGTCCTGTTCTGGATGCCCAGCTCATCTTTAAGGGTCTGGGGGACCCTGCTCAGGCTCCTGATCTTCTCATGCACTTACCCATTCCAAAAAAGCCTTTAGTCCTCAAGTCCTCTTGTCCTCTCCCTACCTCGGTTCCAGTCTCTGAGGATAATCTAAAATACGAGGTTAGTCAAGTTTTGGATTCCCGCCTCCGTAAAGGCATTCTTCAGTACCTTGTACATTGATAAGGGTTTGGCCCTGAGGAGAGGTCTTGGATCACTGCATCTGAGGTCTTTGCTCCTAGTCTGTTGAGGAGGTTCCATCTGGAGTTTCCCTTTAAGCCTGGACCCAGGCGGGGGAGGGGGAGGGGGAGGCCTCGTAAGAGGGAGGGTACTGTCATGGTTATGCAATAGAGTTTGTCTGCTTACCTGTTTCCATGTGTTCATCTCTAGAGACCAGCCGACCCTCACCTGACTGCTTTTGTAATCCATCCTCTGGCATGACTCCACCCTAGCTCCTATCAGAGAACTCTATATTAACCTGTGCACTGCAGGCCAACCCTGCTGATCAACCATTGTGTATTCCTTTGTGTGTTTAGCTTCCTGTTACCTGCCGTGTGCTCTTCTGTTGTTCCGTTACCGACTTTGGCGTGTCCTTGACTATCCCTGTTTGCCTGTGATCCTGACCTATTGGCATGTCCCTGGCTATTCCTGTCTGCTTGTGGCCCTGACCTTGGCTTTATCCCTCACTATCCCTATCCTCCTGTTGTGAGCTGGGGACCCTGGGGGTCGCGACCTGGAGCCAGTTGCAGCCAAGTCCATCCTCACCACTAGAGGCTCTGGTGAACACCTGCTGGCTCTTAGACTCCGCGCCCCAGGGAATCTTACGCTCTAACCTCAGTGGGATCTGTCTCCCGTCTGCAGGAGTCAGCCTTAGGGTCCACAACCTTGCGGTGCACTCCTGATCCCTACGGTGTGCATCTGTCACCTCGCCTCAAGGTGACCTGACACACAGTGCTCTGTCCTGCCACTGCAGAGTGACAGCAGGAGCAGGACAGAGCAGTAGACATTGAGAACGCATTAGGCTTTCTCCTATCTAGCCTGCCACAGTGCCCTGCAGGGCGCTGGCAGGCTAGTTTTAGGCCGGCAGCACACACTCAGGGTGCACACCCCAAGCCGGCCCCTGTAAATGATGCAGTTTTTTCTTTCACCCCTCACATTGTGCAGTTTCCCCACCCTCCCCCTCTTCAGAGTGCACACCCTGATACCCCATCTTGTCCTGCTCCCCCTCCCCTTCACCATGCTCCCCCACTTCTGGTGCACCCCGATAACCCCCCATCTTGTCCCACTTGCTACTTCACCTTGTGCAGCTTCCACATGCCCCCACCCATTATTCACCTCCACCTTGTCCTCCTCTACCCCCCTCCCCCCACGTTTTGCAATCTCCTCATGCCCCCTCTTGTGCACCCCCCACCCCAACCTTGTTCTCCTCTACCCCTCTCACCTTGTGCAGCTCTCTCCCCGCCATGCACCTTTTGTAGCTTCCCCATCCTCCCCTTATCTTGTGCACCCCCTGACAAACCCTCACCTTGTCTTTCTCTCCCCCTTGTGCAGCTTCCCTTCCCCCCTCACCTTGTGCACCCCTACCCCCATGTGCAGCTTCTCCATCCCCTGTGCTCTGCCTCACCTTGTTCTCCTTTTCCCCCTGGACACTGGTAGCACATGCTGTGGTTCTCCAGCTTTTGGTCAATACAGTTGGAGATCAGTCTCCTGGCTGTGGGCGGGTGGTACCAGACAGTGTTTCGCCAGCGGTCCCCAGGCAGATGACAGCAGAGGTGGCAGGCTTCACAGTAGAAGAAGTGCAGTCCTCACAAATGAAGGTGGCCTGCTGTGGCCACTTTGCTCTGTTGGTAGAGGGTGTCACCCATCTGGTGGGTGTCATCTGAGTGTGACCCACACCCCCATAGCAATGCCACTGCCTTTGTCACATGCTTGCTAATTCTGGGCACCATTTCTACAGTCCAGATCCTCTTTCAGTGTTGAGCCACCTTATTATGTTACTTTGTCTCATTTTCCTTTCAAAAATGGCAAGGCATTACAAACATTTTTGCACTAGCATCTCTTGACTGGTATTTCCTTGGGGTATTGAGAATTTGCATAGAGTATTAAGAACTGGCATAATGTCGCCAGGTTTTTAAGTCACTACAGTGCCAAATTTTATAGGCATAGCCTCAAACTTTGTTGTTAGCTGGGACAGTGAATCAGTCAGCAGTAAATTAAGTTAAGCATGCTTGGGGCCAATGTAGATCTAGACTAAAAAAACTTCTTCTGACATCTCTTCTCTATGTTTCTGCCTTTTCTGTTTCTAGGATTTATTTTGTGACTATTTTTAAGGGTTTACTATTTGATTCTACAGTTATTCTTTGCCAATATTTGCCAATGTATTAATAGAAATGTTCACATTTAAATACAGTTGTATTCTTTTCATTTGGGCATAATTGACCTCTGTCTCTGTCAGTGTCTTTGAGTCTTAAATTACTGCTTTCCATTTCTAGCAGTAACACGCAACCAAGTTCTTGTTTGAAGACATCATAGTATGCTAATATTCAAGCAATGGCAATGAGTTGCTTCATTTTGAGAAAAGTTTTATTTTGTCAAGATTCTCATTCAGCTTTCTTTAAAAGTTCTCTTAGGCAATAAAACATCAACAAGATGTGTTTTTAATCATTTCACCTTTTTTAATGTTTTTAATGTTTTATAAAATATTTACAAAGAAAAGAAAATATATCAAATAGAAAATATGGTACAAGAAAAAAAGAAAGAAAAAAGGCAATTACACGTCTAGTTAGGCTTTCCAATTAGACAGAATATCAATGTGTGAGGTCCTAGGGGTAAGGGTAGAATTACAAAGGTGTGTGAGCGTATGTGGAGAATGTATTCAATTAGTTGCACAAGACCATGTCCAACACAGACTCCACTGTAATGGGAATTGACCTGTGTCAGAGTCCCCAGAGCTTAAGTACCGTAATGCTTGAGGGCCTAAGTTTAGAAGAATCAGCAAGATATTAAGTGAATTTTGCCAGGTACTGGAACTTGGCTTACTAGAAGTACTTCCAGCTCTGTCTAGTTTTCAGATTGTCTTTTGTGACAGCTGCGATTTTAACTTGACCTGGTTTTAGGTGGGATGAACACACAATGTGGGCAATATCTTTGACCTTTGATTGCTAATAGTGCTTATTATATCTCTTTTTGAATCTTTCAAATAGAATCATGTTCTTTAACGGTGATGGCAAACATTAAGAAATCTTTAACACTGCAGTCTATACTTCTGAGTTAATAGATAAGTTATATCTACTTTGATTTGGAACATTTCTGGTTCTGACTAAATATAAAATGTTAAGTGTTGTGTTAAATGTTAATATGGTGTAGAAAAATACTGTGCTACCAAAGCAACAAAGAAACAGTTACTAGCACAACAATGTGACCAATTGTGTAAAAGTATATAGAAAAGGTGCAGTGCTGCGTGTGCATGTGCATATGACTGAACATATGTATAGTAAATTAATAAGTGAACACTGAATACACACATATACAAATAAAAACAGCGATACTATCCAAACAAAATAAAAAAGACTAAATAAGGTGCAAGTGCTATAAACTGACTGGTCATCCCATCAGGGAGCGCCACATGAACACAAGGCAACAAAGCAGCAAGTCAATCAGCATCAGTGTAAAAACTGTACTCACAGCAACATTTGACAAGTGTAACAAATACAGAACAACGTCTTTTGTGAATAATCAAAAGTTCTGTTAAGTAAAACACCTGGGGCCTTGCTTCCACCACCTAAGGGAGGTCTAGGGACATGATCTCCAAAGGTTGTGAGAGGAGGACACATACGTCAATCGGTAGCGGTGAGGAAAACAGACCCTGGTTGGATACAGAAATCCAAGCCTCAATCTTCCAAACCCTGACCGATGTCCACAGTTCTCTCATCGACCAAGCAATGAAAAATGGGATTCATAAAAAATAAGAGAGCATCCACATGGCATAGATCAAAAATGTATCAATTTATTTAAAAAAATGCTGACATCTCTGCAGATGTATAAAATAAAATGTGATCACAAATGAACTAAAAATAAGTGCAGTATGAAGAGCTGGCAAGCAGTGACCCTGGGTCAATTGTGCATACATCTGCAGAGGTGTCAGCATTTTTATCTAAATAAATGTATACATTTTTGATCTATGCCATGTGGAAGCTCTCTTCTTTTTTATGAATCCCATTTTTCATCGCTTGGTGGATGAGAAAACTGTGGACATCGTTCAGGGTTTGGAAGATTGAGGCTTGGGTTCCTGTATCCAACCAGGGTCTGTTTTCCTCACCGCTACTGATTGACATATGTGTCCCCATCTTACAACCTTTGGAGATCGTGGCCCAAGATCCCGTTATCCATTCATGCTCGTTTGACCTGCCGCTGCTGGCGTGTGTGTCCGCAACATTCCAGTAAGAGTACCTATCCCTCGCTTGGATGGTGGAAGCACAGTCCTAGATGTTTTCATTCACAGAACCTTTGTTTATTCACACAAGACTTTGTTCTGTATTTATTACACTTGCCAAGTGTTTCTGTGAGTACAGTTTTAACACTGATGCTGATGGACTTGCTGCTTTGTTGTCTTGTGTTCATGTCGAGACCCCTGATGGGATGACCAGTCAGTTTATAGAACTTGCACCTTATTGAGTCTTTCTTATTTTGTTTGGATACCATCACTATATTTATTTGTATATGTGTGTATTCAATGTTCACTTATTAATTTACTAAACATGTGTTCAGTCAAATGCACACGCAGCTCTGCACTTTTTATATATTGTGTTAAATGTTACATAGTTAGTAAGGTTGAATAAAGAAACTAGTCCATCCTGAGTGAGTGTCTACAATTGTCCCTATCCCTGTACATTGCACACTTACATCGGTCCCTACCCTCAAGGAGCACACAATCCAAGGTCCCCATTCATATACTAGGGCCAATTTTTGGACAAAAGCCAGTTAACCTACCTGCATGTCTTTGGAGTGTGGGAGGAAACCCACGCAGGCACAGGGAGAACATGCAAACTCCAGGCAGGTAGTGTTGTGGTTGGGATTCGAATCAGCAACCCCTTTTACTGCTAGGTGAGTGTGCTAACCACTACACCACTGTGCCACCCAAATGTTATCAAATATGGAACTCTTCTTGTCCAGCTTTATCTGTTAAAACCTTGACCTAATATCCGGAAACTTAATTTTTTCTGAACCAGCCAACTTTTGACTCTTTTAGTGTAGATATTTACTAGTGTTCCTGCTTTACAGCTGTATTTCATTCTCTGAAGTCCAGCTAAGTTACAGCTCAATTGTATGTAAGTTTTCAACTATGACTATTTAATTTACAAATCTAGTTAACTCTTCAAATTTTACTGTCTTTGCATAATGATAGTGGAAATCTGTAGGGAAAATGCACTGCTGGGCAAATTGCCTATTCACCTGGATTTTGTATTTTGCAGCCCATACTACATACGTGCATTATAAACTAGTGCAATACAACACTTATTAGCTACCAACTTCACATCATTCTGTATTGAAAATCCTCTACAGACAATTCTGTATAAGCAGACAAGCTCTGAGCCCCGACAACAGGTTAGCAATGGTATTTACTTTACACTATACCATTTACTGTGAGGTATTACAGTATGACATGTCAGCCTATGTTTCCTTCTTTGTAGGTACAAGTGAAAATCTGCACATATTTTGCATCCAAATGCTCACAGCCATATTCATAAAGCTTGTCATCGATATGACTGGCCCTAAAAGCTTTGCCTATTGAAATCCATATCGTGTTCATGTTTGTCCCTTTTGCAAATGACTACCTTTGATTTTTTCCTTATTGAGGTTTTTACATGAAAACTTGATCAGGCTGACTTTTTTTATTATCTACTAGCATTGATAAAAGTCAATTATCAATTAAAATGTTTTTCAGTATTAGATGCAGAATCAATATCCAGCACATTTTTTAAACCATTATATCTTTCTTGTATTTGTGACATGTGTGACCTATTGCAAAACACTTTTGTCGTTTACAAAAATGTTCTACATTGAATCTATATGAATATATATTTTTTCACCTGAAAATTCTAAAGGGGCTTCCAAATTCCAAAAATGCCCCCAGCATATCCCCTTTTGAACACGGGGGTGCTTAGATGTCTATCTCCTCCCCCCTTCATGAGTACACAGTACATAGTATCTCTAGTTACTCATTTACAAAAATAAAAAAGGAAATAAATAAAAACACCCACACCATTGAAAAACTCTCTTATACAAAAAAACAAATAAATAATATTCCCCCAATGTCAATCAAGTCATCCAGCAATGTAGTTTCATGTAAATTATGATGCGTAACCTCAAACAATGTTTACTCACTGACACAATGACTCATTGTGACTGATGATCTTCACCCGCAGTTACTCTCTTCACAAATAACAGGCCCCCAGTGCTGCTAGAATGTAAATACTGTGGTGGGGGTTCAGGGTGATTTAATTGACCAGATTGACCCTATTTGTTCAATTACATTATCCAAGTTCCCTGGCCCTTTGCTTACAAACAAAAGCTATAACAAACAAAATACTATATAATTTGGGTGCAGTTGTGATTCCACTGCTAAATGACAAACTCTCTGTTAGTTGACATCATACTGCATCCACAACTTCACGTGCAATTTTAATTCATCCCCCAAGCATGTTTACATTTGCACATGCTCCCCATGGCAGTTCTAAACTACCTATTCCTTTTTTTTTCCAACAAAAGCTTTTAAATTGGCCTGGAAAAAATGACAGAAAAAAAACAAGATTCAGCCTCCATAGACTTCAGTGGGGTTTAATGCTATGTTCAATTTTAGCAGATTTTTTTCCTGGGTTTGCCAAACTTACTGAGGACCAAACTTTATCTGGTTCCCTCATCCCTAGTTAAATTTGACATTTCAAGCATTATCATCACATGTGATGCTAGTGCTTGTTTTATCAAGAAATAGAAAATATTTAAGCATTTTTAATGCCCAATCCACACACCATTTTATACGGAGAAAAAGTTTAGGTGTTAAGACAAGTTAAGCTTGCGCCTGGAAAAAGCAAGGGAAGATCCAGCTATTACATAGCCATTCTGCAGAAGCACTACACACTTTTTATTTAGTTATTTCACCCTAGTGGAGCTTTTGGTCCTTAAATGAGAATAGACACAGCACTTCTTGCTCTTCAAATTTCTACTGCTTGCTAGCTACCTAATAAAAATATATTTGTATTATTTATAGTTAATATTTATTCTTTTCAGATTTCTAAACCTCAGTCGGAGTACAATGCATTTTCCTCAATAAGCCACTAAATATATTAAACTTTTGCATTATCATTTTCAATTCATTTTATCCCTGGCAGATTTCCAATCCCTAACTAGGCTGAAAGATATTCACATGCGACCGATGGATCTGAAGGAAATTGTGAAATGATCCCTTGTCATTGTATTGCTGCTTGGAGCTGCTTCATTTTGCAAGGTGTCATGCATCAGACCCAGAGAAAAAGAATGTGGCGTAGTGAATGGAATTATGCTTTCAAGGAATAGGTTATATAAAATAAACAAAAGTCTGACTAACTCTCAGGAATAGCCCATCATGGAATTTTTAACATGTTAATGTTGTTCAAGGAGTCCACACTGTTAGTAAGGTCCACCATTATAAAAGCACAGGTGTACGCCTGATGCACATTCAGGGAAGAAACACAGTAATTCAAGTTGTGCATAGTTGCACTCTCTTTACAGTTATGAGAAATATTAGTTCCAGATGGGATGGTCTTTAACCATCTGAATTTGTTTATCCAGACTTTCTACAACATAGGTGTACCAACTGTCTTGCTAAATATTTAGTTTTGCTCCCCTATCTGGGTCTTTGCTTGTTTTTTTTTTTTTTTTACAACCAGTGCTAATTCATTCTTTAAATTTTTTGAAAATATGTTGTAATGTCTTTTCTGGCTTTGGAACTGACCTATCCCGTGCTGCACTTTGTTGTAGTTAGGTAAGTCAGAAGAGTAATTGTACTAAAAGGAATTGTTAAAAGCATTAAGTTTTGATAAAGTGATCTATGAAGTGTAAAAATGATGTCCCCAACTGAATGTTGAGGAAATGTTGAGGAAATTTATGAGAGAGGTGAATGTTTCATAGTAGTTTATTGGACACAACTGAGCTATAGGCTGTGAATGCCTCCAACAGTCTGAAAAGGTGTAGGACAACAATATATTCATAGCTTGCATGCTGTCTCTAAATGTAATGAGACAGGAATATGTAACAGATTTAATCATTTTATTCTCTGTACTTAATCAAACTATATATATTGATATGTCCCTAAATTATGGGTATCACATCAATAGTTGGTTTGTGGTATAGACAAAAACAAGGATGTTTGGACTTTTGAGGTGCACAAGTATTACAACTACAAATTTGTTTTAATAACATACAAAAAAGGCACACTGTAGTTGATTCACTAAAACTGGAGAGTTCAAAATAGAACACAACTGTGCATGGTAGCCAATCAGCTTCTAACCTCACTTGTTCACTTAAACTTTGACAAAAAAACGTGGAAGCGGATTGGTTTCTATGGTGCGCTAGAATTTGCACTCTCAAGTTTAAGTAAATGAACCCCATTGTTAAATGTTACATATATTGAATGACTCCATCCTTTGGCATCCCCGTACTATGTAGATAGTGCTTAATATATCAGTTACAACTGAATAAAGCATAACACCAAAACTTAATGCCTATACATAGTTTGTAAGAAATTATGATAAAATGTACATTGGGATCCTGATTCTTCTATGCGTTTCTCGGGCGTAATTCACTTACTCAGGATAAGGGGGGTCACTTTTGTGTAAATATATATATAGATATATATTTATATATATGTATGTATGTATGTATGTAAAATCATATACACGCAGTATAATTCATAAACACTTTACAGCAAAAGTTAATGATTTCAAGCGTTAGTGTTTGCTACATACTTAAAAATAGGTTCCAGGATAAGTGGACTTAAAGTAATACTAAACAGAGAAGTGTTCATTTCCATAATTAAATGACATAAATCATATATATGCCACTGGATTTTGTTTAAAATAAATCCTGTAAGTACCTTATTCTTGCAGGACTGTTGTGTGGTCATGTAACCTTTCCCTGTTCTTTAGCATCTGCGGGGAAAGATCTTTGGGAGGGGTTTCTATTACTTTGCTGATGTATGCTCTCTATAGTATGAGTCTTTGTCTGGCCAGCCCTGATTGGTGCTGTGTCAGTCACATGACAAAAAAAACTGTTTTAGGAGAGAACATTTTAATAAAATTATACATTTATAATTTTTTTTATAAAAACTGTTTTACAGCTCCCATTAAATCTTTATTGAACATCAAATGTGTGGGGGCGAGGCCAAACCAGGGATGTAGAAGGACGTACCTGAGCTCCGCTGACCATCCTGCAGTATCATGCCAATATCTCCGCCATCCTGCTCTGCATTGTTTCAGGAACAACATTAGCCATCTCTCCTCCCTCTGCTACAGCCTGCTACCTACATTGCCGTGATCCACCTTGGCTAAGCGGACACAGGGCCTGCACTTCCAACCAGACACCCTGGGACAAGATGTCGGGCTCCCGCCCCACTCAGCCAAAGAGGCTGCACAAAGGCTATTCTCTAAGGATTGGGGAGACTCGGATGACACTCCACGTGTGTTTGCAGCATCTGAGGCCTCTACACATGTGAGTACCTTTAACACACAATCTCAGGCCTCTAATGTGGAGGAGGCTGATATAGCTGATCTTACAGGGGAAGTAAAGGGCATGAAAATGGAAATAGCTCTGGTGAGACAGGACATGAAGAAGCTGCGGCAGCGCACAGCTGCAGTGGAGGGTAGAGTAAGCACATTGGAAGATGAATGACAGCCCCTGCGAAGAGATGTGAAATACGCTCATTCCATGGCATCTGAATCCACTGCGCGATTGGAAGATATGGAGAACTGTCTCCGCCAAAATAATGTGCGTGCAGTAGGCATCTGAGAAAAAGCTGAAGGGAAGAACCCGGTTGCTTTCATCGAGTCATGGCTGGCTGACACATTTGGCAGTGACGCTTTTTCAAATTTGTTTGCAGTGGAAAGAGCACATAGGGTGCCTGCGCGAATGCCACCGCAGGGAGCAACACCTAGACCCTTTTTATTTTACATCGTTAACTACAGAGACAGGGATGCTATGCTATCGCAAGCCAGAAGAGCTGAGTCTCTTAAAGTGGATAATGCCAAAATCTCCCTGTTCCCTGATTTCTCAACTGAGATTCAGAGACAGAGGGCAAAATTCCTGGATATTAAAAAAAGGCTACATGCACTTGATGTGAAACATTTCAATCTGTACCCTGCAAACCTGAAGGTTATAGCTAAAGTGACATCATACTTTTTTGAAAATCCTACTGTTGGCGTGAAGACTGGATTGATGCGAGAGAAGAAACCTATCTTCAACAAATTTCATCGGTTTAGCCTATACCTTGCTTCTCAGCGGAGTGGACTTTGACTGTTCTGTTAAATTTTGGCAAGACTTTTTTTTGTTCCCACAAGGTGCATGTGCAATTATCCTCTGCAAAACTCTGGAAGTATATTACATTTTTGGCACGTTTGCCCTTCAGGCTACTTTGGAAACCTTATGTGTTAGCCCCGAGAGGACTTTGCCCCACGTTCCTTGAGGGGAGTTTATTAATCCGTTGGGCCCTGTTAACCCTGGACGTCAGGTACTGTGGAGTTTATCACTTAATTTTTGCTCAGACAGGTGAACAGGCTAAGGAAGCACTCCTCACTTTCTTTGGGTATCATCAGTGGAACAGTACCCAGGTGTGGCCTAGCCATACCGCAAACATAGCAGTTGATTTTATTATGTCTGTCTGCGCTGTACTTCATCCATTCTAGCCACAGATTGGTGTCAAAAAAACTGTCTCTGCAGCTATGGTGTCCTCAAAGGTGACAGAGGCCATCATAAGAGGAGTTATTTTATTGCTTTTCTGACTGGATTCTAGTCCCTTTGCCACCAGTAAAAGTGAGTCTAGGGCAATCATACGATTTTCAGGTCAAGATACCAACAACCCCTTTTTTATGGAGTCTTTTAGGCCTGTGAGAAAAACGCTGCTGAGAGAATTTGTGCATGTGCCTTCATGTGCACATTAAAACCTAGGTCAGTGCATGTCTGCACTAACCTGGCATGTCATTTCTCAACAGTTTCTGTCTTATCCTGTGTTATGTCTTGTAAAGTTGTGGCCTGGTCTGCCAACTTGTCCTTAGCCCAATTGTGTAATTGGTCGCAAAATTCTAGGCCTCATTCATTGTCAGTGTCGGTAAATGTTCTATCTTCTTTCAAATTTTCCTCCATGATAGGCCAGTAGGCGTCACCTGCTTTCGTGCAGCAGAGGTTGTACATATCCCTCCAAACCTGCAGCATAGGTGCGCTATATTTGTATTGTGCTGCGATAAAAGGGCATTGGCTTCTTTTCCGGGTCAGGCAGGGTATTCACCAATGACATTACTTGGGGCGTGGTAAAGGTAACGTACATTATTGGGGCACCTTCCACTGCTCTAATGCCCCTCATCACTACGGGGGCTGGTGGGTGTTGAGCTTGGAGCTTGGGGTCGGCCACTCCAGAGGTCTTGGGGGTCGGGCTCACCTGGGTATCCTGACCACTGGGATTCCTGTGTGTTTTGGTAATAGTGAGCACTGGGAGCTCGGTTACTGTTATTGTGAGTATTCTGAGTAATGTGTCGAGCCAGGTCTTGGGCTAAAGGTATGGGCTGCGGCCCAGGCCCTGGAGAATAGGGGAATAGCTGTTGGGGTATCAGGACAGGTGGGGAAGGTGTCTGGAGAGGACCTGGCTGGTTGGAAATGTTTGCAGCAGGTGGTGTGCCAATGAATGGGTTCTGTGTTGTGGGCAAGACATGAATTGCGATGTCTGGGAGCTGGGCAATGGGAGGCGGCGCAGTGGCTTGATTGCTGCCAGCTACAGATACTCCGTTACAGACCTGTTCAAGCTTGGCATTAAAGTTACGAGGGCGTTTGGGATAAAATACGAACCCCCTGGAGAAATGGTCATGCTACAGATCTGTGCCAATTTTTTTGCTTTCTTGACATAAATCCCCCCCTCTCTCTCCGTGACTAAGTCACATGCGAGTTTTCCTTTCTCTGGCTTAACCAATTTCTGCCCCATTATTTTCTGTCTTGGTGACTGAGATATTTATGTGTCTGCTAAGGATTTTAGACGGGTCATGAGGTTGCCTTGGATTCTGAAAGGGTCTGGCAATTCCTCTATTTGTCAACTGGTACCGGTTCAGACTATATCCCAATCTCACGCTAACGAGGACAAAACAGATAGTAAGACGAGGAGAGGTTTTGGCTACAGTGCTCGACTGCCATCTGGGTCACCCCTGCTGCATCTTCCCAAAACGTAGACTCAGTCAAAGGGTCTGCCCATCCGAGATGGCCACAGAATATGGGTCAGGTAGTGTGTGACCACTAACTTCCCTCAACAAGACATTTAACAGACAGATAAGAAGTACAGCAGTTAATATTCAATCATCAGTTTCTTCCCACCATATATTCAACAATGAGATCCTCAATTTTTCACTTTCCTCCATGCCCTCTAAATCTCCCACTTGTTCAGGACCACTTATCGCTTCCTGTCCACTTTTCCTACATTCACTTTCTATAGACTCAATTGACTGTCCAACCTCCTTGCTGAACATCAATCCACAAACACAGTTATGATATGACATTTGTATGAATTGTAATAGATGTGTATGTTTGAATTATAATGTCCACACAGAATATTTTCCTTCCACGCTATCTGCGTCCCTGACGCCCCCCTTCTGGGTGCCGTGCTACACCACACTATCACCTTTACAAAGGAGTTTGTCCACGTCAGCTGGGTCCCTGTGTGTCAGTCTCTTTCAAAATCATACATCATGTATCACAGACCCATACAACACAATGTTCTTACAGGCTGCAGATAATCAGAATACAGGTTCATGTAATGGACCCCAGGCAAGTATTACCTGTCTTTGGTGACCTTTGGCAGTCATCACGGACACAAAGTCGGACCCACGCGGGAGACAGGATATACAAAAAATGATATCTTACAGTATTTTCAGAGGTGATCAGTCTCTCTCCCGTGTGCGATGGTTCCTCTCTGTGGCCTCTTGGGTGGCTGTCCTCCAGTCACAACCCGGAGCCCCATGTTGGGCTGCCAGATTGTTTTGGATCCAGACAAGTGTCTGTACAATTATCTGCACCTGGCCTAATTTAAATTGTATACACGTGCACGTTTGAAAGAAACACATCTGACACCTTTGTTCAGCTTGAATAAATCTTCCTTTTTATTACTTGGATGTATGGCTTCTTTTATAATAGAACATGAGTCATTTGTTTGCAAAAGCATCATCACAGTCTAGTTGTGCTGTCATCTGGGGATTAGACGTTCCCTTATCTAAGGGGTCATCTGACCAGATTCTTACAGGTTTTTCTGCTGATGTAGGCTTAAGTTCTCCTGTTTCACTCCGATGGGAGGGGGTGTTCCTATTGAGCATACTGAGTAAGGAGTTTTAGCATATATCTTGACATAATAGGAATAGCCATTTGATCAAGGTATTAAACAATCCATAACAGTAGTATCCATGGACCCAACAGAATACCTGTCACAGAACCTAGCTTCCCTATTAGATAGAAAGAAAATCAAAGGCAATAGTTTGTGTAAACTGACGTTGTTGGTGGTGGGGCGCGCAAACTTAATAAAGATGGTGTGGGCTCCATAGCTCCTATATATCTTTCACAATTTGCCCATGTGGATCTTGAACAAGTGTATTGACACCCAATTTCGAGATCTGACATGGAGACGAGAACAGGCCCAGAAAAGTCTGCTTACTCTCCATTATGGCAGGGATCGGCGGGGCCTGGCGGTCCCTCATTCAAAAATGTATATTCTGGCTACCCAGCTGCAACAGCTTGCGGGCTGGCGGACAGAGGAAAACCTGTATCTGGCTGCTTAGCTGGTATCATGGACTAGTTCTGAGTTCATGGCTATATCACATTTGGAAATTAACCTCCCAGTCACCCCCCCACTCCTCACCTACAGCGGATATGCTTAGAAAAGTGTGGAAAACAAATAAAAAAACACTATCTCTATTGGGCACAATGGAGTTTACCCCATTGTGGCATAACCCTAACTTTCTGGAATTTAAATAAACTACAGGGGTTCTGCCCATGGAAAAGGCAAGGGATACAGTTCCTCCACCAACTGTATCCTGGAGCAATTACGCAATGAATTTATTCCCTCCCACGGCCAGTTCTATCAGTATCTCCAGCTTCCACATGCCCTACAGGCCCAGGAACAAGTGACACCTCTGTCCCTATCTTGTTCCTCAATGATACATGATCTTGTTAATGGCCATTTCCCACAGGGGATTGATCTCTAACAAATATTCTATACTAATGTCAACCATCCAGAATGCCTATTTACTTAAAAGTAGGTGCTCATGGGTTGCGGATATAGGGGAGATAGATGATGACCAATTGGATATGGCATTGGAATCCCTCTCAGTGATCTTGGTTTCTGCCTCCCAGAAACTCTCACAGCTCTTTATTCTCCATAGGTCCTACCGTACCCCAGCCAAATTGTTCGCATAGGGCAGACAAGACTGCCCGCTGTGTCCAAAGTGTGTCTGAACGATTTCCGAGGTAACCCAGCTCCCTATCCCCTCTACCCCATTGGTATCCCTGTTGGGCAATAGATGAGGGGATGTACCCTAGAGGTATTTATCCTATGGTTTCAAGATTGTTGTATTTAGCCAGGAAGATGGGTGCAAGATTATGGATGTCTCATGCAGCACCTACCAAAGCCCAATGGATACAGAATGTCAACACCACCCTCCTCAGTGAGCAACTAGCCTATCACCGCAATATGGCTAGGAAGTTTGATCTTATTTGGCATAACTGGTTGAATAACACTTCTGTGGCTTCTGTGCAGCTGGTTAGAGATAGACTGCTGCTATTGTAAGCCCTATGGGAAATACCATAGATGGATACCTGAGTTTAGGGCATCAACCATTTGATAAATATGGGTGTTGAGGAAAGAGTTAACCTAACAAGCCCACTTATAAACTTAGGTGGACTTTCTGGTTCACCCACCTTATAACTTCTTCGTAGATGGCTCCAGGGGCAGGGGAAGAGGAAAGTAAAACACATGTATTTGATGTTATCTTTTATTTCTCTTGTTTTATATGCTGCTATCCTTGACATGTATGTCTTTGATTGTAGTTATACAATGCGTGTCAACCTGTATTACTGGAAATTCGACTTTGAAATGTTGTATGCACTGATAAAACTAATGCGCGTATCGTATTCTTGTCTGTCGGCAATAAAAATTGTTTTGATTAAAAAAAAAATAAGAACATCAAATGTCTATCTTTTGTGCATTAATATGTAGTAGGCAGAGTCAGAGATGAATGACACCAGCTTTCATTTTGTTCAACCAGCATCTGCATCCAAGGCTCTTTTTTACTTTACTGGTATTAGCAATTAGATTTGCTATATTTAATACAGATTGTGGCAGTGGGACCATGTGCTACCTGGAAGAATGTTGGTTTACGCCAGATTTTGGAGAGACAGGCACGCTGATTCCACAGCTGTGTGCTGGGCTATTTAGTTGTTACCTGTCTATGGGGGTTCACTTGGAAGTAAAGTCGCTGTAGATCCGAGGGGGACATGCAAGAAAAATAAAAAACAGCATTTTAGCTTGCACATGATTGGATGATAAAATCAGCAGAGCTTCTACTCATTTCAGATCTACCCCTTAAATTTAGAGCGACTGCACTGCCAAGTGCACTTGCAGTGCAAAGTGGATTTGCCTTTCGTAAATAACCCCCAATGGCTCAGACAACAGACAGGAAGTCTGTGCATGGTGTCAGGTGGACTCCCATGCCTTTGGGAGCAGTCAGAGGCTGCATGGGGCAGCCAGAGCATGCATGTCTGCAGGAGGCAGATCTAGTTTGTGACAGAGCAGCAAGGAGCTGATCGGGAGTAAGCTAGGAGAGAGCTTGACTCTAAGACTCTTTTGGTCTGAGTAGCAGGCCTAAGGTCTAGGCTGGAGGCCTGAAGCAGCTTTGTAGCAGGAGTGAGCCAGGAGGCTGAAGTATTTTGATTGTGCAAGGTGCAGTAATGGTGGGACCCCCTGCGTGGGCTACTGATGTCTTGTGTGCACTGATCTTTTAAATAAAAGTGGGCTACCAGGCCCTTAAAAATACAGATTTGGACAGGCGCTCTCATTGAAAACTCACCTACCACTTAAGTCTGATCACCCCATTCTTACAAGATTTATATTAAAACTAAGTGTTGTGAGTTTCTTAGTTGATGTAATAAATCAGCATACTATTTCCTGCCCCAAAATGTTTAGCAATAGGAGGACTTGGAGAAGGAGAAAAAGGAGGGATGGATGGGACTTTCATTTACCACTGTGTATACACCCACGTGTGACTCTATACTCATGTGGGCTGCACAGATAAGAAAAAGGGGGACATAAAGGGCTTAGAAGGGAACTGAAATATAAGCATGCTGTGTAGAGAACACCAGCTGGTCTACAATCTCAGCCTGCAGAGAAGATAGGAGGGACAGCTGAAGGCAGGATCAACCAGGCATATTTCACTCTACACAAAACAAACGCTTTAGTGGCTTTATGAGTATGCACACTCTGTTATATAGCATGTAATGAGAGTTTTTCATAGTCTGGGTTTAATGACACTGTAAAAACACTTTTACCTTAAAGTAGAACTTCTCACAAAAGGCATGAATACAAGCATTTTAGTAGTAATCCTGCAGCAGGATCCGGCTGTGTTTTTTTTCTGATTGGCCTGAGGAAGGAGCACGCATGCTCCGAATGCGAAGCCGCCTCCTCTCACCCTGCTCAGAAGTGACATCATCTCCAATCTCCCAAAGTCTACAAAATAGGTTATTGATTTATGGAATTTTTATTATTTTTTTCTTTTTACTAGTAATGCTGCAATTTTTATTGTGACTGTGACATTGCGGTGGACGGATCGGACACTTTTGACACTATTTTGGGACCAGTGACTTTTATACAGCGATCAGTGCTATAAAAATGCACTGATTACTGTATAAATATCACTGGCAGGGAAGGGGTTAACACTAGGGGCAATCAAGGGGTTAAATATGTTACCTATGGAGTGATTCTAACTGTGGGGGAGATGGGACTGACTAGGGAGGAGACCGATCCTATATACTAGGAACACACGATCTGTCTCCTCTCCCCTGACAGGACGTGGATCTGTGTATTTACACACACAGATCCACATTCCTGCTCTGTCATGAGCGATTGCGGGTGCCCGGCAGACATCGCAGCAACCGGGTATGTGCATCGGCTCCTCGGTGAGGTGTACCTTAGTGTACCGTCAGGAAGCCAAGGATGTCCTATGATAAAGAGCACACTGATGAAATCTATCATAGAACCTGGTCCAGGAGGCAGGACAGCAGCCATACTGGGTAAGCGGGAGATCTCCGCTCTGTGTTATCCAGCGGCTTTTCTCTCTCTAATCCCCATGCACTGAACAGACTGCATTGATGGGCACTGGTGAGGCTGCATTGATGGGCACTGATGAGGCTGCATTGATAGACACTAATGAGGCTGTATTGATGGGCATTGGTGAGGTTGCATTGATGGGCATTTGTGAGACTGCATTGATGGGCACTGGTGATGGTGAGCTGATTCGTGGATTATTGGGCCACTTGACTAGACTTGCCCCCCAGGCCTAAGGCTGCCAGCCCTCCCCTGCCTGCGATCCTGTTCAAGACTTGCTTTGCTGACATCCCTTCTGGCTCCAGATCCTGCTTGCTGTTCCACCACATTGATCCCTGACTTCTGGCTTGGCTGACTATCCATTCCAGTTACTGAACTTTGGCTATGTTTTGACTACGTTTGTTCTTTTTACTTTTATTATTAAACAAGTGTGATTTAACTGTACTTCTGTCTCGGCCTGATTTCATGGTTTCTGACAACAGTTTACTGTTAGGAAAAACTGACAGCTGCCCACGTGCTAAAATGTATCACTTAGCGTTTGGGAAATATGAATGAGCCCTAAAGAGTAACGACTTCAAAAGAGATACAGAGCCTGCAACTTTCCTTATCAGAACACTGAGCTTGTACCAATTGGTTATAATGACCTAGCCTGTTAGGGACATGGCATTGGCAGACACGCATTAGCAGATGCCCGTCTTGCCGGGCTTAGGCTAAAGCCTATGTGCATGCGTGGGAACATTAGTACTAATAGGCGAACGCATATGCACATGCACGAAAATACGTGCACACGTTGGCCATTAATGCTCGCGCTAAATGGCCTATATAAAGACAGCAGCTGTACTAGTGAAGTCCTGATTGATCTGCAGCTTTATCCTGTGTTCTTGTCAGGGACATGGCGGTCACAGTACTGGCAATGCTGCCTTGAACACTCATGGACACCCACAGAGAGTCCCAAGACTTGCACGAGCGTGCGTCATGCATCAGCATGCATTGGCACATGTCGATGCGTGTCAGCACATATCGCGCATGCCGGTTCTCATCAGCGTGCATTGGCGCAATGACACACAACTGGTGTGACAAACGCTGGTGTCAGTGGCCCTATTTAACCCAACCTGCAACTACAGGACCTTGCTGTATTATCTCCTCAGCTGCCTTGTGTACCTTGACCTTGCTTCCTGATCTAAGATATCCGTTGTGACCCGACTTGCCTTTGACCTTGCTTCCTGATCTCCTAGTCTGACCCTTGGCCTGTTTCTGGACTCTGCTTCTGCTTCCTGATCTCCCGGCTTGACCTTTGGCTTGTCCATGCATGTGTTTGATCTTGGCTCTCCTCTGTGTATTCTTTGGACTGATCTACCTGTGCATGACTTCTGGCCTGGCTCCTGGTTTCTCTGTTCATCTGAACACAGCAAGTTCAGCTCCGCCTGCTCCATCCAACCCTCAGCGGCCAAACTCATTGAACTACAAGCAAGCACCCGGCCACCCGTGCTTCTTTGGGCACTGCGCTTCCTGTTCCCAACTTCAGGAGCGTGCTGCACCTAGCCACAAGGGGAGCCCTCTTAGCATCACGTTCTCCATACACGCGCCTGACAGTTCTGATCCTGTGCCTGTATTTGACCCAGCTTTCTGACCACGTTGCTGCCTCCAGTCCTGACCTTTGGCTTGCCTTGACCCTGATTATTCCTGCCTGTCTGTTTGATTTCCTGTTGCTAAACCCAGCTTGAACTTTGTCCATTCTCTGCCTGCAGTTTATGATGGACTGATCCTCTGTGTATTACCTGGCTTGTCTGACTCTGCTCCAGTCTTCTGCTTTCAGCCTGTGTAGCTCCAGTACTGCCGTCCTGCAACCAGAGCATACCTGCATCCACTGTTCCTGCATTCACAGCATACCTGCATCTGCTGTTCTTGCTACTTTCTGCTGCTCGGCAATCCAGTCTGGTCCTGCTACTCATCAGCTGCCACTACCGCTACCAACTGAGGACTTTGCAGGTGCTCTAACCTCACTGTGCTCTCACGTCCACTGTTGCAACTCCAGTGCTCCTTGAGCCGGGGCTGTATGAAAGGTCTCCCTCTACTCGTCAGGCTCTCCCAGACGGTACATAACATAGCCCATCCCCCATTTACGAATCAGTCTGGAAAGCACTATGTGAAACAAACAGGGATTGATTTACTAATGGCTCTTTCACATGGGCGATTTGCCCAGCGGACTGCGCTTTGCTCAGCGGGGCATCACACCGCTGATTCCCACTAAACAGGTGGATGACAGGTCCATCTACGCTCACTATGCAGAGACGGACCTGCCAGAGTCCCTCTCTCCTCTATGAGAACATTGGATAAAAACAGACAGCCTGTCCATTTTCATTCGATCCCATCTGATCCGCAAGTTGGATGGAAAATAAGGTCTCCATCCGTCTGGATTTTGCAGACAGGATCATGGACATGTCATCGCTGACATACGCCACTCCATAGGGCGGTCTATGTCAGGAGAACCTGATCGGAAAGCCCGTGTGAAAGGGGCCTAAAACTGGAGTGTGCAAAATCTGGTGCAGCTCTGCAGAGAAACCAATCAGCTTCCAGGTTTTATTGTCAAAGCTTTAATTGAACAAGCTGAAGTTAGAAGCTGTTTGGCTACCGTGCACAGCTGTACCAGATTTTACACTCTAGTTTTATTAACTCAACCCCACAGTGTTTTCTTTAGAACAGAGCAGAACAGAACTGATTCATCAGTCAAAAGAAAATACCCTCAAACAATAGTACCAGGGGTATACAAGGTAACATCTGTTGTGTAATTCCCCCAGTACTGCCCTACATAATTAGTATTAGTACATTGTAGATTTTCTTGGTAAAACACCCCTTATAAAAGAACTTATAAAGTTATGTTTCTGACCCATTCTACTGTACTCAGAATACAATAAACCCATTCTCTACTACTGTTTTTCTGAGAAAGTTGTTAGTTTATTTACTTCTAAATACTGTTTGCAGGTTTTAACTTATTATGACAGTTACTATTGTTGGCATGCTTTGACTGTAAAGATTTTAGGAACCAATTAAATGGATGCGTTTAGCTCCACTTTAAGTAGTTACAGCAACAATGTTTTTTTTTTTCACTTTTGGGATAAAGGTTTTACATAATTGAATAAAAACTGATCATTGTAAGCACCCCTGACAGCAGTAAATGATTTGTCTCAACCAACTATCTACGAATTTTGCTGGACAGCTTGGTCTTAGTGACAGCTTGGTCTTACTTACTGATACCAGTGAACATAAGGCTAAAATCTCAGAGGACCGGTTAGCTGCAATATATACAACTTTTTTGTTTTTAGGTTTAATACAGTTTTAGGGTCTATTATTCTATTACAAATTTTTCACATGTCAGTAATGAAACAGTATGATCCAAATGTTTCCTATAAGTTTATCTACTGTAAAGTTGGTGGCATAATTTTTACTTCTTTAATTCAATTACTAGTATACAGTATGTAAACTGTAGTAATTCTATAGTTAATGTGAAACTCCAGCCAAATGTTTTTTTCTTGTTGCCTGCGTCCTCATTGGGGACGTTGACCCTCACTTTCTGTCCTGGTGACATACAATTACTTATTCAAGAATAATTCCTAAGTGTAGTAGCCCATAACATGCAATCAGAATTGTGCATTGTACATGCTCTGACTTAAGCAAAGTGTATTCTAATCAGATCTGTACTTAACTAATCAGCGCCTAAGAATTAGGATGTATTTTTTGAATCGCACTGAAAGAGAAGACAAATCCCCAAACAGATGGGAAATTGCTTGAAAAGTTTGCAGACAACTGTCATGATCACAAAAGTTAAGCAATGGAAAATGTAGCGCTTATATAGAAAATAAGACCCCCAAATTAAGTACCCACATCCGACCTTGTCATTTCAGATTGAGGTTTGGTCCACATTCTTTCATGCCCCTTTCCACACAAGAAGTTGTGAGTTAATGATGCAGCTGACATGACGGGCAGCTAGACGCTCAGAGTGAGGCTTGGTCCGCACGCAGCTGCGCCATCTTGCCAAACAGGAAGTGACTGTCTGATTGTATCCACGATCTGGAAGTCATGTCATAGGTTGGTACCTCATTTGGGGGTCTTATTTTCTATATAAGCGCAATGACCATAGGAGGCTCATACCCCAGATGATGTCTATTTAGAAAAAACGTGTCAGGGCAAGCTCTGCTGATGCCATTGTGTTATTTTGACTGATATTGGAATATAAGCGCATTTTATTCAAAGAAATGTGAGTGTTCCTGCTTTTTAAATAAATTTGTTTACATCAACAGTTTTACACTACGAGGAGCATTTGTCTCTTTTCAGGTCATACCGTTTGAGTGTTTGGGGAAGACATTGTCCATCTTTTGATCTGGAGCTGCCGTCATGACCAACCATAGGGATCATCCTCTATTGTGTCCAGGTTCAAGTGGCGTGCAAGCTCCATGTACAGGTGTTTATACACCCTTAAGCCTTATTGACCCATGGGGCATATGCCTTATTGAGTCCACATGTTCCGGTAAGCCTTTTCAAAGTTGGTGGTGGTCATCTCCTCTACACATGTGATCTTTATGTGATTTCTGTTGAAGATATTGGGACTTCTTTTCATGGATATCATTTGAATACCTGTTATTTTCACCTATGTGAATTCAATTTGACTAATTATATATATATATATATATATATATATATATATATATATATATATATATATATATATATACACAGTGCCTTGCGAAAGTATTCGGCACCCTTCAACTTTTCAACCTTTTGCCACATTTCAGGCTTTAAACATAAAGATATACATTTTTTTTTTTTTGTGAAGAATCACCAACAAGTGGGACACAATTGTGAAGTGGAACGAAATCTATTGGATATTTGAAACTTTTTTAACTAATAAAAAAATGAAAAGTGGGGCGTGCAAAATTATTCGGCCCCCTTGCATTAATACTTTGTAGAGCCACCTTTTGCTGTGATTACAGCTGCAAGTCACTTGGGGTATGTCTCTATCAGTTTTGCACATCGAGAGACTGAAATTCTTGCCCATTCTTCCTTGCAAAACAGCTCAAGCTCAGTGAGGTTGGATGGGGAGAATTTGTGAACAGCAGTTTTCAGCTCTTTCCACAGATTCTCGATTGGATTCAGGTCTGGACTTTGACTTGGCCATTCTAACACCTGGATACGTTTATTTGTGAACCATTCCTTTGTAGATTTTGCTGTATGTTTGGGATCATTGTCTTGTTGGAAGAGAAATCTCCGTCCCAGTTTCAAGTCTTTTGCAGACTCCAACAGGTTTTCATCCAGAATGGTCCTGTATTTGGCTGCATCCATCTTCCCCTCAATTTTAACCATCTTCCCTGTTCTGCTGAAGAAAAGCAGGCCCAAACCATGATGCTGCCACCACCATGTTTGACAGTGGGGATGGTGTGTTGAGGGTGATGAGCTGTGTTGCTTTTACACCAAACATATCGTTTTGCATTGTGGGCAAAAAGTTCAATTTTGGTTTCATCTGACCAGATGTTTGGTGTGTCTCCCAGGTGGCTTGTGGCAAACTTTAGACGAGACTTTTTATGGATATCTTTGAGAAATGGCTTTCTTCTTGCCACTCTTCCATAAAGGCCAGATTTGTGCAGTGTACGACTGATTGTTGTCCTATGGACAGACTCTCCCACCTCAGCTGTAGTTCTCTGCAGTTCATCCAGAGTGATCATGGGCCTCTTGGCTGCATCTCTGATCAGTCTTCTCCTTGTCTAAGCTGAAAGTTTAGAGGGACGGCCAGGTCTTGGTAGATTTGCAGTGGTCTGATACTCCTTCCATTTCAAAATGATCGCTTGCACAGTGCTCCTTGGGATGTTTAAAGCTTGGGAAATCTTTTTGTATCCAAATCCGGCTTTAAACTTCTCCACAACAGTATTATGGACCTGCCTGGTGTGTTCCTTGGTCTTCATGATGCTCTCTGCGCTTTCAACAGAACCCTGAGACTATCACAGAGCATGTGCATTTATACAGAGACTTGATTACACACAGGTGGATTCTATTTATCACCATCAGTCATTTAGGACAACATTGGATCATTCAGAGATCCTCGCTGAACTTCTGGAGTGAGTTTGCTGCACTGAAAGTAAAGGGGCCGAATAATTTTGTACGCACCACTTTTCAGTTTTTTATTTGCTAAAAAAGTTTAAATTATCCAATAGATTTCGTTCCACTTCACAATTGTGTCCCACTTGTTGGTGATTCTTCACAAAAAATTAAAATTTTATATCTTTATGTTTGAAGCCTGAAATGTGGCAAAAGGTTGAAAAGTTCAAGGGGGCCGAATACTTTTGCAAGGCACTGTATATATATATATTTTTTTTTCTCACCTTAGCGCTGCACATATCTTTTCCAATTTCACTATATAACTTTTGTCATTTGCTGTGCTGGCTGCTTCCACTATACCTAGGGTATCAGCGTGATATTTCACCTTTTCTATTTCCCAATATGGCTGCGCCTACAAGAATGCGGGGCTCACGCAGGCCATGTCAGATTCTGGCACCCTCGGGCCTTTAAAAGGGTGACTGCGGCACATGGATATTGCTGACTGCTCTTCAGCTCCCTGTTTCCTGTTCCTGCGTTTGCTGATCTTTCTGATTACCTGTTACTGACCCGGCTTGCTCTTGGATTCCTATTGTCTCTCTCCTAGCTTTTGTCCATGGATCTGCTATTGTCTGCAGTCCTGTGTATGACCTCAGCTTGATAGCCATATCTTTGATATCCGACCTGCTGACCACTGGCTTACTGACCATTGCTACCATTCATGACTACGCCTTCTTTTGTGCCCAGTCTGCTGTAATCTGCCTTGCTGCCACTTGCTGTACCCAGCCTGCTGTACCTACCTGCAGTACTCACCTGTTGCACCAGCCTGCAGTATTTGCCTACTGTATCCAGCCTGCTGCACTTACTGCTGTAACCTGCGTCCTGCTGTATGCAGTCTGCACCACCATCAGCTCTCCAGGGTCCTACTGCTCGCTGCATCTGGTATCTACCTGCAGAAAGATCTCCGGACCTACATCTCTCACCTGTGGCACAGCCGGAAATCCCTGCTTTTTTTTGGCTCTATGTTTCCTGTTATCATCTTCAGGGACACCGAGCACTCAGCCACAAGGAAAGCCCTCTCAGCATTTTGGCTTGAGGCCCAGGTACACGACAAATGGGTTTTTCAACCGACCAGTGTCCATAAAGTCTTGAAACGCTTTGAGTGGAAATAGCCCTTAAAGACTGATTGAGCTATAAATAAAGCTTCCAGGCTACGACCAGCTTTTCCACTGAAACAGATCATGCCTACACTAAGAAAATTGGTTTGCCACATAACAGAAAACATCAGACAGGTACTTTTTTAATTTCACGTCTTATTTTCATCACAATGCCTATCTGAAAATCTGATAGAGAATTAAAACATCGTCTCCCTAACTGAATAGATTCTTTTTTTCTTTCTTTGATGTTATAATTATGTGCTGAAGAGATTTTGTTACTGTCCCAGACTGCACACGACTATTTTATCTCCTCCAGGGAAGAGAAAGAAGGCTGGGACCTACAGCAATTATCCAGTTAGGCGTCAATTTTTTTAGAATAATTTTTTGACAAGCATGGCGTGAAGTCGAAGAACAACTGTTTACTGTTCTGCTCAGCTGTAGACAGCATTAGCCAGCTACCTCCCAAACATCACAATGTGATTTATTTCTTTTTTTGTTTCTCCAAAAGAGTCTGATTTGAAGGTTCTCTTCAATTATATGTAGTCAGCCAACATGCCATTTTTATCCCACTGAAAGACAGGCAGAAGCTTTGATCTGCTGAGCGCTTCAGCCAGCATTTACAGTATGTCATTGTTTAATATGATTCCAGCCTCTTCTTTGCCACATTGAAGCTCTCGCATTTTATTTAAGGCTTCTCTACCAACCTAATAGTATATTAAAGAGGTCTGTGTCCTAAATGACACCATTAGAGAAAATATCTGCTCACAATAATTACTCAGAGTAAGTTATTCTATTTTTAAAGATGTACTTTTTTTTTGCTTAGACTGCATTATTCCAGAAGGGAATTATTTATCTAATCCAGTGTTTAATATGTTAGGTGTTCTTTTTTTTTCAGCTTTAATAATGTCATAGTTGTCAGTGTTCAGAGTGCCTTTACAGTAATATTAATATATATTAAAGCATATCTAAACTCATAAACAAAAATTTAGCATATTGAAACTTAGCAGTCCTCAGATGTAGTGTCTGAATTTGTTTTCGTTTTTCAAGATATTTTCCTCTGCTAATACGGCAAATAACACAATACTTTGCTGTATCTAAAGATCTGTGGGATCTGCTATATTAGGCATAGCATTGTGATTGTCTTCAGACAACACCATGATTGTCACCCTTTTTCCATACTACACAGCCATACTATTTCATGGTTCAGTTATAGTTTTCTATGTCACCTGCAGTGTACTGATTACTGTCTATTGAGTAGGTTGGATGCAGCAGGGAGGCATTGGATGCTACAAAACGTATTCAGGAAAAAGAAAATTATGGTCCTACACAAACTACCCGCTCTCATAATCTTTACTCTCCCATACATACATATATATACTGCTCACTGCCATATCCACCTCACTTCTGTCCTGCATATGCTGCCCACTTTCATATCTTCTTCATTCCTCTCGTGCATTACTGCCCACGTTTGTATCCTTCTCACTTATCTTCTGCATATACTGCCCATGTTTGTATCCTTCTCACTCGTCTCCTGCATATACTGCCCACTGTCATATTCTCCCCACTTCTCTCCTGCATATACTGTATCATATTCTCCCCACTCCTCTCCTGCATATATTGCCCACTGTCATATTCTTCCCACTCCTCTCCTACATATATTGCCCACTGTCATATTCTCCCCACTCCTCTCGTGCATATACTTTCCACTGTCATATCCTCTTCACCCCTCTCCTGCATATACTGCCCACTGTCATATCCCCTTCACCCCTCTCCTGCATATACTGCCCACTGTCATATCCTCTTCACCCCTCTCCTGCATATACTGCCCACTGTCATATCCTCTTCACCCCTCTCCTACATATACTGCCCACTGTCATATCCTCTTCACCCTTCTCCTGCATATACTGCCCACTGTCATATCCTCTTCACCCCTCTCCTGCATATACTGCCCACTGTCATATCCTCCTCACTGCTGATCTGCATATACTGCCCACTGTCGTATTCTCCTCACTTCTCTCCTGCATATACTGTCTACTATCGTATCTTCCTCACTCCTATCCTGCATATACTGTCCACTGTTGTATTCTTTCCACTCCTCTCCTGCATATACTGCCCACTGTCATGCCCTCTTCGCTCCTTTCCTGCATATGCTGCTCAATGTGAAATCCTCCTCACTCCTCTCCTGCAAATACTGCCCACTGTCTTCCCCTATGTACCCCTCTCCTGCACATACCTACTTGTAGTTTTATCTACTATACTTATTACTATACGTATCTCCTGCACATACTGCCTGCTAAAAAAAAATTGTTAAAAAAATATATATATATGTATATGTATATATATATATATATATATATATATATATATATATATATATATATATATATATATATTTATACACCTATACACATAATAAATAGAATGAAACTCCCCAACAAGAACAATAAAAACTTGACATAGGTTCCTAGCCTTTCAACCACTAATAAAAAACACAAAAAACTGCTGTCTGTCTGTCTTTTTTTTACCTATTTGGACCATCACCATGCTATGTCCACCGGAGCATGCAGTTGAAGAGCATGCATTTTAGGCACTGAACACTAAGCCATTGTATTCTCCCAGTAGGGGGGCTGGGAGAGCACAGTGATTATTGCTAGCAATAACCGCATGTAAAATCTGACAGGCTGGCTGTTGTACCCAAGTTGATTGATTGATCAGCTTGGGTACAATCAGCCTGCGCATACATGGTTCAAATCTCAGGTGGTACCTGCTGAACCAGCCGAGGTTGGAACCGCCTATGGACAGCTTAATACTCTTAATTCATGAGCACTTTTTATAATCATTAAGTTTCACTTGACTTGTGATGTGTGTGTGCATGTAATCCCTTTGCCACAGGACATGCTCACCTCTATGATTAAGCCCAATGTGGGTGAAACATGTCAGAGGGGCACGACATATGGGCAAGGATCTGAGCTGCAGCCTGCCTTTCATATTCCTTAAATTGGAGTTGAATACAGAGTGGCGGTACCTGCATTCCACAAATTGGTAGACAGACACTTAAGCCGCGTACACACGGGCGGACTGTCTGGCCAACTTAGTCCGCCGAAACACATTTCAGCCTACAGTCCGCTCATGTGTGGGCTTCAGCGGACTTTTTCAGCGTGCAGTCTGGCGGACTAAGTATTTCGGAATTTCCGTAATACTGTCCGTCGGACTCGCATTTCGGCGGACAATCCGCCCGTGTGTATGCCAGTCCGCCGTACTTTTGAAATGAGCGGACTTTTCCCGCCCGGAGAAAAGTCCGCTCATTTCGAGCGGGTATCCAGGTAGGCGGGGCCCGCGAAGGAGACGTCGCTGGCCCCGCCGCCTGGTATGGACTTAAAGGGGAACCCCAATGCCGAAAAAAATCGGCGTGGGGGTCCCCCCCAAGTCCACAACAGACCCTTGTCCGAGCACGCTACCCGGCCGGCCAGGAAAGGGGGGCGAGTGAGCGCCCCCCCTCCTAAACCGTACCAGGCCGCGTGCCCTCAACATGGGGGGGTGCCTTGGGGAAGGGGGGGCCGCGCGGCCCCCCCACCCCAAAGCACCTTGCCCCCATGTTGATGAGGACAAGGGCCTCTTCCCGACAACCCTGGCCGTTGGTTGTCGGGGTCTGCGGGCGGGGGGCTTATCGGAATCCGAGAGCCCCCTTTAATAAGGGGCCCCCCGGATACCGGCCCCCCACCCTATGTGAATGAGTATGGGGTACAATGTACCCCTACCCATTCACCTGTAAAATAAAAGTACAAAAAAAAACACAACACACGAGATAAAATACTTTATTGCACAGCTCCGGGGGTCTTCCGTCTTCGGGGGTCTTCTCGCCGGACTCCTCCGCTATCTTCTTGTAGCTCTTTTGCTAGCGGAGTAGGTCAGCTTTCTTCCTTGCAGCCGGCCTCTTCTCCCGACTTCGGGGGTCTTGTCCCCCTCTTCGGTTCTTCTGCCGGGCCACCGCGCCTTCTTATAGCTCTTTTACAGGCGGTGGCCCGGTCTTCTGTCGCCGCCGCCACCGCCTTCCGTTCTTCTTCTTCTTCTTCTCCAGGAGATGTTGCCTCGACGATCTCTCCGGCCGGAATGCCAGGGACGCACTGCGCGGCCACTTATATAGGGACAAAGGGCGGTGTCACATGGCTTTATGTCACATGGGTTGGTGTCACATGGTGACCCCCCCCTACGATGTCATAGTCCCCATGTGACATCAACCCATGTGACCAACCCATGTGACATAAAGCCATGTGACACCGCCCCTTGTCCCTATATAAGTGGCCGCGCAGTGCGTCCCTGGCATTCCGGCCGGAGAGATCGTCGAGGCAACATCTCCTGGAGAAGAAGAAGAAGAACGGAAGGCGGCGGCGGCGACGGCAACAGAAGACCGGGCCACCGCCTGTAAAAGAGCTATAAGAAGGCGCGGTGGCCCAGCAGAAGAACCGAAGAGGGGGACAAGACCCCCGAAGTCGGGAGAAAAGGCCGGCGGCGAGGAAGAAAGCCGGACTCCTCCGCTAGCAAAAGAGCTACAAGAAGATAGCGGAGGAGTCCGGCGAGAAGACCCCCGAAGACGGAAGACCCCCGGAGCTGTGCAATAAAGTATTTTATCTCGTGTGTTGTGTTTTTTTTTGTACTTTTATTTTACAGGTGAATGGGTAGGGGTACATTGTACCCCATACTCATTCACATAGGGTGGGGGGCCGGTATACGGGGGCCCCCTTATTAAAGGGGGCTCCCGGATTCCGATAAGCCCCCCGCCCGCAGACCCCGACAACCAACGGCCAGGGTTGTCGGGAAGAGGCCCTTGTCCTCATCAACATGGGGGCAAGGTGCTTTGGGGTGGGGGGGCCGCGCGGCCCCCCCTTCCCCAAGGCACCCCCCCATGTTGAGGGCACGCGGCCTGGTACGGTTTAGGAGGGGGGGGCGCTCGCTCGCCCCCCTTTCCTGGCCGGCCGGGTAGCGTGCTCGGACAAGGGTCTGTTGTGGACTTGGGGGGGACCCCCACGCCGATTTCTTTCGGCGTTGGGGTTCCCCTTTAAGTCCATACCAGGCGGCGGGGTCAGCGACGTCTCCTTTGCGGGCCCCGCCTACCTGGAGACGCGCTCGAAATGAGCGGACTTTCCTCCGCGCGTGTGGGTGAGTCCGTTCATTTCAAAAGTAGGGCGGATAGTATGGCGGACTTAGTACGCCGTATTAGTCCGCTCAAAAAGTGGTGTGTGTGTGGTCAAGTCCGTTCATTCGAAAGTATGACGGACTGTCCGTCGGATTGTCTGACGGACTAAGTTGGCCAGACAGTCCGCCCGTGTGTACGCGGCTTTAGAACTATAAAAAAAATATTTTTTTCTTTTGTAACATTATGTATGGGAGGCCTTTTCATTTTAAAGATGTCACAGGCCCTGGGTAATGTTGTGCCCTGGATCCAGTGGAATATATCATATCTGTAGTTTTAGTAAACCAGCAATAATATGGTAAATTATTATCACGGCATGAATACTGTGCACTATTTTAATTTATGCAGCGTAATACAATTATTAAAGAAGGTAAATGGAGATTTTTAGGGGTTCCCACCAGCACTTTTGCTAAATACCACATATTATATTCTTTGCTGCCTGAATGCAAGTGTCCCAGTCATAAAAGTTTATTGCGTGAACAGCATCTCATAAATATCTGTATAGCCTTAGGTTAAAGCTACGTGAATAAAACATAGAAGGTATTGGCAATAATCTCATTTCATCAAACACCTGGCTGTCACTTTGTCTGCTTGCGTTTCCCTGTATTATTATGAAATCCTATTTCCAGATAATTACGATTGTGCGTGAATGTAATGATAGATCTTATAATTTATTTACAGGTATTATTACTCTATCATGTGCCCTTTAACACATTTCCTTACTATAAATGTTTGCGGATATTAAATAATCAGCCTGTATAAGATATCAGCAGACTGTAACTGGTGCTTTAAGAGCACATGCAGCAAAATGCCAAGGCTTCCATCATGTGAAAGGAGGCTGATACAAATCAAGATGTACATACTGTATATTTTCGTAAGTTAAGTGGAATTCTGCCTTATGCCATTGTTTAGCTACACAAGTAAAATAATCCTACCATGTATTTCAGCAGATACAAATTTGTCTCTCGTAACTACCTGTGATGTGCAATTTGTAAAACAAATGACCTGTAATGCCGCATACACACGACCAGACTTAGGTCCGACAGACTTTCGACGGAGTTCTGACGGAGTTCTGACAGAGTTCTGACAGAGTTCTGACGGACTTTCCGAATGAACGGACTTGGCCACACACAATCACACCAAAGTCCGACGGATTCGTTTGTGATGACGTACGACCAGACTAGAATAAGGAAGTTCATAGCCAGTAGCCAATAGCTGCCCTCGCATCGGTTTTTGTCCGTCGGACTAGCACACACACGAGCGGATTTCTCGGTAGGAACTGGGTCCGGCGGAGTTCTGGTGGAAAAATTTGAAACATGTTCCATTTCTAAAGTCTGTCAGACTTTTGCAAATCAAAAGTCTGCTGCAGCCCACACACGATCGAATAGTCTGCCGGAATCATTCCGTCAGACTTTTGATGTTGAAAAGTCTGGTCGTGTGTACGCGGCATTAGGAGAAATAAGATGAATAACAAACAAATGACCTGTTTATTTCCTGCAGATCTAAGACCAAGATGTTCCAAATTTCTAAGATGTACTTACAATCAACATTCTGATATTTTGTTTGTGAAGGAGAGAAGATTTGTTTTGCCTTCCTCTGGATCACCTATGAGTATAGGGTTCTGTATATGGAGGCTTTCTATTTATTTTTTCTGTTGCTCGAACAGGCTTTTTGCAGCCTGACCAAATATGTAATATACTGTATAATTTAATGATCATAATACAAAAGCTGCTTGAGCTGCTTGCCTACCAACATGCAGGAACACAAAAACACTATTGGAGTAGGGGTAGGGGCTCTGTCAATACTGTACCCTGTCCTAGGCTGACAAGGCCCAGGTCTAGGGCAGCACTTTGCAGGAGGGCAGCATGGAAAAATTCCCTGTCGGCTTGCGCTATACTGTTAGTGTAGCACCAATCTTATGGGGTGGACTGAGCTAAGAGGCAAATTAGTCTAGCGCCCCCATAAACCTGCCGCACTGCTACCGGTATGCAAACAGCCGGCATTCCACAACTAATTTTGACTGTCCTATCATCCTGGACCACAAAGCTTCCTCACTGTGCTATATGTTTTCTGCTGCACCATTGGCACGGTTATATCTTCTTAGTCCTCTCCATAAAATTATGAGAAATTTGTGCTTAAAGTAGAACTATAGGCAACACTTTTTTTTCTCATTTTAGATAGAATAATAGAGGGTTATCGCCCCTTCCAGTTTATTTTTTTTATTTTTTTTTTACCATCCCTGTCCCATTGCAGAGATTTCCCTTCACTTCCTGCCCCATAGCCAAACAGGAAGTGAGAGAAAATCTATGCAAATTAAGGGAATCCATTGCCCCCCCCCCCCCCCCAGGCCCTCAGAACTAGTGTCCCCACTCGAAAATGTCAGGGTGGGTCTAAAACAGCAAGAGGTGTGGCCTCGACAGTAAGGGGTGGGTCATATTTAAACTAGGGGATGCATGACCTAAATACACTACTGGGCTCTGTTCAAGTGAGCAGTGGAATGAAAACTCAAAGTCCTCATCATGAGATTCAAAAGAAATGGGATAAATCCACAGAAAATTCAAATGAATGCTTTAAAGCCCAACTCTATGATCTTTTAATTTCTAATTTAACTGCCATTAAATGACTGACAGGATTTACTTACTTCCATGCTTGTCTAGAAGCCCAATTGAGCAGCTATGTGTGTAGCGGCTGACATTTTGGACAAAGTGTCATTCAAGTGTAAGTTTAGTTTTTGCCTAAGAACAGTAGGGGATCTGAGGGTTAATTATGTAGGTTAACTTTGACATCAGTTTGGCTGGGCTGTGTTAGAAGTTCTGCCGGGTCATGTGAACAGTGAGGTGCACATGACAGGCCAGAACCAGGCCTGGTTGGACGCTTTAGGTATCAGCCTTCTTGGAACCAATCAGTGGGTGTGCCGGGCCCCGCTGAGGAGTCTGGGAAGGGGTACTTAAGATGTTGAGGTCACGTGATCGAGAGAAGTTTGTGAGGCCCACGTGGTCTGTTCTGGTTTCCAGGACCGGGGTAGCTCCTCGAGGGGTCCTGGTCACGGGGTGTTCGACATCCCGCAACATGCTTCTATGGGTTACCCCCAATAGACCCGCCTGGTCTGGGGTAGATATCCGTCTGTTCCCGAGTCTCAGAACTAACTGATCCGAGGTGCAGTAACTGAGGGAGGATTCAAGGTGTCCGGGTGTGCTCTCGGCTTGGAGGGGTACCACAGCTGGTGAAAGTGACTGAGGGAGGACTCTTCGGAGGAGGGCCGACAAGTGGCATCCTGAGAAGTGCCTGGTTACTGCGTTGGGAAGGACATTGACGAATCCACATTTTTCCAGTACTATCATGGAAATGGAGAACATCCAGGTACTGAGGAAAAAGGTTCCTGTTCACTTTCAGTTATAACTTGTCTACATTCAGAGAATTTTACAAGTTCTGAAGCAACGTGCTGATTGTGGAAAATCGTGAGGCTTGGTACGAGGATGATGTTTGGAACTACCTGAAGGTACCAAAGCCGCTCCGGAAAAAGGCCTTTTTGCTGGAGCTCTATGACAGATTTCAAGGATGCTTGTTGCACTGGAGCTACGGTTGGCACATCTATTGTGGCAAAGTTATAATATGCAGACCGGATTAAGAGAGTGCCATTTATTTCATCAACACCATTGATGCTCAAGGGAAAGACCTAACTCTACCTGACCCAAGGTTTTATTGGTGAACTGTTCCTGGAGTCAAATATTTGAAACATTTTGCAGAAACCAAGAAGAGATGACTCCCTGGCTAGTCAATCAGCATAGTTTATAGGGGCAGACACTGAGGGTACTAGTAAGAAGGAGATAGCAGGGCAGCAGAAGAAGAATCATCCAATCTCCTGCAAGGGAAAGAAAACCATATCTATTGTTTTTTTCTTTCCTGGTGCCCATCTCAGGCAATGCCAGTGCTTAGGGTGGCTGGCAAAGCCAAAGACGCCATGGGCCACACACAGAGTGCTAGCAGGCCACACGTTGGACACCAGAGCTACATAGGTTTCTATAGACACAATACCTTAAGCACAAAGGGATTCTCCTGTTTTGATGATCCTTTCTCAGATCAGACTGCTTAATTTTTTTTAAGTAAGCCTTAAAATTTAATTTGAAACAGCTGTTAAAATAAAGCAGTTGAAAGTTGCAAAATAATTAAAATATATAGGAATAGCACCTCGTAAGGCAGATGCTTATAGTACCTTAAAGTGAATACAGTTTATAACTCAAGTATGGATGAAACAAGCTGCTGTAGTACCATGTAAAATGATTAAGAGACTTTGCAGCATAGATTTCGAAATAACAGATTCCTGGAACACACAAAGACTATGGGTGCAGATATGTCACGGAGCATTTAAAACTCCTGTAAAATTGCTGTGTTCAGTAGCTGTACCTCAATGACACCCAGCTTTGGAAATAAACCCTTTTCTACTTTCCTTTCTGTGCCATTTTGTAATATATCAAATATGGAAATGTATAAGGATGTGTTAAAAGTTCTGCCAGGTTTTATTGCTAATATGAAGCAATACCTTACCAATCAAAAAAAAGTACATCTTTATTACTATGCATAAGTATTCAAGAATAGTCCTGAATGGCCCACCATAAAAAAAATAATAAAAGTCACATGGTCAAACCTAAACACATACAGGAGTATCCTATTAGGCCCCTTGCACACGAACATCATAATTTATTGACGTTTACTCAAGAACTTGTGACGCCGGTGTGCAGGGGGTAAAAAACTGTGTGTAAAGACCTGAATAATACTCAGTATAGTTGAGTAAAGGTGCATTAGCGCAAGACGAGTGAAATTCTTCTTTATTGCCAGCATTTTAACATACAAATTTATACTCACATAAGCACGTTTCTAGACGAGTAAACACGTTTATGCGCGTAAATTACTACACTCAAATTAAACATTTTCTGTTTTTGTTTAACTCCTCTTTACTGAACGCTGTTTTACTGATCTTTACTCAGCTGTGTATAATGTCCCATAGACAACAATGCATCTCAGTTCAGTAAAAAACTTAGCATTTTTTACTCCCCTATGTAAGAGACTTTGGAGTATACATATATGTGCAAAGCATAAAATGTCAGTTGTCATCCTCAAAGGGAATTTATTATATTGCATAGATGTCAAGAGATAAACATCACAGAGTTCACAGAGTATACTGGTAACCTCTTGTCGGTATAATAATATCATTTGTGTATTATTTTGTGCTAAAATGAATTGGAACATTGCCCCAACAAGTAATAATGTTGACTGTTCACAGCACCAGTGCATTCCTTAATATCCATTAACAACTAATAAAGCAGTACATGCATCACAGTAAAGCAATCAAAAATATAAAGCAATATCCAGTAATGTGAATGGTTACTCTATATTTTGTTTCCAATTGTGGAACAAGGCACATATATATCCCAATGCAGAAATTAGATGTTGTCTTGATTGTACAGAATGTTATACAGCAACAAATGACAATCACAATGTGCTTAGCCATAGTCAACTGTAGAGTATTAGCATGAAAACTTTTATCCACTAAAGTGCTCAATATAATCAACTGCAGAACAAAATTCACAAAAATAACACTGGGCCTGTTCAATGCTCCTGAAAACATATATATTATGCAAATCTGTTCCTCCAAAGACTTATGCCCCATACACATGGTCAGATTTTCCGATGGAAAATGTTCGATGGGAGATTTTTCCGACCATGTGTATGTTCCATCTGACATTTTTCCACTGGAATTTCCGAGCGCACAAAATTTGAGATCTGGTTCCCAAATTTCCCAACAACAAAATTTGTTTTCGGAAATTCTGATCGTATGTACACAATTCCGACGCACAAAGTTCTAAACATGCTTGGAATCGAGCAGAAGTTTTCTCGGCTCGTCATACGTCACCGCATTCTTGACGTTCAGAATTTCCGACAACATTGTGTGACCGCGTGTATGCAAGACAAGTTTGAACATCCATGGATTTTGTTGTCGGAATGTCCGATCGTGAGTATGCGGCATAACACATAAAGGAAAAGTCTATATTGAATGCAAGCATGGCCAGATCTAGGGGGGTGCTTTTGTGGGCAGCGCCCCCAGATTTAGTTTGTGCCCCCCCCCAGGCCAGCCCTCCCATTGTGCCTAGCCGCTGAGCTCCTTCCTGTCATCCCCATACTCAATGCCAGGATAAGGGGAGGGCAGACTGGAGCAGTGAAATCTAGAAAGAAGTGAGAGAAAGAAGAGAGCTGGTAGGAGGTGTGGTCTATGCTCTGCTCTGTTCCCTTCTGTTTAGAACAGTGTTCTCCATACAGCAGATAGTACAGGATTGCTAGATTGGACTATGCATGGTTTGATTATCTGCTCCCTACCCACATTTCCCGCTGTCGGGAGATGAGCAGTCTTTGGAGAAGATAGAAGAGATATCTCTTTAAGAGGGTGCCAGTCAGCCGTGCGATCCACCTTCACCAAGCCAGAAACCCGTGAGACAACAGTGGCAATTACGTTGACCTTCTGAACGGGCTTTCACATCCCTGCCAGCATTTCATGCTTTTTTACTGCTATGTTTGTGAGTATATTTTGCTTATTTAAATAAAAATATCCTGCCTGGTTTACGCTATGGGAGGCTTTCTTTGTGTTTTCCGAGTCACCATCTAAACCATTGCCTGCTTATGTGGAAATCTCCATGGTCCATTTGAAAGTGTTTCCGCAATAGGAGTCAGGATTGGTGCAGTTCGGGTGACAAATTCAATTAGCGTTACATAACGCTTTATGGTAAGCATGCATTCCCACTGTTGTCTCACGGGTTTCTGGCTTGGTGAAGGTGGATCGCACGGCTGACTGGCACCCTCTTAAAGAGATATCTCTTCCATTATAAAGACTTTTTGTTTGGACTTTTTCTCATTGGTTGTGATTCACTGGCTCACCTTCTTTATGGATATCATTTTTTATTAATTTGTCACTGGTTTTTTATTTTATCTTATTTAATTATAATTAATAATCACTGTATTTATTTATAATTATTTATTGATTGTAATTCATTTAAATTAGTTTACTTATAGTCAATAATTAATGCATTTATTTATTCATTTATAATTATTTATTCACTTTTTGAATATAATCAACTGTTATTAATCACTATATTAATTTAAGCATATTTAATTTTTGAGCATTTATCACTTAATTTTGATCGCATATGAATTGTTCTAGCTAATTTCACTTAATCTATTGGAATTATCTGATTCATTTTCATTTCCTTGCACAAACAGTAATAGCCTCAGTGGGGGTAGGTAGCGCAGCTAATTTTGGTCTCTATATGCATTGTATTTTGAATGTGTATCACATCCTGGTAGCTGCAGCTGTAACTGGGTTTTTGTTTTTTAATCTTTTAGATTAGGAACGCAGTAATATTTTTCTCTTATTTGGAGAAGATAGGGGGCAGGTAATCAAACTGTGTACAGTCCGATGTAAGAGAATTCCTGTGCCATCTTCTATATGGACTGCAGGAGCACTGTTCTGACAGGAGGGGGAGAGCACAGCCCTCACCTACTCTTGACTCTATAGTGGTTTCCCACCTGTAAGTTGGGGGGTTGGGTTTGGAGGGGTGATTTTGGGGGAAAGAATTTGTGCTGAGATTAGAAATTTGAGGGGGAAGAGGATGTGTGCTAGGTGGGCTGCTTTTTTTTTTTAAGTGAGGGAGATTTGTGCTAGAAAAGGTGAATTTGGGGGATTTGAGCTTGGAGCAGGATTTGGGGGCAAAGCTTGGTGCTAGGAGGGGGATTTGAACTGCAAGGAGGAGGAATTTCTGCATTTTCATTTGGAGAGAATTTAGGCTTGCAGATGGAATTTATGCTCAGGTAATGAGCATCCTTGGCTTTTTCTTTCTTTCTTTTTCTTTTTTTTTTGAGGGGGGAGGGATTTATGCTGAGACAGGATGCTCACATATTGGAGGGGTGGGGTGCAGTTTTATCTCTTTTCCATGGGCACTAGATAACCTTGTCCCAGTACTGACCACACTACACACAGGGCACTTTTTTTAGCACTTTTCTATGCAATCTTTATCTTCAGTCTATTAAATACCAATTCTCATAGCAAAGTCTGTTGTTTGGGTACCCAAACCAGTGATGTATATACTGATTCAATTGACATTGTATTGATAATATGGAATGATGTATACGTTATTTGCCCAGGGCAACAAATAAGTGGGATTGCACTCAAATTTCAGATAAGTAGTACATCATCAACCAATCTGTGGGAATCTGATGTTCAAAAACAGCACGGTTTGTACAGTCCAATTGTGGCAGCAAGCAAAGTTGTTGCTGTTGTTGCTGAATCTAATGAAGGACATCCAAAAAAGAGGCAGGGTAAGGATGACAAAGTACCGATTCCGAGATGTGTTTTGTCACCTAACCTGGCAACTTTCTTAAGCAGGACCCTTGTAGAAGTACATCTGTAGAAACACAGTCAATGATTGTATAATCATTTTATTATTAGGGTTATCTATAACATGGTAGGTCAAATCTTTTGTTTCATTTTGATAGATTTTGCAGGGGTTTTTTATGCTGTATCTTATGAATTTTTCCAATGATTTTCAATTATACTGTAGGAAATGGAAAGTGGGAAAACGGAAATATAATTAAAAACTGTAAATTAACTGTGGAAAATCAGTGAAAAGTAGCAATACTGGTGAAAACTAGATTATTTTTTTTATATAATTGCTACAGTCTATGAAGAATTTGTAGTATGAAAATTCTGCATCCCCTGAATATTTGTATGCTTATCACAGAACTCAGAACCCAGACAACAATAAATGTTATGATTCAGGTGATTAAAAAAAAAAAATCACCAAATTTCACTAAAAGTTATGTTTAACCTGAGTAATAATGACCAGGGGTGCAATGTAAAAAAATAATGTAATTTTGTAAGCAAAAACAGACGAATCACTGTTTGTATCAATAGGTAAAATTCTTTACTAAATTTGTATTTGCTGTGATAACAACCCAGAAGCAACGAAGAATCAGGGAACAAGAGATTGTTGTAATTTTTACATAAATAAGCAAAAGGAGGCAAAAAAGTGTAAAACACTGTTAAAGTGGTTGTAAAACCTTACAACACACTTTGACCTACAGGTAAGCCTAGATTAAGGCTTACCTGTAGGTCCAAGAAATATCTGCCAAGAAATATTTGCCGAAAGACAGGCACCGCTGTCTACGTCGCATGCGCCGTAGACAGCGGCGCGCAGGCGCACTGAGCACGGCACCGTCAACGGCGAATATGCCACGCGTGGTGGCTCCCGTGCGCATTCGCGGGAGTGACGTCATCGCGGCTTCGCCGAATGACAGCGGCAGAAACAGCGAGACCCACCGATGTGACGGACTACAGGGGACAGCGGGGACAGCGGCTCCTGTGTCAGGTAAGTGACACATAATGGACTACTATGCGATGCATATTAGTCCATTATGCTTTACCTTTGCAGGGAATGAGAGAGGAAGTAAACTCATCAGCGTTTACTTCCTCTTTAAATGTTTATTTTACTGCTTTAAAAATGGCCGCTAAATGGCCACACTTAATAAAGAAAAATTTAATCTTTCCATTTTGTCATTGCGAAAACAGAAACAAGGGGACACTTAAAATAGGGTGAATGAGAAAAGGTACTAGGATAGGTATAGGAATAGGTACTAGGGATGGGTGAATGATTCGGCCCAAGCATAAGTTCAAGCCAAACTTTTGCTGTTCGGACGTTTGACGAACAGCCGAACAAATGGGTCATTCGACCATTTGTTTGGCCCCACGAACCGACCACAATGCATTGCCATACTGAACAGTGCATTGCAAGCCCTGATTGGCTGAAGCTGTGAAAGCTTCAGCCAATCAGGGCACAGAGCACTGTCAGAGTCATGATTGGACACTGTCATCAGTGGCGGAACTACCGCCATAGCGACACACGCGGCCGCTATGGGGCCCGCAGCTGAGAGGGGCCCGTGGGAAGGATGAGGAATGCATACTGGGGGGGGGGGGGAGCACCGCCCGCACGGTCCCCCAGACAGCGGAAGTGAGGAGAGGAAGAGGCAAGCTGTCTGTACGAGCAGTGAGCTGTAATAGCTTTCATTTGAATGTCCTGTGTTCCCGGGGCTCACCGTCACATAGCCCCACCTCTTGGCCCGGTACCTTTGATAGACAGAACATCGGTCCAATGCGGGACATGTGACGTCATCAAAGGCTCCGGGCCAAGAGGTGGGGCTATGTGACGGTGAGCCCCGGGAACACAGGACATTCAAATGAAAGCTATTACAGCTCACTGCTCGTACAGACAGCTTGCCTCTTCCTCTCCTCACTTCCCCTGGCTGGGGAACTGTGCGGGCGGTGCTCGCCCCCCCCCCCCACTCTGAGGCAGCCCCACGCTTGCCAGCAGCCATTTGAGGGCTCCAGTATGCATTGGCTCGCCTCTTCCTCTGCTCAGGTGAGGCTGCATTGTGACTGCACATTCATTCAGCATTTCTCTAGTTGCTAAATTCTAACATTAGTCATTGGTTATATAAAGGAAAATTACCAGATCATTTAGATCTTTACAAATGCTGATCTTTTAATTCGTGCTATATGGTAATTTTTTGAATTGGCAAAGAAACCAATGTTTGAAAAAAATGTTATGTCTAAAGAACATGTAATGTATAGTGCATTTTTGAATGTTGGAAATATCTTCACTACATATTTCTGATTTTTTTTTTTTTTTTTTACAGCTATAAAAGGTAGCAGTATTAGTGTTTGCGTTTTTAAACGATAACTTAACCACTTGCAGACCGGACCAATTTGCTGGTCAAAGACCAGACCCTTTTTGCAATTCGGCACTGCGTCGCTTTAACTGACAATTGCGCGGTCGTGCGACGTGGCTCCCAAACAAAATTGACGTCCTTTTTTTCCCACAAATAGAGCTTTCTTTTGGTGGTATTTGATCACCCCTGCGGTTTTTATTTTTTGCGCTATAACCAAAAATAGAGCGACAATTTTGAAAAAAACGCATTATTTTTTACTTTTTGTTATAATAAATATCCCCCAAAAATCTATAAAAAAAACATTTTTTTCCCTCAGTTTAGGCCAATACGTATTCTTCTACATATTTTTGGTAAAAAAAATCGCAATAAGCGATTATTGATTGGTTTGCACAAAAGTTATAGCGTTTACAAAATAGGGATAGTTTTATAGCATTTTTATTAATAATTTTTTATTATTTTTTTACTAGTAATGGCGGCGATCAGCGATTTTTATTGTGACTGCGACATTGTGGGGGACCCATCGGACATTTTTGACACATTTTTGGGACCATTGTCATTTATACAGTAATCACTGCTATATAAATGCAGTGATTCCTGTGTAAATGGCACTGGCAGTGAAGGGGTTAACCAGTGGGTGGCAGTGTAGGGGTTAAGTGTTCCTAGGGGTGTGTTACTAACTGTGGGGGGGTTGGGCTTTCATTTAGTGAACACTGATCTCTGCTCCAATCACATGGAGCAGAGATCAGCGTCACTAGTTGCTAGGCAGAATGGAGAAATGTTGTTTACACAGCATTTCCTCCATTCGGCCGCTCCGCGGCCGCTCCGTGAGACGATCGCGGGGATGCGATCGGGACCGGACTCACGGGGGTCCCGATGGCAGGGCGGCATTGAATATTGGACGTACCTGTACGCCAATATGCCTGCCCGTGCCATTCTGTCGACGTACATCGTCGTGCGCTGGTCGGGAAGTGGTTAAAGCGGGAGTCCGCCGTTTTTTTTTTGTTTTTTTTTTAAAGCCAACAGCTACAAATACTGCAGCTGCTGGCTTTTAAAATGACACTTACCCGCCCAGCACGCCCGCGATGTCGGCACCCGAAGCCGATCTCTCGATCGTCTCTCGGGTGCTGCCGCCGCCATCTTGGGTATGGGAATCAGGAAGTGGAGCCTTGCGGCTTCCTTTCCCGGTTCCCTACTGCGCATGCGCGAGTCGCGCTGCGCAATAAGGATGGTCCCCGCTGTCTCTGGGATCCGTGTGTTTCCCAGCAGACAGAGGAGGACCTTCGGAAAGGGGCGTAGATTCTGCGGAAAGGGGCGTAGCTTCTGCAGATATCTATGCCGGAAGTGGGTGCAGATACCTGTACTGTACAGGTACCTGCACCCCCCTCCCCCCTGAAAGGTGCCAATTGTGGCGCCGGAGGGGGGAAGGGTTCCAATGAGCGGAAGCTCCACTTTAGGGTGGAGCTCCGCTTTAATTTTTCACTTAGAATGAAAATGAGGGAAAGAAAAAAAATCACTGGGTTGATTGGTTGAAAAGGGACAGTTGGTAGATTCAACCCTATAATGAAAATTCTCACTTTTATTCTATCCAAGTAAAGGTATAAACCTCTGCCAAATACAATGGGGCTGATTTACTAAATGAGTAGAGAATGTTTACTCTCAAAAGTGGTTATGCTAAGCCAGCCTTTCTCAGCCTTTTCAACACAAAGGAACCCCTCAAATAACTTTTCAGTTTCAGAGAACCCCTGCTAAAAAATGACTATATCTACAACTCATGATATACTAGTATGATGGTCAGTGGGATGAATGCTCCTTACACTTGTGGTCATTGGGAAGAATTCCCACCTTACAGATAGCTAAAAAGATCAATGGTGTCAGTGGGAACTTATCTGAGACAGAAATTAATCAAGGAACCCATAGCAACCTCTGGAGAAACCCTAGTTGATAAACCCTGTGCTAGGCTACGGTTTAGTAATTACTTTATTAATATTATAGTGTAGCACCCTCTACCTTAGGTAAGTACGTGCTAGGTGTAGGTTTTGTGTAAGCTGCCAGCGCAGGTAAATTTAAGAAGGCCTATGCTGTGAGCTAGGTCTGTTTGTTTTGATCTGGGGGCAGGGGAGTGGTTTAGTATAGCAGCAGGTGACTGATATGTGCCTCAGTTCTTGGGTGCCTCCTCTGTTTCCAGGGAGAAGGTTCTGGAAAAGGGGCATGGCAGAGAGCTGGAGTGCCATGAGGTGCATGTGGGAGCTCTGACCAATCCCCAACTAGGACTCCTTCATATACCCATGGTCAACCTGCTGTGGGAGGAGTTGTCAGCTGGATAAACTGGATGATGGAGTGTTAGACTGTTGTGTCTGAGGGAACCCCCTTTCTTGGGGGGGGGGGGGGGTGTACCTCAGGCAGGGTGCTCGGGGCTGGGAGGGAGCCTCTCCTTACACGGTTATGGAGAGGTGTCTGGGAACAGGAGCCAGAAAGGACAGCTGGTCAGCACGTCCTGAGTAAAGTCATTCAGGAGGGATCCAGGCCAGGTATCGGTGAGTGGAAATCACAGTGGAAAGCTCTGGAAGAGACATGCCAGAAGTTGGATGTAGAGCCAGAGCCCCCCACTCTGAGGCAGTCCCACGCTTGCCAGCAACCATTTGAGGGCTCCAGTATGCATTCCTCATCCTCCCCGGTAGTTCCGCCTCTGGCTCGCCTCTTCCTCTGCACAGGTGAGGCTGCATTGGGCACCAGTCACGCTGCATTGGGCACAGGTGAGGCTGCATTGGGCACAAGTGAGACTGCATTGGGCACAGGTGAGGCTGCAATGGGCACAGATGGGCACAGGTGAGGCTGTATTGGGCATGGATCACTATGCATTGGGCACAGGTGGGCACAGGTGAGGCTGTATTGGGCACGGGCAGGCCATGCTGCATTGGGCACAGGTGAGATCACATTGGGCACAGGTGAGGCTGCATTGGGCATGGGACATTCTGCATTGGGCACAGACAGGTCATGCTGCATTGGGCACAGGTGAGGCTGCATTGGGCACAGGTCACGTTACAATGGGCACAGGTGATGCTGCATTGGGCACAGGCCACACTGCATTGGGCACAGGTGAGGCTGTATTGGGCACTGGACACGCTGCATTGGGCAGTATTGGGCACAGGTGAGGCAGTATTGGGCACAGGTGAGGCAGTATTGGGCACGGGCAGGCCACGCTGCATTGGGAACAGGCAGGCCACATTGGGTACAGGTGAGGATTATTGAAGCGCTAACACCAGCTGTTTGGAGTATCTTTATCTGTTGATTGTTAAACTTTCTGGAATACGTATATTGCTATTGTGGTGTAGGATCTGGGCCTGTTGTCCCTCCATCCCTTTTCTTTGCTTCCTTCCTTCCTTCCTCATTAATCTCAGACTCGAACCACACCCCCTTTGAGCCACGCATTTTAAACCACGCCCACTATTTAATTTAAGCCCCACCATTTTTTGTGGGGGTGGGCCCCATACAACATTTTGCTATGGGGCCCTGTGATTTCTAGTTACGCCCCTGACTGTCATCATGACTTTATTAATCATGGCTCATTCCAGCCCCACAGTATAAAAGTATTCTTTCAATTGCAGCCATTTTCAGTGTGATTTTAGTGTGGAGAGAGATGGAAGAGAGCCCTGTTCAGTGCTATTAGCGTGCTATACTGGGCCATTTTGCTTCAATTGTCAGTGTAGAATATTAGTTTAGTGTCAGTCTAGGGATAGTGTGAGTGCAGCGAGGAGGACCATCATTCAGCCTTGCATAGTGTGCAGCTAGAGTAGGGACAGCTCAGATTTCACTGTAGTGTGGTGTCATTCATACATACATTAGTGTAGAGTAGGGATAGCTCAGATAGTTTCAGTGTAGTGTAGTGAGACCGTGTCAGTAATCTTTACATTAGTGTATAGCTAGAGTAAGGACAGTTCAGATAGCGTCAGTGTAGTTACGGTTGAAACCATCTATTTGATTGCGTTACTGTGAGTTTAACGCCATTTACTTGTGTGCGTTACTACCAGTTTAACGCCATATAGTTTTGTGTGCGTTACTGACAGTTTAACGCCATATAGTTCTGTGTGCGTTACTGCCAGTTTGACACCATATAGTTCTGTGTGCGTTACTGCCAGTTTAACGCCATGAATGAATGAAATACTTGTATAGCGCACAATGCGAACTGAATCGCCTCTAGGCGCTGTGGCGAGCTTTGATCATCTGCCCTATAGTTCTATGCATCACTGTATGTTTGGCACATTATATTCCAGTATATTATAGTGTATCCGTGGAGTGTGTCTGTGTAGTGTGAGTACTCAAAGTGCACCAAACACCTCTTTACATTGATTAAATTGCATCTACGTACAGATTTCAACTTCTTTACATTTCCTTATAAGCACATTCCCCTTTCTCCCAATGTCTGGGAGGACAACAAGGAGAGGCAGACGTTCCCTTGGTACTGTAAGGGGACCAGCAACAAATGTGTCCACAGGCAATGGTGGACATGGTGGTCAGTCCTCAGGCAGGGCATCATTTCCTCTGTTTAGTGAGTTTGGCCATGTTATCCAGCCACATCATGCATAGGAGGTGGTGGACTGGCTTACTAAACCTTCCTCATCCTCCTCATCCTTATTTGTGCAAGCAGAGACAAGTGTGTAGCCCCCTGCAGTTGCCAGAGTGGATAAACCTGCCTCCTTGTCCACATTTATTCCTGCCATAGCCCCAACATCAGCCATTGAGGAATCAGCTGTGTTATTTGACTACAGCATCAGCCACTTGGTCCTTGATGATGCCCAGCCATTACTGGATTCAGATGTTGATTTTGAGGTTGAGGGCGACAGGAACATGAGCCTAGAGAGAGGGAGGAACACTGGTAGACAAATTGGCATTCATGTTCCCCAAGCTGCAGTGTACTGCCAAGTTGTCTCCAGTGATAATGATGAAGATGGAGGAGATGGAGATGATGATGTTGATGATGATGATAAGGTCACTTGGGAGCCAGATAGAGCATAGGAGGAAACTGAAGGTGAAGCGGCACAACCCCAAGGAGGCCGACATCAAGAAAAAGTACAGAGCAGCCACCCTATTCCATAACATTCTGCAGCTGTTATCTTCCAGCCCTCTCCGGTACTGTCTTTTCCAGTAGTCTTTCAGGACAGCACTAGTTACCCACCAAAATTTATGGGGGGTCTTGAAGACCTCCACACAGACATGATAGTAATATGTAATGGTATGTTATTAATTTTTTCTTGTGACTCCCCAGCTGGCCAGAGGTGCTCTTAGAAAAGAAAAAAATTATTCCAGTAGGGGGAAGTAGAATTTTATGGGCTGGCACAGTGTTTCCTAGGAAGGGGAGGAGCCAAGGTCTCTCTCATTGTGGCGGTCCTGAAAAACGACTGGAAAAGACATTTCCAGTAAGCGTAACTTTAATTTTTTTTTCTATGTTCCTCGTCATAAACTGGATATGAATTTTAACAAAAGCTGAATGCTAAAGCCCCCAACTTTCGCAAGCCTCCCCTATGACTGTTTTGAATTCCTAAGCATTCTTGGCTCCAGGGTATACAGAACATGATTGAAGCAAATAAATGTTTGTGATCACATGGCACATGGAGAGGTATATGAATATATGGAGTATCAGGCAGTAGAACATTATTCTAGCAAGGCTAATTTGTGCTATTCGGTGGAATATAATAAAGGTGATCCAGCAATCTCTGTAGGAGTGCTGAGAAGACAAAGGTCTTTGTGTAACAAAGGGTGAGCATAGCTCGGCAGCTGAGATTCCCAGATACTGAAATGTTTAAATCTTGAAACTGCTGGGATGTAAAATAAGCCTATGCAACACAGAACATTTGTCACAGCTGGTGGGCAGAATGTGATGTTGTCTAATGCTAATAAGTGCTATTATCATTACATCTTATGTTCAAACTCACCATATCTCTCTCTCCCTCTTCTCTTTCTTCTGAACATAAAAAATGGAACTACTCCATTTAGTGCACAAAACACAAGTGTAATCTTTACAACAATAAGGCATAAAGAGCTTTGCCTGTCACTTGAACGTTGTCTACTTCCTGCAATCAAAGAGAATTGTACAAATTGTAATTTGCTCTTCAAGTAATGGACAGACATTTATTTTCCCATTAATGCAATTTCTTCAAGCGCAGCTATAAAAAAAATAATTTAACTTTTTCAATTTCTTTTCAGTTATGGAATTTAGGCCACATTATTTATACTTTTGTATGTCCTTTTTTTGCTTTAGTGAAAGATGAGCACATTTTAAAGCTTCTATTTACAGATCTGGATAATCTGGACAGTACAGAGAAGCCCTGGAGCCATTCTAAAAGAAATTTATGAAACACAATTCTCACTTTAAAGGTATGAATGCTGATATTTGTCAGAATTTTGAATGTAAAGTCAGAATGCTGTGATTAAAAGATAAAACTTTTTGAAAGTTAAAATTTTGAGATTAAAAATCTGAAGTCTGACTTTTTTATTTTATCACAACAAATTCTGGCTTAATGAAAACTCAGAATTCTGTGATTAAAATCAGAATTCTGAGATTGAATGTCAGAATTCTGAGATAAAAAATTGGAAATCTAAATCTGAGTTAACATTTTTTTTCTGAGTTTGGAAGATATAAAGTTAGAATTCTGAAGTTAGTGTCATTATTTTGTTTATTTTTTCCTTTAGGGTGGCCCCAGGGCTCTCTCATATCCTTATAAAGTACAGATAGTGCAGCACTTAAAAAGTAAAAGTTCATTAATGATGAGCACACAAGATTCCAAATAAAGTGAAGAAGTGCCTTTAAGAGAATGGACTCTGTGAAAAAGTGTGTAACCTCCACCATAGACACACTTAGCCGCAAACCTCAACAGCAGGACCCCTGAATTAACAAAGGGTCACATAAGCTTTCCCATAATGGGTATGTATCTGCGAATGCAGTCACGGAGATGTTGATCATCCAATACAGCACGACAAGTCCACGCAAGGATATCTCATCAGGAAAGCTTGCTTTAAGGCTTGCATACAGATGATCACAAAAATCTAGAGGGTTATAAAATAAACAAAGAACATACAGTGGATATAAAAAGTCTACACACCCCTGTTAAAATGTCAGGTTTCTGTGTTTTAAAAAATGAGACAAAGATAAATAACTTTAGAATTTTTTCCACCTTTAATGTGACCTATAAACTGTACAACTCAGTTGAACAACAAACAAAATCTTTTAGGTGGAGGGAAGTAAAAATAAAAAACTAAACTAACATTGTTGCATAAGTGTGCACACCCTTAAACTAATACTTTATCAAAGCACATTTTGATTTTATTACAGCACGCAGTCTTTTTGGGTATGAGTCTATCACCATGGCACATCTTGACTTGGCAATATTTGCCCACTCTTCTTTGCAAAAACACTCCAAATCTGTCAGATTGCAGGGCATCTCTTGTGCACAGCCCTCTTCAAATCACCCCACAGATTTTCAATCGGATTCAGGTATGGGCTCTGGTTGGGCCATTCCAAAACTTTAATCTTCTTCTGGTGAAGCCATTCCTTTGTTGATTTGGATGTATGCTTTAGGTCATGGTCATGCTGAAAGATGAAGTTCCTCATCTTCAGCTTTCTAGTAGAAGCCTGAAGGTTTTGTTGACTGGTATTTTGAATGTGTTCATAATTCCTTCTACCTTGACTAAGGCCCCTGTTCCAGCTGAAGAAAAATAGCCCTAAAGCATGATGCTGCCACCACCATGCTTCACGGTGGGTATGGTGTTCTTTTGTTGAAGTGCAGTGTTGTTTTTGTGCAAACATATCCTTTGGAATTATGGCCAGAAAGTTCAACCTTGGTTTCATCAGACTATAACACATTTTCCCACATGCATTTTGGAGACGTCAGATATGTTTTTGCAAAATTTATCCGGACTTGGATGTTTTTCTTCATAAGAAAAGGCTTCCGTCTTGCCACTCTACACCATAACCAAGACATATGAATAATACGGGAGATTGTTGTCACATGTATCACACAAAAAGAGAAAAGGAGGGAGGCGCGCCTAAGTGTAGTATTAGAATAGCATGTTTAATGCGCAAAGTAATGCACTTACGTAAAAGCAGAACTCAAGGGCATATCTGTATAAAAGACTTCCTCCTCGAGGGGTGCCAGCAATCTGATTTCCCAGGCATCCAGATGATGTCAGGAACCATGTAGGGTGCTAATTCCAAAACAGGAAGAGGAGAGGATCCAGGCAGACTAGCGTGGACTGCACGGAGGGATATTACACCACCCCGAGGGCCAACCTCGGTGTAGGGGGGACAGGAAGGACAGGCTACGCAAGGCTATGTGCTTGGAGCATACAGCTCCTTCTACTGGCCTCTAGAGGCCAGTAAAAGGAGATGTATGCTCAGAGCACATAGCCTTGCTTCCTGTCCTTCCTACATCTCCCAATAAAATAAATACATTTACCTGCTCTGAGCACGTAGCTATGGTTCCTGTCTTCCCTACACCTCCCAATAAAAGAAATACTTGCCCACTGACAAAGTCTTGCCCCTTGGGAAGGAGTCATGTAACATCACCCCTGGCCATCTCCTTGTGATTTTTATGTTCCGTGCGTTCGTATTTCTTTTATTATCATTAAACGAATGTTAGCAGAGAGCACTATACGTGCTTTGTTTATTTTATAACCCCGGAATGTTGGTGATTAGTGATGGCCGAACGGTTCGCCCGGCGGTCGTTTCGCGGCGAATTTCCGACTTTCGCCGTCCGCGGGTTCGAACGCCTTTTTCCGTCGTTCGCCCCGGCGGACTTACGTGTTTAATGTATACAAGAACTTTAACCTTTCGTGACACGTTTATCATGTGTTACAGGACAACCAATTGAGACATGACAGCTCATGGACACTTGGACATTCCCCCTAACCTATAAATACACCCGATCCGGTGGCCATTTTACATTCTTTCTTCTGTCACTGTAGGGAAAGGATCCTGTGTGGAGTAGGGACAGAGAAAACGCTAGCTATTTGGTACACAAAAGTTCTTTTCAGGACTGGTATAGGTGTTAGGTCAGCAGCCTGAGTTTCTTTTGTCAGTTTAGATAAAGGGACAGAGCGCTGTATGCTGCTATTTTAGGGACAGCTCAGCCAGATTAGTCTTTCTTCATCATCATCATCATCATCATCATTAGCTGTTACTATCAGGTCCACAAAAGAGCTGTTCCAGCTAATCGTTCCAGCCTACTCTTTTTTGCCAATTTGTATAGGGACAGGCAGGAAGCAGTGTTGTCAGGCAGTGAGGATAATTTTAAAGACTTGCTGTTACTATTAGTTCCACAAAGGTTCTTTTCAGGACTGGTATCAGTGGTACGGTAATAGGCTTGTACACGTATAATATTCTTTCTTCCAAATATAGAAAGAATATTATACTTGACTGCTGCCCTTCTGCTGCAGTCTGCTAATCATTCACAACTCACTTGTTCCACAAAGCTCTTTATCAGGACTGGTAACTTGGTCTGTCTAGGGTGCTACGGTACATAGGCTTGGGTGCGGTACAGTCTGCTGTTCTGTAAGGACCGCTATCGGTCCACAATAGATAGGGTTGCCGTGCACTACTGCTGACCGCTGCCCTATACTGCAGCAGTCCTTCAGCGGTATAGGGACTGACGCACAGTCTGCTAAACACTAATACACAACCTGCTTGGTCCACAAAAGTTCTTATAAGGACTGGTAACTTGGTATAGGGTGCTACGGTACATAGGCCTGAGTGCGTTACAGTCTGCTGTTCTGTAAGGACCGCTATCGGTCCACAATACATAGGGTTGACGTGCACTACTGCTGACCGCTGCCCTATACTGCAGCAGTCCTTCAGCGGTATAGGGACTGACGCACAGTCTGCTAAACACTAACACACAACCTGCTTGGTCCACAAAAGTTCTTATAAGGACTGGTAACTTGGTATAGGGTGCTACGGTACATAGGCCTGAGTGCGTTACAGTCTGCTGTTCTGTAAGGACCGCTATCGGTCCACAATACATAGGGTTGACGTGCACTACTGCTGACCGCTGCCCTATACTGCAGCAGTCCTTCAGCGGTATAGGGACTGACGCACAGTCTGCTAAACACTAACACACAACCTGCTTGGTCCACAAAAGTTCTTATAAGGACTGGTAACTTGGTATAGGGTGCTACGGTACATAGGCCTGAGTGCAGTACAGTCTGCTGTTCTGTAAGGACCGCTATCGGTCCACAATACATAGGGTTGCCGTGCACTACTGCTGACCGCTGCCCTATACTGCAGCAGTCCTTCATTGGTATAGGGACTGACGTACAGTCTGCTAATCACTAACACACAACCTGCTTGGTCCACAAAAGTTCTTATAAGGACTGGTAACTTGGTATAGGGTGCTACGGTACATAGGCCTGAGTGCGTTACAGTCTGCTGTTCTGTAAGGACCGCTATCGGTCCACAATACATAGGGTTGCCGTGCACTACTGCTGACCGCTGCCCTATACTGCAGCAGTCCTTCAGCGGTATAGGGACTGACGCACAGTCTGCTAAACACTAACACACAACCTGCTTGGTCCACAAAAGTTCTTATAAGGACTGGTAACTTGGTATAGGGTGCTACGGTACATAGGCCTGAGTGCAGTACAGTCTGCTGTTCTGTAAGGACCGCTATCGGTCCACAATACATAGGGTTGCCGTGCACTACTGCTGACCGCTGCCCTATACTGCAGCAGTCCTTCATTGGTATAGGGACTGACGTACAGTCTGCTAATCACTAACACACAACCTGCTTGGTCCACAAAAGTTCTTATAAGGACTGGTAACTTGGTATAGGGTGCTACGGTACATAGGCCTGAGTGCGTTACAGTCTGCTGTTCTGTAAGGACCGCTATCGGTCCACAATACATAGGGTTGCCGTGCACTACTGCTGACCGCTGCCCTATACTGCAGCAGTCCTTCAGCGGTATAGGGACTGACGCACAGTCTGCTAAACACTAACACACAACCTGCTTGGTCCACAAAAGTTCTTATAAGGACTGGTAACTTGGTATAGGGTGCTACGGTACATAGGCCTGAGTGCGTTACAGTCTGCTGTTCTGTAAGGACCGCTATCGGTCCACAATACATAGGGTTGACGTGCACTACTGCTGACCGCTGCCCTATACTGCAGCAGTCCTTCAGCGGTATAGGGACTGACGCACAGTCTGCTAAACACTAACACACAACCTGCTTGGTCCACAAAAGTTCTTATAAGGACTGGTAACTTGGTATAGGGTGCTACGGTACATAGGCCTGAGTGCAGTACAGTCTGCTGTTCTGTAAGGACCGCTATCGGTCCACAATACATAGGGTTGCCGTGCACTACTGCTGACCGCTGCCCTATACTGCAGCAGTCCTTCATTGGTATAGGGACTGACGTACAGTCTGCTAATCACTAACACACAACCTGCTTGGTCCACAAAAGTTCTTATAAGGACTGGTAACTTGGTATAGGGTGCTACGGTACATAGGCCTGAGTGCGTTACAGTCTGCTGTTCTGTAAGGACCGCTATCGGTCCACAATACATAGGGTTGCCGTGCACTACTGCTGACCGCTGCCCTATACTGCAGCAGTCCTTCAGCGGTATAGGGACTGACGCACAGTCTGCTAAACACTAACACACAACCTGCTTGGTCCACAAAAGTTCTTATAAGGACTGGTAACTTGGTATAGGGTGCTACGGTACATAGGCCTGAGTGCGTTACAGTCTGCTGTTCTGTAAGGACCGCTATCGGTCCACAATACATAGGGTTGACGTGCACTACTGCTGACCGCTGCCCTATACTGCAGCAGTCCTTCAGCGGTATAGGGACTGACGCACAGTCTGCTAAACACTAACACACAACCTGCTTGGTCCACAAAAGTTCTTATAAGGACTGGTAACTTGGTATAGGGTGCTACGGTACATAGGCCTGAGTGCAGTACAGTCTGCTGTTCTGTAAGGACCGCTATCGGTCCACAATACATAGGGTTGCCGTGCACTACTGCTGACCGCTGCCCTATACTGCAGCAGTCCTTCATTGGTATAGGGACTGACGTACAGTCTGCTAATCACTAACACACAACCTGCTTGGTCCACAAAAGTTCTTATAAGGACTGGTAACTTGGTATAGGGTGCTACGGTACATAGGCCTGAGTGCGTTACAGTCTGCTGTTCTGTAAGGACCGCTATCGGTCCACAATACATAGGGTTGCCGTGCACTACTGCTGACCGCTGCCCTATACTGCAGCAGTCCTTCATTGGTATAGGGACTGACGTACAGTCTGCTAATCACTAACACACAACCTGCTTGGTCCACAAAAGTTTTTATAAGGACTGGTAACTTGGTATAGGGTGCTACGGTACATAGGCCTGAGTGCAGTACAGTCTGCTGTTCTGTAAGGACCGCTATCGGTCCACAATACATAGGGTTGCCGTGCACTACTGCTGACCGCTGCCCTATACTGCAGCAGTCCTTCAGCGGTATAGGGACTGACGCACAGTCTGCTAAACACTAACACACAACCTGCTTGGTCCACAAAAGTTCTTATAAGGACTGGTAACTTGGTATAGGGTGCTACGGTACATAGGCCTGAGTGCAGTACAGTCTGCTGTTCTGTAAGGACCGCTATCGGTCCACAATACATAGGGTTGCCGTGCACTACTGCTGACCGCTGCCCTATACTGCAGCAGTCCTTCATTGGTATAGGGACTGACGTACAGTCTGCTAATCACTAACACACAACCTGCTTGGTCCACAAAAGTTCTTATAAGGACTGGTAACTTGGTATAGGGTGCTACGGTACATAGGCCTGAGTGCAGTACAGTCTGCTGTTCTGTAAGGACCGCTATCGGTCCACAATACATAGGGTTGACGTGCACTACTGCTGACCGCTGCCCTATACTGCAGCAGTCCTTCAGCGGTATAGGGACTGACGCACAGTCTGCTAAACACTAACACACAACCTGCTTGGTCCACAAAAGTTCTTATAAGGACTGGTAACTTGGTATAGGGTGCTACGGTACATAGGCCTGAGTGCAGTACAGTCTGCTGTTCTGTAAGGACCGCTATCGGTCCACAATACATAGGGTTGCCGTGCACTACTGCTGACCGCTGCCCTATACTGCAGCAGTCCTTCATTGGTATAGGGACTGACGTACAGTCTGCTAATCACTAACACACAACCTGCTTGGTCCACAAAAGTTCTTATAAGGACTGGTAACTTGGTATAGGGTGCTACGGTACATAGGCCTGAGTGCGTTACAGTCTGCTGTTCTGTAAGGACCGCTATCGGTCCACAATACATAGGGTTGCCGTGCACTACTGCTGACCGCTGCCCTATACTGCAGCAGTCCTTCATTGGTATAGGGACTGACGTACAGTCTGCTAATCACTAACACACAACCTGCTTGGTCCACAAAAGTTTTTATAAGGACTGGTAACTTGGTATAGGGTGCTACGGTACATAGGCCTGAGTGCAGTACAGTCTGCTGTTCTGTAAGGACCGCTATCGGTCCACAATACATAGGGTTGACGTGCACTACTGCTGACCGCTGCCCTATACTGCAGCAGTCCTTCATTGGTATAGGGACTGACGTACAGTCTGCTAATCACTAACACACAACCTGCTTGGTCCACAAAAGTTCTTATAAGGACTGGTAACTTGGTATAGGGTGCTACGGTACATAGGCCTGAGTGCAGTACAGTCTGCTGTTCTGTAAGGACCGCTATCGGTCCACAATACATAGGGTTGCCGTGCACTACTGCTGACCGCTGCCCTATACTGCAGCAGTCCTTCATTGGTATAGGGACTGACGTACAGTCTGCTAATCACTAACACACAACCTGCTTGGTCCACAAAAGTTTTTATAAGGACTGGTAACTTGGTATAGGGTGCTACGGTACATAGGCCTGAGTGCAGTACAGTCTGCTGTTCTGTAAGGACCGCTATCGGTCCACAATACATAGGGTTGACGTGCACTACTGCTGACCGCTGCCCTATACTGCAGCAGTCCTTCATTGGTATAGGGACTGACGTACAGTCTGCTAATCACTAACACACAACCTGCTTGGTCCACAAAAGTTCTTATAAGGACTGGTAACTTGGTATAGGGTGCTACGGTACATAGGCCTGAGTGCAGTACAGTCTGCTGTTCTGTAAGGACCGCTATCGGTCCACAATACATAGGGTTGACGTGCACTACTGCTGACCGCTGCCCTATACTGCAGCAGTCCTTCAGCGGTATAGGGACTAAGAGTTTTGTCACAGGGTGATTTAAAAAATGACAGGCAGAGGAAGAGGCAGGCCCTTCCGCAGGGGTGGTAGGGGTAGGGCAGGAGCAACAGCCTTGAGCCAAAGTGGGAAGTTGCAGAAGGTGCGTTCAATTACTTTAAAGGACGCACCAGACTTGGTTGAGTGGCTCACTCAGCCTTATTCTTCTGCACCCTCCTCATCCTCTCGATCTGCACCCTCTTCTTCACTCTCTGCTATGTGCACCCCCAAAGACACTACCACCAACAACACCACCACCACCACATACCTTCCGCTTGAGTGCAAATGGGGGCCTTCATGCTCCAGTGTTTTAATAGGGACCCCCGTATAAAAAGCATGAGGGTCAAGGACCAGTACTGGGTGGCAACGTACTTAGATCCCCGGTACAAACACAAAATGGCGGAAATGTTACCGCCGTCGCAGAGGGCTGTCAGAATGCAGCACTTCCAGGCCTTGCTTCGAGAAATGCTGCATTCTGCTTTTGCGTGCGCTGGCAGAGGAGCAATTCCCACTCCCAGAGAAGGATTTGCGGGTACCAATCCAACAGCGCCTGCAAGAAGAGGCCGGTTTGAAGATGTGTTGGTGACTTCGGATATGAGGTCATTCTTTCAGCCGACCCATCGACAGGTGTCATCCGGATCCAGCATCAGGGAACGCCTAGACCGTCAGGTGTCCGACTACATTGGGTTAACGGCCGATGTGGACGCTCTGAGGAGTGATGAACCCCTAGACTACTGGGTGGGCAGGCTTGACCTCTGGCCAGAGCTTGCCCAATTTGCAATCGAACTGTTGGCTTGCCCCTCATCCAGTGTCCTGTCCGAAAGGACGTTCAGCGCAGCAGGGGGGATTGTGACCGATAAGCGTACTCGCCTAGCTCACGACAGTGTTAACTACCTCACATTTCTAAAAATGAATGAGGCATGGATCTCGGAGGAATTCAACACATGTGATCAGTAGACCATGTATATGTCTATAAACAATTTTTGGAATCAAGCACACAGACCTTCTTAATTCATTTGGCTCACTTCCCTGACCCAAAAAAGCACACCGTACTATATGCCCCTACCCTCCTCTTTGAAGAGGTTGAGCGGTGTCATATTTCTACTGGGGCTGCTTATTATGAGGGGTTCCCACCATCCCTGTGCTGTGCTGACTTCCTCCTGGGTGTTCTTATTATGAGGGGCTCCCACCATCCCTGTGCTGTGCTGACTTCCTCCTGGGGGTTCTTATTATGAGGGGCTCCCACCATCCCTGTGCTGTGCTGACTTCCTCCTGGGGGTTCTTATTATGAGGGGATCACACCATCCCTGTGCTGTGCTGACTTCCTCCTGGGGCTGCTTACGGTGCTGCTGTCAGCGCTGTATGTCACGGAGCTGCTGTCAGCGCTGTATGTCACGGAGCTGCTGTCAGCGCTGTATGTCACGGAGCTGCTGTCAGCGCTGTATGTCACGGAGCTGCTGTCAGCGCTGTATGTCACGGAGCTGCTGTCAGCGCTGTATGTCACGGAGCTGCTGTCAGCGCTGTATGTCACGGAGCTGCTGTCAGCGCTGTATGTCACGGTGCTGCTGTCAGCGCTGTATGTCACGGAGCTGCTGTCAGCGCTGTATGTCACGGAGCTGCTGTCAGTGCTGTATGTCACGGAGCTGCTGTCAGCGCTGTATGTCACGGAGCTGCTGTCAGCGCTGTATGTCACGGAGCTGCTGTCAGCGCTGTATGTCACGGTGCTGCTGTCAGCGCTGTATGTCACGGAGCTGCTGTCAGCGCTGTATGTCACGGAGCTGCTGTCAGTGCTGTATGTCACGGAGCTGCTGTCAGCGCTGTATGTCACGGAGCTGCTGTCAGCGCTGTATGTCACGGAGCTGCTGTCAGCGCTGTATGTCACGGTGCTGCTGTCAGCGCTGTATGTCACGGAGCTGCTGTCAGCGCTGTATGTCACGGAGCTGCTGTCAGCGCTGTATGTCACGGAGCTGCTGTCAGCGCTGTATGTCACGGAGCTGCTGTCAGCGCTGTATGTCACGGAGCTGCTGTCAGCGCTGTATGTCACGGTGCTGCTGTCAGCGCTGTATGTCACGGAGCTGCTGTCAGCGCTGTATGTCACGGAGCTGCTGTCAGCGCTGTATGTCACGGAGCTGCTGTCAGCGCTGTATGTCACGGAGCTGCTGTCAGCGCTGTATGTCACGGAGCTGCTGTCAGCGCTGTATGTCACGGTGCTGATGTCAGTGCTCTGTATTACGGTGCTGCTGTCAGTGCTCTGTATCTCCTGCACCCTCTTGTTTGCCTACCCTGGTCCCTGACCTTCCCTCTCCTCCATTGCCTTCATTAGCTCCATAGTCCTGAATTGTCAGAACAATTTCCCAAATAAAAAAAAAATGCTTGTAGTTATCGATCCCAAATTCACCTCATACATGTATTATGCTATTGTCCAGGTGGTGGGACTACGTGCTACCCCCTAATAATTACCCCGTGGCCGCAAATTCGACCTAAAGGTTTGCGAAATTCGCCTCCCATTGAAGTCAATGGAGCCCGCGGCGAACGGTCGTTTTCGCGAACGTTTGTGCCCGTTCGCGTTTCGCGTTCGCGAAACGTCCCGTCGGAAGTTCGTCCATCACTATTGGTGATGATCTGTATACAAGCCTTAAAACAAGCTTTCCTGATGAGGTATCCTTGTGTGGACGTGTCCTGCTGTATTGGATGATCGACACCAGGAGGATCTCCGTGACTGCAGTAGTGGATACATAACCGTTATGGGAAAGCTTATGTGATCCTTTGTTAATTAAGGGGTCCTGTAGTTGAGATGAGTCTAAGTGTCTCTATGGTGGAGGTTACACACTATTTCACGAAGTCCATTCTCTTAAAGGCATGTCTTCACTTTATTTGGTATCTTGTGTGCTTGTCATTAATGAACTTTTATTTTTTTATTTTCTGTAATCTATATATATATATATATATATATATATATATATATATATATATATATATATATATATATATAATCTAGGGTGTTGTAAATTTACCTGGGTGTTCATCTGCTTTTATTATCTTTGTTTTTTTACATTTTACGCTGGTTTTATTATGTATTGTGTCTCTCATACCCTTAACATAAGTGTTGTTCCCAGTTTTCATTTTGATGATCCCTTAATATCCCTTACCTCTTACTTTCACCTATACCTACTATACAAAAATAGGTTTGTCTTCCTGTGGTTGAAACATTTTATTTTCTGTCCCAGTGAAAGTGGTCATCAGGATAGGATATGAGGAAAAACCTTCAACACAGGTACCCAGGCAGTAAAAAAAATAAAAACCCTGTTTCAACTCCCCGCTATTGTATCCAGAACAAGAAAAAATAAATGAATCAAAACTAGTGAAAATAAAACTGTTTACTATATATCTAAACAATATCCTTAGGCCTTATGCAGACTGGACGTTTTTCCAGCTGCTATTAGGGACGCCAGGTGGGGTTTTTTCCCTGCCTTTAAACAGCCCATGCATGTTAGCCTATGTGTCCATGCACACATAGGTTGTAGCAGTCTTTAGTGGCAGGAAACTTTAGAGGCAGGAACATAAAAAACACTGCCAGTGCGTCCAGGAGTTAGCAGAGTTTGGGCAGAAAAAATGCTTAACACTTGTAAATGTATTTAGCGATTGAGTGTTAATTTATTTTAATGGTCAGAATATCTGGCCAATTAAATGAATTAACGCCCAAATGCTTGATGGCTGTAAATGCACCTAAATGCTTAGACCCTTTTACAAGCATCAGGCATTTTTTCTTCACAAACGTGCTTGCTTCTGGACAGTTGAAAAAAACGTCCAGTGTACATGAGGCTTAAAAGTCCAACTGCAATTTCATGGAAATAATAATTTGAGGGTAAATACTTACTGTTTTCCTCATGGCTCTAACAGCCCCACAGATGCAGAAAAGTATGTTTGTGTGGCATGCCCCTCTCCTGCCTGTTGCTTCTGTAAGACCTACTAAAGCACATGAAACCTGACATCCCTTGTTTCTCTACTTTTCTTTTCCACTAGATGGTGGACATTTAACAAATAATTTGATCTGTAAAGCCTCGTTCATACAGGTGGCGAAAACAGGTGGTTCAGCCATATTTGTACCGCCCACCTTCAAAGTAACATAGTGGCAACTCAGGTGCTTTACATCACAGTGAGGGAATTTTAAGTCTGAATACAGCGTTGGGCAAGTGCTGAAGCTTGCCAAACCCACCTACTAACATAAATGGGACTGCACCCACTGGGGAAATTCGCCCTCTCCATTAGTCCAAGTGACCACTCTCTCTGGGACAGAAAGTGAAGGGAAATCTAAAATTTTAAGTTGTCTTTGGAACGGGAATGGACATCCTTTAATGGCGATTATTGTTCTAAGAGGGGATTTCCCTCACTTTGGGACAAACAACGTAACAGTGCCCGGGGTGTTCAAAACTTTTAGCTTTTGTTCATATTCATTTAATAACTTTAAATAAATACAGAAAAACTGTTGCTGCTGTACTTTGTGTGGTTGTTGCCTACTAAAAGTTCATCTAAAACTGTCTGTCCACAGGGTGACAAAAATGTTATTCTATGACAACCAATCATATTTAAAAATTTTGGAAGCTAAATCAGTAAAAGACTAATTACTGTGGATTATGGGACTTACTGTACATGACAGTGTCAGGCTGCAGCTTCCAAGGCTACGAGCTTGCTTTCCTCATTGCACTCTTATTAACAGTAGCCCTGTTGACTTACTGTATATAAATATATATAAATGTATATATGTATATATGTATATGTATATAAACTTGTATATAAATCAAAATTTATTTCACATTTGAATTGTATCCAAAAGTTGCTAAATATATTTAAAAAAAATGTGTACATACTGCTCTAAAAACACTATTATCACTAATACTTTTCCTTGGAAGTAACATATAGGAATAGGATCAGTTCACAAACATGCATTGCATGAGGACGCCAAGGGACAGACATGAGGATGCAAAGGGCAGTCCACTGCCAAATCGTGGGGGGGTGGCACCCTCCGGGGGAGTGGAGGATCAGGCAATTGAAGATATTTATTTTCTCTCCTAGACAAAATGTGCAATTAACCCTTACACGGCAGGCACAGCACCACAGCAAGGGGACATTTTTTATCTGCCTGGAGTTGGGTTTTAAAGATCAATATTAATCAAAAGCGAATATTTTTGTACAGTATGATTGCATTTGATTGAACTAGCCAGCAACTGCAGAAACATAAACTATCAACTTTGGGTACAGTTGGCAAAAAGTTGAGAACTATGTTATAGCATGTTAACTATGGGAGGCTACTGTTTAGTTGCTTTGGTAAATGAAGTTTACTACCCCTTGGAGATGAGAGTGAATTTTACATTACTTTTGAAGGCACTTTATAGATTGCTGTTCAGATGACCCAAATACCAGCCTATCTCCTCTCCTCTGGACATCTCAGAAATGCACAGCAAAAGGCTGTAATAAGAAAACAGCTTGTAGTCTTCTCTCCTGCAGCAGTGTGGTTAATCCACCCTTAATGTTCTCCCCGAAATATAGCCATATGGAAATTGAGCATATTGCTCACCCTTGAAGCTCTGCAGGGGTTAAGGCAGATATTTAGGTCATTTCATGCAGATTAGAATACCATACAGAGCGCAGTGATGCCTCATCTATCAGATTTTACTTAGGAACACAGGATAATTCGAGGTTTGTTTGTATGTGTTTTTTTCTTCCGTAAACCAATTTCCCTTCGAGATGTTTAGCTGTAATTTGATTTGAGTTTTATTGTCAAGAGTTAAGTGGTTTATTCTCAGTGCGACTGTCAGGAAAGGAAGGTTCCCTTCACACGTAGTTTTTATTTCTTGCGGTTTGTTATCATATTGCTAGTCAACTCCACCAGTGGATGAGATGGAGTTCGACAGTCATTTGAAGCACTGTACTCTCTTTCAAGTGCATGCTTAATGGAACAAACCATAAAAATTCAAAAATCACTAAGCATTGAAAATAAGTCATCATAGCAGCAGGTGTATGGGAAGCTTAGTGGTTAAGAGTATACCCTATGACCCTTGACTAGAGAAGAGGCAGACATCCTGGGGGTTTTCGGTTGTATAACTTATAGTTTTCCCAGCAGCTGGAGATATCTAGTGAGGCAAAGATTCATATATATTTTCTATTATATCTGTGGCAACACCTAACATTAGAAAGAACTCAAATGATTGTGGGAAGAAGTGCATACAGTGCAAAACGTGATTTTGCGTAGTATTAATAGTATCAACCTCCCCATACTGTCTTGGTATTACTCCAGTATATTCCAGTCTATAACCACTACAATTCCCCAAAGACTTTAATGGACCCACTTTAACATATGGATGACAAAACAGGACAAAGTCGTTAGATAGGACTGGGGTTTAAAGATTTAGACTCGATGGTTGAGGTAACACACTGCCTGTTAAGTCACATATGGGGCCAGAGTGGGACCCTTGTTCAACTGTTGATTATCTAAGCTTCACTGTAGAGGGCTAAGGGGTCTATATGTGCCTGTAGTATCAGTCATGATGTAGAATTAGGTTCATTGGTTCTGGCAAAAACACGAGAATTAATGTTTGTTATGTAATTGTTTTCAAGGGTTACTGTATGTTTGTGCTGTGCACCGATTGTAGTTGATTAGGTGTGGAAGATTACTGATATAGAATGTTATGCTTATAATTAGAGGACAGAAATGATTGAGTACTGTCCGTGATACTTTTTTATTTGCACTAACATACAAGTTTTAAGGACAAGCTTTCGGGTTGTGTCTTCTTCTTCTTCTGGGACCTTGAAGAAGGGGACATGAAAACTTGCACATTAGTGCCAATAAAAAAAGTATCACAGACAGTACTCAGCTGTTCCTGTCGCAAGTGCACTAATATGGCTAAAATCACCTCAAACATAATTAGAGGACAAAAAGGAAGGCACACCAGAAGACATGGCCTACTGAGAAACTGGCAGTAATGGTTTCCAAAGTCAAAATAATCTGATATCATCTGATTATATAGACCCTAATGCTCCATACACACTATCAGACTTTCTGCTGATTTTTGTCTTCAGATTTACCAAAACCATGTAGTGCAAGGGTCTGCCTGATTGCATACAAATTGAAACTCCTAAGGTTTGACCTCATATTATATGGTTTTGGTAAATCTGAAGGAAACAATCAGCAGAAAATCTGATAGAGTGTATAGTGCTTTAGCACTCTGTTGACCGGTTCCCAACCGGCGCATGCCGATGTACGTCGGCAGAATGGCGTGGCTGGGCAAATGGGTGTACCCAGGGCCGTTTTTAAGGCAGGGTAAAAGGGGCAGCTGCCCTGGGCCCTGTCATTGTTGTGGGCCCAAAGCAGCTGCCTAATACTTGCCAACTATCCTGGTTTAAATTCCCTCATCCCTTGAGGTTTTAGTCCTGTGCTGTGCCCCGATATCTTAGTGTAAAGTGCTGCTACTAATTCTGCCCAGCTCTGCCATATTGTTGTGTACAGATGGCTCACCTGCAGACCCTGTGTTTACATGTAAATTACCAGAATTCATATGTAAATAGTGGCGACATTCATATGTAAATAGGGGTTGTATATCATGCCCCCCCGAGGTCATGTCAACAGTAATCTCTAGCAACCAATCAACAAACACAAATCATGTGCTGCAACCTCTAGCAACTAATCAGTGAACCATAATGTGTGCTGTAACCTCTAGCAACCAGTCATTAAATGGCAATGATACACTGTAACCTCTGGCAACCAATCGCAATAGCTGCCTGATCTGATTAATTAAACTGATTTTGAGTCTAGCTGCTATTTATTGTATGTCTCAGAGCAGGTGGAGACTGGAGAGCAAAACTGCATGGGGAGGGCCCCAAGAAATGTTTTGCCCAGGGTCCAATCAATATTAATGACGGCCCTGGGTGTACCTTTATGTCCCTTTAAATTTGCCGCCGTGCCATCACATTTGCGACATCTGCGCATGCTGGCCAGGACCTCCATGAGTCGGGTCCAGCTGACACGATATCCGCCGGGGATACCCGCGTTCGTCTCACGGGTAGGAAGAACGGGGAGATGCTAATGTAAACAAGCATCCCCCGTTCTGCCTAGTGACAGTGTCACTGATCTCTGCTCGGGAGCAGAGATCAGTGACATGTCACACGTAGCCACGCCCCCCCCACAGTTAGAAACACGCCCCAGGACACACTTAACCCTTACCCTGCCCCCTAGTGGTTATCCCCTTCACTTCCAGTGTCATTTACACAGGAATCAGTGCATTTGTATAGCCTTGATTGCTGTATAAATGTCAATGGTCCCAAAAATGTGTCAAAAATGTCCGATGTGTCTGTCATGAAGTCGCAGTCATGATAAAAATCGCTGATCGCTGCCATTACTAGTAAAAAAAAAATTATTAATAAAAATGCCATAAAACTAACCCCAATTTTGTAAATGCTATAACTTTTGCGTAAACCAATCAATAAATGCTTATTGCGATTTTTTTTTTACAAAAAATATGTAGAAGAATATGTATTGGCCTAAACGGAGGATAAAAAATTTTTTGGGGGATATTTATTATATATGCGTTTTTTTTCAAAATTGTCGCTTTTTTTGTTTATAGCGCAAATAATAAAAAACGCAGGGGTGATCAAATACCACCAAAAGAAAGCCCTATTTGTGGGGAAAAAAAGGAGATCAATTTTGTTTGGGAGCCACGTCACACAACTGCATAATTGTCAATTAAAGTGGCGCAGTGCCGAATCGCAAAAAGTGCTCTAGTCAGGAAGGGGGTAAAATCTTCCGGGGCTGAAGCGGTTAAGCAAATAATGTAGTTGATGGGATTGATATGATCATAGATTTGTTGGACTTGCTCAGAGAAAGTTGGAAATCTTTGTAACATGCAAATTATTGTTTATATGAAGAATGCATTTTGTTTCAGAAAATTTAAAAGAGGCCCCAGTCTATGTATTGGGTCCCCTTATGTTTCAAAGTGAACATGTGGTCAGGCTATTGTATTTATATATACTTACTATGCAGTAAATAAGCTTTAAAATTAGTTTTACTGATCTCAGTATATGCAGTCAGTGTGAAACAAGTAAGCGTATATAAACCCAAATGCAAAAGTGTAATATATTGTACCATACCAATCCTTTTCCTTTTAGTTGCAAAGAAAACCAATGTAGCCACCACATTTAAATATTTGTTACCTGCAGTGTATTTGTTTTTTGCTTTTGAGTTTAGATGCAGTTTAACCCTGGTTGGGTTCTAGTCAGTTTCTAGCAGCTTTAGGCTAGGTTCATAGATGTCGGGCTGCGGTTTGCAGTCTGGAGTCTGGTATGGTTTTGTTATCTGGTTCAGGTGTGATACAGGCACAGATTTTTACTTGAATTTGAACCTAAACTGGACCCAAAATCACACAAGACCCTTTTCAAATACAGACAGTGTCCGCTCCAGACTTGTGTATACCGGTTCCATTGAAAGCCAGTCTGGGTTCACGTTATGCGAATCAGACGTGGTTGAAAACGCATCCGATTAGCATATATGTGTACCAAATCTTAGTCCCTGTCACACTGATGTGAATTCTATGCGGATTAGATCCAATTCTAAAGGCATAGATTTGCATGTCATCTGAAAAAAAACATTGTTTGCTATGAAAGCCGTTCACATCTATGCTGTGCTATTCTGATCTGATTTAAAAAAGGTGCTGTGCGAGTTTAGAGTGGATTTGGTGCACATTTTATCTCCAGCTATGCCAAATCCCCTAAGAAATTGTATCAATTAGCATTAGAATCACAGTTGTCACAGAAATTGCACGGTGAAATTGCATCAGATTCACACTGCATTAGGTTGGATTCACACCTATGCATTTTTAGTGCTTTTTGCAGATTTTCACTACAAAACCTGTTCCATAGGAAACCATGTTAAATGGACTGTAGTACAAATCTGCAAAATGCAAAAAAGCACTAAAACTGCATAGGTGTGAATCCAGCTTTAGGCCTTTTTCACACGGGGCGGATCAGTGATGAGCAAGAAGATGACAGATCCGTCTCTGCACACTGCGCAGGGACAGACCTGTCAGAGCGCCACTCTCCCCTATAGGAGATCGGGTGACGACAGACCGCAGAGTCTGTCGTCACCGATCCAATGACAGATGGAAAAGTAGGTTTTTTTCTCCGTCACACTTTTTTGGATCGAAGCGGGTCGGATGTCAGCGGACATGTCACAGCTGACATCTGAAGCTCCATAGACCTCTATGGAACATCCGTTCTGGTCCGCCTGAAGAACTGATAGGCAGACCTGAATGGATCGGCCATGTGAAAGAGGCCTTGGTGTGAACTGAGACTTATAGCAGTACTTTAACAGCCTTCCAGACTTCTAATACAGTTATACAGCATCTGTTACATGTTTACATCAGAAGGCTGTAGGCTTGCCACTGAGAGGAAGAAAATAAGACACCTCTGGGAGAGGGAGCAAGGGAAATGTTACAAAAGGTTACATAAAAAAAAAAATAAATTAAGATAACAAACATGATCTGTGCAATGGTCATTGCACTGAGCGGTCTCTATCCTCTTCTTCTTGGGTGCCCCACCGGTGATATTGGCTCCTCCTCTTCTTCGTGTGTCCCCATAGCCAACGGCTTGCTTTAGGAGCACATAGTGCCTACTCGCTTTCCGAGCTCTGCGCCTGTGGAGCCATGCTTCAAAGACACACAAAGCAGGGATTAGCCCCGCCCCACACAGGAAGTGTGGGGCGGGGCTAATCCCTGCTTTGTGTGTCTTTGAAGCATGGCTCCACAGGCGCAGAGCTCGGAAAGCGAGTAGGCACTATGTGCTCCTAAAGCAAGCCGTTGGCTATGGGGACACACGAAGAAGAGGAGGAGCCAATATCACCGGTGGGGCACCCAAGAAGAAGAGGATAGAGACCGCTCAGTGCAATGACCATTGCACAGATCATGTTTGTTATCTTAATTTTTTTTTTTTTTTATGTAACCTTTTGTAACATTTCCCTTGCTCCCTCTCCCAGAGGTGTCTTATTTTCTTCCTCTCAGTGGCAAGCCTACAGCCTTCTGATGTAAACATGTAACAGATGCTGTATAACTGTATTATACTGCATTAGAATCACTGCCTTCACTGCTTTTGATTGAGAGCAGCAGGAACCAATGGCTTCTGCTGCTGTTCAAGTCCCTGTATGAAGAACAAGAGAGGGATGAAGAGATGCAGTCAAGCACAGTGCTGATCTATTCTCCCCTCTCTTCCCCTTCACACAATGAAGGGGAAGGACAGACATATAAAAAAAAATTCCTTAATGCAAGAAATACATCAAGGTAAAAAAAATATTTTTAGCTTTATTGTCAAGCTTATTTACGTCTTGTAACCTTATGAATTATTATTTACTATGCATTAAAAATATGTAAAAACACTCTATGCACTTTTTTAAATGCAATAGATACGGCAATTTTTTTTTTTTAAATACAGAGCACCACAACGCACAACATATGCACTGTGGTGCACTACAGCAGAGGTTAGTTGCCCGTTACTTTAACAGAGTGTTGAGGTGTCTCAAAATGGCACATTTTACTGCTTATTTCCACAACCCAACATGGATGTCTATAGCCTGGCCACAGGTTGTCTTTTACAAAAACACAACTTACACTTCTGGAGGTAATTCTGGGCCACACTGTAAAGTGCTCTACTTCTGTTTAATTGCAAATCATATGACAATATGAAGGATAAAAAACAAGTAAATGACCCAGTAATTTTATCACGTGTATTGCAATGTAGATAGTTAGCAATTTTAATGAGAGTTTAAACTTAATAAAGAGTTTCAGTTGCATTGCACACACGTAATAATATAATTAATGGACACAACCGTTTTTGTATGCAGTGTTTAACAGAGACCAATAAAATCTAAATTTGTTATATAAATTAGTAAAAGTTGCTTTTTTGATTAGCTGATATGAATTAATGCACATTGTTCTTTTACCTTATTAATGTGAATAAGCAGATGGGTGCACAAATGGCCATGAACACTCTTGTGGACAGACATTAGAGGTCAAATATGTAGCACCATCTACTTAGGTAGGTGCTAGGGGTGAGATTAGATTTTTAGTGAGTGCAGGTAAATGTAGACAGGCCTAGCTGGAAGCTAGGCCTGTTTTCTTTGATCTGTGTGGGCTGGGAGTGGTTCAGAGGAGGCTGGTGACTCACAGATAGCATCTCTTCTCGGTTACCTCCCTCTAGCTTCTAGAGCAGGGATATGCAATTAGATGACCTCCAGCTCTTGCAGAACTACAATTCCCATGAGGCATAGCAAGACTCTGAGAGACACAAGCACGACACCCAGAGGCAGAGGCATGATGGGACTTGTAGTTTTGCAACATCTGGAGGTCCACTAATTGCATATCCCTGTTCTAGAGGATGCTAAAAGAGAGGAGGGGAAGAGAGGTGGAGCTGTCTAAGGTGTCCCATGGAGCCCTGACCAATCCCCAACTAGGACTGGCAGGGGGCAGGCCTCCTTGATATACCTAGGGTCAACCCAGCTGGGGAGGAGTTGTCGGGTGTAAGAACTGTGAATGGAGTACTAGGCTGTTGGGGCCTTTGAGGATGCTCCCCATTCTGGGGGGGGGGGTGACCTTGGAGGATCTGAACAGGAGGCACAGAGAGGAGTCAGAGGACAGCAGGAGCTAGTACTACCGGGCAAGTCTTCAGGAGGGAACCACCAGTGTGTGTGCAGCCAGGAGGGCTGGTGAGTGACATGGGCTATAGGAATGACTGGAAAGGCATGCCAGAGATGACTGGGAGGAAACAGTCAGAGCTGGGTGTGGAGCCAGTAAGTATTGCAATGTCAAAGGCAGTGGAGTCAGGCAGCTGCAGCCAGGAGGGCTGGCAGGGCCCGAAGAGGACTTACTTGGAACAGTAGTTCACCATAGGACAGCTAGCACAAAAATACTTCCTATTCCTATTTTTGCTACATTAAAGGGACCCGTGGCCCCTGTCTGCAAATGGCAATTCTAGGTCTTGACTGAGGCAGTGTTGGGCCTAACCATGTACTAACTGTACCTGTTGTGAAGCAGAGAGAGAGTGAGAGAGAGAGAGAGAAACAGTCTGCAAGCAATTTTCGTGCTGGAGGAGACTGGAGCTGTAAATTGTACATGGTGTCTCAATTGATTGAAGATTCAATCAACCAATTGTTCGGTTTACTGGGCATCCCATAAACGCCTATTCTACTCCTTTTACCACTACTATTCCTTTATTTTGACTTACGGAATTTACAAATGAAGCAATTTACAAATTGGATGAAAAGTTTAGCACTGGGAAACACTTTTTGATAGTTAAGTAGTGCATTTTATATACAACTACAGTGGTGTGAAAAAGTGTTTGCCCCCTTCCTCATTTCCTGTTCCTTTGCAAGTTTGTCACACTTAAGTGTTTCGGAACATCAAACCAATTTAAACAATAGTCAAGGACAACGCAAGTAAACACAAAATGCAATTTGTAAATGAAGGTGTTTATTATTAAAGGTGAAAAAAAATCCAAACCATCATGGCCCTGTGTGAAAAAGTGATTGCCCCCTAAACCTAATAACTGGTTAGGCCACCCTTAGCAGCAACAACTGCAACCAAGCGTTTGCGATAACGTGCAATGAGGCTTTTACAGCGTCCTGGAGGAATTTTGGCCCAACTCATCTTTGCAGAATTGTCCTAATTCAGTTACATTAGAGGGTTTTCGAGCATGAACGGCTTTTTAAGGTCATACCACAACATCTCAATAGGATTCAGGTCAGGAATTTGGCTAGGCCACGCCAAAGTCTTCATTTTGTTTTTCTTCAGCCATTCGGTGGTGGACTTGCTGGTGTGTTTAGGATCATTGTCCTGCTGCAGAACCCAAGTTCGTTTCAGCTTGAGTACACGAACAGATGGTCGGACATTCTCCTTCAGGATCTCTTGGTAGACAGCAGAATTCATAGTTCCTTTTATCACGGCAAGTCTTCCAGGTCCTGAAGCAACAAAACAGCCCCAGACCATCACACTACCACCACCATATTTTACTGTTGGTATAATGTTCTTTTTATGAAATGCAGTGTTCCTTCTACGCCAGATATACTTGGACACACACCTTCCAAAGAGTTCCACTTTTGTCTCATCGGTCCACAGAATGTTGTCCCAAAAGTCTTGGGGATCATCAAGATGTGTTGTGGAGAAAATGAGACGAGCTTTGATGTTCTTTTTGCTCAGCAGTGGTTTTCTCCTTGGAACTCTGCCATGCAGGCCATTTTTGCCCAGTCTTTTCCTGATGGTGGAGGCATGAACGCTGACCTTAACTGAGGCAAGTGAGGCCTGCAGTTCCTTGGACGTTGTTGTGGGGTCTTTTGTGACCTCTTGGATGAGTCGTCGCTGCGCTCTTGGGGTAATTTTGGGCGGCCGGCCACTCCTGGGAAGGTTCACCACTGTTCCATGTCTTCGCCATTTGTGGATAATGGCTCTCACTGTGGTTCGCTGGATTCCCAAAGCTTTGGAAATGGCTTTATAACCCTTTCCAGACTGATAGATCTCAATTACTTTCTTTCTCAATTGTTCCAGAATTTCTTTGGGTCTCGGCATGATGTGTAGCTTTTAAGGATCTTCTGGTGGACCTTACTGTGTCAAGCAGCTCCTATTTAAGTGATGCCTTGATTGTGAACAGGTGTGGCAATAATCAGGCCTGGGTGTGGCTAGAGAAATTGAACTCAGGTGTGGACAACCACAGTTATGGTATGTTTTAACAAGGGGGGCAATCACTTTTTCACACAGGGCCATGATGGTTTGGATTTTTTTTCACCTTTAATAATAAACACCTTCATTTACAAATTGCATTTTGTGTTTACTTGCGTTGTCCTTGACTATTGTTTAAATTGGTTTGATGTTCCGAAACACTTAAGTGTGACAAACATGCAAAGGAACAGGAAATGAGGAAGGGGGCAAACACTTTTTCACACCACTGTATATAGATCAGACCAAAATGAAGGACAAATCAGGCAGAAAGAGAGACAGAGGCACTTTGTTCAAAATCAGGGACAGTTGGGAGCTGTGTATTCCATTTTAGTGTGAGTGTGCAATTTTTTTACCAACCAAGATGTTTTTTGCATGAATCTAGCCCCTCAAAAAGATATGGGTATGTACAGTACTATGACTCTTTTAGCATCCAACGTGTAGGCTTTAGAAATAAGAGTGGTCAACGAAAGTTATGGTCAGGCTGTCAAACAAGCCCCTGTCAAAAAAGTCAACAGCCTCACAAATATCTGTGCGAAAATTGGGCTGGTCAATGATTTGCCCCTTGTACACACTGGGATATGACTGCATTAATTTCTTAGTACAGCATGCTGTATTTCAATACAGTAGGCACCGAAAAGGTAAAGTTTTCCAAATGGAACAGCTGTAATGTCCACTTTAGTAGCACCATTCTTAGCAGCAAAGCCACTTCCATTTCAGAAAGGTTCATGTGGCACTTACATAGGTGTGATCTACCTAACTCTAATTTAAGCTCACATTCCACCCTTTGGCACGCTACTAGCTCTTTTACACTGGGGGCGGTCTCTATGGTACCTCTTCTCAGTGGGCAGTGGAGCAGCATCTGCCAGGCATCCAGGGGCTAATACAGCCGCCTTCTAAATGCCTTTCTTTTTTTTTTTCACAGCCAAGCTGGAGTTTTCTATGTAAGTACCATGCTACAACAATTGGAATTTGGTTCATGGTTGCAGTGTAGCCCTATCCACTTGAATGGGCCTTATTTGGCTGCTTTTCGCCTGCTGAATGTGCCATGGGTATAATTTTTGTCCTGGCATGTGTAAGACACTGAGCAGCTGCATGTTATCTTTTAGATAGGTGGTTGGGGCAGTAAAACCACAGCCCAACCACCTGTTTTTACTGCCTCCTGGCCATCTGTGTGAATGAAGCCCATCATACCCATATAGGTGTGATAGCTGTTGCAAATTGAAATGTTTGTCAGGTGTTTAGAAGGAAAAAATGAGGAAGCACTATGTGCATTACACTTTGAGAAAGCTAGTTTGCCCCCCCCCCTTTCTAGAGGCAAGTGCCTTCACTTTCTACCCATTAGTCCACACTTTTTTACCAAAGCTTCTCAAAAGGTCTGTTTACTTACTTGGGTCCCCAAAAACATCCCCAACTCTAATGTCGAGCATGTCTACACTTCACTCTCATGTGTTTTCAGATTTTAATTTCCATAACTGAAGCATATTTTTTTTGTTTTAAAGGTTATAGCTTCTGTTAGATTTGTACTGCTTTTGTGCCCCCTGATAGGGAGATTTACTTCCAATCCTGGTGACCAAAAATGAGTCGATCTTCCCAGGTTGGATACAGAGAGTTATGAAGATATTTTGTTTTCTTTTTGCCTTGAGGATCACACAGGATGTGAGCAAAAATCTCCCCAGTGGCTACAGAAACAGAAGTAAAAGCCTTAAAGAGGATCTACCCCTAAATATATCCAAAATAACAACTAAAAAAACCTTAGGATAAGCTTTAATATCTTCACAAAGTGTCTATTCTGCCTCAAATTTTATATAACCTTGTTTGTGTTTAACTTAAAGCAGACATTACACTAAATATATGTTTAAAATGTACCTATAAGGCCCCGTCCACACCGAGGCGGTTTTCAGGCGCTACAGCACTAAAAATGGCGCCAGTGTAGCACCCCCTTTCACTCTAGTGTGAAAGCCGGAGGTGCGCTGGCAGGACAGTGAAAAAAGTCCTGCTAGCCGCATCTTGGAGCGGTGAAGGAGTGGTGTATTCACCGCTCCTAAACTGCTCCTACCCATTGAAATCAATGGGGTAGCGCGGCTATACCGCCGGCAAAGCGCCGCTTTACGGGCAGTTTTAACCCTTTTTCAGCCGCTAACAGGGGTTAAAACTGCCCTGATAGCGGCCACATACTGCCGCTAAAACGACAGTAAAGCACCGCTAAAAATAGCGGCTCTTTACCGCCGACGCCCGAACTGCCCCAGTGTGAAAGGGGCCTTTAGAAAAAGTTAATTATATACATACCTAACCCTTGTCTTTCACATTGTAGGAAGTGATGTTGCTGTCTTTCCAGCAACATTACTGGGGAGAGAGGAGTACCCCAAATCTCGTTAAAAAAATAAAATAAAATAAAAAGATACCCCAGTCCAGTGTAAAAGCATTCTTTTACAAAACTGGGTTGCTCTGAATTTACTAGACACCACAGGCAACAGCACAGGAAGTTATCAGCTGACAAGATTTCCTGCAAGGTCAGCAGGTATTATTTGCACATTCAACCAGATATAACAAATTACTTTCAAAGATATATTTAACAGACCAACCGAGAACAAATAAGAGATGCTCAATGCTAGGCTTTACATACCATTTAAAACAAAGTTCACATATCCGTTATGTCCTCTGCCCTCAAACTAACCCAGATCCACAGATGCATAATTACCTCTTTTGACTTCTACGGGGCTGTGTCCCAAGGCCAGAGTTGCTTGGAGATGGTCCCAAAGAAGTCTATGGGGCTGTAATGGACAGGCGCGGGCAGGACAGTAAATACTTCCCTGGATATAAACAATGGAACAATGCCCATTGGATCAAGGTGAATATGCATCTGTAGGGGAGGAGATTAGGTTAGGTCATGGGAAGGGGGCAAAAAATAAATAAGTGCAATTATCTTTTGAATTAATGTTTTTGTAAACCGTACATTTTCCATTCATTTTTGTACTATTTAGATAAAATCTTTGCTTTACAAATTATTTAATACAAAATGCTCCATGGCACAGGATTCATAGAACATTATAGCTTTTCTAAAGTGAGCACAGCAGAATATGTTTGCCTTTAGGCTCTCTGTTTCCTACTGAAACTTTTTACATAGCCATCTGTACACAACAGGGTTTTTTTTTAGTTCTGTGTAAATTAGAGCTTGAGCTACTGTATGTTAAAAACAGGTGTCTTTAACCACTTTCAGACCGGACCATTTTGCTGGTCAAAGACCAGACCACTTTTTGCGATTCGGCACTGCGTCGCTTTAACTGACAATTGCACGGTTGTGCGACGTGGCTCCCAAACAAAATTGACGTCCTTTTTTTCCCACAAATAGAGCTTTCTTTTGGTGGTATTTGATCACCCCTGCGGTTTTTATTTTTTGCGCTATAAACAAAAATAGAGCGACAATTTTGAAAAAAACGCATTATTTTTTACTTTTTGTTATAATAAATATCCCCAAAAATATATAAAAAAAACATTTTTTTCCCTCAGTTTAGGCCGATACGTATTCTTCTACATATTTTTGGTAAAAAAAATCGCAATAAGCGATTATTGATTGGTTTGCGCAAAAGTTATAGCGTTTACAAAATAGGGATAGTTTTATAGCATTTTTATTAATAATTTTTTATCATTTTTTTTTTTACTAGTAATGGCGGCGATCAGCGATTTTTATTGTGACTGCGACATTGTAGGGGACCCATGGGACATTTTTGACACATTTTTGGGACCATTGTCATTTATACAGTAATCACTGCTATATAAATGCAGTGATTCCTGTGTAAATGACACTGGCAGTGAAGGGGTTAACCAGTGGGTGGCAGTGTAGGGGTTAAGTGTTCCTAGGGATGTGTTACTAACTGTGGGGGGGGTTGGGCTTTCATTTAGTGAACACTGATCTCTGCTCCAATCACATGGAGCAGAGATCAGCGTCACTAGTTGCTAGGCAGAATGGAGAAATGTTGTTTACAACAGCATTTCTTCATTCGGCCGCTCCTTGAGACGATCGCGGGATGCCCGCGGCGATCGAGTCCACGGGTACCGCGACCGGACACACGGGGGTCCTGACCAGCGCGGGAGCGCGCCGCTGACGGCACGCTCCCGATGGCAGGGCGGCAAATTTAAAGGGACGTACATGTACGCCCATTTGCCTGCCCGTGCCATTCTGTCGATGTACATCGTCGTGTGCTGGTCGGCAAGTGGTTAACCAAGCCAAATAAATGATGAACAGCCCAGATCTCCACCTGCTGGCCGAAAGTTATAAAAAAACTAATATAGTTCAGCGGTTAGCAACCTTGGAGAGGTAGATACAGTGGAGAAAATAATTTTTTGATCCAAAAGCAAAACAGGACTTTATCACTGATTGACCGATTTTAATATATTCTATCTTGCCTCTCAGCTATCTCAATTATATCACATAGACAAAACAGAGTGAGATTCAGTACACTTCTGTGCCCAAAGTGGGCGCAACTGACCTTTAGACCCACTTAGTGCGAACGCGGTCGGCTCTGGAGGAGATGGCTCTGAAAGAGACTGCAGGTCTCACTTATATCGGTATAATATAGGATATTTATAGGATATTACATCAGATAAAATAGGGATTCCCAAACACAATAACTTCATTCCCCTTTGGCACAATAAGTCACTTTCGGAATTTCAGCAGATGTCTAATATGGAGCACAAGAAGCATATACTATTTATGCCACATACTTTCCAATGGTGAACTTAAAACTTTTGATGACCTCCAAAATATATTCATGCTTTTAAATTGTATGTTTTTTTAGAGTCCTACAGGTCTGATACACCGTACACTCTCAGTTCCCTCAATCCCTCCACAGCCCACCCCTAATGCCATTATGGCAATGGCTAAAGGCAAAGACCCACAAAAATTGATCTCCGACATTTATAACATGCTCATTACCCCTTCATCTACTAAATTCAATATGATGTTATTCCTCGCTGGGAAAGGGAGGTGGGAGTACTAGAGGATGAAGAATGGAGTAAAGCACTCGATTGCTGCAAGGCTGTCTCCCCTCAAAACTTTCAGATAGACTATCCCAGAGATATATTCTACACAGAGCAAACCTCACTCCTTTAAGAATTGCTCAATTTTGACAGGGACACCCCACCACATGCTTGGTATCTAACCGAGAGGTGGGCATGTTCTTTCACCTAATATGGGCATGCCCACTACTCCAGGGTTACTGGAAACAGGCACTATGGGCTCCCCCTGACTCTAGATCCCAAACAATGCTTGTTCGGGATAGTCCCTGACTCTGATATGGATACATTCATAAAAATATTCTTGCAGGAAATGCTATTCTCAGCCAGGAAAATTATTGCCAGACAATGGATGAGACCATTACGCCCTAGCTTCAATGACTGGAAGACTGACATAAATAATACACTACCTTACAAAAAATGTATATATCAACAAAGGGTGCCCGGACAAGTACAATAAAATTTAGGACAGATGGCTGCTCACCACCACAGAAACCTGCACTGAATGAGCGTCTTAAAGTTCTTAAATAAATGCAAACTAACGGCCCAACTCAAAGCTGATGCTCATCAATCCATGGAAATTGACGTTTCTTTCCTGTGAGATGATCTTGTTCCTTTTTGTGTTGACGATAAACCAAGAGTTCAATCTGTATTATTATTTTATATTAATATTATACAGGTTTTATATAGCGCCAACAGTTTGCTCAGCGCTATACAACATGAGGGCAATCTGTATCCATAAGATATCCAAATCTCTCCTGTGTAATTGTTGTATTGCCTTATATCATGGAAAATTATGTTCAATATGTACATTGTTTAATAAAAAAAAGTTTGAAACCTAAAAAAATAAAATATTAGAATAAATATTAAAACGTACCTATTTAATTTGAAACTTGTACTTGTTTTTTTCTGCACATATGCTCAATTCTGGGTCCAACTTGATAGCAGCATACAGGGTGGCAGCAGCAGGATAAGGTACAGGGGGAAAGCAGGGCATAGCACATGAGGTAGGAAACATGGTACATGGCAGCAGCGCACATATTTACATGGCATGTGCTCTGTTACATGAGAACAGAGCACATGGTTATCTGAGAGCAGGGCACAGGATTACATGGGAGCAGGGCACATGATTACATGAGAGCAAGGCACATGGGAGCTGTGCACATGATTGCATATGAGCAGGGCACATGATTACATGAGAGCAGGGCACAGGATTACAAGAGAGCAGAGCACAGGATTACAAGAGTAAAGAGCACATGATTACATGAGAGCAGGGCACATGATTACATGAGAGCGGGGCACATGATCACATGAGAACAGGGCACAGGATTACATGATAGCACGGCACCTGGGAGCAGGGCACAGGATTACATGGGAGCAGGGCACATGAGAGCAGGGCACATGATCACATGAGAGCAGGACACAGGATTACATGAGAGCAGGGCACATGATCACATGAGAGCAGGATGTAGGCTTACATGGGATCAGGGCACATGGAAGCAGGGCACAGGATTACATGGGAGCAGGGCACAGGATTACATGGAAGCAGGGCACATGATTACATGAGAGTAGGGCACAGGATTACATGGGAATAGGGCACATGGGATTAGGGTACATGGGAGCAGGACATAGGATTACATGGGAACAGGACACATGGGATCAGGCACAGGGTTACATGGGAGCAGGGCACAGGATTACATGAGATCGCAGAGCATGGAGCAGCGCACAGTATTACATGGTGTTAGGGCACATGGGATCAGGGCACATGGGATCAGGGCACAGGATTACATGGGAGCAGGGCACATGGGGTCAGGGCACATGGGAGCAGGGCACAGGATTAAATGGGAGCGGGGCACATGTGATTGGGCTCATGGGAGCAGGGCACATGGGATCAGGACAAAAAGATTGGGTAGTGGCACAGCTAGATAAGTGTGCAAATAAATACAAGTCCATCAAGGTAGTGTTTTGCAAGCAACTCAGTATAATGGGAGAACAGTCCACTGTTTCAGGGCCAGCCTTGTTGCAAAAGTGGAAGCAAACTCCAAACATGTAGAAAAAGAGAGAAAAAAACAGGTGCCTCTGAGTAAAGACTGTAACATTTACTGGTACATAAGTGTAATATAAACTCACACTGAGGTATGGGGAAACAGGCACATGTTAATCCATTGAGACGCTGGCATCTGTCCCAGCTGTTTCACATTTCCACAGCTCACACAACCTGTCGTGGTGGCTGTCCTGACCCACAGGATGCTTTGCAATCAGGTAGGATCGAGAACAAGGTGTGGAGAGCAGATAGACCTCAATGGATAGGGAACACAACGTTGGGCGCCATGGCATAACCGGCGAGCACGAACAAATTCTTAGCATTTGTTTTATGTGTTTTTTTTTCTAGATTCTTGGTTAATATTCTGTCTCTATCATTTAAAATACACCTATGATAAAAATTATAGGCCCTTCATTTCTTTGTAAGTGGGCAAACTTACAAAATCGGCAGGGGATCAAATAATTATTTTCCCCACTGTATATATCTGGACAACATGGACGAGATCAAAGATCACCAGGGTTCAGTGCTTTTTTTTGTAAGAGATAACCTAGGAAGGCCTCATTAAAAAGTAAGGGTAATTTGAATAAAATTTAGAGGGCTTTCACACCAAGCTGCCCCGGGCGTCGAAGGTAAATCGATGCTATCTTTAGCGCTGCTTTACCGTCGTCTTAGCGAACTATTCGGCCGCTAGTAGGGCAGTTTTAACCCCCCGCTAGTGGCCGAAAAGAGGTTAAATCAACCCGCAAAATGCTTGTGGTATCGCAACGCTTCCCCATCTTGCCAGTGCACCGCTTCAATGGCTTTCACACTGGAGTGAATGGAGCTGCTTTTTTCAGGCGCTATAATGGCGCTATTTTTAGCTCTGTAGTGCTTGAAAAATGCTGGCAGTGTGAAAGGGGTCTTAAAGAAATATAATAATACAAATGTCATTGTAAAACATATAGTGCCTTAAAAAAGTGTTCATACTCATTGAAATTTTCCACATTTTGTCATATTACAACCAAAAACATAAATGTATTTTATTGGGATTTTATGTGATAGACCAACACAAAGTTGTACAAAGTTATGAAGTGGAAATAAATAAATATGTGAAAAGTGTGGTGGTGCATTTGTATTCAGCCCCCCCCGAGTCAATACTTTGTAGAACCACCTTTTGCTGCAATTACAGCTGCAAATCTTTTTGGGGGTGTCTCTACCAGCTTTGCACATCTAGAGAGTGACATTTTTGACCATTCTTCTTTGCAAAATAGCTCAAGCTCTGTCAGATTGGATGGAGAGCGTCTGTGAGCAGCAATTTTCAAGCCTTGCCACAGATTCCCAGGTTTTCTTCTAAGATTGTCCTGTATTTGGCTCCATCCATCTTCTCATCAACTCTGACCATCTTTTGTTTCATGGTGGGGAGGGAATGGTGTATTCAGGGTGATGTGCAGTGTTAGTTTTGTGCCATAGTGTTTTGCATTTAGGCCAAACAGTTCAATTTTGATCTCATCTGACTAGAGCACCTTCTTTCACATGTTTGCTTTGTACCCCACATGGCTTCTCACAAACTGCAAACGGGATTTCTTATGGCTTTCTTCATGCCAATCTTTCCCAAAGGCCAGATTTGTGAAGTGCACGCCTAATAGTTGTCCTGTGGACAGATTCTCCTACCTGAGCTGTGGATCTCTGCAGCTCATCCAGAATTACCATGGGCCTCTTGGCTGCTTCTCTGATGAATTCTCTCCTTGCCTGGCCTGTCAGTTTAGGTGGACAACCATGTCTTGGTAGGTTTGCATTTTCAGATGATTGATTGAACAGTGCTCTTGGAGATGTTCAAAGCTTGGAATATTTTTTTTTATAACCTAACCCTGCTTTAAACTTCTCTACAACTTTATCCTTGACCTGTCTGGTGTGTTCCTTGGCCTTCAAGATGCTGCTTGTTCACGAAGGTTCTCTAACAAACCTCTGAGGGCTTCACTAAACACCTGTATTTATCCTGAGATTAAATTACACACAGGTGCACTCTTTTTACTAATTAGGTGACTTCTGAAGGCAATTGGCTCCACTAGATTTTAGTTAGGGGTAGCAGAGTAAAGGGGGTTGAATACAAATGCGCACCACACTTTTTAGATATTTCTTTGTAAAAAAAAATGAAAACCATTTATCATTTTCCATCCACTTCACAATTATGTGCCACTTTGTGTTGGTCTATCACATAAAATCCCAATAAAATAATGTGGAAAATGTCAAGGGGGTATGAATATCTTTTCAAGGAACTGTGGCTTACTTTATTAGCTTCAGTGAGAAACTTGGCATTCACTTTCATTCACAATTTTGCAGGCTGGTTGCACTGGACTGGCTGACTGGTTGTGTTGAGTTAGCTGGCATAGGTTCTGCTATCGGTAATCCATCAGTAACCTACATAGTTCATATTTACCTTACTAAAAAAGAGAAAATACAATTTTAAACATGTTTAAAATGTTCAATTTTGTTAGACCTGAATAGAATTAATACATAAAAAAGGTAAAAACAAATATTCAAAACTGATATACATTACCTTTAAATCAACTTTACCTCCGTGTTACCGCAACTAAGCATATCTGCACACTAAAAAACAAATCACGCCAACTTAATTTTCAGAGATTAGATTAAATAAATGACCGTTATGGCCCTACCACCCAATTCTCATTTGGTGCACATAATTATTTGCATAGTTCTACACTTTCTATTACACCTTCCAGAAGTGTGGATGTTTTGACCTTTTACAAACAAAAAATATAACTCTTCATTTGTAGATGTAACACACAGGCTTCTAATTAACTGTGGGTTTCATCATATTTTTCCTAATCTGTAACACTGCAACATTATCTTTTGTTCATTTGTTTGCAAACTGTATTCATTACTTAAAGTGTTACTAAAGCCAGCACCCTTCATTCACTATATCTGGTCTCTCACAGTAAACAGAACATGGAAATGCAAATATTTTAGTAAATATAAACTGCTAAATACCTTTTCTCATCAGCGGTTAGAGCAGTCTTGTGACTTCTGTAGCACTGCCCCTAGGGACTGCTTGGAATTACCTGCTCATCTGCACTGCCATGACCTGATGAACATTCCAACCCACCTAGCACTCTGGGTTCAGACATTTTGGTACTGCTGCAATGTAATAAATCAGACAACTCTGTGTATTTAGATTCTGATAGTATTTACTGAAATCAACTGGAAAGAGTGGTACACAACAAGGAGGGAATAAATCTGCTGCGCTTTGGGCTGACAGCTCCAGCTCAGCAAAAGTATTCCTCCAAAAGTCAAAGCAAGGTAATAACAAATATACAGCACATTATAAAAACTTCCTTAAATAGGTAATACTTTTCCCCTATAGATGGCTAACTAAAACAGACTAGACTGACTCACTAAGGCTGGATTCACACCTATGTATTTTTCTGCTTTTCGCATTTTGCAGATTTGCACTACAGTCCATTTATCATGGTTTCCTATGGAACACGTTCTGTAGTGCAAAACTGCAAAATGCAAAAAGCACAAAAAATGCATAGGTGTGAATCCAGCCTAAAGGAGATAACCTGGTGGAGCTACAACGACTCTAGTAATGAAAGTTCAGGTCTAGAGATGAGGGTACAAGGGCCCTTGTATAACTCTAACATTAATGTCCTTGTTACAGATCTGATGTTCTTCACCAGTACGTCTGAGCTCGTTATTTGTAATCCGATTGGGTCTAGTGAGATGTACTAAGTTTCTTGTAGAGAGTAAAGTTAAAGCATGTGTTCAGGGTTCAGCTAAATGTAGGAAAGTGTTCATAGGGTGGATGTGTCTAATGCAAAGTGTCCCAGTGATACCGTGACAAGGGTGCAGATAAAAGATGGGCAATCGGCCCTCTCGCCAACAAGCAGGTAGATGCGATGTCTTCCGAACAGCTTCCAGTGTAGCGATGCTTCTGCAGCGAATCCGCCGGTTTGATCTTCCCTTTTGCAGCTTCACACACCGACTGGCTGGTCACTGTATTGGCGCAGTAAGGATGGCAACCCGTGGAGCTAGGCCCCTTAGCTAGGCATGGGTGGGCAGATGTTAGACCGCGTGGTAGGTCGCGACCTCTCTCTCTCTCCCTGCATGGAGAGGTCCGTCTCGTATCAGGCCTAGGAGGAAGAGGGCAACTGGCAGGTCTCTGTCTTCTTTTATAGCTCCTCCCAGCAGTTCCTCTAATGGTAGAAAAGATCTCTGGGATATGTGGTCCAGATGCATGAACAGGCAGGACAGTTATCAGTCTGATGAACTACCCAACTCATAGTTCCCCTGACTGGACTCACAAATATGATGTAATTTATTATTACTGGCCACTAAAGGACATGCAATGCATAAAGACACCAGAGAATTGCCGCTAGGGATGGGCGAACAGTTTGGTCCGAGCATAAGTTCAGGCCAAACATTGGTTGTTCGGACATTCAGCGAACAGCGAACATTATGCGGCGTTGGTGGCAAATTCGAAAGCCGCAGAAACCCGTTAAAGTCTATTGGACACTAACATGAAAAAACAAAAGTGCTAATTTTAAAGGCTTATATACAAGTTATTGTCATAAAAAGTGTTTGGTGACCCGGATCCTGCCCCAGGGGACATGTATCAATGCAAAAAAAGTTTTAAAAACTGACATTTTTTTCAGGAGCAGTAATTTTAATAATGATTAAAGTGAAACAATAAAAATGAAATATTCATTTAAATATCATGCCTGGGGGGCGTCTATAGTGTGCCTGTAAAGCGGTGCACTTTTCCCATGTTTAGAACAGTACCACAGCAAAATTACATTTCTAATAGAAAAAAAAGTATTTTAAAACTGACCGTGGCTGTAATGAATTGTTGGGTCTCGGCAATATAGATAAAACTCATTGAAAAAAACGGCATGGGTTTCCCCCCAGTCCATTACCAGGTCTTTTGGGTCTAGTATGCACCTTTTGAGACCCAAGCAATCATCCCTCTGGTTTACATTTCTCAGGTTCCTAGTAATTTCAGCCTCCAGGCCATGTTAAGAAACATACTTTTCGGTCTAAACCTATTGTGCAGGAGGTCCTGCCGAACACCCAATCCAAGGCCAATGAGACATGGGACGTCAGGGTTTTCCTGTTTAAATGTGTCTAAGTACAGTACCTGGTCCTCTTCCTAGATGTAAATGGTGCAGGGTCTCCAAATCCAATGATGATGAACAGGTGGTGTTACTCATTAGGGAACAGTGAAGGCATTACACTTTCTAAAACCAAATCTAATTTCACCCAATTATAATTCCACTGAACAGCAAGGCCAAGTTTTGTTCTAAACATTATATGGTCATTTTAACAGTAAGCCTCTGTTTAAGTCCCCTCCTTACACAAATTTTATACCATCATCGCATCAATATAGCTAGGGTCAACTCTAAAATTGGGTATTTTCCATTACTTTCTGTCCTGGTGGTCAAAAGAACAAATAAAGGGCCAAAACTCCCCACTGGGAATAAAAACATAGAAAATAGTCTACCTCTTCGGTGCTTTACCCAGCCCTACAAAAAAAAAATCCTTTACATACACATAGTGGATTAGTAGAGCAGCAAGACAACTATTGTTTGCAGAATGAAGCAATGCCTACCTCCACATTTCTCTAATGACAGGTTTACTTTAAACAAATGTAAAACCTATCAAGATTTATGTTTGTTGCATTCTGCATTTGGGACACTTTAGAAGTGTAGACATCATGGAGCTTCCATGAAAATACTCAAAATATATATTTTCTTTCTTTCTATCTTGTTCTTGCTACCAACACATAAGTATGTGTGCTCTAATTTCCTGTAAACAAGAATCTGCACTGACTCTCTTGATAGAAAATGGCATCCTCATGACATATCGCCTGCGCTGAATCAGTCTCAACCGCTCTACTTACATTCGACCAATAAATCTTTCCCCTGAGATAGAAAGCATTTGTCATTGGACATTAGCTTTGTACATTTACCAGCGCTTACTTCTGATATTCACTGGCTTTGCTGAGATAAAAACCCAAGCCCTGTCTATCAGAGCTTACCTGTAACCAGGCCGAGGAAGCAATGTATTGATTAAAAACTGATCTTTCTGACTTTACAGCAAGAGAGGCAATTTACACTTGCCAGGGCAGAAAATATATAGGTTTTATGCAAAGGGTAAATCTACGGATCAGACACCTGCGGACTCAGTCCTCTTCAAACCTCCAGACTCATTTTCCAGGAGCTTTGGTAGCAGTCACTAAATTACAGATCAGCACTCCAGCTTAATCCTCTCACTTTACACTGCTGGTCTACAGCTCAGACTGTACCTGCAGCCCACTAACTCCATCGCTGCTGGGAAACCATCAGACAGCAGGACCTCTAAGCTGCTTTTGTGTTTCCCATTGATGAAAGCTTTAAACTTGATTCCACTAATGCAAAAACACGTACGACTAATAAGAATATAACAATAAAGCAAGGCACTTATGTCGTGTTATCATAAGACTTAGAGTAGAATTTCTTCATCGTCTTTCTCATGCTGAATGGAAATGAGTTGAGAGCGCCTTTGCAGTTATTGAATTCTAGGTTTCAGAATTTGCATCAATGATATACAGCAGAATGATGGGGGCACAAGCAATGTGTCTGATATGTGTACCCTTCTTAGACAAAGTTCACATGGTTGCCCACTGCTCAATCAAACGGATGGCGTAGAAAAGTTCAGGCGTGTTTGCTGTCCCCACTAAGCCTGCCATAAATAGACATCTGAGAAACATGAGGGAAAAGCACAGCTTGATGTCTGTTTATGGCGGGCTCAGAGGGAACAGATAATACGTTACTGCATAGAGAACAATATTTCGTTATGCTGTTCTGTGCTGCCCTTTGTCTCTCTTCCATTTTTCCTGCATTAAAAAAAAATGGCAAAGAAAGATATTATTGTACATGTCCGTAGGATCACGCTGTAACATCACTATTTTTTATTTTGTACAGACATATGATTTTTAAAGCACAGGTGCAGGCAGCTTGAGCGTATGCTCCCCCAACATTTCACATTTCTGACATAGACACATCTGTTGTACCGTGTATGTGTATCCTGTTCTCTTTATATCGTATATCTTCTTTTGGATTGAAATACCTGGTGATCTTGCAGGTCTCCTGCTTTTCTATTTCAAACTGACCATGCTGACCATGCTAGACATAGAAGCACATCCTTCTCAGCGCGGTCAGTTTTCTGGCTGTGCTGTAAGCACAATCATTTTAAATATATAGAGAAGGCTATAGGCTAATGCAGGGATGCCCGCCCTTTTGAAGAGAAAGGGCCACTTGGTAACTGGTCACGGGCCACAATAAGCAGAGAGGGCAGATAGGTCTGTGTCCATTCTGCTTATGCAGAGCAGATACAGACAAAGCCCATGCTACTCGATGGGCCCTCCGATCTGATCTTCCCTGCGTTACAATCTTCCCAGATGGAAGGGGATGGATCCCCTTCTGTTTTTTTTTTTTTTTTTTTTTTTTTTTTTTTTAGCAAATTGGATTGAAGGTAGGCTGGTATAAACATACACAAGTCTGTTTACATCTGCCACTCCATAGAGGTGAATGGAGGGTCTAATTGGGTTGGACCGATTTTGTGAAAGTGTGCAAGGGGCCTAAGGCTGCTTTCATACTGACGCACTGCGGTTTACCCACACCATAGGTGTAGCGCAGTGCACCTGTGGCTTTCCAGCAAAAGAAAGAAAGCGCAGAAGGCGTACCAAACCTGCAGGTAATAACAGAAGTCTATGGCTCAGTACAGGTAGCCCACAGGAGCATTGCGCTGCACCTGTGGATTCGTTTGAAAACAGTCCAGTAACCACTGCAGAACAGATATGCCCGTACATTCACTGAGATTTTAATAATAAATATACCTTTAATAACAGTCTCCCATTTAGGTATCGCTGGCTGCTGCTGTCCCAGGCAGAGTGCATTCAGTATCACTCCATCTGTAACAGAAGGGGGCGCTATACAGGAAGCATCAGCTTATGTGGCTCTGCACCGCAGCCGCTTGCGTTATCTACTGCTGGCTTTATTCACAAAACTGATGTTCTCGGATAGTGGGTCGGCACCCTATGATCTGGGCTTGTCAACCAGCCATCCCAGAGCAGAAGGCTCTGCGGGCCACTGGTTGGGCACTCCTGGGCTCTGTACAATAATTTTACATTTATAGAGAAAGCACACCATATAGCAAAAATGCTCTAGGTACTGTATATACATACATTTATGCAATAGGTACAAAAATCCAAGTATGTCATATCATATCAAGCATAATACAGCACAGATATTTACTCCACTGTTGAATCCAACCAACAAAAATATGTGTATGTATACAGGTACACTCTATTAAAGTGGTCATTTTTAAAAGTCACTTAAAGTGATGCTCACTGTACCTATATACAGTACATGCATGTATTTTTGTTGGTTGGATTCAAAAGTGGAGTGAATATCTGTGCTAATTATCCTTAATAATTCTACCGATTGTATAATTTTATGTGTATGCCTAATACAACTTTATTGCTAAAACATTTCAGTTATATGGTGTGCTTACTATTTATATTTAAAATTATTGTACTAACAGATTGATACACTGTGGAGGTTTTTTTTTTCCTTAGCTCAGTAAATGTGGTGAAAATTCACTTTGCACACAATACCCAATAACGTGCAATGAAAAAAAAAACAGTATTTTTATTTGCACATGATTGGATGATAGTGGTCAGCAGAGCTTTTCCTCATTCATTAAGTTCTGGGGAAAATGGCCTTACAAAGTGCAAATCCTCTTTCAAAGTAAATAGCCTATTTGTCTTTAGTAATTCAACCCCGCTTACTAGCACTGCAGCAAGGATATTATTGCAATGGAGTGGATTTACTAAAGGCAAATAGGCTGTTCACATTGCAAAGATGGCAGAGCCACACCTAAGCTCTTGGGATGATTCCTGCTCAAAGTGAACAACCTGTTTACCTTTAATAAATCAGCCCCAATATTTTTGGGGTGTACCAAATTGCCCCTTTCACTCTGGGCAGCACAGTGGCTAAGTGGTTAGCACTTCCATCTGACAGCACTAGGGTCATTGGTTCAAATCCCAACCACAGCACCATCTACCTGAAGTTTGCATGTTCTCCCTGTGCCTCTGTGGGTTTCCTCCCACACTTCAAAGACACACTGGTAGGTTAATTGGATCCTGTCTAAATTGGTCCTAGTATATGTATGAATGTAAGTAGGGGCTTTAAATCGTAAGCTCCTTGACTGATGTGAATGTTCAATATATATATATATATATGTAAAGCGCTGCATAATTGACAGTGCTATATAAGTACCTGTAATAAATAAACAGAGATTTTTGATCTGGGAGCAGGCTGAGTCTATTAAAACAAGGACCTTGGTGCTGGCTATATTAGAACATGTTTCAGATGAATCCTTGCTGTCAACCCCACAGACGTTCCCTTACCCCCCAACACCCCCCCCCCCCCTTTTTTTTTTCTTCTCCCCCTGCCGCTTTTTTTTCTCTCTTACGTTTCTTCTTCCCTTTTTGGACACCTAGTGTGTCCACCTTTCTTCTTAAAAAAAAAAAAAACTCCAATAAGTCTCTCAATATGCACTGACTATTTCGTACGCCTTTTTTTTTTTTTTTAGCTGAGCGGGGTGCCCCCTTTTTAAAGAGGGTCATTGCTTGCCTTTACATTACAAATGATGCATGCCTGTAGGTGATGTGATGCTCCTAATATGTACATGCGAGCCATGTTACTATAAGTATTTTTCTACATATGGTTACCATATTTATCGGCGTATATCACGCACTTTTCCCCCCTGAAAATAGGCGGGCAAATCATGGGTGTGTGTTTATACGCCAATACCTGGCTGCCTCAGAGGGGAAGGAGGGGGCGAGCGCTGCCGGATCACACAGAGCTGGGATCTCCTGTGTACTTGGTGCTTGCAGTCACACACAGTCCCGCCACCTAGCATTGAGGTCACACATCCCGGCATCGGACTGGTGTAAAGTCTATCATAGGAGCAGTACCAGGAGGCGGGATTGTGAGTGACTCTGAGCCGAGTACACAGGAGAGTCCGGGCTCTGGTAATCCAACAGTGGTGAGGCTGCATTGATAGGTAAAGATGAGGCTGCAGGTGGGCATTGATCAAGCTGCATTAACGGGCAATGGTGAGACTGCAGATGGGCACTGAACAGGCTGCAATGATGGGCAATGGTGAGGCTGCATTGATGGGCAATGGCAAGGCAGTAGATGGGCTCTGAGCAGGCTGCATTAATGGGCAATGGTAAGGCTGCAGATGAGCACTGAGCAGGCTGCAATGATGGGCAATGGCAATGCTGCAGATGGGCACTGATCAGTCTGCAATGGTGAGGCTGCAGATGGGCACTGATCAGTCTGCAGTGGTGAGGCTTTAGATGGGCATTTGTGAGGCTGCATTGATGGGCACTGCTGACTCTTATTTTGCTTCAAAGTTCTTTATTAAAATATAATTTATTTCCCTGAAACCTCCCTCTTAAAATTAAGTTGTGTGTTATATGCCTGTGTGTGTTGTACATCGATAGATACAGTATGTCTTTATTTTTTTTCCCTAAAATTGAATATGACTCTGACTTGTTAGACACGATTTATCACCAAACTGACACAGGGTATATAGTTTGAATAGTGCCAATTAACCTATGTTATTTTAATTTCCACTTTGTCACCGCTGATAATCTTTGTAAGGAACGTGCTGGCATGTCATATTAGTATGTTATGTTGCATGCCCTTAAATAAAAAAAAAAAAAAAAGGACCTCAAATAAACTCCATTTCTCATTAAGATCCTCTATATCAGGGATATGCAATTAGCGGACCTCCAGCTGTTGCAGAACTACAAGTCCCATGAGGCATAGCAAGACTGATGGGACTTGTAGTTTTGCAGCAGCTGGAGGTCGGCTAATTGCATAGTCCTGGTCTATATGCTCAAAGAAACAAATTATAAATTGTTATCCAGATAGCATAGAACCCTATTGTTCCTATATACCTTTAATCCCAATATTCCCAACATTTTTTGGTACTGTACCTCCTCCACATATTCTGCCTGCCAGATGATCCAGCCTTGTTTTCATTGCATCCTACCTCAATCCCTACCAAACTTTACTCAAAATCTATCCTGTGCCGCCTAAAAAATCCCCTTTAGTTGTGTAAGGTTGACAAAACTTGTTGCATGGAAGACTTTATCCTCCCAAAATAAACAGAAGACATTCAAAAAGACATGGCTTTTATGGTTAGACTTTACACTTTTGGCAGAGGGAAAGGCCTTAATGTTAGAGGTCACTTAACCACTTGCTGACTGCCCCATAGCAGAGTTACTGCTACAGGGCGGTTGTGCTGAGCAGGATCATGTATATATATACGTTACCCTGCACTTCCAGGTATCAGGTGAGAGAACGTGCCACTGGTGGCTCACTCCTGAAGCGGAAGTGGAAGCTGATCAGAGGGTCTTGAGAACCCAATGTAGACCAGCACCTGCTAATCATTCGGTACACTGACAGAATGGCAGTCTGCCTATGTAAACAAGGCAGATTGCCGTTCTGTCAGCACAGAAGGCATGGATCCTGTGTTTCTGTATAGCAGAAGCACCGATCCATGCCTTCCATTATATTTTTAGCACTGATCACTATAATAATGTGTCAAAAAAGTGTCAAAAGTGTCCAATTTGTCCACCACAATATCGCAGTCCCGCTATAAGTCGCTGATTGCCGCCATTACAAGTAAAATAAATAAATAAAAATATCCCATAGTTTGTAAGCACCATAACATTTGTGCAAACCAATCAATATACGCTTATGGGCTTATTGGGATTTTTTTATCAAAAGTATGTAGCAGAGTTAGAGAGCTGCATTTCTGGCTAAATGAGAATCACAATTTTTTTTGCTTAGAATAAAGATCCCAACTCTATCACGATTCTCGCGGCGTAGCATCCATCTTTCACATTATACAAGAAAATTGGGTTAACTTTCCTGTTTATTTTTTTTTTTTTAATTAATTGAATTGTATTTTTTCCCCAAAAATTGTGTTTGAAAGACCACGGCGCAAATACAGTGGGACATAAAATATTGCAGCAATCGCCATTTTATTCCCTAGGGTCTCTGCTAAAAAAATATATAATGTTTGCGGTTTCTAAGTAATTTTCTAGCAACAAATACTGATGTTAACTTTGTAAGAAACAAGCGTCAGAAAAAGGTTTAGACTTTAAGCGGTTAACTTCCTTAATTTACACGCAAGTTCATCCCTTCGATTTAAGAAGAAATAGTTATAATGATTCTAGTGCTCTACTTCATGTTGTGAAAAACTTGGCAGACTGCCCCTGTTTTTTCTTTTGACAGCTGAGTAAGCAGAGAACTCTCTACACTTACATGAATGAATCTGGAAATTCTGCATAGAGATCGTGAAAGAGGGTTGAATCGAGATTGCAATTTTTTAACAATTAATCATGCAGCCTCTAAGCAAAATACATATTGGCCTAAATTAATGAAGAAATATGATTTTTTTTTTACTTTTTTTTTTTTAAATTGGATGTGTTTTAGAGCAGAAAGGTTAAAAATATATATATATATTTTTTTTACAAACTTGTCGGTTGTTCTTTGTTTATGGGTCAAAAACAAAACAAAACGCAGAGGTGATTAAATACCAACAGAAGAAAGATCTATTTGTAGGAAAAAAGGACATTTTATTTGGGTACAGCATTGCACGACCCCATAATTGTGAGTTAAAGAAACGCAGTGCCGTATTGCAAAAAATGGCCTGGTCAGGAAGGGAGGTAAATCTTCCGGAGGTCAAATGGGTAACCCCGCTGCACCATCTTGCTTCTTGCCTGCAAGACCCCATTCCCTTTCTTTTTCGTTTCTTTTCTCCTTTACCCTTTCTACGATACCTCCTATACTTTTTCCCTTTTCTTATAGATAGCTTCCTCCCTCACCCTGTCTCCATCTTCAATATCCACCTCTTTATTGACCACCCCTGCCAGTGCCTCCTCTTATCAGATATCTGCTTGTCATATTGGATGTGGTATGACATGGTTTTATATGGTTGCAAACACCCTTTACTAGTTTACTTACTGATTGTACAATGTTCATGTATGACAAACTGCACTACAGCCTGTTCTCTGTAACCCTGCTTTTATTGAAAAAACAAAAAACACAATGTCTAAACATATTTAAACGCAATGGATGTAAGCAAGTCTAAACGCATCAAAACAAGTAAATGGATTCTTTTTTCGGTCAGCAGGAACCTGCGTGCAGGACTAATGCCCTTGTGAATGAAGTCTTTTTCAGATGAAGCGCACCACAATGCATATGCCATTGGGGTTGATTTACTAAAACTGGAGAGTGCAAAACCTGGTGCAGCTGTGCATAGAAAACAATCAGTTTTCAGTTTTTTTTGTCAAAGGTTAATTGAACAAACTGAAGCTAGAAGCTGATTGGCTACTGTGCTCAGCTGCACCAGATTTTGCACTCTCCAGTAGGAATGAGCCAAACAACCCCAGTTCGGTTCGCACCAGAACCTGCGAACTAGGGCTGCAACTAATGATTATTTTCATAATTGATTAGTTGGCGGATTGTTGTTTCGATTAATCGGTTGATAACCTTAAAAAAAAAAAGTGGTGTATAATTTAGTTAATATGTAAAGTTTAAAAAAAGCAATTCATTCCTAAATATCTCTATACGCAGGGGTAAATATAAATAACCAACTATATGGTTAGGGAGTAAAATCTTTAATCCACTCTGAGAATAACAGACAGAGGAGATATAATTTATATACTATTAGAGGCTGAATCTGGTAAATATAATCAGACTCCGATCAAATTTTTTTTAATTTAAAAGAAAAGTTAAAAATTGTTTTGCAGATTTTCAAACAGAACTGTAATATTATATGCTGGCTATACAAAAACAATGTCTTCCTTGAAAATAAAAAAAGTAATTTTAAGTAATTTTCTAATCGTTAGTGGGGTCAAATCAATTTTTATATTCCACCACAGTGACGGGAAAATTTAGAAATAGAAAACTTCTTGGTCAAAGAAATTTTCAGACAGTGTATGTGGTTTTCGTTCAGAAATTACATTAGTTTTAAAACAGAATGTTAAAAGCAAGTGAAAATTTCAAACATTCTTTCAGCGAATGTACAAAGATTTTTTGCATGAATATTCTCGTCTGAAAATTGATCCGTGTGGCCAGCATAAGGCTCGGTACACACCTATGCAGTTTGATTTTGAGCTGTTTATACAGTGCATGTTGATTTTTGCGCACATGATTTTGCTGTGATTTGCGTTTTTGCTTTTTTTTTTTTGCCAATTTGTCGGGCAGATTAAAAAACACAAATTGCAGCAAAAATGCACTACATGCTTTTCTGCAGCTTCTCCATTGAAGTATATTGAACTAAAAAAGCACTGTTTTGCATTGAAAAAGGTCCTTGACCCTTTCCAAATACGCAGCAGCTGAAAAAAAGCATAGATGTGAACGTTAAATTAACTGTAGTGCGTTTCTGCAAAAAGCACCAAAAAACACACATGGGTGGGAACCAGTCCTAAAACATTTAGTAACATAATGGAGTAAAAAAAAAAAAAAAAAAAAAAAAGCCCTTCATAGTACAAAAAGAGCACATAATCGCTACTGTAAGGGGTTTGTTTTTTTACTGTGCAATAGTGAAAGTAATATTTACAGTAGCAATTTGCTCTTTTTGTACTATAAAGGGCTAACTTTCGTTTTTTTAATCCCATTATGTTACTGACCGATTAATCGATTATGAAAATAGTAATAGATTAATTTCATAATCGATTCGTTGTTGATTAATCGATTTCGGCCCTACTGCGAACAGACCTAAAATTTGTATGAACTTTAGTTTAAAATCAAAAGTGCTCATTTTAAAAGGCTAATATGCAAGTTTTTTGTCCTAAAAAGTGTTTGGGGACCTGGGTCCTGCCTCAGGTGACATGTATCAATGCAAAAAAACTTTTAAAAGCGGCCGTTTTTTCAGGAGCAGTGATTTTAATAATGCTTAAAGTGAAACAATAAAAGTGTAATATTCCTTTACATTTCATACCTGGGGGGTGTGTATAGCATGCCTGTAAAGGGGCGCATGTTTCCCGTGCTTTGAACTGTCCCTGCACAAAGTGTCATTTCTGCAGGAAAAAAAAGTAATTTAAAAGCCCTCGGGGCTATAATGAATTGTCGGCTCCCCGTAATACAGAGAACAGTCATTGAAAGTCATTGATAATTTTTTTTTTTAAAAATGCGTCCCCCCAAATTCAATTACCAGGCCCTTCAGGTCTGGTATGGATATTAAGGGGAACCCTGCGTCAAATTAAAAAAAAATGACGTGGGCTTCCCCCCAAATATCCATACCCAACCATTCAGGTCTGGTATGAATTTTAAGGGGAACCCCACACCAAATTTAAAAAAAATGGCGTGGAGTTCCCCCCAAAAATCCATACCAGACCCTTTATCCGAGCGTGCAACCTGGCAGGCCACAGGAAACGAGGGGGGGATGAGAGAGCGCCCCCCTCCTGAACCATACCAGGCCACATGCCCTCAACATTGGGAGGATGCTTTGGGGGTCTGTGACCCCTCAAAGCACCATGTCCCTATGTTGATGGGGACAAGGGCCTCATCCCCACAACCCTGGCCGGTGGTTGTGGGGGTCTACGGGGGGCTTATCAGAATCTGGAAGCCCCCTTTAACAAGGGAACCCCCAGATCCCAGCCCCCCCGTTTGAAATGGTAACAGGTACATTGTACCCCTACCATTTCACAAAGAAAGTGTAAAAAATTGTTAAAAAACACACAGACACCATTGGGATAAGTCCTTTATTAAAAATATATATATTTTTTTAAAGATTCCAGCGGTGGTAATCCACTCTTGGTATCCTGCGATGGCTGATCTTTTCTCCGTGGTCCAGTGATGGGTGATCTCTCCTGATGATGTCCAGCACACGCATCCTGTCTCCACCGGAGACACTGCGGGAATCCCGGGAGCCTGACAGGTCTTAGCTGGGGAGGACGGGGCCACCTGTCACCTGACCCCACCCCTTTCTGACGCAAGGGGAAACCCAGGCTTCCCCAGTGATGTACAGGTGACCCCACCCCCCTCTGCTGTAACGCAGGTTTCCATTACATTAGAGGGGGCGGGGTCACCCGCATGTCACTGGGGAAGCCCAGGTTTCCCCTTGCGTCAAAGGGGGTGGGGTCAGATGACGGGTGGCCCCGTCCTCCTCAGCTAAGACCTGTTAGGCTGCCGGGATTCCTGCGGTGTCTCCGGTGGAGACAGGATGCACTGCGCTGGACGTCATTGGGAGAGATCACCCATCGCTGGACCCCGGAGAAGAGATCACCCATCGCTGGATACCAAGAATGGATTACCACCGCTGGAATCTTTTTAAAAAATTTTTTTAATTTTTAATAAAGGACTTATCCCAACGGTGTCTGTGTGTTTTTTAACAATTTTTTTACCCTTTCTTTGTGAAATGGTAGGGGTACAATGTACCCGTTACCATTTCAAATGGGGGGACTGGGATATGGGGGTCCCCTTGTTAAAGGGGGCTTCCAGATTCTGATAAGCCCCCCGCCCGCAGACCCCCACAACCACCGACCAGGGTTGTGGGGATGAGACCCTTGTCCTCATCAACATGGAGACATGGTGCTTTGAGGGGTCACAGACCCCCAAAGCATCCTCCCAATGTTGAAAGCATGTGGCCTGTTATGGTTCAGGAGGGGGGCGCTCTCTCATCCCCCCCCTCGTTTCCTGTGGCCTGCCAGGTTGCACGCTCGGATAAAGGGTCTGGTATGGATTTTTGGGGGGAACTCCACGCCATTTTTTTTTTATTTGGTGTGGAGTTCCCCTTAAAATCCATACCAGACCTGAAGGTTTTTTTTTTGATGCGGCGTTCCCCTTAATATGCAAACCAGACCTGAAGGGCCTGGTAATTGAATTTGGGGGGAACCCCACGCTTTTTTTTTTATCAAAGACTTTCAATGACTGTTCTCTGTATTATGGAGAGCCGACAATTCATTATAGCCGCGAGTGCTTTTAAGTGACTTTTTTTCCTGCAGAAATTACACTTTGTGCAGGGATAGTTCTAAGCACGGGAAACATGCGCCCCTTTACAGGCATACTATAGACACCCCCAGGTATGAAATTTAAGGGAATATTACACTTTTATTGTTTCACTTTAAGCATTATTAAAATCATTGCTCCCAACGGCTGTTTTTAAATGTTTTTTTGCATTGATACATGTCCACTTGGGTTATTTCTCCCATAGACTTTTACAGGGTGTTCCGCGGCTTTTCGAATTTGCAGCGAACACCTCAAATTGTTTGCTGTTCGGCTAACGGGTGAACAGGCAATGTTCGACTCGAACTCAAAGCTCCTCCCTACTCTCCAGTAGGGATTGGGCGAACACCCCTCGGTTTGGTTCGCACCAGAACATGCGAATAGGCAAAAAGTTCTAGTAAACATGCGAACCCCATTAGAACATGAAAAATCAAAAGTGCTCATTTTAAAGGCTTATATGCAAGTTATTACCATAAAAAGTGTAAGGGGACCCGGGTACTGCCCTAGTGAACATATATCAATGCAAAAAGTTTTCAGTGTCCAGAATAAATTACTCTTCTGGCCAATGAAATGAACAAATGCCCAAACGCTTGATGCGCCTGAATGCGTCTAAATGCGCCTAAACATGTTTGAAAAATGCAGCTTTGGTTGCGTTTTTAACACTGCTTTTCTCCTGTCAGAAGAAAAGCGTTCAGAAGAGCATAAGGCCCAAAATATAAACCTTCCTTACTCTGATACAAAAGTATGTCAATGAATATAGACCTGTTTAAATGTTGTATAGTTTTACATGGCATTTCTCTCTCTCAAAAAAAAAGCCGTTCCTGAGTAAATATCTATGGTTCTGCGGTGCCCTACAAATATCTATCACATATGGGGCGATGTTATCTTTTCCTCCTTTTGTTTCCTAGTAGGTATCTATGATTTTGTCTTGTTACTATGTTTAATATGTTCTTTATCTTTGCTATCATCAGCCCACTATGACTCCAACCACGTAAGCCACGTAAATGGCACTTCAACCACCAATGACATGTCAGTGTACTCATGTAGTATCAAGATTTTTTTGTTTGTTTGTTTGTTTGTTTACATTCTGGTATAACTGCCCATGCTGTTTTGGGTGTAGTAACTTTGAATACTCAATGCAAATATCTGTGGTTGTGATTCGTGTGTGCACAGACTTCTCTGCATGTATACTGTATCTATGACAATACTATACTTCGTGCTCATCAGAAACACAGGAAAATGGTACAAGGCTTTGTACATGGTGACACCACATTGCTATAATAATTTTACTTCTTGATAATTCTACATTGTAGTCAACCCCCGATCATATTGTGAGAGCTGGAGGGAAGAAAAGTGGTTGTGTTGTACATGATCCCTAAGCTTCAATGCAAAGCATCTGATTGGTTTATGTAGCATGGAAACCTTACTGTGCCTCCACTTTTATAAAAATCCCATAAGTCTCTGGCCAGATGTCTAACTTGTCTAATTGGCTCTCTTCCCCTTTTGATTTTACTGCCAAAGTCTATGCAGGTTTTCATCAAAAGTGCCATTAGAAATATATCAAAAATGTAAACAGCAAAACTCCCCGTATTGAAAAATCCCGAAGCCGCTGACTTCACAGTACAGTTTAGTCGCTGGTAACTTGGGACAGTAAAATTGATTCGCTTTGTAGTTACAAATATGGACTTGTACTTTGGGGGGTTATTTAGAAAAGGCAAATACACTTTGCACTACAAGTGCAAACTACAAGTGCAAAGTTCACTTGAAATTGCACTGAAAGTGCACTTGGAAGTGCAGTCGCTGTAGATTCGAGGGGTAGATCTGAAATGAGTGGAAGCTCTGATAATTTTATCATCCAATCATGTGCAAGCGAAAATGCTGTTTTTTATTTTCCTTGCTTGTCCCCCTCAGATCTACAGCGACTTTAATTCCAAGTGCACTTGTAGTGCAAAGTGGATTTGCCTTTCATAAATAACCCCCTATTATGACTTTTTTGAGGAGAGGGTCTTATGGCACATTGCAAACGTTTCTGAACAATCCCAGTGTCTCTGCCCCCATGGAGACTTGGGACAAACTGAGCAAGCTCTCATTAACATACAAGAAAGAAGCCCAGCTTCTAATCTTTTACCCAAATCTAGTTTACAACTGATATGGAGATCTGCCAGCACAGTACAGACAGGATCAGTTATGGTACACATTGGTGGTTGATTTACTAAAGGCAAATACTGTAGACTGTGCAATTTGCAGATCAATTGAAGTCCAGAGCTTAGTGAATGCTGGTGGAGAAGCTTCCCTTTGTAACGAACACCCAATCAGGTGCAAGGAAGATTTTTTTTAACCACTAGCTGACCGGTGCATGAAGATTTACATCAGCACAATGGCACGGCTGGGCAAATGGGCATACAAGTACGTCCCCTTTAAAACGCAGCATTTTGGGCGTGCACACTGCATGCTGCGTGACTGTGCCCGTGGGTCCTGAGGACTCGATGTCCGCCGGGGGACCATGATCGTGTGAGAGAGCGTAAGAACGGGGAGATGCCGATGTAAAGAAGGCATTTCCCCATTCTGCCTAGTGACATGACAGTGATCTAATGCTCCCTGTGATTGGAAGCAGTGATCGCTGTCATGTCAGTGGAAGCCCACCCCCCCCCCCACACAGTTAGAATCACACCATAGGACACACTTAACCCCTTGATCGCCCCCTAGTGTTTAACTCTTTCCCTGCCAGTGTCATTTACACACTAATCAGTGCATTTTTTATAGCACAGATTGCTGTATAAGTGGCAATGGTCCCAAAATGGTGTCAAAAGTGTCCGATGTGCCGCCTTAATATCGCAGTCACAATAAAAAAAATCACAGATCGCCGCTATTACTAATTAAAAAATAATAATAATAAAAAATGCCATAAATCTATCCCCTATTTTGTAGACGCTATATTTACCAAAAATATGTAGAAGAATACATATCGGTCTAAACTGTGGAAGAATTTTGTTTTTTTATACATTTTTGGGGATATTTAATATAGCAAAAAGTAAAAAAAAAATGTTTTATCCAAAATTGTCGCTCTTTTTTTGTTTATAGCGCAAAAAATAAAAACCACAGAGGTGGTTAAAGTGCCACCAAAAGAAAGCTCTATTTGTGTGGGAAAAAAAGGTTTGGGTGCAATGTTGCACGACCGCGCAATTGTCAGTTAAAGCGACGCAGTGCCGTATCTCAAAAAGTGCTCTGGTCAGGAAGGGGGTAAATCCTTCCGGGGCTGAGGTGGTTAAAAACTGCAGGTTTTCTTGCATATGATTGGATGATGGAAATTGGCAGAGCTCTGGGTAAAATGAGTGCAATTGCCTGTCTATTTGCCTTTAGTAAATCAACACCATTAACTGCCCAACCTCCTTGCAGTGCACAGGAAAATTCTTTTTAAAGTGGTAGTATGGTCAATTTTTTAACTTTTACCTACAGGAAAGCCTATAATAAGGCTTACCTGTAGGTAAAAAAAATATCTCCTAAACCTGTACGGTTTAGGAGATATTCCCCTCGGTATGCGCCGCTGACTGCAGCGGCGCATGCGCACAAGGGGGTTCTCTCCGTGAAAATCCGGCAGCGCTCGTGCGGCCGGACTGAAATCTCCCGTGACGATATCGCGGCTCCGGCCACTCACAGCGCCGGAGCCGCGATACCCGGAAGAGACGCCGAGGGAGCATGTCGGCTCCCTCGGCGTGGATCGGGCCAGATGTTGGGGCCTCGTTCTAAGGTAAGTATTTCATAATGAGCTAGTATGCGGTGCATACTAGCTCATTATGCCTTTTGCTTTGCAGGTTTAAAAAAAAAAAAAAAAAATTGCGGGTTTACTACCGCTTTAAGAGTAACATGAAAGAGCAAGTAAAAAGTAAGCAGCTATTCCAAGTCTTAGATGTCTTTTCTGATATAAACAATCCATATTAGAGATCCATTTGATTTCTTTCAAGTAACCGGAGAGGAAGAGATTTTGCCAAGAAAGAAACCAAATGGATCTTGGATTGTTTGTATCCGAAAGGACTTAACCGCTTTCCGACCCCCTTGCCGCCTCCCTGCACTGGATCACGCACCTAGAACGCGATCTGCGTATGTGTCTGCTGACACCCGCTGATCGGCTCAGTGATTCACGGAACACAGCTCTTTGATTATAGACAATACACAGCTCTGTTCACTGACAGGGGATATTGCTGATTTTTTTTACCTCTGTTAAGCACGGGAAAAAAACAAGATCATTAGTAACAGCAGCACATATCACACACATTACACATTATATATTACACACATAGTAGGGAACATATTTAACCATTTGATCACCCTAGCTGTTAACCCCTTCCTACTCAGTGTCATTAGTACAGTGACAGCAGATAGAATTAGCACTGATCACTGTATTAATGTCACTGAAGATGTCACATTATCCCAGTCCCGTTATAAGTTGCTGATCACCACCATTAGTAGTATAAAAATAAATAAATAAGTAAAAATTCCAGTATATATCCCATAGTTTGTAGACACTATAAGTGTCAGACAAACCAATCAATAATTGGGATTTTTTTTTTTTTTACCAAAAGGCATGTTAGCAGAACATATTTTGACCAAAATTTATGGTAAAGTTATACAGATTTTTTTGGGGGGTTTATGCTAATGTTTATATATATGTATATATATATATATATATATATATATATGTATATATATATGTATATATATATATATATATATATATATATATATATATATATATATATATATATATATGCTGTATGCATATATACACTACTGTATATTACCAAGTATTGGGGCGCCTGCCTTTACTAGCTCATGAACTTTAATGGCATCCCAGTCTTAGTCCGTAGGGTTGAATATTGAGTTGGCCCACCCTTTGCAGCTATAACAGCTTCAACTCTTCTGTGAAGGTTGTCCACAAGGTTTAGGAGTGTGTCTATGGGAATGTTTCACCATTCTTCCAGAAGCACATTTGTGAGGTCCGGCACTTATGTTGGACATGAAGGCCTGGCTCGGAATCTCCGTTCTGTTTCATCCCAAAGGTGTTCGGGTGGGGATCAGGACTCTGTGCAGGCCAGTCAAGTTCCTCCACCCCAAATTCACTCATCCATGTCTTTAGGGACATTGCTTTGTGTACTGGTGCGCAGTCATGTTGGAACAGGAAGGGGCCATCCCCAAATTGTTCCCACAAAGTTGGGAGCATGAAATTGTACAAAATGTCTTGGTATGCTGACGCCTTAAGAGTTCCCTTCACTGAAACTAAGGGGCCAAGCCCAACCCCTGAAAAACAAACCCACACCATAATCATGTTGATGAGGACAAGGGCCTCTTCCCGACAACCCTGGCCGTTGGTTGTCGGGGTCTGCGGGCGGGGGATTATCGGAATCCGGGAGTCCCCTTTAATAAGGGAACCCTCCACCCTATGGGAATGAGTATTGGGGTACCATGTACCCCTAATCAATCAACAGGTGAAAAAAAGTGTAAAGAAAAAAACATAACACATGTTTTTAAAATAATTTATTGCACAGCTCCAGTGATCTTCCGTCATGGGGGTCTTCTCGCCGGAACTCCTCCGCTATCTTCTGCTAGCTCTTTTACTAGCAGAGAAGCCCGGCTTTCTTCTTCATCGCCGCCACCGTCCGGGGGTCTTCTTCCGACTTTGGGGGTCTTGTCCTCCAGGACTGTGACATCATAAGGGGGCAGGGACACCATGTGACATCACAAGGTGACCCCGCCCCCTGTCCCTATATAAGTCGCCGCACAACGCATCCCTGTCATTGCGGCCAGAGAGAGCGTTGAGTCAGCATCTCAAGGAAGAAGAAGAGAAGGCGTCGACAGAAGACCGGGCCACCCCTAGTAAAAGAGCTGGAAGAAGAAAGCGGAGGCCTGGCAAGAAGAAACGAAGAGGGGGACAAGACCACCGAAGTCAGAAGAAGAAGCGACGGTGACAGAAGACCGGGCCACCGCTAGTAAAAGAGCTATAAGAAGATATCGGTGGCCCGGCAAGAAGAACCAAAGAGGGGGACAAGACCACTGAAGTCGAAGGAGACCCCCGGACGGTGGCGGCGACGAAAAAAGAACGCCGGGCTCCTCCGCTAGTAAAAGAGCTAGCAGAAGATAGCGGAGGAGTCCGGCGAGAAGACCCCCCAAGACGGAAGACCACCAGAGCTGTGCAATAAATTATTTTAAAAACTTGTTTTTTTTCTTTACACTTTTTTTCACCAGGTGAATGGGTAGGGGTACATGGTACTCCAATTCTCATTCACATAGGGTGGGGGGCTGGTATCTGGGGGCCCCCTTATTAAAGGGGACTCCCGGATTCCGATAAGCCCCCCGCCCGTAGCCTCTTGGTTGTCGGCCATTGGTTGTTGGGAAGAGGCCCTTGTCCTCATCAACATGGGGACAATGTGGTTTGGGGTGGGGGGTGGCAGGGCCCCCCTTCCCCAAAGCACCCCCCATGTTGAGGGCACGTGGCCTGGTATGGCTTAGGAGGGGGGGCGCTCACTCGTCCCCACCCCCTTTCCTGACCAGCCGGGCTGCGTGCTCATATAAGGGTCCGATATGGACTGAGGGGGACCGCAACGCCGTTTTTTCGGCATAGGGCTTCCCCTTTAAGTCCATACCAGGTGACGGGGCCAGCGAGGTGTCAATCTCACCACCGAAATTGACTTCCTTCACTAGTGCCGTCTACCTGGAGCCGCGTTCAAAATGAACGGACTTTCCTCCATGTGTGGGCAAGTCCCTTCATTTCAAAAGTCTGGCGGACTAGCACACAGACGGCCAGATTGTCAGTCCGGCGGACAATTTTGAGTCAAAACTTCTTTCTAAGTCTGCGGAGCCCACACACGGGCGGATTGTCCGGCGGACTCTGGTCCGCCGGATAGTCTGATTGTGTGTACGCGGCATAAGTGGTCTGCTTTCCAGCTCTCCGTGACCACTAGAATAATGGGCTCACCAAGCACAGGGAAATAGGTCTCCCCAGGAACCTTAATGACTGGAAACTTCACTTTACTGGTAAAACTTGAAAATATAAAAAAGAAATGCTCTCATAGTGCACTACTTTAAAGTATCCAACTTTAATAAAATAAGTAGATTGCACTTAAAAGATAAAAGCAGAATATAGGCATCAAAGGTGGCATGTCATGTAGTAAGAACCGCAGCGTCTCCACAAGCTTCACTTCACTTCCTGGTTTGCTTGTCTCTCAACCTCCTGAGAGGAGCAGGGTAATGACGTCACTGTCATAGGCCTACCCTACGTGTTTCGTCACAAAAGAACGTTGCCTGGGGATTGGCCAGGTCAGTCAGCTGCAGTGCTGATCAGTGTACAGTGCATGGGGGAAATCCCACTGTCAGAATACAATGACACACCAGAGAGGATTCCTGCATCCACATTAAATGTGTGAAAGGGGCAATCGGTTCAGTTTTTTTGTTCAGCCCATAAATAGCAGAGTTAAGAAAGAGGAGGCAGAAATCACATTCACTTTAAAATGAGGCTAGTACACTGTAGAGGGATTTGTTAATTTCTAATTTATTAATATAGCGGTGTATGTACTTTAGGGTGGGGTTTTGTATGTGCCGAATTATCTTACCTTGTTATTAGCATGGAATAGGGATTTGTAGTTACTTCTACTACTGTAAAAATATTTTTAATGCGTGTGCTTTAGAAGTTGTAAAAGTAAGCAGAGTACACAGGACCAGGTGTGGAAATGGCTATCTTGGTGATAGTAAAACCCTGTGGTTGAGCAATGTTTTTACCACCCCCAACTGCTACCCCTTTGGCTGCGGTGTACATCTGCAATGGCCACAATTCTTTGCCTTACAAGCATGGTAGAAATAATATCCTCTGTTGCTTTGCAAGCACCTCACAACTATGGTGATCAAGGAGTTAAAGCAGGTAGTAGGGAGGTGTTAACAAGCGCTTAAGGTGGCCATAGACAGTTCTTTTTTTTTTTAGTTTAGGCTGTAGGCTGGGCAAATTAAAAAAAAATAATTAACAGATTCCTCCATCAACAAAAGCGAGGTGAATGGAAGAATCCCCCCAGTAGGGACATTGTGTACTGGCAGTAGGACCCATCAAAAGAATACACTGAACAGCCCCATACACACTATCAGATTTTCTGCTGATTTTTTCCTTCAGATTTACCAAAACCATATAACATGAGTTCAAACCTTAGGAGTTTCACATGTTCCTTTTCACTAATATCATTATTTTATGGAGTTTTTTTTTCTAACACACACTCCTACATGGTCTAGGGAGTTAATAGGATTTTTAGCAAAGAACAGAGCTAATCCTAATGTAGCCAGATCCCTGAAAAAAAAAATTAAACTCAAACCTAATATTTTATCAAGGTTTTGGCCCCACCTACTGGTCAAACTCCTGTAACTCAAACAAAAGCCACCAATTTAATTATTTAAATAAAAACAATACACTGCAAAAATAATCTGAAGATACGATCTCTCCTGGATGTATTTTCATATTTAGATACAGTTGTGCTCATAAGTTTACATACCCTGGCAGAATTTATGATTTCTTGGCCATTTTTCAGAGAATATTAATGATAACACAAAAACTTTTCTTTCACTCATGGCTAGTGTTTGGCTGAAGCCATTTATTATCAATCAACTGTGTTTACACTTAAACCCCATACACACTATCAGATTTTCTGCTGATTTTTTCCTTCAGATTTACCAAAACCATATAATAAGAGGTCAAACCTTAGGAGTTTCAATTTGTATGTAATCAGGCAGGCCCTTGCACTACATGGTTTTGGTAAATCTGAAGATAAAAAAAATCTGCAGAAAATCTGATAGTGTGTATGGGGCTTTAATCATAATGACAACAGAAATGACCCAAATGACCCTGATCAAAAGTTTACATACCCTGGTGATTTTGGCCTTATAACATGCACACAAGTTGACACAAAAGGGGTTTGAATGGCTATTAAAAGGTAACCATACTCATCTATGATCTGTTTGCGTGTAATTAGTTTGTGTGTATAAAAGGTCAATGCGTTTCTGGACTCCTGACAGACCTTTGCATCTTTCATCCAGTGCTGCACTGATGTTTCTGGATTCTGAGTCATGGGGGTAAGCAAAAGAATTGTCAAAGGATCTGCGGGAAAATGTAGTTGTACTGTATAAAACAGGAAATGGATATAAAAAGATATCCAAGGAATTGAAAATGCCAATCAGTGGTGTTCAAACTCTAATCAAAAAGTGGAAAGTGAGGGGTACTGTTGAAGCCAAACCACGGTCAGGTAGACCAACTAAAATTTCAGCCACAACTGCCAGGAAAATTGTTAGGGATGCAAAGAAAATCTCACAAATAACTTTAAGTGAAATACAGGACTCTCTGAAAACATGTGGTGTGGTTGTTTTAAGATGCACAATAAGCACTTAAAGAAAAATGGGCTGCATGGTCGAGTCGCCAGAGGAAAGCCATCAATACGCAAATGCCACAAAGTATCCCGCTTACAATACGCCACAATATGCCTCAAAACTTCTGGCACAAAGTAATTTGGAATGATGACACCAAAATTTTGATTTTTGGCCACAACCATAAACGCTTTATTTGGAGATGAGTCAACAAGGCCTATGATGAAAGGTACACCATTCCTACCGTGAAACATGGAGGCGGATGTGTGAGCTACAAAGGCACAGGAAATTTGGTCAAAACTGATGGCAAGGTGAACGCAGTATGTTAGCAAAAAATACTGAAGGAACGTTTCCATTCATCAGCCAAGAAGCTGCGCATGGACGTACATGGACATTCCAACATGACAATTATCCAAAACACAAGGCCAAATTGACCTGTCATTGGCTACAGCAGAATAAAGTGAAGGTTCTGGAGTGGCCATCTAAGTCTCCTGACCTCAATATCATTGAGCCACTCTGGGTAGATCTCAAATGTGAAGTTCATGCAAGACAGCCCAAGAATTTACAGGAACTGGAGGCTTCTTGCCAAGAGGAATGGGCAGCTTCACCATCTGAGAAGATAAAAACCTCATCCATAAATACTACAAAAGACTTCAAGCTGTCATTGATGTCAAAGGGGGCAATATACGGTATTAAGAACTGGGGTAAGTAAACATTTGATCAGGGTAATTTGGGTAGTTTCTGTTGTCATTATGATTTAAAAAGAGTAAACACAGTTGATTGATAATAAATGGCTTCAGCCAAACACCGACTATGAGTGAAAGAAATGTTTTTGTGTTATTATTCATATTCTCAAAAAAAAATGGTCAAGAAATCATAAATTCTGCTAGGGTATGTAAACTTACGAGCACAACTGTATTCTCCCCAGTCAGCACTTGGTTACAGATCTCTACAAAGAAATAGAAATCCTCTTTTAGCTAGATGTCACCAGAACAGTCCTCATTGGACTGCGCACTATGTACCTATTGAACCACCTGTGTGAAGTGGTGCACTACAGGGAGAAAAATGTCAGCTAAAACCTGCATTGTGATGCGTCAATGAATGGGCTGCCTTACCAAAATGCATATGTAACCGTTTGTCCTTTGAAACTGCATGTACAGTCATAATTAAACCTTCTCAGGCTATATTCTCTGAAGATAGAATGTTATTCATGAGAAAAAACACAACTTGAATGGAGAAAACACCACATTATGGCCACCACATGGAGCTTAGAAGCCCACCTATTTGTTATAATGCTCAGTGCCATCTATTGGCCATAATGTGGTATTTTCCCCATTCACATTTTTTTTTCTGATCTGCAGAGGATACAAGCTGAGAACATTTGATTTTACCACATTTTTACAGATTGATCCCATAATATGTCTCTTCTACACAAAAAAAAAAGCTATGGGGGCACCCAGGCAACAGCTCCGTGTGTCCATTTAGACATGGAGTCATGGCCCAGCCCCTCTCTCTTCTCATTGGCTCACAGACTTTGATTGAAAGCAGCAGGAGCCAATGGCGCTTCGCTGACATCTCAGCCAATGAGGAGATAGAGTCCCGGACAGCCAAGTCTCTTGTGCAACATCGAGATGGGGCTCAGGTAAGTATTAGGGGGGCTGGGGGAGCTGCACACAGAAGTTTTTTTTTTATCTTATTGCATTGAATTCTTTAAGATAAAACCCCTTTAAAAGAAACCAGCAGCAAGAGTAATTCGAAGGCTGCCATTGTTGACCTCCTCCTGGAATTGTGACTTGCCTGGTTCTCAAGCTGATCTTTTTGCTTCAGTACTTTCTCTGATACAGAATAAAAAAAGTACATAGACCAGGAGTTCTGACCCAGTTCCCTCCATGTTTATTCCAGATCAGTGACTTAGAAAGTATAAAAGTCAGAGGAAGCCAAGCAGCTAGCATTTTCTGAAGGAGATTAGCCATAGTAACCTACAATTTTTGCCTAATACAGGTTCTCTTTAGTAGCAGAGACCTTTCTGTCAGATAATGCACCTCTTCGCCCAGAAAAATGTTGCAATTACAAATGTTTAGGCATTCTCATGTTTTTTTTTTCTTTTGTTTGTATTGGTATGACACAAAAAAGTGGAAAAACAAAAAGCCAAATCTGACACATTCCACGCAAAACTCAAAAAAAAGGACTGGACAAAATTATTGACACCATCTCAAAATCCTAAGAAATAATTGTTCCCAAGTTTGTGATGTTCCTGATATTTGTAATTAAACTCACCTGTGTCAATTAACAGGTGCTGGAAATATAGAAATCACACTGGCAACCAGTTCAAATTTTATAAAATTGACTCAACCTTTCTGTTGTGTGTCTCTGTGTGCCACATGGAGCAAACAGAAGAGAAAGAGCAGCAAAGAATTGTATGAGGATTTGAGAACAAAAAAAAGCATGGACAATCTCCAAAGATCTTAATGTTCCTGTGTTCGCTGTGTGCGCAACATTGTCAGGAAGTTTACAGCCCATGGCACTGAAGCTAATCTCCCTGGACATGGACGAAAGAGAAAAATTGATCAAAGATTACAACAAAGGATTGTCAAATGGTGGATAAAGAACCTCAAACGACTTCCAAACAAATTTACTTTCAAAAATTTTTATTGGTTTTGACAGACATGAGAATCAAAACAGAATATTACAAAACAATTGAACGTACAAACTCGTTACAGGTAACAGGCTTTGAAATAAGACGTTTCATGGGTGACCTAGAATACCAACACTGAGGTAAAGCATAAACACACTCCATAGAAGCCGAACTCTTGCTTGCTTACGGCAAAGCGGTGTCTAATCTGGAAATCACCAACTAGCCCTCCCCCGCACCCCGTCTGGGAGCACACTGTGCGGTGGAGGGGATGCTCGGAAACCGACGTTAACCGCCAGAAGTGGGGAGACCTCCCGGAGCCAAATGGAGAGGAATCATTTTAGTGATGTGAGTGCATTGCCCGCACCTCGACTCTACAGTAATATATAACACTTAAGGCATAAAAGAGGAGAGCCGAGCAGGTCATGGGTAGTGATGGACGAACTTCCGACGGGACGTTTCGCGAACGCGAAACGCGAACGGACACAAACGTTCGCGAAAACGACCGTTCGCCGCGGGCTCCATTGACTTCAATGGGAGGCGAATTTCGCAAACCTTTAGGTCGAATTTGCGGCCACGGGGTAATTATTAGGGGGTAGCACGTAGTCCCACCACCTGGACAATAGCATAATACATGTATGAGGTGAATTTGGGATCGATAACTACAAGCATTTTTTTTTTATTTGGGAAATTGTTCTGACAATTCAGGACTATGGAGCTAATGAAGGCAATGGAGGAGAGGGAAGGTCAGGGACCAGGGTAGGCAAACAAGAGGGTGCAGGAGATACAGAGCACTGACAGCAGCACCGTAATACAGAGCACTGACATCAGCACCGTGACATACAGCGCTGACAGCAGCTCCGTGACATACAGCGCTGACAGCAGCTCCGTGACATACAGCGCTGACAGCAGCTCCGTGACATACAGCGCTGACAGCAGCTCCGTGACATACAGCGCTGACAGCAGCTCCGTGACATACAGCGCTGACAGCAGCACCGTGACATACAGCGCTGACAGCAGCTCCGTGACATACAGCGCTGACAGCAGCTCCGTGACATACAGCGCTGACAGCAGCTCCGTGACATACAGCACTGACAGCAGCTCCGTGACATACAGCGCTGACAGCAGCTCCGTGACATACAGCGCTGACAGCAGCACCGTGACATACAGCGCTGACAGCAGCTCCGTGACATACAGCGCTGACAGCAGCTCCGTGACATACAGCGCTGACAGCAGCTCCGTGACATACAGCGCTGACAGCAGCTCCGTGACATACAGCGCTGACAGCAGCTCCGTGACATACAGCGCTGACAGCAGCTCCGTGACATACAGCGCTGACAGCAGCTCCGTGACATACAGCGCTGACAGCAGCTCCGTGACATACAGCGCTGACAGCAGCTCCGTGACATACAGCGCTGACAGCAGCTCCGTGACATACAGCGCTGACAGCAGCACCGTAAGCAGCCCCAGGAGGAAGTCAGCACAGCACAGGGATGGTGTGATCCCCTCATAATAAGAACCCCCAGGAGGAAGTCAGCACAGCACAGGGATGGTGGGAGCCCCTCATAATAAGAACACCCAGGAGGAAGTCAGCACAGCACAGGGATGGTGGGAACCCCTCATAATAAGCAGCCCCAGTAGAAATATGACACCGCTCAACCTCTTCAAAGAGGAGGGTAGGGGCATATAGTACGGTGTGCTTTTTTGGGTCAGGGAAGTGAGCCAAATGAATTAAGAAGGTCTGTGTGCTTGATTCCAAAAATTGTTTATAGACATATACATGGTCTACTGATCACATGTGTTGAATTCCTCCGAGATCCATGCCTCATTCATTTTTAGAAATGTGAGGTAGTTAACACTGTGGTGAGCTAGGCGAGTACGCTTATCGGTCACAATCCCCCCTGCTGCGCTGAACGTCCTTTCGGACAGGACACTGGATGAGGGGCAAGCCAACAGTTCGATTGCAAATTGGGCAAGCTCTGGCCAGAGGTCAAGCCTGCCCACCCAGTAGTCTAGGGGTTCATCACTCCTCAGAGCGTCCACATCGGCCGTTAACCCAATGTAGTCGGACACCTGACGGTCTAGGCGTTCCCTGATGCTGGATCCGGATGACACCTGTCGATGGGTCGGCTGAAAGAATGACCTCATATCCGAAGTCACCAACACATCTTCAAACCGGCCTCTTCTTGCAGGCGCTGTTGGATTGGTACCCGCAAATCCTTCTCTGGGAGTGGGAATTGCTCCTCTGCCAGCGCACGCAAAAGCAGAATGCAGCATTTCTCGAAGCAAGGCCTGGAAGTGCTGCATTCTGACAGCCCTCTGCGACGGCGGTAACATTTCCGCCATTTTGTGTTTGTACCGGGGGTCTAAGTACGTTGCCACCCAGTACTGGTCCTTGACCCTCATGCTTTTTATACGGGGGTCCCTATTAAAACACTGGAGCATGAAGGCCCCCATTTGCACTAAAGTGGAAGCGGTGTGGTGGCCTGGCTCCTGCTCATCATCCAGGATAATGTCGTCCTCTTCATTCTCCTCTCCCCATCCTCGCACAACAGGGATCCCAGAAAGGTTTAAAGCATGCTCTTCTTGCTCCTGCTCATCCGCCCCGGCACCATCCTCCTCTGACTCCTCATCAGACTCCTGTTGTTGACTTGTCTCAGATAGAGTAGCCCCCCCTGGGAATTCATCCAGCATTGCGACTTCCTCATCTTCCCGCTCCTGCTCCTCCACAGCCTGATCAATGACACGACGCAATGCACGCTCCAGAAAGAAGGCATAAGGTACCATGTCACTGATGGCGCCATGGCTGCGACTGACCAGTTTGGTGATCTCCTCAAATGGCCGCAGAAGTCTGCATGTGTCGCGCATGAGCAGCCACTGGCGCGGTGAAAAAAAACCCAGCTCCCCAGAACCGTTTCTTTCGCAGAGTTCATACAGGTAGACGTTAACTGCACGTTTCTGCTGGAGCAGCCTATCAAGCATATAGAAGGTTGAGTTCCATCGCGTCGGGCAATCGCAAATAAGACGTCTGACCGGCAGATGGTGTCGCCGCTGAATGTCAGCAAGGCGAGCCATGGCCGTGTAAGATCTTCTGAAATGGGCCGAGATTTTCCTTGCCTGCCGCAAGATGTCCTGGACCCCAGGGTATTTGACAAGGAATCGCTGCACGACCAAGTTTAAGACGTGTGCCATGCACGGCACGTGCGTGATTTTGCCCTGTTTCAATGCGCTAAGCAGATTGGCACCGTTGTCACACACCACTTTACCAACTGTCAAATTGAGCGGTGTTAGCCACTCATCTGCCTGTGAACGCAAAGCTGAAAGGAGTGCCGGGCCAGTGTGGCTCTTTGCTTCCAGGCACAACAGACGCAGCACGGCATGGCAACGTCTCACCTGGCATGTGGAATAGGTTCTGGGGAGCTTGGGCGGTGCAGTGGAAGAGACGCTAGCAGCGGAAAAGGAGGAGGCAGCTGAGGAGGAGAGGGAGGAGGATGGAGTAGGAGGAGGAGAAGAAGAGTCAGGCCTGCATGCAATCCGTGGCGGTAAAACCAAATCTACACGGGTGCCACGGGTTACATGCTTGACGGCCGTCAGAAGGTTCACCCAGTGGGCAGTAAAACTGATATACCTTCCCTGCCCGTGTTTGCTAGACCACGTGTCTGTGGTCAGATGTATCTTGGCACCGACACTGTGTGCCAGAGATACATTCACTTGCCGCTGAACATGGCCATATAGCTCTGGGATGCCCTTCTCTGAGAAATACTTCCTTCCTGGGACCTTCCATTGTGGTGTTCCAATGGCCACAAATTTGCGAAAGGCCTCCGAGTCCACCAGTTTATATGGCAGTAGTTGGCGGGCTATGAGTTCTGACAAGCCAGCCGCCAACCGTTGGGCAAGAGGGTTATCCGGCGTCATCATTTTTTTACGCTCAAACATTAGGCCCACGGAAGCCTGCCTTTTTGCAGAAAAATGTGAGCTTGGCGTGATGGAAGGTGGAGTGGAGGACAATTGTGAGGAGAGAGGAGAAGGAGAAGTAGAAGACGAGGCTGGACGGTGAGAGCCTGCAGTGTGGCTTTGTGTGTTCCGTTGCTCCCACTGGGCTCGGTGATGGCTGCTCATGTGCCTTCTTAAGGCGGTCGTCCCTAGGTGAGTATTGGGCTTACCGCGACTAACGCGTTGACTGCAAAGATTGCAGATGGCAACGCTATTGTCAGCAGCGGACACGTTAAAAAAAGCCCACACTGCGGAGCCATGTGCCGGTGTCCTGGGAGCGCCAGATGTGACCGTACATGGTCGATGACTCGCTCCTGATACATTTGCAGTCTGCTTTGTCCCTGCTGTGCAATGTAAGTCATTGCTGCTTCTCCTCCCTATCTGCTGGTCCATATCTCCCTCTGAACTCCCCTCCTCTTCCTCTCTTGTGGGCACCCACGTGACATCACTAGACACGTCATCATCAACGTCACCTTCCCCACCGCTATAAGTAGAGTAGGCAGCAACACCGGGGACCAACCTCCTCCTTGGGCTGATCTGGGTACTGGCGTCAGACTGCTGAGTAGCGCTTGTTGCTACCTCCTCTTCCTGATCCAATACCAAGAGTGGCTGCGCATCAGAAATGTCCTCTTGATATGGATCGGAAAATAATTCCAGTGACTCAAGCGGAAGGTATGTGGTGGTGGTGGTGGTGGTCGTGTTGTTGGTGGTAGTGTCTTTGGGGGTGCACATAGCAGAGAGTGAAGAAGAGGGTGCAGATCGAGAGGATGAGGAGGGTGCAGAAGAGTAAGGCTGAGCGAGCCACTCAACCAAGTCTGGTGCATCCTTTAAAGTAATTGAACGCACCTTCTGCAACTTCCCACTTTGGCTCAAGCCTGTTGCTCCTGCCCTACCCCTACCACCCCTGCGGAAGGGCCTGCCTCTTCCTCTGCATGTCATTTTTTAAATGACCCTGTGACAAAACTCTTAGTCCCTATACCGCTGAAGGACTGCTGCAGTATAGGTGAGCGGTCAGCAGTGGTGCACGTCAACCCTATCTATTGTGGACCTATAGCGGTCCTTACAGAACAGCAGACTGTACCGCACTCAAGCCTATGTACCGTAGCACCCTATACCAAGTTACCAGTCCTTATAAGAACTTTTGTGGACCAAGCAGGTTGTGTATTAGTGTTTAGCAGACTGTACGTCAGTCCCTATACCGCTGAAGGACTGCTGCAGTATAGGGCAGCGGTCAGCAGTGGTGCACGTCAACCCTATCTATTGTGGACCGATAGCGGTCCTTACAGAACAGCAGACTGTACCGCACTCAAGCCTATGTACCGTAGCACCCTATACCAAGTTACCAGTCCTTATAAGAACTTTTGTGGACCAAGCAGGTTGTGTATTAGTGTTTAGCAGACTGTACGTCAGTCCCTATACCGCTGAAGGACTGCTGCAGTATAGGGCAGCGGTCAGCAGTGGTGCACGTCAACCCTATCTATTGTGGACCGATAGCGGTCCTTACAGAACAGCAGACTGTACCGCACTCAAGCCTATGTACCGTAGCACCCTATACCAAGTTACCAGTCCTTATAAGAACTTTTGTGGAACAAGCAGGTTGTGTGTTAGTGATTAGCAGACTGTACGTCAGTCCCTATACCGCTGAAGGACTGCTGCAGTATAGGTGAGCGGTCAGCAGTGGTGCACGTCAACCCTATCTATTGTGGACCGATAGCGGTCCTTACAGAACAGCAGACTGTACCGCACTCAAGCCTATGTACCGTAGCACCCTATACCAAGTTACCAGTCCTTATAAGAACTTTTGTGGACCAAGCAGGTTGTGTATTAGTGTTTAGCAGACTGTACGTCAGTCCCTATACCGCTGAAGGACTGCTGCAGTATAGGGCAGCGGTCAGCAGTGGTGCACGTCAACCCTATCTATTGTGGACCGATAGCGGTCCTTACAGAACAGCAGACTGTACCGCACTCAAGCCTATGTACCGTAGCACCCTATACCAAGTTACCAGTCCTTATAAGAACTTTTGTGGACCAAGCAGGTTGTGTATTAGTGTTTAGCAGACTGTACGTCAGTCCCTATACCGCTGAAGGACTGCTGCAGTATAGGGCAGCGGTCAGCAGTGGTGCACGTCAACCCTATCTATTGTGGACCGATAGCGGTCCTTACAGAACAGCAGACTGTACCGCACTCAAGCCTATGTACCGTAGCACCCTATACCAAGTTACCAGTCCTTATAAGAACTTTTGTGGAACAAGCAGGTTGTGTGTTAGTGATTAGCAGACTGTACGTCAGTCCCTATACCAATGAAGGACTGCTGCAGTATAGGGCAGCGGTCAGCAGTAGTGCACGGCAACCCTATGTATTGTGGACCGATAGCGGTCCTTACAGAACAGCAGACTGTAACGCACTCAGGCCTATGTACCGTAGCACCCTATACCAAGTTACCAGTCCTTATAAGAACTTTTGTGGACCAAGCAGGTTGTGTATTAGTGTTTAGCAGACTGTACGTCAGTCCCTATACCGCTGAAGGACTGCTGCAGTATAGGGCAGCGGTCAGCAGTGGTGCACGTCAACCCTATCTATTGTGGACCGATAGCGGTCCTTACAGAACAGCAGACTGTACCGCACTCAAGCCTATGTACCGTAGCACCCTATACCAAGTTACCAGTCCTTATAAGAACTTTTGTGGAACAAGCAGGTTGTGTGTTAGTGATTAGCAGACTGTACGTCAGTCCCTATACCGCTGAAGGACTGCTGCAGTATAGGGCAGCGGTCAGCAGTGGTGCACGTCAACCCTATCTATTGTGGACCGATAGCGGTCCTTACAGAACAGCAGACTGTACCGCACTCAAGCCTATGTACCGTAGCACCCTATACCAAGTTACCAGTCCTTATAAAAACTTTTGTGGACCAAGCAGGTTGTGTGTTAGTGTTTAGCAGACTGTGCGTCAGTCCCTATACCGCTGAAGGACTGCTGCAGTATAGGGCAGCGGTCAGCAGTAGTGCACGGCAACCCTATGTATTGTGGACCGATAGCGGTCCTTACAGAACAGCAGACTGTAACGCACTCAGGCCTATGTACCGTAGCACCCTATACCAAGTTACCAGTCCTTATAAGAACTTTTGTGGACCAAGCAGGTTGTGTGTTAGTGATTAGCAGACTGTACGTCAGTCCCTATACCAATGAAGGACTGCTGCAGTATAGGGCAGCGGTCAGCAGTAGTGCACGGCAACCCTATGTATTGTGGACCGATAGCGGTCCTTACAGAACAGCAGACTGTACTGCACTCAGGCCTATGTACCGTAGCACCCTATACCAAGTTACCAGTCCTTATAAGAACTTTTGTGGACCAAGCAGGTTGTGTGTTAGTGATTAGCAGACTGTACGTCAGTCCCTATACCAATGAAGGACTGCTGCAGTATAGGGCAGCGGTCAGCAGTAGTGCACGGCAACCCTATGTATTGTGGACCGATAGCGGTCCTTACAGAACAGCAGACTGTACTGCACTCAGGCCTATGTACCGTAGCACCCTATACCAAGTTACCAGTCCTTATAAGAACTTTTGTGGACCAAGCAGGTTGTGTGTTAGTGATTAGCAGACTGTACGTCAGTCCCTATACCAATGAAGGACTGCTGCAGTATAGGGCAGCGGTCAGCAGTAGTGCACGGCAACCCTATGTATTGTGGACCGATAGCGGTCCTTACAGAACAGCAGACTGTAACGCACTCAGGCCTATGTACCGTAGCACCCTATACCAAGTTACCAGTCCTTATAAGAACTTTTGTGGACCAAGCAGGTTGTGTGTTAGTGATTAGCAGACTGTACGTCAGTCCCTATACCAATGAAGGACTGCTGCAGTATAGGGCAGCGGTCAGCAGTAGTGCACGGCAACCCTATGTATTGTGGACCGATAGCGGTCCTTACAGAACAGCAGACTGTAACGCACTCAGGCCTATGTACCGTAGCACCCTATACCAAGTTACCAGTCCTTATAAGAACTTTTGTGGACCAAGCAGGTTGTGTGTTAGTGATTAGCAGACTGTACGTCAGTCCCTATACCAATGAAGGACTGCTGCAGTATAGGGCAGCGGTCAGCAGTAGTGCACGGCAACCCTATGTATTGTGGACCGATAGCGGTCCTTACAGAACAGCAGACTGTACTGCACTCAGGCCTATGTACCGTAGCACCCTATACCAAGTTACCAGTCCTTATAAAAACTTTTGTGGACCAAGCAGGTTGTGTGTTAGTGTTTAGCAGACTGTGCGTCAGTCCCTATACCGCTGAAGGACTGCTGCAGTATAGGGCAGCGGTCAGCAGTAGTGCACGGCAACCCTATGTATTGTGGACCGATAGCGGTCCTTACAGAACAGCAGACTGTAACGCACTCAGGCCTATGTACCGTAGCACCCTATACCAAGTTACCAGTCCTTATAAGAACTTTTGTGGACCAAGCAGGTTGTGTGTTAGTGATTAGCAGACTGTACGTCAGTCCCTATACCAATGAAGGACTGCTGCAGTATAGGGCAGCGGTCAGCAGTAGTGCACGGCAACCCTATGTATTGTGGACCGATAGCGGTCCTTACAGAACAGCAGACTGTAACGCACTCAGGCCTATGTACCGTAGCACCCTATACCAAGTTACCAGTCCTTATAAGAACTTTTGTGGACCAAGCAGGTTGTGTGTTAGTGATTAGCAGACTGTACGTCAGTCCCTATACCAATGAAGGACTGCTGCAGTATAGGGCAGCGGTCAGCAGTAGTGCACGGCAACCCTATGTATTGTGGACCGATAGCGGTCCTTACAGAACAGCAGACTGTACTGCACTCAGGCCTATGTACCGTAGCACCCTATACCAAGTTACCAGTCCTTATAAGAACTTTTGTGGACCAAGCAGGTTGTGTATTAGTGTTTAGCAGACTGTGCGTCAGTCCCTATACCGCTGAAGGACTGCTGCAGTATAGGGCAGCGGTCAGCAGTAGTGCACGGCAACCCTATGTATTGTGGACCGATAGCGGTCCTTACAGAACAGCAGACTGTACCGCACCCAAGCCTATGTACCGTAGCACCCTAGACAGACCAAGTTACCAGTCCTGATAAAGAGCTTTGTGGAACAAGTGAGTTGTGAATGATTAGCAGACTGCAGCAGAAGGGCAGCAGTCAAGTATAATATTCTTTCTATATTTGGAAGAAAGAATATTATACGTGTACAAGCCTATTACCGTACCACTGATACCAGTCCTGAAAAGAACCTTTGTGGAACTAATAGTAACAGCAAGTCTTTAAAATTATCCTCACTGCCTGACACACTGCTTCCTGCCTGTCCCTATACAAATTGGCAAAAAAGAGTAGGCTGGAACGATTAGCTGGAACAGCTCTTTTGTGGACCTGATAGTAACAGCTAATGATGATGATGATGATGATGATGAAGAAAGACTAATCTGGCTGAGCTGTCCCTAAAATAGCAGCATACAGCGCTCTGTCCCTTTATCTAAACTGACAAAAGAAACTCAGGCTGCTGACCTAACACCTATACCAGTCCTGAAAAGAACTTTTGTGTACCAAATAGCTAGCGTTTTCTCTGTCCCTACTCCACACAGGATCCTTTCCCTACAGTGACAGAAGAAAGAATGTAAAATGGCCACCGGATCGGGTGTATTTATAGGTTAGGGGGAATGTCCAAGTGTCCATGAGCTGTCATGTCTCAATTGGTTGTCCTGTAACACATGATAAACGTGTCACGAAAGGTTAAAGTTCTTGTATACATTAAACACGTAAGTCCGCCGGGGCGAACGACGGAAAAAGGCGTTCGAACCCGCGGACGGCGAAAGTCGGAAATTCGCCGCGAAACGACCGCCGGGCGAACCGTTCGGCCATCACTAGTCATGGGGATTGAGGCAACCCACTGAAACCCCACTTAGCAAAACACAACAGGCTTCTGTACCTGTAAACAGGGGGTGGGAGGGGTGAGGAGCATGGTAAAAAGGGGGGGGAAGGGGAGCGTGTCCGCAGTTGAGCGTCCCTCACAATCGAGGGTAATCCAGGGAGCTAGGATGGGACACCCGGAATGAGCGAAATGCCCACATGGTGAGCCCAAGGCTCCCACGTAGCTTCAAACTGAGCCGTATTGTCTAGTAGAATGCCGGAAAGTTTCTCTTGCACCATAATCCAAGAGATTTTTTTGACGGCTGCTGCAAAGGAAACTTTAGGGAGTTTCCAAGCTTTGGCTATTGTCATTTTGGCTCCCAGTAATATAAAGTGAATTAGTTTACGAGAGTATTTCGGAATCCCAGGGAGATTAGCATTGAGTAGAGCAATGGCAGGACTTCTCGGTACAACATGATTAGTGACGTTCCTTATTAAGGTTAGGATTTTGTTCCAGAAAGGCCTAATTCTGGGGCATTCCCACCAAATGTGGGCCATGGTCCCCGTCAGATGGCACCCCCGGAAGCAGCAGGGGTCTGCTGAGGGAAACATCAAGGAGAGTCTTGAGGGGGTTAGATACCACCTGGTGAGGACCTTGACATCGGCCTCGATAAGTGAAACATTTCTAATGCCTTTAAAGGCTCTGGAGAAGGAAGTCTGCCACTGCTCTACTGTCATGCCAAATGCCAGTTCGGTCTCCCAAGCCGTCATGTAAGAGGATCTATTAGGTTGATGGGCGAGGGCTTTGTATACCACTGAGACTGCCCCTCTCTGTTCCGAGGCTTGTCCGCACCATGATTCGTACGGAGTGCAGCCTGAGGCGGCTTGCTTACCCGTCCAAAGCTGTAGAAGGAAATGGCGGATTTGGTAGAACCTAAAGCGTTCTGAGGGAGGCATCTCTAGTTGGTTCACACAATGTCCCAGGGTAATAGGGCCCCGAGCGTCCAGAAAGTGACCTATGCGATATAGACCCTTATCCCTCCACCATTTAAAAGCCGAGGGGACCAGGCCCGGGGGGAAATCTGGGTTGTTGAAAATCTGAGCTAGTGGTTTTAGGTGAGAGATGAGGTGGGGGGATTTCTTCAGCTTATCCCACAGGAAGAGAGATTGTGAGAGGATCGGGGAAAGAATGGGGGGCCGGAGCCTAGGGGGAGACCAAAGTAGCGACTCAATGGAGTAGTCTGGGGCAGCTTGATTTTCAAGGGATACCCAGTCAGGTTTTTCAGAGCTATTATAAATTATTGAGAGCTGAGCAATTCTGGCAGCCTGAAAATACCAGAGCAATCTTGGCAACCCTAAGCCACCTTGTGATTTGAGGACGTACAAAGTTTGCTGGGGGATCCTATAGCCTCTACCCCCCCAAATGAATTTGTTTATTTTAGCCTGGAAAGACCTTAGATGATCCAATTTGATATTGATGGGTAAAGCCCTGAAGAGGTATAACAATCTTGGAAGCAAAGTCATTTTAATTGAATGTATTCTACCTAACCATGATAGCCCTCCCTTCTCCCATTGTCTCAGATCATCCTCGAGTTTTCGATATATGGGGGGGAAGTTAGCGTCGTACAACTGTTCTATTCTGATGCCCAGATATTCTATAGAGGAGTCATTCCATTTAAAATTGAACGAGCTCTGTAAGGCTAATCTGGTTTCGTGTCTAAGAGAGATATTCAGGGCATGTGATTTAGTGTAGTTTACCTTGAGACCCGAGACGTCTGAGAAATCCTGGAGGAGTTTACATAAATTGGGGAGGGAGACTGTCGGTGAGGTAAGGAAGAGAAGTAAGTCATCTGCAAAGAGACCGCATTTGTGAACCCTTGTCCCGTCTGAGACACCTTGAATATCTGGATTTGAGCGGATTGCAATAGCCAAGGTCTCGATCGCCATAGCGAAAATTAGGGGGGAGAGCGGACAGTCCTGCCGAGTGCCCCTCGCTATTTTCAGTGGTTCTGAGTGCTGACCCTGTATACGAATCAGGGCTGTCGGAGTCGAGTACAACGAACCCAGGATTCCTTTGAAGCGGGGACCAAATCCCCATCTGTCTAGGAGAAGGAAAATATATGTCCAGTCTATTGCGTCAAAGGCCTTGTGTAGGTCTAGGGATAGAATCATCCCTTCTTGAGCTTGTTTACCGTTCCAGCCCGATTGGAGTAGGGAGACAATGTCAACTGCTCTTCTAATCTGATCAGGTCCCTGTCTGCCCGGTATGAAGCCTACTTGGTCTTTGTGGATGTATTTGGCTAATATTTTGGTTAGAATTTTGAGGTCATTATTAATGAGGGAGATAGGGCGATAATTTTCAACTTCTTCATGATTTTTGTTGGGCTTAGGAATTACCGTGATAAAGGCGGTGTTGAGGTGTGGGTCTAATGGGGATCCTTCCGTTTTAGAGTTAAAGAATTTTGCCATGTGCGGAGCTAAGATGTCTCCGAAGGTCTTATAGTATGGGGTAGATAGTCCGTCAGGGCCGGGGGCGGAACCAGGTTTCAAGGCTTTAATGACTGCCAGGACTTCTTCCTCCGAAAAGGAATCTTCCATAATGTCTTTATGTGTTGAAGACAAGGACGGCAGGTTAATGCCTTGAAAAAAGGCGGGGATAGTTGGGGCCTTCCCTGTGGTGTCTTGGCTATATAGTTTGGCGTAATAGTCTTGAAAAGCCTTCAGGATCTTAGATGGGTTAGAAGTAGGGGGTTGGCCGTTCACTCTGAGTCTGGGGAACGCAAGCGATTTGAATTTAGGGGTAAGGTTACGTGCAAGCATGGTTCCTATTTTGTCTTTATGCATGTAGTATTTGGCCCCACTCCATCTAATATGTTTCTCTGCCGATGCGGTTAATTTTAAGTTAAGTTCTAATCTAACTTTATCTAGTTGGTCCGCCGAGGCCTTAGAGGGATGTTGCTTATGTGCCCTTTTTAGGTTCGCAAATTTGGATTCTAGAGCACGGATTTCTACGAGCCGTTCCTTCTTGAGACGGGAGGATAGTTTAATCAGTTCGCCTCTGATAGTAACTTTATGGGCCGCCCAAAGAATTTCTGGGGAGATGCCTTCCGTAGCGTTGGTGGAAAAGTATTCCTTGATGGAATCGGCTATGCATTTGGCGTGAATAGGATTACTGAGGATAGACTCGTTTAGGCGCCAGTGTGTTCCTCCTTTGTTGGAAAAGACATTGCGGATGGACAGAAAGACCAGCGAGTGGTCCGACCATGAGGAATCAATAATGGATGCTTTCATGGCCAAAGGAACTAGCGTCGGGGGGATCAAAATATGATCGATCCTGGCATAGGACTGATGCGGGGGAGAATAATGTGTGTAGTCCTTACTCTTAGGGTTTAATTCCCTCCAAATATCTACTAGGCTTTTAGAGTGGAGGAATTTTGCGATTTTACTGCTCATTTTCGAGGGTCTGATCGCTTGCTCTTTAATGGGTTTAGTCTTATCAAGACCCTGGTCAAAGGCTACGTTGGAGTCTCCCCCCATAATGATTTTACCCTCCAACATTGGCCCCAATGTCAAATAAAGAGAATTTAAAAATTTGGCTTGACCCTTATTGGGAGCATAGTATGAGACTATGGAATATAGTATTCCTTCAAACGTACCCTTCACTAGAATGAATCTGCCTTCTGGGTCCCTATACTCTGAAATGTGTGTATAGTTGCAGTGTCTAGAGAAGAGGATCGCGACCCCCTTGGTTTTTGTAGGGGCATTAGCCAGGAAGAACGTGGGGTAGGAAGAGTGAATAAAGTTAGGTCTATATCGCGTAGGAAAGTGCATTTCCTGTAGCAGGACGACATCAATTTTAAGGGCTCTATATCGATCAAATGCTATTCTCCTCTTCTTGGGGGAATTAAGCCCTTGGACATTGTGTGAGACCAATCTCAAATCCCTGTTGAGATAGGGAGTATCAGCCATGAGAACAGAGAGGGGAGATGATCAACCAAATACATCCACTAACCTTTTGGGTGGTGACCCTCCGAGTCGAAGTCCCTAGATCGATTCCGAAAGCACGGATGACCCCAGAGCCAATCACTCTATTCGTCTGCGGACACGCTTGGGGGAAGAGAAGGAGAGAACATGAGGGTTGGGAGGGAAGGGAGACAAAAAACACAGAAACATGTCTTCTACGAAGACTGGCGTAGGGTCGGTGCGACCGAGCCCACCGACCCCCACCAAAAATGCTTTGGGCGATCCCACGGATCGTCCAAAGGCCCATGTCAGAGAGGAGAAAACTACCTCTATGAGATGGGTGAGAGCACATTGGGCCCACCCCGGACCCTAACATACAACTATATAATACATTAAAAAACATGGCGACAGAGCGCTATAAAGTTCAGAGCATCAATATCCTGCCATCCGTTGGACCCCGGCTGATTCTGGAGAGCAACTGACGAGGGAGGAGAAGGACCGACCTGGCCCAGCTAGGTCCCCACCCAAAGTGCGGAAATCTAGGGCTGTGGAGAGAAGACAAAGAAATGACGGGATAGGCTGCCGCCCAACCACGAGCCATTGGTACTATTAATCCATATCCACCTCCAGCCCCTAAACTAATAAACTAAGGAACGACCTGGTACCGATTAGGGGGAGGGGGAGCCTGGGTATTTGTGGAACCATCGACCTATACATACCCTGCATATTTAAGAGTCACAAATACCTACAAATGAAAAAGGGGGTCTGCTCTGACCCCGAGGGACAGGACCGGGTTAGGCCTGGGCCCCCAGGCGGGCAGAAGAACTCCTCCCAAAGGACCCATAAGCCACCAGTAAGGTGATCCTAGAGCCCATCCTCGACCACACCGAGGAGGGGCTATAGGGGGGTAAACCCGCTGAGTCGCCCAGGAGCTAACCATAAGAGGAAAAGTGTACATGTAAAAATACTTATAAAAACAAAACCAAAACTAAGTGCCTTAAAAGATCAATCAGGAACAAGGATGAAAAAGTCAAATCAACTGTGATGTTGGAGGTTAACCCTCCGGCCAGCAAGTGGGCTAGTGCCCGAGGAAGTCCACTCGAGGATAGGGAAAAGAGAACGAAAAGGTCAGCTTCGCAATAGTCCTCCTTCAAGGGGGGCCTCCATCCTTGCTCTTCTTGTTGCGACCGTTGAGCCAGAGTGGGGAAACCGGGCTAGATGGGGGGGGGGTCTCTTGGCTGACCCCGCAGAAGAAGAAGAGAAGTCCATGGGGAGCTCCTGAGAAATCAGCTTCAAGTGTAGAAAGAGTTTTTCACCTTCCGTCAGATTGGAGAAAGAGAAAGATTTACCGTTGAAGGAAAACTTTGCTGCAAACGGGAAAGACCATCGGTATTTAATGTCATGCTGGTTAAGCACCACCAGAAGTGGTTTAAGTGCCCTTCTCTTTTGTATGGTGGAGGGAGCCAGATCAGCAAATATCTGTAGACGATGGCCCTGAAATTGGAGATCTGATTGCAATCTAGAGTGACGCATCACTTCTTCTTTAGTGGTATAGTAATGTGGTTTCACAATAATATCTCTTGGGGAGCCATCTTTCCTGGGGGGTCCCAGGGAACGGTGCGCCCTGTCTAAATCCAGACGTTGTGGAGGGATATGCGGGGCCAATTGGGAAATGATGTCCCGAACTGTAAGGGGGATGTCATCAAATGACTCTGGAAGGCCACGGATTCAGAAGTTATACCTCCTTGACCTGTTTTCAAGGTCATCGATTCTTGCAATGGCAAGGTCAAGTTGGTCCTGGATAGTTTTAATATGAGCTTCGTTTTGGTTGGTCCTGGCGACCGTAGCGTCCATTTTGTTTTCTATGGCCTCAATTCTGGAGCCCAAATTGGCAAAGTCAGATTTGATGTTGTTTGTAATCTGAGTAGCAGTGTTAGCAAGTCCCCTGTCCAAGAGCTCAGAAAATTTGGAGAACAGGTTAGCTTGGAGAGTGGAAATGTCCGTCATGGAAATGTGCTGGGGAGCAGGCCCCAGTGGCTGCGGAGTGCCTGGGCTTTCTGGAGAAGGGGGGAAGTCCTCCATGTGGTGGCCTATAAGGGATTCGGTGGAGGCAGGTGACGGTACCTGAGGGGAGCAGGGATCCTCAGGTGGGTGATGCTTGCGTTGGGAGCCGCTCCTTGCCACCTGAGAGTAGGACAGTGTGGCTGGGGTTAAGACTTGCCTGGATTCTGGCGGTTTGTCCGCGTAGGCCGCGAGAGACTGTGTGGCTGAGGCGCCGGCGGCCATCTTGGTACACCCTTTTCCAGCTGAACGGCTGAAATGCGGTCCGAGATCGCGTCGGGCGGGGGGACCAGGCATCCGTCGGTGTGCTCCGTTCTTTCCCACGTTCGGGGGAGTATCTGGGGCGATGCTCCGTGCGCTGTGAGCGGCGTTAGGCTGATCGGCGGTCCGGGGTGGTGCGGAGCTCGTGGCTTAAGCGGCCATGTCGGAGCTCTCGTGCATGCGCACTCTGTTCCAAACAAATTTAAGCTGACTTTCAGGCATAGGATACAACTGTGTCAGCTTGCACTATACGTCGCTATCTGAATGAAAAGGAACGATATAATAGGAGTCCCAGGAGAATCCTACTGCTGAAAAAGAAACAGAGCCAGAACAGAGATTGCCAAACTTTACTTAAGGAAGCCAAAATCCTTTTGGGAGAATGTACTGTGGACAGATGAAACAAAATTACAGCTTTTTGGTAAAGCCCATCATTCTACTGTTTTCAGAAAAATAAATGAGGCCTATAAAGAAAAGAGTCCCTACAGTCAAACAAGCAGGAGGTCCCAGTATCAGAAAGTTGGGCCTCTGCCAGAGGTCATGCATCTTACAGCAGGATAATGACCCAAAGTACACGTCAAACAGCACCCAGAAATGGTTAAATATAAAGCGCTGGAGAGTACTGAACTGGCCAGCAGAGTCCAGATCTAAATCCAATAGAGCACATGTGGAGAGATCTCAAAACAGCAGTTAGGAAAAAGAACCCTTCCAATCTGAGACACCTGGAGCAGTTGGCAAAAGAAGAGTGGTCCAACATTCCAATAGAGAGGTGTAGGAAACGTATTGATGGTTACAGGAAGCCATTGATTTCAGTTATATTTTTCCAAAGATGTCTCTGCGATGGCCTTCTTTCATTCATCATGGCATTATGGGTCTAGCTAGTCATCAGATGTTTGACTAGGGTTGCCACCTCATCCCTTTAAATCTGAACAGATATTAATTACACAGGTTCTGTGGCTGATTAAGGTGGTAATTAAACTCACTTGATGCCTTAGCTGCATTTAATTAGCCTCAGAACCTGTGTAATTCATTTGTGTTCAGGTTTAAAGGGATGAGGTGGCAACCCTATGTTTGACTTCTCTAGTTGTCCGAGTTTATAAGGGACACCATAGATGGTTCATCCTATTTGCTATGACCCCTTTTATGTTTCTCCCCCCCCCTTCTTTTTTTTTCTTTATTAATTTCATGCATTCATGATGTTGAATGTATGGAGCTTGACAAATAATGTTCCTTCCTTACTCTTCTGAAAATATTTAATAAAAACTATTGAAACAGTTATTTTTTTCCAAGGGGTTGTGCCACCAAATATTAAATTGAGGATGCCAATGATTTTGTCCAGTCCATTTTTGGAGTTTTAACATAGAATGTGTCAGATTTGGCTTTTTCTTTCTCCATACAAACAAAAGAAATAAACATGGAAATGCCTAAACATTTGTAATTGCAACAATTTTCTGGGCAAAGTGGTGCATTATCTGACAGAAATGCAGGTCTTGACTGCATGGCATAGATCCTGCTAAATAAAATGTGTGCAAAACATTTGATGCCAATCTTTGTTTTCTGGCCTATAAATCGTCGTTTTATACATAAGTGTTCCAGTAAATCAAAAACTTTCAAGCCTCTTCATAAATAAGCCTTATAGTGTTTCAGAAGTAAGATTGTCCCATTCATTCTCCTGCATGGCTGAGGCAGAATCTGTGTGTTTTCAGTCAATTTAATAATGGGGCCTACGGTATATATTCTGGATTTAAAATGACATTCAATTTATACTGAATGACACGTGTGCACACGTGCAATATTTTCAGTGTGTTGCTGTACACATTTGTTGTTGCATAACATCATGTCAATTGCCTCTCCAAACATGATCTCTAATGAACCAGGCCCCAAGAGTCTCATTTCCATTAAGCTTTAAGTCTCTAATTTCTCTACGATCAATCAGGAAAGAGGGAATGATTAAAAATCTGAATCAGGTATTGCATAAAGAAGGCCACTAATCAGTAGGGAAGATGTCAATTGTATTACAAACTGATAGAAATAAGGATTAAATACATATTACATGCACCTATGCAACCCAGCAATTTTAAATAGAACCACCCCCCCCCCCCCCCCCCAATTGAATATATTGCAGCTTGCTAGTGTTTAGATGTGGTTACTGCATTCGTTTTTTTTTTTTTTTAAAACCTTTATCATGCTAGTAACAATATTAACCTTAAAATTAAGGCTAACCACGAAAATTAACCCATAAAAGAGAATTCTAGGTTTCCTGGCACTTTAAAGTGAAAGTAAAGTCTACTTTTACCTGGTACCTACAGGAAAGCCTATAATAAGGTGTACCTGTTGGTACAGTGAATATATCCTAAACTTGCATTGTTCAGGAGAAATTCACATGAGATGCAGTCGGTGAGGTCACCGGTACATGCACCCTGAAGGGACAGAATACCTGTGCCATACCTTCAGAGCTCCGTGTTGGGGCTCCCGTGCACATGTGTGGGAGTGTCATCATCGCAGCCCCACCTATCATACAGCCAGAGCCCGCAAAACCGGACAGAAGACCTAAGTGAGTAAGCATGTATTAGGTGTGGGTGACTTGTTTACCGCACCCTTTTTCATGCGTTTTTATTATTATTTTTCATTTACCTTACTTCTGAATATCATATTATTCTTTATTATAGATTGAACACATGCTCTGCTCCTGATGAGTGGTACAAAGGCCACGAAACGTGCGTAGAGCTATCATATGCCATGCTTCTTTTGAATACATTCAGATTCTGACGTTACTATACATTACCCTAATTGGTGCACAAAGACCTTGGTCCTGCAGGCATTATGCTACATATGCTTTTATTCAATCCTGCTGCGGTGAACTTTGGAGTTTTATTATGATACTTTGTGATACTCATGTTATTATCATGTTGTACTATTATTATCACTATTACCATTATCATGTACTGTTTATTACTTTGTTTATCATTGTATTTATTTCTTGTAAATCCAACTGCAACGATTAATAAACTTCCTATTAGTTCACCTTGTACTCTCTTGCTACCACATACTTCATGTAAAGTCCCAATGTCCCCCTTGTTCCCCCCTTCTTTTAAAGTCCCGTGGGATGGAAACACATGACCTTACCAGGCCATAGTTTCGTTAAAAGTCCCAATTAATGTCCATTATGCATCACATGAATTCAGGGATGGAAGTATGTGGTAATGCTCTATCAGCTTAAATATCAGTATTTCTCTGCTACTATTGACCTTGGCCAGCCCCTTCCATTTATATTTAATTATCTTATTTACCCTTTGTATCAATTTTCCTTTTGTTTACTACCATATTTATAGTTTTAAATCATGTGCAATATATATTCCATTTTGGACCTGCCAGTCTTGTCTGCTGCTCTGCTGGTGCCTTGTGTGGATGTGCTGCTATGCCGTCCGGCTTCCATCTCCACTTCCAGGAGCCGTGACGCACACTGCTAGTCTCCTCCCATCCTTTGTGTCATTGGACGCCTGATGGGTGGATGCGTCTCACTGTGCGTCGACGTCACGCAATTCATGCAGGATGTGCAGCGTCCTTTTATTGCTGCCACGTCCTTGCAGTTGAGTTTTACACACTGCTGGCCTTACGGGAGTAGTTCGGAGCCGCCAGACCGGAGATACATACTATCCGGCTGACGGAAGCCCTTCTCCCCCCACCCCGCCATGCGGCGTGACGGATGTGGGACGACTTGTGGTGATACTGATGGGGGCGGCTCTAAAGGGGGTGTGGTTACTCAAGGCTTTTTATACACCTGATCACATGCAGTCTTTTAATTTAATCTCTCACTCCTTCACTGCATTCCTATCGCTAATGGGCACCACCGCACTTCCATTTACAGGCGTCATTGGTTTTTTTACTTTCACCTAGTGTATATTTACGGTGGTTCACTTACTATTCCACCCCTATATTCACAGCTATGTTTGGTCCCCTCACTTTTTTGCTCGGTGAGCCCTTACTTTTATATTTTCCTTTTCTTCTTAATATTCAGCTCCCCCAATTATCTTTCTTAATCCTTCACTCTCTCCACATCTTACAAATCTCCTAATGGTTCTAATTTTTCACTCTCTCTATAGAAGCGCCTCGTGGTGACTCCATGCCTGCTTGTGCTGCGGCCTTTGTGGCTATCTCCATTGAGTTACCCACCACAGCTCCCGGTTGGGGGTGTATATTGGACGGCTTGCGGCACCCACCTACTAGACCACTAGTGCACTCACCTAAGTGAGTAAGCATGTATTAAGTGTAGGTGACTTGTTTACCCCACCCCTTTTCATGCGTTTTATTATTATTATTTTTCCTTTACCTTACTTCTGAATATCATATTATTCTTTATTATAGATTGAACACATGCTCTGCTCCTGATGAGTGGTACAAAGGCCATGAAACGTGCGTAGAGCTATCATATGCCGTACTTCTTTTGAATACATTCAGATTCTGACGTTACTATACATTACCCTAATTGGTGCACAAAGACCTTAGTCCTGCAGGCATTATGCTACATATGCTTTTATTCAATCCTGCTGCGGTGAACTTTGGAGTTTTATTATGATACTTTGTGATACTCATGTTATCATGTTGTACTATTATTATCACTATTACCATTATCATGTACTGTTTATTACTTTGTTTATCATTGTATTTATCTCTTGTAAATCCAACTGCAACGATTAATAAACTTCCTATTAGTTCACCTTGTACTCTCTTGCTACCACATACTTCATGTAAAGTCCCAATGTCCCCCTTGTTCCCCCCTTCTTTAGAAGACCGGGTGAAGTTGGAAGCATCAGGTAGTCGTGGCAGTGCTGCACTGGAGGGAGCCGTGTGCAGTGCATATTAGTACATTATGACTTAAACCTTCAGGGGGCCTAGATATTTTTTTTATTTTTGTGGCAGTTTGCTACCACTTTTAGGCTGGGTTCACATGTGTGGTGCTAATTGAAGCTCTGTTTTCACAGCTAACTGACAAAGTAGTTGATCAGCATTTCAGGTCAGTTTTTGATTAGGTCAGGATTTTTTCCTGTTCACAACTGTTTTTTCAAATGGAATAAACAATTGGATGTGGTTCAAAATGCATACAATTTGCATTTGTGTAAACCTAGCCTAAAGAATGTATGTGGGTCAGATAGGGCCATACAAATTATTTGCATGCCAGAACAGTATAGCTGTTGCTTAGGCTGAAATATACCGTATTTATCAACGAAAATAGGGGGAAAATGACTGGTGTATGTTATACGCCGATAGTGTACCTAGGAGGGTGGATGGGCACCACCGGAATTCACAGAGTCGCCATCTCCTGTTTACTCAGCTCTCACGTCACACACACAGTCCCCCCCCCCCCTCCGCTACCGGCATTGGACCAGTGTTCTATTTATCACAGGAGCTGGTCCAATGCCAATGGTGGAGGCGGGACCGTGTATGTGATGACTGAGAGCCAAGTAAACAGGAGATGACGGTTCAGTGATTTCCTGCACTGCACTGATAAGAGATGGTGAGGCTGCAGATGGGCACTAATCAGGCTGCATTGAGGCTGCAGATGGGTGTTTCAATCAGGCTGCATTGAGGCTGCAGATGGGCTCCAAACAGGCTGCATTGAGGCTGCAGATGGGCTCCAAACAGGCTGCATTAATGGGCACTGACCATCATTTTGCTTCAAAGTGGTTTATTAAAAAAAAAAAAAGTTTGTTTCCTGAAAATTCCCTCTTAAATTGAAGGTGCGTGTTATACACCGATAAATATGGTACTATAGCAGCTTATGCTATATACAATAAGAGCCTGGTGTTCTGCTAGAGGTACAATAGAATTCTCTACTCCTGGATATAGAAAGAGTCAGTCATATCGCATCTTCACCATAGGAGAAGCCATGTATTTTTATCAATGAATACAAGGCTTCTCTTCTTTTTTTTTTTTTTTTTTTTTTTTTTTGTAGGTGAGGTTGAAAAAAGACACCAGGTCCACCAAGTCCAACCTATGTGATTGGCCAAGGTGAAGATCGTGGCATTATCCACCGGCTACTCCACCTTGGTCAGTCAGAGGAAGCCTTGTATTCATTGATAGTACAAGCCTTCTCCTAGGGAAGTCTATTGCACTGATGCCAGAGCAGTATATTAAAGCCTACGGAGCTGCTAATCTATTTCAGCATGCAAATCATTTGTTTGGTCTAAACTGACCCACACAAATTATTTAATATGCCATTTAAAATTAACACTTGACCTGAACTTTAAAACAAGTTCAAGCTTGGATAAAAAAGTCCATAGCTCCCATTCCCAAATTACTCTAAGTAACCCTCCCCATGCAGGTATCCACTTAACTCTTCTGGATGGCAGTGACCTGTGCTGTTTTTACATCCTCCATCCAGACATTTTCTCATCGCTGCCTACACCTGCTTGGTAACGTCACATAGACTTGAATGGGCTGTACCAATGCCATTACAGTAAGTTGGAGCTGGTGTATTGATAGTTACTATACAGGCAAAACCAGGGAAGGCCATCAATGCTGTCAAAGAGAGGTAAGTTGGCACCCAAAGGAAGTGGGGGAGGTTGGTAAGTGGGTACCCAGGGGAGGAGATAGGGGTTGAATGCTGACTGGGGATTATTTTTCTAAACCTAACTGAACTTTTTAGTTGCATGTTCAGGTCAACAATGAACTTCTCTAATTTTCTTCCCTTTGGTCTGTTAAATTAACATTAAAAGGTTCAGAATTTTTAAATGAACATTTCATTCTTGCGTACTCTGTACAATGTTTTCGCTTTGTTGTAAATCACACACAGATGGACTCTATTCACTAAATAGGTGATTTCTGAAGGCAATTGGTTTCACTAGATTTTAGTTAGGGATATCAGAGTAAAGGGGTCTGAATACAAATGCACTCCACACTTTTCAGATAATTATTTGTAAAACATTTTGAAAACCATTTATCATTCTCCTTCCACAATAATGTGCCACTTTGTGTTGATCTATCACATAAAATCCCAATAAAACACATTCATCTTTTTGGTTGTAACATGACAAAATGTGCAAAATTTAAAGCGGTAGGAATACTTTTTAAAGGCACTGTACCCAGACATCCCAAGTCTCCCACGAGTCTCCTGCATTTGGTAGCAGGCTCCCGAACACCCACAAGTGCCCTGCGATTTCTCAGTTGCAGGGCTAATCCTGGGTGGCAAGGGTCATCCATGTGTCCCCCTCCGTTCTTCTCCTCCCCTGCCCCCCCCTTCATTCTCCTCTAGCCTGCTGTCCTCCTCCTCCACCCTCCCCTCCATTCTCCTCTGGCTTTCTGTTCTCCTCTCTCCCCACCCCATTCTCCTCCAGCCCGCTGTCCTCCGGTCCCCCTCTATTCTCGTCTGGCCTGTTGTCCTCCTCTGGCCTCCCTCCATTCTCTTCTGGCATGCTGTCCTCCTCCTCTGCTGCCCCCCCATCTCCTTCAGCCGGTTCTCTCCTCTCCCGTGGGCTGCCGGGGATGTGTCAGGATGGAGAGCGGAGGAACGGGCCGGTAAATATGTCATTTACCGGCCCCTTCCTTTACTGAATTGGATTCAGTGAGCCATCACCCCTGTGTTCTGTAATAACTAAGCAGAGTAAACTGTGATTACTATACTTCAGTTTATGAATGGACAGGAGAATGTGTTTCCTGTCCATTCATCTTCAGTAGTGAAAAAGGGACTGGGGAATTTGTGTCCTCAGTCCCTTTCTCTGTCTCAAAGGGGAAATGTCAGGGGTCTGCTTAGACCCCTGATATCTGACACCACTTCCCCCTGCCCTAACAACATAGTCTACTGCCACAACCCCCCCCCCAAAAAGCATTGAGAAAAAAATAAAAACAATTTAAAAATTGTAAGAAAATCAATACATAAAAATAAAAAACTACTGACATCATCCACTGCCCTACTGCCACTGCCCACTGCCACCTACCCAAAAAATACAAAAATGTAAAAATAAAGAACTACTGAATCTATCCTGCACATACTACCACCGTACACTCTGCACTGTAGATTCCCTATTTAACATTACTGCATTCTGCACCATGCAAGTCATCGCAGACTTGTAAGCCACGCCCAATATGTAGCACAATTTAAGCCATGCCCACATTTTGACAGGGGGGGGGGTGTGTGTCACCTCCCTGAAATTCATTTTTACAGGTTGGGATGTCTGTGTAACAAACACACACGCATAACACACCACACAACACACCCATATATACATAACACATCACACACACAACTCTGGCCCCCCTGTAAACACACGGACCCTACATGTAAAGCAGGTCTACCTAGTCCTAGGTCACTTCCACAAAGCTCTCACATGTCCTTGAGACTCAGAAGAGCTCCAGCTGAACACAATCCAGAGTATAAGCAGCACTCACGAGGCATGCACATGCAGGAAGCAGCCACAGGTGGCTGTAAAGTTGCCCTTTACATAAGGCATAGTCAAATACTGTAGTTAAGTTGAGAAAGTACACACAGACTAATAGAAAAATAAATAAAAACTTCAATATACAGAACCCGATACCTGCAGTAGATATAGAGCAGGGGTATTATAATAAAATACAATAGTCTAATCAGTAACATTTTCTTTCAGCTAAGGTTCAAATCTTATTTTTGGACTCAAATCATCCGCATCACAGCCCACTTTTCCTATATCAGTGGTGTTACATAAGTGTCCTCAGTCCCCTGCACATTACAGTCCCCCACTTCCCATCACAGTTTCCCCTTCACAGTTGTGTTCTCAGGCCCCCTTCACATCATCCCCCCACCCCCTCACACTAGTGTTTTGAACCCCCTTCATATTACACACCTCTTATATTATTATTTTTTATTATTATTATTATTATTAACCATTTATATAGTGCCAACAGTTTACGCATCGCTTTACAATTTATAGGGGGACAACACAATTCCAGTACAATACAAAAGGTACAGGAGGGCCCTGCTCGTAGAGCTTACATTCTAAAGGGAGGGGGTGGTGATATAAAATGTAAAAGCTGCAGAGAATGATTTGATGGAGGTGGCTTGGGACAGTTAGGTGGGTGTGGGATAGGCTTCCCTGAATAAATGAGTTTTCAGGGAACTCCTAAAGGTGGACAGGGTAGGGACTGAGCGGACAGACTGGGGCAGGGAGTTCCAGAGGATGGGAGAGGCTCTGGAGAAGTCTTGAAGACGAGCATGAGAGGAGGTAACAAGGGAGCTAGAAAGCAGGAGGTCCTCGGAGGAGCGGAGGGGACGATTTGGGCGATATCTGCAGATGAGGTTGGTGATGTAGATGGGGGCGACGTTGTGGATGGCTTTGTATGTTATGGTTAGCTTTTAGAATTTTACACGGTGGGGTATGGGAATCCATTGAAGGGATTGGCAGAGAGGGGTAGCAGTCACGGAACGATTAGTGAGGGGCATTAGTCTAGCAGCAGCATTCATAATAGACTGAAGGGGGGATAGCCTTCTTAAGGGTAGGCCATTAAGGAGAGAGTTGCAGTAGTCAAGGCGGGAAATAATCAAGGAGTGAACGAGTTGCTTTGTGGTGTCATTAGTCAGGAAGGGTCGAATTCTGGAGATGTTGTGGAGGTGAAGGCAGCAGGATTTAGTCAGTGATTGGATATGATTGCTGAAGGAGAGGTCGGAGTCAAGGATTACACCCAGGACCCTGGCATGTGTGGAGGGACTAATGGTTGTGTTGTTGATATTAAGTGAAGTCACGGGGGGGGATTTGTGAATGAACGGGTGTCGTCGATATAGAGGTGGTACTGGAAATCATGGGAGTTTATCAACTGGCCCAGGGAAGAGGTATAGAGCGAGAATAGGAGGGGCCTAAGGATAGAACCTTGGGCTACTCCAATAGGAAGGGAAGCAGAGGAGATGGAGTTGTAAGCGACACTGAAAGTGCACTAAGATAGGTAGGAGGAAAACCAGGATAAAGCAGAATCGCAGAGGCCAAGGGAGTGTAATTTGCTGAGGAGGAGCAGGTGGTCAACTGTGTCAAAGGCAGCGGAGAGGCCTAAAAGTATGAGCATGAAGCAGTGGCCATTGGTTTTAGCAGTTAGGTCATTGGTGAGTTTTAGTAGGGCAGTTTCAGTAGAATGTTGTGGGCGGAAGCCAGACTGTAGGGGGTCGAGAAGGTTGTTGTCCATGAGGTAGCGACTCATTTGGTCATGGACAAGGCGTTCGATGAGCTTGGAGGCAAATGGGAGCAGGGAGATGGGTCTTAAGTTGTTCAAACAGGTGGGGTCTAGCGAAGGTTTTTTTTTTGAGTATGGGGGTAACCAGTGCATGTTTGAGCAGGGAAGAAAAGGTGCCGGAGAAGAGGGAGAGGTTGAAGATGTGGGTTAGGGAGTTAAGGATAGAGTGGGAAGGTGGTAGCAGTAATTGTGAGGGGACAGGGTCCAGGGAGCAGGTAGTGAGGTGGGCTGTGGAGAGGAGTTTATTAACTTCATCTGTGGTAACTGGGCAAAAAGAGGAGAGTATTGAGCGTGGTGATGGACCTGTTGTGTTGGGTAGGGGAGAAAGTTGAATGCTGGATATCTCCTTGTGAATTGTGTCAATTTTGCTATTGAAATGGTTGGCAATCTGTTGAGCGGTAAAGCAAGTTGGTGGGTGGGGGAAGTGGGGGGGGGGGGGGGGGGGGGGGTGAAGTAAGGAATTAAGGGTATAAAAGAGTTGACAAGGTTTGGATGAGAGGGTTTTGATGAGAGTGTTGTAATAGGTTTGTTTAGCAGTGTGGAGGCAGGAGTTGTATTTGAGAAGGGCAGATTTGTAGAGGGTAAAGTCTTTCAGGGACTTAGATTTACGCCACGCTCACTCAAGAGCAGGGCTGTGTCTCTTAAGACTTCTGGTGTCGTCTGTTTGCCAGGGTTGTGGCAGACAGGACCTTGTTCTGCATGTATAAACAGGAGCAAGTATGTCTAGGGAGGATGACAGCGTGTTGTTGTAGATGGAAGTGGTTAGGTCTGGGCAGGACAGGGGTGCAATTTTGTCATAAAGGCCATCAGTAGCAGAATGAATAAGGGAAGGGTTGAGGTTGCGAAGGTTTCTGCGGGTAGTGGTTTGTAGGTTGGCAGCATGGGATGTAGGAGACAAGGAGAGAGTGAAAAGGATAAGGTTGTGATCAGAGAGGAAAGGGTGTGTTAGAGAAATTGCAGGGAGTGCAGCGATGGGAGAATACGAGGTCGAGTGTGTTAACGTTGGAGTGAGTGGTGGTTTGTGTCCATTGTGTTAGGTTAAAAGAGGAGGTTAGGTTGAGTAGTTTAGAAGTGGTAGCAGTATTAACATTGATTGGAATGTTAAAGTCACCTAGGATGATAGCAGGTACTTCAGATGAGAGAAAAAAAATAGGGTAGCCATGCAGAGAAGTCATCCAGAAAGCGTGACACTGATCCAGGAGGTCGATAAATAACTGCAGCCCTCAGACAAACTGGAGAGAAAAGACGAATGCAGTGCATTTCGAAAGAACAGGGCGAAAGGGAGGGAGGTGTGGGAAGTACCTGAAAGGTGCATTGTGGGGAGAGGAGAAGTCCAACACTGCCATAGCTTTACATCATCACCCCCTAGAGAAGGGTCCTCCACCCACTTCACATCACCCCCTTCCCCCCATTCTTCACAGCCATGTCCTCTGCCCCCTTCATTCTCTTAACTTACACAGAGTAGTGAGCTGGAAGCAGAGAAATTCTAGACTAAGAGTGAAAGTCACAACAGCAACCAATCATCTGCCGATTATCTTTAAAAGTTAACTCAGGCAGCTTTTACTCCCACCTTCAATCCAGAACTTTCGTTATCATCCGGCTGCCCAGGGGGAAAGAGTCAATGTTTTTGCTACCAGGCTCCCTTCCGTGTTCTATAAAAGGGAGGAGGTCCAGATCCGGGGGGGGGGGGGGGGTAAACAAAGAAAAGGGCTTAAAAAGTATGGGACATGTGCAGAGGCTTGTTGGGACCTGTGGTCTGCTTTGGAGCACCGATTGGTCAGTATAATCCAAGAACATGCACTTCTCAGTTTGAGTCTTCCCAAGTATGGACTGTAGACCCAAACTTGAGGTTAGACTAACTGAAGGAGGAAGAAGACACCCCTGCAAGGGAAGGTAGGAATGAGGTTTTACTGGATGGATGAGCAGAAATCCTTTCAGCTGATAACCTGGAAGTGACTCTGGTGTCTGACAGAGGGACCTTTGCAACCCTGCCTAACCTTGATCTAAAGTCATCTGACTTACCCTGGTCCAGTAAAGTATCCTCAAGCGAAGAAAAAAGGTATTTTAGTCACAAAAACATTCACCTGATTAGGGATAGGAATAGGAAGGAACTTTTTTTGATAGGCTACAAATCAGTCAGAAGGATTTCCTATTTCCTGGCTATCAGGTCCAGTGAAGGCCTCCGAATGTAATTGATCCCCTACAGCAGAAAGTGCAGCATGTTCTCATTGTGTTCTGCCTGTGGACAATCTAGTGATGTATATTAACTGCCATGCAGCACCCTCACTTTTCAGTGTGAAGATCAACTGAGGATAGACAGTTGGCGATGCCTTGTGTCTCTAAGGGAGACAGCATAGAGGGCAGGCTACTTAACCTGTCACAGGTAAAGCTCCCTAACTTTCCTGGAGTTCTTGCAACAGACATCAGGTCTGATTAACAACTCTGAGAAGAATCCCCTGGGGGGAAGAGAGAACCGTCTGGTCTGAAGAGCTAGACTAAGGCCCCAGATAGGGGGAAACACTAAGAAGTAGAGTCATCCCAAGGTGGGGTGATGAGACCACCCCATGCACCACAGGAGACTGATGGGTTGTGCCAGGGACATTTTGGTCCAAAGAGGCCATCTGGATGTCTCACCTCAAATTCAGGCCCCCAGAGGGTGGAGGCTGAAAAGGAAAAGAAAAAAAGGAGATCATATTGGGATAGTATTCCCTTGACTCCCTACAAGCCCTTGAAGGGGAAGGAAGGAGAATTTTCCTGAGAGATAATAAAAGGATCAATGATGCACAGGGAGTGAACTTTTTTAGTTAGTATTTGAGCTAAACAGTTTCGCCCATTGGTGGCCCACTGTTACCAACACTAGACACCTCTAAAGCCTAATTTGGTGGAAGCTTTCAGGTGTTCAACACTTCAGACAGGTTCAGGAAGCTGACCCTCTTTAGGGAAAGTCATCTGAACACGGGGTGCCTCAGGAAAGGAAGAAGGGTGAGTGTACCACAATGGATTCAATAGTATCAGAGGATAAAGAACTCTAAAAAGAGGAGTGTAAGTTCTTGTGAGGTATGACTCCCAAAGTAAAGTTTCAACTAGAGTAGGAACAAAGGGTCCCAGTGTGCAGGTAACTCAGACAGACCTTCAAAGAAATACTGCTCTGTGAAGTAACACCAGAAAAATGGTGAGGAAAATTGACAAGGTTTTAGCCTGTGATTTGACCTGGGCACCCAAATGTCAAAGAAGGAAACTACTCATGGACTTATCTGGATGAGTCCATCCCCCCAGAGGCACTTTTATGCAGAAGGGTTAACAGAGGGGGCCAACTGACCTCTGGCTTTGAGCTCTACATCCCGGTAGTGAGAGGTGTGCTCTGAATGCCTATGTGCACTTTCTACTGAAGTAAAAAAGAGTCAGATTCCTCTGTTCCTTACAGACCTCCTGTATTGTGGGAGAAGCACACTCTAGTCAACCATGGCATTGCTCATGAAGGTGTCAAGAGGTCTGAAGAGAAGATGTTCCTTGACGGGTAACAGAATCAGGTGCTCCTTGGACATCCTTAGTACTATACATATTTTTTCAGCAAGGATGCTTGTAATAAGCCATCACAAAAAAACAGACATTTGTTCTAATGCTTATAAAAAATACAGAGGTTGGAATCAAGAGCTCAGTTTCAGTGTTTGATGATGATAGAAAATTATGCAGGGAAATAATGTCAGCACAGGATACATCATTATCCACTTCTAGACCAGGCCTTTTCTGCCACTTTTTGTTTACCTGTAACAATCATTATTTTTTTGCTAGAAGATTACTTTGAACCCCCAAACACTATATATTTTGTTAAAGCACAGGCTCTAAAGAATAAAATTGTGGTCGTTGCAATTTTTTATGTCACGCGGTATTTGTGCAGCGTTTCTTTCAAGGGCGATTTTTTTTTGAAAATTGAATGCAAAAAAAAGAGAAAAAATACATAACCCAATTTTTATGTAAAAGATGATGTCAAGTAAATAGATTCCAAACATGTCACACTTTAGAATTGTGCATGCCCGTGCAACAGTGACAAACAACATAAATTTTACTATCCATAGGCAGTATAAAAGCCTTTACAGGTTTCCACTTTAAATGTACAGAGGTCGTCTAGTTGTAGAATTACTACCCATGTGCATGGCAATACCTGGCATGTGTGAGACAATTGCGGTTTGCCTGCGTGCTTGACCAGCGCGTGCATTTACCTTTGCGTGTGGGGGGGGGGAGGACACAGAGGCTTTGTACATTTTATTTTACACTGTTAATCACTTTTATTGCTGTCACAAGGAATGTAAACATTCTTGTCACAGCAATAGGCAGTGACAAGTACTCTTTATGGAGTGATCTGGGGTCTGTACAATCCCAAATCCCTCCACTGCTCTTAAAAGCATTCAAAACACCAAGATTGCTGTTTTTGAATGCTTTGGATTTTTTTTAAATGGTGAATGAGCATCAGAAGACCAGGACCACCTATCGGAACGGAACGGAGTGACGGAGCTGGCTGACATAGAAGCAAGCTGCAAACACCGGACCAGAGCTACAATACCGATCTTCTGATCCAGTTGGTGAGCGGGTTGCGGCCCACAGTTTACTAAACTTTGAACATAGTCAGACTTATATACAGGCCTTGCTGGGATCCATAGTCCCATGGAGTAGGAGTATAGCAATTGACACTAGGCAGGCACAAGGCCTACTTACTATCGCATCTCAACTCTAATTACTTTAACCCTTGGATTACAAATTATAAGTAATTATCATTGCTAGCGAAGACAAGAAGCCTAAAGACTGAGTACTTTAAGTGAGATCTCACGCATTGCTATAAAAGTAGGGGGAGCTCCAATATATTGTTTATAACAGTTTTATCAAAATTCATTGTCCTGTCATTCTATGTTGGGATGACAGTAAAATTGCTGTAAATCACCTGTTTACCAATATATACAGTAAAATATACTGTCGTTGAGTACCCCGTTGTGTGGAGTATTGTTTTCTCCCAGCAGGTGAAGCCAGTGGATCCTGAGAGGATAATACAGGTATATTGTGTTATATTATATTGTACTGTATTGCATTGAACCCCAGCTGTGTCAAGGGGACTGAGGCAAGTTAGTGGGGTTTATTAGCAGAGTGCAGGTCCAAATCAAACCAGCAGCTCCTTCGGGGGTCAGTGCTACAGTTGTAATACTTATTTTTATAACTTAATTCTGCATAAAGCATTTTAGTGTCATGTCATGACCTTGACATTTTTCTTCATTTCTGTTATAAAATTTAGCAAATTAGTAATTTTTCTTCATAAAATTTGGGCCAAAATGTATACTGCTAAATATCTTTGGTAAAAAATAACTCAAATTGGTGTATATTATTTGGTCTTTGTGAAAGTTATAGAGTCCACAAGCTGGGGTGCCAATCTCTGAAAATTGATCACACCTGAAGTACTGACGGCCTATCTCAATTCTTGAGACCCTAACATGCCAGAAAAGTACAAATGATCCCTTTCTGAAAAGTTTTTTTAAGTTGTAATTTCTTCCCACAATTCTTTGCAAAATAAAGATTTTTTTTCTTTTTTTTCCCCACAATATTTTCATATTAACAGGTTTTCTTGCACACAGCATACACATGCCACAAATTACACCCCAAAATACATTCTGCTACTCCTCCGGAGTATAGTGATATCACATGTGTGAGAGCATGGCCACATACAGAGGCCCAACATGCAGTGAGCACCTTCAGGTGTTCTAGGAGCATAAATTACACATCTAACTTCCTGATTACCTCTTGCACTTTTGAAGGCCCTGGAGCACCAGCACATTGGAAATACCCCAAAAACACCCCGACGTATAATATATGAGGCATAATGAGTCTTTTGAACATGTAATTTTTTTCTACAAGTTTTTGGAAAATGCGGAAAAAAAATAAAAACGCTTCTTTTGTACACAAAGTTGTCAATTTACACAATATTTTTAACACATAGCATGTACATACCATGTATGATACTTTTCTACAGCCTGGCCACACAAAGAGGCCTAATATGCAGGGAGCAGCATCAGGTGTTCTAGGGGAATACATTTCTCAAATCTAATTTGACTATCAATTACACTTTTGTGAGGCAATGTAGTGGCATGGATAAAACTGATGTGGCATGGATGAGCATGAATGGGGTTGGATGAGCCGTGCATGGTGATGGCTGAACATGGTTGAGCCATAAATTAGGATGGCTGAGTATGGCAAAGTATGGATGGGATGGCTGAGTATGGCTGGGTACGGCGGAGTATGGCTGGGTACGGCGGAGTATGGCTGGGTACGGCGGAGTATGGCTGGGTACGGCGGAGTATGGCTGGGTACGGCGGAGTATGGCTGGGTACGGCGGAGTATGGCTGGGTACGGCGGAGTATGGCTGGGTACGGCGGAGTATGGCTGGGTACGGCGGAGTATGGCTGGGTACGGCGGAGTATGGCTGGGTATCGCTGAAAATGGCTGAGTATGTCTGAGTATGGCTGGGTATTGCTGAGTACGGCTGATTATGGCTGGGTATGGCTGAGTATGGCTGAGTATAGCTGAGTATGGCTGGGGTTGGATGGGATGGCTGGGCACGAATGGATGAGTATTGCTGAGTGTGGATGGCTGAGTATGGATGGGTGCATGGATGAGTATGACAGAGGGATGGCTGAGCATTGATGGATGGATGAGTATTGCTGAGCATGGATGGATGAGTATGACAGAGGGATGGCCGAGCATGGATGGATGGATGAGGCTGCATCGGTACAGAGAGGGGAGAGAGGAACCGGACATGACGGTGGTTTGTTTACAAGTGACCATTCTGTCATTTGACAGAGTGATCACGTGGTAAACGGCCGTTGTCAGCAGCCATTTACCGTAATGCACCTGGTCCGGTCATGGATATTCCCATGTGCGCGCCCCAGGGGGCATGATTCTGGGAGGATGTCAATGTACGCCCTCCCAGAGTTATCGAGCCACGCTGTTGCCGTCATTGGGCTATGGCCCGGTTGTTAAGTGGTTAAAGGAATCAACAGCAAATAAAATGTGTTTGAAAATGATGAATGGCAGTCAATGCCAGAACCTGTATTTCCCATTGCAGAAGTTAAGTGAATGACGGTGAATGTTACCTGCACGTATGCTTTATAAATGCCTCTCATCCTCAGCAGTCTGGCAGCAAATACCAGGGTAGCGACTGACCAATCAGGTTGAGAATGTGTGAATTTGTATTTATATATTTATATATATATATATATATATATATATATATATATATATATATATATATATATATATATTTGATATGCCCCTTTGCTTATGCTTCGTCTTTCTAAGAAATTCTAACCCAGAGTCACACAAACTAATGTTATAAGAAGAAAGTAAAACAAACTTCAGTATAATTTTCAATTTTATTTATAACAATATTCTGTGTTATTTAAGTTGTAAAGTAATCCAGCAAAAATTATTAAAACTTTTTTTTGTAACCCTGCCTCCCTCAAATCAGCCCAATAAAACATTTTGAAATGAGTGCTTTCCAGATTCAACAAATAAAAAAATACTGTATGTGAACATAACATATCCTTTAGCACATGTGAGAAAATAAAATGAGAAAGAAAATAGATTTCCTGGATGTGACTGAAAAAAAGCAGTTCTTACAAAGGCCATTGGCTGAGTTGGATTTGGAGGGGCGTGCTGGTGTATCACATGGAATGTGTTCCTGTCCTAAAAAAAAAAAAAGTTTTTGTGCAAGAAATGATCTTGAACATTTCCATTCCATGAAGTATGATGAGTGACAATGGTGGAATATTACTTAACATTATAAGGCTTATAGTGCAACATTGTTTTGAACAAAGAGAAACAGGTTCTATGTTGTCCATGATCTAATATGGCTGGGTTATTCATGGTCTAGAATTAGATGAAGCTTCACAACCTATACCGCATTAACCATATGTTTGCTTGATATCAAATTCTGCTGAAGCACTAGACTTTAAATGTGTGTTTTATTTTTCTTATGTATTAAGAGTAATAGTCTCTCTTTTAAAATGTTACATTCTATGTTTTGTTCAATATTCAATGGCTTATATTAATTACTGTGTTTTCGGATTAGTGGAAAGCTTCTCGTTGTAATAGCTTTTACCCTCAAATACCTGACCCTTCTTCTGTCTGGTTCTAGAATAGGTGGAGAGCAACTACAGCATACTAGTATAATAAACAATGGGGTTGATTTACTAAAGGCAAATAGACTGTGTACTCTAGAAGTGCAGTTTCTTTAGAGCTTAGTAAATGAGCAGAAGCTCTGCTGACTTCCACCATCCAAATCATGTGCAAGTAAAAATACTTTTTTTTTCTCCTTGCGTGTGAGTCGGTATTGTTTGCAAAGTGAAGCTTACCCTAATTTAGTAAGCTCTGGAGCAACTGTACTTTGCAAAGTGCACAGTCTATTTGCCTTTAGTAAATCAACCCCTACATGTGCACAATTCCAAAGTGCTTATGTATGAAGGGTTTACACCCTTCTTATACAAAAATATCCCTAGCACAATTTATCCCTGTGATACTGTGCTGCTCTATGTGCAAATGCAAAAACTTATAGTGAAGAATCACTTGATGAAACGTGTCAGTATTAATGTGACTCTCTTCTCACACTGCCACCCAAACCTGACCAGGATTTCTGCTCAATCCCCTATAACTTCCAGCAAGGCCAAGTTTTCATCAATAATATTCTGCTGTAGCTACAAAGGACATTTCCTGTGGGGGAAAGATTAAAAAAGAAAAAAAAAAAGGAAAGGCGATGTAAACTCATGACACAACAAGGCAGCTGAAGGCAGGTAAACCCCCTACACTGTCAGTACAACTTTGTGCTGCAAGGCCCCAGGCAGGAAAAAGAAAAGTGATCACACAAATAACTAATACACATTTACTTCTATCACACCTGCCATGTACACAGGCAAAGTAGACATTTTGTTAGTTAAAGGCAGCTATTTAATGAGGACAACAGTAAGATGAGACGAAACGTACCTCAGTGATAAAAACGTATTAAAACGTCACAGTGCTTTAGTTTAAAATACACATGGTGTATTATGATTACAAAGCGCTGTGATTTTCTGAATAAATGTTTTATTTCCATATTACTGTGCAAATTAGGGAATTTACAAATTTCCCATTAGCCTTTTTTTTTTTTGTACCGTTGTTATGGTTTCCTAATTCAGTGATAAAATGACTCTCCACCCAACCTAATTGACAGACACACTTAAAAGGTTGCAACGCCACAGACACAAACTATCCTTAAAAATAATTTAAGATAACCTGTTAAGGTGCACCTACTTTGTCTCCTGTGAGCTATCCATAACCAAAGTGTTCTATGTGAAGGCTTGTGGGCTTGAAATAAATTTTTTTTTTGTCATCTATGTTCCATTATCACAATTAAGACATTAATAATTAAAAAATAAAAATAAAAAAGGGGTTTTAGTGAGAAGAGTGTTACAAATGTGAATTCATCATTGAAGGTTGAAAAACAAAAAAAAGTCAGATTTTCTAAAAAATTTAGGTTTGGGAACTATACATAAATGAGAATAAAAAACACCTGGGCACATTCATTTTTTTGGAGATTACATAGCATTGCTTTTAAAATACACAATCATTTCAATCTCCCCGTCATCCATCCCTCTTTTTTTCTGGATTCTGACGGAAAATAAAACAAATAAACATTTTCTTCTAGACTTGTATAGTACTGAAGATGACTGCAGCAGAACCAAAGTAACAGAATACAAAAGCCCTTAAACGCTATAAACTTGAAGCTATTGGAAGCAAAATGCAGTTTGTTTTTTGTTTTTTTTATTATTATTAGCTAAAACACATTCATTTGGGTGGGGGGAGTCCTTCCTCCAGCTAGAAAAGGGATTGTTCATCTGGTTCTCCAGTAAGCAGGCACAGTAAGATTTGTAGAAGAAGCTCCTCAGGTGTTGGGGAAGATGCATGGACCCTGTTGCCCGTGTTGGGAGTTTTTGTGGTTATGACTTCAGACGTGAGGCTTTCCAATTTCCTGCATGACGTACGTGCAGTCAATTGCTTCTGGTTCACTTGTGGCAGTGAAGGTGTTCAAAGTCACTTTGCACAAACCCAGTAACACCCAGAAATGATACTTTTTCTCTCTCTTCAAAAGGCTCAACCTGAATAATGGCAACATTCTCTCTTCTTCACATCATTAAAAAAAAAAAAAATGTAATTGTAAAATGATTGTTATTTACGGTATGCTGTAGCTAAAAACATGAAGCAAATAAAGGAAAAAAAAAAAAAAAAAAACGAAAGCAACTGAAAGAGCTCGCCTGGCACGTTTTGCTCCATTTACTTTGTACCATTCTGATAATTCTTGAAGTGAATAAAATAACGTAACAGTCTTGTTTAAAAGGCCAGCCCTTGAAAATATAAAAGCACACCCTCTTGTTGATGTATAATTTGTCTTCTTTGCTATACAAGCTGCCTTTCCTTTTTATCTTCTGTAGTATCTCTCTCTTCAACTCTCCTGTCTGCAGTGTGCCACTTTATGTTTATTGCAGAGTCCCATTACAGGCAGGTTCCAAGCATGTATGGGCAAGGAGCTGAAGGATTTCAGACAGGTTCCAGAAAATAATGGCAAGGAAAAAAATATATTTATAATACTGAGATCAATATAAAAGTAGTCCTTCATTTATACACTTTATACACCGTTAGGCTGTGTGTGTGTTTTCTCCATAATTTTTAAAAGTTTTTTTTTTTTTATCTATTTTTTTTCTCTTTTTACTAAAATGTCATCCCTATGCCAGTGGGTCTGAGAAATCATCCTCTCCTCCACGAGACAGCAGTTCCCGCTTCTCATCCGTGCTTGCTAGAGAATTTCGGCTGTTGTGTGCTCCCATGTACAATGTGGCATAGACTGGGTTAGTGAAGTTTGTTGGCTGAAAGGCGAAAAAGAGATTATGAGAAAACATATTCAAGCAATAATTTATTTCCTGTCTAATCAGTCATTTAATACTCCGTGCTTTTTGTTGTTTCCAACACTAAATTAATTTAATTTAAACTATGGGCGAAACGTTTGTTTTCATTTTGGATAGAGTAAGGGTGGGTTATAACCCCTGTCAGATTTTTTTTTGTCATCTATGTTCCATTGCAGAGATTTTCGCTTTATTTCCTGCCCCATAGCCAAACAGGAAGTGAAAGGAAATCCCTGCAAATGAAGGGAATTTCTTGGGGACTCCCAGGTCACTAGAACAAGTGTCTCCATTGGAAAATTTCTTCTAGATTACTTTTCTGGGGACAACCCAAAATTTGGGGATTTTCTTTTACTTCCACTTTCAATGATAATGGTAAACAGGCCAAATAGAGAAGGTGAATGTCCTTAGCGGGGGGCACAGACCACAATAAAAACCTGACAGTTGTTCTAATTCCCTCTCCACTCTAGCCAAAATGTAAAAAAAAGTTTTGCCTTTGGTTATACTTTAAGGCTGGGTTCACACTGCTGTACAGAGTGGCTCACAGCAGGAGTCCGGTGTGTCTGTGTTCACGGTTTCAGGTCCAATTTTGGTCTGAATATTTGGCCAAATTCGGACCTGAAAAGGACCAGAAGATGCACAGGACTCCTATGCAATTCGTTCCAGAGCCAATCCTGAGATGTGTGAGCTGGCTCCATTGAGAATCAGTCACAATCGCCTGACATGCGAGTTAGATGCGGGGAAACCCACATACAATTCACAATAGTGTTAACCCAGCCTTATGATACACTGTCACTTTGCCTATTAAGATTAAAATAACAGTGCTTGCTGATATCCCACCCTACCCAGCAAGTTATACAACCAAATAAGCACTCCCTCCCTGCCTTCTTGATATAGTGGGGAGCACGAGACCTTCCCCACGTGACATGGCTTGGGCCTAAGTGGCTAACCACCAGGCCCTGGCACTGTCACATGACCTACTACATCTACTCAATTCTGATACCAACTGAGCTTACCTAAGTGGGATGAATTTACCTTGCTAGGGAGGGATATATCAGTGCATATGGTCACTTTGTCCAGGGTAGGCAAAGTCACAATCTCTCTTTAATGAGCTAATTTTTTTTTATATATAGATATTGTTCAATTAGTGCAACACACCCCTCTCTGCATGAATCCCCTCAGTGTTATCAGTTGACAGTAAATGCTCAAGCAAATCAACCTATATTGCTCACCAAAAGAACTTATTTTTAACACAAAATGCAAAAACAGGACTTCCTAGAAATGACTCTGAAGCTTGCAAATGGAGAATGGGATGAGAGGGGCCAAGGAGAAGAAGCAGCATTACTAAAGCAATGAGTCTAAGCCTGAAAGAGGTTAGAGGAATTAAGGACTGAGAGGCCTCAAATATTATAGTCCACGAGTTAATGAAGGAGCACTTAGCGAACATTTAAATTTTGCCTTTTTTTAAAGTGTAATTTTACCTTATCTGGGTCTAAAGTGAAGTCTGCATCGATCAATTCTCCCACATCATCATCTGGCTCGCCTTCATACATTTTGTAGGTTGGGTTGCCGATCTCTACATTCATTGCTCCATTAGTCATTCGCTGGTGCTGGAAACCTTTGGCTCTGTGAAAACATTTCCTATTACTAATTGAAGGGAAGTCTTCAGAACTATTATAGCTGATAGAATAAAGTTCACAACATAGGGGCGTCTCTAATAGCAGTTTTGTTGGTGAAACTTCTGCATGGTTGCCTCCAAGCAGTATGCTCATAATCAGTAAAAATGTTACTTAGTTCATAGTTCAGACACTATAATAAGTATTACTTTGTCTGGAGTTAGTATTGCATTTTTCACAATAATGAGGTACACAAGAATACTGTATATAAACATTACATGCAGTGCCTCACAATACAGGGGATACACAGAAGTACTTTTGCAGCCAAGGTAAATATTGTATACTCCACAACACAGAGGTAGCCAGTAGTGTTATTTTATCTGGAGTAAATACTGCATAATTTAGGGAAGACTTCAATTATTTTTCTACAATATGAGAACTGTAGCAGGTGTATAAAATACATCCTTTGCAATACAGGGGTATCAAATGCTGATATTGTGACAGCAGCGCTCAATATAGCACAAATCACAAAATGATATTTTTCTTATAGTATTATTATAGCTTCAATAAATATCTTAAATTCGGTCATACAAGAGGGGTCAATAAATATTTTACTAGTGTGAGTCATACATATCTTACACCACAAGGAGAATCTCCAGTATTATTAATGTAGCCAATAGTAAAAATAAACAATATGTAGGAAATGTTTTTTATCACATTTATTTTTTAGATGAACATACACAGCCATTGTAGAAGATCACTAATGTCATTTATAAATTAGCTCTTCTTACCCGCTCATCCTGTGTCTGTACCAGGCAAATATTCCAATTCCAAGAAGGAGAAGTAACAATATTACCACAATTGGAATTACAATGGAGGTTGTCTCTGCAGAAAATAGATCAAAAGGAGAAAGCATTAGTCACTGCATGAAGAATTAAGTGTATATAAAACGTTTTTTTTGTTTCTTGCTCAACTGTGTTTATTTAAGCGGCAGTTAAGAAGTAAAATGAAGCCAGCATGTAAAAGAGGATGCTTATATGGTTACAATTACAGCGGTCTGTGTGTTAAAATTTAACATGTTGCTAATCTATCGCAGGTATATGTTACTTCCAGGCCTACTAAATACCTGCTCCTTTGCCTCACACTATGGTTCCTCCCAATGGCTGCTAAGCATGAAGCAGGTACTCACAAACACTGAAGTATCAGATTTATCCAGAGGCCAGAGATCAGCAATGCATCTGAATTTTAACTCACAGGCTGCTGGAAATGTAAGTATATGGCATCTCTTACTGGCTAGCTTTATTTTACTTTAGACTTTAGTGATGGGGTCACTTTAAAGACCACCACCTAAAATGCAGTGACTTTAGTGTATTAAACACCCCCATCCCTGAATTCTGAGTTTTTATTAACATGACACAACATATCCTGTGGCTCTCATTTTTCCAGTAATTCCTGGGAGTAAAGCCCGGTACACGCCAACAGTTTTTTTTTTTTTGGTTGAAAAAAAAAAAAACCTGACCGCTCCAGTCGGAGCCACTGTACTAACGATTCACCACTTTTACAGCGATCTCCCCCACTGAGCTATTGTGTTCTGACAGGGCCCCCTGCCAGAACTCCAATCAGCAGTATTAACCATTGGCTGAGAGTACTGATCAGTAGCTGGTCGGCTGCTGGTTTTCCAGCATGCTTCAGTTGGACTGGCTGACATACATACGGGTCAATTGTTTGACGGTTTTTATCGAACCAGGCTGATATCTTTCGACATTTGGCCAGTGTTTACAGGGCTTAAAAAGTTAACCAAAGCAAACAGCTGTTACAGAAAGAGACATTTGTTTGTAACCTATACAGCGTAGAATCTGCTTTTTAACTTAATTTCACAAACTGTTTAAAATTATTAATTAGGGTTGGTGTTTGCCAAAATATTTCATATTATTATGTAAACATTAGCTCCAAAATATACTGTATATGGAACTATAAATATCAACATGTAAGGCATAAAACACCGATGTAGCAAACTATATCGGGATTCTATATCTGGAAATCTCTATGGATAGATTTTCACATGTCGCTTCTCTAAGAATTAGACATAAGCCTACAGGTAAACTTTCCATGACTTGCAATAGAATATTACAAATTGGGAACAACATTAAAAAAAAAGAGAGGAAAAGGAATCATGACTAGCAATACATGCATAAAGATGCTCTGTGCCTGATGGGCTCTAACAAACTTCTTGGTAGACATGTGCACTGCCGAAAAATTTGTTCGTTTCATTCGTTTCTTTGTTTTTCTGTTGGAAATTCGAAAACTCGTAAATTCCGAATTTGAAAATTCGAAATTCAGTATTCGGAAATTAGAGAATTCGGTATTCAGAAATGAGAAAATTCGGAAATCCGAAACAAAAAGAAACTACGAAGATTAGAAAGAATGAAAATCCAAAAATTCTAAATAACTATTAAATTCTAAGTATTGGAATTTCCCTTCAAATTTGTCTGTTGGTGAAAGTAACGAATACAAAATTATCTGACATTATGAATTATCCGAAATAAATAATGGAGCATCTAAACAAGTGGAACGAAACTAAATAATAATAAATAATAAGTTATTATTAATTAATTTGTTACGTTCCATTAGTTTAGATATGGCATTCGTTATTATGGATAATTCAGAACTTCAGATAAATTCTTATTCGTTACGTTCTCCAAATTTGAAAGGTAAATCCAATACTTTAATAGTTAGTGATAGTGAAGTTATTATTAGTTCGTTATTATTTCAGATTTTTAAGTTTTCAGGTTTTTTAATTTTTAGATTTTCGTATTTTTTTAATTTTCTGATTTTCGTTTTCATAACGAATTTGTCTAAACGCGTTAAAAAAACAAATTTGTAACTAAACGAATTGCACATGTCTACTTCTTGGCAGTTTTTCTGAAAAATACACTTAAAAAGGAGCAAACGGCCAGGCATCCACAGTACAGCAAGACATACTGGGGCTTTGGTGGTACTTCCTACCGTGGATTTCTAGTTCTGCACCAGTGTAATCTCCCAAGTAGGACCCTCCCTTCATACTAAAACACCAATCAGAGGCAATTCAGTCAGAGGCCTCTTTCTCTGCCAGCTCTATACATAATCAATAATAGCCCCATTCTCCCAACTCTCCGATTCACACCTCACTTTAGCGAACCATCATCATCTGGATCGAAGAGCCTTCTTTGGGAGGGGATGCCCAGAAAGACCTTTACTTTCAGGCACTGCTGCAAATCTTACCAACTTGGTCTGCGAATGTTGACACAACTAAAAACGGACTTCTCTGCACATGCACGCTGAAGATGCAGATACCAACAGCCAGATCTGGTATAGACAGCTACACAACATTTTCTGTTGGAAAAGCTACCAACTACTCAATTGACCAAGTCCCTCCATGCAGAGCAAACTTGACAGATGTGTTATACGGGGTCCACTTATAAATGAAGGAGTATATTTTGGGAAAGGCTTGCTATAAGACCCTTTTGATCATGACAGTGCCCATATCCATGTTTTGCCACGTATCTATGCTCTATGCAGAATTCTAGAAACCACTGCTTGACCGTATTGGATATACAGGACCAACATAAGTGAGGGCATCCATTCCACATCCCAATGATAAAGATGGCAAATCTTTGCAACTACACCCCACTCTCATTTGCCAGAGCTATTCTTATTCTTAAATACAGAAGATTCCACTTTCTCCCCCTCTCTGAATTTCTCAATGGACCAAGACACACCTGTCTTTCTTACAGACATCTGTTATTTCCCTAACAGATTGGTGATATTTATCTCGACTGCGCCTGACCAATAACAGACTGCTGCATCAAAAATTCCTTAAATACCAGGATATATGTTAATGATGAAAAATAAAAAAGTGCTCTGTCTCAATATATACAAAGTGTAATAATTAAATCCAAGTCCTAATACACACAAAATTCGCAAAGTGACAAGTGCTTAAAAAACACCTCTCATCACCCTAAGGCAGTGGTTCTCAACCTTTCTTGATCAAGGCCATATGCTGATCTGAGAACTGTAGTGGGGACTTTTAATGGCAACTCTAATCACAGGTAGTGTTACTCACTGTGTTTAGGGCTTCACTGTGTCTCCGACTTTGTGGTGTCTTGCAGCAGTTACACCTATGCCGAAATCAGGAGATAGGGTCTCCTCCAGCCCCTCCCAGCCCCTCCCACTTCACATTCCTCACCAGTCAGCTGACCTCTAGTCTCTGCCCCCCAACCATGCTGTGAACTGAATGGGCAGCTGTGTAGAGGCCAAGTGCGTGACAGCGGGCTCCAGGAACAGCCCAGCTGGGCAGCCACAAAAAGGCTGGGAGAGCGGTGCGGGCTTCAGGAACAGCCCAGGATTCTTTGACCCTTGGTAAATTGTTATTCGACCCCCAAGTTGAGAACCACTGCCCTAAGGTGATCCCATTGTAACAGTTATAAAGTGAAAATGCAATTGAATATGAACTTTAACAAAGTGCAAGGAAATACAATCATAAAAATTGATAGCACAAAAATAGTCATAAAAATCTGCTGTTCATCAGCATAATGAATGTATATGAAAAAAAAATAAACGAATGTCCCTCATCTGCTATACAACTTTGCTAACTGTGACCACCTCATTTAAAGTCCCAGGGCGACTCTATTTTTGTATATGTATATAGGGATGGAGATGTATCACTGGTGACTGCAGACCTTTCATTTTGTTTCATCCGCTATACAAGTGTTATTGAATGAAGTGTAGAGTCTTCAACAATAAGTGCATCACCACTGTGCTCTTGAGGTAAAAATTACCTCTTGCCAGATCCAAAATGATCGAGTGCACACATTAGAACACCACAGCTAGGATAGACACCAATCCACACAGCCACCTCTCCGCAGTTCCACGTGGCCAAAGGCTCCCAATTCACAGGGTAATGAAATTAGAAAGGAGGATTCAATGGCATTTGTATAGCGGATGAGGGACATTAGTTTCATTTTTTTTCACCATCTTACTTGTATACATATACATTCATTATGCTGATAAACAGCATATTTTTAAGACATTAATGTTTGTACTATCAATTTTTATGATTGTATTTCCTTGTACTTTTCTAAAGTTCATGTTCAGTTGCACTTTATATATGTTTCAATGGGATCACCTTAGGGTGATAAGAGGTGTTTTTTAAGCACTTGTCACTTTGACAATTTTGTGTGTGTATTAAGACTTTGAATTAAATTTTACACTTTGTATATATTGAGACAGCACACTTATTTTCACCATTTCCCTAACAGAGCCATGATGCAGCTAAATGTACAAGAATCATAAAGCTAGCTCAAAATTGATACACAAACTTTTCAAATAACGTGCTCACTCACTGCTTTGAACCACACACTAGTCAACAAGACCTCCGCTTTTTGAAGCCTTTTCATTAGTGCCTTGCTACTATGTTTCTGTGGCCTGTCAAACTACTCTAGGACAGTGAACTGAGCTACATACCCAGTTGCACAGATTTCTGGGAACTAGGAGAACTACATGATAACCACATGATCTACATGCACAATTGATGACCTGAATATATCAGCCCAACCTATAAATATTCATATATAAAAATACGTAAATCTTGTGAGCTACTCTAGAGCAACCTGAGACTGCAATCAGAGTCAGGTATAAAGTAACCAGGAGGTTACAACCTAGCGTCAGGTGTGGTATAACCAAATCCTGTGAAACAAAGTTCAAATTCACAGCTGGTAAGCATTGATCACAATCCCATAATCAGTGAAAACATATATACAAAAAACATAAAAAATTCAGCGCTGTGTGATACTGAACCTTACTATTGCATAGATAGTGCCATAAACAATTCCTGCCTCCATGCTGCCAAACAAGCCTACTTTGTCTCTCTTATTAATACCTTGTCATCCAGTCCCTGTCGGCTCTTCTCAACCTTTAACTCTCTACTTCGCCCCCCATCCCCTCTACCCACTAACTCACTCACTGTCCAAGAGATTGCCAATCACTTCAAAGACAAGATTGATGCAATTTGCGAGGACATCTTCACTGTGCGTACATCTTTCCCACCCAACATACCTTGCCTAACAGCACATTCAACACTCTCCTCTTTTGAATTGGCTACTACTGAAGAGGTTACAAAACTTTTCTCAGATGCCCACCTAACCAATTGTCCCTTGGATCCTATCCTATGCTCCCTCACTCACATCTTCGATCTCTCCCTCTCTAGTGGCACCTTTCCCTTCCCTCAAAAACATGCGCAGATCACTCCCATACTTAAAAAGCCCTCACTGGACCCCACCAACCTGAACAACTTTAGACCCATCTCATTGCTCCCCTTCACCTCTAAACTTCTAGAAAGCTTAATCTACAACAGTCTTAGCTCCTACCTCAGTGAAAATAACCTTCTTGACCCCTTACAGTCTGGCTTTCGCTCGCAGTACTCCACGGAAACTGCCTTACTAAAACTCACTAACTGCTAAAACCAACAGCCAGTACTCCATACGCCTACTACTTGACCTCTCTGCAGCCTTTGATACTGTTGACCACCAGCTCCTTCTCAAAAAAACTACATTCGCTTGGCCTCAGAGATTCTGCTCTATCGTGGTTCTCTGCTACCTATCACAGCGCTCCTTCAGTGTCACCTACAACTCTAGCTCCTCCTCTCCATTGCCTTTTTCTGCGGGGGTCCCCCAAAGCTCAGTTCTTGGACCCCTTCTCTTCTCTATCTACACCTCCTCTCTTGATCACTTGATAACTGCCCACGGCTTCCAATACCACTTATATGCCAATGACACCCAAATTATTATTATTATTCTTCATGAATTATATAGCGCCAACAGTTTACGCAGTGCTTTACAATGTATCTGTCTACTCCTCACCTCACTCCTTCAGTCTACTCTTGCATTACTGAGATATCAGCATGGATGGCACACCACTTTCTTAAAACAAAATCTCTCTAAAACTGAGCTATAAATATTGCCCCCACCTGTGCCCCCCTCCATGTCTTTTCCATCAAAAATCAACAATGCAACTATCAGTCCCTTCCCTCACGCCAGGGTACTAGGTGTAATCCTAGACTCAAGTCCAATCATTGTCAAAAGTTTCTAGAATTCACCACCGTAACATCTTTTAAATCCACCCCTTTTTAACAAAGGAAACCACCAAGCTCCTCATTCACTCCCTTATCATCTCTCACCTTAACTATTGCAACTCTCTTCCCATTGGCCTGCCACTCCATAGGCTAGCCCCTCTTCAGTCTATCATGAATGCTACTGCCAAACTTATACACCTTACCAACCGCTCAGTGTCTGCCAACTCTCTCCTCCAATCCTTTTACTGGCTCCCAATCACCCAGCAAATTAAATTCAAGATACTAAAAACAACATAAAAAGCCATTCACAACTCTGCCCCGAGCTACATCACCAATCCTCTCTCCAAATATCACCCAAATCATCCTCTCCGCTCTTCTCAAGACCTCCTACTCCCATGCTCAACTCCAGAGCCTCTCTCATCCTCTGGAACTCTCTATCTCCACCTATCCGGCTATCCCTACTCTTGCTACCTTCAGGCGATCCCTGAAAACACATCTCTTCAGAAAAGCCTCTCACGTCTCCAACTAATCTTTTAACACTTCCATCAGCTCATTCCCTACAGTTACAACCTTTTGTATCACATGCCCCATCCTATTAGATTGTAAGCTCTTCTGAGCAGGGCCCTCTTAATCCTCTTGTATTTTATTGTATCATAACTGTATTGTCTCTCTTTTATATTGTAAAGTGCTGTGTAAACTGTTGGCGCTATATAAATCCTGTATTATAATAATAATAATGATAAACAATAAAAATCAATATTGCTAAAAAAAATAAATGGTGCACCCGCATAAAGGTTCTACAAAGTTAGATATTAATGTTACTTGCACCTCGTAAGAGGAGAAATACGTAAACAACTATTTGACAACTCGTAGTTGTGTTAGGAATTACTATTACTGTTGTTTGTTACAAATGTCATGTACCTACTGCTTCTGCTGTATGTTTTGCATCTCTCAATAAAAAGATCTTTTAAAAAAAAAAAAAATTGTGCAACAAGCAAGCTCACAGTAATAGAAATTTAGTATTATTCCTTAAAGCGGAGGTCCACCCTAAAGTGGACCTTCCGCTCATCGGAACCCTCCCCCCCTCCGGCCCCACAATTGGCACCTTTCAGGGGGGAGGGGGGTGCAGATACCTGTACAGTACAGGTATCTACACCCACTTCCGGGATAGCTCTCTGCGGAAAGGGGCGTAGATTACGCCCCTTTCCGCAAGTGCCCGCCCCTTTCCGCAAGTGCCCGCCCCTTTCCACAAGTGCCCCGCTGCCTGCTGGGAAACACACAGATCCCAGAGGCAGCGGGGACCGTCCTTATTGCACAGCGCGACTCGCGCATGCGCAGTAGGGAACCGGGAAATGAAGCTGAAAGGCTCCATTTCCTGATTCCCATACCTAAGATGGCGGCGGCAGCACCCGAGAGGCGATCTAGAGATCGGCTTCAGGTGCCGACATCGCGGGCGTGCTGGACAGGTAAGTGTCACTATTTTAAAAGTCAGCAGCTGCAGTATTTGTAGCTGCTGGCTTTTAAAAAAAAAAAAAAAAAAAAACGCGGAGTCCCGGCGGACTCCCGCTTTAATATCAAGTGTCCAAAAAACTTTCATCAATCCACAGAGACAAAAGTGCAAATTGGGGTATTATACATATTATTGTCCAAAAAGTGACTCTAGTGATGATAATCCTGATCAGAAAAGGATGATTTTACACACGTGCCCTATGGTCTATACCATTATCATTTTGAATTGAGGATCAAGAAAAGTTTTACAGACATTTGTTAGCGCTGCACCTATTTTATATATATTGCATTATTGTTATTCACCAATATTGCGCTGGCTGCTTGTTCGGTTATTATTTTTTTCAGTTTTAGTGTTATTTAGCGCAGCAGAAACCCATTTCTATTTTTGATCCAGGGAATATCTGATTGCCTCTTGATGGATCAGGAAGTATTTTTTTTTCCCTGCTGAAGAAAATTGGATCATGCTTTACAGTTTTTTTTGCCTTCCTCTGGGTCAACTGTGGGTATGGGATTGTGTATATAGGATTGTAAAAAGAAGTCCCCGTCCCCCCCCTTTATTGTTTTAACTAGATGGACTTTTGTCTTTTTTCAACCAGACTAACTACATAAGACAGGACCACAAGACATACTTTTTCGAAACGTTATCCAGCATTAACAAACTCAGCCTCTAAAAACTCTGATGCCGGTACACACAACCGTTTTTTTCCATCACAATGAACGCTGGCGGTTTTTCCGACGTAGTTCCTCTAAAATGGACTTGCCTACACACGATCACACCAAAGTCCGATTGTTTAGAATGCGGTGATGTACAACACGTACGACAGGACTAGAAAAGGGAAGTTCAATAGCCAGTAGCCAATAGCTGCCCTTGCGTAGGTTTTGGTCCATCAGAACAGCATACAGACGAACGGTTTTCCCGATAGAAATTGATTCAGTCGGAAAGATTTAAAACATGTTCTATTTCTAGGTCCAACAGAATTTTAGGAAAAAAAATAAATAAAAGTCAGCTGAAGCCGACACACATTCATAATATCCGATGACATTATTCCGTCTGACTTTTTCTGCCAAAAAGTCCGACCATGTGTACACGGCATGACTCCTTTAATAAAAAGGTGGAAAATGACTTACAGACCTCTCTCTCTATAGACCAAAAATTAAGCTAATTCACCTTACTGATAAATCCTCCATAAGTAACGAGTATCAAGAAGAAGGCTATAAGTTAACTTAATGGTATAGTATACTCTGTTTTCTAAGTATTTTCCCTAACATGTTGCTGATGTGGAGAGGTAGTGGGCTTATTCCTTCACAGACAGATACATTCCAAATGACTCATCTTTCTCCTCCATCATAACATCTTTACCAATAGGGCATACTCTACAAACACTCCATTCTCATCAATCTTGTCAATAACCACAAGGCTTGTATTCCAGCTCTTGGTAGTCGGTGGAACCCTCCAACAATAGCGCAGTGGTTTGTCAGAAACAAGTATATGGAGGAACTCACATCCACTATCCAGGGCACAGAAGAAGCTATTAGTCTTACTGGCTGGAATACATGCACAAATGAGTATATACTTTATCAATCCCTACCCATCCCCCATGTTCCCCTCACCCCCACAGCCACCCTCTTATCCCCATAGTTCCTATATCCCCTCGTTTTTAATATATATTATACACCCAGCTCACCTATTTTCTTCTCTCTCATTTTGACTATCTTTGCTGAGATTTGTCCTATCATCTTCCTTTCTTTTACTCAATACTTACATTTTCCCAATCTTTACATCCTGTTTAAATGTTATTTTCCACATTATATCAACCCCATCCCTCATTAACACACCAATTTTTTTTTCTAAAACCAAAGATCCCCGAGATTTGTTTGCAACAGCTCTTTTTCAGTGAAGGCAGTGCACATGTTGGAGACTCTATATCTAGCTCTTGATATGCTGTATTGAACATCAGTGTACATTGTTTAAAACTTAAGATCTGTTGTCCTTTGCACTTATCACTGAAGTCCTTTTTTTCCATGATCTGTACTGCCCCTATGCATGGTATGTAATTACTAGTCTTTTCTTAAAATGAAGAATTAACCATATGAAAAGACCAAAGTCAAGGCCTAAATGTGTATATGAGTATTTTCTAGAAAGCTTTGTGCCAAGGCATGAAACTCAGAAGATAAATACGTACTCAATGTTGGTTGTGACTGTCCTACAAAAAGTACAAATGCTGCACCACGTCTGTCACCAAGGACACCTAGGCACATTGACATATTTTGAAATTCTTTGCGTCGAGGTTCCATGAGACATACTTTATCTAAGTAATGTGTACCATAGAGCAGGCTAAAAGTTACTAACCCAAGAGTATTTGGTGCAAAGCTTTGTGCCAAGGCATTAAACTGCAAAGATATACACTTACTTGATGTTGGTTGTGGCTGTCCTACAAAGTCTTCACATGTTGGACCAGTTCTATCAGACGGACACCTAGAAAGATAAGGTAAAGTTATATGAACAACTGCACATATAGGAAGAAATATTCTACAAATATAATTGTAAATATCAGCTGTATATCACATAACGAATGATCATTACAGGATATATATCTTCTTACGGTGTCTGCATTATTATCATACAGTACCGACAGATCTTTTCTGGCAATAGTATCTCAGTCTTCAAGGTTTATTTTAAACCATGGTCTTTCAAATCATATTTTTTGTGAACACTGTTTATTTAAAGTATATGTCTTGTCAAAAAAAAAAAAAGTACATTTCTGAAATACTGTACATAAATATTTCCCTGTTCTATCCCTTCAAAATGGCTGCAAGTAAAGAAAAATACCTTTTGATCTGTCAGAAATACAGTGAGCTGACAAATATGTATCTGCTGCACTGAAATCCCAAGCAGTGATATCAGCCTTGCCTAGTTCTCCTTAACTAGACTACAGAACATCCTCACCCTCCACATCTCTGTAACATAACGGTTGAGGAACTACTGCTGCTAAAACATAATTAAAAGTACTTTCTCATAAAGTAAGATTTGCTATGTAAGTGTATTACTGAACCTTGTTGTTGAACATCAGTAGGGGGAAATCATGAAACTTACATTCCATGTGCTCTGATGTGGGTGTTGTGAATATAGAGGAGACAGATTTATCACATATGCTTCCAAATAAATGACGCAACAGCCCCCTGAATCTATAACCTACTAAAAATGGTTTTACAGTGTATATCAAGGCAAAAAACAAATGTGAAACACCTCTGCAAAACATAATCATGTTGTGTCTCAAAGTGGAGCTTCACTCTCTCAATCAACACTGACTATTTGTAATCTTTATGCCAATAGCATTAATAAATAGATAGGAAAATATATCATATTCACTTGTTTTTAACTATTTTACATGTTATCAGTTACTTCATGGTTTCCAAGCCTAGGAAGTATGTCGTCATACATCCCATGAGTCTTCAGGAGGGGAGAAGGGGGTTTCTCAGCTAAGCATACCCTTCTGCCTACATACCAGAGCTGAGGGCAGATGGATTCCAGGATGTAAATGCTACATTGGGGTAGGCAATCTTAGAGAGGTGGAGATCTACTTGAACAACACTGATGAAGTCAAAGATCACCAGGCACAGTGTTGTGTTAGGGCTGGTTCACACCAGAACATGATGGCAGAAAGGCATGAGTGTTTCCTGCACCATGTTCAAAACGTACTGCCTTTGCGTTGCGCTCAAAGCGCAGGGGCCGGGAGTGCGTTGCGCTCAAAGCGCAGGGGCCGGGAGTGTCCACTGTCCCCTTCACATCACCCCCACCCTCCGCACACAGCAGTGTCCCCACCCCCATAGCAGTGTTCCATTGCATCCTACTTGTGCACATGAGACGCGAGAAGCAGCACAGTTCTGGACAGGGGGCGAGAGTAGGAGCTGGCCGAGTGACTTTTTTCATATTAACAATCTGATGATTGTTTGCTTAGGACCTAGCGACCAATGAGTTAACTAGAAAAGTTAACTTGGCCAGCTCCTCCATCCACCCTCTGTCCTGTGCTGCCTCTTGCTCTCTGCTGACAGTGGTGGAGGAGGCAAGAGGGGAGGGAGAGAGGAAGAGAGGAGGACCGAAGGCTCAGGGGAGGAGGCTGAGGGCAGAGACCAGCAGAAGGCGACGCAGACCTGTTCCCGGTCTATCCGTTACCTACCCGCAGTCGACAGGTAGCCTGTGATCGACGAGATGCCGAACCTCGTGCTACACAAATCATCCGCCCTTACTCAAGATGGCTACAGCCAGAAATTCTAGGGGTGCTTTTCAAAGTGATTTCTCAGCATAATAAAGCATGGAGACATGGATGGATGAGTTTGTGCTGAATATTTAAAAATGCATTAAATAGCTTTTTTGGTTTGTGGTGCTGGGATGCAGTGTAGTTCTGCTTAAAATTTTTAAGCAGTGCTATCAATCCTGCCCAGTTCTCTCCTGCTGGACTACTTAATACCCCCACTTCTTACCCAGTGAGAAATCACACGGGGCTGACAATACTACTTGGGATTTTAGTGCAGCAGAGGCAGCTCACAGCTCATTAAAGGAAGTTAGCATCTCACTGTGTTTCTGGCAAAATCAATAGGTATTTTCTATACCAGCAGTGTTTCTGAAGAGACTATACATGGGGCTAGTGTAGAGATGTACTGCATTTGATCGTTTTAATTGTGCTGATATGCACTTTGTAATGTTAGCTTTGAGCCTAATTTCCCAATTCCAGCTTGGTACTTACTGGCAATCTGGCATCTCTGTGTAACGGTTGATACTGCATATTCCTCCATTCAGACAGTAATTGTCACATGTCAAGCAAGACTTGGCGACACGTCCATCAGTACACCTTCAAAATTATGAAATGAAGAACCGTTTTGATTTGATCAAAGACTATCATATGCCAAACAGCTGCAACACTACACTTTTATTTTTAGATTTCATCTTCCACAACAGAGGTATAAATAATGTTTTTTTTTTTTTAAACTGCATTGAGTTTATATTATGGGGTCAATTTAAATGCAATAGTATTAATACTTACACTTTGAATTTTTTGATAAACAGCAGAGCACACAGCTATCTAATAAAGCATCTTGGGAGTTACCTTTCTATAAAGTATGTGTAATGCAAAGCTGTTTTTTGTTTTGTTTTGGACAGAATGGTGAGGAATTGGAATACTTGTTGGGGTTTTAATGCTGTCTTTGCTTCTGTTTGGGAGATTCACTCTATTTGTCCCATTTACCATTATCATTGAAAGTGAAAGAAAATCACAAATTTTGGGTCACCATAACAGGTACAAATGGGAAATTGTCCAATGGGGACACTAGTTTAGGCAATCCAGACTCAACCTGAAATTCCCCCACTTTGGAGGGATTTCTTCTCACTAACTGTATTGACTATGAGACAGGAAGCAAAGGGAAATTTAGCCAATGGGATCAATGGCAGAACTAAAACCGAGGGGTTATAACCCTCCCTTACTCTGTCCAAAATGGTTTTGCATTTAGTTCTTCTTTTAGTGCGTGTGCATTAATGGTATACAGCAGTCATTTTCAGAGGGAGAAACCAGTAAAGGCCTCTGATGGGCTTTACTGTAGGCCTAATCTATAGACTGGCAATATATACTCCTCAGTTATGATAAGGGCATACAATTCCCCATATTCTGCAAGACTTACACACATAGAACATCTCCACTTTTCAAGCTGCATCTTCCATCCTTGCATCGGTCGCATCTGTTCTTTTCACATCGGCTGCCTTCAAAGAGTGGTGTACAGCGGCACTGCCTGGTCCCGTTAGCACTGAGCTGGCAGACGCCATCATGATCGCAGTAATCGTAACATTTTCCTTTAACACACAAGTCTTTTGTTAGATTTTGAAGTACTCACAAACTTGAGCAAACCAAATTGCAAATCACAAAGCACTATTATATTTAAAGATGAAAGTTTGTTTCAGCACCAAAGTGCAAACCTCTTCTATGTGTTTTGCTCCCATGCAGACATGTAGGCATCTCCCTGTGCAGAACCCTTAACACTTAAAGAGATAAAAAGCACCTGCAGAGTTCCAACTATCAGTTCTGATTTGGCAACAGGTTTGTGAGCTGCAGCCGAACACCCAACCTGTATGTATTTTGGGAGGTAAAAACAAGTTTCTACTTTCCTGTTGAAAGCAGAAAGCCTGTTTAAATGGTTTGATTTTAAACCAATATCATACAGTAGCTTCTGTAATTTTATTACTCTATCATAGACTGAACAGTAAGCTGCCAGGATCTAGTAACCCCAAAATAAATTTAATGAATTGGCAGAGGATGGAGAATGAAACCACCTAACGGCTTTAATATATTTCAAAGACTTTAATGATGAGGTCTCCAAGCTTTATTTTACAGGTTTGTTTACCTCCCCTTTCCATTATACTGCCCCCATTGCAGTTTCAAATGTGTGGAGAAGGTGGGCGTCAACAAAGAAAATACTGGAAAATAAATCTTAAAATTCTGAGAGATCTAAAAAAAAAAAAAAAAAAACAACAGGTGACTAAACCTACCATGTTCTACCAAAAAAATGTATTATTTTAGATGTAAATGAAACAATGAAGTAACACTTGCAAAAAAAAAAATATTAGCTAGAAAAAGTTCATAAAAGCTACAAAAATTTATATTTTTTTAGTCCTCTCTCCTTTACCAAAGAAACAGACCATCTCCAGAGCTGAAGAGAAAGCATCAATTGATGTTTACACAGCAAGAACACACAGCATGTGCGTCACACAAGGGGAGAACAGAATGCTTGCACTCACCTTGCCAAGTTTTGAGATTAGGCACAACTTTCCCCTTGCCTATTGTGAAAGCAAGGGGAAAATCGTGAAGATTAAGCAATATTGGTCTCTACTTAAGAAGGATCTGGTCCTCAGGATGATATTACCCCCAAGACCCAAAGTGCTCTTCACCATGGCCCCCACCTTGAATAATCTGTTAGTGAAGAGTTATATTTGTGATAAAAAGCCTTCCTTTGAGAAAGTTTTTTGACTGGTGCCATAAGTGTTAAGCCTGCAGACAAACTAGGGATGAGAGGAAGATCATCAAAACTTTTAGGTCCAATTACACGGGAAAGGAATGCGAGATAAGATACTTTCTTACATGCGACAGCACACAGGTAGTCTATCTGCTTGAGTGTGGTTTTGGTATGCAGTATGTGGGGAGAACTAAAAGCTCATTGACAATTCACCAAGTATTTAGCCATACAAAGACTGATACCGAAATGGAAGGAAGCAGATTTGATCACCGCACTAAAAAGTCCCTCAAAAAAGGGAGGGAGAGTGGCTATATCATCTCAATATTCTAGCCCCGAGGTTTAAATGTAGATTTTTTTTATAAAAATGTTTAATTAAGTTATCTTTTACAGACAGGAATGAAGTGGAAGGCATTCATTCCATTCCAGAATATAAAAGTCTGATGTGAGAAACATGTATTTTTAAATTTTGTATTTCTTTATTTGCAGATTTATATGAGATTATATATACACACACATATATACAAATTATATATATATATATATATATATATATATATATATATATATATATATATATATATATATATATATATAAAATATATATTCTATCTATCAATGAGAATCTATTTTTGATTCTATGCTTTTCAGTCCTTCACAAGCAAATCTATGATCTGTACCTAGTTTATATCAAACTAATTTTAACATTTGAGTCCCAAACCTAGTTGTTTAGGATTATAGAAGGAGAAAACTAATTTTCAAATGTTTTATGTATTAAAAAAATATATTTTAATGTTGACTGACTAATGCCGGCACCCTATATCAAAATTTGAGTCTAAACGGGCTAATTTGTGCACAGCAAGTAGGGGGAGGGGCCTTTGAAATAGTAATAAGGTATATATTTTGACAGTCAAGCTTGCACCACTGGTGCATCTACTCTGCTTTTCAGCAAAAACAAAGACATGCAAGTTTGCCCTGCTATGTGGGGAAAGAATACTAACTAATAATACATCTTTCTAATGGACCAGATATCAAAAGCCAGCAATAGGTATATCTGGTGGGCAATGTACACTTCATCAGCTTCTGCTAGGCTGATGAAATCTTAAGTGGCTCTGAAATTTCTGTACATAGTAATGATTATAACCCTTACATCTCCACTAGAACATATTATTTGACCTAATTAGCTGGAGAGCAGTATTTTTATTTTTTACAAAAAAAACGAATCAAAAACGATTTCTGTTTTATAGAAGCTGTAGACATGATCATATAATGTATAAACTTCTTACGGTATTGACATTTGTCCCCAATGTAGTCAGCGAGGCAGCGACAGTTAGGTTGGTTGCCCAGGTTCACAGAACAAGTGGCATTGTTTTGACAATAGTTTGGTGTGCACACTTGCTGCTCACATGTTGGACCAGTAAACCCAGTTGAGCATCGGCATGTTGGTAAGCCTAAAGAAAGAAAAAAAGAGAAGAGAAAAATTGAAATCTAAATGCTGCTCAAAAACTATTATAAATCCTTATGGTTTGTAATCATATCTGTAAGTGTTAGCTACATATGTTGTGCTGACACTGACTTTTTGGTCCTGTCTCTCAAGTTGACCATGCATGTGGTAGTTTCGTGAAGCAAGAAAATATCTGGTTTCATATTATTGTCAAAGCCATAGAGCAATTGAATACATAAAATGGTGGCTTTATTGATCCATGAAAAGATGGAATCAAAATTACCCAACTGCTTTCTTTGAGACAACTGAAGTTTTTTTCTGTTTTTATTCAATTTTAATTACGTCTAATTGTTTCTTCTATATTGAAAATGTCTGGGTAACTTGCAGATTTTTTCCTCGATTCCGTATAGTAAAACTATTGTCCCAGTTAAATGAGAGAATCTCTCTAATGGAGCTCTATATTGCAGGAAAAAGCCAGACATGGTCCTGATCCCTCCCCACTCTCTCTAAAACTAAACAAATTTTTGCCTAGACCAGTGATTCTCAACCAAGGTTCAGTAGAACCCTAGTGTTCCTCCAGAGATTGGAGTTCCTTCAGCATTGGGCAATTCCTGCCTCTCAGATAAGTTCCCACTCACACCATTGATCTTTTTAGCTATTTGTAAGGAGATAATTCTTCCCAATAACCACAAGTTTAAGGACCATTTTCCCACTGACCATCACACTATTGTATCATGAGTTGTAGATTTCTAATTGTTAGCAGGGTTTCCCTGAGACTGGAGAACTATGTCATGGGTTCCTCTGTGTTGAAAAGGTTGAGAAAGGGTGGCCTAGGCATATATTTTAAAATTCCTGAATTAAATTTAATATTGAATCCAAATCACCAATGATTGCATTAATATTAATATTTCTGTGTGCATTGTTGTTAAAGATTTACCCTCACTTCCTGTCTGAAGAAACCAACATTTTTGCTGAACTTCTCTAGCACATTGACACTGTAAAAGGGACATAAAAACAGAATGCCACGATTCTCAAATCTCATAAACCCTTATTCTATGTACAGTAGAAAATAGAAAATATATCATATGTATAAACTGAAAAAATTTACTAATGTAGTAATTTTGAAATTGGTGACAGCAACACATCTCCAAAGACAGGGCCATGTTTAACACGGTGTAGCTTTCCCTCTTCTTTTAGCAACACTCTGTAAACATCTGGGAACTGAGGAGACCAGTTGCTGAAGTTTTGGGAGAGTAATGTTGTCCTACTCTTTCCCGATATAGAATTCTGATTGCTCAATGGTCCTTTGTCTTCTTTGTCGCATTTTTTCATTTCAAGATGCACCAAATATTTTCAATTAGTGAAAGGTCTGGACTGCAGACAGGTCAGTTTAACACCCAGACTCTTCTACTATGGAGCCATGATGTTGGCATAGATACAATGTGCAGTTTAGCATTGTCCTGCTGAAATATGCAAGGCCTTCCCTGAAAAGGATGTCATTGGGATGAGAGCATATGCTGTTCTTAAACCTGGATATATCTTTCTGCATTGTTTGTTGTCCATTCCATATGCACTAATGCACCCACATGGAGACTTCTTTGCATTAAGGGCTTTACATTGTGATTTTTAGAAGTAGTCCTGAGCCCATGCAGTGATGTCCATCACAAAACCATGTTTGTATTTAATGCAGTGCTGTCTGAGGGCCTGATGATCATGGGCATCCAGTATATTGCGTTACTGCTTTGTCCCTTGCGCACAGAGATTTCTCCAGATTCTTAGACTCTTTTGATGATATTCTGGACTGGAGATGATGACAGATTTAAAGTCTTTGCAATTTTATGTTGAGGAACATTATTCTGAAATTTTTGACATTTTTCTGATGCAACTTTTCACAGATTAGTGAACCTCTGCACATCTTTGCTTCTGAGACATTCTGACTCTCATAGACCTTATCAAGTTATTGACCTGTTGCCAATCAGCCTAATTAGTTGCAAAATATTCTTCCAGTTCTTCCTTGTTCGTACCACTTACTTTGCCAGCTTTTGTTGCGCTGTTTGCTGCACTTTTTGAGATGTGTTGCTGTCATCACTTTCAAAATCACCTTATTTTTTTTATTAAAATGGTACATGTTCTCAGTTTAAAGCTTTGATGTTTTCTATTTTCCACTGTGATTAAAATATGGGTTTATGAGATTTGCAAATCGTTGAATTCTGTTTTTGTGTAGATTTTACACAGGGTCACAACTTTTTTGGAATAGGGATTGTATTATCTATTAGTCTTCTCCAAATTCATTACCTGTGCGTGATGGTGCACAGTTTCCTCCGTTTTTACAGTAATCCTTGCACTGATCTTTTTCACACCTTTCTCCACTGTAGCTGGGTGAGCAGCGGCATTTCGCTTGTTTTCTTGCATTAAAGAAACACTGTCCTCCATTAAGACACTCTAAGGGACAAGATTCAGGTATGGGTTCTAAAAAAAAAAAAAAAAAAAAAAAAGACAGATGTAAATATTAATTTAACAAGATATTGATTCATAAAGGAGAAAATAAATACAAGACTGTGCCTCTTACCATCAGGAGACTGGGTAGGGGATGGGATAAGGATACATGTTCCATTGTCTAGTCGCCTTCCATTAGGACATGTGCACACTGGTCCACTGGGGCTAAGCAAACACAGCCACTCACACTTCTTGCGGTCACATGGATTGGTCACTAAAGCTACAAAAAATATAACCAATGATTAATGAGACACAGATTCTATGAGAAAGAACTATTCTTTATGATGATTAGGTTTGAAGTTTCTACACAGTTGGCATTACTAATGCTTGTTTGATGTTTGATTTTCCAGAACAAAAGAAACATAAGAACACAGCTGAGTAAGGTGTAGAGCTGTCCCTTCTCAAATTCCAAGAGCTCTATAGGACACAATTATTGGGCTACAAAAGCACAAATGTTTCAATCCACCATGACAAGGGTAAACGACAAGAAAAGAATTGCTGTATCACAAAGCCTCCTTCTCTGAAAACAGATACAACACAAGTCAGAAGATCTGACTTATGGTGTGAAAATAACCTTGCCTCTAATGTTTACAAAAAACATTATTTCTTAAATTGCTAAGGCCGCGTACACACGGGCGGATTGTCTGGCCAACTAAGTTCCTCAGACAATCCGACGGACAGTCCGTCCTACTTTTGAATGAACGGACTTGACCACACACGACGAACAGACAGTCCGCTGAAAGCTTGCGCGATGACGTGTACGGCACGTACGACGGGACTAGAAATTCGACGTCCAATACACTGCAATGCAACCTTCGGCCGTGTAAATCCTTTCTGAGCATGCGCCATACTTAGTCCGTCCAACTTGCCTACTCACGAGCGGACTGTCCGCTGAAACCATGTTTGGACGGACTGTATTACGGAAATTCCGAAAGACTTAGTCCGCCAGACTGTCCGCTGAAAAAGTCCGCTGAAGCCCACACACGAGCGGATTGTCCGCTGAAACACGTTTCAGCGGACTAAGTTGGCCAGACAATCCGCCCGTGTGTACGCGGCCTTAGTCCTAAAAAGCTTGAATGGGTTGCAGATCAACCCTAGTAGTTACTTGCTTATATCCTGGGACAACCACAGTTGTGAGTGCCACTGATGGAAAGCTTGAAAAGTAAAAAACTCTTTGCAGTGGTACAAAATGCATGCTTCTGGGTCAGAGCTAGAGCTCTGCAATCAGCAGAGAGCATAAATGTTGTGAGTTTTGGTAAATTAAAACTGGGTTTTAAGTACCATCAACCACACAATTTGAAGGTTCAGGTCAGGAGCAAGGATAGACCAATATTAGCTATTACCAAAGGCAGCCAAATTAATTCCTTATAGATTATTTAAGAAGTGTATTATTTCTTACATTTGGTTTAAATCCTTAAAATGTTACTAAACCCAGGACCCTGCATTCACTATATCTGGACTCCCACAGTACACAGAACATGGAAATGCAATAGTTTTAGTAAATGTAAAGTGCTAAATACCTTTTCTCATCAACAGTTAGCCCTTGTACACATGGTCGGATTTTGTCCGAAACTTGTGTTGCATACACACGGTCGAACAAAGTTGTCCGAAAATCCGATCGTACGTAACGTGATGACGTTGTTGCATTATGATGCGATTACATTCAGGCTAGTAGCCAATAGCTTTGGTCTAGGAATTTGATCTGAGCATGCGTGGCACTTTGTCCGATCGGAATTCTCTATCATGTTGTCGGGAAAGTTTTATAGCCCAGCTCTAAAATTTTGTCCGTCGGATATTCCGACGGAAACAGTCCGATGAAGCACACAGTCGGATTATCCGAAAACACTGTCCGATTGGACATTTTCAGTCCGAATGTCTGACCGTGTGTACAAGGGATTAGAGCAGTCATGTGGTTTTTATAAGAGTCTGGTTAAAGCTTGCAGGAGGAGTTTTCATTCTGCTCTAACTGTCCTATAAGGCTACAGGACCCCTTACTCCCTGTCTAGACAGTGTTGATCACATGCACTCTCCAAAGAAAAAAAGCTTTCTAGCAATACACACCAAACTGAGCATGTGCAGCTTGTCCCATAGCCTTTGTTCTATCAGGAGATGGTTTGGGGACAGTGGAAGAAGGGGAAAATCAGAGAAGACAGGATAAAAAAGCCTTTTTACACAATGCAGAGGATTAACTCATTAAGTTACACAGTGAGTATAAAAAGCATGCTTTACTGCATATACACACTGATTTTACTTTTGTGAGTTTAGTAACACTTTAAGCTGGTGTTCTGACATATTGAGTCCGGCCATCTAAAAGTGTCCACCCCATACTGCGCAGACGCAGTGCTTGCGCAGTATGGAGCAGAACAAGATTGGGAAAATCTCCGAAGATGAACGGCGCCTGCGCCGTGAGTTGAGGTTCAAGCCCCACCATCCAAGTGGACATAGGGCTGCACATATTAGAGGGCCCCTCGCGGGCTCCCTTCGCTCGCCACGCTTAGGGCACGGCCTCGCTGAGCTCGGCTCTTTTTATTCTATCTCTATGTTCACTTGGATGGTGGGGATAGAACCTGGACTCACAACGCAGGCACCGTTCATCTTCGGCTATTTTCAGAATGCATGCGCAGTACACAGTGGACACTATCCGACGGTGGACACTATCCGACAGGACACCAGCCATAGATGGATCAAATCTCAGCTGCTTCCGCAGGGACTGGCCTAGATCCGATCCATCTATCTATGGGCAGGCTGGTTGTGCACAAGTTGATCTATTGATCGACTTGGGTATAGCCAGCCTGTCAGATTTTTTTTTTTTACATGCAACTACTATAGCCGGGAAAGCCAGAAGACCACAATAGTCCTGCAGGCAGGGATTGTGTTGGTGGGGGAATTTAGTGATTTTCTTTCCTTCCACCCTTGGTTGAAAAAAACTAAAATCGAATCATCTATGGCTTGCCTTACCTGTCTTCATCACATTCTGTGCTCCAGAACTGAGCCAAATTTGCATGCAATATAACAGAGCTATTATGTTATCTCATTCATGGCTTTACCTTCAGGCTGTTTGTACTGGTGATGAAGAACAATATCAGTTACATGGTTTATTCCCCATGTCAAATTGGTAACAGGGCCATGTCCAAACTTGTGCACTTTAAAGATAAGGTTGTTAACATATGTTACTCCATAGATGTAATCTTCAAAGATATCAATGCTGAACGGATGAGTGAGGCCTGTGAGTGGCAGAAAGAGGAAAATAAAATAGTAATTGTTGATTGGATTGTAAAATAAAAACCAAGGTGTTTAGGTCAAATATGCATTTTTTTTTTTACAAACAAAAGCGAGACATCAGCTACATCTAACCCCATCATAAAAGAAAACAAACACTGTGTGGATCATTTATATATCACTGTGCTTTCAACCCTTTAACTACCACGCAATATCGCAAAATTTACTCCACAAATAATGCTTAATTTATGGAATCTGCAATGTCCCACCATGATTTCATTACATAAAGGAGCTGATATCACACTTTGGAGAGGAGAATACACAAGCACAGCTCAATTTAGATTCGAGCACAATTCCTGTGCAACAGATGACTAATGTTCTACACAAGGCCAATAAAGATAGCCGCAGTCCAGGAACCGAAAGAAGTTGGGTAGAAGATGCTAGCATAAGATGGCAGACCACTTTCATTCCAGGTCTACTTTTTAAACTCTCTTGAACATCTGCCTGTATATCTATTATACTGTAATAAAAATATTATTTAAAAAATTCAGGTCAGAAGCACCTGTGAAATTTTTTTTAAATTATCTTTTAAACTGACCTTAAACACAACCTGAATACACATAACACCACACTCTGCCCATCCACACAAGCTATTATAGTTCTGACATAGTTACATAGTAAGGTTGAATAAAGACACCAGTCCATCCAGTTCAACCTGAGTGAGTGTATACAATTGTCCCTATTCCTGTACATTGCACACTCACATCGGTCCCTACCCTCAAGGAGCCCACAATCCAAGGTCCCCATTTATATACTAGGGCCAATTTGGGACAGAAGCCAATTAACCTACAGTGGTGTGAAAAAGTGTTTGCCCCCTTCCTCATTTCCTGTTCCTTTGCATGTTTGTCACACTTAAGTGTTTCGGAACATCAAACCAATTTAAACAATAGTCAAGGACAACACAAGTAAACACAAAATGCAATTTGTAAATGAAGGTGTTTATTATTAAAGGTGAAAAAAAATCCAAACCATCATGGCCCTGTGTGAAAAAGTGATTGCCCCCCTTGTTAAAACATACTATAACTGTGGTTGTCCACACCCGAGTTCAATTTCTATAGCCACACCCAGGCCTGATTATTGCCACACCTGTTCACAATCAAGGCATCACTTAAATAGGAGCTGCTTGACACAGTAAGGTCCACCAGAAGATCCTTAAAAGCTACACATCATGCCGAGACCCAAAGAAATTCAGGAACAATTGAGAAAGAAAGTAATTGAGATCTATCAGTCTGGAAAGGGTTATAAAGCCATTTCCAAAGCTTTGGGAATCCAGCAAACCACAGTGAGAGCCATTATCCACAAATGGCGAAGACATGGAACAGTGGTGAACCTTCCCAGGAGTGGCCGGCCGCCCAAAATTACCCCAAGAGCGCAGCGACGACTCATCCAAGAGGTCACAAAAGACCCCACAACAACGTCCAAGGAACTGCAGGCCTCACTTGCCTCAGTTAAGGTCAGCGTTCATGCCTCCACCATCAGGAAAAGACTGGGCAAAAATGGCCTGCATGGCAGAGTTCCAAGGAGAAAACCACTGCTGAGCAAAAACAACATCAAAGCTCGTCTCAATTTCTCCACAACACATCTTGATGATCCCCAAGACTTTTGGGACAACATTCTGTGGACCGATGAGACAAAAGTGGAACTCTTTGGAAGGTGTGTGTCCAAGTATATCTGGCGTAGAAGGAACACTGCATTTCATAAAAAGAACATTATACCAACAGTAAAATATGGTGGTGGTAGTGTGATGGTCTGGGGCTGTTTTGCTGCTTCAGGACCTGGAAGACTTGCCGTGATAAAAGGAACTATGAATTCTGCTGTCTACCAAGAGATCCTGAAGGAGAATGTCCGACCATCTGTTCGTGTACTCAAGCTGAAACGAACTTGGGTTCTGCAGCAGGACAATGATCCTAAACACACCAGCAAGTCCACCACCGAATGGCTGAAGAAAAACAAAATGAAGACTTTGGAGTGGCCTAGCCAAAGTCCTGACCTGAATCCTATTGAGATGTTGTGGTATGACCTTAAAAAGGCCGTTCATGCTCGAAAACCGTCTAATGTAACTGAATTAGGACAATTCTGCAAAGATGAGTGGGCCAAAATTCCTCCAGGACGCTGTAAAAGCCTCATTGCACGTTATCGCAAACGCTTGGTTGCAGTTGTTGCTGCTAAGGGTGGCCCAACCAGTTATTAGGTTTAGGGGGCAATCACTTTTTCACACAGGGCCATGATGGTTTGGATTTTTTTTCACCTTTAATAATAAACACCTTCATTTACAAATTGCATTTTGTGTTTACTTGTGTTGTCCTTGACTATTGTTTAAATTGGTTTGATGTTCCGAAACACTTAAGTGTGACAAACATGCAAAGGAACAGGAAATGAGGAGGGGGCAAACACTTTTTCACACCACTGTACCTGCGTGTCTTTGGAGTATGGGAGGAAACCCGAGTACCCGGGGGAAACCCACGCATGCACAGGGAGAACATGCAAACTCCAGGCAGGTAGTCTGGTAGTTTGGATTCAAACCAGCGACCCTTTTTACTGCTAGGTGAGAGTGTTAACCTCTACACCACTGTGTCACTGTGACACATATCCTGAGCCAAGGGTGCTGCTCTGGCCTGCTTCTTAATTGGACACATTATCTATACCCGCTTTCTTCCAGAACATATATAAGCAGCTGCATGATGGCATGTTGAAATCAGGCAAAAAGACAAGTTTTATTCCTGGAAGGGCTGAGCAGTTATTGTTAGGTCACTCTAATATATCAATTCTATACAGCAAACATATAGTTATTACCATTCTTGCTACTGATCACCACAACTGGATCTGTCCCGTTAAGACGAATACTGCTGATGATGGATAGCTTGGCATCAGCCCAGTAAAGGCGCTCGTTATAGTAATCCACTGCTAAGCCTGTGAAAGTTCAATCAATATAGATTAAATCACAAAAGACTGTCTGCCTCCTATAAAGTGTTCATAACTTTCTGAATGTTAACGACAACTCGTCTAATGGTTTAGACAAAAGAAACCCCAAAATAAGATAAACACAATGCTGAATATCCTCAGCTGGATAAAAACACAAACACAGAAATTGCGCTTTAGAGTACAAACAATGTCAGCACCCCAACAGATATATATTTGTTACAGAAATCATAAAATAAGTGCTGCGCTTGAAAAAATTATAATGCAAAGATTAATATCAAAACTTATTTACACCATGTGCAAAAAATAATAGAAAAGTCCAAATAAACCATATGACAGTCCACCATCCAATGTGAAAAGAATAATTATAAATTTGTGATATATCGTCCAACAGTAGTAATTAAAGTGCAGCTCTTCACATCTATGGACCCCACACCACCATGTTCTTCCACCGCATGCTTATAAGAGCTATTTTAACCTCCATTCAAGACAAGTCAGCATGCGTTTGTATATAAGGCATCCTTTGGAAATGTAGCACTCAATGTTTACAAGTCTCTACTGGCTCCCGCCAAAGCTCTGAAAGATTCATAACAGAAAGCCATATAATGTAAAACCACATGAGTAGAAAATGTTATAAAACAGCCAAAATACTCATAAGTGTATATATATGAATAATGCTTGTACAAACATAAGCTGGTCCCAGAAATTGAACGGTCCGCTTCGAGACTAGGAGATGCGTCATGATGGCATGAACATTGGCTCCACCAACGGCTAACACATTTCCTAGTCCAGAAGTGGTCCATTCGATTCCCGGGATTGGTCTATATTTGTAAAAGCATTGTTTATATATACACTTTTGAGTATTTCAGCTGTTTTAATACATTTTCTACTCATATAGTTTTACATTATATGTCTTCCTTGGTTTTCTTTTTGTGAATTTTTTGGAGCTTTGTAGGGAGCCAGTACAGACCTGTATATGCAGAAAGTTACATTTTCAGAGGATCCCTTATAGATAAATGCATGTTGACTTCTCTTAATTTGAGGGTCAAATGGCTCTGGTAAGCATGTCCTAATATACCGGTACATGCGGTGGAGGAATACGGCAATGTGGTAGCCATAAATGTAAAGAGCTGCACTTTAAATACCATTGTGGGAAGATATTCTGTAAACTTGTAATTATTCTTTTCGCATTGGATGGTGGACTGTCAAATGATTACCGTATATACTCGAGTATAAGCCGAGATTTTCAGCCTCTTTTTTGAGGCTGAAAGTGCCCCCCTCGGCTTATACTCGAGTCATCGCTGTCTGCCCGCTCGATCAGCGTGTCGAGCAGACAGACAGCGGCCATTCTGATTCAAAAGCCGCGCCTCCGGCTCCGCCTTCGCCTGTGATAGGCGGAACACTGAATTTCCCAGCAGCCTGTGTTCCGCCTATCACGGGCATCCGCTCATCCTCGTACTACGGACGAGGATGATACGACGTCCGTGATAGGCGGAACACAGGCTGCTGGGAAATTCAGTGTTCCGCCTATCACAGGCGAAGGAGGAGGCGCGGCTTTTGAATTTTACAATGGCCGCCGACGAAGAGGGCACGGGACGGAGGCAAGGCAACGCACGGCACGGGACAGGACGGGACGGGACGGGACGGGACGAAGGCAAGGCACGACACGGGACGGAGGCTCGGGACAAAGGCTCGGGACAAAGGTAGGCTGGACACACACACACACACACACACACACACACGGATGGAGACACACACACACGGATGGATGGATGGAGACACACACACACACAGGGATGGATGGATGGATGGATACACACACACACAGGGATGGATGGATGGATGGAGACACACACACACAGGGATGGATGGATGGATGGATGGAGACACACACACACAGGGATGGATGGATGGATGGATGGAGACACACACACACAGGGATGGATGGATGGATGGACACACACACACACAGGGATGGATGGACGGACACACAGGGATGGACGGACACACAGGGATGGACGGACACACAGGGATGGACGGACACACAGGGATGGACGGACACACACACAGGGATGGACAGGCATGTCTCACCCTCGGCTTATACACGAGTCAATAAGTTTGCCAGTTTTTTTGGGGGTAAATTGGGGGCCTCGGCTTATATTCGGGTCGGCCTATACTCGAGTATATACGGTATTTGAACTTTACGATAATTTTTTTGCACATGGTGTAATAAAGTTTTGATAAAATTATTTTCATTTTAACTTTAAGTGAAGCACTTATTTTATACTTACAGTACAGTAGCCGTTAAAGTATTTTATCTGTGAACAGGTAATTTTTTTTTCACAATTTATGATCCAACACAATTTTTTAAATAATTTTTACAATAAGATCACAGATTGAAAATGTTTTATAATAGTAAGGAATATATCACAGATATTCGTACTAAAACAAGGATAATAAAGTGATAACATTATATCTTGATGCTATTATCAAGCAACAAATTGCTCTTGAGTGAGTGAAAACAGGGTATAAGTAAACTACAGATATGAGGTAGGAGAACAGGTCATTTAAACAGGACCCATCAGTTATCTTAGTGTACTACTAAGGGGAACACTATTATATATACCTGTGGGCCACTGGATGTTGTTCTCTACAACAGTCTCTCTCATGGTTCCATCCATGGCTGCCTTTTCAATCTTTGGGTGGTTACCCCAGTCAGACCAATACATAGTCCTATACAGAACAAAAATTAGAAAAACTTTGCTTTAATGCAGGTTTGTATTAGACAAATATGTTAGCTGTATATATACAAAATTCTAAATAGAGAGTCATAAAGCAAAGGTCATATTGTAAAACAGAAGACTAAGAAATTTGAAATTTAGTGTGAGTGTGTTTGTGGCCAATGGCACTAGAGGAATGACTATTAAATGTAAACTATTTCATACCCTCTTAAGGGATCCACAACTATGGCATGTGGTTCGTCAATCATGCCAGAGATCAAAGTCTTTCTATGTTCTCCCTTCATCTGTGCCACTTCAATGACATCACGGCCAGAATCAGTCCAATAAATATTTCCTGCCACCCAGTCAACAGCTATGCCTCTGGGCATCTTCAAGCCAGGTATCTGTACAAAATGAATAGCAGATATATATATATGTATACACTTCATTACAATTGACATTGTTCAGAGATGTGTGTGATGTTCCTGCTAAAATATATTATATTATTGTTGGAAATGACCATTCCAAAAGAAGCACCAAGAGAGCACCTATTTGGTTATATGGTTCAGCCAGTAGTCAGTCATACAAGTCTTTAAACACAGTGTGATTTTCACTTACATTCAGGTCAGTTACTCCCTCATCGATCTGTCTCTTGTTACGGTTAGAAGTAGTGGAGGAGGTGGATGTAGGCAGTACTCGGAAAGAGATCTTCCCAGTATGCCAGTTACTCCAGTAGATTTTGTTCTCCTTCACGTAGACATCCATAGCATCAATGCGCACATTCTCATCACCTCTAAATGCTTGCTCATATGCAGAGTTGGGATTGAATGGATAGAGGCTTCTGATCTCATTATCATCAGCAATGTACAATACTTGATTAGCCCCTGTGAAAAACAAAGGAACAAACATATACCAGCAGTTAACCAAGACAGCAAGAGTGAAAAAACATTACTCTGTGGCACAGACATTAATTAAATGCACACTAGGATGCCATACATAAAAGGCAGTATGTAAGCAATGGACCATATTTGAAATTGTGATAATCAGGCCATGCAGGGTGTCCATAAGAGGTGTTTTTTTTTGTGCTTGCTATTACATGGAGATGATTTACACAGTGTTTAAAAAATTGCAAGAGTAAATGTTATCTGTTCCTCATTTGCAGGGAGTGAGCATCTCCCTGGGCATGTGCTATCTTTGTTAGTAAAGTCAGAGTAAAAACCCAGCAACAGTTATTTGCATCTCTTTCACACTAGTAAGATTTTTGTAGCAGAGTTCCAGGCCGGAGTGTCCACTGCAGCAATTACAGGGAATTGTGCTTTCTTTCTTGGTTTTTCTTATCATTTAAAATTGCTTTCCAAAAGGTCAACATATGAGATACAAAGAACGAATTGCATAAATCAGGGCCAATTATGAAAAGGTTATACAAATGTGGTACAGACACTGCTGGTAAAAGTGCATTTAAAGAATAATTGTTCAAGGATGCCTGAATGTGAAACATGATAGAGTGAAGGGCATATAGAATAAAAAAAATTTCATAGCACTACATTTGCGGAGGAGCATGCAGCCTTCTCTGCCCCTGGTGAGGGGATGGAGGGTAACCCATTCACCTTTACATCACAGAAACCACCTTGGCTATAAGGGGTTTACAATGTTAACAAACCCCCTTCAACCCCAATAAGCTGACACATACATAGGCCCCCGTGATTTATATTGAAATGGAGATAGTGTTGAGACTCTTTTAAGGGTGCATAAATCCTGCATGTTATCAAGGATGAGAGTGTGCAGTATGCAAAGAGGAACATACAAAGTGGAAGTTCAGAAAGGAGTCGAGAGGTTTTGGGTGGGGGTAGTAAAAAAAAAAAAAAAGTAATATGCTAGAGGAGTTAAAGTTATGAAAGAAAGGGTAGGAGGTACAGTAATGGAGAAAGGGGAACAAAAAGTGGAGAGAAGGAAGGTGGGGAGAGAAAAGAAGAAGAATGGAAAGAGCTGAATCTCCCATCCCCGGGGGCGGCATAACAAATTGCCTATCGTTACAGTTTTATGGCTCCAGTACTGGGTTGGGAATAAGCTATCCCCAGGGTTCAAATTTTAGGGAAATTCTCATGGATATTGAGTTTAATACCTTCTCATGGCTTCGCCAATAGTCACAAGGACAAATGGAGAGGTTGAATTTCTCTAGTGGGGACACAACAATAAAAACCTGAAAAAAGTCTAAGCTTTCCTAACCCAAAATTAAACACAAAAAGTTTTGGCTAGACATACACTTCAATAATTAGTACTCAAGATATATAACCCTTTGCGTCACATGTAGAAGAGTAGAAGTTTTTCACACTCGTACCATCTGTCTTGCAGGTATGATTATGCTTGATGAAGTTCTTTGCACAGTTGCACCTGTAGGAGCCTTTGGTGTTGTTGCAGATCTGAGTGCATGTGCCAAATGCCAGGCACTCATTGAGATCTATAAGAAAGAGGAGAACAATGATGGCATGGAGACTGAAGGTGAGCAATTTAAACACTGGTTCCCTGAATGTAACCAAGGAAAAAAATCCTAAAGCTATAAATATTGTCTACATGCATGTTAACATAATAAAAAGAATACAAAAAATCTACAGATGAGAAGTTTTGCAAAAAGTCAGGAGCTACTTTTTCATGTGCTTCCTGTGTCTTGTTAATTTTATTCATATTTGTCTTTTGTATCAGCGTAATATACAACAGTTATTGTGGACATACAACAAATTTGGTTAGTTGGTCAATCCTTGGAATTTCCTTCAGTGCGTTCATGGAATTTGTTTACAAAGTAACTGTAGATCTGTTGGTTTAACTTCTATAGTTACTGGAGAGTTTAATAAAAGACCACATATTATTATTATTATTATTATACAGGATTTATATAGCACCAACAGTTTGTGCAGCGCTTTACAATGTTAGGGCAGACAGTAGTTACAATACAATTCAATACAGGAGGAATCAGAGAGCCCTGCTTGTTAGAGCTTACAATCACATAGAGGAGTTCTTGCTGGAAAAAAATAAAATAAGCAACAGACAGCATGGATTCATGAAAGACAGAAGTTGTCAGACAAATCTGATTTCTTTTATGAGGTAAGTAAAACCTTAGACAAAGGAGTGGGTGTTGACATAGTATACCTGGATTTTGCAAAGTGTTTGACAGTTCCCCACGCAGGGCAAAGTCTACTGGCTTTTTACAGAGAGTAGTAATTAAAGTGATTCATACTCTGAATGGTCCAAGGTTATCAGTGGTGTACCCCAAGGTTTAGTGTTGGGACCCTTACTTTTTGTTATATTTATATTTCAGTCTTTGCAGACACCAGGCTATGCAGTGGAATAACGTCCTTACAGGATGTCTCCAACTTACAAGTCGACCTCAATGCATTGTTTAAATGGGAAACCATGTGAGTTAATATTGATAAATGTAAAGTTGTGCACCTGGAAGCTAAGAATATGCATGCATCATACATACTAAGAGGAGTACAACTGGGCGAATCAATAGTGTAGAAGGATCTGGGGGTTCTGGTAGATCATAAGCTTAATAGCATGCAATGCCAAGCTGTAGTTTCCAAAGCGAGCAAAGTCCTTTCTTGTATTAAGAGAGGTATGGACCTCATCTGGAATATGCAGTTCCATTTTGGGCACCAGTTCACAAAAAGGATATTGGGGAACTGGAGAAAGTGCATAGAAGGGCAACCAAACTGATAAGAGACATGGAGTAGCTCAGCTATGAGGAAAGATTAGAGGAATGGAATGTATTCTCTCTTGAGAAAAGGAGAATAAGAGGAGATATGATCAACATGTATAAATACATAAGTGGTCTATATATAGTGAACTTGGTGTAGAGTTATTCACTTTAAGGCCATCACAGAGGACAAGGGAACACTCTTTACATCGGGAGGAAAGGAGATTTAATCTCCAAATAGGAAAAGACCTGGTTCTGACCAGCTCAGTAGCCCCTTTCCTTTTGCACCTGCAAAGCGCTTCGGCAGCTGCGCTTTGAACCCTTTATTCATGCCGCTAGCGGAGGTTAAAAGCGCCCCCTAGCAGCCAAAAAGTGCTGCTATAACAGCGGTAAAGCTCCCCCCACCCCCCCCCCCCCCGACCCAGTGTGAAAGTAACCTATATGTTTGGCCTATTATAAAAGTACAAATAGACCTTCATCGTAGTACAACTGACTAAATATAGGCATTACCTCTGCAACCATTCTCTCCTGGAATCTTCTGGAAACCTTCATTACATCTGCAGTACACACTGGTTGAGGTCTGTATACAATTCATCTCTTCTCCACAAAGGGTGCTATTGGCATGACAGCCATAATGTTTAGTATCTGCAAGATTAAAGATCATGAATGTTGAATGGCAACTGATCAATTTCTCATAATGTAGAGCTTCCAAATATAGTATTATGTAAAAGTTATTACATACGCAGCACAATCATTTCTTTATAGAAAAGGTGTCAGTTTGTCTGGACTCATTATAAAAGTAAACATCTGAGACTAAGACAGAAATGGCAAACATGGTAAAGCCATACACTGCTTGAATTTAGGCAGACCCCTAATAAAGCAGCTGAAATTTGCTTGGTGGATGGCCCTGTTGCCTCTTCCCACCTGCCCATTGTTTGATGTTTCACAAAATCAAAAGAGTAAGGTGGAAAATTGTAGGTTGAACAGCGGCTGGATCCAAACAGATGCAGTTGCTGTTTGGGTTTTCTCATAGCCTTTGCTGGGGAGTTCTACATGAAACAGCCACAGGGTGAGAGTTTGCCATTTGCGCGGTATAGCGTGGGTGGAGGAATCTATAGCTGCGTATGGTCAGCCTTATAGTGCTGGATAACGATAAGCTCAGGCGTGTTCACAAACAGCACATGCAGAGCCCGCCAGGAAGTCGGCACTGCCGCGCAATGGGGACAATGTTTCACTGCCTGTGACTGGCGCTGTGCAGTGCCGACTTCCTGGTGGGCTCTGCACGTGCTGTTTGTGAACACGCCTGAGCTCATCCTTAGTGCAGGAATAAAAATGTTTATATACTGTCTGCTATAGCATGCCTCAAGATAAAGTTATATATCCTCCACTGCCTCTAGGAAAACTGAGAAAATATGCACTTTGAGTGTGAAGGTGTGCTGCTACAATGTACAAAGTCCCACAACCAAAGGATAATTTTAATATTTCAAACATGGTATAAATTAATAAAATTAGGGATCCTTGAAAAGTTGGTACTGTTGGCAAAAAGTCAGGATTGTTTGCCATGGTCATTACTTCAGAGTGCAACCTGTCTGACCTTTGTATATTGATATGTAACGTGTTTGTTAAATGCTTATTGCTATAGTGGGTTCCTGGTACACTGCTCACACAAAATTAGGTTTGCCTAGTACTTGTGAATGGAGAAGTGATTTCCAGGATGGACATATGTTGTAGCTGATATGACCAAGAAGCAGATCCATTTTGGCTGACAAACTGATTCTATAGACAGCGCAGATCGTTCCTAAATAATAGATTCTGTTGAAACTGTCAGACATTGCAGTCTTGCAAAAAAGTGTACAGTTTGAACTAAACACTATAAAAGTGGTCAGTATTGGTGAACGTGCATCCAAACAAATGCCATGTTTGAGGTTTGGAAAAATACACACTGTAATGTAGCAATGTTTTAAGGTTGTGTCTCTATTACTGCATGTATGTATGTATGTATGTATGTAGATTGCACTGTAAGATCTTTTCAGGAAATTGTACTTGATGATCTTATCTAACACCAAGGTTAAAATGTTAAGAAATATTCTAAAAACACTTCAGAGGATGGTTGCACATGCAGACACAAATGAACTAAAAAAGATCTTCCTTGCAAAGGGCCCTTCTGTTAATACTAATACATATTAAGACTACCTAGACCTGCATATTTATAGCTATATAGGAGGAAGGGGGAAAGCAGAAAAACTTCCTTGGTGTTACCTTAGCATGGGAAAAACAATAGTGAATGGTTAGGACATACAATTAGTATGTGACCTGAGACTGCTTAAATGGTTAGTTCACCTTTACCAAAAATGCAGATAAGGAGTGTTTGTAGATAAAAACAAACTGCAGATTTGACTAACTTTGGATAATGCCCTTGCTATAGGTGCAGGCCATTTACATGCCGCATGAAGCTGGACCTAAACACTCCCAGAACATGCTAGGATGTTGCTACGACCCCTTTCACACCGAATGCGTTTTGCAGGCGCTATAGTGTTAGAAATAGCGCCTGCAATCCACCCTCAAACTGCTGCTCCATGGTCTCCAGTCTGAAAGCCCGAGGGCTTTCATACCAGAGAGGAGCGCTGGCAGGACATCAGGAAAAGTCCTGTCAGCAGCTTCTTTGGAGCGGTGAAGGAGTGTTGAGCTTACCGCTCCTCCACCGCTGCTCCCCATTGAAATCAATGGGGCAGCGCTGCAATACCGCCCCTCCAAAACGCCGCTATTGCGGCACATTGTGGGCGGTTATGACCGTTTATCGGCCGCTAACGGGGGCAAAAGCACCCCACTAGTGGCCAAAAAGCGCTGCAAATTCGACAGTAAAACGCCACTAAAAATAGCGGAGTTTTACTGCCAACGCTATGGGCGGCTTGGTGTGAAAGCCCTCTAAGGGTGGCCCAGCGTTTACTGTTCATCTCTCACAGCAGTGAGCCCTAAAACTCTGAGCTTAGAGCTATTGCATCAAGGGAGAGAGAGCGGATGTGAGTGGCGTTGAATCAGAGAAAGAGCTCTCTCTTGTGATGGTGAAGATGAACAATAATAGCTGGGCCTCGCTTAGCGATGTCCTAGTAATGTCCTGGGAGTTTGCAAGTCAGGTTTCAGAAGGTACGTAAATGACCTTCACCTATTGCAAGGGCATTATTCAATTTTGGTCAAAGTTGCATGGTTTGTTTTTATCTTCCTTACTTGCATAGGCAATTTTTCTGGTAAAGGTGAACTAATCCTTTAACCCCTTCCCACTGTCGCCCCCTGACCCTTTAAGAGGTTTTAAATGAGGCGGGCACTCTGAACTTGTGACCGTTTTGATTGGCTGTCACATGATCAGGAAGCTGCTGATCGCAAGTAGGCATCTGGAGCTTTCCGGTACCCTTGGTAACTGGGCTGGAAGCGCTCAAGGTGCGTGCTCTCAGTGCAGAAAGGTTTACATTTGGTATACATATATGTGGCCTTTCAGGTTAAAGTCCACCCACCAAGAGGCCACATATACATGTGACCGGTGGAAAGAGGTTAAAAAAAAATGCCTGTGGTGGCCTACCTGTAACTCATACACATAGGGATCATTGCCCAGTTCAACTAAAATCTGCCAGACCACACCAAGATCACCTTAACTGGCAATCATCTTATGTCTATAAAATCTAATAAAATATCCCCAATTAGGAATTCTCAGATCTCAATTATAATCCCATGTTAGAGCTAATATATATATATATATATATATATATATATATATATATATATATATATATATATATATATATATATATATATATTATTTTTTTTTTTTTTAGATGTCTGGTGAAGAGCCATTTTAATAAAATGAAATCCTGACAACAATAAAAAAAAAAAAAAAAAAAAACACACAAAAACCAACTGAGGCAGAAAGTATACCCAGAAAGTATTTTTTTTTAGGAGATGTGGAACAAAATACATTTAAAAAAATAAGAAGACTACATTACAAAATTGCAGTTGTTTCCAGAGAATGTGTAATTCATGGAATTTGAAATTTATATTACGCCATCTACAAGTTAAGGACAGCTGTAAAACAGCAACAATCAGTGACAACTATCAACAGGAATGGAAGAATTTGGATGAAATGTTTATTTGCAGTCACTGCAAATCAGTCAATGCAAGTGACAAACACTTACTGTGATGACAGTTTTCTTCATCAGAACCATCTCCACAATCATCAAACAGGTTACATCTGAAGTCGGATGTGATGCATTTGCTGTTTTTACACTGGAACTCCTGTTTTTCCGGGTCACAGATCTTTGGTTTGTGCAAGTCTGAATTGTAATAAAAATAAAAAAGAATCACATGCTTGTAGTTTATTCTCATTTCATTTTCTAGACATTATTTGTCTTTTCCTGTATAAAACTCAATAAAAAGATTGAACAAGAAAAAAAAAAAAAAAAAGAATACAAGATTAGTGGCATGCAATGTCTGCAACTGTATTTTACCATGGATTTATTAACATAAGATATGTACATATCATACACAGTTTGCAATAACAAGTGACATGTAAAGGATAATTACACTGAAAACAGATATTTCAGTATTAACTGGATTTTAACAAACCGAATCACATGCAGGCTTCTCATCTCTGTTGGTGGGACTCTACTTTAAAATTAAACCGCAGGGTTAAAACATTGAAAGGATGCGCTGCAAATGACCAAGTAAAACCTTGAACTTTGTGAATGCTGCTTAGCACCGCACCGCTCCTTTCCATGAGGCCATTAGCTCTCAATACATCTCATTAGGGATTAATAATAAAAATAGGGATTATGTCAAACCTGATCATATTAAATAATAGACAGTCTAATGTGGACTATGACCAAAAAACGATTTCAGGCTTTTATAAGTGCCACAGCAACAATGTACTCAAACTCAAAGCAATCTAGCACCCTACATGTATCTGGAAAGCAGGACTTCCCACTCACCACAATTCTCTTCATCTGTTCCATCTCCACAATTATCAGTCCCATCACAGACACGTGATGTGCTCAGACACACGCGGTCATTTCTGCAGCGGAACTGTCTGTACGGTGGACAGGGGAACTTCACTGGTAAAGACATCAACAAAAAACAGAGCAGATTGTCAGGAACAATAGGCAATAATGAAAATATTATTTTAAATCTAATCACTAATCAGGGAAAAGTCATTCTAAATGTTCTCTTTTAAATAATTCTATTAAGCCCATAGAGTGCATTGTGTTTGCACTGTCATGCATTGCATGTCAAGGCAACCATCAGACTTTATTTTTGTACATATTGTACATCTGAACGTACAGCTTAATGCATGGTTATACCACATCATTCTCTGAATCTAACCATCATGTCACAAAGGCACAGGACAAACCTAAAGGCAACTGGTATGACAAATGGCAGATGCCTGGTAGCACTGGTTGTATTATTTTGGCATACTCCATTTGCACGCTCACATTCCTGGGTACAGCAGACTGTTCAATATTGGCAATATGGTACTCACAACAATCCTCTGGTCTCTCGTCTGAATTGTCTCCACAGTCATCTTCTCCATCACATTTCCAAGCCAATGGTTTGCAGAGTGTGTTGTTACACTGAAACTCATCTAGGGGGCAGGTCCGGACAACTGAACAGATGCAAACACAATAGGTATCAAAACTTGAGCTGTAAAACCTTCAACCTTTTGTATTACTAACACCCAAACAAGTGTGAGAGGGATGATAATTATTCAATTATTCTTAATCACAGCAAAACTATTATTTTCATTATCTATCTATCTCTGAAGAAAAGTTCTGTCTCCAACAATAATGCATGCAACATCCCAGCTCTGAATACACCCACTGTACCATGAAATTTCTACTAATTTGGCTTAGAGACCCTGTCACATAACAAAAACTCTAGAAGTGTGCACCTAAATACTTATCTCCCCTGCGACCCAGCTCATTGCTGCTTCGGTCCTGAGAAATTGTACCCGGGAGTCTGGAGGGGAACCAATACTTCCAGAAGTGTCAGTCTCCTGGGTCAGGAGTCACTCAACTTCTAATACTTCACAGTGCCCCCCCCCCACCATGCACTGCTGCCAAGAAGCTGGAGTGGGCACTGGGAAATAGAAAGTGCAGGGTCTGAAGGCAGGCCAGAGTAGGGCTGGAGTCAGCTTCCAGAGTCTGCTGAATGCTGAGACCAGGTAAGGCGGAGACGAAGGGGGTTCTGTAGCTACACAAAGAGGTGCAGGATCTGTAGGAGGCGTTCTGACCTCCTCTCTACTTCTGACTGCCGAGATGGGGGGTGGTAGAGATGAACATCTCAGCAGCTGCATGGAGAAGTGCAGGATCTGTAGGAAGATTTCTGTCCTCCTCTCTGCTGCCGACTCCTGTCGAGGTGGAGATGATGGGGGGGTACAGCAGCTGCAGGAGATGCGCAAGGGCCACAATAAATGGCTTGGAGGACTGGATTTGGCCCACAGGCCTTGTGTTTGGCACATGTACTTTAGGAGACCCAGGAAACTGATCCTACTGAAAGTAATAAAAGTGGCAAAGGCAAGTCATCAGCTCAAGCAGGAAGCTCACTTCATTTCTAATTGTTACTTTTCTATACTCAAGGGGATAAAACAGGTATGTATTTTGCTACAAAAAAATATAAAGTGCAACAACACTGCTATATATAAAAATATAATATGCCTAGGTAATCACCCACAAAGAAATCCATATCCAAAACCAGTTTAGAGGCGCTCATGGGTCTTGCAGAGGAGAAAGATCAAAAACAGCAGCGTTTTCATTATCTACATTTCACTGAAGCTCACTCCATCTTTCTGGACTGAGACCAAGCTTCATCAAAACTTTGACAATAAAAACACTGCTATTTTTGTTCTTCCTCTTCTGTAAGACCGGTGAGTGCCTCTATACCAGTTTTGGAGATATATACAGCAGGTAAAATAAGTATTCCACATCTCACCATTTTTCTAGGTAAATGTATTTCTAAAGGTGCTATTGACATGAAATTTTCCCCAGCTGAGAGAAAGAGCCCGCTTAAATGAAGGGCATTTATTCCTTCTCTTGACGGGCAAGAGAGTACTTTTCCCACTTGAAATCTTTTGGATGTATTCATCCAAATCATCGCCAAATAGCTGCTTCCCATGAAAAGGAAAACCAGTCAGAAGCTTTTTGCATGGTGCTTTGGCTGACCAATTTTTTAACCACAGGATCCTATGCATGTGTATTAGCACAAGCGCATGGTGGGACACCTGGTAAATAGAATGTTTAATGGCGTCTATGGCAAAACATAATGCTCTTGGCAGTTAGGCCAAATCCCGGGCTTGTTTTACAGGAACCTCCTTAAGGGCCTGTCTAAACTGGTCCTTTCGGGACTGACAGATGCTTATTGCAGCGACTGCAGGCTGAGTTACGGCACCTGTCAAAGAAAAAGAGGATTTTAACAGGAATTCCAACCTTTCATCTGTTGGATCCTTACGCATTTGTGCATTGTCTACTGGACAAGTTAGACTTTTATTCACACTGGAAATCGCAGCGTCAACTGCTGGTACATTCCATCTTTTGGTGAATTTCTCCTCCATGGGATACATATAAATACATGTAAATCTTATGTAGGAAAATTTGTTTCTCTGTGTATCATTTGAGGCTGTTCACTACACTGGGTATAGGAGAGGGTTTACATCCACTTTAAGTATGTTACATAGGAGGTGAATACCGTCAACTGAAGAATATGTCATACTTAGAATGTTTTAACCCATTTTAGCAGAGGAAACACACAAGCAACATAGAGGGGTTGATTTGCTAAAGACCAATGATCGCTTTACAAATTTATTTGCACTCTGCAAATGGATTGTCCCACAGATTAGTGAATGAGGTGAAGCTTTGCTTATTTCCATCAACCAATTCTGTGCAAGCAAAAGTTTGCATTGTTTATTTTTTCCTTGCACATGATTAGGTAGTCTTTGGAAAGTGAAGATTTGTCACATTCATTAAGCTCTGGGGATAATTCCCTTACAAAGAACAACTCCACTCGCAAAGTGAACAGTCTACATGCTTTTAGTAAATCAACCCTAAAGTCTTTCATGCTAGGACAATCTACATATGAATTAATCACATACAGATCTTTAATTTAAAAAGGGCACGCTTACCTCTAGTACTGCAATTCAACTCATCACTTCCATCCATACAGTCAGAATCACCATCACAGGCCCAGCGGTGTGGAATACAGTGGCCATTTGAACATGGGAATTGGTCTGGTTCACACCTCAGCACGCAATCTTTCTGTTTTTAGACAACAGAGGAAATACTCTCAATTTGCTAAGTAAATTCAGCTACCGACTTGGTAATACAAGCACACTAGAGTGTCAACAAGCATCCCAATAATAATCAAAAGTCCGCTGTTTTAATGGTCTCCTATCTACCTGTATACTTTTATCAAACTACTAATCTCCAGGTCATCACGAAAAACAAACAGAAGGCCAAACTGGTACATTACTTTGGGCAAAATTCTGAAGTTTTACAGTAGTTGTGAGGTAAGTACCACAGTAACTAGGTAATAGAAATAATAACATTTTCATCATCATCAGCCTCTCCCATCCTCAGGAACTCCCTGCCCCAGTCTGTCCGATCAGCCCCTACCCTGTCCACCTTTAGGATATCCCTGAAAACTCATTTATTCAGGGAAGCCTATCCCACACCCACCTAACAACTGTCCCCGAGCCACCCCCATCAAATCATTCTCTGCAGCTATTACCTTTTGTACCACCACCCCCTCCCTTTAGAATGTAAGCTCTACGAGCAGAGCCCTCCTGTCCCTTCTGTATTGTACTGTAATTGTGTCCCCCCCCCCTTTATACATTGTAAAGCGTTGCGTAAACTGTTGGCGCTATATAAATTGTGTAGATTAATAATAATAATCATCATTTTTGGGACAGTTGCACCCTCTAGTGGTCGATTTCCAGTACTTCTCACATTACTAAAATAATCAGAGACATTGCAGACTTGCAAAATGTTAGCTGGTTGTCATTCTGATCCTCCAGCTTTAGTACTTTCTCAGCCACTGACCAAGAACAAACGTGCAGCCTTTAAATTTAAAACTCTATCAGCACATCACATCGGTGACTTAAAATATTGAAGTCATTGCAACCAAATAACTATCATTTCCAGAAGGAGAGATCATAATGAAAGCTTACATATTCAGTAACATTATATTTGTTAACAGGTGCTCACCTCATCTGAGCCATCAATGCAATCATGATCACCATCACACTTCCATCGACCAGCAATACAACGCCCATTGGCACAAGAAAATTCACTTTCTGAACATGGCCGCGGTGCTAAAAATTAAAGAGATGGGAAATGATGTTAGATTACCCATAGCAATATCACATATCTGTGCTAACTGGTAAGACTCCAATTACGTTTGCATCTACTAAAGTGAAAGAAAAGAGGAACGGTATTCTTAACTACAAATGAAAAACAAAGGATTTGGTATAGAAATAAGACAGGCTTGTACAAATCTTTCAGTACCATTCCTTAGAATCACTTAATTTTTCTTGTGTAACCCTTAGAAGTGTTCAAACTAAAGGTCAATTATCACCAGAGCAGCCTATGGAAGTGTGGTTAAACTACACTATGTTGCACCATGTCAAGGCAGCCCATTTGTTTGAATGGGCTTCCAAATTCACCACAAAGAATCTAAAATAGTACCTGCTGCATTTTTTCTAACACAGTGGACCACATCTCATGGTGGCACACAGCAGCACTGCAGAGGTGCATTGGAGTGCCATTCAAAATAAATGTAACTGCAGCACACCAACGTGCATAATCTGCATCACCAAACACGACCATTAAAGCTCAGCGTGTTTCCAGTTAAAACGATCTAAACACATTCCAAGTGCAGTTTGTTTTCTTTAGAAAGAGATCACAGCCTGTTGAAAGTCTATCCCTTGCCAGCATGATGCAGAAAAGGACCCTTGCTCTCTATGTGTAAGTTGTGGTATCTCTGCACAGTTCCTACATGCCGAGTCACACCTATAGCTCTACAAATCAGCAAAGCTCATGACCCTTTTTGACTGGAAAGCTTTGACTTAGCAGAGAGTGTGTCGGACCCCTGCAGAGGGACCACTGCTTTCACATAGAAAGCCAGGGTCTCTGCACACCTTTTTTCTTGATGCACCTGGACTGCATTTGGCAGATTTAAACTAAAGTTTAAGCTGGAGAGAGAACAGACAGGAAAGGTACATATGCCTAGTACATTACCAGAGATTTAATATATAAAAATGTGGAAGATTCAAAGTGGGTATTCACAAAAATGAAAATATGAATATAAAAATATAAAAGCATTAAAATGGCAGAAAAACTCTGGTAATGCACTAGGCATTTGCACCTGTCTGTTCCCTTTGTACTTGTTTTTGGAGTCCCGATCTTAGGAGCACTACATCAGCTGAGCATTCCAGACTGATGTCCATCTGTTGTCTAATATGGTCTATCGTATATTTTGAGGTAGACTAATGGTGGTGCTGAGTTTTCTCATATACAAAAAACTGCCAGGTTCATCATCTAGCAAGGATGAAAATATAAAGGTTCAGTGGACTGACAATATAATGTTATATGACTACCCAAACTACTACTACATTTTATATTAAGGAATATGACTGCCTTACTCACTGGTATCTATGTCAATTTTATGGAAAGTGGAAGAATTGGGGAGCTTCATGCAAGGATATCAAAAATGTTGGTCAACACTGTTTAATGCTGTCATCACCAACTTTTCTAGAAGAAAGCTCTTTATGCCATCTCCACTGTGTTACATTTTACATATGAACAGGTAAAACCCAACTCCAGCCAATACTATTTATTTTATCTTGAACAAGTCAGAAAGCTTTTTCCTGATTTCTATTGCTCACACCAAATAGAGAAAAATCTCAGCCACCACACGCCATAAAAAGCTCAGCATGTAATAAGTGATATCAGCCTCAGCCTAACTCCATTCCCAAACATGTTTCGTCCCACCCACTGGGCTGAGTCTAGTGCTATTGTGCTCCTGTTGAGGAGATTTCACCTCACTTCCTGTAAGGTCAGGAAGTGATGAAAAACTTCCAGTAAGGACAAGAAGTAATGAAAAATCTCCTCAATGTTAGTAGAGTGAGAAAGGGCTAGTACGTTTGATGATGGTTTTATGGTAGTCCCTACTTTCCTGTCTTAGTGAACGCATAAGCTCCTAATAAGGTTGAAATAAACTTACTGAAGATACAGTATGTTTAAAAATGTATGTCATAATAATTGAAAAATATGCAGTACATCGCTTTCAATCATGCACATTTACCTCTCTTTGTCTCTTTAAAACACTAAGGCCGCGTACACACGACCGGACTTTTTGACAGCAAAGGTCCGACGGAGCGAGTCCTTCGGACAATTCGATCTTGTGTGGGCTCCATCGGACCTTTGCTTGCCAAAAATCCGTCAGACTTTAGAAATAGAACATGTTTTAAATTTTTCCACCAGAACACCGCCGGACCAAGAAATCCGTTTGTGTGTATACTGGTCCAACAGACAAAAACCGACGCTAGGACAGCTATTGGCTACTGACTATGAACTTCCTTATTCTAGGCCAGTCGTACGTCATCACGTTCAAATCCGCCAGACTTTGGTGTGATTGTGTGTGGCCAAGTCCGTTCATTCGGAAAGTCCGTCGGGACTCCGCCGAAAGTCCGTCGGAAAGACCGTCGGACCTAGTCCCTAGAAAAGTCTGGTCGTGTGTATGCGGCATTAGAAAAAAAAAAAATACCAGTGGATTTGCTACATATCTATGTAGCTCCTAACTTACTGTACTGACCTGAAAACACTACCTTTGCTACACTCAAATTCCAAGCAGTGTTGTCAGTCCCGAGTTCTCCTCTGCTGGAGTACAAAACACCACCCGCTTACACTTTGGTGAGGAGAACGGGAAGTGTCCTATAGTCCAGCAGAGAACAACTCCAGTAATGCTGCTTAAGAATCCAGTGATCCAGAGGCAAAGTTGACTGCATACTGCAGGAATTTTGGAGTTTATTTTGTTGCAGGATTAGCAGCTACTTTTCTAGGGATATGTGCATGTCCTGCAGATAGATACTGCATTTGTTTATATTTTGTCCAGACCTAAATTTCAAGTACAGACTAGTCCTACTGCATATACATCAGCATGTACATTTGAATAGAAAACACACATATCAATACTTTGGTCTGTATACACAATCCATTATTCCTGTCCTGGGATTTCAGGAGACATGCTTGGATCACAATACAACAGAAGGAGAGAGCAGGCCAGGAAGCATATAGCAAGGGGAGGGAGCAGCATGGTTAGTCATGTTAAATGTAAAGACTGTTCTGCACCTACCTCTGGATGCCCCCAGGGACGACAGTGTTAAAATGGAGAAAAACATAACATGAGGTGAAATGGAACCAACACAAGTACACATGTGAGAACAAAAGGTGAGCTTCTATGCTGAAACAAAACTTGTACGTGCCCCAGACAGATGGGTTAAGGAAAAATGGTGTCAACAACAGGAGCATGTGATGCAATGAGAAAGCAAGATAACCTGAAACAGGAGGAAATCGGACAGACTTCTAGAAATCAGATCTCTGTTTCATGTATCATAATGACAGAAAAATTAAAAACATTATTCATACCACCCTGAATCCAACTTTTCTTATTAACCGCAAACTAGGAAAATCAAAAGGCGTGGACATGACTGGTTGATGCAGCCACACATCCACTTCTACACATAGAATTAAGGTTAATTATTTAGGCCCCTTGAACATGCACTTAATAATTTACTGATGTTTATATGCAGGATCTTAATAGCAGAAAAATCCTGAAAAAACATAAGTTATGTCACATAAAGATCTACCAGAGCTATCAGTGTTGTAATTTATGCCCCTGCATACTTCCATATACAAACATATGTGTGTAAATTACTGCAGCATTTTTTTATGGCTCTGAACACATTTCTGCAACTTTATACAGCTGTATGCATTGTCCCATAGACAACAATGCCCCTGTGTTCAGATCTGTAAGAACAAACTGATGGCTACAAACACAGTGTGTTTTTTTTTAAGCCTGTGTGAAAGAGGCTTTAAGCTGGCCATAGATGAATTGAATCGGATGGTTCAGCCGGGACTGGCCAAGATTCAACCCATCTATGGACAGACAGGTTGTACTGAATTGATCCATCAATCCATCAGATTTTTTGCATGTGATTTTTGCAGACGGCGCTATTTTCTTTACTTCAACCCATGGTTACAAAAATTGCATCATAACTTGCATTAGAGTGGGTCAGGTTAAGTCTTAAGTGTAGAATCAGGTTGATTATTTGGAAATGTATAGTAAAAGAATGCCACTCAATCTGCTGACAACTAATATTTAGTCTCCCTTTTACAATATAAATGACTGAGCTGGTTAGCAGTAAATGACAATTGAATGCAGGCAAGATGGACATACTGCAGGTCTCCTCATCAGAGTTGTCACCACAATCATTGTCGTAGTCACACTGCCAGCGGCCAGGGACGCAGCGGTTGTTCTTGCAGCGGAACTGATAAGGTTCACATGTTCGCTCATCTGGGATTAAACAAAAACAATCTCTATTTACGGTGTGTCCCCAACAGACAGGAATAACGTCAGAATTGTAGCAAAAGGATCTTATGAATGTGTTGGTGATTCAAAAACGTATCATACCGCATTCTTCTTTGGGTTCATCTGAGCTATCTCCACAGTCATCTTCACCGTCACATTTCCAGCGTGCGGGGATGCATCTCCCAGAGTCCTTACACCTGAACTCATCCACTCCGCAAGTCATTTGAGCTGCAGAGCAAAACACCAGAAAGTGACTCAACAAAGACTGCCACATACAGGTGACACAAACATCCAGTGTGTTCTAATGCCCACCACAGGGGCTGAAACGGTGCTTTGAGCAAAACTGCTCAGAGGACCATTGAGGACAACAAAAAAACAGTATCTGCCCATAATGCAGGCTTTGGCGCTGCAGCTCCAGCTGTTATGATTGGCTGCCCTGGGAGAACCCCCTGTTTGGAAGTACAATAAAATGGAATTTTGAAAAAAAATAAACATGCACAGGATACATATACGCACTGTATGAGCCCTATAGATTGTACATATTGAAACTCCATTATCAAAAGTATTCACAAAATTGATATGAAAAAGAAGCAATTTTATAAGAATGGAACAGGCTGAACACAGACAGAATACTTACTGAGAACAATGAGCAGCAGTCACATAAATGCCAGACCCACTGCAGCTATTCCCCCCCATGAGTGTTTGACTAAGGAAACACGCAATAGGCAGAAGAGATTTTCAATATCCCAGTGAGAGATAACAAGCACTTCTGATGCTCATTATTGCACAGAAGTTCACCTTACATGCTGACTATTGGAAGTGATGATTATAAAGCTTGTCTGTGTATGGCTGACTATATGCACATACTATGTGTATATTACTATTTGTCAGCAGCTACTTTTCTTTAAGTTTACCCTGGTTTACAGTTACCCAGAGTAAAGCTGTCCCCTTCATGTATTTAAAGCCCAACTCCAGGTTTTGTGTTAATTTGGGCCAAGCTGGTTTAAACAACATTTTTCCATTACTAAGAAATGCGGCCGCATCCTCCTTAAAATTAAAATCATACATTAATACGCCTACCTGTTCTGAAATTCGCCACAGTGGATTCCTAATTCATTTATCACTCAACCTAACTTCCTGTTGGGATCCCAACCTCCGTACTAAATAGACCACGCACAGACAGCCCCCCCTACAGAGGGGACTGGCTATGCCATATAGAGATAAATATTTTCTCACCAACCAGTTGGTGACTGTGCATTGGTGGCTGAGCCCAGACACCTCTAACTTATTCACTGTACCGGGGTGCAACAATAAGTTGAGGCCCTACAATCGCGGTTATGCAGGGGCCCTTACCAGTTAACACCTTCTATGATGGCTACCAGGTCTGGAAAGTGGGGTTATACAGTGACTCTCAGTCCAGAAACACTCTTTCTCCCCATACCCCATTTTGGAAAAATCCCTCCTTTGCCTGATTTTTCACTTATCCTGGACTATTTCACAAATAGTGGTTAATCATACTTTAATTGCGTTCCCCAGCCTTTGCATGACCTACAATATACCAGCCTTTTACTAATTCTGATATCTGCAGCTTTCCCATGCCTTCAACTCCTAATTTCGTACTCTGAAACTTTGTTTAGCATGATCTTACCTTGAAGCTCTGCTTAGGACCCCTGATCTGGAAAGACAACCTTGACTCTATATAATCACCTGATAATGGCTCATCTCCCCAATTTATCCTCTCTCAGACAAAAGTGGCTTTGAGATGGCATAGATCTGGATGCTGAGGACTAGGAGGATATATGAGACATTCAATGTAAACAGCTTGTGTCTATCAGGGCTTGGCTCATCCAGTTTAAGATCTTTGACAAGGCTCACTTCACCCCACACAAAATTCATAAGACTGATTCGACCATACCCCCGGCCTGTTGGCTCTCTCCACAGAAGACTCATATCATGTGTTTTGGATAAGTTGAGCTACCGTGCAATAATGGGGAGAGCTCATTTCCACAAATACTACTATAGTTACCCCCTTCTCTCCCACTACAAAAATATGTCTCTTGGGACAGGTGGAGCATTTCGTTCCCACTGTTGCAGAGAGCACACTCTTAGGACTTCTGCTCTTCTATGCTAGGAAGGTGATCACCTTTTCCTGGAAACAGCCATCTCCACATTCTATTCAATTTTGGGAACAATTGGTTAATACCAGTTTACCGTTGTACAAGGACACTTATGCCAATAGGAAAAGTATATGGAGATTCAAGTTTGGGTGAGGTGGATTGAAAACATCTCTCCCAAAATAATGTATCGCATTAACCTTTTTGTTTCATCTACAAACTTGCCTTAGTATGAGGCAGGCAATCTGAGGGTACCAACTGATCATTGAGCGATTCTCCATGCATCCTGTTTACTAAGCGTGAGCACATCTGCTTTTTCTTTTGTTTTTTTTAGGTTCTGTTTTGCTAAGTTCAACACTTGTGTATGTACCTGCACTGCACTAGGGGCTTTGTCCTCATAGGCTGCACCGCAGCTGCATGGTCTTGTACTTACAGTATGTTGTTGGTGCACAGCTGATGCTCCCCTGTGAGGGATGCGCCATGCTATTGGTATTCTTTTTATTATACCAATGTTTGGTAACATTTTTTTAAAAATCTCAACATAAAAAAAAAAAAAAAGAAACGCGCCCACTGTCACAGCTGTATGTGCTGCACGTAGCTGTTACTACACACAGAGCTTTGTCCTGGCAGCAGTGAGACTTCCCAATTTGTGCTCGATCGAACTTTATTCGGGCTGAGCCCTGCTCAGTAAATAACAGAAAGCCTTATGTTTTATGACTGAATAACAGGCTTCCCTTGAATGACTAAGGTCGAGATTGTGATGTCATATGCCCACCTCTCCACCTCGCCCAATCAGAGAAAGACTTGTATTCATACAAGGCTTCCTGTGACTGCTGAGCAGTGCTCAGCTTGATTAGATTTTGTTCCGGCAGGAAATAGGAAGTCTCTGTAGCGCTGCGCTGGAACACAGCATTGTATACTGTACATGAGATGATACTATACATATTTATGCAGTGCTGACAGCAGCCATATTTCTTGGCAGCTTGGCCTAAACAAACTATGTAAAGTAACACAAAACCTGGAGTTAGCGGTTTAAAAGCCCAAGATTGAATGCTATGGACAACTTCCCCAGATTTGAGCCAGGCTGTATGACTCCCTCTCATGATCATTTTGAAATGATGTCACAAAAGCCAAATTCCTTACTGCAGTTATCAGGCTCGTCAGATGCATCCACACAATCGTTGTCCCTGTCACACACCCAGACACGGGGGATACACCGCTTGTTGATAGCACACTGAAACTGATTTGGAGCGCAGGTGACTTCAGCTGGAAAAAAAAAAAGGATTGACATTATTTAAGCTTAAACAGGTTAAAGCTGGCCATGCACAGATTTATTTTGTTTAGCTTGCAGGCTGAACAAAAGAATTCTAACAGATTATTCCATCCATGTTCAACGGCGCACATAGATAATTCTCCTAGGACAGCTATATATTTCGAAAGTTGGTACCCGTGGCCATCAGCAGATCAGCAAATGAGCTGTTGTGCTGCGCATGCACAGTACATGCTGGGCACTATCCAATGGGGGGCATTTCTCAACAGAACATCGGCAAGGTCACCCACTGATAAAATTTCAGATGATTCAGAGGAAAATGGACAAAATTTGATCAGTGTCCCGCCAGTTTTAATTAAGCAACAAAAAGATTATGCCGATAAAAATAACAAAAATCTACATGAAATCAGAGGTTACTCTGATTATATATACAGTGGATATAAAACGTCTACACACCCCTGTTAATATGTCAGGTTTCTGTGATGTAAAAAAATTAGACAAAGATAAATCATTTCAGAACTTTTTCCACCTTTTAATGTGACATATAAACTGTATAACTCAATTGAAAAACAAACTGGGGGGGGGGGGGGTAAAAAATAAATAAATAAATAATAATGTAGTTGCACAAGTGTGCACACCCTCTTATAACTGGGGATGTAGCTGTGTTCAGAATTAAGCAATCACATTCAAACTCATGTTAAATAGGAGTCAGTACACACCTGCCATCATTTAAAGTGCCTCTGAATAACCCAAATAAAGTTCAGCCATTTTAGTAGGTCTTTCATGACATTTTCTTAAGCCCCATACACACTGTCAGTTTTTCTGCTGAGTTTTTCCTTCAGATTTACCAAAACCATATAATATGAGGTCAAACCTTAGGAGTTTCAATTTGTATGCAATCAGGCAGGCCCTTGTACTACATGGTTTTGGTAAATCTGAAGGAAAAAGTCAGCAGAAAATCTGATAGTGTGTATGGGGTTTTATTTGCATCCTACAGCAAAAGCCATGGTTTGAATCGAGCTTCCAACGTATCAGAGGGATCTCATTGTTAAAAGGTATCATTCAGGAGAAGGGTACAAAAGGAGTTTCCTAGGCATTAGATATACCACGGAACACAGTGAAGACAGTCATCATCAAGTGGAGAAAATACGGCACAACAGTGATATTACCAAGAACCGGACGTCCCGCCAAAATTAATGAAAAGACCAGAAGAAAACTGGTCAGGGAGGCTGCCAAGAGGCCTACGACAACATTAAACAAGTTGCAGGAATACCTGGCAAGTACTGGCTGTGTGGTACATGTGACAACAATCTCCCCTATTCTTCATATGTCTGGGTTATGGGGTAGAGTGGCCTTTTCTTATGAAGAAAAACATCCAAGCCTGGTTAAATTTTGCAAAAACACATCGGAAGTTTCCCAAAAGCATGTGGGAAAATGTGTTATGGTCTGATGAAACCAAGTTTGAACTTTTTGGTCATAATTCCAAAAGATATGTTTGGTGCAAAAAACACTGCACATCACCAAAAGAACACCATATCCACAATGAAGCATGGTGGTGGGGCTGTTTGTCTTTATCTGGAACAGGGGCCTTCGTCAGGGTAGAGGGAATTATGAACTGTTCCAAATACCAGTTAATATTGGCACAAAACCTTTAGGCTTCTGCTATAAAGCTGAACATGAAGAGGAACTTCATCTTTCAGCATGACAACGACCCAAAGCATACATCCAAATCAACAAAGGAATGGCTTCACCGGCAGATGATTAAAGTTTTGGAATGGCCAGCCAGAGCCCAGACCTGAATCCGATTGAAAATCTGTGGTGTGATCTGAAGAGGGCTGTGCACAGGAGATGCCCTCACAACCTGACAGATTTGGAGTGTTTTTGCAAAGAAGAGCGGGCAGATATAAAAGTCAAAGTGTGCCATGCTGATAGACTCATACCCAAAAAGACTGAGCGCTGTAATAAAAATGAAGGTGCTTCAACAAAGTATTAGTTTAAGGGTGTGCACACTCATGCAACCATATTATTTTATTTTTCCTTCCGTCCACCTAAAAGATTTCAGTTCTGAAATTATTTATCTTTATTTCATTTTTTTTACATCACAGAAACCTGACATTTTAACAGGGGTGTGTAGATTGTTTTTATCCATTTGTGTGTATATATATATATATATATATATATATATATATATATATATATATATATATACATATATATATATATATATACACACACATATATATATATATACACACACATATATTATATACACAGTGCCTTGCGAAAGTATTCGGCCCCCTTGAACTTTTCAACCTTTTGCCACATTTCAGGCTTCAAACATAAAGATATAAAATTTTTATTTTTTGTGAAGAATCACCAACAAGTGGGACACAATTGTGAAGTGCAACGAAATCTATTGGATTTTTGAAACTTTTTTAACTAATAAAAAAATGAAAAGTGGGGCGTGCAAAATTATTCGCCCCCCTTGCGTTAATAGTTTGTAGAGCCACCTTTTGCTGCGATTACAGCTGCAAGTCGCTTGGGGTATGTCTCTATCGGTTTTGCACATGGAGAGACTGAAATTCTTGCCCATTCTTCCTTGCAAAACAGCTCGAGCTCAGTGAGGTTGGATGGAGAGCGTTTGTGACCAGCAGTTTTCAGCTTTCCACAGATTCTCGATTGGATTCAGGTCTGGACTTTGACTTGGCCATTCTAACACCTGGATACGTTTATTTGTGAACCATTCCTTTGTAGATTTTGCTGTATGTTTGGGATCATTGTCTTGTTGGAAGATAAATCTCCGTCCCAGTTTCAGGTCTTTTGCAGACTCCAACAGGTTTTCATCCAGAATGGTCCTGTATTTGGCTGCATCCATCTTCCCCTCAATTTTAACCATATTCCCTGTCCCTGCTGAAGAAAAGCAGGCCCAAACCATGATGCTGCTACCACCATGTTTGACAGTGGGGATGGTGTGTTGAGGGTGATGAGCTGTGTTGCCTTTACGCCAAACATATCGTTTTGCATTGTGGGCAAAAAGTTCGATTTTGGTTTCATCTGACCAGAGCACCTTCTTCCACATGTTTGGTGTGTCTCCCAGGTGGCTTGTGGCAAACTTTAGATGAGACTTTTTATGGATATCTTTGAGAAATGGTTTTCTTCTTGCCACTCTTCCATAGAGGCCAGATTTGTGCAGTGTACAACTGATTGTTGTCCTATGGACAGACTCTCCCACCTCAGCTGTAGTTCTCTGCAGTTCATCCAGAGTGATCATGGGCCTCTTGGCTGCATCTCTGATCAGTCTTCTCCTTGTCTGAGCTGAAAGTTTAGAGGGACGGCCAGGTCTTGGTAGATTTGCAGTGGTCTGATACTCCTTCCATTTCAAAATGATCGCTTGCACAGTGCTCCTTGGGATGTTTAAAGCTTGGGAAATCTTTTTGTATCCAAATCCGGCTTTAAACTTCTCCACAACAGTATTACAGACCTGCCTGGTGTGTTCCTTGGTCTTCATGATGCTCTCTGCGCTTTCAACAGAACCCTGAGACTATCACAGAGCAGGTGCATTTATACAGAGACTTGATTACACACAGGTGGATTCTATTTATCACCATCAGTCATTTAGGACAACATTGGATCATTCAGAGATCCTCGCTGAACTTCTGGAGTGAGTTTGCTGCACTGAAAGTAAAGGGGCCGAATAATTTTGCACGCACCACTTTTCAGTTTTTTATTTGCTAAAAAAGTTTAAAATATCCAATAGATTTCGTTCCACTTCACAATTGTGTCCCACTTGTTGGTGATTCTTCACAAAAAAATTAAATTGTATATCTTTATGTTTGAAGCCTGAAATGTGGCAAAAGGTTGAAAAGTTCAAGGGGGCCGAATACTTTCGCAAGGCACTGTATATATAAATATACATATCTATCTATATCTCTATAGAGATATATCTATAAAACAATATACAGTAGGACATGGATCAGCACCACTCAAGTGTTGAAAATACATTTAATATCCTAACACAAAATCCAATGCACTCTGCTTTACCAAAATAAAAGAAAGCTAAAAAAGGAAAGAAAATGCTTCAGGAGATATTTAATAACATTTGAGTCAAATAGAAAATATAGCGATAACGCACAGGGTTACATAATTACATAATAGGTGAGGTTGAAAAAAGACACAAGTCCAACCTATGTATGTGATTATAGGTCAGTCAGTATTATGCTGTATATCCCTGTATGTTGTGGTCGCTCAGGTTTATATTCTTACAATCCCTGTAATAAAAGCAGTAAATGGTATAAAGCCATGTTTCTGCTTTGCATACTGTGGGAGAACCAGAATATCTAGAGGCAATTTTTTGATATTAGCTTACAATTCATTGTACATGAAGACAAAGTTCCAGCCCAGACACCTATAAATTTGGGATATATTAATAGTTTCATTCCTGTAGTCTCTGTCCTATATATGTAGGCTTTCTGCATGAATATAAATGTAATGAATTTAAGGAAGGAGATCAAGCTACTAAGTTACCCAGAGCCCCATTCTGTCCTCTTCTGCCACTTTTACTCATGTGCTGCACTAGGTCTTACCAATTCTCTGATGGTAATATTTGTTATGCGATACTTCAAAACCACCCTTGGTTTAGTAGGCATTATTAGGGAGTCCATTTATTATAGCTTGGTCTGTATTTTGGCTTCTCACTTATCATTTTCAGTATATTGCATTAATAAAGCAGAACTAAACTCTCTCAATCAACATTAACTACTTTGAACCCTTATGCTGATAGCATTAGTAAATAGATAGGAAGCTGTAATATTTACTCATTTTAACCTTTTTATTTCACATTTCTTCAGTTGCTTTCTGGTTTTCGGCCTAGGCCACATTGAGGTCATACATCCCTGGAGTCTTTATGGGCATTTTTTTTTTTATTTCATCTGGAGGAGGGAAGGAGCCAAGCACACCCTTCTGCCTGCATGCCTGAGCTAAGGGCAGATATATTCCTAGAAAGTAATGCATGAATCATCTGCCCTTACTCAAAATGGCCACAGCAAGAAATGCTAGGGGAGTGCTTTTCAAAGTGATTTCTCAACAAAATAAAGCATGGAGACATGAATGGATGAGGGAGTTTGCTTTTTAAATTAAAACTGAATTAAATAGTGTTTTCAGGTAGTGGTGTTCAGATACAGTTGAGTTCTGCTTTACATTGTACTGCAATGATATTTGCGGAACACGAGAGAATTGGGAAGGGACATATTCTGTAAGATACTTACGACAATCCTTTTCATCATCTCCATCGCCGCAGTTGTCTTGACCATTGCAGCGGAAGATTCCTGGTATGCAGCGATTAGTATTGGTACACTTGAACTGGCTGGGCAAACACACATGAATATCTACAGGGAATAGAAAGGAAATATACATAATGGCATAAAGGAAATGCATGTATATAGATGAGGTTTACATGTAAAGGTAATTGTATGATTTGCGGGAAAGAAAAATGTAGCAATGTAATCCATAGCAACCAACTTGATTATAGGCTATTCAGTAAATAAAGAATTTATTGCTAAATTGGCTCTAACTATACATTGAACCGACACGCTCAACACACTAAAATAGAACATTTTGTCAGTACATTTAATTTGAGTAAAGTCGATACATTTTCTTAAAAAAATAAAAAAAAATAAAACTGGTATGGTGCTTTCTTTTTTTATCTGCACATTCAGGATGTATAACACCTCAAGATCTGTAGGTTGGACCTTTACCGCTTCAGCCCCGGAAGATTCTGCCCCCTTCCTGACCAGAGCACTTTTTGCGATACGGCACTGCGTCGCTTTAACTGACGTGGTTCCCAAACAAAATTGACATCCTTTTGTTCCCACAAATAGAGCTGTCTTTTGGTGGTATTTGATCACCCCTGCGGTTTTTATTTTTTGCACTATAACATTTTTTTTTTTACAATTTTCTACATTCTTCTACATAATTTTGGTTAAAAAAAAACGCAATAAGCATTTATTGATTGGTTTGCGCAAAAGTTATAGCGTCTACAAAAAAAGGGGATCGTTTTATGGCATTTTTATTTTTATTTTTTTACTAGTAATGGCGACGATTTTTATTGTGACTGCGACATTATGGTGGACACTTCGGACATTTTTGACACATTTTTGGGACCACTGTCATTTATACAGCAATCAGTGCTATAGAAATATACAAATTCCTGTTTAACTGACACTGACAGTGAAGGGGTTAACCACTAGGGCGCAGGGTAAGGGTTAAGTGTGTCCTGGGGCATGTTTATAACTGTGGGGGGGGGGGGGGGGGCGTGGATTCATGTGACATGTCACTGATCTCTGCTCCCAATCACAGGGAGCAGAGATCAGTGGCACTGTCACTAGGCAGAATGGGGAGATGCTTGTTTACATTAGCATCTCCCCATTCTTCCTCCCTGTGAGACGATCTCAGTTATCCCTGTGGCGAGAGAGCCCCACAAACCGACTCACGGAGGTCCTGGCCAGTGCATGCCGTGATGGCACGGCGGAAAATTTAAAGGGACATACCTGTACACCTATTTGCCTGCCCATGCCATTCTGCCGACGTACGCCGGTTGGGAAGCGGTTAATTATACTTAGCAACAGAATTTTCACTATAATGTGTCACACACAACTGAAGGTGCCTAAAGTAACAACCAGTATTGAAGTGTAGGCACCTTGTGCTGCCTTCAAATCAATCACTGTGTCCCTCTGAACCCATTTCTATCCCAGGCCCTGGGCTTTCTCTCAAAGTTAGATTAAGACACAGCTATCATTCTACTGAGAAATGCTACACTGTGGTAAACATGGCCTTGTCCCAACTTTTTTGGAATTGGGGTTGTACTTTGCCAGCTTGTTGTTGCCCTGTTCAAACTTTTTTGAGATGTGTTGCTGCCATCAATTTAATTTTTTTTTATAAAAATGGTAAATTTTCTCAGCCTAAAGATTTGATATATATTCTATTGTAAATAAAATACGGGTTTATGAGATTTTTCAGATCATTGCATTCTGCTTTTGTGTAGATTTTCCACACTGTCCCAACTTTTTTGGAATTGGGGTTGTAGAAAAATCCTGTTCCTGATTTCCTAAAAAACACATAGTTCTTCATCTGTGCCAACAGTCTCACCGCAGTTGGCTTCATCCGAGTTGTCCTGGCAGTCATTGTCACCATCACAGATGAAGGCGGGATTGGTACAGATTCCAGTGGAGCACTGGAATTGTCCTGGGCGACATTTGAATTCCGCTAAAGAGAAACAAAAAACACTTTAAAATACAGCAAAAGATGTGCGTATTGCACTCTGTAATAAAACGTGCACCAGCTAAAAAGACCTCTATATTTCAACACTGAAAGTAAGTTATCTACCACAGCCATATTTCCCTTACAGCATTATGTTTAATACACTACAGGTGCTCTTTAAGGAATAGCGCCTAAAAGTCAGCTTTGTGGCGATGTGAATTGGTAAAATTTGATAAAAAAATTCAGTTTTGATCAGTTATATATTTTTTATGGGTCATCAAGCAGAAAATGAGCATCAGTGATGTATACAATAGAGTTAAAAAAACAACCAAAAGAATACAGGGCAGAAAAAACAAACAAGTAGTTATACATACGGCAGTCAGCTGGCTCATCTGATCGGTCTCCACAGTCATCCTCTGTGTCACACTTCCACCAGAATGGAATGCATTTGTCATTTTTACACACAAACTGAAAAAGGAAAAGACATGGGGATGATAAGAAGGGGGAGCTGGGGGAGAATACCACTACCTGGGGTGATTTCAGTGCCGAAGAGGCACAGTTATCAGCTCATAAAGGAGTTTACTGTATTTCAGGCAGATCGACAAGCATTCTTCTGTACTAGTAAGGGATAACACACAAAGAAATGTGTTTGCATTGCAGAAATATACTAAGTGTGTTTTTATGTGCTCAGATAACCATTCATAAAAATGCTAAAATGTCTGCTTTGGTCAATGGCAATGGTACACCAAAATATGGCAAAGTTCCTGAAACTTTTCAACATTGAAGATATTTATGATCAAGCCTGTACAGTACTATAGGGTAACAATTAAAAGACATTTCTTCCTGTACAGAAAGGCTAACAAGTGCCACAGGTTAAACCAACATTACCCTGTAAAACCTGCTTCCATAAAACAGACTGGGCAGCAAATTTTTTAATAAAATGGGGTTGATTTACTAAAGGCAAATCTACTTTGCACTACAAGTGCACTTGAAAGTGCACTGGAACTGCAGTCGCTGTAGACATGAGGGGAAGCTCTGCTGATTTTATCATCCAATCATATGCAAGCTAAAATGCTGTTTTTTATTTTCCTTGCATGTCCCCCTCAAATCTACAGCGACTCCACTTCCAAGTGCATTTGCAGTGCAAAGTGGATTTGTCTTTAGTAAATACTCCCCAATGTCATCTATTACTATCCCTATATAGATAAGGTAAAGTGTATCTGTGAATGGTATTAATTGTTTTTAAGGTTTTCTGTCATATAGAGATGAGGCAAACTAACAGCTTTAGTAGACAGGTGATAACTCAGTAGTTTGCGCCTACTGCTTTATGGTGTGTGTCCAGCTACAGCCAGTGCCCTTTGTGAATGCCAATTCATCAGGGTTATTATTTGCACTGCCACCCTGTAATTAGATCCAGCCCACTGACAGGCTGCTAGAATCCCAGTCACTTAACTGTGGGTTACAGGAAGAAGTAATGCCAATTCTGCTATTTGACAAAGTAAACGCTATTTAGGAAGGTTCTCAAAAGAACTATAAGCCAAGTTGCTAGTTTGCTTGATTACTTTTTCTCACAGTTTCACATTAAGCTACAAAAGCAACACGTAATCACAAATTGTAGGGGGTGGCCCCCATCAGAGTACAGTGATCAGTTGATCGAACGCTCAAATGGTTTTCCAGCAGGGCCATTTGACAGAAGCCAGTCGGCTTCTGTTGAAGATGCAGGGCTACAAAACAGATCGTAGTTCCTTCTGAACCGGTTGAATTTTGAGGTGTGCGTACCCAGCTTAAGTGATCTGCAGATAAGGCTTTTACAAACCCTCATTGCTTATGAAAAATGTCCTTTACCTCAGAGAATAACCACACACAACTATACTTACTTGACTGGCAGTACAGTTGGAGACACAGGTCTTCCCATCAGCTCCTAGGTAGAAGTTAGTTGGACAGGCACATTTGTATCCACCGTTAGGTGACAGAAGGCACAGATTACTGCATCCACCATTGTTGGATTTGCAGGGATGATTGGGAACTAAAACAGGAAGAAAGTCAAGACATTCATAGAAATTCAGACTGGTGGGATATTTACTAACATAATGACATGCTCTGTAATACAGCATTCTACTGTGGCCTCTTGAATGAACTCTAATACACACGATCGGAAATTATGGTCCGAAAAAGGTCTGATGGTTTTCCCGACAGAATTCCGCTCAAGCGGTCTTGCCTACACACAGTCACACCAAATTACGACCATCAATAACGCGGTGACGTACAACATGTACAATGGGACCAGAAAAAGGAAGTTCAATAGGTAGTAGCCAATAGCTTCCATCTTGTAGTTGAATCTGAGCATGCGTGAGATTTTGTGCGCGTCGGAATTGCATACACACAATCAGATGAAAAGCTGTCATCCGTCTTTTGTTGGCCGACATTCCGATCGTGTGTACATTACAAGACACTCATACAAAAACCCATCAGGCTGGAAGTAACAGCTTTTCTTCAGCCCTTAGGTATAGAGATCAGCCTATAATTTCTGCAATAAAATAGTTTTCCTGAGTGCATAGTCTTTCAAATGTTGAATCATATCCAAAATTACTAAAAAAAGGTACCTATTGTGAGCATTTTAAAAGTTCTATGTAAAGAATAATATATGGTTATATACGATTATGATAAATACTATCAGTGGCCACTTTTTAAGGTACAACTGTTCACAAATATTCAAAAAGCAGTTTATGTGGCTACAACTCAATACATAAGACATAAAGACACTGTCAAGTATTTAGAAAATAGTATGAAAATAAAATAAAATTAAATGTAAAAAAAAACTTCAAGTAAGCAGAATTTCTGCAGGCAAAAACCAATTGGTTTGTAAAAGGAAAGACTCATTCAGCCTAAAAGGAAGTCCACAACTGCCCAACTAACCACCCTCTACAACAGTGAGGGTGAACATTCAACAGGATGGGCTACAGTAGCAGCAGACCATGGTGCATTCCATGCAGACAATTGGGTCAGCGTGGGGCATACATAGAATTCTTCTACAGGTCCACTGACATTCTTTTTAATTGTTCAGGCTGATAGTGCTGAAATGGTGTGTGAAAATGTTCTTGGTATACACAGGGCTCCAGCTAAGAATAATTTGAATATCACACCATACCTAGTTGCTGACCAGGAGCACCCTTTTATGAGAAGTATATTCTATACCTAATAACGTGGCCAGTGAGAATACAGCAAATGCTGTGTCAACTCTACAAATAAAAAAAATTAAAAAAAGTGGGTATGGGTTATAAGCGTCCCAGTATACTCACCATCAGGCTGTCGGTAGAGATGGTAGATGTGTATGTCCATGGGTCGATGTAAAGTGCTGATCAACAAGGTCTTGTTTACGCCTGTGGTCTTGTGTGCTCGGTTAATTGACTTGGTTTCCCAGTCTGTCCAATATATGTAATCTTCAAAAAGTGTCAGTGCAAAGATGTGTGGGATATCTTGGCTGAGCACTGTGAGGAAGAAAAGATGAAGTTTATAAAAACCAAATCACAGAGATAAACATTTACAGGCTTAATTCTGTACCGAGTAGGATTTTTTAATTTTGCGGAAATGCAACACCAAATTTTTCTTTCTTTTTAAAGCAAAGTTCAAATTTACTACCATTGTAGGTTGTAAGGAAAGCAGCAGTAAAAATTAAATATCAGAGGGGGGCGGAGCCGGCAGCCGGAGCGTATGGTGGTGTGAGGAGAAAGCTCCGTATCAGCGGAACTTATTCAGCGGCTCACAGCGACCTTTTCGGCCCACACTCGGTATCCTCCGGCAGGGGAATACCTCAGGCACACGCTGAGCACCATGTCTAAGAGAAAGGAGAGAGAGGGGCCACGTAGGCTGACCGACTTCTTCCCGCCGGCGGCGAACAGAGAGGCCCAAGATGGCGCCCGTGAAGCACACAGCGCGGCGGCCTCCCCGGGACGCGCTGCCCATACTGAATGTCCGGACCTGGGTGAGTCTCATCCCTCACACTCTCCGCTACCCTCCTCGCCTTTTACAAGCCCGGCCAAACAAAAAAGAAAGCTAGGAGAGAAGGGGGACACCCAGGCAGACACTGAAGCTGAAGGGGAGGAGATGGAGGAATCATCCCTGGCTACACAGCAGTTAGATGCCTTCCCCACATCAGGGCAGCCCATCCTGGACACCACTATGAAAGAGATGTTGCAGATGCTGAGGGGGGCTTTGCAACAGGACATGGCTTCGTTTGTACGCTCCACTAAAACAGAACTGTCAGCAGTTAAAGAAAGAGTAGCTTATGTGGAAAACAAGATGGAGGAATTCACATTAGCTCACAATGAGCTGGTTGATGCTCACTTTGATGTTGAGAGTGAAATTAAAACCATGCGTCTCAAAATGGCGGACATTGAGGATAGGGCACGCAGAAACAACGTGAAATTCAGAGGAGTCCCTGAGACTGTGAAACCCTCTGATCTTACTGCCTATCTCCAAAAGCGTATGATTACCGCTTTACCAGAATTAGCGCCGGCTGATCTTATTATTGATCGAGCGCACAGGCTACCCAAGCCTTCTTTTCTATCTGAGCAGGTCCCCAGAGATGTGATTGCACGTATCCACTTCTTCCATGTAAAGGATCAATTAATGCGTTTAGCTAGACAACACCCGTCTCTCCCGGACCCCTTTACAGGGATCGCTCTATACGCAGATCTGTCACAAGCTACACTCGCGGCTAGGCACAACCTAGTCCCCATCACCAAGATTTTGCGTAATCATAAGGTTCTGTACAAATGGGGGTTTCCAGCTAAACTGGTTTTGGAAATGCATAATGAAACACATGTGACTGCTTCCATAGAGAAAGGAATGGAGCTCCTCAGAAAATGGCGCCTACTCCCTACCAATGGAGAAACGGCAGATCCGGACCCCCTTCATGACAGAAGGAGTTATCATCGACTCAACAGGAGAAACAGATAAGTACAAGCCTGATACCATTGTGGTTTACTATTGAGTCTCCGGATTACACCATTCTATTACCCCTCATTCTGGCCATCGCCCAAGTGCCTTAATTGATGCAGCTAACTACTCGGGCATAGGTTCAACTAAGCATCCGCTGAACGGCCACTGTTATACGTTTCTTTCCCCCAGGAAGATTTGCAGGATGAATCCTGCACACTGTTCATTGGACCTTCCTATGACTATTCTCCCCAAGTTCACTGTTGGCCGTTGGAGGCCCATTCCCCAGTTTCTGACTTCCCAACCACGTCTATCGGTGTCATTGACACGTAACACCCTCTTGAGCGTTACGATCACATCTTGGGCTCTACTCCTACCATTTACATTTGGATGGCAACGAACAGCTGTACTGTTTCAGAATGAACATTAAAGTTATGTCTCACAATGTGAGAGGCCTTAACAGCCCCTACAAGCGTAGATCACTTTGGAAGTCTGCTATAGATATGCACTGTGACATTCTGTGTATACAAGAAACTCACTTCCCCAGTGCTAATCCACCCAGATGCACACATGGGAAATTCCCCCATATATTTACTTCCAACGATTTGAAGAAAAAGAATGGGGTATTAATAGCTGTAAAAGACACTGTCACCTTTTCTTTGTTGCAAGATTACATTGACCCTCGTGGTCGGTATATTATACTGATTGCTGAAATTAATCACTCTGTATATACATTAGTGAATTTATATGCCCCAAATGTTAGACCTGCACGCTTTGTCCGCAAAGTTGTACACAAAGCGAAATCTATGCAAAAGGGTAGCCTAATTTTGTGTGGTGATTTTAATATAGTATTGAATGCTGATCTTGATTCCTCCTCTGTAGCCCTCAGGCAGCGCCCCTGTCTAGACAACTTCTGTCATGAAGAAAGGCTTTTTGATCCTTGGCGATGCTCCAGGGCTACGGAGAGGGATTATACGTATTACTCTGCAACAGCTACTCGAGGATTGATTATTTCCTCACAGATTTGCATGTGCTACAAAATGTGATTAAATCGGAGGTCCATAGCATCACTTGGTCAGATCATGCGCCTATAACGCTGGAAATTGTGGACTTTAACAAGGCTAATAGCAGGCCGTTTTGGCGCAACAATACCTTCCTCCTGTCTCGCCCCACCATTAGGGACGAAATAGAAGCGAAGGTCAAGGAATTTTTCCGATTAAATGACAATGAAGAGTCCTCCCCTGCAATGGTATGGTGCGCTCACAAGGCCTTCACTCGAGGTGTCCTTATACAAATAGCTTCGAGGGAACGCAAAAATAAAACCCGCCGCATAACGCAGCTACAAAATAAAATTATTGAATTGGAGAGACTGCATAAAAACCCGACCCTCACTTCTCCCACCGTACTCCAACAGCTCACTCAATGTCGGGAAGACCTACGGCAGGAGATCAAAACTGACCATGACCTGTACTTCAAAAGACTGAAACTATCATACTACTCACAAAGCAATAAGGCTAGTAAGCTCCTAGCTTCCCAACTTAAAAAAAGACAGGCTAAAGCTAACCTACCTTTCATCAAGCACCATCACTCTCATCAGACTTTTCATAATCCTAAAGACATAGCGAACACCTTTAAGGATTACTACCACTCCTTGTATAATCTTAACCAGGACCCTGACACTCACCAACCCTCTGACACGGAAATTGATCGTTTCCTTGACACTTTGAAGCTACCTAAAATAGATATCCCTACGCTGACTGCTTTAAACTCCCCCATCACTTGTGAGGAAGTGACCGCAGTAATTAAGTCGTTACCCATGCATAAATCCCCAGGGGCGGATGGCTTCTCGGCTGAATACTATAAAGCTCTTACGACTATCCTGACACCTAAACTTGCGACTGTCTTCAATTCTGCTATATCCACAGGCTCCTTTCCAAAAGAAATGTTACAAGCTATCATAGTCACGATCCCAAAACCGGGAAAAGACAACTCCCTCCCCCAGAACTTTAGGCCGATCTCACTCTTGAACTCCGATTTAAAAATATATGCTAAAGTACTAGCAAATAGATTGATGAATGTTACCCCTACCCTGCTAGGTTTAGATCAAGTAGGCTTTGTTAAAGGTAGGCAAGCACCAGATGGAACAAGACGCATGATCAATCTCCTACGATATTCTGAAATTAACAAACTTCCTAGCGTATTTTTAGCCTTAGATGCAGAAAAGGCCTTTGATAGGGTACACTGGCCATACCTATCTAAGACCCTTCAAAAATTCGGACTGTCGGGCCAAATTCATACAGCTATCATGTCCTTGTACTCTCACCCATCAGCAAGTGTCTATAATTCAGGCCTTCTCTCCGACCCCTTTAATCTAACTAATGGTACAAGACAAGGGTGCCCACTGTCTCCCATAATTTTCTCACTTGTCATAGAACCGCTAGCAGAAAGTATTAGGGAAGCGACAGATGTGAAAGGTATTCAGATAGGTGCAGAAACCCATAAAATTGGACTATTTGCTGATGACGTCATTCTCACAATTACAGACCCTGTCACATCCCTTGCTAAAATTCAATTTGAGTTGATTAGTAGCTTTGGGAGGGTATCCTTTTATAAGGTTAATACTAATAAATGCTATGCCCTGGGGTTGCACTTGTCATCAGGTACCCTAAGCACACTAAAAAATGTCTTCCAGTGTAACTGGAATCCTCCCTCGATCACATACTTAGGAGTACAACTTTCCCCCTCCGCTTCTGACACATACTTGCACAACTATCCTCCCTTGTTAGATAAACTGGTTGAAGAAATGAATCAAATAGCTAAACTACATCTCTCCTGGGTGGGAAGAATAGCGGCTTATCAAATGCAAGTACTGCCTAAACTACTGTACCATTTCAGGACGTTACCAATCCCTATACCCTGCAAATTCTTTGTTCAACTATCCACACATCTAAATAAATTCATATGGGCAGGTAAAAAACCTAGACTAGCCTTAGCGAAACTCTATAAGCCAAAGTACCTTGGTGGAATGGGTCTCCCTAACGCTCAGGATTACTATCATGCAGCCATATTGGACTAAATGAAGTACTGGTTCTCCTGTCAATCTGACAATAAATGGTCAAACATAGAACGTACTGTCACCCCTGGGCATGACCTCCCTGCTCTAGCTATGGCGGCTAGCATTCACCACAAACCAATTGTCCCCAACTACCCTACTATACAAGCCTCGGTTAAGGCATGGTCGGGCCTGACTCAAAGTAAAGTTACTGACGTACCGCTAAGCAGACTACAAATTCCATTAGCAACCTACCAATACCTAATACCCAACTTCTCCACACAGAAATGGAAGCAATCAGGCAATCATTTTTTTGCGCCCCTTGACGAACAAACAGACTTAGCTGACCGTTATAGGCTACACCAAATTCAGCACCTCAATGTGACCAACACTCATAATCCGGTAGAAATCCCACAAGCACTATGGGATTTCCTTCTAAACAAAAGCTCTAAATGTAGAAAGGGGATCTCACTTTTCTATAGACTAGCAAGCCCTCTGTATCTAAACTCTAAACTGCCCTGCATGTTGCACTGGGAAAAAGAAATGAGGAAGGAATACTCACTATCGCAGTGGCATATGGCGCTAAAATATAGTGGGAAATCCTCTGCTTGTATAGATCACTGGGACAATGCCCAGAAGATATTACACCGATGGTACCTAACTCCACTACGCATCCACAAAATGCATACAGATACAGCCCCTCTGTGCTGGAGAAACTGCCAGCACATGGGGAATCTTCTTCACATATTATGGAGTTGTGAAATTATCACCCCATATTGGAAGAAAGTGGAGTCCCTGATCAGAGACATCACAAAGTCTAAGTGTAAGCTAGATCCAGGTTTGGCTCTTCTTAGCCTCTCGATAGAACAATTCCCTCCAGTAATGCGAAAAATAGTGATTAATATCCTCTTTGCTGCCAGAATTTCGCTGACAAGACATTGGAAGACCCCCACACCCCCTTCTCTAGAGGAGGTTATTACCAGAGTAAACAACATATACCTTATGGAAAAGATGTTAGCTTACAAAGAAGGGGCAATCCCGGGTTTCCATAAATGTTGGGGGACCTGGGATTCCTCCAAACATGCCTCTCCACATTTGTAATCTAATTCATGGATTTTCATGTTGAATTATACCTTGACATTAAGTTGCCTGAACCCAAAATGCGTTTCATCCACCTGCAGTGTAAGCAGCGGTAATCTCATTCATTTTAAACCAGGAGTAGTGCCCAAGGAGGACTATATATCTTTGTTTATATTGAAGTTTCTTGGTTACCGTTTTCCCTATGCTGTATGGACAAGTTTTGCCGTCCTTTATATTTAAAAAATTTGAGCTGCGTACTTACCTGTGCCATCGCCCTTGACCCTCGGTAAGGTCAAAGGATACTGATACTCAGGTAATCCTACTCCAGCGCTAAGCCTGCTCACAGTGTGTACCCGTCTGGGGTGACAGGCTAGGCCTACTAGTAGGCCATTTGTGGTTATCAATCTATCATAGCTCTAATAGGATACTATTGTTTATATCTTCTTTTCTATGTGAGTATGTGGAACATTGCCTTCAATATGTATGACAATGCTACATATTTCTTTGTCAACTGATGTATACTTGTTTCATTCAAAATCTAATAAAAATCTTTGGTTAAAAAAAAAAAAAATTAAATATCATGTGGCTGATGTTTGTTTTTCTTAATGCAAGGATCAATTAAACGCTGGTTCACTGTGATTTTTTATTTTGGCACACTTGGAATTTTTCTACCTTGTTACTAAGATTATAAATATATATCCTTAGGCCGCGTACACACGCGGGGACTGTTCGCTGAAACAGTCCGCTCGTGTGTGGGCTTTCAGCGGACAGTTTCAGCGAACAGTCCGCTGAACAAGGTTTTTCGGAAATTCCGAAAAACTGTCCGCTGAAACCTTGTTTCAGCGGACAGTCCCCGCGTGTGTAGGCTTGTTCGTCAAACAAAGTTGCGCGCATGCTCAGAAAGGATTTTCACGCCGAAAGTTATAATGCAGTGTATAGGACGTCGTAATTTTCGTCCCGTCGTACGTGCCGTTCACGTCATCGCGCACGGTTTCAGCAAACTGTTCGTCCGTCGTGTGTGGCCATGTCCGTCCATGCTAATTTTGAGCGGACTGTTTGCCGAAACTGTTTGACGGACAAAGTTGGGCGAACAGTCCCCGCGTGTGTACGCGGCCTTAGACAATATTTTTTTTATTGTTTTACAAATGTTGTTTTGTAACAAGTGTCAGATTTCAATACAAATCTACTTACCGGTGTGCCGGTTGGTACCATCAAGGTTGGCAAACTGAATGTAATCCTCTCTCGCATCAGCCCAGTATATTCTGTTGTTGATATAGTCCAGTGTCAGGCCATTGGGCCAAGTTATCTTGCTGTCAACAATGACACTGCGGTTGGTGCCGTCCATACCAATCTTACCAATTAAGGAGTTGTCTCCCCAGTCTGTCCAATATAGGTAGCTGTGAATACAAAGAATGGCAGATACCATATGCTGAACTAATAACTTGATCCCATGAACAAAAAAAACAAAAACACATTATAGAAGATTCTTACCCGTGTTTTACATCAACCACTAGTGCACGTGGCTCTCTCAGACCAGAGTTCACCAACACTGTACGATAAGCCCCATTTAGTTTGGAAACCTCAATAGTGTCCCTTCCTTTGTCACACCAGTACAGGTTACCTCCAACCCAGTCCACTGCCAGTCCATCAGGATTGCTGAGTCCAGTACGATGCAGAACCTGCAATGAAAAGGTAATCTTATCTATCCTACAAACTATGCAGCACAAAGACTAGTTGAGTAAGGAAAGCAAGATGTAGCATAACCTATACCATCCAATTATATTTAATATTTCACACACATATTAAGTGCAGTTATCTATATAAATATAAAATAGTAATGTAGTCTGAAGTATATTACACTAATTATTATTGGGATTTTTAACCTATATTTTTTTTTTTAACACATTTTGTCATACCAAGTTACCATGCCCACATCTGACTTGTCCCTCATCCATTATAACAGCTGCTTAGCAACTGGCAGACAATAAATACCTGGACATTGCTGCCATTAATATGCATGCGGCGAATCATGCTTCCTTGGGTGGTGACATCAGTCCAGTATATCATCTCTTCTCGGTAATCAAAATCTAATGCAACAGCATTATTCAAACCCTACAGAGACAGAACAGACAGGATAATCAGTGTACACACTTGAGAGCAATCAGTGCAGCACTTTAATAGCACAAAGAACAAATCGGAGTGAACTACAGTATATTTACCAGAAGGAGTGAGTTACCATTGGATAAAACATTTGATAACAAAAGGATAATGGAAACAGAAAATTTGAAGGTTAACATTAGAAAAGGGTAATGGAGGTTCTAAATCTTTATGTTTACAGTGTAGCAATGTAGAGTGCTGAAAACGCTAGATGGGTAGCTATAGACTGAAGCTGAAAAAAATAATGTTGAGTAATAAATACAAGCCTGTAGGGATACAGGATAACAGAAAATGGTAATAGAGGCAATAGATCAGTTACTCAGGGAAGTAGTACTGAAAATTAATGGAAACATCAAGTCTCTAGGCTTACAGGGTACCTAAAAGGGCACTGTAGGCAGAATGTCTTATGTTTAAATGTAGGAAGACCAGTAATGAAGACTATGCTGACTTATGGAGAGTCAGTGAAGGGTAATGAAGACACCAGCCCTGTAAGTTTATAGTGTGCCAGGGAAGAACAGTAAAAATACAAATGTTAATTTGTAAAGAAAATGGGATTTGTTAAAACAGCACACTATTTAGTTATCAGTGTACATCTCTGGAGCGAAAGACCATCCCTCATCTATGGTACGCTTTAAGCCTGGTACACACTACAGTTTTGTTTCATGCAATCCATGCAAGGTTAGTTCAGCGATCCCCAGCACTGAGCTGTTGTGTTCTGATCAGTGCTCTCTGCCATTGGCTGAGAGCTCTGATTGGGAGTCAGTCGGCTGCAGGTTTTCCAGCATGCACGTCCATCAGGGGGCTTACAAACAGGCCATATGTCGGCCTTTTTTTTTTAACCAGCAGTTGTCTCCAGACATTAAACCTGTGTGTATGGGGCTTAATACTCTACCTTATGCCCCCCCAATGTACTTACTGCCCAGGAGATTGCAGATCATATCAAAAACAAGATTGGTACAGTTTGTGATGAGATCTCCACTATCCAGTCTGACTTCTGCAGGGGGCAACATTCCACTGAAACTGCCCTACTAAAAACTCAGTAACGACTTACTAACTGATAAAACTAATAGCCAGTATTCCATACTCATACTCTTAGACCTTTTGGCTGCCATTGATAGAGTTGAGCACCCACGCAATAAACTTTATTTCCTTGGCCTCCGCGAATCTGCTCTTTCCTGGTTCTCTTCATACTCATTGCACTTTCAATGTCGCCTACAACTCTATCTCCTCTTCCTCTTTCAAGTGGGGAACCCTAAGGCTCTGTCCTTGGGCCCCTTCTATTCTCTCTCTCTATACCTCTTCCCTGGACCAGTTGATAACTCCCCCACAGCTTCCAATATCACCTCTACACCAATGACACCCAGATTTATCTGAGTTTTTCAGCTCCCCCCTAAATTTCCTCACATATCTATAATCTAATGAGAGACATATCAGTATGGATGTCACACCACTTCCTTAAACTCAGTCTGTCTAAAACTGAGCTTGTAATGTTTTCTCCTTCTTGATCTACCCCTCTTGACTTTACCATTGAGATCAACAGCATAACCATCTGTCCCTCCACGCATTTCAGGGTACAAGGTGCAGTCCTAGACTCTGACATCTCCTTTGGGTCCCACATAAAATCATGGGCTACTTCTACACAAGCTATTCACCTTTCCTTCTGTTACGAATGCTGCTACTAGATTTATCCGCCTTACTAAACGCAAGAGACCTTCATTTGCCAATCACAAAATACTAATTGCAACTTACAAAGCCATCCACAAAACTGCCCTCAGCTACATCACTAACCTCATCTCAACATATTACCCAAATCGTCCACTTCGCTCTTCCCAAGACCTCCTGCTCTCTAGCTCCCTCATCACCTCCTCCTATACTCAAATCCAGGACTTCTCAAGAACTTCCCTGTATGCTCTGGAACTCCCCCCTACCCTAATCGGTCTTATCTACTACACTATCCGCCTTTAGGCCATTCCTCAAAATGTATCTATTCAGGGAAGCCTCCATGTCTCTATCTGAAAAATACTTTGATCATCCCTACCAGCCCATCTACCACAGCTAGTATCTGTCCCCCCTCCCTTTTAGATTGTAAGCTCCACGAGCAGAGTCCTCCCAATCTTTCTATATTGAACTGAATTGTAACTGTACTGTCTTCCTCTATATTGTAAATTGGTGCACAAACTGTTGGCACTTTATAAGTCCTGTACAAAATTAAATATTTTACACCTACTGAGACACGCACATTACGGAAGGGGTGTTTCTAAGAACATTGCAAAATGCTGCACAGAGATACAATTTTATATGTATGGTGTGGGAAAACCAAGAACAGCTCCACTGGTGTAGTGAAGCTTGCCTTGACCCATTAGTATATCACCTCTACTGGATTCAAACATTTATGATGTGGCAAATGATTCAATTTCTGCCAATCTGATACTCTGCCACATAAGGTAAACAAATAGTCCCATGAATATGAAAAAAAAAAAAAGAATATCTGTTAGCCGAGTGACCCACCAGAACACTCAACCTATCCATCATACTTAAAGTTAACATTTACAAAGGCCATTCTCCAACACTCCTTGACATACACAGTAAAGCCTTCCACCAGAAGGACACCAACACTGAAACTTGAAGCACCACGGGGCATCTATGTGCTATATGATTGTAGTTATCATTGACTCATTTTGCCACCATTAAAGCAGTGCTCATTATCTCTTGTACTTGAACCAATAATATCTTAACTGTTAAAAGATCGTTGCTGAAATGTTCAGGTATCTACAGTTCAATATTTATGAAAATAAAAAAAAGCTACATATCACTGAACCCTTGCATACAAAAACGTTATTCTGTTAGCAATAACAGAGACATTCCATCAATGTTTCCTGAAGCGTATTGCCTGCTTCCAGGGCTTAATCGTAGGGTTTAGAAGGAGGAGGCGATTAAAGTAATTATTTTTTTTTTGTATGCAAGAGATCTGTTTTGTGCGGGTTTATTTCTTTCATATATATTGCACTGTGGGCCATTACTTTCATATGTAAACAGTGGGGGAAATGTTATGAAACCCAGAGGTTGCCAGCACCCACGCTTGGAGGAAGACAGATCTCAGAGCAGTTTCAAGGATATATGTACATACAATCCAAAAGTCAAATACTGTTGTATATCAGACAATATGTAGTTAGTTATACTTTGTAATGTGTGTTTTGCCTGAAGATTTCTCTTCCCAGCTCTCACCTGCTTTAGTAGTGTGTAATTTGTGCCTCCCAGACTCAGTTTTCGCAAGTAGTATCGGTTGGCAAAAATTAAGAATGGTTCTTCAACTAAGGGTAATAAGAATGCAGAAAGCCAGTTAAATATTATTTGAATCTTCCTGATAAAAAGGCAGAAAACATATTTTTTTGCCATATACTGTAATGGTCATCAACTCTGTTCTCAGGGCCCACCAACAGGCCAGGTTTGCAAGATAACTGAAACACATCGCAGGAGATATCATTTGTTCCATCTTTCAATAAGGGACCTGTACAAGCACTGGGACCCCAACAAATTCAACTGCCTGAGGCTATTATCTCTCTGGAATGCAAAAATGGCTCGATTATGGCACATGATGCCTGAATTTGGGAAATTTGCAAGCTTTTATCAAGCATACTATTGTCACAGAGGAAAGGTTACCCTGCATTTTTTAAACCTGCTCTCAAATAGAACTAGTGACTAAATGAGCAATTGAAAACAGATTGCCCCCTTATATATACAGAATTTGATGACTTGGTATCATTAAGAACACAAATACAGGCTTAAAGATTTATTCCAATGACTGGCTCACCTCCAACAGAACCAACCACCTTGCAGCTGGTAGGGTCATCAGGTCTACTTTCAAAGCCCTCCACGCAGAGGCAGCGATAGCTACCAATTGTGTTGATACACTTCTGGCTGCAGGGATAGGTAGTTGTGCATTCATCAACGTCCACACACGTTTTACCATCATCCTTTAGCCAGAATCCAGGACGGCATCTGCACTGCACGGGTTACAGGAAACATCAATAGCATTAAGAAAATCTCAGTTGGTTAAATTGTACATAAAAAAGTAAATTGTATTATAAATACACATAATTGGATGTCTACCTTGTAACCAATTGTAAGATCTTCACACTCCTGGCTGCAGCCACTCGACTTCTTATTTATACACTCATTGACAAAACAGTTCCGTTCATCTGAGCCATCGCCACAGTCATCATTATTGTCACACAGTAGATGCTCTGGGATACACTTGCCATTCTTACACTGGTAAAACGTCTCATTACATTTGCCCTCTGTAATGATAAAAATTAACTATAAAACAGAATTTTAAAGATGTAACATCTGCACGTATGGCACTGAATAAATGCTTCTCTGTTAACCTGGAACTTCACTCTCTAAATCAACACAAACTACTTTTCATCCTGACAAGATAACATTTTATGGACATTGTATACATACAATGAAATTTATCAAAGTACGCTTTACACTTTACAACAGCAATTTAAAATGCTGCTAGTATAATTAATTAGATAGCAATGTATATCATGCCAACTCGTTTTAATCTTTTTTTTTTTTTTCACATTTCTTCAGTTATTTTCTAGTTTTCAGGCCTAGGGAAATTTTGTCACATATCCCAGGAGTCTTCAAGAGGGAAAGAGGAGTTTTCTCAGCTAAGCACGTCCTCCTGTATACATGCCTGAGCTAAGGGCAGGCAGATTCCAGGAAATAAATACTACATGAATCATCTGCAATTACTCAAGATGGCCACAGCCATAAAAATGCTAGGGGGCTTTTTTCAAAGTTATTTCTCAGCAAAATAAAGCATGGAAGCATGGATAGCGGAGTTTTGCTTTGACTAATAAAATGTATAATACTACATTATAAAATTAAATAACTTTTTGGTTTGTGGTGCTTATATGCAGTATAGCTCCCCTTTAATCGCCTCTTCCAAGAGAAGTATAAGACTAAAATAACAAAAAAAAAAAATGCTGGAACATTTAAAACTTTTAAAAGTCCAACCTAACAGTGGGCATCACAAGGTGCCTGTGATTTATTTTTGTTAGCCAGAAAATCCTTCTCTGTATGTCTAGCTATCTAGTTTCACTTTGTGACTGAAAGTAGGTTCTGTAACTAAGCCTTGTGCAGCCAGAATTATTCTGCTCAACATGAATGCCAGCTGTGTAGAATAGAAGGGTGCTAGCAGGGCTTAGAGACCTTTACGCTACTTTCACACTAAGACGCTTTACAGGCTGTAGATAAAAACAGAGCGCCTCTTCTCTCACTCCAGTGTGAAAGCCCGAGGGTGGTGGTGTGCTGGCAGGACATTCAAAAAAGTCCTGCAAGCAGCATCTTTGAGGCGCTATAGGAGCGCCACTCCTAAAGCATCCCTGGCCATTGAAATCAATGGGCAGCGCTATTGAAGCACTGGCAAAGCGCCACTGCGGTGGTGCTTTGAACCCTTTTTGGTGGGCTTGCAGGGGTTAAAAGTGCTCCGATAGTGGCCAAAAAGCACAGCAAAAACTATGGTAAAGCGCCTCTAAAAATAATGGCGCTTTAGCGCTGACGCTCACCCGCCCCAGTGTGAAAGTGCCTTAAAGCTGATATTCTGGCAGTGTAAGCTGTACTAAAAAATAACATTTCTATTGTGATAGGAAAAAATAAATTGTTCAGCTTTAGGTCATGGCCTTAGAGACAAAGTGAAACTGGTATAAAGGAGAAGTTCACCTTTCTGTACATGTTATATCTGTGTTTAGGGTGCATTAAAAAATACATCACTGACAGAATGGATGAGGTCCATTGTGGTGTCCATTCAACATTGTTATTACATGTAATGTATTCCCTTTCATCCACCTATAGCGTTTTATGTTCTTAAAATGTATTCTACCACCTGGAAATCCATGGTGAAATTATTTTATGCAATCCATTTCTTGATTTTAAAGCAAATCTCTCAGCTTTGTTAAACTTTAAAGCTGAACTCTAGGCCAACAGAAAAGACAAATTATTGCAGCCCTGTAATCATAAATACTTCATGTATTAATGATTTCAGAGATGCAATAATTTGTGTCTTTTATATCTGCCTAGAGTCCAGCTTTAAACATTTAACAAGGCTAAGAGACCAATGGGCCCGCAGGGTTCCTAGGTCCATCTCCTTCACTAGGCAGAAAAAAAACTGAGCTGCAGGAGGCAGGCTGAGGGCATGTTACTGGAGGGACTGCCCCCTGGGCGGAACTGTAAAGTTCTGTTTTTTCACATGTATAACATGTTCTGCCTAATCCTCTCCTGAAGGTGGCGTAACAACCCTATGGTCAAGATTAATGGAGCTGTGTCAGTCAATGAAAGAAAGAGAAAATACATTAACAATAAAATCAGTATAAGTGGATGAAAGGGAATACATCATGTGTAATAACAATATTAAATGGAAATATAAGATATAAACCACAATGGAACTCATCCATTCTGTCAGTAATGTATTATGCCCAATATTAAGAGAATGACTAAGCAGTGCAGCACTCTGCTGTGCCCCCTCCTCGCTCATTGGAGTGCTGGTCTGTGGAGGTGGCAGGGAGCAGCTGGCTCAGGCTCTCAGCTGCTTGCTGAGCCAGGTGCTGGTCCAGGGATTTGGGCAGATCCCAACTCCATGGTCATGATGACGCCCGAGTCTGGACCAACTCTGACATCAGCAGAGAGCAGACTTCAGCCCACTCTCTGCTGAAAACAGTACACAGGAGTGCAAAACAAACTGCATTACTGTGATCCATAGGAGAAGTACAGCTAAAAGAGCATTGGCTGTGCTTTTCCTTTTACATCACCTTCATGTGCCTGGCAGTAATTAATATAAAAGAAAAGGATCACCACCTGCAAATTTCTAGATATTTTAAGGCCAGAAGGCTTTCATGAGCTCCAAAACCATTCTGCTTGACGTTGGTTCCTTTGCAGGACTTGTTCACAGTCATCTGTGAATGTGGCACTGTACCCAATACTCTACATAACATGGCAATGTCATAATTTACAATTTTATTGCTAATACCATGAAGGTAGCAGATGTATGTATCCTGAAAAGATTGTGCTTGAATTGTGATCAGTTTCAGTAGCAAAAGTATTTCTTATACTATGAAAACGGCAATACAATGGCTGTATGACTTAATGTGGGAAACACTGCTGTATTAAATACGTGAATATTGTTTCTCTGTAATTTTATTTTACCTGTGCTGGTACAACGTGGATTTTTGGGAGCCTCGTCTGATTTATCATGGCAATCGAACTCGCCATCACATTCCCATTGCTTGTTACGTAAACAGCGGCCATTAGCACAACGGAATTCCTCAGGGCCACATGTGGGATATTCTATACAGAATATTAAAATTACAAAACAGGAGGCATAAATAAAGAGACAGCACCTGTACTGATTCAATAAATTAGCAGGAATCGGTAGCAAAGTCTAATACATGGTTTAAACAACGGTTACACAAAACTCACCGCACTCAAGCGACTCATCAGAGCCATCACTGCAATCAGCATCATGATCACACACAAACTGCTTCGGGATACACTGACGATTTTGACACATGAATTCCTTGGAGTCACAGGTGTTGTTGAAAACTAAAGAAAGAACATGAGAGAAAAATCCTAAATATAATCACATAAGCTAATCAGATCATATTGGGCAAACTTATTTCTAATAAAAAACACATTTTGATAAGGTAATGATAAAAGAACAATTTAATTTTGTATATCTTGACACTTTAAATATTTTGCTCTCCTTGGTTCCTACTATTCCCCATCAGCATGCTAAGGATTTTTTTTTGAATAAAACCTTTCTATTGTATTTATACACAATTTAAGTGACATCATCACTGGGTCTCTGTGCTTTTTCTTTGCAATGCAGTTAGGTTGTAGCTGATGGGAAGGGCCAGCAGGGTAATATACATATATTGCTAAAAACAGGAGACTGTGGTAATGCCTACATGTAATGTTGAGCCATAATAGATAGAACCTAAATCCATTAAATGAAAGGGATGGGCTAGAGACATTAAGGCTGGGAAAGAGGGGCTAGATGATGTGGGGCATCTTCCAGCCAGCAAATGAGGCAGGTTCTGACTTGCTGCAGCCTCTAATGTACACAGAGAAAAGCTTACTGTGTGCAGTGAAATCAGAGTAAGGCCGCGTACACACGGGCGGACTGTCTGTCCAACTTAGTCCGCTGAAACACATTTCAGCGGACAGTCCGCTCGTGTGTGGGCTTCAGCTGACTTTTTCAGCGGACAGTCTGGCGGACTAAGTCTTTCGGAATTTCCGTAATATTGTCCGTCCAACTTTGGTTTCAGCGGACAGTCCGCTCGTGAGTAGGCAAGTTGGACGGACTAAGTATGGCGCATGCTCAGAAAGGATTTACACGGCCGAAGGTTGCATTGCAGTGTATTGGACGTCGTACGTGCTGTACACGTCATCGTGCAAGCTTTTAACGGACTGTCTGTTCATCGTGTGTGGTCAAGTCCGTTCATTCAAAAGTAGGACGGACTGTCTGTCGGATTGTCTGACGGACTTAGTTGGCCAGACAGTCCGCCCGTGTGTACGCGGCTTAAGAACTTTCAGTGCAGGAGAGGAGCCTGCACAACTGTGTAAGATAGAAGGCAAGGCTGGAGTTTAGCTTTAACACAGATTACTAGTAGTAGCCCTGTGGAAAAAAGTCCTAAGACCGGACATTACAGAGTGCCTGCTATTACATTTATTACCTGGAAAAGCTTCCTCTATGTATCCCTCTGATTCAGTGTTACTTTGTTATCTGTGGCATTGACTTCCATCCTGGGTTAAGACCCACCCACCTGTCTTTCCCCTTGTCCAATAGGACTGCCTTTAAATGACCAATGAAGTTCGTTTACTAGACAGTGGAGTTTGTGACAATTAGGCAAAGGCCAGAAGTCAAAGAAAAGTCAGTCATATAGAAATAAAAATAAACTATATCAGAGAACTGTACAAGAATGTTCCGGCTAATAAATGTAAGAGAACACTTGCAGGGCCTTCTGTTTCACAAGACTTGCAATTTTAATTCTTAAGGAGGGCCAATAGCTTTGCTTTAAATTAGGGATCAATTTTCTCACCTCTTGTGATCATAAGTATACATAAATACAACAATATTGCCATTTAAAGCAATTTAAAGCAAAGTATCACTTACTGCAACCAGCCTGGACACTTTCATCTGACCCATCTTGACAATCCTTATCTCCATCACAGAGCCAGCGTCGAGGGACACACACATTAGTACTGGGGCACTGGTAGGATTCAGGGCTACAAGTTGCAGATTCTAGAATACAAAGTAAAGTGTCTCTATCAGATTCACTAATCTTTTCTACTAAATACAGTGGAAGCAAAATGAGAGTGGATCACTTACGACAGCGGGCGTCCTCATCTGATCTGTCCCCACAGTCATCTGAGCCATCACACACCCAGTTTTTAGAGATACAACGATGATTGTTGCATTCAAACTGCATAGACGTACAGAACTTGTCTGGGACAATAGAAAAGAATGTTAGCCTTAAAGTTTAATGAAGCAACTGTGTGTGTTTTATCACATTTCTCCTCACTTCATGAAGATGGAATCCTCTAGCTCAGCATGAAAGTACAGTCTTACCTTTACTTCACCCTAGTTATTTTAGGCTGGGAGGTGGGAAGGAATGCTGTATTAATGAAAGGTGGGAACATAGCCAGGGCCGGGGCAGGACACCTGAAACACTGCACAGGGAGCAGGACATCTAAGAACACATCTTGTAATTTGACCTTAATGGACACTTTCACTGAGAAAGTATAAAGGCTGCCATTGCTGAACACTCCTAAAAAATACTAGCTACAAAGCAGTCATGATATTCCATTGGCTTTAGTACTTTGTGAGCATGTGACCAGGAAACAGTATGCAGATTAGGGATTCTAACGCCACTCCTTATGTTCTTCCCGATCTGCATGCCTTTGGGCTGGTCAAAGATGCAGTGCGAAAAGCCAGATACAGGCAGACAACTATCATTTTCAGAAGGTCTGCAATGGTAGTCTCTGTATTTCTCTCAGCATTCATTTCATATTTAGACGTTAATTTAGGAAGCTTACAGAATTAATTTTAATGTACATTTAGACTATATTGTGTAATGTAAATCTAAGGCTTCCCAACCTTTAGTTCATGGTCTTCTACCTTTCTGTTAAGACATTCATGTATGTAACATGCTCAAACACTTACCACAGTGGCTCTCATCCTCCCCATTATCACAGTCATTCTCTTTATCACAAGTCCAGGTCATTGGAATGCAGCGACCATTTGAACAGGCAAAGTAATTGACTGAGCACTTTGGCTTCCGAATACCTGTGTGGCAAAAGTGCAATTTGAAGCCTTTATAATCTTAATATAAAACGTCTTTGTACAATAAATTACATTAAAACCATTGGAAGATGTATATTTGTAATCAGGAGTACTTTATATTGTCTCTAGATCAGAGTTTAAGAAACACGGTCAACTCTCATCTGCAGAGACTTTATTACTACTCACCTCTCCAGCTCACATTTTTCTCCAACTCTCTAGCTTATCTCTCACTCCAACTCTTCATGTCCACCTCTCCAGCTCGCCTCACCGCGTCACCTTTTACTCCAACCCACCATACTTACTTTTTATTCCAACTTTCCATATTCGTTGCCTCGTCTCACCTTTTTCTCCAGCTCCTCTCTCACTCCAGCTCTTCATACCAACCCCACCAAGTGATCTTTAATTCCAACTCTCCAAACTCGCCTCCTCAGCACACCTTTTTGCTCCAACTCTCCATATTCACCTTTCATTCCAGCTCTCCGTACTGACCTCCTCAGCTAATCTTTTTCTCCAACTCTCACTCCAGCTCTTCATACTCACCTCTTCAGCTCACCTTTTACTCCAACTCTCCATACGCATTTCTAATTTCACCTCTATATTCCTCACCCCTCTAGTCCACCTCTTACTCCATTTCTCTATTCTCATCTCTCCAGGTGCCCACTCACATCCCCAGCTGATCTTTTATCCTATTCTCCATACTAACCTCTCACTCCACCTCTTCAGCTAACCTTTTACTTCAACTGTCCATACTTACTTGTCATTCTACCTTTCCGTAAACATTTCTTCAGCTCACCCTTTTTACAACTCTCCATAATACCTTTTTAGCTCACCTCACCAGCTCACCTTTTACTCCAACTCTCTATATTCACCTTTTCAGCTCACCTATTCTCCAACTCTCCATACACACCTCTTAAGTTCACCTTTTACTCTAACTTTCCATACTCACCTCTCCAGCCAAGCTCACCTCTCGCTCCAACTCTTCATATTCACCTCTCCAGTGTCCCCCACTGCTCCCTTCTGTTTTGTAGTTACCACCAAAATACTCTAGCCTGAGCATTGCATTATAGGAGGAGATCACATGCTGACCATATATGAAAACACCAGTTATTTTGCATTGGCGGCCACAGAAGAGGAAGCAGTGGGAAACATTGGCCAGTGGAGTATAAATTGTTTAGTAGGTGGGCTTTCCACAGAACGTGTCACCAATACATAGTTAGATTGACTCATTGTGGGAGGCCAGCTACAGATAACACGAACTGCATTTGTATTACTGCAATAAGGAATGGTGGCACAAAGTGCAAGCATTACCTGGGCAGTTCATCTCATCTGTGAAGTCACCACAGTCATTGGATCCATCGCAGACCCAGCTGGGGGCATAGCACAAAGAGGTCTTCTCACACTTCTGAAAGGTTGTTCCCTTCACTCCCAGCTTGAAGTAACTACTGCAGTCGGTGATGTCTGGGTATATAGAAATGAGAAGCAATTAGGAGGGCACAAGCTCAGCTTTATGTGAGTACTGATGAGACTAAAAAGAAAGAATAAAATGCATCTAAAATAAAAAAAGAACAAAAAGGAAGTTTTTTGAGTATGGCTATAAGATTATCATGGCTACTCAGTGTGCCTCACCAAATGACAGTGATTACCAAATTTGTTAAAAACGACATATGCTGCTGTTTTGCAGCTTATTTCACATACAAAAAGGTCATGATTAGGAAACTCAATTTTCCTACAATGGCCGGAAATAGGATGCAGATTACCATCTTCAGCTATAACATAAAAAAAAAAAAAAAAAAAAAAAAAAAAAAACAATTGTGGTTGGGTCTATGCAAGAATCTGAATATGCAGTGTGAAATGATTAAAACTATGACGTTTTACCAGTCTAACCTGCATTTGAGGGCCAGGGATCATCAGCTATCACCTAACACCAGCCTCACCATGCTATTCCTGAATCACTGCAATCTTTCCCAGCAGCCAATCAGAATTCACTCTGCTGGAGTCAAAAAGGGGGATACTGACTTTCTGAGTGGATAGCTGAACTTTAGAATAAGAACTCTTTACTAAATAAGGATAAATGCATTAACCCTAGGAAAATATCAAATGTAAATTGGCTAATCATTTCAGCCAGTGACATCAGATATTATAAATCACAGATCCCTGGCTTCTGTCATCTTATGAATCACATTCAAAAACAGGGAAAAATGACAATCATAACAGTATTAAAGCTGAACTCCAGGCAGATATAAAAGTTACAAATGACTGCAACTCTGTATACATTAATATATCACTGAATGTGTTTTTTAATGCAAACAGTGTAAGTGCCTAAATGTGACTGGTATCAGCCTTTTGCAGGCGACAGTATAGTCTCAGAAAAAGAAAAGCAGCACAAGGAGCCAACAGGTGTTCATGTGGTGCAAGAAGCATGCTTATAGGAGTACAGAGAAATAGAAGAGCTCATTAGTGCTTCACATTTTACTGTCCAGTCACAGTGTGGGGACCTGTAAGTCAAAATGACCTCTAGCATAGTAAGATCAGGTCTCCTTTACTGCCAGATACATAAATCTAATTTCTATGGGGCAGCCTCTAATACCACCACAAATGACCATCCCTGGGAAACAGAACAACCAGAAAGGTAAGGAAATATTGTGAAATTGCTGTGGGTTTCCCAGAAATGAGCTAGTACTAGCACTGTAGGTGAGCCCTTCCCACCTCCACTGGTCAAACATGAATGTGATTGTGCATTCCTCATTACAGCAAAAACTAGGCCAAAAGACACCACAACAGGTCTGATTTTTTATTCCTATGGCCAACTTAAACTTGGACAACACCTAACATTATTTTAATCAGTAACTCATTGTAAAGAGCAAAGACGGCTGGAAATGTCAAGCATGAGTGTAATGGAAAAGGAGTGATTTCTTCCAATAGTGATTACAAACATATTACATACGATCGTCTACTGCCAGTAAGGACCACTAAATCATTAGGAAGCTGTATTACCTCATCTGTATAAAGGCTAAAAGCCTCTGAGGATAAACCCAAAGCTTAACGCCAGCCATATTTAAAAAAAATAACAGTGTGTATTGCACAACAGAGTGGGGCGTCAGGATCAGCAGTTAACCAGACTCTGTCACATGCACATGCGCAGACACTGAACACAAAAAAAGGAGGGAGAGAGCAGCGTTAATGACGACTTGCATATTGCTGTCCCTTTATTGTCCAGTCTGGAAGTGGGGAGGCAATACCACCAAAGTCCATAACTGAGAGCAAAATCATGTTCCAGGCTCTGTTGCCATTTGGCCGAGCTGTATTCTTTGGCTGATAAGACAGCTCATGCATGTTTATTCAGCCCTGTAATTAGCCGTTTTCATGGAGTTATGCTTAAAAGAGTAAATTGCACTAGCAGAATTTTAAAGTCTTCTGCATGTAACTGGCCAGGCAGCACAAAACAGGTTTGCATCTTTCCTTTCCTAATACCAAGGAATTGCACAGAATTCTCAAAAAATTACAAATTGGTAAAATGTGTGCTTAAAAATGATTTCAAAGTATGGTTTATTATGGAATTACCATTGAAATAGTCATGTGATTTTTAACCAGTTACATGGTAGCCGATTCTGCAAATAGTATTAACTTTTAGTTTTGCACATTTGAATAATTGGACCAATTCAAGTCTTCTCTAGAACATACAAAACAATCATACTTGCCTGGGATGGTACAAGACTATAATGTAAAAAGAAATCTAATCTAATAGAACATATGCAATGACCACCTATTAACAGTGTACTTACTGCAATTCATCTCATCAGAAGCGTCATCGCAGTCAATGAGCTGGTTACAGTGGCTTGAGTTTGAGATACAGGTCCCATCTCGGCAACGAAACTCTGTAGGGGCACAGCTGGTTTCTGCAAGACATAGTAGGGTTAACAGGCCTTATACTATTCACTGCATAGTACAATGACAAAGTCAGCCAGAAGACTACCTTGTCTGTACAGTATATCTTTGATATGGACAAAAGAAATGGCCAACAAGTCTGCTTAAAGACATTTTTCTTTGCTCACACCTATCCATTTATCTTTGCTATGAATACAGTAAGTTAAAGTACTACACATTATTGTCTGCTCCAACAGAAGCAAAAACGTACACCAATATTCAAAAGACTGCATGTCATTTTTGAAGATCTGTCTAGGATTGTATCAGGAGGGCTGTAGCTGAAGCAGATCATAAGCTATAGTTAGGACATTTCAGGGAGCTGGACATACTCACTGTTGCAAGAGCCCTCGTCCGAGTTGTCACCGCAATCATCCAGGCCATTGCACCAGTAAGTAGAGGAGATGCATCGCCCATTCATACAATGACGGAAACCTTTCTTACATTGACGATTAGCTGTGGGGGCACAGGAAACAATTACTATTACATTTTTACTGGACTTTGCAATTTAGTCGTGGGTAGGCATCTGTCTATTATTAGACTTTGTAGAGGAGCAAAAGGTATTTGAAATGACACATAATGTACAGTACATTTTACAAACTTAATTTGCTTAAAAAATAAAATATACAAAGTCTGGCACTAAATCTGTTGAATTGTATAAGATACAGCCAGCGAAAAGTACATAATTGTCCCAGCTGTTTTGAGAAACACTTGGAGCAGTAGATAATCAATAAAAGCAAAATGAGCCAACAGCGTTGTTTGAAGTCCTGAGCGCTGTTGACGCATTTTGCTTTTATTACAAAATAAAAACTGAATACATTATTGTACAATTGTTAGGTCTTTCAACAGGGCATAGTGGATATAGGTGACCAGTAGTGGTGGGACAAGGTCATCTGGAGCTCAGGGCAAACATGGCCACCACCCCGAGATGTATGAGCATTAGTAAAACACCCCCATCCTGCCAAAAAAAAGAAAAAATTGAGCACTAATCTGCATGCTTACCCCCCAAGCATAAATTCCCCCTCCTCGCAGGACAAATACACCCCCCCCCCCATGCACAAATAATTGTCCACCCCATTCCTCCTCCCAGCTCGCTAAATTCCCCCCCCCCCAAAAAAAAAAAATCACTCCATCCAGCACAAATTCTCTACTTCTCAAATTTACCCTCCGAGCACACATCCTCTCTCTCCCCCATGCCAAATCCCCCCTTCCCAGCACATATCTACCCCCCCCCCCCAATTTCCCCTCCTAGCACAAATACCCTCCAATCATCCCGACTAGTAAAAATCAGACCTTTCAAAAAATGTCCCCTCCTAGCCCAAATCCTCTCCCTTCTCTTCCATATCACCTCTTCAAGCACAAATCCTCTCCCCCTCAACCCCCTCTTAACACAAATCCCCTCAAATCCCCTTTCCTAGGACACTTCCCCTCCTAGAAAAATTCCTACCCCCTGCTGTCGCCCCACCCAACACAAATCCCCTTGTGGTGCCCCCTCACCTCACATGATACCACAGCACCCAGGGCAGCCAGCCCTCCTGCCCACCCCTTGTCCCGGCTCTGGTAATCAAATCTCTTATGAAAAACATGCAGTCCTCTGTCAAATCATCTAACCGCTAGCAAGCACCACAATCTCCTGAACTTTGTTATGAAATGCAGCAGATCACCGTCATCCACTGGAGAAGCATGATAGCACAAGGGCTTGTACAGGAGTGTTTGTCTTGCAACATGTACTGCTTCAATGTGTTAGGAAAGCTACTTGTGCTTGAAAAAAAAGCCTAAATACAGTTTTATTCCTAATCTATTCCTCTGCTCTATTGACTGTCTTGCCAAATGACACGCTTTGTGTGCTCACTGCTGCCCTAATCTGCTAGTCCTGCTCTCTCTACCAGGTACCTCTCATGATACACATGGCACTCTACTTTATATATGTTCTCCATTTCCTTATTATGTCCCCAATCCATTACAGCAGCAAGTCATTCGATCAGTAGGGTAAAAATTCTCATTTAACGTTCAGTCATACAATCATAGCATATGTACCAAATGACAAAATTACTATTACAAAATTGTTGAGTAGAGGTGTATTTTTACTTACAATAAGGCAACATGAAACTGATTGTTTTTATGATAAATCAAAGTTTAAGCAATTGTGGCCTTTTGATGATTACTGTCAAGAGGACACTAGGAGCTGATATGTTCATATGTCTAAAATTCACTAATGTCAATGACTGCAAATAACATCCTGATCAATATAACATGCATGGCACAGTATCATTATTAGTATACAGGATTTATCCATTTATTACAGATGTAGATCTGCCCCTGATGTTGCAAAGTCCATCTGATCACTGCATGGCCTGCTATTAGTCAAAACGGGATTAAACTTACCACAGTAAGACTGTTTCTCATCTGCCTTGTCTTTACAGTGGGCCAATGTATCACATGTCAAGCTGTAGTTGATGCAGTCGCCATTTCCACACTCAAATTCATCATGGGGATTGCAAGTAGAATTGGGGGCTGATTAACAGAAGATGCATAAGAAATAACAAAAATGTTATAGTAGAGGAGGCTGCTTCCAGCACCAGAGAATAGTTAAAGACCCCGAATTTTAGCGGTTTGTTTCTAAAAATAGACAGTCTTGAGGCATTATCACCACTTTGCGAGTAGGTGGTGATAAAAATAATAGAGCCAATGCTCTTCAAGAACACAGAGTCGGGCTACACACTTTTAAAATATAAAATTATTTTGCCTTTTCTTCTATTTTTCTATTCCCATATTAGCTACAAGAACGATTATAAAGAATTAACAATAGAATGTTTTTTTAAAACTGCAATACATTAATAACATTGTAAAATTTGATGACTGACCCCTTTACTCTGGTGGGGATGACACAAAGCAGAAGCCCCTCCCAATCTGAATCTTACCACATGCATTTGCTGGATTCATCCCAACAATCATATATCCCTAGGATTCTGTAAAAAAATACCTTTGCATGTAAAGTCATCCTGTAGAATCCTATCTCCTCGGCAGGAGCAGTTCACTCTCCCATCAGCAGTGATAAGACACAGGTCTTGACAAAAGCTGTTGTTGCTGCATGGAGATAACTCGCCTATTACAGGGTAATAATAAAATAGGTTAGCATATCAAGGCAATTTGATTAAAATCTGTAATAGTCTTTTTTTTTCATGGGCCTTTGGGATTAATAAAGTATTCTGTATATATTTGTTTCATCTTTAAATGCTGCCCAAGCTCAGCGGCAAAACTGAATGCTACTGCTGTTGGGACAAACCATATAACACAGTCAGAGGTGCTTAAAATGGTCAAAAGCTTTTAAACAGATGGCTAAATCTTTTATTTTATCTTACTGCTGTAACTACTTAAAAATGGTTAGCTGGAGATAGGGTTTAATGTGATTGTTGCTCACCTAAAGTCCATCCAACACTACATGTACATCTGACGTTTCTAAGCTCGACAGCCGACCATCACGTTGGATGGAAATAAAATACTGGGCAATTATTATTTTTTTTATACCTATTTACATGGGGTCCCGATGTGATGAGAGTTTCTAAGGAGGATCATATTGGTGTTCATGCAATCTCTCTCCCCATGTTTATAGTGAAATCTAACTGGAGGATTTTCAAGTGCGTTTGACTGCTTTTGATTAAGTAGTCCACTCATTGTGGTAAGAGTCAGTGTGAACTTTTCCTTCTTGGTGACGGATTCTTTCCAGCACTTTCCTTTGTGTGGATCTACACCTATTGGACTGTTTTTTTATTGAGAGCTCATATTTCCTCAAATATTGGGACTTTTTATTAATTGTTAGTGCTGCACTTTGTGATTAATGTTAGTCTTTTTGCGAGGAGATTTGTGTCAGCAGCGGTGTTGCTATTATTAATTCATTCATTAGCGTGGATATTTTTTGATTTTTATTACATGAACTTCAAGCTTCTCTCACAATCCAGAGGTTGATTCAAATATCTGAAACTTTTACATTTGGCCATACCGCTATTAACCTACTGTAATTATAAACAGACAGCAGCTTAACCAATGTTATGTTTCTACTTCTTCTAGAGCTACAATGCCAGAATTTCTGGAATTTAAATTAGAAAAAAGTATATATACTTCCATACTGCAGGGAGTGACAGTGCCATCCATACAGAAAGATCTTGGGAATGCTGAGTATAAAGAATCTCATGAATCTGGGATACTCAGAATTTCCTGTTATCTTGCTGGAAGGGTAGTGACACTACCATTGCCTAGGTACCATGTGGGCAGAAGCCATGATTAATGTAATTATATTTACTATTTTTTTTATTTTACAGGGTTTTCTTTTTAAATGTTAAATTAGCTATCAGGTTAAATATAAATTGCAGACCTTGCTTTTATGGTAAAAAAAAAATATGAAGAATAAGAAATAAAATATTCTACTTACAGCTGTTAGTATCATTTGCCACGGCAATTATTCCCATAGGTTGCTGAGGAATATCACCTCTAAGAAGTTTCAGGTCTGAACCATCATGTTTGTTTGCCCGCTGAACTGCCCGGCGCACCCAGTCTGTCCAAAAGATGTAGTCTCCATATACCGCTAGGCCGAAGGGATGAACTGGATCAGACTTTAAAATCCACTAAAAAAAATAATAATAAAATAAAATAAAAAATCAACACAGTACCATATGAGCTTGCATTTATCCCACATCGCATACAGCCATAAACACGCAATGTAGGGAAAAGAAAATGAAGACTTAAATGGCTACAGAAGAAGAAAAGAAAGACAAAAAAAAATTAATTTTAAAGCTAATCTTTGGATCATTACTAACTTTTTGTCACAGTGACAATGGTCACTGGCACAAAGAGATGGTGATTGTCCCTATTGGGGACATGGAAAGCAATATAGACTTGACAGGGGCTCTAGTTCATAACCAGCCTTTAAAAAAAAAAAAAAAAAGTTCTGGCTTTAGATACACTTTATATATTAATTATTCATTATTCATCTGCTACTAAACATCCTTATTACCATCCTCTTATTTCAAATGATTCCATTGTTAACCAATTAAGGAATGCATACAGATATACCTAACTAATGTAAGTTAAAAAGATACATATCGATCAACTTAAAACAAAATAAAAAAATAAAAATAAAAAAAAGAGACCTTTCAACTATGAAAAAAAAAATAAAAAATTAAAAAAAAAAAAACCTGCATCAATTAACTTATAGGGTTAATACCCATTTATATTTCATGCTTTTAAAAAGCCTTTTATGAAGAAATCGGCTGAATCTGCCAGACACGGTTCCTGTGACGCATTATTGCACATATTCATAGTTTATTGTACAATAAAGTGGCCTTTCTGCATGCAGAGGTTTTATTTCTTTTCTTCCAGTTAAAAGAATGCTCACATCTTTGTGGTGCCATTAAATAAAACAAAAAAAAGTTTTTAACTGAATCTTCTATAAGACTCATTAACTGCATATACAAAAGTTACACAAAGTAAACATATCCTCACCTATCTTTGGCAAATCTTTCACTGAAACTCCACCAAGCCCCCATATTAAAGTACTTTGCTAGCTTTAGAAGCTGTATGTGATATTTAAGAACCAAAAGCACACAGAGATCCTCTCTCATTACTAAGGAACCTAATTTTACACCCAATAGATAGCACGCTGCATACTTCATTTTGACCCCCATATGTTACATTTACCCAGGCAAAACCCCATTGGCTGCCTAATTAGCCTGTGTGTCTAGGTCAGATTGTAAAATAGAATCATGTTGTAAGAACGATATTCCACAAAGCTTTGTGTCATCCACAAAGACAGAAACACTATTTTAATTACAAAGCATACATTATAAAAGGACAAGCTGAAAGTAAGAGTCCCAAAACGTAACCTTGGGTTACACCACTAAAAGCCGTAGACCATCCAGAGTGTGACTAATGGACCACACATGAATGTAATTTGGAAGAAAGTTTTATAGTCATTTACATATTGAAATTTCCAAACCAACAGATCCTAAATTCCATATTGGCGGTCTATGAAGAATCACGTTAATTCATTTTGAAAAGTATACATAAACTACAATCGCCTCTATCCCTCTTTCCACATTTCTGCAGATGTGTTTGACATCAGGCTTTCAAAAAACAATCCTGCCCATCACTTATGGATTTTATTTTCCATTCTGTATGTACTCTTTTACTAACCACCCAAGTATCTTTTCTACAATTGAGGCCTTTGTTTAGTGCTACTGATCACTGCGCATGCAGGTTTCTCTACCTTATGTTATAGCAAATACAGTATATTACAGTAATTAGCATACTAAAAAACTCCACATCTATACCAAATTCATGAAATGATCTTTGCATCAACTTAATGAGGTTGTAATATTTAAAAAAATATACTCCTATCCCTTTAAGGTATAATATATATCATAGTGTTTATGTAGTGTCATTTGTCCCATTCTATGTTGTAGAATACCTGGTTGATACTGCCTGTTCCTGTCTCCCCCTGTTTAAATTGGCCACATTTATCGTGGTTGCTGATCCATGATACCATGGTCAGTTTACGTGACTCCATCATCCTGCTCTCTCCTCAGGGTCTCTGCATCTCCCGCCTCCCACTCCCTTTCTTCCTGTCAGTTCCATGTAGTGAACCAATCTCCTCTCCTCCCATGCCTGTGTAATTCTATTTCCTGCAGCTGCTCCAGTGCTTGTAAAGTTAAGAAATATGTATTCATTACTTTCATCTTCTCTGTTGTAGGTCCCTGATCAGTACAGTGTGTGTGTTTTCCTTAATACCTTCTTTGCAGGGCCCTGCTATGCAGACACGTGACCTCCCTCTGCTTGCTTGCATTCATCAGAGAGAAAGTTCAGAGGGAGAGCAGAGGGAGGTCACATGACAGCACAGCAGGGCTCCGCAAAGGTGGTATTTAGCATTATAATTTTAGAAATACACACACACTGTACTGAACAGGGACATAAAACAGAGAGAATCAAACATGCGACTTTACAACCACTTTAAGGAAGAAAATGAAATGACTAGCTAAACCCATAACTGATATTTGAAACAAGGCTTAAATGATTGACCTTCCACAAAGCCTATAACTAAGGTGTCACTCTCAAATAATGAATTACCCAGTTTTTCAAATTGTCTTAAGATGTTTACCATAAAAGACTTACTTGTCTGTTGGTACCGTCATATTCACATCTCTCAATTTTGTCCAGAGTAGCATCAGAGAAGTATAGTTTCTCAGCTTTGTGGTCAATAGCAAGGCCATTGGGTGCGCGGATGTCACGGTCAATAATGAAAAGCACATTACCGCCTGAGAGTGTTGCCCGCATAATGCTAGGATGCTTCTCATTCCAATTGGTCCAGAACATAAAGCTGTAGAAGACAGATGTAGACATATTCAAAGGATGTTTGAGAAACATTCAGAAACATGTGAAGGAATGTGATTTTTGTACTGGACAAGTAAGAGAGATAAGAAATAAAGGTTAAACTCATTACAAATTGAAAGCAAAATAAAAACATGACCAGAAGGTATAGGACCATACATATCAGTCTCTCATATCAATCCCATCTATAGTAAAGTATATGTCAGCTCAATCTCTGAAATCTTAGAAGAAGAAGTACAGCCAACACTTGTTTGGTTGTACTTTTCCTATGGATCAAAGAAATGCAGTTTATTTTGCACTCCTGTGACCCATTTTTAGCAGAGAGCGGCTGAAGTCTGCTCTCTGCTGACATCACAGAGTCGGTCCAGGCTCTGCGTCATCACGACAATGGAAGTTGGGATTCACCAGATCCCTGGACTGACATCGCTCTCTGCTCATGGAGCTGTGAGAACCAAGCAATCGGCGGTGTTAGTTATCAGTGTTAGAGGCATCGGGGGACCGATGCTGCATCCACCTAGGTAGGTATGAATAAAAATAAATTAATTAATAAAAAAATAAAAAAAACACATACTTCTCGCTTAACATGTCAATATCATGTTCAAATCTCTTTCAAAGTGCAGCAATCTTTAACATAACAGATGGTGATCCTGCCATGAAGATCATTGTTCATGCATTTCCTGTTATACTGTAGGGTGACAACATTATGCTCCTGTGTTGTCACCATGCTGTCACATGATGACTATAAGAGGTCATACTAACACATTAAAAAGGCCTGGTACATTATTATCATCAGGAAATACTTTGGGTGGTGCATGCACTTCCCGCTGTACTCATGGCGAAAATAGCAACTGTGCTGTTTTTCAATTTTCAATAGATTATACTAAGAAAATAACCTTTAAAATAAAGAGTTCAAGTAGCGGGAAAAAAAAAAAAAATGAAAAGATGACATGTTTCCAGAACACAAAAGTAGAGGAACCAACACCTACTTTTGACACTCATCCAGAACAAAGGCCCGAGGATGGTCATCTCCAGACATGGTGACTACAGTCTCTCTTTCAAAGGCCCCAAAACGGTTTTGGTCAACAGTATGCCGAGTAATTGTTGATGTAGTATAACTGGTCCAATACAGGGTGTCCCAGGCTCGATGATAGGCCAGGCCTTCTACCGATCCAACATCTGTGGCAATAAAAGTACAAGTTCCCTGTATGAACATTTTTTTTTTTTTCAGCAATACACATGACCTTTTTTTTAATTACATATGGGCATAAACATAATTGTACATAAAACACTTGCTATGGAATGAATAACTATTTTGCCTTGATGGCAGTTCTTGGAAATAGCAAAACATACCCAGGCAATAGTAGGTTTATTTTTAGATTTTTAATGTGTAAGTCCAACCAAAACTTTCTTTTTTGTTAGTTTTGGATAGAGTGGGGAAGGTTAGAACCCCTGTCAGGTTTTTGCAGCTCTCCAGACTTCCCAACACTTACTGTCATGGGTTTACCTGACTGGATGTGCGTAAAAATTTGCTACAGGGTTATAGAAAGCAATAAACAGCTAATATGATTTAAATATGGAAACAATACTATCTAAATATATGAATCCAGTAAACACTATATATAAAAAAATGTCTAAAGCATAATAACATATAAGCACTATAAATAAATTGCTCATGCTCCGTGATATTGCACTCAGTCCTCAATAAGGTTATTAAACTAAACAACAAAACGTCCATATATATGAAAATAAAGTGCTCGTGCTCTGTGACTTTCAATTAATCCTTGATGAGCGTTTACACTAAACCACAAAAGTCCATATTAACCTCAACCATGTGATAATTGTGTCTTCATGCGTTGTACACCCACAACCCCCACCGGGTGTACCCTCACTTTAGGGGTTAAAAAATAAGCCTGTAATTTATAGCAATAGCCCGCAGAGATCCTCCTTTGCTTCATTTATCCTATGCAGGTTTATGGGACACTTGTATGGAACACATAACCCAGCTCAGAGGTCACTATTTTCTCCTAGAATGTTCAGAGACTCTCTTCATATACATCACATGCGGGAAATAACAAAAGCATGCAATAGCATGATAACGTTTAAAAAAATGTAATTGCAAACAGAACCCCACATATATACGACTCACATTTCAAATAAATAAAAATGGCCTTTAAAGTGTTATAGTGCTGAGGGGTGATGGTCACCTGTGGTCAGGTTCTGCAGCCCCGGTTTACACGGTGTTCCCCCTGTCCTATGCCAGCTCTGCAACACTTCCTGGTACCTCTCTCGTCAGCTGATCAAGCTCTTCCTACCGGTTTCCTCACAGTCTCGTGACTTGCTCTGGCAGTATTCCAAGGGGAAGTCCAGAGACTGTGACAAAACTGGTAGGTGGAGCTTGATCTGTTGACGAGAGAGGTACCAGGAAGTGTTGCAGAGCTGGCATAGAACAGGGGGAAAGCCGTGTAAACTGGGGCTGCAGAACCGGACCACAGGTGACCATCACCCCTCAACACTATAACACTTTAAAGGCCATTTTTATTTATTTGAAATGTGAATTGTATCTATGCGGAGTTCTGTTTGCAATTAAAACATTTTAAACGTTATCATGCTATTGCATGCTTCTGTCATTTCCCGCATGTGATGTATATGAGGAGAGTCTCTGAACATTCTAGGAGAAAATAGTGACCTCTGAGCTGGGTTATGTGTTCCATACAAGTGTCCCATAAACCTGCATAGGATAAATGAAGCAAAGGAGGATCTCTGCAGGCTATTGCTATAAAATTACAGGCTTATTTTTTAAGCCCCTAAAGTGAGGGTACACCCGGTGGGGGTTGTGTGTGCACAACGCATGAAGACACAATTATCACATGGTTGATGTTAATATGGACTTTTGCTGTATAGTTTAAACACTCATCAAGGATTAATTGAATGTCACAGAGCACAAGCATTTTATTTTCATATATATGGACTGTTTAGTATAATAACCTTATTGAGGACTGAGTGCAATATCACAGAGCACAAGCACTTTATAGTGTTTATGTTGTTATGCTTTAGACATTTATGGTATATATAGTGTTTACTGCATTCATATATTTATATAGTATTGTTTCCATATTTATCAGCGCTGTGCAGTGGGGGTTAGTAATGAAGGGCAAATCCACTTTACACTACTAGTGTAAAGTGCACTTGAAATTGCACTTGGAAGTGCAGTCGCTGTGAATCTGAGGGGTAGATCTGAAATGAGGGGAAGCTCTGCTGATTTTATCATCCAATCATGTGCAAGCTAAAATGCTGTTTTTTATTTTCCTTGCATGTCCCCCTTGGATCTACAGTGACTGCACTTCCAAGTGCACTTTCAGTGCAATTTCAAGAGCAGTTTGCACTTGTAGTGCAAAGTGGATTTGCCTTTTTTAAATAACCCCCAGTGTCTTATATAGATTGCATCAGCACCACCTAGGGAAGTGTGGGAAGTGTGTGCAGCTGATTACAGTTATATCACCTGTGTTTATTTTAGGTTAATTTACGCTAAGGCTGGATTCACACCTATGTAACTTTAGTGCTTTTTGCATTTTTCAGATTTGCACTACAGAACGTGTTCCATAGGAAACCATGTTAAATGGACTGTAGATCTTAGATTTGCAAATCTGTAAAATGCAAAAAGCACTAAAACTGCATAGGTGTGAATCCAGCCTTAGTGTGGCAGCTCACGAGGCTTTTACCCATAATATAGTTTTCAGCCTTCCCCTAGTCTACCAAATCTTTCTAACAGAGATCTCTATTGGAGGCTCTGAAAGCAGTATAATTTGACAGGGGTTCCTATCCTTCCCCATGCAAAATGGAACTAAAAACCATTCCATCTTTAACCAGTTACCGACCAGCTGCCGCAGTTGTACTGCGGCAGAATGGCTTGGCTGGGCGAAACAATATTATGCCCCCTGCTTGCCCACAGAGCTTATGTGAGTGCCCAGCAGGCACGATCACCACCGTGCTCCCGCGATTGCTCGGGGCACATGGAGAACCAGTATCTGTGTGTAAACACACAGTTTCCGGTTCTCTGAGGGGAGAAGCGACACATCATCTGTTCATACAGAGTATGAACAGCAATTTATCTCTTTCCCTACACAGCCCACTCCCCCTTCAGTTAGAACACACGCTAGGGAACACATTAACCCCTTGATCGCCCCCTATTGTTAACGCCTTCACTGCCAGTGACATTTTTACAGTAATCAATGCACTTTTATAGCACTGATCCCTGTAAAAATGCCAATGGTCCCAAAAATGTGTCAAAATTGTCCGACGCATCTGCCATAATGTCGCAGTCCTGATAAAAATCGGAGATTGCCAGCATTACTAGTAGAATAAAAAAGAAAAATGCCATTTATTTATCTATTTTGTAGACACTAACTTTTGCGCAAACCAATCATTATATGCTTATTTTTTAACAAAAATATGTAGAAAAATACATATCGGCCTAAACTGAGGAAAACCTTTGTTTTTTTTATATATTTTTGGGAGATATTTATTATAGCAAAAAGCAAAAAATATTGTGTTTTTTTCAAAATGGTAATATTTTTTCTTTATAGTGCAAAAAATAAAAACCACAGAGATGATCAAATGCCACCAAAATAAAGCTCTATTTGTGGGGAAAAAAAAGGATGCCAATTTTGTTTGGGTTCAACGTTGCACGACCGCGCAATTGTCAGTTAAAACGATTAAGTGCCGAATCGCAAAAAAGTGCGGGGGTAAAATCTTCCAGGGCTGAAGCGGTTAAAGTGAATAATCACAATACAGTATTTTTTAATGCCTGCAGGTTCTGGTAAAGTATTTTTTTCAGTTTGACTTAATAGTTGGTCCTTACTTTAGACCCTTCTCTGCATTATTCACACCTCTCCCACATATGACACACAAACATATTACATTTTAGGTTGCCTAGGTGTAAGAAGGCTGTTGGTTTAGATATAAATCTCATACCAAGTGAAAAAAAGTCTGATAAAAATGACAAATAGATAAGCTAAAGCTAAACTCAGGACAAGAAAATGTAAAGTACTATGCTTAGAAGATGTATTGACTTTCCTGCAATAAAGTCTTTCAATGGAAGCGGTGTTATAGATCTGGCAAGAAAAGTGGATATTTAATTACTGGAAATGGTTTCACCTTAAGCTGGCCATAGATTAAACAATTTTCTTACTCCGTTTCCTTTAGACTTACCGTCAACTATGCAGTGCAAGAGCCTGATGATTGCATACAAATTTAAAGTGATTAGGTTTGACCTCATATTATATGGTTTTGTCAAATCTAAAGGAAAATTGTGCAAGAAAATTGTATAATGTATGGCCAACCTAAGATGCTTCCATTCACCACTATAACTTATCTATGCACACAGTGGTCTAGTCTTGCCTCGCTCACCAATTTTCAAGCATCAGTGCACAGTAGTGGAAATCACTACTCGCCTTACAACGCTCATGGATGACACCATCTTCAGGGCTTCTAGCTCTATGTACAGCAACATAAAAGTAAAAAAAAGGAACTCCCCGCATTCTGTAAATGTATTTGAATTTCCAGGGTTCAGCATTAACAGTAGCAAAATAAGCACTTGACCAATGGCATTGGCATATTTAGGCTACCCTTGTGCCATACAAAGCCAGTTACTGCAGATTTAGGCAACACGTGCAGTTTTAGAAATGTAACTGCAATTTGTCCTTTAAAATGTACTGAATAGTTGTATTTCACAGCAATAACAGAATACAAAAAAGTTACACGGTACCCAACCCTAAACTGTAGCAGAACAAAAATCTTACTCTCAACCACTGTCTTGCGACCAGTCCCATCGTTGTTGATCTGCTGGATGTTACCAAAGTGGATGTCACTATAGAAGATACGTGGACCCCCTTTGTCACTTTCCCGATAATCAAATGCCAAAGCGATTACGTTCTTCATATGATCGTGATCTTCAAACGGTTTCACTGGGGCGTTGAGGCTACTTTCATCCGATAAATGAATGCTTTTCAGGATTGTTCGTTCTGAATACAAAAGGTAACCATCGTACTCCCTGCAGCTAAGGCCATTTTCTGCCAGCATGCCATGGGCACAAGCGCATGTACGTTGACCTTCACCTCGGTACAGGCACAGCTGTTGACAACCACCATTATTATCAGTACACACATTGGTTCCTGTGAAATATAAAACAAGCACTATAAATCTATTTGCTGAACACCTTTTATTCTCAAAACATACACAAATCTCTACTGTCATCTAGAAGCAAATAAATACTTATAGTGGGAAACAATTTCAAATAATTTTTAAGATGGTATAGTTTTAAAGCAGTATTAAACCCAAAAGCAAACTATTATATTGCAGCTTACCAATTCTTAGATGTGACGGCTACATTTGTTCCTTTTTAGAGATTCTTTCTTTCAGTTTTCATTTTGGCGATCCAGCCACTAAGGCCTGCCATAGATGGTTCAAATCTCAGCCGGTTCAGCAGGAACCAGCTGAGATTCGAACCGTGTGTGGGCAGGCTGAACGTACCAAGTTGATCGAACGATCAGCTTGGGTACAACCAGCCTGCCGGATTCACTTTTGATTATCGCAAGCAGCTGCTATAGCCACTAGCAATACTCACTGTCTTCTCCCACCGGGGACTGCTAACCCCGCCTGCCCTCGATGGGAGCAGACAATTGCTGAGCAGGAGGGATTCCCCTGTCAGCGCTGTCTGTGTTGATGGGGGAATTGCACCCCATGGCTGTAGAAAGAAATTTGCACCTGCCTAAGTCTGTTGTCTTTCAACAGAAAAGCCCTCTTGCAGTTACAGGGATGAGACAAGCCATTTAACATTGGCAGAGCTGCTTAAAAGATAAGTTCACCTTTGAAACATGTTAAATGTCCCACCTGTATATAGGGTGGAACAGGTAACATGTTCCAGCTCCTGGTTTCTCTCCCTCTGATCCCCCCTCCCTTTGACAGCAGGCTGGGGGGGGGGGGGGGGATCTTCTCCCCGCATTCACTATCACAATTTAAAAACAGCTCAGCCATGCGGGCCACATCATTCATTCACAAAGTTCTGTGGAAGAATGATCTACATCTACCATTGGCCACTGCAGCCGATGGCTTGTAGTTGTCAATTAACTTTTAGGGAGCTGGTAAAACTTTGAAGAACCTTATCTGCATATGTGCTCCAGGACAGCGACATTAAGTGATTGTAAAGTAAATTTTTTTCTTCTTAAAATAAATATGTTATACTTCCCTGCAATGCTATTGCACAGAGCAGCCCCAAACCTCCTCTTCTAGGGTCCGCCGCCAGCGATCTGGGCTCCTCCTCTTCTGTGTGTGTGCCACCATAGGAAGCCTCTTCCTATGGTGGCACAAGTGCAGGCTCGCTCCAGAGCTGTTAGAAAGTGGAGAGAGGAAAGTCCTGCAAACGGGCACAGCGATGGACTCCGGTAAGTATTTAGGTATTTGGGGGAGGGCAATGAATTTTTTTTTTTACCTTAATGCATAGAATGCATTAAGGTAAAAAAACCTTATGACTTTAGAACCACATAAAAGTATTGAAGCACATGGTCCAGCATGACAGGCAGCAACTAGCATGCTCAAGTTATTAAGCAGTAATGTCAGACATATAGTTTCAGCTGTCTTTCAGCCCAAAATGTACAGTATATATGCTACATAGGGCCTCATTTAACTCTGATACGTATGGTAACATCTTGGCCCATGTACAGCCCCTAACCCCCACCCCCACCCAAGGGTGAATGTGCTTAATTTAACCTAGTACATTTAACCATCTTCTCTGGGCTTCAAGGATTTTGGACACGAACTCGTAAAATTCATACATGACAAAATAGGATCTCTGTTGCCCCTAAACAAAGTCTGCTGACTATATCCTGATCCAGATTCAGACAAGTTCTGCAAAAACTTTATTTATAGATAAAACATTGCAAGCTCACAATTGCATGCAATTCTTCTTCCAACATTTCAAGCCTGGATAACTGAAATTAAGAACACTCAACCTTTTAAAAAGCTGATTATATATATATTATATATATATATATATATATATATATATATATATATATAAATATAAATATAGGGTGTCCCTCTAAGTATAACAAGATATGGGATTGCTGGTTACAGTCAACAGATACACGTATATGAGTGCAAACTTGTCTCTTTTACTAATGGGGGGGGGGGGGGGGGTAAAAGTGGTTGTCAAGAGTGAAGGTTTTTTTCACCTGAATGCATTCTTCGCATTCAAGTAAAACTTCTACTGTCAGCTTCCCCAGCCCCCTCCCCAAATACTTACTTGAGCCTGATCTTGATTTTGCGCGGATCTCTCTCTTTCCCCCGTTGCTGGACTCATGGACTCAGTGAGAGCAGGGGAAGCCAATGGCTTCTAATACAGTCAACCAAATCCAGCGATGGTGGAGCAGGTGGCGCGACCAAGCCCCACAGTATGTGCTTATAGACACACACAGCCCGGCTTGGGATCGAGCCTGCTCTGTACTAAACAATTCCATAGAGCAAGTAAGTATGACATGTTTGTTATTTAAAAAAAATAATAATTAAAGTGATTGTAAAGGTTGTGTTTTTTGTAAAATAACAAAAATGTCTTACCTGCCCTGTGCAATTGTTTTGCACAGAGCGTCCCCGATCCTCCATTTCTGCGTTGTCCTGGCTCCTGCTCTTCATCGGGTATCCCAATGGGGAGACGCTTTCCATGGGAGCACGCTCCTGAGTCCTGCTGCTGCGTCCATTAACACATACAGCAGGACTTGGCCCCACCCCGTGTCACTGGCTTTGATTGACAGCAGCTGGACGCAATGTCTCTTGCTGCTATCAATCTATTCAATGAGGACCTGATGGATTCATTCTAGTCGCTGGAACAATTGAGGTAAGAAAAAGGGGGGCTCTGGGGGCAGTTGCAGCACAGAAGGTTTTTCACTTTACTGCATTAAGGTGAAAAACCTTGAGGGTTTACAAGTACTTTAACTTTACAATCACTAACTTCTGCCCTTTCTGAAACTACTATAGGCCAGTAATGTCCTTGCATGGAAATAAAACTATATCTGGTTGGTAACTAATCCAAGCTTCTATTCACCCAAGTTGTAATGATGTTTTAATTGCTCTCGAATCCCACCGCTTATATTCACTCTGTCTATCCATATACATACAGTATGTAGTATCGATCTCTGTGTAATCCATCTTCTACTATGTCCAACTAGATAAACACACATTGGAATACCAAGTGGTTGATTTACTAAAACTGCAGAGTGCAAAATTTAGTGCATCTCTACAGAAACCAATTAGCTTCCATATTTTTTTTTTTTTGTCAAAGCTTAATTGAACAAGCGGAAGTTAGACGCTGAGTGCTCAGGGAGATAGCTGGCAGAGCTGCAAAGGAGTGTGGCTCCTGAAAGGAGAGTGCTTGAGAATACAGTTGGGATTTCTGCAAATCCTGACCTGGAGTGAAGAACAGATGCACAGATCCTGGGGTTTGCAGCCATCGGTAGCAGATATTAACAGAAAGAAATGGTCTGGGTAGCAATCAGCTCCTAAGGCTCTACTTCCAGTTCTTGCAGTTCCCCACACAGACATCTGACAGCATGCCTCTCTGAGCCTGTCAGTTCCCTCTGTGAGGAAGCTGACAGGCTTAGAAGCCACAATTTACCCAGCTCTGCTCTAAACATTGGCTTTCTGACATTTAAAGCGGACCTTCAGTCATTTTTTCAACTTTCCATCTATTAAATCATCTGCCCTGGGGGGCTGAAGAGGGCCAATGAGAGCTGCAGAGCTGGGTGTGTGCCTCTGTGTAAATCCAGGAAGTGAACAGACCGCAGCTACAGCTACCCACAGTTAAAATGGTAGCAGCCAGACTCAGTGGAGGGAGATATCTGAAGCATTTTTGGAAAGTACAGAATCACAGTATATATAAAATAATATGCAAAGTGGTTGGAGGGAAGCTTCCGAATGGCAAAGGTGTTTTTAGTACAAATTATGTGAGCAGACTGCAGTTCCTCTTCCCATGTCCTTATATAATTTAGTGAAATCATCACATGTGTTAACCAAAACTAAGGGAAAGCATAGAGGAAGAGGTAGGGCAAAGCACCAACTGTCTAGACAAAAACAACAATTGAATATTACTAGGCTTAGGAGCTCCCGGGACATTTCAGAGAAGAGCTGCAACTGCATGCAGGCACTTGCCTGCTATAAAATATGAGTAACCACCTAACAGCGTTCATACAAATGCAGGTGTATTTAAATAGGTAGACAGGAAGATCTATTTATTCTATTCTAGTTTTGTACCAGTGGGTAATATTTTGGCTGTTGCATGGCAACATGAAATCATTAAATAAAATGAAAATTCTAGACACAACTTAAAAAATAAAAAAAATAAAGGTATATCTAAAAATATAAAAAATGCCACCTAGCTAAAAAATATAGGACAGTTCTTTCACATGTAAAATAGGTGGTACTTTTGATTTATAACCTTATTATTTGCACTTGGAAGGAGGTTTTATGTATATTGTCACCATATTTACCCTTCTGTCTGTCTTTGTTGAACACCTTGATGTCTTTGAGCTGTACTCCAATGCCTGTTCTCAGGGAGACCGAATCTGTGGCATTGTCCTTTTGCCCTCGCTTAATGGAGCCGTTAGCATGAGTCCTGCAAGGTAGCCAGAAGTTAATGCATACTAAAATAAATATAAAAATAATGACGTAGAAAAATTATCAATTATATATATATTTAGCTATTGAGTAAAAATCTACACTCTTGTGTGGGCTATGAACATTGCAAAGGATCTTAACAAACCTTGCTGCAAAATCGTACCCATTCCTAGAGATACTGATTTTAACATTGTGTTGCATTTTTAAGTTCTTTTTGGGGGTTTTCCTTGCAGCTCTTTTAACACCCTGTTACTTTTTAAACAGGCTTTTTTTTTTCTTTCGTTCCTTCAGCCTACTAATTAAGGCGAGTGGTTAATTGGTCACAGGTGGTTGAGGCCTATATAACTTTCTGTAGAATTCATTTTGAGCCTGCTCATCTTTGAGCTTGCCAACTTTTCGCTTGCTGGAACTTAGACCAAGTGGAACTGGACGAGTGGTGAGTTACAGTAAAAACCAGAGTGTAAAACAGGAGGTTATAACAGGGGTCAAAGTACCTGTGTAGTGTGCGTACCTGAGTGTTGTCTGAGTAGTGTGTGTGGATTGTTAGTACCTATGTATGGCGAGTGCACGTGGTTGGGGGGAACCTGTGTATTGTTTTGTTGAGTACCTGTGTGTTGTATTGTTGAGTATTAGTGTCAGGAAGCTAGTTGTTGGGTAATTTGGACAGGGTATAATCCCAAATCCTCATTAAATTAGTAGGCACGATGCCCGGCGGGTGTGGAGATGGGACTCCGTGTACATCTTGATCAAGGGTAAATACTGCTGTGCAAAATGTAAGCACATAGTTTCCCTGGAAGCCCAGGTTCTGAAACTGTCAGCACTGAGAGGACCCTCCATACTAAAGGAGAGCTGGGAACGTACCCGGCAGGTGTCGGCAGGGGCTGGCAGGGGCCAGCACAGAGGAGGGTGAAGACAAAAAGGTGCAGGCACTAGAAGCGAGTAGATGGGTGACAGCAAGGCAGGATAGAGGGGGAAGTGCCAGGGAGGCCAATCCTGGGCAGGAGCCTGGGGGTTCGGCACATGAGAGATCTGGTGGACAAATTACTGGGAGGGGCTGGGGAAGACTCGGCTGTCACGGTGCAAGTTGGTACCGTTTCATCGAGCCACACCAAAAAGACAGAGGGAGATTAGAGAAGTAAACAACTGGCTGAGGAGCTGGTGTAAGGAGGGGTTTGGGTTCCTGGAGAATTGGCCCAACTTCTCAGTCGGTCACCAGTTCTATAGAAGGGACGGACTGCTCCTAAATGAGGAGGGTGCAGATCTGCTGGGAGTGAAGATGAGCGAAAAGTTAGAGGGGTTAGAGGCGACTGGGGGGGTCCCGAGGTAGAGATAGTCAGCGCGGAACATATTCCAGAGGGTAGTATTGGAGGCATTAGTGGTAGGTTGATTAAAGCATATAAACCCAAGGTAAGTATAGTAACAAGTCCTATTTGCATCCTCGGAACACCCAATAAGAAGACAGTATGCGATCAGTCTAAACTACGTGGCATGTTTACCAATGCTAGGAGCATGGCGGACAAGATGGGTGAACTAGAGATACTGTTGAACATGGAAGATTTTGATTTTGTGAGGATTTCAGAGACCTGGTTCAACAGCTATCATGATTGGCTGGCAACCATTCAAGGGTATTCCCTTTATCACAGGAAAAGAGCGGGCAAAAAAGGGGGAGGGGTATGCCTATATATCAAGAATAATGTACAAGTGAATGTGCGAGATTAATAAGGGAGCTAGGGAAGAGGTGGAATCCTTATGGGTATAGCTCCAAAGGGATGAAGCCAAGGGGAAATACTGAGAGTATGCTATCTGTCCCCTAACCTAGGAAGAAGGGGGAGATGGACCTTCTATCACAATTTGGATTAGCAGCAAGGATGGGAAGTGTTATCATAATGGGGGAATTGAATTATCCAGACATACACTGGGCAGAGGGAACCAAGCATTTATATAAACTCGCCAGTTCCTAAATGTCTTGCAGAACAATTTCATGGGTCAGATGGTAGATGCACCAACTAGAAACAAGGCGTTACTAGATCTACTGATTACCAACAATACAGACCGGATCACAGATGTGGAAATACGGGGCAAGTTAGGAAACTATGATCACAGGTCAATTGGCTTCGGTATAAATCACACAAATAGGAAACACAAAGACACTCAATTTCAAATGAGCCAACTTCCCTAAACTACGAACCTTGCTAGAAGATATATATTAGGATAAAATCTTAGAAACAAAGAACACAGAGGAGAGATGGGTTTGCTTTAAAAGTATATTAAATAAGGGCATTAGCCAATGCATCCCAATGGGAAATACATTTAAAAGAGCGAAAAAAAAGTCCTGGATGGCTTAACTCAAATGTAAAAATGCATATTAAAGTAAAGGAGAAGGCCTTACAAGGCTGAGGGATCATCATCAGCATTTGGACTTTACAAAGAATGCAACAAGATATATAAGCGTGCAATTAGGGTGGCTAAGATAGACACATAGCGGAGGAGAGTAAAAAAAGTCCCAAGAAATTCTTTAAATATATAAACAGTAAAAAAGGGAGGACAGAACATATTGGCCCCATAAAGAATGAGGAAGGACATCTGGTAAAGGATGGGGAGATGGCGAAGGTATTGAATTTATTCTTCTCCTCAGTCTACAAAAAGGAATCGGGGGGGGCTTCAGTAACCAAACCTGCAGTGTTTGTCCTCATGACACATCATAGGAAGCACCCTCATGGCTAACAGATGACAAAATTAGAAATAGACTTGGGAAACTTAACATTAATAAATCACCGGGACCAGATGGCTTGCACCCGAGTGCACTTGGGGAACTCAGTCAAGTAATTGCCAGACCATTGTTCCTAATTTTTACTGACAGTCTACTGACTGGAATAATACCAGCTGATTGGAGAAAAGCCAATGGAGCACCAATATTTAAAAAAGGGTCAAAATATATCCCTGGGAACTACAGACCAGTTAGCCTAACATCAATAGTATGCAAGCTCTTGGAGGAGGTGATAAACGGACTATATACAAGATTTTAGTAATGCAAATGGTATCATTAGAAGTAATCAGCATGGATTCATGAAGAATTGTTCTTGCTAAACCAATCTTTTAACCTTCTATGAGGAGGTGAGCTGCCATCTAGATAAAGGAAGGCCGTAGACATGGTGTATTTGGATTTTTCAAAAGTATTTGACACAGTTCCCCATAAATGTTTACTGTAAAAAGTAAGGTCTGTTGGCATAGGGTGAGTACATGGATTGAAAACTGGTTGCAAGGGTGAGTTCAGAGGGTGGGTATAAATGGGAAATACTCTGAATGGTCAGGGGTGGGAAGTGGGGTCCCCCAGGGTTCTGTGCTGGTACCAATCTGTTTAATTTGTTCATAAAGGACCTGGAGGATGGGATAAACAGCTCAATCTCTGTATTTGTGGACGACACTATGCTAAGCAGGACAATAACTTCTCTGCAGGATGAGGAAACATTGCAAGAAGATCTGAACAAATTAATGGGATGGGCAACTACGTGGCAAATGAGGTTTAATGTAGAAAAATGTAAAATAATGCATTTGGGTGGCAAAAATATGAGTGCATCTACTCACTAGGGGGTGAACCTCTGGGGGAAATCTAGGATGGAAAAGGACCTGGGGGTCCTAGTAGATGATAGGCTCAGCAATAGTATGCAATGCCAAGTTGCTGCTAACAAAGCAAACAGAATATTGGCATGCAATTGGCATTAACTCCAGAGATAAAATGATAATTCTCCCGCTCTACAAGACTTTGATTCGGCCTCATCTGGAGTATGCGCTCTGGTTCTGGGCACCAGTTCTCAGGAAGGATGTACTGGAAATGGAGCTATTAAAAAGAAGGGCAACAAAGCTAATAAAGGGTCTGGAGGATATTAGTAATGAAGAAAGGTTGTGATCACTGAACTTATTCTCTCTGGAGAAGAGAAGCTTGAGAGGGGATATGATTTCCAATTACAAATACCGTACTGGTGACCCCACAATAGGGATAAAATGTTTTTGCGGAAGGGAGCTTAATAAGACACATGGCCACTCACTAAAATTAGGAGTAAAGAGGACCTTAAACTGCATAGAGGGTTCTTTACTGTAAGAGTGGCAAGGATGTGAAATTCCATTCCACGGGTGGTGGTTTCAGTGGGGGGGCATCTATAATTTCAATAAACTATTAGATAAGCACCTGAACGACCACAACATACAGGGCCATACAATGTAATAGTAACATATAACCACACACATAGGTTTGACTTGTGTCTTTTTTTCAACCTCACCTACTATATAACATTTATCATCAGGACTGCTATGTGATTAAACAACCTTCATTGTACCCCCCTGACCTGTCCTGGTAGTTCTTTAAGTAAGTATCTGATTAAAATGAAACTCCAAATGCAGGGAACACATGTAATTTATATTTAATGAGTCATACAAGCAGGAAATGAGATTGCCCATGTATTCTCAAGAGTTGCCATGGCTGTTAGCTAGAAATATCAGCTAAAGAAAACATCCAAGCTATCCTTAAACTGAAATGGTAAGGCAACTCTTACAAAATAGTCTGTGTACAAATCATATTTTTAGATAACCCTTTTAAAAAATTGACTTGTTAATATCCTGAAATCCTTGTTTTTCCCTAATGCTGTATATTATAACCTGTATTTGCTCTGAAGTTAAACGCAAACTGCTGCTCCAAAGTATGGGCTATTATGGGCTTAGGAGAGGCTTAGGTAATCCTTTATTGTGCTACCACTCAATAATGAAGATTATGTATATAAACTGCACAAAACATAGGAAAAACAACTTGACAGTGTCCTCACCTGTCACTCCAATAGATGTAATCTTCAAAGACCGATACAGAGAACATGTCCATGTTGTTGTTGGACAGCACTACCTCCCTGTTCTTCCCCGTCTCCAGGTCAATCCTCTCAATTTTATCAGTGCGAGCATCGCACCAGTACAGCTTTCCATCCTGCAGAAGAGGAGTACCTGGCTGAATACTGATCTCACGAGTAACATGTAAACCCACGAACATTCAAAGATTTACAATTTCTGAAGCAGTAAATGAGCATTAAAGCATAACTAAAGGCAAAACGTTTTCTTTAGTTTGGACAGAATGGAGATTGAGTAGAACACCAATCAGTTGTTATTGCTGTCTGTGCCCCCATTAGGGAGAGACAGCCCTTCTATTTGTCCTGTTTACCATCATCATTGAAAATAAAAGTTTAAAAAAAATCCCACATTTTGGATTGTCCACAGAAAGAAATTTTGCAATGGGACACTAGTTCTGGTGCCCTGGAGGTCCCAAGGGGATTCCCTTAATATGCAGGGTATTCCTCTCACTTCCTGTTTTGGCTATGGGACAGGAAGTGAAATCTCCCCAGTGGAACACAGATGGCAAAAAATAAACCAACAAGAGTTATAACCCTCCTTTGCTCCATCCAAAATGTTTTGCCTATAGCTCTACTTTAAAACAAGCACTCACTGACCTCTCCAGCTAAAGGGGTAAAGCATGTTCACTTTAAAAGGGAATTTTCATTTAGCCGAGTTAATGATCAGATAAAGCTTTGCTGACTTCTCATTTCTATTCAAGCAAAAATAATTTTATTTTTAGATTGTATTTTACTTGCACAAGTTAGGGCATTCTTTGCATGGTAAATATTTACTATATTTTTCTAAGGTAAGTGGAAATTCCCCTGCAAAGAAAAACCTGACCTGCAAAGTGAACATGTTCTACGCGTTTAGAAAATCAACCACACTGTGTGGCAAGTTATGAGCTGAAGGCTTTCCCCTGCCGGAAATGATTTGGCCTTCCAATCCCTAATGTAAAAACAGAGAAAATTATCTAGGAGGGCGAAAGGGCAGAGTGCTGGAATCCAACTTACATGACTTCACTGCTATTGCAGTGAACTTTGAGGAATCATTGCTCTACAGTGCCTACAGCTAAAGAGGTAAGTGATTTTAAAGCTTATTTACTGCTTGGTTAATGTCCATAGACTGAGCACAGTTGCACTTTAAAGAGAACATTTAATACAAAAAACATAATTGCAAAAGGAAAGGAAATATTTAAAATGTTGAATATTCTTCTGCCCTAGTTTAGAATATCAGCTGAGCCAAAAAGAAAAAGAGGAGTTGCACTTAAAGGTAAGATAAATATGTATCCACTAATGTAACCAACATAATAATAAAGTCTGTTTTTCCCGTTTAAGAGTCTACCTTTACCTCTATATCAGATAAGCTGTGATGGATTACATACCTCATAATCTATGGAGATTCCATTAGGCCAGCTGATACTGACGTCTACCAGGATAAGCCTCCCACTGCCATCAAGATAGGACCTCTCAATTCGAGGGAATTGACCCCATTCTGTCCAGAACAGATAACTGCAAGCAGTAGATAAAAACATATAAGAGCAGGTAAGAAGGCAGACAGAACTTCTGCTGTGCCCTTGATAAAATGTGGTTTCCATGCAAATGGACCACAAGGCCAGGATTTAATTTACCCCTGTTCAATTGTATCTCGTGCTTTTTCAGTCTACAGTGAGTAAATTCCCACATCTCAGTTCCCTTTTCAGAGTTTTCTATTGATGTCAAGATGCATACTAATATTAGATGGACTATCTGAATTATTGGAATAGTCTGTGGAATTTCACCTGGAGAAGACCATTCCACTGAATCAGATCACTGGCATTGCTGGGGGGGGGGGGGACCTGGGTGACACCTGCTAAAGGGGTGACACCATCCCAAGGGCAACGAAAGCCTTGGTTCTCCTTTTGGCATTTTTTTTATCTTCCAGCGCCGCTGTGTCATCCTCCTCCTACTTCGCTGCTGAGCCTGTCACTATCTCCGCCCCGAAGAGGGATGTCCGCCGGAGCGGCCGCCCAGAGGTAAGGTGTGATAGGTGGAGGGGGGGTTGCTATGGTGTTCGCCACCCAGAGCAACAAAACAACCCCCCTCCCAGCGGTTATCATACCCAGGTATAGTAGCTGAGCCGCCTTAAGCTGGTCTGATGGGGGGGGGGGGGGGATCCGCAGCCCAGGTGTAGACAGTGACCCACATCAGACCTGTCCAGCAAGCAGAAGGTCACACCAGCATCTTTCCATCTTCCCTGGCTGCTGCTTTCAGATACTGTCCACCACGGTCCAGCAAACACCACATCTTGTTGTCGGCAGGTCACAGCATTTGCCATCTTCCTTGTGGCCATCAGATCCCATCCAGCAAGCAACACACCGTGTCATCAGGTCAGTTCCAAAATCCATATCAAATCATCAATGCCAATGATGCCATTATCTGCTGTCCTCAGGGACAGATACGCCATACAGTGGGATCTCTGGATCCGATCTGTCCCTGAGGACAGCAGATAATGCAAAGTATGGGCAGAATTGCAATGTCACTCCCATCATGTGTGCGGGAGCCCTCGGTTACGGCACGGTGCTCTGAAGGTCTGGCACAGTATGCCTGACCTTCAGAGCGCATGCGCCGGTGACATTAACAGGTGTCCATTTAGGAGATATTAACTTTACCAAGGTAAGCCTTGTTATAGCAAATTTGCTAGTTGCTTGATCGTTGTTAACGACACTAGACACTACTATTGCCAATATATGCAGTGTTCTATGGGGAAAACAATTATATGTGGGGGGTGACACTATGTTTTACCGCACCAGGTGACACCAACCCTAGTGATGCCACTGAATAAGACTTCCTGAGTATTCATGTTAACATCCAAACAGGAGGGAAGATTAGTCAAATTAAGCCCATTGCCACTGGTATGCTACAGGAAAATATTGGTCAGCTACACATAAATTACACAAAATGCAAGTTTCCTCAATATTGATTGGTTAGAGATGTTTGCACCCACCAACAGACAAGTAGATATGGTCATCTGACCTGACAAAATCTTTACAAGAAAGCATTGTCTTAGGTCTAGGAGTACATTATGAAAATATAATATATTACAATCTCAATAACCAATGTATTTATTGATGATTTTTACCCTCTCTCAGGGTGAACAGTGATGGCTCGCGGCTTGTCCAGTCCCTTGGATATCACGACATAGCGGAAGGAGCCATTCAAACGAGCCACCTCAATGACATCAAAACCTTGATCAGTCCAATAGATATTACCTGTGAAGAGAACAGCAACAGGCCGATGAAAAAAACAGCAGTCAAGAAAAGAAAAGAAATAAATAAATAAAACACAGACCCACCAATGCATTTGAAATCAAACCTATGGTGCTACTTGTGTTCATATTTATCTAGGCTCACCACAAAGTAAAATATAAAGTTGAAGGCTCTAAATAAACTTGAAGATTTCCAACAGTAAAACGAATACAGGAAATAAAATAGAGCATTTGATTCTGTCATGTGATTTAAAGGGTGACACAGAAAAAAACAGCATATCAATACTCCAGAATCCATGTCACTCTCAAACATCCTGCCTGTTATGTATAATGCCTCACTAGTAACACCCATTGTATGTCCTGCTATTTCCTACAACTTCAGAAAATTGGAATGAAAAAAGTATTTAGCGCCATATAGAATACTAGATGTGTAATAAAAATCAATTTACACCCTTTTTTACATTCTTAAATAGACAAAGCACACAGACACATACAGTATATTATTTATATATAGTAGTATTAGGTACAATTGGATACCTCAGCACCCATCCCCAATTAGCATTGATAAAGAAAAAATCTGGGATCAAGCCTACTTGATCCGTAATGGTAAAATGAAACCTTTGGTCAGCCGTCATATGGGTTTGTATCATAGTTTCAATCTTAGTACTAGGGCCGAAACAAGTAATCGGTTAATCGTCAATGGATCGATTATAAAAATAGTTGTCAACTATTTTCTGAATTTATTAATCCGCCAGCCAATTAGTTGGCCTGCATACAGAATGTATTATTTGTTCTAAATATCGGGAAATACAGCGCAGCACACATACAGCTCAGTACATCATCCATACATGTCAGTAAGTGCCTGAGAACTTGTGAATGTGTGAGAAGCAATGCGTCATGGACTCGGCAGGAAGTGAGTGGTTCTAAAAGGCAGAAGTTTTTTTTTTACCTTGCTATACTATATACTCTATACTATACTTTGCAGCTTGTTATAGGGGCACTTGAAACGTCAAAGGCATTACAATTACATTTAAAGTAAACTTTTACTAGTATTAGGCATTATATTTAAAATGATAAAATACATGAAAAAAAAGTCTGAGCTTTTAGTATTATTTTCATATAAAAGATTTCTATTTCCTTTTCACCCTTCATATGTCCAACTCCTAGTTATAATGCCCATATAGCCTACATACTGGGTGTATTTATTATATATGTATTATATATTACTTTCACTGTTTCACAGTATAAATGAACCCTTTATAGTAGCGATTATCTGCTCTTTTTGTACTATAAAGGGCTAATTCGTTTTTTTAACCCCAATATGACAGGCGATACAAAAAAGCATGCAGCTGCTACTAAATGCCTTAGGCCTGGTTCACACCTATGCGTTTTTTGGTGCTTTTTGCAAAAACGCACTACAGTTAATTTAACATGGTTTCCTATGGGACACGTTCACATCTATGCTTTTTTCAGCCACTGCGTATTTGGAAGAGGTCAAGGACGATTTTCAATGCAAAATGGTGCTTTTATTGGTTCAATATACTTCAATGGTGAAGCTGCAGAAAAGCATGTAGTGCTTTTTTTGCAGCAATTTGCATTATTTATCTGCCCAACAACAAATTGGCCAAAAAAAAGCATAAAAAAGGCAAAACACAAATCGCAGCAAAATCGCGTGTGAAAAATGCACACCACAAAGCATTGTAGACATATCAAAAGCAAACTGCATAGGTGTGAACCGAGCCTGCTGCTGGCCATACACGTATCTATTTTTGGACGAGAACATTAAGATTAAAAATCTTTGTACATTCGCTGAATGAAAGAATGTGATTTCAAAATTTCACTTGCTTTTAACATTCAGTTTTAACAAAAACCACATACACGGTCTGAAAATTCCTTTCACCAAGAAGTTTTTTTTCTGCTCCTTCACATTTTCCCCCATCACTGTGGTAGAAAACATACGTCGATTTGACCCCACTAACAATTGGAAGTCAGTTCTTAAAAATTAAATTTTTTTTTTTTTTTAAGGAAGGCCCAATGCCAGCATAAAATATATTGCAGTTCTGTCTGAAATTCTTCTGAAAATTAGCAAAAGTCTTTTTAATTTTTGTTTTCTTTAAATAAAAAAATTTGATCGCCAAGTCTGATATTTACCAGATTCAACCTCTAATAGTATATACAGTATATCTCTTCTGTGTTATTTTCAGAGTGGATTAGAAATTTTGCTCCCTAACCATATAGTTGGTTATTTATATTTACCACTGCATAGAGAGATTTTGAGAGGTGGTCTTAAACGAAAGACCACCTCTCCATCGCTCGTTTTTGGCTCATTAAACATCTCCTCCAGTTGGAGACCAAATGGATCTTCCAACTGAAGGCAACCAAATCTCCAGGCATTAATGAAAACATCATCTTTAAACTCTTCTTATGAAAGGTATTGGTCAGTTTTCTTCCTCAGCATCCTGGCCACTACTTTTGTCTTATTTCTTAGTTGTTATAGTTTCGCATATAATTTTCTTTTCATATTATCTTTATGATGATACAATATAGTGGTCATAAGTGTGAAGGCTGTGGAGATTTTCATCTGGCAGTTTTTAGACATCACCGTGCCTTGGTTTGGTTTTAGATCACAATGGGCACTTTAGGATGTGCAAGTCTGTATGCTTCTTTTCTGAATATACTATTGCGATTGCCTTTTTTTCCCGTTTTTTTTATTATCCAGCATCAACAATGGGAACCCATTTGGAGATTGGTTTTGATCCATGCTTCATCTATACTGGTTATTTTGACTTTATGTGCTTACCCCTTCTATTATGGCTGTGGATTGGGGCATTTATAGTTACCTTATAGATGGCACCGATCATGGTATGTGTGGTATTTTTTGTGAAATCCATACATTGGTGTATGGCTTTATTATTATATATGATTTATATAGCGGCAATAGCTTACAGCGTTTTATGGTTACTATGACTATGGCTGTTAATTGTAACAGTATCTTTTATTCTGGGAGTGGCACAGTTATGACCTAGCAGTTGCCACATCTTGGGCTGGCTGGGGCAAAGCAGATGTTTTATATTCCCTGCACCACACCCAGTCTGTGAGATGGGCCATGTCCTCAAAACACGCAGTGTGTTGTGTGGGGCATCCTGTTCCTGGGCTGGTGCAGTGATTGGACGGATTCTCCGTTTCCCTGCCAGCACCTAGCATGTTGGCTAGGCGGTGCAAGTGTGGAGGTGCATCCACCCACGCTGACAGTTCCTGGCGTGAGTACGCCAGAGGCGATGCAAAATTGGGGCAGTGGGAGCCATCTATTACTGAGATTCTTTTTGCTCTTTGCAGGTAAATCACATGTTAAGGATATAGGTTGATCACCCCCCCCCCCATTTGTGATGCCCATGTGATACGGAACTGTGTCATTGGTGGTTGTCCATTTTTTTCTTTTATTGCCTCTTCTCCACAGCTTGTAATTACTTGGGTTTCCACCAATATAAAATCTTCTTGGTTTGAGGTTTATTTGTTATCTTGTAAGTACATATCTAAAAATATGACTCAGTGTCTTCATTAACACATTTTGTTTAAAAATAGCTGTATTTTGATGCGATTTTTCTCTTTTTGCATCAGTTGTACTCAATTGCACCCCATAAACCCTTATAGAAGCTTACCCTGATATATCACCACCTCCCTGGATGGTTATATTATGCGACCATATATTACACATTACTAAGCCTGACTAGTTTTTATTACACCCGGCTATGCAGAATCCCATTCCTTTTCACTGTTCCTATTCACACTTGTATGCTCAGTCGCCCTATGCGCTATGCCATACACCCAAAAAAAGTAAGCAAACTTTTTTTCTACTTATATAGAACTGCTCTCCTCCTCTTCTGCAGCCCAGGAAACATGCTTCTGAAGCTTGACACACATGCAAAAGCAACTGCAAAGCGTCTGTAATACACTTGAAATATGCCTGTAACATGCCTGAAAAAAACTCTTCCAGATCTTCATGAATACAGTCTGCTCAGGTGTAAAAACAGGCTAAAAGGAAAGAGTGCAAGATTGAGGAGGTGGGTCAAGCTTATTCCTACAACTACTGATGAGAATACCATCTGCACATATATTTTATCATATGCTCTACCTAAATTGCCTAGGTTTGTGTCTAATTTCGATGCATTTCCATGTAATAAAGTGCTATCCAGAAAACAATGTAGTTGTGCTAAAGGTAAACTGTCCACTCAGTTTCCTTAATTTGTGTGCCATGTAATACAGCTACAATCACAGCTTACTTGTGGGACAGGTGGGTTCACTTCCTGAAACCTGCACCGTGTAACTTTTCCAGCACTGCTTGATGAATTTCAAATGACTTGACCAATTACATTCAAACATTCAAGGCAGGTCGGTGTCAAAGAAATCAGGCTTTCTGTATGTGAGAGACAGCAAGGGGCCTAGAGTGGACGTTTGTTGAATGTTTCTCCTATATTACAAACAGGTTAGCAAAAGAGGGACCCATTTAAAGGCCTAATTTACAATTATATCTGTAATGCACCTTTATTGCATGCTTCAGTTCTTTTTTCCTGTTATGCACACGTGTTCTATGTATAGGTAACTATCTCAAATTCTAATAACACCAACCTAAAAATGCATATTAATATCCAATGTAGAATTATACATTCATGCCAGAAACTGTACATTATGTTAGTTATTTCCAAGTCCAAAAACAGAACAATCCAGTAAGTAGGAAATCATTCCCTTCAGTCTTACCAGCTATCCAGTCTACAGCAATGCCTTCAACTCTGCCAATGCCATTAGTAATAACATCTTCTCGCCAGGTCTGGTCTCGCTTGGCTCGACTGATGGTGCTGAGCCCCATGTCCACCCAGTAGATGGTGTCATTCTCTGGAAAAAATATCAGGAATAAGTATTTTCACAGATTTGGGATGGAGTACATGACACTTCCTGTTTGTTCATTTGTTTTTATGCTGATGTTTAAAGGATGTTTAAAGCCCTAGCTCTGACAAATTTCCAGTACTCAAGGAATGAAACATGTAAGCTGTTAGCTTTTATGCTGGGACAAACACCCCCGTTTTCTTTAATTCACCTCCTCCATCTAATACCATTTAAATTGGCTTGATAAACTGTGCTGGAAACCTGATGATACATCTGAAATGGACAGCACAAATGATTATAAAAGAGGACTTATAGGATTACCAACTGAGAAACAGACACTGAGGTTGTGATGCTATTGGTGGGGAACCGCTACAACAATCACAGATTGACAATCAGCAACTGGAGATCTACGGTTACCATACATAGATGGACAATCTGAAACCTATCCCATATTGGAGAAAAATCTGTGAGATCAACATCCAGTAAGTAACAGAGAAAAGTTCTCTCTATTGATACTAATTGCTTAGAGGATACACCTGCAGTTGTAGGAACCTTTGCATACGGTTACTAGGATGGTACCTGTGAGATTGTTCCCATCAGTATAATACACCTGATGAGCATGGGATTGAAGGTTCCAATGATCTACATAACAGTGTCTGATTCCATTTACCCAGTCATATGTGATTATCAGAAATAAACGACAATTATTTTTTTCCACTTTTTTGGAACATCTGAGGATTACTATGAGGAGAACATTTAGTACTGTATATGCATATTCCAATTTTTTCTTTCCCTTGTATTTTTCCCCTTCTTTTTAAGTTGTGAAGATTCATTATTCCAACATGTTTTTTCAATGACAATGTGATGCCCCTGACCGACTGACAGACTGACTGTGGAAATGTTATATGTATTTCCTATTTTCCTGTTATAGCGGCTGTATCATTTCAGAAGGGAATAGTGTGAACTATTTCTGTAGTTACAGAATCACACCGTTGTCCTTAGGAATTATCCAGGCCAGATCTCGCCTTAAGTGGCTAGGGTTATTTATTGTTGTATATAGGGGGTGCCTTATATTGAGGGAGGGAGTCACCCACTGTATTAGTAAACCCCTCTCTATTGAGAGGAGGAATGTTTTGTACCATCTACTATATAGGTCTATTGTCTTGGGGAATTGGTTGATCACTGAAGAATAATGTCCTGCTATAAGGATTCTTCTTGTGGGTTTTTATAAGGGGTTATAGGATATTGTTGGTGGTGCCTTTTTGTATTTCTGCTTTTTATAGCGAATAAAATATATGTAGTTTAACTCTTTAGGGTGTGTGTTAGTACAATTTTTTTTTTTTTTTTTTTTTAGGCTTTAAATAGCCCATAACTACAATATACCAACTTGTTTTTAATCCTTAAAAATGATTTGAGCATCAGCTGTAGAGGGAAATATGGGGGGGGGGGGTGGTAAAGAAGGTGTTCAAATTGGTGGCTATTATTATTGCAGTTTAGTCACCAATAGAGAGCTAAGAACTGGGAGGTTTTCTCATATGAGTAACTATAAGCGATGGATTGGGAACTAGATATTCATGGTGTAGGATAAAAGAAGCAAAAAAAAACATTATTTTGAGTGCTGAACCTACAGAAAAAAGGTCTGTTACTCTCAACAAAGTACTCTTATTTTAGAACGCCAACCCTTCTATGTAATATTCTGGGAAACTGTTATTGAGGGTATGTTTTTAACGTGTATACAGAACTGTGTTACAGTTTTTCTTTGAACATGGTTTGATTGCAGCTATCAGAATTATTTTATCACATAAATGACAGGAAGCCAACAATGAGTTTTTTTATTATAACAATTAACCCCATTTTACTGCTCCTGGCATTTAGCCCAGTTAGCTGTAGAAACAGTTTGTCCAATGATTTACTGCTTTAGTGGATCAAGTTTAATATCCAACCTCTTAATTTGATAGCTAGTGCTGCAATGATGTCCAAGAATTGTTTATGGTGTATTTTATCCACTGCTCTGACTCTTGGGCCAGGAATATAACTCAATGTGCATTCCTACTTCTCAAACAGAAACTACTTTTGGTCGTTAAAAATGTGTCTACTTTTGAAAGAGGATCGCAAATGATGTGGGAAGATGAATGAGTTGAGAGAAATGTATTCAAAGTGTATAAAAGCATGAAGGCAAGTCGTTCTCACCTGCATGGAAATCCATTCCAACTGCCAGGGATGTGCCAGAAACAGGAACTAAAGCATCAGCTTTATCTTGTGGATCCAAAGGAATTCCTCGTATGCCTTCATGCACAGAGTATAGCAAGAAGGAACCAACACCTGCAAGAGACAAAGTACTGTACATTACAGGTGGCTCAGCACAATTATAGAAACACAAGCAGTGTTAAAAATACGTGCACACACAGCAGTGTGCTTTTCAAATGTGTAATGCACTCCACTCCACTGGGATTTCAAGAAAGTGGTATAAGATTAAAATGAATGAATAAATATGTCAGGAGGACGACAGTCTGGTTACATGACCTGTCAAGGTCATGTGACCAGCCTCTTCTTCAATCACAAAGCACTTTTTGCAGGGTTAAACAGGCACTCTAGTTTATATGAAAGGGATTCAAGCAATGCAAGAAATGTAAGCTTCAAACTGGAGGTGACATTTTGATGTTCAGCAAAGAACAGTATTTACTTTATGCCATAAGAAAGGGCCTCTGAATATGACAGAAATAGGAGACTCACCCTCACAGGTCTGTTGCCCACTCCTGAGGCTGTATCCTGCAGTGCACATGCATGATCTTGTGGTAGCAGAGGTTGGGAGGCATAGCTGAGAACAATCTCCATTGTTAACCGAACAATTGTTTGCACCTAAAAAGAGGGGGTAAGAGTTTCTGAAACAGATTCATATTTTATTTTACACAACCTTACATTTTTGTGATCTGTGCACTTCCATATGGCAACCGAATAGCTGTTTTTGCTACATTCCACTCTTCCATGCTGCACTGGGCGATGGGTGAATGGATGGCAAAATGTATTTATCAGAAAAAAGAACAGCTTCATTGTACCAGAAAAAAAAAAAAAGACCTAGAACGTGGCATATTTATATACTGCTGTCAAGTTACTAAAGCATTCTGTATGCAGTATTTTGATTGCCATGCTTTATGCACTCATTTTAACAAAAAGCATATACCGGTATTTTATTCACCAAGGCTTTAAATAACACACATCTGCTGAATTTACTGCATACAATTTACATTGTTCCTTTTTCAATGTCCTTTATACAAAATTCAATTCACAAAAAGATTATAGCACTGGTTTGGTTCTCCTAAAACGAAAAGATTCTCATAAATGTAAACAATGAGTTTCTTCGACCACAAGTTTCTTTTAGGTGTTTTCTTCAAAGAACATAGACACTCCAGCTCAATAAAAAGGTTTTCAGGGTTTACCGTAAATTTTTAAAAAAGCAATCATTTTCTGAATTGAATTTTTCTATAACAAAATGATCATGAGCTACAACAAACAAAGGTGTGTAACCAATGTGGTTTTATGAGAGGACATACATGTTATTTAACTTCAGTGAATAGCTTTACTTTTAAACAATCTCCTACCTTTCTGTATCTCTTCATCATACACCTTCATATGCATGACCTGGTTCGTGTTAAACCTTAGAACTTTCGGATCTGACCCATCCTTTTTGTTACATGTTCCCATTTTGTCATATGCATGGTCTGCCCACCACAGTTTGTCACCTAAGTGAAAGAAAAGATACTCCATCAACCTTGCTATTTCTTTTACTGACAGGACAATAAAAACACCTAATAAAATATGAGCTTTTATACTCTTAATTCCACTATAAAAAAAATCTGAATTTGGCTGGTAGCTCAGGGAAACTAGTTTGCTGAATTTTTTCCCTGGCAATCAATTACAGGTCTACTACAAATGTGAGGAAATTTGTTTCATATAATAGATGTTCATGACAACATTTTAGTGGCAACAACACCAAAAAAAAAAAAAAAATCATACAGAAGGCTTGACAGTGACCAGAGCCTCACCTGTGTATTTTAATCCAATGCTCAAAAGAAAATAGTCCATTCTGCAGTCACTATTTCTCTTTATAAATATAATTCAAGCTTTGGTATTGTGCTTTGATAAAAAGTCATTAACCCATAGTTCAAAATCACCAGGGTATGCACATTAGTGGATACAAAGCACAGTCAAATCCTTTCAAACCCTCCTAAGAAATCCAACCTTCCATAACTTACAGGTTAAATATATTCTGATGCATATACTTAAAAGGGTTGGAACTCCCACGCTCCTTAAAATATTGTAAGAAAAAGTGCTTAAGAGAAACAAACGTCAGGCTTCATTTTTTTCACTGTACTCCGTCATGATAGCTAGCCTGTCTCCAAGCCCTCCCTCATACAAACATAAGTGGAGGCTGACCTCAACATCATTCATAAGGAAGATGATTAGAATCAAATTTGGGAAGCAACAAAGTCGTCCTCTGTAAGCGAAGCAGCAGTGGAAATGAACACAAAAAATGGTATTTAGTCTCAGCCTGCATACACAAGTTTATCCCTAACTACCTACCCATCTGCTTTTGAGGCTGCACAGAGCTTGTGAATACAGTATGTGGTGGTCCTGTCCAGTAGCTTAGGTTATCTAGACCAAAATATTTGAGATCTTAATCGGCCTACTGGGCAAACAAGTCTCTATAGACCCCACATTGGCACTCCTTAATTAACAGCCTCCAGATATCTCCAATGAACAATGCAGACTTCAACTCCAAGTGCTCACAGCAGACAAACTATAGCCAAGGCCAGGAAAAAAAAAACAAGTTTTGTCTAGATGAAACTAAATAGGAATACATTACAAAAAAATTACAAAAATAGGATTCACAAAAATAAAATAAAAATTGAGGAAACACTGGAGAATAAAGTTTCCAGATATACCCATGTTTGGAAACTCTGGTTTGATACAGCAAGAAATATATTTACAATGATTATACTCTGTCACACTTATAACAAACCTAATAAACTGAACGTATTCTTATTGTATGTTACCCTTAAAAACGAAATAAAAAGATTGAAAATAAAAGTAATTTACCCATAATGGCAAGAGCTGTTGCCTTTCCCAAATATGATTTCATGGTGAGCAGATCTTCCCGTCCTTTGCCATTAAGATTACATCTGTTAATTGTACCCGCGCCAGAACTGATCCAGTACAACTTTTTGTCAACATAGTCAATGGATAAGCCTACATGAAAGCAATAAAAGCAATGAATAGTTAAAAACAAACAACATTCACTGCAAATATACTCTGCTCTTTAATATGGCCATACATCTTGGAAAAAACATACAACAGAAAAATTAAAATACATAGGAAGCTTCCATTCCATCTGGTTACTGCTGTATGCATTATTCTTATGCCATTTTTTCTAACCCATGCCAAGCTTCTACAGAGAAAATACTTTATTAAAAAAAAAAAAAAAAAAAAAAAAAAAAACCTCATATGCACCCAAAGCATAAAAATATATTTTAGTATTATCTATAGGACCTACAGCCACAATAATTTTAAATGTATATAAGAACTGACCAGCTATTTTTTCAATTGTATCAGTTTGTTAAAAACCTTGTTTTTGTGTATAGTGTGTAATGTTACCCACAAATGCTTAGTATATATGTATTCAGAAGTTAGAACAAGCAATGACCAGTGAAGGACTGATGTAGGTGAACTGCACTCTTTTTTGGCATTGCTGTAAGATGTGGTTTGTTTGTTTTTTTGTTTTTTTTTTACCATACAGCTGATTGATGACAAGCTAGAAAAAAAATGTGTGTAATGGAGAATAGGTTTACATTATTGACAGCCCTCACAGTAGCTTAAAGTGTAACTTAAAGTGATTGTAAACAATCACCTTGTAAAACAACCCATACAGTTTCATTTAGAAATAAAAGGCAAAACATTTTTGTAGAACTATAAAAAAGTTTTATAAATACTACCCCCCCCCCTTTTTTTAAATGTAATATCATTCCCCCTGTTCTCAGCTGCAAAAGAGCTGGGGAGAGGAGAGGCTGTGCAGGGGAGGCGTGCCAGGACAAGTCTGATCATTGGAGCACAGCACACTAAGTTCCCAGCATAGCTAGAAAACTGAACACAGTGTGCTCTCCTGCTTAGCGTGGTCAGTTTTTAATAAGAAAGCAGAGGCTGGCAAGAACACCAGTGATTTCACATAAAGGAAGCAACAGAGAACAGGATATTTTCTCATACAAGCACATGGTACAGTAGGCACTTATCAGGAATAGTGTTGGAGTAACAAATGCTTTAACTGCCTTCCCTACTCTGCTGCTTTGCTTGCTAACATGAGCAGTGGGAGGAGAGCACTAGGAGTTTACACAGGACTCCCCCCCCCCCCCCCCCCCCATTTGACAGTGCTGGGTATCTGAATGGCCATACACCAAGCACCAGCACTGTCACCAATAAAAGTGGGGAGTGAGTCACATGCATCCCATGCCCCAAATACCTGGTATTTCGCTTCCTTTAAGAAATCCCGAGTGTCTCCCTAGTGTCAGGGGAGTATACAGAAAGAGTACAAACTGCTGAAGGCACTGTCATTCAAATAAAACTATTGCTTTAAAGTTTAACTCCAAGCAAATTCCAAATACACATTAAATACATACAGTGGGTATAGAAAAGAATAACCCCCGTTAAAATAATCACACTTTGTTGCTTTGCAGTCTGAAATTAGGACACGCAGTTTTTGATGAGACTAAAATTGAATTATTTGGCCTCAAAACCAAACAATATGTCTGGCGAAAATCTAATACAGCCCACCAGCCAAATAACACCATTCCTACAGTAAAGCATGGAGGTGGTAATGTCCTGTTAAGGGGGTGTTTCTCTGCAGCAGGGATTGAAGCATTTGTCAGGACAGAAGAAAAAAAGATGGGGCAAAATACCATCAAATTCTTGAGGACAATCTGTTGCCCTCTGCCAGAAAGTTGTCCATGGAAAGGAGGTTTACCTTCCAACATGAAAATGACCCAAAGCACACAGCAAAAATGACCATACAATGGTTGGAGGAAGAAAAGGTGAATGTCCTTGCATGGCCTAGTCAGAGCCCAGACATAAACCCCATTGAAAAATCTGTGGAGTGACTTGAAGATTGCAGTCACCATCAAATTTAACTGAACTTGAGGAGTTCTGCAAAGAAGAATGGGCAAATATTGCAAAGTCTTGATGTGCAAAGTTAGCAGAGACATATCCCAACAGATTCAAATTTTAAATTAAAGCAAAAGGTGGTTCAAAATACTAACTGGGGCGGGGGGGGGGGGGGGATCATTTTTCCAACTCAGTAATTCTGTATGAGTGTTTATCTTTTTCTGACATGTTGGTGTTATATCTTTCAGTTGGATGTTATAATTTGCACTAGTAAATGCAGCTGGATAAAACAAAAACAGTTTCTATTACCCACTGTATATGACTTTTTTGCATATACTTTATTTTATAAGTAATCCAAAGCTGCATTTACAGGTGTTTTTATATCTGCCTATTGAGCATTTTCACTAAAACTAACTTGCTTCCAGTACCATCTATTGTATGCAAATGTGTAGGTCACACAATCAGCATTATTGATGGAGACCCAGAAGGAATAACTGGGTAAATCACCAAGTGAGTATGGGTTGGGTATTTTGCGTGAGGTGCCATTTCTGATAAAAAAGAAGCAGTATGTCACTGTACAGCAATAATATGCACTAATTAGTAAGGAACAAATGCTCCCATGCACATATGCAATTATGTCAGTATACAGAAAGGTTGTTCTAGCCATTAACACTTTCTGCTGAATGTATTTATGTAAAGAGTATATCACTTAAAGCATTAAAATAAATACAGACTCTCCTTCAATATGTCCATCAGTGATTAGTTTTCCAACTGCGATTTGATCATCAAAAGATTTTTCTTATAACAAAGGGAGAGAGATGGCATAGCCAGACATTTCATGCACCAGATTATATCAGGAAAAAAAAAAAAAGTGTTGATCTGGGAGGATCCAACAAGCCATTTTTTCCTCTCTGGTACAGACAGCCGAAAAGTGTCTGATGTTTGGGTGCTTTCTAGAATGAAGGCCCCTTGACCCCATGGGAAAAGGGAGCCTTGACCGATGGGGCATGGCTATAAACTGGAAGTGATTACATGCAATATGTAAAGTAGTACAAAATAACTGGCTACTTAGATATGGGGTGAGGGGGCAGAGTCAGAACTCTAATAAAACTAATCACTGAGGTAATTGTATGAGCCTTCAGGAACCGCAGTTTAGAAGAGACTTCCCTGCCCTTCCGTCTCGTCTATGGTGTTTATCACAGCTTTCCCAGCAGTTTTTGACCTTGATAGCATTAAAAGGTTGTCTTATTGGGCTATGCCCTTGATTGGAAGTTGGGTCGGTTTAAAGTCTACCCAGTACTCATGGTAAAGACAGGCCCTTTAGACAAGTTAATGTTCAACCATGCTCACAGTATAACTGTGTCTAGCACTGGTTAAGTGTTTACGTAGGAAATTGTATTGGAAAATGTAAATAAAGCTATGGCCTTGACCTTTCCAACTAAATTGGTCTATGTGTGTTTTTGTTGGGGGGGGGGGGGGGCAGGGTTACTGACTGGTGGTGTTAGATCTTTAAGCCTATGTTCCTCAGCAATCAAGACATGAGGAAAGGTTGCGAGCACTGAACTTATTCTCTCTGGAAAAGAGAAGCTTGAAAGGGGATACGATTTTAATATACAAATACCATACTGGTGACCCCACAATAGGGATAAAACTTTTTTGCAGAAGGGAGTTTAACAAGACTCGTGGCCATTAATTAAAATTAGATGAAAAGTGGTTTAACTTTAAACTACACAGAGGGTTCCTTACTGCAAGAGTGGCAAGGATGTGGAATTCCCTTCCACAGGCGGTGGTTTCAGTGGGGAGCCCTGGTTCCCGCCAAGTCAAGATTAACACCAACCTGCCCCCAGGCTTCAACTGTCCAGTGACAGATTATCAGTGGACAGTAGCTGTTCTGACATTGGACAGATAAAGTAGGTGTTAACCCAGCCGCGAAAATCTCATAAATGTAAGCTGCAACATATTAAAGTCATTTTAAAAAGGGTTAAATGTTCAGCTTTCAATAAAATGATACTTGGTGTCATGAAGGTCCTTGCCATGCACTTCCTGTTACAGAGTGATTTTACCCAGTCACATGCTTTTCTAATGGGAGTACAAGAAGGGCTAATGAAAATTGCACAGGCAACTTCCACATGCAGAAATGATCTGCAAGCATGTAGACAGGAAACAACTGCAAATGGGCAGCAGGTGACAAGCCATGTTGATATGCACCCCACCATGACTTTACATGTACTTTAAAGTGGATGTAAAACCCCCTGAGACATTTTTACATATAGGTAAGCCTATAAATAAGGCTTACCTATATGTACTGAAAATATTTCCTAAACGTGTGCCGTTTAGGAGATATTATCCTTGTAGTGCGCCAATGAAGTCATCGGCGCATGTGCAGTGAAGAAACGGCCCTCCAAGCCGTTTCTTCCCCAGTGTGTGCCGTGACCGTCAGTTCCCACACCGAAGAGAGGCAAAGATGGATGCTTCCACCAGCGGGGACATCGTGGGCTTCATTTGCAGGTACAGTTGTGCTCATAAATTTACATACCCTGGCAGAATTTAGGATTTCTTGGCCATTTTCAGAGAATATGAATAACACACATTTTTTTCTTTCACTCATGGTTAGTGTTTGACTGAAGGCATTTATTATCAATCAACTGTGTTTATGATTTAAAAAGCGTAATGGAAACAGAAACTACCTAAATGTCCCTGATCAAAAGTTTACACACCCCAATTCTTAATACCGTGTATTGCCCCCTTTAACATCAATGACAACTTGAAGTCTTTTGTGGTATTTGTGGATGAGGCTTTTTATCTTCTCAGATGGTAAAGCTGCCCATTCCTATTGGCAAAAAACCTTCAGTTCCTGTAAATGCTTGGGATGTCTTTCATGAACTGCACATTTGAGATCTCCCCAGAGTGGCTCAATGATATTGAGGTCAGGAGACAGATGGCCACACCAGAACCTTCACTTTATTCTGCTGTAGCCAATGACAGGTCGACTTGGCTTTGTGTTTTGGATAATTATCATGTTGGAAAGTCCAAGTACGTCCCATGTGCAGCTTCCTGGCTGATGAATGCAAATGTTCCTCCAGTATTTTTTGATAACATACTGCATTTATCTTGCCAACAATTTTGACCAAATTTCCTGTGCCTTTGCAGCTTACACATGCTCAAAACATCAGTGATCCACCGCCGTACCTTTCATCATAGGCCTTGTTGACTCCTCTCCAAATGTAGCATTTATGGTTGTGGCCAAAAAGCTACATTTTGGTCTCATCACTCCAAATGACTTTGTGCCAGAAGTTTTAAGGTCAGTCTCTGTGCTGTTTGGCGTATTGTAAGCAGGATACTTTGTGGCATTTGCATAGTAGTGGCTTTCTTCTGGCGACTCGACCATGCGGCCCATCTTTCTTCAAGTGCCTCCTTATAGTGCATCTTGGAACAGCCACACCACGTTTTCAGAGAGTCCCGTATTTCACCTGAAGTTATTTGTGGGTTTTTATTTGCATCTCGAACAATTTTCCTGGCAGTTGTAGCTGAAATCTTAGTTGGTCTACCTGACCGTGGTTTGGTTTCAACAGTACCCCTCATTTTCCACTTCTTGATTAGAGTATGAACGCTGCTGATTGGCATTCTCAATTCCTTGCATATCTTTTTATATCCCTTTCCTGTTTTTTACAGTTCAATTACTTTTTCCCCACAGATACTTTGACAATTCTTTTGCTTTCACCATGACTCAGAATCTAGAAACGTCAATGCAGCGCTGGATGAAAGATGCAAGGGTCTGTCAGGAGTCCAGAAACACCTTTTATACACACACACACACACACACACGCACACACACTAATTACAAGCAAACAGATCACAGGTGAGGATGGTTACTTTTAATATAAATTCAAACACCTTTGTGTCAACTTGTGTGCATGTTATTAGGCCAAAATTACCAGTACATGCAGTCCCCGAGCTACGAACGACTCCTACTTACAAACGGCCTCAATGCCAGCTGCTTGTGCTCCATGCTAGTCCTGGATACCCTCGAGCAGCTATCTTGCAGCGCCGGACACATCTCACACTGCAGTACTACATGTACTGCATGGCCAGAAAAGCCCCCGATAATGTAACTGCATGCCCAGAAGTGCCTGGAATATCCCACATCCCTGCACAGGCTGAATTTAAGCTTAAAAATGCACTGTTTTGACTTACACACATATTCCACTTAAGAACAAACCTACAGTCCCCTATTGTGTTTGCAACCCGGGGACTGCCTGTACAGGCGGTCCCCGGGGTTACAAACAAGATAGGGTCTCTGTAGGTTTGTTCTTAAGTTGAATCTGTTTGTAAGTCAGAACAGGAACATATTCTAAGCGTAGCTCCAGCCAAAAAAAAAAAAATTTAAGCTTTATGGATAGCATAGGGAAGGGTTATCACCCCATAACATTTTTTTTATGCTGTCTGTGCTCCTGTTCAGAAGATTTCACTTCACTTTCTGTCCCAATGACAACTGGATTTTGAAAATTTTGAGTTGTTGTGGAAACAAGCCTTGGTGATAAAGCATCAGTGGAGACACCTTTTTTTCCATGATAACTCTTACAGGAGTGAATTTCTCTTGCTATGGGTAGATTTCCTCTCACTTCCTGTTGTCTCCCTCCATTTGTAAGTAGGAGTCGTTTGTAAGTTGGATGTTTGTAACTAGGGGACTGCCTGTATATGTAAACTTTTGATCAGGGTCATTTGGGTAGTTTATGTTGCCATTATGATTTAAAAAAAAAATAAACAGAGTGGATTGATGATAAATGGCTTCAGCCAAACACTAACCATGAGTGAAAGAAATGTTTTTGTGTTATCATTCATATTCTCTGAAAAATGGCCAATAAATGAAATTCTGCCAGGGTATGTAATCTTATGAGCACAACTGTAAGTGCTACATAATGAGCTAGTATGTGATGCATACAAGCCCATTATGCTTTTACTTTGCAGGGGAATAATGACTGGAGGCTGCCTTAACACAACGCAATACTGTGAAGAAGCCCAAAATTTTAAAATAAAAAAGTATCACATGTAAACATTTAAATAAGGCTGTATGCTCTGGCCAGCTGTAAAAACTAAACCTATTCTAGTGAGAAGCATGGCAGCAGATGTTACATTAAATCTACACACAAGTGAGAGCAGGAAGCATGGATGAAGTAGTTATGTTCGGTAAAAATCTCTTACCAACTGGTCCCTTCTGATCGGTGAACAGGATTTGATGCTCTGTGCCATCCATGTTTGCCATGCTGATATTGTCACCATCTGTCCAATACATCTTCCTGGAAAAAACAGACTGAATATTAAAGTTCTGACTAACTGCAGTGTGTGCCCAGTGCAAGACACGATTCACCCTAAGGCAATTACCTCACATGAACTTATCCACAACACCATTGCAAAATATTCAGGAATATGTCTTTTCTCTATAGAAAGATTGCAGCGGCAGTACAATGATGCTTGCTTAGAGGAGAGCTGAAGATGATGAAACGAATAGGAACCATAGATAATGGCTGAAGTTGCAGTAATATAGGAGTTCATTGTGGCTCATTGCTTTCAGAGGTTACATTTTTTTTTTTTTTAAAAGACAAATTATCAGGGCTCATTCAATAAATACATTGCAATTAGCAATGAAAATGTACACACCGCAGTATAGGATATAAACTGTTCTGAGTGACAACTATACTTTGGTCAACTCCTACACTACCGGATACATCTTACTGTGAATCAAAGATCGAAGATCAACTGGTGTGCTAGAAATCTAGTATAAGACACTAATTCCAACAGGATCACCTACACATTTACATGTAAAAGCATCAGGTTTAAACTTTGTGGCTGGGAAGACATTATTTCACTACGCTGAACAAGTGAGGAATACACGTAACGCAAGTATGACAAAAGAAGCAACCAATCTGACAGCTGCTTTCAGTGATCAGTCCATATTTTGCAAGTGGGAGAGGCTCAACTGTCGCATAAGACAGGGACACCCAGGAACAATGCAAGCCGGTTATTCCTGCACATATATTCAGCAAGCCAACAAAATATTTTAATACTGGAGGGCTTCCTACAGCAATTTCATAGCATAAAACAAATCGATCCTCTGCTCATCCAAGCCACTAACTAAACTTAGGTCACTTCCTGACTAACAGGGTGTTCTCTTTAATAGGTTTCCTACAACAAACACACGTAGCTTTTCATTTCTTTTTGTCAGAAGTCAGCCTTTTCACCCAACAGCAGGCTTTCACATCAGAGAGAGAGAATGAAATATAGACAGACCTGAGCATCAGTTATAAAGGCTTGTCGACAGCTGAAATTAATAATAAAATCCAGCTAACAGGTAAAATGTGGACCCGGGGTTGGTGGCTTTTTTTTTCACCCAAAGCTCTACAAAGCCTCTGGGCCCAGGATCCAGATTTGAACTTCTTCTTAAGACTGGTACACACTGAGATTTTTAAAAAAACGGTCAGCTCCAGTCGGAGCCACTGTACTAACTATTTGAAGTTAGTATGGCTATCCTCCCTACTGAGCTGTTGTGTTCCAATGGTGGAACGGCCCCCACACCAGAACACTCTGATCAGCGATCTCCGCCATTGGCTGAGTGTGCGGATCGGGAGTCGATCGACTGCTGGCTTCCCAGCAGGCTTGTGCGACAGAAGCAATCTTCGGCCAGTTTCTGTCAGACAAGGTGGCATACACACGGGCTGAATGCCCTTTTTTTTTTTTAACTGGCCAATGTCTCCCGACATTCTGCCTGTGTGTATGGGGCTTTGGTAACATAATAAAGGCAGTCACAATTTCAAAGTGCTGTAACAATGAAAGAGGTTAATAACACATGAATGCTGCATCTATTGTAAAATTCTCTTGAACATTTACCACATGTATTGGATTACAATTCAAGCGCAACATTTGCAGCAATACTCTGCCAATGCCTGCCATTAGACTAGATATTCTGTGGGGCATTCAGTTCTTTCAGATACATTCTGAGACAGAAGAGACAACATTGCTCTGCAATTTGCAGTAAATGAATGTGTGCCAATAAGTTTATCATCTATGGCTACATACAGAGAGGCAGCACCGTGACAGATGTCACAAAAATGTTTGCTTGGTCACATGGGCTTCATCCATTAAAGTACATTTGCAGCAAAAAAAAAAAAAAAAACATTGATATGAATTGCCGTTAGCCCAGATTCACACCTGAACGTTTTGTAGCTTGAAGCTACAATCAAAATCCCATGCTTTCAAATTGTGCCTGTTCACACTTGAATGCTTTGTGCCTACCCACATACTCCTCACAAACATTAAAAAAAAACAAATCTGAGACGATACATGAGAATATGCATATTATTATTATTCAGGATTTATATAGTGCCAACAGTTTGCGCAAAATTACGCGTGCAAAAATCAAAACGCACAGCAAAAAGCACTGCAGAAACAGATCAAAAGCAAACTGCATACCGAGCCTTATGCTGGCCACACGGATCCATTTTCAGATGAAAAATCTTTGTACATTCGCTGAATGAAAGAATGCTGTTTGAAATTCTCACTTGTTTTTAACACTCTGTTTTTAAAATGAATGTAATTTCTGAACGAAAACCACATACACTGTCTAAAAGTTCCTTTCACCTTGAAGTTTTCGATTTCCAACTTTTTCCGTCACTGTGGTTGAAAATGAACGTCGATTTAACCCCACTAACGATTAGAAAATCGAACGAACATTCTTAAAATTACATTGTTTTTTTGAGGGAAGATCTCCTCTTAGCCCTTGTACACACGGTCGGAGATTCCCACGGAATATGTCCGATCAGACCGTATTGTGGGATAATCCGACTGTGTGTGGTCTCCATCGGACTGTTTCCGTCGGAATATCCGACGCACCAACTTTTCCAACTTGTCCATAAAATTTTCCGACAACATGATCCGATCGGACTTTGTACGATCATGTGTAGAGAATTCCGATCTGACAAAGTGCCATGCATGCTCAGATCAAATTCCTAAACCAAAGCTATTGGCTACTAGCCTGAACGTAGTCCCGTTCTAACGAAATAACGTCATCACGTTAAGTACGATCGGATTTTCTGACAACTTTGTCCGACTGTGTGTATGCAACAGTTTCGGACAAAATCCGTCGGACAAACTCCGACAGATTTGGTTGTCGGAATGTCCGACCATGCGTTCCCCATTGAAAACATCACGTATGACGAAACGCGTATGGGCGGGCACGCTGTGACGTCACCATGTGTTACTAGAGGAGTACGGGCTCTCGTTTTTTGCCAGCCGGCTTATTTTTACATGCGGAAATCATTCGTTTTTATCTAAGTGCATTTCTATTAATTAAAAGAGCATTGAAGTTTTTTACACTATGGGAGGCTTCTTTTCTTTTTACATTATGAACGTGAAACTGGGTTACTAATGAAAATGTGGAGCGGCTTCAGTGTATGGATCGTTCGTTCCTGAGAGACAAAGTGTTTGGTGAAGGCGAGGAGCTGTCGGTGGCTTGGTACTCTAAACGCTCCTTGTGCTTTTACCGTCTGGTAAGCGTACTTTTTTGTCGGTGGTGGGACACTATAGTGATAAGGAAGTGTGGAATCACTGTGGTGCGATCGTCTTCCTTCTTTGAACAACATAAAGTTTCCATGGACTTTTCTTTATAGTTGTATGGTTTACTGATTCATATTATTTGGCGCAGCTCTTTTTCTTTATTTTTTATCTATGTTTATGTGTACAAGGGCTAATAGTATATACGGTATGTCTCTTCTGTCTGTTGTTCTCAGAGTAGATTAGAGATTTTGTTCTCTAACCATACAGTTGGCTATTTATATTTTCCACTGCATACAGATATTTAAGAACAAATTATATATATATATATATATATATATATATATTTAACATTACATATTAACTAAATTATACACCACACTTTTTTTAAGGTTATTAATCAAAACAATAATCGAGCAACTAATCAATTATGAAAATAATAGTTCGTTGCAGCCCTAATATCACCATTAACCTCCCTGGCGGTAACCCCGAGCCAGACTCGGGATGGCTTCGCTGGATGCAGGGAGGACACAGGGAGAGTTACTTACCTTGTCCCCTGGATCCAGCGATGTCCTCCACGCTGTGTGATCGAGCCGTCCTCCGCTCGATTCACACTGTGCCCGAATGCCGCCGAGCTGTTCCCTGCGACGTTACGGCGCACGGGAGCGGAGATCGGCGCCAAATTAAAAAAAGTAAAAGTACACAAAACACACACAGTACTGTAATCTTACAGATTACAGTATTGTATAAAAAAAATACACACCCCTTTGTCCCTAGTGGTCTGTGCAATGCCCTGCATGCACTTTTATATTATAAATACTGTTTTTTCTGCCTGGAATTTGAACATTTTCCATAGCAACCAGAAAGTGTCCCTTTTTCAGTGTTTTAGGGTTTGATTACATTATTGAATCATTTTTATTATTTATTATATTATAAAAACTTTATCATACCCAGGATGTCTGCTGGACTCTTGTTTGAACAGATTTAAGAGAGTTATTCCTAAGAATTACAGGACTACAATATAAGACGCCAAATTTCCATGCAAAATAACTGTACCGCTTTCAGCACCTAAAACCAGACTGAATCATACCGCCAGGGAGGTTAAGCCCATAATGTCCAATTCTGTTACAGAGGAAGCTATGTTTACTATTATGCGTTATTTAAAAAGTAGTATATTGGACATACACTTATGGTGAATGTTTGGTGTATCAATGAGCAATTTAAACCACATGCACTAGGAAAACTAACCTGTAGTGAATGTTCGGAAATGTCACATTCACTCTTTTATAGATGTACCCCTCCTTAGGTTCAGGAGTTTTTCAAGAACCCTAAAGCCCCTACTGAGGTATTTTACTGTATTACTAACTATATAGTCAAATATCTTGTTGACAGTGGATATAAGTCTCACATATTTTTTAATTATTGAGGTCTCCTTTCTCCTTTCCTTCCTAGTAACATAGATCTCAATTCATGATCAGGGCCCCCTCCTATCTAACGCATGCAGTTACCCACATGTGGGAGTTTTGAATAGGTATTGATTTTTTTTTTATATGTTTGTTTTTGTTCTCTCACTCTTTGGGGTTATAGCTTATCTGAAAGTCTTTCCTATATAGACACACCAGTGATTTATCCTATGTGTTTCATTTCCAAGCGGGCTTCCTTTTGTGCTCCGGTGCCCGCCCAGGGATTTCTTTGTGCATAGATACCACTAAGGTACATTCCATGCAAAGAGTGCACCTGTATATGATATCACGTGTGTTCTATATCCGGTTTAATTATCATTGTTCTTTTCTAGATAACTAGCATACTGTTTTAATGTGTCCTGATGAAGCAATTCAGGTGAAATGCGTTGACACATGAGGACAAATAATCAGCACTATAATTTATGAAGCATACCAACAATTTTTGTATGAATATATATGGTTTACTCTATCCATAAGCACAACTACATTACTGATTTTTAACGATTTGCATACATGGTATATGTTGCTCTCTTTAAATATGATGTATAATACATTTCTAAGAACCATTTATAAAATCATGAAATTTATTATACATCATATTTAAAGAGAGAAACGCACAGTAGTTTAAAGTTGATCTCCTGGAAAAAATATATGTTGTCTGGTGCTGTTTAAAACTCTGTTACCTCTAATGATGATAATTGTAGGTTTGCATCCATGCTGTGCAGTTTCAAACTCATGGTTTCACTGACGGAATCTACAGACAGCCTTATTTTTCCAGTGCGGATTTAGAGCTGCAACAGTGACGGATCCTGTCTATCTCCACCCCCCTCCCCCTTTTTTTTACCTCGTTATCAACATTCAAAAAATGGCCTTGTATTCTGTGAATGGACAAGTGGAGTCCTGTTGTTTATTCTCCCCTCCTGTCTCCTTGTCCATTCACAAAAATACCTTGTATTCATATTTATTTTCCAGAGAGCAAAGCAAAGAAAAAATTCTGAAGTTCAGCTTTAAGGTTAGAGAAAGAAAAAAAAAAAAAGGTAGAATTGGACTATGTGGTCCAAACATGCTCCTAATTCTAACAAATCAAGGCCAATAAGGGCCAAAAGGCTCTTTATGCAAGGTTCTTTGTGCAATTTGTATGCTCCTGCTAACAATAGAACAGTCTTTCTTAGTATTGTGTGTTACCTTCTTCTTTCTAATAGTCTGAGACAAGTTCATAGAGTTCATTATCGATTACTCATAACTTTGGTGAAAAATAACATGCAATGGCATTGCTCACCATTCCCGCAATCGTATTGCTGCCACAATAAATAGCAGATCCGGTTATCAAGAATGCAGATTGTTGCCCATTCATACAAACCTTTCATTGTGTATCAATACAAAACACATTCATTCCCCAAATGCCTAGTGTGCATACCTATTCAGCCGTCTAATAAGCCCAGCAGCTGTACTACATTATTATCAGGTTGCTGCAGGTCAGCTGGTGGAATACATACAGTTCCTTGAATGTTTGTTACACATAAAGTTTTCCAATGTATTCTGAGTGTAGGAGGGTTAGGAAAAAAAGAAAGTCTAAACTTCTATACAAAAAAGCTTAAGGGCAGCCAGAGAATTCTTGGATCTGTCCTGGGGTCTGCGTGACATTATCGCCATGTCTGATCCTCAATTTCCTCACATTAAATTCCCGTAATGAACCCAACTCTCCCACACAGATGGCTTTGCTTATTTCTATATTACTGGAAACTGCTGTGGTCCACCCCCACGTGCAGGCCAGCCAGACTGAAAAAAAAGAAGTCAGGACAGGAAGTTGTCACTTTCTCCTACAGATATAAGTATGTGTGTGTATGTGTGCGAGTGTAAAAATAAAACGAATGGAACTGCCTCTGTCATCATGAATGTCAGAGCTTTAACCAGGTTTTTTTTTAATATGACTGGAAAGCTTACAATCCAGCAGTATCCAAACCACAAAATATGAGACCTGTGCTCCAGATGCTCTTCTAGACTACTATGAATGGATGATGGAGACTGTTGTAAAAACTCCAAGTCAACCAACTAATATCACTAGATAAAAAATTGTTATATCTTATGGTGCCTTCTTGCACTACAGCTGGATGAGATGGCGAGGGTGGCATAGCTTTTAGCACTGTCACTGACAATTCTTAGTCTGTAGCTTGACAATCAGCACTTGGCTACACCTAGTCCTTCCGATTGCTTTTTGGATTGACAACACTGCCTTTGTTGCTGACACTCTCCCACTGTAGTGTTTGGAAGAGGAAGCAGGTACAGTGCGGGAAAAAAGTATTTGATCCCCTGCTGATTTTGTATGTTTGCCCACCGACAAAGAAATTATCAGTCTATAATTTTAATGTTACGTTTATTTTAACAGTGAGAGACAGAATACCAACAAAAATATCCAGAAAAACGAATTTAAAAAAAAGTTATACATTGATTTGAATTTTAATAAGTGAAAAAATTATTTGATCCCTTCGCAAACATGACTTTGTAATTGACGGGAAAAACTCTCCTTGGCAATTACAGGAGGTCAGACATTTCCTGTACTTGGCCAACAGGCTTGCACACATCTCAGTAGGGATTTTGTCCCACTCCCCTTTCCAGATCCTCTCCAAGTCATTAAGGTTTTGAGGCTGACATTTGGTAACTTGAACCTTCAGCTCCCTCCACATATTTTCTATGTGATTAGGGTCTGGAGACTGGCTAGGCCGCTCCAGGACCTTAATGTGCTTCTTCTTGACCCACTCCTTTGTTGCCTTTGTGTGTTTTAGGTCATTGTCATGCCGGAAGACCCATCCACGACCCATTTATAATGCCCTGGCTGAGGGAAGGAGGTTCTCACCCAAGATTTGAAGGTACATGGCCCTGCCCATCATCCCTTTGATGTGGTGAAGCTGTCCTGTCATCTTAGCAGAAAAAAACACCCAAAACACAATGTTTCCACCTCCATGTTTGAAGATAGGGATGGGGTTCTTGGGGTCCATGTTTGACGGTGGGAATTGTGTTACATAGTTACATAGCATGGTTGAATAAAAGACACCAGTCCATCCTGTTCAACCTGAGTGAGTGTGGGTGTTCTTTGAGTCATAGGCACTAGGCAGCATTCCTCCTCCTCCAAACACGGCAAGTTGAGTTGATGCCAAATAGCTTGATTTTGGTCTCATCTGACCACAACACTTTCACCTAGTTCTCCTCTGAATCATTCAGATGCTCATTAGCAAACTTCAGATTGGCCTGTACATGTGCTTTCTTGAGCAGGGGAACCTTGCGGGCGCTGCAGGATTTCAGTCCTTCAAGGCGTAGTGTGTTACCAATTGTTTTTTTGGTGACTATGGTCCCAACTGCCTTGAGATCATTGACCAGATTCTCCCGTGTAGTTCTGGGCCGATTCCTCACCATTCTCAATGATCATTGAAAGTCTTGTAGCCCATTCCAGCCTTGTGCCTTAGGTCTTCAATCTTGTCCCTGACATCCTTGGACAGCTCATTGGTCTTGGTCATGGTGGAGAGATTGGAATCTGATTGATTGTTTCTGTGGACAGGTGTCTTTTATACAGGTAACAAGATGAGATTAGGAGCACTTCCTTTAAGAGAGTTATCATAATCTCAGCTCATTACCTGTATAGCAGACAACTGGGAGTCAGAAATCTTGTTCCTTGATAGGGGATCAAATACTTTTCTGGATATTTTTGTTGTTATTCTGTCTCTCACTGTTAAAATAAACCTACCATTAAAATTATAGACTGGTCATTTCTTTGTCTGGGGGAAAAAATGTACAAAACAGAGGATTAAATACTTTTTTCCCCTCACTGTAAGACACAAATTAGGGCTATGGCTCAGACAGGGAAGAAAAAGGAATTTGTTTACTTTATGAGACTTGTACATTACATAGTAACTAGATTTGGGAACTTTCAATGAGTTGAGTATATAGTGGAAGATTTGCCTTTATAACACACTGTTCAGATACAGTACCAGACAAAGGCACGTCTGCTGAGAAAGCCTATAAATGTAAGCTGAATTAATAATAATAATAATAATGCAGTTACTGTATATTCTGGGAAAGATGTTCATTATTCAATGTTCTAACCCCCCCTCCCCACATACAACCCCAAAAAAATAAAAAAAAATAATGTACGTGCCTGCTGGGTGCAGATTTTAGTGGATAGTAAAGTGCTTATTTGTAATTAAGGGAGTGGTAATAAAAAAAAAAAAAAATCACATATTTGCATCATTAACAACTTCCAAATATAGCCTTCCCTGCTCATGAATGCCACCTCCCTGCAGTTCTATGAGCCCGGCATCTTATAAGAGGAAGATAAAGGCAACTCACAGAAGAAAAAACCTAGACTAAGATTTTCCGTTATGTTGGGGAACATAAAGTGGACTGAGATGGACAGGCAAACTACTACCCTTTAAGGGTATACTTTTCCATGACCTTCACATTTTAATAAATCTTAAAGTATAACCAAAAGCAAACCTTTGTTAGTTTTTTTTTTGTTTTTTTTTGTTTTTTTGTTTTTTATACATAGAGCGGAGCGGGTATTAGAACTTACCCAGGGGTCAAAAATAGAAAAGGAGAAAAACATTGGACTTCAAGGATGACCACCAGGTAAAAGTACAACTAGATGAATATAATAAAACCAATATTTATTACAAACCGAGTAAAAAGATCATACTTTCACATAGTAATATAACAGTAAAAAAAAAACGTATTTCACAAGCATTTGTCCTAATCAGTCATTTCACACAGACGATCCACTTCTTCAGAACTATATCCAGGATATGGTCCTGAAGAACCGAATCATCCACGAGACTGATTAGGACAACTGCTTGTGAAATTATTTGTTGTTATATTACTATGTGAAAATATGGTCTTTTTAATCAGTTTGTAATAAATATTGTTTTTATTAACTTCATCTGGTTTTACTTTTACCTGGTGGTGATTCTTGAAGTCCTGTTTTTTTTCTCTTTTCTATTTAGAGTATTAGAGCACCTGGCCTTTATTGCTGTCTGTGGCCTCATCAATAAGATTCACCCTCTCTATTTGTCCTGTTTACCATGATCATTGAAAGTAAAAGTGAAAGAAAAATCTCAAATTTTGGGTTGTCCTCAGAAAAGTAATGGGAGGGGAAATCTTCCAACGAGGACACAAAATCTGGTGACCAGAGGAGCACCAAGGAATTCCCCTAATTTGCAGGAATTTACACTCACTTCCTGTTTTGATTATGGGTCAGGAAGTGAAGGTAACTCTCTCTAATAGGACACAAATGTAAAAAAAAAATAATAATAATTTAACAGGGGTTAAAACCCTACCTTACTCTATCCAAGATGAAAAAAATAAACATTTGCTTATAGTTCCACTTATACAAGTACATAACTACATTAACTACATATTGGATGGTACTAAGCAATGAAAACAAAAAAGCATACCCTTCAATTGGATTAACTACAAGGCAGTGTGGTTTGTCTAAACCCTGAATGACTGCATTCTTGAATGATCCATCCAAACGAGCCACATTGATTTGCTTCTTATTGGCATCATAGCTTGTCCAATAGAGATTACGAGACACCCAGTCAACAGCCAGTCCATGGGCGTTAGGCAGATCTGAAATCGCCATTCAAATGATAGTCTTGTTATTTGCGAGCATGTACTTTGGCATTACAAATATTCAACTTACAGCACCATACAACTATCAAATTCGCATTTTAAAAAAACGCCTGAAGCCCTTACCAGCTGACACAACAGTCTCCACGCCTGTGCCATTGATAAAAGCCCTCTTGATGGTCTGAGTACGGACATCTGACCAGTAGATACGTTGTTCAAAAGCATCATAATCCACAACAGTGACATTGTCAATATCCGGAACAGTAAAAGAAATGATGTAGTTGTAATATGGGTTGTCAATATCCACCCCTCGGATTTCCATCTGACGAGCATACAACAGGAACCTTCTAGACTCTATAAGAGGTACAAAAAAAATCATGCATACATTTCTATATAGGACCATCAAGTTATGCTGGTGAATTCTGCTAAACAATTCAAGCAGAAGCTGCATTTCAATGCTGATAAGAAATTGATACTGTCTAAAATACCCTACCTGCAACTTTTTGGAAAACGTTGTGCAAAAGAAACTAGTCTACAATAGCTTAGGACAAAAAGGTGGTTGTGCTATAGTCAAAATGCAAGTTATTATGAAAACCCAACTAAAGTTACCTTTAACTAAATGAGTCAACTCAGAGTGTGGCCAAACAGTACCCTATCAAAGCATTACTGTATCACTGCAACTACAGCTATGCCAGGAAGAAATGAGCCTATTCCCAGCATTCAGCTATAGAGAAGGAACCGTGCTCTCTATGTGGAAGCAGTGGTCTCTCTGCATCAGTTCAACTTACTTCCTGCTGAGCCAGAATTAGACCTGCACACATGCTTTGATGATCGGAAAACTCTAGCGGTGACTAAAATGGGGTGTGTCAGAATGCTACAGAAAAACCCACTGCTTCTACACAGTTGCTTTTGCAGTTGAATGCTGAGGGACTAATTGATTTCTTCCTTAATCAGCTCCATGCTATCTGACACAATCAGGGCTGTTGGATAGTGGGAGGGATTTAGAGCTCCCAAAATGTGCAAAGTTTTCACAGACCACCCACCATAAAGGCGAAAATTCAGCTTCTTCTCTTGTGTGGTACTTTCTGTTTTAGCTAGTTGGATAAGCGACAGGGTTGCTCTTAACAACAAAAACTCTGATAATGGAACCACTCCTTTATTTTATTTTTTTAACACAAGGCATTTGAATTTTCTACAAGAAACTTGGAGGAGAAAAAAAAGTAGTGGATGCTTCGGCATCTTTTCTTCCTCCTCTTGTATTATTAGTATTGCCGACACTTTGAATTCTGTTCTTCATATTTGCCTAAAGCCAATAACTTTTTTTAGTATGGATAGATTAGGAAATCCTTAAAAGCCCTGTCAATTTACTTTTTGCTGAGACCATTGGGAAGATTTCCCCTTACTTTCTGTTCTGGAAATGCAGCAGGAAAGGAGAGAAAAACTATCAAAAGAAAGGGGGAAAGTATCCCCATCTCCTCTCACTTCCTGTAAAATGTTGGATTTCCCATTACATTTAATGCCATTGCCAATAGTTGCCAGGACAATGAGTGAGAAAGGAAATTGCAAACAACACACCCAGAGCTTAAAACCTTACATGGGATGTTACAAACAACATTCAGGTAGAAATTCATATTAAAGCCCAATTGAATCCTCTTAAATTTTTACTATAATGCAGTCAGACTGCATATACAGTGATGAATATAACTTTTGTTTTGAGCTTCTTTTTTTTTTTAAATCTGCAGAGTGCCACCTTAGGGGGTTAAAACACCCTGTGCTGATAGCACAATGAGAGGCGGACTACCGCTCTCACATAAAAGCAGTGGCCCAGGTCTCGGTCACACCTACCTGAACATTGCTCTATTCAACAGCTCTATTTAAGAAGCAAGAATAATGTTGATTAGAACAGTTTTCATTGGGGCATGCTAGTCTGCAGAACTAGTATGGCAGTTGTGGATTGGCTCTTTTGTGCCGACAGCACAGGCATTTTTAAACATTACGGCGGCACTTCAATGATAAAAAGGGGGCATATTCATTACTGTATAGCCAGCAAAATGTTAAGAGACTTAATTTTGGTTTTAAATAGATTTAGGTTTATAAACCACATCATTTATAAAAAAATAAATAAATAAATGAATATTTAACCATTTTAGCTTGCCTACTTGCTGTCAAACCTGCAACGTAACACACTACAAAAAGAACATAGCCCAGATGCCAGGGTATGAAGCTACAATGTTTTTGCAGCATGTGGCTCCACAAACTTACCAAGGCAGGTCTTTTTGTCAGGAGAGAGTTTCAGAAGATGTGGACATGCACAGGCGAATGTCTGGTTGTAGTTAATAAGGCATAAATGGCTGCAGGGCCCTCGTCCATCATTTTCCGCACATGGATTGGGAGCTGATCATTTAAAATAGAAGAAAAATTTGTCACATTTCCTGAAACAAAAGCTATAGGACAAGGATAAAATAATATCTGGAAAAACATCTATATAACCTCACAAGTAGAGCATACACAATTCGTCATGTTGGAGCTGCTAGGAATTTTGCTCCACTAGATATCGTATCGTATCAACTACCAACCCTTAATCTGCCAGTGCAGAATTGTATTCATGGTAAATTGAAGTCTGTGGTACAACCAACAGTGGGTTTGTGTTACCCTTTCTTCAGAAGATTTAGAGGAACTTGAGTTGGGTGATTATTAATCCTTCTAGTAATACCACATCAAACACACAGCCTTAGCATACTGAAGTACAGGATTATGTAACATGTATTCTAAAAAGCAATGTATGAGTTTACCTAGTGGCTGTCTGGATGGATGATAAACCTGAAGATCAAATGGCTGAGTGTTTGTGCGCTGTACAACTGTCACATTTTGGCCAGTCCATTTGTTTGCCTTTGCTAAGGTGTTGGTCCTCCAATCTGTCCAGTACACCTCTCCGCCATACAGTGTGACAGCAAAAGGATGTGACAGATACTCATGGCCTTTCAGTACTTCAATGTGTCCGCTGCCATCATACTTCGCTGAGTAAATTGCATCTGATCTGAGGAGTAAAAAGAGCTATAACATGTATCACACTTAGAACACACAATTCAAGCTTTCATCCTCGGTTCAACGTTTCCCACAGTAGTAAAATTCTTGAAAAATGGACATAGATTTATCCAGCCATTCCTTCAAATATGTGTTGAGGAAAAAATTACATCAATCATTCATTACATTAAAAAAACTGTGAATCTGACTCCTCCTGTATTGAAGTGTAACTATACTATGTGCCCTCATGTTGTAAAGCGCTGCACAAACTGTTGCCACTATATAAAATCTGTATTATAATAATAACAATCTAAAAACATAGCCATTCCACTACATTTTGCTTCTGTCTCTGTTGCCATTAATATAAAACACAACTATTAAAAGGTTCGCTGAACAAGAACTTAAGATGGTCAGAAATCATATTGCAAAACTGATGAATATAGGTTATTTCAACAGTTCTCAAAATCAAACCTAAAAATAGTGACATTCATGACTGACCTAAGCAAACAAGACCAAAGTCAATGGCGTGAAGAGGTGAAGTGTGGCAAGCTGGGCCATGCATCAATGTCGGTCATAAGTAACCATCAGGAGGACTCAGTTTCTCATCAGCTTTAGCTTACTCTGCTTCCTTTCTCAATAGTGACTTGCAGCTTTCTAATGTAAACACAGAGCAGACGCTTGGAGGTGGAAGCATCTGTCATGTTCACACTAGAGCGCTGCCTAGTCACGGCTGGGAGGGGGGACCAGAGGGAGCTAAAGCTGCTGAGAAACAGACTAGAACTGGCTACTATGTCTTTGTTATGAGCTTTGAGGATGAGCTCCTTCATAATTCCCTATGCTACCCAAAGTGTAAAAATTGTTGTTTTTTTTTGGCTGGAGCTACACTTAAATAATGTATCTGTTCCGACTTACAAGCAGATTCAACTTAAGAACAAACTTACAGATGCAATCTTGTTTGTAACCCGGGGACCCCCTGTACAGGATTAACAGTTTCTATGCTATATTGCACATTACGTATCCTGTCTATTACATAGCATCTATCCTATTCTCACTATTCTCCATTTCTGACACAGATACATGCGAAAGAAGGAAATTCTGATTATCTAAGATAACACCGTAAACGTTTCATAAATGATAAATGGCGATAACTGCAGATAAATGATGCTTGCATACTAATGGTTTTGTAGATCAGCCAAAGTGATATTTCAAATAACATGCAAGAAACTCATAATATAAAAGAAAGAATCTTAGCCAAAGGCAAAAGACCTTACGTCTTTTCCTATCCACCTGCTTCTAACCATCATTCCACACTTCAGTAACAATAGCTACCATCCCGGGCCTAAACTTACAGACTCTTAGTGCTATCCTCTTATTTCTCTTATTGGCTAGACAAGGCTAAAAGTAGTAAAAATAAATCAGAACACAAGAAGAGGGGAACAACAGTTCACTTATAGTTCATTTCTAAATCATGAGGCAATAGTGTCTGGTAACTCCATCTTGTTACAAGTTACCATTTCAACTCCATGTTGTAACTAATACAAGAACTGCCACAAGGTATCTACAGCAGATAATGCACTGGACTGCAAAGTCTAGTACACAGGTGCTTATATTAGTCCTGTACATCAATGGAGGAGTCTTTTCACCTCCAATGTGGACAGAAATATTTTCTACAGGTGTGGCTTTACAGAAAACTAGAAAAGATTGGAAAAAAAAAAAAAAAAAATCAAAAGATGTACATTTGTTGATGAATATAATAATTTCACTATTATCTTACAACTTAAAGTGGTTGTAGACCCCAGTCATGAAATCTGAACCTATATCTGTAGTGTCTAAGTGTCGTTACTCTCTGATGCTTCATTCCTGTTATCATCATGAGTCACTTCTGACAAGTTTTCCCAATACATGAGATAAATTGGGACAGAGGAGGGAGCTCAGCACACAGATTGTCTATTCACAACACAGCTCTGTGTCCTTCCTTTGTTTCTGTGCTGTGTGTGGAGGGAGGTATGTCCCTTTCCTCCAATCAGCTTTCACACTAACTGCAACTCTCCACTCCCTACTCTGTGATACTGACAGATGGAGAATGATTTTATCACAATTCTGCAGTTTTGAAGGGATTTAGAGAAGGAAAGACTGCAAATAAGCAAGTAAAACTTATGTAGGAGGATTCCTTTCATATCTGTGTTTCATCTGAGGCTATTCACTTCACTGGGTATACGAGAGGGTTTACAACCACTATAACCACTTCCCACCTGGCCAATGCACATATACGGCCCTCTCCTTGTGAGTGGACGTTGAGGAATGTCCTTCAGAAGGAGGGGGATCGTGCGCACGCATTCCCTTGCAGTGGAGCGATCCCGATGCGCTCGTGTCACCCAGGCATCGCCGATCGGCAGGAGGGCTCTGTGATTGGCCCTCCTGATCACATGATGGCCATGTCCAATCACAGCCGTCATATGATGTAAACACAGAGCCAGTTGCTAGGCAATTGGCTCTCCTCTCCTCACACGGAAGTTGTCGGTGAGGAGAAGAGAGCAGATCGCTGCAGCCAGCTGGTGATCAGTGAGTATGTGCTGGTTTTTTTTACAGCTTTTTACTCACTGATCACCAACCTAGTGTAAACACACGTCACCACACGGTGTAAACACACGTCCCCAAAACACATGTCCCACTAAAATCACACATCCCAATGATCATCTGCACACATATATCCGTGATCACCTGCGCACATCTGCACATGATCATTTGCGTACATATATCCGTGATCACACAAACCAATTATTATACACTTAACAGAATTTTTTTTTTTTTTACCAAAAACATGTAGCAGAATGCATTTTGGCTTAAATTTATAATAAAATTTGATTTTATTGGATTTAATTTAAAATAGAAAGTATATATATATTTTTTTTCCAAATTTCCTAAATTTTTTCGCTTATATTGCAAAAAATTTAAAACTGAGTCATAAATAAATACCACCAAAATAAAGCTCTATTTGTGCAAACAAAATGATAAAAATTTAATTTAGGTAGAGTGTAGCATGACTGCGCAATTGTCATTGAAAGTGGGAGAGCACTGAAAGCTGAAAATGGTCTGGGAAGGAAGGGGGCGAAAGTGCCCAGTATTGAAGTGGTTAATTAAAAGTGAATAGCCTCTTCTAACATTATGTATATGACATTTTGGCCTATATCAGACATGATAAATGCCAACGTTGTCATAAAATAACATTGTTTAGTCAAGCGTACATTACAGCAATCTAAAAGGTATGTTTGTTTTCTGCTATGGGTTTTTCAAGCTTTACTGTACAAGTGAATGCTTGATAAGTATTGATGTTGTACCTGGCATCTATCCAAAGAATACGTTCTTCCATATAGTCAACAGTGAGGCCATTTGGCCAACCTCCTGACCCAGTCTCCTTATGTATTGTCCTTCGACCCTCCCCACTCATGGATGCAGCTTCAATACGTGGCATACTGGAGTCCCAGTCAGTCCAGAAGAGGATTCTATAAACAGAAAAACAAGCAATTTCGTGAACTAATATTTCTAGATGCAGAATAGTCCTAAACAATCACCTACTTGTAGAAATGATAAAACTGACCCCAGACTAGGCTGACAGCAATTGCTAGAAGATCCATCAGCTATTTTTCTCATTAGGAAAATGTAGATGTATATCACCTTTCTCCTAGCTTGTGCTTTTTTATTTTATTTAAATGGATAATTTATTTTTTATTTGGCTTAACAGTTTTTTTTGTAAAGAATTAAGCATTTCTTGCATCTTTCTGGACTCACTTGTCAGTCCTCTTTTCCTTTCTCTTGAATCCGATTAACAGATTCTCGCTGATAAAACTATCAAGGGACTCTTAAAAATAAAGCATGGAGGTTTCAAATGTATACTTGTATATATCCAATCCCACACTTACTTTTGATAAAATATATCATAATATATAAATTTACAGAATGCTGTTTTCGGTAAACCTATTCATGCAGTGGGGTCTCCCCTCACTGCATGGGTAAAATGGAGTGGGACCTTAAAATTCTTTGTTGCAGGCGAGTTGACGGGTAGCCCAAACATAACATTTTGAATTACAAGAGTGAATCAAGCATGAAAAATGCTTTTTTTTTTTATAAAAACATGATGAATATTCTGGCACATAAAATAATCATATATGGTTCATTCATCAACATATGACCGTTTAGCAAAAAGGTAACCACCTAATTAGTAATATCAATGATACCTTGTGTTAACTCCAATGGTAATTTTTCTTCTTGCTTCCTAGACAAATAGATACATTGTTTGGCAGCTGCAGGTAAAAAAATATCTTATAATGGTGGTCTGTCAGTCCACCAAGCAGCCAGATAATTATCAGTCTTGCAGAGGATTTAGTGTTTTAGCTTTAACAATTAAAATATTTTATTATGGCCGGTATAAGAATGTGCAGTAATGTGCAGCAAAGTGCACAGCTTACTACTCTTTCCCTAGTGACTATATACGCAGACATAAGGGAGGTCAACATGGATATTCTGAACTGGGTGGCACAAAGACACAAAAAAACCTTTTGCCTTTATTGATCTTTAGGCACACCTAAAATACCTCACAATCTATTCTGTTTTTTCGTGGTGGTCAACTATGAGCCCTTACGCCTGCATCCAGCATATCCTTGTGGTGGACACTAGAACACTAGTAAAGGCTTCCTGCCGGCAGAACACAATAGTGGTGTGGGAGGGCTTCCCACATCAAGAATGACTGTGTTAAAGGGGAAATAAAGCAATTTTCTTTCCTGCAACCCGCGGCTGTGGGAAAGAAAATTACATTATGTGTGGCCTGCTTTACTCTATTAAAAAAAAAAAAAAAAAGTTTTGGGATACTTTAAAAGTTCAAAATGCTTATCTCTGGACTGGCCAGTATTAGATAAAACAGTATTCTGTATAACTCTAATTACTAAACCAAAACTGTAACAAAGGTTGTTCTGAGTTCCATCCAAATAGAACAGAAAAACATATTGTGCTTTCCTAAATCTGCTGAGTATTGCAAAATGAAAGCTACATTTTGCAATTAGTTTCCCGTAAGTGAACATTTAAAGAAAAGAAACTTGAACTTTGGCATCGCTCAGTCTTTTACTGGATTCACTTTTACAACCAGTAAGCAGAATGAATAAGCACCTATTAACCAATACATGACCTTAGCATGTACATTACACTTTTATATACTTACCTGTAGTGAGGGTAGGTATTAAGTGAGTTAAGCTGTAATTCTGTAATTGGTGAATTACACAGCATAATAAGTTTACATAATTTGCCATCTCTCCATTATTTATTTAATTCTACATCATTTAAACACAAATTCGATGGACCGAGTTGTCTTTCTTTTTTCTTGGATGGAGCCTTTCAAACCTATTCCAAGACTTTAAAACAATAAGACTTATTTACTCACTGTAAAAAAAAAAAAAAATCTTGGACGCCATTAAGGGACACAAATCTTAAACCTTCGGGTTATAATGCCGTCTGTAGGAGGATTGAACAAAAAACTGTAGGCCAGCCCAGGATAACCTCTCCTACTGCCAGCATGTTCAAAGTACTGAGAGCATGACCGTAAAGAGAGGGGTGGGACCTGTATCCCTCAGTGGGCTCCAAAAAAGTATTTTATGGTATATACAAAATCCTTTTTTCTCATCTATTAAGGGGAAACAGGAAGTCTAAACCCTTCAGGACTGCCGAAGGCAGTCTAACAGAAGGGTGGGCAACACAGCAAACAACCCAAAACAGGCACCAACAAAAAGAAAATTCGGGACTGCCCATAACTCAAAAGTGCAGCGTACATGAACTCATGCTGACATCAAATGAGGCTGCAATGTGCACCTGGTAGAAACGTAGAGAACAAGTGAACAGAAGACCAGGGTACTAGCATAAAATCTGTGAAACCTTTGTTTGATCCTTAAAAGAAGCATACCGTACATAGATTTCGAATGATGGTCTGTCTGCGCCACCCAGAGAAATTGAAATAAAAAGCCAGAAACTTTACAGGATCCATCCAGAATAACAAAAAGGAATCCCTTTTATTGAAAGAAGCAGTGGCTGAAAGAGGAGATTTGCAAAGAGCAAATCACATCTAGACCATGGAGGGTGAAATGCGGCTAGACAGCAGGATGGGCGAAAATGTCCTGGTTGAGTTCAGAAGCAGAAACTACTGTGGCAGTACGCAGGTAAAGTCACCTGGTTGTATCCAGGATGGGAAATATGTGTGCCCTAGATTCAGGCTTTATGCAGACTTGTACAACTAGAGGGGAAGAGTTAATGAGCCCAGCTGAAGTAAGTGGGCTCATTAAGACCTCTACAAAAAACCCCAGCATGCTTAGGGAGATGCTCCATCCTGGAACCAGTTTTTGTGTGTATAGACTGGGGAGTGTGACACCTGTTCTGTGCGGTGAGTTAACGCCTGTGTGGCAAACCTCTACAACAGAGACAGGGACTGGGGCAGCACAAGGCTGCACTCAGTTGTTAGACAGGGAAACTAAGTGTGTAATTAGAGGTCAAGCTGACCAGGATTTATTTTCATGTTTTTCTTTTGTTTTGGCTGTTATATTTTTTACTGCATGTAGCATGAATAAACCGCACCTTTTGTTTTTTCCACTTACAACGCTGTCTGCTGTGCCTGATTTTGTGTTGTGAACCTATCCAGGGGGTCACACACACCTGCTGCCGAGCTAACCCCTCACAGTTGGTGGAGAATGCGGGCAGTTTTTTTTTCTATTTTTTTTTAAGGCCAGCATGGAGGAGATACTGAGACAGCTGGCTCTAGCAAATGCAAATCAGCAGCAAACAAATGCGGGTTTACAAAGGAGCCTTGCAGCCCAGCAGCAGACAAATGCAACTTTGCAGCAGAGTCTGGAAGCTCAGCAGAAGGCTCACCAGCAGAGTCTGGAAGCTCAGCAACAAGCCCAGCAGCAATCTGAAGCCCGCTTCATAGACCTGTTGCAGAAGCAAGAGCAGAGTTTTCAACAGCAAATAGAGACATTGATAGAGCAACGTCCGCAGACCAATGAAGCAAGTGGTTACAATAATACCGCATCCTTTGGTGTGAGCCGTTTACTGACAAAAATGACTGGAGAGGATGATCCGGAGGTGTTTTTGACCACATTTGAAAGCACTGCTGAAAGGGAAAAGTGGCCTAAGGAGCAATGGGCTGGACTGGTGGCCCCTCTGTTAACTGGGGAATCGCAGAAAGCTTATTATGACCTAGAGCCTGACCAAGCAAAAGACTATGTGGTACTAAAAACAGAAATATTGGCACGGCTGGGTGTCACCCTGGCCGTCCGGGCTCAGCGTGTGCATAATTGGACTTTTCAGGTTGGAAAACCTCCCAGGTCTCAAATGTATGATCTCATTCATCTGAGCAGGAAGTGGCTGCAGCCAGAGACTTTGACCGCACCAAACATTGTGGAACGTGTTGTCATGGATAGTTTCCTGAGAGCTCTTCCTACTGCCATCCAAAAATGGGTAAGCCATGGAGACCCAGAAAATGCAGATAAACATGTGGATCTGGTTGAGAGGTACTTGGCTACAGAGAACCTGACCACCTCTTCCAGGGACTCACGGACTTTCTACCCCAAGACCAGATCATCCCCAGTGGCGGGTAAGATGACTCCAAGGGGTGAGGGTGGAGAGAGTGAGAGGGTGGGAGTTCTACCTAAGGTCTGGCGGGAGCAGCCCAGGAAGCCCATGCTGCAAGAGGCAGCGAAAAAGATTATTTGCTACCGCTGCCGGCAAGAGGGACATATTGCAGCCAATTGCCCAGTTGTGGATGAGCCTATGCAATGTGACTTTATAAGGGAGAGACGTCAGTCGCTGTTTGCGACAGTTGCATGCACTGCCATTCGGGGACCTGAGAAACATTTATGTAAAATGTGTATTAATGGTAGACATGTTGATGTGTTGCTAGATTCAGGTAGCCTGGTAACGTTGATAAAAGCTGAATTAGTTACTACAAAGGTCTCTGGGAAGAACAAGGTGGCTGTTATTTGTGTGCATGGGGACACCCGAGAGTATCCTGTAACTTCAGTGTTTTTTGAGACCCCCAAAGGTAACCTCTCTCATCAGGTGGGGTTAGTGTCTCACTTACCACATGATGCTATTGTGGGAAGGGATTTTCCAAAATTCTGGGAACTCTGGGATTGTCCTGAGGCCCTCACTGGTGCCCCTATAGACCAGGAAGATGACCAGAATTCCTCTGGGAGTGGTGAGGACTCTCCTGAATTTCCCTTGTCGGTATTGGCGGGGGAAACTCAAGAAACTGGGGAGGAGCCAACATCCTCAGATGAAAACATGCCGTCTGTGGAGTTTTCAGATCTTGAGGTTCACAGGGAAAATTTTGCCACAGAACAGTTAAAAGATCCCACCCTAATAAAGGCACGGGAAAATGTGGTGAAAATAGATGGCGAGTTAGTGAACCCAGATAAGACTTGCACTTATCCGTACTTCACTATGGAAAGGGACCTGCTGTATCGAGTGGCTCAAAGGGCAGAAGAAACCATTGAGCAACTTGTGGTGCCCAAACCTTACAGAAAGTTGGTGTTAGAATTGGCCCATGGGCACATTCTGGGAGGTCATCTGGGGACCGAGAAAACCAGAGAGAGGGTACTGCAGAGATTCTATTGGCCTGGGGTCATGAAGGAAACAGAAAGTTATTGTTCCTCCTGCCCTGTGTGTCAGAAGTCGGCACCTATGCCACATTTCCGAAACCCGCTGGTACCTCTTCCTATCATTGAGGTCCCCTTTGAGAGGATCGCAATGGATTTGGTAGGTCCGATAATGAAGTCTGCTAGGGGGCATCAGTACATTTTGGTTATATTGGACTATGCTACCCGTTATCCGGAAGCAATTCCTCTTCGAAATACCTCGGCCAAAACCATAGCCAAAGAGCTATCTCTTGTTTTTAGCCGCGTGGGTATTTGTAAGGAACTGCTCACGGACCAAGGTACACCCTTTATGTCCAGGGTTATGAAAGAACTATGCAAGTTGTACAAAGTGACACAATTGCGTACATCTGTGTATCACCCCCAAACAGATGGGTTGGTTGAAAGATTCAACAAAACCCTAAAACAAATGTTAAAGAAGGTGGTGGATAGAGATGGAAAGAATTGGGACTGTCTAATACCCTATCTGATGTTTGCCATTAGGGAGGTACCCCAATCCTCTACGGGTTTCTCACCCTTCGAGTTGCTCTATGGGAGACACCCAAGAGGGCTGCTGGATATCGTCAAGGAAACTTGGGAAAAATGAGAGTTCTCCTCACAGGAGCGTGATTGAGCATGTCGCCCTGATACAAGAATTTCACAGGTAATGCCAATCGTAAAGGAACATTTGACCCAAGCGCAGTTAGCACAGCAGAGAGTGTACAACCGTGGGGCCAAGACCCGTACTTTTTCCCCGGGGGATAGGGTCTTGGTGCTAGTCCCTACGGTTGAAAGCAAATTTCTGGCCAAATGACAAGGTCCATACGAAGTAATTGAAAAAATTAGTGAGGTGAACTACAGGGTTAGACAGCCAGGAAGGCGAAAGCCGGAGCAGATCTATCACGTCAATCTGCTGAAAGCCTGGAGGGATAGGGAATACTTAGTCGCAGAGACTTTGTCACAAGCACAGCCTGATTGCTTAGTTCCTGAGGTTGGAATAGCAGACACCTTATCGAAAGCCCAACAACAGGAGGTTAAAGAGTTTGTACTTCGTAACAAAGAGATTTTCTCTGAGCTGCCGGGACAAACATCTGGCGTAGAGCATGACATTATCACCCCGCCAGGAGAGAGGGTAAAACTAAAACCTTATAGAATACCAGAGGCCCGACGGGAGGCAATACATGGGGAGGTTCAAAGGATGTTGGAATTGGGTGTGATAGAGGAGTCCCAGAGTGACTGGTCCAGTCCTATCGTACTAGTGCCCAAACCTGATGGGAGCTGGCGGTTTTGTAACGATTTTCGACAATTGAATAAAGTTACAAAATTTGACACCTACCCCATGCCGCGTGTAGATGAGTTGATTGACCGGCTGGGAACAGCCCGATATATGACAACTCTTGATCTCACCAAAGGGTATTGGCAAATTCCCCTGGCCGAGTCGGCCAAGGAGAAAACTGCGTTTGTAATCCCAGATGGGGCATTCCAATATAAGAGAATGCCGTTTGGGTTACAGAATGCACCGGCAACATTCCAGCGGAAAATGGATAAGATTCTGAGGCCCCATCAGAAATATGCTGCAGCTTACCTGGATGATGTGATTATCCATAGCACAGACTGGGTCTCACATTTGCCAAAAGTACAAGCAGTCCTAGACTCTATCCGGGAAGCTGGGTTTACGGCCAATCCAAAGAAGTGTACCATTGGACAGGAGGAGGCCAAATATCTTGGGTACACTATTGGGAGGGGGGTGATAAAACCCCAAGTCAATAAAGTTGAGGCCATACAGAGTTGGCCACGTCCCAACAGCAAGAAACAGGTACGAGCCTTTCTTGGAATCGCTGGCTATTATCGACGATTCATTCCCCATTTTGCTTCTCAGGCTGTGCCCCTCACCAACCTGACAAAAGGGAAAGAGTCGGTCATGGTTAAATGGTCCCCAGAGGCTGAAGAAGCATTTCAGTCCTTAAAAACAGCCTTATGTAGCCAGCCAGTGTTGTACTCACCAGACTTCTCTAAGGACTTCGTGGTACAAACTGATGCATCAGACGTTGGGTTAGGAGCAGTGTTATCCCAGGTCTGGAACGGGGAAGAGCACCCAGTCATTTACCTCAGCAGGAAGTTGAAGTCCCATGAGGTAAATTACTCCACGATTGAGAAGGAATGTTTAGCAGTGAAGTGGGCTCTAGATTCCCTTCGGTACTATCTGCTAGGTCGGCACTTTGACCTGGTGACTGATCACGCTCCTTTAAAGTGGATGGCTCAGAACAAGGAGACCAATAGAAGGGTAAATAGGTGGTTCCTGGCCCTACAGGAATTTAACTTTACAGTTAAGCATCGCCCTGGTGTTAAAATGGGGAATGTGGATGCTTTGTCTCGGATACATGCGTGTCTGACTGCTTGTGTTACAACCCCAAGGTTGAAACAAGAGGGGGGGGGTATGTGGCAGCACGCAGGTAAAGTCACCTGGTTGTATCCAGGATGGGAAATGTGTGTGCCCTAGATTCAGGCTTTATGCAGACTTGTACAACTAGAGGGGAAGAGTTAATGAGCCCAGCTGAAGTAAGTGGGCTCATTAAGAACTCTACAAAAAACCCCAGCATGCTTAGGGAGATGCTCCATCCTGGAACCAGTTTTTGTGTGTATAGACTGGGGAGTGTGACACCTGTTCTGTGCGGTGAGTTAACGCCTGTGTGGCAAACCTCTACAACAGAGACAGGGACTGGTGCAGCACAAGGCTGCACTCAGTTGTTAGACAGGGAAACTAAGTGTGTAATTAGAGGTCAAGCTGACCAGGATTTATTTTCATGTTTTTCTTTTGTTTTGGCTGTTATATTTTTTACTGCATGTAGCATGAATAAACCGCACCTTTTGTTTTTTCCACTTACAACGCTGTCTGCTGTGCCTGATTTTGTGTTGTGAACCCATCCAGGGGGGTCACACACACCCGCTGCCGAGCTAACCCCTCACACTACCTTATGCAAGAAGGAAGTCCTGGGCCTTAACATCCCCTTACCCCCATGTAGAAACAAATGCAGGATAAGGTTAAGAAACTTAGCTTGTACCATAAAAAAAAAAAAAGGGTCAGAGACTTTCTGCACGTAAGACAGCCCATACAGGTCCATCGGTCTCTGAAACAGGATAGAATGGCAGAAACCTAAACCTTGACAGTGCTGACAGCCAAACACTGGTTCAGACCCAGCTGAATGAAGGAGAGAATTCATGCCATGGAAAAGCTCCTGGGGTGGAAACCCAAAGACTTACACTAAGTGAAGTATGCATTCCATGTTTGATGGCCAATAAACCTTTGTGAGAAGCAAACTTCCAAGCCCTTTAGCATCAAAGGAACCACAGACTCTGAGATATTCTTGTTTCTCAAAACCAAAGTTTCAACAGCCATGCCATTAAAGTCAGTGGCTGTGAAGCAGGATGGCAAATGAGCCCTAGGGACAGAAGATATTGATGATGTAATAGAGCCCATAAAGCATCTTCCAATTGTCTATGCCTGGAATGTACACAGCTAACAAGGCTGGAAGTCCTGCCCAGGGCACAATCAGATCTACCTCTTATGTCGGGGCTTCTGACTCCTCCCTGATAAATGAGGTATGGCATGTTCGTGGAGCTGCCTGACTGAATCTGGATCGATCACCCTTAACTATAATGGTCCAACACAGCAGAGAAAGCCAAACAGCCAAAATTACAGGATGTTGTTGGGGAGATGAGATTTCTTTGACAACCAAGTCCCCTGCATGAACAGGCTGCCAAGGACTCCTCCGCCTGTCGATTGTGGACAAATCAGGTACAGAATCTGCAAGAGAGGGCATGAGAGAATATTTGTGACATCTGCAATCACAGTTATCAAATAACTAGGTAATTAGGTTGGAAAAAATCACTAGTTTCACTATGGTAAAAACCTCACCTGAAAGAAGAGAGAGCCCTGACACACTATGTATCAAAATAGGTATACTAGGACAAAACAGATCAAAGGATAACATGATTCCAGGCTACAGCTATCTGCACCATCAGAAGGTGCATTGCAAGCAGCCACGAAACCATTAGTGGAATGTGAGCTGGGGACACTAGATACAGCAGAACTGTCCCTCCAATGCCTAGATTCAGACATGCTGGGGCTGTGTGGCAGAAAGGCAAAGTATTAGGTCAGGGTAGGAGACATTACCTCAGGAACTCCCTAAACTCACAACAGCTGTCAAAGGTGAGGGATGGATGCTCTGATATGACCATAGTCAGTGTAAGTGGGCAGCAGGAATAGACCAAAGACTGAAGAACAACATGACTCTTTTCAAGCAGGAGCAGCAGTGGAGAGATGCTCCCTCAATGCTGTATGGCAGGGAAAAGTGTGGAGTGTGCATGACACTTCACCCAGTGGATGACCTAAGCGATCAGTCCCACAAGGTTAACTTTCACAATGGAAAGAATGGGAAATAGGGGCACCCAGCAAGGTGAGTCTTCAGAGAAAGGGCAAACACTAGGGAAATGCCAATAGCTCTGGACCTAGAAAACTCCACAGATAAATTGAACTCGAACACCAGAATCTGTAAAGCGCTCTATGAGGTATCCAGTGCTTGAAAGTCCTTTTCAATGCAATCTCTGAATGCTCCGTCAAGTGGGTTCCAAATGCGATACTGCAAAAGCCAGGCTTGAGATGAAGAGACAAAGTTCCAGAAGCATGTAGAAAATAGTCTTGATTCAACAAAAAAAATAAAAAAAAATATAGAAAAAAAAACAATGATGGAAGAAAGAAAAAAAGATGCTCCAGGAAAATTATTCTTAAATTAAAGTTGAAGAAAAAAAGATACTAGAGAGAAAAAAACAATGAGGTATGCCAATAATAGGAAGGTTTTTTCTTTGCTGGCCTAGAGTTTGTTTGCGTGTCCAATCCTTCTGTAAACAGCAGTAAAACCCAAAGGTTTAAGGCCGCGTACACACGGGCGGACTGTTCGCCCAACTTTGTCCGTCCAACAGTTTCGGCAAACAGTCTGCTCAAAATTAGCATGGACGGACATGGCCACACACGACGAACGAACAGTTTGCTGAAACCGTGCGCGATGACGTGAACGGCACGTACGACGGGACGAAAAATATGACGTCCTATACACTGCATTATAGCTTTCGGCGTGAAAATCCTTTCTGAGCATGCGCGCAACTTTGTTTGACGAACAAGCCTACACACGAGCGGGCTGTTCGCTGAAACAAGGTTTCAGCGGACAGTTTTTCGGAAATTCCGAAAAACCTTGTCCGTCCAACTGTCCGCTGAAACTGTCCGCTGAAAGCCCACACACGAGCGGACTGTCCGCCCAAACACTGTTCAGCGGACAAAGTTGGGCGAACAGTCCGCCCGTGTGTACGCGGCCTAAGAATTATTGTGTCCATCAATAGATGAGAAAGAAATCCATTTATTGTGGGGAATTTTTTTTGTAGAAGGACCAGTAATTATGATATACCTTTAATAACAGGCTCCTAATAAGTCTATCATACATTGAAAAAAAAATACAAATTATTTCTAAAACCATGTGAAGCTGAGCATTTGTATTACAATTAACGTGGTAAATAAATGTTTTATTGCTACAGTTTGTAGTAACTTACCCCTTGTAGAGAGGCTGCCCCCTAGCTGCAAGGCTTAATAGCTCATTTAGGTATATGGAACTTGTTAAAGTACATTTATTTATCTGATCCTTCACGCTACTAGACTGGTCCTGCAGCCTTTTTTCCCCCATGCTCCAGCAGTCCAAAGATCCTGATGTCATCAAGACCAATGCAGTCCTACATTGGATTTGATGACACTGAGGGACAGTCCACCACTGGGGAGCAGATGATAAAAGGGATTCTATTCTCTGTACAATGTATATGTAAAGTGCTGCGTAAAGTAACGGTGCTATACAAGTATATAACAGACCCATTTGTGCTCATAAAACAATCCTCATTTATCTATTTCAGGTACTTCTATCACACTGTCAATTTATGGAGAACTTTACATATACATTGTACAGAGAGTAGTATCTCTTTTATGCTCTACTACCCAGTGGTGGACTATCCCTCTGTGTCATTCAAATAAATTGTACATTTCACATCAGCCCCTGTCCTCAAGGTGCTTACAATCTAAGGTCCCTAACTCACATTTATTCATACACAAACTAGGGCCAATTTAGACAGGAGCCAATTAACATAGCATGTCTTTGGAGTGTGGGAGGAAACCAAAGTACCTCAGAGGAAACCCACGCAGGCACAGGGAGAACATGCAAACTGCAAGCAAATAGTGTCGTGGTTGGGATTCGAACCAGCGATCCTTTGCTGCTAGCCAAAGGTGCTAACCACAACACCACTGTGCTCCTTTACTCAACATGCCAGAAGTTATCCTATCACCAACACTGCAATCTCTATCTAGAGCCTGGTAGGGGTACAAAAAGGAGTCTTGAAAATATTTTCTTAAACGTATTACAATTATGTTTATGATTTAAAATTGAAAAAATTGTGACAGTGTAAGTCAGCCTCCTCATTTACCATGATAGTACAAAAAAACAAATAAAAAATAAAAAAAACAAGAAAAACTTTACAAATACAAACCCATTTCGAGGATCCAAAGCAATGGCGCGAGGATGTTCAATGTCTCCAGCCAATAGAGTTGTTCTCATAGTACCATTTAGCTTGGCCACTTCAATCTGGTCTAGATTACTCTCTACCCAGTAAATATTCCCAGCAATCCAATCCACAGCCAGACCCTCAGGAGTTGCAAGGCCATACTGGATAATGACTTCAAAACTGGTGAGCGCTACAAAAGCAAAACATTGGCAGATGGTACATAATGATGCATATAGAACTACTGCAGCATAACATGATCATTTAAAGAGGAACTCCACTAAGTGCTGTATCAATGCAATTCTTTATTAAGGGCTGATTTTCACTAGATGCCGTCCAGTGCCTTTTTAATCTGCATCAAAAATGCATGCACAGTGTTTTCCATGTAATCATTGGCCCTAGTTCACACCAGTGCAGTAAAAAAAATAGAACATTCTGCCTTTTTTCTGTATAGAACACATCAAAACACATTAAAAATTTAGCAGAATGCACATGTCTGAATTGAGATGACGAAAAAGAGCGAAAAAAATATTGTATCAAACGCACAGGAGTGCATCAGAAAACATTTTTATAACAGCTTACCTGTAAAAATCCTTTTCTTGGGTACATCATGGGGCACAGCGCCTTAAGTAATAACTTAACTTAATGGGTATATAGGCACCTTCAGGTTATGGACACTGGTGTACCCAATCCAGGAAGTTCACTCCCTATATAACCCCCTCCTCCTGCCAGGAGCACATCAGTTTTTGTAGCAAAACAATATACTAAAACCCCAAAACGAGGTGAGGGACCTCTGTGTCCCATGGTGTACTCCAAGAAAAGGATTTTACAGGCAAGCTGTTATAAAAATCCTATTTTCTTTATCGTACATCATGGGATACAGAGCCTTAAGTAATAACTTAATGTGACTGCGCCCAAAGTCTGAATTATAACCTGCCAAATCCACTTAGCGACAGTGGATTTCGATGCTGCCGGTCCTTTCTTAGGACTCTCTGGCAGAAATAATAAGACATCAGTCAGACTTCCGAATCTGAGCAGTTGTCTTTAAATAGATTTTCACTGCTCTCACCACATGATTGTTAAGTCTGTTTGTTTGCCGTGCGTCCTTGTGGACATTACATGGTGCTGTGCCTAGGCCCCGCCCATTCTTTTATTTGAAAAAATATTCTCAAGCTGGCGGCTTTCGGGTCCGCAGACCCAATGCGAAGGGGGGGGGGGAGGGGAGTGTCAGAGCCCTGTCACCAGCAGGCAATAAAAACAAACAGTCTGAGCAAACTTCAGGACCTCCGCACCCCCGCGGCGGGGGGGGGGGGGGGGTAATGAAAGGAGTGTACACCACTGATGTTTCCCTAACCCTCCAGTGCTTTCACGGGGGAGAAAAAAGCATTTGGCAGATCTTACCTGAGAGGAATCCCCCTGCGCAAGCCGATATGGCCACACACAGATTGACACTGAGTTTACAGTGAAGACAACAGATTAAAGTATGTGCATAGACTCCCTCTAGTGGAGATTTATGGCATGACAAAATGTTTCCCCTTAAAGAAGAATACATAGGTGGACTTTTTAGTTCCTAAGTTTCTTCCCTTACCTTATCCCTGCCGCAGGATTTGCTGAATTAACAGTCAATCCAACCTTCACCCATCATGGCAGGTTAGAAAACCTTCAAAGACCAGGTCCCTTTTTATCAGGGTTCCACTCCCTTGCACCTGTAAAAAGCACCCCGCCAGGAAAAGCTTTTAGGTAATGTAGCATGACCAAAGCCCTGGGGTCCTGGGGTCAAGCCCTGCAAAGAGGCGTTACAGGCAAAACCTTATGCTTTGGATACAAGGCCCAGGTGCCATCCACTTTGGCCTCAGTGGCACTTTGGATGGATCCAGTCTGCGGAGGCTATTTAAATCCAGCATGGATCCCACCTGGAGCTCCTCAGAGCACATCTTCACTCGTGACTAATACCTTAGACACTGACAAAAAATCTGATGTGCTCCTGGAAGGAGGAGGGGTTATATAGGGAGCGAACTTCCTGGATTGGGTCTACAAGTGTCCATCACCTGAAGGTGCCTACATACCTATTAAGTTATTACTTAAGGCTCTGTGTCCCATGATGTACGATAAAGAAAAGTGTTTGCAGAAGCGCATCCAGAACACAGACATTGTGGTGTGAACAGGCCCTTGAGCTGAAATCCAGGACTTATCTGCATGGCATGATTGCATTGGACCAGCTATGTACAATGCAAGTATACATATCCCATATTGCAATAGTAGACACAATATTCCGAATCCTGCTCAAGTTCTGTGCAAGCAGCTTCCCCTCTTCACACTGACCACAGGAGATTGCTTACTCTGCACTGCTGCAATTCATAGAAAGGCTTTTATTATTTCAACAAATGCAAGGCATTCTCTGACTGGACAAGGTAGAGAATGACATCACTGGCCCTCCTCTCTGCCTTGCTTAATCAGGGAACACCTTATATACAATGAAAAAAGTACAAGGCATTCTAGGAATGATGGCAGTGCTGAATGAGTGACAATCCCTGTAGTCAGTGTGCAGAGAAGAACTTCTCACACAGAATCCGGATGATCAAAGCCATCACTGTAGAGGTTTTGTCCTGAAACGGTTAGTGCAAATTTAAAAAAGAAAGTATCACAGACAGCACTGCACGGTTTTATATCTAGTTAGTAATTATATTTGTACAACCATATTTGGTTATTACTTTGCAGTGATACACAAGGGTTGCACTTCAATGCTTCCTCTCACAATATAAATCTATCAGTCAGTTGACTCTTTGTAAATCATGCAATCCTAATTTAGCCGATATCTAAACAGCTCTCAAGGAGAGAGAGTTTTTCCTTTGTATCATTTTTTTTACTCACTTACAACATACCTCTGAACTCGATAGAAAAGTTGACTATTCAATTCGCCAGCACAGCCGCCCGCCCTCCATCCATGCAATAGTCCTTTCCTTATCTGCTTGTTTGTTTCTCTATTATGTTTTTTGCAATTAATGTTGGGAGAATCTGATTAATTGCATAAAATGTAATAAAGATTCCAACAGCAAACAAGATTTGCCCAACAGATTTAAATTCTAACAAGATTTACTCTTGAGCATCTGCATACAACATGATAAAAAGATTCCCAAAATAATAAACATTACACTTAAATAAAATTTTCGCCCCTTTAAATTTAAGCAAGATTTGCCCATTGGCCGCATTGCACATAGGATGAATACCCCTTCCAAAATGAATGCCATAAAAATAGACAGGCGAATGTCCCGCAAACAGTCACTGAGCAAATGTGATAAATAGTTTATAAACAGACCTTCAATGACATGTACATTCCCTGACGGTTCTATGGCAGTCTGCTGTACACATGGGGGGGGGGGGGGGGGTCATACAAACATCCACATATTTTTTATGAGAAAATCTTATTCTCATACATGTACACAGGCAGAGAGTGAGGGGAGGACTTGGTGTAAATTTTTTGGTGTAGGACCTTCAGATCTCAATGAATTAACATCCCTGAAACCACTCAACACCTTCCTCCTAAAGCAGTGTGCCGTTTCAACAAAGCCAAATAAACTGTTACTTTACTCCATTTTAGTTTTAACTTACCATTTCAGATTTTATAGAGGCAGTCTCAAAAAACTGCCAAATCACTGGAGGCTCCAAAAGAAAAGTTCTCTCTAAACATCAATGTTCAACTCAGTTCTGTGCCACCTTTCCTGCCACCTAATTCTCCAACCTTCACAAAGTTTTCTGTGAAAAACATGGAGGTCAACTACAGTCTATCTACCTAGCCAAATACCTTTCCCAAGTGCTTTGTAGGATAATACAAAATGCAACATAAGTGAACTCTGCAGTAGACCTACTTGTACAGGGCTAAGGAAGAATTAGCATTTTGTTTTCCCTGTACCCTCCTCCTTGTAATTGCCATCAGACTATAATTAGCATTAACAGCAAGCTCTGAATGCTAATTAACTCTGGTATCATGATGAATGTTTTCCGGCTAGGAAGGGTATCATTAAGCAGATCGTGATGTGCAATCCGGACCAGACAACACTCTAGGCAGTGCTGAATTGTGGTAATAGACTGTGATACTTAATTATCACTGCTGAGTAACTTTTAAATAGTCCTCCTATGTGTAACCCCCCAATTTTACCTAATACAGCCTGGCTGGAGATTCTGCTATATGCTTAAATGTACAAATAGTACACGCACAAAATGTGTAGTAGAAGTCATGGCTAAGGCACTGGGAATGGACTCCCACTTTACCAATTTCTAGTTTTGAATATATGCGGTAATATTGTGAATTTGTTCTATGCATAATACATTTTGGAATTCTGTAGCAAATCACGTGAAACTTGAACACAGAATACTTCCAACTGTTTCAAGTGACCAGACCACTGGAAATTGATACAAAATAGGTCTTTCAACTGGAACTAAATGGGTTTTGATACATTTTTCATGGATGTTTTAATAATTTGGTTACTTGAAACCAAGGAAAGATAGGCATCATGGACTATTTAAAGTAGAACTATAGGCAAAACTTATAATTTTGGACAAAGTAGGGTTTTTACCATCCGTGTCCCATTGTCCCATAGCCAAACAGGAAGCGAGAGGAAATACCTGCAAATGAAAGAAATTCTTTAGGGGCCCCCAAGTCCCCATAACTAGTGTCGCCATTGATTAAAAATTTTGGGTTGTACCCAGAAACTTAATTTTCTTTCACTTTCAATGATAATGGTAAACAGGACAATTAGAGTGGGTGAATCTCACTATCGGGGGCACAGACAGCAATAATAATGGACGTGTTCTAATCTCTAGCCACTCTATCAATGGCTTTAAAAATAGTTTTGCCTTTAGCTGTACTTTAAATAAAAATCTGAAGAAATGTTTTCAAATTTGTCATGCGCATGGCAAGCATTAAGCTTAGCCAATTATATTTTACAGAACATTTAGACATTGTAATTCCAGTGGGGAAAATAATTATTTGATCCCCTGCAGATTTTGTCCATAATTTTTATCATAGGTGTATTTTAAATGAAGACAGAATATCAACCAAAAATCCAGAAAAAAACATGATACAAATCTTATAAATTGAGTTGCAGTTCGATGAGTAAAATAAGTATTTGATCCCTAAGCAAAATATCACTTGGTACTTGGAGGGGAAACCCTTGTTGGCGAGCACAGAGATAAGACGTTTCTTGTAGTTGGTTACCAGGTTTGCACACATCTCAGGAGAGATTTTGGTCAACTCTTCTTTACAGATCTTCTCTAAATCCTTAAGGTTTCTAGGCTGTCGCTTAGCAACTAGAAGTTCCAGCTCTCTCCTTCAATTTTCTATAGGTTAAGGTCTGGAGACTGGCTAGGCCACTCCATGAACTTAATGTGCTTCTTCTTGAGCCACTCCTTTGTTGCCTTGGTGGTATGTTTTGGGTCATTGTCATGCTGGAAGACCCATCCATGACCCATCTTCAGTGTTCTGGCTGAGGGAAGAAGCCACATACCCTTCCCAAGATTTTACAATATATGGCCCTGCCCATTGGCTCCTCAATGCGGCAAAGTCGTCCTGTACCTTTAGCAGAGCAGCAGTCCCAAAGCACAATGTTTCCAACTCCATGCTTGACTGTAGGGATGGTGTTCTTAGGGTCAAAGTCAGCATTGTCCTTCCTCCAAACACAGCAAGTTGAGTTAATGCCAAAGAGCTACATTTTGGTCTCTTCTGACCACAGAGCTTTCTCCCAATCCTTCTCTGAATTGTTTAGATGTTCATTGGCAAACTTTGGGCATGTACATGTGCCTACTTGAGGAGGGGGGCCTTGCAGGCACTGCAGGATTTCAGTTAATGGCAGTGTATTGTGTTACCAATGGTATGTTTTTTTGACTGTGGTCCCAACAGCCTTGAGATCATTCACAAGCTTCCCCCACCCCACCCCACCCCACCCCCTGTGTAGTTCTGGGCTGATCCCTCAGTTTTCTTAGGATCATTCTTATCCCATGAGGCAAAATCTTGCATGGAGTGATTGAGGATTATTTGGTATTTCTTCCATTTGTGAATAATTGCTCCAACTATGGTGAGGTTTAAATAGAAGAAAGATTCTGTGGACAGGTCTCTTTTATACACGTAACAAGTTGTTGTTAGGAGCACCTTCTTAACCACTTCCCACCCGGCCAATGCACATATACGGCCGGGTGGGAGCCGTCTACTCCTGATAGGACGTTCAGGAACATCCATCAGGAGGAGCGGGATCGCATGCGCGCGTGCCCGCCAAGCGGCGCAATCCCGATGCGCCCGTGTCACCAGGACACAGCGCATCTCAGATCGGCAGGAGGGCTCTGTGATTGGCCCTCCTGATCACATGACGGCCGTGTCCAATCACGGCCGTCATGTGATGTAAACAAACAGCCGGTTGCTAGGCAATCGGCTCCTCCTCTCCTCACACAGAAGTCATCGCTGAGGAGAGGAGAGCAGATTGCTGCAGCCGGCTGATGATCAGTGAGTATGAGCTGTTTTTTACAGCTTTTTACTCACTGATCTTCAGTCTAGTGTAAACACACAACACACCACACAGTGTAAACACAGTCCCCACATATGTCCCCAAAACATACATGCCCCCAAAAAATAAAAACACATGTCCCTAATAATAAAAACATGTCCCCCACATATGTCCCACTAAAATCACTTGTCCCAATGATTATGTGCACACATATGTACGTGATCACCTGCACACATATGTACATGATCATTTGCGTACATATGTCCGTGATCACACAAACCAATTATTATACACTTAACGGAATTTTTTTTACAAAAAACATGTAGCAGAATACATTTTGGCTTAAATTTATGACAAAATTTGATTTTATTGGATTTCTTTTAAAATAGAAAAAATAAAATATAGTTTTTTTTCCAAATTTCCGCTTTTTTGCGCTTATATCGCAAAAAATAAAAACCGGAGTCGTGAATAAATACCACCAAAATAAAGCTCTATTTGTGCGAACAAAATGATAAAAATGTCATTTGGGTACAGTGTAGCATGACTGCGCAATTGTCACTGTAAGCGCTAGAGCGATGAAAGCTGAAAATTGGGCTGGGAAGAAAGGGGGCGAAAGTGCCCTGTATTGTAGTGGTTAAATTGACAGGACTAATCTGTGTACTACATGAGCACATACTGTATCCAGCTTGTAGGAGACAGAATTCTTGTTGGTTGGTAGGGGATCAAATACTTATTTTACTTACTGAACTGCAACTCAATTTATAACATCTGTATAATGCGTTTTTGTTTTTTTCTGGATTTCTGGTTCCTATTTTGTCTCTATCATTTAAAATACACATATAATAACAATTATAGACCTTCATTTCTTTGATAAGTGGGCAAACTTACAAAATCTGCAGGGGATCAAATATTTATTTTGCACACTGCATATCCCAGTAAATAATGAAAAAACAGATCTGCAACAACCTATAGTACTTGATCCTTTTCTTTAATCTTTTGGAGATTTTGCTCTAGCCGTAACTATTTTTTTGGCATGACAAAAAAAAGCATTCCTTAGTTTCTACCTGATGATGATCTGCTGAAACTGGCAATTGCATTCCGGTCACTTTCTATTTCCCAAGTGCTAAGAGAGTCTGCCTGCTATAATCAAATGCTCATCCCAGCAGAAAACACACTGAAAAAATAGCCAATTGAGCAAAATGATATTTCTTGGGAAAAAAAAGTGAATGCCTCCACTAGCTGCAAAGAATCAAAATAATGTTTTTGGATGCAGACTGCCACAGAAGGTTATTCTTTAATACCCTAATAGCTTGTGTAACAACTGCATATAATATATACAGTACATTTTAGTGACAGTGAATCGCTGCACTTTTTACTTTGCTCTCTGTTTAATGAAATACCACTGGACACTTTTCCATGTAGCAGATACTCAATTTGGTGTACAAAATGCTATTAACTGCATTATAATGCAAGCATGATAAAATCACACTTACCTCCACTTTCAGACAGCTTCCCACGATATATTTTGTCCTCAACCACATCTGTCCAGTAGAGGGTGCTCTGGTTCAAATGGAAATCCAAAGCAATTGTGTTCCTCAGTCCTGGTACAAGAACACTGTAATCACCTTTATTTAAATCTATTCGGCGGATTTCATGGCGGTTTGAAAATATGATGAAAGGTTTAAAGGGATCTAAAATGCAGAAGAAAATAAAAATGAATATTCCTTTTTACATATGTTACTCCACACCAGCAGGTTTGAGCCTTAGACAACAAGGAGACAGTACCAAGGCTCTTATAAACAGTAATCAATTAATTTTTTAATCTTTTAATCTTGTTTTCTTATAAATATGATTTCAAGAACTTACCTGTGTTGGATTAGTTGACTCTAGAATAATGTGTTCAGTATTATTAGAAATATTTGAACTAGCACCTTTGAAACCTGCTTAATACTTGTGATTTGTCAACAAAATTATGAAACCATCTATTACAGCCTCTCATAATTGTCTTCCATAGGCTCAGTACACTGAACAGCGATATTTCAGCTATACGTGGAATCTTATGGGCTAAGTACCTCTGGGATTTTTACAGGGAGACACTCTAATGGTGGGATCGCTTTCTACCATTGAACCTGGCTTTTTTTTCATCCCTGCTATATTCTCCATGTTACAAATAAAATAAAATAATACCTGACAGTGTGTGCTAGACCCCTATGGAATTGTGTTAGTAGATGTGCAAACGTTGCTACAGAAGTTCCTCAAAACCATCAGTTGGTTTAACACTCAAACATTTACAGAGACCAGAAACATTAGATTTGGGGTTTAATTTACATATAAATATAAGTAAATTAAGAAGTGGTATTAAACCCCAAAACAAAACATTATTAAATTGCAGATCACCAACTCTTAAATGTGGTGGATGATTTATTAATTAGTTTTTAGGCTTTTTTCCTTTATATTCAGCTGGTGACACAGCCAGGGTGCTGTTATATTTCAACTTCCATTAACAGACCAAGCTGTCCACACAAAGTAGCAGTTAGGCCCTGTTCACATCTAGTGACGTAGCAGTGCTGAATTTTTCATGCCTTTTTTCTTTGCAGGATTTTTCTCCTGCCTTTTTTGTAACAAAACCATTCATTTGAACGGGCTGCCCTCTGCTCCAAAGACCGCCAAAGCAGCTGCTGTATCCTTTTTTGGAGCTGATTTTGTAATGTTTTTGGACAGCACCATTTGCTGTGTCTTTTTGGTTAACAAAATGCCTGTTTTTGTTGCATTTTGAGTGCCATTAAGAATGAATGGCACCCAAATGCGAATTGCGCACTTTGCCGCAATTGTAGCATGGTCTGAAATCACAGGCAGAATTGCGCAATTCTGCCTGTGATTCTGAAACTCTCAAATGTGAACGGGGCCTTAGAGGATTAGGATAAAACCATTTAACATTGACAAGCTTGCTGACAATGATCAGCTTTTATTCATTTATGTAAAACCTTTATCCCAAAAGGAACAAACTGTTGCTGTAACTGTTTAAAAAGTGTTCAGCTTCTGTTGGTTAGCCAAGTCCATCTAAATCTGCTAGTATAACACTACCCTCCTACCAAACTGACAATGCTGCCATCCAAAAAGTGTCTGCTTTACTACTTCATCTAGAATGCACACACCCTGCAACAGGAAGTGTGCTACTTGCCGGATCATCAGGTGAAATAAAAAAATAAAAAAAGCATAAAAAAAGAAAACGAATGCAGTTACCACATCTAAGGACCAGTAAGCTGCAATATATTACTATTTTGTTTTGGGGTTTAACAGCGCTTTTAATTACATTTGGGTTTTTAACATATCTAAAAACCAAAGCTTGTTTTTCCTGTTTTGGATAGAGTGGGAAATTCACAAAATGTCCCCATCAGCAGATTTCCCCTCACTTCCTGTTCTAGTGACCATGTTAGTATTTGGATTTTTCAGCACTTTCTGTCTAGTAATATGGTCACCAGGACAATAAGAAAGGGTTACTCTCCTTAGAAGGAACAGCAATAAGAAAATGAAAGGTACACTTAAAGAGCCCTTTCACACCGTGCCGCTTAGGACGTCAGTGGTAAATCAGCGCTATTTTTAGCGTCACTTTACCTTTGTTTTAGCGGCGCTATTCGGCCGCTAGCGGAGTGGTTTTAACACCACTTCAATGGGGAGCATCAGTGGAGGAGCGGTGAGTTCACCAATCCAAAGAAGCTGCTGGCAGGACTTTTTCTGATGCCCTGCCAGCGCACAGTTCCAGCGTCTACAAAACGCCTTCAGTGTGAAAGGGGTCTTAAAGAAGATTTAATAACCAAGTTTAAATAGTTTTATAGCTTAGATCTTATGATAAATGTTTGAAATCACCTCCTTCATATAAAGCCATTTTTAAGACTGTAATGCAGCGTCAGATATTACTTATTTTTAAGCACAGTACAACTGTTCACAGAACAAGCATGTATCCAAGAGGCATAACCATAAAGGTAAAATAACATTGTAAAAAAGTTAAAAGGTATTTGAAAAATTACTGGAATTTCACCAAGTCATCTTGGACATTTACAGCAACAAAGTGAAAACAGTGCAGTGCTAAGAATCAAATGTTGACTATTGACATATCAACTTACTGTGATATACAAAAAACTCTGACACCATCATCTGATTGAGAGTGTCTCTAAATAAAGTGCATTGTGCAAATTGTATAACAACATTGGTAGTATAGTCCCATTGGTGATTAAAACATGACTCCATTAGTATATATGGATGGGAAGGAATTCAAAAGTGTAAGACTAAAGGAGTCACCGCCATGTGTGCATCCACCACCCAGGAGAGAAGATTAATACACTTACCAGAAGGTAACATCAATCAGGCATGTGATATCAAAGCTCTGAATAGCAAGTGGTGCAATTCCTCCTCCTCAGCTGAGCCAACCTCGACACGGCATGTGAGAATATCGATTAGAATGGCAATGTCCCTGTTGGTAAAAAAAACCTCCTTCCACCACAGAACCGTAGGTAGGTTTATGGTTAAAAGCATCCATAAAAAAACAACAGAAAGCCTCCACATGAAAACCGTATGGTTACAGGTTTATTTGGAATAAAAAGGCTTTAAATGCAATACATCTTGGAATCTATGTAAAGCCTTTTTTGTTCCAATTAAACCCGTAACCATACAGTTTTTCACTATGTGGAGGCTTTCTGTTTTTTTTTTTTTTTTATGGATGTTGTTAACCATAAACCTACCAAACAGTTCTGTGGTGGAAGGGGGATTTTTACCATCTGGGACATTGCCACCCTGATCCATATTCTCACATGTCGGGTTGAGGTTGCCTTCCATGGTATTCCTTTCCATCAATAGATACTAATGGATTACTGTTTTAATCACCAATGGGACTATACTACTAATCTTGATTTTCAATTTGCACAGTGCACTTTAGAGACACAAGCATATAATGGTGCTAGAGATTTTTGTATATGCCAATTAAAATTTGGTATGTCACAGTATGTTGATATGTCAATACTCAGCATTTGATTCTTAGCGCTGCACTGTTTTCACTTTATTCATTCACACAAGTTTTGTTAAGATTGTAGTGCTGGCTGGAATTGTTTATGTAGCGCCGACTCCTGAAGAGCGTGCGCTATGTTTTTGAAATCTAATGTTACACCTGAACTGCAGTTTGGTTTGGGTATAATTAATTCAAATTTTGACCTTAGCATCAGTCTGACTGGACTAGGGTGTTCAGCCTGGCCACCGGGGGCACTGTCTCTTCTGGCAGGCATGGAACCAGTTTGGTTGGGTGCTTTAAGGTTACTTTCTCTCGGAGCCCGCCTAGTGGGAGTGTCACTCTTGCTGTGCTTTCTGGGAGAGGGTACTTAAGATGCGGATGTCACGTGGTTCGGGGTTCCGGTTCAGAAGTATGTTCTGACTCCATGGCCCTGGTCCTCCTGACCAGCCCCCCGGAAGGCTATGGCCTGGGGTGTGGATCCACCCAACTTTATGTCTCGGGGCTGGCTAGCTCGTGACAAGGAAACTAAAGAAAGGATTTCAAGGTGGTCCAGTGCCATCTCCGGTTGTGGAGAGGCCCAGCAACTTCATAGCTATCCAGGGGAGGACTCTTCAGAAGAAGGCCACGTATGGGTTGGCTTCTTAGGAAGAGCCTGGTGAGGCTGAGGGACCTAAGTGAATCCAATCTTGTGGGTATCGCCAAACCGAATGAAAGATCCAGGTAGCACACAAGTGTTCTACAAGTTCTAGTTTCCTACATGTTCTACAACAACGTCTGTGGCAGAGACTTATTTCTACATGTTCTACAACAACGTCTGTGGCAGAGACTTGTTTCTGATTTAAGCACCTTGTTGGTTTCTAGGTCTTGTAAGAGAGGGACTGTCTAACTTGAGTGAACATCCAGCTGTGAATGGCTCTTCTCTGGATTTAGTCGAAGTAAGCAAGTCCTTTATTATTGACTTTGACACTCGTGCCGCGTACACACGATCAAACAATCCCCCCGTGTGTGGGCTCCGGCGGACTTTTTTTTTTTACCCAAAAGTCCGGCGGACTAAGAAAGTAGTTTTGCACCAAAATATGTCCGCCGGACCCGCACGGTGTGTGCTCTAGTCCGCCACACTTTAAAAAATTAATGGACTTTCCCGCGCACGGAGAAAAGTCCGTTCATTTTGAGTGCGGCTCCAGGCAGCCGGGACTAGAGAAGGAAGCATCACTGGCCCCGTCACCTAGTATGGACTTAAAGGGGAAGCACTACGCTGAAAAAATGGCGTGAGGGTCCCCCTCTAGGTCCATATCAGACCCTTATTCAAGCACGCTGCCTGGCCAGCCAGGAAAGAGGGTGGGGAACGAGTGGGACATGTGCCCCCCACCCCAAAGCACCTTGTCCCCATGTTGATGAGGACAAGGGCCTCTTCCAGACAATCCTGGCTGTTGGTTGTCGGGGTCTGCGGGTGGGGGGCTTATTGGAATCCGGGAGCCCCCTTTAATAAGGGGGCCCCCGGATACCGCCCCCCCACCCTATGTGAATGAGTATGGGGTAATGTACCCCTACACATTCACCTGTGAGAAAAAAAAATAAAAAAATAAAAAAAAAACACAACACACAAGGGTTAAAAATTCTTTATTGCACAGCTCCGGGGGTCTTCTTCCGTCTTGGGGGTCTTCTCGTCGGACTCCTCTGCTATCTTCTGCTTGCTCTTTTACTAGCAGAAGAGCCCGGCTTTCTTCTTCAACGCCAGAGGATGCTGGGACTGTGACATCATAATAGGCGGGGACATCATCTGGCGATGTCCCTATATAAGTAACCGCACGCCGCATGCCTGTCATTGAGGCCAGAGACGGCAATGAGGCAACAGCTCAAGAAGAGAAGAACAGAACAGAAGGCGGCAACGAAGACAGCGGCGATAGAAGACAGGGCCACCACTTGTAAAAGAGCTAGAAGAAGGCGCAGAGGGCCGGCAAGAAGAACCAAAGAGGGGGACAAGACCCCCGAAGAGGGGGCAAGACCCCCGAAGTCGGAAGAAGAGGGTGGCGATGAAGAAGAAAGCCTTGCTCTTCCGCTAGTAAAAGAGCTAGCAGAAGATAGTGGAGGAGTCCGGCAAGAAGACCCCTGAAGATGGAAGAAGACCCCCGGAGCTGTGCAATAAACTATTTTTAACCCTTGTGTGTTGTGTTTTTTTTCCACAGGTGAATGGGTAGGGGTACATTGTACCCCATACTCATTCACATAGGGTGGGGGGCCGGTATCCGGGGGGCCCCCTTATTAAAGGAGGCTCCTGGATTCCGATAAGCCCCCCGCCCACAGACCCCGACAACCAACAGCCAGGGTTGTCGGGAAGAGGCCCTTGTCCTCATCAACATGGGGACAAGGTGCTTTGGGATGGGGGGGCTGCGCAGCCCCCTTCCCCAAAACACCCCCCCGAAGTTGAGGGCATACGGCCTGGTAGGCCTCAGGAGGCCGGGAGCGCTCGCTCGTGCCCACCCCCTTTCCTGGCCGGCCAGGTAGGGTGCTCGGATAAGGGTCTGATATGGATCTAGAGGGGGACCCTCCCGCATAGGGCTTCCCCTTTAAATCCATACCAGGTGACGGGGCCAGTGACGCTTCCTTCGCTAGTCCAGTTTACCTGGAGCCGCTCTCAAAATGAACGGACTTTCCTCCGTGTGTGTATGGGCAAGTCTGTTCATTTCAAAAGTATGGCGGATAGTCCGGCAGACTATGTCCGCCAGACCTAGTCCACCAGAAAAGTCCCGTGTGTGGGCAGGTCTGCTCCTTTGGACAGTCCGGCGGACTTTACGGCGGTTTGTCCGCCAGACTATGTCCGGCCGGATAGTCTGATCGTGTGTACGCGGCATAAGAGTACCTGAACTTTCCTCCTAACCCGATCCTATACTAAGAGACTGTTCGTTAACTACGTTTTTTTCAAATAAAAATCCCTTTAAGCAGATCTGTCATCAGTCTCTAAAGTTTCTGGGCCATCTACCATGGGAACCTCTAGATGCAAATCGAGGTGAAGAAGGTAACGGTAAGCCCAATCAAACCAGCAGCTCCTTCGGGGGTTAGTGCTACATTTATTTATGTGTATAGCGCAGTATTTTTATATTAATACCATTTGCAGCAACATGCTCACTTCCCGCAACATTGTTCAGTTACAGTCTGACATGAGAACCCCTATGTTAAACAAAGCACCAGTAGAAGCCAACATAAATTAGGTTTAACGATCACATAATAATTCAATGCCGCTGAATCAAAACAGGATGGGCACTGGCTGCACTAAAGTAAAGCCAGCTGAGTTCTATGGAAAATATCTATGTTATGTAGAAGTGGAGCCGGAACAAAGTAAAAAAACACACATATTGGCATTCATAGATCTCCGCAGTGCTTTGAAAGATCATGAGAGCATTCCAGATGCTTAATCATCTTCCAAAAGCAATAGTCTCAATACAATGATGGTCATCTTCTCGTGACTCTAAATCTCTTTCGTAAGGCACATAAACAGAAGGTATGAATAGGCGGGTATAAGGACCTTACCAAATATGTAGATGAAGTTATGACTTAAAGCTTTAGCAGAACGAAGAACTGAGGTGCTAAAAGGGTTATACAGGCAAAGACTGAATACAAAAAAAAAAAAGTGCTTTGCACATCTTCTGAAAACCCTGATCTTGGCATCCATTCCCCAGCACAATGGGGCTATTATAAGGGCCTGTTAATATGCTGACTGCGCCTCTCTGAGGACGACAAGAACTGGATGAATGGCTGTGTCACTGTTTCCTTTGGCACACGTCTGGAGCACACTGAACTCATTTGGATAGTACCAGCACTCCCAGGTCATGGGATAAACAAAGATTCCCCCATGTATAGAAACTGTATTAGAGCTTCAAACTGGGTCATCGCTTCTGGGGAAAATGTAATGGCAACAAATTGCTATACCATGATGAGAAACTACAAAAATATGAACCAAGGTTGGGTCTGTTTACCCTCTGCTGGTGAAATTTCCAAAGTAGAAGCCCACAAAACTGGAAAGTTTGGCTGCCTAAAAAGGTCACCAACACATAAAAGGAACAGCTGCAGCAGATTGTTTTGTACTTTGAGCCAATGTCTATAAAAACAACTCCTTGGATCTACCATCCTGAGTGTAATAATGTTAAACTTCCCAATTCCATAAATGTGTAAACACTGCAGATCCAAGCCAAAGAGTTACTGCATATGCCAACGTGTAATTGTAACATAAAAGAAAAAAAAGTAAAATGATAACGGTGAAATTTATTTTGAAACAATATGAGATGTATTTACCTTTTGCAGTGAGGCACACTAGACTTTTACCTATAGTAGCATATTTAACAAGGGCAACATAAATATATTTCATAGAAACATGAAAGAATTACAGTAGAAGATGACCGAAGTAGAAGTGAAGAAGAAGTGGTCTATCGAGTGTATTCCTTTTTTGGGCTTTTTTTTTTTATGTATGTTTTTTTTTTTTCTTTTGTCCAAGTAGAGATCTAGGTTTGTCCCAAGTATGCTTGGATGTACTTACTGTTGATTGACTCACTAGGGTTGATTTTGCAAATTTCTTTATTCTTCAGAGCTTGGCGAATGAGGCGAAGCTCTGCGGACTTCCATCACCCAGCCATGTGCAAGCAAAAATACTACTTTTTTTAATCTGCCTTGCATGTGATTGGGTATTATTGCAAAGTGAAATTTCATTACATTCACTAAGTTCTAGGGAAAATTCCCTTGAAAAATACAACTTTCCTATTCGTAGTGCACAGCTTATTTGCCTGTGGTAAATCAACCCCTCTATTTCTGCAGAAAATCTGCTCATATTAAAAATACTGCGCTTCTGAACTTTTTTCACACCCTAAGTACTTAAAAGAGATGTTTTTTTTTTTAAAGTATCATACTTACCTAGGCACCTCCAACACTGAGAACCAAGCGAATGAAAACGCAGCCGATTGCTTGGTTCTCACAGTTCCGTGAACAGAGCTGCTGACTGTCAGTCTGAGGCTCTCTGCTCTGCCCCCCTCCCCACGCTTACTGAAGCACTAGCCTGTAGAGGGGGTGGAAGCACCTGGCTCAGGCTCTCAGCAGCTCCTTGAGAGCTGAGCCGGGTGCAGGTCCAGGGATTTGGGAGGATCCTGACTCTATGGTCATGATGATGCCTGAGCTTGGACTGACTGTGACTTCAGCCTTAATTTTTCTAAAAAACGAGTCAAAGGAGTGCAAAATGAATCACACTCCTGTGATCCACACGAGAAGTACAGCCAAACAAGCTTTGGCTGTACTCTTCCTTTAAAGGTTTCAGACTTGTCCCCCATTTCCTCAAGACTGTTTATTACGTTCCTGCAGTCTTTCCTGATACATTTTTTCTGGTTCTACAGATATTCATATTCTCAATAAGCACACTGGGATGTGATGCAGATTGTATAGTTGATTTGATGACTGTGACTGCCCAGGCCTTGAAGTGAAAAACTGACCCCAAACCATAACATTTCCACTACCATGCCTTGCAATTGTTATGATGTTCTTTCCCAGAAATCCTTGGGTTTGCGGAAACCATCTTCTGTTACTGGGACCAAACAACTCTATCTTTGAGTTTCAGTCTTCAGCACATGGTTTCCAAAGGTCAAGTCTATGCCTAAACTGTAAACAATGCTCTAATACTCTATTTAGACAGCAAGGGCTTTTTTTTTGTTTGAAACACAACTCACATATAAGTGCCGGTTCACACAGGGGCGACGTGACTTGCAGCGCGTCTCACAGACGCGACCTGCACACGATTTCAGCGGCGACTTGCAAAATGACTTCTGTATAGAAGTCAATGCAAGTCGCCTGAAGTCGCCCCGAAAATACTACAGGAACCTTTTTCTAAGTCGGAGCGACTTGAGTCGCTCCTATTAGAACGGTTCCGTAGTACAGAACGGAGCGCGACTTGTCAGGCGGCTAAGTCGCCTGACAAGTCGCGGTAGTGTGAACCGGCACTAAGAGTAATCTCTTTCCCATGTGACCTCTTACACTTTATGAAATCTCCATCAGTAAAGTAGAAAAGCTGGAAAAAGTAAACTGTGCATACGTGAAACAGTGGCTTGGATGTCCACAATGCTTAAGCCCTGTTGAACTGCACAGAGTGAAAAATTACCCTTCTGCATCTGAAGATACCGAGTTATTTATGGTCTCATACCCACAACCCAGAACATGAAGCAGTGGTGTGGGGCAGACTATGCTTGCACCCTTTGTCAAGCATTTGGCTTACTACGGCACCTTATAACAGAATGTTCTGCAAGTACCTTTCAAAGATTTTACAGCTCCTGACACAACTAGGTACTAAGAGAGCTTACATCAATTTTGGAACAGAGGTGAATCCCAACATACTGTATGCGGTAGAACGGTAGAACATGGGATAAGGTGAACTTATCCTTTAACCTTTTTGCAGGGTTTTTTTTGCACGCGTTTAAAAATAATATTACATAAAACCCCCAAAACAGTATATATTTTCTGAAAGCAGACACCTTAAAGAATAAAATAGTGTCAGTTGTGTCTAGGAAACACAAAAAACACATTAAAGTTAATTTGAGGGGGCACAAAAACACAATAAATTACCAAATTTGCGTGCACCTGTGAAATGGCAACAAACTTCTTCACAAATAAAAATATTGCTCTCATTCCGGCGTGTGGCAATGTTACATGTGTACCGCAATCAACATTTTCAAGTGTACGGAATTATTTTTTTGGTGACAGGTTCTCTTTAATGAGACTCTGCTGTGCTCCCCTGAATGTAATGCAATGCACATCACACTGCAATACATTTTTTCCCAGCCTTAATGGCTGGGGAATCTGTCAACGGGGACTCAGAAGTGGTCATACATGTCACTTCCAAGTCTGCAACAAGAAGGGGAGGAGAACGGATGTGTGTCTGCTCTCCTACCTCCTCTCTACCTGGCGGCACCCACTATGCCAGGTCCACAGATGGGCAAGCGGAGCCCGAGATACATAGCAGGGGGGCATGCAGGGGGTGTGTGGAAGCATTTAGGTGGCAGCCCAGGCACCAGGACACAATTTATTGTCGCCATGGTGACCTGGTGCCCTGGTGCCTGTGATTTGTTGAGCCCTGCCTTAGGGTGAAAATTTGACACCCACTTGTGATAGAAATGTTAGTCTCTGTTCAGTACATAGTATATTATTTCAGATTATGTAATGACTTCTGCTACTGTCCAGTCACCTTTGCTAGCCTGAGGACCCTCAGCAATGCTTTTGACTTCAATATATTTTGTATTTTCCCTTGATTCGAAATTAGTATCTAAGCCCCAAACTTTGACCAGCCATCTACTATTTTTGTGAGTTTATCAACAAAATATCAAAGACAGAAAGTGAGCACCTAATGATACAGATTACATACCACCTCAATTCCAACATAAAGAGTGCCAACTCACCATAGGGATTGAAACATCAAGTTCTATTTGCTTTACTGATTGTATAGGCATGCAACTGTTTATAAGATCATTATGTGGAACTGTGTTAAATGCTTTGGTGAATCAAGATAAATTTTGCCCACAGTACCACCTTGGTCCAAAACATTTGTGATATAGTTTAAAAAAAAAAAAAAAATAATAATTATAGTCGGTCTTTTAAAAATTACTGATTCTTCTTTTTAGGAGTAATTCCATTCATTTTACTGCTACTGATTTTAAATTCACTGGCCAGTAGTGGCCTGCTTTCTCGCCATTACACAGTTTGTACAGCTGAACACCAGTAATCTCCTTTAATTTTCATGTACTATTTTTGCTTCCATCGTGCTTTTTCTTACTCTTATAGTAACATTATTACATTTACTTTTCAAATCCAACACCTGGTAAGTATAGAACAACAAACATCTCATTTTAATCAGTTTGCCCTTTTCTACATTTTGAGGAAGCAATCTTAGCCCCATTTAGAGGTTTATGTTACACTTTCTTGTAGCTATTGCGGATACTTGAGCTTTGTGTAGAAGGTGATAGAAAATTACGTTTTTTGGTATATTCTTTATTTCTTTCATGCTTCAATGGACCAGGGAAATGGGAAAAGGGGCAATACTCAGAGGGAGCCTGAATAGCCTTCAGCAGAATCAATAATACATTAAGTACTGCAGCCAAAATAAAAGGGAAATGGATGGGGCTTTGCAAGAGAAGGACTAAGTAGTTGTCACACGAATGACATACTTAGTGGTTCAGATGTCGCTATGTTATTGAAGATATGAAGACACAAATATATTTTTACAATGCAATTGCCAAAATGTACATTTTTTTTTTTTTTTACCGTTTGTAAAAAAAAAAACGCACATAAGAAGCATTCCTTTTGAAGTATATAGTTCTAGAATCTCACCAAATTATCTTCAAGGAATGCAAGTACAGCCTGTATTGGAAATAACATATGTGGAGCAATTAAAAAATCAAAATAAAACATCAAACTAAATTATTTTGCTATAGGTGCATCCATAATTTGAATTTTAAACAGAGAAAAAATAAGCTCTGAAAATAATGACAAGGTTATTTTGAAAATCAGAATCACCGTGTTGGGTTTTCCCCCTTTTCTTTGTATGTTTTGGGGGGGGTCCATGCAGTCTCCTATCACCCTCTAGGGTTGCACAGGCTCGAACCCTGTTACTCCTGAACTTTTCTTTTCTTTTATTATTACTGTTTTTTTTCTTCTATATATACTTTTTTGTGTGCTGTTGTTAGCCAAATTTTGTGCTGTTTCTGTTATACGAGCACTGTTATGAGATCTAAATAACCTGCTCCTTTACTTTGCATGCGATTACTTTTGCACTCACAGTAAATCTGTCTGTAGGAGTGCTTAACTAATCACGCTATTGTTCATAGTTTATTACCAATGGCTCTCCTAATGTGATATTTCATTACTGTTTAAAGACTTCTTGGATATGTTTTCAATAGATTCCGTTTGTGGCGGGGAACTGTCATTGCTTCCCCCTAGTAAGGTATGCAGACCCTCCGGTTGGCTGGCCGGCTGGGGAGTCTGCACACTATTTGGTCGGGCAACAGATTTCTGTTTTCCCTACCACGAGTTTTCCGTGTCTTTGCCTTACAAATCTCGTTTCTCTATCTCTATTCTTTTTCCCTCCTTCCCTTCCTTCCCCCTTGGTCGTGTGTCGGTGGGACGACGGGCTCCGAAGACGCCCTTTAATGTCTTTTAAATACCCTCCCGATGTCCCCCATAAACATTGTTTCGCTAAATGTTAAGGGATTAAACTCCCCTAACAAACGGGTCAAGGCCTTCAAGACTTTTGTGTCCCTGAAGGCTGGCATAGTAGCCCTTCAGGAAACCCATTTTTCCTCTAACGCAACCCCAAAATATTTTAACTCCCGATATCCCCAGGTTTTCACCGCATCCGCAGCCACGAAACAGCGTGGTGTACTGATAGCTATCCATCATACCCTCCCCTTTTCAGTACTCACGGAAATTAAAGACCCCGAGGGGCGATACATTATTCTAGTGGGCCTACTTCAGGATGTAGAAACTACTTTGGTCTCCTATTATGCCCCCAATAACAACCCCATCCCCTTTTTTTCACATCTGCTCCAGGTCTTACGGACTCACTGTAAGGGCACTCTGCTTCTGTGTGGGGATTCCAATTTAGTTCTGCAACCACATCTGGATAAATCCCCATATGCTCCTGAACAGTACACTCTGTCCTTACGGTTTCGGAAACTACTACAACAAGCCTCCCTACTTGACACTTGGCGTGAATGTCACCCGTCTAAGAAAAATTACACTTTTTATTCCTACCCTCATAAATCCTTCTCCAGAATTGACCATATCTTCCTGTCAGTTGCTTCATCCCCAATTCTGATTGATTCCTCTATTCACCCTATATCGTGGTCGGACCACTGCGCAGTAATAACTTCTATATCCTCTCTGATCCCACAATCCCGAGATCGCTCATGGTGCATTAACGAAGCTCATCTCACCAACCAGTCTTTCCTTCTAGATATACAAGTTGCCCTTAGAGATTATATAAAAAATAATTCTACCCCTGAAATTTCTCCTACTTTACTTTGGGAAGCACATAAGCCAGTAATTAGAGGCACCTGTATCTCAGTATCCACACATCTTAAGAAAATTAAAACACTCCGCCTGGCTGGGTTGGAGCAGAAATTTCATCAAGACTTTTTACGGTTCCAGTCCTCCCCAACGGATCAAAACCGATTAATGATGGAAAAATCCAGAGTTGAGTTGGATCTGCTGCTGGCTGAGTCGGCTGACAAGGCTATCCGTAGATCCAATCATACTCTCTATATGAAAGCTAATAAGCCGGATACACTATTGGCTATGCGCCTTAGACGCCCTGATAGAGCCCAAGCTCCCATTAGACTTAAAATAGGTAAGAACACTTACACGAGCAACCCCGTTAAAGTACTCCGGGAATTTCGTGGTCGCCTTGAAACCCTATATAAAGCTAAATCTAATTTCTCCCACCCGATGGCTGACCAACTATTTCAAGATCTCTCCTTGCCATCTATGACTGACTCTGATAGGGAATCCCTGGAAGCGCCCATTACAACAGAAGAAATACTTGCAGCTATCAAGACCCTTAAACCGCATAAGAGACCTGGCCCAGATGGGCTCTCTGCAACATATTATAAAAAGTTTGCCCCCATCTTGACCCCTCTCCTTTGTAGATCCTTTAATGCCCTTTTGCTGAATCGGACGTTTGGTCGCGATACCCTAACAGCTATAATAGCCATGATTGCCAAACCTAACACTGATAACTCCCTATGGTCTAACTTTCGACCTATTTCCTTGCTGAACCTAGACATTAAAATCCTAGCCAAAATCTTAGCCAAAATCTTAGCCTTTCGCCTTAACCCGATAATTGGTAAATTGGTCAATAAGGACCAGGTAGGCTTTATGCCTCGACGCCAGGCTAGTGATAATGTTAGACGGGTAATTTTACTCCAACAATTAGCTAAGACCCGTAAAATTCCGATGCACCTGTTATCTCTTGATAAAAGAAAAGCATTTGACACGGTCTCCTGGCCCTACCTAGACTATATTCTCAAACGTTGCGGGTTCGGCCCTCATTTTCTTCAATGGGTGAATGCTCTTTACAATCAACCACAAGCCTATATTAAATATTCGGGTTTCCGCTCAGATGCTTTTCCCATAGAAAGAGGAACAAGACAGGGCTGCCCCCTTTCCCCCCTTATTTTTGCTTTGACTATTGAACCTCTCGCTGCCCTAATCAGAAGCTCTCCTGATATAAAAGGACTCGAAGTAGCATCCACCTCTCACAAAATATGTTTATTTGCCGATGACGCTCTCCTTTTCGTGACCTCCCCCCGTACAACCCTCCCGAATCTTATTTCTATTCTAGATAAATTTGCAATCATCTCGGGCCTAGAAGTAAACCAACAGAAATCTAAAGCTCTAAATGTATCCCTCTCTCCCTCGGAATTGGCACATGTACAAAGTAACTTCCCCTTTCCTTGGTCCACTACTACACTCACATACTTGGGAATTAAATTGACTGGAGATCCTTCCTCACTTTTTCGTGCTAACTATATCCCCATGTTATCGCATCTTACCTCTTTGTTAGAAACCTGGAAACCCCTCTGTGTCTCCTGGATAGGTAGAATTGCGGCCGTTAAGATGACTCTACTGCCTAAACTTCTCTACCTTTATAGGGTTCTCCCCATCCCAGTCCCATCCTACTTCCACCGTATTATACAGTCTTGAGTATTCAGGTACATTTGGGGCTCAACCAAACCCTGGGTTCCGAGATCTGTCCTTCTTCGGGATAGAAGTAGGGGAGGTCTTGGTATACCTAACTTTGCTCGATATTATCAAGCTGCCCAGTTGGCTCAGGTGACCCTGTTTCATGCTACTACGGAAATCCCCCTATGGGTCAGTTTGGAAGCGATAGAGGTATTTCATTTACTGATACATAACATATTATGGCTCCCACCTTCAGCACGTGGCCCTATAACTAATCCTGTCACGAAGCACTCTCTAAAAATTTGGGACAGATTGCGTGGCCCTTTTGGGCTGGCCTCTCGGCATACCCCCTTACTCTCTTTCTTTGGCCACCCCCGCTTTTACCCAGCTATGACGGAGCCTGGGTCATTTATTCTATGGTCCCAAGCTGGTCTCTACAGGATACTTGATCTTGTTACTAGTACCTCTCTTAGATCTTTCTCAGCCCTTCAGACCCAAAATGGCTTACCCTCCCACTGAAGCCTTCCGATACCTCCAAATAGCCCACTTCGTTCAATCAATAATTGGATCCGCTACCTCTCTCACCGATATGTCTTTTTTCGAGAAAACTTGCTCCTCGGACCCTCATGCCCCAGGTACTATCTCAGCTATCTATGCCCACCTAAACAACTCCACTACTACCCTTCCCTCCTATGCTGCGCAGTGGTCCAAGGACCTACACCTGACCTTTGATATGGAAAACTGGTCCCATGTGTGGGCTATGACTAAATCATCTACTCAAAACATAGTAGCCCTAGAAGCTAATTATAAAGTGCTCATGAGGTGGTATCTGGTCCCAGTTAGGATCTCTAAATTCCTACCAAATTACTCTCCTGTATGTTTCCGAGGCTGTGGGGAAAGGGGTACACATGCTCATATATGATGGACATGCCCGGTACAGCGCTTCTGGCTGGCAGTTTTCCAAATTGCATCAACATTGTTACATGATACCCTGGCCCCCGACCCAGTCATAGCGCTCCTAAATCATATCCCGGAAGATTATAACAAATCGCAATGCCGCCTTCTCCTCCAGTTGACTACGGCTGCAAAACAGACTATAGCTAAAGCTTGGAAAACCCAGAACCTTCATATCACTGAAACTAAACCTAGAGTGACTCGTGCCATGATCCATAGCAAGATCGAAGCGACGTTGCTGGACCGTGTCCCCCGCCACTCGCGAATTTGGGCCCCATGGGTGGATAACTTTCTCCCCCAAGACTTTGATTCAACCCTTCTTGAACCATGAACTGAGTTCACACTCTAACTATTTGATTTGATGGCTGTCCGGGGTCCCGGGCGCTCCTACCGACACCGACCACCTCCCTCCCCCCCCCCTTTTCCCCCCACTTCCACTCTGTCCCCCCTTTACATGCTATCTTTCTTCTTCCCACTCTGTCTCCCCCTCTTTTTCTATTTTCTTTTTCTTTTCCTTAGCTCATGGCTACATACAATTTATTTGTGCTTCTTGTCCCATGAACAAGGCCTATGTACTGACGAATTTACTGTTCTTATGTTTTCTTATATACCGTCATAGTAGTTTTGCTGTTTATGGTGCAATTTGGTGGGGGATTTCCCCCCAATACCAGTTCTTACTCAGCAGTATTCATTATTCCCCTTGTTCTAACTTGAAGAGAGCTAACGTAATATCCTCTATTATGTATACTTTGTGACTACCGGTAATAAGTTATGCTTTCTTTGTTTATGTTTTTGATTTATATCCCTGTTAAACTGATGTCATGCGCTGTATCTTCAGTCTTGAATATGTCTGACTGTAACCTTTATTCTTATGTTTCTACACAATAAAAAATTTGAACCGAAAATAAGAATCACCATGAAGTACAATTTGATAGATAATGTAGTAAAAATAACTTTTTGCAAAACTGTATTATTTCTTCCCGAGTTGTATGATGGTGTTAGAGGATATATACTGGTCAGTAAACGGTGAGAATGAAAAAATGTCCTAGCAGCAGTTGAATCATTTTGCATAGATACAAATATGTTGTGTACTCACCTAAACTTTTGCAGGTGTCGTGGTCTGGATCCAAAACCCAGCCATCATAGCAGGAGCACGTCACTATAAACTTCTCCTGCTCACACTTCTGGCTGCAACCAATATGTTTAGGGCAATAGTTATGGATCTGGCAGGTCTTGTTGTCAGGACCTGTTTCCATGCCTAGTGGGCAGGAGCATACAATCCCTTCCCCAGGGGCAACTGTGCAGTTGTGGCTGCATCCACCATTGTTCAGTGAACACTGATCTGTACAGAACATAAAAGACAACAGGTGCACAAAGTGAAACAAGGATATATCATGTAAATATATATACAAATAATAAAATTACTTCAAAATATTTCCTAGCGAGTAAATAACAAATCTGAGAAAGGGTTTATAATTAAAAAAATCCTAATCTTCCCACTACCTAGAAAAAGCATGAAATAATTAATTTAATGATTTTATTTGCCGTATTTATACCAAAGTGCTGATTTATCATAAAGTACCCAATGGAGTTTATAGATCCATTCAGTCTCTGTGCCTCAAATGAGCTTGTAATTCAATATCCCCACCACGCTCCCTATCACACAGTTTGAGAAGAAGCTAATCACCTACTACTATGTCTTTGAATTGTGTGAGGATACGAGAGCACCTGACAGAAACCACAAGCAAACATGGTGAGAGCATACAGATAGCATATAGATCACAACCGGATTTGAACAAAATGAGAAAAAGCGGTCACTGGTAGAATATGTAAACTGCTTTTAAATTTCAATTCGCTTCCAAATGATTGTTATTACCGTATTTATTATTATTTACAGCATTTATATGGATCCATCAATTTGCACAGTGCTTTACAAATTAAATAAAAATAAAACAAAGCAGGTTTCAGACCCCTTTCTCATTTTCTCGCCCTATCAGTTTTTAAAGCTGAGATACACAAAAAATTTGTTTCGTTTGCTGTGATTTTGTTGAAAGTATTTTTCTTATGGCTACATTCACCTTCTATATACCTATGGGCAATGTTTTTATTTGGACTTTTAAGTAGTATCCCGAAAGTGGCATATACATCCGAAATAAATATACAAGGCCAGTGAAGTGCAGACATATAACACTGTCATTTTCATAGACAGAATGTTTTAATAGTACAATGACAAGCTTGGAGGCAAGCAATTAAGCTATTTAAATAACTTTTTGCAAAGGCAATATGGGAAGGAAAAAAAAAAAAAAAAAAAGACACAGGCCTGTGCTCTTCCTATATGGAAATCACTAATAGCAAGTTTATGTATCATGTGATAATCTCAGAGTTGACAAGAAGGCAGAATTAACCCAATGGTTTATGCATGGCGATCCCCATCCGAAAGTTACTATTCTGCAACTGCATTTGTTTAGATCTTGAAATCTTGAGAAGGAAAAGTTTCAAAAAACCTTCTCAACAAAGGTGCAGTATATAAAATGTTTTACAAAGTACCCTTAACCACTTCCCGACCGGCGCACGCCGATGTACGTTGGCAGAATGGCACGGGCAGGCAAATGGGCGTACCTGTCGCGTGACGGTCGAGACCCCATGAGTTCGGTCATGGGTCCCGCGGACTCGATCGCCGCGGGCATACCCGTGATCGTCTCACGGGGCGGCTGAACTAGGAGATGCCATTGTAAACAGCATCTCCCAGTTGTGCCTAGCAACAAGTGATGCTGATCTCTGCTCCATGTGATTGGAGCAGAGATTAGTGTTCACTAAAAGAGCCCCCAACAGTTAGTAACAGGCCCCTAGGAACACTTAACCCCTACACTGCCACCCCCTGGTTAACTTCTTCACTGCCAGTGTCATTTACACAGAAATCACTGCATTTGTATAGCAGTGATTGCTGTATAAATGACAATGGTCCCAAAAATGTGTCAAAAATGTCCGATGTGTACGCCATAATGGCGCAGTCACAATAAAAATCGCTGATCGACACCATTACTAGTGAAAAAAAATTATTAATAAAAATGCCATAAAACTATCCCCTATTTTGTAAACGTTCTAACTTTTGCACAAACCAATCAATAATGAGTTTCAAAAAAACCTTCTCAACAAGGTGCAGTATATAAAATGTTTTACAAAGCATCCTTAACCACTTCCCGACCTGCCAACGTACATCGGCGTGCGCCGAATGGCACGGGCAGGCAAATGAGCGTACCTGTCGCGTGACGGTCGAGACCCCGTGAGTTCAGTCACGGGTTCCGCGGACTCGATCGCCGCGGGCATACCCGCGATCGTCTCACAGGGCGGCTGAACTAGGAGATGCCATTGTAAACAGCATCTCCCAGTTCTGCCTAGCAACAAGTGACGCTGATCTCTGCTCCATGTGATTGGAGCAGAGATTAGTGTTCACTAAAAGAGCCCCCAACAGTTAGTAACACACCCCTAGGAACACTTAACCCCTACACTGCCACCCCCTGGTTAACTTCTTCACTGCCAGTGTCATTTACACAGGAATCACTGCATTTGTATAGCAGTGATTGCTGTATAAATGACAATGGTCCCAAAAATGTGTCAAAAATGTCCGATGTGTCCGCCATAATGGCGCAGTCACAATAAAAATCGCCGATCGACACCATTACTAGTGAAAAAAAATTATTAATAAAAATGCCATAAAACTATCCCCTATTTTGTAAACGCTCTAACTTTTGCACAAACCAATCAATAATGACTTATTGTGATTTTTTTTAACCAAAAACATGTATAAGAATACGTATCGGACTAAACTGAGGGAAAAAAATGTTTTTTTATATATTTTTTTTTGGGGGGGGGGGGGGGTATTATAACAAAAAGTAAAAAATAATGCATTTTTTTCAAAACTGTGGCTCGATTTTTCTTTATAGCACAAAAAATAAAGACCGCAGGGGTGATCAAATACCATCAAAAGAAACCTCTATTTGTGGGGGGGGGAAAAAAAAAAGGACGTCAATTTTGTTTGGGAACCACGTCGCACGACCGCGCAATTGTCAGTTAAAGCGACACAGTGCCGAATCGCAAAAAGTGGTCTGGTCTTAAGCCAGCAAAATGGTCCGGGGCTTAAGTGGTTAAAGTAGATCTCAACTTACAAATTAAAGATTTGCAGAGACAGTGCAGAACAAAGCAAAGTAAGCTAGTAATCAGTAAAAGATCAGCCAATGAGTACATGCAGAACAGGTAATAGTCGTTTTCCCTCTGTATGCCATTTTGGGCAGTTTCCACAGATTAGGTCCTTGTTAATACAAATGAGTGAAATGTTCAATTGACTGGGTTTTTGGCTTATAGAAACTTGTTGAGAATGCATTGCTCCATAAACTAAGGATATCCTTTGGATCCCTTATCTTTTTATATGGGTACACTATCTGTGTAAAACCTCCATTCTTAGAATGAGTACTTTAACTCACCAACTTCTGATGCCAAGCGATACAGTGGCAACAGCAGCAGAAGGCACAGGTTTGAAATTTCCCACCATGATGACAAAAACCTAATTGAAAAGAACTATACCTTCCTTGCAAGGTTACAACTGTTTAGTAACTCACTATATGCAAAGCAAATAGAAAATATTCACCAAGATACTGAACATTATCCTCAGCTCTACAAGTAATTTACCAGCAGAATTTATAATAAAGACCAGGAACTGATGTTATTTATCCACAATATTCTATTAGCTGACTGCATAGAGTGTCAAAGGCTGGACAGAAGTTCCTACTAGACATGTGCATTCGTTTTCGTCCGAATGCATTTTCGTCCGAATTTCAGCTATTTTCGTTTTCGTTTTGCCAAACGATAACGAAAGCACAAAATCCGAAAAACGAAAGATCCGACATAAATAAATGCTTTATTTTCGTTTTCATTGTTACAACAGTTCGATATAGAATAGGAGATTCGACGTGACTCTGACAACGTGTCTATAGAACCTGTGTTCGAATGTGCCTAACCTTACCTCTATTAGTCCAAGATTATATAGAGAAAATATTCGACAGAGAAAAAAGATTTGACAGAGAGAAAAGATTCTGCAAGATACTGTCCTAAAAAGTGTTTGGGGACCCGGGTCCTGCCCCAGGGGACATGTATCAATGCAAAAAAAAGTTTTAAAAACGGCCGTTTTTTCGGGAGCAGTGATTTTAATAATGATTAAAGTGAAACAATAAAAGTGTAATATTCCTTTAAATTTCGTAGGGGGGGGTTGTCTATAGTATGCCTGTGAAGGGGCGCATGTTTCCCGTGCTTAGAATTGTCCCTGCACAAAGTGTCATTTATGCAGGAAAAAAAGTCCTTTAAAATCACTCGCAGCTATAATGAATTGTCGGCTCCCGTAATACAGAGAACACTCATTGAAAGTCATTGATAAAAAAATAAATAAATAAATAAAAAAGCGTGGGGGTCCCCCAAATTCAATTACCAGGCCCTTCAGGTCTGGTATGGATATTAAGGGGAACCCTGCCTCAAATTTAAGAAAAAATTTGACGTGGGGTTCCCCCTAAATATCCATAACCAGACCCTTCAGGTCTGGTATGGATATTAAGGGGAACCCCGCGTCAAATTTAAAAAAAAATTGACGTGGGGTTCCCCCTAAAAATCCATACCAGACCCTTTATCCGAGCACGCAACCTGGCAGGCCGCAGGAAAAGAGGGGGGGACGAGAGAGCGGCCCCCCCTCCCTCCTGAACCGTACCAGGCCACATGCCCTCAACATTGGGAGGATGCTTTGGGGGTCTGTGACCCCTCAAAGCACCTTGTCCCCATGTTGATGAAGACAAGGGCCTCATCCCCACAACCCTGGCCGGTGGTTGTGGAGGTCTGCGGGCGGGGGGCTTATCAGAATCTGGAAGCCCCCTTTAACAAGGGGACCCCCAGATCCCGGCCCCCCCCCTGTTTGAAATGGTAAGGGGGTACAAAAGTACCCCTACCATTTCACAAAGAAAGTGTAAAAAATGTTTAAATAAAACAAACACACTTTTGAAAAATTCCTTTATTAAAAATAAAAAAATAAAAAAAAGATTCCAGCGGCGGTAATCCACTCTTGCTATCCATCGACGGACGGTCATCTCTCCAGCGATGTCTCATCTCATCCAGCGCAGCGCAGCATCCTTCTTCTGTCTCCGTGGAGGAGACACTACAGGCATTCCGGCGGCTGACGTTTGTTATATACGGAGGGCGGGGCCACCCGTCACCTGACCCCGCCCCCCTCTGACGCAAGGGGAAACCCGGGGTTCCCCGTGACGTAGGGGTGACCCGCACCCCTCTGATGTAACACAGGCAGGTTTCCGTTACATCAGAGGGGGGCGGGGTCACCCCTACGTCACGGGGAACCCCGGGTTTCCCCTTGCGTCAGAGGGGGGCGGGGTCAGGTGACGGGTGGCCCCGCCCTCCGTATATAACAAACGTCAGCCGCCGGAATGTCTGTAGTGTCTCCTCCACGGAGACAGAAGAAGGATGCTGCGCTGCGCTGGATGATATTAGACATCGCTGGAGATATGACCGTCCGTCGATGGATAGCAAGAGTGGATTACCGCCGCTGGAATCTTTTTTTTATTTTTTTATTTTTAATAAAGGAATTTTTCAAAAGTGTGTTTGTTTTATTTAAACATTTTTTACACTTTCTTTGTGAAATGGTAGGGGTACTTTTGTACCCCCTTACCATTTCAAACAGGGGGGGGGGCCGGGATCTGGGGGTCCCCTTGTTAAAGGGGGCTTCCAGATTCTGATAAGCCCCCCGCCCGCAGACCTCCACAACCACCGGCCAGGGTTGTGGGGATGAGGCCCTTGTCCTCATCAACATGGGGACAAGGTGCTTTGAGGGGTCACAGACCCCCAAAGCATCCTCCCAATGTTGAGGGCATGTGGCCTGGTACGGTTCAGGAGGGAGGGGGGGCCGCTCTCTCGTCCCCCCCTCTTTTCCTGCGGCCTGCCAGGTTGCGTGCTCGGATAAAGGGTCTGGTATGGATTTTTAGGGGGAACCCCACGTCAATTTTTTTTTAAATTTGACGCGGGGTTCCCCTTAATATCCATACCAGACCTGAAGGGTCTGGTTATGGATATTTAGGGGGAACCCCACGTCAAATTTTTTCTTAAATTTGAGGCAGGGTTCCCCTTAATATCCATACCAGACCTGAAGGGCCTGGTAATTGAATTTGGGGGACCCCCACGCTTTTTTTTTTATTTATTTATTTATTTTTTTATCAATGACTTTCAATGAGTGTTCTCTGTATTACGGGAGCCGACAATTCATTATAGCTGCGAGTGATTTTAAAGGACTTTTTTTCCTGCATAAATGACACTTTGTGCAGGGACAATTCTAAGCACGGGAAACATGCGCCCCTTCACAGGCATACTATAGACAACCCCCCCCTACGAAATTTAAAGGAATATTACACTTTTATTGTTTCACTTTAATCATTATTAAAATCACTGCTCCCGAAAAAACGGCCGTTTTTAAAACTTTTTTTTGCATTGATCCATGTCCCCTGGGGCAGGACCCAGGTCCCCAAACACTTTTTAGGACAGTAACTTGCAAATTAGCCTTTAAAATGAGCACTTTAGATTTTGAACGTTGGAGTCCCATAGACTTTAATAGGGTTCTAAAGTATGCTATATACTAGCTCCGTCGAATCTTCTTTATACATTCGACAGACACCATAAGCCTTCAAAGACAGATTCGACCGTGATTCATGTGGATTTTCGGACGAATGCAATTTTTGAACGAAAAACTAAATAAATAAAAACGAATTTCGGGAGTAACTAAATAAATTAAGTTTTCAGACGAAAACGAAATTCCGAAACGAAATATTTTACTCTGCACATGTCTAGTTCCTACTGGGTCAGAGGGTAGACATTTTTTCTGATTCAGGTCAGCTCATATATAAGGAATTGCTTTATTCTGAAATGTTACCTTAGATGAAGACACTGCTTATCGGAGCCATTTTCCAAAACCAACATTTTAATGGGATTAAAATATTTGGGAAATTAATATTAAAAGGGGGTTCTTATCCCACTTACCACACAGTTCTCCCTCATCAGAATCATCTCCACAGTCATCATGACCATCACACAGTTTCTCAGGAGGCAGACATATGGAGGTGTTGTTGGCACAGGTGTGCGATGGAGGTTTGCACACTAACATGTCACAGTTCTCTTCATCTGAGTTGTCCTCACAATCATTATCACCATCGCACACCCAAGCTTTACTTATGCACCTTGCTGTAAAAAGAATGATATATATATTAACTGCATCCATTAAAGTATGGTCAATGATCCCCTATATTCCACATAAATATTTAACGTTGCCCAAATATATACTGCCAGTGAACTGAAGACACATATTATTTATAGGATAACTTAGAATCAGTGGCATTTCATAACAGCCAATCAGAAATCAAGCTTATTTTTCTGATTACTGTAGGCTATAAGCTGATTTTTTTTGCAGTCACTGATTACTGGCCATGCCACTGTGATTTACACGATGGCTTTAAAAAAAAAACCTGTCCATTTAAAAAATATAACTTATCATTTCCTAAATAGTCTATGGCTTGTCTTGGAATAGGCACTGTAGAGAAAAACAAATCACATTAGTTAAATCACAACTAGAATTCAACATGTATGTGCTTTTCCCATGATGTCCCTGAAGGGCTGGAATATTGCCAAAATACATTAGGTATTAATTGTTCCAGAGCAAACGGTACTACAAAATACTGTTAGTAACACATTGGGATTCCTTGCACCCTATGCAACTCTCCTCACCAGAGTCCTTGCAGCCAAACTTGACATTTGGGTCACATGCATGTGTCACACCATCACAGTTCTTCTCATCGCTGGTATCCATGCAATCTGTATCTCCATCACAACGCCAGCGGCTAGGAATGCACAGCCCATCCAGACGACACTGGAACTCATCAGTATGACAACCACCAGGTGGACGAGTTGCTGTTCACATGGAAAAAGATGGAATTCAAATTTGTCGAAATACAGGATAAAGACACATGTACGTAACAAGATTAAATGAACAAAAGTGCAAATAACATTAAAGCTGACATTTTGACAAACAGCTACACAGACAAAATACATATATGGGGCTATTTTACTTACCAAGGATTTATATTGTTGTCTATCCTGTCCTGTGATTTATACAGTCCTACCACAAATGCATTGCCATCAGTGGCCAAAAAGTAGTTGTAAAATAGAAAATCCACCTGTTCAGTGACAAAATCTTAAACAAGAAGTACAACCAAAGCTTGTATGGCTGTACTTTTCCTGTGGATCACAGGAGTGCAGTTCGTTTTTCACTCCTGTGAAACTCCAGTTTCAGCAGAGAGCGGACTGAAGTCAGCTCTCTGCTGAAGTCACAGAGTCAGTCCAGGCTTGGGTGTCATCAAGACCATGGAGTCACCAGCTCTGTGCTCACAGAGCTCTGAGAACCGAGCGATCAGTGGTGGCTGGTGATCAAATTTTTTTTTTGGGGGGGGGGGGGGGGGGTGGGGGCGCAAACAAACTGAAAAATTCTGAAAAATACTTTAAAAAAAAAAACTTCAATTGCAGCCTCACTGTGTCTATCAAATTCGGCCATTCTGCCCATCATGAGCCCATGAGCTTCAACCTCCCTCTCTGGAACGTGGAAGAATTGTGTTCCAGATAGCACAGTTTTGACCAATGGCTGCGGGAAAACGTGGCAAAATCATGCGGCAGTTTTGCTATAAAGGTAAATGTAAGCAAGTGTACATGAAGCCTTAAAGGGGTTGTAAACCCTCGTGTTTTTTTATCTTAATGCATCCTATGCATTAACGTGAAAAAACACCTGGCAGTGACCCCCCCCATCCCCTCATTTTAATTACCTGAGCCCTGGAATTTCCCACAGTGGAGACATGCTTTTCCTCTGCCGAGGTTCTCGGCTCTTGACACCTGACAGCCGTTGGCTCTCGCTGCTGTCAATCAAATCCAATGACGCGTGCCAGGGCTGAGTCCAGCATTCTGTGTCTATGGATGCAAATGCTGGACTCGGGAGTGTGCCCCCAAGGTAACCCCCCGGGAGAGCGCTTCTCCTAGGGGGTTATGACGCAGGGAGGAGCTACCAGCGCCAACGGGGGACCCAAGAAGAGGATGTTCGGGGCCACTCTTTGCAAAACAAACTGCACAGTGGAGGTAAGTATGACATGTTTGTTATTTAAAAAAAGAAAAACTCGAACTTTTACCAACACTTTAAGGTAAAAACCTTGAGCCTTTAGAAGCACTTTAAAGCAAAAAGCTGACTTCCAATTTTAGTTATCACAGATGCTATTTAGGAATTCCAATTAGGAATGGAGTTATTTCATAAGAAAAAAAAAAGCAACACAAATTTTACAAAAACATCTATATAAAAGGTACTGTTGGGCAAGCTAGCAAGAATGGCATGGTTAATGTTAGACACCACAACATAAATACAGTACTAACATACACAAACACACACAATGGAAAAATATATAGGCTGTATAGACATATTATAGATCGTTGTTTCTCACCTTGATTGGTGCAGTTGGCATGGGTCTCATCACTATAGTCCCCACAATCATTGTCTCCATCACATGTCCAGTGTTCTGGGATGCAACGGCCGCTGTTGCATTTGAACTGGGTGCTAGAACAAGAGTGACTGCAGCCATCCTCGTCACTGTTGTCTCCGCAGTCATTGTCTGAAGGTGAATATCAATTGTTAGATAAAAAAAGACAACCAAGCAATACTTCAGGTAAGAGTAAAACAAAGCAAGCAAGCCGATTACAAATCCAAAATGTTGCAAAGCACTCATAAGCATAGGAAGCACTAATGTTTTAATGAAGGAATACCATTTTAAATCATTCTTACAATGTACCCGATTGTAAAGAAAGCTTTCTGCGAAAGATAAAATACTTATAGTAAAATAAATAAACCATATTTATAGTGAGATGATATGAAGAAAGACTTTTCGCTAAACCACCAACTTTGTTTTGAATTGACAGTAATGGGGTTCTGCTTAAATTAAAGCTCCTGTCCATTTTAGATACAGTACCACAAAGTTCCTCTAGGGGTTCCAACTCAAGCTGCTCCCTTTATTTACAACTGTTTGGAAATAAAGAGAATACCAGAGGAAAAATTAATGGGCCAATGAATTATTGTGACTAACAAGAAACACTGAGTGATGGACATGGCCAAAGGCACTTCTTGGCAAAACCAAAAATAGCAGAGCTAAAAACGTCAGTATAGTTTAAACTGCACCCTGAACAGTAAAAGCAAAGCATGAAAAAGCATGGATATCAGAAAATACTGACTTTTTAATGGCTAGAATAGAGAAGCGTTGGAACCACTGCCAGGTTTTTACTCCATCCTCTATTCCTGTAAAGAGGATTTTCCCTCACTTCCTGCTCAATTGGCTGTGTTAACCAGGACAGGACATGAAAGGAAATCCCCCCACAATGGTGACTTGAATACTAGTAAATACCAGACACAGATCCAATTCTTTGCCTACTCCACCCAAAACACAAAATATTTTTTTTTTGCTTGAAATAACCTTTAATAAAAAACCCAATTTCTAGTGTAGAATAACAGAACTACTAAAACTTAATAACATACAGGACAGAACATGCATTAAAACACGAACTCTGCAAAGAATTTGAGGAAGAAATGAACTAAGAAGTCAAAATGCACAAATTTAATGGCAATTTTCCCCCACCCTTATAACACTATACTAATAAAAATGTACTTTAAATAGACAATTGGGAACCAGTTCCCTTTAGGACTGGTGACCATTCTCTTGCTTAGCAATGCCCCACTGAAACTTTAATCATTGGATACAGCTGGCACTGTCCATGTCAGTAGGAAGCAGATACCTAAGCTTAATCCCAAGCCAAGCACACTCAAAGCTGATATCTCAGTTTGAGAAATTGCTGGCTTCACATGTAGGAAACACAAGAGATGGGATGCTGCCCAGATGATATGAACATTCTAAAGCCTTTGCATGTTGTTGGGTCTCATCCTCCTGTCCCCGAAAATGAATTACCGCTAGATTGTGGTTTCCAAACTTTTTTTTACGTGCTAACCACTATCACAGCCTTTATTGTGTAATACTCAGAAGCACATACCAACTGTTTCAGCATGTTCCATGTGGTATCTTCCACTGGTAACTAGCACTAACGCAAATCTTTCCACAAGGCAGTCCTGCACAAACATTCTGTGCCCCACAGTGTCCCACCTGGTAGAACATGTACCACTTGCAGTTTATGCTCTTTTTGGGAAGCATGGATGTATAATAAACAGATAAATACAACTGTTTTTGGCCTTGTGGGAGGGTGTCAAGCCAGAAACGATCATTAGACAATCTCCCCAATATAATTTGGAAGATGTAGTAGTCCAAGGGGGGATTCAATTCACTAGCATATCAAGAGCTTAAATATCAATTTTGGTTAGAGTTGACCTTTAATATTGGCAAGACAAACAATTATAATGATGTGTCTGCTGATCCATTGCTCTGAGTTTCTGCACATTGCCTGCCGCTAGGAAATCTTAGCGGTGTACAAAACAGCCACAAAGATTAGAGGTACCAGTAGGCAGACTCCACAAATATCATTAGTAAGCAAGAGAATGGATTTTTCACTTGACTATAGATCAATGATTGGAGCTTATCACTCAAAGATGAGTTCTGTCATTGGTGAAATAATATATATATATATATATATATATATATATATATATATATATATATATATATGGCCCAGAACAAGTATGCATGCAGGAGAGTGAACCACAAGGAATTGCAAATTCTAGAAAACTTATGCCATGACAGGATACAAAAATAATTAGATTTCCAAAGACTAAATAAACAAAATAAACACTGAGAAACATAAAAGAAACGAAAATGTGAAAAGCGCAGCAAAAAAAAGGGCACAAAGATAAAGCAACGTGCTTTGTAAAAGTGACAAGAAGGTGGCAAGAGAGAGTGCAAGGCAGTAAAAATATCAAGGTTCATAGGATGTGAAAGGATGATTGGTTAACTGACACGAAGGCTTAGAATTAGGTGTCAGTGGAGAGATCAGTCCCTGGCTCACAACCTCCATCCCGTCTCAGCCAGAGTAGAAAGAGGCAGAGATATAGCAAGCTCTACCATCTACAGAGAAAGTGAACACAGAGATTGCATAGATCACTACATGCACCATATCAGATGGGAAGATATCTTATTTTATGCATGAGCAGGCCTTAATTTTATATCAAGCTATCTTGTCTACTGAGCACAGAATTTCCTCTGGATTTACAACAAGCAGACTACTGAATAAACCATTTCTTCTCTAAGCTATTTTCCCATCACCAACAAGGACTGATTTACTCTCAATAATTCTAATTCTTTGTAGTTCAAACTAATTACTTCTCTAAAACAGGTCACTAGATGGATTACATAATAACTGCAACAGCCATATGACTGTACAAAATATAATTGTGTAACTGTAACAAGAACAAATTTGGAAAATAAAGGCCAGCTTCCCCCCCCAAAAAAAACAGGTATTTAAGAATTGCATGCTAAATTGCATGCTGGCATCCTATTTTTCTCAGAAGTTTTAGTGGCAAGAATTACCCACCAGAATTACTAAAGCCGGCCTTGTTAAAGTAAAAATAAAAATTGGGATTGCTGTATGAATATGTCGTAACTGCCTGGATGGTGATTGGAGCACAAAGTAATTTACAGGTTCAATCAGCTACTTATTTAGAATGGTTAGCAAGCTTGACGCAAGGCAGTAGGCACTGTTTCTCAGCATTTACATTACACTGAATCGTAAAGTGCATCTAATCAACCTCACATACTGAAGAGTAAATGAAGGAGAAATGAGCCTGTGTCCAATTCAAACATCCAGCTATGTGAAAGGGAATTGTTTTCGCACCACTTTACATTTTAGTAAATTTATGCTCAGGATGACCTCTGCCTTTTCTCTCCTTAGTAAATTAGGCTCTAAGTATTAGTATTTATAAGCAGCATAAATCTGCAGTGTCTGCTGCAGCAATCTTATAGTATGCTATAAAAAGCCTGTTGCTTGAATGCACAACCAGCTTGGAGAAACGGCAATGAACTCAGGTTTTGTAGGGTGAGACTATGGAGTTGTAAGGTTACCCTAAAACCTTTAGATAAAAATGCACAATAAACCCAGCTCAAATGGCCTGGGAACTAAATGTATAAGACTATCATATATATGCATCATATACGAATAAGGAAGGTGCATGTTCATCAGCAAAAACATAAGACTGGTGACCAACTGCCACTTTTTTCAAAAAGGTGGAACACTGAGCACTAACATGGTCTACTTTTGATTCCTGAAATGGCAAACCTATCAAGTAACTTTGAGAATATCAATTTAATAAAATTAGAGACAAATTTCCCAGTTACAACTGAATGCCCAACCCAAGAAGCTTGCCTTATCTACTCTAGATCCTAAACAACCGCTGCAACTGCTGCTATCAATAGCTGGCTGTATGGTGCATGTTGACCTATGCACTAACCGGGAGACATTGGACAGTTCATTTCGTCAGAGCCATCCCCACAATCCTTTTCTGCAACAAAGAGAAACCAACCAAAGACAAGACATTCAAGACATTAAAGACACAGAACAGAAGAAAACATACAGATACTATTACAAAGAAAATACACTGTAAAGTTGACACATGGTTATAAATCTATTAAATGTAGGTTGTGTGACAAAGAATATAAATAATGGAAAGAAGCATGAAGATGTGAGTGACAGGGAAATAATACAAAAAATGTTTACATACATACACAAGCTAGATTTTGTCAACATTTTATCATATGAAAGCACACTAAACATAGACCATATATATATATATATATATATATATATATATATATATATATATATATATATATATATATATATATATATAGGCTTATTTAAGCAAATCTGTCTTGTAGAGGGATATATTGTGTTTATTAAGACATGCACATAGTTGATTAGGGGCATATGGAAAACTTAAAATAACATTAAAGAACAGGGTCAATCTGTCACCATAGCTACTAGCCAGGTCTTTTTTTTTTTTTCTAAAATGACTAGATAATTATAATTAGAAATATATATCCCTGACTAAATAATATACATATAATATATAGTGGGAAGTAGCCTACAGTTAATCAATATGATCTTGTGCATTTTTTTTTCTTTAACAAGACCCAATGTTTTACTGTAAGGCATTGTAAAGCACTGGTGAAGTATGAGAGCCAGACTGATGGTGAAGACACAATACCCTAAAATGTCTTTACTTAGAAGTTTAATGAAATGGTCAGATGAAACACACTGACAAGCCAGGTTGTGGAAAATGTGCACAATGCACCAGCAACTCTGGTCTTATAGGATCTTGTTGACGAGCCCTACCCCAACCACTTCTCTGCCCCTCTGCCTTCTACAGAACACAACATAAATGATCAATCTGACACAGACACACATTCCTTTGAATAATTCTTGTAGCAGGTGAACCAACCTGGAAATGCATGGAAGGATCTCACCATTGGAACAGTAAAATAATTGGGGAAATAATTAAACTCACCAGTATCTATCAAAAACAATATTTTGGGTTCACCGACCCTTTAAAAGCTTGTATCAGGTATTGCACCAATTTCAGGTCTCAAAGTTCAAATCAAGGAATTCTCTCTAAAGTTTCAGCTAGTTAAAGTAAAAACTATTCCCCATAAAAAGCATGGGTAAGAGTAATACTGACAATAGCAAACAAGGCATGGCTTTACAAAACAGTAGTGTGTGGGGACTTAAGTCTGCTCAGATGTCTAAAAAAATAAAACATCCCAATTGACTTCCTACCCATGAACGTCACATAAAAGTTAACATTTACCTTTGGGAAGAATTAGCCTGCATGACAGGCAGCAGTCATGGGAACTACTTATCCTAAGTTGGTATATGACATAAAAGTCTTCATTTTTCATCAGTTTTCAGCAGTCAGAACAATGAATGATTTCTGACTGCTTGCTGTGGGTCCTTTTGCACATCACTTTTAGTCACATTGTATGAAGGACAAAATTAACAAAACTGATCTTAACATCAGAATGACATGACAGTCTCAAGAGATGATGTGAAAAGCTGAAGTACAAACAGAACCTTTCCACTTACCATTATCACAGCGCCAGTTTATGTTAATGCATCGGCCACTGTTACAGGTGAACTGAGTAAGAGGAAAGCAGGTCGGGTAAGCTGTAAAGAAACAAATACTCCCATAAATTAAAGAAGAAAAATAAAACTAGCTGAAAATATTGTAGCAAATTTCAATCAAACCTGTTGAAAAAAAACAGAATGTTAGGTAAAACTTCAATATGTACATCATTTTGGATCTATACCAATAATTTACTCATGGTGAGAGATTATATGTTTTATATACACATACAACACTAAGGGTTTACATATGTGTATGACAGGCGATTGTGCCCAGCTTGCAATGGCCCCAGTACACACAGGTGCGTAGTCCACATTCCAAAAGGATCCTGTGCATCTTTGGTCCAGTTCAGATGCGAATTCAGGCAAAAATTCAGACCTGATTTGCACCTGAACCGGTGAACAGAGACCCACCAGACCCCATGATGGTAACCGCGGCCACACATATGTGAACCCGGCCTAACGGACTGGTGAAGCATGCTGGTAGGTATGCTTTTCCAGCCCAATTGTAACTTTTAATTTTGCTGGTTGTCAATACCTGATCTATGGTACTACACTATATGCCAAATTACTGATTGGGTATAAAGTAGAAAGCTCTTAAGAGGCACATAATAAGCTGAATTCAATGCAAAAACACAGTGCTTTTACCAGTGCTCTGGATCATTGATAAATCTTTCTTAGTTTAATCCCCTTTAGCAGCTCAGACAAGATGAATGGATGGTTCAGAAACATGAAAAAAATTAACAATAACTAATGCAGTATCTATTTTCTACTATGAATAATGAACTATGCCTGTAGGAGACTGTCAGGGCGTCCAACTCGACTGTGAGCCAAACTGATTCTGGTAAACTTTCAAAGAGGCCCATTTCAGGGGATAAAAAAAATAACACAAACGTTAAACAAAAAATACATTTGCATTACAAAAGTCTCCCTCGAGCACTTCGTATTACAAAGAGGCAAGCAAAGCCATGTACAGCTAGATATAACCCTATCCCGGAAACTCGATCTGCTTGCTCTGAAAAGGGTGCTGAACTGGTGGTCTGCTAGGCACAATGATGCTAATTGCCATCTATGCTAGCACCCCTTCCCTCTTAATACTCACACATTCAAAGCCTAACTGGGATTAAAAACACAGCATATAGAGAGAGTTCGGGGAAAGTTTTATGAAGGACAAAAAAGGGTGTTCAGGCTCTGCATACCAAGAAAGCCAACCAACATTTTTTTCAACAGAGCCTAAAAGGCGAAGTCCCAAAACACCTAAAAACACAGCACTCTGACAATTTATGAAGAAAAGTTCTAACTGTATTATGAAGTTTGTTCCTACATTTTTACATTTATTCTGAGTGATCCTTGTTTCTGATATAACAAAAAATACAGAAATAAATTATGTTTAACTAAAATTCTTGTATATTTTGCATGTACTGAAATGCTTGAATATGTTATAAAAATGTATTAAATAATTTTTGTAAATGTCCTAGGTGTTTTAGTTTCATAAAGTTGTTTTGTGCACTAGATTATATTATGCAACCAATAGCAATATATATATATATATATATATATATATATATATATATATATATATATATATATATAGATAGACACACACATACACATACTGTAAACTCAATTACAATTAAAAAGCATGAACTTACTCTAATGAAGTCTAAGCAACCCACAATTGTTCATACAAGTCCATAAATGCGGTTGGACATTCTAGAATTCTGAATAGGTTTATAAAACGTTAAAGAGTAATGTGGTTCAAAAGTCTAAACATTTTTTTACCTTAATGCATTCACTGCAGTAAGGATAAAAAAATGCCCCACTACCTGACCCTATGTCACTTCTCCAGCTCAACTCCCCTCACTTCCATCTATCACAGCAGAAACGGATGGCAGTGGAGTCAGACTCCTGCTGCATTTCAAACTCATTCAAGAAAAGGGGAGTGGGTGTGGATTACTGGTGCTGTGCATGTCCATGAACACACACAGCTTGGCTCGGGAGTACACAAGCACAGGTGTCTCCTTAGTACCTGTCTAGTTAAAGGAGGAGCAGAAAGCACCAAGGGGAGCGGCCAGAAAATGAGGAAAGTGACCTTTCTGTGCAAGATCGTTACATAGAGCAGGAAAATATAACTTTGTTTTTAGGAAAACTTTAGTATTACTTTAAGTCATTAATAAACAATGAGTAAATAGAAAATCAAACTGTTTCTAACTTAAAAATGCACTTTATGTATAGCAAAATTCCATACTATAAACTTAATTTACAACAATTCTCTGAGTTGTTCTAATAATGAAATTACTACCAATAGCTTTTTCCACCTCATTGAACTAATAATTTTGCTGTGGCCAATGTGTCCTTTTGGGCAGCCTAAAGTCTAAACATAAGGTGCAAGGAAATGACATGAGCTCTCAAAATCACTTGCTGGTAATAATGAATTATAATCTGTTCAGACATATTCCAATAGACTGATGTATCAAAGTAATGGATAAAAATGAATCCATAAATGTATATGGGTACATAGTCACCTTATCAAGCATATTAACCTAAATAGTACATGCCAGAGGCTAACTGACTGACTTGGCACAACAGACCTCCTGAAATTAAGAGCTGCCAAAATGTGTCCCTAATGCACCATATATAAATGAACTGATGTGAAGATTTGTAAAATCCAGAAGCAGCAATGAGGATAAGTACATAGCCGTACCAACTGCAACTGCTGAATGCAAGACTATGCATAAGGCTTAAAATGGTAATAGTTCACAAATGAAGTACAAACAAAACAAAAAAAAAAAACACTTGGGGTTGATTTACTAAAACTGGAGAGTGCAAAATCTGGTGCAGCCCTGCATAGAAACCAATCAGCTTCCCTGGGTTTTTTTTTTGTTTGTTTTTTAGAAGCAGATTGGCTATCTTGCACAGCTTCACCAGATTTTACACTCTCCAGTTTTAGTAAATCGAGCCCATTGTGTCTGCAACCATGGGATAAATAGCAATGCGGAGCTACATTCAATCCAAACTGGCAATGACAAACGGGCAAATGCAGTTGCTGAAGGCAAGATTATGCACATAACTTGGACTGACCAGAATCTCTACAAGTCAGTTTTCTCTTTTGTACTAAATTACCAGCCTGCTATAGTACTACGTTTAATGTTTTGTCATCAAATCATCACAAATATGCTTCAATAGCAAACATTCTGGTTTTTATCCCATGGCAGAAATTGCATTAAAGCTTTGAAAACAGAGTGTTGGTGATTTACCACAGGATTCATTGCGATTTAGACAGTGCCAACTGTCATTCACTGCAAACAGCCATCTATGGTCAAACTGCATTACGTGCCAGGACTATGCATGACATAAGTTATATATTAGACTAGGCCTGCATGTGTGCAATCCATGATATCAGTATGTAGCGCCGGGCTCCTGAAGAGCACTGTTTTTATAAATTTAAGGTTGCACCTAAACTACAGTTTGGTTTGGGTGAAATTGTCTAAATTTGGACCTTAGTATCAGTCTGACTGGACTATGGGATGTTCAGCCTGGCCACAGGGGGAATTGTCTCTTCTGGCAGGCATGGAACTACAGTCTGGTTGGATGCTTTAAGATTACTCTCTCTCTCGGAGCCCGCCCAGTGGGAGTGGCGCTCTTGCTGTGCTTTCTGGGAGAGGGTACAGATGGATGTCACATGGTTTGGGGTTCAGGTCCAGAAGGATGTGCTGACTTCATGGTCCCAGTCCTCCTGACCAGCCCCCAGGAAGGGTATGGCCTAGGGTGCGGATCCACCCGACTTGTTGTCTCTTGGCTGGCTAGCCCGAGGCAAGGAAACTAAAGGAGGATTCTGAGGTGTTTGGGTGCCGTCTCCGGTTTGGGAGAGACCCATTAGCTTCGTAACATTCCAGGGGAGGACTCTTCAGAAGAAGACCACATATGGGTTGGCTTCTTAGCAAGAGCCTGGAAGGGCTGAAGTACCAAAATGAATCCAGTTTCGTGGATATCGCCAAGCTGGCTGAAAGATCCAGGTACCACATGAGTGTTCTACAAGTTTAGTTTCCTACATGTTCTTCAACAACGTCTGTGGCAGAGACTTATCCTTACATGTTCTACAACAACGTCTGTGGCAGAGACTTATCCTTACATGTTCTACAACAACGTCTGTGGCAGAGACTTGTTCCTAAGTTAAGCACCTGGTTGGCTGCTAGGCCTTGTGAGAGAGGGACTGTCCAACCTGAGTGAACATCCAGTTGTGAATGGCTATTCTCTGGATGCAGTCAAAGTAAGCAAGTTCTTAAATTTTTGACTTTGACAATAAGAGTACCTGAACTTTCTTCCTAACCCTCTGATCCCAAACTGTTGTCTACATTTGCAAATAAAATCCCTTTATGCGGATATTGTCATCAGTCTCTCAAGTTACTGGGCCATCTACCACAGGACACCCCTAGACATGAATTGAGGAAAAGAAGGTAACAGTAAGCCCAAACTAAACCAGCAGCTCCTTCGGGGGTTAGTGCTACAAGTATATCTAAATATTTGACTTAGCATGTTGATATATTTGTACAGTGAGGGGGAAAAAAAGTATTTGACCCCATGCTGATTTTTTACATTTGTCCACTGACAAACAAAATGATCGGTCTATAAATATAATGGTAGGTTTATTTTAACAGTGAGATACAGAACAACAATATCCAGAAAAACATATTTCAAAAAAGTTATCTTGCATTTTAATGAGTGAAATAAGTACTTGAACCCCTATCAATCAGCAAGATTTCTGGCTCCCAGGTGTCTTCTATACAGGTAACAAGTTGAAATTAGGTACACTCTGTTAAAGGGAGTGCTCCTAATCTCAGCTTGTTACCTGTATACAAGACCCCTGTCCACATAAACAATCAATCAGATTCCAATCTCTCCACCATGGCCAAGACCAAAGAGCTGTTCAAGGATGTCAGGGACAAGATTGTAGACACAAGGCTGGAATGGGCTACAAGACCATCGCCAAGCAGCTTGATGACAGGGTGACAACAGTTTGTGTGATTAAATGGAAGAAACATAAAATAACTTTAATGACTTGGAGAGGATCTGCAAAGAGGAGTGAGACAAAATCCCTCCTGAGATGTGTGCAAACCTGGTGGCCAACTACAAGAAACGTCTAACCTCTGATTGCCAACAAGGGTTTTGCCACCAAGCTAAAAAGTCATGCTTTGCGAAAGGGGTCAAATATTTATTTCACTCATTAAAATACTAATCAATTTAGACCTTTTTTAAATGTGTTTTTATGGATATTTTGGTTGTTTTTCTGTCACTCACTATTAAAATAAACCTACCATTAAAATTATAGACTGATCATTTCTTTGTCAGTAGGCAAACTTACAAAATCAGCAGGGTATCAAATACTTTTTACCCTCACTTTGTGTTAAAAAGGCAATTACATTTTTTCAAAAAAAAATTCAGGATCATATAACTGTACTAATTTGCAATATTGGAATATTTGTTATTTGTTTGCTTTTTTGTGGCAAACATTACCATGGATTTAAATAGCCATAATAAATGGTACAGGTTATAAAACCCAAGTGGTTGTAAAGGCTAAATGTTTTTTAGACTGCATTAAGGTAAAAAAAAAAAACCTTCTATTGTCAGCTCCCCCCCTATATACTTACCTGAGCTCAATCTTGATCTAGCTTAGTTTCATGCTGCTGTCAATCAAATCCAGTGATGGAGTAGGGGGCGGGACCCAGCTGCACTGTGTGTCAATGGACACACACAGTGCGGCTCAGGATCAGAGAAAAGGAGGAACCCAGAGTTAATTGTGGAGGACCCAAGAAGAGGAGGATCAAGGATGCTCTGTATAAAACCATTGCACAGAGCAGGCAAGTATGTTTTCTTTCGTTCTTAATAACAAACGCAAAAAAATACTTTAAAATCATTTAAATAATTTAACCAAACATGGTTATGGAAGTTTGCTGTGAATTACAATATCCGTATTATTGGGGCCAGGGAAACCATCACTAAGTACTTGGGGTGAAATTACGAACAAACCAAGTCTGCAACATTTTAAATGTCCATACAAACAACTTACCACATGTAGAGGACTCATCTGAGCGGTCGCCACAGTCATCATCTAGGTCACAGGTCCATGAATTAGGAATGCAACGGCCACTAGCACAAGAGAATTGATTTGGAGGACAAGTACGGGCTGTGGAAAAAGAAAGAGGGGATCATCTACAGGAAAAGAAAAAAAAATGACACGCAAACAAAGAGGATAGGAGCAAGTTAAGTTGATCAGCATTCAAATAATGGAAGTAGCAAATGATATTCAATACATAAAGACATTTTACCTGAGCATGTAGAGTTGGATTCATCCTCTCCATTTCCACAGTCATTGTCACCATCGCAAAGCCACCGGCTGGGGATACATCTGTTGTTCTCACATTTGAATCGGTCTGACGGGCATGTGTGCTGGTCTAAGCAAAGGAAACACATATGAACTGTGTACTAGCTCTGTGAAAAACATTGCCAACTGCTTATTATAGAAAATGAAGCATACAACTGATGAAAGCTTGCGCATAAAACACATCCAATGGAAAATAGTATGCAGAGACATTGATTGCTCTCACAAAGGTTGCCCACTTTAGAAAACAAAGGTAACAACATAATCAAACTAGAGATCGGTATTTCAGCAAGCATTGGGAGAATACAAAGAAGATCATCTTCAGGACAAAAATAGTGTACAAAAAAGGGTCTATAACAATATAGAAAAGAAAATACCATGAAAAGGTTCAAACCTTTCTAAATACACAATATTAAAACCTGTAAACGTCATCAAGCATGGGATTTAATTGCTAAAATGTGTATGTTTAGTGCCAGAACCACAGTAGTTATTAGACCTTTAAAACACCTGCAAACTGTCAGATAAAAGAGTACCAATGCCACACAGTAAATTACAGATAGCTGTTACTACAATGCAATTATCTTTTAAATACTAATGCCAATAAGGTGATGCTTTGGCAAGGTTACATGTATTATCACAAGTTTTATCAGTTTCTGCTGCCTTTATTTCCAGATGTAGCACATTTACATAGAAGAACATGTGTAGAAGACATATAAAGAATATAAAACAATCAGCTAGGATGATCTCTGATGAAAAGCAATAGAAACATGGACCCAGATCTCTAACCAGTGTTAATTTCGTCAACTAAAACATTTTAGTCGACTAAAATACAACTAAAACAATTGAGATGACTAAAATACGACTACAACTAAAATGGGACTAAAACTAAAATGGCATTTTAGTCAAAAGACTAATGCTGCGTACACACGGTCGGATTTTCTGGCGGAAAATGTTTGATGGGAGCTTTTTGTCAGAAATTCCGACTGTGTGTAGGCTCCATTTTCCGTCGTAATTTCTGACACACAAAATTTGAGATCTGGATCTCAAATTTTACGACAACAAAATCTGTTGTCGGAAATTCCGATCGTGTGTACACAGTTCCACGCATGCTCAGAATAACACAGCTATTGAACTTCAATTTTCTAGGCTCATCGTACGTCACCGCAATCTTGATGTTCGGAATTTCCAACAAAATTGTGTGACCATATGTATGCTAGACAAGTTTGAGCCAACATGCATCAGAAAAAATCCAATGGATTTTGTTGTCGGAATGTGCGATCGTGTGTACGCGGCATTAGACTAAAACTAAATTGAAATTTGATGTCAAAATAATGTAGTACATGTTCATACCTCAATACCATAAATAATAACATATTCAGTTTTTCACTCAAGCAGTATATAATACGTTTGGAAATTTTAGAGAATTCCTTAATAATGCATTACAATTTAACTCTACCCATTCGATTTTAGATGACTAAAATGAGTTTTAGTTGACTAAAATTATTTTAGTCGACTAAAATGTCCTGGAGATTTAATCGACTAAATACGACTAAAAACAATTGCAGAAGACTAAAATGGGACTAAAACTAAAATGCCATTTTAGTCCCAAGACTAAAACTAAATTGAAATTTGCTACTGTCTCTAACCAAAGACAGAAGATCAGGAAGTGGAGATATGTGTCACTTGTCCTCAGGGCTGTACAAGACACGCTGTGGTTGGGATGCTGCACACGTGCAGTAAATCAATACTTTACAATGGCAAAATGCAAATGATCCACAAACTGTGGCAATGATTTGTTTTACTTTGCTGGAAAAATGGTATGTGCTATATTAAGATTGTTCTGATCAGTGTTTAGCCATGTTCAGTGTTGTGATCATTCAACACTGTACCCAAGTTCTTGCATAACATTTTTGAAAAAAAAACGGAGCTATATTTTGATGGTATATAACAACTATTTATTATTCTTTTTTTTTTTTACGATAAAAAAATCTTTATTCTTTTCATTAAAAACATTTCAAATAAAAATACCAGCACAGTACTCCCAAATAACCCTTTTTTGGAAAGTAGACACCAAGCTGATCATTTTTTGCCACAATTTTTGGAAATGAAGAAATATGCTAGTTTTGGGGTGCTTAAAAACACAGAGCTTGGTAATAACACAGAAGGAGGGGATGGTGAAAATGTTAATGTACAGATCACATACATTTGGCAGATAGAGATGAGGAGGTAACTGTACAGAAGGCATTAATATACAGGCACTACAAAGACAGGAAAGAGATGAGATGTACAAGAAGGGTTAAAAAGTAATACCCAAATAGAATTTTATAACCCCCACAAACTTGAATCTGCTGCTGTCTACCAACCTAGGATCATGTCATTAATTAGATTCTCCTTTATCCCCTTTCCCTGCTATGAGAGCAAGGGGAGGACTGAGAAATGTGATTACTAGTACTGACTAAGCGCAGCGATCACAAGACACAGAGCCAGTCTGATTAGCTCTGTGCATTTTGTCTGTCATTTGTATGGTCTAAAGAAAGCATGATCAAAGACACAAGGAATAAACAGAGCAGCATGCTAAATTTGCACTCCTGAACAGCATGGCCACCAACAATCCACTGTTTTAAAACGTACTTGAGTAGGCAAGTTGTTATTCAAGAATTGATTGCTGGCCCCTACAATTAATCATTTAAAGCAAACCTGTGGCCTCCAGCAAGGTCCTAAAAGGGCAGTTGCACCTTCCTGTGGGAACCTACCAGTGTCTAAACAGGTTGGTTACATTATCTGGCAACTTATGTCTCTGGCACAATCTATTAGCCAGCTCTCTTTGGGGTTTTGTCCTATCGGAGAGGCCATAACGTTACTCTAAGAGCTCAAAATGGCAATTATTTATTCTATATTATAGAGAATCCATCAGAGGAGCGTGACACTATCATTTGACTTTGTAATGAATGTTCTGGGAACCATGGTGGAGATGAGGCATCTCAATCAATTGGAATCCCCAGAGGAAAATAAAAATACAGCATGTAATTCAACTTGACAACCACCACATCAAACCAAACCATCCATTCCTGGTGGATCAGGTCTTTCATTATTCAAATTCCATGAGGAAAGGGAAGCCTGTTACTTTTCAGAATTCTACTACAAGCAATAGGGCACTTACGACACAGATCTGGAGCTTCATCGCTATTATCCAGACAGTCATTGTCTCCATCGCACTTCCATCGTTCCTGAATGCAGCGGCTGTTCTTACATGCAAATTCCCCAGGCTGGCATTGAGGGGGAGGGATGTATGATGGGTTGGCTGGAAGCATAAGAAAGTACATGAATGTGAAACTTGCAATGACATTTTCAAACTACATCCTAATTAATGAGATCTTAAAAAACATTGGGGAATTCTATGCAGTCTATTTTTTTTTCCCTTTTTAATAAATGTCTTCTTTAGGGAATAAATTAACATATTGAACATACCTGCCAAACCACAGTGCTGTTTCCTAAAAATAATTAAGTCACTATAATATTTGACACCTTTGCTGTAAAGTAAATGTATAAACTGTTTAATGTTCTTCAGATAAATGTTTATAGTAAATTGGCTTGAGCTAAATAATTGCATTATTGTGTGTTAATGTTTTAAAAGCGGTTTAGTTTTATATATGTAAATAGGGATAAGCCTTAATTGTTTACACACAGGCTCTAGTTACCATTTTGCAGTGCTACAAAATAGTTGTGCTTTAGGATTCCTTCCCACAATGAAAAAGTCTATTGATCTACTGATCTGGCACTAAGCTGCATTACCCTGCCATTCAAAAGTGTCCAATGGAGGTTCTGAATTGGTTTTTGACGTGGTAGGGCTTAATATTAGCAGAAGTAAAGGCCCTGCGTACATCCTAGGCCTTGTGTCCAAGGGTGGTCAATAAGGACTCGTTTAGAACATTAAAGCAGGCACATGCTAAACTTTACAGGTATACAGTTACAATGCAAAGTACCACTTTCAGCGCACTAAGTCTAGACAAGCAATCAGAAATCACTCAGCTGAAGTCAGACTGATAGACGACATGGGTTCTGGGTTCTGCTAGGTGCAAAAATGTGCTTAAAAAAAATTGCAAATAAGAAAAGAAAACTCTTTACCTCAGTATTGAGGAGGAAAAACAATATAGCCTTACAGAATCTATCCACTTTCTGCTGTTAGGCCCTATATATACTGCCGCGGGTGGAAGTGCTTATACCAGGACCATGGCTGCAGCCGTGCTCCTCATACCGTTCTTTTCTGGCGGCGATTCTCTGTTTTGAAAAAGTGATCAGAGTGACTATACAGCCGCTTGATTACTTTACACTGCCACCTTTACCGGGCTCTCCCACCCCATTGGGGAGCCAGGCACCGATGCAACTGGTGGGGGCACATTCACTATGAAGAGTGGAATGAAAGTTACTACCCCTCTTCTGTGATGTCAGAAACTGGAAGCGACAAGTATTTTGTCAGTTCCAGTTTGTTTGTTTATACAGCATCTAATCAAACCAATCTTAGTTTAATCAGCTGCTTTAGAGGCCTGAAGAGAGATATAGGGTCTAATAGACCCCAGATCTCTCCAAAAAGAGGACCTGTCACAGCCTATGCCATCTATCACAAGGGATGCTGATGGCAATTATATTGATCTTAACAAATGTAACGTACAGGTTTAAAAAAAAAAAAAATATATATATATATATATATATATATATATATATATATATATATATATATATATATATATATATATATATATATATATATATATATATATATATATATATATATATATATATATATATATATATGCACCCACCCCCACCCTCAAGCCAAATGCGAAAATGCTCACAAACTGTGATCGCATGTGAGGTATCTTTGCAAAAGTCAGAGCGAGAGCACTAATTCTAGTGCCAGACCTACTGTGTAACTCTAAACTGGTAAACCGTACAGGCTTTTTTTTACCACTTCAGCTCCAGAAGGTTTATAAACCCCCCCCCCCTCTCCCCTTCACCAACCAGGCCATTTTTTGAGATATGGCACTGTGTTACGTTAGCTGATAATTGTGTGAAGCTGTACATAAATAAAATACATGTCCTTTTTTCCCCACAGATGGAGCTTTCTTTTAGTGGTATTTGATTACCTCTGCGTTTTTTTTTTTTTTTTTTCGGTAAAAACAAAAAAAGACCCAAAAATTTTGGAAAAGAAAACAATATTTTTTACTTTCTGCTATAAAAGACATCCAATAAAAAAAAAAATCTAAAACCTCTAATTTCTTCATCAATTTAGGCAAATAAGTATTCTGCTACATCTTTTTGTTAAAAAAAAAAAATCACAATAAGCGTATATTGATTTGCAAAAGTTATAGTGAAATATTTTTATGGAAATTTTTTTACTAGTAATTGGAAACTAAGTGACACTTGACACTTTTTTGGGGACCAGTCACACTAATGCAGTGATCAGGGATAAACAATATGTACTAATGACACTGGCAGGGAAGGGGTTAAAATCAGGGGCGAATAAAGGGTTAAATGTGTCCCGGGGAGTGCTTTCTGTGTGGGGAATGGTTTAACTGTGGGAAGACAGAGATCTGTGTTCCTGCTTAGCAGACACACACGATCTTTGTCTTCCCTTGTCACAGAACGGCAATCTGCCTTGTTTACACAGGCAGACCTTCATTCTTCCTCTCTTTTGAATGATTGGCTGGTCCCGACGGACCGCCGAACCTGCTGATTGGCTCCCGCTATGTCCAATCACATCTGGAGCTGTCACTGGCAGCAAGCATGCGCGCTGCAAACCCGGAAGAGCAAAATTGTGATTTTGTGCAGAAGAGCCACCACTAGAGCTGCACGATTAATCGCAAAAAAAAAAAATTGCGATCTCGATTCACCACCCCCCCGACGATCTCTCCTCCTAAGAGTAGGCGATTCTTTCATATAAAGAAGTGGAGGGATTATCTGCTCACTCAGCTGTGAAAAGAAAGCATCCCGGGCAGTCTGCCAAGTTTAAAACTTGAAACATTGTAACTAACGCTTACTTCTTAGATCAAAGGGATACTGCCAAGCTTTCAACAACATGTAAATGCAGGAAGTTTAACCACTTAATGTCTAAATCTTTTTCTGACACTTCTTTCTTAAGTTAAAATCAATATTTTTTGCTAGAAAAGCCCCAAACAAAATCACCAAACATACATACACATACATACATATATATAATTTTAGCAGAGACCCTAGGCAATAAAATGGCAATTGCTTTATATTTTATGTCACACTGTATTTTCCCAGCGGTCTTTCAAATGCAATTTTATGGGAAAAAAAATGCACTTCAATAAATAAAAAAACTAAACAGTAAAGTTAGCACAATTTTTTTTGTTTTAATGTGAAAGATGATGTTACGCCGCGAGAATCATGAATGAATAGTGATCTATCTTCTAAGCAAAAAAGTTATGATTCTCATTTTAGCCAGAATGGTGCAGCTCTAGCCACCACCCCGCAGAATATGTACGTGAAGTGGTCGGCAAGTGGTTAAAATGTACTATAGTTTGTCACCATTCCACGGGAGTGGGCAATTTTAAAGCATGACAGGTTTCATATCTATTTACTCTGCATAGCCTCATCTTTTATATTTTAGCAAAATTGGGTATTGTATTGAGTTTGTGTTTACTAAAATTCATTAAAGTGTCTTTTTTTCCAAATAAAACTGTTTGAAAAACTGCTGGGCAAATTCCGTGTGCCATTAAAAAATTACCAACACCAAACACTTTTCTTTCTAGGGCCTCTGCTTAAAAATATATGTAATGTTTGGGAGTTATAAGTAATTTTCTAACACAAAAATTCAGATTTGTACATGCATGAGAGAAATGTCAGAATTGGCCTGGGGATCAAGTGGTTAAACAATCAATATTTCAGCATTTTTCTCAAGTCAAAGTATCAGTTTAAAGTCTGTCCATCTATGTGTCTCTCTATCAAGCTTCCTTGCACTTCTCCACTAATTTTTGTTAGGCTTCAACAAAAGTAAAAATGCACTGGTAATCTATGGACAGATTTAGTGAACTTATAAAAGACGTCTTTATCCTTTTAGGCTGTAAATATTGACAGTGATTTCATGTGATCTTAAATCGAATGTAATTATTTTTAATAGAGGGGAAATTAAAAAAAAATATTTTTCCTTTTTTTTTCCGGTTTGCCCAATTTGTCTACTTTGAATTTTTATTTCATTTTTTATAAAAAAAAAAAATTCAACCTTACAGCATTTTATGTATGTTTCAAAGCTAGATTAAAACAGACAAAATGTAGTAACAAAATAGCATGCTAATCTTATATAAACCGACCCAATAGTTTTCATTACACAATATGTATAACTGTAAGGTAATAAAGCAAGCAGCACATATATTTACCTTTACAGGTGACTCCGTCCTCATCGAGAATCTGGTCTTCAGCACAAGCACACTGCCTGCTTCCAGGTGTAGCCAAGCACAGGCTGCTGCAGCCACCATTGTTTACACGACAAGCATTGGAACCCACTTTGAATGTAAAATACAGCGGCATTAGAATAATGGAGAAACAAAGATGTCTCAAACAGAACTGGTCATTGTAGCATGCTAACCACATGGGGGCTATTTGTCTCTTAAGTATTAGCAAAAAAAGTGGAGGGTTAAAAAAAAAATAATTAAAACAAAAGAACTTAAAAAAAACCTACACAATTCTTTAATGTCCCCCACCTCCACACACAAGAGCACAAATGCATGCAGCAAAATTTGAGGAAGAGTAATAATTCTAGGGCTATCACTGATGCTTAACTCTAAACTGATAACCTGCAAAGGGTTTTTAATCACCACCGATACACAATTTTGAGTACAGAAATTTGTTGCTGTTCCACTGACACGCACAAAAGACCTGACATGTTTGGCATCTATTTACTCATGAAATCTTTTATATTTTTACCAAAAAAAAAACGTGGGTAATATAGTGTGTGTGTGTGTGTGTGTGTGTGTGTGTGTGTGTTTTCACTAGACATGTGCAGACTAGAATATTTCGTTTCGTTTTTTCGTTTTCGTCCATAAATTTTATTTATTTAGTTACTCCCGAAATTCGTTTTTATTTATTTCGTTTTTCGTGCAAAAATTGCATTCGTCCGAAAATCCACATGAATTACGGTCGAATCTGTCTTGGAAGGCTTATGGTATCTGTCGAATGGATAAAGAAGATTCGATGGAGCTGCTAAACTATATAGCCTATAGGCGGAGCATTCGATTGCCGAAATGTACGATTGCAGTGTCGTATAGTTGCGACGATCCCGTCGAATATTATTATAAACGTGCAACGATCCCGTCGAATATTATTATAAACATGCAACGATCCCGTCGAATATTATTATAAACGTGCAACGATCCCGTCGAATATTATCATTATTTTTTTTTAATTTACTTCCCCCACCCAATTCCAGTATCGTTTCTCTCTGTCGATTCTGTTCTCTCTATGTCGAATATTTACTCTCTGTCGAAGCTTTTCTATATAATAGGACTAATAGAGGTAAACTAAACTTAGGCACATTCGACCACAGGTTCAATAGACATATGGAGTCACGTCGAATCTCCTATTCTATATCGAACGGTCACTTCGAATCTCCTATTCTATATCGAACTGTTGTAACCACGAAAACGAAAAAAAGCATTTATTTATGTCGGATCTTTCGTTTTTCGGAATCTGCACTTTCGTTATCGTTTGTCAAAACGAAAACGAAAATACCTGAAATTCGGACGAAAATGCATTCGGACGAAAACGAATGCACATGTCTAGTTTTCACCAAAATTGTATTAATTTTAACATGTGCAAAAACTGAAAATGGCTCTGGTAGCAAAGTGGTTAACACCACCCTTACTCTTTCCTGGTTCAAAAAAATATATATAAATTCACTTTTACTGTATATCAGCGTTTTCCACAATCATTTCCACTCACCTCACAAGTTTCACCCTGATAAGCTGATATTATACTGATTTCTTTTACCTTATCCACCTAGACTCCAATCATCTCACCATATAGTTCCCCTGAGTTGCCGCGGGGGACTATTTATCAGGTGGTAGCACTATGGGCTTGAGGCCTGCTGGAGCATGGGTAAGCTGTGTCACTCCTGCTATATGGTAATATTTTTTATCTTTCCATTTTTTGATCGTCATATTGTTTTTCTGATCTAATCACAGATAACCTCCCGATGAAGTGGTAAATGTCCGCAAAACTAGTCGAGGAAACTGATATCTGTGATCAATAGTTTTATTGTGACTACCCACTGGTGACATACATTTGTATCGCTATTATGTTTTTAATATGTAAATGAGGATTTGTTTTTTGGCATCAATAAAATCATCTGTAACTTTTATAATTATATTTTTGTTACATTATTCATTGTACTGCTTTTATTGTACCGCAATAGTCCAAACTGCCCCCATTTTTTGTGGTAGCCTGGTTGGGGATCAGGCTACCAATCTTTATACTATTTACTGTATATCATACATAAAGTAATTTTGGAATTAAAGGTCCACTGCTAAAACATAAAAAGTTGTTTTACATAACAGCTTCTATTGCAAGGCACCCTGGAATCAAAGCCTGCTGTTCAAGGGCCTCCATGAGCACATATACAAAAAAGGGCATCGCTTACATCGGGTACCTGTGAAGAAGTTGAGAAACTGGTGCTTAGGCTGGTGGTGTCGCCACTAGCACCCAATAGGACGAAGGCCTCATGGCCAAAACACGCAAGTGTATTCATGGTCTAGTTACCCCGTAACCAGTAAATACTTCTGCAATTGGATGATACGGAGTTGCCGACTGTTTATCCCTTCAAGAGCACAGCATGCTCCAAAGGATGATCTGTGAGCATGACATGGAAGCAAAGTGTGCTGCAAAGGAAGTTATAAGAGCAGATCTGTTGAAAAATTTCTGGAGGGTTCCTAAGCTGGAAATGTTTCCATCTTGCATCACAGAGGGATAAGAAGGGGAACCGCTGCCAGAATATGTGGGGCCAGTTTCTTTTGTATCATTTTACATATGAATGAATGTACTCATAACATGTGTAAATTATCCATGAATGTTTTTTGCTAATACTATTGCAACTGAATAATCTATGATTATGTAATAACATTTTTGATTTTAAGACTTTACGGTTCGTTAGATTTAACAAAGCACAAAAAAAAATAAAAAATCTAACAAAAATCTATGAGCTAAAACCTCCACAGCTCTCATCAAGTCTGACAAAATAAGAGGATTTGATGCTTTAATACAGACACTTACCTTGCTGCTGCTGTGCATCATACATTCGGATTTCAAAGATTGGTGGCCTTTCGTTTCTTAGAAGTGTGACAGTCTTTGAGACTTGATCCAGCCTATAAATGCTGCCACTTCTGTATTCTGTCCAGAAAAGATAGTTGCCGTAGTGGCACAGACCAAATGCATGATTCAACTCTGAACCTTCATATACCGCCTAACAAGAAAAAAGTAAAACATTTAGATATTTAACCTATGGGTAGTAACTTAAAGTATGCAATCCCTATGAAAAACATCTCTTCTATAAATGATAAATGTCTATCAACATAAATGCCCCACTTTGGTTTGTTAAATATTGCATTGGTAGTGCTTGGTTATATCTGTTCCATAAGTAAAAAAATAATCTTGATCCTGCCAGAAATCCAATGCTTCCTTGTGCCCTGTTCCATTTGTTCGAGCATTGTTTAAGCCCTGCCCTCTGTGGACTATAGAACACCTCTTTCCCTATGTTATGGAAATCAGGGGAGGGGGGGTATAGTACTAACGCACTTCTTGCGCTGTGACAACTATGCTTATTCAGTACAGTGAGCAAGAAATGTAACCCTGGGACAAGAAGTATGTTACTGGCAGGATTCACTAGGTGAACAAAAAGGAAAAAACAACACATGCAGTATGTATGCAATATATAAAATGTTATTCTAAAATGTAGACACGCTTTAAAAAGCCTAGAACAGGATGAATTTCCTGTTGCCTGTAGCTTTAAAAATAGTTCAGCAAGGGCAGCTCTCTTGTCTAAATTCAGAGATTCCCTTTAGTTAAATAAAATAATTCTGAAAAAAAAAAAAACTAACTGTAAAAGAAAAGCATACAGCTTTCACTTGATAGGAGAAAGTATAAAAAGAGGTGGGCAAACCCATAGCAAGCAATTAAACTGCTGCTCCAGTGGTGGGAAAGATTGGAAGAAGAAACCTGATTAGCTGCTGCAAATAAAGCGACTTTCCTTGCCTTTTATAAGCCATTCCTAATATATGTAGCATTACAAATAGCATCACACAAAAAAAGCAATTCCCCCAAGATTCCCCTCTCGGGTCAAAATTCAATATCACCAGGTACATGCTTCAAATGTTTTTCTAACCTTGCGGCCTGTTCCATTAAGGTGAACCATTTCAATGCGGTCATAAAAGGCATCTACCCAATAGAGAATCTGGTTTGGAATATCAATACTTAATCCATTGGGCCATAGAACTGCTTTTGAGGTGACAAAAATGGTGCGGTTGGAACCATCCATCCAGGCTCTTTCAATTTTTCCACGCTTGCTGTCCTTGGGATCTTCCTCCCAGTCTGTCCAATACATCCACCTTGAAATATCAAGGAAAGTATCATTGCAGAAAATCAGACAGACAGAAGACGAGAAAAAAATAAATACATCTTTAAGCAGAATCCCAGGCAAAAATAAAAAGGATAAACTGAATAGCCAATTAAAGACAAAATAACAAAACTTTTTTTCTGCAATAAACTTTTATCCTCAGTAATTTTTTTTCTGCCATTACATGTCCTCAGCATTCCTCCAATCCCAGGTCATCTTGGACCAGTCCCAGCCTGTAACTAGACAGTGAGAGGAAAGGCAGTACAGTCCATCACTATGCCTTCTTCTATCAACATACATTTTGCCAGCACATATATGGATTGGTTTGCTGTACAACTGCTTCCTTTCACAGTCAATCCCTTCTGTAGGGGACTACGTTAGGTTGATGCCAAAGTAAATTCAGGTATTTACAGTGCTTGCATTTCAAAATACATTTAGGTATGCATTTATGATTGCAGAGCTGCATTCAGTTGTTTATGTTATTCAGTTTGAAAACCTAACTAAACCAAAGAACAAACATATAAAATATTGCAGTTTACCATAATCTTTCTCTAGATGTGGTAGCTGCATTCGTTTTTCTGTTTTTTCCTTTTTTTATCTTTTTATTTTTTTACCTCAATAATGTTTTAGCAATACAGTGTATACCTGTCGAGCTTACCTTTGTAGTTATTTTTTAGTGCAGATTTATATATAGGGCTCTATAGGCAGATTTTATTGCTTGAAATAGATGGCAATGTATTAAGTGCACAAAATGCAATGCAAAACCCAAACCTTAAAGTGGTTGTTCACCCAATTTTATTAAAAATACTCCCATCCTCTCTGCACCATTATAATAATTGTCCCTATGCCTGTGTCCTGTAAAAAAAACTACCCGGGTCAAAGCTGCAGTGGGCGGGGCCGAGCCCTCCCACTGACATCATTCAGGGAGTAGGAGGAGAGAGACAACACAGACAATCAATTGAGCGCCGGGAGCCACGCTCATATAGGTACAATCGGGCAGATTTGTTTTTTACAGAGCACAGGCACAATTATTATAATGGTGCAGAGAGGATGGGAGAATTGAATAGTGGATATAGAAGCAGCAGGAGTGGGGTGGGGCACTGGTATGGGCAGAGACAGGTAGAGAGGGGAGGGGGGAGAAGGATACAGGCGACAGATAGCAGGCTGTGGCTGACGGAATCACGCAAACAGACCACAATGGCAGGGCTCAGCAGCCATGATTATCTTGGTCAGTTTGCGGAGGGAAGGGTATAGTCAGGAAGGATCAGCCATGTATTTCAGGTGATACAGGGGTCCAAATGACACAGCGCAAGCACTATGCTGTAAAATATGCTTTAAGGGAACAGGATCTTTATTTTATTTTATTATTTTTTTTGGTTAAACGCTTTAAGATCTATAACCCTTTGTTAGGACAAAAAGTTTTCAAAGGTAAGTTACAACTGATGAAAAGATCTGCCTGCAAAATTACAGACAGGGTTAATTATGGAAAGCATAACTTCAAAGCCCCTTCCTAAACATTACAGAGCATAGGAGAACTAGTATTTTTAAGCAAGTAAAAGGGAAAAAAAAAAAAAGCTAAGCAGCATTTTTTTAAGGTTATGCTGTGTTAATGGGAACACGCAACAAATATAAAGTAGCGGTTATTCCAATTTGGCTGCAAAAGTGGAAATACACTTTGCTAAGTAACATTGCCTCAGCAAGAAAAGAATTTGTAAGTGAGAGCAAGGCAATAAAATGTGTATTTTATACCTTTGTCCAAAAAAAAAAAAAAGCACTTCACTGTGATGTTAATGCAGGGTTTCCAGACTTTCTAAAGAAAGGGCCAGTTTACAGACTTTAGGAGAGCCAGACTGTTCTCAGAGGGAGTAAACAATGCCTAATCTGTGGTATTAGGGGGGAAAATACTTGGTGTCAGTGGGAGAAATACTGCCCCATTTTTGTTGTCAGTGGAAGGAATTATGCCCCATTGTTTGTGTCAGTGGAAAGACCCATTGTTGGTGTCAGTGGAAAGACTGTTGCACCATTGTTGGTGCTCGTGGCAGGAACTTTGCCCCATTGTTGGTGTCAGTGGCAGGAATAATGTCTCAAGTGCCAGATAAAGGCAAGCAAAGGGTCACAGTTTGGAGACCACCGTGATAATCAGATGAGGAGAGGTGTTATGATAATGAGATGAGGAGCAGGGAGAACTCAGGCGGGGCTGATAACACTACTTGCGATTTCAGTGCAGCAGAGGCAATGTTGTCAGCTACAGGAAGTTAGAAGCCTACTGGATTATTAACAGAATCAATAGGTACTTGCAGACAAAATATAAGGAAATGTGTATTTTTTATTTATTTAGAGCTTTTTTTTCTTTTTACACGTAAATGGAGCATATCTTCTTTTTTTGCCCACATATACATTTTAAAATGTAAAAAAAATTCACATTAGTAAGGCTTAAGTCCCATACACACTCACTATCAGATTTTCTGCTGATTTTTTCTTCAGATTTACCAAAACCCATGTAGTGTAAGGGCCTGCCTGATTGCATACAAATTGAAACTCCTAAGGTTTGACCTCATATTACATGGTTTTGGTAAATCTGAAGGTATAAATCAGCAGAAAATCTGATAGTGTCTATGGGGCTTTAGAATACGTGAGCACTAAATGCTTCTTAATAAAAAAATTAAATAAAAAAAAAAAAGCTGCAGTCCACATTAATTTTAATGCAACCACGTACAATAGAAAAGAAAATGATTGAGCGTTCATCTGTATGATCCAACCAGCACAATTTTCATCTTCTGTGCTGCCCCTGGGAACACTTGGGAGTGCTCCAAGACATCACAGTGAAAGCTCAATTTTTGTGATTGTGTCTATGAAGACTTAAGTCGTTCAATTTACTACTACATGAAAAAGGCATTCCATTTGGAAATGTCATTTGAGGTTGTTGCCCGTTAAATTATATATTACCAAGTAAAATCTCACTTCTTTATTATTAAAGATAAAAGCTGTAAGAGTGTAGTCACTGTCGGAGCTCCCTGTAAATTTCTGTATCATGACATACAGTATTGACAGCCAAAACAGATAGACAATACTGGTTCTTACCCATTCAATGGATCCACTACAATAGCTCTAGGATGAGTCATCTTCCCTTCTATCAAAGTTTTCCTGGTCTGCGAAGCCTTTTCTAAACGAGCCACACTGATGGTTTTCTTAGGCCCATCATCTGTCCAGTACAGGTTGTTTCCCATCCAGTCTACAGCAACACCTTCGACATTGTGAATACCTTTCAAGAATCATTAAAAAAAAAAAAAAGGACATTTAAATAATATGCCCATTAATATCGACTGTCACAAAATCTTTCAACATCATAAAAATAGGGACGTCCAACACCAGCAACACTGTAAAAGTATAAACTATTATAAAATACTATAGTACTGAAGGGGGGGAAATCCTAAAATTATTGTTTCATGAAATGGTGCATCTTTTAGTGATTTAGGTTTCCACCTGTCAATTACCATATATTCTTGGGAAAAGAAAAGTAAAACCAATTTTAAAAAATGAAATAAAAAAAACAAATATTACAGTGAAGGTGAAAGTGTCTAATTGGTACCACTTCAGACAAACATATACAGCAACCACCGCCACAGGTATACAGGCTCTGTGGGATCTGCTTTCTCCCCTCCAGGCATACAAAACACATTAACCACACACTGTTTTTTTTTTTTTTTTTGACGAGCTGTAACACGTTTTATTGGTACAAGAAAGGTCAGAGATATTCACTCCCCCATATAGGTTTCATCCAATGGGCTTATTCATAGTAGGTGGGCGACTGAAGAAAGGTAGGAATCTACTTTATATACTGCATCCTAGCTTACACAATGCAATGGTAAAGCCCAACTCTGGGCAAAAAAGCGTTCCCCTACAGTGGAGCTGTGCACACACTGCAAGAGATAAATGCTAATTTTGTCCACAGGGAAGTAAAAAGCCTATACCAGTGATGGCGAACCTTGGCACCCCAGATGTTTTGGAACTACATTTCCCATGATGCTCATGCACTCTGCAGTGTAGTTGATCATCATGGGAAATGTAGTTCCAAAACATCTGGGGTGCCAAGGTTTGCCATCACTGGCCTATACTCACCAGATCCTCCAATCCACCGGTGGACTGTTCCTGACATGCGCATTTCCACAGCAGGGCTATAGGGTTGATGACATCACAAACAGCCCACCGCTACCTGTCCATCTATCCCTGCACACCCCTTCCTGCTGGTTGTGTATATCCTGGCTATCCCGCCTCTTTCCTACATGAAAGCAGTTTATTTCTTGGTATTGTCCTAAAGCTGACCATACTCTGTACAATCCCCTTTTTCAGCAGACCATACACAATACAGTCTGTGCAATCTCCTATAGATCTATATCCAATTTCCACTGTAATATAAGGGTTAGTGAAACATATTACAATGTTAAACATTACTGCTGTACACCGTTAGAATTGTTTTGTTATGCTACAGCCTTATTCCAAAATTGATTAAATTCATTATTTTTCTTAAAATTCTACAAACAATACCCCATAATGACAATGTAAAATACGTTTTAAATCTTTGCAAATGTATTAAATAAAAAAAATCCCATGTACATAAGTGTAGCGCACTACTCCCTTGGGAGCTGCTAAGTTAGTTCATACCTTTACTGTTAACATTCCTCGGTTCTTCCACCCCTGCCCGAATAGCACAACAGACGATCAAACTTTTCAAAGGAGCTTTATTCTTCTTAGTTGCAGTATGTTACAGGGATATTTGAGAAATATGAGCTGCCTTTTCCTCCTGGTTCCTGAGGAGTAGTTAAAGTCCCTTTCCCATAGTGAACAGACCAATGCCCCTCTGAAAAGCACCGTGGTAAATGGATGCTGGAGCCCCAGGCCTCACCTGCCTATCTTGACTCCTGCGATCCTCCCGCGTCAGTTCAGGAAAGTACCGGATGATATCCTGGTGTACTCAATCCTCTTTGCAGCTACTTCCCGCTCTGCATGGTTAGAATCATCCCAAGCTGGGATGTCTGGTCCACTTCTCCCGGAGTTACTTGGCGAATTGGTTTCTGTAGAACCATCCAGCACTGAGTTCTCTGAACCCTCAGAACTTCAGGTTTGGTTCCTGCTATGCGGCGCTGGGGTCTCTGAATCCCCAGGCCTTCAAGCCTGCTCCTTGTGGGTTACATCTTTGCTGCTGCTCTGAATCCAACTCCTTCCATCGCCTCCTAGGAACATGTGACCACCAGTTTATATGTAAGGCCTGCCCCTGCAAATACAAGTTAATGATTCGACCAGAGCTCTCCATACAAACTGCCTGCACCCCCTCCCCAGCCCGCCTTCCTTCTAGAACATTTCAATAGAAGGCAAGGGAGATATTTCAGGGCAGAATGCAGGTGGCCACACTCTCCTCTCTCTACTCTGTCACTCCTCCCATCCAAACCAAACAGAACAACCAGGCCTTAAAGTGCAAGGCCCTGGCAAATTTACCTTACACTTAACTAACTAGCACCCACCTAAAGGTGGTGGGCGCTACATAAGTATTCAAAGCCTTTGCTTAATATTTTGGTGAAGCACCTTTGGCACAAATTACAGCCTTAAGTCTTTTTGAGTATGATGCTACAAGCTTGGTACACCTAATTTTGGGCAGCGTCTCCCATTCTTCTTTGCAGGACCTCTCAAACTCCACCAGGTTAAATGGGGAGCGTTGGTGCACAGACATTTTCAGATCTCCAGATGTTCAATCGGGTTCAAGTCTTGGCTCTGGCTGGGCTACTCAAGCACATTCACAGATTTGTCCCATAGCCACCCCTTCGTTATCTTGGCTGTGTGCTTAGAGTCGTTGTCCTGTTGGAAGATAAACCTTCGCCCCCAGTCTGAGGTACAGTGCACTCTGGAGCAGGTTTTCTTAAAATATGTCTTTGTATATTGGTGCATTCCTTGCTCCCTCGATCCTGATTAGTCTCCCAGTTCCTGCTGATGAAAAACATTCCCACAGCATGATGCTGCCACCACCATGCTTTACTGTAGGGATGGTATTGGCCAGGTGATGAGCGGTGCTTGGTTTTCTCCAGATGTGATGCTTGCCATTCAGGCCAAAGAGTTTGTTTCATCAGACCAGAGAACTTTGTTTCTCATGGTCTGAGAGCCTTTCAGATGCCTTTTGGCAAACCCTAGATGGGCTGTCATGTGCCTTTTACTGAGGAGTGGCTTCTGTCTGGCCACTCTACCATAGAGGCCTGATTGGTGGAGTGCTGCAGAGATGGTTGTTCTTCTGGAAGGTTCTCCTCTCTCCACAGAGAAATGCTGGTCACTCAGTGACCATCGGGTTCTTGGTCACCTCCATGACTAAGGCCCTTCTCCCCCGATCACTCAGTTTGGCCAGATGGCCCGCTCTAGGAAGAGTCCTGGTCTTTCCTTTTACGGATGATGTGCTCATTGGGACCTTCAATGCCGTAGAACTTTTTCTGTACCCTTCCCCAGATGTGTGCCTCAATACAATCCTGTCTCAGAGGTCCATAGACAATTCCTTGGACTTTATGGCTTGGTTTGTGCTCTGACATGCACTGTTAACTGTGGGACCTTGTATAGACAGGCGCGTGCCTCTCCAAATTGTGTCCAATCAACTAAATTTACCACAGGTGAACCCCAATCAAGTTGTAGAGCCATTAAGGATGATCAGTCGAAACAGGATGCACCTAAGCTTAATTTTGAGTGTCATGACAAAGGAAGTGAATACTCATGTACATGTGATTATTTTAATTTTTTTATTTTTAATAAATTAGCAAAGATTTCAAACTTCTTTCAGGTTGTCATTATAGGGTATTGTTTGTAGAATTCTGAGTGAAATAATGAATTTAATCTATTTTTAAATAAGGCTGTAACATAAAATGTGGGAAAAAAATGACGCACTGTTAATACTTTATTAAACACCATACAGTGCATCTGTAAAGTAAACCGGATATTGAAAATAAGGATTGCTCAAAGGATAGGTTTGGTTATTTTCTTATGTTGTACAGCTACAGCTGGCCATACATTAAACAATTTTCTTATTCAATTTCCTTTAGATTTACCTTCAACTACGTAGTGCAAAGGCCTGCCAGACTGCATACAAATTGAAAGTGTTTAGGTTTGACCTCATATAGTTTTGGTAAATCAAAAGACAATTTGTACAAGAGAATTCTATAATGTATTGTCAGTCTTAGAGTAAGGCCCGAAGAATCTGACAAATGGCAGTCACTTTTAGATCAAATATATCAATAATTAGCTTGTGTTTGCAGAATGAACTAAATGAAGGATTCCCTCCAAACACACTGTCACATGTATGGATATCACGACACTGCCTCAAATTCTTCAGTCTGGGAGGTCAGCACAAATGGCATGCATCCAGACTAAACAGATGGGCCAAACCTATGTATGGTAAATTCTGTCAAATTACATAAAATCCCAGACACTAGTGCAGAGGTGTCCTAACTGTAATGTGTACAACTATCTTAAATTCTTACAGTATATAGTAAAAAAAAAAAAAAAAAAAAAAGTGTGTTCTAGGCTTTAATTCATATTTTATTTATATATATATATATATATATATATATATATATATATATATATATATATATATATATATATATATATCTATATCTATATCTATATCTATACCTATATCTATCAATGACCTTTCCAAAAATACTAGCATTATTCTTAAAACCTCCAGGAAAAGTAAAATTCCCCCTTGCAATGAGGCTGCCCCCAAGCAAAAGTTAAATGCTTGCCTTGGGTACCATAAAAAAAAAAAAAAAAAAAAACGGTTATACTTACCTAAATCCCGGCTCCTCTGTCAATGCTCTCTCCTTCTTTATGATCTGGTTGTGGAATGGCCTTGGTGGCCTCACATCCAATGCAAGGCTATGGGCTCTGTACTGCATTTGAGGACTTCAGAGGACCTGGGATGCCAGAGCTTAGGAGGAAAAAGGCTACAGGGACCAGTCCAGCAGCGTGGAGAACTGAAACTGCTAGACCTAACAGAGTGGGTAAGAGAAGTTGCTAGGCCTAGACCTAAATTGGCATTTAACTTTTCTAATGTGGGATTTTTGTTTTCTCCAGAGATCAGATTAAAAAAAAAAAAAAAAAATAATCACACAGACAACCCACTAAAAAGTAGAAAGCTTGAAAGAACAACTGAAACCATAAGAAACTGCTGCGTAAACTGTTGACACTATATTAATCCTGTATAAATAATAATAAGAACCTTAGCTATTCTAAGCAAGGATAAAAAATACTTCCAAATACAATAATCTATCAGAGCTATAAATAACCAGCCATGAAGGCTCATTTCTCCATCTCTTTTCCAAATCTGAGCTCTAAATGACAGCTGAAATGTCAGAGAGACAGACATCCATGAACCATCACACCTAGTTAATTAGCTGGATTTTACCAGGCTGGACAGCTCATGTCACACACATAAAAGAATGCATAAGCCTTCGGGATGTAAGGGGGGGAGGAGAAGGGGAATAATTTGGCATTAAGGGCGAGTCTATTCTATAATTTCTCCACAACAATCAGACTCTATATACAACGCTGTATTGGCTACTCACACAGAAAGGTCTAATAGGACAAGCACATGTGAATAACCATTGCACAAAATACACAGATCTGTGCTGAGAATCATTCATGACACTGTGAATGCATGGATTATCCAAACAAGCTCCTGCCCCGCCATCGCTTTCACATTCTACAATGTATGTTAATGTAAATCACAGCCAACAGATTACTAAGCACAAAAGGTAATTTATTTTCATGCATAGAAGATCATCAGACCTATAGAAACCCCCAGATCTGAATAAATATTTTCTAAAACTTTAATGACCATAAAATATATAGAAAGACAAATATTACAAAATATTAAATTATTATTTTAACTCTCCTAACTCCTGTTGGACTCAATTAATAAAAGCATATTAGTATAAGTATATTATATAATAAAAGCATAGTATATACCGCTCTAAGATTAGCAATAAAATAGTGCATATCTTTTTTTTCTAAACATTTTCTGGCATTCATCAAAATCACTCATAAAATCAGGCATGCTGTATTCTTTCAAAATGTGTGGTATTCATCTCATGAAACCAATCAGTATTTTTTTGCCATCACGACATATTCAGTAATGTCTGGTGGACACTTCCGAGGGACCTTGCAGAAGGAGTGATGGCAGAGTCCGGAAGAAAAACCCAATGTCCTGGATCTTGTAGTAAAAATAATGCTCTTTTAAACACGTCCTTGCCTTGCCCATTGTGGTGTGGCACCTCCTTATCAAATCAATTTCATACATTCCTTAAATATTGCATGCCTGGACCATTACTTATTTACTGCATTTATCCATTTTCTTTAGTGAATGGACTTTAATGGTTTATGGGGTATTTACAGAGCATTTTTGCTTTCTGAGGTAAATACCACATCAAGGGACAGTGAATTTGGAAAAAATGTGTCACGTGACCCCAATATTGCATGGGATATCCTTTAGTGAACTGAGCCCATTGTCAGTTAATAACACTTTACTGTTTTCAAATTGAAACCTCTGTTGCATTTAAGTAGGGCTGAAACAACGAATCGATTAATCGACAATCGATTATGAAAATAATTAATTACTATTTTCATAAGCGATTAATCAGCCAGTAACATAATGGGGTTAAAAAAACTAAAATTAGCCCTTTATAGTACAAAAAAGAGCAAATAATCGCTACTGTAAATATTACTTTCACATTTCTACAGTAAAAAAAATGAACCCCTAAGGCTGGGTTCACACCATAGCGATGCGGGAACGCCGCGAATCCGCAGCGTTTTCCCGCATCGCATGCCTCCCGCCGGCAGTTCACACTGCCCTATGCGGACTGCTGGGAGTGTCAATGAAATGTTAATGACACCCCCAGATCCGTCCGCATATCGCAGTGCGATCTGCACACTCGCACAGGAATCGGATCACATGGTGTGAACACCCATGCGATCCGATTCTGCTGCGGACCAAAAAAAGGGTCCCGTGCGAGTTTGCGGCGGGAGCGATGCGAATTCAGCCATACTATCTGTATGGCTGAACTCACATCGCTACGGAGATCGGATGTGATTTGCACTGCAGTGCGGTGCGAATCACATCCGGATCTCCCACCCGCAGCAGTATGAACCCAGCCTTAAAGTAGTGAGTATCTGCTTTTTGTGTACTATAAAGGGCTAATTTTAGTTTTTTTAACCCCATTATGTTACTAAACGTCTTAGACCTGGTTTACACCTATGTTTTTTTTTGGTGCTTTTAGCAGAAACGCACTACAGTTCATTTACATGGTTTCCTATGGGACACGTTCACATCTATGCTTTTTCAGCTGCTGCCTATATGGAAACGGTCAGGGACTTTTTTTTTAATGCAAAACGGTGTCTTTTTGGTTCAATATACTTCAAAGGAGAAGCTGCAGAAAAGCATGTAATGTGTTTTTGCAGCAATTTGTGTTTTTTTAATCTGCCCAACAAATTGGCCAAAAAAAAAAAAGCAAAAACTCAAATCATAGCAAAATCACGTGTGCGAAAATCAAAATGCACAGCAAAAAGCAGAACACAATCAAAAGCAAACTGCATAGATGTGTACCGAGCCTTATGCTGGCCACACGGATCAATTTTCAGATGAGAATATTCAGACAAAAAATCTTTGTACATTCGCTGAATGAAAGAATGTCGTTTGAATTTTTCACTTGTTTTTAACATTCTGTTTTTAAAATGAATGTTAATTCTAAATGAAAACCACATACATTGTCTGAAAATTCCTTTGACCAAGAAGTTTTCTATTTGCAAATTTTCCCATCACTGTGGTTGAAAATGAACATCGATTTTACCCCACTAACGATTAGAAAATCAAACGTTCTTAAAATGACTTTTTTTGAAGGAAAACATTGTTTGTTTTTTAAATAAAAAAAAGGGATCTCTGAGTCTGATGATATTTACCAGATTCACCCTCTATTATATACAGTATCTCTTCTAATAGTAATTACAGTATCTCTCTTCTAATAGTAAATACAATACTAATAGTACATACATGTTCTCTCTTCTGTTATTCTCAGGGTGGATTGGATATTTTTCTCCCTAACCATATAGTTGGTTATTTATATCTACCACTGCATAGAGATATTTAAGAATAAATTGCCTTTTTTTTTAAACTTTACATATTAACTAAATTATATACCACACTTTTTTTTTTTTTTAAAGATTATTAACTGATTAATCGAAACAATAATCAGTCAACTAATCGATTATGAAAATAATTGTTAGTTGCAGCCCTACATTTAAGATTAAATTAGGAACAACATAGTTGGGGGCACATTTCTTTTAATAAATGGAAAAGCAATAAAAAATAAAATAAAAGGGAAACTGATAAATTTGCCTTAAGCCCCAAACACACCATCAGATTTTCTGGTGATTTATGTCATCAGATTTACCAAAACCATGTAGTGCAAGGGTCTGCCTGATTGCATACAAATTGAAACTCCTAAGGTTTGACCTCATATTATATGGTTTTGGTAAATCTGAAGGAAAAAATCTGCAGAAAATCTGATAGTGTGTATGGGGCTTTAGAAGTTCACTACTATTTCCTGTGATCAGTTTCAAATATTTCAGTGTTCTGACAGTGTGACGGGAGTCACTTTGGGTGGGGCCTTGTGGGACCCAGCTTACCTTAGAGGGCTCTGTAAACTCCTTGTCCAGCTCCCCTGGCCCATCCTATGTGTAAGTGACCCTGTGTCTGTTAGGGGGACACAGGTTGATTGACAACCCCAGCTGGGTCTGTCCTAATCAGACTTACCATACAACCACACCGGACTCAGCATTTCATGTTACCCCTGTTATCCAGGGTTCTATATGTGTGGTTTGTGTTGAAAGAATAAAGGGGTTCTTTCACCTGGTACAGTAATATTTCTGAACAATATACCACAAGAAATATATGAAGATAAATTAATTCCACCTTTCCGACTGCTGAAATATAGTATGAGCTTGGTCTCAGACTGTTATATACTTTTTACTAGATCGTTTGAGGTGTGGCTGTATCCCATTTTTCTATAGTTTTTGTCTGCCTTGGGAGCAAAATATTATGGGCTGCATGTGTGTATGTGGATTGGCTTACATCTTAATAAAACCCCGGTCAGCTATTAGATTCTAGAGGGGAGGGGATTTCTCCAGCAGCCACTCCTAAAGAGGGTCTACTTCTGGAAAATTGAATACTGAAGGAGGTAAAGTTTTCCCTGCCCTGTGTCATTATGCAAAGAAGGGGGATTGCCCCCTGAGTGTATAGCTCTTTGTAACAGTGTTTAAATAAACAGTTTTATGTTTTTTATCTTCCTACACGGATGTCTCGACAAGTGACTGGGTGGGTCAAGGATCTTGGATCGTGCTGGTATCGGGCAAGGGAAGCGTATATGGCGGGCATACTCCTATTGAGTATGGAGGTTTGTCACAGACAGTTTACAAGAGCCATATAGTATAATAAACATTATTGTGTTTTGACCTGTGCCATCCAATAGCATAAATCTGATCTGTGTGGTCAGACTAACAAAAGTATTATTAGCTGTTGTACAAAACTGCTACTTTCTTCAAGTGTATGGGCAGCTTTATGGTAACATTAACCCTCACCTTCTTGCAGAATGTTTTCTCGGCCAGTACCATCTATTTTCTGCCGCCCAATCAAGAAACTAGTGGTGTCTGCAAAGTACATATAGCCATATTCAGCATGAAAATCCAGAGCCCGAGGGTTCATGAGGTTTTCAATGGGTATCATGTGCTCATCAGGAATATTGGCTCCCATATCCATTCCTCGGATGATGCCAGGACGTCCTCGACCATAAACCAGGAACAGCTCATGTTCAGGCTCTGAAATAGTAAACGATTAATTAACATTTGTAGATAGAAAATGCATTGTTGTATTACAAGTTTGATGAAGAATATTAAAGTGGAGTGAAGTTCTGCATTAAGGCCCCCCCCCCCCCCTCCTTACCAAATTACACTTTTCTGGGGGGAGGGGAGCGGGTACCTGGTTTTGCAACAGGTTATTTTTTTTTCCTTTTGGGGATAAAGGTGTATAAAAAATAAGAGCAGACCATTGTAATCCCCCTTGTCAAGGTTTTGTCTGAACCACCTGACACTGCTGATGGACAGCTTGGTCTGTTAGACCCCTTTCACACTGGGGGCATTTTGCAGGTTCTATAGCGTTAAAAATAGTGCCTGCAAACCGCCCTTAAACAGCTGCTCCATTCACTCCAGTGTGAAAGCCCCAGGGTCCAGCTACCATCCACTTAGGCCTCAGTGGCACGTTAAATACAGCATGGATCCCATCTTCCCTCGTGACTAACACCTTAGACACTGGCGAAAAAAAATGATGTGCTCCTGAAAGGAGGAGGGGTTATATAGGGAGTGAACTTCCTGGATTGGGTATACCAGTGCCCATCACCTGAAGGTGATCTATAACCCATAAGTAATTACTCTGTGTGCCATGATGTACGATAAAGAAAGCCTTTTTACACAATGCAGAGGACTAACCCCTTAGGTTACACAGTGAGTATAACAAGCATGCTTTACTGCATATACAGACTGATTTTACTGTCGTGGGTTTAGTAACACTTTAAAGGAAGCTAAAAAGTAACAAATTTGCTTCATCAGATGAACATAAAGGAAAAGGAAAAGAGAAACTTAAAAAAAATATATATATTTTATATTTGTGGCTACCACAGGTGCTGAAATCAATGGTTTAGTTTTAAGCAAGCGACATCAATTCTAAATCCATTCTATAAAACTGTGTAACTATGCAATTGCAATGTTCAGTTCTCCATTGTAGACAGAGAGCAATAACACTTTAATAGTGAGTAAACTTCAGTAAAGTGGTAAATTGGGTTAGAACCTCTGCAAAGCTTTTATTATCATGAATCACTTTATGTCCCCGCAACCCCCGTTCTGCTCATTTCTTGTTCAGATGTCACAGGGAAACAAAGTGAAGGGAAATCTCCCAACTGAAGCCACAGAGAGCAATAAAACAATTGCAGATTTTCTAAACCTTCCACGCAATTAAAAACTTGACTTGGCTGACATTTGTCTTTCAATGCAGTGCAGTTTTTGAAACAGTAATGGAAAATGTGGGTATGAATAAAAAGTAAACAAATATTGCTATAACACTTAAGTTCCATGCTTACTTTTGCATGATCTTCCATCACTGCCAAGGCTGAACCCTGATCGGCAGCGACATGTTCGGGTTTTGTGGTTACTGCCAAGAAGACAAATATCTGAGCATCCTCCGGGCTTCTTGTACTGATCCAGTTCACAGGCATGGCTTCTCACTGCAGAAACCCAAATCAATTAGTTAACTATAAAAGACTAGTGATGAAAGTACTAGAAAATTATGTAGTAGCACATTAGCAAAGTTGCATAATTCCAATAGATGTTTCCCAAAGTCAACAGTTCCAAGCCAAATGTTACTCAAACAGATTAGTATCTCAGCCACAAACAATGAATTCCTTATGCCTATGGGTACCTTAGAAGGTGCAATGTCAATAGAATACAAAAATTTAAAATCTGATATATGCAAGCCCTGATAATCACTAGGTGACGGCAAGTTAAAATCACCCACAGGGTCTAAGGGACTTTGACAGCATCTCCCATTTCTGTCTATATTAAGCAGCAATGATTACAATGTACAGTACATTATGGAGGATGTGGCATAAGGTGATCAGCTCTCTCACACAGGAATCACAACGGGTTACTGCAATAAGATGTAGGAAATGAATGCTATACAAATTCCACTGGGGAGACCATGACAGCGTTTAAATTGCACCCGGACAACCACCTAACATTTAATTTTACTGCCAATTTGAAATACACAGGACAGTTAAAAATGTTTACAAAATCTAAAATGTATAAAAAGAAATGTTTGATCCTTTGTCAGAGACATATTTCTATTACAGAGAACTAAATCTCCCTGCTGTGAAAACTAAAAGATAAAAGGAGCCCATGCATTATTAGATGCAATTGACCTGTGACTTCTACATATATACAGTTCATGAACAAGACACTTTTTAAGAGTCATACACATATTTAAGTATACTTTCATTTGAAAAATTGAAGGTTTTCATCTTCTAAAAAGAGGAGCTTGAAAAAGAACTAAAAAAAAAGAAAGCAAAGGAAAATTTAGCAGTTTAAAAAGAGTGAAGGGGCCTAAATGTTAGTATTCCAAGGCATTTCCGTTTGGCCATTTCATTTGGTGGGATATGGTGTTCAAGTGAACCATGAGGTATAAAATAAATAGCATAGCCTCTTGAGCAGTCCCATAACATAATCAGAAAGGCAGTAGACTGTATAGGAAACCTTACTTTGAGTCCCCATGTCCTAGTCACAAATAGTCTAGGGAGGGCATTGCCTTCCAATGTACCTTGGGGAAATGATGGTGCCATGTTTTCTTCCCTTCTTCTGCCCAGAACTCCTCCTTGGCTTCACAGAAAACATTATTTCACAAAACTCTGCACTCCCTAATCTCTTGGGACAATTTTTCTAATATTTGAACTGTTGATACTAAACACAAACTGTTTGATTTATATTGTCCTTTTATTTCTGCACTTGGTGGATGGCACTGAAAAAAACCCCATCTAAGTACCTTTTTGTTAATCGATATACAGCTATCACATTCAGCCTGTCTGCAGGGAAACAAACAGGAAAAGCTTCTAGTATTGTCATACAAATATATATTTGAAATCAACTCTTTATTATTGTTTGGAATAACATGGTGTGGGTGGATTTCTGCCAGTCAAAGACTGGGTCACGCCCCTACAGCCTGTGTCTTAGAATAGGAGGGAGGGGAAGCCTCCATCAATCTAGATCTAAAAGATGCCCCTATTGTGTTTAGCTGGCTAGTGGGCATAGAGGAGGAGGGAGGTAGTGGACTATCATTTACCACTTCGTATACACCAACATTTGTGACTATTGTCACATAGGCTACTTGGATGTGATAGGGAGGAAAACTCTGCCTAGAAACACACTGTAAACTGAGCATGAGATAACACTGCTCTGCAAATTTCTTAGCTGAATTAGGGACATGAACAGTAGATGGAGATAGAGAACAGCAGGAACAACCAGTTTTTTTCAGAATACAGAAAACAAATCTCAGTGATTAGGCAAGTATGAAAAGCATGTAATACACCATTTATTGATAGTTGTTTATGATGCGAGTTTAGTGACACTTTAAAATGTGTGTATAATGCAGAAGAAGCTATCAAAATATAGTTATTAATTTTAAGTAATTATGTCTATGCAGCAGATGCCTATTTTCTCAACAGTTAAGGTTGTATTACAATGGAGCATCTCTGCATAGTTGCCTCTCCTGGGCTCCACTCCACTTTCATACAATCATATTGGTGAAGAACGCTTTTTTAATGTTGTTTAAAATGAAATACATGACTTTTGAAGATGGAAAATAATTACTCTATTTACCACTTTGGACACAGAGACCAGATGAGACAACTTTATGAAGATGAATAGTAAAGAGCTGGGCTGAGTAGAGAGAGGAACCACTAAGACATTAAAGGAGAAGTAGGGCCAAAGCTCTTTTGCCCTTCTCCTGTGTATCACTTCATTCTGCACTCCTGTGCCCAGTATTCAGCCAACAGCTGGCTAAAGTCCGCTGCGGTTGACGTCACTCAGCCAGTTCAGGCTTTATATCAATCCCAACTTTACAATCGTGATCCATCAAAGATGCCTGGACGATCAGCTGGCTCAGCCTCTCAGCGAGCCACTGGAGCCTGAGCCAGCCACTCCCAGCCCCTGCACAGCCCGGGAAACCCAATGAGGGGTCAGAGACTCTCTGCAGACTGAATGAAAAGAACTGTAACAGCATTTTTTTGATCGCTCATTTCTCAGTGTAGAGACAGCGGAGGACAGTTGCAGACATCTAGGGGAGTATGATTGTTATTTTTGATTCCTGAACTTCTCTTTTAATCTCACAACATGCATCAAGAAGGCAGGGTGCTGCTTATGACCAGAAGTCCTGAAAGACTGTTTATTTTTTATATGATTATCAGAGCGTGTTACATTATTTGCTATATAGTGAGTAAACCCAGAGATTATGTATTGCTTACAGCAGACTATGTCCAGTTTAAATGCCATTCTAGGAACATGCAGTATTCACATGTAATGTACATAGAACCTGGACAAACCGCAACAGTTCTCTGCAAAACTGTCGGAGCAGTCCACAGACAGAGCACAAATTATATATAGTTTGTCCTCAACAGAAGATCAGCTTAAGTCTTCTGCAGCGGTTTGCATATACAAAGCCAAAAGGGGAACTAAATAACCAGTCCACAAAAGTCAAACAATGACGCAGGAAGCTGTCTGTCACAAAGGAACAAATTATTTTATTGACTTACTTCCACATTATAAACTCTTAGCAATCCTGTAACTGGCTTGCTTACTAACTCCTCAACAAAAGCAATTTAATAAGCTACATAAGTGGTAACACACAAATGCCATGTTAGATTTCATGGTGGTTGCTGTCCGTCCGCAATCCACCCTGACATTGGTGAATCATGCTTGTTATTTTACAGACAGTAGTTAAATCCTTCTAAGGTGGGCACAAAGGAATACAGGAATCTTGCAAATCTAGCTCATATTGCTGCATACACATGGCCTTTCCACCTAACAAACATACTTCCATTATTTAACCATTAAATATTATTAGATTGTAAGCTCTTCTGAGCAGGGCCCTCTTAATCCTCTTGTATTTTACTGTATTGTAATTGTATTGTCTCCTTTTTATAATGTAAAGCGCTGTGTAAATTGCTGGCGCTATATAAATCCTGAATAATAATAATAATAATATAAAGCAAATATGCTGTTACAGTGTATGTTACCATACTTTTTTCTGTTTAAGTGTGTTTTTTAAAATCATACCTGGTTGGTCATACCAGTCACCTTTCTTCCTTGTTCTAAACTGAGCACAGAAGCTGATCTGTATTAGCCACCACACCCTGACCAATCACGAGCCTGCCTCTGGCATACACCCCCTCCCAATTACAGCCTACCTCTGGCACACACTCCCTCCCAATTACAGCCTACCTCTGGCACACACTCCCTCCCAATTACAGCCTACCCCTGGCACACACTCCCTCCCAATTACAGCCTACCCCTGGCACACACTCCCTCCCAATTACAGCCTACCCCTGGCACACACTCCCTTCCCAATTACAGCCTGCCTTTTGAATATGCCCCCTGATTGTGCACTTTCTTGGTAGCTTTCTCCTTCCTCAGTGGGCAGATTGATAGCAGTGAGAGCCATTGATGCTGGGCATAATTTAACCTAGAAGAGGCCAGTGGTGCAGGATACAGGATGATGCAGTGCCAGTGTGCAGAGGACAAGTACTGCTTGCCAGCTTTTTATTTATTAAATTTTTTTATACAGAAGTGATGTGGAGGCCGCATTTCAAAAAATAAGTGTTTAAAGCCACCCATGATACTTCACTTGCTGTTCATATTCAACAGTGCCTATGCATAGAGGTCACTGTAAGGCCTTTATTGCTCTCTCTCATGTCACAACTCTCTAGCCATCACCATAGTTCAATTGTGTAAAAATGAACTTTACCTTTAAAAATAGTATCCATGATGCCTGTGAACAGAAAGCTTGCACAGATGTGACCTTTTTATACCTTCTACTCTAGTTTGACTAGATCCATTTTCTCTTTCTGGTTTGCAGGCCTCAGTATGCCACAGGCCATCAGCTCAGTGTAGTGGGCTTCAGAACTGCCTGTACCAGCATAGGCTAGTAGAGGAGGTCACAAGCTGATGTGAAGTCAGTAGTGGAGCCAGCTGGGCCCAAATTGTTTAACAGGTTATCAGATATGCTGGAAATATATGCTCAACAACTATATAGGTCATAGAACCATGAATCAGACCTTTTACATGTCTTACCAGTTGGCTGCCTGCGTTGGTGGTAAATGTGTAATGCTCCACCTTTGTCGACCCTCGTCACCACTTGATGCTCCGAACTGTTGAAGCGATTAACACGAATCACACTAGTTTTCTGCTGGGCGTTGGCATGATCGGTATTTGTAGCATATAAATAATTCTCAAAAACTGTAAGGCCATACAAATGTTCAATCTAGGAATGAGAAAAGTCAAGAAAATAAATATTCTTAAAAAAAAAAAAAAAAAAAAAAAGTTAAAATAATGCTATATTTGTACTTACTGGGACTCATTTACCAACTGCCCTACAGCAACCAATAAGAATTAAGGCAAACACTAGGCCGTTGAAATAAACACACACACACACACACACACACACACACACTACAAGCACTGGTGTGCTGCAATGCCATTATGCACCTTTCCAATACATAAACGTTGCACTGCACTGAGGTAAATGCACCACAACATACTGCCATTGTGAGAGAGGACCCTTAAACTTTCATTCTTCAGTAGATATAATCAGATTGATTTTCTGAGGCAACCCAAAATACTGTTTCTGACACTGGTAAAGGAGTTCCTGCATAAGCTAAATAATGTATTATGCAGTATATGCCATATGGGCATAGACTTGCAGTGCAGCATCACTATCCTCCGTGGTGAGGTCAATAGAATTAAAAGAGAAGTATTGGATTTAAAAAAAAAAAAAAAAAAAAATATTATACTCATCTAAGTGGAGGTTTCCCACTGACCTAGCCTGGACTGGACCTATGACACCAGCCGACAGCTGGCTTTGGCCCACTGTGGGCTGAAACCGGCTGAGAATGAACTACACTCCTGTGATCCATAGGGGAAGTTTGCAAAGCTTTGGCCATACCTTTACTTTAAATTAATGGGTCATTCTACTAAATACAAACATTCAGGTTTGGCTAGAAGATGAAGAGTTAAAAAGAAATGCAGCGACATATATTGTGGGGCCCTGGCCTCACTAGGCTCCACTCAGACTGAAATATTACTTTGCGTGGACTGAATATGTTCTTAGATATACACTGCAATGTTTATGATTAGATATCAATAGTAAGGCTTCATTCACATGCCTGAAAACAAATGCATATACAAGTTTTTTTGTTTTTTTAATTACGGACATTCTCTGCATTAGGGTTAAACAGCAGCGGGAGCCATTGGCTGTCAAACAAATCCAGTGATGAGGCCAAGCACTTGCAATCCTTTTGAGTACATCACGGGACACAGCGTGAGGCTATTTACTACTTACTGTGTTATACTCCATCTCCAGGTGAATGGACACTGGTAGACCAAAGGACTTTAGACAGGAACTGATCCCTTACCTATACAACCCCTCCCAAACAGGAAGTTCTTCAGTTTTGCAGCAAGCACTTATTCCTCAAAAAGAGGGGAGAGACCTCTGTGTCCCGTGATATACTCAATGAAAAGGATTTTAACAGGTAAGTAAACATCCACTTGATAAAAATTTGTGAATGAATGCACTGAAGACCAAGTAGCAGCCTTAGAAATCTGAGCCACAGATACCGGATGGTGAAAAACCCAGGAGGTTCCTACATCCCTGGTAGAATGAGCTCTTAACCTGAAGGGAGGAACCTTACATTTAAGCCCTTGTACACACAGTTGGACATTCCGACAACAAAATCCATCAGATTTTTTCCGAAACTGGTGTTGCATACACACAGTCGGACAAAGTTATCGGAAAGTCCGATCGTTCGTAACGTGATGACGTTATTTTGTTACGACGGGACTACGTTCAGGCTAGTAGCCAATAGCTTTGGTCTAGGAATTTGATCTGAGCATGCGTTGCACTTTGTCCGATCGGAATTCTCTACAAACGATCGGACAAAGTCCGATCGGATCATGTTGTAGGAAAATTTTTAGATCCAGTTCTCAAATTTTTTTGGTCGGACATTCCGACGGAAAAAGTCAGATGAAGCTCACACACGGTCGGATTATCCGACAACACGGTCCAATCAGACATTTTCCATCTGAATGCCCGACCGTGTGTACAAGGGCTTAGACCGTAGGCCTGAATGACCAATTGAGGGACCTAATGAGCAATGGAAGCCTTGGAAGCTGCTTGCCCTTCTTGGGTCCTTCTGGTAAAACGAAAAAGGTCTGATCCTTGGATCTCCACAAATATAGACAAACAAACTCTAACTGCTCACACTACATCCAAGGAGTGGAGTCGTTTCTCTTACACCGAACGAGGCCGAGAGAAAAAAGAAAGCAAAAAAATGTCCTGATTCATATGAAAGGCCGACACCACCTTAGGTAAGAAGGATGGTACAGGTTGTAATACGACCCTGTCCTGATGGATCAAGTATGGTTCCCTGCGCGAAAGGGCCACCAACTCCGACACCCTTTTAGCCAAGGTGATGGCCATCAGGAAGGCTAGCTTGCGTGACAGCAAGACTAATGGAATTTTCTTGATAGGCTCAAATAGTTGTTTCTGTAACAGACAGTACCAGGTTTAAGTCGCAAGGACACATAGGTGACCCAATGGGGGAAGCAAATGAGTAACCCCCAGCATAAAGGTTCAGATCAGCGACTGGGAGGCTAAGGGCCTTTGGAAGAATACTGACAAGGCCGAAGTCTGACCCCTGATTGTACTAAACGAAAATCTGATTTCCACAGCCGACTGTAGATAAGAGAATTCTCCCAATCACATATTTCCGAGAATGCCATTTTCTGGCTTCACACCAAGAAACATAGGCTTTCCAGATCCTATAATAGATCTTCCTAGTGACCATTTTTCTGGTATTCACTAGAGTAAACACCAACGGTCCCGAGATGCCACAATGCTTTAACACCCTGGCTTAAATAGCCACACCACCAAATTTAGAGACTGTAAATTGGGGTGGAATATAGGACCATGAAACAGATCTGGGGCGGCGTGGAAGCGTCCACGGCCCGTCTATTGCCAATCTGATGATCTCTTGGAACCAGGGCCTTCTGTTCGAGGCTGGTGCCACCAGGATGAATGGAACCTCCTCTCTCCAAATCCTGAGCAACAAATGTGGAAGGAGAGGGATTGGGGGGAAAGTATAAACCCGTGAGAACTGGTTCCATGGAACCACTAGAGCTTCTGCTCCAATTGCCTGGGGATCCCTTGTTTGGGATACAAACTGCTGTAGCTTGTTGATTAACCTGGATGCCAATAGATCGAACTCTAGCCATCCCCAACGCTGGCAGATTTCCCAAAACACGTCCGGGTGTAGGGACCATTACCCATGGGCAGATCCGGCACATGTCCCTCCTCCTAAGTTGAACGGCTCCTGGTACCACTCTGGTGAAGGTATAGGCCACTGCAGTGACATTGTCGGACTGAACCCTGACGGGGCAGTCCTGAAACTCTGTCCAGGACCGTAGGGACAGACATACAGCTTGTAACTGCAGGATGCTGATGGGCAGGCTCTGCCCTTAACCATCTCCTCTGACCTGTGAGCCCCTCTAGGGTCGCTCTTCAGTCCAAGAGACTGTTATCTGTGGTCCGTACTCTCCAAGACACCGGAGGGGAGGCTCTTCCCTTTTGCAAGCTCCAATCCTGCAACCACTAGCTTAGGCTTAAATGTGCCCTAGGATTTAAGGAAATGGGGTAATTCAGGGCTTGTGCTCTCCTGTTCCAATTCGACAAGATGTCTTGTTGTATAGGCCTGGAATGGAATTGAGCATAGGGAACTGCTGAAGTAGGAAATACCTTTGCCTGGACTGTATAGAGGATAAGACCTAGATACTCTGAGCTGGTCTCAAGGCTGACTTTTTGGTATTTATGATACAGCCCATGTTTTCTAAATACCACACTTTGCAGGCTACACTGTGTTCCAGGGCCTGTAGTGAGTGACCTCTGAGCAGGAGGTCATCCAAGAATCCGAGCACCAAGATCCCCTGGATCCTTAAAAGACACAGTACAGGTGCTAGGATCTTTGTAAACACCCGAGGTGCTGTGGCAAGCCCAAAGGGCAGTGCCAAAAACTGTAAATTATATTCCTCTACTGCAAATTGCAGGAACCTCTGATGAAGCTGAAAGATGGGTATACGTGTAAATATGCATCCTTGATATCGATGGAGGCTAAGAAGTCTCCCATCTGGAGTGAGCCCAGCCATTACTGGATTCAGATGTTGGTTCTGAGGTTGAGGATGACAGGAACATAAGCCGAGAGAGAGGGAGAACACTGGTAGACAAATTGTCATTCATGTTCCCCCAGCCGCAGCGTATTGCCAATTTGTCTCCAGTGGTAATGATGATGCAATTTTTTACACCAAGGCCAATTCTTGCTTTCATCAAGAGTACGGTTACAGGGTTACGGTGGGAAGGCGCCACAGACACCGAAAGACCAAATTTTTCTGCACCTGTTTGACAGGTGCATATTATTGCAAGGTTTTACAGCAAGGCCAATTCTTTCTTTCATCAAGATTACCTCTATAGTGTTACGGGGGGGAAGGTGCCACCGACACTCAAAGACCAATTTTTACATAGCCATTACTTCTATCCAAAGTCAAAGTGACACCAGAATGTATTCAAAAAATCTCTAATCTTGTTCCCAGTGCATTACATTGTGGCCTCACCATACACACTGGCTCCCCAGCTGCTGCTGAGCAAAATAATGGCAGCTTCTAGGGAAAATGTAATTTTTTTGGGCTTTACAAATGCAATTCTTTCTGCAGCAGATTCTAGACATGGTACCGATCTGCCACTTTACATGTAGACTGAGGGGATCCCCAGACACTATATTGAAAGGAATTTTTATATTTCCACATCACTGCTCATTTAAAAATGTATTTTTCACAAACTTTTTTTTATTGATACATGTCCCGCGGGGCAGGACCCGGAACCCAGTTACTTTCATATAAGCCTTCAAAATGGGCACCTTTGATTTTTGACGTTTGGGTCCCATTGACTATAATGGGGTTTGTTAGTCGGGTCCGAAATTTCACGGTGTTCGAAAGTTCTGGTGCGAACCAAACAGAGGTCCGTTGGGCCCATCCCTACTCCTAAGTCCTTAACACAGGGGTCTCAAAATGGTGGCACCCCAGCTGTTGCGGAACTACAAGTCCCATCATGCCCCTGCCTGAGGGAGTCATGCCTGTGCCTTGCACTGCCTCATGGGACTTTTAGTTTTACAACAGCTGGAGGGCCACCAGTTTGAGACCCCTGCCTTAACATCTAGCTCTTCCCCTTCCTCAACCTATCCCCGCACCAAATTAGGTGGCTCAGGGAAGTGGGATCTGTCACTCTTTTTGCCACCTGCGGGGTGGAGGCAATCATGCCAGCAATCCTGTGCTCTAACCCGGCTAGGGCTTAGGACAGTTCATCCCTGGTGATAAAGGGTGAAGCAGGAACGTTGACTGTAGGCAAAATACCAGACAGGCGCAGCAACTCAGATTGCTGGAAGCCTCTGGGCTCTCAGGGGAAACACTAGGGTTTCGACTAGGCTGCTCGGGAGCTACTGACGACATAGGCGTGCCCTTCCCTTTAGTGTTAGCACCGCTACTCTTTTTTTAAGACATTGCAAGCCACAAAAAGGGAGTTTCAGGGTTTAGTATTTTACCCCAGAAGGGAGACCCTTTAATAGGGCTCACCAAGCCCCTATGCAACAATCCTGCTAAGCATTTAGCTTGCCAAACACCTGGTGACTCATGTGACCCGAGTAAGGAGGAATGAATTGCTAAAAGCAAAAGGTTTTCAGAGCCTGTACCACAGCTGTCCCCGGAAGTGGCGCATGTTAGCTACTCTCAGCTTAAATAAGATAGCTGTGTGCCGGGACACGCACGTGGTCACGGTCCTGAACGCAACTAATTTCCGTGCACCAACAAATTTTTGTGGCCGGACCATCCACAAGAAAGCAGCCAAGACAACAAGAAAGGTACTACTTACCCAAAACATCAACAGTCAGCCCAAAACTCCCACCTGCGATCACCGCAACACAGGTGTCCAGCCTTAGCTAGATTGACAGTTACACACATAGGGCATCCTAGAATAAGTAAACGAGGGTAGATTTCACTTACCCACCTGCCCAGTTGCAGGACAACCTTAGAAACTAAGAGCCCAATCTTCACCCATCACAGCGGGTTCCGTCACTGTACAGCACTCTGCAGGAATGCCTTAGATCTGTGGTGTCCAGGATTCCACTACGCAGGGTCCAGCGCCCAGAAGTCGCATTACAGGCAAAATATTGCCGGATCCTTGTGTCTTCTTTGCGAAGCTCGGGTACCATTTATCTAAGCATATAAGCCTGTTTCAAATGGATCTGATCGGTTAATCCCTTGATTCATTTAAGAACCGTGATGGGACTCCAGACCTAGTTCTCAAGAGCTCAAACAAAATGTGCCCATCCCCTTTGCAGACACTGGTAAAATACTGAAGTATTTCCAGTATAGGAGGGGTTAAATAGGTGATCACTTCCTATCTAAAGACCTTTGGTCTACCAGTGTCCATTTACCTGGAGATGGAGTATAACCCAGTAAGTAAGGAATAATAGCCTCACTCTGTGTCCTGTGATGTATGATAAAGAAACTGATTCAACAGCAAAGGGAGCCTATGGATGCAAACATTTCATCAACATGTGTTGTATACCTGATAGTCACACACGCATTTTTGCTCATTTTGTATTTATTGTATTGTTTTATCAACTCACATCATTAGTTCCAATTCTACACTTACATGCTATAACTTTTTACAATTGCATTGAATCTTTTATCAAGGGTTTATTACATGTATGAAATTTAAAAACATGTATTCAACATTTTTGTTAAGGTTGTATACTACCGGTATTAAACTTTTTTTTAACACCTACACTTTGCATTGAATCACTGCATGACCTAATACATATCATATGGTTATCCCATGTGTCCCACACCCTTTACGCATCTACTGTTTAGCGTGCACCTCATTCAAAGTCCCAACTTTTCCTCTTTTGCAACTAACAGGGATGGAGACGCTAGTCCCTGTGTGTCTCATTCAAAGTCCCAACCCCTCTTTCTTTAGATAAAGGAAACTAATTTCTGTTGTAAAAAAGTGCGAGGGATATTAAACCATATCAATCAAATCAACTTTCTGCAGGACAGAGTGGCCCAAATACGGAAAAATTTTAATTTGAGAATTTAAATTTCTGAAAGGTTATGGGCTACTGCACGCCAATTAACTTTGCTCTGTGATATTAAATATGCAAAACCACTGAAGATAATTAAGAACAATTTACACCTGAAATTAACAGAATTAATAGATTGAATCATACTAAAAAAAGTGAAAAGAAGCTCATGTACATAGTTACTTACTAGCAGCCCCTGAATGATGGTGTGTCTGTTCTTGCCTTCATAGTCTACCACTTCAATGTAGTCCAGGTAAGCATCTGCCCAGTAAACCAAACGATTCACTAGATCCAAGGTGATCCCATGTGGGAAGACAATTTTGCTGTCTACTAGCTTGGTTCTGTCCTGGCCATCCATATCGCATCTCTCTACTTTGGGGATTTGTCCATAATCCGTAAAGAAAACTTTCCTGTAAAAGAGTGGTTTTAAGGTTTCTTAAAATTTGTAAAGCTGGTTACAGATAGTAAACAATTTTGCTAATGCAAGATCCCTTTACTTCCACAGAAGACCAATTAGGTCACTTGTTAGGACAGCACCCATTAGATTTCTGTGGACCCACAAGACTCTACACACCTCACAATATAAGCAAATGAAGACCTGTATAGTGTAAACCACCTGTGCCATACATTCTTAATGGCCAAGATCCTGTTCAATTTGGTCCTAACAAAGAACTATTTAGTGTCACTGTGACCTTTATCCTACTACATCGGAAAAGAAGTTTAAGATCAAAAAAATATAAATCCCAAAAAACTATTTTACATGAGAAGAGGAGATCTGGTACAGTTAAAGGCATCCTTAATGGTTGGACTACTGTCCAAGCATCATATGTTATCAAACTGTGTGTACTGTAAATAGGTAAATGTATATATAGTAGAAGGAAGAAATTGGGTGTAGTTAACCAATATCAACTGCATGATGCATACAAAAGAGGCAACAAGAATCCTCGTGTGCACATTGAAAACCCATTTAGACCACAGGTTCTCCAACCATTGAAAAAGTTTTCCCAAGGGGATCCTTCTGCCAGGTTTGAGAGAGGGGTATTCCTGCTTGTTAAAGTGAACCTGTACCTGCCTACTGCTAGGAAAAGAAGCCAGCATACTGGACAGCTCTATAGGTGCACTCTCCCACATTCCCAATCTGCAGACAAAGCCCCAAGAAAATTATAGCTCTTCCAGGTGAAATGCATACAAGGATGCGACTCCATTTATTGTTTAGGGTCTGACCAAGGCCCAAGCAGTCACATGGGAGTGAAGCATTCTTGGGCCCCAAAAAGGTTTTCAGCTTTTAAAAAGTTATAACTTTAAAAAGACAACACTAAAAACTCACATTTTTTTCCATCAACCATTATACCACAGTTCCATTTTATTCTTTTCTTCCTTTTTGTCCAATGCACCACTAATAGTGTATTGGGAGCAGTAACTGTTATTTCTGACTGGTCACATGCTGTGCTCCATGCATACTATCATTCCCAGAGCATAGTTTTACTGCTACCCAACTGCTCCCCCTTAAAGTAGAACTACAGGCCAAACTTTTTTTTCCATTTTGGATAGAGCAAAGGAGGGTTATAACCCTTCAGATTTTTTTTCATCATCTAGGTCGCATTTCCGAGATTTCCCTCACTTCCTGTCCTACAGCCAAACAGAAGGCGAGAGAAAATCCCTGCAAATGAGGGCAATCCCTTGTGGACCCCCAGGTCCCCATTTGAAGTTTTCCCCTCTATTAGTTTTCTGAAGACCCAAAATCTGTGATTTTCTTTTACTTTCACTTTCAATGATAATGGTAACAGGACAAATAGAGCGGGGCGAATCTCCCTAATGGTAGCAATGACAATCCTTCTCCGCTCTATCCAAACTAAAGAAACATTTTGCCTTTAGTTATACTTTAAGCTTCAAAAGCAGTGTCAAGGAGGCCTTATACTCTTCCTAATGGTGTTACAGCTAGCTAACACTCACAAGATTTCTCCATTGAAGAAGCCTTTTGTGGTAATGGAATAGGAATGTATATAATCAAGATGCTGTTGCCAAGCTTAGACACTACCAGGAAGTGCAGTAGTTCTTCCTCATTAGTGAGGTCCAGCATTCAGTAATAGGGACTTCAGCCAGCTTAAAGTATGTGTCTTCACTTTATATCTGCTAAAGGCTTAAATTAATTTATTAATTTATTTTACCAGGAGTCACTTTAAATTACATCTGGAAATGTAAGCAAAAATTATATAATGTCCTAAAAAGTCACATTGTAAATCAGTAAAATAGAGGTAGAAAATCTATTATGTATAATAATACTAATAATAATAATAATACTAATAATACTAATAATAATAATAATAATAATAATAATAATAGTGGTCCAAGTCAAAAAGTACTAAAGAAAGTACATTATTAGAACAGCTGTCAGACCTGGCAACTAGCATTTTCAACAATGATAATCTTTGAGATTCTCTCACGACAGGATGCCGTCCAAAAATTTAGAAACCCTAGTTAAGTACAAGATATCACTACTACTTTGCACTCTTTATACCTTATTAATTATTGATGAGCATGGAAAATGTCTTTTTTTTTTTTTTGAGTCTTTATCATGCAGAAGACAAGGCATAATTTTCTTCAGCTGCTATTAATTACATGCACATTAGTATAATTGCAATTCATCACAGAATCACTAATACATTTTAAGTGACTAGTAATACATGATTTTAATGAAGGAGAAAACACTATGTCACACTAGTGACTGCACACCACACACAGACACAGCTGAAAAGCTACTACACCAAGAACACTGGCTATAGAGCATGGGTGCTCAACCTGTGGCCCTCCAGCTATTACTACAAGTCCCATGAGGTATTGTAAGGCTGACCGTTACAAGCATAATTTCCAAAGGCAAAGGCATGATGGGACTTGTAGTTCCACAAAAGCTGGGTGGCCACAGGTTGAGCACCCATGCTGCAGAGCTAAGCATTGCTTTTCACCAGCCAACTTTAGGCACTGCTCAGTGCACAGCGAGGCATCAGTTAGGCCGCGTACACACGCGCGGACTGTTCGCCCAACTTTGTCCGTCCAACAGTTTCGGCAAACAGTCCGCTCAAACTTAGCATGGACGGACATGGCCACACACGACGGGCGAACAGTTTGCTGAAACCGTGCGCGATGACGTGAACGGCACGTACGACGGGACGAAAAATACGACGTCCTATACACTGCATTATAGCTTTCGGCGTGAAAATCCTTTCTGAGCATGCGCGCAACTTTGTTTGACGAACAAGCCTACACACGGGCGAACTGTTCGCTCAAACAAGGTTTCAGCGGACAGTTTTTCGGAAATTCCGAAAAACCTTGTCCGTCCAACTGTCCGCTGAAACTGTCCGCTGAAAGCCCACACACGAGTGGACTGTCCGCCCAAACACTGTTCAGTGGACAAAGTTGGGCAAACAGTCCGCCCGTGTGTACGCGGCCTTACACTTGTGGATGGGAGGTGTTAAAAACGCACAACAGAGATGCTTTTTTAACCCCCCAAATGGATCCCCTTTAAGCTGCAAAGGCAGTGGATGGGAGTGTTCACATGGCGTGCCTGTGATAATTTGTATCATGGCACAGCAAAAATTATAACCGCTGACATGCTCGGTTGGCAGTATTGCCAAATGAACACATCTGAATGGGTCCACAATGCTATGGTGGTGTTGGGGTCTTTTAGGGGTTAAAACAGGCTGTAAAGAGGAAACATAATGCCGCCTTACAGACTGTCATACACCCTCTGGAGAGTGATCCAATGCAGATTGATCTTCAGAGGGCACTGCAAGGGTAAACGAGTTCTAACATGTGTGCATTAGATTTTTCCATATGCACAAGGCTCTATAGAGTCTACTTTCTACACAATCGTATATGCAGGCAGTGAGCAGAGACACGTGACTAAACAAATTTAATGCAAGACCATGCTGTAGACAATAATAGGGACAGGGTTAGCTTCTAATTAGGCTGACCATGGAGGAATCCTCCCCCTGTGCTATTGTATTCTGTATTCCTCATTGTTAGAATACACTGATCAGCGCTGCGGATGCTGATTGAATCAAATTTGTCTAACTGCTTTAGTTCCTTCCCCCTTTCCTGTGTAGTTGGAAGATAGGTATAAAAGTGGAGTGGAGAGGAGTTCAGGAATTCAGAGTATGGAGATGAGAAGTGGGGAGTAATCAGTAAGACAGACATGTGGATTTTTTTATTAAACAAAAGAAAAAAAATGGTATACTTACCTGCTTCGATTTTCCTCTTCTGGGGTCCCCCGCTGGCATTTATGGCTTTAAGTGTTTAACCAAAAAAAGCTTTACAATCATGCATGCATTTACTCTCCATGTCATATACGCATCATTAGAATAATTTTTTTCTGCCAAGTCCTAATAGAAAAAATCCAGCATATTTGGGCCATAAATTCACACGCCCATGTGCACGAGGCCTAAAGCTAATAACATGCAATGATAACAAGATTCTCCACATTTTCTTTGTCTGTATCACTACTCTATTACAACTGAAATAACTAGTATGTGTAACAGCTTATCGACTGCCTAGATATAGATAAGCCAATCTGGGGGGGGGGGGGGGATTGTTTTGAGTTAGTAGATGAAGAAATCGGCATTGTGAGAAGATGCAAAAAAGCAAAACCATTGTTTAGCACTATGAAGCAGACCCATTGTTTGTAATGAGCAATATGGCTTCCCCCATGTACATACAGTATATAATTACCAACCACACAAAAGAACAAAGATTTTAAAACCTGTACAGAAATTGACATTAAGTTATACATGTACATCAAAATAGCACTAATAGGACTATACCCAAACAAATCACATGCTCAGTATCCGGCTTGCAGTCATATCACATGGACCACCATTACAGCATCAGTATAATTACACATTAAACAATGTACACTACCCAATCCTAGCTTACTCCGGCTTACTAGTTCAAATACATTTTAAATTACAAGCACATTTAACTTTAATAAAAACATAAATCCCTGAGATTTAATACAGAGTTAGCAGATCTAACTACGGTAATTGCTGAAAGCATAAATAAAACCATTCTCCATCTGTGACTAAAGTGTATGACTGAAATCAATGAATATAAAAGAGGCTGTAATAATTGGTAAGGAGGCCGGAAAAAAAGGTCACAAACAATGCTCAGTCAAGTGAGAAATGTATCAGTGTGATGTGCAAGGCTGGTCTATCCCATCAGCAGTCAATCGGAGATGGCACAGTAATCCATCATTAATACTAGCCTTGACGTAGTCTTCCCCAGTCACTGAATGTCAGCGAGAAACAAATCAAGGACTTCAATGTAGTTATGTTTTTATGGTGATTAGAATATAACTCTATAAGTATAGAACCTCCTGAACAAATTATTTTACTTTGTTTTACCTATCCATCAGCCAATAAATAGAACTGTACTGGAAATGGGAAAAAAAAAAAAAAAAAAAAAAAAAAAAAAAGAGAGATCGAATCCAAACTCTCATATATGATATAGATTGCCAATATCAATATGTCTGCCTCTTATGTTTGGCTAAATCCCCCTGTAATATGATGCAAATACCTGTTAATCCTGCCAGAAATATTAGCAAATAGCCACTAGTAAAGAAATATTAGTAAATAGCCACTTTCTTTAATTAGGGCGACGATGCTCTGCCTAGCCCACTGAAATCACAGACATGTCAACTTCTGCGTCTTTTAAAGCTACTTATGCCGCGTACACACGATCAAACAATCCAGTGGAAAAGTCCGGCAAACTCAAGTCCGCCAAACAATCCCCCCGTGTGTAGCCTCCGGCATACTTTTTTGACCCGAAAGTACAGCGGACTTAGAATGCCGTGTTGAACTCCAATCTTCCCGCCGGACTCGCATTTCGGCAGACAATCCGGCCGTGTGTATGCCAGTCCGACGTACTTTTGAAATGAGCGGACTTTTCCCGCCCGGAGAAAAGTCTGCTCATTTTGAGTGGGTCTCCAGGTAGGCGGGGCCCGCGAAGGAGACGTCGCTGGCCCCGCCGCCTGATATGGACTTAAAGGGGAACCCCAACGGCGAAAAAAATCGGCGTGGGAGTCCCCCCCAAGTCCACAACAGACCCTTGTCCGAGCACGCTACCCGGCCGTACCAGGCCGCGTGCCCTCAACATGGGGGGTGCCTTGAGGAAGGGGGCCACGCAGCCCCCCCACCACAAAGCACCTTGTCCCCATGTTGATGAGGACAAGGGCCTCTTCCCGACAACCCTGGCCGTTGGTTGTCGGGGTCTGCGGGCGGGGGGCTTATCGGAATCCGGGAGCCCCCTTTAATAAGGGGGCCCCCGGATACCGCCCCCCCCACCCTATGTGAATGAGTATGGGGTACAATGTACCCCTACCCATTCACCTGTAAAATAAAAGTACAAAAAAAACACAAAACACGAGATAAAATACTTTATTGCACAGCTCCGGGGGTCTTCTCGCCGGACTCCTCCGCTATCTTCTTGTAGCTCTTTTACTAGCGGAGGAGCCCGGCATTCTTCTTCGTCGCCGCCGGCCTCTTCTTCCGACTTCAGGGGTCTTGTCCCCCTCTTCGGTTCTTCTGCCGGGCCACCGCGCCTTCTTATAGCTCTTTTACAGGTCTTCTGTCGCCGCCGCCTTCCGTTCTACTACTACTTCTTCTTCTTCTTCTCCAGGAGATGTTGACTCAACGATCTCTCTGGCCGCAATGCCAGGGACGCGCTGCGCTGCCACTTATATAGGGACAAGGGGCGGTGTCACATGGGTTTATGTCACATGGGTTGGTGTCACATGGTGACCCCGCCCCCTTACGATGTCACAGTCCCGGAGGATGCTGGGACTGTCACCATGTGACATCAACCCATGTGACAAACCCATGTGACACCACCCCTTGTCCCTATATAAGTGGCAGCGCGGCGCGTCCCTGGCATTGCGGCCGGAGAGATCGCCGAGTCAACACCCCGAAGACTGAAGACCCCCGGAGCTGTGCAATAAAGTATTTTATCTCGTGTGTTGTGTTTTTTGTGTACTTTTATTTTACAGGTTAATGGGTAGGGGTACATTGTACCCCATACTCATTCACATAGGGTGGGGGGGCCGGTATCCGGGGGCCCCCTTATTAAAGGGGGCTCCCGGATTCCGATAAGCCCCCCGCCCGCAGACCCCGACAACCAACGGCCAGGGTTGTCGGGAAGAGGCCCTTGTCCTCATCAACATGGGGACAAGGTGCTTTGGGGTGGGGGGGCCGCGCGGCCCCCCCTTCCCCAAGGCATCCCCCATTTTGAGGGCACGCGGCCTGGTACGGCTCAGGAGGGGGGGGGCGCTCGCTCGCCCCCCCTTTCCTGGCCGGCCGGGTAGCGTGCTCGGACAAGGGTCTGTTGTGGACTTGGGGGGGACCCCCACGCCGATTTTTTTCAGCGTTGGGGTTCCCCTTTAAGTCCATACCAGGCGGCGGGGCCAGCGACGTCTCCTTCGCGGGCCCCGCCTACCTGGAGACACGCTCGAAATGAGCGGGCTTTCCTCTGCGTGTGTGGGCGAGTCCGTTCATTTCAAAAGTAGGGCGGATAGTACGGCGGACTTTGTACGCTGTATTAGTCCGCTCAAAAAGTGTCGTGTGTGGGCAAGTAGCCCGTTCGGAAAGTCCGACGGACAGTCTGGCAGGAAGTCCACCAGACTAAGTATGTCGGACATACCACTACGTGTGTACGCGGCTTTAGATGCTATGTTGTGATGTAAGGAGGTGAGGCTAACACTGTTCTAACTGCTGCTATTTTCCCCCTTTATTATCTGGCCTTGGATAGCCACACTTAAGCCGTACACACAGTGGAATGTCAGGAGCCTGAAGGCGCTGTAATATCAGCAGATGGATTGGGGACAGTAAAAGAGGGGAAGGATCAGAGAAGACAGGATCAAATAGCTTTTTTTACGCCATTGCCCCTTAGGTTCCACAGTGAGTATAACAAGCATGAGTATAACAAGCATGAGTATAACAAGCATGAGTATAACAAGCATGAGTATAACAAGCATGAGTATAACAAGCATGCTTTACTGCATATATAGACTGATTTTGTGGTTGTGGATTTAGGAACACTTTAACATCCAAGCTTAGCATATAGATGTTAATAGCAACACCATTCACATCACATACGCTATCTGAATGTTATTTAAAGAAGTGAAAGCTACAAGAGCCTGTCCACAGAATACGGCAGAGAGATTCTAGAAAGTAAGCAGCAAGCAGAAGGTACGCCATATAGCCATCAACCATTCACTTCACATCTCAATTGACTACTGTTATATAGTTTATTAGTCCTTATTTCAGCATAACAGTTACCAAAAAATTTATAATTGTCTGTGTGTTCTAGACAAATCAGTATATATTGTATTTATTGACGTATAACAAGCTCTTTCACCCTGACAATCAGGTGCAAATAGCGTGTGCGTGTTATACGCCAATACTTCAATTTTAGCTGCCTCGGAGGGGACAGGGAGGGAGGCGGGATGAGCGCAGTCAGATTATATACAGTGAGAATCTCCTGTTTACTTGGCGGCCTCTGTAAATAGGAAGTACTTTCTCCAGGGCCGCCATTGGACCACTGTTCTGTCTATCATAGGAGATTCTCACTGTATGTAATCTGTCTGTGCTCGTTCCCCCCGCCCCCCCTCCCCTCTAGGCTACAGATGGGCATCGGTGAGGCTGCCGCATTGAAGGCAATGGGGAGGCTGCCGCATTGAAGGCAATGGGGAGGCTGCCGCATTGAAGGCAATGGGGAGGCTGCCGCATTGAAGGCAATGGGGAGGCTGCCGCATTGAAGGCAATGGGGAGGCTGCCGCATTGAAGGCAATGGGGAGGCTGCCGCATTGAAGGCAATGGGGAGGCTGCCGCATTGAAGGCAATGGGGAGGCTGCCGCATTGAAGGCAATGGGGAGGCTGCCGCATTGAAGGCAATGGGGAGGCTGCCGCATTGAAGGCAATGGTGAGGCTGCCGCATTGAAGGCAATGGTGAGGCTGCATATGGGCACAGACCCTTACTTTGCTTCAAAGTTCCTTATTTAAAATTTATTTTTTTTCCTGAAACTTCCCTCTTAAAATTTATGTGCGTGTTATATGCCGATAAATACGGTAATTTAAAAAATAAAACAATAAAAGATTGTATGGCTAACAGAAGCAAACAAATACGGGAATCGCAGAAAACAGATGACAAAACGGTTCATATGTACTCTGGACAATAAACAGAAAACTAAATACACAAAGGGCATGAAGTGCAAACACCAAAACGAATAAGTTTAACAATTCAGAAAGTGGATGGAACACTGACAAAAACTGGTATTGGATACTGGACCAAAGGAACCAGATGTTTTTGTTGAGAAACCACTGACGCATCTCTAATTTATCCAGATTTGAGAAATTCAGGATGTTGTGACATGTTGTGGCTTTAGAAACCCAAATATGTTGAACTTTAAACTGTGCTTCAAGTAATTGAAGAAAACCAGAGAAAATTGAACTATTTTACTAAATAACACAAATATATTCCTTGGTAGCAGCATAAGGCTCCATGCACACTGAAGCTCAAAAAAGCTATTTCTGGACGCCAGATTGCTGGCAGAAAACGCTGGTTGAAAAACCTGCTTTTAACAGCGTTTTATACTAGCGTTAATGAGCGTTAATGAGCGTTTTACAGCGTTAGCGTTAATGGGCGTTTTTTATAAAAATACACAGAGGACACTCCAAAAATCCCACAATGCCGAACACTAATGAACGAGCGTTAATGAGCGTTAATGAGCGTTTGTCGTTTTTTGCCGCTGAAAAACGGCACTTTGAACGCGAATTTCTGGCGTTCAGAAAAAAGCCCATAAACTCCACTGCTCATTAAAGCTGAAAAACGTCCATGTGTGCATGGACACATAGGCTAACATAGAGTGGAGTTTATGGGCTTTTACAAAAAACGCCCAAACACCAATAAACTGCAGTTTATCAGCTTCAGTGTGCATGGAGCCTTACTCTAAAGTCCAGCTGGATTACATTCTATGAGCACCACATCTGGCTTCAAAATAAAAAAATAGACATGGCCATCATTTTTTAGCAGGATCATGCAGTTAAAGTATAACTTAAAAAAAAAAAAAAGTTTTCCTTAAGTTTTGGACAGAGTGGAGAGAGATTAGAACACCTGTCAGTTCTTTTTTTGTCGCCCCAGAACAGGAATATAGGGGGAATCTTCAAATTCCCTTTAACTTGCCGTTTTGGCTATAGCACGGGAAGTGAAGAGAAATCTCCCCAGTGGTTCACAGATGGTAAACAAATGTACAGGAGTTAGAACCTCCCTTACTCTATTGAAAAAAAAGTTTTGCATATAGTTCCAACTTTAACTGTTCACTACTAGCTGGTATTATCCAACCACGACAACGATTTTGTCAATTGCATAATAAAGTAAACCTTTTTTTTCAAACAAGAAAAAGATCAAATGTAGTGTGTGCACCTCCTCATTATGTGCAGCCCTCACACCTCTTGCAGCTAACTCCCTATTGGACAAAAAGTCTCATCATCAACTGAAGAACAAATATGAATGGTGAGAAGCAGGTCATTTTCTCTGAACTAAAATCATGATTTGCATACTAGAGCACTGCAAGTTTAGGGATCATAAGGACTTTCATAAGGTAGGTAAGAGGTACATGAAGGTACATTATTGTTACCAAGACAAAAAACTAGGGTGATCCAAAATCCCACAGTTAAGTTCAGGGGTGAGGGGGGAAATCTTCAAATTTGAACACTTCTTCCTATGACACCAGTCAAAGGAGGGAGATTGCATACACTTATGGAGATTTCCTCCGACTTCCTGTTGTGTCTAACCTTTTCCTAACTTTTTTCTACTCTTGTTAAAGTCTGGCACCCACACAGCAGAAAGTTAGCGGTCACATATCCTGCAGTCCTTTAGTTTGTAAAGAGTGGCCCAGCTTTCTTAGTCAACAACTTGGCCATGTTCCCCTGTCTCCAGTCTTCTAATGCCACGTACACACAATCAGACTAAGTCCGCCAGACAATTCGACCATGTGTGGGCTCCGGCACACTTTTTCTTCCCAAAAGACTTGACTCAAAATTGTCCGCCGGACTCGGCTGTCCGGCGGACAATCGGCCCGTCTCTGTGCTAGTCCACTGGCCTTTCAAAATGAACGGACTTGCCCACACACGGACTAAAGTCTGTTCATTTTGAATGTCACTTCAGGTCAGACGGGACTAGAGAAGGAAGTCAATGTCGCCGTCTCCATCGGCGAGATTGACACCTTGCTAGCCCCGTCGCCTGGTATGGATTTTAAGGGGAACCCCTATGCCCAAAAAACGGCATAGGGGTCCCCCAAAGTCTATACCAGACCCTTATTCGAGCACGCAGCCCGGCCGGTCAGGAAAGGGGATGAGGACGAGCGAGCGCCCCCCCTCCTGAACCGTACCAGGCCGCGTGCCCTCAACATGGGGGGGTGGGTGCTTTGGGGAAGGGTGCCCTGCGGTGCCCCCAACCCAATGCATCTTGTCCCCATGTTGATGAGGACAAGGGCCTCTTTCCGACAACCCTGGCTGTTGGTTGTCGGGGTCTGGGGCGGGGGGGGGGAGTTTATCAGAATCTGGGAGCCCCCTTTAATAAGGGGGCCCCCAGATCCCGGCCCCCACCCTATGTGAATGAGTATGGGGTACACCTACCCATTCACCTGGGGGAAAAAGTGATTATAAAAAAACACACAACACAGGTTTTTAAAGTCGTTTATTAGTCAGCTCCAGGGGTCTTCTTGCTGCACTCCGCTATCTTCTACTCTTTTGCTAGCAGAGGAGCCCGGCTTTCTCGTTCGTCTTCGTTGCCGACCGGGGGTGTTCTTCCGACTTCACTGCGCCTTCGGGGCCTCTTCTCCCGCTCTTCGGTTCTTCTGCCGGGCCCCTCTGCTCTTCTGCCTGGGCTCCTCTGCTATCTTCTTACAGCTCTTTTACTAGCGTTGGCCCGGTCTTCTGGTTCGCCGCTGACACCTTCGTCTTCCTTTTTCCTTCTTCCTTCTTCACTTGTCTCCGGCTGTAATGCCAGGGACGCATTGCACAATGACGTATATAGGCATAAGGGGCGGGGTCACCGGGTGATGTCACATGGTGACTCTGCCCCTTATGATGTCACATTCCCAGCATCCCCTGGGACTGTGACATCATAAGGGGTGGGGTAACCATGTGACATCACCAGGTGACCCCATCCCTTATGCCTATATAAGTTATCATGCAACGCATCCCTGGCATTACAGCCGGAGAGCGTCGTGTAAACATCTGAAGAAGAGAAGAAGGAAAAAGGAGGAAGAAGAAGAAAAGGAGGTAGAGACGGCAAGCAAGAAGACCAGGCCAACATTAGTAAAAGAGCTGGAAGAAGATAGTGGAGGAGCCCAGCAGAAGAACCGAAGAGCGGGAGAAGAGGCCGGAAAGCGCAGAGACCCCCAGAGTTGACTAATAAACTACTTTTAAAACCTGTGTTCTGTTTTTTTTTATTACCACTTTTTCCCCCCCAGGTGAATGGGTATGCGGCCTGGTACAGCTCAGGAGGGGGGGAGCTCACTCTCCACCCCCTTTCCTGACTGGCCAGGCTGCATGCTCGGATGGGGCTAGCAAGGTGTCAATCTCGCCGATGGAGGCGGCGACATTGACTTCCTTCTCTAGTCCCGTCGGACCTGAAGTCACATTCAAAATGAACAGACATTAGTCCGTATGTGGGCAAGTCCGTTCATTTGGAAAGTCAGTTCGTGTGAGGGCGTGTGTGGGCAAGTCCGCTCGTTCAGAAAGTCCGCCGGATAGTATGATCGTGTGTACATGGCATAAGTCTCAAAATTGGCTAGTGAGGATACCCACTGATGGGTCAGCAGTGAGGCAGGTGGCCGTTGGGCCAAACTCTCAACCAGAGAAGCCAGGAGCATATTCTTAGAAGACCCACTTGGGCACCCAGGGTGCAGAATAGGGCTATAAAGCTTAAGTGAAGGAAACTGGAGGCGGCCACTAGTGCCAGTGGTGACTTTTTTGTTTTTTTACATTTTAGATGTATAGCACACAAAGTAAAATAATTATTTCTTGTGAAAAAAATGAAATATTTTAATAAAAGACCAAAAACACCTCAGCATCTAGGATTCAAAATTCACATAGGTATGATTCCACAATGGGACCCTGATTATATTATTTCCCAAGGAAGATTCTTTGCATGGTGTCTGATTTGTGTAATATTCCAGCAAATGCTTTAAAATGTGAACTTGTGAGTGACTGTGGCTGAAACATTAGATCTGAGCTCCTCTGGAGTGTTCATCAATGAGTTTGACTGTGTGTACTCTGTAAAAGAGGTGTATAATATGTCATCTGTTGTTTACAAATATAGAAAATACATAAATAACTGGAAATACAAAATAAAGGTAACTATAAAACTACCTTCATTATACCAAAAGGTGGCTTCCAGTTACAAAAAAATTCCAACAGCTCAACAATTCTGACTCTCATGTAGGTCATTCTTCTTTCACCTAAGGCAAGGTCTGACATCTCATCATATGGAACATTTCCTCAAACCACAGAGTTCTTGGCTGTGATCACTGACCAAACTTAACTGCTCAGCACAACCGGGCCAACAAACTCAAACAAGAAATTGCTAGAGAAGGTCATTTGGTATTGTTGATCTAGGATTGCTTAATATATTTTAATTGCTCAATATCATTAAAGGGAAATCAGCACAAAAACACTCGTATGTAAAGATAGTGATGTTTCAGGGATTTTTTATTTTTTTTTGTATAAAGGAAAAAAATCTTATTACTGATTTTCATTGCCTTATTTTAAGTTATCAGGTTGTAAAACTAGTAGTAGGAGCATGCACTTAAACACAGCTGTGTCAATTTTTTTTGCTACATACTTTAGAATGATCTCATTAATTCACTGGGAGTCAAAGGGACGCATTTCCAAACGTTAAATTAATATTCCTGGATTATGTGTATATTGTTTGTTAATTCTTAAAACTGAAAAATCTTGAGGAAACAAATAACATTGGTAAAATTATATAAAGAGAATGTGTTCTTCCACATGAAGAAGGACTGGACACTACACGGCCATTCTGTTCTCAGTACAGCTAATGCAGCGAACGATCAGAAAATCGTAAGAAAAATAATGCTTTCTCGCGATTATATGATAACCGGATCGTTGGCACAGAGCTTTCGAGAGCCAATCAGGACAGTTCATCCAATATTATTTGATCGGTCATGCACGAAAATATTTTTCGTACCATGTCAGATCGTGCGATTTTCGTTTAATCAGTACAGCGGTCGTTCAAAAATGCATTATAACACATGACATCCCTTTCAAAATTTTATTCTGTCGTACGAGAATTTTTGTGACTTTAGTAAACTCATCAGATTCAATCTGAGGTTTGCACGCATGCAAAAAAAAAAAAAAAAGGGGACCTTCAAATGGTTTTCTTCAAACAGGGTCATTTTGAAGCTTCTGAAGGATTCCCCATTAGGTCTGCTTACCTTGTGATTTGAGAGCTGGTTCACAAAATATGCAGTCCAGTGTGTTTTTAATCTGCATTAAAAATGCATGCACAGTGTTCACAGGGTTTTAGTTCACACTAATGCAGTGCATTCCAGTGCAGCAGAATATTCCATACAATCACTATTTACACAAACTTTTTTATCTACTCATTACCTGGACGGGTTCATCTCACGGTAGTTCTATAATTTCTGGAGTATTTTCCTTTGTTTTTTGTAAAGAAAGTTCAATTTCTGGATTTATTACACAAAATATTGCACAATGCACTTTATCATGTATGTATGTTAACATCACCATTCATTTGGTTAGATTATTATACATATTATTATACATAGCGCTGCATATATATGTGAAGTACTCGCATTGAATATTTCAAGAACATAATTTTTTTTCTGTATGGAAAGCACCTGGAATGTGGCAAAATACATCAAAAACCCATACACAAAGTTAGCATGCAGGCACCCACATGGAAAACAGAAGTTCTGATTGAACCGGTCCCGACATCAGGCAGTGTGCGTATACTTAGCCAACAGACAGCATGCTTTTGGCTATTCTTGCACCCACTGCCTTCTATCAATTACAAAGAAAGAGTGGACCTGATGGGGAACTAGTGTCTTAGCTTCCCCATCAGGTTCCATCTACTGTAGTGTCACTGCTAGTTAGGAGGTTGTTGGCTGTAAAGCTGGCAGCATTCTTAACCAGTAACAGGTGGAGAGGAGGGGTAGCAGCAGCAAATATGCCGCTCTGCTACACAGAGTACAGAGACCAGCACTCTGCCTTAATTACCTCCAGTTTCATGATCTACAAAACTATAGGTAATTATTTTTTAATTTGGCACATTAATAGCACCACTTTATAAAACTACCCAATGTGTCAGTAAAGCTATAAAAACTGATGGCAGAAATCTTTGAATGTGGGGCAGGTCATCTTGGAGCACCAGAAAAAAAAGTATTCTGGCTTTTCCAGCAGCTGTACAGGAACTAGGATTGTGTATGACTTCCTGACTTCAGCTCTGCTGGTTGCGCAGCCCAGAGATCATAGACTTCTACACCTCCCCTATTAATATGTCATTTTGCTCCTATACTGGAATAAGGGGCAGAGGCTATCACTGCACAGAACAGTGTGCCTCCTTCCAGTCTCACCCCATGTTCTCCCATTATTATATAATAGACAGTTGTAATTTTAAAACAATTAGGAAAGGGTAATATAAAAGAAGAGAGAATTACGGTGGATTAAAACCACCCTAATACACATCCGATTCCTGCCAAAGAAAAATAATCATTCATACAGAAAACTTCCTGTGAGGGAATGATAACCTCACTTCCCTCATATGGTAGCACTACCCTCATCACCTCCCTCTAATGCAGAGTAAGAGAATAGGAAAGATGGCATATGGATAACATTAAAAATATAGGCAATGCTGGATTCTCTTCCCTTTTGTTTCGTCACCTGATGGCTTACTTTAACTGTATGAAACAAGGTGCATTACCCTCCCTAGACTCTCTACGGGCTCCCATTCCCATGATTCCCAAGACTACCAAGGAGGCATATGAAGCCCAGGCATTTTGCCCAATCTCTCTGTTGAATGAAGACGTGAAACATTTAGGGAAGATCTTATGTACCCGCATTAACAAGTACCTGTGTTGGATGGTTCAGAGACCAGGCCATAAGGCAGGGACAATGTCCGGAAAGTTGTCCACCTGATCACCCTACTGCAATGCAAAATCCCTGGTTTTCTCCTTTTGCTTGACATATATAAAGCCTTTGACACCCTCTCGTGGGACTATTTGCGATATGTGGTACAGCGTTGGGGTTTTGGAGACTCAAGCCTTTCGTAGTTGTGGCCCGCTATTCAACTCCTTCTGCCTCAGTCTGCTATGCTGGCTGCCTGTCACCCTCCTTTCCCATCTCCAGGCAAATGAGGCAAGGATGCCCCTTGTCCTCTATATTCCTGCCCTTGAACCGCTGGCTATTGCCCTTAAGGCAGACCATAACATTAATGGCATTCCCTATGTGGGAGAATGCTATAAAACTGATATGTTTGCGGATGATGCCCTGCTGATCCTCATCAACCCCATCATCAGCTTGCTCAACCTCCAGGCCTTCTGGCCCATTTTGCTGCTATTTCTGGTCTCCAATTTAACCGGCACAAAACAATAGCCCTGAACACCACTCTCCCGGAATTCCTAGCCTCACAGCTCCAATCTTCCTTCCCATATTGGTGGGCTGGCTCCTCTTTGGACTATTTGGGAATATAGTTGACCCCCTCTTATGCTTCCCTTTTCTCTGTCAACTTCCAACTGCTTTTGCACACTATCACGGCCTCTTATGGCATCATGGTGATTTCCCAACCTGGATCACCTGTATTTACGCAGTCAAGATGACCATCCTCCCAAAGATTCTTTACTACTTTCGGACTCTACCTGTCCAGGTCCCTGCTTTCTATCTGCAGCTCGTGTAGTAATGCATGCTAGGTACTACATGAGGGGCAGAAACAAGGTACAGTGATGAAACTTTATAAAGAAGAAAAGGACATAAAAAGCTATCCAAAACCTTGAAAATGCCAGCCAGTACTGTTTAATCACTTATTAAGAAACCAAACCAAGGTCAGGTAGACCAAGAAAGATTGTAGCCACAATTGCCAGAAGAATTGTTCAGGCTACAAAGAAAACCCTACAGGTAACCTCAGGCGAATAGAGGCTGCTCTGGAAAAAGATGGTGTGGTTGCTTCAAGGAGCGCAGTAAGCCAACACTCACATACATATGCACACACACAGACACAAAAAATATATATTATATACACACTCATATGTACAGTATTGTACATGTACACAGCTTGACCTTTCTTTTTAAAAATACTTAGAATATGGTCATCACAATTATAAAATTGCATAATACACGGATGTCACATTGTGGGATAAATTATAGCACATTTTACAAGATACTTTTTCATCTCTAATATGTCCTAGTCTTACCCCATGGTTGGATCCAAAGCAATTCCCTTTGGATTATATAGTTCTCTGTCAAGAAGAGTAACGCAGGTGTCGCCATTTTTGTTGCAGACAAAGATCCGGTCATCGATGTCCATCCACAAAGTAGAAGTTGCCCGTTAGCCAGTCTATGGCCATCTGTTCAACATCTGAAAGATAAAACCAAAAATAGCTTGACATCGAATATATAGAACTCTGCTAGGTTGCATAGCACACATGCTAACACGCTGTCCTTGGTATACAGTCAGAGAATCCGCAAAGAGTCATACATCTTTCCTATAGCATAATGTCAACATGATACTCCCATCAATCTACACTGCAATCTGCCAATTCTCAGGCCTGCCACAAAGTATGCTCTGTTACAGGCATACCACAGGATCAGGAAGGAAATACCAATTCCCATAAAAAACACACAGAGGTTTAAAGAGCCAGACATTCATAGGGTCATGGGATAGGCATAAAAATATATTATGTATAAATATATATTGCATTACTTTCAAAAGTAGACTTTTCACTATATGCGTTAATGCAAAAATCATTAAAGAGATTTATGTTTCATCCTTCAGCCATTATGGCACTACTGTGTCCTATAGTGTCCTAGAACTAGACCATATACTGCAGTCATTTTAAAAATGTTTAAGTTACTAGGGAGTAGTTGATGGTAATTAGGCTCGCTTACAAGAGGTGGAGACCATAGGAAGAATAGCATCCACACACACACACCTACAAAGTCGTAAACTACCCATACCAATAAGGAGTCATTTTCTTTATACTCGAGGGCAAAATGGAGCACTGGAGGAACAAAAGGAAAGCTGGCATAAAAGTGAAACCTTTGCTTTGACCTGCACGGGCAAAGCACAGGCTCACTTTATTGTAATTGAGATCGTACACAACACACGTGCACCTTTCCAGTGTCTGGAAGAATTATTTTCATAGAGAAATTTAGTGCATTTGCATTTTTCAATATAGAAGATATCTACCATTTCTGCACGTGATCTTCTGTATAAAAAGAACATTTATTAGAAAGACTGCTCAAGTGTCTAGTAAGCAGTGCGATTTCTGTGGGTAGAGATTTAGGGTTGACAATATAGTCATTTATTGACATCTTGTATAAGGGCCAGCTGTGAAGAAAGCATCTAAAGTTGAATTTTTTTTTTTTACAGCATTAAAAATACTATTATATCTGTATTTAAAGGATAACTCCACTTTCTTGGGAAAATAATTGGCAAAAAAAATAATATAGCATATACAATTGCGACACAGTCATATTGTCATTGAAGGTTATTAAAAATACCTTCCCTTTACAGCCTGCAGCTCTGTCATTTTATGCAAAATGCAATGCAATCTGGCTACCTGGACGTGTTCTGTAAGATTATGTACAGAACTTCCCCAAAGAACTGTAATTTCCTGCTTGTGTGGTTGGCGTATGGATTTTTCCAGATTTTGAGCATCCACTACAACAAAAGTTAAATTTTTTATAAGATAATGGCAATATTAAATCACTTCTAAAGAGATGCAGACCCTGCCACTTTCCGCAATATAGCCCTGCAGGTGCAGCAGCTGATTTATAATTATGTACAGATTAACTCCGCACATGGACAGCTATTTCTTCAGAACAAAAAGGTAGGCGTCTGCATCAACCTTTGTTAAAATCCCTGCAATTTACACAGGTCAACCAGAAGGGAATGTTTGACATCCAATTTAGAAAAGAAACCACAAAAAAATAAAAATAAAAAATAAAAATCTAAAACGTATGTACATTTGTCAATATCTGCCAATTATTAACTTTTACTCCATTCCACATCGCACTATTGTATGGCATGAGCCTTGTTTGGCTAAAACGGCTATATGGAAAGTTGTCTTCAGGAGTTCATTATTTGGGCTTCTTAAATCAAGTTAACTGCATGCTGGAAAATATTGCTCCTCTGGGTCTCCAAGGCTCCGTTCACGCTTGTGCGACTTTTTATGCATGTAGTATTTACTTATCTTTCTCCAAAGCTCAGAGTCCCGTGTCTTTCTGCTGCTCCGTTCCTCTGTTATCAGTCCCTTATGACAAGTTCTCAGGCGCAGCAGATAACAGCAGCTGGAAATTTGTATGGGGGAGGGAGCTTAAACATAGATAAACAGTGGTCTATTCACAGTACAGCTCTGCGTGTTCCTTCTTTCCTCTGCCTATGTGGAGGGAGGGGGGTGCCTTTCCTCCAATCAGCTCACACACAGTGTATGCCCAGACTCCACACCCACTACCGGAAGAGGAAGAGAGATTTTTAACACGATGTGCACTTTCCAAAGAGTGTAGAAAGGGAAAGACAGAAGATATACATGTAAAACTTATGTAGGGAGATTTGTTTCATCTCTGTGTATCATCTGAGGCTGTTCACTTCACTGGGTATATTTGAGGGTTTAAAGTTGTGTAAAAATTGGCACAACTTTGGAGTTGTACATGTGTGAATGGGGTGTAATGAAGCTTAGCTCACAATTGCTCTAGAAAATTGTACTAGTATACTTGTTGGCATGATCTTTCATAAAATGCTCAAATCATTTTTTCTTTATACCATTTAAAAAATCTGTATCTTTATAAGTAAAAAAAAAAAACCAAAAAAAAAAAAAAACATTTTTTTAGCTTAAGGAAATTAGCAAAGGGATATAGCTGTAAATTTCACAACAGACAGAGCAGATTGTCTGGCCCGCCCATGCTGACTCAGTGACAAAAAATCATGGACAAACTGCCAACCGACCAAGCTTGGAAAAAAAGGGGGGGGGGGCAATCAATGGGACAGCCGAAATGGTCTTAAAATGATTTCATATTTATTGTTTGCATGGATTAACATAGCGTCTGCACAATCTGTACCGATAAGACATTTCTTAACGCTCTAGAGACTAATAATGTACAAATGGTTAGTGCAGGTCATACAAGATTTATTTATATGCACATTTGATATGTAAAAACATTTAGTGGAGTGTCCAATAAAACAGATTTAGTGAAATGAAGAAAGCAATCACTTAAAAATGCAGTGTAAGAGGGGAGGATAACTGAAAGTAATGCACAGCAGTAGGCCTTGGCACTTCCTACAGCAGAGGAAGTGTTGACGTACCCACACAGCACTATGACAGAGGAGAGTAGCTGGAGGAAGGGAATTTATGCAGCACTGTCAACCCCCGTCAAAAAGCAATATCAAATGAAAATTACTGTCAGGATCAACAGGCGAGATTTTTTTTTTTCTGAGGACAGTCAAAACATTAGAAGACGATAATGATAACAACTGGAAAAGGCTGACAGGGCCACCCACTGAGCGAATTTCAGCAAGTTTATCACAAACTAGACAAAATTTGAATATTGTATGGCCAGCTTAACAGGCAGGCACTCTGACCAGGGGGGGGGGGGGGGGGGGGGCGCCAGAGGGGAAAATCCAGTCTACGCTGAAGCATGGAAAACCAGCAGCTGATCGCCATCAAATAAACACTTGTGCCAATGGCTGAGTGCGCTGACCGGTGTGCTTTAGCAGGGGGCAGTTCCCCTGTCATAACACATAAGCTCAGCGAGAAGATCGCAGTACTAACATCCCATAGTTAGTACATAGAACTCCTCACAAGCTCCCCAGTGTTTTTTTTTTTAAGTTGATGTGTTGAAAGTAGAAAAAAAAAAAACGGGAAAGTGTAAGGATGTCAGCGCCTTTGACAAGGGCCAAATTGTAAGGGTTAGATGGATGAATTAGTGAATCTTCAAAGCTGCACCTCTTATGGGACTTTCCTGGTCTGCAGTGGTAAGAACATACCAAATGTGGTCCATAGAAGGAAAAAAAGTGAACCAGTGAAAGGGTCATGAATGGCCTGTGTAGTCCAATCCACCAAAAAGCTACTGTAGCTCAAATATCTGAAAAAGTTAATGCTGGTTCCCTAAGAAAGGTGTCAGAACACACAGTAAAATTAAGTTGATTATGTTTGGGGCTGCGCAGTTGCAGACTGCTCAGGGTGCCAATGCTGAGCCGTGTCCACAGCCAAAAAGCATCTGCAATGGGCATGAGTGAATCAGAACTGGACCACAGTGCAATGGAAGAAGATGGCCTAGTCTGGTTAATTCAAAAATGATTTGCTGAACACAATGAAAAGTTTGAGGTGTTGACTTGACCTCCAAATTCTCTAGATCTCAATGTGGGATGTGCTGGAAAAACAAGTCCAATCCATAGGGCTTAATTACAGATACCACAGCAAAGGTTATGGTGGGTGGTCATAATAATGATACGGCTGATTGGTTTATTTGGACATAAACATGAATGCCTTCCCCGGGCCAGCATTTCTATATCAATGTAGGTAGATCAGAGCCAGACCTCTCTGAAACCAGCTTAACCAAAAGAAAAACCAACAGCGGTCAGCCAAAAGCATAAATCATATCATTTAGCTGAAGACATCTGGTTCTGTCTAGTAGCAACCATTGATGAGAGAAGCATAAGAATGGAGTAAGGATTCATTCACATCTAAGGGTACTTTTACAGAATCTAAAAATATTTCCAAAAAATGCCAATTAACAACAACTGCAGTAATAAATCAAAAATACGCCTGAAAGAATCTCTAGACTGTCTTCTGCCATGGTTTACTTTCATCCTTCATAATTATGAATTCCTTCTGTAAACTACTAACATTCCTGACAAGTTATTGATGAAGGTCTTGCAAATGGTAAAGACATGTAGCCGAAATTCTCTCCTATGAGCTATTTATTTCCTGTCCAGAACCTAAAGCTTTGTTTACATCAAGCCCCCATATGCTGCTGCAAAGTAAGAATTCTATGGAATACTTCTGAAGCCTTCAAAATGGAAGAATGTAAGCAATACAGAATTTACAGTGGGTATAGAAAAATAGAAAAGAATCACCCCCTTTAAAATAATCCCATTTTAGTCTCTTCTGACCATAACACCTCAGAATCTTCAAGGTGTGTTTTGGCAAAACTCAGTCGTGAGGCCTTTCTTGAGGGTTGGCTTTTTTCTTGCAACCCTTCCATACAAGCCACATTTGTGGAGAATTTGTTATATTGTTGTCACATGCACATAATGACCACTCTTAGTCATAAAGTCCTAAAACTGCCTCAGAGTTTCTGTAGGCCTCTTGGTAGCCCCTCTGACCAGCTTTCTCCTGGCTCTTTCATCCAGTTTGGAGTGAAATCCTGATTCAGGGAGGGCCTGTGTAAGTTAACCACTTCAGCCCCGGACCAATTGTCAGCCTAAGGACCAGAGGTCTTTTTACAATTTCGCACTGCACTGCTTTAACTGGTAATTGCGCGGTCATGCAAGGTTGTACCCAAACGAAATTTGCGTCCTTTTCTTCCCACAAATAGAGCTTTCTTTTGATGGTATTTGCCTCTGCGATTTTTATTTTTTGCGATATAAATGGAAAAAGACCGAAAATTTAGAGGAAAAAAAAGATATTTTCTACTTTTTGGTATAAGAAAAATCGAATAAACTCAATTTTAGTCATACATTTAGGGCAAAATTTATTCAGCAACATGTCTTTAGTAAAAAAAAAATGTCAAAAAAATGTCAATAAGCATATATTTATTGGTTTGCGCAAAAGTTATAGCGTCTACAAACTAGAGTACATTTTCTGGAATTTACACAGCTTTTAATTTATGACTGCCTACCTCATTTCTTGAGGTGCTAAAATGGCAGGGCAGTACAAACCCCCCCCCCCCAAATGACCCCCTTTTGGAAAGTAGACACCCCAAGGAAATTGCTGAGGGGCATGTTGAGCTCATTGAATTTTTTTTTTTTGTCCCAAGTGATTGAATAATGACACAAAAAAAAAAAAAAAAAAGTTTACAAAAAGTTGTCACTAAATGATATATTGCTCACACATGCCATAGTTATATGTGGAATTGCACCCCAAAATATATTCTGCTGCTTCTCCTGAGTACGAGAATACCACATGTGTGGGACTTTTTGGGAGTCTAGCCACGTACGGCACCCCGAAAACCAATCACTGCCTTCAGGCTTTCTAAGGGTGCAAATTTTTGATTTCACTCCTCACTACCTATCACAGTTTCAAAGGCCATAAAATGCCAAAATAGCACAACCCCCCCCCCCCCCCCCCCCATGACCCCATTTTGGAAAGTAGACACCCCAAGCTATTTACTGAGAGGCATGTTGAGTCCATGAAATATTTTATATTTTGCCACAAGTTGCAGGAATATTACAATTTTTTTTTGTTTTTGCACAAAGTTGTCACTAAATGATATATTGCTCACACATGCTATGGGCATAAGTGAAATTACACCCCAAAACAAATTCTGCTGCTTCTCCCGCGTATGGGGATACCACATGTGGGGGACTTTTTGGGAGCCTAGCCACGTACGGGACCCCGAAAACCAAGCACTGCCTTCAGGATTTAAATATAAAACGCTACCAAAAAGAACTGTTAGCAATCACAGGGATCAGGCCTGACTCTGCGATCGCTGCAGTTATGTGTTTATTAAGATATTAAAAAGTGTTTACATTTCCCAATTTTTGTGATAAAAAAAAAAAAAAAAGAAGAAGGAAACCAGTCTGATTTAGGAGGGCGTTACAGGATTTCCTTATCTCTAGGAGAGTGATACTTTCCTTCCAATGGCCAACTCAAGCCTGGGATATAGCTATACATATTAGCCCTAATGACGTATGAAGCAGTGTTAATTTTGTTGATGAAAAAGTTTTAGTCAACAAAATTAACACTATTCTACTTGACCAAAACTATGAAAAATCAGATGACTAAAATATGACTAAAATGGCATTGTAAACAAAAGACTATGACTAAAACTAAATTGAAATGTGATGTCAAAGTTAACAATGGTTAAAATCTGTGTATGTTCAAACCTCAATACCATAAATAATAACATGTTTATTAGATTTTTACTCCAGGAGTATAGAAGAAGTTTGGAAATTCTAGAGAAATGCTTAATTAATGCATTTCAATTCAACCACTTCCGGACATCCAACAACAGATATATTGTGGCAGGGCGGCCGCTATGTGCCAGATCATGTACTCCCATTGTGAAAGCCCAGCAGCGGGTACTGCAGACTGTCTGTCATGCCCCCAACAATTGTAAAATACACAGGCAAAATGGTGATCTGCCTATGTATACAATGCAGATTGATTACAATTCTGTCAGTAGGGAAGGTATTGATCTTGTGTTCCTGCAAAGCAGGAACATGGATCAATTACTTCTCCAACAGTGAGAAAGAGCTCTGACTAGGCATACAGTTAACCATTTGATCACTCCTGGTGTTAACCCCTTCCCAGCCAGTGCCATTAGTACAGTGACAGTGCATATTTTTTTAGCTCAGATCACTGTATTAGTATCACGGTTCCCCAAAAATTGTCAAAAGTGTCAGTTAGGTGTCCGATTTGTCCACTACAACATTGCAGTCTTGCTATAAGTTGCTGATCACCACCATTACTAATAAAAAATAAATAAAAGGCAAAAAATAAAAATAGCCCATAGTTTGTAAACGATACAACTGTTGCACAAACCAATCAATATACGCTTATTGGAATTTATTTTTACTAAAAATATGTAGCAGAATACATATTGGCCTAAATTGATGAAGACATTAGATTTAAAAAAAAAAAATTATTGGATATGTTTTATAGCATTAAGTGTTTTCATTTTCAAAATTGTCAGTCTTTTTATGCTCATAAAGCAAAAAATAAAACTGCAGATGTGATCAAAAAATACCACCAAAAGAAAGCTCTATTTGTGGGGCGGGGGGGTATTTAATTTGGGTACATCGCTGCATGCCCGCACAATTATCAAAGTAGCGCAGTGCCGTATCGTAAAAAATGGCCTGATCAGGAAGAGGGGTAAATCTTCCAGAGGTCAAGTGGTTAACTAGACCCATTAGATTTTAGTTGACTAAAATATGACTAAAGCTAAAATGGCATTGTAGTCAAAATGAACACCGCCATGCACAGTAGAAGCAGAAAAAGTGGCCTAAAAATGCTCATAGTGGCTTTTATTGGATAAGAATATAGGAGAGTTAATAGACATTTGCTTTTATAAGTGTTTTTCCCCCAAAACATTCCCCTCTACTCATCTTTCAATATAATCATAATATAATGTACACTTGAAAATGTGAAATGCACCTACATGCCATGTTTTTTCTGCCTCTGTTTTTTTCCTGCCTCTAAACCAGGGGTAGGCAACCTTAGAGAGGTGGAGATCCATCTGAACAACACGGGAGAAGTCAAAGATCACCGGTCACACTGCCGCCTCCTCACACCCGATTTAAACCCCTACATGCAGGACTACCATGTTGCAAATGCATCCACTGCATGGCAATCAAATCGGATGTTGAAAAGGAAACATATTGCCTCCTCAACACCTATCAACACACACTGAAGATCTCTCCTTTCCTACTGGCACCACTCTGGAGACCGCTAGCCCAGATAAAAGGTGAAGTGCAGTTGGTATCACTCCGCATGGGCCAGAAGCCAGCACTACAGAGAAGGCATCGGCTTATGTGGCACTTTGTCCCTTCTACAGCTCCAACTTCACAAGTACTCCCTCTGCATTATAATACGTTTGATTCTCTGGAATGGCGGGTCAGCAAACCCAAACTGAGATCTACCCGTCACCTGTCCGTGATCTACAGGTTGCTAAATGCCCTACGGTGCACTGAAAGTGCACTTGGAAGTAAAGTCGCTGTAGATCCGAGGGGGAAATGCAAGGAAAATAAAAAAACAGCATTTTAGCTTGCACATGATTGGATAATAAAATCAGCAGAGCTTCCCCTCATTTCAGATCTACCCCTTAGATTTAGAGCGACTGCACTTCCAAGCGCACTTGCAGTGCAAAGTGGAGTTGCCTTTCGTAAATCACCCCCAATGGTTTTCTATGTATTCATTTCTGAGCATGCCTAGTCTTGCTCTTACGATTTTTTTTTATACGAAAACTACTAATAAAACGAAAATCGGACAGTGGGTTCACATCTGCACATCCAGTTTTTGTCTGATGAAAAAGCGAAATCGGCTGTCGAAAGCACCAAACTAACGATCCGAAAAAAGGACAGCTGGTCGTACAAATTTTTCCTTTCCGATTTTCGTATCGCGTGTACGGGCCTTTACACAACAAACGCAGATGCTAATGTTTTTTCTGGTGTGTGGCGGTCCTTTCTATAAGTGGGGACAGCTTGGCTTTGCCTTCAGCACCAAGGGTTCGAGTAATGCAGCGAAGGAGCTACATGGAACTAAGCTGCCTAGAGCTGAGAGCTGCTTGTTCGCTGTCAGCAACAAAAAAAAAAAGCCCATTTCTCCTGGCTGAAATACAGTGCTAGTGCTGTCCTGTGCACACTCTGCAGCGTCATCTTAAAACAAGGTTGTCAAGAAGTGTGTTAGGACTTCTGCCTATGGATACGAGGAAAGGAGGTGGTGTTGTTTGGTCGTAACATACTTTGTGTCCTACGGTAACAATGCTGCTCCCTTATAGCTATAGTACAGTAAGTGAACGCTGTCACCATAGGACTGGTTATTAGCAGGATCCCCAGTTGAAAAAGAAAAAAAGGAGTTCAACCCACTTTGAGAGGTTGTCTTAAATGAAAGACCACCTCTCCACCGCTCGCTTTTTGGCCTGTTAAAAAAAAAAAAAATTCTTCTAACTTACCTTTTTATGAAGTACAGCCTGTACAGCCGATCCATCTGGTCTGCAGTGCAGGACATCATATTCTCTTCTTCGGCGAGACCCCCTGATGTCTTCTGGAACATGTGTGTGTCCCAGAAGACAGGTGGCCATTCACAAAGCACTGCACGACTCGCGCATGCACAGTAGGAAATGGGCAGTGAAGCCACAAGGCTCCACTGCCCGTTTCCCTTAATTAGAATGGCGGCACCTGCACCCAATCCGATGGACGGATCGGCCACAGGGGGGCTGACATTGAGGGGCACCTGGACACGTAAGTGTCCTTATTAAAAGTAAGTAGCTACAGTGTTTGCAGCTGCTGACTTAAAAAAATTTAAATAAATTGGGGGTGGAACACCACAGTAAAAAAAAAAAAAAGTTGCCACGTATACGGACTATCAGACTGCAAAATAAAATATTTTATTATTGGGGTTATTCTGGGTCTCTCCATCTTTTAAGCAGCACTGGCAGATAGACAGACTATTTTGGCAGTTCTGTGTTTTCTGGGGCTGGACACAAGGTCCACTCCCCTATCAGATCAGGACTTAAAGCGGAACTTCATCCAACAAGAGACGTTTCATACTTTCTCCCCGCTCCCCAAACACTGCCACATTTGATTTATTTTTTTCTAATTGTTAAACTTTTTTTTTTTTTATGGAAATGCTGCTAAAATTTGATGCAGAAAGCACAGTAAAACGGATCGCAGCCAGCTTGAGCCTAAGTTCACATTACTGCGATTGAAATGTATGTGAATTTCATCCATTTTTTTTTTGTCCTGTGTGAGGTGCGAATTTGCCTTGCGTTTTGAGGTGGACAGGTGCAAATTTACCACAATTTTACTGAGAATTTCAGGAGGCAGACAGCGAACAATTTACAGAGATGTGAACTGTGTGCTGTAAGTTTTTTTGCAAGTTCAATTGAAGCCTATGAAGATGAAATTCGCACTGCACCATAGGAATTTATAGGCACTGACAGTCAACACGCACAGGACCCTTTTTATTTCCCCCCTCGCGCCAAGTTCGCAAAGCATAGATGTGAACCAAAGCCAGCCATGTTATACTATGCTTTTTATAAGTCCTGCCAATCTGTGTGTTCTAAACGCACCAAACTCGCTGTAAATTCACATCAGTGTGAACCCAGGCTTAAAGTCCTGTGCTGTGTAGACTCCCACTACGTGGGCCAGTCTACCCCAAGGGTCACTGAAAGAGAATGGCTGCTATCATTACATTACAAATGGGTAATGCCCTGTACACACAATCGGTTTTCCCGTCGAAATAAACTCTGAAGGTTTTTCCAATGGGGTTCCGACGTAATTCCACTGAAACTGTCTTGCATACACAAGATCACACCAAAGTCCGATCGTCACGAACGTACAGCACATACGACGGGACTATAAAAAAAAAGTTCAATAGCCTTCCATCCCATACTTGCTTCAGAGCACGCATCGTTTTTGATCCGTCGGAACTGCATACAGACCAGCCGGTTTTCCCGATATAAATTGGTTCCCGTCGGAAATATTTAGAAGATGTTCCATTTCTAGGTTCGTCAGAATTTGACGTAAAAAGTCTGATGGGCAGGGCAGGACTTAGGGTGGTCGGGCCCCTGGGCTTGTGTCACTTTCGGGCCCTACTTTCTATACATTACCGTATTTATCAGCATATAACATGCACCCCAAATTTAGGAGGGAATTTTAAGGAAAAAACTTTTAGGAGGGAAGTTTAAGGAAAAAAAAACTTACATTTAAATGCCCATCAATGCAGCCATATCAGTGTCCATCTGCAGCCTTACCCATCCATCTGCAGCCTTGTCCAGTGTCATTGCAGCCTTGTCAGTATCATTTGCAGCCTTGTCAGTGTAGCCTTGTCATTTGCAGCCTTGCCCCAGTGTCATTTTCAGCCTTGTCATTTGCAGCCTTGTCATTGCAGTCTTTAAGTTTAAAAATGTTTCCCCCGAGATACAAAGTCCTGTGCATCTCATGGCTCTCGGGTCCTCTCGGCGGCTCTCGGGTCCTCTCGGCAGCTCTCGGCGGCTGTTCGGTCCTCTCGGCAGCTCTCGGCGGCTGTTCGGTCCTCTCGGCAGCTCTCGGCGGCTGTTCGGTCCTCTCGGTGGCTCTCAGGTCCTCTTGCAGTCCTGAGCGAAGCCAATAGTAGCTGAGTGACCACGTCCCATAGTGACGAAACGCGTAGGGAGGAGGAGCGACGTCCTGACGCCACCAGCTCGCGTTGTTTGTCTGCGGAAGTATTGGGCGCGAATCGAGACCGGCCGGCTCGGATTTGCTTAACGATCGTTTTAAACATTATTTCTGTAAGTGCGCATTTGTCTCTTACGTTCGATTAAAATTTTACTTGGGTTTTACACTATTGTGAGTTTTATTACCTTCTATGTAAATCGGTGAGAGGGAGTGTATTTGGAGGCGAACGGGTTCCAGAGTTCCTTTGCATCCATTTGTGAAAACCCTGGACTGGGGGAATCAGTCATCCGCTCTGCATGGTTCTCTGTAATAAGGAACCATTCACCTTCGGTAAGCGGCAGTAATATCTGTGGTGGAGGTTGTGCACGGTTCACGTTCGTTTTGGATATTTATGCTGTCACCATATCACCGTGGAATACTTTGGAAATATATATTTTTCATGGACTTTATGAACACTTTAATATTCAATGTTATGATTTTTTTCACATATATTAAGTTTTTATTTATGTTTTAAGGCAATTGGTCATTGGTTGTCACATTGTGCTTTTCCTTTCAATGTTCACATCATATTAGGACAATTTATTATTTATGGTATCTTCATTGACAACATTGACATATGTTTGAAATTTCTTTGCATTTAAAACTTCTCCGCATAGGATTGACAAATTATTAAGTTTAAACTATTGGAGTTTTTTTCACATAGGTGCATTTTTTGTGTTATTTAGTTAAATTTATTTTTTCAGCGCAACCCACCCTTTTTCTCTTTATGCCAAATGTAGTATAACATTTGGGTTGCTGCTTTTTCATAAGTTTTTTTATTTGATAAGTGCAGTTTTTTCCTCTTTTATTATCTAGTAGCTGAGTGCACTCGGCTCGGCTCACAATCACACCCAGTCCCTGTGTTATGTCCATCATAGGGCGGGACTGGGCCAGACTGTGAGCGGAGCCGAGCCGAGTTCACTCGGCGGGGACCGCGGGGCCCCCTATTGGGTGGGGCCCATGGGCTTGAGCCCAGTCAAGCCCAATGGTAAGTCCGGCCCTGCTGATGGGCCATACACGCAATTGGAATATACGATGAGAAGCTCCCGTCGGACTTTCTGTCAGACATTCCGCTCATGTGAACATGACATTACTTTGACCCTACATGGATCTCTTAAATTTAAAAGTTGCATGCTTTGTGTTTCATCCCCCCCCCACACACACATTTTAAAATTAATATACATTTTGAACAGAAAACATTTGGTATCTCTTATGAAGCATATGTGAACACCTTGTAGCTTACTTCTGGCACATTCTGCTCTTTCTTTATATGAACGAAGTTATGTAAGTAAATTAGCTGCTGTATGAGGGTTTTGGATAACAGATCAGTAATCAGATCTTCCTAAATCTGAGACAGATGAAATTGTTCTGCCATGATAGATCTGATCAGCAGCCTAGATCTGTCAGATTCCTTGCACTGAGCATGCATGTAAGCAGGATGTGTTGTTGTGCGTGGGCAGATAAGTCATGCCAAGTTAGAGATATCAAAGCAAAAACTTACATCAAACAACTTCAGGGCACAGCTACTGCTGACATAAAACCATCATATCTCTCAGACTCTAAATAAATTTTTACAAGCTTTGTATCTTCAAAACTCTCAATGCTTCCCTTTTCCTGTCCTATCAGGTACAAATAAGAGCAAGTTCCTCTACGCAGCTTGCCAATGCTAATAGACAGTATGTACCTCTTGTAAATGTGTCACTCGATTGTTATCCAAGTTGGTCATGTTAGACTTAAAGTGGTTGCAAACCCTTATTAATACCCAGCAAAGTGACTGGCCTTAGATGATACAGAGGTGAAAACAAATCCTCCTACATAAGTTGTACCTGTTTATTTGCAGCCATTTGTACTGTATTTCTTCAAAAAAAATGAGAGATTTTTCACAGACTCACAGCGGTGGGTGGGAGCTGCAGTTACACACTGTACAAGAGCTCTAAGAGCTGACTGAACAGAAGGAACACACCCCCTTCATACAGCACACAGGAACAGAGCTGAGCCTGTCAATCACATGCTGTGTGCAGGAGATCCCTCCCCCTGTCACTTTATCATTTGGTGTCAGGAAAACTTGTCAGAAGTGACTCAGAGGAATGAGACAGCAGACAGAAATTACACTTGGGAGAGAGGCAAACACCATAAATATATGCACTTTGTTCAGATTTCACGTCTAAGGTTTACAACCACTTTAAGCTATCTAAATATGAATGCAATTCAAGCTGTGGGTGGCATCACCTGGCTCAACAAACTGACTAAAAACAGAAAGAGCCAGATGGAAAATTATCAGCTGAACAGGATGATTGTCTTATCAGAAGCAATCGCTGTTCGGGTATTCAGAAAGCCGTGGGTGCAGGAGTTAGCGGACAACAATCTGTCAGCATATACTTCTTGTTAAAGAATCACTACAGTCCACTGCCTCCTGGAGAATCTAACCAGTTCAACAAAATGTGATCAAAGTAGTGTGGGAATATTCATTCCCTTCCTTCCCCATGACATTGCCAGGTCTGCTGTTTGGTTGTAAACTCTTACATATACCTAGTGATGTGACTGGCCTCAGGTGACACACAGACAGAAAACAAATACTCTTATACAAGTTGTGTCTGTTTATCTGCAGCCCTCTAGGACACATTTTTCACTGCATCTCTGGCAGGCATGGGGCGGGATCTGACGTAGCACTGCAGTGCACATAGCAGGGAGCTGACTGTAACCTGAGACCTTACTGGAGGGAATGAATACCACACACACACTCATAGGGAAAAGAAAAAGACAGCTGAGGCTGTCAAGCACAGGCTGTGTGCTGGAGCTCCCCTCATTCCCCTGACACTTCTCACTGCATTATGTGTTAGGGTAATGAATTTCTAATGTTGCAAGATGCTAAAAACTCATGTGATGATGATCTTTTGACTGTAACCATGTCCCTTATGGAATTTGTGGCAAACCTGCGCAATTCAAAGTTGGCATATTAAGATAAAATCCGTAAACAGAGGTTACCAGCATGTAAAAATGATCATAAGATTGAGGCATTATATGCAAATCCTAACATTTCCTGTAAAAATCTAGATAGATACTGTCCCTGCTCTGCTCATCCCATCGCAGGTGAAAGGAGATGGGACTACATATTGATCTCGTGGCTGAAATAAGTAAATCAATTTATTTTTCACTTGATTGAATTGAATTATATTCACAAATCTTTTTTTTTAAATTAGCCTTATAATAACATTATTTCACTCATTTTCAGGTGTTTAGGATTCGGCCACATTGAATAAATCCATACTTGCACTTTTTCTCTAAAACACACGTACTTCTGCTATGAAGTTTTTAATTTTTTTTATTTATTTTTTTAACATTTTGTTGAAACTTTATTTTCATGTAATTTTAGATTGAATGTTTGTGAATGTTCATGCAAAAATATGTTACATAGGTGAGGTGCTTTTCATGGTACTTTCTGCATTCTGTATAGGATGTTGTGTACAGCTATAGTAAAAGGTATATGCAAAAGTGGATAAATTTGTTGGTACACTTCAATGAAGGAAAAAAAAAAAGAGCCCACAATTTCTATAAAGATAACTTGAAACGGACCAAAGTAATTGGTATTCACTATTGTATAATCCATATTTAATGAAAAAATTACTTTGCTTTTGGATTTTGCTTTGCAAATAATAAAACAAATTAAGATGACATGGCCAAAAATGAAGGGACCCATAACCTAATATTTTGCTGCACAATCTTTAGCAGCCACTGCAAACAAGACCTTTCTATAGCTCTCAATGAGACTTCTGAACCTTCCAATGGCTTGTTGGGCCCATGCTTTTTGAGCAAGATTTGAAAGACGCCTTCCCCAGACTGAATGTTTCTGCTCTTTCCATAGATGTTTGACTGGATTAGATCGGGATTCATAGAAGGCCACTGCACAATATTTTGTTCTTATCAATTCTTAGGTGCATTTAGCTGTATGTTTTGGGTCATTATCCTATTGGAGGATTCATGACCTGCAGATGAGACAGAGCTTTCTGTCACTGGGCAGTACATTTCACTTCAGAATTTTTTGATAGTCTAAAGATTTCATTGTGCCCTGCACAGATTCAATGCACATGATGCTAGACACAGAAAAGCATTCCCAAAGCATATCTAAGACTCCTCCATGTTTCACGGTAGGTACTGTGATTTTTTTCTTTAAAAGCTTAATTTTCTTTTTGTTTGTGATCTTGATGTGACTTGCAAAAAGTATTTGTTTTGTAGCACCTGTGCAAAGGCATTCTACCAATAGTATTGTGGCTTGTCAATATGCATTTTAGCAAATTCTATTGTGTTTTTCTTTCAACAATAGAGTCCTCCTGGGTGTTTTTTTCTTTGAGTCCACTGTCACTCAAAAAACAACAGATGGTGTGATCAAACACTGATGTACCTGAACCTTGAAGTTCAGATTCTCTTTAGAAGTTTTCCTTGGCTTTTTGTCTACCGTTCACACTATCCTTCCGTTTAATCTGCGGTTGATTTTCCTCTTGGGCCATGTCCAGCTAGGTTGGCTACACTCCTATGCACATTAAACATCTTCATTTTTGAAACTGTAGTTACAGGAACATCAAGCTGCTTGGAGATGGTCTTATGGCCTTTACCCTTGACATGTTGGTCTATATTATTCTTATTCATCTCCTCAGACAATTTTCTCCTTTACTTTACCTGGTCCATGTTCAGTGTGAAGCACATGATGATATCAAACAGTAAAGTTACTATTTAAATAGTCTGACTGACTGAAAACATGTGTAAAACTAATTACAGAAAACTGTTAGTTTGATGACACATTGATTCAATTATTCATCATTTTTCCTAGGGGTAACCACAAATTTGTCCAGACTACTTTAAAACATCTTTGTGTAATAACTCACCTTTTTTCCAACTTTATGCTTTACACTATGACACAGGATAGTTTATACTCTGTCTTCCAGTTACTTTTCTGTGTTTTTTCTCCTGCCACATGAGCTTCCAGTGGAGATTATTAACATACAAAGACCGAGACTACTTACCTCGGGTTTAGGTGCTTTAGTCAACCTACCACTAATGCCCTCAATACTACCCTCTGGAATATGTTCCGTGCTGACTATCTCTACCTCTGGACCCCCCCCCCCCCCCCCGTTGTTTAGTTTAAAAGGCCCCTCCAATTTCTTTTCGGCCATCTTCACTCCCAGCAGATCTGCACCCTCCTCATTTAGGTGCAGTCCGTCCCTTCTATAGAGCTGGTAACTGACTGAGAAGTCGGCCAAGTTCTCCAGGAACCCAAACCCTTACTACAGCAGCTCCTTAGCCACTTGTTTATTTCCCTCATACTTTCTGATGTGGCTCGATGTACCAGTAGTATTTCTGAGAATACTACCAATTTAGCTCCGAAGTCCCTAAAATAGTTTTTTAGGACACTATCAAACTCAAGCGCTCGATAGACCACATACAGTTCGGTGTATCATTGGGTATTGCTTTAATAAAATAATCACAAAAAAAGACAGAAAATTATATTTCTAATTAAGTTAGCAGGTTTAAGCTTGTGACCTGCATATGTTTTTAGTGATTGAGTTAACATCTTATATTATGAGGTTCTGTGCGGTCACTTATTATGAAAGGTTAGGCAAATGTGTTAGAAAAAAATAATCTGTAGAAACTACAAACATATCAGCCTGTGTATTATTTATTCTCCTTCGCCTAGTTTTCACCTAGCTTAATAAACAGTGCCAGCCACCAGATTTCAGTTTTCCTGCTAAGCCGCTTTGCTAAACAAAACAGATTTGGGGGGGGTGGAAAACAAGAGCACCGTTATTACAGACACCGTTCAATGGTGTGGAGAGACTCCAAGATGGTTCTAACTACTTCTATAATTAGGGGTCTGCCAGAGCAGTATTGTTACAAATAGTATTTTCAGCAAATGCAAACATGGCTCAGCAAGGAAATTACCGTATTTGCCGGCATATAAGACGACCTTTTACACTTAAAAAAACTGGCCGAAAATCGGGGGTCGTCTTATACGCCGGATCAGCCCCTCCGATGCCTGCTGAGGGTTCGGTAATACTGTATGTAGCTTCGGCTACATACAGTATATACCGCTGAGCCAATCCCAGCGAGCGATGTATTCAAATGAATACAGAGCCTGCTCGGATTGGAGCAACAACCTCTGCCAATCCGAGCAGGCTACTCTGTAGCCTGCTCGGATTGGCTTTGAGAGTCAGAGGCGCGGGCTGATGATGATACAGCCTCTGCCAATCCAAGCAGGCTTTGTATTCATTAATAGAATACATCGCTTGCTGTGATTGGTTCCAGCAAAAGCAGGAAGAAGAATATGGCGCTAGCTCCTGCTTCAGCAAGGACGGACGGAATATCAAGCGTCGGAAGCCTTGGAAGGGGGTCGTCTTATACGGTAAGTACAAGAAAAAAATGCTTATACAACAGTAAGATTAGGGGGTCGTCTTATATGCCCGGTCGTCTTATACACCGGCATATACGGTAAGCTATAGAAAGGTAGCTAGTGGATGTTTTGTCCAAATAGCACCAGGAGCGGTGAACGCGATCCTAAATTTCAAGTAACTTAGTGAATATGCTGCTTTGCCTCCTCTAAACCACACATATTTGTCCTGGAAGTGAAAAGACTCTCCCATTCCTCTCTAGCTAATAATATAGGCCATCCACAAACAGGATCATTCTCCATCCACTCCAACAAAGATCTGACTAAACCAGGAGTCCCCAAATTCTTCAGCAATATAGCTCCTTCATGAAGTTTCACATTGTCCTTCAAACCCCAAATGTTTATTATATTAAAATATACTAATACATTCAACTTTAAATAAAACTACAATGAACAATACTCTAAACATACTGTCAAAGCTTCCGCTTGGCAACTGGAATTATGGTTGCTAAAATGTGAGTAAATGCACAGCAATCAGCTGTTTGGCCCCACTTCTATTGCTATGGGTGTACTCAATGGCTTGCCAAAAGTTTGATGTGGGTGCAATCATTGGCTCTCCAACAAAGTGTGATGTGAGGAAGTATGCTCAGTATAAGAAATTAAAATGTATGTTTGTTCTTCCCAGGCACAGCTAATAAAGGCAACACAAGGCTTGTATAATTGGCAGCTGACTGACAGGACTATTGACCAGCAAGGAGCTCTTGAGAGACCTCAAAAGATTAATTGACCCCAATTCACCTTCCATCATTTACTGATCATATAGTGCGCCTCCTCCCCCCATATATTTAATGACCCCTTTTTGACCCTCAGCCTTTTTTCCCCCCTTGGATATTCCCAGAGACCCATGGGAGTCATAACCGAGCACTTTGGACAGACCAGAAATAAAATGGACAAGGATGACCGTAGCAATGCAAAAAAAGCTACTGATTATTTTGTTTTGATTATATGTGCTAGTAATATAACAGATTTTTCAGAGATCCCACAACTATTCAATTGGGCATTTGTTTCTGTGTCAATTCTGGTTAGAAAAGTTCTAATACATTGGAAAATTAGTTTGTTCAATATCTGCCAGATTATCACACATGGGCAATGTTTTAATACATGATAGTGACAAAAAGCACAATTTCAACTTTCTGTTGTGCATAAAAACTAAAAATAAAAAACAAAACAAAAAAAAAGCCCTGTCTAAGTGTAGCCAAGTCCCAAGCCTCTCCAGGCCTAATGGTGGCCCTCCAGACGTAGGGACAACTGACATCCTTCTGTCTAAAGTGGGTTTACGAGGCATGGTGAGTGCAATGCAAGGTAGAGTAATGGGAACCAGACACTTCTTGAATGCAAAGATATTTATTTTCTCTTAAACAGAACTGTGGGAGAGAGGGTTAGGGCCAGGACACCCTTTAGTCGTTGCAATGTTAATTAGCAGACTCCGAGACTTCAATAGGTAGACAGCCATGCAGGGAAAGGCACCCAGCCAGACACCACATCTGCATGTGTAGACATGCTGTCTCCGATGGCAACAATCTTATACAATTTCCAACAAAGGCTGTAATGAACTTTAACTTCCTCCACAATCTTCTTTTTAGAACTTCACTCAACTGAGCTCCCAGTCTATAAATTAGACCTGCTGATCCCCTGCCACTGGATCTCCTGAGTTCTTCCAATCTTCTCACTAAGTATCTTCTTCAAGTGTCACCTCTGCGTCCCTGCTGGGCCCCTAGCTTGGCACTCACAAATACTCCTCAAGCGTCACCCCACTGGCCTTTTCGGTCCCTGGTTTGGCACACAATATGGCTCTGCAAGCATCACCTCTACTGGCTGGGTCCCTGGCTTGACATCTGCTAAAGTTTCCCAATTCTTCACTGTCCCCATAGGCAAGAATACTGCTCAAATTCTAGCTTCAGCTACTCCCAATGGTCCCTGGTAATGAGGTGGATGGTCCCTTAGTGGCGACAGCTTCCTCTCTATCTCTGACCATGCGCTGCTCTCTTGCTTCTGGATAGGCCCTCAGACAGCTTAGCAGCCAGATGCCCAGGGATAGGCCTCAGGCTCCGGCCCAGCACAGCACAACACACGTCCACCCAGACAGCCATCCAGGTGGTACAGAACCCCGATCACCTGACTCCACCCAAATAAATAGGCTCTCCCAGCAGGCCAAGGGACCCAAGAAAATCCCTGCTCATCGACTGAGACACCCCATCTATTCCTAATCTGTCCTTGCAATGCCCTTGTCTTATCTAATGCCACCAGGTACCCAGCCATCTAGTGATAAAAGAGAGAAGTGCAGTATTTCAGAATTAGAGTGAATTAGAGTGAAATCAGTTGACCTCCTATCAATCAGCCAAGGCAACTATCACTTGGCACTTGGCAGGTAATTGCTAGCAACCCTGCCTAGGGTGCTACACAAGGTTAGTTGGTGTTCCTGCCATCTGTGTTTTACAAATAGAGAGATATTAATATATTGCCAAATGCAGTAATGGTTTGTGCATTAAGAAGTAGCAGTTAATCTGACATGACCACAATGTAACTGGATTAGTGATGGATGCATTCAGGTCATTATAGGGTACTGCAATGATCCAATAAGCCTTGTATACACAATGAGAATATCAGACGAATGATCATATGTTTTATATTTTTATTTTCATATCGAAAACAAAGAGGTTACGAAAATTCTCGTACGGTAGACTACAACTACGGAAGTGGCGTAATGTTTTGTATTGTAATGTATTATTTCATTTCTGAGCATGCATGGTCTTGGTCATCTGATTTTTTATTTTATTTTTACAAAAACTGTACTGATTAAACTAAAATCATTAGTTTTGGTATTGTATGAAAGCCCCCCCCCCACCCAAATCCATATCAGGCCCTTTGAGTCTGGAATGGATCTTGAAAGGGAACCCCATGCCAAAAAAAAAAAAAAAGGCTTGGGTTCATCCCCCAAAACCATAACCCGTTGGTCTGGTATGGATTTTGGGGGATCCCAAGACTTTTTTTTGCCATGGGGTTCCCTTTCAAGATGCATTCCAGACTCAAAGACCCTGGTATGGATCTTGGGGGGACCCACATTCACTGTACGTCTAAATGAAGACTTGTACAAATGGGCACAGTATGGGAAGTGTATGCAGTGACTTTAGGCCAAGATCCATCTGACAGCACACACAGGGGGTTATTTACGAAAGGCAAATCTACTTTGCACTGAAAGTACACTTGGAAGTGCAGTCGCTCTAAATCTAAGGGGTAGATCGAGGTGACATAAACCACGTACAATGGGACTATAAAGAGGCCAGTAGCCCATAGCTTTCGTCTCGTAATTTATTCTGAGCATGCGTGGCACTTTGTCCGTCAGAATTGTCTACACACGATTGGAATTTAAACAATCATATTTTGTTGTTGGAAAATTTTAGATCCAGCTCTCAAACTTTGTGTCAGAAATTCACAAGGAAAAAAAGTCAGATGGAGCCCACACACGATCGGATTTACCGACAACATGATCTGATCGGACATTGTCCGGCGGAAAGTCCGACCGTATGCACAGGGCATAGCAGTGTCATGCACAGTCAGGAAGCTGAAGAAAATGTTCCTCTAAACAGGCTAAATGTCACACTGATTGCATTGCTTTTGTATAGATTTATCAGTATACTGTGTAAAGAGAGGGTCCCTCTAAATTCCTCTTGTATTGTATCTGTACGGTCTGCCCTCATGTTGTAAAGTGCTGCACAAACTGTTGGCGCTATATAAATCATGTATAATAATAATACTGTATACAAAACTTGTCCTCCTTCAAAATCCTTTTTTTTCACAAGCAGAACATGAATTGTAGGTGGCTCAGTATTATATCAGCAGCTGCCTGCAGATATAGTCTCTGTAAGTGATGAATGACCTGCAATAGTACAAAGGCCAGTAGAATGTAGATTATGCAGAGACAAAAGAGAACATACAGATCTTATCTACTATCCAACAGAACAGCCCCTGGCTTTATTATATGAGAAACTTTGCATAAAGTATATGCCCAGGTATTACCAAAATGAACTCCTAAACCCCTATCTTCCACTCTAGAGAACATCCCTTCATCATTTTATTCTTGTACCTTGTTCTTATAGCTAGTAGCAACTTTTATTACTCCCTGTGACATTATCAGGTTTAAAAATTTCTTGCTAAAAGTCAATTTTCTCTTGACGTGGGCACAACCTCAGAACTACATCTCTAATGCCTTTTCCCTAAACTCACTGTGTGAGCAGGAACTAGAGCGCAAGGCTGCACCACTGTTTTGCAGGCAAAGAAATCAATGCATGCATGTAGAGTTCTGTGGTTCAGAACAGGCAGGGATGACAATGCTGGTTGGGATTTCATTGCAGCTAAGGGACGTTGTAGCCCGCTCACACAGAATTCAGGAGCAAACTAGATCAACATATTTTTCTGTATTTACAGGGAAACATGGAGAATTGTGCACTTGTTGCAGAGATTAAATGTTTTTTTCTTTTTTGCCCTGATATAAGCTTTACATAAGAAATCAACTGATTAGATACAAACAGTTTAAATATTTTTTAATACAGAACCTGTCACAAGATATAGTGCTTGCATGTAATTAGAATATTCAACAGTGCAGAGAAACCAGTGGCAGCTTCCTGAACTGTACCTTTGATAACTCACCATGAAATAATTTGGCAATTAACCTCTGTCTTAGGGCTTCTACAAATGGGAATTAAAGCCCGTGAAGGCCTTAAAACTATGAGGTCTTAAAGAATGTACCGACATGAGGGGGTCAATACAATCTTCCAGAAGCTACGACTGAGGGTATAAGTAGTGTCAGGAACCACCACTCAAGTAAACACATGCTCTAGATGTACGTCTGCTTTCAGCACCCGTGTGTATAAGCCCTTAAACCAAACATTTCCCAAGGCTGGGCAATTGAAACTAAGCATAAGATAATTACATACAGAGGTTACCTTAGCTAAAAATTCCAAAACTAAAGCTGGCCATAGCTTGAATCTCAGCTGGTTCAGCAGGAACCGACCGAGATTCAATCCTTGTATGGGCAAGCCGAATGTACTAAGTTCATTGATCGATCAATGTGGGTACAACCAGCCTGCCTGTTTTACATGCGATAAATCGCTAGCAGCTGGTAATCACTGCAGGGACAGCTTCCCCAGGTGGGAGAATACAATAGCTCAGTGGGAGGGATTCCCCTGTCAACACGGTTTGTGTTGATGGATGAACCAGGCAATTTTTTTTTACCTGTGGTAAAACCTTTTCTTAGGCTTTTATTACCATGTATGGTCACTGGGGAGACCAGGGCAGAAAACTTTAAGGGAACTACAAAAAAAAAAAAAAAACACAATTGTACTATATTACTTCAGTCCTATATAAATACTGTACAGGAAAGTAATTGTATTTTCAACAAGTGCATAGTTGAAAATTATTTACCCTCGACTAATTTTTAAAATGCCTTTAATATTTTTACAAGCCTGCATTTTCCTATTATTGGTATTAAATAAAATATAGATATTTGTAGATTAGCCACTAGAAGGAGCTTTCATTGGCTCAGCATATTTTCTCTCTATTGACAACACTTGAAAGAGGATATCAGTCACACATCGGGGTTGATATACTAAAGCTAGAGTGCAAAATCTGGTGCAGCTCTGCATAGAAACCAATCAGCGTCCAGGTTTTTTTTGTCAAAGATTAATTGAACAAGTTGAAGTTAGAAGCCGATTGGCTACCATGCACAGTTGCACCACGTTTTGCACTCTCCAGTTTTAGTAAATCAACCCCATTGTGTGCATTTTTTTTCAAGGAGTTGGTTGATTGCATGTTGGTACATGGGAACCGTGAAAAGGAGCAAGAAAGCAGTTTACGTCAACCTGTTCTCCTTTAAATGTTTCTCTAAGACCCCTTTCACTCTGAGCAGTTCTCAGGCATTTTAGCGTTAGAAATAGCGCATGTAAAGCACCTGAAAACTGTCTCCCATTCTTTACAATGGGTGCTTTCACACCCGGGAGGTGTGCTTGCAAGACGTTCAGAAAAGTCCTGCAAGCAGCATTTTGGGGCGGTTTAGGAGCGCTGTACACAGTGCTCCCAAAATGCCCTTGCCCATTGCAATGAATGGGCAGCGCTTCGGAAGTGCTGCAACACAGGAGTTTTGAACACCTTCTTTGAGGTTAAAAGCGCCCCGCTAGCCGTAAAAAAGTGCAGATTAAATAGCGCTAAACAATCAGTAGAAAACTGTTCCTTACAGTTGAGGTCAGTAAAAAGTACCCCTTCACATTGGAAATCAGAGGTTTCTCATTTTATTACAATGGTAGTTAGTAGGAGAGCACTCCCCCCTTCCCCCGCCCCTCATATAGTGGCCAGAGGGAGAGGTTCCCTATTACAATGGTGGTCAGTGGAAGCAATGCCCTGTTACATTGGTGGTCAGCGTAGTGCCTTTGCTCATTGTTTATACTACCGGAACTATGAAGACACTCGGCAGGAGGGATGGGCAAGGAGCTTCGAAAAGGGTCCCAAGAAGAGGAGGATCACTGCCCTGTGCAAAACCACTGCACAGAACAGGCAAGTATAACATGTTTGTAATTGTTAACATCTTCCATTATTGTAAAATGCAAATATTGTTTTTTTTGTGTGTATACATCTACCATTCCCGACAAAATACCAGCACATTACATCGATAATGTCTGCAGACCAAGTAGTTGTTGAGAACAGTTTACAAAGAGCAGGACACTATACATACCAATTACAGAATTGCAGCAATGAACTAAAAATGCATTTCTAGGATATGAGGGAAGGTACTTAGCATCCATCTAACTACTAAGCTGTCCGTTACAGCACAGCCCTAAATAAGTAGATTTGGCTAACAGTGTGTGCCTGCTTTATAAAGCAAGCCCTTTATTCCCCAGAGAGTGTTAAAGATGTTATCCCGGAAAGAATCTGATTTGGAAGTTATGTTAAAATTCCTGGAGTTTAGCACCATAATGGGCTAGGCATCATTTTATGAAATGCTTACAAAGAATTAATAAGCTTAACCATACAGAGGATTTTAAAGGGGGACGTTTCTGTCTAGCTTACAGCCAATCAACATTTTAAAACTTCCCTGTAGATGCATAATAAAATTATGAATGCACACATTTGTTCAAGTAAAAAAAAATAAAATAATAGTAGTCTAGTGTATATAGTCTAGAGATGACTTGGGGATCCTCTGAACTCATCTGTAACCCGTGTTCCCTCTTTTTTTGTACTCCAGTGAGCTGTGGGCCAGGTCATTTCATGCCTTGGAGATCATGGCAGCTGCCAGGTGGGGATTGACCTGACCCGCAGCTCTTTGAGGTACAAAAAAGTGGGAGAGTTTAAATTTTGGGTTAGAGGGGAGTTCAGAGGATGCTCAAGCACAGCTCTACTAGACCTGCTCACCCATTTCCGGTATGTCTTGTTTCTCCATGTCTCACTGAAAGCATAATTTAAGTACTGCCAAACACATGATTGACTAACAATATTCTCTATGTAAATGCTGCTCATGCTGTTCGTTTTATGTGGGTAAAACAACAGTTCGAAAACCCAACAACTATTTTTAATTCCTCTCAAAGAACTTCTAACAATACTGTACCACCAAATGTTTTTCTTTCCTTTTACGTCAAATTTTGATTCAGTTTTAGTCATAGTCTTTTGACTAAAATGCCATTTAGTCGACTAAAATTTCCAGTACATTATAGTTAAATTGCAATGCATTATTTAAGCATTTCTCTAGAATTTAAAAACTCATTATATACTCCTGAAATAAAATCTAACTAACATTTTATAATTTATAGTATTAAGGTTTGAACAAACTACAGACACATATTTAGCCATATAGAATGTCTTTACAAATAAAACCAAGTTCCCTTATAAGAATAAAGAGAGAGGTCTGGACAGTCTGAGGAGGCCTGTAATGCACGCAGTGCTCTGGACGGTTGTCTGAGGAGGGGGCCTGTAAATGCCTGCACAGTGCTCTGGACAGTCATCTGAGGATGCCTGTAATGCACACAGTGCTCTGGACAGTCATCTGAAAGGCCTGTAATGGTGCACACAGTCCTCTTGATGGTCATCTGAAGAGGCGGCCTGTAAATTTTGAACAGTGCTCTGTATGGCCACCTGAGGAGGAGGCCTCTAAATGCTGCACAGTGCTCTGGATAGTCGTCTGAGGAGGCCTGTAATGCTGCACAGGGCTAGCACGCTATCCCACTAACCACACTATGGTTTCTACCTTGCTTGTTGGGAGGGGTGACACTCAGGGGCTTTACAGGCGGAGCTCCGAGGAAAGCAGAAGTTCACGTGGGTAAACATCCCTTCCCTCACATTTTCCTTCCGTTTTTATTCATCGAAAATTGGAATTGATTTTTGTCATAGTTTTTGTCAATTGACGAAAATTGGAATTGATTTTCGTTTATTTTCCGTCACTGAAAACATGGCGCTGACAAAAATTATAATGAAAATATTTTCATCAACTAAATTAACACTGTGAGAGAAGTCTACTATAATCTCCAAGCACGCCAAACACTGGACATTATCAAAAGTGCCCTGGGAGCCCAAAAACCTTATTTTGGCTTTAAAGATTAAAAAGGTACAGATTTTATGAAAAAAAAAAAAAAAAAAATACTTTTCCTTTATATTGTGGCATAGCAGGAATTTATTTATGCAGACTTTATTGAAAGGTAAACTTTAAGCTGGCCATTAAGCAAAGCAAGCAGATTGAGAATCTGGACTAAGAGAAACATGAGAAGATGCATTTTGTTTCCTATAAACACCAGGTACTTGAGCTAAAGGGTATGACCACATTAGAAAACAGAAAAACAATCATGATTTCATCTCTTTAAACAGGGAAGCATTCTGGACACAGACTAAACACAGTCTTCACCCAAGTACTTGAATTTTTCATTATCCCTCTAATTTAACTTAATGGAAGTTAATAGATGGTACCAGGGGCTCTATTCTTGGTTTCACATTATTTCCTTTTAGCAGAAGGATGCTTTGTAATCTTTTCCCTCTGCTTTAAGAGCAGCTGTTATGCCTTTTTGTTGGCACCTTATAAGCATGTCTTTCCCTTTGATAATAGGCTTTATCTGAAATAAGGGTGTACAATACTTTGATGTCAGCTATACTGCATTCTCTTCCTATGTCTTTCATGGCAATCAATTTTTTGCTTCCAACAAAAGATTACCCCTCGTGTTGTTTTACATTTAGTATTTAATCTTTTTCAGTCTACCCCTCTTTCTTCTTGCGTTTCAAAAAGGAAGCAGCTTGTTTTTAACCCCTATTTTCTGGGGGTGCAAGCAGCCTTTCATTACAAAGCATGTATTGGCTACATGTTTCCCGATGGTTTTCATGGCAGCAGCGATGGTGGGGGGCTTTTCTGACCATCAGAGAAGACGCTTCAGACTTTTTGTTCATATAGGGTGGGAGCCTTATACTACTCTTGTGGATGTTGAATTTATCTTTGCAATGATAATCATTTACAGTAGCACACTTTCTATCGCTGGGAACTTTCTTTGTTCTGTGCATGTCATATAGGTCTTGATTAAGTATCAAGGTGATTTTCAAAAGCTCAACTGTGCTCTTAAAATCAATAGTGATTGAAGTGGAAGTAAACCCTCCTATTATTTTCAGCCATGGAAGCTGCCATCTTGGGCTCTGTTTAGTCTTCAACTGCCATGATGCTGCACATGTGATCAGTTATGACACCAGCCTATGGATGGTGTGACAGTTTGGTTGAGAGCACAACCAAATGTGACAGCATTTCCGGCATGCCGGGAATGTAACTTTTTTGGAACTATTAAATCGTTGGGTTTACTTCCTCTTTAAAGAGGTGGTAAACCCACGGGGAGAAGTAGGGGGAAAAAAAAACTACAAGACAAAATGCATAATGAGCTAGTATGCATAGCATACTAGCTCATTATGATATACCTACCTTAGATTAAAGCCCCAACAGCGTTCCCGGCACACCGTTTTGGCCAGCGACATGTCTCCCGGAGTTACTTCTGGCTATCGCGGGTTTTGGCGCTGTGATTGTCCAGAGGCTCGATGATGTCCCTCCCACATGCATGCAACAGCACGCCAGCTGAAGCAACGGCATGAACGAGCCATTGGTTCAGTGCACATGTGCCAATAATGTCGGCACATGCTGATACAGGAAATTTCTCCTAAACCGTCTAGGTCCATGGTAGCTACAGGTAAGCCTTATTATAGGCTTACCTGTAGTAAAAAGTGGTTGTAAAAGGTTTACAACCACTTTAATTGCTAATAAAATGAGCAAATGGCTCAATATGGTATAAAATATGCAGTAGTATTTAGCAGCAATCAAGTGCATACAACTGATGGATTTGCCTTATTGTTCCGATTCATTTCTACTACATACTATTTGTACATCTTACACCATACGGATCCAGTCATTGCATTTGTATAGTGATCAGTTGCATGTCAAATAATTCATAGCCCAGCTGAGGTACTCAAAACCATAAATATGCTATGCTATACTTACTCACAAAATAAAATCACACTAGTGTACCAAATAGTGTATCAAATACATATAAACCACAATAAAAAAAAAGAAAATGTTCACACTATCTGTAATTTAGCCCTAAATAGATATAGGGTCCAGCGAAAATAAAGCTTCAAGCATATGCTGAAGATCTGTGAAAACGGAGACTTCCACCAGAATATCCTTTGGGGACACTTTAGCCTCAATATATTGATCCTCATAAAAAAGGTCAAAAATCATATCTCCCGCATGTTGAATAAGATCCACCTCAAGGCTCAAGCAATAAACAGTTAAGATGGTGGGAAGTCGGATCAATGTAGGTCGATCTTCCCGCCCCAACTGATTAAACCACTGGCACCTCTATCATGTGAAGAACAACTAAAAAGAAGGATGGGAGTGGGATTGAGAGACAACACAAATTGATGACCCAGCAACATGTACCCAATGAGACTGTCGGCAACATATTTACAAAGAAACAACCCTCGGGTAGATGTTGCTGTGTCATTGCGCTGTGTCGTCGCCTCTGTGCACTTCCTTTGTTATTCATCATGTTAACGGAGGTGGGAAGATCAACTTACTCTGATCCGCCTTCCTACCAACTGAGCTGTTGTAGACTACAGAAGCATTAAGGAGGATAGCAAGACCTTTGAGGAAAATACAGCTGGTTGAATTTGAGATCTTATTGAACATACAAAGGAGCAATTGGAACTTTATTATGAGGGTCAATGTATTGAGGTGAACGTGTGCCCAAAGGGGATTCCAGTGGAATCTCCATTTTCACACATCTTCTGCACTTACTTGAATCTTTACTTCACTTAGTGCAATTATGTTATTTTATAAAGTTGAGATTTGCTTAAAGCGGTCCTCCACCCTGAAGTGGAAGTTTTGCTCATCTGATCCCTCCCCCCCTCCGGTGCCACAATCCAGGTATCTGCACCCACTTCCAGGACAAGACCCCCGCAGACGCCCCGCCCCCCATTGTGTTCTGGGAAACACACAGTTCCCAGGACACAGCGGGGACCAGCAGCGCGACACGCGCATGCGCAGTAAGGAACCGGGCAGTGAAACCGCAATGCTTCACTTCCCGATTCCTTGACAGAGGATGGCGGCGGGGGCAGCAGAGAGAAGAGCGATTGCTCGCCATCTGCCACCGACATCGCTGGACCCTGGGACAGGTAAGTGTCAATTTATTAAAAGTCAGCAGCTGCAATATTTGTAGCTGCTGGCTTTTAATATTTTTTTTAAAGGTGCAGAACCACTTTAAGTGAAGTGATATGAAGTGTGGAATGATTTTTTTTTTTTTTTACATAGTAACTTAAAACCTAAAAAGCCTAAATACTATGAAAACTAGCTAGTCATTGCACATATTTTTACAGGGGAAAAAAAAAGTTATTTTTTTATTGAAACGATGTCCAATACTAAAAAGCATATATAAAACACAGATAAAATTATTAAAATCAAGAGACTCAATTTGCTGCAGAAGCATGCAGGATGATTACCATTTGGCAGCAGGGAAGCCTGCATTCCTTGCTAATCAACTGCAGATTGTCCCCAGCTCAACACTTAATAACTACTGGTGTCACATGATCCACAAATGCTATACATAGCTCAGCCATAGTAAAGGATGTCATCTTCCTCTCTACCTCGAATATTTGGCTAGAATAACACCAATATTGGACTGGTAAAATCTTAATAGCTACAAATCCACAGGCAGGGTAGGCATACAGAGGACATGCACTCATGTTGTATCTTTCTGCCGGCCATTAGAAACAAGAAAAGAAAATCTATGCTTTTTTGTTTGTTTTGTGCTTTTACATGCTAGTCAATGCCAAAGTCAAATTCTGACTAACCCTTTCTAAAGCAATGCCCGGTTGGCAAGTCACTGACATCATACATGAATCATGCTCAGCCATCAGGCATCGAACTGACGCTTAGCAGCAAAATTTTAAGAAGATATATAAAATAGTTTCTTTAATAAAAATCAGCATGCTCTTCCAAAAATATATTTTAAATCAGTAGAGCAATACAGCTATGTACAGCAGCTGCATGCAAAAAATCGACATGTATACCAGTAAGTTTGTGCACAAATAAAGCGCATTGCAAATAAACACACTTCAGCTTGTGGGAGGTGTGGTAATAATATTAAACCCTAAAAAGTATGTATAGTAATATAATACAGTAGGTATTCGCCATGATAATATCTATTTTACCTAATTTTTGTTTTTACTTTTAGATTAACTGTATTTGTTTTACGCATTGCACATTTTCATCCAATGTTAATCTCCCCTATTCATGCTGTAAGTCCTATTAATACAAAATCATTTAGACGTAGTAGAAAAAAACAAGGGGCATAGAAAGATTGGTCATGGGCATGATTAGATAAATTAATCACTACTGTCAAAATCAGGTTCATAATCTCTGCCCCTGTAAACTCTGAAAATGCCATCATCCCACCAACAAGAAGCAGTAGGGGTGGAGGGGCACAGAATATCATAACTGCCAGCAAAGGCCTAATGAAATGGCAATTAATCTCACTTTTGGGGCCCATTTACACCATCGTAATTTATATGCATTACAATGCAGAATCACAGCACACTAAAACCACATGAAAAGGAGTTACTATTATAAACTATGAAGCTTTGTCAATCAATGCATTGTGTTACAGGGCACTGCATTGCGTTTTCCAAAAAAAACACACATACCTTATGATCAGTGCAAATGTGTGCTCTGGTAATGTTGAGATGTGCTTAAGTGAAGTGATAGGATTTTCCCAAAAAAACCAAAAGCCCGCCTGCAGCGTCTTTTGTGCATTTTTGCAAAACATACTGAATATGTACAATGGCATTTTATATTAGTGCATTTTTTCAAGTCACTTTTCCCTATTTCCCATGTAGTGGCAAAAGTAAACATGTAGAAAAACAGGGTGGATAAAAATCAATGATTTAAAAAAAAAAAAAAAATCAGATTTTTTTTTTTTATTTAAATCCTATTTTTTTTTTTTTTTCATATTTATTTTGATAAAATGCTTTTGCAGTAAAACTATCTAAAGATAGTTTTCTATTTAAGATACATTAATAATTTAGTTTATTCAGCATGATATGGGGCTTAGTTATGTAGAATGAGGCTGTATATTCTGCAATATTTACATTTTTGGTAATCTCATTTAATGAATCCAAGCTCTGCATTGATGCATTCACACAATTTGACAGTAATCATGAGATTAAACAAAGTTCAGGAATATTCCTTTATCCAATTGTCTTGAAAATCTATGTACACTACAAACTGTATGATTTAATCAGTTGATATCACTGTTTTACTAACCTGACAGCTTATTATTTTTAATAGGAAACCTTCATTTTGTTTGCAAATATTAAAGATTCTAACTACCAGCAAGAATAAGTCCTTACATTTAAAGATCACCTGTCATTCCAGATCCATCATGGCAACGCCTGCTGCCATCATATCCCTTGCCTTGTTGTGCCACTGCTGCCTCACCAGCTGCATCATTAAAGTGAATGGGACTGTTGGTGAGTCAACAGTGGGTCAGAGGAGCAGCATCTGCGGGACAGAGATGAAAACTGCTCTTTAAAAATTATGATTTAAATTGTTTTAATTTAAATCAAGCCTTTTTACTAGTGATTTAAATCATGATTTAATTTGTGATATAAATTTAAAACCCATGTAAAACGCACAAAGAATGTATCTTGCATTGGGTTACATTTTAACTCATGCATTTTTTAGTTTTTTTTAATCGCTAAAAGTGAAATTTACACATAACTTGATAAAAAAAAAAGAATGTTCTTTTAGCAAGTAACATACACTCTACATTAATAATTATGCGACCACAATTAGTGTGTGCTGTAAATCGCCTCCAGCGTTGCTCCGGTTTCTTCTTGCTGGAGGCTGCCATTTTGCTGAAGCCCAGGGCCCCTGAACAGCAGAAAATCAAAGCAGAACTAACCCATCCATTTATTGGTTACAAAAAAAAAAACTGTTACATGCCGGGAATGGAAACTGTCACATATGCTTGTGTACACAACCAAACTGTCAAACCATCAAATGGCTGGTGTCATAATTGATCACATGTGTAGCATGGTGAGACAGTGTATTACCAGGTTTTAAACAGTATAGGCACTTATTTTTAATGTTTTATGTAGCTATACCTGCAAAAGGAAGGATTTAATTTTCTTATTAAAGTTCCATTATAAGTCAAGCACATGTGCAGTTTTAAACACAAGCATGTGAACAGGCTCTAACAGTCTCTTAGCCCTTGTACACATGGTCGGAGATTCAGACGGAATGTGTCCGATCGGACCATTTTGTCGGATATTCCGACTGTGTGTGGTCTACATCGGACTGTTTCCGGAGGAGTATCCGACGGACCAAGTTTTCCAACTTGTTGGTAAAATTTTCCGACAAAATGCTCCGATCGGACATACTCCGATCATGTTTAGAGAATTCCGATCGGACAAAGTGCCACGCATGCCCAGATCAAATTCCTACACCAAAGCTATTGGCTACTAGCGTGAACGTAGTCCCGTCGTAACAAAATAACGTCATCACGTCGGATTTTCCGACAACTTTGTCCAACCGTGTGTATGCAACAGTTTTGGACAAAATCCGTCAGACAAAATCCGACGGATTTGGTCGTCGGAATCTCCGACCGTGTGTACAAGGGCTTAGATTGGTATCAGAATCATTTTTACAATAAGATCTACATTCCCAGATATGGCTCTATATGGCTCAGTATTGGCTATTTGGATATTTAGTGACATTAACCACTTCAGCCCCGGTAGGTTTTACCCCCTGCATGACCAGGCAATTTTTTGCAATACAGCACTACGTTGACAATTGTGCGGTCCTGAGAAGATGTACCCCACAAATAGTGCTTTCTTTTCGTGGTATTTGATCACCTCTGCAGTTATTTTTTGCTGTCTGCTATAAAACATAATAAAATAAAAAAAGAATTAAATCTAATTTCTTCATCAATTTAGGCCAATATGTATTCTGCTACATGTTTTTGGTAAAAAAAAAAATATCAATAAGTGTACACTGATTGGTTTGCACAGAAATGATCACGTCTATAAACTATGGGATATTTTTATGGCATTTTTATTTTTACTAGTAATGGTGGCGATCAGCAATTTCTAGCGGGACTACGACACTTTTTGGAGGACCAGTGACACAAATACAGTGGTCAGTGCTAAAACAAATGCATTTGCACTGTATTGACACTGGCAGGGAAGGGGTTAACATCTGGAGCGATCAAAGTGTAAAATGTGCTCCTAGGGAGTGATTTCTAACTGTGTGGGGGATGGGTTAACTGGAGGAAAACAAAGATCAGTATTTCTGCTTAGCAGAAACCCAAGATCTCCATTTTCCTCTCTGACAGAACGGCGGCCTGCCTTGCTTACATAGGCAGGGCAGACCGTTGTTCTGCCTCTCCTGTCAACAAATCGGTGGGACCTGATGATTGGCTCCCACTGTGTCCAAATCAGAGCAGGTTGCCGGTAGCGCAGATGCGCGCGCCCCACACCCGGAAGAGACAACGTACAGGTATGTTGTTTCATGTAGCCTGACTGCCCTGCCATAGTAAATGTGCGGTGGGAGGTCCAGAACTGGTTAAAGTATAACAAAAGGCAAAAATCTATCTTTTGTTTTGGATAGAGTAAAGTTGGATGGGAACACTTTTTATTGTTGTCCGTGCCCCTGTTAAGGAAATTCATCCTCTACTTGTTCTGTTTACCATTATCATTGAAAGTAATGAAAATCCCAAATTTTGGGATGTCCCCAGAAAAATAGCGGGGAAATCTTCCAATGAGGACACTAGTTCTGGTGACCTGGGGTCCCCAAGGAATTCTCTTAATTCGCAGGGATTTCCTCCCACTTCCTGTTTGGCTGTGGGACAAGAGGTGAAGGGACTCTGCAATAAGATACAGATGGCGAAAAAAAAATCTGATAGGGTTTATACCCCTCCCTTGTTTCTATCCAACATTTAAAAAAAAAGTTTTGCCTGTAGTTCTACTTTAAGCTGCAGCAAATACACAGATCGGGAAAGTCAGAAGTCCAGATCAGCATACCTATGCCGAGTCAGGCTTGTGGATCACTTAAAGCCATTTTAGCATTGGCATCTTCTGTACTTTTTTTTTTTTTTTTTTAACAACGATTTCCTTTAATATAAAAAAAAAAGTAGTAGCTACCCTAGTAATGACTCTGGCACAAGGGTAGAAGTGAGAAGCAGACATAGCTCAATCAATAAACACAATAATTGTGTGGGAACTTCCAACATGACAGCAGCCTGTGTGTTGCACAAATTCAATCCATATAATGTGCACCAGTGTATAATCTTGTAATAAACATCAGTACGAGACAGTGCACTTCCACCACGTAGAGTGGAGGTGGAACATTCCATGAGAAAACATCTGATTGTGACGAAACACGCGTCGGGAGGTTTGGCGTGCTGACATCATCGTGCTATAATGCAGTGGACGGGCGTTCTCAAGACGGCCACCTGTTTTCTTGATGATTTTTCTCTGCATTCCTGTAAGTGCAATTTTTAGCTTTAATAAACCTTATATGGTATGTTTTACACTACGGCGAGTCTGTTTACATTTTTTGGGTAACGCTTGACCTACTCCCTTGACTGGATGATGGTCGAGTCTCCCTGGTCGCCTGGTGCTTAGGCTAAGACTCTTCTTACCAATTTTCTGTGAATTGCCGTATCAACACTCCTCCGGACAGAGGCCCTGGTTGAGTTTATAGCTGTAGTCTCATATGAGCTTGCCTTCTGGTCTATGTGGTGGAGGTGCACTGTCTCATAGTGGTGCTTATTACAAGATTATACACTGGTGTGCATTATATGGATTAAATTTGTACAACACACAGGCTGCTGTCGTGTTGGAAGTTCCCACACAATTATTGTGTTTTTTGGACAATATTTACATCATTTTTATTAATATTTTTTTTAGTGCAGCTTTACTCTTTATTTGTATACATCTCACGTTTCTAGTAGCCACTTTGTTTTTTATTTTTCCATTTGGTACTTAGCACGGCAATCTCTACTTCCATTATATCTCAACCACAACTCTCAAAAGATACATATGAAGCTGGTGGCTGAAACAACCTTATCAGTTGGCATTGACTTTTAAACCAGGAAAGAAGTTGAGGTTATTGAATATCTTGCAGTTTCTTTCCCAAAACAGGCATATTTGACATGCTTTCACTCTCCTGGTTTTGACCAGACCATGGACTAATTTAGGCATAGCTTTCTCAACTCTACAGCAGGAATTAAAATAGCCAAGCTGATTTATTAGAAAAAAAAATAGTCAGACCACGTTGGTATGAGACTGCACTTAATACCATCATTATCTGTGTTCAACTCCTCTTTCTCAAGTGTAGACATTCCTGGCTGTTGCTGTGACTGCTCTTTTCTACATGTCCTCCCATAGCTGACTTTGGCTGCGTTCGTGTGTAAAGCTCTGAAATGTATTCTAAATGACTAAGCTTCAGTTTAAATCATTGCCGAAGTCTTCGGCTGCTGTCTGTACAGACTGTCTCTATACTGTGCCAGTAGCACAGAGGCCAATGACACATCAGAACTGGCATTTAAACCCTCTTGCAGGAAGCACAGCTGGGGAGCCCTACAGCCTTGTGCATTTAGCTCACTAATGCCTCTACTTTGTAACCTTGGCTCTTAGAAACAAAGCTGGCATGCTATAAATAATGCTTTACTTGTACCGGCCCCACACAGGTCTTACAAAATGCACAGATCACAATACCAATAAAATTGGAATCTTTTTTGAATTTAATGTTAAAGTATACCCATAGTACTGGGGAAACAACATGCTGCAAAGACAGCACATTTTACAGGACTTATTTAACGAATAATTAATGCTTTAAAGTATTTTTGAAAAATAATATTAAGGGCCATGTTCACTTCAAAATGGCCCCCTTCCCTAATGCCCGGAGAGCACAGGTGTAGTATAGAGCCTCCTATAAACATGAATGGCTGTGTGCTGCTGTACCCAGGTGCTATGGTAAACATGTGCGTATGGTTCCCTACTGTGCATGTGATTGGCCTGGCAACTGGGGAAGGAGGAGGGCGGCCAAACTTCAGGTCAAAACCAGGTACCTGCTCCCCCCGAAAGGTGCCAAATTTGGCAGCGGAGGACAAACCAGTGGAGCTTCCGCTTTTGGGTGGAACTCTGCTTTAAAGGACAAGTTTACCAAAAGTAAAGATAAAATTTAAGCTCCATACACGTTAGCCAAATCTCATCAGTGTCATTGAAGTGTTAAATTGGATAGTGCAGGGATGGGTAAGCATCTCTTTCAGGCTTTTATTGCTGTACATTGGGGATATTTCCCCTCATTTCCTGTCCTAATGACAACATTAGGGCAGAATAGGAAGTGCACAGAGGCTAGACCCTCCCCATCTGCTTTTAATTGCTGTGCATGTTTTCATTAAAGATTTCTCCTTACTTCTTGTCCCCATGGCAATGTTGCTATTGGGATAGAAAGTGGAAAATATCCCCAAGGTGACCATAACCATCAATACAAAACTTGACACAAGGTAGAATATTCCTCATTCTATCAAATAAAGAAGTTTTTCCTGAAGTAGCCCAGGACCAATTCAAGGCAGCAAGTACAAGCATTCAGTGATCTACTAGTGCTATACAGTAAACTAATCAACTGTGCTGAAGTCTAAAAGTTCACTCAGCTTACCTTGATCCAAATTCTAAGTAAACCCCTAAGGAATAAGCAATCTTGTGCTATGACAATCTCTCTATTTCTCTGTTTATTCCATCACCAATCACATATAGGCTAGCTTTACACTACTACGATGAGATTTTACTGCGCTTTTCAGTGAGATTATATAGTTTGACATTGGTGCAACCTCACTGCGTTTTTACATATGGGGCCAAGTTGCACTGTACATCACATCAAAGCAGCAAAGGAACCTTTTCCAAAATTGCACTGTGCTGAGTTGCACTGATGAGAACAGGCACTATTGAACATAATATGATATTTTATTTTTTCCATGCAATTCTGTAGTGCCCTTCTCCCACATTGCAAGGGCTAAATGCTCATTTAGCCTAGGTGTGCAAGAATAATGCGTATTACATACCTTTTTCCTATCTGTTCCAGCATCACCAGCAGTCTTGTTCCAGGACTACCAGATTAAACCCAAAGGATCTAGAACGGACTGAAACTATACTCCTTGTATGCATCTTGTGGCGTTGTTTTCTATTTGGACTATAAATGTAGCTTTAGGCTAGATGCACATATGTGCATTTGTCCATGCAGCATTAAGACACTGCATATTTCCTATATACCAGATACTGCATCCTAGAGCTGCATACAGCCACCCATAGATATGAATGGGTGAAGGCGACTATACACAGCTATTTTTGCAGTTGTAGTAGTAGTAAAGTAGCCCACAAGCAAAGATTTAATGCGCCAAACACACTTTAGGTGTGTTTGATGCATTACATCTATACACGTGCACTTTTTCACACATGCAGCGGCTGTATGCAACTCTAGCATATCAGGGACAGGCACATTAGAAATATCTGCCTTTCTGCCCACCCGTTGGTTTGACAAAGGGACAGGGTGTGTAGACCTGAAATGCGTAACCACACCCCTAAAATCCAGCAGCATTGTCACCCTATGAGAATAAGTGTTGTGGGACTACAGACAGAACAGCTGACTAAGAACTGGGAACAATGATAGGTGAAGGCAGTACAGCACAGGCAGAAAGCCCAACAGGTTATAAGCATAAAGATTCCTGGAAAGGTCAACATTTTTTTTTGTACTTATCAAACAGAAATGCGTCCAATGGTACGGTATATTGAATAGACCCATAGGGAGCAAATAAGAGAAGTGCATTGTTTCAGTTTTCATACTCTAATCCCAAATACCCCTTTTCACCTGTTGGATAACACTTGTTCTATGTAGAAAGCTGATCCTAATTTCATGTGGTAGGGTATGATACGAATATCGCGTGATTTAATGCATTAAATATGAAGATCTTCATTCAACTAAGAGGTCACATTTCTGCCAGGTATATTAAATAAACCCAAGACTGATGTGTACACTAAAATATTTCACCTCTATACAGATTAGAGCACAGCTGTACTTTTATATTTATTTTTATGATCTTTACAGGAAGCAACTGTTCCATACAGGAAACTAATAAATGGTCGATTCACTGAGACACAGAAGCCCACAACGGTGCTGACTGCAGAACGAAGTGTTCCGTTTCATCCTTGGTCAGGGATCTTACCAGAAATATGAATCGGCTCCCTTGGAGAGCAATGAAAAAAGAGCAAGCTTATTCTATCTGCCATTCCTTCAAGAATACATCTGCATAGGTTTATAGAAGAAATATCTCATGTACTGCAAACCATTTGTGTTTAAATTAGAGTAAAGTGGAACTAAACCTATTGATTTAATGGTTTCTCAAAACAATTACATTCAGGGCATGCTGTGAATAACTGTCACAGTTAGCTTGTGCTCTCAAAGTGGTTTTAAACCCTGTTACACCACTTGTACCTACAGGTAGGCCTATAATAAGGCTTATCTGTAGATACTGTAAATATCTCCTAAACCTACAAGGTTTAGGAGATATTTACCATATACTCTTGCGGCTATGTCATCGGCGACTGCGCACTGAAGAAACGGCTCACTCGTGCCGTATCTACAGCAGCGTGTCGTGACCCACGGCACCCCACGCATGTGTGGGAGTAACGTAATTGCGGCTCCAGCCAATCACATCGCTAAAGCCCGCAAAACTAGGAAATAACTCCGGGAGACATGTAGCCGGTCACAGTGGTGTGCAGGGCCGTTGCAACAGCTCTGATCTAAGGCATTATGCCTTTGTCTTACAGGGGTTGTTTTTTCAGGTTTACAACCACTTTAACTGAGCTGTCAAGCCATCAAATGGCTTGTGGTAAAACTGATCACGTTTTCAGCACCATGGCAACTACAGATCAATCGGAGGCTAAGATGGCAGCTTCCTTGACCGTAAACAATAGGAGGATTTAGTTCCGCTTTACCTATAAGTGTGCATTCTCTAACATGCCTATAAAGGAAACCCAAAAGTCTATCAGTACATCTGAGGAAAAATACAACAAATAGTTCTTTTGTGAGAGAGATTTATAAAACAGCAACATGGAGGATTTGAAAAGAGAGGAAGAAGCAGTGAGAGCAACAGAAAGAGAGCTCATTGGAGGGAAATGAGATGGTAGAGGATATGTAATGTGCTATTATTACAAAATTTGGGGTGCTATGTAGATAAGTATGGAAAATTTTAGAAAGGCATTGGCCAATTATTAATGGAAGACCTCATATCAAAATAACGAATTATTCAAAATCCAAAAATATTGTACAGGAAAATTCACACTTTTAAAGATATTTTAGCATTTAAAGCCATCAAAGCTCCAATAACCGAAACTAGATTTACTCAACACTGGAGGTGGTCAAATATGAAAAATTAATTATCGAAAATAGAAATATATTTATACACTGCTGTAAATGCTCCACCTAGGAGACTCAAGAATAGAGCTGGGGCCGCAGTATATAGAGGAGCCTTGGTGAGAAACTGCGGTTTCTACATAGATTTGCAAATGTGTGTAACTAAACCCTCTGTTTTTGACGTGAATTTTTAGACAGGGTCATTTGTTTTTATTGCAGGCTAGCTGGTAAGTAAGCTGAGAAAGTTTTTGTTTGTGATGCGCAAAGCCCTTCCATGTGCACCTTACTGCAAAGGCCAATTATGAATTGGGGTGACTGCCGTCTTTTTGTATAGGAAAGTTCCCAATTTTAAATGATTACCCCTGAGAACCATCAAAGCCCCAATGATGAGAGAAGCTACATTTCCTCAGCATCGCAGGGGTCAAATATGAAAAATGAAATATCAAAAAAGGAAATGGAGCAGATACACAGGTGCAAGACACAAAATTACAATTAAATAGAAAACCATCCTGTGCTCAATCCAATGCAAAGCGGACTATGGTGGGCAATGATTTCTATGATGCAGCCCTCCTCAGACTGGGCAATCTTCCAAATACTGTTAAAAAACATACACAAGAGGGCACAAAGGCCTAGTGCATTAGCACCAAAACCAATAAAAACACACAACCGTGTTGTACTCACAAAATTGGAATAAAAGCAAGCTTGTCAAGTGCTCCAGCAGGGGAGACAGGTATCTCATCTCTCGATCGTCTCTCGGGTGCTGCCGCCGCCATCTTGGGTATGGGAATCAGGAATTGGCGCCTTGCAGCTTCATTTCCCGGTTCCCTACTGCGCATGCGCGAGTCGCGCTGTGCAATAAGGATGGTCCCCGCTGTCTCTGGGATCCGTGTTTCCCAGCAGGCAGCGGGGGACCTTCGGAAAGGGGCGTAGATTCTGCGGAAAGGGGCGTAGCTTCTGCAGAATCTACGCCGGAAGTGGGTGCAGATACCTGTACTGTACAGGTACCTGCACCCCCCTTCCCCCTGAAAGGTGCCAATTGTGGCGCCGGAGGGGGGGAGGGTTCCAATGAGCGGAAGCTCCACTTTAGGGTGGACCTCCGCTTTAAGGTTTTTCACCTATTTTGCTAATATAACATTTTGCTACGGAAGTGGCTAATTTCCCTGATTTTTTCCCACACACCCGTGGGAGAGTACCTGCATCAGTGAGGCACGAGACATGGGTATTGTACCAACAGGTGAAGGCGGATAGAAGCCAGATCCCTTACAAATAAGACAGACGGAAGACACTGATCTGGAAATTCAAGGACACCATAAGCAAGACAGTTGGATCGCTTGATGAGGCCGTCTGTTGGGTACATTGGGCACCGGACTGCTAAAGCTATTACTTCCCAGGCTGGACACATTTAAAAGCATATATTAATCTGTATTTGATTATATTAGGTAAACAACACTTGATAAGTAGGCCTGAACATTTCCAGAATGAATTACAAGTACTGCCATTAGGACTGGAATATTGTTTGTTTGAAGCCTGCCAAGTATCTGCTAGCTGTAGTAAAGGGGAGCATGCCATGAAATCGACATACACAAGTAATAACTTTTCAATGACCTGGTCTTTTCTAGCTTATCTATCACACTGCAACATATCACATCTTTTTGCATTTCTGGTCAGAAGCCTTTTCCCCAAATATAACAAATGTAAAGTTGCTCGTTTTGGAATTAACATGGGCTATTCTCAACTTTCCTACCCAACATTTAAACATTCTAATACTGTTCATGTGTGATGTGATAGAGTACTTGTCTGGCTTTTGAATGGTTATTTAGCTTATCCCCTTCTTCAATGGCAGTAAGTACTGTAGATGACTCTTGATATCCATCTTATTTTAGATTTACCTCTATATGTTTTTACCATTAAATTGCATTCGCGTGAAGGCCTAATCATCAATTTAAAAAAAAAACATCCAAGCAGGAAGTAAAAGCAAGGAAAGTATTCCATGTTTTTACATTCTTCCACCCTCTACTCAAACATACTGAATAAATGCATGTTTTTGGATCGGTGTTAGAAGTGATACCTTCTATTAAAGAATGTGTATTATGCTTTTCTTATGCCTTGCGTTTCATATTTTGCAATGTGGAAAACCCAAAAAGTATGTATGTAACAGTTGTATGCAAATGGGTACAGGGGACTCTGTATAGGCAAGGTGGAACATCAATGGTTCTGGAGTACAGAACAGATACAGCCTTACTTATACAGAGTCATAATAACAGAAAAAGGCTCAACTCACTAAGCTGTAATGAACGTGTTCATTGACAAAAGAACTGTTATTGGTTCTCACTCCTGAAAATAACAGTTTTCAGTGGCAAATATCGATCAATACTGCTTACTGAATTAAGCATACTAAAAAAGGTATTTGAATTTGTGTTAAAATTAAGAACACATAAAATATCTTCCGTTTTAAGAAGGCATACTATTCATTACACTTTAAAAAAACAAAAAACAAAAAAAAAAAAAACAACTATCTCCCTGCACACCATTAACTCTATTTCATCATTTCTGTTACACCCTGCATTCTTCTATGCGGTTGCTCCTTAGCCAATTCCACAAACTTAAGAAATTATCTCCATTTAACTGGGAGTATTACTGGGTCAAAAAAGTCTGTGTGCTGAGACACAACTTTCACAAAAATCAAACCACTGAAATGGTCAAATACATACAAATAATAAGTGTAAATTTGCAGTCTGAAAGTACCATGGCCAAAAGCCAGGCTTAACAGAAAACAGAATATAAATTCCCAGTAGATCTAAGCTGCAATTTAGAAGAAAAGCTCTATTAATATAAACAAGATTCTACAAAAAATAAAGTGTTTAGAAATTTAGCACAAAAACATATTAATAAAAAGACAAATTTCCTAGAACAATGACTGTTCTATGATGAGGTTTCATTCACATAGGAAAAGTTTAGTTACCTCTACATATATTCAGATACTTTGTATCAAACTGCTTAGAGCTATAAGGCTGGGTTCACACTATACTACACAACAGTAGTACGACTTTCATCCTACTTTGCTCTGCGACATCAGTCCTACATCCATCTGACTTTCATGAACAGGATACTACTTTGATCTGTCTTTTCAGACAGTACAACTTGTCTTTTGACCAATCAAAACTAACACAATGGGAGGGGCTACAACAGGGGGCAGGAAATAACACAATGTAAGATGCCAAAGTCGGATGGTTAGGACAAGGATCCGACTTTGATCTTACTTCAATGATAGTCAATGGGCTGAAGTAGGATCAAAGTCAGACCAAAGTAGTACAGGGAACATTTTCAAAGTCGGACCGACTTGTGTTGGACCAGTTAAGACGGCTCCCTTAAGGAAACATTGATTTTCACATCTCATGCGACATGAGCTCCCAATGTCAGAGTATTTGCCATACCAGTGTGAACCTGGCCTAAGTGACCCTGTCACAGCTGTGTTCTTACCCAAAAACTAAAGCTGCTAAGAAGAGGGAATAAAGTTACCTTTTTTTGGTGGTCCACATCTTGAAATGCTGATGCTTCACTGTTCCATGGACGCTGCAAGTATTTCACACTTCTGGGTTTGTCAACACCTGCTGTGCCTCTGTATGCCGTGGTTCCTCTCACCAGTGTGAACATCACTACAGGATATATATGCTGGAAGGAGGAACCACTGTACATGGCAGGGCAAACAGGTAATCGACTCATCTAACTGGTTGAATAATTAGAGCAGTAAAGCAGCAGCCTTTTAAGATGGGGCTACTGGAAATCCAGGCATAGTCCCTCTTTTAAAAGGCATGCTTTTGGATACCCTGTACCGTCAGTGTCACTTTAAAACATTTGCAGCACAATTTAAAATGCTTTTTAAAAGCCCAATTTTTCCCTATGTATAAAATATTACAATAAATACAGAAGGAGCAACATGCGGTTGCTAATAGACACTTAATTAGTGATAAATGCTAAGAATTAGGCATTATCCTAATTTAGCTGAAAAAAAATTAAAATACTTTTTTTAAACAGTACATGGTTAAAACCATTGTTTACATGTTCAGGAAAATTGAGGAATTTTATGACTTTATGGAAACTTTATAAACCATAAAGGGGTAAGGTTTATACAGCTACTGTATAATAGAGCACGTGTAAGATGTAACAGATGTACTTTAAAGCCAATCCCCACAGGAATCTATACCGTACTTACTTTACTCCACTGTACGCCATTCATTCATTTGCAGGAGCCTAGAAAAGCTCTGTATAAGCTCCAAGTTAGACCTAGTCAGAGCTTACACAGAACTGAGGACTGGCTCCATGCCCACATAGAACGACATTGTGGTCTATGCAGTCAATTGCAAATTACCAGTGAAAGAGAAAGGAGGGTGAGACAAATGCTCCGTCATACCCAGCAGTACCCTTCAGAAGTTGACAATAATGTGAACGTGTTTTTTCTGAACAAGTAAAGCACAGATGCACTTTTAATTATGTTGAATTTAGATACTAATGAACAGAAATATTGTAAACTATAGCAGACAGAATAGTTCACTCTGAAATGCACAGTAAAACAGAGGCCTCCTAGAAGCATACTTACGGTGCAGGCTCAGGGAGATGTTAATGGTCCTCTCTTCTACAAAGCCTTTCAGATTAGGGATCTTGGCACAGTTCAGGGAGGTCTGGGAAGGGCTGTCTCCCATATGTATCCAGCATACAGTCTCCTCTGCATAGTTAAAATCCATAGCTGTAGTTTGTTTGGTGCTGGTTGGGTTGATAGTTGGCACAGGGGCTCCATTTAAATATGTGGCAAGGATGTTCTGAGTGCTGGCTATAAGAAGGACTGTAGGTCTGTCAACTGGTTCTAAAAGTAAATAAAAATAAGTGAATTTGAAAATGTAGGAACAGTTCAAGCTAGACTGAATCATCTTTGCAGGGGAAAAAAACACTAAGCATTACTGTATGTGTGTCTGCATAAGACTATCACATTGTTCAAGTAAAATTAAAATGTATTAAAAGAAAGGCATCCCAGTACAGGCCTGAGCCCTAGAAAGGACCCCCCCTGGGAGTTAAATGGAGGTCTGTAATACTCTACTGCATGAGCCACCAGCATAACATGGTAAATGGAAGTGGACACAGATCGAGTTTGTGAAACTAGGGCAGCCCTTTATCAGTCAGGGTTCTGTGGAATCTTAGGGTACTTTCAGAGGTTTCTAGGGGTTCCTTGAGTGGTGAGCAATGGCAAATGTATATCCTACTTCCCCTGACCACAAATGCAAATAGGAACCACAATTTTTACTGTCTGCTTTTTTTTTGCTATTATTTAATTTCAAGATTCTAAAAATGTTGTTGTGCAGAGAATGAGGAAGTAAAACAGGATACTGGAAAGAGTGTCTAATATGCCAATTAGTATTATTTATTCATATATGTATGCAGTCCTACAATTTAGTGATCACTCTAATATATTATGAACTGTAGGTATAATTTTAGTTGGGGTTCCCTGAGACCTGAAAAATATTTCAAAAGTTCTCAAGGTGTAAAAAGGTTGAAAAAGGCTGGGTAATGAAAGGGTGCAAATTCACATATTAGCGGGTATACTACTGAAGTATGTCAGAGTTTTATTGGTTCAAGTGAAATTCCAGCCAAAATGTTTTACTTGCGTCTTTTTTTTAAATCCAAACTGAAAACTACCATATGTTAAAAGGATAAATTGTCAATAATTACCATTCTTAGCTTTGCAGGACTTGTTGTCGGGCTGCAGCAGATAGCCTTCTACACACCTACAAACATACGATCCTTCAGTGTTCTGGCAAGTCTGACTGCAGGTTCCATATAATGTGCATTCATCAAAGTCTACGAAAGAAAAAAGTGTTACATATTTCACATGCTCTTACAGATATACTGTACATATATCAAAAAAAGTGAACAAAATCTGCATATTATTGGTCATACACAAACATTTTGTATTTAGCCACTTATGGACCGGGCCTGTTAAAAAGAACAAACAATCTCCACGTGTGGTGTCTAGGCAGTTGAACAGCACGTGCTGTTCAACTGCCTAGACACCACACGTCGAGATTGTTTGTTCCCCCAACAGCATAATATAAGACCTATGTGCGGGTTTGATGTTGGCCACCTATGGGTCCCTAGCACTTTCTGGCTGTGCATCTCCGTGGGGCGATCTATCAATAATTTTGGCAGATAACATCTTTGAAATACATTCATACATTCATATATATATATACATATACATACATACATACTCGCACACAACTATTTACTCTGGATATGAGATTTATTCTCAGTTGTTTTGTTCATTTACAAATAAATTACTACAGCTATTTGTTCTCCTTAGATATGTCTCTGAAGAAGGGAATGTTTTCCTGAAACATGTCAGGCGTTTTGGAGTTCACATTATAAAACCATATATGAAACCTTTGATGTTGTGCAGACTATATATTTATATGTATGATTCAACGCATTGATATATGTATGGATTTTTATACTGTTCTGTAAAACAATTTTGTGTATCATTTTGTGAATAAATTTGTAATATATTTTTTACTTATATTTTGGTCTGCCTTAAAAGTCCCGCTGTATCGGGGGGTACTGTGATCTCCTAGTTAGGGGATCTTTCTATTTACACTGAGCACATCAGGGAACTAGGAGATGTCCTGGGTTTTTCTTTTTAATGGAGTGGTGCTTGGTCGCCAGTAACAGCAGGAAAGGTAGGTATTCAATTTGTTCTTTTACAGGTATACTGGTTTCTTCATTACATCAGGTTTAAAGCTGAGGAACAAACCATGGATTTCATTGTGTCTTTAGATTTGGTTTTCCATATTCTTCCTGAAGAATCTGCTGACATAATGAAGGTTCTTGCATAATCCTATGTCTAATTTTGTACATTTTCAGTTCCACCTCAGCATTGCCGTTACTATCTGGCCTATTTCCCTGCATATGACTAACTGACGTTCTCTCTTTAAAATAGCGTTTTCACAATTTGCTTTGCATATCGTGACTGATTTTTTTTTCCGTCTCCTTAAAAAAGCAGATCTCAGCACTGTGGTCTTTCTCAACAATTTGTCTGATTATGCAATTAATCCCCTATAGAGAAGATTCACTTTCCTCTTCTTTCGACCGTTGTATAAACACTATGGTGACTAACCTTTGCAAGTCTTGCCATTTTCAGCGAGCTGAAAGGAGGTGTTGCAATAACATACTGGTCCGGTCACAGTACGAGCACATTGATGCTGACACCCCGCTATCGTACAGTTGTGTGCATATTCTAGAATAAAAGAAAAATAAATATGGTTATAAAATGCCAGCAGATATGAAGATGGTTTAAATGTTTCCTTGGCAGCACTAAACACAATATATCGGAAAAGCCTAAAAACAAAATATCAATCAACCTACAATGAAAGTTTGTTACCAAGAGGACTTATTGTAAAAAAAATGTAAATATCGGCATAGTAAGTGATAGAGAATTGACATAGTTCAAATGTCAAAGTAAAATTTGGGCCAGTTTAACCCAAACTGAATCACATGTGGTCCTTTTATGCTTCCCCCTTCTTGGGACACTTTCTCTGTCATTATCACACCCATGGCCAAAAGAGGATAGAAACCTAGAGATGCATGGGCATAACTGGGTCCACACGGGCCAAAACATTTGGTTCGGTAGAAACCGGTCGACTTTCAGCCAATGGCTGCTAGATCTGATCAGTGTGTTCTGACGGGCAGGCAGTCCCTCTGTCAGAACACAAAGGCACAGTATGAGAGATCACTGCACAAACATTATAGTTACAGTTGTTTGAAAAAAGACCCAAGTCTATCTAGTTTAACATACAGAAAAAAAAAAAAAAAAAAAAAACACAAACGCACCAAAAAAAACTCCATATACACAATCCCATATCCACAGTTGATCCAGAGGAAGGAAAAAAAAAAAAGAAAACCCAATAAAGCATCCAATTTGGCCATCAGATATTCCCTGGATCAACTTTACCTATAAATATTAGTATCCAGTTATATTTTGTTCATTTAGGAAATAATCCAGGCCTTTTATAAAACAATCTACTGAGCTGGTAAGGATTAGCTTTTAAAGGGAGTATATTCCACATTTTCACAGCTCTTACTGTGAAGAAACCTTTAGAGTTAAATCTATTTTCCTCCGGACATAAGTTCACTATATGGACTACTTATGTATTTATACACATTGATCATCTCCTCTTCTCGAGAGAATAAATTCAGTTCCTCTAATCTTTCCTCATAGCTGAGCTCCACCATGCCTCTTATCAGTTTGGTTGCCCTTCTCTGCACTTCTCCAATTCCCCAATATTATTTTTGTAAACTGGCACCCAAAACTGAACTGCATATTCCAGATGAGGACTTACTAATGATTTGTACAGGGGCAAAATTATCTCTCTCTCTCTGGAGTCCATACCTCTCTTAATACAAGAAAGGAGTTTTCTCACTTTGGAATCTGCAGCTTGGCATTGAATGCTATTATTAAGCTTATGATCTAACAGAACACCCAGATCCTTCACCATTGATTTCCCCAGTTGTGCCCATCCTAGTATGTATGATGCATGCATATTCTTAGCCCCCCACCCCAAGTTCATAACTTTCAGTTTATCAACATTAATTCTTTGACAAATAGTCTCCCAATTAAAGTGCTTCTAAAGGCAGAAGAAGATTTATCTTAATGCATTCTATGTATTCAAATAAAAAACTTTCTATGTGCAGCAGCTCCCCTAATAACACCTTGATCCAGCGATGTTGCACAAGAGAATCGGCAGTCGGGACTCTCTCTTCTGATTGGCTGCCTTTGTCTCTCATTGCTGACAATCAAAGTCAGTAAACCAATGAGAAGGGTGGGGGTGAGCCATGGCTCTGTGTCTGAATGGACACAGAGCAGTGGCTTGGCTTGGGTGCCCCTATAGCAAGCTGCTTGCTGTGGGGACGGGGGCACTCGGCAGGAAGGAAGAGGCAAGGAGCACTGTTGAGGGACCTAAAAGAGAAGGATCTGGGTTGCTTTGTGCAAAGCCACTACACAGAGCAGCCAAGTATGGCATGTTATTTTTAAACAAAAAAAAAAAAAAAAAAGAAACAAGACTTTACTATCACTTTAAACAGTGCATTGACGTTGGTTTGTAAGTTGGAGATATCCTGTAAGGATGTTATTTAACTGATTAGCTTAGTGTCATCTGAAAACACTGAAATGGTACTTTTAATCCCAGATCCTATATCATTTAACAATATAAATAATATATTAAAAAGTAATGGTGCCAACACTGAATCTTGGGGTACATCACTGATAACCTTAGACCATTCAGAGTAAGAATCACTAACCACTACTCTCTAAATTCAGTCTTTAACCACTTTCAGACCGGACCAATTTGCTGGTCAAAGACCAGACCACTTTTTGCGATTCGGCACTGCGTCGCTTTAACTGACAATTGCGCGGTCGTGCGACGTGGCTCCCAAACAAAATTAACGTCCTTTTTTTCCCACAAATAGAGCTTTCTTTTGGTGGTATTTGATCACCCCTGCGGTTTTTATTTTTTGCGCTATAAACAAAAATAGAGCGATAATTTTGAAAAAAACGCATTATTTTTTACTTTTTGTAATAAATATCCCCCAAAAATATATAAAAAAACATTTTTTTTCCTCAGTTTAGGCCGATACGTATTCTTCTACATATTTTTGGTAAAAAAAATTGCAATAAGCGATTATTGATTGGTTTGCGCAAAAGTTATAGCGTTTACAAAATAGGGATAGGTTTATAGCATTTTTATTAATAATTTTTTATTATTTTTTTTTTTACTAGTAATGGCGGCGATCAGTGATTTTTATTGTGACTGCGACATTGTGGGGGACCCATCGGACATTTTTGACACATTTTTGGGACCATTGTCATTTATACAGTAATCACTGCTATATAAATGCAGTGATTCCTGTGTAAATGACACTGGCAGTGAAAGGGTTAACCAGTGGGTGGCAGTGTAGGGGTTAAGTGTTCCTAGGGGTGTGTTACTAACTGTGGGGGGGTTGGGCTTTCATTTAGTGTACACTGATCTCTGCTCCAATCACATGGAGCAGAGTTCAGCATCACTAGTTGCTAGGCAGAATGGAAAAATGTTGTTTATACAGCATTTCCTCCATTCGGCCGCTCCGTGAGACGATCGCGGGGATGCCCGCGGCGATCGAGTCCGCGGGTCCCGCGACCGGACTCACGGGGGTCCCGACCAGCGCGGGAGCGCGCCGCCGGCGGCGCGCTCCCGATGGCACGGCGGCAACGAATATTGGACGTACATGTACGCCAATATGCCTGCCCGTGCCATTCTGTCGACGTACATCGTCGTGCGCTGGTCGGGAAGTGGTTACGTCAGTTTTCTATCCATTTACAAAATGATCTTTCCAAGCCTGTAGACTTTACCTTACACATGAGCCGTGTGTGGGAAACTGTGTCAAACGCTTTTGGAAAATCCAATTATACCACATCCACAGCCACCCCTCTGTCCAAGGTTTTACTTACCGCCTCATAAAAAGAAATCAGGTTTGTCTGACAACTTCTGTCTTTCATGAATCCATGCTGTCTGTTTCTTAAAATGTTGTTTTTTTCCCAAGAACTCATCTATGTGGTCTTTTTTATTAAACTCTCCAGTATCTTCCTAACTATAGAAGTTAAACTAACAGGTCTATAGTTACTTGGTAAAGAATGGTACTATTCCCGTCATTAACGAGTCCCTAAAAATTAGAAACAATGGCTTTTAAATTACAGAGCTCAAATGGGTTGTGTTAGTATGGCAATCTGTTGTGTTTTTTTCTTTCTTCCTGCTGAGTTGGAGAAAAAAAAAAAAAAAAAAAAAAGTATACTGTGTACCCAGCTCTATGGGATTGCACCAGTAATGGTAATTAGCTAACAAAACAAGCAAGAAGGTTAAAACTGAACTCCAGTCACAAAAAAAAAAAAAAAAAAATCCTCAATAGCCAAAGGGTATAAATTCACTTTGTGTACACTAAAGTTCTGCATTAGGCCCTTTCCCCTTGGTTTTAGGGAAAAATCAAAAACAAGCTTTTTAGCAACATTTTAGCCAACATACAAGGTCATTAAAACAATGGCGGGTTGCGTCGCGTCAAGAATTTTAGGGCATATCTTGTTCCCTAGACTTTCCCACAACCTGATGTTTCCATTGAATTTAAATGCAATATTTCAAAATTGCATGCTGAATCTGTCAAAATCACTATAGTTGTGTGCGTTTTGAAGGGTTTCAGCTTTTGAAAGGGGTTCCGTGCGGGCTTTAGAAAAACCAGGAGTGGTGTTTGGGTAGCATTTATTATTGTTATATAGCAAAATATGAATTATATCTTGAAAGCGGTTTAACTCAATAGTCAAAATATCACGCGTTTGTCATTTTGATGCATCTCTTAGTCCATGCGATAGAGGCCTTAAACTGTTGCTGATGCTATTGGGCATGATGGAGCTGAATAACAGTGTTCAGGCAGTGATGTAGGAAAAAGTGTGTGCTCACCTTCTGCAATAGGCACTCCCCTGATACTTAATGGTTTGCTCGGAATGTTAATATCCACTTATTTAAAGCGGGACTACATTGTATCTGAGCACCACAAACCTAAAATGCTATTTAATGCATTTTTAATTCTCCAAGCAAACTTTCCCATCCATCCAAATCTTGGTGCTATATTTTACTGAAAAATCACTTTGAAAAGCACCCCCTAGCATTCCTGACTGGGGCCATCTTATGTAAGGGCAGATGATTCGCGTAGTGTTTACTTCCTGCTGCTTAACTGGAAAAAAACCCTCCTCCTCTCCTGAGGACTCCTGGGATTCATTGCATCGTTTGCCTAGGCCTAGAAACCAAGAAGTAACTAAAGAAATGTGAAAAAGTTTAACACAAGTAAATGTGATATTGTTTCCTATTTACTACTGTTAGCAGCATGAGAATTAAAATAATCAATGTTGATTGAGAGAGAAGTTCCACTTTAAGAGTCTGCATTTCTTATCTAGTGGAATTTAAAAAAGGCTTTTGCAAATCGAATACTTCTTCCAAAAAATATAAGCAGCTAATGCCAAGTGTCACCAAAAATGCTAGCTTGCACAAAAATAATTTGCCATTTTATGTCCAGTCCTCAGAGTTTATTTATCTTGTCCCTGGCAGGTAACCATTCATAAATGAAGCAGTCACAAGCAGCAAAGGAGGAAGTAGTTTCATCATGTCTAGCTCTTGGTGTACACAGAACATAAATCTCCCTCGGGTTTATATGCCTAGCATTCCGCATGCAGAGAAGTTAATTGGACAGATTAATTATTATGTGCAATGATCCCATAAAGTGTGACTGTTCCGCGGCTAAGTTACTGCCACACACAAAATCATTCCAATATAGCACCTTCTACAATGGACAGTGGAAGTGGTATGGGCCTTGCAAGAGATTTTGGGAAAAACATAAAATCCCTGAACTATATTGTACCGCAGTACACATAATCCTTTGTAAAGTTCAACATCATTGTCCTGGTATGAGTGTTTTGCATGTGAAGATGTAAAATACTGACGTGAACAAGATTACATGCTGGTGTTGGCGTCACACGTTATCTTAGTTCAGGAAGTTTTGAAAACAACAATCTGACCAGAAAGTAACAATTTTTGCAGATTAGTAGAGATAGATGTCAACGTAAAAAGGCTCAAAATGACAAGCTAAACTCCTGCCCACACAGCAGGAAATTTATTACCAGTATACAGGTTTCTTATACTTTACTTCCTCTGGAATACCACAAATGTTACTGTATTTGGTTGTTTATAGGGATCTGACCTTCTCGCACTATAAAATAACCACATCAGCAAATAAAGTCTCTATGCACATGAACCTTTTCCCCACAAGCAGCCTTAAACTAATCTTTCCATTATATAAAATGTTTACTTCCTCTCTGAACGCAAAGTGGACATTGCACCTCAGTGACAGGGTCCGCTTTGCACCCCCCCCCCACCCACTCTCTTCCAAGATCCCTGGAATATAATCACCCCCCTTTAAGTTAATCCCATTTTTTTGCTTTGCAGCCTGAGATGAAGACACACAGTTTTTGTTTAATCCAGATGTATTTACATCCAAGTGAAAGATATAAAACCCAACATGTCAGAATTATTTTTTTTTTAATTAAAAAACAGAATCACTGAGTTGGAAAAAGGATCATCCCCCTTATGTCAGCATTTTGTTGAACCACCTTTTGCTTTCATTACAGCCTTTAGTCTGTTGGGATATGTCTTTACTAACTTCTAGACAATATTTGCCCACTCTTCTTTGCAGAACTCAAGCTCCGTTAAATTTGTTGGTGACCGTTTGAGGACTGCAGTCTTCAAGTCATTCCACAGATTTTAAATGGGGTTTAAGTCTGGGCTCTGACTAAGCCATGCAAGGACACTCATCTTTTTCTCCTTCAACCGCTGTGTGGTAATTTCTGCCGTGTGCTTTGGGTCATTGTCAAGTTGGAGGGTAAACCTTCTTCCCATTGGCAACTGACAGCAGATTTTCCTTAAGAATTTTACGTTATTTTGCCGCATCCATTTTTCCTTTTATCCGGACAAGTGCTCCAGTTCCTGATGTAGAGAAACACCCCCAAAAACAAGATATTATCACCTCCATGCTTTACTGTAGGAATGGTGTTACAATAATACCTCAGACTGCGAGCGTTTCGCAGTACAAGCTATTTTTTTTAAATCCCGTCTCACAAAACGAGCAGGATTCAAGCCAAGGGGGTGTGCAGTACTGTATTTGGCCAGAGGTGCGGGGGTGCCGGTAATACTCTGAGTCGATCGGATGCACTCCATTCCCGAGTGCATCTGAGCGGTCTCCAAGTGCATCAGATCAGTCTCCGATGCCCCCCCACCTCTGGCCCCATGCGGTACTGCATAAAATAGCAGTCACTGTGGAACAAATTATCTGAGCTTCCATTGACTCCAATGGGGTCACTGGAATATGGGGGCCATTGACTCCTATGGGGGCACTCCTATATGAGTGCTTTGGGTTAAAAGCATTCTTCTGGAACAAATTATGCTCGTAATCCAAGGTACCACTGTATTTGGACGGTGAGCTGTATTGAATTTCCGCCAGACATATCATTTGGCGTTGAGGCCAAATAATTAAATTTTAGTCTCATCTGACCAGAACACCTTTTTCCATGTGACCTCAGAATCTTTAAGGTGAAGGAATGTCATCAGCAAACCAAGGATTCCTCGAAAGGGTCCAAAGCTTTATTTTTGTGATCACATAATAAACATACAGCAACATTTCAGAGCCACGCAGGGCCCCTTCATCAGGCAAGCAACAAAGTGCAGTGAATAGCAACATGTATTTAGCAGACAATCCACCAATCAGTGCAAGCAATTTCGGCCAAGCCCTGCCCCCTGGCGTCATGATGAGTTCATAAGTCCTGCCATTTAAACTCAGTTTAAACTTACGACAAAAACTGTCAAATGCACAGCAATAATCATTGAAGAAAGAGCAATCAAATGCTAATTTCTGTAATCAACTAATAAAAGAAGATGGTGGTCACAATAGAAAGTTAAAATAATTAAAACAAAAACAAGCATGTGCTGTGTACCAAGCTGCAGGCCGTGGAGTCTAAGGACATTGTGTACATCAGTCACTTAGCGACATGGAGGGGTGTGGTCCAGCCTCCAATCATAAGCCTGCTAATGTACAGTAAAAGCAATATACTCGGGCAGGCTGCACGCTGTTGCCATAGCAAGGCCAAACACCATGGCAGCCGCCAGCCTAGCTAATGTCAGGACCGCTCTTAAGGGAAGATAGAGCCATCTGGTGTAGGAAGGGAGAAGTGCATGTGGGCTGTGAAGTGTGCCAAGCGAAGCTGCAGGGAGAACAAAGGAAGAGGCATAAAAGAAGAAACTAGAAAGGAGAGGAGAGGTGCCTTGACTGACAAAAGGTTGAGAAACACTGATCTAGGGTGATATGTACCTTACAACGTATTCATTTATAATCCTAGAGCAATGGCTACTGTACCCATAGCAACTATACCTCAGCTACTTTACAAAGTAAAGTGTACATCTGGGCAAAAGAAAATTAACACACTCACACTATAATATATATATATATATATATATATATATACACACACACACACACACACACACACACACACACACACACACACACAGTTGTGCTCATAAGTTTACATACCCTGGCAGAATTTATCATTTCTATTTTCAGAGAATATGAACGATAACACAAACTTTTCTTTC